>NW_026643234.1:2640433-5280867 GCF_028829465.1 Penicillium soppii
CAACCGCACGTCTACCTTGGGGTTTTAAATGAAGACCCCACTAGACAGTGTGCCTGGAAACAAGGCCGAGCATACAGGTGTCTCGGTTACTCAGTTCTCAACCTCTCCCGTCCTGTTGACGATCAATATACGATTGTGCAAGAATTTGTTCGCAGAGGTGGAAGAATCGTGGCCGATCAGATAGCACTTAGCGGAACAGAGACCACAATTTCTGAAATGGAACTTCTACGCCAGCGTCTCGATTTAGCGCGGAGTACCTTTGATTCAACCGCTGAAAGCTTTTGGTTCATGTTCGCTCTTTCCGAAATCTATCGCGAGGCGTCCAACCCAACCACAATTCCAAGTGGTGTGCAATTGGAAAGCTTCCTTGCCAGTGGGTATATGGAACAGAGCACCAAATGGACAGACATTCATCTTCTTGCTCAGGTGCAGGCTGTTTTGTACTCTCTACGAATGTTGCAACAGCTCCTCCATAGCGCCACTCCTACAGATTTGGGTGAATATGAGTCACTTCTTTTAGGATTACCTCCACTACACATAATGATGTCGCGACAAAAATTGATCCAAAGTTTCACCACTACTCGGGTGTTGCGACACATGATTTCTCAGTTATTGAAAACATATGGCTAGCCATTTATGTGACAAATATGAGGTTCTTGCTGCCGAAAAAAAAGAAGGGAACCCACTGCTCTGCCTCCTACCGAGCAGTAGGACGACGTACTTTGAGCGAACTTCGGCGTAAATGATGAGGGCTTATGTATGCATCAGAAAAAAATTGTAGAAAGTGTCAGTCCCGAAGAAAAGCAAGGTTTTCTCATGGCCTTGATCATTGTGGCTTTCCAGGACTTCATTCCATGGAACAATTCAGGGTATAAACCTCACATCTGGACAAACCAGCGTCCCCATTTAATACTCGATGTAGGTCTTGCGTTCCAATTTCGAGGGTCAGTTGGCATCATTTGCGTCGTTTTTCTGAAGCTGATCGATTGGTTTGTATGTCTGCATGGGTAAATGGATGCTTGTGATGTCTCACACCTTCTGGGAAAGAGCTGAAGAAGAAAACGAATAAACTTGTATGTCGATTTTTGAGTCCTATAGATCAGACATATAAATGGCGGGTATTGTATCAGGCTCGCAACAAAAGGATCGAATGCTCATTTCTCTGGGGCATCGGGAAGTCGCTCAATGACGTATTTTCCACGAGCAACACTCATTATTGGTGCACCTGGAATCTTACTGATGTGTGCATTAGAAATGGAAGATCATTAGTGGGATTGGAATGAGCAACATACCGAATTCGTCTTTTGAGATCACGATCGTTTGTAGCCACAATGTAGACACGATGTTTGATGAGACGATCCACCAGACAATCATCGGCATATGTTCCCTTGTGGTCACATTTGACTCTCTCAAACCGGGGGTCCTTGGCTACACGCAGAGCAAGCCGGTATTTTGGCCCAAGCTTCTCGAGTTCTGCCAGTACGCAATCGGTCACGATAGGTATGCATTTCGCATAGAGACAATCCATCATTGTGGGAATCACCTCCAATTTGTGCTGAATCGTGTGGGAAATAAAATTGGTGTCCACCAATACTGAGTAGGGTGGCGCAAGGGCAGTATTGTATTGAAAGAACATAGACGAAGGAGCCTGTGGACTAGAAGGTACTGTAAGTATAAGTATTGTGTGATTCATTCAAGTCACTTACGCCTCTCTGACAAGGTCATCTTTTGTGGTTTTGGCTTTCTGCGCCTCTGCCTTGTCTTGGTTTTGCTTCCTATGGTCTAGGTTAGTAGGTCCTATGTAGATAAGGATTATGCAATGGCATACAGGCGATTATCACGCATAGAAATGGCTCTCTTAGCCAGCGCAAACTTGCGTGTCTTTTTCTGAACACCCATGGTGACTAGAAATGGATTTGATGAGAAGTGGTGAGAGTGGTTTTTTTTTTTCCTCCTCACTTTGGCTCTGTTATCGCAAAGGTTTATCTCCGCTCCCGGGTTGATGACTAACCACACATGCCGAAGCCCTACTGTTAGTATGTACATACAACGTAGTTAACTAGTTATAATTATGTATTCGCGTAGACAGACCCGTAGGTATGTATTGTATCTCTCGTCTCTTTCCTTCCTCCTTCTCACCTCTCTATCTTACATTCATCGCTACCCCCTTTCTTCCATTTCTGCCAAAATTAAGCGCAAATCTCTGCATAGAATATAACCCACAGCCAGATTAGCTCAGGGTACTAGAGAATCATCAATTGGGCTTTCCCTCTAGACTCTTCGGGGCTGGTACTGTATTCCTTTCAATCAAGTAAGGCCTTTACGTTCGAAATTATAGTTGGAGATGGGGTTGCAGAAGCAAGATAATCATTGTGAGCATCAGGTGAAGTCGGAAGTCCCCCCTACTTGAATTTAGAAATAGTGTGAGCCGTGCTCTGGTTCGGGTTCGCGAATTTTCGTAACCATACAGCATTGATTGATCTTGCTTCCGTCAGTTTTACAGCTACTCCTCTTTTAGTGTTTGCCATTCGCTTACATGAGAGTCAAAGTTGGTGCATTTGTGGGCAGTCTTGGGATTTATCTTGACAAATCCCCTCGGCATCAAGATGTCATGCAAAATGTCCGATCGAACTCAAAATGAGCCTGACAATGATCAGAAGGTCTACCTCCCTCTGTTAGACGGTATAATCATGAAGGAAAAGATCACTTTTCTCGAATACTTGCACTTACTTGAGGGAACTAACATCAGTTTCAGATCTCTATTTCAATGACAGTCTGACCTGAATTCTAGACTACTTTTGATAAAAATTTAGAATAGTATGAGATCAATTTAGTAGGTTAGAGTGGTTCTTTGTGTGATTTCCATTCCTGTGTTCTTCATTTACTAAATCTGGTATTTTGACCCAACTCTTTGAATACTTAATTCTAAAAGGATAATTAAGAGGGTTAGGATATATGATGGGTATCTGAAAGACCTGGAGATGCGAAGGGGTTGCTAAAGGGAAGAGGGAGAGAGAGGTCGAGGCTCAGCTACCTGTAGACCCTCAATCCCATGTCACCATAAAGTCTATATATTGGCAGACCTAATCCAAATGAAAGGAGCACAGCTTAGTGTGTAATGAGAGTGACCTTCGATACATGCCGTGGTTCATTCATGGAATGTAACTTCATCTGAAAGGCTTATTCTCTCGGGACCCAGGAGCCGTGATCAGTAGTTGGAAACGTGGAAAAGATATATCAGATGTTAAGCTCCTGGGAGCAAGTAAAGCGTCATGTCCCATTTGCCTGCTAGTCGGCTGCTGCAAGATATCCTGCCCATTTTCGGATAAGGAGATGGGTATCTGTTTTTAGTATTCATTTTACGACTAGACTATCGTTACCTGCAGCGCAGCTCGGTTGAGATGGGACCTTTGCGTTCTCACAGCCTATATGACTGACTAATGATTCGTGATCATATAAACTCAATTAGGCATCTAGATTATTGGCTCTATATGCACTAGTTATAATAAAACCTACTATGTAGCATGCGAAGGCAATATAGATAAAACATTCCTAGGAGCGTGCAGTCTTTAGCCAGACCCTGCTAAACTACTGAGGTGGGAGTCTATATGCATTTGCTCTTAGAAGGTAGTTGTAGTTGTATCACAAAAAAAGGATATATTAATTTCTCTGATGGGACATTTGAGACATTCTAAAAATAATAGGGGATTTTGCCAGGCGTAGGGTGTTGCACATCATTGAGGAATATTAATTAGTAAGACCGTCGGTACAGGGTAGGGAACCAGACAGAACCCGGAAAGGACCTTCACTGGTCCTATTCCTTCCCCGCTTTTCCCGCCTTTGTTAGGGATTTACACGGTGAAAGAGAACCGGTACCCTTAGGTGTGGTGCATTTTCATAGAGATGATCAGCGATGACAAGAAAGCGGTCAGGAAAGCGGTCAGACCTTATGAAAGGCGGTAATCTCAGTGACTGGATTGCCAGGCAAGGGGGTGTGGTCTGATCCAAAGGGTTGTTTCTATATCAATCCGCTAAAAATAATATTTGCGGAGATAAAGCTAGATATGTAATTTAGGGTTTTAACCAAAGATTAGCAATTGATTTTCTGGAAACTTTCTTTACTACGTATAGAGCGAAAACATAGCAGATGCGATGAATTATGATAGTTAATAGAGAGCGGACAACCTTGTAATATGATTTTAAAAATGCATTTGTACACGCCGGAATAGATGCAGAAACATATATAATATTAATTATGAGAATATATAATATATAATGATTTTTATATATGCTTTTATTCCAAGAAAGCGATACATGGTCTAAAACAAAGCCCTAGATTATAGAATAGATTTCTATCTAAAGCCCTGTGTAAATTCGGGCTTAGGGTATCACTATACGACGAAGGCAGGTATCTAAACTTAAAATGGCAGTGCGTTTTAATATGTTATGCTAATAATGCTTTAGCCATCTATGTAGATATCAACTATATGAAGGATTTAATAGAAAGATTATGGGCTAAGATGATATCAAAGAAACAGGCCTAGTCTCTACCTTTCTGGGAAATAAGATTGTCTTTAAAGATAAATATCTATATCAATCGATCAAAATAAACATCAGAACTTTTAAACCCATTTAATATTTATAATGACGATAAATTCAAACCTACCAAAATTACAGGAGAACATTAAATTAAAAATGCAGAAAAATCAAGCTTTTTGTATTGATATATACATATTTATGATAAATTATTTATAAGATTAATTTTTAAAATGACAAGCAAATAATGAGATAAAATAACCAAATAAACAAATGTCCATATTATTGACAATCATATTACTCTAAATAATAAAAATATGAAACAATGGGACTTCTAAAATAGAATGTTAGATAGAAATGTAAATCTTAGTATTAAGTATTATATTTTTATAAGACTAAGAGATCTAGGTACGGTTATTTGAGTTATTATTTTTAAAAATTTAGTAGATTCTAATTATCACGAAGAATTCACGATCATAGATCCGGAACCGGTTCTGCCGTGTCCTACTGCCCTCCGTAGAACGTGATTTAAACCATTTGATTAGATATCTTAGGCATCACTACCTTAATTATTTTAGCGCGTTACTTCTTCCTTCTCTTTCTTTCTTTCTTTCCCTACATTTAGTATTTTAGTTAAATAAACTCTTTTCTATTAAGACTTAGCTTAAAAAACAATACTAAATATCACTAAAATACCCTACTAAGTAATATGACTATATAAGCTATTATCATAATTAGTTTTAGTCTTACTTATCCTTACTTTCTATTCTTTAGTATTATAGAGCTAAGACCTCCGAACCGAACCGAAAGATCAATAAACCTTATCAATTAAAAGTAAGAATAGCTAATTTAAAGAAGACTCCTTATATAACTTATAATTAGTAAATAAGACTTATTAGTATTAATAATAAAGAAAGAAATAACTATATATAGTCTAAGTTTACTTATCCTCCTTTCCTTTAACTAATTATTAATATAAGAACGAAGCTAAAGTATTAATATTTATTTATATCAAAATTTATTAATAGTATATAATACCTTTAGTTAATAAAATATACAATAGCGCTTTAAAATATAAATTAAAAAATATAGAAAGCTTAAAACAGATTTAATAAGATAGAAGCTGAAGAGAGTATTATTAGTAAAGAGTTTAAGGAAAGTATTATACTCTAAGAGTAAGTTATTAAAAAACGTAAAAGAGCGATTACTTAGTTAGTTAATAATCACAAAAAATAAAAAAAGATAATAATACATATTAAAAATAAGATAATATATAAGTTATTATAATTAAGAAACTATTAATATAGTATACTGATTATAAAGATTATAACTATAACTTCTTATATTTAGAAAACGACTAAGATATCTGATACTCTTATACTAAATAATAATAAAAAAGTTCGCTTTAAAACCTAATAAATGATGATCTAATAAAAGCTATTTATCAATATAGATTATTATCCTAATCTAATCTATTATATGATTTATATCTAAAGCTATTATAAAGGAAAGATATAGTTATATACTTAAAAATAATATTTATTGACCTAAATAAGAAGGTAGAAGTATATACTTAATTTTATAAATTAGAAATAAAACTAATAAAGAACTTTACTAATTTTTTAATAAAGTATATATTTTAATCGAAGGTTATGAATAAAATCTTTATCTTGTATTTCTATATTTATTATAAACCTTACTAATACTTTAAAAGAATTAGAATATAATATCTTTTAATAAATTTATCTACACCTATATTAGCTTATTTTATAATTATAAGTTTAACCTTTATAACTTAAATTAAGAAAAATAACCTAAGATTTATTTATTATTATTTGCTAAAAGATAAATATTAATAAAAAAAAGATATTACTTTAATTATTAAAAGTAAGATTATATAACTTACAATAATTTAGTATCTAATATAAAGCTTATAATTAATAAATATTCCTTTTTATTTTAATATTATATAATATCAAAGTGAATAATTTAATTTTTATTCATATAGCTTTAATAGCTTTATTATATTAATAATAAGATTTATAAGTCTAGAGGTTAGAAAGTAATACTTAATAAATAGATTTAATAATAAGCTTACTAAACTTATTATTTATAAAGTTATCCTTTTAATATATATTAAAAGATATATCTATTAATAAATACCAATCTTAATAATAAATATTAAGAAATATAATCTAAAATTTCGATAAATATAACTTACATAATATAATATTTTACTTAATCATTATTATTATTAAATAATTTAGTTATATAAATTAACTTTATTTAAAGAAGTATATAATTAAGTTTCCGTTCTTGATTTAATTACTATAGTGAAAAAGCTTATTTTAATAAGATAAGTTATTTAAATAAAATAAGTTATTTAAATAAAATAAGTTATTTAAATAAAATAAGTTATTTAAATAAAATAAGTTATTTAAATAAAATAAGTTATTTAAATAAAATAAGTTATTTAAATAAAATACTAATTTTTATATCAATCCTTTATAAAGAAAGTATGAAGATAGTTAATAATACAGTATAAAATTTAAAAAAATAAACTTAATTTATAATAACTTATCATTATTATAATTATTTAAGATCAACTATTTAATAGATATTAATATTATTAGTCTTATAATTATTTAAAGATTATAAGTAAGACTACTTTATAATAAACGTATTAAAATATTTTTATATCGCTTGTTAAAATTAATTATATCCTTATATTGAATTCTTATTATTGATATTGAATCTAAAGATAAATAATATCTAAATAATATCATTAATAAAATATTAAGACTTAATGAAAGTTTTCTTAAAAAGGAAATTAAATAAAGTACCTTTATATTTAAAAAGGTATTAATTATAATATTATACTTAAAGTAAAAGTATGGTTGAGATATTATTTAGTATATAAACTTCTACTTAACGAATTATAATAAATCAAGAAATATACTATAAGAAACCTTAATAAAGGGTTTATTATAGTAATTTCATATTATTTATATTATTAGTCTTAATAATTAAGAAACTAAATAATAGATTATATTTTTAGATAGATTATTAGAAATTAAATTTACTTATAAAGAAAGATTATTACTTATTCTCATTAATTAATAAGATATTATAATAATTAAATAAAATAAAGTTCTTTATTAAATTAGATATTTAGTAAGGTTTTTATTAGATTCGCTTAATATTTGAAGCTCAAGATCTTATCATCTTTTAAACCTAATATAAATCCTTTAATATAAAACAATATCTTTTAGGTTAATTAACGGACTTATAATATTTTAAAAGTTTATAAATAATATCTTTATTTATAATACTATAATTTAAGAGTAGATTTATTATATCCGAGAAGTTCTAAAACGACTTTAAGAAGTAAGAAAGACTATAAGTAATATTGAAGAAGTATAAATTTTTTATCTAATAAACTTAGAGAAGATTAAAGTAATTTAAGAATAGAACGTCTTAACTATAGTAAAGGGTATTTAGTCATTTTTAAGATTTTATAACTTTTATAACTAATTTATTTAAAGGTATAATAAGCTTACTAAACCCTTTATTATTTAATTTAGTATAACATCCTTTTTTTATAGGCTAAGTGATATAAAATAACCTCTTAGTAATTAAAATATTAACTCTTTATAATATTAATATTATAATCTAACGCGACTTATCTAAGTAGAAACTAGTACTTAGATAAAGTAGTAAGAGTAATACTTATATAATATTATAAAGAAAATAACTTCTAATATCCGGTAGCCTTTTTTTCAAAAAAATATAAGTAATAAAGCTAAATTATAAAATTTAAGATAAAGAATTATCAATAATTATTTATATCTTACAAGAGTAAAGACCTAAATTCAAAAGATTATATAGACCCGAGGGTTTTAAAATTTTAATAGATTACTAATTATTAAAATACTTTATAACTTCTTAATAATAAAATTAATAATAATAGGTTTATAATTAAATATTAACTAAGTAAGAAAAATATAATAATAAATATATTTTCTTAAAAAGATATACCTTATTAAGATATTAGTTAATAGTTTATATTACTCTTAATAAGTTATTTTAAATCCTTATTAATATTGATTTAGATGATATTATTATAAATTATGGATTTAATCATAAAGTATATAAATATACTAATAAAACTAGCTTAGAACTCAAAGAATATTAAGAAATAATCTAAAATAGTGATATATATAAGAGACTATTTGTTTAAACTTCTACTGTATAATAGTAATTTAGAAATACCCGATTATAAAGACCTCCGAGCTTATGTATTAGATAAGCTATGTTAATAACTATTCATTATTTATCCTAATATTAAAAAGCTAGAGAAGTTAGTCTTAGTAAGATACTATTAGCTTAGCTAAGTTACTAATATAAAGAGATATATCGATAACTACTTAATATATAAATAAATAAAGGCCTAAAGAGATCGAACCCTTAGACTTTTTTACTCTTTAGAAATCTTAAAAAAGATTATAAGAGTATATTATAGTAGGATTCTAATTATTCTTAAAGGATTAATATAAATATAATAAAGTATTCTTTATTGTAAATTATTTATTGAGAAGACTATTGTTTATCTTGAAAATACTAATATAAAGAAGATAATACGTTCATTTATTAATAATATAATTTATATCTTTAGTATCCCGTCTTTAATTGTTTCGGGCTAAGGTAGTTAGTTTATTTTAGAGACTAAGTTTCATCGAATTCTTAGTATCCCAAGAAAGCTATGGATAGCTTATTACTTATATACTAATAAATGAAGTAAGATTATTCACTAATATATAATATAGAGACTATATATATCCTTATGTCAAATATAATTAAGATAATTAGTTAGAATATCTACTAATAACAGACTTTATAATATTTATCTTACTATGAAACATAATAAAGGAATTATATAAAGATAACACTTGTCCCAGACCCGTGAACCCTTATCCCATCTACAGTAAACTTGATTTAGTTCATCTTAATCGGTCCTGGGACCCGTGGCGCTCCTAGCACGCTTTTTCACGATCCCAGGGCTAGAATTTTGCTCTGAATCTAGGTGGGTCTTTGATTCAATATTTCTGATATATGCAGGTCAAATTACACGTCAATAATTAATAAGCAATTGTCCGAATTATGTACAACTATCTAAATGACACTAAAAGTGAAGCCAGCGGAAAAGATCTTTGTCCATCCAGACCTAAGATAAACGGAACTTAATGAATCACAAGATTTGAATAGTACAATATTGTGCGCTTGCAGTGGTAGCGAAGCCACTTTGGTTGGGTATGTACAAGTATTATCCTCACCGATGGCTGAAAAGTAAGGCCAATCACTCGGGGAGAGATTGTGTATCATGGCGAGTCTAAAAGACTGTGGCAACTGAAGCCATAATTTAGAGCTTGTCTAAATTATCTCATCTTACTCTCAACCATTTCAACCATGATGGTAGCCAGATAAGGGTTTCTTCAATGAAGCATACTTCATCACACTAGATCTGAATATTGTAGCGCTTTCGGCAGTTTTCATGGATAGAGTGTATGTGTCCGCCCGTTGAAACAAAATAGCACAAGGTTGTAGTGCACCTCTAGATCTGTGACTATATCTCTTCTTCATTGATCCTCTGGGGGTTCAAAATATACAATCATGTTGGTGATGTGTAATCTGCTAAGGCCAACAAGCATTTCGTTTATCTAATGCCTGATGATGCTTAGATTTGTGCCCTTGCTCGCCGGTACTGTCAGACACCGAGGCATTCAGTTGGGTGGGTGGCTATTCTTGGTCTTCTAAGAACATTTCCTGCCTGATATCTCAGGCCTGTAATCCGAGTGTGCCCTGTGTGCGACTCTTTTTCATCCAACCTTTAGTGCCTCTGTTGTTTGGTCCGACTATTTTCTTGCCCTTTGGGCTCGGCTCTCACTAAGCTCAATGTGACCAGCTTGATAACTAGGTGACCTGAATTCAGACATCATTCTTTGTTCTTGCCATTTGGAGTTTCAGTAAATATTCATGCCCAGGTGGGGAGAAGTTAACGATCACTAACAGTCAAAAAAAGAAAGTTGGGCTACCTGCTTGGCATCTCACCTGTTTTTGTTCCTTTCCCCCTCCATATAGCATAGAAGTTTTAAACTCACTCGCTCCACCTTGGAGCTCCCCACGTAGCTATCTTGCCTTCTCTGTGGCTTTTTTAGCATACAAGCACCGGCAGAAGCACGGCATTGAATAGAAATCAGACGGAAGCAAGTACTATATCAAGGGTTAAATGGCGACTTTTGAATCGATAATTCGGAAGAAATAACAATGATTCAACTCAGGCAATATTGAAGACTAGTTTGTGGAATACAATTGAATGACTACCACCACCGAATCAATGAGTCTTGAAACGGTCTTCCAAAACAAGTTATATAGCTTCTGCTCTTTCCAATACTCCCACCACCTGTGATTGCATAATCATCTATCATCCATGAATACCATGAGAACTTCCGCTAAACAGCTGGAGCCACGGCAAGGTCACGCAAAAGTTTTAGAGATGGGGTGAAGAAGTATTCACCGCCATTGGATTGAATGAACGGCGTGAAAGTGACCTGGTTGTGCTGGCCCTGACCATCCACGATGGCTAATTGCGAATTTTTGTGATGACCTTTGATGTCACTCTTGACTGACTGGCCAACAACGGCATCTTGTCCCGCAAGTCTACCGCCAGTGAACTCAGCCTTTTTTTCCGGGAAATCATCGACATCGATCCATTCTGAGAGATTAAAGGTCAGTGGTGTAATTGTTGATCTGGACGCGAGGCATGACTTACTTTTCCTGATGAATTGGAAGCCAAGTGTTAGACTGGTTTGATAGCATAGGAACATAAGACCACGGTCTCTCCAGGTCTTCTCCGTCTCGGTCCAATCAAGCTCTGGTCCATAAGGAATACCACGGCGCATGATATCGAACACATCGAAGTTTTGCATCCCAGATCGGGGTTTGGTCTTCCGCATGTGAGATGCAAATGGGCAGTTGGTATGGTCATTCTCAGGATAGTCAAAATCGTTCCATGTCGCCATGTCCGGGTCGTCCCTTACAGGGTTCAACTGAACGGGTGCTCCTAGACTTTTCTTTAGTACTTGATATGTGCATGAGGATTGCTACGGCTTGCAGCTTACCGCTTTTCCAGCGTCCCATAAGCCGAGCCCCAAACTGCTCTGGGGTGAAGTGCAGTCTTGTGGCCTCGTCTTTCAAGAAACTAAATTTAGGTCAGTCAGATGATGGCTTTGAATGTCAAAAGAGAGGCAATAACATACCGATTCCACTCAGGCACGAATTGCCTGATTTTGCGAAACACCAGAAAACTGCCGTCCTTGGCCCAAGTAGGCTGCGCTGACGGTACTCCCTGTCTCACCTCACCGTCGTATCCGAACAAAATAACCCTGTGATATGTAAGCATTCTCATCCAATGTTTCTTGAAGTGCTTTTCGATTTACCCGGGATTAGTCAAGTTTTTGCGAGCCCCACGTTCATTCGCGGCGTTGTCATCAAGGCCCCTGATTAGTGGTTGTGAGATGCCATCCAAATACCCAAAGCTGAAATGTGTTAGCTGAGAAATCCCCGGCACCGGCCTCTAGAAACGTACTGCTCATGTCCTCTCTGGTTTCCGGGTCTTTCATTGCCATCCAATGTCAAGATAGGACGAACGCCGTGGCTGCGGCAGAAATACTTCCGAGCTAGCTCTCGTGTTTTCTCCTTCACCTCGTATTCGGTACCACAAATCAGCACTACTCCATCGATGGAGCCATTCTTGAATTCAGGCATCCAGTCTCCGTCTTGGTCTCTACCTTCAGCCACCATGTCCTTGTACATGCCCTTGAGAAATGGGTCATCTTCGAACTTTTCCTTGCTCAACTAAAGAGTACAGAGCAATTAGATATAATCTGAAAGCTTCAAGGGCAAATATGTCAACTTACCTTGGTCATTCCCTTGGCGGTGAAAGACATATTGACACCGGTTATTCTGACATCGTTGGATCCTTTAGACCTCGGGATTTCATGAGGCTCCAGAAGATTACTGAAGAAGTTAAGAGGCACAGTGAGCGGCAGGGCAGCCAAACCGACTATGCCAGCTCCAATGGATTCCGCGAAATTAGATTCCGGTGCTTTGGATTCCGTTGCTTTGACCTTGTGGATATGAGCCCGGTCGCGCATGGCATCATGGGCAGAAGTGATAACTTCATCGGCCAGGGTTTTCAGTACAGCTTTGAAAGCAGCAGGATCTTCAATACTGAAAAAGAAGAATTGCTGGTATCGTTTCGACAAGCCAGGCCTAAATCAAAGTTAGTACAAATCTTCTTGGTGGTGTTCAGGCAAATCTGACCAGATATCGCCCTGGATGTTATCGAAATCAAATTCAGATGTGGAACCCATGTTTCTTGCTCGTGGTGATTTCTTGATAGTTGATGGTTTTGAACAGCAAGCGTAGTGATATCAAATAAAAATTGTTCGTAACTGTCTTAAGAGTGACACTTTATAGCTTACTATTCTGCGGAGTAAACTCTGCAACCGGCGTTCAGGATACCCTTGCACAGCGTAATGACACTAGGGAAGTGAAAATATAGTATATCGTTATTTCGGTTGGAAAAATGCAACAGTTGGGGTAAATCCATTATACCCTCAGCTGTTACATTACTTTTGCTTGCGGAATGAATAGTCGACAATCAATACTAGTCGTGTACGCCTCGAAAACTCTTTCCCTTCTAGCCGGCAGCCAATTGGAAAAGAAAATGCAACAAATCTGCAAAGTGATGGCCCGGTCAACTATCAAGCCGGGTGATCCCAGCATAATTCCCATGGAATGACCTTGTACATGACTGTGGAGTCTATAGACCTCCAGACATCCAGAGTGTAGAAATTGGATGCTACGCCATGAGACTCATTGCATCATTAAGGATCTTAAGCTTTTGACAGAGATGTGTCGATAAATTTTTCCAAGTGCGTTGTCAATCTACCATATGGCTTGTACTTGGTCCATTTGGAGCCATCATGACGAATTGACCGTTGATGTCTTTTGTGGCTTCATGACTGCCGCCGGACGTGGAAAGCATATTTATGTAAATGATTCCCTTTGCGACCTGATTGACGAATGCGGGCATCCAGTTCAGATCGAGCTGCCATTGATTCGCAAGGATTTCTCGGTCTGGGGGAGGATCAGCAAAAATCAAGGAGTAGAAAGACGTTTGAATGCCTCCATGGTAAGGTAGCCTTTCTCGATAACGTAGAATTCTTCGACACCGATTTTCACTGAAGAAAATTCTCCCCATTCCTATGACGGATACTTTGATCATGAAACAATTGAATGGACTCTATGCTCTTGCAAACCGAATCTGTGATGGGGACATGTGCCTCAAGAAAGTCGCCGACTGAGGAGAGGGCAATTTCTGACATTTCCGACAGTTCCGGAAACAACCGCTAACAAACTTATCTTCCTATGAAGATGAATGATTTTTTATCAAAAAAATTATATATATAAACGCCGATAATAAGACTTGCGTTTGAAAATGTGTCCTGGGGCTAAATCCAGAAGCCTTGGCCTATAATATGGTAATTCGGGCGTACATGGAATTTAACTTCAGGCCCGCAAAGTTAACCTTGAATGAATAGTACTATTAGGACCCACTACATTATTCCTCCACTGCCGGACACCGTATGCCGGACGTGCACCAGAATTCGCCTCGGGCCGCACACCTTAAGTAATGTGGTGGAGCACATTCTTTGTCTTGACCAATACGCCATCCGAAAACGTTATGTTAATGCCTCTTGCTTGTTCACCTACTCACTCTGAACGGACTACTTCATTTTCTCATTTTCTGATATGATTTCCTCTTGCCTCCAAGGGATTGGTGCAAGAAAACTTACATTTCAAATATACTAGCCCAGATATTTCATTGAGATACATTTTCTTTTGATGCATTTTCGTTTCATGAACCATTTCCTTGAGTGCCTGAGGCAAGCATTCTGCATTGGGAGCAATGAAAACATTATTTTCTTGTGCTACCTGCTTCACGTGTTCATCCAATCAGTCAATGACAAAATGGAGATCATATCCCCCAGGTACATTCTGTATCCTAGATCTGCACCGAGCGTCCGGTTCGCATATCGACATTCCGAGTTCTACGGTAAAGGGGCTCCAGTTGCAGCCCTTGCATAGTTTGTTATGCTCGGCCCGTAACCCGAACAATGCTTACTGTATTGGCATCGAAGTCCTGTCGAGGTTGGAATCCTGCAGAGGATGATGGGTTTAAAGACAGACGATGTTACTTCGTGCAGACCCAGACCCCTTGGCTCGAACCCGCCTCCTTAAACCCCCCCTCCTGTCTGTCGTCCGCATTCAAGACGCGTGCAACATGATATGAAGCTTAATTGGCATGCGATAGTGGCTCTCCTGGGAACCGTTCGGGCCCAGGACATATCAGAGCTCGAGTAGCTTTATAGAGAGGGAACAACACCGATACTAAAAGCGTAAACGGCGTCTAGGTTCCGGCGCTCTCACAGGCTTTGCCCTAGGACCACGAGATCAAATGCGATGGCTGGACCGCTGTCTGTTCTACCACTACGGATAACTATGAATTTGACTAAGCCTTCGATGCCAATAATAACACCTATTGGAAGAGCACTAACCGGGC
Source organism: Penicillium soppii (assembly GCF_028829465.1). Lineage (NCBI taxonomy): Eukaryota > Fungi > Ascomycota > Eurotiomycetes > Eurotiales > Aspergillaceae > Penicillium > Penicillium soppii. The sequence continues at coordinate 2,655,657 of NW_026643234.1, forward strand.
CTTACAAATTTTCGGTAAAAATTACCAGACCCTCCGAAGGAGGGTCCGCGACTCACTTTGTAGTTGCACCCATTTTGTAGAATTTTCTAGGATTCAACCTCACACATTCAACCATTAATTTCTCCATCACCATGCCTAAAGATAACGCTAAAATTGAGATTCAGGTTGCTAAAGCAATAGATTCTTTATCCCAGCAATCTAAGCCTAATATCGCGAAAACTGCGCGTGAATTTAACGTACCTGAGGGCCGGCTTCGGTATCGATGGAACGGTGGAAAATCCCTATTTCAACGCCAACCTAATAGTCGGAAGCTTAGTTTTGCACAAGAATCTACTTTATGCTAATTCATTGATTACTTCGATAAAGCGGGCGCTGTAATAAATCAGTCACAAATCACTGTCGCCGCGAATTCAATTCTCGAAGAAGCGTATACCGATCCCGCAATTCCACCCCCTAAGGTCGGCGACCATTAGACTCATCGGTTCTTAAAATGCAATCCTTAATATTATCAACGTCGCCGACGAGCCCTCGATATCGAACGAAGCCGAGTAATGGATAAAGGGGTAGTAGAAAAGTGGTTTGAAGAATACACTCGGATCGTCGAGGAGATTAGCATTTTACCCGGCGATATCTATAACTTTGATAAGACTGGCTTTAAGATTAGTGTTAGTAAAGATCAATAGATTATTACTCGAGAACTAAAGCGTAAAATCTCTAATAGTTCTGTCACAAATCGTGAATCCGTTATAGTAATAGAAGTAGTCTCGGCGGACGGTTCTATATGTCCACCACTTAATATTTCAAGTGGTAAATAGATAATGCTACGATCATTAAGGCTATTTAAACTGATAAACACCTCGCTATATCCGTTTCTGGATATATGACCGATGTCTTAGTATATTAATAGATCCAAAGATTCTATAAGTGGACAGTCCGTCGAACTCAGGGTGTTAAGCGACTAGTTTTATACGACCGGTTTAGATCACATTTTACCCGGCAATTTAGTGAAATTTGTGATAAGAATAATAATATTATTTTCTTCTTATTGCCGCCTTTAAGCCACTTCTTACAGCCTCTCGATGTCGGTGTTTTCAGTGCTTATAAATATTGGCATAGTGAGGCTATTAAGTCCGCAACAATGACCGGATGTCAGAAATTCACTAAGGAAGAGTTCCTTTATACGATCACCTCAATACGGGAAAAAACATTTCGGCTACGCACTATCAAACTCGGCTTTCGGTAAACAGGTCTTTGGCCTATTAATTCTAAGTTAATTACTGAGGATTTGGTTGATTATAACCCTTATCAACGACCATCGACACCATCAACTAGTAGCTCAGGCTATACAGACTTCAGCACCCCGAAAACCACTGAGAAAGTGCAAAAATTAAGCTTAGCGTTTAAAGAGAGTGAAGCCTATTCTTCCCGCTACAGAAGTGCACTTGCAAAGATCGTAAAAAGTGCTGAAATGCATACTGCTTTAGTGCATACATTACAGTTCGAATTAGATTCGACTTCAGCTATCGCGGCTGCTCGCCGCGCCAGATATAATGCTACCCGGGCAAGGGCATATGCTACTGGCATTATTAATGCTAGTGAATTAAGAAGCATGAAGTATAAAGCATCTAAATGGACTGAGGCTGAGGATATTTCCAAACGGAAGCGGAAATGGGCTAAGGTCAACACACAGATCAGAAGGCATGGACGCATGCAAAAGAAATGGGGGCGGGTTATGGCTATTGAATTCATGTAATTTAATAGATATTTAATTCATCTCATATTTAAATTGCATTAAATTGATTCATATATATGGCTGAAATGGGTGGGGGTTAGAATTGAATCCTGGAAAAATCTACAAAATGGGTGCAACTACAAAGTGGGTGGCGGACCCTCCTTCGGGGGGTCTGGTAATTTTTACCGAAAAATTATAAGGCCCGGTTAGTAGCTAAGCCACAGAAAGTATCACTATTGATTTGGGATAATAGGACTAGATCGTGAGCGGCTTCGCCATGGTGCTTAGATAGAATGATAAATTTTCCTTCATAGAACAACACTAAGTCTCTTTAAGTGCTGATAATGTGACCTGGAACTTGGTTACGTGTGGAAACTGGTGGCCGGATGTAAGGTAGAAGATATCTGTATTTTAGCCACAAAGGGCCTCATATGTTAGACTTTCAGGCCCGGCTCTAAACTGAATCGCCATCGGAGATATCCAGATATTTGAAGGCGACTTCATTCCTCCTGATGCCTCCTTGGGAGCCTGGGGCCCTACTATCGACTTTCCTCAGGTTCCCGTTTCTGGTGCTGTTGATGCAAACTCGGTGAGGTCGTTACCTGGTCCGCCTGGGGCTACAGAATTTTTACTGGTGGCAGAGGCAAGACACAAAATGCAAACTGGAATAGCGGGAATCAGTCTATGATGCGTCGTGTCGTGACCAACACACAGCATGACATGTTCTGTCCAGGTTTTTCGACGGACGAAGACGCAACAATTGTTGTAACTGGAGGAGCTGATGCAGACCAGACCAGTATATACTAGGGACGCGCTTCAAAATGACAAAATGAACGTCATTTACCGTCATTTTAACGCCATGACGGTCAGCAGAAAAGGCCTGACGCGGCGCTAAGAGAAACTTTATTTTTCTGCCAGAGAAAAAAAGGCAGAAAAACGAAAATACCAAAGCCTCACTAACTAGAAACAATTTGATAGCATATAGAGAGGTAGGTGCAGAATGAAACCCCACGGGTAGCTCTATTTAAGTTTCAAACTATATTAGAAATTAAGTATACTATCTTATATTACCAATCAATATATCCTCTTATATAATATATTCCTGATTTAGCTTTTATAGAGATAGAATCATGTTATTAATAATTGATAATTCATACTTATATTAAAGCTATAAGGAGATAATAAATAAAATGTTAAAAAGATCTAAGATAATTAATAATTTAAAAAAAGTCTCATATTATCTAACTAAATAAACTAATTAGGTATTAGAAATAATTAATAAGTCTTAAAGGAATCTATAAATATATTAGAACTTATTATTAAATATACTAAGAAAAAAAAACTATAGATAAATTAATTTATTATTTATTAAAAATAAACTTGGAATTATTTAGAATATTTCTAGAACTTTCTTAAAATATCTAGAAGCTATAAAAGAGAGCTACTGAATTATATTATAATTCTTAAAAAAATAAAATAAAAGCTTAAAAAGTAAAGGTAATTAATATAAAGAAATCGCTAAGATATTACTTAATTCTATAAATCTTAGCTAAAGTTAGGTTAAGCAATACAGCTATCATTATAGAACTACTATTATAGAAATAGCTATAGAGGTTATTTATAAATTGATATTTTCTTTTAAATACTATAGTTCAAAATAAATACGCGATCTCTTTTATAAATAATAATATTTAATTAGGTTACTAAAGAGGATAAAATATTTAGATTATTAAGTAGTTAATTAAGACGCGTAATTAGTGATCTTATAAGGCTTAAAATAATTACTATTAATAAAAAATTCTAAGAATAAAAGCGACTCCTTTTTAACTTATATTAAGCTTAGCTATATTAGATATTTAATGAATAATTTAATATTACTCTAATAACTTAAATAAAATATTTATAATATTATGAATCTTATAAATAAATTAAAAGTAGCCTTAAAAATTATTCTAAGAACTTACTAAAACTTAAAGCTTAGAGAAATACCTGGTAAGATTAATAAGAAGTTATAACGAGTTAATAAAGAGTTAAAACTAAAAGATAAGTTAAATATACTTAAATATAATTGTCCTTAGACTTAAAGTAACTTAGGTACTTATAAAACTAATTAGTATCTTACTTATATTAAAAAAGTAAAAAGAATTAAGAAACTAACTTATTTATAATTAGTAAATCAGTTCGTAATACTTATATAAAAATAAGTATTATATTATATTTTATATTAATATCTAAAAATAACATATAATAATAACTTAAGTATAATTTAGAGTCGACTTAATATAAGCCCGCTTAAAGCTAGGATTTAGTAAAGATATTAATCTAATAATATTAGCGCGATTTAAAAAAAAATAAAACGCGTTAATAAAATTATAATAAAGTAAAATCATAAAAGCGCTCATAAAAAGACTAAAAGTTATTTTAATTTCTTTAAATAAAACTTTATAAAGTAAAAATATAATAATAACCATGTAACTTCTTACTATTTATTCATATAATAAAAACTTACCTTACTACTTATAGAATAACTTTAAAGAATAATTTAAGGACTATTAGTAAGATATAAATATAGAATTGTGCTTAAGATATATACAAAATTTCTTTAATTTATAAAATAACTAAGTATCAAGGAAAACTCTTTTTGATAACTTATTATAAAATACGGAAATTCGCCTTAGTAATTATAATATTATTAAGAAGTATTCAGATAATAATTATTTTGAAGTATATCGTGTTTAGCTTTTATATAATACTTAAAAAAACACTTAATCATAAATTACTTAATAATTATTTATTATATATTCGCGGACCTCCTTAAGGAAATTAGTCTTAGCCTAAGTCTATAAATAAAAAGATTACTCCGCCTTTTACTGTTATTAATCTATTAAAGATATAATAAAACGTAGTTAAAGAAAGAGGTATAAATTACTAATAAATAAATTTTCGAAATTAAGTCCTTTCTTTTTTTTATAAATTTATTAATAAGACTAAAATAAAATATATATAACTTATAAATATGTTAATCTAATTAATTAATTATATAAGTACTCTAATAAGTAATATAAGCGCGCTTAAAAGTATAACCTAAATATAGTATAGCTTTATTTACTTTATAAAAGAAAGAATAAATTTGGTTAAGGAAATCGAACCTAAATTTATCTAAAGGTTTAGAATTATTATTCTAAAACTTCTTTATTTAATCGAATATTTTAAAAAGATCTAAAGTATCGCCGGCTATTCCCTTTAAAGAGGGGCTATAAATATCCTTCTATTTCGTATATTATCTATATAATATTAACACTTTATCAATAAGTTAGTATTTAATCTATATCATAAAATAAGAATCTATATTTATAAGGAAATATAATATAATATATTTAAGATAAGATATATATTATTAAAACCTTACTGAAGGGAAAGTACATTTAAATTATTTCAAGGGATAAATAATACTTATTCCTATCGCTCTCTTTATTGTCTTTATTATCGCCGTTATTACTACGGTTAGCCGCTTTCCTTTTATAAGCTTTAAAAGATTATTTCATATATAATCTTCTTTAATAGTATATAGTAAGAGAATCTAAGGAGAAACGAAAAATTATCACTAGAGTAATGAGGCTGTTATTAATTAGATTTTGTAAAGAATAAAGCCGTTTACTTTATTTATCTAAATAATCTAAATTTATTTAAATTTTAATATAAAACTTAATAAAATAGCTATCTTTAGTGTTCTCTTAGCGAATTGCTATCGCTCCTTAACCGATAAGGAGGACGGACTATCGAGGATAATAATTATAAAGGGGAGGATAAATTATAAAAGACTTTAAGACTATATAAGATAAGGAGTACTAGATCCGACTATATAACGAAAAAGTTCCGTCTACGAAAAGGATCCGGAGGTAATACCCAATAAAGATAATATACCTTTATTAGCTTTATTTAAGGATATAAAGGAAGCCTAAACCTAGGCCTTGTTATAAAAGATAAGAATTAGTCTTAATAAAAGAATACTATATCGTTGACGCTCCTCTACTTATTTATTACCTATCTATCATCGTATCTTACCGGGTTAATAGGCTAATCACCCCTAACTTAGTAATCTTCTTATCTTATATTCATAAAGAATTAGCTATTTAGCCACAGACGCGGCCCCTTAGGGATATGGAATATATAGGTAACTAGAGCATATAAGAGAGATTTATCTAGCTAGATAGACCTCGCTCATAGTTAACAAAATTAATAGCATTTTATTTAAGATAAATCATAAATTCATTGAGATCTAATAGATTATATAGGGCTATAGCTAAATTGATTTAATTAGGGCTAGGCTAATGTACTATTTATGTTAAGCTTACAGAAAGTAACTATCTAACATAGGGTTTAACGTAATGTGGTCTTTGCAGAATAATTACTAGGCTGTATCCCGTGACAGTACCCCCCTCCTTACCTTTTAATGACGGTATAATCTTATAACGGGGACAACGATGTCTCCGTCGTCGTCGATCTGGTTGTCACGGGCCAAAGGCCATTGAATATCACGTATTGTCACGTGACTCGTGGCTAGGGTTATTACGGTGAATCCACGTTAGACAGTTCCTTTCTTTAAGATTAATATAAATACTAGCCTAGCCCTGATTAAATTAATTTAGATATAGCCCTTAATATATATTAATCTTCCGATTCGGATCGTTGATGTAACGGAGTGAATCCTGAACCTGTCCATGATAAATAGCCCATTCTTGGGAACCTGGAAGTTCTCCAAGAATCAGTCTCTGTACTATTCGCACAATACATTGTTCCTGAGACATCTTTCGTCTTACCTGGTTGACAGGCTCTAGATAGATCCTGTAAACACTAGAAACCTCTTATACTTTACAGTTGAATACTACTCGAAAACCTCAGAAACGACTACCCTTAGATAATAATAATAGAAGAAATAGTCGACCTATAAATTACTACCGATCTGACTAACTAGGAAACACTAATAATATGACCGAACAGAAGTATCTAAGTAATAATTCATAGATTCTTAAGAATAAGGATAGGCCTCTTAGTAAGTAGCGCTAATAATATTATAACTAAAACAAAGTTTGTAAGTATATAATCAAGAAATACACACCCTATCGGAAAGTCTGTACCTACCCGCATTTTTACCCGATCATAACTAAAAATCTACATCTATAAAACCATATACTACTACACCACTATTTATCATGTTCACTTCTAATAAATTAGGTTCAAACCATAGGCTATCCTCGGATAAAACTTAATTTTAGTATTTAGTATGATAACCTTTAGCCTTCCGTACCGCCTTATAAAGTCTACTTATACTAAAAATTAGCCTATTAATTTACTCTTACGGAATAGCTATCTGAGTAACCTTTATATACCTTTCAAATACCATCTAATCCTCCTTAGACCTTCATATATATATAAGCTTAGGAAATAAATTCAAGAGTTAAGTTTTAACTACCGCTAAACGGGCTTAATCAGGTTTAAATCCGGTAAAAATAGAGACTACTCCTTAACGTATATATAATATATTTCGAACTACTCTGATATAAGCTTTATTATATAGATTCGCGCGTTATCTTATTAAAAGATATAACCTAGTCGGTAATCTCGAATTAACCCTTTTTTAAAGATAGTAATATATAAGATTATAGTATAACCGCGCTCTAATGATAAGAGATTAATGTCCTTCTCTTACTTTATTATAACTAACGATAACCGATTATTAACTTAAATTATATCTTAAATTATTTATATAATGTCTTTAATATATAATTTAGTATTTATAAGTTCCCTTTAGTAACCCTCCGATATAAACCATTAATATTATTATAATTTAAAGTTTAAGGTACGCTTAATAGAATATTTATCCGAGAATATCTAATTTCGAACGTTACTCCCTAAATATATATCTTTTTATATTTAAATAAGTAGTATTAATAGTAAGTTAATTAATATTTAATTAAGATTTTTAATTTTATACGGTATTTCCGAATATCGTATACCCTTAAAGTAGTTAAAATAGTAGTCCGACTTAGTTATCCGGGTATAATAGTACTTAGCTTTTTATAGGTATAGAACGGATTCCGGCGGGTTATAAATATATAAATTTAGAAGTTCGATTACTATATTTCCGGGGGCGCCTAAAGCGAAGCCACGATTTAATAGTCTAGTACTGTTAAAAGCGTTTAATTATATTACATATAGTTTTATAAATATATATAAATAGTACTAGACCTCTACTCTAGGGATAACTCACTATTTTTCTTATGGGTAGGCCTATTAGCTATATCTAATAAAGCTATAAGAAGATATAAGAAGAAAAATAATAATAATGTGTTTAACGGGGTGGTGATTTATAGAGTAGGGCAGTAGGTAAAGACTTTCCGACGCTTATATAGAATAATGAGCTAAACAAATCAAATAGCTCAAAGGACTAGTAGTATAGACTATATTCAATAATAGAAATAGTAAAATTAATAAAGGTAAGTATTGCTATTAATCTACTTTCTAAATACTATTAGAGTAGATAAACGAGGTTTAAGAGGAGCCTTATCAATTACCGCGACTAATGCTTCTTTATGTTATATTATTTATAGATAATATTAATAACTAGCCTACTTAGCGAATTTTAATAAAGAATAAGCTAGTAATTAATAACTTAACTATTTAGTTAAGACCTTTTAGTTATTTTATATATTATTATGACTAAGAAAGCTTGTATAAAAATACTAAAATTTTTATAAAATATCGCTAATATATTAACAAACTAAGGGAACTATATAGATATCTTAAAGCTATTTTTCCTTTTCTATCTCGGTTAATTTATATAAGTTAGCGCGTAAATTCGCGCGGCTTCAAATACCGCGGAAGCGGCGGCGAAGTGTTAATTTAGATATATTAAATAATATACTACTTTACGAATAGCGCTAATCTCTTCGTTCTTTATAGCTAATAAGATTCTATCCTTTTACTTAATTAAATTTCGAGAACTTTAAGGGCGTTTTAGTGCTATAGTAGGTAGTTGAATTAATTAAGTTTTAATTTATAGACGCGTTTTAGGATAGGTATGTCACTTGCTTATATACGTCGCTCGCTTACTAAATACGTTATACGCCTTTTATCATTAAAAAGGCTCTTTATCCTAAGATTAATAAATATATATTTAGTAGTAATAATACATCTAAGAAATTTAGTTTACTAGACTAATAATTTATACTTAGAGAGTATAACCCATAATCCTACCTTATATATATATATATTATTAATAATCTTCAAGGATTTAAGTATAGATACGAATATTTTTAATAAACGATTCATAAAGAATATCAGTTATAGATCTTTAAAAGTAATTAGTCCATTAGTAGGTCCGTAAAGTATTATCTTATATTTATAAGATCTATGTTAAGATTTAAAGTATTATTAAAAATAAACTAAATTTAGTAAAAGAATTATTAAATATTAATATTTATAAAGAAATCTACGGTACTTATCAATTATAAAATCTTAACAATTAAGGGAAAAGATTAATTATCTTTTTCTATAGTTATGATTAACTTAGAAATCTATATAAAACTAAAGACCTTTATTAGGTTTCTTCTTTAAAGACATATCTATAAGGATTATAATTTTATTTAAGAAGTATTTATTTAGAGAACCTTGATCGCTTTAGTTTTAACTTTTATACTATAAAGTATATGGGTTTTCTAGTGTTATAGGATAGGTAGGGCCTATCAACCAGCTAAGAAGAAGATGTCTTAGGAATAAGTATATTATATAAATAGTATAAAGACTAATTCTTAGAGAACTCTTAGGTTCTTTAGGATAGGCTATTTAATAAGTAATAGCGGGGTAGAGCAGTGTTTAAGGTACACTATATAATTAACAGTAATACGCTAGTAATAACTTGTCTTAATAATAAGACTTTAAGGGTTTAGGATCTACTCCGTTATAATTATCTCCTTATCCGTAATAGATGTCTATATCTGTGGAATGTTATAGGTACCAAAGCGTAGCTTATTAAAAACCTAGTAAGAAAAGATAGCTAGCTAATACTACTTATAAAGAATTATAAGTAAAGCGCTAGAGAGAAACGCTAAGGAGCTAGAAGTTGAATATTTTTTAGTCAAGAGAAGGATATCTAAGGTTAACTCTTTTGTAAGAAATAAATAAAGAAAGATAAGGGTACCTTAGGTTAAGAGTTATCTTAATTTAGTAATTTTACTTTTTTAACGTGGATATTAAGTTTATATGTGTTATTATTTACCTTTTTCTTTCTTTATTCTTTTTATAACGACGTATATTTATATAGCTATCTTCTCCTTAGTGTTTATCTATCTTTTTTATATTATTTATCTAAATACGTTATTTACTTTTCTATATTTATCAATTACTTATTAACTATTCAGTATTTCTTCATCATTTAAATAGCTTTCTTACGTCTACTTATTGTTTATAACAACACCTTAAGCTCTTAATAAACGTAAGGTTACGTATCACCCTCCATTAAAAGATTCCTCGTCCGAAGAGCTGAAGGATTCTAATAAAGAGATTAAAAAGACTAATAATAATTTTTTTATTAGTATATTAAAAGGATATAATACAAATCCCACGATTATTACCCGAGATACTACGACTTTTCGAATCTTCGTCGGGCTTAGTTAAAATGGATCCTTTATTCTTTTTATTTATAATTATAGTTATGTTATATAAAATAGTATATATATTAGTTTTATGTCTTTATAGATATTTAAAACCTGAGTGAACTACTAATAATTCTTTATCTAAATAATAAAGTTTTAAAAACTATGAGTAATATACTAACTATAATAAAATTATAAGCTTACAAGTAATATTCTTATATAAATAATATAATAATAGCTAGCTAGCGTTTTACTATAATTTAATGAGGATATCTTTAATAATATTTTGTATTTATAATATCTACTTAATTAGATAAAACCTTAGTAAGAGAGTGGAGCTAACGGCTTTCGCGTTTTAGATAAAATAACTAAAAAGAATTAGGTACTACGGTTTATAATTTAACTATTAACTTCAAAGTTCTACTTAGCGAGTATTATAAATAGTTTAAGATCGCTATTAATAAAAAAAGTTAAGAAGGTAAGCGTTTCTTTAGAGTTTTAATAATACTATTCTAATATATTAATAAAATATGATTATAGCTTATAAAGCTATTATAAATAGTTATTATAGACTATTAACTCTTACTTTTATAATTACTAATATACTAATACTTTACTATCTTTTTATTAAAGCTTTCATATATTTTACCGCGCGTCTCTTTAATAATGATTACTATACTAAGGCCTTTATTATCTTTACCCCTTATATCTATATTCATATCATTATTATAAATTAAGATAAGTATAATAATCTTTTTAACTATTGATTCGATATATTTAATACTAAGGTTTCAAAAGATTATTTTATTAAGGACTACTTTACTTAATTAATAATACTTTAACGCTTCATTATCTTTTTGAAGGTTAAATTTCTTTTTATTTTATTTTTTTAATTTATAAGAATAGCCTTTCACTAAGGTGAGTTAATAGTCTTATTATTAATTTGTTATTATTTTATGATTATATTGATACTTTCTTTAGAATAATCTTCAAATACTTTAATTTTTTCCTTTACTTTTAGATCTTAAAGATTATTCTTTTTATATTCTTTATATCCTAAGTAAAGAGTTATTATCTATGTTCCTAAGGATAGTCTTTTTACTTAACTAAAAATATAGTTTATTTTAAAACTTCTTGTTATAAACTAAGATATCATAAAAACGTTATAGATTCGTATATATTGTTTGGAATTTAAATTTATCAAGGATTTTAAAGATCTAATGAAGTTAAGTATAAGCTTTTTTAATAAGGATCTAAGTTAGAGGTTTTCAGTTAAGAATACAACTAATTATCCCTTTCAAAATTATTTCGCTTTATAATATTTATTATAATATTTTATCTATAATTTACTTACTTTTTATTACAATTTATATAGTTTTAATAAAGTTTATAAAACTTCTTCTTTTAAAGTATTATCTTTAATATATAATTATAAATCTAGTTTATAAATAAGTAACACTTAAAAAAGTATTATTCTTATTGTAAAGTTTATAGTATTATTAAAAGCGAATTACATTATCAATAAAAGTATAAGCTAATTTATTTATTTTATATTAAATGAATATTGAAGGTAACTGTTTAATATCTAGTTTATTTACTTTATATAAAAATTAGTTTGCAAGTAAACTATTATCAAGAATCTAAGTTTAATGTAATTTTAATAGTATAGTTTTAACTAAAGCTTATTAATCAATATTAATCCTTATTCTAATATCAATTATAAGTAATACAAATAAGAATACTATATATTTTAAAAACTAATTTATAATAATTAAGATAATATCTATAATTTTATTTTTATAAATTATTTATAATAAATAAATAATAAAATCAATTAATAAATTACTAAAAGGATATTAAGATCTTGATAGCGATTTTAGCTTATTACATAATTTAATATATTTAACCTAATTAAATTTACATTTTATTAGCTTAGTGATATATGTTTATCAAAACATCTTATAAAGGGATTATTATAATAAGTATTTAATGATTTCTAATATATACTATTTCTTATAAAGATATATAAACGATTTTAATATCTTCAAAGACCTTCCTAGTCTATAAGCTATTTATAGCTTTTAGATATCACTTTATTTTTATATTAATAATCCGCTAGCGTATTTTTTTTAGGTCTTTATCTTATAAATATTTAATTAAAGACTTTAATTATATTATAAAGTCTAAGCTGTAAACTTGTTTAACTATATAAGCATATTCAACTTCTTATTAAAGGATTATATAATCTCTTTAAGTGATAAAAACTATTATAATATCTCTTATAGAGACTGAAGATAAAACTATGTAATAACGATCTCTAACTTTATTATAAAATATTTAACAGTAGTATATTAATAAGCGTAAAGGTATTTAACGATATAAAGAAGCTTAATAGTATTTCTCTCTTTTATTTCATACTTCATAATATAATAATATAATAATTAATAGTATAAAGATACTTAATGACTATCTCTCTCTTTTTATAAGCTGTAACGTCTTAGGACTATAAGCTTAGCTATAAGCGCAACTTAATTAATATTTAGTTTCCTTGATAAGCTATTTATAAGATTAGTCTTTTTTACGCGATATTTATTACCTCTTAAATAAGTAAATAATAACCAAAAGCTCTTAATTTAAAGTTAAATAGGTAAGTTTAAATTTATTAAACTTTTTGAATAAGAAGCTATAAGGCGTTATTTCTCGTTATTATCTTATTAAGATAGTATCTTAGTTATACTTAGACTTAATATAAATGTACATTTATAGGTTAAAGTATTATAAAGTATTAAGGCTTTTTAAAAAGTATTAAGAAGCTAGTAAAACGCTTATATTTCTTTATTTAAAAAAAATAATATTCTTTAGTGTTTTACTATATTCTTTTTTAAAAAAGAGAAGTTAGTAATAGTATAACTAGACTATATATCTAAATAAACGCCAATAAAAATTATAGAATCTAATGAATACTTAGATCTTATGATAACTCTTTAAGATCTCTTATAAAGTAATAAATAGTATTAATATAGTATTTATTTATTAAACGTTACTCTTAGATATTATGAATTTTAGGAATTTAACTCTTTCTTGATAAAAGATATATTTCGTAGGTTTTATATGACCAAGCCTTATATAATTTTTATAAGACTTGATAAATATATTTAATATAAGATTTATGATCTAATAAGAAGATCAAGATAGTATTAAGATATATTGTATAAATAATATATTAAGAAGCCTCGTTAATATTATATAAATCTAATTCTAAAAGGTTATGAATATGTTAATAAAGCTAAATAATATTATTATATATTTAAAATAACTATATTAAGTATAACAAGCGGGTTTTCACTCTTCTCTTTTACGAATTTAGATTTAATAATGTGTATCTTATATATTAATCTTACTAAAGATTCTTACGTTAGCGAGTTAATTAAAGGTCTTTAAGATTAATAAATAAAGGGTATTGGTTTTTATTAAGACCTTATTAAGATCTTAATTCTTTTTAATATAAATACAATAACGGCCTTTATAAGGCTTTTAGAAGGTCGAATCTAACTATTCTTTATATTCTTATCTAAATAAAACCGTAACTCTCGAAATTCTATCTAAGATAAAGGGTAAAGCAGGCTATATAATAGCGCTTCGTTATTTTTTAGCTTAATTATATAATCTATTGATTTTTATAAAAGGAGGGTCTTAGTATTCTCGGGAGCGAATATATTATAATATTCTTATAATTCGCTAGATATCCTTTTATCTTAAGTAGGGTCTTTTTAATCTTTATTTCCAAGCTGCATTTCTTTTAAAAGTTTTATTATTACATAAATATATATATATAGTTTTTATAGTCTTTTATAAATTAATATGAAATAATAATTGGTTAAGATATTATAATATACTACTATTAGCGTTTATATAGCGAAAGGTTAATTTATTTGTTACGTATAATTATTATCAAGAGGAGGATAAGGCTTCCTTTAAGATAAAGGTTATTATTAATATCTAAGTAATATCTTTAAAAAGTATAAGTAATTCCTCCTAAATCTATGACTAGTATAAGGACTACTTAGACTCTATATATAAGTATTAATCTCTTATTAATAATTAAGATAATTATACCTATATGTAGTACTTAATAAAGCATATATCTTTAAATGAGCTAATAACTAATAATGTCGACTTTAGTACTATTATTAAGATTTATATATATTTTGATATTATTTTATATAAACATCTTAACTCCGTTTTTAGAAATTCTTATAATAACTATCTTATCTTTTACTAATTTCCAAAGTTATTCTATTAGAATAGGTTTATTTAAATTATTTTTATTAATCTGAAAAATAATTCTGTTTATTTATTAAATATAATCAATAAGATTTTGATTAAAAATCTATTTGGATAAATAAGGTTTTAATAGTATATTGTTATTAATATTATTTTATCTTAGTTTTTTAGTAGATAAAATATAGTATTCTAGATATAAGATCAAAGATAAAGCTACAACTTAGTAGAAAATTTAAGTACCTATTATTCTTTTGAAGGTATCTTCAAGTATTACTTAAGTAATATAAGATAAGAGTTAAAATCGCTCAAGTTTTAATAAAAGCCTTAATACGTTTCTTATAAAAAAGTAATGATACTAGCCTATAATATAAGGATTTAGTTCTAAAATAATTCTTATATTATTTTATAGGCGGTACGCTAAAGCTCCGCTTTTTCTTCGATAAAGTATCGCTATCTCTCGCGATAATCGAAGAATATATAGTTTTTTACGCTTAAGATCTTGAATATATCTAATCTATACTTATAAGGTATACCCGCGAATATATCATATATTATCAAGCTATGCTTACTATTATTATATATTATAATAAGGTTTAAAAGTAAATAATTTAATCTTGATCTTTGTATTATATTACTTTTAATTCGATAATATAAAAGGGGAGCTTTATTAGTAATTTACTATTATTATTAATTATTTATCAGATAGCCTCTTCGAACTTTTTCTTTCGGGCTATTGTGGCATAAAAGTTTTTATTTTAAGGCGCTCGACTTTAGCGAGATAGTTATCGATTTAGGCCGTAAGGATCTCGAAGCTATTCAAAGGGGTTCCGTCGTCTTAAGACGTAATAAGAGAGGTACTTAGTAGTAAAGGTTAACCTATAAAAGGTTCCTAAGTGACTAATAAGCGTATTATTATCGTTTCTTTAGGAGGTATCTTTAATCTTAGGTAGTTAAAGAAGAAGAATTAGAATTATAAAGTATAAGGGTTTTTTTAGTACTTATAGGATAGGGCCTATTAACTAAGTAAGAAGAAGATATCTTAGGTAATTGTATTATATAAATAGTATAGACTGATTCTTAAAGAACTCTTAGGTTCTTTAGAATAGGCTATGTAACATAAGTAAGAGCGGGGTAGAGTAGCGGTTAAGGTACGTTATACGATTAATAGTAATACACCAGTAATAACCCGTCTTAACGATAGGACTTTGAGGGTTCAGGATCTACTCCGTTATATAAATATAATTAATTATGAATAAGGTTATATATTATATTCTAAATAGAGTATTATTTATTGATTTATTTAGATTTTAATTTATACTTTAACATTACTAAAATAGAATATAATCCGTAAAGAAATAGTCTTTATTATTAGTATTAACCTAATGTTTAGGATAAATAGCTTGTTTATAAAGGATTTTAGTGGATATAAGAAGGGCTATCTAATAACAAGCCTCCTTAAATAACAATTTATTCGGTTAGATTTTAACGGTAATAGTAGTTAAGGAGAATGTTGCATTGAGTAAATTATATACGCCTAAAGATATTACCATATTAATCTAGATTAGTTACTAATTTTAGGAGTAAGATAATAATACACATAATTAATCGAGCTTTCTTATTACTAATATAAATTATAAGATATTTGGAATCTAATTTATAGGTATTAAGACTAAATTATTGTCTTAGTAATGATATTAAGTATCAAAACTTTTCTTAAGGGCTTTTCCTAAATTATTATAATTATACTTTAATTCCTGGGAATTAATTACGGGACAAAAAGTATTTACTATAGCTAAAATAGTAAGTAGTATATTCTATTTTTTAAGATAATCGCGGATTATATATCCTTACTAATAATCAAAAAACTGATAACCTTTTCTATATCAAGATCTATATAAGAAGATTACTAGGTTAGGGGTAATTGGCATATTGATTCGGTAGGATACGATAATAAATAGGTAATAAATAAGTCGAGGAGTGTTGATAATATATTGTTCTTTTTATAGAGACGAATTCTTATCTTCTATAAAGGGGCCCGGGTTAGGGCTCCATTTTATTCCCCTAAATAAAGTCGCTAGGGGCACATTATCTCTATTAGTATTACTAGTTATGATTCTATCTTCATTAGTAAAACTACATCCGAATCCATTTCGTAGACGGAACTTACTCGTTATATAGTCGGATCTATTACTCCTCGTCTTATATAGTCTTATGAAGACTAATTAAGTAAAATCCTAACAAAAAAGGCTAAAGGTTAGAAAGAGTGCCTAACAGTCTTAGTAATCTATCTTTTATTATATAGTCTAATAGAATATTATAGTCTACTAATTATCGGTTATTAAGTTAATTTATTAAGTTAAGCTCTCGCGTTTTATATAAGTAAAAGAAGTCTCAATTATCATAAAGGTAATATCTCCTTTTATATTAATAATATAGATTTAGGTTCTTAATCTTGACTAGCTTTTATTAAATTTCAATTTGGTATAATATATTTTAATCAATTTAGATAAAGGTTTTCAACGGAACTACCTCGCTATAAAGTACTTATGTTACTTAAGACTAAAAGTGATTCAATAGCTTTAGACAAAAATTATACTATTACTTCTTTACTTTTATTGTTACCTTTTTTATAAGCTCTATAACTTAACGAGGAAATCAGTATACTATTATTGGCTAACTTATCATCTTAGATTATTATCTTATACTAGGATTCCTTTACCTTTTTTAAATATAGTGTTAATATTGTAAATAGGCCCCTTACGTTAGTTACTTCGTTAGCTAATAGTTAATTTATAATGGGCTAAACCCTTTAAGTAAAACTATATCTGATTCCTTCAAATCTCCGTTATATTAGTCTTAAATATTAAAAGTTCTAGGTTCTTTAGACTATATAATAAATAAGATAGATTTTATTAAGTAGTAACGCTATATAGTATACTAGTGCTTACTTATATCCTTCGCTTTATAGAATAAACTTTAAAGTTATACATTATTTAAGAATATTTTAAGTAATATACTTTTAGACTAAGAAACTAATAATACTTTATCGGAGACACAGAAAAGCGCTCTTATACTTATCTTTAATATTAAACAATTCGAAGTTACTCATTACGAATATATTTACTTATATATATAGAATTACCTAAAAGGGCTTTATAATAAATATATAATAATTACTTAAACTTATGGTATTACATATATTCTATTTTATATTCTATTTTATATTCTATTAATTTAATACTAATATTGATATTATAATTCGTCTACTTATATACTTGCTTAAAAGCTTTTTAATTAATAGTAATTTAAAAAAGTATAAGTTAAATTAATAACGAACTTGCGCCTTTTATTTTAAATCCTTTATTATAAAGACTTCAAAGATCTAATTATCAAGGCTTAGCTTTCTTGATAAAAGCTTACCCTTTTATTACTTAGGACTACATAACACTAGCTTTAATTAATTAATTAGATAAAGTAGTAAAAGTTCTTTTCTTTTCTTTTAGCTATAACTAAGTTGTTAGATACTTTTAATTACTAATTTAGATCTTACCTTTTTAATAGGTATTTATTACAATTATAAGCTATTTCGTAAATATAAATTAAGATTATTAAAAAATATTCTTAAGTTTTATATTAGTTTATAGCTAATATATGCTTTTATCTTATGAATATCCTCCTTAAGGCTCTTTAATAATAAAAGATTATTTATTAAGTATTTGTTATTATTATAAATAATATTTTAAATAACAAAACCTTAATTAGTAATTTATATAATTCTATTAAATAATTAAAGCTTTTTAATTCTACTAAAATTATATAGATTTTATATCTTATTTACATAATTTAATTAAGCCTTAAAGATCTTCCCGGCCTAATAGAAGCTAACCTAAAAAATGATAAGATAATAATAATAAAGTTCAAAGAAAATAAGAGTATTCTTTAACAAAAAGATAAAAAGGAATTATCTATACGTTAATCAAAGTAAAGTAATCAATACCTCTAAATAATTTATCTAATATTAATTATATATTACTAAATATAAGTCTATAGTCAAAAGAAGTATTTTTAAATCTTTTAAATCAAGAATTAAAGGTTATTTTAATCTAGGATATATTTAATATATCTTATACTCTAATATACTAAATACTTTTTAGATATATTCTAGGTTTATAACTATTATTTACTTATTATAAGTAGGCTTAAGCCTAACTTTAGAAAAAGAGAGTATAATTAGAAAAAGGCTATATCTAAGACTCTTAAGAGTAGAGATAAGAACCTTTCAATATATTATAAAGTAACTATGTAAATATATAATAGCTTTTATATAATTAAAATAATTCTGATATTTTAGTACAAGCTTAAGTTTTTAAAAGGACTAAAGTAAGTAGGTAAAGTCGATAATATAGATTCCTTATAATATAACATATATAAAAGGTTATTAGAAACATTAGCCTAAAACGTAGGTACTTATAAAGGTAAAGCATTTCTTATATAGTATAGATATAACAATAAGCCTCTTTAAGGAGGATTAACTAAAACTACTATTATAATCAAAGATTAGATAGTAAGAAGAATTTAAAGGATATCTTAATATTAATATATTTAAATAATAATAATTTTAAGTTAATTATAGTAATTATATAAGATATCTTTTTAATCCTAACTACTAACGCATATGTTAAGCGCTTATTTAATATTATTTATCATATTTACTATTATCAACGAAGCTTATTAAATAAAGTAATAGTCTAGGATTGAATAATACTTTATTAGTTATCTAAATTTAATTTTAAAAGTAAAGAAACTAAAGAGGATTTCTAACCTAAGGCTATCTATCTATCTTAAGTTAGGATAAAAGGACTGAGGGTAATAACGTAAGAAAGGCGGGACTTCCTAAGTATATACTAAAAGTAATTAATAAGGGTAAGGACGGTAATAACTTAGATAAAATAAAAGAGATTAATATAGACTAAGAGACCGCTAAAGACTTAAATAATAATCTAGTACTATATCTATTATTTATTATGCTAAGTTAGGTACGCCTCTAAAGAGATCGTAAGCGGCGTAGGGATAAAGATTTAAATAAGGGTACTAGATAGTTTAATTGTAGGATATTATGATTATGCTTCTTTTTATTAAAATTGATCTAAAATCATTAAATACTACCTCTTACTCTAAGCTAAATTCCTATTAATTTAGCGTATATCTATATATCTTATATAGGTTTCGTTTTTCTACGTATTCTGTAAAGTATAGGGGGGTTCTAGTGTTTACAGGATAGGGCCTGTCAACTAGGTAAGACGAAGATGGCTCCGGAACAGATGTATTATGTGAATAGTACAGAGACTGATTCTTGGAGAACCTCCAGATTTCCAAGAATGGACTATCTATCATTGATAGGAGCGGGGTAGAGTGGCGGTCAGAGTACGCTCTGTGATCGACAGTGACACGCTGGCGATAACCCGTCTCTATGACAGGACTCTGAAGATTCAGGATCCACTCCGTTACATATTCATAGTGTTTATAGTCCTATAGGAGTCCTATTAAAGTCCTATAAGACCGGAATAGTACCTTACTCATATCTCTTAGTACTCTTTTAGGACTATATAGGATTCCTATCTAGCCCTATAGTAGTAGTCCTATAGGACTAAATGATAGAAGTTAGCGAGGTCTACTAATATTATCTTTATGAATAACTAAGAGGCTAATATAATAATTAAAAGTAAAGAAGAAAGACACTAATCTTTTAATATAGTATCTTAGTTATTGATAATGATTATATTCATTAGTAAAAGGCTTTTTTAGTATTCATATATAAACAATAAGTATCCTAGGAATCTTCTCCACTTTTCAGTTTGCTTTTTTCTATAGCCTTATCTAACTACAAATAAAACGTGTTAAGTAGATAGCGTGGAATTATTAGTTTATTATAATTATAATGTTTAGGGCGTAGAGATAAGATCGGATAGGGATGCCTAGTTTATTGGTTATATAAGGTATAGATAGTTCTAAGGAGCTCTCTCTCTCTCTCTTTTCTTCCTTTCTTCCCTAACTTTGATATTCTTACTCAATAAGACTATCTCTTTTGAATTTAACTTACTATATTAGATAATACTAAAGATTATTCTATATTCGCTTTTCTAACTATTAGCCATTTTGACGCGTATATCCGCACTATATACTTAGTATTAATTAATCACTAATTATAATCGAACCTAAACCCGAACTAATCTACTTTACTAGCTATACTAATTAAGATAGGTCGTATTATACGATAGAAACTTAGTAAATGACTAGCCGTACTAACAAGGAAGACGACGTTACTTACGATCCCGAAACCTGTGAAGGGCTGTAGCTGAATTGATTCAATTAAGGCTAGGCCAACATGCTGTTTACATTCATCTTGAGGAAAGGAACTATCTGACGCGGGGTTCTCCATAATAATGTGATACTTTAAGGATCAGATGGTTTTCATTGGATGCCCGAGGCACCGGGTACATAATAGTAAATTACATAATAATGCCAAGGCATCGCTTAGTGAGAAACCCAGTTTTACTTGTAGCAAGTAGTGCCTAAGGCATCAGAATGCCTTAGGCCCACTTCCGCTCCCAGGTTCTGCTGACACAGCAGAACCTGGAAACCTTAGGGGATCACAATAACCCCAGGTGTGGGTCACGTGGTAGCACGTGATATCCAATGGGCTCTGGCCCGTGACAAAACCCTTACTCTATGTTACGGACATGAAAGACACCAATCAAGGGTGGGGGCCACAACCGTCAAACGGATCACTGAGAACCAACCAGTTTATACGCTACGGCGATCACGTGACGAACATCACGGAAAGTCGTAATATGATACAGAATAGCCCACGGTGCCAGCGGACCCAAGAAGGGATCCATCGCGGAAACCACGCATCCTATGACACCAGCCATCGCAGGATGGACACTTTCCTAGGAACGATGTGTTCACAGAAACACGCCAAGATCAACACGTGATCTAAGGCGTATCCCAGGAAAGAACATATCCTAAGATCAGACAACCAACAGGGAACGCATGACTAAGCGTGACTCCAGATTTACTCCCATGGAGTATATCAGGAGTATACCGTGACCCCAAGATCTACCCCTAGGAGTAGATCTGGGAGTAGGAACGAAGGATATATAAGGACACTCATTCCATGTACTTAGTTTAGTTCTTCGTCTTCAATCATATATTGTTACTTGTGAATACCTTTAGAACCTCAGAGACTCTTTACTTGATTATAACTTGACAACCACTACGAATAGACCAATACTCCGGTCTAGATCTATTCGGCGCACTACCTAGCATCGTTCCTCGATACCCTCGACAGGACTCATCCCGCAGTAAGGCCTACTAGGCAACGGTAAGGTTAAGAGACAGATCGTTAAGATTGGAAGTCTACAGGAAATCAGAGAAGTATCTCCCGATTCTATCTAACGTAACTGTGACCAGTTAGCTATACGCAACACTAATCTAGAATTAAGGCGAAGATAGTAGTATATAGACTGCGGCATATCCTCTCCATTGGATATTAGGCTCAATACCATATCCGCAAATTGAGGATAATGGATATTACTTTCATACCATATCCTCAATGAGGATATCCATGGATATCCGCGAGGATATGAGGATATTCTGCGGATATCCGCACTAGCATAACTCTCGCTTGATTATCTACTTAGGGGTCGTCATGTGCCTCTTATACAGCTTATTAATTTATTTTTCAGAACAAAAGATACACAGGTTTGGTCCTGACCATACTACTACCCTTATTTATCCTATTTCCCAATGAAATATTAAGTAATACCTATGTATTAACCAATATTTATTAGCTTCATTATTACTTATAGCATCAATCTTTATTTTCAAAGTGTATTAGGGGGAAACCATGATTTTTTGTTATTTCACTTTACTTTACCATGGAAATATATATTTACTCATGGAAGAAGTATAGCATCTCTCAGCTGAACTAAGTATATTTGACCAAACTCGCCATTTCCCGGTCAAATTTAGTTAATTTAGCTTTAAATTAATGATCTAAGCCTAACTTTCAAGTATATAATGATTCTAAATAGATTCTCTCGAAGATTACCGGTCGGAAGCTCCAATGTTGTTGACAGCGGACTTGGTGAATATGGCGGCAAGGTTGAGGATATCCAAGGATATCCATGCGGATATCCACAATATATCCTCAATTATCCTCAAATATCCACACCAGTGATTAGTAATAGCCAATCATCGCCATCAAAAGTAAGAGATGTCAAGTACGCACCCGCAACTTACGAGTTACAGCATATTTGCCATAATTCTGATATTTTCAGCTCGTTCTATATGTAAGTTTCTCTCTCTCTCTGACATAGTGATCAAGTACACCATGTCTTACTCACAAGCATCTCAATCCCACTACTCCTTCTGCGCTGATTCAGATCTAGGTCTAAATACCGACCTTCTTTATTCAGATGATATCTCTGAGCTTATTAGCAGCCAAACTCCATTGACATCTACGTCTCAAATTTCATCTCCGATTGCACCCCTCTCGCTTACGCGTGTTGGCCTCCCTCTTCAGCAGTATTGGGTCCTCTATTCCTCTGAGCCTAGTAGCGAGATGGAAGAATCTCGTAAGCGCTTTATAAGTTGGTGGTTAACTACAGAGTCTGGATCAACACCTGATATACAAGACTCTATCCGTTGGGATGGGAAAAAGACTTCAAGTGTCTGGGACAATTTCAATCAGGTTGCACATGAGAAGACTGGCAAGCCAAAGGTTATGTGCATATCATGCCTCTGTACCCTTGTTCATCCAAGATATCGCCGTGCTGGGTCATCACCGATGAATGCACATATTAAGGCAGGCACCTGTACTCGGAAGCCAGTTACTCAGAGGGTTGATCAGCTACTAAGAAAGATGGTATATTACTCTATTATTAAGATTTTTAATATCTCTTTTGCTAATCTTGATAATTATCCTAAAGCCATCGATCCCAAAACACCAACCTTTCTCCCAGGAGCGTCTCGTTAAAGCGATCCTAGACTTTATCTCAGCGGCTCACCTACCCTTCCGAATCGTGGAGCATACCCAATTCAAGGACCTAGTAGAGGTCATTCAACAAGCTCAAAGCAAGATCGATATACCATCCGCGCGAAGCATACGACGTTATCTTGATTCTGCAGTCAAAAATGACCAGAAGGAGATTCTTGGAAGACTTCCAGATGGGAGTCGCCTTTCACTAGCGCTTGATTGCTGGACATCGCCATTTCAGCAAGCTTTCATGGCTATCACAGGCTACTTTCTTGATCAGGATTGGAATTATTGTGAAGTTCTTCTTGGATTTGAGCATCTTTATGGGTCTCATACTGGTGAAAATCTAAGTAAGACCGTTACTCAGCTCTTGAACAATCATGGAATCACCAATCGTGTCTTATCTGTGACAACAGATAACGCAACTAACAACAATACCTTGGTGATGAACATCCAAGAGACTATTCAGTCGCAGAGCCAACCAGATACCTTAATCTTCCGAGTTCCGTGTATTGCGCATGTGATCCAATTAAGCTTAAATGAGCTTCTTGGGAAGCTGAAAGTGACGCCACCTAATAAAGAGATTGAACTAGAGTGGCCTGACGAGCGAACACATTCATTCCAGACTAAACAATCTGGCTCAAGTCGGCAAATTGCAGATACCTTAAAGAAGGTCAGTCCTCTATCTCCCTTAGGCTTCTGAGTTTATTCTAATAAGAAAGTCTAAGATCCGAGGTCTTGCGGTCTTTATTAATGCGAGCCCACAACGCCGGGAGTCATTTATGGCTCTTCAAACTAATGAGCCTCGTTTGGTTCCTATTCAGGATGTCCAAACCCGATGGAACTCAACCTTCATAATGCTCAATCGTGCTAAAAGGTTACAACCATTCTATGACCAGTATTGTATAGATCATCAGTATCTACACTTTAAACTTGATCAAGAAGAGTGGCGACAGATTGAATATCTTCTTCTTCTCACAAAGCCTTTCTTTGACTTCACCACTATGTTATCAAAGACTAGGGATGTTACCACACACAACATCTATAGTATTTATAACAAGCTTTTCTCTCATCTAGATGAAGCTGAGTGTAAGTTAAAGAATAAAGGTGTTGTCTGGAAGAAGCATATGCTCCAGGCTCTTCAGACTGCTAAGCGGAAGCTCTCAAAGTACTACACTGCGACTGATTATGAATCATATGGCGATATCTATGCACTCGCGACAATCCTTTGCCCATCAAAGAAACTTCGATATTTCGCATCGTCAGACTGGCAAGGTGATATTGACTATATTAATCACTATCATGGAGTTCTCAAGCGAGAGTTTCAACGATATAAAGAGATACTTCACCGTGATTCAGATAATACAGTCTTACAAGATACCACGAGAGAGGCCCCGGATGATGAATATGGTGATCTAGATGCTGCTTGTGCATCTCAAAACCAGCCCCAGGATGAGCTCTCAAAGCCTGAAGATGATGAGATCGCGAGGTATCTTGCCCGCGGGATTGAGATTCAGAAGCCAAGAGCATTCTGGAAAGACCATGAGCTTGAGTTTCCTATCCTTGCGAGGATAGCACGGGATATTCTCTCGATCCCAGCTAGTGGTGCAGGCGTTGAGCGATTATTCAATTGCGCTCGCGATATCTGCCACTATCGTCGCGGTCAATTGAAACCAAGTACCATCCGAGGATTAATGCTCCATCAATTCGCCACTAATTTTGACGTTGAGCAGAAGGAGATAGAGGTTATTAAGGAGTATCTCTCTATTGGGGAAGCTGCGTTATTAGACCAAGCTCGGAAACCAATGCTCCATCTTGAAACTCTTGAGCCAATTAGTGACAACGAAGAGGAGGATCAAGAGCCTAGCATACAGGACACACAACAGAAGAGGAGCTGCAATGATGATTCAGATGATGAGAGGAATAATGATCAAAGTAAGCAAGTGCAGCGTAAGCGATCAAAGAAACGATTATCTGAATCTCTTGATGAAGATGACGATGACCTTCCAGAAATGCCAATAGATGAGAGCATGCTGGGACGGTCAGGACGAATTCGAAAGCAGCCTAGGTTACCTGATGGATTTCAGATTGATTTAAGGTAGTTGATATTATATGGAGATAACGGAATTTTATTTACTAAATTGAAATCTTGAAAGTTAATGATTACACTATGATTACATTAAAAATACGTAGGAAACTGCATAAATTATACATACTTAAAAGAGTCGTGAGGCTAGGCATGTTTGGCCTGTTTGATATCCACTGGATATCCTCAAATATCCAGAGGATATTAGGTGGTATACCATATCCACAAAATTGAGGATTGCGGATATTGGGTGATATACTATATCCGCAATCTGCGGAGAGGATATGTGGATATCCATGGATATTGAGGATGTTGCCGCAGTCTAATCGTAGGAAAAGACATATCTCAGGAACAGGCTCACCTCAGGATACGCTAAGGTCTGCTTAGTCAAGACACGACCCCTACATTTCCTGAGAAACTAGGTTTCTCGAGGAAGGAACAACCGCAGGAACAGACTGACTAAGCGTGACTCCGAATATACTCCACGGGAGTATATCAGGAGTATACGGCGACTCTAAGATCTACCGAGAGGAGTAGATCTGGGAGTAGGAACGAAGGATATATAAGGACACTCATTCTATATACTTAGTTTAGTTCTTCGTCTTCAATCATATATTGTTACTTGTGAATACCTTTAGAACCTCAGAGACTCTTTACTCGATTATAACTTGACAACCACTACGAATAGACTAATACTTCGGTATAGATCTATTCGGCGCACTACCTGGCATCGTTCCTCGATATCCTCGACAGGACTCACCCCGCAGTAAGGCCTATTAGGCAACGGTAAGGTTGAGAGACAGATCGTTAAGGTTGGAAGTTTGCAGGAAATCAGAGAAGTATCTCCCGATTCTATCTAACTTAACTGTGACCAGTTAGCTGTGCGTAACACTGATTGTATATTATTACTTATAACTGCCTTTAGAGCTTTAGAGACTCTTTACTTAATTATAACTTAATATACACTACGAATAAGTCTAATACTTCGGTATAGATCTATTCGGCGCACCACCTAGTATCGTTCCTCGATATCCTCGAAAGAACTTATCCCGCAATAAGGCCTATTAGGTAACAGTAAGGTTAAGAGATAGATCGTTAAGATTAGAAGTCTATAGGAAATCAGAGAAGTATCTCCCGATTCTACTTAACATAACTATGACTAGTTAGCTATGCGTAACACTTAGATAGGTAATTAAACTAAAGTTATTAATTAATATAATATATAGGATAAGATATAATGATTATCAGCGAAGGCGTTAATATGATAAAAACCGTAGGTGGTCTAATCTTAGAGAGAGGCTAATTTCGATATTATCGACTTTTTCTATCTCTTATTAAAAGGTCTAAGATAAGAGAGGCCGAATAAGAAACTTTCTTGTAAAACTATAAGACTTTTGAAACTTATCATCAAGGTAAGATATATATTTTAATTAAATTTACTATCTAAATTCGATATCTATCTAATCTTTACGCCCAAGAAACTCCGTCATACTGATAAGCCAGAGTAGTAACCGCCAACTAACCAAAGTAAAGACCCTAAGCTACTAATATAGATCGGAGATAAAGACGAAAAGAAATTGACTATATCCCTAATTCGCGTTTATATTACCGAAAACTATAGTATAAAATCTAGTAGAAGGGCTGTAATATTGATAATACTTAGTATCCTAACAGTAGTATACGGAATATACTATAGAGGATTTAAAATTTCTATGCTAAATACCTAGCAAAACTAAGACCTCCGGTAAAGCTATAGTAATAGATACGGTCTACTCTAAATAATAAACACCCTAATAAGTATCTAGACGATAGGGCTATCCCTTAATAGGGTAGGGCTAAGCGAATCTCGCGATGGGATAATATAATAGTTAACGCGTAGAGATACGATCAGATAGGGGATGCCTAGGGTGTTGAGTATGTGGGGTATAGATGGATTTAAGGAGCTCTCCCTCTCTCCCTCTCTCCCTCCCTCTTTCCTTTCTCCCCTATTTTTAGTATTCTTGTCGAATAGGGGATCTCTTTTTGATTTGACTTGCCGTATCATGATAATTTATTTACTATAATTTATTTATAAACTAAGAATCTTCATTATTAATAACTACTTGAATAACTACTTGTAATAATTTATAGTACATAAAAATATATTGGAAATATTTATTATATCTTTTATTATAATTTAATTTAATTTTATTGTTCCTTTTCTAGATGAATCATAGTTGATATAGATTTATAGATTTAATTTTTTTTTAATAAAGATACGTTAATTTTCAGGGTATTCTTATAATATTTAGTTAATAAAGTTGATATATCTATAACCTTAAAAGATATAATACATTTTCTAAAATGACTAGATTAAATATAAAACTCTATCCTTTATTAGGCTTTTTTTATATTATAAAAAATTAAATAATATAATAAAGGAGTTAGTAACTATAATAAAGTTCTGATTTGACAGTTTTATCAGTGGTTTTCATAACTATAGCAACTCCTTTTCTATTTATATTCTATAACAGCCTATGTAACAATAGCTCTTCGATATCAATTTAGGTATTTTTAACGGTGTACATTTGTTTAAGCGCTATTAACTAAAGATATCAAGCTATAAATAATATTATATTAATAGCCCTTATATATCTTATTATCATTAGTAGTATGAGTAGACTTAGATTTTAGGTCTAAAATAGCCTTATCTCGTTTAATTCTATCATTTTTGATATTTTAATCTTCTTTGTCCTTCGTAAACTAGCTTGGGTAATACGGTTTAGTATCGCGGGAAGAGTATTGATAAGTTATTAACATAATATTATTCTAGTATTAAATAAGAACGTTTTATAAAAGGGCTTATAGCTTCATGAAAAAATCTTAACCGTATTACTTTTAGTCTTTTCAAGAAGATGTTTGTCTAAAGATTTAAGATAGCTTTTTTATTTATAGGATAATAATTATATACACAATAATAAATCATGTATATCATGATATCACTATTTGATGATGAAAAATTTTTTTGTTGGCCACTACTCTAAATAGTAAACAAGGAAGGGTTAATCAATGATAAATATTTATTTGCCGCTATTTATAGCAAGGATAGATATTAATATACCCATATAGATAACAAAGATTGTAGTAGAAAATTCATTTGCCACATATTTATTCTAATACGAGAGAAGGGTGAAAAAGCTTATAAAATAATTCTTTTTAACACTTAAATTATTCACAAAAATACTATTACTAAGAACTCTTAACTACCCCTATTCCCTTCCTATACTTTTCTTTCCTCTTTATAACTCTTATCATATGTTATGAATCCGAAGTCAGCCTCGCATTAAACAATTTATATATACATAAAATATGTTGATGCACAAAAATATCTTTATACACAAAACACCTACTTATATATATGAAATTTATCTATATATAAAGATACATCTATACCCGGTCCGTGCGACCTAATGCCCGCTCGGGCATTAGGTCGCTATAGTCTAATATGATTTATCTAACATACCTTCTTAAACTATTGACTATCACCTACCACCATACCGTATAAACCTAAAAAATTAGAATTATAACTAGAATTAGCTATTTAGGCCCATTATTATAACTGCGGAAAGCCTAAAATCAACCCGCTAGCCTAAGAAACTAGGTCTATAATCTTCTACGCCGGATTCTGCTATAACGTAGTCTTAATTAGATTATATAAAAGCCTAAAGAAGTAAAAAAGTAGCTATTAAATATATTGACTTAATTATAGGTTAGTATAATCGCTTTAATATATTCGTTACTACGAAAAACTCATTTCTAGATAAATCTATAATATAAATAAGACTGGGTATTAAAGTAGATAAGATAAGCTATAATAAGTATTATTAAAAGGTCTTACTATATCCACACCGAATAGAGGAATTTCTAAATCTATTATTAGTACTAAATATATTATAGCCGATAGTTAGAAGATATCGCTATAATTTCTAGTTAAAGAGAAGTTCTATATAGAAAATTAATATAAAATATTAATCTTTGACTCTAGACTATATAATCGATACGATAATTAATCGCTATACTACTAATAAGATTAGGATTTAAAAGCTTCGAGGATCTATAGAGGTGTCGTAGTCTTAAGTTTAAAGGAGTTAAAAACGGTTGTTAATTATATATAATTATTATTCGCATTATATACCGGAATTTATTAAGACTATAAATAATTATAATATTATTCTATACTTCTTTGTCTTATATATAATACATCTATCGTAGCTATTAGATTCTTTGCTATTTTAGACCTTAAAAAACCTTTTTAAAAGTTATAACAATAAGGTTATTTATTTAACAAGGTAGAAGTATCGAGCGTAAAGTGGCATTTTTTTCGCGAGATCTAATAAATTTATAGCGCTATTACTCTACGAATTATTTAATCTAGGTTTCAAAGATACGATGTCGTACTATTTAATTCCTTTATTGTATCACTCTTAGTAAAGAAAAAAAATTAATTAAAGGGATAACTTAATAATAGTTATCGAAGTAGATAACGATAATCTTCTGTCTTTAATCACTAATTCTACGCTTAAAGAATCCTTCGCTTCGGACTTAAAAAAGTATATAAAAACTTAAAACCGATATTAAATTATAAATAATAAGCTTTATTTACGAATTGAAATAAATAAGCAGCTATTATATCGAAGTAAGTAGCAAACGACCTAGCTTACGGTTCAGTTATAATCGGACAATTTGCCAGTCTTACGCCGCTATAAAGAATTAAATTCTCGAAGAACTAAGCGGTAGATTAAGATAAGGGGTCTTATAGACGCTAGCGATACTAGTAGAATAATTAAAACGAGCGAAACTAAAGATATAGCCGCTAAAAATAGATAATATAAGAGATAGGGTTTACTTACAATTGATAAGGATAGATCACCTACCCTAGCGCCCCGTCTAACTAAGGTAATATTTGATCTAGAGGTAAGTTTATTATAGTAGTATTTATAGTTTTTTTATAATTTAACAGGGGTGGAGAAAAATACAAGAATGTTAACCACGCTAGATAAAAACAACTAGACTATAGCGACCTAACCCTTAATAGGAGGTAGCTCGTGTCCGGACCGGGTATATCTATATTTTATATTTTATGTAAAAAGGTCTAAAATTCTTTCCATATTAAAATAATACAAACATCGCTCCCTCCAGACTGCTTAATTATGACTTAGTATATACTTTGATTCTAAATTTAAGTAGCTTAGAAAATTACTACTATATAGGTAATAAGAGTAAAGACTATCCTAGTAAAAGAAGAATGAATTAATCATTACTCCTAGTAATTCTATCACTACTAATATAAAGAAGGATACGACTCTCTCTATTATTTGGCTATTATATAATAATAGCCTGTTACTACAAATTAAAGATACTATAGATACTAAACTAGTATTAAAAGACTTAAGAAGTATTATTACCTAGTTAGAGGGATTTATTAACTAATCTCTCAATACCTCTTTATATGATTTCTAGTCTATAAAAGGCTTAAAACCCTCATTAATAATCTTTATAATAAAGAAATAATTCTACTAAACTAATCAGTAAAATAATATTAAAAAATCCTAGTTTATTAATAAAAATAATACCTATCGATATAAAGCTAGATAAGTAATAAAGGGTTTTGATTAAAGATTAGTAATCAATTTTTTATAAACTTTCTCTATTATATATAGAGCTAAAATATAATATAAACTATTAATTATAGTAATTAATAAAGGGTAGCTAATTTTATAATATAATATGAAAATTTTATTTATTTATACCGATATAGATGTAGAAATATATAATAATATTAATAAAGACTACTAACCATGAAAGGCGATTGATAGTCCAAAAAATAGCCCTAGATTGTAGTATAAATTCCTAT
This sequence comes from Penicillium soppii, assembly GCF_028829465.1. NCBI lineage: Eukaryota > Fungi > Ascomycota > Eurotiomycetes > Eurotiales > Aspergillaceae > Penicillium > Penicillium soppii. The sequence continues at coordinate 2,687,346 of NW_026643234.1, forward strand.
CTCAAGCCCTATATTAATTCTGGTTTGGGGTACTACTATATAATAAGGCGGTCATATAAACGAAGAAATATAGTGTTGTTTGATATATTATGTTAAGGATATTTTAGTTATTTATTCGGATACTATTTATATAAAGGATTTAATAAACAAATTAAGGGCTAATATTAAAACAAAAGAGATAGGCCCAGTCAATATGTCTAGTAACTGAAATTATCGTTAAAAATGAACATCTATCTATGAATTAATTAAATATATATATAAACTTTTGAATAGGTTCAATATCTGTAGTAATGATAAATTTAAGCCTTAAAAAATCCTAGGAGAACCTAGAACTCAATTACAAAAAACAAAAAAATTCATATATATAATTGAAATAGGGCTTAAAATTGAATTTTAAGAAAAAATATAGCCTAGGTGCAACTACAGAATGGGTGGCGGACCCTCCTTCTGAGGGTCTGGTATTCTTTGCCAAAAAAAAGATCATGAATAAGGGTTTTAACCTTGTTTATGTATTCTTTCATAGTATAAGAATCTTATAGGAAGGTGTTAAAAAAAATATTTGAAATGAAAGAATTTAGGTAAAAATCCCTTTGAGTAATAACAATCTTCGACTCTTTTTCAGTACGAATTTAGCATCTATGACATCTTAAGTATTTAGTGATAGCCTGTCATTATATAGCAGTCAAATGATAAAGAGAGCCATATTTTCTTTATACTAGTAGTTATAATATTATCTCTAAGAGTAATTATTAATTCCTCTTTTATTAGAATAGCTTTTACTCTTACTACCTAAATATAGTAATTTTCTAAGCCACGTAAATTTGGAATTTACACTTTTTCAAGAGAGGCCATAATATTATATTTAGAATCAAAGTATATAGAGGTTCGTAATCCAGGGATCGAGTTTAAATTAATTTTATAAAAAGTGCTTATTTTCTTCTATAATAAATAATCTGAAACAAAGTAAAGAATAAGAATAATGGATAAGTGTAACAAAGAAAATAAATCGAACCTGTTTCGGACTCATAATTTATAAGAGGTAACGCATAAAATAGGCAATAGGAAAGAAATAGGAAGGAATAAGAAAGATGAATAAATAGAAAAGATATTAGAATAAAGATAGAGCATAATTTTAGATTTTTCATAAAAGAAGAATTCTAAGAATAACAATCAAAAACATTCAGAACTGAAATTCAAAACTTATTGTAAACGTCGTTTTACCCTTCTTTTATATTAGGATGTATGAATAAATTGTTCGTCATTTCAAAATCCCTTATATACCTTTTAAATTAAATCTTTTTGACGTTAAATAAATAAGCAGAGATTTTTCATTGTATGAATAATGTACTTTTTGAAACATTGACTTAATTAATATACTATATTATAAAATAATGAGAAGATTAGATATTAGCATCAGCTTATGTTAACGAAACGTTCTTTAAAAAAATTAAGATTATATTTTAATGTAACATCTATTTTTGATAATCTCATTGTTGAACAATGTTATTGTATAAAATAATAGGAATGTCTAACTATGATAATCCTTTTATTTGTTTGTCTGCTTGTTTGTTCATTTTTCTGAAAACTATTCTATAATATATAATAAATATGATATGCAGAAACGAGGCTGGCAGAAAAAGATCACGTTCTGCAGAAAATATTGATGCCGGAGGAATCCGAGTCTACACTCTTATATATGGCTATTAAGTGGTAACTCTTCAAAATACACTCTATTTAAAGTCCGAATCTTAATTATATATAACGTAATTAATAAGCGAGTGGGCCACCCAAGCGAGCGGGACACCCTGAAACACTAGTAAATGCCATAATTTGATTCCTTTATATTTCAACCACCAGGAATTATTTTTACTTAAGGATTTAGAATATACGCTTTTCTAAGCATAAGAAATGATATATCTAGATTTTAAGCCATATTAAATATGATTTTATCACTTTACCTTAATATATAAGGTAATTTTAGCATTTAAGACATAAATATGTATATCTCTAGTATGGCTTAAAGTAATGTTTCTATAATACATAACTAGGCTACTTATGCTATCTGAATCATATAATTTTAATCTTATATTTTATAAAGTTCTGCTTATTAAGATATAAAGTTATGTTTTATCGCATTTAGTATGGTGTATTAGGGTGGCCCGCTCGCTTGTTGAATACGTTACCGGCCCTATAGTTAAACCTTAACCGAAACCGTTAAAAAAACTTTGAAAATTGGCAGTTCTATACCAAGAATACTTATGGATATGATCTATATATACTCCACCTTAAATTTTGCGAATAATTAAAAAAAAGTTACTATGCAAATATATGGAGGAAAACAGGGCCTTAAATCGATACATTTTGCTGGTCATCATGGGAGCGGGTAAAGACCTATAAACACCCATGTAACAGTGATGGTAGTAATAATAATGGTAGGTGATAATGGCGTGTACCTAAGGGCAATGAAGTTTAATACAGAAATACATTTTGGCAAAAATCTTTTAATTGTGGCTATATAAAGGTATTGTTTTTTCCTACGTAAACTGTAATTCAAACCTTTATATATATGAAAATGAACATATCAAAATTGATTAATGCCTGGTTTTGCGATGTTAAATAGACATCAATACTACTAAATCGGGTGGAGCGGATGGTTTATTAGCCAAAGATATGTTTGTTTAGGGACGGTGTTCTATTGACACTTCCCTATTTATTATATGTATACGGAGTAGTTCTGCTAAAAAAAAGGTAAGGACTGCTTAGTTGATAATCTGACGCCTAGATATCACATAGGCCAGAGATATAGACAAAATACAGTGAGAACACTCTCGTTAGTGGGCGTCTATCATTATTCTGTAGAATGATTATGTTAGGGCTAAGAAATTAATAATTTATAAAATTCATCTCAAAGCCCCCATTATGAATTATTACAACAAAAGCATATTAAGCAGGACTTCTTCTCGTCACGATACCATAACAACGAATAACTCAATATATTGACCAATACAGACCATGATCCCTCTCCGTATCATACACACATTCTGACATTAAAATCTGACCATCACTGTAACAGGTTGAGAAAGATTGTGATTCTTTCATAGTCTACATCAGCTCCCGGGGGACCTGATTTAGGAACACCTTTAGCCGGACCAGCAATAGCTTCCAAGTCAACCTTAGTCATACCAGGGTACAGCCGTATATCATAAGCAGGGGTATTCACATCGCCAGATGAACTGAGACGTTGCATACCAGTCAACGCAATTACCTTTACTTGTCTCTGGGCAGTACTGGCAGCCAAGCGAGGCCTAAGCGTCAGGAGGTTAAGTGACGGAGGAAGATGAATGGTGATATTCTGTTGTGAGAAAAGTGATGATGGCGGGATGTCTAAGCAGAAGTCTGGTTGCAACGAGAGGGAGGCATGCGCAACAACCCGAAGATTGCGAATCAAAGCCGTGCTCGTGCCTGGCCATAATCAGCCGGAAGAACAGTCAGACTCAGAAGGAAACGAAAAACAAACCTTGACCTGGCCGCCTTAGAAGCGAATCTATAGGCGACAAGCTTGAATTTTGCTGCAAAGACGCGTGAGCTGACAAGAGGTTAGCACAGGCCGTAATTAGATTATAAGGCTCACTGGAACGACCAGACTTATCGGTAAGGGTAACATACGCAAATCATAATGCTGATTTATATCTGCAGGTGTCTCAAAAGGCAGATTTGGAAGAGCTTGCGAAGAGGAGGTTGACATAGGTGCTTCGTTCTTTATTGAACTGGATAGCCCTCGTGAACCTAGGGAAGTGGTTGGTTGTTCCGAGGTGGTGGTGGCAACACTTGACCTAGGGCTGTCGACATGCCTTCTGAGCGACCGCGCTCGTGGGGGTGTACTGACACCTTGAACAGCTGGTTCAGCACTGACAATTTCCCGTCGTGGACCCGATGGTTCATGGTTGATCGTGATATTTGATGACTGCCCATCGTTGTTGGACAGGGTATCAGAGCTCTGCCCAGGCATTTTCAAGGTTAATTTTCCACTTATTGGTGGCACAACTGTGCCCATCTTCAATTTGATGCGAGGCATCTCAGGGGTTCCATCTACCTGCAGGGGATCTGGAACAAGCTTCCTGGCTTCGGCAACTCGTCGCAAAAAATAATCCTGGGTTTCCAAGTTAGCATATTACTGAACCATGAGAGCGAAACGAGAGGGTTGCAAACGCACCTCTAAAACTCCCGCGAGAGCTGAAATCTCGCTGTCATCTTCGTTGTACTCCCTGGCGTTTCTCCAAATATAGCTGACTTCTTCTTCAAATGACTGCCAAGTGGGATAGGCGGTCGTCTTGGATGAATTCTTTCTGCTGTCCGTGCCGCGGACCTTTTTTTGTATACTTCTCAAAGAGACGGGATGTTGAATAAGCTCATAATAATCCCGGTACAAGTTCCGATCTGGTTTCCCAATGAAAGGATAAGCAACATCTTGACCACTGAACTCAGAACATTAGCATCACACACCAGCAGCCTGGCGGGCAACACTGACTCATCGTCTTGAAGCTTGGTCAGCTCCGACATGATCTTGTCCTGGGCGGTTTGTAGACTATCGCCATCAAAGTCTACCTCGGACTCGACTTGCGACCCTGAGGTTTCATCTACCTCTGCCTCCGAATCCACATGTGACGATACATGACTGGGTATCTCGGCATCCAAAAGATTATCTTCCTATGATACACCAAATTAGGTTAGTTACTGAGTCAGATAAGTTTGCAGTTTGCGTATACATCGGGAAATATTGTAGGGAAATCAATATATATAAACGAACAAGGGAGCTAACAACCATAGCTCGGCACACGATAAAATCCCAATTGATGAGAATGTAAGCAAACAGAGACTTACGGAGACCTTTTGACGCTTCGCTCGGGACCTGACATCTGGGGAAGCTGCAACAGCGGATCGTCTTTTAGAGCTCATTGCGAGAGATTATAGAGTCAACTCAACATGAAAATAAGAATTCAAGTTAGGAGATTCAAGTTGTCAAAGAGGATTAAAATAAAAAGATAAGCATGAAACGAGTACATGAAAAGGGGAAGAAGTATAGAAAGCTCTGAGCTGTGTTGAGACGCGTTCTGATGCGGTCATCCCGCGTTAGGTAAAGTTGGTATGTATCCCTTACAAACATTTTCCCCTGTAATTATAGAAAGTCGCTACATCTAGTATGGAAGGATCTGTATTAAACCGTATTAAATTGTATTGAGCTGTAATAGACTGTATTGTTTATAATCAACGTGGACCCCTTCCACGGGGTTAAACGTGGTGACATAATCTACGGAATTGGACACCTCAGGCAGAAAGTGGTTGTTTTCTCCCCCACTATTTTCCCGAGTCCCGCAAAACAGACTGGTTGATTGTGCTCAATTATCGTTTTCTTACCGCGTCACACTTTCTCATCTGTTGACTAACTTTTCATCGTTGTCACTCCGCGCTACCTCACCATTAATATACATCATACGTAACTGAGAGCCCCGCGTCGAATTGATTCAGTTACTATATGCGATAATCGCCTCGACCAGTCGTGAGTTGTTACCTTTTTGAGAGTGCTTCTTTTCATGCTGAACTCTGCGGACTGGATTTGAACAAAGGCACTAACTACACCTATGGGATCTACAGACTGCATCTGTCACTTTCTCTATCCCAATGGACATCGACCCTGTCAGACGCAACAAGAAGCCTCGTCTCCTCTTGGAGACGGAGCGCGAAAAGCTTGATGAATTTGTGGACTCTATCCATTACTCGGCAAGGTGGGGAAATATTGCTTTCAGGATAGATCTCTTTACTGACTCAGAGATATAGATACAATGACGACAAGTTCGAATACCGTCATGTGCAGCTCCCCAAGAACATGCTGAAGAAAATCCCCGCGGAATACTTTGATAGTGCCAAAGGCACTCTGAAATTGCTTTGGGAGGAAGAATGGCGCGCCCTGGGCATTACACAGGTATGTGGGATTTGAGCCCTGGGTATACGTTTGGAGGCTCACATAACTCACGCAGAGCTTGGGATGGGAGCATTATGAGGTGCACGAGCCGGAACCTCACATTCTACTGTTCAAGTTGGTAATTTGAATCATTTTTTTTAACCATCTCACTGACCCTTTTTAGGCGCCCTCTTAATTATCAACCCCCACTGCAGCAATAAATCTCTCATCGAATGGCGTTATCCTTGGAGTTTTGAGCAATTGAGAAGATATCCCTTCGTGGTGATTTATGGCAGGAACATGCATTTGCAGTATTGCTCATCAAGGTCCACAACAGCTTCATGACTGAAGTAATGGAATGAGACAAATTTTCGTTTTCTCCTTTCCTGCCATTGCATTGACACGCTAGACCCAGGCTCTCTCTCTCTCTCTGCCATATCCAATACCAGCCTATGTCTCATCATAGACACCTTGTCCTGGAATGGTCATCAGATCACATTCTTATCCAGCCATTCTTCCCACTGGTCAGTGGTGAAGCTGCTACTGATGCTGCGCTCTTCCGCTCCCTGATTTTGATGTTAGCACCTTGCCATATTACCTTTTGGAGTTCTCTTACATTGAAAAACACAGTGGGAGAGACATGAACTCCCACCACTCGGTCCGTCTAGCCGATGTCAGGAAAGCAAAAGAAGCAAGCGTTGAAAATTTAAGGTGGAAATATGCATACCTTGACCATCCATTTGATATCGTTGGTTACTTTGTTTCCAGCGTTTAGTTGCCCATCCTCGCCGGGTGTTTCGCTAATAGTTAGCAAATCGAGTAACTTCTTCTCATCTATTCCAACGCTGCCGGCAATTATTGCAAGTCGTTCGTATGTCTTGTTGCGGGTTTCATTCACGACACTGATATCAAAGAACTCTGTTTGATGTTTGAACAAAGCTGCACTGAACTCCCAGAATTTCTCGGGGGCAAGCTGAAGAACTGCCGCTCCAGCCTCATGTGTCAGGGTGGAGGATGGATGCCAGGGTTGTATATGCTGCCGAAAGATAACCCGGAGACGCGCACCATACTGTTGCGCAATCATAGTCTTAAGTGAGTAGAATGTATTAAACATTTTGGCTGAGAACTATAGAGTATTAGTCATTACAAATTGTCGAACGTCATGCTCAAGGCAACTAACAGGGCAAACATAATCCAGATCTAGACAGAGTCAGCAAGGTAAGAGGTAAAGTCAAATCCAGATAACCGTACATAATTCAAGCGTATGACTTTTTTGAGATGTAACATCAGAGAGCTGAAGCCCTGCGAAATGGGGAGGGACAGTCATGATTGAAGTATAGTTCAGAGATGACAACGATGACAATAGATGGTGGGGGGAGGTGAGGGGCATATTTATATCATATCTGGAAATAATTCCACGCACGGACTTTTCATAAGATCTATATGTACAACCTTGGAGTAGTGCATACATACAACCATGTATACATGTACATATTTATTATTTTGCTTTAGTTGCGTCGAAAATTACATGTGCCGAGAAGAAACCAGAAAATGTTTCTAATATATGTACAATAAGAATGCAAGCCCGTGTGAGCTCTGGGTCAATTCCCCACCGCTCTCTGTCTTCTCATGTTCAGATCCTTGAGCTCCATCTCCACCGTTCGCCATTCGCGTTTAGCCGGATCAAACTCACCACGGACTTCAAATCTACAAAAGCCATTGGGCCCCTTCAACCCAACTGGACCTGTAATGAAGAAAGCGCCCCGACGAGGTGTCCCCGGATCCTGACCTCGTTCATGGTTGAGTCGTACTTTGAACGCCTGTGATGCCAATTGCAATTCCGACCCTGGGCCAAGGTTAGGCAACGGCAATCGTTGCAATAAAGAAATGAGGGGGAAGGGTGGTAGTTGGAGTTTTCGGTGTTTGGTGGCATGTTTTCCTTGAGTCCATCAGTTGAAGGTGGTTGCAAATTTGATTGCTCTTGTTCGCCAGTCCATTTCCCTCTTTCGTTCCTGGGCGCAGTTGATAATTCGCCGGAGAGTCCTGAGGAATTCGAAGCCCCCCGGTAAGTTTGAGACGTTCCAGTTGCCTTATAAGCAACACTAGATATGCATCCCTGATTGCAAGAATTACATGCATAGGTTTCATGAAAGATTGTAATCTGTCACCCATGTCAGGGTCCATCGGCTTTGTGACCCACGATATACTGCCATCCGCAATCTGCACCCTGCTCGTCGTTAGTCATTAAGAGAAACATCTGAAGTTGACAAGTACAAACCCCGATCGTACGTATCCAGGAGGGGCACGGGTTGGAAATTGATGGACAAGCCAGAATCCTGTCAACGAAAGAGGACTCCCAAGAATTTGGGATATTTGACTGCCAGCACTCTCGAGAACGATAGTGGCAAGTTCGTCTAAGTATGTAAGCTCATTGTGCCAGCCCGAGAACAAGAGTTATTGCTCACCTCTGAGTGCTTGAAGTTTTTCTTTGTCCTTGGACAACTTGACGAAAGCCTGCCATTCCGGATCCGTTGTAGCGTACAGTTCGCCCTTTTGCAACCGAGACCAGGAAAGTGGTATGAATATCGCATCCTTGTCCTTTTTCCCAGTAGTTACAGTGTTTTCCCGAGGGTCATGCGAAGCAGTTTCCCCAGGGTTGGTTACAGCTGGTGTATTTTGATCGTCGGTATCATCGTCGAATCGTACCAGCACGAACGTGCTCCACAAGTGAAATGCGGTGCCGTAGAGAAAACATTTGGAGATGAAAGACCTGAGCATTTGAGAGTCAGTCTCAAATCATATACCCAGACTTCATGCCTTTAATACTGACCTGACCCAAGGCCGCCTGAACCTTACATGCCGCACATTCGGAGAGAAATTGGCACCGGTATGTGTAGGCCGGAAGAGAGACGGACGTGCTTGAGGACTTCGAAGCAGATATTTGAGCCGGAGCATTGGGAAAAGCCAATCCCTGGAAGGATTATCTCTAGCGAATCATTTCAATCGAAGAAGACAAAAGGGACGATATCCTATGCGCGATATGTGTTGAAGGTGAAGTTTCCACGAGCTCAGCCTCGGGTTGATGGATTATGTAACATCTGCCACTCCGGAGGCGTGGACATCTAGGCTGAGGTTAGAAACATGTAAGTAACCATATGTATAGTAATTAACAATATTTATAAATAAACTACTATTGATTGTTATAATTTCAATACTACTGAGTAACTGTAAAATTCATATTGAGATACGAAACTACCAAATTGTAATATATTTGTACAGCACTACTTGAAGACCACGTGATATCTTATCGGAGACTCATCTCTTTAGCTCCTGGGCATTCTGTCCTCCGTTGTCTACTTGACTATTCTTATACAACCGACATTCTCAATCAATAGAGAGGCGATACTGGATGTGATCACTCCCATATCTGCTGCAATAGTCTCGTCTTGCCCCCGGCACTCCCGATTCCAATCCACAATATGCACTGGGTGTCCACCTTTCTTGCCCTGGCCCTGACAGGTGCATTGCAAGTAGAAGCCTCAGATGCTACGATTTTGACCTTCTCTCCCGGGACAGAAGATTCCCTGAGTATCCGACCTAAGCAACAAACACTATCCGAGGATGAGGCTCGACTTGTCTTGGAGCTTCGCATGCAGTCGTCTGTCGCATCAGTTCTTGGAATGGTAGATGCAGACACAGTGGATCATTTAAATCAGTTTGCTGAAGCTGGTTCTACCCTCTTTGGGGGATCCAGTGGGGCGCAAACTCCCGGGAAAAGCGTCCTTATTTTAGAAGGGGTAGATCAACAAAATAGTAGGTGGAACCTGACATCAGCCTGGAAAACATTGGCTGACTTTCGATGTTCGTGCAGCTCTTATATTGCAAAAAAGCCAACCAAGCCATATTATTGTCCCTCGAGTCTCCTCGCAATTCGTCGGCGCAGATCTTCTTGGATCATTTACTGAAGGCGAGGACATTGGACAGTACTGTGAATACCATGCCAACGCTGAACAGAGTGCTCGGGGATGTCTATTCCAGGACCCCATGCTTGCCGGTCAGTCAGGTCTGTTTGACCGTGCTTCCCTTGCCACAATCGATTCAGTGGAGGATTGGACGAGCAAGGACCGCAAGGACTCAATTTTGAAGTTGTCCTTCAAGGTAAATAGACTCCCATGCCCAATCAGAGAACGAGTGCTGACCCAGTGACCTGGATTGCAGGACTCGGGCGATTCTCTCGAGTGGCTAGAATCATTGCTTCTCCGCCTGGCCGAATCGTCATCAACCAGCAAGCGTGAAATTACGACCGTGATTCTACCCCAGAGCTCTCAATCCACAACACTTGGCCCCCGAGGCGCAAAACGCTCCTCATCCGTCGGCCGACAGAATGTCTTCGGACGGTCTGCGCAAGATTCGTCACTCCACTCGACCTTGGCGCCTATCTGCCACGCATCGAACTCCTCATGTGCTGAAACAACAAACCACTGTTCTGGGCATGGTTCATGCTATCTCAAGTACGGAACGGGCTTGGAGGGAACCACGGGAAATTGCTATGCATGCAAATGCCAACAAAGCGTCATCAAAAACAGCGATGGCACCACTAAAACAGTTCAGTGGGGTGGCGCGGCTTGCCAGAAAAGAGATATTAGCTCCCCCTTCTTCCTTGTTGCGGGTGTCAGTCTTCTTGCCATCTTGCTGGTTGGCAGTGCCATTGGAATGCTTTTCAGTATGGGCTCACAGGAACTACCCAGTGTTATCAGTGCTGGTGTAGGGGGTCCCAAGAACCAGATGTGAGAGCATTGGAACGTGAGGAGGTATTTGTTCGTGGAGTTTCTTTCCCCCCCTTCTCTTCTAGGGCGGCTTTATGTTCTTTACTCTATCTCGCAGTTTAGAAGCAAGTTTTGTTGTCTCAGCTTAATATGGACCCGAACTATGTGTATATGTACCATGATACAAATTCTTTGACGAATATATTGCTCAGCATGTACAAGACAGTATGTATTCGTTGCCAGGCATGATAGACTAGACCAATGCAAAACCCATCCGACCTAATAATGGACAAGAACCTGAAGAGATATGTGGGTTGTGTAGATTTGGTGAGCCAATGCGGGCAATAGAAGATCAAATCATGATGCTCCGTCAAAGGAAGAAAAAAGAAAGAGATCATCGCAATCCATGTACGCCCCGTTCCGAGTAGGTAAGAGATGAATCAAAAAATTACACGTAAAAGAGTCATTAACAAGGAAAAAGTGTTTCCAGCCAACATTCCAGATGTGGTTTCAGAGCAAAAGGATTTCGTAGATTAGGTGAATCGTGAGGCAAGGGCGGAAAGAAAGAGGCAATTGAACACTGATCATGATGTTCCGGCTTCCACCTGACGAGGTGTACGTTGTGCCGAGGGCACAGGATCCAGAGAGGAACGTCCATCTTCAGGCAACGGACGAGACCCTCTCGGCGAGGAAGGGAAAGGCCGACGGAGTCCAGTTGGGATCAATCGTGACCATCTAGATCGATCCTGGCGGTCTGGAGAACGGTCTGGACCCCAAGGCTCATCGCGCCGGCGCAGATGCTGGTCTTGGGTTGGAGAGATATCTCCGTCTTCAGGTTCTTCGGGGTTCCTTGACTGGAACATTCGACCAGACATAAACCTCTGTACCCGGAATGCATTACTCCGACTTCCATGATGAGCGGCCCGTGAAGGTCTCAGAATTGCATCCACAGGATTTGCGGCAGTACGATAGCCTTGGCGATCGGCAGACTGTGCTTCGGTTTGCGCACGGGGTTTAGGGACATAGTAATCGGCTTTGCATAGAGGGCAGCACGCCCTTCTGCTGGTTAGCCAGGGGTCTACACAGGAAGCATGGAAAGCATGCCCGCATGTAAGTCCCCGAATGTCATCATCATCCTCGATGGTATCAAGGCAAATGGCGCAAGAATCTCCAGGGTTGGGCAGGAGGTCAGCAGGAACGGCGTGACGAATATGGTCACCATCGTCATCTCCTTCAAGATCGAACTGTATGCTCTCATTTATCAAAGAATGTTGGCATTTTTCTCCCCGGATACTTGTATCAGTGTTGTCCTGATTCGAAGGCGTTCCTTGCTCTGAACATACGTCTTGGTCCGGTAAGTCCAAGTGTGACCTATGAGGTGATATTGGCGATGTAGTGGAATTCATCAGTCCGTGATCCTTGGCAAATGGCGATACTGCAGCTGTGGAAACATCGACCACTGTTGTTACGATATCACTCTCATCCTTCAGACTCTGTGGCCTGCTATTCGGTGCAGTAATACCCCCCTCCGTTGAAAGACCTTGATTGGCGCGAGATGATCTCCAAACTTTGTATTTGACAAGTGGAAATCGCCCGTTGACTTCGTCCATTGTCATCAGCTTTTTCTCTCTCCTCCTCCGGTGAGTCCGCGGCATGATCGTCAAATCTATTGGCTCTCCTGCTTCCTCATTTCGAAGATGGCGGTTTCGTTGATTGTACCGGAAACAGTACTTGACTCCAACGATGATCCTGGCATATCGTTAGATCAGATCTTTACAAGCCGCTTAAAAGTTCCCATGAGGCAGAATCAACGGACATACCAAAGGTTGGTAAATACCACACCAAACCCAAGAGCGACGAAGAACAATAAAGGTGAGCTGGTGGCACTGTTTGAATTCGTATTTTCCCCGCCACTCCCAGCAGTGGTTGTGGCAGCACTGCTCGAGGCTGAAGTCGCTGTTGGGGACATTTCCAACTAGAATGTGGATAGGAGTCACCGAGGACCAAGGGTTCTCACTCGTTTATTGAAGTCTGAGTTGCATGCGAATCCAATACTTCATGCCTCGGATTGTATGTACAGGGAGACCCTGTATGTAAGTCTCAGGCTCCAGCAGATTGAGCGGCAATGTGAAGGTGAGTCGAACGATCCGAGGGCCCATGCGACCGAGTTGAGACCTAAAACCCAGTAAGAGTCATGGAAGACTGTAAGCAGAGGCTTCTGAGCAGAAGGCAAATAGTGAGAGTTGATCTCATATCAGTGAGAAGAAAGAGGAGAAAAGAAAGCGAAGAAGAAGAAGAAGAAGAAGAAGAAGAAGAAGAAGAAGAAGAAGAAAAGTACTAGCGGAAAGTGGATCAGATCATGGAAGAGCTGGTCTCGATTTAAGGATATGCATGCGGACCACATTTGACACCTCAGGTCACGGGAGTCACGGGACACATTTTATGTATTCAGTACTTCACCTTTTGAGTGATACAGAACCAATTGCGATGTATCAGATACTATTTTTTTTATTGTCTCATATAGAATTATCCCTTTGAATTCCAGCCACATTGTGTATATTTGACAATATTCCTCCAAGTACGGAGTAAATAAGTGTAAAATAAAGCAAAACGCAAAACGCAAAACGCAAAAAGCAAAAAAGAGAAATGACCCCTTTGAAAAGCCAACCCCCTTACAATCAAATCAGTGAGGGATACTATCGTTAGAACTGAGACATGTTAACGGCTTACAATGTGTACAGCTGTGTGCATGTAAGCTTACTTACCGAGCAGGTACTTGAATTTATCACAAAAAAATCCAACTTTGTACATTATAGACCGAAGTAATTCTATTCGATCAATGTATCAATATCAATATCAATATAACTACAACTACAACTATCATCCTATCATCAGTTTCATAGATCAATTCCACAACTTTTCTTGTGGGCGGTCAAAAGGCGGACGGATATGTGAATAGTTACTCTAATAATCGTACCTCATACTTCACCTCCACTCACTCTAACCATGGCTGAATCAAATCCTGTTGTCTTTTTCGATATCGCCCTTGGAGGTAAGTACTGATAAACAACATTTGAGGGGGCTTCATAATTAATTACTATAGGCGAATCGCTGGGCCGGGTGAAAATGGAGCTGTTCGCCAATATCACCCCACGAACAGCTGAGAATTTCCGCCAGTTTTGCACCGGGGAGACCAAGAACTCCAAGGGACAGCCTCAAGGCTATAAGGGAAGCAAGTTCCACCGAGTGGTATGTGTTGAAGCTTCCTGGTCATTGACGTCGAACTAACACATGCGCAGATCAAAGATTTCATGATTCAGGGCGGAGATTTCATCAATGGTGATGGAACTGGATCTTGTACCATCTATGGCACTTCCAAGTTTGCAGATGAAAACTTCACTTTGACACATGACCGTCCCGGTCTGTTGAGCATGGCGGTAAGTCTCTTTTGAAGATTGAAAGTGAAAGCCTTTTTTATTGGTAATTGATTTAACTGAGACGAACAGAACTCGGGCCCCAATACTAATGGTTGTCAATTTTTTATCACGACCACGGCAACACCATTCTTGAATAACAAGCATGTGGTCTTTGGTCAAGTGATTGATGGTATGGATATTGTCAAGATGCTGGAACATACTCGTACTACCAAAGACAAGCCCAACCAAGATGTCACAATTGTTCAGTGCGGGCAGATGTCTTGATTGGGTCTACAATCTTGTATTTAGGCAGAGCTCCCTGATGTATAGGGAGATATTGCTCAAAGTCTTTCAAATAATACCATATCAATTTCTTCTTTGAATACTTCCGGGCTTTTTGTCTTTTTCGTTATTCCTAGATCACACAAATTTGATATCTCATGTAGGGTTATTTTGAATGTAAAAAAAAATGGAAAAAAGAAAAAAATAGAACAATGAAACCGTAGAACTAGAGCTTGAACTTGCTCAAATAGTCCGTAGCCAACGTGATGGCCTCCTCAACCTTGTCGGCATTAGTACCGTTTCCAATGGAGGTAAGTCCCTTTCCTCCTGCCTTTCCACCCACGGCACCAGAGACGACAGCTGCCCAGTCACTGGCCGAAGCACCTTGGTCACTCAGTCCCTGTTGAAGTCAGTATATGTTGTTGTTGTATGGAAACCAAATGCTAGTTTATTTCAGTCTACTCACCTGAGCGATGTAACAACCGTGTGAAACGCGACCCTGCTCAGCGTCCGCTGCCAAAAGATAGACACTCTTCCCTTGCAATTTTGACTTGACATGGTTAAGGGACTCACTGACAGCCTTGGAGTTAGCTGAAATGGGGAGTTGCACCACAAGCCACGACTTGTCCTTGTTCTCCGGTGACTCGAAGTAGGAAGTGACGGCATCAACGGCCTTCTTGGATTCGAGCTTCTGTTGAGCCTTTTGGCCATCAAGAACCTGCTTGTTGATCTTGGCAAAACGTTCGCGGAACCTGGCTTTTTCGACAGCGGAGATCGCCAGCTGGTTGAGATCCACCTGGACCTGCTTGGCCTCGTGTTCCTTCTCGGGGCCCAAAGGCAATTTGTTCAAGCTATCAAGACGCTGGCTAAATTCACGAGCGACTCGCTGCACCTCATGGGCTTCTTCCCCAGTCACGGCAATGATTCGGCGGATGCCCTTGGCGATACCGTTCTCCTCCAGGATGATCAAATCCTTGATATCGCCGGTCTTCTGAACGTGGGTTCCACCGCAGAACTCAATGCTGACTTCTTGCCAGCGGGGATCCTTGACATTCTGCAAAATCTCGTCCAGTTCCACACCAACGGAGACAACGCGAACGGGGTCGGGATAGGTCTCGCCGAAAACGGCTCTGACACCAGAAATCTGCTGAGCCGTCGCAAGAGGAACTTCCTGGGAGTATACCGCGCAGTTCTGGCGGATATATTCGGTGGCCTTGGCTTCGATCTTCTCGAGCTCGGCATCGGAGATTGCGCTCTTGTGTGAGAAATCAAAGCGAAGCTTTTCGGCAGCCACCAGGGAGCCCTTTTGGTCCACTCCATCACCTAGGATTGCCTTAAGGGCGAAGTTCAGAATGTGGGTTCCGGTGTGGTTGTTCCGAATAGGCCAGCGTCGGAGCTCATCGTATTCACAAATGACGGAATTACCGACTGCGAATGATCCATACTTCATGAAACCGGTGTGCAGAACGTATCCAGCATAGGCCTGGACGTCGCGAACCTCAAGCTCCGCTTGTCCATCGATGATGATTTTACCGGTGTCGTTTTCTTGGCCACCCTGTTCTGCGTAGAAGTTGGTGCAATCGAGAATGACACCGATCTGTGCTCCCTCGGGGATGCTGTCGGTGTTGTCGTAGAATTGTTTGCCATGGTAGATGGCCTTGACATGAGAAGTGATGTTGCCCCGGCCAAACTTGGCAGAGTCATCGGTCTTGGAAACGGAGGTCATCTCCTCGAGCTTTCCTAGGTCGTGGACATCGAGTTTGACAGTGGTTTCAGCGGCCTTCTTTTGACCCTTACTGGCTTCCTTTGCCTTGAGGCGGGCTTCTTCGAACTCAACATCGTCGATGCGGAGGTTGCGCTCCTCGGCCATGATTCGGGTCAGATCGACGGGGAATCCGAAAGTATCGTAGAGTCTCCAGACATCAGCTCCGTGGAGCTTATCGGTGCCCTTAACCTTAGCCTGTTGGGCGTACTGCTCGAACTGTCGCTCACCTCTATCCAAAGTCTTGGCGAATGACAGCTCTTCCTCGTCTAGGATCTCGATGACATCTTGCTGCTTGCGCTTGAGCTCAGGGAACATTTCACCTAATTGGTCCACAACGGTGGGCACGAGTTTGGCGAAGAAGTTTCCGATATCAACCTGGAAATACTTGCGGGCATACCGGGCTCCGCGACGTAGCACACGACGAATGACGTACCCACGGCCCTCGTTATTGGGGACGACACCGTCTGAGATAGCGAACATCAGAGTACGCACGTGATCTGCAACAACACGGTAGGCTGTGTCAATTCCATCGACATCATCGGCACCAAAGTGGCCGCGGTATTCCCGAGCACCGGTGGTATCCTGGATAGCCTGGAAGATTGGCGTAAAGACGTCGGTGTCGTAATTGGAAGATTTGTCTTGGAGAATGGAGACCAATCTTTCAAAACCTAATCCGGTATCAACGTGTTTGTTGGGGAGAGATCGCAGGGAGCCATCTGCCTCGCGGTTATATTGAATGAACACGTTGTTCCAGATTTCCAACACATTGGGGTCGTCCTCGTTGACAAGATGAGCAGCGTTACGTCCACCGATCCGGTCGTAGTGCACTTCACTGCAAGGGCCACAGGGGCCTTGGTCACCCATTTCCCAGAAGTTGTCCTTCATGTCTCCAGGAAGAATGTGATCTTCGGGAACACCCACGGATTTCCACAGTTCCTTGGCCTCCAGATCCGGCTCCAAACCGCCGGTCTCACTTCCCTCAAAGTAAGTGACATAGAGCCGGTCAGGGTCAAGGCCGTAAACCTCTGTCAAAAGGTTCCACGAGTATGTGATAGCTTCCTTTTTGAAGTAATCGCCAAAACTCCAGTTGCCGAGCATTTCAAAGAAAGTCTAGCCAGAGCTGTCAGCAAATGTTCCCCTCTAATATACATTGTATTATGTTTTTGCTTTTTGGAATTCTCACGTGGTGGTAGCTGTCCTTGCCCACATCATCCAGATCCTGTATCCATCGAGTCAGTTACCCAAAGCCCCTCCAGGTTTGAATCAAAAACACCCACGTTATGTTTTCCACCGGCACGTAGACACTAAAGGTATGGCATTAGTATGCGCTCAAACTTAGTTGTGGGGCACGGTCCGAATACTTTTTGCGAGTTCGTCGCACGCTTCAACTTTCCAAAGTCCGATGTGCGGTCAACAGTGCCGAGGAAAATCGACTTAAACTGGTTCATTCCTGCATTGGTGAAAAGGAGAGTCGGATCCGACAAGGGGGCGACCGGGGAAGAAGGTACTATGTGAAGACCAGTGTTAGTTTCATGGCGGGGGAAATTTTTGGAGGGGTTTCAAAAAAAGAGAGAGAGGCGCAACTCACCGAAGGTATGGCCATTTTTCTTGAAATAATCCAAAAATGTCTCGCGAACTCGCGGAGCGGTCCAGTCTGAACTGTTAGATGCCATCCTAAAGGTGAAAGGGTTGGGTGACAAGGAGTGAACAAAGCGAGGATAGAATGTTCTGGGGGAAAAGATATGAGTCAAGGCCCCGTTCCTCACAAGAACCCGCATTGAGCGAACCCCTCAGAGAAATGAACTTGACCCCCGAATCCTTGAACTCTTCCAGTTCAATTGTTTCTCCTTCTCTATCTCAAATTGTTGGATGGCGCGCGATGAAGAAATTCAATACGGGAAGAAACGCCCGGCACAAGCTGACCCCGACGCGCAACCGTTAGCAAAGAGATTCGGACGCCTACGAATAGGTATTATCCCCAGTCTTATTTCCCTAGTCTGTGCCAATCTTCTTGTCTTTTTTTCTCTCTTTCTTTCTTTCTTTCTCTTTTCGTTTGATTTGATACAGGCAAACGTTAACATATTCTTCTTCTCTTCTTTCTTTTAGATAATAGCTTGCCAATCTCCGCTCGGACCAAAATCAAGGGGTATCAACCTCCGGAGCCAACTGATACTGACACGATGCTGTTGGATGATACCAAACATACAACCTACATTCACAATCTGGAACAAGAATTGGCAGAAATCGAATCTCCTGGTCTTGTCTTTTTACCCTTTGCAGAAAAAGTGCTATCGGTTCCTCAATCAGTTCTATCCGACTCCAAACCTTCGGGTAAAGAATTGATTCTCTATACAGAACCATCTTCTCTTACGGTTCCTCAGGACAAGGACAGTGTACGCAAGGCGATTATTGAATCGAGAGAGAGAGAGAGAGCCCGAGCTAGAGGTGGGAATAAGGAGGGTTCAACTTCCAGTTCTACTTGTACTAAGAGGAGTGAGAGGATAGAAGACGAGGAAGATCCGATGGATATAGATGGGTGATGTGATCAATAATATAATAAGTAATGTGTTTTGTCTCTATTTCTTGTCCCTGACATGTTTATATATCATTAATGTTAGTATCTACTGTACTGATTAGCCATAGCTATAGTAGTCTAGTTATAGTTATACTAGTTATGTGTGATGTGAACGTAGAATCACATGACTCACCGCCTCCGAATTTTTTTCTGTGGCACCGATTAAATATGCACTTCAAACGATAAAAAATTTCCTCTTTCCCCCACCATCCCTCTAAATCCCTCCCTTCAATTCTCATACAAAATATCATAATGGCCGATATTGAGGTCTTCGACGGTGCCGTCGGTATCGATCTGGGTATGTCTTTTGATCCTCAATTTTCAAAACGCACAACTAATTGGGTTTTTCTCTAGGTACTACCTACTCTTGCGTTGCCAACTACGAGGGCACCAATGTCGAGATCAGTACGTTTTTCTTCCCTCAAAAATTTGAGATTCTTCTCAAATACTGACTCTTGAAACTAGTTGCCAACGACCAGGGTGCTTACACCACTCCCTCCTTCGTCTCTTTCACCGACAAGGAGCGTCTGATTGGTGATGCCGCCAAGAACCAGGCTGCTATGAACCCTGCCAACACCATCTTCGATATCAAGTGAGTACTCGGAAAAAAAAATCCTTTGCGACTATCAATTCGATACAGTTCGCATTCTCCACAATTTTTCTTTTCACATATATACGGGTATTGTTGGGCAATGTTCACTAATTCGATATCAGGCGTCTCATTGGTCGCCGTTTCGATGACCCCATCGTCAAGAAGGATGTTGAGTCCTGGCCCTTCAAGGTCATCGACCAGGGTGGCAACCCCGTTGTCCAGGTCGAGTACCTCAACGAGACCAAGACCTTCACTCCCCAGGAGATCTCCTCCATGGTCCTCATGAAGGTAAGATTATCTTACCGATCAAAGACTCTATTCTAGACTGGCTGGCTAATTCCCCGAACAGATGAAGGAAGTTGCCGAGATCAAGCTCGGCAAGAAGGTTGAGAAGGCCGTTATCACCGTGCCCGCTTACTTCAACGACAACCAGCGCCAGGCTACCAAGGATGCCGGTGCCATTGCTGGTCTTAACGTTCTCCGTATCATCAACGAGCCTACCGCTGCCGCTATCGCCTACGGTCTCGGTGCCGGAAAGTCCGAGAAGGAGCGCAACGTTCTCATCTACGATCTCGGTGGTGGTACCTTCGATGTTTCCCTGCTGAACATCCAGGGTGGTGTCTTCACTGTCAAGGCCACCGCTGGTGACACTCACCTTGGTGGTCAGGACTTCGACACCAACCTCCTTGAGCACTTCAAGAAGGAGTTCCAGCGCAAGACCGGCAAGGATCTCTCCGGTGATGCCCGTGCCCTCCGTCGTCTCCGCACTGCTTGCGAGCGTGCCAAGCGTACCCTTTCCAACGCTACTCAGACCACCGTTGAGATTGACTCTCTCTTCGACGGTGAGGACCTCAACTCCTCCATCACCCGTGCCCGTTTCGAGGACCTTAACGCCAAGGCCTTCAACGGTACCCTCGACCCCGTCCAGCAGGTCCTCAAGGACTCTGGCATGCCTAAGAACAAGGTTGACGAGATTGTCCTTGTCGGTGGTTCCACCCGTATTCCCCGTATCCAGAAGCTCCTGAGCGACTTCTTCGACGGCAAGAAGCTCGAGAAGGTAAGATTTTTTTCCCTCTCCCAAATCTCCTTGATTCAAGGGTTCTATATTAACATATCATTATAGAGCATCAACCCCGATGAGGCTGTTGCCTACGGTGCCGCCGTTCAAGCCGGTATCCTCTCCGGCAAGGCTACCTCCGCCGAGACCGCTGATCTCCTCCTCCTCGATGTTGTTCCCCTCTCCCTTGGTGTCGCCATGGAGGGTAACATCTTCGCCCCCGTTGTCAACCGTGGCCAGACCGTCCCCACCATCAAGAAGCGCACTTTCACCACCGTTGTCGACAACCAGCAGACCGTTCAGTTCCCCGTCTACCAGGGTGAGCGTACCAACTGTGCCGACAACACCTCCCTGGGCGAGTTCACTCTTGCTCCCCTCCCCCCATGCGCGCCGGTGAGGCCGCTCTCGAGTGTGTCTTCGAGGTTGACGTCAACGGTATCCTGAAGGTTACCGCCACTGAGAAGTCCTCCGGCCGCACTGCCAACATCACCATCTCCAACGCCGTCGGCAAGCTCTCCAGCGCCGAGATCGACCAGATGGTTTCCGATGCTGACAAGTTCAAGACCTCCGACGAGGCCTTCACCAAGCGCTTCGAGTCTCGCCAGCAGCTCGAGTCTTACATCTCCCGTGTTGAGGAGATTGTCTCCGACCCCAGCATGTCCATGAAGCTCAAGCGTGGCAACAAGGAGCGCATTGAGTCCGCTCTCAGCGACGCCATGGCTCAGCTCGAGGTTGAGGACTCCTCCCCCGAGGACCTCAAGAAGAAGGAGCTTGCTCTTAAGCGTCTGATCACCAAGGCCATGGCCACACGGTAAATGCATACATTGGACGACATGAACATAGACTTACGGCCAACGAATTTTTCTCTTTCCCGGGACTCTTTCTCAGGGAATCTGCACCTAGACCCTTGGGCAGAGTTGGTCTCTGTCGCGCTTTGTTTATGAAGCCGGGCTTGGGCGCAGTTTTTGCTTGAAAAGTACGATTTGTTTTGTTTTTTGTAGACGAAGTTCGCCATCTGCAATTTAATGACATTGTGATGACCTTGTCCCTATTATAATTTTTCATTGATAGAGTGTAGTATCATGATAAGATTTCCAGTAGAGAATTGAGTCCATGTAGTTTGTAGATGAAAATCCATTTTGTTCCCAAGGCGGAGGAGAGTCGGGGAGTACTATGATCTCTAAAGTCAACCTCACTCTACTATCTCTCAAAACTTATTACCTGAAAAAACAACTTCCACCATGCAACGTTTTATAACCCAATCGATACGTTCAGTTTTCCCTCGCGTTCCAATCGCATACCCTCAAAGACTTAAGTTTGCAAGTCCTCTATCCAGAGCTCAGCATGTGGTACCTCTGAGCAGGCGCAATTTTGCCAATTCACCTACACTATACAAGAAGAAGGATAAGGCCAAGAAAAGCCCAGCTCCTGAGCCAGAAGAGAGTGCCAGCATTCCCACCGAAGACCCGTTTGACCTTTCCAAACTACATGATGGTATTTCCGCCGCGGTTACTCGGTTAAAGGACGATCTATCCAAGCTCCGTGCAGGCGGACGGTTTAACACCACACTCTTGGAGGGTTTGAAAGTCCAACTGAGTAAAGAAAGCAAAGATTCTGTCAAACTAGGAGATTTGGCACAGGTCGTTCCCAAAGGAGGGCGAATGGTCACTCTTTTGGCAGCCGAAGAGGATGTAAGTTGATGATGCGCCAAAAAAAAGCTTTCAGGTTGCATGAGCTCAATTGCTCCACCGCCAAACATAGCTCATACATTTGCGCAGCACTTGAAACCTCTCACTTCGGCCATCGTCTCTTCGAACCTCTCTTTGACCCCGCAACCTGATCCTCACAACCCACTCCAGCTTAACATTCCCATCCCACCACCCACAAAAGAGTCTCGGGACAAGAATGTCCAGGCAGCGAAGCAAGCGTTTGAAAAGGCCTCTAGTGTAGTACGCGACTCCAGGGGTGCCATGCACAAACGTCTCCAAGATATGCAGAAGAAGAAACTGGCTCGACCGGATGACGTGCGCAAAGCTCATGATCAGATGGAAAAGGTCACAGAACAGGGCCAAAAGGAGGTCAAGGATGCGTTTGACGCAGCGAAAAAGACCCTGGAACAGGCTTGAAGACTACAACTGGCAAACTATTCTGGCCTTTGGCAATGGTGTTTGTAAAATAACTGGCGAATCCATACATCTAGATACAGGAGATCGAGGAGGCATTTGGGATGAAACAACAAAAAATGAACCCAATGGACAAAACTATATAATACAAATCACTTCTCAAACTCGCATATCATTAAGCCCTTTTGGGGCGACCAGCAGAGACAAGAGACTCAAGCTTAGCCATGAACTGAGAATTTTTTCCGGGTGTCTGATAAGTCCCGTTGTTTCGGAGGTTCTTTGTGACCTCGCCGAGTACGGCATGGCCACCCTTCGCAGCTTCAGCAGTAGGATACTTTCCCTGGACGTAAGTCTCAATAAGAGACTTGGTGTTCTCGGCGTTGAGGGGGCTGAACTCAACAATGCGAGGTTCCACAAGTTCACCCTTGCGCTGTGAGATCCGATCAGCACGAAGTTGAGCCAAGCGCTTAGTCTCCTCCAATGCCTCGGCCTTCTCAGCCTCGCTATTGAAAAGCACATTCTGGCCCTTCCACAGTCGTCTTCCAAGCTCGTGAGGCGGAACATAGCCATCGGCGATACGGCCTCCCAGACTGGAGAGTTTCTCGTAGATGGCTGCTGAGTTGCCATTCACATCTGTGGGGAGTGAAGGCCAAGTCGCTTTCAGTGTAGAGTGGTTAATTTCCTGGGGCTCATAGCGAAGGGGGGTTGGGCGGGATTTGACGACCTGCTCTTCCAGGATTTTGTCGATGAGCGCCGCCTGGTTGTCGTCTGCGCTATCATTCTCAGAGTATCTGGGCTTGCGGGTGGGCTTGCGATCGGCCTTGGCTCCTTTGGCTCCTTTGACGAATGGCTTGCCAGGTTTGCGGTTTGGAGCTTGGTTGCCGCCTCGAAAGTTGAGGGATCTCGGGCTGCGGATGATTTTGGGTTGCTCGCCGCCGCCGGCCTTTGATGCAGCAAAAGCTCTGGCGTCAATCACTCGGGGAGGGCGGGATTGGTTCTGGTTCTGGTAGGAGCGAGGGGGGCCATTGGGATTGTGAGGACGGCGGTTAGGTGTTGCCGGTTGAGAACGAGGAATGTGTTGGCGGTTGGCTAATGCCCGGTATTAGTATCAATGTGCGGGATATCCGGCAATTTGGAAACAAATTGTTATTTAAGTTCCCAACGCCTGTTTTGCGCAGGTGTACCTACCGGCTGGCTGCTTCTGATCTTCTGCCACTGTACGGGTAGAGGAGAACTGGCGAGCAGGCGGAGAAATGCCAAACTTAGCACGTTCGCATCGTAGCGTGATATGTCTCAGCTGTGGCCGAAACATATTGTATTCTGATTGAACCAGGTCGTATCACCCTGGGCCGTGTATGGGAGTCTTCCAAACTACGGACGCCGACGCGGAAAGATTGAAGAGATATGTTGGATCACGTGATATACCGCTTTCCACCTCAAGCAAACATCTATACATCACTCAGCTCCTCTGACAATCCAGTGACTCAAATCTACATTGCTAAGATGCTCCGTCGAAAGCCAACGGCAATTGCCATCACTTCTGAGGATCTTGCTGCTTTTGAAGAGGCCAGGCTACGCAAGCTATCCGAAGAAAACAAGCATGCAGAACAACACTCCAAAGGAACCTCAAGTGTCAACTTTGACCCCAGCGATGAATTGAAACCACTTCCAGGTGACAAAGCTAGGATTGTGCGGTCTCGTGAGGAACGGATAGGCATCAATCGACGTGCTTGAAGGGCTATCCTGCGACATCAAATCCTCTCAAAATGTCATGTTGTTGGATGGGCGATTTGTTCCACCCCACGCCGCAACGAGATACATGACCCGATCGTGATACATCATCCGAAGCATCTGATTATGATATTCAAATTTGAGATCTGAAATCTCCACCAAGAGGACATACCCAGGATAGAATCCTGAGCGTTGAAGCTTCGACCAATGAATGCTGCATACCAGCCATTTCCTGATATCTATCCACCCGACAGCAAGTCAGAGTGTACCCTTCTCAGTTTGCAATGCACATAGAACCATTCTGAAGGCCATATTCTGCTTCGCAATATCAGTTCATGTGGAATCTCTGTGACTTGTGCTATAGACATGCTCCGCAATACGAATAATAATTTGTCCGCTTTGAAGCGACTGTCTATTCTCTCCAAAATTGTAGATTTATACTACCGAGGAGATCAATATGCTAAAGAAAATCATGCGGTATACAGCAAGATCCAAGACATTCAACCATATTATCAGCATTGTCTTGATTCGGCCTCTTTTTGCAAACTTTCCCACGGCGATGCTATGATTTTTTCGCTCCTGATATGTAAGAGAATGAAATACAACTCAGGGAAGAAAAGGAAATTGGGGAATATAGAGTAAAAAAGCAATGGAAGTCGAGAAGGTAACATGGAGCAGCCAACAGGGAGAATCAGGCGAGTCAGCGGGTGCAAATCAAGGCATTGGATGAGGGTTATGTCGATTTATCCTCGCTGGCGCTTGGACATGCCGTCCGAGCCCATGTCAACTGAATAATTCCACCGTCTTTTCGACCCCTGTGGGTCATATACACTAGCAACACTTTGTTGCCAATCTCGCGCGGAAAATACAACAGGGGGCGCCTGGAACTGCGGTGGGGATAGGGATTGGGTTGAGGTGACGGAGGGGACCTTGTTAGGTGTTTCGTACTGAATGGGATATTGAGAGTTCATGACATTTTGTACACCTGGGACGGAAGTGTTCATAGGCATCGGGGGAGAATTCGTGCTAACGGTTGAAGGATTCACGGAGAAGGCCATGTCCCATTGTCTATAGCAGATGATTAGGAACGGATCAGAGAAGGCTGAAGGGGTCATTTGCGTACGTGATAATTCGGGTGGGATCCCAGTTGTTTTCGTCGACCAAAGGGGCATCCATGGGATGGGTAGTCGGGGGTTGATGGGCAACCATTCCGAGGGATTGTAACTGAGAAGAGGTGTCGGACTTCGAGTCTTCAGCGCCAGCCGAAATCGGAGGGGTTATTGGAAGCGTATGGAAACCCACTCTGGATTGGACTTGATTCAAGTGCGGATGATAATGCGCATCCATTGGTGGACTGGGCTGATAGGGCTCCGAAGGACTACCGTATGGGAAGCTGGGTTTCAATTCAAATGGACGATGCATGTCAGCGGAGAACGCCAGCCTTAGGGAGTCGATTTGAGCCTGGATCTCAGGCATGGGCCAGGCAGTTGAGCAGGTTTCTAGAATTCTCATGTGACGAGTGAAAAATTCACGGGCATCTGAGTTGAATTCAGGGTCGGGGGAAGTAATGGCGACCTGCCAGTGTCAGAAAATGGCCGTAATACCAGAATCATACACGCTCTTTTAGAAACTTACCAGATGCAACATTGTGCAAGTCAAGATGCAATAAATAGCGAAGTTGATACCTCTTTGCATATAGAGTAGACCAGACAGTCCGAATCGTTGCAAAATGGCTTCCTGTAGTCGACATAGGTTCTTTGCCGAGGAATAACACAATGACATGTGGATCTTCCATTCACCCCCAGCAGCGAAGGACTGGGAGGCGAGAAGTTGCGGGCGATGTAGCAAAATGATAGCCAGATGGCAATGGCAATGCATATTGCCCACAAAGTGAGAGGGAAGCCATGGTGGAGAGCCATCAGCAGGGTAGTTGACCTGTAAATCGAGAGGGAGGTTACGAAGCCAATCAGCGAAGAGTGGGTTATTCTGTACGAATCGCGAATCTGCGCCCCAATCCTTTTGCTTCTTGACCTTGTGGTAGATGTCCGTGATGATGCGGATATGATGTGCGTTGCGAACAAAGTAGGCGTAATGTCTCGAGCGGTCGATCTCGTATTGATCCAGACCTCTGATATGTAGCATCGGACGCATGTCCACTGTTTCGGGGTCGACTCCGTAATCCGAACGGCCTATTATAATCAGCGTTTGCTTTTTTTTACCAATAAGATGAGATAAACATTGCTTACCTTGAGGTGCACCAATCATGACCTCAACTACCAACAGAGCCTGCCACACTCGGGTATGCACCAAGCATTCAATTGGGTTGAGACCACAGGGCTTGCCTTCAGCATGATTGCTATAGTGTTCGTGGATATCCAAATCCTTTGCCATGGAGACAATGGTTTTAACAGTCTGCCAGGATCTATAATAGTACCCTTTCTTTGGCAGAGATTCCCTAGCTTTCAACAAAAGAAGTAATGCTTGAATAGTACTCAGCCGCGGCACATCCATAAAGCTAGTTTCATGTCCTAGAAAGTGTTAATTTCGAAAGGGATGAAACGAGGGATCATCATTCACTCACTGTTAGCCAAAGCAAGCCATTGAGCTCCCTCGGCAGGCTCATCGGATAAACGGCCTGCACATGCAAATAGAGCCTCGAGAAGAAGAGGGGAGATGGAGCGACGATCATGCTGCCACTGATAGTATAAATGGGCTCGTGAGATGACAGGAACATAGGGATGTATCTCGTCAAAGTAGATCTTGAAATAAGCCATCACATCATCTTCCTCAGGCATAAGCTCAGGTGGAATCCGAATTGTCGCGCCTGATCCGGTGCTTAGAGGTGGCAATCGCTCTTCGACCTCATCTTGGACAGGGGCATCTGGTTCAACTCGATCCGTTCTTTGCCTTCTGATATATGGAGCTTTGGAGGGGAAATATTAGCTCTTCGCCACATAGCCTTGAATAAGGGTTGGAAGATAATGTGCCATACCGATTCCACTCTCGTCAATCTTGAGCTCCCCAAGGACTTCACTGAGATTCTCCGCCGTTGACTGGTCATTATCAACATACATGTTTCGATCCGATGTTCCCATAGATGGGGTTTGAGGGCCAGTATACATGTGAGGTTGTTGGTAAACTTGCTGTGACATTGCCATTGGCGGCGAGCGAAGATCATTGTACATGGCCGGCTGGGCCTGGGGATGGGGAGGGGGGACGAATTGGGAGTACATGCTCATCTGGTCATACGATGGCATGGTATTCATGGTAGGTTGGCTGTTATCCCTGTAAACCGGGGGTACTGGGAATGCATGGGAGCCTTCGCCTGAGCTGGAGGGACCAGTCTCCAAAGCAGACTCGCCCTGGCCATCTGGGAGGAAATCCCCATCTTGTCCTATGGTGGGAGGAACACAAACGAGTTTCAGACGAGTGCACGCCGAGCAAGGCCACGTGTTTGTTGTAGCTGCATCGCACTTAATTTTCCTCTTCCGGCAACCATTACAGGCTCGCATCACTAGCCGAGGCTCATCAGTGTCTTGCCAATGACTTGCCATGAGAGTCTTCCTTACCTTTCAACCTCTTGTGCCGGTTATGCTCATCGACAAATACATAATCTACAAAAGAAACCATTAGTCACCAATTCGACAGGACAAAAACTGCCCGACATACTCTTTTGGCCTTCTCTGGGAGGCCCCGCTGGGGGCGCAAATGAGTATCCCTGCATAGCTCGATTTAATGTCAAGCCTGGTTTCGGGAATGCCGTTTACTGTGACGACCGAGGTAACTTGAAATGGTCTGACACACCGGGTATCAAAAGAAAATAAGGATTGCGCAAGGCAATTTATCCACAAGGACCGGCCTTGGGGAGGTGGAAGGTGAGGTGTCGGGGAGAAGAGTCCCAACAGATGAGATGCGATATCTGTCGCGGAGAATCGGAGTACGTATAGCGGATTGGAAAGTAACTTTGTGGGATGTCGGAATGGTCGCGCGACAAGCGGACTTCGGAACAAACAACTGTTCTGATCGCAACAAGACACTGCTCAGCGGCCTTCAAGAAGAAATTTACAGACTGACCCGAGACCGCAATGATTTTACCGATGTTCCGTAGGTTGCTAAAGTAGCGCGAGGTCCGATATGTCCCAGTGCGTCGAAGTGAAAAAGATTCGCGCCTTTTGAGCAGTTCAAAGGCAAATGGTATATCGCGTGAGGCTAGAAGACCAAATGGGAAGGTTGCCTCGGGACTCGAACTTATAAGATTAATGGAGGGTCGATTGCTATAATTACGTTCAATTAGTGTCGTTCCCACACATTATAGTCCAGATTGCATAAGACTCCCCAAGACCCAGCGCCAATGGAGCCAACAAAGAGTTCAAGAATGAGAGAATAACAAGGCAACTACTTACAATTTGAGTCATAAGCAGTGGCTCGGGTAGATGCATATTCATAGCAATATCCGGTACTCCGCAATGGAATCAACGCATTGTATCGCAATTGGGAGGATATGTGGAAGAAGCGCGGAACGTTAAGAGAATCGAATCGGCATGGCAAGTGGAGACATCAGGGGCGAATAGGGCTCAGGTATCAAAAGTAATCCCAAACAGAAAGTAAAAAAAATAGGTTCCTGGAAAAGGAAGAGGGGAAGAAACTGAGAGAGTGACAGAGAGAGGGAGAGAAGATCCAAAGCTGAGGGGAGGTACTGTGCCAAGTGTTGAAGAGGATCCAATAGCGCCCGCTGCTGTGGATTTTCTCAGAGTGGAGGGGCGATCCGGATTGTCTAAGTTTTTTTTCTCTCTTTCGTTCACATTGATTTTTTGTGTATATACTCTGAAATTGAGCGATTTAAATATACAGTTCTATTGAATAAGAGAGCAAATTATTCCATGTCTCCTTTGGTAGGAAAACAAGAACATCAGTGTTGAAAAAAGTGGAAGTATAGTTAGTATACAGTATAAGAAGAGTCCCGGTAGATGTCCGAGAGAACAATAACTCCACTCAACTGATACTGCTACCTACCTTAGTGAATCAGTAGTACGATTTTATATCATATGTTATTGGATTACTATATTAGTCCAATATATTATAGTTAGTTAGTACACAAGAATACTAAGTTACTGACTTCTAACTAGTATGTATCTATATCTGTAATAGGCTTATATATATTAAATGCTATATAGAGACTATAAACTACATAAGTACCGGATATATCTCATTTGCTCCATATGTATGTATGCATCATGCAGTTTCCCCAAAAAAGAAAATCAGGCAGAGTAACCTTGGAAGAAATCCCGGTAAGGCGCATTGCTGAAACAATTCCAATTTACGTCGGGGAATCTCAAGGAGAGCCACGTTTTTTTAGGCTGTTGGATGAAACAAGGAGTTCAAACTGTTTGTCCCTTGGGACTGTCAGATCTGAAAAGAACCTCGGCACTTGATTTTGTTCCCTTGTCTCAATAATTTTCCCTTGAATTTTCCTTATGGTTCCCTGGTTTGTTTGTTTTTTATTTTTAATTTGTCCCTATAATTTTTCTCTAAGTTTGGCTGGAATGATAGTAATAGTAATAGCAATAGATTAGTAATAATATAATATACGGTGTACGGAGTAATATAAAATAATAATCACGGAAGCACTTCGGGTAAAAAGGAAAATATGTTGATATTAAGCCCGTCGATCACTCCCGTACCGCTGGGAACCCATGTATTTCCCCATTATCGGTATTACCGTCAATTAAAGTATTTAGGTATTAGCTAGGTAGGTCGAGTTAGCTGGTAATCATGATCTACCTACAGTAATTGGATATAAAATTATATAAAATTGATATATTCTAATGTTTATATATTTAGGATGTTCCCTTTCTTGACATAGAAATCATATACACCATATATTCAATGATATACTGACTCCCTAGGCCGGAGGTAAGACAATAATACAATTAAGTGGGGGTCTTCTTCGAAACTCACGTGAGATAAATCCTTATCGGCACTTTTTTGCCTCAACATCTGCCTCGAGTCATCAATATTATTTAAAAAGACAACATACGTGGTAGCGCCTACTGTCATCATGGCGGAAATGCAAAATTCAAATCCTACCATCCTCAATGCTGCTGATCTGCCCACGCGTCTACGACCTACCACTACTCGCAAGTCAGGGGACTACGGTCTCTTCACATCGGCCCTGCCCCTCCCAGCAGACTTCGAGAGTGCGTCATCTGACTCCGACGATGACAACCTCCTAGAGGAACCAATCGATGAACAAGAAGTTTATGGTAAGACAAGTTGGATGTGCCAGCTCAAACCAAGATCCATGTTGAACATTTAACTCAACTTGAAATTAGATCTCATCTCCTCCATCTCCGATCCCGAACACCCCATCTCACTGGGTGAACTAGCCGTGGTCTCCCTCCCAGATATCTCAATCAAGCCAACTCTCCCGGAGGTTCTTGATTCGCCTCTCCAAACGGTCACCGTGCTCATCACCCCCACAATCACACATTGCAGCCTGGCCACCGTCATTGGGTTGGGGGTTCGCGTTCGTCTAGAACAGTCCCTGCCTTCCCGATTTCGAATGGATGTCCGTATTAAGGAAGGTACCCACAGCACTGGAGATGAAGTCAACAAGCAGTTGGCCGATAAGGAGCGAGTTGCGGCTGCCTTGGAGAATGGTGCCCTCATGGGCGTGATTGCGAAAATGATGGAGACCTGCCAATAAGATTTACCGATATGCTCTGTACCATTACTGGATTGGGATGGTGAGAGAGAACCTTCAACAAATGGAGGGCTCTCTCGTGTAACGACATCTTACGACGAATGAACCACCCTGGATTTTTTTTTTCTTTTTACCAAAATGACTTGCATTGGAATAATGATTAGAAGTACATGGAAATAAACATTGCTCTATGTGACATTGTTGAAAAAAGACTCCCCCGTGACCAATCCCATTTTGTTTTAAATTTCTGTTCTCGATAAAGTTGTTCTTAAGAGATCATGAGTCCAAAACGCCACTTTCTTTCAGTCCCTTCCAGAGCTCAGGTTCCAAAAACTTGCTCACAGTAACATCCTCAGCCAGACCCTTACGTCTCCTTGTTTTCAAAACAAAGTCCCGGGCAGTAGCCATAGCAGGGGCCATCTCTAAGGGCTTCAATTTGACATCCCGGTCAAGCGGATCACCAGGGACCACACTCCACTTGTCAAAAGCAAGATTGACCGAGGCTTGACCTTGCGTGTGAATGCGCAGATCGGTCTCAAAGCCAAAGGAGTCAATGACTGGGATCAAGCCGCGAACGGAATAAAGAGGCGTGCCGGCAATGGGGCCATCTGACAGGACGTGACCTCGTCGGCGGGACAAGACTGTGTACACCGAAGCCACGGCGTCTGCAGGTCCAGTCATAGTGCAAGAGTAGATTGGTTCCATAAGACGCGGGGATGCCATGAGGAAGGATGAATACACGGCGCGACGAGCTGTGGGGATGATCTGGCCACCACCGCGGTAGATAGCCTGTTCGGCCAGGGACACATCTGTGAGCCTGAACTTTGTGTTCCGAATGGCTGAATTTCAATTAGTGTCACATTCTTCATTTGCACCGAGAGTGGAAGATCATTGGCGCATTAAAAAAGGGGGGATTGAAAACTTACGTTCTTCACAAAGAGGGCCTTCCCGTGTACCCCAGCTGAAACCCTGAGTGATGGAGTCCCGCACAGTGCCGAGAAGCTTCTTGTCTACCTGAGAAGGCAATGTGTCATCTTGGAGAATATTCGGGCCCATTTCATCGGGCCCAAAGGCCCAGATGCTTCGGGCTGCAAGCTTGTCCCAATCATAGTTCTCCTCGAAGTGTCGAGCGACCTTCCGAATAGGGTCTTTGATACTAACTTTGCCACTTTCAATGTCTTCTGCGATCCCCTCATCCAAGGGCTCCGCGATCATGGTGATCTTGTTCTTCTTGTTCGGGGTGATTGAATAACACATGATGGCCGAGGTTTCTACCACAGTCTCACAGAAGCGTGTGACGGGATCAGAGACCTTGATCTCCATCTCTGAATACAGTTTTCGCAAGTCGTGTAGTACACAGTCCATGTAAAGCTCGCCAGTTCCCAGAACCACGTGCTCTCCAGACTCTTCCACCTTGGTTGAGATGAGAGGGTAGCTCTTGTTGATTTTCCGCAGTCCATCCAACATCTTGGGAAGCTCTGACGGGTTGACGGGCTCAACGGCGACCTTGAAGACTGATTCGGTCATGTGTCGAATTGGACGGAAGATATACGCCTCCTCGTCATCCTCGAGCTTAAGCGGCACCAGCGTTGCTGTCTTGACGATGGAGTTGTCGACGCCACCCAGGAGTACCCAGTTACCGGCAGGAACACCGTTGGTCGAGATATTGTAGCGAGTTTCCGCAATCCACGTGTCAGAGATGGTTGCAGTGGTCTGATCTTCTTCATCCTCTGGCGTGTAGCCCTCACCGAGGACGCGGACTTGCTGACCAGGTCGGGCGGTTCCACTCAGAATTCTACCGAAGGAGTGGAAGCTTCCAGCATCGATACTACTGAAGAGTTTGGTCACATGAATGACGAGGGGTCCATCTGAATTACAAGCAGCCATTGAAGCCCCAACCTTGGTATCCAAAGGTCCAGTGTAGTATCGCTCCAAGGCCCTCTGGGCACCTTCCACCGGGGAAGGGACGTGCTGAACAACCATATCCACAAAGCCAGATGGGGGACCAAAGAATTGTTGACAGACAAGACCGAGCAATTCCTTCGCATCAGTCTTAAGTTGAGACGGCTTCAGGTGAACACCGACACTAGCCAGAGTCTGTTTCAAATCCTCTGGACTTTCACTCAGTGTATGCGAGTAGAGCTTGTAGATTGGCTCCAGGATAAACTTGACAAATGATCGCTTCGAGTTCTCCTCTACACCCTTGCGAGTAAACTTGCGGCTCTTAGGGTTATAGAAGATATCGCCCCAAAGTCGTGCCGCAAATTCTGTAGAGTCCAAGCTCGGGTAGGTGTCTGCGTACATGCGGGCGAATGACTGCAATGTGAAGCACCAATTCATGGAGCTTGATGCAAAGGCAACATTACCCTTCTCGGGGCTCAGTCGTCGTCGCTCGCCCTGTCCTGGAAGGATGCTCTCAATCAGCGTATTGACCTCTTCAATGACATGCTTCAACTTGAAGTAGGCATCATTGGGGGGAAGTTTAAGTTCAAGGATGAGTCGATCCATCTTGTTCACAACCAAAGTCAGGGGAAGACCTTCTAAGACTGCATGCTTGATGATTTGTTCAGTGTTCGCTTGCACACCCTCAACCACATCCACAACCAGTACCACACCATCTGCTAGGCGGATAGAAGCAGCCACCTCATCAACAAAGTTCACATGCCCGGGGGTATCGAGGAGGTTGAGCAAGTGGGATTTTCCTTTAGTCCCTTGGAGAACGAGACTCATTGGAGCTGATTTGACAGAGAGACCACGTTCTCTCTCAAGGAAATGGACATCGGTATAACGAAGCTGTTCTTCCCTCTTCCGGCCGATGCGCTTGTCTAATCGCTCTGTGAGGTCGTGCGTTTGTTGAACGAGCATATCCATGAAAGCTGTCTTTCCATGGTGCAGGTGACCGACAATTGCGACATTTCTGATTTGTGATGGGAAGTTCAAAAGATCGGACATGAACTCTCGAGAAAAGTGCACTGGCGGCAGCTCTGTCTCTGCGATCGCAAACTTCTTCTGTTGCACTGGGGCAATAATTGGCTCTGATAGTGGTTGAGCATCTTCCTCCTGGACCATAGTTTCAACATCCTCGCCATAGACTTGTTGTGCGCTAGGGTAGTATTGCTTGTCTTCGTGCAAAATGACCGCATTTGAAGGACCATCTGTGAAGAGACACGGAGATTTAGTAAAATTGTGTAGACCTTGGAACCAGACGCGCAAGCATACCATCGACCTCCATCAATTGCTGATCATTCACCTCCTCTTCCTCCTCTTCATCATCAAAAGCTTCATCGAACTTGAAGGCTTGAGGTTGGACATCTTCATGGTGCTCTTCATCCGATTCCGCATCGCCGATGTAATTACCAAACCTAGAGAGGGATTAGTATGGTCGCATGAATTATTTTTTTTTTAATAGGGATATAGGGATATAACATACTCATCATATAGGTCATCCATAGTGAATTGAAACAGTGTATGTTTTACCAAAAAAAGTAAAGTAACAATGCACTGAATTGCCAAATTGGAGCTGGACGTGATGCCGGAGAAGTTGATGTTCTCAACTTTCATCGGCTGGTCCGAGCTTTTTTTCGGAGTACTGTAGTACTCGCACCTACACCGTACAGCTCCTCACTACCCAGATATTTTTTTATAAAGAAACTTGTTGTTGTCCTTAATCTGATCTGATCTTCCTCTTCTTCATATCTCTCTTATATATATACCCCCCCACCTTTTTTTTTCAAATTTACTTTCTTCCACAATATTCTCTAACAATGTCTTCTCTTCCTCCTGTTTACATCGTCTCTACTGCCCGTACCCCCGTGGGCGGTTTCCTTGGGTATGCTTTAGATCTCCTTTGTTATTCCATCAACAAACTGAATTGATCTAACATTATTATTATTATAGCTCCCTCTCCAGCCTGACTGCTCCCCAGCTTGGTGCTCACGCCATTAAGGGTATGATCTAGTATATACCCCGCCTCATAATTTGACATACTAACAGTAATATACAGCGGCCGTTGAGCGTGCTGAGGGCATCAATGCCTCCGACGTTGAGGAAGTCATCTTTGGTAACGTTCTATCCGCTGGGTAAGTGGTTTTTTTATACCTTGCACAGCAATTGAAGCTAATTTGGTACCTTTATTCCAGTGTCGGACAGAACCCCGCCAGACAATGCGCTATCGGTGCTGGCCTTGCCGAATCCACCATTTGCACCACCGTTAACAAGGTGTGCGCCTCTGGCCTGAAGGCTATCATTATTGGTGCTCAGACTATCATGACCGGAAATGCCGACATTATCGTTGCCGGTGGCACTGAGTCCATGTCCAACACCCCTCACTACCTGCAGACTTCCCGTAGCGGTACCAAGTTCGGCAGCCAGACTCTGGTTGATGGCATTCAGAAGGATGGTCTGACAGATGCCTACGGCAAGCAGGACCTGATGGGTGTTGCCGCTGAGGAGTGCGCTGAAGACCACGGCTTCAACCGCGCCCAGCAGGACGATTACGCCATCCGCAGTTACGAGAAGGCCCAGGCTGCCCAGAAGGCCGGTCTCTTTGACTATGAGATTGCCCCCATTGAGATCCCCGGATTCCGTGGCAAGCCCGGTGTCACCATTTCCCAGGATGACGAGCCCAAGAATGTGAGTTTTCTCTCCCCCCCCCCTCCTTTTTAATAAGATGATTGATTGCTTACCTTTATTTTCATTTTTAGCTTAACCCCGAGAAGCTTCGTGCCATGAAGCCCGCCTTCATTCCCGGTACTGGAACTGTTACCGCTCCTAACTCTTCCCCTCTGAATGACGGTTCCGCCGCCGTCGTCCTGGTTTCCGAGGCCAAGGTCAAGGAGCTTGGCCTCAAGCCTATTGCCAAGATTCTGG
Source organism: Penicillium soppii (assembly GCF_028829465.1). Lineage (NCBI taxonomy): Eukaryota > Fungi > Ascomycota > Eurotiomycetes > Eurotiales > Aspergillaceae > Penicillium > Penicillium soppii. Next base: position 2,723,184 of record NW_026643234.1, read on the forward strand.
GCTGGGGTGATGCGGAGCAGAAGCCCAGCAAGTTCACCACTGCTCCTGCTCTGGCTATCCCCAAGGCTCTCAAGCACGCCGGTGTCACCCAGGATGCCATCGATGCCTTCGAGATCAACGAGGCCTTCAGTGTTGTGGCTCTTGCCAACCTGAAGCTCCTCGGTCTCTCCGAGGAGAAAGTCAACATCCACGGTGGTGCTGTTGCCATTGGCCACCCTCTCGGTGCCAGTGGTGCCCGTATTGTGTCCACCTTGCTTGGTGTTCTGAGCGCCAAAAAGGGCAAGCTTGGCTGCGTCGGCATCTGCAACGGTGGTGGCGGTGCTAGCGCCCTGGTTCTCGAGACCCTCTAAAGAGTAAACTCTGTTAACAAACGGAGATGTGAAACGACCTTCGATCTTGCATGTGAAATACCAACCCCCTATTTAACCGGGAACATCTCGGAGATGCTGGCAATTGGGCATGCAAGGCATAGCCCATCCCAGCGACGAAAACCCGCAGCATTAGTATCCTTTTGTCTGTATCTAGACCATTTAATCAGATACCCTTGTGTCTTCGTATCATGTTTTCCATATTAGGCTCTCAACTAATTCTAAATAAGGACAGTAGTCCAAATTGGGGCTGAAGTTTCATATATCAAACGCTCGAGTACTGTGTTCGTTTATTACCCTCTCATGTGTGTTCTTCTATTTACCTTTCGATATGCGACCTCAAAGTTTTTTTTCATCCACTGAGATTAATGTTGTAATTGGACCTGATGTCAAGATCATTACAGGTGAACACGAGACGGGAAATGAAGCGCGACAGACGCATAGAGGAACTGGGATCGACAAGGCAGATCATCAGGCGGTGATTGCTGGATCGAGGCGAATGTAATAATCTTAGCTGAGTGATTACAGGTCATGGATGTTGTATCGGTACTGGCTCCGTGGTAGAAGAGAGAGAGAGAGAGAGAGAGAGAGAGAGAGAGAGATATATATCTACGGGTCCTATATATTGCAATAGGTAGTCCGGCCTGAGTGATTAAATCGATTCATTTAACTGGTCATGTTTATTGTTCATCCGGAATATGTTCAATTTTCTATGATACATTTGAAAACAGAATCGCTTGCTTCGTTAATCTAAAAATAATAATGAAGAAACCATAGAGTGAACTATGTTTTTCTAAGCAAACGCACCAACGAATGCCATAAGGAGAGCACCACATGCGACCGACACACAGGCCTCGACACGTCGTCTGCCCTTGAGGGTCTCATAGCTGGACTCACTCAAAAAGTCCTCTGCCAGGAGTTCCACCAAGCCCGCGAAGAGTAAAAGACCGCTACTGATGGCATTGGTAACTCCAACCATCAATAAACCCGTTGTACTTGCAGGATCGTAAAGATTGTGCAATACCAAGCCGATAGCTTGGCCAAGGGGAGTAGTTGTCCCGTAGGCAAGGCACATTAACCACGGCTTCATGGAATCCGGAGAGAAGAGATCCGGAATGAGCGACGCAATTCGAGACCCTAGGGCAAAGCCCTCAAAGGTTTGATGGAAACTAATAGCAATTAAGAGAACGACGAACGATGTGCCAGTCGCAACACTGAGCGCCATACCGATGAAGATGCTATGGAATAAGATGCCTGCCTCCAAAAGAAGACATTGCAGAAGCTGGCGTTGCGGATTTTGAATTGGTAATTCTGAGCCAGTCCGCGGGTGACTTGCGCTCGCACGTGGCGGATGACGACGATGAGACTGCTGTGAAGAACGGATTGTCTGTCCATTGATGGCTTGCTGATCGTCATCCATGTAGTCATCCAACCCATCCAGGTCGGCAAGCTCATCGTCCTTGTCTGCTGATGGATCTATCAAAGAAGACCGGTGGGAGTCACGAGACGATCGTGAAGCTCTTGTCGCCCGTGACTTGGACCTGTGCCCCACGTTATCCAAATTGATACTGCCTGAGACCTGCCTGGCTTCAAGTCTCGCGTATTCCGGATCTTGATCTCCCAGATCACTCATTGAGTCACGTCTGTCGCCAATAAGATTATCATACTCGCTTCCATGCACGTGCTTTGCGCCTTTCATCGCAAAGAACATTTCCACGATAACTACGGCGAACACGGATATCATTGCAACGAACCCAGCCATAGCACGGTATGATTGACTCCAGAAACGCGGAAGGCAGGGATCAGTCAGAGACATGAATGCCGTAGGGAGTAGATGTACAAATGCCGTCGCAATTAGAACACCTGTTCCGAAATGTCTGGATATAAAGAGGAAGCGACGGGGGATCGGAAGACGAGGGAACCGATGCGCCAGAACTGGGAATGAACATGCTGTCACAGACTCATGATTAGCTTGGGCCAGCTCTAAAGAATGCAGAAAAATCAGTACATACCGAGTGTACTTAGTACAAGGATGAGGAACAGTGCCATGACATGCAATGGGGTGTTATAAGCACCCCGTGATTTGGAACCGCATGCTGGAGTATCATCTGAGGAAATATCTCGTCGGAGAAGCTCTGCTTTCAAGACAGCATCGGGGATGTCTGAAATTGCCGAGAGGGCTCTCTTGAAGTCTACTTCCAGTGTTAATCACACCGGGATCACCACTGGTTTGCCAATACTACCAACCTGAGGATAAGTCATCGACAGTCCAGGATCGAGCATTCTGCATTTTGTCTCTAATCTGTTGGAACAGTAGTCACATCACCAATTGCATGCAGAGGGGATGTTCGTAGGCCGATAAGGTAGAGAGCGACGTAATTGAGTATTCAAATAGAATATATACCACAAAGAAAAAAGATTTAATTTGCTAGAGCAGCACAGAAGCTGATAGCATATTAAATGAGCATTATCTTCGAAACACAAAGGCCAGAGTAGCAGAAGTCCGTTGGCGTCGAAAGTGAAGCTCTCCCCTTGCTTACATAACTGATATCGATGCACGTGGGCTTTGGGACGATCTACAGCGGTTTCTTGGTATTTTTGGTGATCCACAAAGTATTGTTCTTGATATTCGAAACCAGGCAGAGAGTGGGTGTGTGTGTATGTGTGCGCGCGTAAGAGAGAGTATAAAGTTGAACGCTTGATATGAAATTTCTATCTGCTGCCCACCTTAGTCCAACCTTTGGTACCTTTAGTGCCTTGTGGTCGTGGAGAACTTGAACCCTCATTATCTGGATCCAATTTAAACCTGGACCTTGATCTTGAACTTGTAGATTTGTTGTATGCTGTATCTGCCTTCGATCCAGATTGGATATTTGAGGCAGCGGACTTGGGGCTGTGCGTTACAGGCGATCGATTGGATTCCGCAACCGCATCACCCCATTCTTTCTCTTCGAGCAGTTCCCATTCCGCACTTGCCATTTCCCCGAGAAGATTGGACTTCAATTTGTCTGCTATCTTAGTTGGCGTTGGAAGTTTCCACATCCGCATGAAGTCCACTCCCTCATATGCACCTAAGAAAGAATGTGCTGTGCCGTGAGAATAATGACCTAGCATGGCAAATGATGTTGTCCGCTGGATGGTCGTCCTGGGCGAGTCTTTGCCAGCTTTCATCTGTGTTTGCGTGTCTCGGCCAGCAAAGGCTCGCATCAACGTTGAAGGATGGGCGGGCGGCGCAACCAATAATTGCCACAGGTTCTTGCCGATATCGCAAACTTCTTCCCAGGAGTCAGAAGATATATTGATTCCTTGAGTGCGACATAGCCATGCAACATTCCATGCCAGGAGGGTCGCGCCTTCAAGGAAGAGGGCGTATGTTGTCGGGTCTTCCTTGGCCAACTTAGGTAAAGACTTCCCGATGAATAGGGGACGCGGACGCGGTGTGTGACTGCGTGGATCCACCGTCCTTGATGCCGCTGGGCTAGATGAGGACTGGTAATCAAACCTGTCATGGGCGTCACGGAAGCGATATGACACCGAAGGAGTGTAGATTGTGGGAACTGGGTAATTCTTATGTGGCAAGGTGATTTCGGCAGGTAGTCTCAAGGAGAGATAGTGTGAAATGATGATAAGAAGGTGAGCAATGTTCGAGAGAGACGTAGATATTTGCTCTTGAGGGATGCCTGTTACATGTTAATAAATGATGCATGAGCCTTTTCGTAAAAGTCAACGGTACCATTCATCTCTCTTAAATCTACGACGAAGCCACCACCAAGCACATAGATCTCCCGATCTTGGCCTTTCTTGGTAGCCTTCCGCAAGCCATAGAGATTGGCGACTTCCCGACAGAGATAAATCCTTGACTCGGCCGTCTTATTGTGTAGATTATGCCACACGTGCTCCACCCGTTTGCTGGTATTCTGGACACTCGCCAGAGTTCCAGCATCCCGCTCTTCCAGTTGATACTTGGCAGATTCCGCATCGGAGCGTCTGCGTGCTAGGACTTCTTTCCGTTGGGTGATCTCGGATTTTTTAGCTTCAACCTCCGATTTCAAAGCTTCAAGCCTATACGATAGTGATTCCCTCCTCGTCAAACATTCGGCATGTTGGCTGCTTATCGTCTGGAGAGCCCAGCGGGGTGAACCCTTGTCCACATTAAGTGAATTTTGCTGTGTTGAGGCCTGATCTCGGGTACCACCACATGCAAGAGCAGTTTCAATTTCCTTCCCCAAAGCTTCTTTCTCCAATAGCACCCGGGTGCCGTCGATGCGCAGTCGATACAGCTGGTTGCGAGCACATGTCAGGCAGTGGAAGGGAAGGTGGGAGTGAGGAGCACGTGAGCATATAGAACAGTTCATCGCAGACAGTTCTGTTATAATTTCGACTGTTCTTTGAGGTAAGGTGCATGTCCATGTTGCGTTCTGTCGTTGATAAAGCGCTACCTGAGTCGCCGCCGCGGACCATATAGAGAAGTCAGGGGGTTGCCACAGAGATACAGATCCCACATGACTCAAAGAATGGGTTAATATAAACGAGAGAGAGACCTCAAGATGGAGGTATCCGAGTTGGCATTCTACCCTTTTATTTGAGGCAAAATATCAAGGAGAAGAAGAGGGAGAAGTCCGATGATGTGCACTTGTCGACGTCACCTGACAGTTTGACCGCTCGCTTATCGCGATCTTATCTTTTGGATAGCATCAAAACAAATCCATAGACCTCTGTCTTGTTTGAATTTCTTCTTATGCTTTTTTAATGTTAATTGCTTTGACCTTCAATACCAGATAACTCAAAATGCAATCAACTCCCAACAGGACTAGCAAAATTCCTCGCCCTGGGACATTGTCACCCCGAATTAGCCAAGAAAGCAAAAGTCCTCAAGGCAGTGGAAGCTCACAAGAGCCGAAAAGTCCTCAACCACTCGAAGGCTCTGCTTCTACTTCTGCAACTTCTCGTGATGAGTACCCAATTGTATCACATTTGACACAAGGGCTCGAGGAATGCGACTGGGAACATCTCCAAGACAAATATGCCGATGCAATGGAGGAACATGGCCGTGCGGAAGAGAAATTGCGTGTTGAAACAGCCCAGCTCCTTGAGGTAAAATTCTACATATATACTTGAGTCAAGTCCCTGCGCCTGACTATCTTCACAGGTATTTATGGTCTGGTCTCAAACTACTGTTTCACAGGATGAAACCAGAGCTTTGAAGAGGTGAGAACTTGTTTAGTTGCAATCCGGTTATATCCCTAATATCCCCTCAGGTTCAAAACTCAGATGCAGCATGTCCAGAATTCCGAAGTCAACGTGGAAATGAAAAAGAAACATTGTGAGTCTTCTTTTCTCATTTCCCTTTGAAAACAAGGCGTCGCTCATTGTGCCAAAAGACGCGGATGTGGTGAAGGCTTTCCAGAATGCTCTGGCTTTGCTCAACGACCAACTCAAGATCTAGGACTACGAAGAGCAAAATTATCACGAACCTTATGAAATCATGTTAGAATATATATCTTTTTTTTTTGTTGCGAGTTGGGTTTTATTGGAGCTGGAGGAATTGAACCAGGATGCGAAAGATCATGATTATTCTGATTAATCTGCATATGACAAAAACATAAGATAGATCAAATTCAATGAAACAGATCACAATTGATTGAAGGCTGAGTCAAAATCACAGAGACTAGCTATTGCATTGAATAATTGAATTAATATTTCATTTCGTTCGTGACTCTTATCGTCGAAGTCACATCATTTAAGGCCTTCAGGATTAGCCTTGAGAGCGCCCGCTCCGAGATGCTCGGCCTGTGATATCTTGCCAACTGGCGTTGAAGCGTCTGCCAGTATTGGCCAACAGCCCTTCTTCCTCGGCTTCCTCGGCATCCTCGTCGAGCTGCGCTTCGTCCAACTTGGGTGAACGAAGTAGCGAGGTGACAAAAACAATCAAATACAATCCTATAGGCCCCGCTGTTAGTTCGATTCTACCATGTCATTTTTTCTCCTGTAGGGCTAGCCTTACCCAGGAAGAAGAATTGGGCCCAGAAAAATACGACTCCAAAGAATGGATAGTTCAGAGTGACCCGGTTCAAGAATGTGCTCACGACACTGGGCGTGCAGACTTGTTGTGCGGCGGGATTTCTGGCTGTTTCGGAGCATGGCTTGATAAGTTCCTTACTGTTGGAGCAATCTGGCTGCCCAATGAAGGTCTCTGGATCGCGATCACAGAAAGTCTGCGGGCCGAAAGTGGCATACTGAGGGGCAACTACCATCGAAATGGAATAGTTCAGCGCTAAGATGATTAGCATCAACATGGCAGTGGCCAAGAGTAAGGCTTGAGGAGACGTGTGGCCATTTCGGATTTGGAAAATCCTGATCCATAAGAAACGAATTCCAACAACTGCGATTCCGACAACAGAGCTGCAGAAAAATAACAAGACAAGAATTGTGAATATGGCATAATCAATGGGGAAGACCTTGGCAGATTGAACAAGTGCCCAGTTGATGGGATTGAAAATGTTGACATGGGCAAGGATGTATCCACAGCGATGCTTGCAGATTGAGTTCTTCGCCTTGTCGATTGACGTCAAGAGCATGGATACCCAAGTGACGAAGGCAATTAAAAGCAGCAAAATGCCTCCTAAAAGTTTGAAGGGACGGAAAACCGCCTCAATCTTGTACCACGCCTTCATCACCCAGCTGCGGCCTTCGCCTTGGGACTCTTCGGCGAGACGCTGGCGTCGAATCAGGGTCCTTTCTTCCCGTACTAGAGTATCAAGCTCTCTGCGGTCTTTCGAAGACAGAAGCTCGGGGTCTCCTGCACATCGACCCTCGAGCTGGCGTTGCCGTTCTTGGTTGGTCTCAAGTTGCTGTGTAGTGCTTGCTCGCAAAGTTGCACTTGAAATCGATGGCGCAGTCTTGATCAAACTGATCGGCAGAAAGGCCAAGCCCACTGAGGTATACAAAACGTAGAGAAAGAGGCCGATCGTCATTAACAAGCCCAGGCCAAAGGTAAGCGCACGCTCGCCATCTTTGAAAAAGAAAAGAGATAGTTGTATTAGCTTGGCGATCCTGTTCAATAGATCACTTTGTACTCACGATTTTCGGTCAGCAGCCGCTTGAAATAGTCCAAGTCCATGTCATTCTTGTCCTGAGACAATGGTACGAAAAAGCCCACTAAGAACAAGATGACCACGACCGCAACAAAGCTTAGCGTGTATTTGAGAGCACCCCAGATCCGTTGGCCAACAGTCTGCTCGCCTGACTCAGTCGCGACTTCGTCATACTCTTCATATAAGAAGTACGTAAAGGGAATGACCAGAAGACATAGAAGAGCATCCAAAGAATAAAGGAGATAATAAATGATAGTCAATGAATAGGTGATCCTATCAACTACATCTTGGGTTGCCCAATTCTTTCGCTGGCCCAGCTTTGACGAGCTTGTTGACGACACTAACGCGACATCAACGGGCAGTAAGAGCACTGTTGCTAGAAGACTGGTAATTGAGACGATGCAAGTCAGTGTTACCGCAGGCGAGCGATCGCGTGGAGTTTGATAGACATAGATAAACACTGATGCCACTGCCAGTAAAATGGCTATTACCACCGCGTACACAATCCAGATGAGGGAAGTTTGTAGGAGCGCCATGTTGAATATTGCGCACTTCACTCTCTGCACATGAATGTTTTCGTTTGCATCAATACTCCGAGAGAGAGATGATGAGATTTTAGAATCAAGAAAAATGATCTTTCACGTAGAAGCTACCCCATCGCTTGTGTCGTCATTGTCCATTCCACGCTAAGCCGTTTTAGGAAAGATGAAGGTGAAGACGGTGAAGATTGTCTGGCAGTAAGTATTTACCGCCTAATTATGCCAGATCAGTCAGCTGACCCACTCGCTTTCCGCTTTCCGCTTTGAAGGAGCTACGAACGTGACTTGCTCAAGAACGAATATCAATATTGATGTTTTCAATCGCGCCTTTCTGATCTCATTGAAAACATAGAATCTGTTTTTTGTATCTTTGAGCTGCCAGAGGTCCAAATCTTCGAGACTTCATCTCCAGGTTCACAATTGCAATGCGCATATTCAATCATATCAGAAACACATTCTAGCTCGTTTAGAGACTTCCAGGCACTCAATACCAGGGCCTTACACAAGCTGAAGCAGAACGCTTTGCCTCAAAATAAAAATGCAGTGTTATACAGAACTATTACCCCCAACAGGGGTCACTCATGCCGTGGCAGCTTCTTTCATCTCCGCAACTGCCAACAATTTGATTGTTGTTAGAACATCCCTATTGCAGGTGTTCTCTCTGGTCAAAACCTCGTCAAAATCATCCAAGGAAGGGCCAGAACTTTTTTCTTCGCAGTTTTCTCAGCCAGAAACAAAATTAGTGCTCGAAAAAGAGTACCCGCTTTCTGGAACCGTGACAGACTTGAGCCGGGTCAAATTATTGAACACTAAGAGTGGTGGAGAGGCTATCATCATCGCTGTTCGCAATGCCAAACTCAGCTTGATCGAGTGGGATCCAGAGCGCAACGGAATTTCAACTATTTCCATCCATTATTATGAACGGGATGATCTGACCCGCAGTCCCTGGGTACCGGATCTCAGCCGGTGTGGCAGTATTCTCAGCGTTGACCCGAGCAGTAGATGTGCGGTGTACAACTTTGGCATTCGGAACCTTGCCATCCTGCCATTCCACCAAGAGGGTGATGACCTGGTAATGGATGATTACGACCCGGATTTTGATGGAGAACGCCCTAACCAAGGCTCCGACAAAGAAATTGGACAGAGCAAAGATGGACAGGCGCATCAAACGCCATACGCTCCATCTTTCGTTTTGCCATTAACTGCCTTGGATCCTTCTTTGCTTCACCCCATAAGTCTTGCATTTTTGTACGAATATCGAGAGCCGACGTTCGGCATTCTGTACTCCCAAGTTGCAACATCTACCGCTCTTCTGCATGAGAGAAAGGATGTGGTATTCTACGCTGTTTTCACGCTGGACCTTGAGCAGCGAGCATCTACAACTCTTCTCTCCGTGTCTCGTCTTCCGAGTGATCTATTCAAGGTCGTGGCCTTGCCACTTCCGGTGGGAGGTGCATTACTTCTTGGATCCAATGAAATCGTGCACGTCGACCAAGCTGGCAAGACTAGTGCAGTGGGGGTCAATGAGTTCTCCAGACAGGTTTCCGCATTTTCAATGACCGACCAGTCAGACTTGGGATTTCGTCTTGAAGGCTGTGTGGTTGAGCGACTCGGTGGTGATAGTGGGGACCTGATCCTAGCGCTTGCATCTGGCGATACAGCATTGATCAAATTCAAACTTGACGGACGGTCTGTGTCTGGCATGACTGTTCATCTCCTTCCAAGAAATGCAGGAGGGAATATTCTGAAGTCGGCTGCCTCATGCTCTACTTGTTTTGGTGATGGAAACGTGTTCCTTGGAAGCGAAGATGCAGATTCAGTGCTTCTTGAGTGGTCTCACGCATCGGCCGCTTCTAGAAAGGCTCGCCTTGAGTCAAAGCAAGCAACCGACGGAATTGATGACCTTTCGGACGATGACCAGATGGATGATGATGATCTTTATTCCTCGGTGCCAGGGTCGACACAAGCCGGTCACCGCATGGGGGGAAGTGACAGCTCAATTCCCGAGTACTACAATCTCCGATTGAACGACCAGCTTCCTAGCATTGGACCTTTGAGAGACATCACTTTGGGCAAAACTTCTCCAAAGGTAAACGAAAAGACCGGAGCTACAAATGAAGGAGTTGCAGCTGAATTAGAGCTGGTGGCATCTCAGGGTTCAGGACGAGGCGGTGGCCTGGTTGTCGTCAAGCGTGAACTCGACCCTTTGACGATCATGTCCCTGACAGTTGACGATGCAGATGGTGTTTGGTCAGCCAGAATCACACAGGGCAAAGGAGCACTCAACACCACCCCCGAAAGCCCCCACCGTCAATACGTGATTATTTCGCGGCCTTCGGGGTCAGAGCAAGAAGTAAACGATGTTTATGTAGTGGAAAACCAAGGCTTGAAGCCTTTCAAGGCTACTGAATTCAATCCGAACGAGGATTGCACGATCGATATCGGATCATTGGCAGGAGATACTCGTCTGGTTCAAGTCCTGCGAAACGAAGTCAGAAGTTATGACATAGGTAATGGATTTAACCAACCCCTATTGGGAAATATTGGCATACGCTAATGGCACACACACTTGGCAGACCTGGGGCTCTCACAGATATATCCAGTCTGGGATGAAGACACCAGCGATGAGCGTGTGGCTGTGAGCGCCAGCTTTGTTGATCCTTATCTCGTGATCATTCGAGATGATGCATCTGTGCTACTTCTGCAGGCGGATGAGAGTGGTGACCTTGATGAGGCTCCACTGCCAGATGAAATCAGCCAGTCTCAATGGCGCTCATGTTGTCTATATCATGATAAAACCCAGGCATTTAACTTCACGGCGGACCCATCCTCGGAAACCCGATCAGGAAGTGAAGTGCTTCTATTTTTATTGAACTCGGAATGCAAGCTTTCGGTAGGTTTTGTCGAGAAAAGAAAACATTCGGAATATCTGAATCTCTAATGTGAACCACAGATATTCCGACTGTCTGATATGCAGCTACTCGCTGTCATTGAAGGTGTCGACTGCTTATCTCCCGTCCTGTCGGTCGAGCCTCCCAAACGATCTAACATTCGGGAGACTGTTACAGAATTTGTCGTTGCGGACCTTGGCGATCCCTCGATTCTTTCTCCTTATCTAATTGTAAGAACTGTCCCCCGGGGGCATCTCATAGATATTATCTTTTGGTTCTCTGACTCGGGATAATTATAGCTTCGAACCGACACCGATGATCTTATCTTTTACAAACCAAGCTTCGTCTCGACCAATAATGATGGTGAACCGTTCCGTCACCTGCAATTCTTCAGGGAGCCAAACAGTGTTCTTCCGAAGAATCCTTCGGGAGAGACATTCTCACAAACAGATGGCCAACAGCGTTTCAGGCCTCTGAGAGTTCTTCCCAATGTCTCAGGGTTCAGCACGGTCTTCATGCCGGGAGCCTCGTCAAGCTTCATCTTCAGAACGGCAAAAAGCTCACCACACATAATCCGTCTTCGGGGAGGCTTTACAACATGGCTGAGCAGCTTCGACTCGGCCGACACTGGCTGTGAAAGTGGTTTCATCTACTTGGATTCTCAGGTAAGCCTTGTTTCGGGTTAACCTTCATCTGCATGATGCTAAAACAAGAGTTTTAGAACTGCATACGGGCTTGTCAACTACCTCCACAGACTCAGTTTGACTACTCATGGACATTGCGCCAAGTTCCACTTGAAGAACAGGTTGATTTCTTAGCTTATTCAACATCTTCTGAGACTTACGTTCTCGGAACCAGCCGCCTAGCAGACTTCAAGCTACCAGAAGCCGATGATTTGCACCCTGAGTGGCGCGGTGAAGGTTAGTATGATCCTCCATTGCTTCAGTCTTTCCTGTACTAACTCTTAAATATCTCAGAGCTATCGTTTTGTCCCAAGATCCCCGAAAGTTCCATTAAGGTCATGAACCCCAAGACATGGACCGTCGTTGACAGGTAAAAAGCCCCTTGAACCAGTGGTTGTGGAGAAAAACAACGCTAATTTTTATTATTTGGTTTTAGTTACCCCTTGGATCCTGAGGAGCAGATCACAGCAGTGAAAAACGTGAACATTGAGATCTCCGAAAACACACATGAGCGTAAGGATCTTATCGTCGTCGGAACCGCCATTGCCAAGGGTGAAGATATGCCGTCCCGTGGAACGATCTACGTTTTCGATGTGATCAACGTGGTCCCGGATCCCGAAAGGCCTGAGACGGGCCGCAAACTAAAGCTGATTGGGAAGGAATCCGTCAAGGGCGCAGTGACCGCGTTATCTGGCATCGGCGGACAGGGATTCATCATCGTGGCCCAAGGACAAAAGTGCATGGTTCGAGGTCTCAAAGAAGATGGAAGCCTCCTTCCCGTTGCTTTCATGGACATGCAATGCTACGTGAATGTCGCGAAAGAGCTCAAAGGAACAGGCATGTGCATCCTAGGCGATGCCGTGAAAGGCCTCTGGTTCGCCGGCTATTCCGAAGAACCCTACAGAATGACCCTCTTCGGCAAGGACCCCGAATACCTAGAAGTAGTCGCTGCAGACTTCCTCCCAGACGGAAACAAGCTGTACATGCTAGTCGCCGACAGCGACTGCAACCTCCACGTCCTTCAATATGACGCGGAAGACCCCAAATCCTCTAACGGCGACCGCCTCCTTAGCAGAAGCAAGTTCTACACCGGCAACTTCGCATCATCAGCATTCCTGCTACCCCGCACACCCGTTTCATCCGAGCTAACCGACTCCTCAGAAGCGGCAATGGACATGGACGAAACACATGCCACACACCAGGTCCTCGTCGCCTCACACAACGGCTCCCTGGCACTTGTGACTTCCGTCGCAGAGGAATCCTACCGCCGACTATCAGCGCTGCAATCACAGCTCATCAATACAGTTGAGCACCCCGCTGGATTGAACCCGCGTGCTTTCCGCGCAGTAGAGAGCGATGGCGCTGCAGGCCGGGGAATGGTCGATGGGAACTTATTACGTCTATGGCTGAATATGGGCAAGCAGCGACAGTCGGAGATTGCGGGCCGGGTTGGCGCAACTGGGTGGGAGATCAAGGCTGATTTGGAAAGTATCGGTGGTGACGGATTTGGATATCTATGATCAACAAAGGCGGGAACGCTTAGAATTATTTGAATTACAATTCGTCAAACAGGCCCCCTCCCCAAAAATACGAAAGAAGCGAAGTAGTCAGCCCAAAATGGGAAGATTTCAATATATTGATCTTGGATGAACCCAAGAGCGCCGAAGCGCCCATCACAAAAGTGAATAGTAGCGTGATATCATATAATATTGGGAATATATAAGCAGTTCCCACAATCCCAGGTAAAATAATCGAAGCCAAAATCCCAGGGATATCGTCAAATCCAAAACACAATTCGCCATTTTTCGCCCATCCGAGAGTCCGCGATTCAAATATGTGTGGACCTTGGAAATCGTATATGCCGAACACCTCCCCCCAAAAAGCAGATAACATAGATATCTCAAAAAGACATGTTTCGTTGTGTGGGACAACAAAAAAACCCAGTCTTAGAAAAAGCAATGGAATAAAGCAGCCAAACACCCCCCTAGTCCCCGAAGTAGTAATGCAGATGCGGGAAGAAAAAACGACAAAACGCCACCTTGCACCAGGCCCTGGATGAAGTTTAAAACACATCTTCAGCGGCGAAGTATCGTTTGCTGCGGCCTCTCGAGGCGACGAACTTCATCTCGGGCATGTTAGTATGATGCACCACATGGGGCCGGTAGACGGCGTCGACGGGAGCCTGCCAGTCATCCAAACCGAGAGGGAAGTACTCGTAAAGCAGATCGTTGCTTTCATTAGGAAAGGGAAGACCCGAAGCGAACGGCTGGGGCACATTGGCTGTCTCGAGCAATGGCATTGATGAAGCCACGCTCCGTGATGGTGTTTGAGAGATGGCGTGGGAAAGTTTGCGCATTTTGGAAGGGGGAGCGGACTGGTCCAGACTTAGGGATCGCTGGTGCGGGAGATCTGTAGCGAAGGGGGGGACCATCTTTTGGTCGAGATGGAGGTTTGGATCGCCTGGGTCCTCTTCCTCGTCTAACAGAGATAGGTTGATGGGTGCAGCGGCGGTTGTAGAACTCACGCGTCGTTGTGAATCTGTTGCTTGAGAGAGCTGTTCCGGGCTAGAATGAGGGAACAGGACCTGGGCATGAGACATGACATTGTTTGATGTAGATGATTGGGGGATTGGAGTCCAGTCCGGAGTCGCTTGAGTCTGTTGCATCAGGCTGGATGGAGGAACCGATGTTGTTTCAGGGGAGCTGCTCTGCGCGGCTGGTTTTGTTTTCGCAGGGGTCACACTTGCGCGACGCGCGACGGAGTCACTTGTTGGGGTGCGGTTCAAAGAATTTGCAGAGTTGGCCTGGGCATTCTTTCGCGAAGCAGCAGCACTACCGCTGAGAGGGAGATCCTTGCGAGACTGGAAGTTCCGTGGACTGCGGCCACGGACAATGACAGGACCCGACTGGACCTCTGAGATGGGAATCTTCGCGCCGGTGGATAGAGTAGCGACCACCTTGAGGCGCACGACGAAGTGTTGCTGGAGCTCCTTCCGGCGGCCGTTGTTGGCTGTTGCGACACGGAACTGTAAGCGTTTCCAAGCAATCGGGAAGGTCGCGTAGTCCGAATCCAAATCTTGGCCAGCCATGATGTCCAGGGGGATTGCGGGAGGCTCCTTCTCAATCTTGGCACCGGTACTAGGGTTATTTTCCTCGGGCGCTGTGCCAGAGTTGGCGGCAGCCGCGGAGGGAGTCTTCCATGGCACTGAGATGATCTTCACTGAATTTCCTTCCACGGATTCTGTAGCTGATACGGTGAGCTCCTGGGCCAGGATTGGAATACGATCGCCTTGATCAGTCATGATATAGCGCATCCCGCGGGGTAACGTGACTGAACCGGTAATTTGGAACAAATTGCGACGATAACACGTGAGTTCGGCGCCTTGCTGGGGTGGGGCGTTCTCCGAGGGAGACGTGGTGTAGGGCGACTCGGCCAGAAAGAACATTCCATGCAACTGCGCCGACACTGACAAGGAAGTCCGGCGCATGGAGTAGTCGAGGAGCGTATAGTGGTATACCGGTAGCGAAAAGCTCAACAGCTTGTTGTTGTGGTCGATCGAGGAGTCCTGGGGCTGTTCCTGGGGTGCGGGCTCAAAGGGAGCCACCATCTCGGTGAAAGGGTCGTAGGTCGAAGAGAAGCGGCTCAGTTGATGTGACAGGTTTGGGGGAGCAAAAGCGAGCTCATCACTGAATGCAATCAATTAGCGAGCTATTTCTCGAGCAAGGTGAGTGTATAGAGCGGAGTGGATGATCCACCCTCCTCTCGTCCCACTTGGATCTTAAGTAACCCACCTAACAAAGGTCTCGGTGTCGAAGGTAGAGCGGTGATCGGGCATGTCCAGGCCAGAAATTGCACTGAGATAGTCGGTACCCTGCAAATTTCCAAGCGACAAGGGACTGGCAAGATTATATGGCGGCATTGCCATGGATTCAAAGCCCTCCATGGTGAGGGCTTATACTCTTACGGGGAGACACGATGGGGCGGAAAGGGTCTCTCTGAATTACCGGAGAAATAGGAAGGGGAAAAGGTGAAGGGGAAAGAAAGAAAGAGGGGAGGAGAGAGAATGAGGGTGAAAGAGGAAGAGGTGAATGGGGAAAAGGTGTGTGCGTGTAAGTGGGAGAGCCAAGGATCGTGAGTAAAGCAGAAAAGCTGCAAGCAAGATGGCTAAGGCGGAAGTAGAGGCGGAGAGGACATTGACGGAAAGAGTAATGTAAAGCAAAGAAGTCGAAAGAAAAGAAAGAGCACCGGAGCCGGAGAAGAGAGGAATCTCGACTTCTGCAAACTGATCAACGGATTCGGGGAATAGTGGAGCCGCGGTTTATGCGGAGAACTGACTCAGCACGTTTTGACGAACGCGGAGTTTGATTGTATTATTTTATATTTGCATGTATTTAAGTTCTTAATTTATTATACTACATTATATTATAGATTATGATGATGTATTTCGTATAAATTGTAGTATATCTACTCCGCAGTGGTTATTATATACACATCTCTGAAGATATCCCTAAAGGACTAAAAGGACTAAAATACTAAAATACTGCCTGATGGGGTAAGACTTGATCGGCTCTCGGCAGCCCTGAAGATCGGTGTAAGATATTGTGTTATTGTATTCATTATATAACACATCACTTCGCAATGATAGGTATATACATATGGAGGATTATAGAACATAGAATATAGAATATGAATATTCAAGAACCTAGATAAAATCAGCAGCAAATATCTACTCTGTACTCTGTACACTCCGTACAATCATTAAATTTACTTTAGGCGTACCCACCTGCCTATTAAGGCACTAATGGTTCGGGTCGACCCTCCAACGCCACTTATATTAATTTATCTCGTTTCTGTTTTTTTGATAGACTCTGATTTTATGCTCAACACCTGGGCAATAGATATACATTGTACGGAGTACACATTGTATACAAGCTAAATAATAAGTCGATCATTGTCTGACACGCAGAAAGGGGGCCATACCCGACCCAATCATATAGGAACCAAAACTCCTCCCCGTATTTGGACCCTGTTATTAGCGCCCCCACCAAAGGAAATCATGCAATATGCAATATGCAATATGCAATAATCTGCAATCTACAAAAATCATGCATGGAATGTTAGTGGCCTCGTGCTTGGCCCGGCGATGTCCGTCGATCTGCAAAGTTTAGTACTTTCAATACATTTAATAACTGTACTTTGATAGAGTAAAGTATATTTACGTTCCACATCTCCACTTCCACTCAGCCATTCAGAGCAAAACCGTTGTGGAAGGAGATACAGACATGTCAGACTAGAGGTCGACTTGCCTGACTAGGATTTTGTGGCAAGTCAATAGAAAAAAAAAAGGGATTTCAATAAGATTGCCCTGTTCTAAGCCACTCAAATCCAAGCTTCGTTTTCGCATGTGAACGGACCTTTCACCAATGAGAATATCCGTGGGCTTGAGTCTGTGCATTTACCCGATTCGATCATCCCGAGATGATCGACCCTTTCCATTCATTTCACGGTTCTCTATCCGGCGCGATTCCCGATGCGGTGCAAGGTGCTGACTTGGGGAGCTCAGGAACAGTACTATACGGAGTACCATAGCGATGATCGCCGATCCCGAAGCTTCTGAGTTCACAATTTAAGACATTAAGCTCGGACGCCATTCCCGAAGTAATAATGAAGAAAGCCAGATAGCTTTGGAAAGTGTAGGAAAGCGGACTTTGTACAAGATTGTACGACTGAGGGATTTAACGCAAACAGAAAACCCAAATTGAAATTACTCCAATTAGATTGATCCGGATCAAAGTTTGGCCCCGAGGGCCGAGTTTGGCTGTTTTGGCTGTTTTGGCCGCTTTGGCTGCTTTGACTGTTTTGTCTGGTTTGATTGATTTGATTGTTTTGAACGATTTGAACTATTTTGAAGTCAAGGAAATCTACTCCATAGACATCTACTTATAGACCATTGTAATGGTATCGTTACATCTTTGAATTGTCCACTTTCAATGTCACATCTCCAAGATAATCCCTTCAGCACAGACCCATTCAAAAAAGAAAAAGAAAAAAGTGGACCAGCGGAGCCAATTTCCCCCATAAAACCAACCTACTTTAGTCAACGGAGCTCCGAACCAGTCAAAGCTGTGGATTTTAACCTAGGTACAAATATATTAATCTTGGTGCCTTGAAGTTATATACGCTTCGGTTCCAGATTTGGAAGCGGAAATCTACAACCGACGGACGTTAAAACCTGAATCCCGAACCGAACTTGACTATCAATATTGTATGCAAATGCATTATGTTGGACCAAATGACCAAAAAGTTTCTGTCCTACCCCCCCAACCGTATGCACAAAAAAGTATACTCAAAGTCCGTTTGGAAAGGGATCAAAACCAAAAACCAGACCCGATGCGAGATGGATATCATAGAAAACAGAAAAGTGAAGGCAAAAAACAAAAGAGATATCTACGATGTATGCATCATCGTCCACGTCGCTGCATCACAATTGACCTCTTCAAAGCTATGCAGCATAGTAAAGCCCATGGTGGAAAGGTTATCAAAGTTGCCATCACCGTCAACCTAATATAACTGTCAGTTCAGAAACGCATAAAAAATAAACCCGGGAGGGGAAATATTACACAATCCATAACAACAGCATTAGCACTCAACTTTCGAATCTGCTTAATAGCCAACAAAACCAAACCCTGCATAACAGTCGAATAATCCTCCCCACAAGGCGAAATAACCGGTGAAGAAATGCCTCCAACAGAAGTCTGCGTAGCCCGCAAAACGGGCATATGCTCCGCCAAAGCAGAACGCTCATTATAAATTACGATGCTCCCCAAGATCAACCCATCGGAAGGTCTCTTGGCCCGAATAATCCCACAATTAGGCGCTCCACCAAGAGCCATCCGGTAGATATCCGCCACGCCTTGGCGCGCATACGTCTTAATATGTTCGAGTATAGCACGAGCGAAATCCCACCCATACACGAGGTCGTAGATAACTTGTGCATTCTGCAGCGTGGCTGTCAATCCATCGGGCGGGACCCAGGTGGACAAATTGTGGAGGACTAAGCTGCAAAGTGGCTTGGAGAGGGCGGTGTTCCAGCCCAGATTTGCAAACCACTGGCGTAGACGTTTGCGTTCGACTGGGTTGACTGTCGGAATGCCGAGATAGATTCCCGGGAGACGGGAACCGAGCTGAAAGCGACGCATCCCGTTCCGTTGGAGGAGTGTTCTGATTGCGCGACTGTGTAGGGAGTGACCGATTGAGAGGTTTCGACGACTTGGGTCGACTATTAGACAGCCTAGGACTCCTGTGCCTGTAGAGCGGAAGAAGTATGTTGCGCAGAAACCGTAGAGGGCGTGGGTGCTGCTGTTACGTACGACGAAGTGAGCTTCGTCGATGTCATCTTTTCGGAGGAGGAAGCTGCTGGATGTTGCGCCTAGGAGCTCTGACCGTTGCCCGGGTGCGCAGTCTGAACGAATGGTGTCGAGTAGAGCGTCTAGGGCGAAAGAATCGCGTTCTTCGTTCCAGTTCTCGACTAGCCAGTGCTGGCGGGAATGGTGGATGGTTTTCTGGGTGCGGCCGATGTAGCCGGGGAGCGCCGCTGACGGTGTTAGGTCGCCATATAAGACCTTCACTAGTGCCTGCAGGGCGGTTTCTGTGAAATCGTATGTGCAGATATAGGTACCGATGGAGGAGTCCATGGCAAAATCATAAGGCGAACTAACTGCCACAACGATCAATGGCTTTTTGTGTTGCTCGCCGGAGGAGGTATTATTATATTGGGATTGGCAGATCATGGAGACGTGTTTCGAGAAGCCCTGCTGGTATAGATTGCGATTTGCATCTGCTGTGACCACGACGACGGCACTTGCTCGTTGGATGAGGTCTTCGTGAATGGGACGCACGCCGTTGGATGTATACGAGGTGTGTAAAACGCGGCCATTTCGTTGTCTTGAGAGCGAGCGTCCGAGTTCTTTGAATACGCCTTCTCCGCTGAGGATTGAGGAGGCTCTTTCTGAAGACAATGGATCGAGTGGGCCATGTGCAGTCTCCGACAGCACAGAGACTGCCGAGGTTGGGAGTGGTTTGACCAGTGGGGTTAGGAGCAAAAGTTCCTCGTCTGCATCGATGACATTGGACAATGGCAGTAAATTGCTCTTATCTCGCATGACCGTGATAGAAGAGTTGTAAGCCCGGGTTGAAAGGTCAGTATGCGAGGGTTGCATTTGTGTAAGCGAAGAAAGCCCCGGAGGATTCAAGGCTTGCTCCCAGGAAGTGCAGCGGGCCTTCAGAGCCAAGACCCGGCGCAACGACTGCTCGATTCGCTGTCGGCCGATGATACCATTCTCCACCCCCAGCTTGAGTCCGTTGATGGCTTCTTGCTGGACGGGGAAGGACCGGCATAAAAGGATGACATCGCAGCCGGCGTTCTTCGCCATCACAGTGCCACCTCCTACCCCAATGTTATGTGTCAGGGCCTCCATTTCTAAGCATTCAGACACCACCACCCCTTGGAACCCAAGGTCTTTTCTCAAGAGCTCGTCGACAACCTGGTCGCTCAGGCAGGCGTGCATCACATTCATTCCAGCAGATGATAATGATACACCGCCTACCATCATAGCGTCCAGGCCTTGGGTGATGGCATTGCGGAAGGGTACCAGAGCACTCAGACTGAGTTGTTCTAGAGACTCCGTGATGATAGGGACATCCATCTGTGAACCGAGGAACTCCAAGTTGCCATAGGACGGAAAGTGTTTCCCACATGTTACCAAGCCTGCTTCCTGGTATCCCCTCATGAATTGAACACCGAATTGAGAAGCCTGTTGAGGATCATCTCCAGAAGTTCGAACACCTAGAGGTTGATTTCGTACATTGGTCAAGACATCCAACACAGGCCCCAAGATCCAATTCACGCCAACAGCCTTGAGCTCCTGTGCGGTGGCGGAAGCGATCTCGCGAGCCAAGGACTTGGAGCCCGTCGCCGCAATGCCCATGGCACTGGGGAACTGTCTGATATAAATTTCATCATATAAACTATTGACGCCCCCATTCTCCTGATCCAGAGCAATGAGTAAAGGGACGGGATGACCTGCATCACGAGCAATGGTTTGTAATTCCAAAACCAATCTCGTAGCGTCCTCGGCGGCTATCATTGCGTCAGTAGAGAAAATAATAAATAGATATGTAAAGAAACTATACATTTCAGATTCTTCGCGGATAGCAACACAGCGCCTAGATGATAATTTTCGATGAGCGATCGAATTTGTGGATTCACTTCGGTCCCATCAAAGCCCATCATAAACAATTGACCCATCTGCCTATATGCCCATATGTCAGCATTAGAATTATTTCCCAAAATGGACATTAACCTAGAAAGGATTCAGGTTCCACAATGGAAGGGGAGAGATACCCCCGACAAACGGGAGACCGGTGACCGAAACGGGCGATCGACATACCTATCTAGATCTTCCCAGCCTGGGGGCAGCATGTCCTCTTTCCGGGCCATAGCCCTGGAGGAATGCCTGTAGCCCAAAAGGTAGGATGCAAAGGGTGCAGTGCAGTGTCGGAGGTCAGTTAGACGTAAACGGAAAAGAGTCAGCAAACAAGAGAGTTGGACGTCAGGTGACTAGAGACGTTGCAAGGGAAACAACAAAAGTAGGAGAATCATAAAAAGGGGATTGGTATAAAGGAGTTCTCTCCTATCTGTCTCAACTGTTTCAACTGTCAACTGTCAACTGCCACAACTACCCAGAGCCGCAATGTCGGGGAAGAATTACCAGATAAGATAATGGCCATTGTCACAAACAGGATAGTCACGTGACCACGTCACTACTCTACATGTTGTATATAGTTATGTACGTATATACATATTGCATATGCATCTAGGTAAGTATCTAGGTAGGTAGACATAAAGTTCTCAATTCAGATTCAATGGTTTTAAGAGAATAACTGTAGATACATATATACATATATACAAATGTAGGTAAAGTGTCCAAGTCGTATGGAGTAAGTATCAGGAATACCAATATATCCCACGTGATTGTAAAATACCAGTACCAGTACCAATACCATACAACTACGACGCTACAGGGTTACAATCTTCCACTCGACTTCAACCGGATGCAACTCCTACATAAATGGAACCTTTCAATGCCTTTTTCTATCCAATTTCCCTACTGCTCTGGGCTTTTTGTTCCGCCTGCGTCATAACAAGATATCCCCGTTACTATTGTTGGCCACCACATGGTATTCCTAAAAGATACCCTTGGATTCCAACGAATGAAAAAATCGGTTCCTATCTCGTGGTCTAAACCAATTCAGAAATGATCAATATGCGGTAAATTGCAAAAGTCAAACGTCATGGGGAGGTCTATCAATCCAATCATCCACATTGGGGGCGTGCAATGATACATTTGCGGAGAGAGATCCATAGTAGTAGAAATGAGAGGTCTGGCCCTATACTACGTGGGTGATCAATTTTGGCACTGTCGTACACTCCACTGTAACCCATTCTCTGCTTTCTTTCTTTATTCTTTACTCTGGCTTTTCTCTTCTCTTCTTTCTTTCTTCCATTAACTCTCGACAACTTCAACTCGTCGACTCGCCATCAAGTGACGTAATCATGTGCGTGACATATCTGTATCGCATCGCATCGCATTGCTAATCAAGCTTGATAGGCGTGTGATTATCAGAGAAGACCCTCGCTCGGCGTCTGTGTACATCGCAGACTACATCATCAGTAAGTCAATCTTCAGTCTCCTCAATGCATACCTATCTTAACCTCCACCCAGGCCGCATTCAGGCGTTCAAGCCAACCCCAGAGAACCCTTTCGTTCTCGGTCTGCCCACTGGCAGCAGCCCAGAGTTCATCTACAAGATCCTCGTCCAGCGGCACCGCGCCGGCGAGATTTCTTTTAAAAATGTCGTGACCTTCAACATGGTAAGCACACTAAGCACCACATCAAATGATACCAAAACCAACTAAATCAAAACAGGATGAATACGTCGGCCTTCCACGCGACCACCCAGAGTCCTACCACAGCTTCATGTACAAGCATTTCTTCTCCCATGTAGACGTGCCCCCGCAGAATATCAACATTCTGAACGGCGAGGCAACAGACCTCACAGCCGAATGCGCCTCCTTCGAGTCGCGCATCGCCAGCTACGGCGGAATCGAGCTCTTCCTCGGCGGTGTTGGACCCGATGGCCACATTGCCTTCAACGAACCAGGCTCATCATTGAACAGTCGCACCCGCGTCAAGACACTTGCCTACGACACCATTCTCGCCAACAGCCGCTTCTTCGGCAACGATACCGCAAAGGTGCCCCGTATGGCAATGACCGTCGGAATCAAAACAATCATGGACTCCCGCGAAGTTGTCATCGTCGCTACAGGCGCCCACAAGGCTATCGCGGTGCAGAAGGGTCTCGAGGATGGTGTGAACCACATGTGGACCCTTTCCGCTCTGCAACTGCACCAGCACCCACTGATCGTGTGTGATCGGGATGCAACACTTGAGCTGAAGGTCAAGACCGTGCGCTATTTCGAGTCGATCGAGCAAGCCGGCACGGATGCGCGGACTCAGGGCCCGGCCTTGGTGTACCGCCCTCGGACTTATGATCCTTCAGTAAAGACTCCTACTGGGCCGCAGTCACAGCAGCTGACTCCGGACCGCACCCCCGAGAAGGTTCCTAAGGATTTGCGCATTAATACCGAGTTGCATCGCGCTATGGAGGACGAGGAACTTACCCCTGATAGTATGTCTTCGCGGTTGGTGGATTCGGCTATTGGGGGGCTCGATGGGACGATGAAGAGTGATCTTATCTTTGATCGGATGGGCACTCGCCTGACTACTCTCTAGTTTGGAGGGGATTTCTTTTTATGGGACGGGTTGAATGCATAATCGCATGGGCTAGTTGCTTTTTGAAGGAGTTTTCGTTTGTGATCTGACCGATAGACGCGTTATCTTTTGATATTCAATGCTTTTTAGGAGTCAGTCTTTATCCGAGTTTTATTCAGGGTTTTAGCTATGGAATTCTTAGCAATGTACAAATATACATTTCATAGAAAGCAACCATATCGGGATTGCTATCGATTCCCTGAGAGCGTGGCCTAGAATATGACATCTAATGGACTAGTGTCAACGCTTGAACTCATTGAAATGTGACAGGCTATTTTGTGTACATTGCATATTATTTACAGCTTGGCAAAGACCGAGGGCACAGAGCCGCTCATGTCAACAAGAGTGCTCTTGTTCTGCAGCCAAGCCTCGATACCGCGGCGACCATTCTCCACACCCAGACCGCTTTTCTTCCAGCCACCGACAGCCATCTCCGCCGGGCTCTCACCCCACGTGTTGACCCAAGTGATGCCAGCCTGGAGCTGATCAATGATACGGTGAGCCTGGTTGAGGTTGTTGGTGAAGACGCCGGCGGCAAGACCGAGCTCGGTAGCGTTGGCGCGCTGCACGGCCTCTTCAACGGTATCGTAGTACAGGATAGTCATCACAGGACCGAAGATCTCCTCCTGGACAATGCGCATGGAGTCAGTGCAGTCGGTGAAGATAGTAGGCTGGACCCAGAAACCGGCCTGGAGGTCCTTGGGCACATTGGGCTTTTCGACACCACCGCAGAGCAGAGTGGCGCGGTCCGTCTGGATACCATGTTGAATATAAGAAAGCACCTTCTCGAAGTGAGGCTTGGAGCTCAGAGGACCGAAGTTGGTCTGTTCATCGAAGAGCGGGCCTGGTCGCACATACTGAATCTTCTCGAGCAGGCTCTTCTCAAAGGCAGCCTTCATGGCGCGGGGGACGAACACTCGAGTACCGTTTGTGCAGACCTGGCCTGTGCTGTAGAAGTTGGCCATCATGGCGCCGTTGACGGCGCTCTCCAGCTCTGCGTCTGGGCAGACAATCAATGGGCTCTTACCACCTAGCTCCATGGTCACGTACTTCATGTTACCGGCGGCGGAGCCAGCCACCTTCTGGCCGGTTGCCACTTGGCCGGTGAAGGAGACCTTGGCAATCAAGGGGTGACTGGTCAGGTAAGCGCCGACGTCACCGGCGCCGTTCACCACGTTAAAGACGCCGTCGGGCAGACCGGCCTCGGTGTAGATTTCTGCCAGGGTTTGGCCGTGAAGCGGGGTGTATTCACTGGGCTTATAGATCATTGTGTTACCGGCGGCCAAGCAGGCAGCGGATTTCCAAAGGGCACTACTGAAGTTTAGCTGCTGAATTCGTTGCTGCTGTTGTTTGCTGTATACTCACATTTGGATGGGGTAGTTCCAAGCACCAATACCAGCACACACTCCCAGAGGAGACTTCTTGGTGTACACCCAGGCGTCCTCACGGAGGTGAGTGGTTTCACCGTTGAGACCACCACCACCAATGAAGTTGGCATAGTATTCCAAAACGTCGGCACCAGTGACGACGTCCACGGTGCTAGTCTCCGTAAAGGCCTTTCCGGAATCCAAAGTCTCGACACGGGCGATCTCATCATTGCGCTCACGCAGGAGAGCAGCGGCCTTGTGAAGAATACGAGCGCGGGCAATTAAAGGAGTCTGGGCCCATGAAGGGAATGCTCGATCAGCAGCGGTGATAGCGGCATCGACGTCGCTGTTGGAGGCAACTTCGATATCGGCCAATGGAGTTGCAGTGGCGGGGTTAATGGTTTGAAACGTCTTGCCGGAAGTCGCGGCTTGAACCTTTCCGTTATAATAGAGCTGACGGGTAGGGTATGGGAGAGACATGATTGTTATTGTAATTGAATATTATTTATCAAGAACTCAGACCAGGATAAGTTAAAGAGGACCTCGGTATGAATTGTTTTTGTTACACCGCCTTTGGGAAGGAAAAAAAAAGAAATGGCACTGACGCAATTAGCGGGAAACTTTTTTATGAAGATCCGATGATGTATCGGGTACTCGGCCATTGTGCAGATTTAGTACGTAATGGCTAAGTACTAGATACGCCTTCCGCGTGGCTGAAACCCCATTATTTCCCATGATCTCCCATTTTGGGGCTCTTAACCTTGTTCAAGACCGGGATTCCCACTCTAAAAAAGGTATTCTTTACCATAAAACCAGAGTGTTAGTATCGGAAGGGAAATCTTATCCTGGAATGAAAAGCCTACTATTGTACTCCAAGTTCGATAGTAACAGGCAATATCTCACAATAAAAAGATAAGCAATTGAAACTGCCGACGTTGCAGGTGAAGTTCCGCCCGTTAACTGTGGACAATGCATTATCTAAGATTTCTCTCCACTTCCAAAACATCTCCACTATGAAAGGATGACCACCACTTATATCTTCGCAAGTTCGCCGAGAAAAAAAAAAAAAAAAAAAGGAATCTGGGTAATCAAGAGAGTTAAAGGTCTCCCGATCAGCCCACCCGTTTTTCTCCAATTCTTCTTTTTATTTAACAAGGGTGGTACTCACTTCATTTCTCTTCCTATCGATACCTCCATAATTCAACATGGCTACCACCAACGATCTTCCCGCTGTCGATGTTAACAGCTATGATTACATTGTCGTCGGTGGCGGTACCGCCGGCTGTGTGATCGCTGCCCGTCTGGCCGAGTATCTTCCTAACAAGCGTACTCTGGTCATTGAGGGTGGTCCCAGTGATTTTATGGATGATCGTGTCCTGAACCTAAAGGAATGGTTGAACCTGCTCGGCGGTGAGCTGGATTACGACTACGGCACCACTGAACAGCCAATGGGTAAGAATCGCTTTCAATTCTAAGGCTACTTTACCCCCCTTTGCTGATTTCCCCTCAGGTAACAGCCATATCCGCCACTCCCGCGCAAAGGTCCTAGGTGGTTGCTCCAGCCACAACACTCTCATCTCGTTCCGTCCTTTCGAATATGATTGCCGCAACTGGGTGTCCAAGGGCTGCAAGGGTTGGGACTTTGAGACCTTCACCCGTATCATTGACAACCTGCGCAACACCGTGCAGCCCGTCCACGCCCGTCACCGTAACCAGCTTTGCAAGGACTGGGTTCAGGCTTGCTCCAGCGCCATGAACATCCCCGTCATTGAGAACTTCAACGACGACATTCGCAAGACCGGTGAGCTGTCCGAGGGTGTTGGTTTCTTCAACGTTTCCTACAACCCGGACGATGGCCGCCGAAGCAGTGCCTCTGTCGCTTACATTCATCCCATCCTCCGTGGCGATGAGAAGCGTCCCAACCTGACTATCTTGACCAACGCTTGGGTTTCCAAGGTCAACGTCGAGGGTGACACCGTGACCGGTGTTAACGTCACTCTCCAGTCTGGTGAGAAGCACACTCTGCGCGCCAAGAAGGAGACCGTTCTGTGCGCCGGCGCTGTCGACACTCCCCGTCTGATGATGCTCTCTGGTATGGGTCCCCGTGAGCAGCTATCCGCGCTCGGCATCCCCGTCGTGAAAGATCTCCCCGGTGTCGGTGAGAACCTGCTCGACCACCCCGAGAGTATCATTATGTGGGAGCTCAACCAGCCCGTGCCCCCGAACCAGACTACCATGGACTCTGACGCTGGAATCTTCCTCCGTCGCGAGCTGCCCAACGCCGCCGGCTTCGACGGTAAGATCGCCGATGTGATGATGCACTGCTACCAGATCCCCTTCACCCTCAACACCACTCGTCTCGGCTACGATGAGCCCGTGAACGCCTTCTGCATGACCCCCAATATCCCCCGTCCCCGCTCCCGTGGTCGTCTCTTCCTGACCTCCGCCGACCCCTCCGTGAAGCCCTCCCTGGACTTCCGCTACTTCACCGATCCCGAGGGCTACGACGCCGCCACTATCGTGGCCGGTCTCAAGGCCGCCCGGGAGATCGCCCAGCAATCTCCTTTCAAGGAATGGATCAAGCGCGAGGTCGCCCCAGGCCCCAAGATCCAGACCGACGAGGAGCTGTCCGAGTACGGCCGCCGCGTCGCCCACACCGTGTACCACCCCGCTGGTACCACTAAGATGGGTGACGTGCGCAGCGACCCCATGGCCGTTGTGGACCCCGCACTGAAGGTTCGCGGTCTCAAGGGTATCCGTATTGCCGATGCCGGTGTCTTCCCAGACATGCCTAGCATCAACCCCATGCTCACTGTTTTGACCATTGGTGAGCGCGCCGCTGAGCTGATTGCCGGTGAGGCTGGCTGGGCTCGCAACCAGCCCCGTCTGTAGAGCAGGAAATGCTCTGGGCTTTTACGTGCCAAAGATTTGACATGCCTGTAAAAGTTGTCCATTTTGGTTTTTATCTTGTTTTATTTTTAGCATATAAGCGAGCGGCGCAGAGCTCCGTCGGAGTCGGCTTAGTCGAGATATTGGATTAAATACTTCGTACATAGTATAGTACAATTGAATTACGTTGTGACTAAAGGGGTGATTCCTAAGAGTATTTGTTGTATGATCAATAATTCTTCATCTTCCCTCGCTTTCTTCTACCGATGAGAAGTGAATATTCTCGGTTCAGAACCTCCGCTTGATCCAGTAATTTAAGTCATTGATAATTATAGCCGGTGGTGGACAGCTGGTGTTTCCTTAACCTGTTCTTCCAGTAAGCATGCAATTCATGTCCTGGTGCAACAGGCTACACTTGATCTAGTAGATCAATACTATATATACACTAGCACACTGTAGACTATTGTGAATAGGTGTTTTAAAGATGTATTACTATCTAGTGCGCTGCTACCACACGCCGTAACCTAGTATCGAAGATGAAAACATATGGAAAACCGCCAGCGGGAAAAAAAGAAAAATATCACACCACCGCCTTCTCAGTATCGTGGATTTTAACCCCGAACTTCCAGACCTGATCCACTGTCAAAACAGACCCCGCAAAAGCATCTTCATATTCTCCCAAGATCACCAGATCCGCATCAGCCCCACTCTCCAGCGACCCCTTCACGCCCTCAAGGCCCAGTAATTTGGCAGGTGTAGCCGTAACAGCATTGATAGCCTGCGCAGTCGAAGCACCTGACCAGCGTCGGAAATTATTGACGCACTCAATCAGCGTCGCCGAAGAACCGGCAATCTTATCAGACCCCTCAAGCGTCAGCCGCGCACCAGACTTGACAATCCTCTCTCCGTTAGTCCAATCATAGACACCGTCGGGTAAACCACAAAGCCGCATAGCATCTGTCACAAGCACACACCCATCGGGGTGGGCATTGTACGCGATCTTGATAGAAGTAGGGTGCAAGTGGATGCCGTCGGCGATGATACCGTAGAACGGCCTCCGGCGCTCGCTCTGGCCGAGCAGACCGAAAATACCAGGGTTGCGGTGGTAGAAAGGACGCATGGCGTTGAAGAGGTGGGTGATCATTCGCGCGCCCTGGTGGGTTGCTGCCACGGCCTGCTCGTAGGTTGAGTCGGAGTGGCCGATGGAATAGATGATGCCGCGTTTGGTGAGTTCAGGGATGTGGGCCATCATGTTCCCAACTTCTGGGGCGGCAGTGATCATCTTGATTGGGTTTTCTTGGAGATTGTTGACGCCATAGACAGTCAAGAGGTCTTCGAAGGTTTCTGCGGACTGCAGGACTTCGGACTTGTGGATCCCGTTTCTACCAGGACTGATGAATGGTCCTTCGGCGTGGGCACCGAGGGATTCAGCGCCGTCGGTTGCGATGTGGGTCTTGGCTGTTGGAGCTAGGGAGGGGAGGACCTGTAGGAGTGGCGAGGATTAGTTGAGAGGCAGTTCAGAGGATATCTCGAGAAAGGACTGACCTTGTGGTATACTTCGGCGGTGGAACTGACGACGGTTGGCAGGTAAGAGGTGACACCGGTCCGGGCGAGACCTTTGTTGACCATGCGCAGACCCTCGTCATACTCGTCCTTTGTGTCGGCCGGGACTGAGAAGTCGAAGCCATGAGCGCCATTCAGTTGGACATCGATCATCCCCGGGGCGACGATACGACCGCCGAGATCGATGATCTCATCTGGGGACAGGTGGAGTTCATAGAAGGCTTCTTGATCTTTGAGGATTTTGCCAGTGAGTGAGTCAATCCACAGGTCTTGATCGACTAGAGATGAGCCGCGCACCAGTCGGCAATTGGTGAACTTGGTGATGCGTGGTTTCGTTGTTTTGCCGGGCATGATTTGGGTGAAGGTAGATAGATGATGGAGATAAAAGAGATAAGTCGAAGTTAAAGAGTAAAAAAGGAAATCAAGTACATAATAGATAAACGCCGAACAAGGTAACACATGTAACACCACAACTTACTGCTTCTTTCGTTATATAGTGACATTCGGCATGCCGATGTGGTAGTGACTGAACCCGGCTGCTTACCGTACTGTCCTGGTATTTGGATTGTATTTGAGCTGTAATTGAATGTCCTTGAATTGTATTTAAACCGTATTTCATGTATTTGAACTGTAATGGAATTATGAAATTTACCCGAATGCAGTTGTTTGCATGCGGATGCAACTCTATTGTGGTCGCATCGTAAGTGGATAGTTCGACTTTAACGTTGACTACTAAACTACTACTAATCATCCTGGGCACTGGCGGTAAACTTGGATACTCATGTTCCATTTCATGACTTTCATCCACTTCTTCACCGTGGTTCGCCCTATCCCCCCCCCCCTTTCTTCTCCAGAGTCTCCATCTTTTCCATTTTCTTCCCCCGCAACCCCATATGAATGATGGTGTCACATCGAAAAAAAATGGATCGAGAGATAAGACCAATCCTCGGCTACTGAATCTAAATCAATTTATTCGTGTACTAAAAAGACTAGTGTTTCTCTGCCAAAAAAAAAGTCGTCTTCAATTTCTGAACTCCCTTTCTTCAATCATTCTTCGCGCTTCTGCTTCTCACGTGGAAGCATTCCTCCCTTGGTTCAATTGTTATTATTAAGAAATATTTCCTACCAGTAGATCTGTCCATCTCATCTTCTTCCCCCCAAAATCATGACAGAGGAGAAGAAGGAACAGAGTCAGGAGATGTCAGAGCAATATGCCTCGTCCACACCCAGAGCCGAATCCGGAGTGGATCAAGCAGTGATAGGTCCAGCATGGATGTACAAACCATTGTTCAAAGTTGGCAAATGGGAAGCACCTTATTTCGCTTCCCCGGAGATGCAATTATACCTGGTGTCCTTGGTCTGTTTCTTGTGTCCCGGCATGTTCAACGCCGTTAGTGGACTCGGGGGCGGTGGCCAGGTGAACGCTCACGACGTGAACAACGCAAATACAGCCCTATACAGTACCTTTGCAGTAGTGGGTTTCTTCGCCGGCTCCATCGCCAATCGGATTGGTCTGCGATTGACCCTGTCCTTGGGTGGATTGGGTTACTTCCTCTACGTGGCGTCTCTGCTTTCATACAATATCAACCAGAATGCAGGCTTCCTCATCTTTGCCGGTGCCTTCCTCGGTGTTTGTGCGGGTCTGCTGTGGTGTGCCCAGGGTGCGGTGATGTTGAGTTATCCCCTTGAACACGAGAAGGGAAAGTACATTGCTATTTTCTGGGTGATTTTCAACCTGGGTGGTGTGATTGGTAGCTTGGTATGATCTTCCCCTCAACTTTCCTACCCCAGACCATACTGATATTCGCAGGTCCCCCTCGGCCAAAACATGCACTCCACCGCCGGTAACGTCAACAATGGAACCTACATCGCCTTCCTAGTCATGATGGCCATTGGCTTTGTGCTCTGCTGGTGCCTCGTCGACTGCAAGCATGTCAAGCGCAGAGACGGCTCCCGTGTCATCGTGATCAAGAACCCCACTTGGAAATCCGAGTTCCTGGGTCTGTGGGAGACTCTCATCAACGACTCATACATTATCTTGATGTTCCCCATGTTCTTGGCCAGCAATTGGTTCTACGGATACCACTTTAACGCCGTCAACCTTGCCTACTTCAACGTACGCACTCGAGCCCTCAACAGTCTCCTATATTGGTTGATGCAGATGGTTGGAGCTTTCATCTTTGGTCAACTGCTGGATTTGAAGGGTCTGTCGCGCCAATGGCGCGCCAAGCTGAACTTTGGGATTCTGCTCGCTGTGACCATGGGCGTTTGGGGCGGTGGATATGCCTTCCAGAAAACCTACACCCGAGAGAGTGGTGATATCGGCAAAGACTTCACTGACAGTGGCTACATCGGCCCTATGTTTTTGTACATGTTCTACGGATTCTACGATGCCGCGTTCCAAACCTGCACCTACTGGTACATGGGATCTCTCTCCAACAACAGTCGCAAGCTGGCCAACTTTGCCGGTTTCTACAAGGGTATCCAGTCTGCCGGTGCTGCCGGCATGTGGAGGTAAGCCCCCCTCTCAAAGAGAAAAAAAAAGACGTCTTTACTAAACAAAATCTAGCCTGGATGCCAAGGAAACACCCTACATGACCGAATTCGCCTCGTGCTGGGGTATCCTGGTGGGTAGCATGGTGGTCGCCTCTCCGGTGATCTTCTTCAAGATCAAGAACAGCACCGCAGTCGAAGACGACCTCCGCTTCTCAGATAACACCGCGGCCGATGTCATGGGTGATACCACTGAGCTTTCTGAAATCGAGAAACCCCAGACAGAGAACCACACTCCGACTGAGACACTCCGCGAGTCCACCGATGAGCCTACACCCAAGGCTTGAACATTTCAATGTTCCTGTATACCACGGTTCAATTTTAGATTTCATTCACCTGTCCGCTCACTAAACGAACTGCATTTACGAGGCGTGTCAAATTTTTGTCTTTCTCACTCGCGAGCTTCATATTTATTGAACGTTCAATGTCAACTCCTTTCCTTCTGTATATTATTTGGTGCCTCGTTGCTGTACGTATGAATGTGGAATATTTCGCTATGGGGTCTGTTGTCAGAGATATGTCAGGATTTGAGCTCAATGGTTTTAGCATTCCAATGATATTTCACTGGAAATGAAATATATCCCATCAATAATGCAACTATGTAATCAAAATCTCCTATCTACACGGTCACTAGAATCAAACCTTCGTCGCCGTGGGTAGAGGGACAGAGGCCTGTGTATGAGTCGCATGCTTGGGCCCCTCGGACCCAGTATCCGCCTTCGCCTTCTCCTCGCCCTTCGACAATTCCCACCCGTACAAGGTCCGATTGAAAAGCTGCAACGAAGCCTCAGGCTGATAGTACGGCACCTCATGACCAGCCTCATAAACCCGAGTGAAAGAGAAATTGCCATACTCCCTTGTCTGGCCATACTCGACACCATCAACGGTGAAAGGCGCATAGCCAGCCTTCCGGAACTGGTCACTGTGCTTATATTTCGCAGACAGGGAGACTGCCTCCCCACCAAACCAATTACAGATGTAGTCTGCGTCTCCGTAGATGAGAGCCACGCGCACGGGTCGCGAGAGGATATCTTCCAGATCGGAGAGGAAATTCGGCCAGACGAAATCGCCGGTCTGCTGGAAGGCGAAGTAGACCTCGTTATTGGACTGGGTGTAGTTTACGTCGACGCCTAGGGCGTTGAGGACTTTGTCTTGTGCCAGGTAGTTGGTATAGTAGCTTTCTGGGGTTGGATCGTTGCGGGGATGACGGATATCATAGGTGCCTCGGCCGCTGAAGGAGTAGTAGGGGCCCTCTGGTGTAGATTAGCAACTGCTTTCAAGATTATTTCCAAGTTTAATTTAGGACATAACGAACCGACGTTGTCGCGGCACATATTTGTTGCCTCGGTACAGAGTGCATGGTCGGACAGTGAGGTGCGGTTTGTCAACTTGCAGGTCAATACTTGGTCCTGGCAGCCATTTGGCATTTCGTTTGCGAATTTCATGTAGTTGTAGACGGTATCGTTGACCTACGTTGGTTAGGGTATATGTATACATCCATGTATGTTCGAGCCCACTTACAGCCTTGATGCCGTAGGTATTGTTGACCGCAAACTCGGGGTAGTATGGAGCTTGGATGCCTTCGTCGATGATGCCGTTAATTATACCAAGAGTGTTGAACTCCAGCTGAATGCCATGGTGGGTGCCATTGGCGATCTTCAAGTTCTCCGTGTAGAAGTGATCAAAGAACTTAGTGATTGTCAGTGTCAAAAGAAAAGTGGTCAAGGCTACTTAGTTCGCTTACAGCAGGGCCATAGTGTCTAGAAAGGGTCAGTAAAGGACTATACACATTCCATTTACACTCGGACTCACCCTCCATAACTTTCGGTCCACAAGTTGAAACTCTTCGACTTGATTTTCGAGTCCAACTTAGGGAGACCACCCAGGAATCCCTGCAAGACTTCCCAAGTAGCCTTGGCAGCAAGCTCAGTTGTATCAATGGCAGTGGCATTAATGATTGGATAGCGGCCGTCGATGCCAGCAAAGTCGGGGGTTTCATAAGAACCCGTAATTGGATTCAATGTACCGGGCCCCTCTTCAGCATAGGAGAAGCCTATAAAAGAAAGTTAGCCGCAATCCCCAAAGTGCATGTAGCAAACATAGCCATACCAACACCCAGCGGCTGCGACAAGAACAGCATATTCGAAACCTCATTCCACGAATGCTTGTTAATATAAGTTTCATTGTCCTTGTTGAC
Source organism: Penicillium soppii (assembly GCF_028829465.1). Taxonomy (NCBI): domain Eukaryota; kingdom Fungi; phylum Ascomycota; class Eurotiomycetes; order Eurotiales; family Aspergillaceae; genus Penicillium; species Penicillium soppii. Next base: position 2,757,222 of record NW_026643234.1, read on the forward strand.
CCGACAAGGTCCCAATTCCTCAAACAGTCCAATCAACGAATCACTTCCCGGACCACCGTTCAGCCACAAGGTAATCGGGGCATTTTCGGGATCATGACGAGCCTCAAAGAACCAAAAGAAAGTATGCTCCGTCGGTGAAATATCAACATAACCGGCATAGGATTTGACGCCGGGGGTCGTCTCACAGACGCCTTCTTTCCCGGGCTCCTTATAGCGAATCGTGACATTATTCGCCGTCTTAATGGTCTTCACATTGGTTGCATGCTTGGGTAACTGTCGTCGGAATAAAGACTCATACCCCTCAGGCACTGCAAGGGCCGCTACAACGGGCAATAATGGGATCCAGGAGATACGCATTATGGATGTTAATAAATTTGTCAGGGAACCAGGGCTGGGGTGGCTTACTTATAGAGATGGGGAAAAATGGGGCAGGTAGAATCAACTTGTATAAACAGAGACTAGTGGGGATGATTTAGACAAATCACAATCCCCAGAGGCAATGGATCATGAGATTAATTCGTGTAATCGGCATCCATTATTTCCTGGGGGGGAAAGTTTGGCGCAATAAACCAGACATGGGTTGCCTGGACTGCGATCTCCGTTGGAGTTCCGGCAGAGTCGTATCCCGGCTTGTCTTTGTTGGCATTGTACTCGACCAAGTTGGGGCTCGGCAGGGTCCACTTGGCGGGGTGCTATAGTAGTGATTCGGGTACTCCGATTGTAGGTGAGCTACGAGTGAGGGGAAGATCGACAAGATGCAGGGTTGTAGATGGATTGTATGGGCTTTTGCATTTTGCCAAGAGGTGTAGGCTCCAGTGTTTGGTCTTTGCGTTGGTTTTAGGAGCATTTTGTCAAATATGACATATATTTTGTAGGATGTAAGCGATCAGAAAGGCGATAGGTCACTGTAAATGGCGTGCTATCCATCTTTGTAATTTCTGTTGAGAGCACAGGATTATTTCAAGTTTGAATACTGTTCACAGAGATAAAGGACGGTTAAATTGTTCCCAGGGAATAATGATAATGTTAACATTAATGGATCATGGTCAATCTGATGGTCAAATAGAATCTCACTGCGTTTGTCTCCCTCGTCTGCATCAAGGGAATATGCCATTGGTGCTCTCTCTACCATAGAGAACCTTCATCGTGCCACTAGCATCAGTGTAGTAAATAGCACCAGTCTTCTTATACCCAACCCAAGTATCTGTACCCATAAATGCATTACTCCACTGGAATGTATCCCCACTACCCTGGCAATTATACAAGCTATGAATGACAGTGGTATCGGTAATCAAACCAATACCCCAGACAACAGCATAGATATGGATGGTGGCGCCGCCGACCGGGGCGATAGCACCGACACTCCAGGTACTGGGGGACAAGCTTTGGGCACCGGGGACGACAGTATAGCTCCCGGAATTCTTATAGCGGATGAAAATGCGCCATTCGCTGTCACAGGTGTAAAGCAAAGACAAGCTGGGAGTCTGGCCATACCAGGAGTCCGTTGATGGGAAGGGATTGGTGAAGGGACCAAAGAGGGAATTGGTGTTGACGACAATGTTGCTGCCTGAATATAAGTTTGCTTGTGCGACCGTGGTCTGGTCGGTGTCGGCCAAGCTGAATTTCTGGATTGCGAGCGTGGTGCAGTGCTGGGTGGCGGTGACTACTGCTTGAGTGGTGCTGACCACCACGACTGCACTGGTCGAGGTGACAGCTTCAGTGAAGGTCTGGTCAAGGGTGACATCCACCGTTGCGTAGTCGGTAGTAGTGCTTGAATCCACAGTGGTGAAGTACACAGTGGCCAGCACGGTTGAAGGAATCGTCGAGGTAATCGTATCTGTGTCGGTGATATCGGTTGTAACAGAAGTTGTGACCGAAACACTGGCAGTCTGAGTGGTGGTGACAGGAAGTGTTGTGGTAACAGTAACCTATAGTGTGTTAGGGACTGTCAAAGAGATACGAGAGATAGAGAACAATACAGTAGGGGTGGCTGCCGCAATAGTAGTAGTGATAGTGACCGTAGGAGTAGTCAGATGCAAGCAGTTACAAGCATTGGTGATGAAGGCCTGGTTTTGCTTTTGAAGACAGGATGGCGTAGCAACGAATCCACGCTTCTGCTCCGAGCGACGTCGATCATAGATGATATCAGTTGTCGTGGAAGCGACCAACGAGACGACTGTACTAGGCACGACATCCGTCACAGTAGCAGTAAAGACATCGGTGATAGTAGCAGTATCAGTAACGTCAATGGTGATGACAGTCGACACAGTCTCAGTCATGTCAATGATCTCAGTAACGGGGGTGGTGGTGAAGTCCACCTCGGTGGCAGTGAAGAAGTCACTGACAGTGATTACAATGGTCTCGGTTGCGGTGACGGTCTCGGTACCTGTAGTGTATGCTGTGGCGGTTGTGGTGGTCACTGCAGGGGTAGAAGTGGTAGAGATAGTCTTGGTAGAAGTCTGAATTCCCAAAGCACTTGTACAGAAAGCATCTGCTTTCGAGTCGAGCTTGAGAAGTCCCACAACGAGAGTCTCGAGTAGACAAAAGTCTCGTTTCTGAATGATTGGAACGTCTTCATTGACGGGGAGTCCAGTGGTTAGACCGATGAGGGCGGCTGTCGCCAACGCCAAAATTCGGATCATTGTATAGGAGAGAAATGCCCGAGGAATTGTATTGGAGGTAGGAACTGGAGCAATTCGCTGAGTATTTATACTTTGCTACACAATCTACCGATTCTAGCTTTGAGTGCTTCGACCGAACATGCTACTGGGAGCATAGTCGTTCCGTTCCATTGTGAGGATGAACAAGCCGACGTAGTTGGCACGAAGACTGAGTTTAGTCCCAGAACTGTAGGACCAAGTCAAAATAAGCGGTTTCTAGCCTGGTTCGGTCACTAGTCTCTGCGGGGTGTAGCTTAGCTTGGAATCAAGGCCAGTCATTGAACGACAAGCTTTCTCATTGTCGGGGTGACCGGGACGGGATCAGCCAGTATGAAAGAGTAAGCGACGAGACTAGACGCCGAACAGACGATGGCCAGTGAGGTTAAAGTTCCAGTTGCCAGATTAGGGCAAGCAGGGACAGCATCAAGCCCGGACAAGACCGAGGACCGAGAGCAACTGACAGGAAACTTCGAATTGAATTTAAGCTAGACAAACGCCACTATGGCTATTGATATCACACACTTATAAGTAAATACTTATCGTATAAAGTACTAACTACTCAGGTAATAATATATGCACATTATTTTAGACTTCAAAAGAGCACTCCGTACCTCGACAGATTAAGATATCAGGTATTACGTGCTTCACTTGCATAAACACTAGTTAGACCCATCAGCAGGCCACGTCTGTTTCCTACGAATTTTCGCCACACGGAGAGGGAAGTATAAGCCGAGGGTTCCTGGAGGTAGGAACGCCCAAGGCATCAATCTGAAAATCAGGACATAATAAGCAGAACATTAGTCCTTTCTTCCGAACACATACGTATGCGAATAGCATTACGATCACATAGTTTATAATCGTTTATCCTCGTTGTGGAACGGACTCTTTCTAGAGCTGCCGATCTCTGGAAATTCGACTCGCATATCATTTCCTGAGCATTTGCATAACATAGGCATATATTTAGAACCGAACTGGATGATAAATATTGTATTGGTACAATAATAAATAAAGTATTCTGTAGCACGTACGGAGCAGTAGAGGGCAAGTTCAGTTATTATTCGTCAATTGTTCAATTCTCTCGATATTGACGCGTTATCCTCTTCCTCTTTAACCTCAACCCCAAACTCCCCCTTGATCTTGTTTCTTTTCCAGCATTGCATACCGCCACACAATTCCCCTTGAATATGACAATAGAGATGATTATTGGGAACACACCTTGCAAGTTGGCCTTGCAGTGACGCAGATTGACTAAGAGGCCGGAATAACCAATTCCGAAATTATCCCTTGAGGCCGTCAGCCTCCTACGGTCTTAGACCATGAGATCATCCCAGCCCATCTCTCCTACACGGATGGGGGTGCTCATTTCGCAAATTACCGTCTTTGATTGGCCAATTCGGGGATGTCAAGCGGAATACCATGCCACAAAGACAACGAGAGGGCACAGACAGCCCCCTGATTCCCCACCACGTAATAAAAAGACCCATAAAAAAAGAACAAAGAGAGAAAGGTCACAAAAAGAAGGAAATGAAGGCTTCGCACGGTATCAACTCCGATATTACACGTTGGTCAGGAAAACCTATTATTCTGTGTGCAGAGGGGGACCTTAAGACGTCCCCGGAGCCGTTTTCTCCTCGATCTCGATTAAGTTGTCTCACAAGTGAAACCCACGATTGTTCAACCTCGACGATTTTCGTCGTTCGTTTCAAAGAGTGGCGGTCAGATCCACTCTTCAATTTTCTAATCTCATTCTCTTCCTGTCTCTGTCTCTCATTTTCATATCTTAGAAACCCAGGTTGATGGGTTCTAAAATAAGACCTTGCATGACCAATATCTCCAGCCCATTATGAGTGCCCCCTGAGGCTGGTTCTAATCGGGATTATTTCATATTTATGCATCCCGGCACATTACATGGGCATTAAACTCAATCTGAAAAGTCTTGCAAGACGAAGCTTCCTCTTATAGTCTCTGGACGGGGCGCACCATTACCCTTGGGAACTCTTCTGTCTACACTGCAAACAGACTGTGGGACTCAATTGAAAGATCATGGCGGCGCCAGAGATTCACGTCCATGCACCCATGGAGGATGATAAGAGATCGGTTCTAACAACGATCGCCGAGAGACCATCAACTCCGTACCCATCGCATCCGATTCCTCAACTTCAGGGTCCCTTTGAAGAATCCATTGTGGAAACGACCGATAATTCCGGAAATGATTGGGTCGTGGAGATTGATGCACAGACACGGAGGCGCGATCTGTTAGAAAATGATGAATATGAACGACTCTGTGGGAGGAAATGGCGCCAAAGAGAATCGGAAAAGTGAGAGAGAGACTGATAACCCTCGTACGGGGTCGTTGCATGCTAAACTTTGCGTGAATAGATTTCATCCGTTTTGGAAATTGATCTCTCAAATGGTGTTCGGAGTGCATCTCCTAGCCAAGGGATTGGCAAGATCGGAAGTGTCGGTCATGAAGATCCTACAGAATCATGTTAATGAATTGGATGGGTTTCTGGAAAGGACCACCGAGGACTTCTTGATTGTACAGCTAGATGTTCGCACCCGAATCCAGTATCTGAGTCTACCTCTGAGCAACCTGGACGTCTTCGATGAGATGCTTGTGGACCGAAATTTCCGACTCTCGATTGTCTCCTACAATGATCAGATTGAACATTCCATTGACAGATTTACCCGTACGATCACTGACTCCCTCAAAGACCTACAAAAGGCCAAAGAAGCAATGGGTGCCCTTTGGTTCTTCTTTAAGGAACTCAGCAACGAGGGCTGCTTTGCATCCGAGAGTCTCAAGGCCTTTCATCAAGCTATGACAGATAATATGGAGGGTTGGATTGTCGCCATCTCCAAGCTTCGTCGACAAGGCAGTGCTCTCCAAAAGGCGTTGAGCCAACTTGGTTTGGCAACTACGGAAATGCAGCGACGTGTGGGGGTTGCGAGTAGAAAGGACGTGGTGAGTTGGATTCCCGTAGGATCAAAATTCCGATAGTTATATGGGCTAATCCTCCCCAGCGATTGTTTGCGAAACAAAATAATAAGGCCATGAATCGAAGCAAGTCTGTCAGACAGAGGCTTTTTGAGAAAAGGTCGTCTACGATCTCAGAGAAGCCGCTCCCACGCGATCCATTATCCTTGAAACCAAGGACTCCAACGACTTCCAAGCATTTCGATAGTCCTCCAACCACAGCTAAAGATCAACCGGACACTCCCGCACGTCGACCCAACACCAGCGAAGGAGTTCGAAAAAGGATCCTGAATAGAGCCAAGTCATGCAGTGCTCTGATAGCAGAAGCCGGCGCTGGCGCCGAGAAACCACCACCCATTCCTTCAACACCTTCAACGCCCGGAAAGCTAAAGCGAAAGCTGTCCAAACCCTTCTTACTAAAACGGTCCGCTAGCGAAAAGCTCGACTTGAGCAAAGACCGACCCCGAACCGCACCTCAACCATTACGACCCTCACGAAGCGTCTCTATAGAACAACTACGAGCATTCTGCACAACACCACGACCTCGAACCAGACAATCAATGGTCAAATCGCCCACACAAGCCCGCCAAGAGGCCCACGACCAACTTACCAATGGCCGGGAGACCATGAAAAATCAAATCTCCCAATTCCTCAAGACCGACCGTGTAGTGGAGGCCTGGGACAGTGTATCGAAGAACGCCTCATGCTGTGTACGCCCCCTCGCCAAGACAAAAGAAAAGTGGCCCAGCAGTATTTTCCGCACCAAATCATCCACCACACTACAGAATAATCAGGGTGATACGCTCTCCGGGCCGGACCTGGAAAGACAGATGTCATGGGTGCAAGAGACTTCCGATGTATTACCTACGCATTCCTTCAAAGCCAAACCGGAAACCTCGCCCCGGATCCATGTTTTGTCAGTGCAGATGACTCTCGATGCGGAAGCTAATGTGGCTGAGAGAGAGGCGAGTTTGGATTTAAGAAGCGAGAGCTCTATTACTGCGTTGCCGGCTGTGCCGGCGCCTCCCATTCCACCGGTATGATCAATCAATCAAGCGTTGATATTTGGATATTTTGCTGACTTGGTTTAGATTACTTTGGAACATCGATCTACATTGATTGAGTGTGCGCAAGGTTGATGTTTGATATTATCTTTCTATTAGGATCTAATCTATATCAGAATGTAATACATCACCACTCTAGCATGGGGCAAATCCAGTTAATTCATCAACCCAACTAATCCAGCTATTCAGGTCAATAATTAGTCAAAGCCGAGTACCCATGCACAGCCTTGATCAATACGCTGTTCTCCATTTTTTCCGTCAGCCTTGCGCCCCAGTATACTTAGTAGATCCATCACGATTGGCCGTAATGACTGCGCCACGCGGTTGAAGATCAGTTTCAGTTCTCAGTCACTTTATGTTCTTTATCACATACGTAACGTATATATTTGGAGATTTCTCAACCAATTCTTTGTTTTTTTTTTAACTAATATACCTCTTAAGTACTGGTACAAAAATTAACATACAAATACCACCATAAAACGGAGTCGCAGTACTCCCAGCCCATTTCAAACTGCAGCCTAATCTGCCAAGGACCCACCGCCCCCCCAGCCCCCGTTGACGAACATCTTGATTTCTTCTGCTTTCCTTCTTGATCTCGCAAGAACTTCAAGTGATCCCTTTCTGTCTGTCTTTCCAGATACTAAAATGGCTCCTCTACACCCTCGCTGGTGGTGAGTTATTATATCCGTGAAACTGAAACAGAGAGAGAAGAATACTAACTCTCAAAGCTCTAGTAATTACTACAACGATGACTGCAACTCAACGTGGGATTCTTGGGGTCGATGGGTAGCTTTCGCTGTGATTGTCGGCGTAGCTTTCCTTCTCTTCTTCTCATTTGCGTAAGTTTCCGCAACCTCAATCCTAAAGAATCCAGAATCTAACCCCTTCACCAGATGCTTCAATGCCCGTCGCCGCAGAAACCATGGTCGGCGACCTCTGACAGGAACTGGATGGATGGCACCTCCCCCTGGACCTCCACCACCAAATCAGCCTGTCTATCAGCAACCAGGCTACGGTGACCCATACTACCAGCAAAACGCACCTCCGCAATACAGCGCAAACCCCCAGAACTACGGCTACTTTGGAGCGCAAAACGCACCTCCCCAACAGCAAGGAATCGAGCTCCAGCAGCCACCACACGTGTACCATGCCAATAACGGATATACGCCTCCTGCTGGGCCGCCCCCGAATGGTAGCAAGGTCTAGATCTGATCCTAGACAACCCAAAGCTTAATGAGCGTGGCTTTGAAGGTCTTCCGATATTGCGTTTTCCCATAAATGCAGAATTCTAATGGTTTATGGCGTTTATCAACTTAAGGGCGCAAACATGAATTTCTTGGTTTCAATCTCAATACCCGCATGGGTGGCTGTTTTTCTTTACCTATAATGTCTTACGGCTTTTGTGTTTTTGGATGAAGCTTTGGGTTCATACTTCTCCCCCAGGGTAAGAAAATCTGGGTTATGAATTTCTGAGTTATCTCTCGTACATTGTTTTTCTCTAATGACATATTCTGATCGGCCGAAAAGCTTTGGATAACGTTTCGAAATAGAATTAGGGTTGCTTTTGACAGCCAACTGGTTGGTTCAGATGTAGATCTCTTCGGTTGAAAGTAGAATGTCTAAACCGAACATTGCGCTTGAAAACTTTTCTGCATCTTTAGTAGAAGAACAAATAAAAAATTCATATCAAAAACCTCTTTACAATGCATACTGTGTATGTGAATAGTTGATATGCCCACCGCTTAGTGGATACGCCCATGTCGCGGACTCCGCCCTACATTGATTTTCTTTGCGACAACCCGCAACAACCAAAATGGACATTGACGACATTCTCGCCTCCGTTGATCATGGACCAGGCGCAAGTCTTGAGTCCGCAGGACTAGACCACCAACTCCTAACGCGCTTTTGGGTCGCCGAACGCGCCGTCTCAGAAGTCCTACCATGGCCCGCACCACTAATGGAGCGCATGATGGACCGCGTACGGAATCAGGTAATTCACCACGGGCATAGCAAGTACCATCACCAGCTAACAAAACCAAACCAGATCGAAACAATTGAAGATCTAGCCGCTTCGTCGGGCGACGCAACAATAACAACACATACCCACAACCCCAACCTCAATCTCCGTCTCTCAATCCTCCAAACCGACCTCGCTCGCACCCAATACTTGATCCGCAGCTTGTTGCGCGTGCGGCTAGCAAAAATAACGAAATACAGCATGCATTACCTTGTCCAGCTTGGATCGCGAAATCAATCCTCCCACACACAATCCCAATCTACACCCTCATCTCAAGCGAACCAAGCTCCCGAGGACTCTATACCGGAGATATCATCGTTGACGGATCCGGCGCCTCTTTCGGGGCCGGAGGTTTCATTCTTGCATGCGCATCAGACGCTGTTGGCGGGCCACTTTGGCGGGTCGTTCATGGGTGCGTTTCCGAGGCAATTGAGACGGTTGGATGATAATGCCGGTGGGACGAGTATGATACAAGGGCCGGAGATGAGGGAGCTTGTCTTTGTACGCTGTCTCGGGGCTAGTGTGCCTGTCCTTGTCGGGGGCGATGAGGAGGAGGAGAGTGGGGTTGTGATGCGGATGGGGGATATTTGGGGAGTGAGGTGGGAGGGCGTTAAAGAGGCTTGGGGGAGAGGGGAGGTTGAATTGTTGTAATTTAGGGTTTTATTTGATTTGATACTCATAGCGGACGGTTCTCGATCTCATGGTTGGCGTTGGTTACGATATGTATATTCATTTTATACACAATTTTTGGCAATAAATCATTGATGGCTGAAATCATATGTTGATTCGTTTCAATTCGTTCTCCCCCGGAAGACGCCAATCGCTAAGCTCAGATAAACGCAAGCAATTTCCCCTAAACAACCACCGATGCGAGGACTGGATCATAAGATCATGAGATGGAGAGCAAGGCAAAATTTCAGATACGGGTTGTCGCTGTGTCTATGCAACATACCCATAGGTAGGTGGCTCCTCGCCAACTCGCTCCAGGTATTCACGGTCAATCAGGCTCTCAATACGCCGCTTGATCATGTTGACATCTGGTACGAAGCGAGAAGAAAGTTGGGAAAGAGTCTCGGTCATCAATTGAGAATGGGTGAGAGTTTTTCGTTGCCTGGAAGATGTTAGTCAAGTCTGTCGAACCACACGGCGATGATAGGGAGAAACATACTTCATTATACGAACAATGGCAGCTTCAATACTGCCACCGCGTTCTTCATTCATCTTCTTCTCGGTGTCCTTGCGCTGATCCTGATTTTCGACCTTGTTGGCGCCACCGCTGACGACTCCAATGCGTACCTTCACGAAGGGGCTGTGGAAGTCGTGATTGAAGGTGAATTTATCTGTAGGCTTGACATCTTTGCTCATTGGGTCTTTCTTTAAGACTCGGGTTTTCGGAGCAACTGCTAGTGACTGCAAATTACGGATGAGATCGTGATCGGGAATCTGAGTGCGAGTTTTGATCTCATCAAATGTGATAGCCTCGCCATCCGGGGTGGTATTGAATAGTAATAGGATGACCATGGCATACGTTGATACATTGAGCTCATATCGTTGTACCTTGCCGTTTGAGCGGACAAAAGTGGCTCGAAGGTCTCCGGTTCCCATGCTGGCTTGCCACGAAAGTTTGCGGCCACTATGTTTGTCAAGATAGAAACGCTCAAAGCTTTGTTTGAGAGTATCGATTTCCTTGGGGAAAATGCAAGATAACTGGATGTCCCCTTCTTTCGTGTTGGCCATGATTTCCATTGGCCACATTGTACTGGTGAGCACATTGATCTCCAAGTCCACCGGTTTTTGGTCAGGATCACCATTGCGGGCAATGTGTTCCTTGTAACTGGTTGTGAGATCTTCCGAAACAGTCATGTCTTTGAACATAGACTCGATGCGCTGGGTGAATTGATTGCCGACCTCCATCTTCATCTTCGAGATCATTTGTCGTTCTGCGTCCATGCTTACAGAGCGTTTCATCAGTAGACGGCGGGACAAGTGCTTCTTGTAGTATGTTTCAAAGAGATCCTTGTCTTTGATATATCGCAGCAGCATAATACCGTTGTCCAAGAGAGTGTCCACCTCATTCTCGGTCTTTCCTTTGATTCCCTTCTTCAGGTTTTCATCGAAGAAGAGCGAGAGATACTCGGAGCTTCTGGAGTTCATGTTGATGAATTCGGCGAAGCTGGCACCAATTGAACTTTGGAGGCCCTGATCAGATGCGAAGGCGTTCTCCCAAATGCCATCGAACTTCGTCTTGAGGGCAAGAATGTCGTCAACCCAGCGAATTGCCGAAACTGTTTGCTGATTCTGGGGCTTTTCCTTGTTTTTTCCCTTGTCCGTCTTTTTTCTCACCTTCCCCGCTCTTCTCTGCCGGCGGAATGGGTGCCTGAGCTTGAGGCAGGAGGATGGACGAGGCATTGATTTCCTTGCCCATCTCCACCACACGTTTAGTGACCACTTTTGTCAAAGCCTGTTTCTTCCTGTCAACTCTTGCGTTAAGCAGGTAGACATGTTGTAGCCCTTCTAATTGATCGTGGTCCAGCATATGTCGTACACCAGTTCCTTCGAGGTTGACGACCTCGTCAATATTGCTCCGGATCAGCTGCTGATCAAGCAACTCAAGAATTTTAGGCTCTGTCCCGAGTGCTAGTGTGTAGCGGCACCGCTCCTGTTCTTCTGCAATTCTCTCAGTGGCGATCCGGCAAAATGTGGAAGCATCTCCAATTTCCAAGAGCCGCTGCCCTTCTGCCTGATAGAACTCTTTGCTGGTCTCGAGGAACGCCGGCTCAAACACCGTCAAGTAAAGCTTCGAATTTTCCTCTTCTGTTGCAGTTTCATAAAGGCCCTCCAACATTTGGATGCAGTGCCGTATAAGCGGACGCTCAACGATGTGACCAGACCGTTCTAGTTGAATCATAAACAATACGGTTGATTCGAGTATATCGATGACGGTGGTAGAAGAGCCAGTGCGAATGGAAGATCGGAGAATTTTGTCACGAAACAGTGCCATACAAGTAACGTATATGGAGGGCTTGGTGTGGGATGTGGTTATCATGCGATCCTGCGCAGGTTGTCAGCAATATTCAAAGCATATCGTCTCCCAAGAAAAAAAGGATCTTACCATGTACATCAGAACATCGGTCACCATGCCCATACATAGCTGATGATCTTCCCATGCGTCCTTCAGAACAGCTAGGAACTTCTCACCCGCCTCTCTCCTCTCACTCGATTGATCCTGGGCATCGGTGGATTTTTGCGCCAGCACTAGGCTTGACGAAATTGAATCTGTAATGATCTTTTGAACATTGGTTTGTAGCCACTCCGATTCTAAGCTTTTGACCTTTTCATAAAGCTCATCACCCCGCACCATCAACACGATTTTGTAGGCGTGGCGATATAGTTCCTCAAATGATAGAGACGAAGCATTTTTCGTGTTGATTTCAGTCAATGAGGAAGAAAGAACGGTCCATATGGAATCGAAGTCATCGGTTTTCGCATGCGAAAATCCCTAGAACGATTTATAGTCAGTGAATAGTTCCATAAGTCTTTTTGGTCCCCCACGTCCACGTACCCTTCGTGGGGCTCGAATCTTGTGTCGAGCTCTCATTGCTGCCATTTTCAAAGACTAAACAGTCAACAAACAAGTGAAGGATCGCAAGAAGCGGAAGAATTCAAAGAAAATGTTGGAGTTGTCAGTTGGAGAACACACTCCGCGGAGAGGCCACGGAAATTCTAAAGTTCCGGTTATCGCTGACGAACGATTCTATCGTCATTCGGATTCTTCAATCTTTCTTTTTTTGAAACTCTTAACTTGCCCTTTTCGAATCTTTACTTTGACGAAGCGAAACAGCATCTAAATCAATATCAATTGAGCTTTCAATCATGCGCTCTTTCACCTCGGGCCTTCGCCCATTGAACGCTTTGTCGCAATCACACAAGATCGCACGCATGAACTCGCGCTTCCTCTCTACACAACCCTTTCATTCGCGCTCAGCTCTCGCAGCTCTCCCTCACCAGCGTATCTTCGCCCATACACAACTGCGATGCAACTCAAGCGCCTCTCGTCCTCTCACCGAGTCGCCATCGCCTAAAACTCAGGCCGAACAAGAAGCCGAATGGGAGGCGGCGAACAAGGAACGTCGCAAGAATGAGGAAGCATACCGTATCACTTTTACCTGCAAGCCGTGTGGTCATCGTTCTGCACACCGCATGTCCAAGCAAGGCTACCACCGTGGAACTGTCCTCATTCAATGTCCCTCGTGCGACTCGCGCCATGTTATGAGTGACCACCTCGGTGTCTTCTTTGACAAGAAGACTACACTTGAAGACCTTTTGAAGGAGAAGGGTCAGACATTGACCCACGGTCACACTGATGGAAGCTTGGAGTTCTGGGAAGATGGGTCTGTGAAGAGTTATGATTTGGAAGGTAAGGAGAAAGAACTTGGGTCTCCTAACGAAGAGAAGTCGGCTTAATTTGATTTCGTCTATATTGATGTGCATGCATGGATTCTTGGTGGATTCGGGTTGCATATAACGGTGTCAGTTTATTGTTTGTTGTATATAATCTTGTATATTATGGTGATGAAGGACGTGACTCTCCACTTTCAGCATGGCAGGATCCAAGCATCGATGAGAAGAAAAGAGGATAAATTTGGGGTTATATATTAGAAGGAACTTGATTTCATAGTATTCCTCATGTCTGATCTTTAATGTGCTTCGAGTAAACAGGCTATGCAGAATGATTCATATTCTTCTGAAAATGTATATACAAGTAATTTAATCCCCCCAAACGCCATTTTTTAGTATGCCAATAACACCATTTCATGAGAGATGCAAAATGAATGCCACCTGTCTGTCTACCAACCGCGTCTCTTTCCACGGTGCTCCAAGCCCTTCTCGCGGCGCTTGTCTCTCTTCCGCTCGTTCTTCTTCATCTTCTCACGTCCGTACTTTTCGGGATCAGCAACCGCGTCAATACGACGCTTAGCCCGTCGCCCTTCACGGCGTTCCTTGATAGCCGCCTGGACCCTGGAGATCTGCTCCACGTACTCCGAAGTACCGAGCTTCTTCTGAAGAAGGTCCAAAACCTCGTGACAATTGGACACAAGGGACTTGTACGTATTCTGGAAGGTCTCATCCGACGAGCGTGGCGCCGGGATAGATGGATCTGTCAGGTGCTGCAGGGGAATAAGGATGACACGGAGAGAAGGACGGATCTGGTCAACATCGATATGACGAATGAGTGCGGCAAGAAGTGTGATGGAGGCTGTCTTAGGAATAAGGGCCTGTGCTCGTCCACCAATAGTTTCCCGGCGCAGAAGAGAAGAGATCTGCTTGAAGATGTAGTGCATGGCAGATCTGTTGGATTCCACCTTGACTTCATCCTTGGTCTCCTCCTCAGCGTCGCTGTCAGCATCCTCCTCGTCCTCGGATTCGACATCCTCGCTTGCTAGTCTTGGAAGTTCCAGCCCATTCTGGGAGCAACAACGTCCAAGGAAGACGGTGTTGCGCACGCTCTGCATAGCCAGCTCTTCCGTGATACCCGGGGTGCGGAGACTGCGGAGTCCAGCGCGAAGAATTTGAAGCATTGCCGGCTTGTCCATTGCGAGACCAGAGCTTCCAATTAAGGGAATAGAAGCGTAACCTATGGCAGCATTTGTCTTGGCGAGATCGGCCATCCACAAGCCCATAAGGTTGGCGGCGCAGGTCTTGACCCATGCGTGGGGGAAGAACAATGACTCCTGGACAGATGCCCAAATAGAGGCACATTCCGGGCTCAGAGCGAGCGTGGAGGCGGTCTTGCAAAGTTTTGTGAAGAGCTGCAAGGCGAAGTAGAGAGCTTCCCAATTGCCATTCTCATGATCGTCAAGAACGGGCTGCATCAGACCCGGAAGAATTCCAATGACAAAGCGAGCCTGCTTGTCTTTCTCGGTCTGCTCAGCTTCAAAGTAAATGCGCATGGCCTGCAATCCAATACTGCAGAGAGCCATGTTATCCGTCTGCTCCAACCATGACCGCAGTGGAGTGAGGATGGTCTTCATCTGCTCCCGATCCGCACGGTTGTAGAACTCTCCTAGCAGAGTACCTGCCAGCTCGCGACATTCGGGCGACTCGTCGTTTGCCATAGCAAGGACAATAGGCAGGAAGAAGGTGCTAATGATGTCCTGGGCCAATTCTGGGCCAGTCTTTGAAAGGAGAGTGTGCATTGCCTCCATAACAGACTGCCGTCCGGATTGATGCTTGTAGTCCAGGTTCTTCGCAAAGAATGCAAGTTGCTTGGTCCATCGGCTCTTCGCCTGCGGGTACTCAATCAGGAAATGGACGTAGGTGCCTCGGGCAAGATCACGGGCAGACCGAGTCTGGTTGGTAACCATCATGGTCGCGATGTGATCCATCAGCTCATACATTTCCGGCACGACGAGTTTCCGGGACATCACCGCTCGGATAAAGTTAAACGTCACACCCTGGCGATCTGGCTCTTCGATATCGGATGTCAGACGCTTAAGCAAGTAAGCAAGGTGGCCGTCACGGAGCTTGGTGTCCTTGCGCTCACGCAGCATGGAGGAAATCAACTTCAGGGATGCCTGGGCTGCCTCAGTGTTGGTGCTGGGAGACTCTTTAACAAGCTTGACTGCTTCGGTGAAATAGACATGCGAGTTCTCGTCAATCGCAGGGAGTGGGAGCTTGATGATCGTAGACAGCAGACGGAGAGCAGAGACCTTTACTTCCTCCTGGGCTTGAACGAGCGAATCGCCGATGATGGGAATGAATCCAGATAAGTTAGAAGCCGTCAACAACGAATTGAACTTGTTGAGGATCGCACGGAGCACATCCAGCGAGAACCGGGTGAGCTTGTAGACGTGGGAGGAGGTTGTACCCCTCTTATCACCTCGCTTGGCTCCTTGCAACCTGACCAAGAATCGTTCCTCGGATCTGGACTTGGGGGCGGCCTGGGCCTCCTCTGGGGCATTTGCCCGGTATGACTCCTTGATGACTTCGTAACAGAAGACCAACAGATCACGGCTTTCTGCATCGGGGTTTCTCAACAATCCAATTCCAATTCGTCGCATAAGCTCATCGAGCTTCTTGACGAGGCTGGAGTTCAGCTTTTCTCCTAGTAGGGCCTGCAAAGGTTTGATCAAGTTTGACAATTGGCCGATGGTGGAAATCTTCGCGAGTAGTTCCATAGAGTCGTAACTCTTGCTGCTCTTCACCTCGACCATCTTGCTGGTGTATCCTTCGGCGTCCTTCTCTTGGCCGACTGTGCCGAAGGTGTCATCCATGACGACAGCAACCAGGTCTTTCAAACAATAGTCCAGATCTCCTTGTTTGAAGTGATCGGTGGTATACACAAGCATGGAGTGGACAGTGAATGAGAGAACGTGAAGTTGGTAACCGCGCGCTAGGACGGTACGGAGTTCCTTAAGGATGTAGCCGAAATAGACAGGACCCAGAAGAAGTGAAAGTTCATTGAGTGTCTTCCGCGCTGTATCGCGAGAATCCTGTGCTTTACTCTTGAGAGTAGTGCAGACATCTTGTAAGACAGGTGGCAAACGGATAGCCAGCTCCTCCTCGGGAAGAATCATGAGGAGCTTGACGGTGGTGATCGAAGCAGGGAGACGCAGACTCATCTCCTTCTCCTGCTTGTGGTGGATGTACTTGGTTAGGAAAGGAATGAAATTGGTGGTCAATTCCGTCGCAACTTTTGCAAGAGAGGGAACGGATTTTGCGAGTGTGCACATGGGCTGCTCAATAATTTCCATCTTGTCATCGTCGGCATCGGTTTGGCCATCGGTATGGGCCATCGTCGCCTTCTTTCGCTTCATTGCACTGGAAAGAGCATCCGACATGCGACCGAGCAATCTGAGAATGTTCTTCTCCTTTTCAGGCTTGCTCGCCATGTAGCTACGGTATCTCCGGAAGTTGGCGCGGAACTGACCCCATTCCAGCCATTCTGAAAGGGCCCCGAGGGTCGCAACACCTTCGGCGATTAGGTTGTGAGCATTTTCATCAGCGGCATCCTCGAACACGAAATGCTCAATCAGGGGAATGAAAATGGAGCCCAGGTTTGATGCTTGAATGCTACCTTGAGCGGCATCTCCAGCCAGACGGCGCAAAGCACGTTGACGACGATGCTGCTGAATATGAAGAATGTTGGTGAAGAAAGAAGCTTCCTCGTCATCGCCAACCAGGAGGACATGCATGTCTTGCACAGAGGGTCTGGTGGGATTGAGCTTAACAAAGTAGCCAATAACAGCGACGACTTCCGAGCGAATCAGTTCGGACTTCTGACGGATACCGTACTGCAAAGATGGGAACAGAACGTCGTTGATCAGGGCCTCGAACTCAGCGTCTGGTTCAGTGCAGGTTCTGTCAATGAACCGCCTCAGACCGAAAGAGGCGCTGGATCGGACAGAGAGCTCATCTTCATCCCTGACATGGAAGAGCATGTTGTAGAGAAGAGGCCTCCATTGCTTCGCAGTTAAAATTTGGGACAGCTCGTCAGTGATCTTTCTGAAAGCATTCAAACGTCTCTCGTAATCGGGCTCAAGTCTCTTGAACGAGCGAGAGTTCAAGTCTGCACAAAGCTCAGCCACTTCCTTAAGCTGCTCATCATGAGTAGCAAAAGCGGCGAAGACTCTGGACAGCACCTCTCTGTTCGAATCATCTTTGAAATAATCAAACATCGAGCAAACTGCGTCGAACACCTGCTGAGCAAGCTCGGCATCTTCCTTGGGGTCCCACAGGGGCAAGAAGTGCTCAAGAATCTTCAACAAACCAGATTTGGTTCTTGGGCTAACACGGTCTGGGGGTTGCCGAAGCATATATGTCGTAATGCTGATGAGGCTGGCGGTCTCTTTAGAGGACTCGACACAGGGGGCCACCAACGAAAGGGCATTGACTCCTGAATAGAGAACGGGCTTTGATGGACCTCTCTTGAGAAGGCGCCCGAGGTGGAATAGAGCGTGCTCCAAGTAGGGAGAGAGGACCTCGGTCTTGATTTGCTCGGCTGGGAAGTCAGGCATCTCTTCGCTTTCTTGCAGGGGTTTCCCAGTAGAATGGGCAACCAGGGGCACAATGATTTCATCCAAGACATAGGTCTTGACTTCATCGCGTGCGGATTCAACTGCGAGACAATCGATGACCTTAGTCAATACCTTGTCATTGTGTTGCACCAAGTAGAATGTGGACCTGGGGAAGGAGGCCCAAGTATGGAACAAGCGCAAAAGCCCTGAAACACCCTGGGCGGTCTCAATAGGGAATTGGTCCATTCTGCTGTCGATCATCTCTTTGAAGATTATACGGACATAGGGGGTCCAGTCTCGGTCAGAGACGATCGAGAATACCAGGTTGAGACATTTGATACATGTCTGACGGATGCTTTGGAACACAGCCAAGTGACGCTCATCTGTACTCTCGTTGGAGATGGCCCGGCATGCTCGCACCAGACAGTAAACAACAACGTCCATGGTTTGCGGCGCAAACTTGGTCATGCGGGTTTGAAGGGATTCAAAGACAGAGTCAATCAACTTGAGTAGACCCAACTGTCTCTTAGGACTTGTCAGATCTTGGTCGTAGACACTTGGGTCAAGATCATTGTTGTCCTTGACGGGGCGCACACCTGCAAGAGGACCAAATGCGAGTTGAATGAACAGCCCAAAGTCATGCTCTGAGAGATGCGAGATAGTGCGAAGAATGGTCTTGCGTCTGCCAGCTTGGCCTGCGGCGGCTGAGCCAGCCTTGGAGATCATTCGTCCGTACAAGAGTCGCAAGAGCACAGGAAGGAGGGTGTCTCGGTGCTCGGATTTGATCAAACTCTCTTCACTACCAACATTCACAAACACAGAAAGCTCATCCTTGAATCTAGATTCATCCAGGAGATTAAGCAGGTTCTCCTGATACGGGAGCACATTGGGATCTTTCCAGGTGAAAAGAACCTTGAGGGCATGTCTCTGTAGGTCGGAATTACCGTGACACAAAAGTCCTAAGACTGCCGTGTGAACCTCGGGGGCCTTGAACAACACAACAGGGTTGAGGAATCGCGCGAACAAAGAAAGCATAGACAATCTGTCTCGGAAGCCCCAGCGAACCTGCGCATCGCTCATATCAACATCCTCGGCAGCATCCTCGGCATCCTCATCCTTCGCCTCGCCAGCTGGGGGGCATCATCTTGGTCATCGCGCAATGCCCATGAGAGGAACAGTGGCACAATTTGACGCGAACGCTTCTCGGCAACTCCTGGGACGGCGTTCAATACACGGAGGGCATGGGTTCGCGGAGTGGCGGGAAGAATTTGGGCAACGGCATGATCTTGCTTGAATTGTTGAGACAAGACAGCTTGGGGATCTTCCGTGTTCCTAGCATTCGCGGCGAGAATCTTTTCAACCTTCGCGACATTGTAGCACTGGAAATGGCTGTTGACGAAAGAGCTTTCGTCATCTTCCGGTACAGCTTCGTTGAGCACCTCGGAGTCCCGCTCTTGCAGCCATTGAATTGACAGGTCGGACACGATCTTCTCGCCCGCCGGGTGTTCGCTAATAGCCTTCAGAGTTGCAGCGGAGTCGTCCCACAACGGAGCCAGTTTTTTTGAGAACAAACCGAAGCAGAAGTAAGGAACTAAGGTGGCCATCCATCTACGGTCGGAGATTTGAGGGTAGGTAAGGGCGAGCTTTCGAATATGCATGGAGATAGTCCTCACGCTGTCCATGGTCAGTGGGCTTTCTTCGATTTCGATGGCCAATTCCACAGGCGTGGGATCTTCCTTGGCAATGCGAACAACCAGCTCGCGTAGGATCTGAAGAGACACAAGCCTGAGCCTGTGCGATGGGCTGGCCAGGTTCACGATTAAATCCTGAGCAAAGGCTTCCAGGGCGGGGTGTTCCAGATCCGCGGACTCTGGGAGGGATGTGATGAAAGTAAGCGCGCCCTCTAAGAAGACAGGCAGACGGGAGAATCGTGTAGCAGTAGCGATGATGGGCTGCAAGAGTTTTGAGTCAAGCTTGTCAACTCTGTTGGCGAGTTTGACATATGTTTTGAATCCTTGACCAAGGAAGAACATGAGGCCCTTGGTCTGGTCATTATTGCCTTCAGCGGCACCATCTTTGAAGGCCGACAAAAGGTTACTATGCAACTTGGAAACCATGTTCAACATGGTAGCATTGTCTGCGAACAATGATATAGCGGTAGGAAGTTTCACCAATGCGTTCAAGAAGGCCTCGTCCTTTGCAGGGTACTCCAAAGAATCATTAATGCGGGACTTGAAAGTATCCGGGCAGGAGATGTAGCCGGGCTGCGAGGTTTCGGGGGTGATGCAGCCAGCCTGGTGCAGACGGAGCAGGGTGAAGCAGGTCTCCCGCTCCGACTTTTGCCATGATGAGTTAATGAACTTTTGGAAAGGCGAAAGAAGCAAGCTCTGGAATCTCTCGGATCCCCACTCTGAAAATGTTGTACAAAAGAATAAGAAATATTTTGAAAGCGCACCAGTGGACACCAGGTCCACGATGGTGCGGAGAGATGGGAGCAGCTCGTCCATTGGGGACTGTTGCAGGGAATATGCAACGCTTGTAAGAAGCTTTGATGTCGTTTCTGGGGATACATCGGATACCGAAACCTGCTGAAGCAGAGAGATTTGGATCTGATGGACGATCTTCCAGTTTTGAATTCTGACACCCTTACGGGTTGTTACAAGAAGGAACATTATACGGCAGCACTCTGTGAGATTAGGGTTCGGGGTAGTAGATTTTGAGCGCTCTTCGATATAGGCTTGGACTGTGTCGAGAATCGGGCCGAATGTTTCGGGGGTTGTGGCGTGAACGAGACTGACCATCAAACCGCATACAACTTCTGCGGGATCGTTGCGGTGTTCGCTGGTCGGCGGGATCTGACGCAGAATGCAGTGGAGGATGTCCATACCATTGGAGTGTAGTCCATTGTTGACTCCCCGGATGGCATCGGAGAACATGTTCATCAGTCCTCCTCTGTAGCTCTCGGTGTCTTTGTTGTCCTCGGCGGTTTTCGAAATGTCGTCAAACAAGAATGATATGGCAATCTCGAGAGGTGCTGGATTCTTGTAGTATGTGAGCCCGGCCTTTCGGATGAGGAACGACATCGACTCGGCGGCGAACCTTGCCACAAACGGTTTTTGTCGCTCTTTGCCGAGATATGGGGCCATGATACCGAGCAACTGTCGTAGATCTGGCACCAATAATCGAGAGAGGAACTTGAAAATCCATGCCAGGCAAGTGAAACTCCACTCAACGACCTCAATGTTTGGGTGTGTGGCCGCAACGGATGACACCAGTGTCACCGCCGTAGCGAAATGCTTTTCGAACTTGACTCCCAAATCCCGAGCGAATTGTGCAAGCAGACTCAACAGCGGTTCCATAGAGATCTGCTCTCTCTTCTCAATGAATTCCACCAAAAGTTCCATAATCTTTTCTTCGTGGTATAGGACTTGCGCAAAGCTCTCGGACAGAGGGTTGACACGCCGTACGAATGTTGTAAAACTGTCTGAAAGGTTCATTTCAAACCAATGATCGAGAGCCGACCGGAAATACGAGGATGTTTCGTCTTCATCTTCGCCAAAACTGTCCCGGCGCACGCGGTGAATCGGGTCGATTTTGAGCTTCGAGATGCGTGATGAGAAACCCTCGAATCGGTGATTTTTAGTGGTTTCGGTGCCTGTTTTCAGGCGCCTGACAGGCTTCGCCTTTGAGCCTGTTCCCACCATCTTGACGAATCTGACAGGCAGTACTATTGGTGAGAATAGGTACTGGACATTTTTTTTGTCTGATCCCGCATGGAATACAAAAAAGTTCATCGGAATAGGAAATTGTTTGATCCGATAATCTTATCGAGAATTAGTCACGTTGCGATAAGAACAAGCTCCATCGCGAACTCGGGAATTACGTTCCAATCCTATCGTCGATGCATGTAGCTTAATTTTAGTTGACAGCATTGGGTTTAAAAGATTCTGTATTTTAGGGTTGTTGACGTTTGATCCTCTTTTATTTATCTCTTTCCCTCTTTCTCCCATATTCCCCCGAAAACTCTTCTGCACCAAACCTCATTTACCAGAGGACGCACGCAAGTGTCCTTTTTTCCATGGAAAATGGCACCTAAGTGGTAAGTAGCTTCCTCTCTATATGGGTATCAGTAATTGATCCGGTATCCAGTATTGTTATTGGTAGCTTGAATGGCCAGCTACAGCTCGCATTCTCTAAGCTTGCAAAATTACAGCCAAAACAGAATTTCTCTTTTGCAATCATTGTTGGCGACCTCTTTGGTGATGGCTCATCTGAAAATGAGCTTGAAGAGATCACTGCCCTGCTTGAGGGGAAAATAGAGGTGGTGCTTCCGACCTATTTCAGTCTGGGCAACCGTCCTCTTCCCACTCAAGTGGTTGAAAAGATTCAAGCGCATGATGAAGTGTGTACCAACTTGTTCTTCTTGGGAAAACGTGGAACTCTCAAGACTCTCGAGGGTATCCGAATTGTTGCTCTCGGTGGAAATATGGGAGACTCAGAAGGGCGCTCCAAGCCCGAGAGCAATGCGATCGGCAGGTTCCAACCAACATACAGTGAATCTGATGCTCGTGCACTGTTCGGCATTCACAAAACTGACATTCTAATCACTAACCAATGGCCCAAAGACGTTCGTCTTGGATCCGGTCAGAGTGTCTCTGGGGACGAAAGTTCAGTGCCATCTGAGCTTCAATGCCTCGCTGATGTCGCCGCTACCCTGAAACCCCGATACCACTTTTCTCGCTCAGACGAAGCTTTCTTTGAACGGGAGCCTTTCTTCCACTTGCCGGAAGAGGAAGGGAATGGCTACCAGACGACACGCTTCATCTCATTGCCCACATGGGGCTCAAAGAAAGCACTCTACGCCTTCAACTTAGACCCAACAGCACCACCCTTATTAAGCATCCCTACAGGCTGCACCATCTGCCCCTGGTCAGCAGCGCAAAGCAAGCGAAAGGTTCTCCCCAGTCAACGTGAATCATTCCAGCGCTTTGCTCCCTCCGACCAAGACAGAGACCCAGGCCACAAGCGTCGGCACAAACAACGTGCCCCTCCACCAGGCCCAGAGCAGTGCTTCTTCTGCCTTTCCAATCCCAATATTGCCACCCACCTCGTCACATCAATTGGCAACGACAGCTATATCACTACCGCCAAGGGCCCCTTGCCTTCACCGTCGTTTTTCCCCTCCCTGGGATTCCCAGGCCACATGCTCATCATCCCTTTCGAACACTGCCCCACCATCGATCTCATCTTCGACCCAGCTACTCGCGCCTCAACATTCGCCGAGATGCAGCGTTACCGCGAATCCCTCCATCAAATGCTCAACGAAAAGTCAGGCGGCAAACTCGGCGCCGTAACATGGGAAGTCAGCCGATCCGGGGGCATCCACACACACTGGCAATTCCTCCCCATGCCGGTGGAAAAGATCCGCGGGCGTCTCGTCGAAGCGGCGTTCCAAAAGGAAGCCGCCAATCTGGGCTACGAGAAGTTCAAGACCATCCCGGACCGCGAACAGATCGACAAGCACGGCATGAACGACTACTTCCGTCTCTTTATCTGGACGCCTACACGCAGCGAGGGTGAAGGCCGAGCTGAAGGCGAAGCACAAGATTTGTGGTCTGCGCCCGCTCATAAGGGTGTTTATAAGACTGAATCTGGTGAAGAGAAAATTACCATGTTGCCCATTCAGCCCGAAAACCGCTTCGATTTGCAGTTCGGTCGCCGTGTTATGGGCAAGCTACTTTTGTTGGACCAACGCCTTGACTGGAGAGATTGCACGCAGACGGAGGATGAAGAGACGAAGGATGCGGAGGCTTTCAAGGAGGCCTTTAAGAAGCATGATTTCACCATGGAAGTAGAGGAGTGATCAATTCACGGCAAGCATGTTTTCCTTCCTTAAGCCCTGTTTCTCCCCCTCTCTCACTTTACCCTTGTCTTCCCAATTAGATAGATGCATGGCAGCTCTGGTTCTAGGAGCTTTACTGTTAATGGGGTCATTGAAAAGCCCTCTGTGTACTGTATGATGAGATGTGACAAACGAGTTCAAACATAATTCTACAAGATCTAGGTCAAGATAATCAGATTTCTTGTTTGGAGAAAACAAAAGAGTTCGTTTGCTGTCTGATTGGCAAAGCTCAAGTTCTAGGCTTCCAAAATTACAGGTGAGGGAACAAGTATGAGTGAGCCAAGGGCTTCCATAACAAACCATAAAATCGGACCATTCGAAAATTGGGTTTATAATTTACGCATTCCGAAATATCGAAAAAAAGACACCTGAGTAACGTACCGACAAGAGCCTCCAAGGTGTTATAAGGTATCCAGAAAAGCCATACATTCGAACAAAATTTTTCTTCAATTCCAAGCCATCGGCCAGGAGGGGAGCAGGGGGTATGTATGTAATATAAACGAAGACAAATACAGCCCGAGAATAAAAATGGTATCAAAAAGAGAAAGGTAGGCAAATATGTTCATAAGAACCTCGATCGACGAGGCGGCCGCAGCTCGCTCAAAAGTTACTCGAGGCATTGGGCTGTTTTCCACTCTGCAATAGACTCGGAGGCCGAGTGTTGTCCGGCTCATGGGCAGTGTGAGCAGTGCGAGCGTGTGGGTTATAAGTAGCGTATTCGGTAGCAGGAGCCGAGAATTCAGGAGGGGGCGAAGAGGGAGCACCGGGCGAGTAGCCACGGTATGCAGATGCAGGCTGGGAAGTATAGGTTGGTGGGTATTGGCTTGAGCCAAAAGAAGGCTGGCGCTGGAAGCCAGGGGTTGCCGCTGTGCCTCGGTCAATTTCCGAGGACGGGGAGAAGGCCATTGGCGCGGGACTGTATTGCGTTGGGGGCTTGTATGCAGCGACAGGTGAGGGCGAAGTCACGGCGTGGTAGCCTGCGCCTGCGCCTGCATCGTAGTGATCATCGTACCTTTCTTGGTATTGGTCGTAGGGATTGTGGACTGGGGCGCCCATGGGCGAAGTGAGACCTGGCGAGCGCGGAGCGTAGGGGTCTTGGATCTGAGTGCCGTATGCGGCTGCAGGTCCGGGTGAGCGTCGTCCGTAAGGATCGACTGAGGGTACTACGCCTGGCGAACGCCGGCCGTATGGGTCCTGGGTTGCGGCTAGTGCTGCTGCAGGGCCTGGTGACCTGCGGCCGTAGGGATCCATGCCGCCGGGGGAAGGTACGCCTGGTGAGCGGCGCGCGTATGGATCTTGAATTGGGGTCAAGGCGGCTCCTGGGCCGGGTGAACGGCGTGCATAAGGGTCAGTCGGTGCAAAGCCTCTGTAGCCGGCTGTCATGCTTGGGTTTGGAGAATAGTCCGAGTATGCGGCACCTGGGGTACCAGCACCCTGCTTTCGGTCTGGGGGGTTCAAAGCTGCCATTTCGACGTCCTCGTGGTGGTCCTTATCCTCGACATGCTTGTCCACGGCACCAGCCCAAGTAGGCATTTCAGGTAGAGCATCCTCGTTGACTTTGACGGCGGGTGACTTTGGTGCATCAAAGCGCGCAGTCTGCTCGGCGCCGCGGTAGGATGGTGGAGCTGGGGACGAATGGTATACTGGATTCGGCGCAGGCGGAGGAGGTTGGTGGAAGGGGGGTTCATCATAATGCTTGGGGGTTTTGTTTCTGCGCCTGCCAGAGGGACAGCAACAGCTACAACAGCATTTGCAGCACTGATATCCACAACAGAGGCAATTGAAGATGCATGCTAACACGGCGAGGAGGATCACGGAACCAACAATGATACCAGCAATGACGGGCCACCTACGCGAATTGGTACATCGAGTCAATACAGCACATTTAGAAAGCGAGTGTCTCTTTTGGATTAAACTCACTTGCAGTAAGATTTAGTCATGCATTTATCCCAACTGGAAAAGGTCGAGGGAACCGATTCGAGGTCACTGGCCGTGTCTCGCGCCCATAGTAAAATATTGGTGGGACTCATGATAATGAGATAAGCAAATCAAGCGGAATCATTCGATAATTGTAGCTGTAGAACAGCTAATGTGTTTCAAAATGATATTAGAATATCAATGTAAAATTGAATAAGTGGTTCATGCGACAGCGGAGATGCCGTGCCGTAGGGAGAAAGCGGGGGCGCGCGTCAAGTGCCGATAGTAGCGATGCAGCGGTGGATTTCAAAGCGATCAAAATTCACCAAAAAACATCGAATTGAAGTTGGTCAATAACGAGAGATGGATTGAAATAAGTTGTCAAATGGGTGACAGGCAGACAGGTTTACCAAAATAGAACAGATTGGCCAAGCAAGACAAGGTGAGATCTCCCGTATGTCTGATCCAGATCAAGAGGCGCAGTCTTAAAATGAATGTTGAAATGAGTGTAATGGTTTGAATCTCACCGAGTCTCTGATTATCAAAATCGAGAGAGGAATATAAAGCAGCAAAGAAAAAAGAAAGAAGCAGCGAAAGAAGAAAAGAAGATGAAACACAAAAGGGAGAAGGGTTAACAACCCCATAGTCCCCCCGCCTCCGCCTATCACATTCTTGCGGGAGACGAGAAACGCTCATCATCATTAATGATACATCCACCGTTTGTCGATCCCTGCAGGTACAATATCTTCAAATTAGTAGATTTTATTTCAGTCATCATATTCTGGTTGAAATTAGACTCGAAAATTGGGACTGGAACTATATATATAGACATACAGACATATACAGGAACATCAGGAACATTAGATAGACAAGATAGGTTTGCCTTGAAATGTTTTCACAACGATCAAAGCACAATTGTTCCCCCGGTTTGAGTCGTACTTCACAGACAAATTGGATCTCCCCGCACGGCAAAGCCCTGGGAGAGAAAAGAAAGGAGAATTGAGTTAAAAGAGAAGATGGGAGGTATTTCCTGTTTGGGACTGTAGGGCGTCGTGCAAAAGTGACCTCCAATGACATTCAAAGAGTCTTTCTCCATGTCTGCTTGGACTTGTCATGAAATTACTAACCCTCTCCAGTTGGATGTGGACATTCAGTCCCTCATTTTACCTACATCCCTGGGCTTTGGTGTGATATACTCTATACGAGAAACTACGACGAGAATATTCATTGAAAGTAATTTTTTTCATTCTCACAAAGGAAATCAAACATTTGTAAACTGGAGTCTCCTCTAATTACCCAATTCCAACCCATTAAAATCTCAGGAAAAACAACCAGGGAGAAAACCCGACATAAGCGGAGAGATCTCATATGTACAGCTGCACAGTCTCGATGCGAGAATTACATCAAAGATCATCCTCTCCGACGATGGCACAGACCCAAGGGGGTCACATTAAGAAGAGAACATGCATTCAAATACATTTGAAAGGCTCTTTGTGACTTCATTAAGCGTGAACCAGTGAAGCGACTGGCGAGCATCGAGACGCAAATTTGGTGACAGCGGGAATGGAGCATTCCATAAAACAAGTCTGTAGACTGTACAGAGAAGGTCAAGTGGATTAAAGGGCGTTAAGTGGAAGGAATGTGCGTATGAATAGGAGATGCCAAAGTATGGGCATGATGTTCGATGGTGTTGGGGTATTTCGTAGAGCCCCGAGGTATCGGTAGTGGAATCGAAAACGGAAATGAAAATCTGGCATTGTCGGCCGATATCTTCGTGCGCATGTTGGTGCGAGGTCGTAATCAGACATAGGAAAGGGACACTCAGATAGAAAAGAGTCATGAGCGTTGGTAGCCCTGGAAGATCGTGGGCGATTCATAGATGGGGTGACTTATGTCGACCATAGAAGGAAAAAGAATTGGGCGAGGTGGAAAGTTCGCCAAGGAGAGGACGATACCGATGATATCAAGAGTTGAAGTGTCAATGCGAGGCGGGAATTCCAGCGCTGTCGCGAACAATGCCGACCCAGGCCAGGGTCCGGCGAATGCTGGAGGAATCGAAGGGGGGGGAAGAAACAGGCTTGAAGAAAAAGGGGAAAAAGCCGCCGTAAAAAACATCATTAGATGCATCAGCCAAACACCACGCTCCAACGAAAAACAGAAAACATAAGATGCAAAGCAGGGTGAGTACTGGCGATTGTTTTAGTAAGAAAGCATTCTGCGGCCAGGAGTCCGGACAGGGACCGGACTGGCAGAGAATGAGCTTGCGGAGAATGGAGAATCCAAGAAGCGGCTCCGCTCATCGTCACCGAGACGGCAACGACCAGTGGGGCTATCCTCCATTTGAGGAGAGTGTTCACCAAAAGCGAAAGTCTGGGCACGGTTCAGCTTAGAGCGTTGCTTGACCTTTCCGAGGCCACGCTCACAGGCGAATTCGTGCTCCTTGTCACTCATTTCGACGTAGTTCTGGGGGAAACAAAAGGATCGGTGCTCGGAAAAGAACGAGCTATATCCTCCATCAAGAATGTACATATCGGGATATGTAAGGTTGGGATAAGTATCAACATTGATCGCACGATCTTGGTGACGAAGGTACTTGGCCATAATGGGAGCGCGGTGAGCGGAATATTCACAGTGCAGGACAATAGCGGTGCGAGCCTGGGGAGCACTGAACAGTTCACTGGCGAGACGATCCTTGTCGTTATAGTTGACTGCGCCATCAATGTGGCCTCCTTCATATTCGTACTCGAAGCGACAATCGATGATCAGGATGTTGTCGAACTGGTCGTTGAACTTGCCATTCATGAGTTCCAGAAGAGTGCTTTTTTCGATACGAGGTAATGAGTCCGCACGATCCTCGGGGATAAAGTGAGGAAGCTTCATGCTGGGCGGACTCTGAATGTCACTGATGGACTGGACGGGTGTATTTGTCGCTACCTTGGCCTCTCTATCGGTAATAACATCTGCTGGGTGCTCAAACATGCTCAATGATCTCCGACATTGCTTGCGGGGACGCATCAAGGGATGAGAGGGCTTGCGGATCGAACTGGGTGCGGGCGAACCGCTGTTACGCGCGTGGAATGGCGGCCGCAGACGAGGCGGTGCCAGACGCTCTGAAGAATTGTTCCGGGAGATTGGACGCTCACGGGGAGGCGAGTCACCAAACATATCTTCCAACGAAGTAGAAGTGCTGAGGGAAGTCTTGGTTCCAGTACCGAAGCGGAACGGCGGTGCCTTGCTCTCTGGTGCCGGCCGGGTCATGCCAAGTTGGAACGACTGGGCCTTGCTTCTGGCCAGACTAGGGCGCAGAAAGGTAGGGCGTCTTCGCCTATGAAGAATGGTTAGTCTCATCTCATCAATGGCTGGCTGGATGTCATTAGCACATAATGCACTTACTCAGGTTGGCAAAGAGGTGACTCCATTGGAGACGCCTGAAGCGGACTTGGGAGCGGGGAACCGAGGGGAGATTCCATTGGACTGCACTCAGGTGTAGGTGACTGAAGTTCGATCTCAGTTGTAACGACAAATGTCGGCTTCTTGTGTGGGAGAGGTGACAGTTCCATAACATCCATGGCGGGAGCTGGTGAAGACGATGGCAAAGGAGGGGTGGTCATAACATCATCTATATATAACAAATTAGTCACGGCTTCACCATGTAGGATCAATATACTGTACCATGTCGATTGGCGTGGCCGAGCATACTGGACGTGAACAAAGACCGTCTTGGGGTGGCTAATTGGGGACTAAATATAGGGTTAGTACCTGTCTTTGTTTCCTTGAGATGAAACGAATGAAGCTAAACAAAGTCCCAAAGCCACACATACCTCTGATCAATGTGGAAGTTCTGTGAAAGGTCTGCAGCCAAACTGGCAGTAGGTGACGATCCCCGAATAGGCTTCATGTTGAAGTAGTCCGAGTTCGACTTCTTCATAGACAGGTCTTTGAAGTTGAACGGATTTCCACCAAAACCAGACATCGCACCCAAAGAATATGACGGTGCTTCTGAGCGGAAACAATGACCAAACATGACTGACGGAGGCTGCATGGCAGCTAGAGGTGAAGAGTGCTCCATGACGAATTGCAACTGGACTGACGAACGTTGTACAGTTCAGGGTATAACCAGACCCTAACCCGAGGAGGTCTACCCAGCACTAGGTGCTACACGGAGTGTCCAAGAGAAAGGAAGGCAGAGAGAAAAAAAAAATTGAAGTCGCAAAGGTCTCGGTCTCCACGTTTGCAATTTCAACGTTATGGGTCCCCACGATCGCCGTGACAACCAGTCCACCCGGAACAAGAGAAAAAAGAGAAAAAGCACTTCCTAACTCAGATCCTCCACAGTAAGAGCTGAATTGTGATTGCAGTAGAAAGTTAGAGGGCCATGGCAGGATTTCGGGGTATTTTGATGAATATGTCGGAGGTGATTGGAGGGGTCAGAGGTAGCTCGTGGGTGCTGCAGGACTGAGGGGAAAGTCCGTGAATAAGGTCTAAATGGATCGGAAGCACCAAACATATGAACAAGGTTGAATTGATTCAACTGTCAAGCTGAGGAATGTCGAGGAGATATGAATAAGAAAGAAGAGAGTAGTTAAAAAAAAAGAAGCAGGAACAAAGCGGTTTGAAGAAAGAACTGAAGCTGAAGGGATGGTCTTGTTGCAATGGGCAACGCTCAGTACGACCTGATGTAATAAAATACGTTTAATAGGAATTTCAGATAGTAGGAGAGAATCAGCCATACCGTACCTAAGATTTGCATCTCTAAAACAGCTAGGAGTTTCCTAGTATAAAGGGAATTCTACGCTGTGTATTCCAATTACACATACAGTGGGCCTGCTACTTTAGGAAAGTATTCTTTTATTTTAATTATTATAATTATAATTAAATTAGCGTGAAATAATATATAGTACATAATCTTTTTTGATTTTCTTTTTTTTGGAAGAACCTATGATCTACAGACATGCAATGGAGTGTAGAGAGTAAAAGATAATCCCTAGGGGCAGTTATTTAGCCCCAGTTGCTGGTTGCCGGGGCTCCCTTGCCGCAGCAACCCAGCGCCTATCACACAGCACATTACCGAATTTACTGCTTTTCTTTTCTTTTCTGGGATAATGCGTGTATTAATTTATCGCTCTTTTTCAACTGTGGAGGAAATCCTGACTTGACGCCCATGTGGTGCACAACCTCCCCTACTCTCTATAGGGAGAGTACAATATAGGGATGTCTAAGAACTATATATGTAATTTCTCTCTAGAGTCTCAAAATTTTTTCAGCCGGGTCCTATCTATCTGTACGGAGTACTCCAGGGCTATTTTGTGTACAATTATTTCATCTCTCTTCCACGGTTCTACTGTAATGAAGTATCCATTTCGTATCCACAGAGTACCAATGGGGAATTTTATTTCCTTTCCTTGTGGTTTCAATCAATACCTAAAAATCCCGTGTCTCCCGTCAGAACCAGTGTGAGCTGAAAAAAAAACTAACGGAGTCAGATCGGAGTCTAAGAATTATCTCCACTTCTTGTTCCACTTCGGAAAAATTTAGAGCTTTACAGTTTAAGAGGGTTTGATGCAAGCTGCAAGTGATTGCGATCTTCAAGTAAGGGTTGCTGCGATTGAACATTGTAAGGCCCTTCTTTTATTGCTTTGGCTCGTCAGTGATTTACTCCCACGTCACCCACGAACTAATTACCCCAGGTATGAGTGGAAGCGCGATGGGGCATGGGAGAGTGTAACTCGATGCGATGATCTCTTCCTAGCGAAGGCCGCTAAATTCACTAGAGCCTCCCGATAAGAGAAGAAAAGAGGGCCTGTGATCACATTCATCTTCGACTGGGGACAGTTTACCGAGGTGGTGATTGGCCGAGACGGAGAAATCTACGATATTATACTACATACGATCTCGTCATCTCCGACAAGTTTTGTCACTCCATTACCCCGTTAGGTCTGATCGGTGACCTGGATCAGAGTTGGTCGAAGCTTAAGAATCCTCCGTCTACGACATGGTATCTACCCCAGTAACTACATACTATAGTTGATATGGTCAAATTGCTTCATCTCGCAATCCTGGCACGTAGTATTGAGTAAGGAATGATTAGTTATCGCACTCTGTGAATCCTATATTGCTCTCCCCATACATACCCGTGCTTCCCTTACTTGCACCCGCATTCTCGCTAATCAAGGGTCCGCGAGGAGGACCGTCAATGTCGCGCATCCCTTTCCCCCTTGGATTGTTTTAATTGCTTCCCCAGGGTTTGTCTATTGAAACCTTCGTCGTTCCTGACTTTGTCGTCCGGGTCAACCTTTCAAAACCTTGACTTGGAATCACCCGACAATTGGAAGGGCAATCGCACGATGAGTGATATCCAAAACGCAATACCGAGGCGCCGACGTCACTTATCGGACTTCGCTGCGATCAACAACAATGAATGTTTCCAAGTTGGCGATTTTGTTGATTGAATTAACGCGACAATGATTGTCCTAGGAAGAAGAAGTTCGCCTAAACTGTTGTGTTTTTTAGCCTCAGATCATATTCGGGGTTAGAATCAGTTGCATCCACTCCGATCAGCACATTCGACGCGATGTTTATTTACACACAACCCGCTCATGAACCTTCAATTCGCCACTCAACTCGGTGCTCTGGGTTCTGATATGAATAACTAGTCACCGGAGCCGGCTAGTGGTCAGCTCAAGTGGACCTCTCGGTCCGACTACTGCACCCCACGGTGCTATTCTAGGCCTGGTGTGAAACGCCGGAACTTGGCGCTTCGGTCATTCCAGACTATCCGATACATTCGTGAATTCGAGGTGCATCAGCCCTGGTCCTTGCAATTGGCTATGCGACTACGAGGTATATGCACCTCTCGTGACTGCTGCCCCAGGCCAACGATGCGGTGTGCAATCGGTTCGAAGACCATCTTCCTTTTGGAGGAACCAATCTGGGTTACGTCATGGGATCATCAATCTAATTTGTTGCTCCGTGCAGTACGGAGTACTCCGTATGGATTAGTCTAACACCAAACCTGTTCTCGATGACGTTTATAATATTGGAGACCAATTTTCTGACGCAGGACGCGTTATTTTGATGTTTACAATGTTCCCTCCATGGATATAGTCGCCCGTGAGCCACTAATTATGCAGCAGGTCACCAGCAGAACGTGGCCGTCACCGAGGATTTGATTTCCAGAAGGTACATGATTGGAGTTGTCAGCAGTTGGTCGCATTGAGCTCACTTTTCTGCATGTTAGGTGGGGGTTCTGATGTGATGCCTCAATTCCTAACCAGTCAAATCCGGTCTCCAACCGAGTTGTCTGCGGGGTTCATCACACAGCCCTGCATTTAGACATCTAAGGCATCTAGACCTTTTCCCCTCTTCAGGTTTTTTTTACCTTCTTTTCATCCAATGATGTCACACTGTTGGATCGTCAGCCTTGTTCGCGTGTGTGTTCGCGTGTTTCAAAACAAAGGTAAACAAAGAAGAGCAACAAAAGCCTGGAAAATTTCACGAAACTCATGCGTTGTCCCGTGATATGTGACCCAGATGACATCAAGACTGTTTCTAGAAAAACCAACATTTTGCATCTTGTATTCTGGATACTAGGTATTGTATTCTTCTCTCAATACCCCCAATACGATATTGTACATTGTACAATACTCATTTCCTGAATTCCTCCGGCCTCCCCGATCTGCGCCGCTATTGAATGCCCCGGTCATCTATGCGCGCCTCATCGGCTACGTGCCTGTCAGCCTCTTGAACTAGCTCTCTGAGCCGTGATGCTATCCATTCTTAGTGATACTCTATTCCCCTTTGGGGAGCTGGTGACTTCCCATATCGCACACCTCCGATCTTGGCCCATGTTCCCTGTCAATTTTATCCGCCCAACGTGATACATCCAGCATAATGATTTAGACGCTGGACTATTTAGATTAATGTCTACAAATACTCCGTATACAGAGTAGACTTTGCCTAGATCAGACCATGAACCCTATTTTTACTTTTTTTATCTTCAAGATTGTTCAATCGTAATTGCCCTTAACTATTCCCAAACCGTTCCCGTAGCCTTCGGCTTAGCGCCCCGTACTTTGTACCCGACTAAACACCACTAACCACGGACTACTCCGTATTGCCCCCTATAGCAATATGAAGCATCATAGCTACGTTAATATTCGATTGTTTGATATCTTATCCATGTACTCCATACCATTCGTACCATCCAATTCAAATCCACATTCTAAACCGTCCCAAATGTGAGATGACAGCTGCAGGCAACCCCTGAACACCTCATCCGAAACGCCGTCTGATTCTATCTATCACAACCGTTGCCGGGCCTCCCAGCTCCACCTCACGCCAGACTCCATATATTATCACTCCGAGACCCCATCCGCCTACATCAGAACCCGTGTTATTCGCACGAAATCCGTTCCCACATGTAACCGGCACGACGATAACCATTAAGCTCCAAAAACTACTTAAAATCATGCAGATCTCCACCGATGATCATTTTTCCAACACATCAGTTCTGACACAGAGGTAATTTTGATTGAAAAAGTATATATGAATCTCTAATTCTCGTTCCTGAATCTCTAGTTCGATGCACGTTGACACTGACACCTCTATCTATCTACAACGTACATATTATATACTGTACATGATGCTATAGTTTGTTATATTGTACTCCGTAGAGGTATACACATCGACTCTGCATTGGGGCAACTTGCGGAACCTTCGGAGGCACTCTGACCTTTGGCTAATATAACATGGACATTGCCCGGTTGCACTTGACAACAGACAATAGTTCAGCGTCTGGATCCTGGAAGACGGTCTCGTTTTTGCGATTCGTCATTACCCCTGAATTACTTCACTCCGGAGATCTTTTTGCCTCCGTTCTTTTGGACAGCTTCAAATACATGTCTGGAACTTATTGAAATGGTATGTGCTTGCGTGTCCGATCGCCTTAGGTTTTTGGGATGCTGCGTCCTGCGCCTTCCAGGGGTCACTTTGGATGCTTCGAGGCTGTGACCTCATTGCTTTTTTTTTCATTTTGGTTGGACTCGCAATCTACTAAGGGCGCAATTAGCTCAGGTTTGAGTTGGTCATTTTTTTCTTTTCTCGGGCTATAAGTAGACATACAACCCGTGGACGTATATTGTTCGGGCTGTTGAAGTTTCTGTTGACGATATATTTCCATACATTGCATATCCTTTTACTACGTATAATTTTCTCCAATTGCTTCAATTACGTACCATCCTCACTTTTCTATACAGGACTAAGGCGAAGGCATTCGAGCATGTTATTTATTCAAAATACCCAGCTTAACAAATATCAATGATAGCCAATTGTCTACTATATTTCAGTCATAAATCCGAGGCTCATGGTATCCAAGTCCTTATCAGCTTATCAGTTCCCACTAGTCCGAACAAGGCTAAAGCATAGATTTTTCTGAGCAACTTCAACGGCCGCAAGGAGTTTTGAACGTGCCTTTAGTCCGCAGATCTTCATTGTCAAGGAGATCGGACAATTCAATCGTTAATCTCACCTCACAACTATACCCACACAAACCCTCCGCGATGGGTTTCGGTTCAAAGCGCCGTCGTGAGCCTCACAATGTTGACGTGAAGCTGGTGGAGCTGTACGAAGACCTCGCTAGCGAAAAAGATGAGATCCGACTCAAAGCTGCCCAGGGGCTCGTTTCGCAATTCACTCCAGATCAAAATCCCGTTGATGAACAGATCAAGAAGGTTCTGTCGAGGCTCTTCCGCGGTCTCTGCAGTAGCCGCAAAGCTGCCCGCATCGGTTTCTCAATTGCCCTGACCGAAATTCTGACTCAAGTCTTCACATCACCAAGGGAGACATCACGCTTTGGATTCGCCGACTCCCTGCAACTTTGGGAGGCACAGTCTAACTCCAATGGCAGTGAATCCGGACAGGTTAGTGGTTCTGGTTCTCCGAGATGTCGCATGCGCTAACGGAGATTCTTTCTGCAGGAACAACGCGATCATCTATTCGGTCGCTTATTCGGCGCCGAAGCGATCATCAAATCCGGCGTTCTTTTCCAGTCCACCACACCCTTCGAGCACTGGACCCAAGTCGTCGATCTCATTTTCAACCTTGCACAGCAAAAGCCATGGATCCGCGAAGAGTGCGGATGGATCGTCTACCAGTGCGTCTACGACCTGGCCACCCGCCAGATGGACAACAAGTACATTGAGGCTGCGCTGGAACGTCTTTGTTCGCACGATCTCGCCCGGTCGCCCGAGGGTATTGCTGTTTGGTTGGCGGCCAAGGACATGTTCCCCAACGCTACCTTCCCGAGCAAGGTCTGGAAGCACGATGATCCGCTCGATACGAAGGAGCGCAGCGGTCTGTCGAAGATCATGAAGGAGTCGGGCGCTGGCGCAAGTGAGAGTGAGAAAAAGGCGAATACTGCGAAGTCTTCTGGTGTCTGGAACTCCAAGCTTCACTTTGCCTGGGATGCTGTTTTGTCGAGAACTAGCGTTGAGACGAAGGAGAAGTCGAAGAAGTCTCGCTTGAGCTTTGCTGATTTCTGGACGGAGGTTGTCGACAGTGAGTATCTGCAATGTGATGGCATACGGCAACATTGAACTAACGACCCCTTGACAGATGGACTTTTCGCCGCTGCATCGTCTGACGAGCGCAAATACTGGGGTTTCCTGCTTTTCTCAAGATTTATTAACGATGGCACAGCCCAGCAGGCCTCTCACACCTTTACTAAGAACCTCATGCGCTGCTTGACGAACCAACTGGCTGTGGAGGACCGGTACCTCCACCGCATGGCCGTTAAAGCGGCTAAGGCAATCCAGGCTCGTGTGTCCAGGGAACCTGAATTTGCAGCAGTGGCTATCCGTGGCTTGATGGGAACCAGCGGCACGCTCAACTTCGACCAGGCCACTAAGACCAAGACAGTCGAGAAGATCGTTGCCGAGGCCAACCACGAGGCTTTGGAGGAGATTGTTCCTTTCTTTGAGAAGCTCATACAGACCCCTGGAGCCACCGATGAGAAGACTGCTGCGTCTAACCGCCAGTTCGTTGCTGGTCTTCTTCTTTCGATTGTTCGCTCAAAGGCCTCTGCCACCGAAGGCGATGCTGATGATCTTCAGGCCAGCCTCGAGCAGATTCTGTCTATCTTTGTGCGCTTCGCGTACTTCATGGATACTGGCAAGGGATCCACTGTCCCCGAGCCTGCCCTCTCATCGGCAACACAAGAGATGCTGCGCAATCGTATCAACTCTTGCTTGAACAGCCTCATCTCTAACCAGAAATTCGCCACTACGCTACCATACGTGGTGGTGAAGCAGATCCGCGATGCAGCCAAGTCTGGCGAGTTCGGCAAGTTCATCATCGACATCGATGAGAAGCTGCAAGATTCTGTCAAGGCCGCCTTCAAATCTCTCAAGAAGCTGTCCGGAAAGGTAGGAATATTCCCTTCGCTAAGTCTTTGAGTCCATTTGCTAATTACCTTACAGGAAAAGAAGGAAAAGGGCATGGCCGCGTTCAAGCTGCTTTACTCCATGACTCTCATGCAGGTATACAATGGAGATGCCGACGCAGTCTCCATGCTCGATGAGCTTGAGTTCTGCACCACCAAGTTCCTGGGCGACAAGGAAACCAAGAAGGAAGATGCCGGCGATGCTTCAGATGCGCTGGTTGAAATCCTGCTCAGTTTCGCATCCAAGCAATCCCAGTTGTTCCGTCGCATGAGCGAGCAAGTATTTGGTGCATTTGCTAGCCAGATCACCGAGAATGGATTGGAATCTTTGATCTCGGTATGTAAGCCCCTAAATTATGGGATAACCTTTTTTTAATAAAATCTAGATCCTGGAAGCGAAGGAGAGTCTCGCTGGACAACAAGAGATGTTCGAGGACCAAGATGATGAAGGCGAGGAAGAAGAAGGCTCCGACACGGAGATGATGGATGTCGATGAGGATGAGCTTGATAGCGATGTCGAGGTCGTTGAAGCAGGCGAGGACCAGTCTGACTCGGACTCGGACGAAGAAGAGGTAGAAGAAGATGAAGAAAATGCACAAGAAGTTGCCGCTTTTGAAGCTAAGCTAGCTGAGGCTCTTGGCCAGCACGGCGCAGAAGGCGAAGGCGAAGACTCAGACGCTGATATGAACGACGACGAGATGGACGAACTCGACGACAAACTTGTCCAAGTATTCCGCGCCCGCCAACAACAATCCTCCCAGCGCAAAGACAAGAAAGACGCTCGCGAGAACATGGTCAACTTCAAGAACCGCGTCCTAGACCTCCTAGAGATCTTTGTGAAGAAGAGCCATTCCCGCCTCCTGGCACTGGACCTCCTTCTCCCTCTCCTTCGTCTATCGCGCCGCTCAAGCGTGAAGCAAGTCGCCACCAAGGCAAACAACGTTCTCCGCGAATACACCAAGGTATGCAAGGGCAATGCGCTGCCTAAGATTGAGGACGAAGCACAGGCTGAGGCGCTCTGGGAGCTGTTGAAGTCCGTTCATAAGGAAGCAAGTCACAGTGGACCCATGGGACATGCAAATGCTTGTAGTCAGGCCAGTTTGCTTGTCACTAAGGTTCTTGTTGCTCATGATAAGGATGCCATTGCTGGTGTGGTGGATGTTTACGCTGCCACTCGCAAGGATCAGCTCATGAGTACCAAGTGTCATGTGCAGCCGTCTTTCTTCTCCGAGTGGAACAATTGGTGTGTTTCCGCTAGTAAGCAGTTGAAGTGAGGTCACCTGCTTTTGTGTACAGATGAGGATGATACACCAGTCTTTTTTTTATGTCAATATCATGTTTGTTCAAAAAGTTTGGGTTAGGTTTTGATTTTTATCAGGCTTGATCCCTGAGGTGTATATCTTGTATTGTCGTTCTATGTTTGAATATATCTGCAGGGTTGCCAATAGTATACAGAGAGTCAACATTGAGTCATCATTTTAAAACCCAGTCAAATAACGATGCTCATTCGTCTCCTCCAAAACCTCCATCCTCATCCCGACCCTAATAACCCCCTCATCCCTCGGCGCACTCAACATCCCAAAACAAGGCTTGAATCTAGTCCCTTCATCAACCCTCCGATAAGACACCAACATATCCCAAGGTTGCTTCTTATGCTTAACCGCCGTTCCCGGATCAACATTCGGCACCTGGCAGCGCGCGCAACGAGCCACAACATCCAAATCAAGCTTACTTCTCTCCCAATCCCCATCCCCAGGATTGGATCTAGACCGATCCGCAGTAATACGAACCACCTTCCAAGAATCCTCACTCCAAGCCGGCCCGCCCCGAACAACGATATTCGGCCGGAACCGTTCAACGGTAATAGGACCAACGCCGGCCCTTCCCAGACGCGTATTTAGCTCACGCAACGAATCTTCAGATGCAATAAGAACGGGATGAACATCCGGAAACCCGGTCGTCTGGACACGGCCTAGAAGTCTGGGATCACCGTTGCCTTTGAGTACGCGTGGCGTGGGACCTTTATATACGAGCGCAACATTTCGACCTAGGAATGAAGAGAAAGGCGCATTGATGGACTCGCTATACATGTACCCGTCTGTATCGGTATCCCATATGCGAACGGGGCTGATGGATGTATTTTCCTCGAGCCACTTGGGGGTGGGATGGGATGGGATGCAGATTGTGTGAAATTCATTCTCCTCTTCATGATTTTGGGATTTGTCGGATTTGGTCTCGGTGATCTTTGGCACATTTACGATCAGTTCCTCGCCGTCTGAACTCAGCGCTGTGGTGATGAGTGTCATATTTGGGATTTGGCGGATTGTCAAGAATGTGTTTGTTGATGCGTCGATTAGCATCCAGCGGCGGTCGAGGTCAAGACCGTGGCTTTTCAGGATTGTTTGAGTAACTTCTAGGCCTCGGCATGATTTTATGGGATACATGCGTAGTGAGATGATCTCGCTTGATTTGCGGGGCCATGGCAGTTTGATGGGGAATTTGCGGTTGAGTTTGAGGTAGGGGAGTAAGATAATTAGGGATATTGGGATTAAGAAGACCAGGATTATTGTTGTGTGTGACTGCATATTGGGATGATGTTCGGTGTTGGATAGTTGGGTGTCTTAGGGTTATCCGGTTGATGTGATATGTTTTTGCCGGCTGTTTCCGCATGTGGGCCGACTACTTATATAATTATGTCTGCATATGTACATAGTTACTAGCATGGATAGCCAAGTAGCCCTTGTTGTTTAATATTTGGGCATTTATATGCTTCTCTTGGCTCTATAAAACACCATGCTATACATTTTATATATGGCAGTTGCTTGGATTAATAACTCGAGACGTGGATCAAATTGATCTGGAAATGCCATTGTAAAGAAACACCTGCGCGCATTGTATGCAGCAAAAAGTTACGTAAATGAAGTAATCGCAGTAAATCCAAGAGAAGCAACTGTTCAAGTGAACCGGGTATGAGAATCTCGGAGAAACGAACTCAAAAGAAAGAGAACGAATCAAAATCAAAGATCATAGCAGGTTTCAATCTGACTAGGCATGTTTCTTATCAATCCAGCACGCGACCATTGACTTGATCAGGGCAAGTGCAACCACCCGCCCTTCTTCAATATCAGCATCCTCAGAACCCCCGGGAACATGAAGGAAAAGGACATTTCGATCATGACCATGTTGCAAAGCCAGTGACAAGCTGGTGTAGAAAATGAAGTCGCACAAGTAATGGCCTGCATCCTTGGAGATCCGGAGATCCGACTTGGGAGCAAAAGAGCGCCACGTATCTAGGAACTGCTCTTCGGGTTGGTAGCACGAGGGAGAGGACGGGTTCTCTGTGGCACGACCAGGAATGAGGATTGGAGGCAAACCCAACTGCCTCCATAGCTTCTCCCCATATTCATAGCCGGTGCGACCTTCGACGTCTGTAATGATATAGTCGTCACGGTGAGCTAGTGTTTCGACGGAGTAGTACTGTCGTGGAGACGCGATCCCAATATGAATGATGAGATCGGGTCTTCGCCCACCATTTGAGGCTGCAAACTCCTCCATAATCAAAGGCAGGGATTCTCGCACAGTGGCATATGCCACTGGGATCGGGGTGGGGTGTACATGAAGTGAGACTCGACGCGAACCCACTTTATCTGACGGGAAGGTAAAAGACGACGGAAGGGAGGAGGCGATCAGATATGAAGCATTTACGAGATTAGTTTTGAAGGGCTATTTAGAAGCTCTATATTAGTTTATGTAAAAGACAAGTATGCAGATCATCACTTACCCCAAAGCCTGTTATCAGGACGGATATCTCATTGGGGGATGTCGAGGATTGCGGAGGGTTATTGCCGACCGGGACAGGGTGTAAAGATGGAACACCAGAGCCGTAGTCACCCATATTGATTTAGGTATCGTCAAGGGGTATCCTTGAAGTGAGGTTGAGATGAAGGCGACTTATAGCGGGGAAAAGGCACATGAGCACGCTGAATGCGGGGTCTTGGCGCAAACTCACCCATGGTTTCCATTTATGCTTATATGTACATATATAGACAACCTCTATAGCCATATGTATGTATGATAGTACTTGATTGGGCCTTTCGAATTATTATAACACAAATGAGCTATGTAGGGCAGTGTGCGATTGTGGATTATAATTTTTATCCCGGGTAGCCAAACTAGATCCATGGATTTTGTAAAGCAACGTAGGGATTCCAATACTGTAGAACACAGGGATAGATAAGCGAAAAAAGATTGACAATATTGCTTCCAATAGGTTTGAAATTGAGCCAAGCTCTTGAAAATACCCCCAAACCGCGCTGTTTGAAGTACATATATTGCTCTATGTACCATGAAACTATGATGGTGGATTTAGAGCTCGGAAGTATCATATCCGGGATCCACCTGATTTGAAATAATTATCACCTTATTTCTCCGTAGTAAACATAGGTCGCTTAGTATCAGGTCATCCCAGCTCTCCAATGGGTATACTTCTACCGAAATTTGTGTTGCCTTGTCCTGACCTAGAGAACATATCAGTCTACAACCTATGATGTATGTGATATACAGCCTTGCGCTGGCTATAATTACTAACCACAGACTGAGTTGTATTTGTATCTGTATTTGTATTTTTCCATCTCTATTTCTATTTTCTTTGTACTATATAGTATTGAGTGAGATGCAATCATGTCAAACACTTGTGGCGACTGGTTGTGGCGCTGAGATTCTTGTATCATGGAAACACATTTTTTTTTCTCTGATGTTCGCACATACTAACTTTGCACCATTTAGACCTCATGCATTGTCATTGACATGTCTATATCTTGAAAAGTACGTTGCCTGCGCGATGCAGGTGGATCCTAGACGGAACAAAAACTGTCGAAGAATTGCCCCTTCAGGTAATGATCGCTGAATCTGGCTCTCGTTCTCGCATTTCTCGCATTTCTCGCATAGAACTTGGACCACGGCCATTACTAGCCGGAGCTTTGGCGTTCCGGTTGAAGAATCTGGTTAACTTACACATAGACGGGTGGCTTTCTATTAGCTTCAATTCGGCTTCACAGTATCCGACGCTTGCGTGGGTCCCCCCCCTTACTCGATCTTCAGTCGAAGGTCCGTGGGGGAAAAAAGCAACCGGCCTGACTGGTTCCAAGGTTGGCTTGGATCTATTATAAATATCCAGTTCCTCAAGATGTCAGTCCCTGGAAATCTGGGGATTGATTTATTTTTCCCTTTCTACTTTTGACTATGGCTGTCCTCACTGAATTGTTCAACAGCCCTTATGTGGTACAAGGTGTCTGTGTTGCCTTGTTAGCGGTGTTCATAACAAGCATCTGGGGTGATATAGTGGATGAGATCCCCCACCGTCGTATTCCTTTAGTTGGGAGGGCTTGGTGGGAGATCACCAACAAAAAGGCTAGGTCGCGCTTCACTCAGTCATGTCGCGATTTGATCACCGAAGGCTTTGCACAGGTATGTTTTCAGATAAAAGGGGCTTTAGAGTAGCACAATCGATCTTCCAAGGGTGCTGACAGGCCATCGTAGGGTGCTAGTGTGTTCCAGATCATTGGATCTACTCAACCGATGATTGTATTGCACCCGAAGTATATCAATGAAATCAAGAACCACCCAGACTTGAGTTTCGATGACGCAATCAGGAAGGTATGATGTGACCAGTCCTACCAGTCTGAAATACAATTTGTATTATGTTGGCTGACTTTCTAGACGTTTTTCGATAACCGCATCGCCGGATTCGAGCCGTTCCACAATGGGTCCGCTATGAAGGTCACCATCGAGGTCGTGCGTACCAAACTGACCCAAGCACTTGGTATGGATAGTAAATCCATCAGGCTGAGCCAGACCGAACTGACTATTCTTACCTAGGATCTTTGTCCATCCCGCTTTCGAGAGAGACATCTTTGACCTTGAAGGATGCTTTACCTCCCACTGACGGTATGCCTAAAAAAGTTATTGTAACTACAGTAAATTGTAAATCTCGACTAATGCTGCATTTTTACAGAATGGACTCCATATAACTTTGCCCACAAAGTCCCATACATGGTCGCCCGCGTCTCCTCGCTAGTATTTGTCGGAGAGACCATCTGTCATGATGTCGAATGGATCGATGTATCAGTCAACTACGCTATTGACGCATTTAGAGCCATGCGCGACCTACGAACATGGCCATCCGTTCTCCGCCCATTAGTCCATTGGTTTTTACCTTCCACCCAAAAACTGCGCAGTCATTTAAAGAAAGCCAATACCGTCATCAACCGTGAGATCGAGAGACGGGCGATGATTCGAGAAGGCAAAATCCCAGCAGAAAACCCACCTCACAAAACTGATGCCTTGGATTGGTATCGCGAGACTGCCGAGGCCCAAAACAACTTCACCTTTGACCAAGCTCGCTCTCAAGTCGGGCTGGCACTGGCGGCTATTCATACTACGTCCAATATATTGACCAATATCATGTATGACCTCGCCGCATACCCAGAGTATATCCAGCCACTGCGCGATGAGATCTGTGC
Source organism: Penicillium soppii (assembly GCF_028829465.1). Lineage (NCBI taxonomy): Eukaryota > Fungi > Ascomycota > Eurotiomycetes > Eurotiales > Aspergillaceae > Penicillium > Penicillium soppii. Next base: position 2,800,734 of record NW_026643234.1, read on the forward strand.
GGTTGCTGCTGAAGATGGGGAGCTCAAGAAGACTAGCTTGCTTAAGCTCAAATTGATGGATAGTATAATGAAGGAGTCGCAACGAACCCACCCTTTGTCATTGAGTAAGTGATCAGTGAACCGTGCTTCTGCTTTATATGTGTATGACCCAGACTTACTTATATATATAGCCTCCTTGAACCGCTTCACCCTCCAGAAAATTGTTCTTTCCGACGGTACCGTGCTTCCCAAAGGCGCAAACATCTCTATATCTACAAGCCCACTGGAAGACGACAATATCTACCCCAACGCTGCCACCTACGACGGCTACCGATTCTTGAAAAAACGCCAGGAGCCAGGAAATGAGCACAAACATCAATTTGTGACGACAACAAACGAGCACTTCGTCTTCGGCCACGGTGTCCACGCCTGCCCGGGTCGCTTCTTTGCTTCCAATGAAACTAAGATCTTACTCCTTCATTTGCTGTTAAAGTACGATTGGAAATTGAAGAGTGGTGGACGACCTAAGAACTTTGACAACGGCACCGAGTCAATTACCGACCCAACGGTTGAGATTTTGTTCCGGTCTCGTGAGCCCGAAATCGACTTGAGTTTCTTGGGAGAGTAGGGGATTTGGAATGAGTTGACTGCTTTGTCTTCACTTTATACCTATTGAATATGTGGAGCCTTACATGTTTTTTGGAACCTCATTTACGTGTAGGACAAGCTGGAACTTGCGTGTTATCTGCATTTCAGTGTGATTGAGTCATTTGAAACAAGGAAATTACATATCCATCTCTTTTCTGCGTAGTATTTAGTACATTCTTCAGATAATCATTTTCTCAGAGTGTTCTTCTTGGTACATTGGCCGTCCTTTATGGCCATTTTACAGGCTTCAAGATTTGTGAAAAATAACATTCCATTGATATAATGAAGTACATATCAAGTCACAGCACAGTGCAGTCTCCAAGGTAAGGTGAGATTCGGTTCCTCGAAAGTGGAGCTATTGTCATCTGGCCCACGGCTGTGGGCATACAGTCGGTTATCCACTGTAAGCGAGATGAGAAGAGAGATTTTGTTGAGAACAAATATCTTAATTAGCGAGTGACACAACGATAGTTACATCATTCAATCTATAACGGTGCATATAAGGTATAAGTACATATTAAAACAAGCATTCCCAGTAGAATAGACTACATAGTTACGATCTACAGTGAGTAACACTTAGGGTTCAAGGTGTATATGTGAGATCACATGACCAATTATACGGTATGGTACAGGTAATAACTGTAGACGCGTCGCGCGTCAGTGGAGTAAAAACTAGCCAAAAAAACGCCGTCAAGCTCATCGAACCAACGATGTCAGACCTCCATCACATCTCCATTCCAAATGGGGTTATATGGGTCTTGGTCCCTTTCGCCCCGTGTCTCCCGTTGGGTAGTTCGGGCGCCAGGGCTCCATGAGCTCCAGACCGCACAATGAAAATGTGACCGCTGATCTGGCTCCTTGAAGTACAAACCTATTATTATTATGTACCAATTCTTTCAAAAGCCCCTGTCACATAACCTTGGAAGATATTATTGGATTCAAGGAACAATAGAGCTAGAGCTGATCCGAAGAAAATTAGTGGTACCTATACTGCGCTTAACGTTCCGTCGTTCGTTGTAAGCCCTTGCAGATACCGCACGGCGTTGATGGAGACCTCGATCTACCGTACATGAGTGAATGGAGACATGGGGATTCGACCCCGAAATAAACATTATATACCAGCCCCCCTCTTTTATGAGGTTCGCAAGGTACGGAGTTTGAATTGTACGTTTACGGTAAAAAGTACGGAGTACTAACCATCCATTATGTCTATAATGTACCTACGTCTACGAAGTAACTATGTACAGTAACTGATCTAACTGACAAGTTAACTACATATGTAGCTATACGGAGTACTCCGTACCTACAGATACTAATAGTATTCTCTCTGTATCTAAGTATACCTCTGTATCTATGTATCCTTACCTCCTAAGGTGCTTCCTCCCTTTCAACTTTGTCGCATGCATCAAGTAAGGTGATATCCCATATAGAGAAGGACTTGGGAAAATCTAAACAAACACATTCAATTAGCAAGAGTAGAAGAATAGAAACTGTTTAGAATCAATCAGAATACCTGATTCTGTAAGAAAAAAAACCACAAAGGTTTTAGTTGCGAGTAGCGCTAAGCCTAAGATTTTCACCAGTGGGCCGAAGTACTGCACGAGCTGGAAAGTACAGAGTACCGTGTTCAAGCCGTTGTTCAACACCGGAACATTAGGTACCCAGTACCCCCCTCCCGCAGCACCACGCCCAACCTCTCCCCCATTTCTCTCTCTTCTCTCTCTTCTTCTCTCTCTTCTTTTACCTCTTACCTTCTTTTCTTACCACCACCATTATCCTAACGCGATTTTCTCCGTCTTTTCGGAGATTCGTTTTCTTTTGTGTTTTTTCCCGGGCGTTGGGTTCATGACGAAATCCTCCATTCCATACTACTTGGACGGGATGGAGCCGCAGATGTGATCTGGTGATTCGATTTCCTTGCCGCATTCCAAGCCCACGATCACGCACCCGAGACCTCGGTTTCCTTTTTTTACTTCTTTCTCTATTTCACCTACTCTCGCACGCGTTGCATTTTTCTTATCTCTCACGATTCACGACCTTGACGCGACCTTGCGCGCTTCAGAAGCCGCGCCATCTACACCTCCTGATACATTCATCGAACTCCTTCCAGAAGTCGCATTGACCCACATTCTGCGGTTCAAGATACCGCATCGCCAGCATGGCTCAACGCCAGCTTTCGCGCACTCTCCCGAAGAACTTCACCTTCTCCCTCGACGATGAACCCCAGACCCCCGAGCGACCTAGGAAGACCATTGATGTCCCACCTCCTCCCCGTCACTCAATCCACAGCTATCGCTTGCCCCGAACTCGCGCTCGCACTGGTGTCGATGTGAGCGCTCGTGTGGACATGGCTATCTTCCAATTCAAAGGCTCGGATGTTCCGCTGCCCTCCATCGAAGTTCCCCAATCAACCGGTGACTTCAACGCGCCTGTCCTCAGTGACAGTTCCAACGATGAGGGCTTCCTTGCGCCACCTCGCTCGCGCATGGAGTTCAAGACACCACCTGCGCAGATTCGGGGCACACCTTTCGACTCTGGCGACGCCGCAACCCCATGGCCATCGTGGGACCAGACACCTGGTCCTCGCATCAAGCGCCCAGACTCTGTATGCTCGACTCTGTCTGACTCCTCTATTGAATCCATTGAAACGTTTGCATCGCGACCCTCTGTGGGAAGTTGCACCAGTGTTGAAAGCGACCTGTTCGATTCATACTTCCCGCTGGAAATGTCCAAGGAGCCTGAGCTCGAGTCACCTTCGCGACCCCAGAAACAACACTCGCACGTGAAGAAGGCCGACAACTCATGGACCCGCGAGATGGACAATCATCTGTGGAATACCTACCAAATCTACCTCCAGGATCCTACTATGACGCCATTCAAGATGACACCAGGCAGCATTCCTCCTCTGGGAGTCACATCGCGTGTTGCACGCCGCGCCAGAAAGAATTGGGAGAAGAAGCGCAATCGCATCGTTCAATCCGTGTCAATGGCGTCTGCTGATGCGTTTGGAACATCTACCCCCAAAGTCTCCGATGAAGGGTCGCAACCACTCTGGCCTAAATCCGACTCAAAGACTCGACAGCGTCTTAAGCTGTTGTGTCGGCGCAAGTTCTCTATCTCACCTCACTACCAGCGAATCATGCAATCTCGCACTCCTGAGCCTGTGACAGGGGTTTATGGACCGCCCCCGGAAACTCGTGTGCACGATTTCGCCGACAACTCGGCCTACACGACTCGCGACCTTGGTGTTTCTCTTGTTACATCCTACGATCCGACTCCACTTTCTCAAGTTACACAAGATGTACCCTTGACTGCAGACTGGTTCAACACTCCTGTGTCTGCCACACCTGCACCTGCCCAGGTCGAGACCCCTGTGGCCAAGACGCCTTACCAACACCTTCGTGTCGAATCCGCTCCCAGCATCCCGCGCCTGGGATCGCCATTCGTGTACAATACCTGGGGTCCAGGTGGAACGAGTCGCCAAGCCCAGAGATTCAACTCCCCTCGACGCGAGACCATTCATGTTCCCGGTCATCGTGCTCGCCGCAACACATACTTGGACCAGTCTCTGCAAGATCCCGATGACGTCTTTGCCACCACATCGAAGAAAAAGAACAATCCCTCGGAAGAAGAAGAAGAAGTTGATCGTCGCCTGGAGGACTATGTTCGCGATAACAAGTTCCAAGACATGGGTCACGGCCGAGTTCGCATCCGCAATCGTGGAGCAACCATTGGCGATGTGAACCCTAGGGACATGGACCAGCTTTTCTCTCCACCTTCTTCGCTCAATTCGGGCCCAATTGAACCCGAAGAGACCACACCCATCGTGAAGCCCGGTAACCCCTTGTTGGACCTTGGCGAAAATATCAAACGCCTTGGCTCGCCTTTCCGTATTGAAGGAGGACACAAGCGCCGCGAGCCTCTCAACCCGAGCCTCCAGACACGCGCCTGATTTGTCTGACCCTTTTTCAAGTGGCAGTCGACCTTACGTGGTGCCCCATGACACGACCTCTCCCATGCAGGTCTCTCCGACTCAAGCGCACGAGAAAGCTCCCCCTCTGCCATACAATGCCCATGAGGATGGCCTTTCCGATGCCGAGCGGATTCGCCGGCAAATCTTGAACATGCCCTTCACGCGCAACTAGATTGTGCGTTTGCTGTCCAATTTCTGAGTATCCGTTCCATTGCGGCTTCGATTTATTTGCGAGATTTTTCCCCTTTGCATAATGATTTGAACGAGATACCGATAAGGCCCTTCAGCGGTCCCAGCATTTATTCTTACGACAGCCCCCGCATTATCAACGACTTGTAACGATATCTCTCAGTGACTTGAGTCTGTTTTTCTTCCTTTCTACCACGACTTTGAAATTGCATTACCAACTTCAAACCAAAAAAAAAAAGTGATGGGTTCTTCACCTTTTGGTTGTCGAACACCGCGCACAGTACATGCCCCGACACTCAGCTTGTGCGTCTCTGTTTCGGAACCACCAATCTTCATTGGCAATTACATTCATTTTCTGGTGCCTACCGCTTTGATGCGAGTTCACCTCACCTTCAATCACTCACAAATCTATTATCTTTCCTCCTACGGGGTTATCGTCACCTTAAATTCAGCACAAAACACCGAAAAAAAAAGGCGAAGAACACTCTCATAACCCTATCTACCATCAACAACCACTCGCTATGTTCTGCGATCCACATTCTTTACAACTTTTTCTCCATCTTTCTTTCTTTCTCAGTCCTTATCCAGTCGTCTACATCACCCACATGGTCCTCGACATATTTCTCATGTCCGGGTGAAGGAACACTGCTGGATTAGAATTAGCCATTGAAAACCCGTCACAAACAATCCCCGCCTCCATTCTGACCCTCGTCACTCAGCATGGACGGCATTACCCCTCAAAAAGCGAATGTGCAACGATACATATGCAAATACCATAGACGAACCGATACGAAACGAACGCATGATATTGCAGATTAACCAACGACATCCCTGAATACGCAAGCGAGGTGTTTGGTTTTCTTTTGCCAGCGATTCCGATTCTCAATTTCAATTTTTTCTAATTCACACTACACCGAAATCGCATCTTGAATTCTGATTTTCATACGATATTCCGATTCACGCTCTGATTTTGCTCGTACTTCATTATTCCCTAAGTGGCGAACTTCATTGGGCTTGCATCCGGAAGCATTGTTCTTGTTCTGATTATTTTTCTTTACTCTTCTGCGTTCTTATGACGTATGAATGTCTGTCTTTTTTTTCTTCTTCAGAGCCTGTCTTGTTCTTACCTGGATCTTTTTTGATCTTTCCTCTGGAGCTGTGAGAGTTTGGCTATTTTTCGCTCTTTGTTTTCCCGACAGGTTTTATCCTAGAGGAATGGCTGTTTTGATCATAGTGATCTGCCAATCAACTATCTTTATCTTGATCATTTTGACTTTTCTACACATGTAGCTTGTAGTAAGATGATGGATCAGTATTAGGTATCATCTACAGGTCAGACACTGATGTCAACAAACTGTAACAAAAAAGTCACAAATGAATCCCTAGCAAAAGGGCCGGAAAGATGTAAAATGTAAAGTAAGATAGGGGTATAATTTATAAAAAGGAATTTGCAACAAGTCAACAAGCATTAGATCACCTCTCCAATTTCTTCTTCCGCTCCGCAAGCAACGCCTCGATCTTCCTCAGCTGAAGCGCCAGACCCTTCTTTTCAGCATGATCAAGGAGCCACTCCTCCATACCACGACGAACTTGACGCATGGAATGCAAGACAGGAAGAAAAAGCGACGACGAAGCATCTGGAGGACTATTTTCACGCTCGATACGCTGCCAGCGTTCGGCACCAGGGTTTAACAGGAGATCGAAGACACCGGCCCAGAGTTCGCGGTCCCAATATCGTTTGAAAGATTCACGAATACGATAGGTGCGGGGCGATCCGGCCGATGCGTTTTCGTCATTTACGGGTGTGGAGTCGACATATTTGCCGAAGAGCAGGACGTGAATGACGCCTGCGATACCGTATAGATCGATTTGGTACGTCCATGGTCGTTTCTCGCGGATTTCGTTGCACTCGTGAGTGACAGTTTCCCAGTCAGCGACAAATTGGACGGCGGGCGAGAAGGCTTGCATGTCGATACCGCGCCCGAAGTCAATTAGGGCGAGGCCTTTTTGTTGCCAGCCATGGGAGCCGCTTGCAGAGTAGTGAATGCTTTCGCGGGGGTCGAAGGAAGGCTCATCGGTACCGAGGTCGAGGAGGGAAAGGGCTTTAGCGGGTGGTTCGTTGGAGTTTGGTTCGTCAAGACGGACAAGGCAGTTATCTGCTTTGATATCGCCGTGTAGGACTCCATTTGCGTGGAGAGCTTCAACAGTGCGGAATAATTCAACGGAGAAGAACATTGCCAAGGCCTCTTCGAGACCGCCTTCGGATGTATGATTCGAGTTGAGAGATTCATTGCGAACGATATTGACAAGGTCGAGCAATGTGCCTTGTCCTCGGTAGTCCTCCACTAAGAAGCTTTCCCGTTGGTGTACATGTAGCTCATGTGCACGGACAATGCTATCTGTGGCTCGGGAATCGACGGATTGTCGAAGACGATCGTAGGCTGTGCGGATCATGTAGAATTCCCATGCACTCGAAGGTCCGTTTTCGACCTTGACTGCCTCGAAGGGGAATCGAGGTGTGTCATAAGCGTTCGGCGATTTGATAAGGCTTGCACCGTCGTCGGAGTCGGAACCGTACGCTTCAAGGCTGTCGACACTTTCAGCTAAGTAAACAGGGGCGTATGCACCGGCTCCAAGCTCTCGCCGAATGATGTAGCTTCGTTCCGCCCCCGGGAATTCCAGGATAGGTGTGTCGAGTGCATGGTCGTCGGCGCCTTTTGATCGTCTGGTATGAGTCTTGACAAACTTTTGGATCATTGAAGCATAGTTGCTGTCTTCAACATGGCCATGGTAACCAGTATAAGTGGCTAGTGGTGGCTCCAAAGAATTGAGGATCGTGTTGCGAATGCCCTTGTCAGTCGGGTTGCACTGTAAATCTCTAATTATAGCTTCCCGCCTCTGTAGTTTAGGCGCAAGTGCCTTGAAAGCTGTAGGACTGAATGGCACGTCGGTTGCGGATGTGACGGTATGGTCTCCTTGAAATGGTGTGCTGGTTCCAAATGGACTGGAAAGTAGGAGATCGTGAGCTGGCGATCGAGGCTTGGAAGGTGTCTTGGCGTTGTAAATGCTGTTGCGGGCAGTTGTCAAAGAAGGAATGGAACATTCTGTTCGCTCCACAATAGGTGTCATGAAAGGCAGCCGGTTCTGAGCCATGATCGCAGGATCGCGGTAGGTTCCCCAAGGCGGAGCATAGTCGTCAGGCATTTCTGGCACAAATCCTTTTCTGTCTGGTGTTCCAAGCGTTGAACTCTCTGCATCTTCGTCGTCCTCATCATTGACGACAGAGCGTGAGGTAACGTCAGTGTTTTCGATGTCAGGAATATCGCGGTCAGCATTGAATTCTGTCCAATCGCTTCCCTCGCCATCGACACTTTCAGCTAGGGTGGTGTTGGCATAATCAGTGTCGTCGTAAGATTTGTGGAATGTCTGAGTCTCTTCATCGCCAAAGTCACTTGAGGCCGCCGAGATGTGTCCTGTGCCTGTACTATCTCCTGTACTAGCAGCATCATCATCTTCATAATCGCTGTCGCAAAAGCTATCGGCGTCATCTTCTGTTTCAGCTTTCAATGGTTGATTGAAAATGCTGTAGATCTCGTCCGTTGCTGCACGAGTGTGCATGGTCATTGTCGGTTCCCGAGTACTCTTTCGTCGGACCTTCTTTTTGGCTGGGGAATCGAAGTTCATTTTGACTGGGCGAAGTGTCAGCTTGGGGTAATCATCAGGGCCAATGGCTTAATCCACTCACCTGTTTGTGTTTGGACTGTTTCTCCCTTGACCTTGATGCGATTTGATTTGCTGGACCTGTCTTCATGGCTTCCATCTTGAGTTTGAATTTGTGAATGGCTATCTATGGTCAAATTCTGGGCAAGATGCCCTGGTAAGTCTTCAAGTGGGTGTGATGTCACTGGAAAAGCCTCGGAGCCGGCTGCGTTTCCGGAAATTTGCTGCAGAGGCTCCTTTTGCTTGCGCCAGTCCTTGTACATCCATCCACGTTTGATAGCCCTGAGCTCCTCAAAACTCATCTCGTGGGTAGGGTTTGTGCGGTCAGGGTATACGGATTCCAGGTCGACAAATACACGTTCTCGTCGGCCGGTTCGCGGATTAACGGCTTCCCTTACATGATGCTCGGGTACTTCTGTGGGCTGCATTGGCTTTTTGGAAGGAAAATCTGGATTTGACTGAATACATAATAAAATACCATAGGTTCATGCCAGCAATTAGTCCTGTGATCGTAAATATATGGAGGTCTGAACAGGGAAAGGAGATCCCGGGATGGGAACTAACCTGATCTCTGAAGATTGCCATCTTTTGGGCCGGCGCAGCCTTCTTGCCAACCTTCAAAGTCTCTCCTGCCCATGGCTTCGCCTCCACTTCATTCTCTTTCTTGCGATCCCGGATTGACCCAATGCTTTCCCAGCCCTTTGTCGGTCCACCGGTTGCGGGACCCGGCGCAGCCGAGTCAGCATCTGAGAAAATAGCCATCTTGGGCTTTCCGGATTTTGTCTTCGGAGCAGCACCCGCCTGAGGCGAGGACCGTGATGCTTGAGGATCCGCAACGGTATCGGATGGGGCGAATGGATCCATCTTGGCGGCCAGCGCGGGACGAACTTTCGGTAAAGCGGGCGAAGACGGGCCGGTATCTTGTTCGCGTTGATCGTATCGTTGTTGAAACTCGTTGTATTTCCGTGCCAACCTCTCCACCGGTCGCGCCTCGCGGTCCATACCCAGCCTGTAAACCTCGTCGGCTTGTGACCAGCGTCCAGCGCCCTCTAGCCACCCAGCAAATTCTTCATAGAATAGTGCTAAGCTCTCACCGATCCGATGACGGGCGAGGAATGCAAATGTTTCGCGTGGGGCATCGGAGAAGAGTCGAACGTAATGAAGCCATAGTCGTAGATATCGAGGATCATTTCTGTAATGTGAACTTGAAAGGAAAGACTTTGTTGCCCGTTCCAAGAGAGGTAGTAGGCCAGATTCGGGAGTTGCTTGTGCGGACGGATAGGCGTTCAGGGTCCATTTTACATATCGGTCGTAAACGTCAAGGGGATCGTCCGATTCTCCTATTGATTGCAGTTCACTTTCGTATTCTTGGCGCATAGCATCGTTAATAGTTCGTGTTCCGTTTGGTGATGGCGATGGAATTTTGTCACTGTTGCTGCCACCTGAAAAGATTCGGGCGAGCTCTCGAGCTGATCGGCCACCAGGCAGTGATTGAACGTTTTCCTTTTGTGCCTCGATGATATCAAAATCAACCAGTTCATCGGAAGCCGCCATATCGAGAAGAGTTGAGATACGAGATCTCAAATTCCCAAAGTCTCGAGGTATGTGAAGCTAGAAGTTCAAAAAGGGCAACTGTGTGGAGGGGCTGCAAAGGGAATTGATTTGGTTATCGATAAACATCACATGACCGTTGCCCTGGCAATAGTCACGTGGCACTGTACTTCGCACCTCATTGATTCCAATGACGTCGACCTGACAGCATTGTCAAATATCCAATAACATTGTCAAGATTGAAACAACGTTCAGATTTACTACACAGCAATAACAACCCGGCAATTGGGATATTTGTAGCTGTCGCTGCGGATCTCTGATCTATCAAGATTGGGCCAAATCCTCGACCCACTTCAATTGAAGGAAAAACACTAGATATCATACACTGCACATCCAGTACTATGTGCTGCGAATCACCCGAGTCGCCGGCACGCAAAGAATCAGGACCAAAAGCAACTCACAAACGGAACATCAGCAATGGCACGTCTGAACTTTCGCCAAGACGATCCAAACGCCAGAAGTCAACCGCAAATCTGAAGGAACAATCTGACTCAGAAGTTGAAGACTTTGAAACTGAAGATACTGCTCCTGTGTCTAAAGAAGAGGAAGAGGATAAGCCAATTCCCACGAATACTGCCGAAAAGAAGAAAGTCCCGATTAAAAAGGAGCCCAAGGACGGCGCCCAACCCAGGAAGGCCAGAAAGTCCAAGAAGGACCAGGAGGCCGAAATGATCCCTTTGGCACCGCGGACTAAGGGCTTGCGCATGTTTGTCGGCGCTCACGTTAGTGCTGCTAAAGGTCAGTGCCTTCCAATCAGCCCTCGGCCAGCAATAGCTCAATTCTTATCAAACAGGTGTCTTCAACTCTATACACAACAGCGAACAGATTGGGTGAGCTTGAGTATTTCTCGATCAATTACATCTAGCGTTGTTGCTAATACTAAAATAGAGGAAATGCATTTGCTCTGTTCTTAAAGTCGCAGCGGAAATGGGACAATCCGGCTCTTCAAGACGAGCACCGAGATCAGTTCCTTAAACTATGCGCAGAAAAGGGCTACGATGCATCCAAGTAACTGCTTCTGATATGTCCGACCTGAACATCTTACTTACTTTTACATTAGACACATTCTCCCTCATGGCTCATACCTTGTCAACTTGGCTCAAAGCGACAAGGCTAAGTCCAAGCAAGCATACACCTCTTTCTTAGATGATCTCCGTCGTTGTGAAGCCCTGGGAATCAAACTCTACAACTTCCAGTATGTAGATCGTTCCCAACATTGAAATTGATACTAAACCCCCTCAGCCCAGGAAGTACCAACCAAACCCCATTGCCAGAAGCGCTCTCTCGGCTCGCAGAAATGCTTACCCAAGCCATCACCGAAACCAAAACCGTCATACCGGTTCTAGAGACAATGTGCGGCCATGGAAATTCAATCGGAGGCGCACTCTCCGAGTTCCGGGATCTCCTAGCTCTCATCCCAGAAGAACACCACTCCCGAATCGGCATCTGCGTCGATACCTGTCACAGCTTCGCAGCAGGATACGACCTAACTTCGCCAGCAGGATTCAAAGCCTTCCTTGATGAGTTCGACGAATTAATTGGAATCAAGTTCCTGCGAGCCCTGCATCTGAACGACTCTAAAGCGCCGCGCGGAAGTAAGCGTGATCTACATGCTAATATCGGCACGGGATTCCTGGGTCTGCGCGCGTTCCATAATGTCATGAACGAGCCTCGCTTCGAGGATCTGCCTATGGTGCTTGAGACGCCTATTGATCGGGTTCCGGGCAAGGATGATGCTGAGGGCAGTGATAGCGAGACTGCGAAAAAGCCAAAGAAGGGCCCCAAGGCTGGAGCTGCGGCTGTCCCTAACCCTGGTGTTTGGGCCCGTGAGATCAAGCTGCTCGAGTCTTTGATTGGAATGGATGCCGAGGGAGAGGAGTTCAAAGCTCTTGAGGCTCAATTGTCGGAAGAGGGTCGTGCTGAGCGTGAGAGACTTCAAGATCAGTATGAGAGGAAGATGGAGGCAGATGAGAAGAAGAAGGCTAAGGGAGCAGCGAAGCCGAAGGGTCAGAAGAGTCTTAAGGATATGATGACCCCTGCGAAGAAGGAGTAGATCCAGAAAATTACACTCTGCTCTATGTATGTAACAACAAGTACCCTATCAGAATTAGGATTCTCTTTTTACATCTCTTTTCAAACTCCTTTTAAGAGTACCTAGCTATCCACGGTCTATTTTACGTAGAAACAGCACAAAGAGGGACGGACTCAAATAGAATTTACTCAGGGACTTAGTTTAATTATTATATTCTATAACTAGCCTTTATTGTAATAGGTTTATTGTTGTTGTTGATTTACTTTATTGATTGCATTGTTCTGATTACTTCGAAAAAGTACTACTGCACCCGAAGGCCGGTGTAATGTGAGTAGAGGAAATTCAATTGATGGTATAGTGGTATCAATTAAGCCAAAAGCTAAAGAGCTCCTTGATGCAAAAAAAGTTGTACTCTGGTCATTCCAGAATATGACCAATCCGTAACTGTAAGTAGACATGTGATTCCAATGAGCATGCCACTTTCTTCGAGTAGGTCACAGACCCGTCAACATCGAAGATGCACAGGTATACAAAACCATCACATGTACAATGTAAGGTGAAAGTAAGAGAGGTGAAAATGAACGTGATATGCTGGTGTTAAGTATGATATTGGGACCGAACAGGTGAAAGGGACGAGCTCGACTGCACGCCCGGTGATACTTCACGACCAGGGGCATGGAGATGAGGAAATCCAGCCTCAGCCATTGTTGTGATAGTTGGTGGTGCGGACTTTAGAAGAGAAGGTGGCCCATCGTCTTCTGGGATGGTAGTGGAGACCGAGAGACCGCCTCTGACACCGCTGGCACGAACTCGGAATGAACGCCGTTGGTCGCCAGCTGGCAAGATTTCGTCATTGAAATGGCCGCCCGGTGCGGGGCTGACGATGCTCGAGTCTTGATGTGCAACACGGCTATAGTCTCCCGGTTCACCACCGCTGTCGCCCTCGCCTTCCGTGTCAGTCATAGGACTCGACTCGCGACTCCAATCGTCTTCCTGAGGCTCGGTTTGCATTCCTGCAATTTTCATATAGTTGTATGCTGCGATACTGCTGATCGTGACAACTAGACCGGTCAAGTTGACCGCTGTGAGCTTATCGTGGAAGATAATGCCCGCTGCACTGATTGTCACTACCTCCTTGAATATGCCGCAGATACTCAATGTGACAACCGAGGAACGCTTCAGAAGCGCAAACTCAGAAGAAATCATGCAGAATGCAAGAACTCCAGGGAAGATTAGGAGGAAAGACCCTAGTAGGTCACCATGCTTGCTGGAAAGTGCAAGGTAACCCTGGTAGATTTCGCGGGGGCCCTCCACGGAGAGCGCAATGATAATAAGAGAACAGAACATGACTGGAGTAAGAAGGAAAAGGGTTGAGAAGGGATTGGAAGTAGCCGGGTGGCGGAGTAAGAGAATCTGTGTCAAGCCCCAACGGAAGCCCGAGAAGAATGCAGACGCAATGACCAGTGTGAAACCAAGCGCGTTGAAAGCAGCCTCTCCAGCAACCATCATCACCACGCCTATTGTCATTGTGGCGATGATTATGATCAATTTCATGGAGGGCGATTCAAGGCGGAAAAGGAACGCGAATAGCAAAACAAAGGCCAGAGCGGATGATTTGCACATGGTTAGGAATGTAAGAGAGATAAACTTGAGGGACATGTTTCCAAGGCCAACATCAAGCGAGGTTGCTGCACCACACGGGACAAGGCGAGTGAAGTAGAAGAGTTTGGATATGAGAGGTTGTGGCTCTTCAGGGCCATCGATGGGAGACGTGGTCGCAGACCCGGTCGGTTGCCGCGGACGAAGCGATGGAAATATCCAAAGTATTATAGTGGCGAGAGTAAATTGTACAGCCATGTGCAAGCTCGTTGTGAAAAGAGGGAAAGGAAAGACGACATCGTCCTCGGAGAACATCCACTTGTTATACTGCAAATACGAGAATCGAATTGGGTTAGATTTCTTTCCATGATATTCGAGAATTCCATTTCTGAGAACGGGAAGCAACTCACTATTGAAATGGACAAGGAAAAGAGATACCACATCATGATCAGCCCGCCATTAATGAGCAACTTCTTGACGACATTGCGATCCGAGAGAATCTCGCGAATGTTTCCTTGGCCCTTCACATCCGCAATTCGAGCATCCAATTTGCGGCGTTGTCTTCGCCTTCGACGTCGCTGACGTCTTTGGCTTGCTGTGAGTCCTGTTTCTTCATCATATTGGTCATCATCTGAGCTCATGGGATCCAGCTCCAGGCTCTCTGTAGCGGAAATCTCAGAGGCATCAGCATCCTCTGCAGTTAAAGGTTCTTGCTCTTCGCGCTTATTTCCTCCATCTGCATGCGACCATAAACCATCGTCTCTTCGCTCTGTGGAGACCGCTTGTGATCGCCCTGCCCCGGCGAGCATGGAGCTGCGCCGACGGTGGTGACTGCCGGCGGAAGGCCCCATTTTGGGGGATAGGGACAGTTTAATTCGAATTTAAGGGAGCGGTAAAAACGAGATATGACTGCCCCATGTGAGCTGAGTAAGTGGAAGGGGAAAAATGTGTGTCACACGACAGTTTGCCAAAGCTAAAGTCCGAATTGTCGAGAGGAGAGTCGAGGTCGGAGAATGCTGACAAAGATTTGATAAAGGGAGGGGAAACGAGTGTAAGAGAAACTTGATTATCAAATAATCATTCAAGTTATTTGATTCGGAAAAGAGAAAACAAATGGAAGAAAAGAAACAAGGAAAATGAGTCCATGAGAATCAAGATTGGCCAGAATGGTGAATTTCTCCTGAGCAACAAATCGACTCCATCGGTGTCCTCTTACTGGTTCCACCGATCTTTTCTTCACTCCACTGTCCGGTCGATCCGGGGTCATAAAGGAACATAAAGAAGTTGAATAAGTCGAGAACAATTTTGTGAATTCTCTTTTTGCCCTTTTCTGGTTCCTGATTCAATTGGCGGATTGATACCTCCGATTCTGATGCTCGGGTACTATACGTTCAAGGCAATTCTTGGGTTATAGCCATGTTAAAAGCCCTGGAGGAAACCCTCGGTGAAATGAGGTGGCGTATGACTTGAAAGCAACCATTTCAGCTTGAATCCTGATGGTGAAAGTGAAAATACCGAATTTGAATGAATAAGCTTCTCTAAAGCACTATGAACTGATCAGTGGTCCCTGGTCGATCTCATTAGGCTTAACTCCCATGAGGAAAATGTCCTAACCCATCTGGCATAGCCATGACCTCAGACTGAACCAGTATCATCATCATGTCGTGGTTTCTCCCATAAGTTCCGAATCGAATATATGTTGGACAATACGGATGCTGGGTTTCAAAGGACATTGCGTTTGTTCGTTTGTCTTCAACCTCTTTTCCCTTCCCATTTTCTTCCGATTGGTGCTGCGGAAGAATATTGGATTATCTTCAAGCTCATCAGTATCCCTGATAAGCATTGGATCAATTATTCATTGTTCATCCTCACTGCCGTCATGACCGAACTCGCGTACAATGCCATTGAGGACTATGGCTTGATCGGGGATATGCACACATGTGCCCTGGTCAGCAAGGCCGGTAGTTTGGACTATATGTGCTGGCCAGTCTTCGACTCTCCTACCGTATTCTGCCGCCTGCTGGACGAAAGGAAAGGGGGTTACTTCTCCGTGGCCCCCTACAAGACGGTCGTCGACGCCCACAGCAAGCAGCGATATCTTCCTTACTCAAATCTACTCGAGACTCGATGGACCAACGAAGATGGGGTCGTGACGATGCTGGACTACTTCCCGGTCACCCCCAAAAAAGCCCCCCAGTCGGCCCGTATTTTGTCGGGATATTGTCCCTGCAATGAACCCGGAATCAACCGCTTCAAGTCGGGACTGCAACACTCGGGCGTGATCAGAAAGTTGGAATGCAGCCGTGGGTCGATGGAATTGGAGGTGGAGTTGTTCCCAGCATTTAATTATGCGCGAGACTCGCACAACACCCGTGCCAAGTTGGAAAACGACATGCAAAAGCACCAACTTCAGACCGTTCATTTTGAGAGCGAGACAGAACGGTTGCAGCTTGAGATCTTTGCCGACTCACGGGAGCCAGACAAGCTTGGTTTCCCCTCGGCAGCTTTGAAATTGGAAGAGCGTTCGGGGTTGAAAGGCCGCGGTTTATTTGCCCGGCTCCGTCTGTCGGCGGGCCAGACCGTTCATCTGGTGTTGCACAGTCCCGAGAAGTCTGTTCCCAGCTCGGCCACAATGGCTGCCTACCTGTGGAAGATGGAGGAAGAAACCTCGGACTACTGGACCAACTGGACCCGCAAGTGTGCCTTCCGTGGTCATTACCGGGAGACAGTCGAGCGCAGCCTGCTCATTCTCAAACTGTTGACTTACAAGCCAACCGGTGCCATTGTCGCGGCACCGACCTTCTCTCTCCCCGAAAATGTGGGTGGCTCCAGGAATTGGGATTATCGGTACTCCTGGGTGCGTGACACAGCCTTCACGCTGTATGTCTTTTTGAAAATGGGCTACAGTGAAGAAGCGGAAGCGTACGTCAACTTTATCTTCGATCGGATCTTCCCGCATGCTGCCCTAGACCTTGATCCCAACAGCAAGAGACCCTTTCTTCCCCTGATGTTCACCATTCGGGGTGAGTACGATATTCCCGAGGTGGAACTTGATCATCTCGATGGATACAAAGGCAGCAAGCCTGTTCGCGTGGGTAACGCGGCCGTTTTCCACACGCAGCTGGACATTTACGGCGAATTGTTGGACAGTATTTACCTGTACAACAAACACGGCAACCCTATCACCTACGACCAATGGAACTCCATCCGACGCATGGTGAACTATGTTGTTAGCGTCCGAAACCAGAAAGATATGTCCATCTGGGAATCTCGTGGCCAGATCCAAAACTTTATCTATTCGAAGATCATGATGTGGGTTGCCTTGGATCGTGGAATTCGTCTTGCCGAGAAACGTGCTAGTCTACCGTGCCCAGATCGCTTCGATTGGATTAGAGTTCGTGATGATATGTACGACGAAATCATGACCAAGGGTTACAATGAAGAGCGCGGTCATTTCTGTCAGAGCTACGAGAGTCGCGACGTTCTGGATGCTTCTATCTTGATTGCTCCTCTAGTCTTCTTTGTTGCACCTAATGACCCACGATTTATTAGTACGCTTAAGAAGATCCTAGAAAGTCCCGAGAAGGAGGGTCTGTCTAGTGCTAAGATGGTGTTCCGTTACGATCACCTGCGGGCCAATGATGGTAAGTTCTCTTTTGTGCTTTTAGAAAATGGCTATTTGGAATATCACAAAATGGATGCTAAAGTAAATGTTACACAGGTGTGGGAGGAGGCGAAGGCGCCTTCATCATGGTAACCTTCTGGCTTGTTGAAGCTATGGCTCGTGTAGGGGCTATGAAAATATGACACCATTTTGATATCTGCTGACATTTTTGAAAATAGGCTGCTAAATATGATGTGCCAATTCCGAACATCTGGAAACTTGCACTTTCGCACTTTGACAACATCTTGTCCTACTCGAATCACCTGGGCATGTTCTCTGAAGAAGTGGCCATTTCTGGTGAACAGATGGGCAACAGCCCACAGGCATTCAGTCATTTGGCCTGTATTAGTGCTGCAATTAATCTGGAGCGACTTGGACGAGAAAGCGATTAAACCATTTACATACCTAGGAGGTATAATTGAGGTGGTTACAGACTGACTAAGAGATTTGTTTCAAGATTCTTTTTGTGAAATTCCATGTGTTTTGACAGCTATAGATCAACATATAATAACAGTTTCTTTGTTTTGTTGTCTATAGAGTCGACATGCCGCTTCTTATAGTTGGCTAGGAGTACAATATCATCACAATGTTGACAAAGTGATGTCTAACTTAAAGGAAAACAACCTTACTAATGACATTTAGAGTATAACTACATAGAGAAATTGCTCCATATCTTCACCATTCAAACAATATCCACTATTAATCAGCTAGATGCTCACTGCTAACAAAAATACAAGTACTCGTACAACGAAAACCGTTACGTAATATAAGCTCACCCGACTACCCCAGATTCACTTGTTCCATTACGATCACTGCTCTTTGTCCAAAACAAACACATTCAAGGAAATTCAAGCTTTTGTCCAGCTCCCAGCTGGAGATGTTCTTCATTACTCACATATCGTGCTATAGTATCGTCTTGAGCTCATAGGGAGTCTCTATGGCGGCCGCCAGCCTGGATTGGGTTGATAAGCCAAGCGCTGATCTAACGATGTCGTCGGATGAGGAGGGCTTTGCTTCCAGCCAGAGCACTGCCTCCGTTGAGCTTGAAGTTAATGCCAAACAGAATCTCACACTGGCATTGGAGAAGTTACACCTGGAGCAAGAGGGCTTGAACCAAGCTTCCATGCAGGAGGTGACCCCATTAACTTCCCGCACTGTCGCCGGTCCCCATCAAACTCCACCAGAGCCTGAAATACCAAAGCCACTACAGCTACTGGACCTTCCCTTGGATGTTTTAAAGGAAATTATCAAAGAGGTAACACAAGCTTGCCTCGCAGGTTATGAGGATTTAGCTTACGATTTTGATATAGGTAACGCATACAAATGATCTGACTTCGCTCGCCCTCACTTGCTCTACCCTGCATTCCCTAGCCATTCCACACATGTACTCGCGCTTCGATATCGTCTGGCCCGAGTCTCTGAATCCACCTACAGATGATTACTCCGGGGTGGATGCGCTGTCTTATGGTTTGTCTACACTGGTTATGGGCGAGGATGTATTCAATCGACTACCACTGCCTGAGAATGATTGGACCCCAAAAGGCTGTGAGACATGCGGCTGTGATAAACACCATCATAGACCGGAGTCGGAGTCGGAGGTGGAGGACAGCGGAGCTAGATTCCGGTCGCGCAGAGGCAATCATTATGCCCAATTCACTCGCACATTTTCTATTGGAAATGGCCCTCTGAGCTGGGTACAAGAGTATTCGGTAACCAAAGAAGTCGGTAAAATGCTAGGGACGTTGGTCGCTTTGGCAGTTGCACGGATGGTAAATCTCGAAGCCTTTATTTGGGACATGCCAACCGGAGTGGTTCGTGAGATCTGGCTGGCCCTTGCATCGCTGGCAGACCGACCTGGACATGATTGTCGCTTGGAGCGAATCTGGGTGCGCTGGCACGACAATTCAGAGAATGCTCTACGCAGCTCGTCGGCCGCAGCAACCAGGCTCTTCCAGAAATACAAACATGTCGAACACCCTTCACTGTCTGTATTGCCTCCACTTAAGAGTGTGGCTGTTCTTGACATAGATGAACCTGCGTATGTGGAGGAGCTCGCAATTCTCATTGAGCGATCGCGTCGCCGTTTGACGGAACTTCGAATCGGCATTGCGGAAAAGGCGCACCTGAAGCCTTGGTTGCTTTGTGAGAAGGATTCCGACGGCACGTCAAGTTGGCCTAGGGCTAATGGTCTACTTGGAATCTTGGCACGACAGCAACCGTCGAATATGCAGGATGATGCTGCATATCCCTCCGACGGCAAGTCGAAAACACCACAGGGTTTGACCAACGTCGCTCATAAGTCCTCGGCTGCTACTGAGACCGAAGAAATGCCTTCCAATGATGATCAATATCATCAGAGTGTTACCAAGGATAGAAAGCCTTCGCCAAGCTCTGGTTTGTCAAATCGGAGTGACCGCTCACCTGTACCTTCCTGTAAATCTGACTGTGAGATGCTCAATCTCAAAATCCTTGAGCTAGAACGCGTTCCTCTCTCCGTTCCAACCCTTTTGCCAGCTGTTGATTGGACTGGCCTAACAACCCTTACCATTATGCGATGCGAAGATCACGAAAAGCTATGGAAAGCTCTTCGTCGCAAATATGCCCCTCCTGTTATACCGGCAAAGCGCTCCCTCGCAGACCGTCGAGAGAGCGCCAGTATGTCTGAATACACGCTAAACTTGAAACATATCCGTACGGACACTGTCTCGCCTTACCTGATGCTCTTTATTAAGGATGCGTTGGCTCCAAATACTCTGGAGAGTATCTTTCTACACGAAGCGCCAGGCCACGAATCTTCTGTGCAGATTGATGCCATCTACCGTCACATCCTGCGGAAGCATCGGCAGAGTCTTCGCAAAGTCTTGGTAGATGCTACAAGTCATTCTAGTCCTCGATCGCATAAGTGGATGTTCAATCACGAGATGATATCATTCGTCACGAGTGGAAAGATGCCGCAACTCAAGGAGCTGGGAATGGCAATGCATTATCGCGATTGGGTAAGAAAACCATCAGCAACATGATTTAGACTGAACGCTAATGATAATCCCGCAGCATTTCTTCCTCCAGAGACTACCTAGTATGCCCCAGCTTCGAGCCCTGTACCTCCCAAACATTCACCACACCGTCCATCGTGATCTCAAGGAGCTCGCTTTACAAGTGTTAGACATAGTCAGCATCCGCCCCGAGCTCAAAATCGCCTATATCGGTCTCCACACGAAATGCTATCAGATTCTTGAAGCAAGACACGACGACAACCCGCTAGACTTCGATGACAACCCCACAACAGACCATTCCCCACCCCACAGTGACGACGAAGACGATGGCTGGGTCAATCAACCCCACAATCATGATTCCGACGATGAATCCGTCCATGGAGATGCAGGGGCCGCAGACACCGAGCTCCTTTCTAGTGATCCGGACGACTATGACACCGAACCGGAAGAAGAGCAGGGTGCTTCGCGGATTCGGTACAGACTGCAGGAGATTCTATATTACGACGAAAAGGTGTCCATTTTCAAGGCGCGACACGGTGTTTTGTGAGGGTGCATGTTACTTTTGGTGTCCATCTGGACCATTTTCGGCGTTTGGGAATAACTTATGAGATACCATGGTTAGTATTTGCTGCTAATGACACTTTTGATGATTCGATGGCTGTAGACCCAGTAATTTCATATCGTATTCCAACACTTGCATACATCTAGAAAGTGACAAATTGTCAATATCGCTATGTTGTGTTGTAGACACTGAAAATTTAATCGCGTGCCAGTCAGCGCAAGATCAAGAGTGTTGAATAAATACGCTTAGCCACTGTCTGTACCGCATCTATAGAACACAATTATGAACTATTGTTCTCCTTCCTGATCCGGTAACTCTTCACGTGCTGCGTGTAATATATATACTCCCCCGTGTCCTCCTCTTCCTTACATCGCGTTCTTCCTCACAACTCGACTTATTCTCTTTCAAACTTATTCTTCTCTTTCTGTCTGTTTCACCGAAGCATCTCATTTATTGGCTCAAGGTTCGTCACTGGTATAAGAGTGGTGGATGCCACCATTAAGAGTTGCACATTTTCGAAGTTTGATGACTGCAATTGTACCTGCCTTTGTATATAAACACATTAACGAGACGTCAATAGACAACCTAAGTATCGATGTTGTAACCTGAATTTTTGTAGATATGTAGCGTGATTACGCTGTTGTCAGCCTACTCCTGCTGCAACTCAACAATAACGGCTTCACTAGAGTCCACTTCAAGTCGTACAGCTCCCTTCAACACTTTCAAAACCTCAGTATCATCTTTCCCAGTCCGCCCGAGTCTCCCATCTGTATAGTTCCAACTAAATCCACCCCACGTAATCCCAGTATCAGCACTCGCTCCCGGACCAACAAGCCTCTTGATCTCGGCAGATTTCACACGATGCGAGACATCAAGCGCAAACTTCTGTGAAGGTCTCGCGTATTTCGTTGTCGAATTCCACCCATCCAAATTAACAACCAGATATCTAGCAAGAACACCCGACTCGTAAATCGCATATGCGGACAAATCATCTCGCTCGAGATCCAAAGCTTTTACCTGAACGATTGGGTGCCGACCAATAGCTTCCGCTGCGACGAGTTGGCCATATAGCGGGGCCCGGACTTGCGGTGCTAGGCCGTTGTGTTCAACTGGTGTCCAGCCCGCATAGCCGAACGTTGTTCCTTGGATTAGATTGAAGCGGGTGATGTTCTGTTGAGGCGGATTGTTAGCTTTTTGGAATGTGCTGGTATGTGCGTTTGTGCTTACCACACTCATCCCATAGAGAAGGTAGTCGATCAACCAGAGAGAGCTTCCGAAGACGCCTTCTATCTGGCTCATGTTCAGATTTACGTAGTCGCTGTTTGTTTCGCCGAGAAGGAATGTGATGTTTGGGTTGTAGCTGTGAATCAGGGTCATGTCTTCGATGTACTGGGACAAGTTTCCGGTAACTGCAGTGTGGTTCATGAAAGATTCTAGATGAGTTAGTGTGTCATTCTTTTCAGAGACGTGCGGCTGTTCTAACCTTGGAGTCGGACCCAAGCTTGATTGCCGGAGGCGTATCTATATTTTGTTTTAGTGGCTTGTAAAAAAACATGAAAAGAAGTCATACTGATGCCACGACACCGATTTAACATGTCCATCCATGTCAATCCCATCTTTGAATGCTTGTGCTCTAGTTCTCGTTAGACCAAAAGGGAAAAGGAATGAATTAGTTGGGACCAAACTCACGTAGAGAAGCCATTGAGATTGAAGACAAATGTCAAAGCTTGGAACAACGTCCAGTCATTCAAACCGTATCTATTTCCATGCAGTACTTCCGTAGAGATAGCATCCGCAAAAGATCTCCATTCCTTGACATAATCTGCCACCGTATAATCCAGTGGCCTCACATCTCCCGGATAAAGATCAGGCTCATTTCCAATCTCAAAGGCATAGAGATTTCCCCGAATATGGCTTATCGCTGCTCGGGCTTCAGCAAGAGCATTTTCCAAGGCATTGCTTTTGTTATTGGCGAGATTCACTTGGAAGGTCCATGGTGTGCTGGGGAAATTTTCGAATCCTTCGAAGAAGACAGGTCCTAGGGAGACTTCGAGGGGAATACCATTGTCTGATTCGGCCGAGAGAACTATAGAGCTGCTCTGGGAGGTGTTCAAAATGGCGCGGTCTCTGAAAGTCACTTTGGTTAGTGCAGTTTCATATGGCATCTGGTAGGTTCATGTTACGCCGAAGTTCCGCCAACTCGAATATGTGGGTACGCTCCCGTTTTCTCATGTAGAAGATTGATGATATCTTGTGAGAAATGGTTTGGGCAACTCTTATTGCCTATCAAAACAGTGTAAGCACAGCGTATATCTGCCAAAATAGCATTGAATCGTACCTGCATAGTCCGCAAAGAAATGGACGGGCCACGAGAACGAGGCGAATGCATGATCAACTGGCTGAGAAGCACCGTGTGGTAAGTCTGTAGAAGCTTTGAGCTCGATTAAGTGCCCTGTTGCACCCAGCGAGTAGCAAAATGCCAATAACTTGACCAAAGACAGAGTATACATTGTATGTAAAGCTTATGATTATAGTCGACAAACTGGTAGCTTCCTGTGAGCAATCTCTCTATAGCTGACGAACTTCAATTTATATCAACATACTTACCCCGGATTTCGACCCATATTTCTCCAGAGTGGTGCAATATGTCATCATAATCTAGGTTCTCGTAACGATAAATCGGCTTTCACGGATCTCGGGTCGGATCTCGGCCACGAAGTAATTACTTTGAAGACTCAATCTGTTTGATGAGTAATTATCTAATATAGACCTTGAGACTCTGAGTAAATCATGAAAACGTAAGATGTCATTGTTCACGCTAAAAAGAAGGGTGGTACAAAATGGGTATTTAAGAGCGGAGCTCAATTGATATACAATGTTGTATGATGCAATCGCCAAGTCTTTCACGCAAACTCGCGATGAGCAGTCTCATACTGGGCTTGAATGAGCTGGGCTTCAATTGCAGCCCTCTTCTCTTTCTCTGCTTCGCTAGAGTTGTCCTTGAAAACGTGGTCCATTTGTTCGAGAGTTCGACCCTTGGTTTCGGGTACGAAGAAGTATGTCCAGACTCCGGCGAGCACACAGAAGATGGCGAAGAAAACATAGGCTCCGTAGCCGGTATCTTGGACGAGGGGTGGAGTGATGAGGCCCTATTGGCACATGAGTAATTCAGACGTTGAATGACAGGCAATGGGGACTCACGATGATGAAGTTATTGAGCCAGTTGGAGCAGGTCGACAGAGCGACACCCTTGGCACGAAGGGAAGACGGGAAAATTTCTGCGTCTGTTAGCAGCCTATACTTGGTTTTAGAGGGAAAATCACATACCAGATGGCAAGGCCCATGGAATAGGACCCCAGGAAGCTCCAAATGAAAGCATGTAAAACAACAAGAATGCCACACTAGTCCAACCCTCTGCTTTGTGTGACGGCCAATCCGAGGAGAATAGGCCGACCAAAATGGCAATGATAATGTGCGAGAGGGCCATTAAAGCTGCGCCCCAGATCAAAAGCTTGCGACGACCGACAACATCCATTGTCCAGATACTAGTGGTGACACCCACCAATTGCACGACGTTGAGAACACCAGACATGATGAGCTGCATGCTATAGTCGAGACCCATGGTCCCGAACAGGGTAGGCGAGTAGTAAATCAGGGCATTGATACCAACGAACTAGGCACTCAGTTAGCCAATGTTCATAGCTGCAATGTATAGAATCATGGAGATGACCTACTTGTTGGAAGAAACCCAATCCTACACCAATGTGAGTGCGACGCCAGCAGCCCTTTTTAAAGCAATCGGCCCAAGAGGAAATTTCAAGCAAAATGGCGTTCTTGTTACCGCCTCCCTGCAATTCCGGGTGCTTTTCTTTGTTCATCTCCTGGTGGAAGCGCACCTCAGCCTGAATGTCCAAAAATTCCTGGCGAATGCGTCTGTCGGATGTTGGCAGAGAACGAAGTCTAGCCAGACTTTCTAGTGCTTCATCATTGCGGCCCTTTGAAGCCAGCCAGCGAGGCGAGAAAGGAAGAGCGTAAACACCTGCGGCAAGAATGAAACCCGGGATCATCTGCAGCAAGAAAGGGAGACGCCAGGCCCATTCGCCGACCATGTATTGTGTACCATAGGTAATCCAGAAAGCGATCACGATTCCGAGGACAATACACCATTCTTCAAGGACCAAGAGGGTACCACGGCATTCAGGGGGACCTAAAAAGAGAAAACAATGAGCATTTAGGTTTTAGGGGGATGAAAAGGATATAAAGGTTGAACATACTAATTTCGGAGATGTACAATGGTGCAACCATAGACAACATGCCAATTCCAACACCACCAATCAACCGAGCCACCACCAGCATGGGGTACCCAACGGCAGCAGTCTGAAGCACAGAGCCAACAGTAAAGATAATAACAGCGACGATAATCGAATACCGTCGGGAGATCTTATCAGCGATCCAACCCTGATTCAAAGCACCGACTAAAGCCCCCAGCTCAATCATAGCAGTCAACAATCCTTTCGCAAAGCCCGAGCCGGGGTTACCCTCATCAATGCGCGGAAACTCAAGCAAGAATTGATCCATGACCAGAATGACTGACACGACACCCTGGTCATAACCGAAGAGTAAACCACCTAGTGTCGAGCAGGCGGCACATAGAAGAACAAAAGGGTTGGCTAATAGTCCCTTGAGACCGGGGGGGCCATATGGTTCCCGGTCTGAGGCAATGTTATCGGCATGATGAGAGAAGCCTGTTACCACGGGATCCTGGGATACTTGTTTTGTGACGGGGAAATCATCGGCCATCTTGAAGACAGTTATACACCGATGATGAGTCTGAAAACTCAATTATATAATATAAATAAAGCTGAAGAAGATAGATGATTCTGCTCCGGAGGCACCCCGTGGATACTTATACCCCGATCTCACACCTAAATAGGGTATAGATAGTAGACAAGGTTCCGCAAACCGGTATAGAAAGTTTCCGGTAGGCAAAACGCTCTAGCAAAGGCCGAACCAAGTCGGGGTAGATAATGGTGTATACGGTTGGACCCGTACTAGAGCGGGTTGCCGCGGTCAATATGGGGGAAGATCGGCGCTATTCTTTGAGTTGAAATGTGGAGGAACATAATAAGACGTCTTCTATTGGCGGCTATTGACTACTTTGGGAAACATCTTTCTCTTTCTCTTTCTCTTCTCTTTCTCTTTTGTACATTGGTAGATTACTGTTATATACTCGGGTATACTTGGGCTGTTAAGAGTGAGGCCTTTCGATTCAACCCTAACCCTTTTATAATCAAAATCGAGGAAGCGTTCTTATACTGAACTAATCCCTGTAAAGCTCTAGGCCCGCTTTATTTTCCCCGGCCTCTCCAGGTTTCGGCGAAAAAACCCCCTCAATAACATTCGGTCTTACACCGAGCCTACCTTTGGCTGACCCACTTCTAGCCAGACGTTGATTGAGGATATTATATTCCGTTCTGAGAAGTAACTTATCTTACAGTGATTCCCTACCTAGGTAGGTGTAAACCCCAAGTTGACTATCCAATGTAGATGTACTTATACTTCGTCTCTCTACATGCCTACATATATATATATTGAATGTTCAAAGTACAAGTCAATTACCATGAGGCATTAGCCCTATAATCACTCGGTAAAGCACTGTTCCGCCATGACGAATGTTGCCAAGGTCAAAAGGTCATCATATAGGTTTAGAACTCCATCACTTGGCTGCATCGGGTCGTCATACTCGGGAACCCCAGTGACTTTAGGCGCCAACCTATCCCGTGATACGTTAATGCTTAGTATTGACCTATGCTCGTGAACATGATCCCTTCATATGACTGAATTAATAATAGGAACCAAATAGTAGGTAATAACATCCTCATTCCCCACGGGATAGAAACCACTCGAAGGAAATAAACCGCCCTTCCCCCTTTAATATCCATTCATTTCTCTCAAATTTCGGAAATCGTTGTCCTTCGATCATTGCGGAATTAAACATTGCGGAGATACTAAGCGGTGACTTGCGGCAACCAGTTTCCTTCGACGGATACCAATTCCCGAATCCTCCCCCCCACGTCACTACCCTTGTCAAACACTCGGACTTCTACATTGTTTTCAAAATGGCTTCCTTTGTAGAGGACCTATGGTCGAGCATCTTTACCCCAGGACCCACACCGACCCTCTTGATCGCAACCAACGTCAGCTTCGCCGCCCTCCAGTTCATTTTCTTCGCCCTACTCCTTGCCACCTATAGCCTCCACTTCGTCGCCTTATCTATCATCAGTGGTGGACTATGGTATTCTATCAACTGGTTCGCCGCAGAGGTGCGACTTGCCCAGCAAGCGCAGGAAATTGAGAAGGAAAAAGAAACAAACACGCGCAGCAAAACACCCGGAGACGGCACCGACAGCGAAACAGAGACTGAAGATGTCAAGTCTAGTGCTGTCACGACTGGGAGCACAAGCGCAACCTCTGGCTTTTTGTCCACCGAGCGGGATTCCAAGAAACGACCCAGCGCTAGTGGTGATGGATCTGGGTATGGGAGCACGGATAGCGAATGGGAGAAGGTTGATGATACCCAGTCTTGAAGGCTTCAAGTATTTACTTGAGGATGAAGGTTTGAGACGTGTGCGATAGTAAAGTGATCTCCAACCTGGGGTTTGGAGCTTTGGAGCTTGGTAGCACACATTCCGAATCCCCGTGCTTTTGTCTGAGCACATCAGACGCGTCGAGATAATGTGTAACAGCCAGTCTTGCACAGTCTCACACCGTCTCTCCGCGTTTGAGTTCCTCGGCTTGAATCTGTTCTCGGTTTATACATACGCATCTTGTCTTTTCTGAGTGATACCCCTCACACGATGTAGATGGTTTGATTTACACTTTGTATTGCGCTTGCAATATACATTCTCATTAGACAACTTTATTTACATGATTCAAATGCAAACAATTTATAATAGCAAAGACCTGATCTTTGATGTCTTTTGCACGCAATGTGGATTTTATGCCGGCGGTGCAAACCCAACAAACGCGTTGTCCCGAATCGCCAAAACATTGACCTCATCAATACATTACACGGGCAGAAGTAGCGCTCAACTCATCTATTAATTTCACAATGTCCGATGTCCCTTGAACAGGATGCTTTCAACCGTTCCCCTCAATGTGGGACGTAGACGCATAGCTGGCTCCGTCTTCTCCCCCGCGTCTCTCGAAGCTCACCCGCTAAAGCCAACGGATTCCCAACCGGGCGACTCCTTCCAATCGACCGATTCAACCTCTACGTTCAAAGCAGAGTCACAGTCCAATTCCTTTGCGACTATTGGAGGATCCGCGGGTTCTCCATCTGCAGACGATGACATCTTAGACCATGCACTTGAAGCGTCCAAAGAATTTCTCTCCGTGCCCAATCTGGGGTTCGATTCCCTTTACGATTACTGCGAAACGGATGGCAGTGAGCTGCTAACGGAATGGAATCGACTCAGCCCGCCGTCGAAGGAGACCGCGGAGGCACTGGAATATCTTGTGCGGACTTCTCCGTGGGCATTGTTTGAATGGCATGGGAATGATATCAGGAGGCATTTCCTGGTTAATTTCCGAGATGGACTGTCTAAGGTGAGGACGCGTGTTGTGTGAACAATTGGCTTATGCTGACTATTATAGCTCTTGGCTTCCCCCGATAAACAAGGTCTCCTCCGGAAAATCGTGGACTGTTTACAGCTCGCGCGTCGAATTTACCTCACGCCTGTCGTGCACTACGTACTTCCTTTGATAGCCACTCCCCACCAAAGCGGGCTCCTCGCTCAACTGCAGCGTGCCTTCCATACTGTCGTATCATACAGTCTTCCGTGGCAGGTCATTGCGCCGCTTCTTGCCAGTGAACTTACGCGAGATGCTGTGGTTATCCTGGGGATTGACACCTTTGACGAAAATTATGAGCTGGATACCATGAGCGTGGATGAAATGGAGGTGGAGCGAACTTACTCCGTTTCGTACAAAGACTGGAGAGAGGAAACAGCCGAGGCGCGTGCACACATGATGGTCGAGGGCGAGGATCGTCGCGTGACCATCGCACGGGATCAACTATTGGCGTTCCTCAATGGCCTACAGCTTGTCGGTCTCGGCGCTGACAAGGCCCAAAAAGTGTTCGCAGAAGTCATGAACATTCTAATGGGAGACTTTATCACTGCCGCATACTCCGGCGAGTGGGAGTCGCCCTCGACTGCACCGCAACACCTGGGCCAATGGATTGAGAACGTATACGCACGCCTCGCGGTACAAGTCCTATCAATAATCCACTCTAATGCTCCCACCACCCAATCCGGGGCCATGGATGTGAGTTTTGGCGATGTAGAAAAATGGCGGGTGATGGGCACTGCTCGACTTGGAATGCTTCGAGTCGGCGAGCTTTTCGATGTCGTCGTTGATTGGCCTGCGAGCAGTGGAGCGGTGGAAGATCTGCGACACTTCGTAACTCAGACCAGGCCACGGGCGTATGTGACGCATTGGTTTTCATTAAATCTACAGCAGCGGCTACTGCATCCTGGAGCTTCTACTGTTGAGATATTGCAGGTCTACATCTCAGTCATTCGAGCTTTCCATCTGTTGGATCCCAATGGTGTCTTGCTGGACCGCATCGCGCGACCGATCCGGCGGTACTTGAGAGATCGTGATGATACCGTCAAGGTCATCGTCAGTGGTCTACTGGCTGACCCCGCGACGGCCGACGACCCGTCTACAAACGACACCTTGGCTGAGTTAGCTTCAGAGCTGACCAGACTCAATCAGCATTCTATGCAGAATAAGAACAGCGAGCTAGACTTTGATGATTTGAACTGGCTGCCCGACCCTGTCGATGCCGCTCCAGACTATCGAAAGTCAAAGAGCGCAGATGTTATCGATAGTTTGGTCAGCTTGTTCGATTCGAAGGAGACATTCGTGAAGGAGATGCAGACACTCCTCGCAGACCGTCTAATTCAAAAACGTCAAAATTACGACCAAGAAACCACAGTCCTCGAGCTCCTCAAGGTCCGCTTCGGCGATGCAGCACTGCAGGCATGCGAAGTAATGCTAAAAGATCTCACGGATTCCAGACGTTTGGACCACACCGTACGCCAGGATCAAATATCATCCGGCGATCTAACGCACGAGGATGCCCAATTGCACGCAAAGATCCTCTCACGCTTCTTTTGGCCCGAATTCCAAGACCAAGAATTCAAGGTCCCCGACGAGATCACCACACTTCAAACACAGTACGCCTCATGCTTCGAAAAAAGGAAAGACTCACGCAAACTCAAGTGGCATAACGCCCTGGGCCAAGTAACCGTCGAACTTGAGCTTGAAAATCACTCTTTCCGAGACGAAGTTACAACCTGGCAAGCAACAGTCATCTACGCCTTCCAATCCGACTCCGACTCCGACTCCGACTCCCCCGCCACAAAAACGATACCGGAGCTCGCCTCCGAACTCGAAATGACCATTCCACTCGTCCGCAGCGCCTGTCTCTTCTGGGTTAGCAAGCGAATCCTCAGCGAAGTGCAGCGAGACACATTCCAAGTCCAGGAAGTTCTCGCAGACGAAGAGCAACACGACTCCGAGTCTGATAGCGAGGACGAAGACACTGCCAATGCGGCGGCGGCGGCGGAAGCTGCAGCCGCAGCTGCTGCGAAGGAGTCTGCTGAAGCGGCTGCTATGGAGAAGATGAATGTCCATTGGCAGTTCATTGTTGGTATGCTCACGAATCAGGGGCCGATGCCTTTGGCGCGCATTGTGATGATGTTGAAAATTGCTGTCCCTGGTGGCTTTCCGTTCAGTAATGAGGAGCTTCGGGAGTTCCTCGGTGGAATGGTTTCGAAGGGGAAGTTGGAGATCGTTAATGGAGGGAATTATAAGATTGTGCATTAGTACTGGCATTACCTAGGTGCATGTGGGTTTGATGACAGGTTGGCGTTTGGAATTTTAGGCGTTATGTACAATACCCGTGAAAATATCGTCCTTATCAGATATGAACAAGTAAAGTTACCATTTGACTTGGATATCCATGGAATTCCCGAGCTATTTTGGGCGCAAAGCATAACAATATTAGGTTTTATATTGACCAATTAGCCACAAGCGAAGCCCTCGCGCAAGCAAGCTCACTGACATCTCGTTACAACAAAACAACATATATAAGAGTTTTGATTCCTACAATCTACAAGACCCCAGGAAGGAAAGTGAATAATAGGAATAGGTATCATAAAGGCATTAAAGATATAAAGATCACTCCGCATCTAGAGGCGCAACAGGCGCTTGATCATCAACCTGAATTCCGCCTCTCTTCTTCTCATTGCTATCCCAGAACGGCAACTTCCAACCACCCTCATTTTCAGGCGTAGCAAGCCACAGACGCATGAGATGACGACGGGGGAGGGGAGGAGCATGATCAGTGTACGCAGTGCGGGCGTGCAGGATATGCGCATTGGACAAGAACTGGATATCGCCAATATCGAGAATCATGTGCAGCGAGAGACGTTGGCAGGTTTCTTCAAGAACCTGCAAGGCCTCGTTCTGTTCTGGGGACAGCGGGGGGATGATTCCTGCGTCACTGAAGCGGCCGAGGGAACGGACGTAGTATGGGTCCCATCTGGGTTTGTTGGTTAGCTACATGCATGCAGATGTGGAGGGGTGTTGTATTGTGGGAGAAATGGAAACTCACTTTGTGTAGACACGACCGTTCTCGCCGCGCTCTAGGTAAACAACGCTAGTACGGATGAACTCCTCCTGGCCCTTACTCGTCTCGCCCTTGCGATCGAAGTACCAGATTGGCTCGGTGAGGGTTT
The DNA here is from genome assembly GCF_028829465.1 of Penicillium soppii. Classification (NCBI taxonomy): domain Eukaryota; kingdom Fungi; phylum Ascomycota; class Eurotiomycetes; order Eurotiales; family Aspergillaceae; genus Penicillium; species Penicillium soppii. The sequence goes on from NW_026643234.1 coordinate 2,832,515, forward strand.
TGAGGACATCCGGGCGCTCGATGGCGAGGGTATTGTAGACATTGTGAGAAGAGACGAGGTCTGATTCGCCACCTTCGAGGGCTTTAGTGATACAGAGGAGGCCGACGATGTCTGAGTCGTCGGCATGGAAGTATTGGCGGGCATTGGTGCGGTAGATGCGAACTTTGTCAATTTGGGTTGAGTCCTCGCCGAGATCTTTGACGTGGCCGAGGACGTGGCCGCGGCTGTTTTGGCTGACGAAGTAGCCTAGGTATGTGCCGAGGCCCATATAGGCTACTGCGGACTTGTGGTTACCCCATTTTTGGACGGGGAAGCCCTTGAACAGGATGAAGCCTTTGCCGTCGATTAGATCGGCGCGCAGGGTGTGGAGGTAGCTGGCGAGGTGGGGAAGAATGAAGTTGCTCTGATTTGGTTAGTTTTGCTTTATATATATATGGAGCTGCGAGACTCACTTTAGAGATTCCAGTAAGCGGAGTCTTAGATGCGAGGAAGGCATCTGCCGCTGTGCTGAGCTCGGCGATTTGATCATCACTGAAGACGTGTGTCCATTTCTCCGGGTTCTCACGGTATTCCTCGGGGTTCCAGACGGTTGGGCCGGTTATTTGCTTGGGAAACTTTTCAAAGGGGACAATGTGGTCGTAAAGTGGGTTATGTTGACCCGTTGTCTTCAGACCATCTGGGAACAGGTTGATGTCGATAGGACCTGTAAGGTTGTGGGGGGCTGTGGGGAGAGTAGCAGTAGCTGCGGGAGCCATGGTGAATATACTTTTAAGGCCAAGAGAGTAAATCGCAGAGAAAAGAAGTTAATAGTTTGATGTGAGAAATGAAAGGGAATGGGGTGTATTTATAGTTCGATGCATTGCAACCATCCCAAGATTATCAAGAACAAGGATTATCAGATGTCGTCTTTCTCTGAGGAATGAAGTGGATTGAATGGCGTGCGAGGTCCACAAGATGCAAAAAGGTACAATTGTACAATATAGTCACTACAGCATAGTAAATGTCAAGTCGATAATTAGTTGAAAGGTCATCTTCTGATTGGAGCCTTAGACTCGACAATGGCGCAATTTGCGGGGTGCGATGTTGTGATAGCCAAACATCACAAATTGTGAAATTAGTACGATTGTATGCATATGTAGAGTATGTTAGGGCGATATCTGTATGATCTAGAAAAGACCAAATAAAATCGTAGTCGAATTAGTACAATGTGAACATCTAGGTAGAGATAAATGTATAGAAGAACATCGTGAACAAGCACACAAAGTATACAATGTCTAATGGCGACCCTCGATAATATCAAGTCAAACAATCTCGGCCGATAAACATCCCCAGTGTACTAAAAGTAGACAAAGTAGTCGATCGTACCGGCTGCCATTCGTGCATATGAACCGGCTCATCGGGTTAAACCTGCAACCCGACTAACATTTCCCTTTAGGGAAGGTGGATGAGAGATCTTCTGGAGCCTATCTATACAGTTGATCAATATTAGAGAATGAAAAAAAAAAAATCACTCAGATCCTGTCGGGCGAGAAACATCCTCAATTTTGTCTCGATTTTTATGCATATTCACATGAATGCATAGTTTAAAATTTCGTTGGTTTATTCACGAGAATATACCACCTTGCCTATAACCATGGAATGTTTCAACTTATACGACCCAACAAAAACCATGTTTACAAGCCTGCTATTGACAGCACACTCGCTACCAATGAACCCTTTCTAGATGCTCAGCTATGTTGTGCTTGCAGTTGAATGACCTATCGCAGGAAAGGCACTCGAACGAGCCTGGAGCAATATGTTGCATGTCGATATGACGCAACAGTGCTGGCTTGCCCGAGAATGAATCACGGTTTACAGCCCTTCCAATGACATATGTGAGGGCCATGGGTCTTTCTACGATGAGACAACTGTTGATTCTTTTTTTTAATTCAAAAAAAGCACAGTTGTGGCTCACTTTTGCTTCTGCCGGCATGTTCGGCTATGACTATCTGATGACTTCCCCTCCCATAGTTCTTGCTAACGGCGTTGGACTGAGAGACCTCTTGTTGAGGACAATGGCCTGTCGATGACTTAGGACAGTTGGTGTCAGGTTTGGGGCCTCGACAACAAGGTTTTCATCGACCGGGACAGGGCTGTGGTGATCGACTCACAGGGGATCACTCGAGGTAATTGGAGCGGAGGAAACAGCAAACCCAGGATCAATACATACACCTCGAGCCTACTTGGGGTGATTGTATAGAGCATGGCCTGTTTAGAACATGTGTGATAGAGGTAAGGTACTGAGCAGGCCCCTGTCGGAATCACTTTGAGGATGCTAACGGGTCATAATTTCATGCATTTCAGACACCGTCCAGTCTTCAAAGTAGGTGTTGGTGATGCAAGTACACGACATAGTCGAAAACTATAAAATGCTTGGTAGAGATCATAGAGAAGGGGAGTGTCACCACATTCGCTCCAGGGCTGTTGCGATGTATCTGACCTGGTATGAAACTGATTTGATAAACTGTATGGCGGTTATGTATATACATCTTTGACGTGAGCTGGACCCAGTATCGACCTAAATGATCGCCTGGGATCTCAAGTACGTCTAAGCAATCAACAAGTCAAGTTTGATGTGAGCGAATCATGGTGAGTCTACCACGGGGTATATCATTACATTACTCTTGCTGATTGGTTAAACAGGCGCCCGGCGTTGGGCTTTTGCAAGAATCGGCTACTGGCAGTGTCATTCTCACGCTCACTCCGAATGAACCGAACTGCTAGGGGCCAAACTGCGCCACAATTTCTCTTTCAAAGCGCTTCACTTACACCGGTCCTCTGCATGGTTGGTTTTCCTAATCAAGCTCCGAGTCCATGATTTTCTATTGGTTATCAATTACAAAACGAGGGAGAGTCGTCATCCCCTCTCCATGACCCTTCCTAAGGCAAAGTCTGTCTAAGGGCTCTAATTGAGGAATTTTGAGCCTCATTTTCATTTCATTCGACTGTCGTCTAAGCTGTAGATGATCCTGGGTGAGTTTTGATTTATAAACCATCTAGACAAAAGAAGAAACAGGCTAACGGCACGGTTGAAGGGTAAATCGGGTCAACAGTAGCAGCTTTTTCTTACATCGAGCTATTCTGGTCATTTAGCATGATTTGCACGGATTAGGTGCCTTGTCCTACGGTACTAGTAGAAAAATAGTAAGACCTGGCGTGTGGTAGGAGGAGCTTTCACGCGTGAAACCATGCTCGGTAAAATCTTGAGGCAAATCCATAATTGTATACTTTGAGGTCGTTGCATCGTTCTTGTACTTTCTTCAATCTTGCTACTTCGTATCAAACTTTCCAAAAGGAACCCATACACATGTTTTTGTTCCTGAGTCAAATGCTCACCAGCCACATCCAACGTCTCTACAGACAGGGATTTGATTTCCTATTCGGGATCCTGAACCCCACTTCGATTACTCACAGAAATCCTCATCAGGTATGAACATGCGAGCGCCAACTGTATGTTTCATCATTTAAGAAACAGATATTGTTTCTGTGATACCTGCATACTCCATCAACCACATGGCGCAACAAAAGATCCACGTGGCCGCGCTAGATGCAGACATACCCTGCCTATCTGTATACAAAGAGCGAGGTCTATACAGCTCGCAATTCCGAACATTGCTGCAAAATGCAGCCCAGCGGCTGAACGAAGCCACAGATCAACCACAGAATGGACCGATATCTGTGCATGTTACAGCCTTTGACGCCGTAGGCGGATCTTTGCCACCTCTCGAAACTCTACGAAACCACCAGTCAAACCCTCACGCCGGACCAGTAGGCCCTATCGACGCGGTCCTAATTACGGGCTCCGGGTTCTCAGCATACGAGGACCTTCCCTGGATCCATCAACTGAAATATTTCATCCAAACAGTCTACACGCACTACCCAGACGTGAAGATCTTCGGCTCCTGCTTCGGACACCAGATCATAGCCCAAGCATTACTTTCCAGCAAAGGTGTAACTCCAGAGTCAACATACCACGTCGAGCACTCACCTACCGGATATGAAATGGGCATCCAGCCCATAATCCTCAACCCGGCGTTCACGGCGCTGTTCCCACCTCTAGCACGCGCGAACCCATTCCGGATCCAGCTCATCCATGGCGATGTAGTTGTTCCTACGCCTGCAGCCCTTGCTGCGGGGGAAATTTCCCTCCCTGCACCATGGATGAATATCGGTAGTAGTGCGCAGTGCGCCATTCAGGGATTGTACAATCCAGGCCGGGTGCTGGCGTACCAGGGTCATTTTGAGTTTGATACTTTTGTCAACAGTGAGCTTATGGTTGAGTTTGGACGGCGGGCGAATTGGCCTGCTGGGGATGTTGCTTCTTATATGGAGCAGATTAATCGGTCATTTGTGCCTGGGAAAGAGGATGATGATGACGCTAAGGCTGCTGCTGAGGCGGTTTTGCTTTTCTTTGTTGGTTCCGATCGGGTCGTTAGTAATGGGTTGATGACGCCTCCACTGGTATAGTGATATTTTGGATATACGTTGTATGATTAATTTGGAGAATGCTTGTTAGTGTCAGTGTCGTGCCTAAAGATTTTGTTTCCAGGCTGTTTTCTGGCCGATTTATGGGTATGACGTTGTCTTAGTTGAATCCCTTGGAGGAGCGGTAAGGGTTCTAGGTTGAGGTTACGAAGCCTCGAATATGGGCTCTCAGCCACCCCTGGTGGCGACAAACTTGGTTGCCTTGGACCCTGCATGGGATGCAGCTGGTATGCTGGTCTGCAGGGATGCGGTCTAGATATAGAAATAGAATCACGAGTTCATGCAGAGCAGGTGAGCATTAAATGACATTGTAAGTCAAAGGGAGCTAGAGGTACCCAGGTATTGAAATTAGGTGTGTGCGCAAAGCTCTCCATAAAGTGGAGCGTGACCTGGCACTTGTAGATAACGTACGATAACAGAACATCCAGCTATACAAGGATACAGATGTTGTACATAGACACTAAGTGTAAGCTATATTAGTCTAGTACTATCAGATTATTACAATGTTGTAGCACGTAAGTATTTCGAGTACTACAAGCACACATACATAATGTGCCCAAAACCAAAAATCTCAGACTTTTCGGTGATCCCCCTGCACGGCCAACCATAAGCGGGATGGCGTGGGACTCTGACCAATGAGAGTAAAGATATTTGGCGAATCGGTGGGGGGCTCAAACTAGTTAACCAATCAGACTGCTTTGAGATGCTCTTCGGCATGTGTCGGTTATACAGTTGTTTCAAAGTATTGTTGTATTGGGGTATTGCTGTATCGAAGTATTGGGGTATTGTACTGTAAAAATCAAGCTCGTGCCTTGAATTGATTAGAGTTAGAAACGGGCCAGATCGGAGTGAAGCTCTCACTTGTTTGCATAAGCCCAGAACACAAGATGCTATATATAACTACCTGTAAAGAGTAAGCTGATTTGAGTCAACTCGTCAGTTGTTCATCTTGTCTTAATACATATTTATAACCGCTGTGAAAAAGGCATCGTTGCTTATCTCAATTTAGGTAGTTTCACAAGCTATAAAATTAGAGATAAAATACGGATAAAATACGTGGCGCTAGGTTTGCCACCCGGAGCTCGCCTCCTTCGCCAGCTTCTGGAATCTTTGAGCTCTGGGGAGAGCTTTGGAGGGGCCGCTGATAGCGCCTATCGTGTCCTTTTTTTTTTTTTTCCTCTTTCCCACTTTAAAGCTCAAAGTATTTCTTGACTTGACCTATGTCTTAGATTTAAATAATCAAAATAAAAATTAAAGATCAAACAAAAAAGAAGAGAAATGAACATATCCCAAAGCCTAAATAGTCAAGCTCGGTGTCCCACCGGGCTTTCCGAAGAGCCGTGCTCATTCGGTTGTATTTGATTGAATACCAGTCTATACCAGCCCATACCGTATTGCTCCTTTTTTTTCCTTTTCTTTTTTTCCATCCTTTGTTCTTTTCTACAATACCTTGAGCTAGTTAAAATACCTATAGATGTAACTAACATATAAAAAGAAAGAGAAACAAAACGATACACATGTAGACAATTCCCTTTGATAACGTGGAACATTCCAAGATCTTTAAAGAACAATGCATGCCCCTCTTTTTGGTTATCGATACTTGATAGAGCCACATACATATGTACTAAATTACATGTAGATAGTTACATACGATAATTTAAGGTAGGCAAAAAGAAAAAGACCTTTACAATATTATAGAAATAAAATACAAAAATGAAAAGAAAAAAAAAATAGAATAGCTTAGGGGCCAAAAGGAGTTCAGGCGAATGGTGTAATTACCCGTAATACCACTGACTTTCACCCACAACTGCGGAGTGATCCTCGAAGTAGGTATGATCCCTTTTCTCTTTTTGATTCTTTTTCCTTAGAACAACGTTGGAAAGTCCTTCACATAAACCCTGTCTTATGTTCGGGTGACCTCTTTGTCGCCCTCCTTTCTCTTATCTTGACTCTCATCTTCCTAGATATCGGATGACCTACATGCACCATGCCTCCCCGAAGCTCACTGACCAGCTCCTTCTCGGTGACTGATGCCAACAACGAAGTGGTCTGTCCCTTGAAGAATAACGATGGTTCCAATTGTCGCAAAAGATGCTTAGGCGTAAGTTTTTGCCCTAAACTTCCAATCCTCTCCATCCCCCACCTATGACTCTTCGAGTAGCTTGCGCAGCTCGATCCGTGCTACTCTGAATTACAACTAATCCGGTTGGTGCTTCAGGAAAAACGCTATCGCTCTATGCAGGAGCATATTCGACGTGCGCACCCGAACCACTACATCCCGAAGCTCCCGGCCACCGAGGAGAGCTTCTTGATGATGGTGAACACCCCACTAGAACAACGAGTCCAGCTATCTCCCCCAGAACCTCCTCAACCGAGGAGACCCCATGGTCAGTTTTTCCTTTTCCCCTTCCTTTTCACTTTTTATCCCCACCCGAACAGGGATACTGACGGCTACCGACAGATGTGGCGCCGGAAAGAGAGATCTATGTTGCGGATGGCTCCCCGGCCACCCCTCGAGCTCTCGATGAACCCCACCCAGCTGCGGCCACTGCAGCAGTTGCGCTGGCACAATTACACCACCACCGCCTGGCCTCGGATTGGGATACAGACATGGTTTGTCTTTCTGGGCTGTTTGGTGGGCTTTCGGCTCTTAATCTCCCCGATACTGACCCGCATTTCCCCAGGAAACCCATTCTGACACCGACTTGAGCCACCCACACATGCGCTCGACCATCGAACTTCCCCCACTTCGCGATCATTTCAAGGAGGAATCTCTTCCCCCATTTGCCCGGCCCCGCGAGCTTCTTCCATCTATTCTTAACCACTCGCCACCCGGTCGCTCATCTACATTACCACCAATCCAGCGCCGAGACAAATTTTCCCGCCCGCGCAAATCCTCAATCACCCAATCTGCTCGGAAACCCAAGCAGGATCGGCCTAGAACAAAGGAATTTGGACGGAGACCAAGCCTTGGCGACCGCAAGGCCCTGTCAGCGGAGCCGCAAACTGCGGCTTGGGCGCAAGGCAAGCGCTGGGAGGATTTGATCGAAGCCGCGACGTCTGCGACCGAAGCGGACGATGAGCACTACTCAGAGGTGAGTTTGCGATACAATTGTGATCTGGTCCATACGCTGATTGTGCAAATTCTTAGGCTGGCCGGTCGCCCACGATTGCCCCACTACTCTCCAACGTGACGTCTGCTCCATCTGGTGTGAAAAATCGGTCTTCGCTACCACCCGCCTTCCAATCCACAGGACTGCCTCCCATTTCTTCACACCGGCCATTCCCACCGCATGCCTACGCCGCTTCGCCCTTGCACAAAGCATTGACCCCACCACCGTACGAGAATCACCGCGCCCGTGACAGCGACCTGGAACCATTCCCATCGATTGAATCGTCGCTCGATTCCATGTCATCAGCATCCGGCACCGGCAGAAATTTCGCATCATCAATTTCCGGAATTGCGCCGTCCATAAATTCCGATTCTAGCCCAGTCATGAATCTCATTCCATCCGTTTCTCAGCGCCAACATCACCGGTTCTCGAATCCCACACCAGCGTCATTCCGCAACAAAGAAGTGCAGGTGTTTTGCGCCAACTGCAAACGAGCCTCCGCGCTGAATGAGTGCTATGCATGTACAGAGTGCATCTGTGGAGTTTGCCGCGAGTGTGTGGGCATGTTTATCTCGAGTCCGCCCGCTTCCTACCGAACCCCCGGCAATGGGCTATTAAACCATGCACCGCAGGGGCCGACAAGTTACCCAGGCCCTCGCGGATGTCCGCGATGTCGAACAGTGGGTGGGAAGTGGAAGGCTTTCCAAATTGACATTAAGTGAACGACCTCAAGACCGCCTGCATTTTTGGCTTTACGCATTTTACGACTGATGTTGGATACACGTTCATTTTTATACTGTTATTTATTGTTATCTCGACCCTTTTTTTTTATCTATTTTCCATCTTGCTGCGACATGGCAAGATTCATGATCCAGAGGTTTCAGGAGTTGCTCTTCCACTCAGACCCGGTCTTTTCGGTGCAGGATTCCGACAGCCAACAAAAAACCGAAGAAGCTGGTCTTTTTTGCACATTATATTCAAGGGTCTATTTTTTCTCTCTTTCAGCATTTTAGGGTTCACGCGGACATGTCTTTCGTCATGAGGTATATGCTGTTTCTTTTCCTTTTTTGATCTTTACATGACACGAACTGTACTGCAATGGTTTCATTTATATTGTTTATAGAAGAGAGCCGCTTCAAGGGGAGCTTGGCTGCCAATCCAGGTCTCACAATTGATTTATATAACTGCAAATTTACTCATCCCAGATGATACTGCTCAATCCCTCCGCGGACCCAACCTTTCCAGGCTCACCAACCTGTAGAACAGCAACTTCATCCCCTAGGTTCCCAGTCTGTCGATCCCGAAGCACAATCGCAACTGTCGCCGAAGCCTGGTCCCCAATCGCAACCAAATTTCCGGCTCGATTGATCACAAAAGTCCGTGGCACCTTGCCAAACGCAGAGGAGGAGTTTCGCACCTTCACTGACCCATCCTTAGGCGACCGATCAAGCACAACCATTGAATCATTTGGCTTGTATCCCTGGTCTGTACGAACCGAAACATACAGCGCATTGCCAATGCGCTTGATACCAGCCGGTGTCGCACCGTCAGGCATCACACCCTTAGGATACGGAACAATCGTCTGTTTCTTCTCAAGCGACAAACACCCAGACCGAGAATACGAAACATCATACACCATCATCGTACCTCCGATCTCGTTAACAACGTAAAGCATCGTCTTGCCGACAGCCGCAAGCTTACGCTGGTGCGTGGCGCCCTCAGACGTCCGGTCAGTACCATCTGTCCAGAAGACGCCGTGGCGCGGTCCACTGCCGAACGTGACATTCGTGCTGGGGCACTCATCCAACTTGCCCGAGTCCCCGTTGATGGAGTACACGCGCAGGAGGTCCGCACCTAGATCGGGGCTCACGATAAACGAGCCAGTCGGGTCCAAGAAGACCTCGTGGGGGTGTGGTGAGTCTTGCTGCGCGACTTTGCCTGGGTGGGTCATGTTGAAGTGGAATTCTTGTAGAGCTGGTTGGTTATTCTCGATAGGCAGTGCGAAGGTCGAGACGGCCGAGCCCTCACTGTAGAACATATTAGCATAGACCTAGACAAACAAGATAGACCAGTGGGAACATACTAATGCGCAATCGCGAGATACTTCTTGCCCTCGTCCGCTTCGTAAATGACACTATTCACACCACCGCCGACAGTATCGGTAACTGCGACCTCTTGGAGTCGACCATCCGGCGCAGCACGTAGCGCCGTCAACGTGCCGTGCGTGGATGGATCATTCGTCCCATCTTCATTGGAACAATAGACCGTGCGTGTCTTCGCGTCAAGTGTTAGCCAGCTCGGCATGGCGCCACATGTCTTGAGGGTTTGTTTGATGGCGAGATCGGTGCCGTTTAGTTCTAGAGTGTAGACATTTCCGTTATAGTGTGTTGCCCATAGACGGGCAGAAGCTGGGGGGGTTGGTTTGGCGAGTGCTGTGGATGCCAGCGCCAGGAGAAGGGTATTGAGATGCATTTTTCTCTCTCTCGCAAATCGACGATAATGAGGAAATCGGTCCAGGATCTGATGTCGAGCAGAACGGAGTATGGGGTTGAGGGGACAAGGCGCTTGTATACAACGTAGTACGGAGTACCGGGGCACGGGAAATTGGACGCGATCCACACGCGAGTGGGATGATCAACAATATGCATTGCGACCTCGCAGCGTCATTGCTCCGGGCCCGCGTTGGAATGGATCGTCGTGCCGTTGAGGGGGTTGGGGGAAAGGGGTTAACTACTCCGTCGCATCGTGTGCGATCTGTATATTGTTTTGGGCGCTAATGTGCATATATTAGGGTGGGAACTATATTGCCCTGCATGTTTCAGCTTATTATTAAATGAACTTGAAACTTCGAGGTTGGGATTGGGGTTGGAATAAAAGATGATATATCACTCCCCGGAAGGTGCTTAGGGCTGCAGGGGTGGCATTCTCAAACAGAACAGGTCAGGGCTTCGTTATGTCCTCGGTTTCTGTACAACCTTCAGTTTCAAACGACTCAACTCCGCGTTATCGGATACAACACTCTGCTTGCGATCCACTACGACCCCACAATTAGCGTGGGGGCGTCGGGTATTCGTCGGCATTATTGGGGACACTGAGGTCATATCATTGATCTATACGACATTCTATCTCTAAACAAGAGTCAGGCCGTATAACAAGTATCATTGCGTAAAAGCTCCTCTTGACTCCGTCCTCCAATGACACAGAGTAAAGACTACCACCAATATCAGTAATATAGACAATATCGTTCTGGGCGTGGAATTATGGGCACAAGTAATGCATCAATCAAACCTCGAAAATTAAAAGAAATTGGTGCTATGGAGGAATTTCCTGTGCAATAAGGTAGCCCACGTATCAGGAAGCCGGTGATTTTGGAACCCACTGCATCGTCCATCGACTCGGATTTAGCATGGAAACAGCATGGAAACAACCTAGAGCTACGTGAAATGGGTACATGTTAAAAGGAAGCTCGATCCGCTGTTCTGAATATTCCCAGCAAGAATTTACAGTCATTGAGTGCTTGCATGCTATGTCAATGTCTACTCGATGTCTGGGATGACCGACACTAGCTCCGGATTTAGACAGCAATCGCGGGTCTATGGAACTACTCGTTCTTAATTATTGTATTTTCCTCTCCATTTGTGGGTAGTATCTAGTATGTTGAAGCTTGTAGTGGCATGAAGAACTTGTATTTATTCATGGATTCTTGAGAATAGGGCTATCAGGAAGATTTTCCTTGTCGCGTTGTCATTATCCCTGCTTTTATATGTTCTTCTAGAAACATATATCGGAATTTGGAACGATAATATTCCCATCAGCAACGAGGACGCCCGTTCCAGATATCATGATGCTAGCTGAGCCTTCTTCGTTCGGCTCAATGCTCAGCTTCATCAAACATTTCCTTCCAGTCTGCACGCCCTGAATAACTTCAATATTGTATGTTCCGTTCTCCGCTGACCCAACTGCATGATTAGCCCACATATACGCAGCCAGAGGCCCAGCAGCTGACCCTGTAGCTGGGTCTTCCATCGACATTCCGGGGCTGAAGAATCGGGCCTCGAATCTGGGGATCTGTGATGGCGAGTCATGACCAGCAGAAGTGAAAACATAAATACCACTATTGTGGCTTTCTGTGCTGGCAAGCTCTTTTGAAATAACTTCCTTGTCGGCAAATTTGACTTTTCGGAGGACTTCCTGAGTACGGACGGGAACTAGAAGATGTCGGGCAGGCGAGGTGGTGACCACCATTGGTTGATCAAGTTCGACTCCTGATATATTTAATCCGATGTCAGAAGCATTGAGTCCAATAGATCCAGCAAGGGAATCGAGATTGGTATGTTTGCTCATGAACTGCGGGTTCCCCTGGCGCATTGAAATGACAAGATCTTCTGCATTTGATCCTGATACCTCAACGGAGAGAATATCGCTACCAAGTTGTTGATAATAGGTGTTTCCACCTTGAGACCCATCAAAAATGCTTCCTAAGAGCCCCGAATGTGCAATCCACCACCAAGCACCGAGCGAATTATGACCTGCCCCAAAGACTTCTTCTCCATTGGGGAGAAATGATCGCAGTCGCCAGGTGGCTTTGGGGTCTGTTGGTGGATAGATGAAGGTTGTTTCGGATAGATTAAATTGTCTTGCTATCAGTCTCATCTGAGTATCGGTGAGAGATGAGGATGTGGTGTCTACCACTGCAAGAGGGTTTCCTTGATAGGCAGTTGAAGAGAAAACATCGATGACACAGTAGCGAACCGTAGACATAATTTGACTGCAATGAATAGAATGAAGTACGACTTCACTTTGAGGGAAACTTGAAGGTCTTTTGAAGGTATAAATCATCTGCAGGACTAGGATTTAAAGCATCTCGTATTTGATCACATTCTCCCGTCTTATAGGACCCCGCTCTATCCTATACGAATATTTCCCGTGTTTCACTGGCTAAAACTCATTGTAGCCCTTTCATTGGTTTCTTGAAATGCCTTCAGTGCATAGCAATACGGGCCAAATCACCGCATATTGGGATCGGTGTCTTGCCACAGACTGCATGTCATCGCACTCCAAAGCAGATTCCAATTAGCTGCGCCGCGCGCAGCGAAACTGCGATATGGATCTGGGTGAGTGTCTGCAATAGAATCATACCAAATCCAAAACCTTGGGTGGAGTCCAAAACTCCCAGCCACAGCCAAGCCGCTCGGGCGCCAGGGGCGTGAGCCCGTCGCTATCCATCTCATTGCAGTCAATACCGTGCTGGAGCAGCACACGCATGATCCGGCGGTGGCTCTCCTGCGGGGCGATGTGAAGCGCCGAGAGCTTGCCTGGGCTGGCATCATGCTTATTTGCTGCCATAGGACTTAACGCGCTGGCGCCGGAGGAGCTGGTGGGCGCTGAACCGTCTATAAGCGCTCTCGGTAGGGAATCTGTGTCAAGGCTGTCTGGTGCACTTCCGCGGGTGCTGTCGCTGCTGCTTATGCTTCCTAGGGAACCTGGATGCTGGCGGAAGGAATCTTGATCGCTGCCGATGACGCCATGATCAACGGATTCGGTATTAGATATGCCCGGCGACAGGCCTACGGGGAGGCTTGAAGAGCTGAGGTCCCTCAGGTTATCCACGTTTATGACATTTTGGCTGCCGATCAGTCCATTGGCATCACCCTGTAGGCAGTGGACGCCAAACCCAGGAAGCTGCTCGGGGGCTTCAGTATATTATGAGGCAGGTCTAGGGGATATGTAGACAAGAATTCGAGATTGGGGGCATTGACGGCTAGCATCGTAATTAGTGCGTCTTTGAACTTGATTGCTTCTGGGCTTGAAGAATATCTACTTTGTAGTGAGCCTCCTAATCTCAATACGCGCACAGGGAATTACACCTAAAGAAAACTGGATCTTGTCTAAGGATAGACAGGATAGATTCTCGGTCCTGATGCTTTTCAAGTCCGGCTTTTGTTAGGGCCTGTTTGAGTCTGTTGATATCTTCTGGAGAGAGGACCCGTTGAGTAACCTCAGATTCAAAGGAAGCAACACCAGAGTCTGTTTCGCCTCTAAACAACTCTAGGCGACGATAGTCTGCGAAAGAGGGGGTGGCCAAGATTTTGAGCAGCATGTCCTGGCCAGCCTGGAGCTGGTCTGTGAAATTCCGTCCTTCTCGACCGAGTTTAAATTCGTGATATTTGTGGCGATTGGAGACGTCGATAACGCTATGCATCCCACGACTTTGCCGTGACAAGGCCACAACATCATTCATAGGTGGGAGACTGTTTACAATAAGTTGTTTAAGTGCTATGAAAATAAATTGAATTGCTGTGATGCATGCTTCTACGGCCATCAATTTTCACCAAAGACAATACATAGAGTACAGACGCGCTCGCAATTAGTCTCATCAATCTACTCTATTTTGCACTACGCTTGACCTATTTTGGATATTGTTCGCCTGACCCGTATGCTTGGCAGTATCATGGTACGGTAATACATAATCAAGCGTTTGTATCGTCGTCGTACCTCGGTATGGGCCATGCAGTTTCCGAATTGCTTCCTATAAACAAACAAAACAGACCAGATCACCTAGTACCGCATATACCAACGTTCGTGAGTCGAACATTTATCTATCATGTACTATTGGGAGAATGGACTCAATTAAAATTTTTTAAATTGAGAGGGCAATTTTGCCTGACAGGTTTGTTTCTCATTGTAGCCAGCTAGAGACGCCAATTCCTACGACATCTCCTCGCCCCGAGACATTTTGATAAGCAGAAATGAAAGATTGACGAGTAAAAGACGAAGGTAGTGAACGGGAAGACAGCGGTTGTGGGACCAACCGTTGGTGTTGGTCTATCAATATTCCTGTGGCGCAGTGAACGCAGTCGCTGTGTATACAGGCCTTCTCGGATCTAGAGTGGACTTCCAAGGTTTCGGAATAGGAATCAATTGTTTTGCGCAGGCATAATTCAATCTTGCGTAGTCGGCAGGGTAGTCAGAGGGGCAAGTACGCCTTGCTTCTCGTGAATAAGCGCCTTACCATAGTTAAACCCTGCAACCACCAGTCGTCAGATGAGGCAGTGACACAGCGATTTTTGCCGCGCCAATAGTAGTATACAAGCAACCAACATCTCCTAAACAAATTGCTAGTGAGTTACAAAGCTTCATGCACCTGTGCTGCGCCGACGCGAGGTGGCAGCTGACTTTTAGTGGTATTTTCCGCTTTGGCATGACCAGCAGGAAGTCGAAATGCACCATCAATTAAATAGAAGGACAGAGGCTGCCCTTTTCTGATTTTATTTCATCGCCAATGTCATGTCTGACACTTCGGAAGCAAGCACAATGTTGGATAGGACAGAGTTGAGGAGAAGATATGAGACCGTGAGGGTTATCGAAGATAGCAAGAATAAAATCATCGAGGCATGCTTCGCATACAATGTTGCGGACCTGGACTTTACTGACTGAATTGTTTGTGTGCAGGAGCTTCTTTCGCATGTCCAAAGCCTCGAAAGGGACCTCCAACACGAGAAGAATGAATATCAAGACCAGAAGAAGCTGGTTCAGGTTTACCGGGAAGACGCCGAGAAATGCCAGTTAGAGCTGAATGAGAAGTCTCGCAAGGAGGTACGTGTGGTGATAGTTTCTTTCCATTTAATTCATTCACAAGCCCAACCTGCTACTAACATCATGAGCATAGGCGAGGTTGAAGTTTGCATTGGTACTTGTTGATGGCGACCACATGAACGTGAGTATAATGGTTTCCCGCGAACAATATTTCGATTCAAACTAAAACATCGAAGTTCAGGGACGAGTTTATTCAAGGTGGACAGAAGGGCGGTCGCTTCGCAGCGAGAGCTCTCATTAAGGCAGTTCAAGATCATGTCCGAAAGGTCGAACCTGCTGCCAGCCCCAATATCTACTACAAGATTCGGGTGTATGCAAATGTGGCTGGTCTAGCAGACACGTATCACAATAACAGCATTGTCAGTTCCAAGAATGTGCTGAACTCTTTTATCCAAGGGTTCAACATGGAAGATACACTGTGTGACTTTGTGGACGCAGGTAATGGGAAGGAATGCTCTGATGTGAAGATTGATGGTGAGATATTGCTGTCCATTGATCCGAGGGTGAAGGGTTCTCTAACATATCCTCCAGCTCTTTTCGAGCACTATTTTCTAGATATTCATTGCCAACACATCATCTTCTGTGGATCTGGGGACAACGGTTATGCCCGTGTACTGGGACCCCATCGCGGATCAGACCATATTTCATTGGTAGAGGGTCCACCATTCGCTCGTGAACTGAGAGATCTGGCATCCGACTTCGAGACAACCTCGTTCCCCGAGGTCTTTCGGTCGAAGAAGATGTCTAGAAAAGTATCACTTGGCGACACAACGGCTACTCCATTGCCTACACCGCCGCGGACGCCGACTCCAAACTACGCCTCTATAGCGAAAAGAACGCCTCCAATATCGAACGATAGCACCCCGATGACCAATACATCTACAAAAGCACTTGCAACCAGCAGTCTAAAGTTGGTCGTTTGTAAGAACGCGAATGGTCAACGTGTTGATAGCCCGTTACAATTTTCCACGAATGGAAAACTCGAGGCTCTCAAGCGTCACAGATTCTGCTACCAGTTTTACATATTGGGATCTTGCTCATGGGGAGAGACTTGCACCTACAACCATAAGCCAAGACTCGTTGAGCGAGATGTAGTTGATCTGATGTGGATCGCCCGTTTAAGTGCCTGTCCCAAAGGCTTGGAATGTGACGATCAGAGTTGTGTCACTGGTCATCGTTGTCCCCGTGAAAGTTGTACGGGAAGTGATTGCAAGTTCCCCCATGGCGTTGACACCAGAATCGTCACCCCAAATTGAGATTGTGAATTTTCTTGGCTTCAGAGTTTTACTATAAGTTTTCTTTCAACAAGGTGTCATTACATTATTTCCGCAACGCTATCTTCCTTCGGTTTACCTGAGGTATCTTCTCCTTTTAAGCAAAAATCTTGAGTAATCCAATCCCATAAGTGAGTGAGGTTCCGAAGAGTTAGGTTCACAACCATATCCGGTAAATTACAAAGCCACTTATCATTTGAGTTTCCTTACAAAAAATATCGAGCACTCCAGATAGGCTTAATCACATACGGACTAGTGTGTCCCAACATGAATATAAAGCTGGCTGTGACTGAATCAAGGTGAGTTATCTGGATTTGCTCCCGATTTTGCAGCTTTCCATGCGGCAATTTATCTTTCCCGCTTGTCTCCTTGTCTGCCAACACCTGCGTTTGTTGCATAAAGCCTACCAACGAAGCTAAATTCCATAAATTATCTGGAAGCCATCAGAAGAGCCGTGGATGATGATTGAATGTACTGTTCTGGCAATTTGGCCATTCCTATGAAACGCCCAGGGAGCTGCATTGACGTCCTAACACCCTTGGCCCCACATCTAAATACTACGTACTATTCTGTCTGCCAGTCAACATATCCGGCCAAGATGAGCCAGGTGGCTATTATAGCCTCCTCATCTTGCCAAAAGCTACCTTGCTGATTTAAAGATATTTTTGAGTTTCTAACTTCATTTCCAACAAATTCTCCAGCTCTTTTAAGTGCCGTATATCATGACTTGGTGAACGGATTGGTAGGCGGTAGAGCCTTGGCAGGGGCGATGGGATGGGTCTCGAGGGTCGTTAGGATCCTTGCGAAGTCACTGGACTCCGTATATCGCTTGTAAGAGAAGTTTCTTATGATTTACAGTATCATATGTAAAGCGGTCGTGCTGGATATTAGACACAGTCTATTATTAGATGAAGATTAAATTTTCGCCTTGGGCCAAATATTGATTAGCATAGGTTCAGTTACGGGCTAAGAGTATCTAAAGGAGATCTGGTTTCGAATCTGGTGAATAGCGATGGGGCGTCGGCATTTATGACCTGTCCAATGCCAAAAACTGTGATCCCGGTAATTTGGGTGATCTACTACTGCTTTACATAGTTGACCGTACTCTACGGAGTACAGGGAGGGTTCTTATTGGGATCTGCTGTAGATCAGCCAACTATTGGTACCGATTAAGTTTAGTAGTAGTATGTGGATCCTTGCAATGTCTCATCTATGTATCCAGACCACGGGCTGTCTGATCGTGATGTCTGGTCGGAATGCTTGCAGATCCTTCAACCTTGCATGATTAGCGGGAAAAGTACTCAAAAATTATCAATAGTCGAACATGGAGCGGGATTGGGAAGCTAAGAATAATGATACACGCTACAGAAGAGTCGAGTATAAATCCCCCTGCGACAATCCTCGAGTTCCTCTCCCCGAAGACGAATTCTAGTCAACACCTTTTTCTCCGTTCCAAAACATCCACCTCTAAAACAATCAGCATGAAATCCTCTTTCCTTGTCTCTCTTTTACCTCTCGTACAGGGTGCCCTGGGCTCTGCAGAAGTTTCAGGTGGCTCACCAGCTACGATCGACGACCTTCCATATCTGGTCAGCATTTCGAAATCAGGCGTCTACACCTGTGCTGGTGTTATCATCAGCGGGGACCGTGTTGCTACTTCTGCACAGTGCGTATATGGTCTAGAGGCATCGCCCTCGAGCTTTTCCGTGAGGGTAGGCTCAAGCAACACATCTTCTGGAGGATCTGCAATTGTGGTATCAAAAATTGCTCGGAATGCTCGGTTCGACCCTGCCACCAATGACTTCGACATTGCCGTGCTCAAACTATCTTCCTTTGTCACACCCGGCCCGACTGTCAAGGTGATTGACTTTGTTCAACCTGGTCAGGACCCAGCGGATGGGACTGAGTGCGTGGCTTCTGGCTGGGGTGATTCGGGAAAACAATTACAATCGGTTACCCTCCCTATCGTGAACCGAGACACTTGCAATCAGACTTCTGACGGCCAAATCACCGACCGTATGATCTGTGCTGGCTCGGAAGCTGGTAAAGGTACCTGTTCAGGAGACCGTGGTGGCTCGGTCACTTGCGGTGGTAAACTTGCTGGAATCATCTCGCAGACTCACGGATGCGAATCACTTAGTCTTCCAGATGTTTTCACCGATATCGCCAACTCTTATATTCAATCATGGACAAAGAATCAATAAGTGCAGCTCATTGCAGGTCTTTGCTTACTGAAAATCTGCGCCAAAAGACAGAATCAGTTTCAAGGACCGTCACAATTTCAATGTTGTATATATGAAATGAAAAAACACATCCGAATACTTCGGCGAGTTTATCTCAAAACCACGTTAGTTAAATAGGAAATATGATGAGAATAAGTATAGATACTCGTCAAGAACATCATAGAAGTATCGCGCCACTAGAGTAGCGCAACATGTAACAAAGCTCATTTACTGTAGGCTTTATATTTACCTCGCTTTCATCTCCTGCGAAATTTTCCTTGCACATCAAAGCCTGAGGATAGGAGAACGACTGGCAAGGATATACTTTTTCAATTACTTATCGGATGACAAGTCTCAGAACTGGGATCGAATTGGGGCTATAAGTCTCGAATGGAACTTGAGAGAGGGAGCTTCGCATACTCGAAGCCACAATTTATACGAGAACAACACGTCCGTCAACTTTCCTCCATTTTGCTGTTCTCGTGCTAGCGAAGCAATGCTAGTAGCCTCATCAAAGATAAAGCAGGCATAGGAATTTAGAATTTGTTTCACCTACATACGTTGTATGTAAGAACCTAGGGCTCTGGAATGACATAGTTCGGCGATAAGAGCCGATAAGGGAAAAGTTCGAACTCGGCCGCGGGGGCCACCTTTTGATCTTCAACTTTTTTTTTCTCACAGATACAACAATCAAATTAGCGCAATATGGTCAAGAGAAAGGATCCCGGCGATGTTACTATGGGTGGCACCAAGGAGGAGGATTCCTCTGACGAGGTCAGGATTGTACCCCCGAGTAAATCACCATCGAGTTGCTAACAAGAATGACGACTGCAGGACATTGACATGGTCAATGTAGACTTCGAATGGTTTGACCCTCAACCTATTGATTTCCACGGCCTGAAGAACCTGCTGCGCCAACTATTCGACAATGATGCTCAGATTTTCGACATGTCCGCGCTGGCCGACCTCATTTTATCGCAGCCGACACTGGGATCAACAGTGAAGGTGGATGGACACGAGTCTGACCCCTACGCATTCTTGACAATTCTCAACTTGCAGGAGCACAAGGTTGGAAATCCCCAGTCCCCAATTGCCCACCTACAATTCCATACTGATAGTCTCTAGGACAAACCTGTCATCCAGGACCTGATCAACTACCTTAAGACCAAATCCGCCTCCAATCCGTCTCTCTCTGCCGCCAACCAGCTTCTTTCTCAAAACCCCATTCCTCCAATTGGCCTCATCCTCACCGAGCGTCTGATCAACATGCCCGCTGAGATTGTCCCACCCATGTACAACATGCTCCAGGAAGAGATCGCCTGGGCTGTTGAGGATAAGGAGCCCTACACTTTCTCGCACTACCTTGTTTTCTCGAAGAACTACGAGGAGGTTGAGTCGAAGCTTGACCAGGAGGAGTCGCGGCCCCAGAAGAAAAAGAAGAAGGGCGGTGAGCAGGCTGAGCGCTTCTTCTTCCACCCTGAAGATGAGGTGATTGAGCGCCATGCGCTCTGCTCAGGCTCCCTTGAGTATACCCACAAGTCTGACGATGGACACTCGGACTCCAAGCGTGCTTTCCAGGAGCTTGGTGTCAGGACGAAGGGTAGCATGATCTTGCTTGAGGCATCCCAGTTCGAGCCTATGGTCAAGGCCCTTACGGAATACATGTCCTAGTTATATGAAGACAGGACAGTCATATAAATATCATGTCTGGTTTACGAAAAGCAAGAATCTATTCTGTGCTAGCCTTATTTCCACCTACTTTTTTTTGCATCTACGTTGCCCCGGCCTTTGTGATTGCGGCTATATAATTTTTGATAACTATATAGAGTTTTATGGAAAGAGAAAAATGGGTTTCATAACTTCATGCTCAATTCCGCCTTACTCCCATTGGGTTCCCTTGAGGCGCTGCATGAGGTACTCGACCTCAACAATCTTGGTCAACGGGATGACACATTCCTTTCAAACAGCCCGAGTCAGCAATCGCAGCAGAACAAACCCCATTGATACTCCACTCACCTTGTAAATAGCAACGAGGGCGGCGCTGTTGATCTTCTGCCCCTTCTCATCAGGGAAAGCAGGATCAGTACCGTAGGTCTTAGCCTTAAGACTCAAGCGCTCAAGAACCTTCAGCTCAACAGCAGCGTTGGTAATAGCTTCATCGATACCCTTACGGTCCTCTGCCTTAATCAATCGCACAAAAGTCTCAGGGTCCTTCTGGAACTTCGACTCAGCAACGAACTTTCCAAAATGAATGCGACGCGACAGCGCCTGCAAACAAGCAACGTCGCACGTCGCCGAAGACCCGTAGTTCTCCTGGGTCTCACCGCGGTCCTCCCGTCCAAACTGCGGGCACACGGCCGGCAAGACCTCGTTAATGTACCGCTCCTTGATGACGTCGTTCACGCAGACATCGTTCTCGTGCAGGATGCGCGGGTACTCCAGCGGCTGCAGGATCGGTTCTTCCAGCACATCCGGGAAGAAAGGGTATTCGTCGGGTGATTGGAAGCGGCGCACACGCGATTGTATCCGCTCCTGTTCGCGGAGGAGGTAGTCCAGGAGACTGAATTTGCTGTTAGGGATCTTCACACCGCCGGGGGCGTAGATGGTCTTGTTGAGCGGGAACTGCACTCGTTCGATCAGGTGGAAGGTGATTGTGTCCTCCAGGCGACTGGATGTGTGTAATATTAGCGGACTGCTCGTATTGTTTCGTTGAGTGGAGGGTATGCAGTTGTTCGTATACGTATATTGAAGCTTGGCGGGGCAGGAAAAGGAAAGGAAGCTTTGTGTAGCACAAAGTTGCAGCTCACATTAGCTGGAAACGGATGTTGGCAAGGTCCAATGCCTTGGTGGCATCGGAGAGGTCAATGGCTGTGTCCATGGTGAGTTGAAGAAGGAGAGTCTGCGGGACTGCGTCGGATAACCATATAGCCCACTCTTGTGATCGATCTACAAGTACTAGTACTTATATTTAAAAAGGGGGAATTCAATAATTGTGTGACCGAGCAGCTCCACCCTGTAGGTTTTTGCTTTTTGAAAATAAATAGAAGATCGATGAGGCTGTTAATTCTTTTACCTTGCAGTAGGCTAAGGTGGATTAACTTCTACATATAATAATGTATGCGATCGAGAACATCTGTATGAACACCAACCAGATATCGAATTTACTTCAGAGGGTCGTTAGTAAATTAAATTACAAATAGTTATGTCCTTTAAGTCGTTGTTGAAATTAGATATAGGCTGAAGATAACTAGCTGGTCTCAACCCCGTAAAAGTACCATACGGCAGTACCCGGGGAACGCGGTAAATCCACCTCAGACAAGTCTCCTTCAAACCTACCAACTACTTATCCCAACTTCATTGGATCGCATGGGTGTCGGCTGAACCCAAGATAAGCCCTGGTCTATGGAGAATCAGCGCCGCGACGACTCGCCATCGGGTCTGTCAGATATTGTCGAGGGCGATGGTCTTCTGGGCACCGGCCTAACAACCCGTCACATCGAAGCATTCGGACGAAAAGTCACTACAACCGCAGGACATTTGATAGGACCCGGCGAACAAAAAGACACTCACTTTCACAATGCTATGTCAGACATCCACCGCGAGCTTCGGCGCCCGGCTGCACAGCGCAAAGTGTTTTCGCTAGCACAAACTA
This sequence comes from Penicillium soppii, assembly GCF_028829465.1. Classification (NCBI taxonomy): domain Eukaryota; kingdom Fungi; phylum Ascomycota; class Eurotiomycetes; order Eurotiales; family Aspergillaceae; genus Penicillium; species Penicillium soppii. The sequence goes on from NW_026643234.1 coordinate 2,854,896, forward strand.
CGCCGACCGATCTCGTCCGATCGAGGCTTTCGACCTCCGAAATCCAGTCCCGTGCCCTCTCGTCGGTCCCAGATGATCTCCTCGCCAACATCCCCGAAGATAGCAGCTCATACTCCCTTTTCGAAGGCTTCCAGGCCTCTATTCCCGAGGAAGAACCAGGGAAAAAACGACACCGAAGGCGCAGCTCCAAGGGCAAGCATCTCAAGGATGTCGAGAGAGGCGGCTCCTTGACTGCCGGCCCAGCTGGGTTGAAAGAGCAGCGAAAATCGCTCAGTCGCAAGTTGGAGTTGATGGGAATCCGAAAGAACATGTGCAGTGCGGAGATTCACGAGATTGACAATAAGGTCGCCAACTTGCACAAGATGCGCAAAATCGTTCTAGACCGATTGGCTGGCTTGGAAATGGACGAGGCGGGATTGGAAAATGAACGTGGGTCGAACTATACGCGTGGACGAGGCTGCGAAGGAATAAAGCTGATGAATATGCGACAGTAACGGAATTGGATAACAAGCTGGAGGATTTCCCAGAAGAGGAATCTTCAGACACACCAGTTGCGACGGAGACGTCGCATTCAGATGGGCCAGATGAGTCTCTTGGGTCGTCGGGCGATCCGGCTATGGACGCCTCGTTCATGTCAGAATCGATATATGAAAAGCTGCCCACATCCCCACCAAAAAGTTTACGGCATCGCTCTAACAGTATGAGATCTTACCAGACGCGGATGTGGATCGCAACTAACGGGTTTTAGGGAAACGATCAATGCCCATCCTACACGAGCACTTCGAGCCAGGATCTTTAATTAAGGAAATAGAAGCGCACACCGATATGATCACCGCCATTGACTTCGACTATCCATTTGGAACCATGGTCAGCGCGGCGCTAGACGACACCGTGCGAGTTTGGGACATGAACGTCGGCAGATGCTCGGGTTTCCTGGAGGGACACCATGCCTCCGTCCGCTGCCTGCAGGTGGAAGATAACATCGTGGCAACGGGATCCATGGACGCATCCGTGAAGCTGTGGGATTTAAGCCGTGCTCGGCCCACAACTCGGGACGGCCGTCTCAACAAGCACGAACGCGACCAGGAAGATGGAGAGCACCAGCATAAATCTCCAGTACCGCTCTCTTCGAACCTTGAAGACTGCAATGTCTTTTCCCTGGAAGCGCACGTCGCCGAGGTGACGGCGCTGCACTTCAAAGGTGATACGCTCATCTCAGGGTCTGCAGACAAAACCCTCAGACAATGGGATCTGGTCAAGGGCCGCTGTGTCCAGACACTGGATGTTTTGTGGGCTTCCGCCCAGGCCTCCTCGTCTATGGCTGGAGATTCGGACTGGCGACCATCGGGTCGCGTGCCTGATGCCTCGGCTGACTTCGTTGGTGCCGTGCAGTGCTTCGACGCTGCTTTGGCTTGCGGTACGGCAGATGGCATGGTCCGTCTGTGGGATTTGCGTAGTGGCCATGTTCACCGAAGCCTGGTTGGACACACGGGGCCAGTTACATGTCTTCAATTCGATGATGTGCATTTGGTCACGGGCAGTCTTGACCGCAGCATTCGGGTGAGTCGAGGGTTTATTTCGTCCTTTTTTTTCTCGGTTACTAACTGTTCATAGATTTGGGATCTGCGCATGGGCTCCATCTACGACGCGTATGCCTATGAAAAGCCAATCACCAGTATGATGTTCGATGCGAAGCGCATTGTGGCTGCTGCTGGGGAGAACGTGGTCAAGGTTTACGACAAGGCCGATGGGAACCACTGGGACTGTGGCCCCGGAGTTGGAATCGACGATCAGGAATCATCTCCCGCGATGGTCGAGCGGGTTCGTATCAAAGATGGCTATCTTGTTGAAGGTCGTAAGGATGGCACTATGGCTGCTTGGACCTGCTAGACGGACCTTTTGAAGGTCGTGTGCTTGGGGTTTCATTTTCCTTGTACTTTCTTTCTCCCCTTGCCCTTCGCGACCATTGTATAGTATTCAATCTACCTATGTCTTAGAGGCGAACCAGGAGTAGCAGGACCATATTTACCATTTTGTATGCCCGAACAAAGTCTTTCAGACTCCTAAGAGTGGAAACAGAGCTGTTTACCCCGTGCAGGTAGATCTGGCACAAAAATAGTACCAAGATTGTAGCATAACATAAACAAAGACTTAGAAGAACAAAGCCCAAAGCCCAGAGATGAAACTCCAAAAGTACTCTGGCAGGCTAAAGAAGACTCAAAATATAAAGAACATCATCAATCTTCATTGAATTTTCCATCGCAATTCAAGTTTTACCTCAAGTTGGGATTCTTCGGCGATCATTGCGCTCCACCCTTCCCCGTCTACTTTTCTTCCCTCATCAACAACCCCTTCATCCCCGGATTTAAGCGATCCCAAGCGACAAACTAGATCAATATAGTTTATCCCAGTGACATAAAGCGACTTGAAAACTTCTTCTCATCAGCTGGGTCCATTGACGCCGGTGCAATTCACGGTCCGTCGCGTCTGCGCGTCGCCCGGGGTCGCGATCTACAGGCCTCAAAGTGGAATTTGACGAGCGGGCTTGCGAAGTCCGTCGTCTTCGCCTTTTCTTTAAGATTAAAATACCAGGTGAGTCTGAATCAATTTCTCATGTTTTTGGCAATTTTTTTTCACATTTTTGCTTTGACCAATGCGTCCTTGTTCTGCCATATCTCATGTTTCATTTCTCGCGACGCCGATGCGCCAGTGAATGCACCACGGTTCAAGATATCAATGTGATACATGAAGATTGTCTTTGAATCGCTACTACTTTCGCAATCAACAGTCTTCATATATCGCTTCAACGATCTGATTCTGATTTTTGTTCCATCTAGCTCAAAGCTGACATATCTTTACCAGGCATAAAAAGACCCAGACGCAGTCTGAGAATCCATTCTAGGGGTAGCAAGTGATAATGCCCCCCAAAAGAGCAACTCGCCGCGCAGGCGGGACTCCTCAACGGCCATCTAGCATTACTGAAACTGGATATCAGTCAATACTTGAGCAATCCCGTAACCAACCAGATTTACCGAGTATTCCAATCGGGGCATCATGGAACTATGGAGCAGCCACTACAACGGCTGTGCCCCAGCGCATGACTATACGCCCTACTATGAATATTGATCAGATGGCCGAAACAGTGGAAGCCCGCTTGGAGATCGCCCGAGAACGAACAGCGGCCGCAAAGAAAAGGCAGCCACAAGCACGCCAATCAAAGCGTGAGCCAACACCCGACCAAACACAACTTCAGCAGTCCCTGTACAATGCGACAACAGACCAGCACTCTGATAAGACTCCTACACCCCCTATTCCACATGCGGTATCCACCGATTCCAGCCCAGAGGCTGAGCCCCCTTTACAACGACGACTGTCGAACTCTCCACTATATCCATCACCGCTTCAGCGACCTGGTGGCTCCCGGCATGGCTCCATCGGAAGCTGGTCTTCTCGTCACAGCTCTGTGGACAACGCTTCCGAGGCTTCGTGGAATCTTGAGCGTGATATCAACGAAGATGATTTGCAACGAACGAGACCAAGTAAATACCGTGGCGAGAAACATGGGCACAATATATCAGCGCCCCCTCGGCGTGTTTCTGGTCTGGCCAACGTTCCCGAAGAAGATGAGTCGTCTATCAAATCCGAACCCGAACCCGGGGCGTGGAACCCCGTCGCGCAAACGCCTCCCCCAGACTTCCCTCCTGGCCCGCCAAGGCAAAGCTTCCTACGTCGATGGTTAGCATCAATGAAGCCCCGAAGATCTATCGTCGACAAGAGTACCGTTCCAAGTGACGATCCTACTCCGGCGCGCCGAGGAAGCTTGCTGCCGATATTGCTGGAAAAAGCACACAGTGGTCCCTACTCAAGCTTGTATCTGGCAGCAATATGGCTGTTCCTGATTTTGGGATCAATGTCGTGTTGTCTCGTAGCTCTGAAAGTCCACCAAACCCTATATCCACCAGAATGGGACTGGGATTCGCCTACTGTGAACATGTCTCATCCCGAGGTTTTCCACGGTCTTCGAAACCAGATTTCGAAAATGGACGTCAAAATGTCTTCATTATCAAGCGAGTTGAGCTCTGTCGTGTCAGAGCAGTCACTTTCCAACGTTCACGATTCAACACCCACAGATGTCGCCGTCCACCGGAGGCCCATCCACAAGGTAAATTTCCTATCGGTAGGGCTGGGCGCACTAGTCGACCCATCGAACACTTCTCCGACGCTGGGATCGAAGCTTGGCGTTCCAGCACGCGCATTCCTATGGTTTGCCCCGACTGCAGCCAAGAACATAGTTCGGGCATCGCAACCTCCCGTCTCCGCCCTGACTCCATGGGAAGAGGTAGGCGACTGCTGGTGCAGCCCAACGCGCAACGGTACGACCCAACTCTCCGTCCTCCTCGGCCGCGACATCGTCGCCGAAGAGCTACAAGTCGAACACATCCCTGTCGGCGCCTCGCTCGAGCCAGAGGCGGCACCACGAACCATCGAGCTCTGGGCGCGCTTCAAAGTAAACCCGCACAAAACACCCGTCAAAGCCAAACGCACTCCCGAGGCGACACCCCGTCGCGGCTTATTCTCCGTCTTCGGCGATGCAACCGTATCACTGGAGCCACCAGCAACACAGGCCCCTTCATCGCGCGAGACGGGACTAGGCGGCTTCTTAATCCCAGGTATTGGCTCGCTCCACGAGCTAATTATGGACTTGCTGCGTCGGAGCAACCCCTCCGAGCCGGAAACCGCTTACTCGGACGACCCCATTCTCGGGGAGAACTTCTACCGCATCGGCAAGATGGAATATAACATCCACAGCCCGGACAACGTGCAGGCTTTCAAGCTCAACACCATCGTCGATGTGTCGACGATTCGCGTCGACAAGGTCGTTTTCAGGGTCACATCTAATTGGGGTGCTAGCCATACCTGCATCTACCGGTTTAAGCTACACGGGCACATCTAGGCTTGTTTGTGGAATGGGTCTTGGTTTATTTGGCCTTGGCTTGTTTCTTCCTTTGTATTTATCTGGAAAAATGTGATTTGCGATGATACCTTGCATAGCTGCGGTGGCGTTATTGGGCTTTTTTCTTATTCTTTCGGGTCACTTTTTGCGAATTAGTTATCCTTAGAGCTTTATTATATGATAGTCATGATTCCATTCAAGTCAAGTTTGGCCAATTCTCCCGTAGTGTGTTTGCTGTGCGTTGACCAGGGTTGTTGTATATGTGCCTATATAGACAGGATAATGCCTGCTGGGCTCAGTGAGCACCCCTGTCGTTTTTTAGTACGGCGGCCGTCTCGAGCTCGAAGTCTTCGCTATAAATTATAAGGACACTATGTCCCTGTAAACCAGCTCTCTTATCACCTAATCTAAATCCTTTTACATTCCCTTCCAAATGTTCCTTCCCACACCACTATTTCGGGTCCCAATGCAAAATAAAGTTAGAAGGCATGGGGCCCTGAAGCCTTGATCCTAAGGCATCGACAATCGACACTCTACATTTTCTAATTAGGGGCGGCCCCAAGAGCCTGGGGCCATCTACCATCTCCCATCCACCCAAGTAAGAACCCCCTTATTATAACTTGGATTTTAAAAGCTCATCATCTCCCACCTGGTATGGCTTCCGGGCCTTCGCTGGTCGACATTCCAGTCGAAATTCTTTACATGGCCCGGTCATTTTTGACCAATCGCGATATAAAGTCTCTACGCTTGACTTGTAAATATCTGAGCAATGCGGTGCCATTGAACTTTTCACGAGTGTTTCTTTCTGCAAACCCGTTGGATATTGAGGTGTTTCGTGCTGTTGCAAACCACCCTACTCTTCGCCATCAAATACAGGAGATCATTTGGGACGATGCCCGTTTTGTTTCTGAGCCATGGTCTCTCTGGTCCGAGCTAGGAGACTATGAGCGGGAAGTTCTCACAGAGTGGAGTAATTATCACGAAGCCCCCTTTTGGTTTGTTTACAGATGCAGAGAGAACATCATAAGTATGAGGGCTCGAAAGACCTCGGACATCGAAAGACCCGCCCATGCTTCTCTTGAAAGACAGTTGAAGGCTCTCCTGCCTATAAAGCAATGTTACGATCACTATGCGGTATTGAAAAAGCAGCAAGATGAGGTTCTCATATCTGGCGCCGACAAAGATGCGTTTGTTTATGGCCTGGATCGCTTTCCGCAATTGACCAAGGTTGCCGTCACACCTGCAGCGCATGGGTGGTTATTCTGTCCGCTTTATGAGACCCCTTTCATTCGTGCGTTTCCGTATGGATTCAACTACCCGATCCCAAGGGGATGGCCCACCCCTTGGCCAATGTCCCCTGACTACCCGGCACCTTGCTCATGGACCCTGGAGACTGCCAGAAGCATGCCAAACCCACTTTTAACCCCAGAGAATCGCACCGCAGGCGAAGGTTACAAAGATCTTTGGAGGGGCGTTAGGACCGTTTTGAAAAGCCTCTCCCAATGCGACCATCATGTCTCCGACTTGAGATTCGATGCAAATAAACTCAACACAGGTGTTCATCACGAAATGTTCACTCGACCGTGTGAAGAATACGATCACTTTGTGACGCTGCTCAAGCGGCCGGGACTTCGCCGCTTTGATTTGACTTTGTTCATCGATGACCCAGGGCTGCAAAGCTTTGCGACCGGAGACTTCCGACGGGCTATTGGCCATGCCAAAGATTTGACACATATCAATATATCGACTACGCTCGACATTGCGTCTCATTACTGGGGATATAGGGAATATAATGGATCCACGTCTTTACAAGATATCCTCCCTTTTGCTCAGTGGCCGAAGCTTGCACATTTCGGTATCACACGGCTTGAGATAACACCATCAGATTTGCTAGAGACGCTTCGTAAGTTACCACAAACAGTGCAATCAATTGAACTCAACCGGCTGCGATTCTACGGCCAAGGCGATGTCCACGACTGGCGCGAGTCAGAAAATCTGGAACGATTCGGCATGTTCCACGCTTTACTGGAGGAAATACGGCAAAAGCTCAAATGGCACGAGCGATATAGATCCGAGAGGCCATCTCTTGTCATGATTGCGGATGAATGTCACCCATGCACCAGTGAATTCCTAGATGATGATGTCCATCCATGCTCTCGGGGGACTTTCTACCAGGAAGCCTATCATCCCTGCGAAAATGGGCGAGGCATTCGGCTCGAAAAAGAGATTCATGATTTCCTCTACGGATCTGGGGAAAATCCCTTTGAAGAAAATTTCCAGGTACCGAAGCGTGGGATGGGGACGAAACGAGATATCTTCTTTCCCGATTGTATTCGGCCTCAGGTCGGTTCGAAGGAAGATACATCAATGAGGACTACCGACCCTGAAATTTGGGAAGGGGATTGGCCTGGATATTTACAAGACTACTCGTCTGAAGGCTTCAGCCTATTCCACAGGATGGAGGAATTCGAGCTGTGTGGGAGGTCCCGTCCCAACTAGAGAACAACGAGAGGTCTTGTCCACCTGGGCAGGTGACTGAATGATGTGTCTTCAGAAAGCAATCATTGATTCTAAATGACCTAGGCCCGACAGTTTAGCAAGTATTTGGGGTGATGTAGGCGCTATATATTTATTGGCCATGATAATCCAATAGTTATGATCGATGAGATGATCGTTGTTAATTCAAGCGCAAATATAATTAAAATTGAAGAAAGAAAGGAAGGGAAAGAAACCAGAATCAAAAACTACATTAGATTTAGAAACTATCCAGAGAGGGATTTTTGAGATATTCCTAGATATTGTAGAACCAAAAATTGAGGATTGGATATTTTCCGTAACTATATTGAGACGGTATAGTTGATGCGATACTCAGCGACTTGAATAGTGGCAAAGCTGCAGAATGGTAAAACCAACAAATATGGTCCTACTGTCGGGTTGCCTCCCAGCTGGAGGCGAAACAACCGAGACCGACCACCAAATTGATAAAGCCAGCCTTTTGTTGAGGGGACAACGGTCAAGAGTTCTGGTAACCAACTGCATTTGGATGAGGCTAGCATGGTGCATTTTTATTGAGGTGAGCTGCTAACTTGGCTGCTCGCTTTGCTCAGGTGTGCTCAGTGAGCACTCAAACGGAAAGGGAAAGCCAACACTTGTCAGACATTATCCTGTCTACTCCATATATGCGGGCTCATTGTTGGCTATTAGGCTTGGCGAAGCACAGCCCTGACCCCTCGGATCTCCATTCACTTGTTTCCTCATTGTTCTTTTGACCCGAGAGTCACAGAAGCTTTACTTAACAGACGATATGAATGATTCGGGGTACAACGGGCCTCGCCAAGCTTTCTACGATAATCTATTGGGTCTTCCTCGTCGTTTAGAAGAACACGAGGAAGACTACGGGGAAACGACTTTGGAGGAGGTGAGGGCCCGCCTTGATAAGACCTACAAGTCTGGGGTACCGTTTTTCACCAAGGAACGAATTCAATTTGCATGGGATCAGGCCAAGCGTGAACCGGGCTACGGCAAGAAAGTATTTACCAAAGACATCAACGATAAGCTCGTCGAGTATGATGGGCTTCCTGGAGAAGTCGTTTCACGGGAGATGGTAGGAGAAGAAGAAGTCCATTTTATAGCGTGAGTATCTAATAAATGGCCATGTTTCTTCTTTTGATCAACGCTAATATCAGGAAGGAGAGAGATGAAACTTGTATATACGTGCCGAGCAAACTTCCCAATCTGTTGTAAAATCTTTGAGCGATTTGATTTTGACCCGGAGTGGTCGCTCTTTTGCGCCATACAGATCTATCATCGAGGACGCAGGGTGAACAAAGAAACCAAGGAAGAACTTCCACCAGTACTCACCTTAGATGCCGACTTTGTCACCGAAATGTTCAATGGGAAAGTGCAAGAATGGAAAGCCAGTACTGCCTGCGAAAAGCTAAAGTCTATATTATCCTTGGCGGCAAAAGATCACAAAATCGGCAAAGTGATCGGATTTGCCCTTGGTGATTTCGCAACCGATCTAGGCCCAGACAGTTTACATATTCGGCATCAGTCGCATCCCAACATGCGATACTTCTCACTTTAAAGGAATGGTTACAAGAAAGGGACAGAAAAGAGAATGTGCCCTGCTATGTTCAAGATCCTGTATACAATTCTATCGACCAAGAGATCTTGGGAAATGTCGGCATAGAAGTGATTGATGACCCGCACGGCTGGCTCGAGATTGACGAGAATCGATGATGATCACAGTGGCACCGAATGTACCCGTCAAAGAGATAATTGCAGACATCGCTCGGCCTGCGGTTATTATTTGGCACCCTGTAGGATTCCGTGATGGACTTAGGGAAGAAGCGGGAAGGTGAGTGTGATGCGGCGCTATACTTTGGCCCTCTTGCTTTCATATCTAACCTCGAGGTCCCGAGGTCTGCTTGAGCGCTTATTGACTTGCTTGCTAGCACTGATCTCGATTCTCCACGCGTCAGAGCAATGATGGAGGGCTACGATCAATACGATCAGTATGATGGGTTTAGGCCTGATGAGGAGCTGTTCTCGGATATCGTGCTCTATATTAGAAGATCGACGACAGCAGTCGCTCCAAATGTCAGTCGGGGTGAAATTTCAACCTAGATATAGATATGAGCAAGAATGTCAGGAGTATTTGATGGATCTAGTAGCGTTTGTTTATGGTGCGTTTACTTACTATTTATCTGAGTTTTGTTATCCCTCCCTAGCTATAGATAAAGAGCGATTTCCTCAGAGATCATAGAAGATCCATCCACTCAATTCTCTGTCCATTCTTCTCTAAGCACATGCTAGCACCTGTAATGTAGCCCAACCAGACTATGAGGCCCTGCCTTTGAGGGCAGCAGTCCTTTGGCCTTGCTGCCCACTAGACTCCCTCGGGTATAATGCTAAATATAGACCTTCCTCAGCTCCCAGTACCAACTCAAGTGTCATAAAGATGATGTTAGACTCTGTTATGCGTAAGTTGGTAGTCTTGTTGTCTATATCTTGACGTCAATGGTTGCCCTAATTGCCAACGGAAATGGCACGTTGTTCAAGGCGTACTGAAAGACTACCCAATAATTGGAGAAGCGGCTTAAAACTCTACGTAAGAAACTAAGGACATAGAAGGGTATGGTCCCTGCAAAATACAATGGTGAGTATATAGTTATTTGCTATGTTGATTTCTCTTTTCGATCAAAGCCAATGATCAACCAGGGGGAAATAGTCCTTAAATTCACCTGCAAAGCAAATTTCGGCATCCATAGTACCAAGCACGATAAAGCTAACGCATTTAGCGCGTACTGGTCCAACCTTGTCCCCATATCTCTCGTCCATCGAGCATCTCTTCCAAAACAACCAACACTGGGCCCTTTTTAGTCTCACCAACATGTTCGATATCTATGTCCAACAATGGGAAGAAAGCCCGCCCTTCGGAAAACTCACGGAAATTTTGGCCATACATGCAAAGGTCCACAGAATCGACATAGCAATCTGTTTTGGCCTTGGGAATATGTCAAGAGCAAGTCTGACCCCGGGACATCAACAAAAACGTGCATGGCAACGCGCATTACTTCTACTTCGGAGCGATGGAAAAAAAGGATGGCTCGTTATGCTCAAAGTCCGGAGTACAGTTCTGCGGATCGACAGATGTTGGGGCAAAGGGCATCGAGGTGGTTGATGACCCGAAGGGCTGGCTTGCGGTTAACAAGCAGTCGATTGTGCTCTCCGTGGGACCGGATGTACCCGTTAGAGAGATTATTGCAGACATGGCTGAGCCTCCAATTATTATTTGGAATCGTGTGGGATCAGAGTAAGTGTTATGCTGGCACTATGACTTGGCCCTCTTGCTATCGTATCTTCTGACATCCTCACTAACTTGCTTACTAGCATCGATCCCGATTCTCCACGCGTCAAAAGACTGCTGAATGGCTATGCTATGCATGAGTTTGTCAACAAGCAGAACCAAACGCTGATCATGGATCGTGCTTTACATCCGAAATGAAAGACACAGCGGTTGGGACGACTGTGTAACAGCGTAGAGCTTCAAGCTGGACATAGAGATATATTAGCAGCAAGGAGATTTGGAGTATCCATCCAATATTTAGAGCTAGCAATTAAGGAGTCTTTGAGTAAAAGTTTATGAAAGGGTGGCTAAGGGAAAAAGCCCTAACCTTGGAAGTAAATATGATATAGTGACCTATGTAGGCAGACCTCACCACTCTACATTAGGTAAATGACGAGAAAGTACTCCGTACCATTGTACAAGTCAAAAAATGGTAGATTCCTTATCTCAGATATTTTATATAAACATACATCAACAAGGTTATATTTACAAGGATATACCTAGGTGTATCTACTAGGATGTCCATTCCAGGGTTGTAATGTAGCCGTTGTAGGACTTCCTAGTCGGCGCACTTGCAGCCCAATTGTTTCCCCCTCATTTTGAGTGACAAGTGACCCCAATTATCATGGTTGTGATATTATATTCATGGATGATAAATTAATTGAAAAGAGAAAACAATAATGTCCAAAGCCAAAAAAGCCCCCCCAAACAACATCCGAATACTTTCTCTCTTTATTATGCGGTGAATGTGGTGGTAGTCATTCCCCCCACATTCGAAAAGCGGAACGACCCTCGACTCGGGACCTCATCTGGTCACGCGCCTTTCGTGCAGCCCATCCTCGTACCTTAAGCCCCAAATGGCCTCCGAGAGAGTAATCGATCGGGAAGAGCGACAGGGCCTTGTAAGTCGTCACCTTTTGCTTTTTTCTCTAACCCTGTTTGAACAACTAGCTTAAGAGGGGACCTGGCACTGTGACCCTCTAAAGTCGTGTTTCGGGAGCTGCATCCAAATCTTGACTAACACAGTGAACAGCGTGCCATTCGCAACTTCCTCAAGGCCCGAAATTCCTACGATGTCCTCCCACTGAGCTTCCGTCTCATTATATTCGATACTTCGCTTTCCGTCAAGGAGAGTCTGAACATCCTCATTCAAAATGGCACGTCCTGCGACCCCACCCTTTCCCAATGCCTTACAATCCTCTATTCAATCACCCCCCTGGGACTCCCTAGCTAACTGCGACCCGGAAACCGGGAAGTACAGGCATCGTTTCAGCGCCATTGTGGGACTCCAAAGCGTCCAAGTTCGCAGGTCTTCTAACCACCTCCGATTACATCAATGTCATCCAATACTATTTCCAGAATCCCGCAGCTCTGGACAAGATCGATCAATTCCGTCTAGACAGCCTGCGAGGTACGCCAAATCCCGATTTCCTACACGGCCCGGCGATGCTAACGGGATACAGATGTGGAAAAGGCGCTCGGCGTCGCGCCACCAGAGACCATCTCCATTGACCCGGAGCGCCCGCTCTACGATGCCTGTCGGCGCATGCTGGAGTCGCGCGCCCGCCGCATTCCCCTCGTGACCAGCGATAGTCAGACCGAGCGGCCCCATGTGCTCAGCGTCATTACGCAATACCGGATCTTGAAATTCGTTGCTGTCAACGTGCCCGATACGCAGCAGCTGCGCCGCCCGCTGGGAGAATTGCTGCTTGGATCTTATGATAATGTTGCTACGGCTTCGATGGATACGCCTGTAATTGACGTCATTCATATTTTGGTCGAGCGCAGCATATCTAGTGTGCCGATCGTGAACTCGGAAGGTACGACGGTGGAGTCTTGGCAGCGGTGAATTGTGCTGACATTGTTAGGTGTTGTGTACAATGTGTTTGAGTCGGTTGATGTGATCACTCTGATCAAGGGCGGGTTTTACGATGACTTGAGCCTCACGGTTGGAGAAGCGCTGAAGAAACGTTCTCCGGTATGTGACCTGTCCTCTCTTATGATGTATCACGCATATTGTGGCCATATACTCATGATTAATTAGGGTTTCCCGGGCATCTACACATGTTCGCTCAATGACGGACTGGATACTATCTTTGACACTATTCGCAAATCCCGAGTCCACCGTCTCGTCGTCGTGGATGAGCACTTCAAGCTCAAGGGTGTTCTCACCCTGAGTGATATCCTGCACTACATTCTTCTCGAGGGAGAGAATGAAGAGGCATGATCCGGGGCTTGACACCCATACATATTCGGTCTTGCATGGTTTCGGCGTTTTGATCTCTAGTTCGGGAAAGTCGAAGATAACAAACTGGCCCGGCGAGGTCAGTGATTTTTTATGAATGTACAGAGGTAATGACATGGTATCTAAAATTTGTGTTTTGCCGCAGAAATAGACTTGATTTGATTGTCTTGGAAAGCCCAGACCATGATGTAGAAAGCGAAAAGGGAGAATCACTCAGGAGTATAAGAAGTATGAATTTCCTAATCGGGCAATACGTTAAGCCTGGCGATATTGACAATATGTTGTATTTGACCTTCTTTCGCTCCTCCATAATGCTATCTATCCGTATATCATTATCAGGTCTTTAAAATAGATCGCCTGTAGTTATATCATTTCTTAAACCCTTCCTACTTAGTTCCCCATGTCGTCTTCTAGTGCGTTTCAAAGTGATGAAAAGCTAGACGATACGTCATATCCTATTTCGATAAATTGAGTGGATTGGACTTGAAACGCAGGCGTTGTCGCAGAATACGCTATAACAAACAAGATAAAACACGTTTATTTATCTAACTTACTAGGATTACTTGGAGATGAGCTTCAACCATGGATTGACCAGAAGCTGGTTTAGGATAGATCTCTTCCATAGCACACTTTAGGTACTATGCCATCAAAATACTGGATTATTGGATCATTAGACCGTAACTGATCCTCTCACTGTGGTCCTCCAAGGTCTAATAGAATGCTCTCAACCATAACTGCAATGAATTTTTCTTCTAAATACAAGACGCTCAAATAACATCTACCGGTGAAGCCTAATACCCAGTACGCCCTTCTAGATCTGCCAAACCCACAAAAAAGGCATGAACACCATGATGTGCACCGGTTTTCGGGCCCATCTCGGCGGAATAGGTCTAATCAATCCTATAAAATCATTAGAGTATAAGGCTAAGCCGCATCGATCATCACTATCCGACTCACGAACCACAAAATGAGCAATCGTACTCAGATCAAATACTACAAAGCAGGGAATGATCTGGTTGCCAATTAATAGGAAATACTTCACTCTGTTCCTGCATATGTATATTGTATATGCTGTGTAGTTGTAGGTATGGGGCTCCAGACTCAAAATTGAGACTACCCATTCCGGCAAAGACGCCGGTGAACGTCCCAAATCCGAGTCTGGGCAACACCGCTTGAAACACCTTCACAACGGCAAACTCTTGGTCTAAGACACGTCGAATTCTGTATATTGCATTTACAATAAACAATCTACGGCATTTGATTCAATTACCTCGGCACACATCGAGGACCCTTTTTCAGACCCTGATCCACCACCGTGCGGCCTTACTGGATGAGGGACCCGAAATTCGTCCACAGAAGAGCATGAAACACCTTTTTGTGAGAGAAATGAGTTCCCAATGGCCGGAAAGGCAGATGGATTAATCAGATCCAATGCACATGGCCGATCCCAGCGTTTGATTCGCAAGGCTGCTTTTTCAAAGTCCGAAGTATACCCGCCGGACAGATATAAAGCCAGCCAGGGACCTGGTTGAATGATGTTATTTTGACAAGAAAGGAAACCAGAATCACCTCTTTGCTTGCTATTCCCTCGTTCTCTTTTGTCCATTATGAAGTTCTCTCTTCTCGCCCTGGCCATGGCCACCGCCGCCTTTGCTAGCCCTATGGATATCGAGGCTCGCGCTCGTACGTTTGGCTCCTCGCAGCCCTAAATTTGGATGTCTGAATTGGCTAACATGCATGTCGACTCTATGTAGTGACCGAAGGAAACGAGCTGCGCGATGGCGAGTGTAAAGATATCACCTTCATCTTTGCCCGTGCCAGTACCGAGCCGGGTCTTCTGGTAAGTTCTCTACCAGTTCTCCCACAACCAAGTACAAAGTACACAGCTAACACCCGACTGAAAGGGTATCTCCGTCGGTCCGGCGATCTGCAATGATCTCAAGTCGTCCAAGCCCGGCAAGGTAGCCTGTCAGGGCGTGGGGCCCAACTACACGGCCGATCTACCGTCGAATGCGCTCCCCGGCAACACCTCGCCGGCGGCGATCGCCGAGTCCAAGGGCCTGTTCGAAGAGGCAGTGAAGAAGTGTCCCAACACGCAGATTGTTGCTGGTGGCTATAGGTTCGTTTCGACATCCATTCCAAATGAACATACAAGCATGAACAGAGCCCAACTAACACAAATCAAATAAACAGCCAGGGCACTGCTGTCATGGACGACTCGATCAAGAAGCTCTCGTCGGATGTGCAGGACAAGATCAAGGGTGTTGTTCTGTTCGGTTACACGCGCAATGCGCAGGAGAACGGCCAGATCCAGGGCTTTGACAAGGACAAGACCAAGATCTACTGTGCGGTTGGAGATATGGTCTGTGATGGTACTCTGATTATCACCGCTGCCCACTTCACTTACGTGGCGGATGCTGGCGCTGCTACGAAGTGGTTGGTGTCGAAGTTGGATTAAGAAAGAGGTTTGGGAATTGAGGCCCTTGTCGCTCCTTTGGCGGTACTTGATGTATTGCCGTTTCCAGGGTTGTCTTTTGCAGCCTGAGGCTGGTTTCTTTCTGGGTTTATACTCCGTTTTCCTTTTGGCTTGAGCAGAATGGGCTTATATGATATTGCAATGAAATGAATTTTGAATAGTTATATGTTTTGTTGGGAGTGTGGTATAAGAATGTGGTTGTCACGTCGCTAGAACGAGTGATTGAAAAGTGAGGCGTGGGGACGAACCTTGGAACCACGCCTTCGGCGTATTTATGTGAGTGAGAATATCACTCCTTCCTTTGTTCTCCCATCTTTTCTTCTGCAAATGACATGTTTTATACAACTCATCTAGCGGTTTATATGATGCGTCGCCCCATCTTCGGCCAGTTCAATGACGGGATGCGAGGAAATTCGCTATTACTTGAGGCCAAAGGGTCTATGTAAGCAGCTAAGTAGAATATGAGATTATTTCAATTTTGATATAAGATTATAACACTCATGAAGCACCTACGTATTCCTATCCCCTAGCCCCTTCAAGCCTAGAATGGCCTCACAGTCCTCTGAAACCTCGGCGGCTGGCGCGAGAACTTCTCCGGCATATCCCTAGCTCCCTCCTTCCAATAATCGAACTCCATCCAAGCGTTCTCCGGCATCTGCGCCTCAGTCGCCTCCAAAAACTCTCCTAGATCAGGACAAAGCGGGATAACACCCGTCTCAAGAACATACTGATCCCAAAGCTTCAGCAGCTGTTTAAGCTTCTCAGGCTCGGAATCCGACAGATCGTGGATCTCGCCGGGATCCTGGACAAGATTGTACAGCTGCCACTTCTCGGGGCCCTTGGGCTTGGGGATGAAGACGATTTTCCAGTCCGCGCAGCGCAGCGCAGCCCGCCCGCACGTCTCCCACCCCTGAATGAAATCCACTGGGTGGATTCGATCGGCGGCGCCAACGGCCCACGGGTGGAAACTGCGACCTCGCATCGAGACCACTTCGCGGCCCTGGTAGGTTGGTGCAGGATGCGTGAGTCCTGCCATGTCCAGGATAGAGGGTGCCAGATCCATGACGGTTGCGAATTGGTCGGTGATGCCGTTCATCACGTTCGCTGGGTTGACATTCAGGGTTTTCGGGAATCGACAGGTGAAGGGAACACGGACGCCGCCCTCGGTGGTATACGCTTTGTATAAACGGGAGGGGGCGGTGGCAGCCTGCGCCCAGCGCGGACCGTACCAGATGAATGAGTTGCCGTTACCGAGGTTTTCGAGGCTGTTGTCGTAGTATTTCTGGAGATGGGGCATGACGCCGTTCTGTACCATCGGGTAGGCCTCGTAGGCGGCGCCCTCAGCACCATTATCGGACATGAAGCAGACGAAGGTATTGTCCAGCTCGTCGATCGACCGCAGATACTCAACGACCTTGCCGACGTTTGAGTCAATACACTCGACCATACCGGCAAAGACCTCCATTGCGACACAAGATTTCTTCTTCTCATCGTCGCTGAACTCTTCCCACGGCTTGACTTCCTCGGCTTGCACAGGATGCGCCTCTACATCGTCGCGCACCATGCCCAGCTCCTTGAGTCGCTGCAGACGCTTTTGACGGAGGACATCGGGCCCCTCGTCGTACACACCGCGATAGTGGTCGATGTACTCGCGGGGCGCCTGTAGGGGCCAGTGCGGCGCCGTGAAGGGAAGGTATCCGAAGAACGGGCGGTCACCGTTTCCGTCTGGGCCGGCGTATCCGCCACTCTCTTTCCACTCCTTGATGTAATTGACCATCTTATCGCCGTACCCATCGGACGAGTACCAGCCTTCCGGAAGTTGGCGCACGTACTCGCCATCCTCCATGTGCAGGGCAATATAACTCGCCTCGATGAACGTAGGAATCTGGTCTTTGTCTTTTAGCTCAGGCTCGTACGCGTAGTGGTTCGAGCAGGCCGGGAGGTGAGCGAAGGAGCGCACGAAACCACGCTTGTGTGGCGATCGCTCCGGTGTCAGACCCAGGTGCCATTTTCCGGACATGATTGTGTGGTAGCCGCCATCACGGAGAACCTCTGGCAGTGCGACGACTCTCTCATTGAGGAAGCCTTCGTACCCCGGCATACCGCGTTGAGGGGCGGTGCTCATGGCGGATCCTTTGGGGCCGTTTTGACCAGAGATGTTGGTCCATTCGATCAGATTTCCTAGGCCGGCGATGTGATGGTCTGTGCCGGTCATAATCATGGCGCGCGTGGGACTGGAAAAGTCAGCCTGGAAGATGGGTTGTCGGTTGTTTGGGCAAGTACTTACGAGCATGCTGCTGCGGCGTGGAAGTCTGTGAATCTCAGACCCTCCTTGGCAATCTGGTCAATGTTTGGGGTGCGAATTTCACCACCGAAACAGCCCACGTCGGAAAAGCCGAGATCGTCGGCAACAATGACGAGGAAATTGGGGCGTTTGGATGCCATTGTACAGGAGGGAGGGAAAAGGAGATGAGTGGGTTACATGAGGGGCTCATGCGTAGATATATTTATATCGGCAAAGTAGCTATCGCAACAAGCTTTAGACCGCGTACATACGTATACGTTGACCTTCACATCGTCAATCGGCCATCGGCAGTGGAATGTGGGGGAGAGCTCCACATCTGATAAGAATGCAATTAAGAATAAGCCCCATATTATTCGTGATGATCATCGAATGGAATTGAGTTGATTCGGAAATGCCAACGATCCCTACCGAGATAGTTGTAGAGCGAGAGAAGAGAGAGTATGTAGTGCAATGCAGTGTAATGTACGACGAAAAGAAAACAACACAGAAACGTCGCCAATCGGGTGCATGACATAATCTGGCCGATCCCGGGCTTTACGTCCAGAAACAGCTTCAACTCTGTTCGATGACTTCGATGAGCCACTCTCATTCCCCCAATTTGACCCTTTTATTCCCTTTTTCGGCTTTTGTGTTACTTATTTGTTCCATCTAGACCTAACTCTATTTATTACTGATTAATTTATCAATAACCTTATTCAATATGCCTGTAAATCCTATATCTTCCACTCCATCCCCGCGTTCAAGCTCAAGTCCAAGCTATATCCTTTATACTTGGCGTCGTTTCCAGCCCTGGTGGTCAACCTCCAATCAATATACCCAACTCCCACAGCATCCAGGACCCCAAACACCACATTTGGAACCCCCAGCCACAATGTCCCGCTTCAAAGCTCAATGGCGCACATACTGGTTCGCATTAATCCTCTGCTGCGGCGGCGCTCTCTTTGGCTACGACTCCGGCGTAATAGGTATGTTACACCAGAAAACCTTCAAAACGAAAGAACAAGAAACCCTGACAACCAACAACCCCAGGCGGAGTCCTAACCTTCCCCTCCTTCGAATCCTCCTTCGACATAACGCACTCCCAAAAAACACGCATAAGCGCCATCGCCGTCGGAATCCAACAAGCCGGCGCCCTAGCAGGCTGCTTCCTGATCTGGCCGGTAACAAACCAGTTCGGGCGGCGGGCCGCAATGGCAGCGTGCAGCCTAGTATTCTGCGTGGGCGTGATCCTTGAAACGATAAACACGCACTCCCTCGCGACCTTCTACCTTGGCCGCGTGATCTGCGGGCTAGGCGTTGGCGGCTCGGCAACCATCATCCCGATCTACATGTCCGAAATGGCGCCGAAGGAGATCCGCGGCCGGCTGGGCAGCTGCTACCAGCTCACGTACACGGTTGGGATCCTTGTTTCGTACTGGATTGATTACGGCGTGAAGGGGATGCAGCCCGGCGCGCGGCAGTGGCAGGTGCCTATTGGGTTGCAGCTTGTGCCGGGTGCGTTGATGGGGATTGGGATGGGTGGGGTATGTGAGAGTGTGCGGTGGTTGCTGGGGAAGGGGAGGGAGGAGGAGGCGTGGAGGAGTCTTGTTTGGATACGGGCTGGGGAGGGGGAGGATGTGCGAGGTGAATTTGAGGATATGAAGCGTGGGTTGGAGGAGGAGAGACATGCAACCGCTGGGTTTCGGATGCGCGAGCTCTGGGAGGGCCCGAATCTACATCGGCTGCTTATTGGCGCTGGGCTGTTTTTGGCGCAGCAGTCGACGGGGTCGACGGCGTTGGCGTATTTCGGGCCTCAGTTCTTTGCTTTGCTTGTTGGGGATGGCGATCGGACTTTGCTGCTGACCGGGATTTTTGGCGCTATCAAGGTCGTGGCTTGTTTTGTTTTTGTGGTGTTTTTGTCCGATCGCTTTGGGAGACGGCCTCTGCTGGGTGGTGGCGCGGCGTTCATGGCTGTTTGCATGATTGCCACTGCCGCTGTGGTCAAGACATATCCGCAACCTGGGGATGGGACGGTGACTTCCTCTGGGGTCGCCACTGTGGCGCTGATATATCTCGATATCATTGCTTATAACTTCAGCTGGGGGCCATTGCCGTGGCCGTGTACGAGTGAGATCTTCCCGACGAGGATTCGTGAGCCTGGGGTTGCGTTCGGTGTTGGCTCGCAGTGGTTGTTCAATTTTGTGTGGAGCTTTTCGACGCCGTATATCCAGGCTGGTCTTGGATGGGGCACGTTCTTACTCTTTGGTCTACTGGATGTTGTGATCGTTGGATTTACGTACTTCTGTCTGAAGGAGACAGCTGGCAAATCTCTTGAGGAGATCAATGCGTTGTTTGAGGCTGGTCCGGATTCTGAACATGGAAAAGCCATTGGATCAGATGAAGATGATTCACAGCCTGTGCATCATCAGGATGCTCAAACTGATGCCAAGTCGGTACAGTCTAAGCATCACGCGGCACATATTGAGTCGACCGCCGGACGGTTATGACTCAATCGATACTGAGTTCGTCACCAGAAAGAATTAGAAGTATACTTGAGACATAGAAAGAGCTAGAAAGACAAATAGAAGAAACATAGTAAGATCAAAATGGGCTATTTGGTTCTCTACTCGATCCAGATAGCATCGATAGAAAATACATTTCTATCATATTGGCCCGATGCTGAAGAGAAGAGTGTCACGGATGCAGAGGATTCAGCTGCAACAGCAAACATGAATGATCGCAGCTTTACCACTCACGAATGAATGACATTCCTCAAACATCCCCCATGTGAGGATCTGAGGGCGAGCCTGTGGGGAAGGATGGGGCGATGCAGATCCAATTCGATCCCGGCATTATTCGATTACAATATACGTCTGGATAGATGTCTAGGTACAATTCCCAGTTCGCGTATCGATAAAAGGAATTTTTTCATAGTTCATGTCATTCATAAAAGATACATCGAACCTGAATGCTCACAGAGCTTAAGCAATGATCCTAGCCAAGCATAGACAGTGAGAAAAGACAGTATCAGCACAAAAAGAATAAAAGCCCAGTCCAAACACTCAAGTTGGAACAAAAAGAAGAAACGCCAAAAAAGCCCAATTCGAGCACTCAAGATGTGAAACACAAAAAGAGAAAGAAAACGCCAGACACCCTCCAGCCACTGGATCGCCAATCAAGACATCAAACCCCAACCCCAAACACGACAGTCCTGCTGCCCATTACCTCCACGAACTCCACAGAAAAGAAAAACAAAAACAAGAAAGCAACAATCCAATCTCAAGGCGCATTAATTAACTCATCAAACGTCGGATCCTCCGTCGAAAAAGAATAAGACCCCTCCGGAACAAGCGATACCTCAGCTTCCCTACGCATCTGTTGTTCAAACGCCTCAGCGGCCGCCGAAGCCGCAGGCTCAAGCTGCAAGGGATCATCAAAGCCAAACGACAGCGCCTGGGGCGCCGAAACCGGCACCCCCGCCTGCTGCTCCGCAGCCGTAGTATCGACATCCACAGCCTTCTCCAGCGGGCCATCGATATCCGTAATTTTCTTCACCATCTGCGCAAGATGCAACTTAATCGGCTCATCGCCACACTGCGCATGTTTCAGGACCTCGTTTTTCAGCCCTAGGATCTCAGAACGCAGACGCGCAATCTCGGCCACCAGATTCTCCTTCTTGTCCGACTGTTCTTTGAAGCTGACCTCGAGCTGCAGAGTGTGTTCTTTTTTCTTCTGGCGGCATTTGGAAGCGGCGAGACGGTTGCGCTCGAGGAACTTTGCGCGCTTGGCGCGGTCTGGGGGCCGTCGTCGGCGAAGTCGGGGCTTAGCGAGGCTGCGGCGGTTTTGAATTCGCGCACGCGCCGGCGCTTGGTGGCGCTTTCGTGGTCTAGTCGGGTGTCGTCGTATGGCGGTGGTGTTGGTTGGCCGTTGCGGACTTGTGCGTTTTTGAGATCGTGCTCGAGAGAGTGCGAGAAGTCGGTTTTGTCCCAGTTTGCCATTGGGGAGATGGGGCTTAGGCCCCAGAGTTGGTCGTCTTCTGGGATTGGGAGACTGAGGAAATCGCCTGGGAATGGAGTGAAGGCGGGTGGGATGGTAATGTCAAGGTTTGGAAGGCTGGATTGCATTTTTGAGGTTGAAAAGGTAGAGATATTATTCTTTTGGGCAGAGCAAAGTTTGTAGGGCTGTAGGGTTGTAGGGTTGTAGGGTTGTAGGATTGTAGGGTTGTAGGGTTGTAGGGTTGTTCTTGCTGTAAACTAAGAAAGCTTCTCTGCCCTGGATGGGAAGAAGTTTCTGTAGAAGCGCTGATAACCCTAAAAGTCTCTGGCGTCAAGACAGGAGTAAAATTCAATATCGTTGGTCAGTTTCTGGCTGAAGGATGAAGCATCCACGGTCGTCTGTCCGGTGCCTGAAGAAGTATAAGTTGGTTGGAGCCACGGTCGGACAAGACTTCCTACGGTCCAGCAGATCCGAACGAAGCAGATTGGGGAGAATTCTGGTGTGACCGGAGTTGCTGTGGTGTCTAGAAAAGTCTAGGTTCTTTTGCTTCGGTTAGTTCTTTTGTGACTAGGTACATTTCATTCATGGAGAGTATATTCCTTTGAATCTCTTTCACTTCATATGCATCCTCCTAGAATATATATGTATGAAACCATTAGCTTCAAATCTAGAACTGGAGTGGATTACAACTCATCGGAGTAAGTACAAGAAAAAATAAAAAGAGCGGTACCCAACAGGATTGAAATCCCGTTGGGAGGTATACTATAGAAACAGTCCAATCACAAGATTTTGACACCCATGAGGCATTTTCCTTGGTAAAAGATACAACAGTAAGCAATAGAATCCAACAATCCAACAATTGAACGAGGTCGTTTCACTCCCGACCTGGAATTAGTGTGTCTTTGCACCAATATTTCAGCTGGCGGTTAACGTTGTGCCAATGCTCAATCAACAGTGTGGCCACACGACTTTCATCCACTGACTGTTCCACTTCTAATTTGCCTCGGCTTGATTGCCCGAGCAGAAGTGGAGCGAAGACAACAACCAGCTGTTGAAAATCAGGTGGCACCACTGGGTCTCGGACATCGGTCCCGGTTTCCTGGGCTCGTTGTGCCTCAAGGGTAGACTCGGGGTGGAGAAGAAAGTCAAGCAGGCCAAAAATCGCACAGATAAGATCGCGCTGCATTTCACTTGATAACCCAATCACTGCAAGTGCGATAAACTGAGCTCGGATAGCAACTGATGGAGTCACCCCAGCAAGGCAGCTTGGTACTTGCAAGGCAGATTGGTCTGGAAAGGCCGCATAGAAAAGATCTCGCAAAGTCTGGTAGAGCCGGACGCTCCCGAGAATCCCATATGGAAGCCCCGCCAACAAATATCTCAGGGCCCAGGCCACACTCTCTACCGGCACTTGATGCGCCCCAATTCGGGGCATGCCGACCACGCGCATGGTCAAATCGATTCGATCGGGCAGTTTCTCGGCTTCGAGAACATGCTCCGCCCAACCGTCATACGTGCGGAAGGCAGCTTTCGGGTCGGGGCACCGGGTGAACACCTGAGGGTGATTGGGGCCATATCGGTGTAAAAACATCACTGCTGCCACCATGCATGCGGGCAGTTGCATCGGGGCTGGACCCAAATCCCGTATCATGAGAAAGCTCTGTCCACCCAGACGAGCCAAAGTTTCCACTGATTTTCCGGCCATCGAGGTCAACGGATTTGGGCGGAAGTTGGCGATTGTCTTCATCCGTCGCAGCCTGTGAATTGGTGCGTGGGGCTCAGTCCTAGTTTCCAGACTGGATCGCGTCTTACGAAGTCGACTAAAGAATCCACGACGACTTGAACCTTCTGCCTCGGTCACCGGCGGGATGCTGTTGGCTGGTAGCAATGGTCAGTTGATTCAATTGTTCAGTACAGGAAAAGACTCACGAGGGCTAGGGCTAGTTGGGCTAGTTGTAAGCGACCCACTCCCATCAGGTTGAATCCTAACATGTACACGCTGCTGGGCTGCCATGCGGTTGAAAATTATAATTGCCTTGGGTGGATTAAGCGTACTTGGGGGTCTCTTGTCGCTAGAACTACTACTAGCTGAAGATGCCCTCCGTGTGGATTTTTGGGGGTTCGAGTGCCGAGACGCATGCTGAGGTACATCGGCTGTCACAATCTTGTCGATGTTTGGGATTTCCTCGATGGTGTCACTCTCGAGGATCGGCTCCAGTGGCCCTTCGGAAGCCATCGATCCATCTCGACTTGAACCTTCTCGGCTTTGATATGGAGAACGTTTGGAGGGTTTTGGAGCTGACGAGGGATCGGCGGTGGGCGCGGCGGGTGATGGTCCCTGACGTGGAACTGACCCTGCCTGCCGATACTCGGAGCCCTTTCCGTCTGAAAATGGATCTGAGGGTTCGCGAACTCGCCCACCTTCTTCGGGGTTGTACATCAATCCTGGCCAATCCCACGCCACCGATTCATCGTCGAGAGACACCCTAATGTGCTCTGGGGGTTGCTGCTCTGGAGGATGTGGGCAATCTGGGGGATGTTGGCAGTCTGCCGGTTGCGGGCCCGCTGGCAGGTGACAACGGACCGTGTCCTCAGTCTGGCTCGATTCCTGAGATTGTTGAGAGTGGCTTGTCTCGCCACTGACCTGTCGCGCAGTTTGGACTCGATCATCGAATCGAACAGTTCTACCGGGAGGTGGGTTTTGGTACTCGGGGGGCCGTTCAAAGGGATTCGAAGACAACGGGTCGCCGGTGTTGCCTCTTGGTGTCTCTGTCTGTGTATTTTGGGCAAGATCGGTGAGTGGGTGGTCTTCATGGGACTGGCTACCCCGGAAGCGATTGACCACCATATTCCTTAAACGCTTGGTTCCGTACTTGGACCGAGGTAGTTGCTCGGCGGGGAGCTCAGCTTCAGGGTCTTGGACATTGTCATCGGGTGCTCCTTCAGACGAGACGTTTGTTTCTGTGGCAGTGGTCTCTGGTGGCTTCGCTGAAGAGAGTCGTTGCCAAAGATGACGAGATGAATGGTCGGAAGTATCCGATTTGGGCCTGAATACACTTTTAAAGCGCTTCATAATTCCGGTTGGATAATCAATATGAGAGAAGATAATAGAGATGAAGTAAGGAATGAGGTTGATTGGGGGACTCGGTTTTGGTCAGTCACTTTCTTCCTGGGAAAGAGCTACAGGAACTATACAGGGCAATTGCACTCGACACTACACCTATTTCTGTAGTAAGACTCATCTCATGCTCTTTGGGAATATCTCTATAGCATATACTTGTCTTGTGATACGCTCTACGTTATAAATCTGAGGGAGTGAGCCACCAGCTTCTACAATCAATGTCCTACTGTTGCTGCTAAAAAGTGTATTGTATTATAGATCTATGTCCATTCCTCCTATCTATGACATTGAATTTGCCGTTGCATGAAGATAGATAAGTCGTGATATTATTATATCGCAAGTGTCATATACAAGCATTGGGAACCCTCTGCCCATGTATACGGTGGTGCTGAGAGTGCAGGATGTACCCTTACTTATGCCACCTATTCTCGTATATTGTGCCTTGATAACATTGCGTGCCCGGGGGTATTACTGTCATGTTTCTTCTGTCATCCTAAGGGAGGACTATATATACTTATATGTACATATATAGTTACAAGACGCGGACCGAAAATACTCGTAGACGATGGTGGAACATATACTAGTACGCCATCTGTCAGAGTCATATCACTAGTTTGTTCCGTATCCCAATAAGCGGCACTGGACTCGCATAGAGCTGAGTCGCAAGGTCTTTCAATCCATGATCTTATTGTAGATTTGATATTACCTACCTACATAGGTGGGTAGGGTGCAGCACTGATGGTAGTAGAGGGCCTACACTGATCGATTATTGGGTGAAACAATGAATATTGTTTATTTGAGATAAACTTATATGTCCATAGTTATATATGTGGTAGACTATGCCTATATATACGTACTGGTAGATCTGATCTTAACACGTTGCTTATAGGTAAATAATAAATCTCAGCAAATAAAGCCTCTTTATATTATGTATAGCTACATTGTATATCACAAAATGGAGAGTATATAGTATGTATTTAGCTATGTCCAACAAAGAATCAAGCCATAATGTGGATTGATCACGATAGACCAAGCTCGTCATCGAATCCACCCGAATCGGCACTATTGCGGGGAAGAAGACTGCGATTTTATGATCTGGACATTTTTGCTTGCCGAACTTGACTATGTTCTTCGTTTTAGGCTTATTCCCATCATGGAGGTATATCGACATCCAATATCTCGAGACTTCCGTACCTGAAAACTAACATCTCCACAGGTGCCAAAAGCCCGGGGAGTAGGCAGGTCAGGACCACGTCGACGAACAGGCTGCCTAACATGCCGAGCCCGTAAAGTGCGCTGCGACGAGTCAAAACCCCACTGTTCTAACTGCGATCGCCTACGTCTCCGATGCGTCTACAAGCCCCCGACTGCCCCTGGCACCGGGTGGGCGCGCGACACCACCTCACCAAGTAACACAGCGCACCCGACATCCGCAATCACGGCATCTGCATCTGCATCTGCGTCTGCGTCTGCGTCTGCGTCTGCGTCCCGCTCCCCCGATATCAATTTCTTCAGCACGGTACTCCGCTCCGATGACGGCACGATCCCCGCACCGGCGCTGCGAGAGCTCCCACCTGATCAGGATTACTCCGAATTCGACATGCTGGGGTTTATGGGCGGGATAACATCCGAGCTGGAGCAAAAACACTTGGACTTGACGACTGGACTGGCGGCCACGTTCACCGCTAGTCCTGCGCAGTCGCTGCCCGGGATCGTGCCTATGGACGAGACGCACTTTGACCGCCGTACGCCGCTCAGCCCCGATGCTGTGTCCGTGCTGCTCGAGGGGTCCATCGGGAGCTCAGATGTGGCTACTACCCGCGGCAGCTGGTCTGATTCGGGAGGTAGCTCCTATGAGGACCAGTTGCTGCAGTATTTTGTAAGGATTGGCCCGCCGGCTGCGCTTTTCGCGCCGGTCAGTATGGAGTGGAAGTATGTGCGGCCGGCGCTATTGGCCCATGCGCGAGACTTCAGTCCATTGCAGAACGCTCTGTTTTGCTATGCGGATGTTCATAAAGCGATGGTGGAGGGAAAGCGGTGGCACTGGGCGCCGACTTACTATCGGGTCTCTGGAGCAGAGATCCAGGCTTGTCTTCGTGGCGAAGTGTCCGAGTCGACACTGGTCAAGATTTTCGGCGCTGTTTTCCTTTTAATGATATCCGAGGTATGTTGGCTTGATTTGTGGACCAGGTCTGGGCTTATATCGATCTAGCTTCTCTCATCTCCTGAAATATGTGCCGGAACGTCCTATCTTCACTCCGGATACCTCATTCTACGGAGGTTCTACGCCCGCACACGACACTGGACAGGTCTCGGTCATCTGCTCGTATCATGGGTATCACTTCTAGACGTCAAGTCCCTGATCGCTGGTCGAGAAGGCGACCCTCTCATTGAGCTCGGCGACATCGAGCACATATCAAAACCCCAACCCCAAACACCACACCCACCCGACGACTGCAAAGAAGACGATGGCACCGAGGACCCTTTCCGCACCCCCAGCTACCTCGTCCACGAAGCCATTGTCGGCCCGGCGTTCCGCTTCTTCGTCCAAGCCCAACAAGTTGTCCGCCGCATAGTATCCATAGACCTACACCACCGCAGCCGCGGAACCCTAAGCGACGAATTCGAAGTCCTCCAAATAGCTCACAAAGTAGGCGCAGACCTCGAGTCACTCTGGCACCGCCGTCCACCCGTAATAGACGTCTACAGCCGCCCCGAAGCGCTCTCCGAAACCTTGTGCACGCCCATCGCCCTCGAAATCTGCCGCACATTCCGCCAGTACGTCGCCAACTTCCTCACGAACTTCATCTACCTGCACCGGGTCGCGTTTGCTATCTACCCGCGCACAGCCCGGGTCAACGGCGCTGTCAACCAGATCGTTCAGTTGGCGACGGTTGAGTCGACCGGGCCGGGTCATCTGCCCATCAGCCTTTTGTGGCCGATATTTGTGGCGGGGTTGGAGGCGACAGGCGAGCAGAGGAAATGGATTGTCTCTGAGATGCAGCGCATGGCAGCGAAGGAGGCCGATGAGGCTTTGCCTGCAAGTCATCCCTCTGCTGAGAGAGTTCTTGTGCTATTAGAGGAGATGACGCGGCGGCAGGATGCTTCGCGGACGTGGGCGGACTCGAAGTGTGTAAGGAGGGAAATATTCCCTGATTTCTTTGTCGTGATTTGATTCTCACGATCTGTATATATCACTTGTAATTGCTTCGGCGGGTTTAGTCGGTCTCGCTCTCTCGGCTATATATGAATCTTACATGGATTGATGTCTCATTATACATTTCCCAGCATTGAGAGAATCTTCTATGCTATACCGTTTCCGGTCCAATCACACGATAAAATACTTTGTCCCCGCCCATACACCGTGACCGATGCAGCAAATGGCCACGTTCCTTACGCACATACGTCGCAAAGCAAACAGCAGCAAGAGCCACGGCCGCCGCGCTGATCAAAACGGGATACCGGAATTGCAGCGGCAGCGGGAAAGCAATCGTCGACGCAAAAGAAAGCATCTCAAACCCATTCTGCAACGCCATCTCAGTCGCCGAAAACCGCGCCCGAGCATGCTCCTCGACATTCTACTCCCATCCGCAATTAGCACAAACACATATAGATATAGTCAACAACACTAACCTCCTGCACGAGAAACTGAACCGACAAATCAAAACCCCAAAGCCCAATCCGACTCATCGCCACACCACCAATCAAGCAGCCCGCCACAATCCGCGAGCTCGAATCCCAGGCAACAAACGATGCCGCAGCAGCGGCCACGCAGACGAATTGCCAGTTCAGGAACCACAGCCCGGATCGGATCGGTCCGATGCGATTCATGATTAGCGGGGCAGCCCATGTTCCAGATAACTCGGCCGCCACGGAGCCAATGCGCATGTAGCTAACCTGTAACGAGGAGAAGCCTGTGTGGAGGAGGTAGGTCACCATTGTTGCGCCGAAGGATAGAACTGTTAGGTAGAGGAGGCTGAGGGCGAAGGAGGCGAGGAAGACAGGGCTGGATATGTATTCTTTCCAGGGCTTGAGAGTGTCTTGGATTGAGCTGCGAGATTGGGTTAGGGTATTTGTTTGGTCTTCTCTTGGGGTGGGTGCTTTGGTTAGGGCTGGAACTGAGCGGTAGACTTGGGCTATGGCTATGTATTCGATCAGTATGGAGGCGGTGTTCAGGCTGAAGACTGTCCATATTGCGGTGCTGGTTGAAAGGCTGTCGATTAGGGAGATGAAGACTGGTGCTAGGAGCTTGCAGAAGAGGTCGATTCGGCGCATGGATGCGTTTAGGTCTGGGTAGGTTGATGTTAATCTAGTTCTAGTTCTTGGGCTTGGTGTTTGGTATTTCTTACCTTGTCGGGGGATATTGATACTTTTCGAAATAACAATGACCTAGACAAATTCATCAGTGAACTGTGCGTCCGAAACAAAGACAGGGTCTGTACCCAATCCCGCTCTACAGCCACCGTATTAGCTGTAGCAGCCAGTTTCTCCATACAAGCCAACAGCCCCTGAACAGCGAAGAGGACAATCGTAAGTGCCCCCGACTCAGTGTACAAAAGAGCCACAAAGCACAAACATGACACTGCGACTGGGATTCTTTGCCAGACTGTTTGGATCAGCTCTGCCATCGAGAATTGATACAAGCCAGAAAACATACCAATCGACTGCCTCAGAGCTACAAGCCGATCCGACCGATCAACCTGCGCACCCAGCCAGGATGATAACGCAACGGCCGAGAAAGCTCGTACTAGAGCGTATATCGATGCGTACAGCAATGTTCCTGGGAAGATGGAGGCAAGAAATAGGACGGCGCCGAATTCGAACATTCGGGAGTTCCATGCTGACAGTGTGTGGGATATGTAGAGTCTTGTTAATACTGAGCGCGCTTCTGGTGTCGGGGGCTCGGTGACGAGGCGTGCCTCATTTGTTGTCTGTGAAAGCCTATTGGAAGCATTGGAGTTTCTTTCTAATAATTGACGCTCTGGGTCTGGTGATACTTCGTCAGACTCCATGCTTAAGCTGTTTATGTGCCTAGGTGGCAGGTCCCAGGATTGTAGATTAATATATGGAGTTTGTGGCGGATCTGCGATGTCGCGGGTGGGCTGATGGGGAACCCACCTATATTTCTTTGGGCTCATTTGTACTTGTACTTGTCTAAGGTGCTACTTTGTACATCTGTATGTTTTTGCCATGGCTTTGTTTCTACGAATAATTGTACTTATCACAAACACGGAGCTATGATTATTGGTCAATTGACAAAAATGGTATGTGGTAAATTGTGGTATAAGCCAATTCCCAGTAGATTCTAATGCACAAAACAATAAATTACAAGTTATAGATCGTATCTATTCAAATCCACTTGAGTCCCTCGCCAGATGCTGTCGTCGTCTTCCGGGCCAGAACCTCAACGACCTTTCGGCGCACACCCTCGCGGTGTGCGTATTTCTGGAGGAAGTGATCGACCACGGGTCTGCGTGATGAGTGACCCTCGCGAGCAACCTCCTCAATCTCCTTCTCAGAAGGAAGAGCAAAGTGGGCGTGGGGGTAGTTGTTGTAGTCGCCCTTGCTGAGAAGGGCTAGGCGTCTCTCCCCTTGGGGGATCTTGAAGAAGCTGTCCACGATATCCTCGGTAACCTCCGGCAGGGTGGCAGGCTTCCACTCGGCTTGGCGGGGAGGCTTGGACATCAGACGGGCCTTGACGCCCTCGACGAAGTCAGGGTGGCGCATGAAGTTGGCGGCGATCTCATGCTCACGCTGGAAGGTCTCCGAAATGCTCCACTTCTTGCCGAGACGCATCTGGCGGAGAGTCACTTTCAGAGAGGTCGGGGACCGGCTTGAAAGGGTCTCCAACGTCTTCTGTGCCCACTCCTTGTGTTCGGTCTCCTGCTCCAGAGCCTGGGAGATCTCCTCCATGGTGTTGAATCCAAAGCAGCGGTCAATGGCAGTGCGTAGGCTGCCAGCCATAAGCATGGGCTCCTCCTCAAGGGGCGGGAGACCAATGGAGAACTCGGCCATGGTCTTGTTGACGATTTCGAGGCGTTCGGGGAGCGCGACGTGGTCGGGGAAGGTCAGCTCCGAGAGACGCTGGGTCATGCTGCTCAGAACGCTGGAGTGAAGGTAGTGTGTAGCAATTCCTGCGTAGAGAGCCTGCACGCCCTTCAGGCGCTCAGAGGTTAGAGCAAGGTATGTACCGGTCTCGCCATCAAGACGGGGCAAGAAGAACGAGCCGCCAACATCGGGGAAGAATCCGATGGTTGTTTCGGGCATGGCGAAAAGGGTTCGTTCAGTCGCAATTCGGAACGGAGCGTGCATGCTGAGGCCAACACCTCCACCCATGGTGATTCCATCCATGAAGGAAATAACGGGCTTCGAATATGTAGCAATCATGTGGTCGAGGCGATATTCGAGTCCGAAGAACTCAGTTGACGCTTTTTGTCCCTCCACTCCATTCTCGTTCTGCAGCGCCAGGGCGGCAACGTCACCTCCTGCGCAAAGCGCCTTGGTACCGGCTCCGGAGATGAGGATCATGTTTGCAAGAGAGGACTTCTCCCATTCCTATTCATCCAACGCTTAGCATGTATTCATCTTTCGGATACCGTGGGAATCGAACCTGCAGTCTGGGGACAATCTTGCGTGCCATCGAGCCGTTCAGGGAATTGAGCTTCTTGGGTCTGTTGAGCTCGACGCTGCGAAGGCCGTAGATCGAGTTGAACAAAACATCATCGGGCTCATCGCCAGAGCTCTCTTTTGTCGACATCTAGACATAGTGAGCATTGAAAGTCGGCCTTCTCTCCGGGAGTGCATACCTTAGCTGTTGCCCGGAAGGCAGGGTTTGTGACCTTGGCGCGTAGAGGCATTGTAGGAACGCGCGAGATCCAGCTCGGCGAGGAGAAACGGGAGAATGAGTGTCGAAGTAACATTAGATCCAAAGCAGAATATAAACAACAGCCGGGAAGGGGGGTATGGTAACAATCAGATGTTCTCCGCTTTCCTTTGACCTCGGGAGTTTTTTTCGTTGGGTTTTCTTTCCGCTCTCCGAGGGTCGACTCTCCGCCCATAACCGATTGCACGCTTGACACAACTATGTCATGCTTGGGGCTCATTGCCTTGATTTGAATTTGTGGATTGTGAATTGGTTGAATATTCTCTTATCATGATTATGATAAAACTAATGCTTTGGATTTGTTAATTTGAACCATTTTCATGTGGTGTGTTTGATCTACTACAATATACACAACCTTGAATCCAGGTATAGTATCAGTATTGATTGAATATACCGACCTATAAGAACTTCAGGTAGATATCAGATATATCAATTGAAGCAAATATAGCTCCCTATAATAAGTAATGCCAAAAGCCGTCTCCTGAGCAACATGTACACGGTGAATTATTCCTACTGTGGGTAATAACTGAAGTATGAAATGATCTATTTGTACATAGCTAGTTAAATGCAAAAAACAACTCCTAGAATACAATCAAGCCTCCCATGTAGACACCAGCTGGCTAGCCTCCAGCGTCAATACTTTCTTTCCGTCAATTGAAGGCGAAAAGAGGGTGTCAGACTTGGGCAAATCTGTCCTGTGTGCAAGCAAAATCTTGTGGAGCGCGTTTCGCTCAATAATCAATCTTGATGTCTCCAAAAGATCCTTAACATCGAGATCTTCAGTGCTCAAATGCCGTGCCTTGCGGGGATGTTTCTCAACCGCACTGGAGAAGCTCTCATTTGGCTCCAGTGTAATAAAAGTCGAGCGGCCCTTCAGGAACCATTGGTGAGCTTGGAGGAGATTCTTGACGAAGAACGGGGTCGCATCGGGGGCGAGGTCAATAACGTTGTCAATGACGATCAATTCACCGCGTGAAAGACGGTGGCTGAGGGCGATACGCCAGGCTTGGTCGTAGATCTTGCGTGGCAGATCAGTCGAGAAGTCACGAGGATGAGGACCGTGGGCAACACCACCACCTCGTCGCACTGGCGATTGCTTGTCACCCGCACGCGCACGACCGGAGCCCTTTTGTGCGTACAGCTTCCTGTGACTACCGTGCACATCGTCCCTCCACTTGGTGCTGGCTGTACCCTGTCGTGTGGCGTCACCCTCGTAGACAACTGCGCGGTGGAGAATATCGTGACGAATGGGCATCTGGAGGAGCCTCTTGGAGTAGTGGACCAATCGCTCGGGCTTCAAGTCAGGCCAGCGATAGGTCATGACTTGAACAGGGGTTAGGCCTCCTGGTCGAACGGCGCGGTCGGCCTCGGGGGCATCTTGTGGCACCACGGGTGATGGTGTCTGGACTTCCGTTGCCATTGAGCGTGTAAGGCATCGTTGCTGTATAATGTCGTTGGTCAGCCACTGTGTTCTAGAATCGAAACCGAGCAGAATTCATGGAGTGTACTCACCGTCACTTGCTTGGGGCCTGACATGAGTCCGCCCGAGCTGCGTGACAGCAGTCTCAACGACCGAAGAACATCATTACCTGGCATTGTGAAGGCCTTGTGGTGATCAACTATACAGTGATAATGTCCGTCTTGAATGGAGAGCAAAAGTTGATATCGGGCGGTGAATGTTAGCAGAATCTTGGCGTCCGAACAGAAAAAGTTCCCCCGGAAAGACAACAAGTATCCGATCCTCACGGCCAACCCCATCAAACCCAATTCCTTGAATAATGGCTCACTGCGAGCGGGCTTCTAAGCCCCTGCTGCAATGTCTTCGCAGTACTTACTCTAGAAGCATCGCTGGTGTTCAACTCCAGACGCGAGCTTTCCAGTCGACTGCCAACGTTCGCGAGGCCGAAACCGAAGCACCGAGCCAACCTTTCCACAAGGCACCCGATCCTTCTCTTGTGACGAGTCCCCGCCTTGAAAGACGGTTATTGAGACAGGGAACTACTCCCATTGGATCTCGTCGTCGCCGTGCTGCGCTCCAGGCTGCCGACAGCATTCCATTCGAACAATTGCCCTACCAATGTTTCCAAGAAGCCCGGAAGGTCCTGCTCGCCGACCGCGAGGAAAAGTTGAAGGAAATTGAGACAATGCAGCAGCGTCTCGCTAGACAAGAGTCTCTCTCCGATGAAGAGGCCGGAGGAGCAAAGGCGAAGAAGTCCCGGGTGACGGCGATGCAATTACACTTGGAGCGTCTCAAGATCTTGGCCGATATTAACGATCCTTCGGTGAAGCGCAAGTTCGAAGATAATGAAGGTAATTTTGCTGTAATCTCGAGCTGGAGTCAAGACTAACGTTCGTTTCCCTTCGTATCAGGCGACATGTCCAAACCTATCTACCGCTTTTTGGCAGACCGCAAATGGCGCGAGTACCGCCGCAAGATTCTTGTCCAGCGTATCACACAAATGAACGTCATTCCGGATGTTCTCCCTCACTGCGACCCAGTGGTAGACACCAAGCTTTACTTCGGCAAGCGACAGATCCAAGCCGGTGAATTCGTCGAGGCGAGGCAGAGCACAACTGCCCCGAAACTCGACGTGCAGCTTTTCGAGGGTGGTGAGAAGCTTGTCACCATCGCTGTCGTTGATCCCGATGTCCCGAATGTTGAGCAAAACAGCTTCGATTATAAGACCCACTTCCTAGCCGTCAACATTCCCATCTCGGCTACTTCGACTAAGGTTGACCTCGCCCAGCTTTTGGAGGATTCTCAGGTCGTTCTTCCTTGGCTACCACCCGTCGCCCAGAAGGGTAGTCCCTACCACCGTCTTTCTGTCTTCATCATGGAGCAGAAGAACTCCGAGCCGCTCGACTTTGCTGCAGTAAAGGCAAAGGAGACCAGCCGCGACAACACTCTTCTCCGCACCCTCCAGGCCCGCTACCACCTAAAGGCTATCGGTGCTCACTTGTTCCGTACCCAATGGGATGACACGACTCTGGAGGTCATGAAGGAGATTGGCTTCAATGGAGCAGATATCGAGCTGCGCCGCAAGAGGGTCGAGCCTCTGCCTTATAAGAGACGTAACCCCTCTTCTTTCCGCTAATCTCATCTTCTCTACTCTGTTTCCTATCCAAGCCATTTGAGTTTAGATTTGTACTGTACAATTTGATATGTATGAATATGCACACTGATTTAATCCTTTCCAACCAAACTCCATGTGTATGCTTAAACAAAACGGTCCCGAATGCACTCATTCGCCAAATGCAATGGTCCCAATCCCCCAATATGATATACAATGTGTGAGATCCTCAAATACTCCCCTCCAACTGCGCCGGTTTCAATGGATTGCGCACCCACTCCGCCTTCGACGGCGGCCATACCCGCGCAATTATCTTCCCATTAATGAGCCCCATAGGCACGGGTCCGTAATTCCTCGAATCCCTCGACCAGGGAAGATTGTCGCCAGCCAGGAAAACATGGCCTTCGGGAATCTACACAGAACACACATCAGCAATTGACGCCAACCGGCAGCGTAGAAACAAAACCCACCTGAATCATATTGTTGTCCTTTCCAATCTCCGTACTGAGCGGCTTATCTTGGCAAACAAAATCCCCAGGCATACCCACCACCCGCTTCGCAACATTGACGCCCTGGAAGTTCGGGTGCCCGAATCGCACCACATCCCCGACCTCAATCCCCTTGCCATTGCGGTGGATCCGCGAAATCAGGAGCCAGTCGCCGCGCACATCGAAGGTCGGGTACATCGACGGGCCCGCGCTGAGCTGGATGGTGATCAGGTGCTCCCAGATCAGCGCGCATGCGCAGAACGTTCCGGCGCCATTGAGTGCGAGCCGTCCGGCGGTGCGCAGGTTCAGTAGCCGAAGTGTAGATCGTAATAATCGCTCCATGTGGTGTGAGTTGGAAAGCTGTCTGGTCAGCTACAACAATGTCCACTTCCGCGGATGTTCGATGGCGGTCATGTGATCGCACGGAACCTTTAAAATCTCGTTTTTTTGCGGAGTCTCTCCTTCTTCCCCCACCATCGGTCTGCCATGTGAATCAGCCATTGTCAGAATTCTGCTGTCGCATTGAATTTTGATGTCCAGGAGTTCTCCAGCTACTGCTGCCTATTAATGTTTGGGCACTGTGCTGAGAAAGACCTGGGTATCCAACCCCCTGTTGCTCCAAGAGTATCTCTAAATTGATTTGAGATGCTCATACAGCATGACCGTCTTAGATATTTCCCCATTACCTTCTTTTCAATCCCTTTAGGGATTTGCTTCTCCAATGCTAGAGCTGGCCGTCGACGACATTGAGCACCAGGACGAGCTAGTGTGGAATATGAAGCTATATGAACTTAACAAGCCTGTCTTATCAGACAGGCTTTCCCCCAGTGTGTTTCAATCTTGACCCCATTTAACTATGGGACTGGGTCTTTGAGGCATGCGCAGTGGGGAGACATCTCAATAACATATTGAATACATTCTTCCAATTTATTTCTCATAGAATTTCCATCACCTCATAGAAGGGTAAACCGACATATCTCGCAATTCTTAATCAGACTTTGACCACATGGTATCGGCATCTGCCATTTCGTCAGTCCAAAGCACACAAACAGGTTAACGAGAGGCAATACATACCCTTGTGCTTCTCAACAGGCTCAATCCCCTCCCTCTTCTTCGCCTTCTGCCGATAATCAACCCCAAACCTCGCATCTCTCTCTCCAAGCAACGCATCTAACCCTCCAGGCCTAGCCCGCTCAACACTCTCATCGGAAGTAAAGCTGCCCATCAACTGCGGCATACCCATAGGAACAGGATCGCCTCGATCAACCTGCCAAAAATGAAACGTTTTGCCATAGATAGGCGCCAAATCCTGCATCTCGGCCGTCTCAGCAGCCTCCCAGACGGAATCAGGCATGCCAGCCGGTGCAGGCATGATAAGCATGCCGCTTTTGACCTCGAATTCATGCGTGTGCCAGAGCTGGCGCTCTTCTTCTGGGAGCGTTGCGAAGATGCGCGGCGAGACCATGTACTCCACGCCGATGAGGCGAGCGTTCTTCTCGGGCGAGTCGTAGATTAGGCATTGGCGTACGTCTGGGCTTAGTTAGTACTTCTTATTTGTCTTGTGATTGTTGTTGTGTTGTGTACCTTCTGTTAGATGCGTGCAATAGTGGTTCGCTTCGACACATCGGGTTGGGTCGCTGGCGTAAACGTGGAATGCGTTTACGTGTGCGCATATCTGCTTTACTGGTGTGAAGTCTTGGACCACTGATGCTCCTGTTTCGAGGAATTGACTTTTTGTTGTTCGTGGTTCGCCTGGGATCTTGCTTTGGTCTTTTGCGCAGGACATCTTGTTGAAGTATATACTACACGGGGTTAAGGGTATGGTTTGTTGCACTCCGCAACTGTCACTGAATTGATGTTTTTTCTGCTTTCAAAAATTGACACAGATTCTGGGGGAATATACAAGTAATAAATCACCGTGGAAGGTTTTAAAGAGTGAAGCCCTGATTTGAGCCCTGATTCGCTTGACGTCATCATGATTGATATCCTATTTACTTTGTCTGCACTACATGTGTGTATCAATCTTCGAACAACGGGACTTTGAAACCTTGGAACCTTTTGAACTTGCGCTAGGAAGGCAAAAATAGAACATTGCTCACTATGGGCTCCGAAGCTACATTATTCCGAGATTCCAGGCGTTGTCAAAACACGCATTTTGTCCATACCACAATTTACTCAGTCACTCATATTCTACAGCGCTAGTCATGTCAGCGCAGGATGTGGAAATGAGAAAAGAGGACAAACCGCGGGACTTCCTAGGATCTCGGTCTTTTTGGCTTGTTATACGTGTACAAAGACAACACACTAACCACTCCATGATTGGTTTTAACTAGTCTAGGCAAGGACCGCAAAGTCAATCCAACAAAGAAACAGCCTCCCCCCATTTCTATGTATTCGAGGGCTGCTCACCGCTGCTCTTGGAGAAACAGGTACTTAGTCTCGTTTCCAAGACTGTAGTTGCCTAGTTCTCTATACCTTTCTTTGTCAGGCATATCCTAGATCACAACTCTTGTTATATCCCTCGTAGCCAGTCTCAAAAATCACATTGAAAGAACACTCACTCGAAGATGTCATCGCAGAGTTCTTCGCCCAAACCACAGTAACTCAATTGGAATGCAATGCTCGAGCTGAAAAGCTTGTCGGCGGTGATGTAACATTTGTACCCATGCAAGGCAGCAGCAGTTACACTTTGTATGCTGGCGAGAAGAACGAGTTTGTCGTCCAGTTCCGCCTCAAACCGCTATCACTGGAATTGGAAACAATCGCTCTTGCCGGTCAGATCCTCGGTGCATTGGTTCCACGGACTAAATTCCATGGTCAGATGGGAGATGCGGTTGATGGAAAAGAAGTTCTTATAGTCTATATCATGGATAGAGTGCAGGGTGTCGCTCAGATAGACTTTGAGCTGGCTCAGGAAGGTCCTCGGAACTCGCCTGAATTCTTTGCTTGGAGATAGAACTTGATATCGGATATGGCGAAGTAAGTTTGATTCTCGGTATTGAGAGATATCGTCGGCTATAATCAATTAATCATAGGCTCGTTTTCGCTCCGGCATGGAAACATCCATTGAAAGTCGATAAAGGAATATGGGAAAGTCTGCGTCAAGAATATGAGATAGATCTCAAGCGCCTCCTTGACGCCTTGCCCACTCGATTCCACTCCATTATCCAACGGTGCCTTGACTCATTGCCTGATATCATGTCTTTGCCCATGGTCCTTCTCCATGGCCTTTTGGGAATATGCAAAGTAATGGTCGATGAAAAGTCCAATCACCTAACTGGAGTTGTAGGTTGGTCCCTGGCCAAAATTGGTCCATTCGGGCTCAATCTTCACTTTCTCGAAGAGACTATGGGCGACCTTCACTACACGGAAGGTTGGACTAGATACGATGACTACGAAGCCCTCGATAAGACCTTCTGGGACACTCTCAAGAAGGAAGCTGGGCTCAGTGAAAAAGATATCCCGGTCATCAAGTTAGCTATGAGTGCCGGTCTTTTGCTGTCCTGGGCTTTCACACCTAGACTTCCTACCTTCCCTCCTCCGGAGCCTCTCAAGGATGATGCTTCTGGTGCCTACAAATTTCTGACTCTGGATGCACATCTCATTAACCCGGCAACGAGGTTCATCGATTAGGAAGTCTATCTCTCATATACGATGTTTAGGCTTTCGCAGGATTCCTAGGCTTATTTCCTAGTTAGTCGCACTTGGATAATTATGCTTTCTTGAACAATTCCCATCAATATACGCTCAAGATCCTCCTATGTATTGACTAGACACAGAGATACTACATCAAGATTGTCGAGAAATATCATGCATCGACTGCTCGTGTACTTTGATTGACTTGTCGTAGCTTCCATGATCTCTTTGCTTCAAACTCAAATGGCAGACAGCTTTGTTCAACAGTGACGAGAAGATATGGAAAGGCTCTTGGGAGAATTCATTTCGCTCCGAAAAGCAACGGGATCAAATTCGTCATTCTTGGAGACTACCTGTATGTGGAGGCTCTGATTGCATGGTAATTTTCATGGCTCGCGCTTTCATATCAATAGCAGCATTGGCATTGAATTCGTAAGGAATTGCTGTAGTTCTCCAGTATTTTCATCAAGTCGTCTGCAAATTTGAAGCGCTCTTCAACTCCTTAGCAGCGGATGTCCCAGATTATTTGAGGTTGATAGAGTTCATCAGCCAAGCCTGAGTGTGTAAACTGCTGGAGAACCAGTTGCGTGCGGTCTCAAGCATATTACTAGGTTTTTCAATAGTCGTATCAATAAGCGCATAGAGACTTACTCCTATGAGGATTGCTTCGATTTGATTGTGGAGACTGTCTATAGCAAATAACAATCGAGCAATCACCATTATATCACTAGTATTCGCAATAGTCTGTTTACTTCTTGGCAAGTCGCTGGTGTACGGACGAGATGATTAAAGGTCTGGTTTTGTATGGTTCTAACGTTGCAGCCTCTTGTTCTGAGCCTGAATGATCTAGGTATAGGTATCTTATATATACAGAGGGGTTTGATATTGACCAACCAAACGACAGTCACAATTTACATGCTGACTTGCAGATAACCTAAGCATCTTTACTTGGAGAATGTAGAGGATCTAGTCACAAGTAACTGTCTAGTTATGCCGAGGCTGGTCTAGGAACGGAAAGCGGGTGTACATGTTCTGCATGCTTATGATCTTTGTTTACGTCTCCCCTCAGTGC
The DNA here is from genome assembly GCF_028829465.1 of Penicillium soppii. Taxonomy (NCBI): domain Eukaryota; kingdom Fungi; phylum Ascomycota; class Eurotiomycetes; order Eurotiales; family Aspergillaceae; genus Penicillium; species Penicillium soppii. The sequence continues at coordinate 2,894,973 of NW_026643234.1, forward strand.
AATTGCTTTGATAATCGAGTTTGTGTTTGTTCATGCAACCTCTAACTGCTACTATGAACCAGGGTTGATAGCTCTGGCCTGGCCGATTGCAGTGTTATGGAGAGATTAACGAGGGTCTAGCCACACCCGCTTATGAGAAGTCCGCCGGAGCGGAGCACACTAACTGCAACGCAGCTTAAGTCAGATCGACTCTGTTTGCATGATTTCCATTCAAGTCTTGGTGCATTTCAAGATTTAGAACTCAACTGCATATGCCAGACAGCTCCTCAAACTCGATCTATCAAGCCCTTGGGGAAGAAAAGCAAGAAAGCCCTCTGCAGCAAATGGGAAACACAACCGGGCTAAACCGAACTAAAACAACCTTCAATCCTAGCCCTTACCTAGGCACAAAATGAAATGGATCACCACATCAAAAAAAATCTCGGCGTCTGACAAGATCAGCCAGCCATCGCTAGTTTTACCAAGAAACACAAGTCATCCGACCCCATGTAACCCCTCGCATTAGATCAGGGAGAATCGTAGACCACCACCACCATCACCTCCGTTAAGGGGCGAAAGTCGGACGGGAAGGCAAATCTATCGGTAGCGTAACACCGCGACGGGGATAATGTGCAGACTCTTAACTATTCCTTTACTCTCTGTACTCCACACCCCACCGGTGATCTACAAGACTGCGTTCTAGAAAAGTGTAATAACGAGTCTACTGCAAACGACAGTGCCCGAAATCAATAATGCGGTCTCGGTAACACAAACACGAGCGGGCCCCATTCCACACCTTTGTCTTGGAGCGGGAATGAAAGCGGGAGAAGAACTTCGCTGGACCATTCATCCGATATGGTAATGATGCGTTGGGTGTGGATGAATTCCAGTGGGGCGCATTTCGAATAATGGGGGGGTCTTTCGGGGTGCATTTCCACCTGCAATTATCATCGAATTAACATGAAATGGTCTTTTTTTTTTCTTTTTCGGGGCGATGATCGTTGGAAATTTTTCGGAAGTATCCTGCCTATGTCAAGTGCGTATCATATGTAGGGAGTCGGAAATCGAGAAGACACTGCATTTTGTCATACTACATATGGCGGACATGGTGTGAGGAGTCGTGTGCATCTACGTTGTAGTTTGCAGACTTCGTCAGAAAAGGGTGTGCTGTGTGTGTGTGTGTGTGTGTGTGTGTGGTGGGGGGGGAGCACTGTATATCACATTTTGCGCTGTGGAACGAAACGCCTTTTTGCGTCAGAGTACGGTGTAGAAGTTTAAGTCGAATCGGAGGTTGGGAATATTAAATTGATAGTCGTGTCTCAAAGTTCCTTGACGCGAACCCGGGCAATTACATTGCCTAATATTGACTAGTTGAAGGAATTGTGGAGGGCGCGGTACGCTGAGGGCCTCGAGCCCCTAAAAGCCCCTCTGATCTCGTAAGCAGAGATGACTCCCCTAATTGTACATGACACTACTCAACAGGGCACCGTAGCGATACAGTAGTCAAATCAAGTAGGGGCTAAAGTCAAAATTTCTATCACAGACACACATAAGTGCCGACAGTCCAGCGCCAATATCAAAATCGTGTTCCCCGATATATAATATCATCTCACTGCAGCCTGTTCGCACGCTGCAGACACCCCTGTGACTATCTGCACCGGTCTTGTTTTGGCGACAAGTGTAGGTTGCCAATTGCACTATTATTTTATTATGGGAGTGGAAACACATAGCGCCTCTACTGTAAGCCCTGACGGTCCTTGATAGATAAGGTTAGTATTACCATATATTATGCGGAGTACTCCGTAGTAATCAGTAGTCAGTGGTAGTCAATGGAGCCACGAATGGGTTTGAGGGGGACATAGTTACGGAGAACCACCACAATGTATACGAGGCAGGATTGGCCCCTGCGTGGATCCTCAAATTATTTTATGATCTTTGAGTTTACTCTGTTAGGAACAAGATCGGCTCACAAAGGAGATCAGCGTAGTGAAAAACCACACAATGCATGGATCATAGTGATCAAGGTGGATCCGGAGACGGTTAAGCACCGAGGAGAAACGGAAAAGTCGCATGTAGATTTTGGATAGATTGGAGATGCAGATAGGTAGGTTTGGAGTAGAAAGTTTTCGCCTAATTCGTACTCCATACTCCGTACTATACTATTACAATCTAAAATATTATTACTGCACTATTACTCTGTAGATTGTATACTGTACGATATGTCAAAATATACAAACCTGTTATTCCGAAAGAAAAAGGGATTGGCCCAGCCTCGTTTTGGGAACAAACCACGTTGACACCGCTAGGACATCAGGTTATCCTTTTTAACCCAACAACCTGGGTTTCCACCTCCGCCACTTTTAGCATCCAAGCGACTTAACTCGATAAGAAATCTTTCGCCCCCAAACCTGCACCTAGACTTTTAGTGGCGCCAACATATCCGAGGATGGCAGCCGGCATCTAAAGCTGCGCCCGAAAGCACGGATGTTTATGATTTCGAATCTGATTATAGTTCGGTTCTAAAAAAAAGAGTTTGCAATGACGAAATCGAATGAGGCTGCAACCTATATGCATTGGATTTGTGGGTAGTTTACGTGTCTACCTATATGTACTCTGTACAGTTGTACGTGGTACGGAGGTACTTACGGTGTCACAGGGCCCTTTCAAGGTCTGGAGCTAGGAGCTAAGCAGTTTGAACACAGGACCAGCTGATTCTACGTTGCAGCCTGTTTGTAGCCTATCGGGGAAGGACAGTCTTAGTTTCAACCTTGAAGATATTCTCCCCTGGGTTTGTGCGCCGTTGGGCTCATGTCGGAGGATAATCCTAACGATCGTCGAGTCCTAAGAGGGGCCCGCCAATAAAATTGGAAATGACCAGCGCTTGGCTATATTTAATTTGTACGAATCAGCCGACCGAGAAAGGGTATTGATTATTATTATTGTTGTTTTGGGTTCTCCTTTCAAAAAGAACGACATCCGTTTGTTTGGTGTGATTTCTTTTTCAAGGTCTCATCACATTTCACAAGCGTACTTTCTTACCTAGGAATGTTAATTGACTCAAAACAAAGAAACGCACGGGGTTCAGAGTGACCAGAACATGCGCATCCGATACTACACCGTAAGGAGCTGGTGACATGGCGCTAAAGCAAGCCAAATTGACTTAGCCCGCAGCTCCCGCTGCATTCCTTGGGGCTAAGAAGGGGAACCGGGCAATCAGAAACCCCGACATTGGAACGTCTGGAAGCACAAAGGAAGCTGGGATCGACTCCGCCCTCCTGAATTGCTCCAATAGTGGAGGTCGAAGTGGATTATGGAGAGGGGTGAATTAGGAGCGTTCATCACTAGTTTACTTTGGGTTTTGGGTACGCGCCCTTTCGGAGGTTACTATGAGTGGGCCAAAGAGGCTCCCAACTGAGAGCTGATCAACGATCTAGTTGGTCGGTCTCGGACAGTCACCGTCTAATTGAGTGAAATAGATTGACAGGATTCAAGTCATGGTTAGGACATGGTACTTGGATTTTACCATGTAGGGTTGTAGGAAATCCTTTGCTCGTATTGAAATCCAACACATATCTATGCCCGTTGGGTTGGTCTTTTGTAAATAGGATCAGACCGGGCTGAATCATTTTCCTTTCTTTTCTTTGTATGGAAAAATACTTACTTACATTCAGTATGTACAAGATCTGGATACTGTAATGTGCCGTAATTGTTACGGTGTGCTCAGCGCATACCTCTTTTTTCAAGATCGGCAGATTTGATGAGGAGTAATTGTTGTCAAGTTCCACTTAGCCCTAGGAGAACTCTGAAGTTAATCAAATAAACACCCCTAGCCTTCTGGTACTTGTCAACGATTGTCTCTAATTATTTCCTAACTCATACTAATGTCTTCCCTCATGTGGCCCCTGCAGTGCATAATGTGGGTCCGCGCCGCAAATGCGTTCCGGTACAGGCTTGGATCCCTTCATGTCGTGTAAACGGAGGGTGTTATGCAGTTCTGGGCATATCTAGATTGTGATCGACTTTGATTGGTTTCAATTCCTGCAATGATATGTCTGATTGTAAAAAGACCAGAAGCATTGCATCGGCAAGGAATGATCGTTTCTTTTTCTTTTTTTGCATGTCTTTGCTTTTTTAGTACCATTAATACAGATACAACTATGTATTAGCCTAGGAGTCTCAAAATCAATCCTCAGATTAGCGTCAATGGGCAGGGAGAAACGCCCCTGAAAACACAAAAACACACCGGGTTTCTACCGGGGATTGGTCCGGTTTTGGCTTTTGGCAGAGCCCTAAGCACGATCAGATCCGCCCGGCCACGTTGTGAATGGTGGCTCTACCGCTCGTTTCCTGATCGGTGACACAAAGTGGGTTTTGAATTTCTTCGGCTCCATTCTTTTTGGATATCTTTTGACCTAGAGAGTTGAAAAGTGTTCCACATTTCGTTAATGAGGGGGCCAAAGTTGAAGGTCTAACCATCTAAATTGGCGCCAATGTTCTCAACTGCCCGGTCTCATCCTCAAATTCAAGGTCCGTTTTACCTCTTAGCTCTGAATGTTACAATGACTGGTCATATTTGGGTCCAGAGCTCTGGGCTCCTACAGACGTCACTGCGGGCTTTGAAAAAAAATTTCTATTTAATCTGGGCGAACTCAAATAGCTCCACGCGGGTTCAACGCTTGGGATAGCCGAGCTTCCCGCTCTTGAGCCACGCAAGATTTACCATGGTTTTCTGGGTCATTTAGTGGCGTCTGGATGAATTCTGTACGTTGTACCACATCCGATGAAACAGGCCCACAACCGTTGAGGCACTCGGATCGATACGCTACTATTAGGCACATTAGTTGGCGCCCCCCTCTTTTTCTCAGGTGATGTTAGAAAATGACCAGAAAATATTGCTGATCCCGAGGTGCAGGTAGCCTAATGTTCCAAGTTTCTCTTTTCGAGATAACCCGACCTTGATTGGTGATGAAAATGTAGTTTATTTCAGGGATCGGAACATTTTCAATCCTTTGATACTTCAATGGGTCAAGTGTATTAAAAGTCAAATTGTTATAGTATGTACCATATTACCTAGGTATAGACGTTAGTTCTTACATGATATATCAATAGAAATTACCATTTTCCCAGGTCAGAGATAAGTAAATCAGAAAATGACCGTCAAACAATATAGACTCAACAATATAGAATATTACTCGGGCGGCGACGCATCTCCTGCATCATGTACTCCGGATAGTAAATAATCAATAAAAAAATCCGAATATTCAAAAAAGGACAGATAGCAAAGAATGCAAGAGAAAATAGCAACCTCACATCCGGGTATGCACGGTACAAAGAACTTTAGATTCCCTAGGACTAATTGGGAAGGGGGTCCGCTAACGATGACGGTCATTATCTCTAACTCCACTTACACCCCTGTTGGAAACTAACCAAAGGCGAAGAAGGATGTAGGCGACCCTATCACATTGTAACCCTTGCGTAACGAGCTTAGGTGACGCTATAGAAACAGGAGGTATCACCAAATCCAATGACATTCCTTTTAAAGAAAAAAGAAGTCAAATATGAGGCGTTTAGCCTGGAAGTATTGGCCGCAGATCGGGTCGGATGTGCGGGCCATTCAAACAAGCAGCATTCCATGGTTTAGAGGAGCCAAGGTTCCTGACTCTTGGGTCCGTTGGTTTTTTTTCTTCTTTTATTCCCTCGATTTAATCTAAAATCTATACTATATAATTAGTACCTAGGTACAAGTGACTTGTTACTTATACCCGTTTTAGTATTAAAAGGGGGGTAACTATAATAAAGAAAAGAAAGGAGAAAAAAAGAAACGGGAACTAGACCCATGTGAGATCGATCCATTTGGAACTATTTGCATAACATACAACATACGGACCACTATAACGTACATATAACGTACGACGTATAACTGTAAATATTACTATTACGTCGTATAGAATAAATATATAGTAAATATAGTCAAGACATTCTAGTAATTTTAGTATTATATGATATACAATATACAATACAATATCGTATATGTGATGCTTCCCCATGTTCGCCCTAAAAAATACCCATGTTCCATGTTCCTATAGGTCCACGGGTCTGATCCCTGCTTATGTGTCTGAAGTATGTAATTAACTTAGTGGAACTGCCCTGATTTATGGATTCGGTTCCAGGTTGCCCTTCATTTGCGTCTAGGCTCATTTCGTTAGTGTCAACGTCGTGTCATCTTAGCATGTGCAGTGGAATCGTGGAGCTGGGGCGGGTGGTAGATCGCCAGGGCTCCCTGGATTCCCTTCTTATAAGGTCTCTTCGCCTTGCCTGGAGGTGATCTTCACTTCACTTGGAATAAATACTTTTACCTGTCGCTGTTCCTGAATGGGGAGCATCGGCCCTATTATTCACCCTTTATCTGATTTTCTTCTGTGCTTCCCTATTGAAAACGTAAGCTACTCTTTCTCTCTCCCACCTTGACATCTAAAGTATACTTAACTGACGATGATGCCCTCTTCTCAGTCTACTTTTTACCAGTTCTTAATCTTCAGCTTTTTATATGGCCAATCAGTCCTGGCAACCTCAGCCTCCTTCAACAGGTTCTCAGTGGCTAGACAATGCAGCTTATAGTCAACCAACCATGCAGGATATGGTCCGTGCTTTCCCTCGGCCGAGACACACTCGGGTCATGAAGCCTCGTAGTGCTGGAAACAGTCCCTCATCGGCAATGAGAAGGCGAGCAACAGTCAATCAAAATGTGATGCATGCAATGCCCTCACAATACCAGCCCTCCTTGGAAGAAGCCCTGTTCGCCTCGGCGTCTCGGAACTCACGCCCGACCAGCTGGCATCCTTCATCGGCAAGAAACCGGGGTCTTTCGAACCCGCAATACTACCCCGATTTCACTGCGGACAACTATGCCGGCATGGGAGCCTTTGATCAACAATATCTCCCTTCGGCCGTCTATGGGGGCGATGACATCATGGCATATCCCATGACCGCCGACGCTGCATTCTCGTCCAACGATTACTTCCCCGTCTACTCTGACATGCAGGATGATTTGCCACTTCCACAACAGACCCCGGCACTTTCAATGACTGGCTCGCAGGTCGAGCCAATGACCTGGGATTTCACCATGCCCGATCTATCAGTAATGCACCCAACATCCGATAACTGGAATTTCGACATGCTATCGATGGGCACCAACATCCCCCCACCAGAAACAACCTGCCCAAGCTACGTCAGCGTCCCCTCACCGGGTGAGATGAGCGGGCCTTCAACACCGGACTTCCTTCCTATTCAACAGTTTGAGGACAATTTCCAGCCTCCCGTCGAGCTCAAGAAGACTGCCAAGGCCGAAGAGGAACTGGTCGGCATGGGCCTCTACAGTCAGCCCAATGGAACACTGGCCAAGGCCCCGCAAAGCAAAGCAGGCGAGGGTCTCAAGCTTGAAGAGACATTCACTCCATCCGATGAAGACAAGGACGGCGAAGCGGAGACAGATGTCGAGAGCGACGAACAACAACCATCGCCCCAGCAACCAAATCGCTACAACGAACCTATGCAGATGGCTCAGTCGAACTTCATTTCCAAACAGCAGCAGCAGCCGAAACAGGCTTTGAATATGCTGCAGCGATCTTTCTTTTTCGACCACGATGAGGATCAGCAAGCGATGACTGCCGCTCAGCCTTTTGCGAGCTTGAACCAGCCTTGTATGAGCTATGGGTATGGGTGGATCTAAAATAGTCGGGTCGCTTTGCAGCGGATTCGGGTACTTGTTTGTTTTTGTTTTATTCCTGTACTTCTTTACCAGCGGCATAGCGTGGCGTTATTTCTATTTATTTTGTCTCGGCGTCGGATACAACGGAAGGATACCCTGGGACCATTCGCATCTAGCTAGCCACACCTATCTGCATCTCCAAGGAGGATGTACTCATGCACGAGCGATACACACAATTAGCTTAAAAATATCTTGCTACCTGTCATTGTTTCCAATTCTTGTCTAAATCGTAATGAACAACAATAACATCGCGATCGTGTTGATCTAGAAGTATACAAATTCGCCTTCTGGTTGGTCGAAGAGATGATGAGGCTCGGCAAAACCATCCCAAAGGAATAACCATCCTCCGAAAATATTTCGCAGCAACTCATCGACACAAAGTGCAGCAAGAAAATTAAGAACCTCGAGTTCCAGTGAATTAAATTTCAATTTGGCTATTCCGGACTCGGCAGCAAAATGGCCAAGGTCATTTTCACAGCTTGGAAGACCAAGTCCCAGCTGATGGATGTGCGGAACGAGTTTTATCCTCCGCCTTCCTACGCTGGACCGGATTTGCGCTCTCATGGTTGCGCAGTGGTATGTAATTTGAAATTCCTCCCAGTGAACTGGTTTTGGCTGATACTCTGTGCAAGGTCGAAGCTTGGAAGTTACGCGGCAATGTGCCGCACCATGTTGAAGCTACGGCGCTATTGACTGACGCTATTCTGCATGACGATGCACAGAGGAACTCCATCTTCTCGATTCGGGCTACCTACTCTGCAGCCTTCTGCCGGTAAGTAACCGAATCTCCCTTAGAGAAGAGTTCCACCATCCAGTCCGGAGATGTCTCCTCCCAACTCCATGCAGACCCTCCCCCAACCAACCCAATTCAAACCAAACTAACACCCAAGCAGCTTCGTGACCGGTCTCGTGGACACAAAAATTCACGGTGTGCGACGAACAATGTTCCAGCGCGCAACAGACCTAGGCCTTCCCGCCTCCTTCGTGGAACTACGCCACGAAGCAACTCACCGCGAGCCCCCTCGCTAGTTGTACTGCGCAAGGCAGCACAGCGCTCTCTCGAATGGCTCTGGGACAACTACTGGGCTGAGGTCTGCGACGATCCTACGCCTGCAACCCATGACGACAGTGCATCTGTCAGGGCGGCCTTGTGCGACGCTCTACAGCCTCTTACCGGTGGGCTAGCGGAACCAGTGTCTAAAAAGCGGAAGCGCGACCAGGCCATTTCGGTCGCTATGCGGCTTGTCTCGGTTTGTAATGTCTCGGGGACTGGCGTTAAGCTTTTAGCTTCTGTTTTGCTGGAGCGGGATTTGCTGGTGCCTGGTCGGACGTGAGTGTTTTTTTTTTTGGTGTTGTGTCTCGGGTGTTGGAACCGGTTTGTCGGGGAGTACACGTGCTAATCTTCTCTTTGCAGGCTTGGAGATCCCTTCGATGAGACTTTTAAAGAGTGGGACACTGTGCTTTTAAAGGTTGCGGAGAGTCATCCTGCCTTTTTGAGACATCTCACGGAGGACCTGGTCAATGATCTGGCCTTCACCGATACGAAGGATGTATCTACCGATCCGCGCTCTGAGGCGCTGTACCTGTGGCTCGCGCACATTTTCACATCGCCGAATTGGGAATTCCACAGGCAATCGTGTCCTCAAAGCTATGTTCTTCAAGTTTGTGACGAGAGTTCACACCATTGGACAACGCTGCTGGGGGAGCAGGTGAGAAAGGAAGCTGGCAAAGCTAAGGCGGTACCCGTCGCTCGACCAGCTGGCAAAAACCGTGTCTCAAAGCCCATCACTCGAAACGAGTCGCGAGGCACTACCGCTCAGCTTTCGGAAAAGCTGCTAGCGCACGGATGGGGTCTCTTGGAGAAATGGGACAGTCGACCCTTGGGGGTGGTCGCTAACAACTAAACACGCATACTTGTAAAACATGAAATGAACATGCTGCTGGCAGCGAAATCGAGCAATCCACCGGTATTAATTGGACAATGTACGTATGTAGATATCTTTAAACGAGCGACCAATCAAACTGAGTGTCATTACTAACCCTGGGAGAGCTGTTAACGGAAGAAGGTTCCTCCGGATGACGTTGGTAATCATGGGCTGTGTACATATTCCATAGCTCCCCGCACTGTGTTGAAGTGATGAACTTCTTAAGGTCTCAGTTATTCCGAAATAGCTCTCGTCTCTACAGATCTCAAGCCAGAGCCATGCATATCCAGTCGATTCCTATGTGTATGTTGCGTCTCCAGAATACCAACATCATATCCATGGATGCAACAACATGAAGATCAGAACATTGGCTTATCAAAATCAATTTTACAGGGACGGGGAAGGGCAACAACTATGCCTACCTCGTAACAGATGAGCTGACCAAGCATTCTGTTATCATTGATCCCGCGAACCCTCCAGAGTAAGCTCCATCTTCTATATTGGAGAGATCCGTCGTGCATAACGCTGACGCGGTGATATTACAGGGTTGCACCGGAATTGAAATCTCAAATCGATGCTGGCAAGATCGATTTGAAGGCTATCGTCAATACTCATCAGTGCGTGAATCGTAGTGCCCCTTTGCTGAGGGTTTGCTGACATTTGCTGGATAGTCACTGGGATCATGCTGGTGGTAATGACGAAATAGTATGCTTGATCTCCCGATATTCTTGTCTGACACAATACTGATTTCTGCCTCAGCTGAAACAATTCAAGGGCCTTCCGGTCATTGGTGGCAAGGACTGCGCTTCTGTCACCAAAACCCCCGCTGATGGCGAAGTATTCAAGATCGGAGACCGTATCTCCGTCAAGGCGTTATATACCCCCTGTCACACACAGGACAGTATCTGCTATTATATGCAAGATGGAGACCAGCGCGTTGTGTTCACGGGTGATACCCTTTTCATCGGCGGTACGTGTCTTTTCCAATGCATTACATACAGCCTTGGGTCCCGATTGAGGATTGTCTAACAAGATGACCAGGTTGTGGTCGATTCTTCGAGGGAAATGCGAAAGAGATGCACAAAGCGTTGAACGAAACCCTTGCTGCTCTGCCTGACGACACCAAGGTTTATGTAGGTTTCCTTGCCTCTCTTGACGATCACATTACTTACACCGACTTTTTAAGCCCGGTCATGAATACACCAAGGCGAATGTCAAGTTCTGTATTGCTGTCTCGCAGACCGAGCCTATTAAGAAGCTCCAGGCATTCGCGGAACAGAACAAGGAGACACAGGGTAAATTCACCATCGGTGATGAGAAGGTAATGATTGAAGAGAGTTCCAAGGTTGTTACACTAAAGCTGACAGTTTTATAGCTCCACAATGTTTTCATGCGTGTCAATGTAAGTTTCCATACCCTCCCTTCATATCTATGGATGCTCACGCAAAATATCTAGGACCCCGAGATTCAAAAGGCCACTGGCAAGACTGATCCTGTCGAAGTGATGGCTGCATTGAGAGAGATGAAGAACGCGATGTAAAAGTAAAGTCAATTGCAAATTGCAAGTCTACCCTCCATTACGTATCTTCCGATATATATTCGTATTTTCGCCCAAAGCCATTCCGAAACTAAAATACCGCCAAGACCTCATTGTAGAAAAGAAAGGGACCCTTAAGAAAGACCTTTATCCTCAATTTATTGGAAAATAAATTACCCCGGAAAATCGGGCAAACCCCGAAGAAATGGGAGATGATTTTCCATTGAGGGGCGCCGACGTCATGCCCACTTTCTTTTCGTCAACCCACCACTGCGATCAACGCACTTTATCTCAGCGATGGACAAAGCATCTACAGATGAAATAGTATGTGGCCATCAGACTAGGATGCTGCAGTGACTGATCAATGTCATCATAGAGCTATGGCGGGGCAAGCGATACGGAGGCTCAGAACCACCTGGAGGTAGGTTGCTTTGAATTCGATAACAGTTCCAAGCTAATTGTCGGTCACTGCATAGGTCGTCTTTTACCCCGACTCCAATCACCGTCGCAAATCCTCTCTCGTTACGATGGACAAACCCAAGCTCCAACCCCGCACAGACCAAGATGACAAGACGACCGCCTGCTACGTCCACTCCCTCATTGCCGGCGAATGGACCTCACCCCCTCACCATATAAAAGACACAGAGGACGTAATTCGGACCCTGAATGATGACAAGGTCGAGTCCCCCGATTTCGAGCCAGACAACGCCGTCTCGGTGGCCGAACGCGACAGCATAGAGCTCGCCAAAGTCCCACCAACAATTCTCCAATCCCGCCATCTCACCAAAAGACAGCTATCCGACATGGCCTGGAACGTGCGCAAGCTCTCCAAGAAGCTCGGCAGCATCAAGCTCAAGCTCACCGTCAAAAACGTCTTCGTCGTCTGCAAAGCACAGGACGAATCCCTCGTCAGTCTGACGCGGAAGGTCACAAAGTGGCTCCTCTCCAAAGACCGCGACTCCCAATACGTAGTCTACGTCGAGCGGCGACTGGAAACACATCCGGACTTTGGCGCGCTGCAGCTTGTACAGGACGAGCCTTCGGCGCAAGGGCGGCTGAAATACTGGGATCCCAAACTTGCGCAGGAAAAGCCGCACCTGTTTGATTTTGTGATCACGCTCGGCGGCGACGGCACCGTTCTCTACACTAGCTGGTTATTCCAGCGGATCGTGCCGCCTGTATTATCCTTTGCGCTTGGCTCGCTGGGGTTCCTGACGAACTTTGATTTCGCGGATTATCAAAAAGCCCTTGAGAATGCGCTGCGAGATGGCGTCGTTGTCAGTCTGCGATTACGGTTTGAATGCACTATAATGCGGAGCAAGGCACGGGCGAAGGATCCTTATTCGAAGACGCTAGCGGATCGCGACTTGGTTGAGGAGCTTATTGGTGAGGAGGGAGAGGATACGTTGACGCACACGCCGGATCGAGTGTATGAGATTTTGAACGATGTAGTCCTCGACCGAGGGCCGAATCCAAGTATGTGTTGAAGATGGGAGATTTGAGAGAACATACAGAGCTAACTTATCCCAGCGATGTCTCAAATCGAGCTCTTCGGCGACGACGAACACTTCACCACTCTGCTCGCTGATGGAATCTGCATTGCGACTCCAACCGGCTCAACAGCTTATAACCTCGCCGCTGGCGGGTCTCTTTCTCATCCGGAGAACCCTGTTATTCTCGTTACTGCCATTTGCGCGCATACTCTATCCTTCCGTCCGATTATCCTACCTGACACCATTGTTCTGCGCATGGGCGTGCCGTACGATGCGCGAACGAGCTCATGGGCTAGCTTTGATGGCCGCGAGAGGTATGTTTCGTATTGCATATTGCGTATAAAGGGTGCTTGACCTGTTATTGACTGACATACTCTAGGGTCGAGCTACACCCAGGCGACTATGTGACTGTCTCGGCTTCAAGGTATCCCTTTGCTAATGTCTTGCCTCCAGGTGGACAGGGCGAAGGCTGGGTTCACAGTATCTCCAAGACTTTGAATTGGAATTCGCGACAGAAGCAGAAGAGCTTCAAGTAGGCTTGCTTGGGGATCTGAATTATATCTTTTCGATTCAATCTATACTGACAGCTCATATTGTGGCGTACATCATGACATTGGAATCAAAATTTACGACAATATGACCTGGCATTGGACCACAAATTATAAGAAATTTCTTTTTTTCAATACTGTTTTTTCTTCGACAGCTATTCTATTCTAGTGATTAATAGAGATAGACTAGCTAGCTAGCATCCCAAACAAAACCCTAGCATTTGGTTTTTTTTCTTCGAAGTGGACTCTTCTAGATTTTTTTTTTCGCTAGAAACCGATGGGTCACGGTTTCCGGGGCAGCTCCGCCGCGGGTATAAAAGGCCGTCGTCCGGCCCGAAAACTTTTTCTTCTTCATCTTCCTCAACCCAACCCGAGTTGTCTAATGTGCACTTCTCTCGTTGAATTTGTTGAGCCCGACATAATAAAATCAAGAATCCTTCACTCTCTTTATCACTAACTTGGTATGTTCCGATTTTTTTTCATGTTCCAATCCAGATCAGCCAACGGCGCAAGCCGTTCGATGATGAAAAACTTCCTACATTCGCAGTTTCCACGCTAGTCATCGTTTGAACCCAATCAAGGTGGCGCTGAGCGGAATATCTTCCTTGGATGTCTGAGAACTATTTGGCTGTTCTTTTTGGATCATGATCTACTGTTGCAGTCGAGACGGTTGCTAATTGTCTCTCAGAATAGGTTTCTTTTTTCTTTGCCTTGCGCTTCAGATACGGCGGGGATATTCGATACAGAAGCTGCTGCAGTGTTAGTGTCTAGTTCTGCTATTCACGTCGCTGTGGTTGTGAGCTGGCTGTCTCTTCGAGACTTTTGGAGACTTCAATTAGATCTCGTTGAACAAGAGCTATCTGGTCAAAACAACATAGTCTAGTTTGAATATATGTCATTTTTCCACGAGTTATCTGCATCTTGTAAACTTTTTAGACAAAATTCGCATGTAAACGCATAACATTGATCTCTGCGCAAATTCTTGAATCCTGCGCTGGGGGCAGATGTGCTCCGCCGTAACGCATCCTGACCCATAACAATTCAACCTCGTCATTCCCGATACTTGAGCTTGCATACTCACATCTTAATTCCCACTACAACCATGGCGGCACCCCCTCGACATGCCACCATGCTGTCAATCAGTAATGGGACACAATCAGGGGATAGACCCCAGACACAACAAGCACAGCAAAACACACTACCCCAATCCCCCGGTCTCCGTGTACCCTCCAATCGCAAAACAATCTATGACCGGCACCTAAACCGAAGTCGCAATGCAGAGCTCAGCAGGGCAAGCTTCGCCTTTCTCTTCGGCGAGATGGTCACATACGCCCAACGCCGGGTAACAGGCATCCAAGATCTGGAGAAACGGTAAGCCAAGCCCTGAACCACCGGCATCGCCATCGTTCCACATCACACTTCCCCCAAACACGAATATACTAACGCACACCCCAGTCTAAACGAACAAGGCTACCCCCTCGGCCTCCGCCTCCTCGACCTCCTCTTCTATCGCTCAACCTCAACCTCTTCTTCCGCCCTCACAAGCTCCTCAACCTCTTCCTCACCCCCAAATCGGCCCCTCCGCATCCTAACCCTCCTCCACCTAATTCACGGACCCCTCTGGCGGCTCCTCTTCGGCCGCGCCGCAGACGCCCTCGAACACTCCGTCTCCCCAGACACCCCCAACGAGTACATGATCACCGACAACGACCCGTTAGTCAACACGTATATCAGCGTGCCGCGGGAAATGAGCATGCTCAACTGTGCGGCGTTTGTGGCGGGCGTTATCGAGGGCGTTTGTGATGGCTGTGGCTTTGAGACGAAGGTTTCGGCGCATAATCAGCCCACGGAGCTTTGGCCCAGTCGGACGGTGTTCTTGGTTCGCTTTGGCGATACGGTTATGGAGAGGGAGAAGGTGCTTGAGCGGGCGGGTGTTAAATGAGTTGTATGTTTGTGTGGCGCTCGGCGCTTGAGTGGTTGGCGGTTTCGTGGTTTGGTTATGGTTCTTTTCGTTTCGGAAAGTGCTAGTCTATGATTCAGGCTCTGGCACTCTTTTTACGAAGTCATGCAGACACAGTGCTCTCTCCCGTGATCTTGGGTTTGGAATCATGTTATGTACAAAAACTAGAAGGTCGGCTGCCAGATATCTCTGAATATAAGTCCTCCAGGAGAGGATATGCTCTATTACGTACATTCACATACCCCGAACCGTCTCGGGGTTGCAATATAGGCAGCTCAAATGCAGATATCACATAGGTGCAACTCTCCTGTGGAGCTCAAATGCCATTGAGGGATATCAAATCGGCGAAATTCACGAATCCACCCGGCGACGCTTCTCCCCATCCCCATAAGGCGACGGGCTACGCTTCCGCCTCTCCCTAGATAAACTCCTCTCGCGACCCTGATCACGATCATCGCGCCGGTCCCGCCGGGGCGATCGCGACCTAGACCGCCGCCTGGACCTCACAGCACTAGCATTCGCACCGGTAGGGCCGCGGTCGCGATCGTCGCCACGATCCGGCATAAAGCGTTCATCCGTAACGCCCTCAGGCGCCCCGTCACGCCGTCTCCGATTCTCAAGCCCATCACCGAACCGCCCCGTATCCTCCGTCTTCAAATCCCTATACCGGGTACGACCCTTCTTACCAAGCTTCGTCATATCCCGCACCTGCATATACTGAGGCAGCGTATCGCGATTGACATCATCTTCGAACCGCGCGCCCATAAGCTCCCGCCTATCGAGACCCTCGGCCTCGAGATCACCGCGGAAGAAAGCGCCCTTATGGAAATAGCGCTGCATGAAGCCCGTCTGACCGCGCGTAGCATCGCGGTCCTCTTTCTGCTTTGCGATGAATTCGCGGTCTTCGCGGTCCCGTTCTTCAGCCGTGAGATTGCGCCGGCGCTCGATCTCTTCGCGCTCTTTCTCGCTTTCTTCGATTGCTTCGCGCTCGCGCTTGACGCGCTTCAGCTCGCGCAGCTTCCATGCTGCGAGTTCTGCTTCGGGGTCTTTGCCGTCTGTGTCATCGATTGCTTCTTCGTCGTCTGCTTCGACGAGCTCGTCGTCGTCCCAGGCGCGGTTTGCGCTTGAGCGCGCGATCGCTTCTTTTTCAAGCTGGTCGCGGATTAGCTGGTCTGTTTTTTCTTGCTGCTGTGCGGCTCGCTTCGCTTCTTCTGCTTCTGCGGCGGCTTGCGCTTCTGCTTGTGTCTGGCCGGCAGACTCTTTGGTGGTGTTGCGCTTGTCTTTTTTGATGAAGGTTGGTCGAATTAGCATGCGCGGTGCTTCGTCTTCCGAGCTGCTTTCTTCTTCTGAGCTTTCTTCTTCTTCTGATTCTTCTTCGTCGCTCTCGGCTGTAGCGGGTGTCGGGATAGTCTTCGGCGCGGGTTCTAGGTCGTCTGTAGGTTGTGCGGCTTTCGGCGCCGGCGCAGATTCGTCGTAATCTTCATCGGTAACGAATCCTTCTTCTTCGTACTCCTTTTCTATTTTCTGAGCTACCGCGGCGGCGGGAAAGGAGCTTGCTTTGGGTGCTTGCTGTCTCCGACGCTGCGCCTCAATCCGCTTGCGCCGTTCCTCTTCCTTCCGCGCCTGTTCGTCGTCCTCTTCCTCCTCTTCTTCTGAGGAGTCGTCTTCTGGAACTGCCTTTCCGGGGCGGTAACGACCAGGCTTGAGGGGGTTTTTTGTCATTCCCCGGTGGGAGGAGGGTAGCGGAGGAGGCATTCTTGCTCGGTCAGTTGAGGAGAGTAGAAGGATGGGTGTTGTTGTATATTTGTGGCCTCTGAGCGCTCACCAGATTGGCTGTTGGCTCTTCCTCGGGAGATTGTAGAGGGACTGATCGGTGGTAGGGCGATGTGTTGACTTGCTCAACTGACGTCTCGGACTGAAGCTTTCACTGGAAATTGATATTTCGTCACGTGATTGTATCGATAGCTCTAAGTATACCTACATAACTAGTAGAACGTATGAAGATTGATAATGCAGATCTAGCAATTGATGTGCCTTTGATGTATTCACCCTGTCTGCTAGTATTCTAGTTATACCTACTCTTCTGACTATTTACGGGCTATCTTTCTCGTTCACCATTATCACCTACGCCATTTTATACTGTTTTATCACCACGTGATCACGCGTTTTGCGATTCGCGTCAGTCAATCTACTCCCCGCCGCTCTCCAACATCAGCCCGAAGCCACGCAATAATTTTTCTACCAATTTTTACAACAAGGGACCCCAATCCTAGTCCAAACACCGACAGATCGCAAAAATGAATACATACCAAACCCCCCGCATTCTCCCCGCACACCTCCAAGCCTTCCACCCTTCCCAAGCCGGTCAGCACACCTCATACACAGTCCGCCTCCTAGGCACTGTAACCGCGCTCTCTGGCAATGCCGGTACTCTTCAATGCGGACACACTGGCGAGGTTACACTCATCTTGACATCGAATGGGCGCTTGCAAGTCGGAAAGTTATTTGAGGTTATTGGAAAGGTTGCTGAACTAGAGAACGGACAAGTATGTTGACCACAGACTCTGAAACGATCTAGAGTCAAGTTTTGATGTGCTAATGCTTCTATCAGGGATTTGGACTCAAAGTTCTAGGCAGCGTGGAATGGGGCAACCCGGATAGTTGCGGTATGTTCTGCTCCTTTCTCGGATTTGTTGGATACTAATTCATTTGTTGAATATAGACTATAATATCTACGAACAAGTCGTCAATGCCACTCATCTCTGTACCCCCATCTTCTACGATGTGGTGCAACAGAGCGGATGAATCAAACACGCATTACAATTTTCCTTTTCCGGGGTTTTGTCTCCAATATCTCATAGTAATGATGAATTGATTATGCTAGGTTTATTGAACTTGTTACTTTCCAAAAGACAGACAAATGGACTATCTTGGGTGGGTGACACTGCCCCTTACAACCAATGCTTGATCAACATGACTAGAGCCAACGGGCTATTAATAGGGCAGCTTAGCTACTTCCGCAGCATATTCATGCATCAAAGCTATGTGCAGCAAAATCGTCCGTAGCAGAGTCTCAGTTACCCGTTACTTAGCTTTTACTTAGCCATGATATACAGAACCAGAAAATGAGAGTTTGACAAAGACGAAGTCGGTAACCGTGTTTTGTCATTAAGAAATCTCCTATCACTTGGCCAACCTAGTCAGGGAATAGACTTCGTCTAGATATATGTATACAATATTCATGCATCAGGTGCTTGTAGGAATCCAACTCCAGGGCTTACAGTGATATTGACGTGGCCATATTTTCTGGCTGGATATATAATCACACCCCAAACCCCAAACCCCAAACCTTCCGTGGTCCCATTTACCTACGTTGGATATTTACCCCCACACGAGGTGATTTTCGAGTCTCTATCCGCACAGTTAGCCCCCTAACTCTGTCGTCATACTCTGCGCTATAGGCAAATCCTTTGCCGGGTTTGGACACGGTAGCTTGCTACATACGTCTGTCCTCCATCTGTGGACGAGTGGGGGATGGTATCAACATACAACACCACTGTTTGATAGCAATTAACTTTATAGAAGCTATTGCATCAAAGAAGACAACGCATACAGTCATGTTTTATCTTCTGGGCACTTTTTCAAGATTACTTCTGAGGGTATCAATCGTTATTCTAGCTTTATTCCCACCTAGGGGGCTGTGCCAATTTATCGCGCATGGCCAAGGGGTATAGTTCTATCAATAGGAGCCTACTAAGCGCAGTGCTTGTCAATCACTAGTATAAGAGCGTGTGCAGTGCATATTACATGATGGCAGGGATGATAGACTAAGCTAGCAGATCAATGCGAGCCCAGGATCGACTGGACAGGACATTCGATTCAATAGATTTGATCTATTGGGTGATTTGAATACCATTCAGCCTAGATCATACAATGATACGATACGATACGGATGTTCGATTTAAATGGAGCAAAAACATTGGCAGTGCATGTGTGTGATCAAATCGAGGCGCACCATTGGCCGTAGACCTATTATTCGGACGTGATGATTGGCCGTTGACGATGCGATCTGAGTCGGCGTCAAAGCAAGTACGAAAGGTTTCTTCAGCGCCACGAAACCTATAAAGAGCCCCATCACGTGCTTTTCCTCTTTCGCTCCTCCATCTCTTTCAGTTCCTCAGCCATGGCTTTCCGTTGCGATACTTGCAAGAAGGCTTTCCGCAACCGCGGACCATGCGAACAGCACATGGCCACCCTGGGACATAAACTTCCGCAAATCAAATGCCAAGGCTGCATTAGTATGTTCAATAGCCAGGAGAATGTTGAGGCACACATGGATGAACGCAATCACTGGCTTTGGACCTGCAAGGAGTGCGGAGAACACTTTGACACCTCTCTCTACCTGGAAATGGTATGTTAAAACAAACTTCTTTTTTATATCATGAGACATGCTGACCTCATACAGCATCTGGCGTCCAATGTGCACCGCCCCCATCACCATGAGTGCCCTTTCTGCTTTGAAAGCTTCGTCACTCCTTCGGCCGTTGTGCACCACCTTGAGAGCACTTGCTGTGAGGTTGCCGACTGGTTGGACATCAAGCATCTGTTTGGGCTCATCAAGGATCTCGACCCAGACAACCTCCTCACCATTCGTGGTGCTGCCCCTAAGGAGAAAGAGAAGAACCCGCCAATCCGCTTCAACGGCAAGCGATTCCAATGTCACCGCTGTGACAGATCCTTCATGCGCCAGGCCGGTCTTGAGGCCCATCACGAATCGCCATTCCATGATGAGCGGCTCTATCACTGTTTGAACTGCACGGAGAACTGCGGAAAAGAATTCGTCTCACTTGCCGCTCTGTTCAACCATCTTGAGAGTGAATCCTGTGGCATCATGTGGTTTGAGGATCTTGAGCATCTCCACAATCAGCTCAAGCGCGCAATCCTCTGCAAGCACATCATCACTCCCGCAACACTTGCCGTCTAAGTCTTGCCGTCTTTCCTGGAGGTTGATAACCCAATTTGGGAAATGGATATTGATCAGCTTGTTCTTGTCCCTGGTGTTTGGCGTTGGAATGGACAATAACTTAATACAAATTTGCCTTTCTTGATGATTTCAATGTTCCCGATGTTGTAGGCTTCAAAGTACGATTTGTCATAAGTTCTAAAGCTTACGCCTGTAGTACGCATTTTATAGGGTTTCTCGGTCACGTGCACCGCCCGAACTACAATAACTTTTTCATAATCCTCTTTATGTCCTGTATTTAGTCTGTAGGTTTATTTCAATCTTGACCGTTCAATCGCGTCAATAATCTTGTTCTCTGTTCTTTTTAGAAACACCTAAATGACACAAAGGTGATGTATAACTGAGATTTTGCGATGGATTGCGTTGCTGCACGTGGCTTGCTGCACATAGCCTTCCTACATACGGCATTGATTGAGAATATGCAGATTAGCTCTAAGAAGCTCCGTTCTACTTAGGTATTCTAAAACTAACATGAATGATAACATTTTCTGATACGTGTTCTAGAACCTGGCAATCGAACTTTCGCGAGAATTACCAAGAAGGAAACCCGTATAAACATTCTGTCGGCCTCCTCAGGGCTGTATCTAGGGCTTTTTTTAAATTGTTTCGAGTAATCACTATATTTGACAAGGTGAATTAGATTGCCTAGTGCCGAGAAATGCCTGGCAGGGTGATTAGTAGTTGAGAGCAGGGTGATTCATATAGCATCTAGTTAGTAGGTTTAGCAATTGGAAGCTTCTATTTTTGCGGTTCTCAAAGTAAGCGTATGGTTTTATTCCAGTTCATTGAAGTTTCCTTGTGAATTTCTTCTGCGCTGCCTTTGTGTTGCCTTTTGGGGTGTTTCTCAAAGGGTCTTTCTAATGGTCTTTCCAAAACAGCCAAGGATATTACGGAGTATGATCAATATGTAAATCTTTTGAATGTATTCTTTCGTAAAGCTATCTAGGATTATTGATCCCATAATAAGCACATAGACATGGATCAGTGCAGTGTAGTAGAATTGTATCGAGGCGACTCAGTCTTTCATCAGTTGTGACAAGTAAGAAAAGGGCATAAATCTGCAAAATGAAAAGGGAACTGGTGCTTTATGCAACAAATGAAATCCCACAATCGAACGCCGACGCTAAAGAACAGCAAGAAAAACAAAACAAGAGTTTAAATAGGAGAGGTAGCTTCGGTGTCTTTGCTGGACTGCGCTTTCGGTGCTTCGGGAAGAGCGTCGGAACTGAAGAATCCGGAGTCGGGGACGATTATGTCGTCAAAGTTGAAAGGGAGGAGTTCGGAGTTGAACTCTTTTTGATTGGGATCAGAGAAGAGAACGCTTAGGAGCTCCTCGGCTGGATGATTGTCCGGTGTTTCGACTGAGGGGACGTAGTCGGTTGGGAGCCAGTCAGCCCAGTTTTCGCCGGCGAATTTGGCGCTCTCCAGCTCGAAATTAGGCCGGTCGTTTTCATCAAAAATATCGAGGATCATGCCGTCGATAGATTCGACGGATGTAGGAAGGATACCCTCTACATCATCAGTCTTGGCTTCGGGTTTGGCCGGAGACTTGTGTGGCCGAGGTGAGCGTTGTTGCAGTGCTTGGATGCGCTGTAGGCGCTCTGCCGTCAGTCGGGCCGGGGTCATGACCGGCATATCCTTGCGCTTCTTCGAGCCCGGCGTAGCTGCGATCAAGGTGCGTCTTTCAATCGCGTTGATACGCGGGTTGCGGCGGCGAGGGGTCGGGCTTGCCGAGTCGAAACCGACGGAAGGACTCTCAAACAAGTCATCGAGGTCATCGTGTGAAGTAGGCGCGATGTTCTCCTTTTGAGTCGGCTTGTCATCCTTTGCTGAGGCAATACGCGGACTGCGACGGGGAGAGCAGCTATTTACCATGGAGGCATCGAGGTCCTTCATAGGACCAGGACCTTCTCTCTGGCTATCTTGGAAGAGCGATCTTCGCACAGACTTTGGAGTGACGCTGTTGGCTGCTGAACTGGCCCGCGCTTGTGGACGTCTCACGGGGCTTGACTTGGTAGCACGTATCAAGGCTTCTCTGGCGTCCAATTTCGACCACCGACGTCCTGGCGTGACGGTCGACGGGTGCGGTTCCTCACTAGCAGACAACTCTTCCGTCGTGACCCGAGAGCGATCATCGGGCGTAGCACCTGCTTCATCCTCGTCATCCTGGTCATCATCTAGGCGGGGAGTGTCTCCCTCAGGATGCACCGACGACATATCGGTAGGTGCCGGAGAAGAAGCCGCACCGGTCTCTGCCAGCGCCGCCTTCTTCGGAGCTGCCTTGCTGCGAGTTCGGGAAGCAGGACAGGCATTAAGCGGGCCATTCGCGCGGGTCCTTGAGGGCCGCTTCTTGGTTTTCTGAGCGGCCTGCTTTCCTCCTGACTTTGTCCACATATTTTCTGGACGCATGTTCTTGAATTTGTGAAGCCAAAGGCCACAGGGGTTACATAGCAGCACTTGGCTGAACGATTCATCATCGAACTCAGCGTTCTTCTTTAGAATCCGGAATCTCCGAACCTCATTTTTGTCGTTTCGCTCCACAGCCTCCCAATAGAGCATTTGGGGAGTACGCATCATCGATTCTGCGAGTTCTCCGCTGCCATCCATTTCCTTTACCCAGGCTCGACGCCAGCTTGGAGTTTCAATCGAGCCACAGTTTTCGCAATAGGGTGGAACGACGCCATTTGCGATAGCGTTGTCCAAGCGGGCTTTGATATGGTTTGGTTTCATATTGGGGCCTTTGGTGGCCTTCGGCTTCGCTGGTTGCTTCATTTGTTGAGAGTTGGGACTAGCTGTATCACATGGCAGAAATGTGATATCCGCAGACGCGGCAAGAGGTGTAGGTTCAATCGAAGTGGGAATGATAGGATCGCTAGCAGTGATTGTGTGGTAGTGTTGGGGAACACCATTTGAGAAGAATTGTGGCGCCGGTGCAAGTGCAAGGGGCTTTGGTGCGATGCGCTGCGCTCCAGAACTCGAAGAAGGTCTCGGGCGGGGAGCTATGGGTGGGCGGGATGGGGCACGAGACTTTGCTGGACCAGAGTTGGCACGAGCCAGCTGTCGTGGTGCTTGCGGTGCAGGCTGCTCGGATATAGTCTCATCGACTGTTAAAGGATCGTTAGATGTTCTTTGGGCGGCACTGACAGTGCTAACTGGGGAACTTGGCTGCACAGCGTTGCGAACAGAGCGTTTATCCTTGGACGTTCTGTTGTTGTCCAAAGTAACGGTTTCGTCATTCAGCAGTTCGTCCAATCCTGCGCTCATGAAACCAGAGTCGTTGTCCAGAGTCATGGTAGGCAAGACAGGGCTTGATCTGTTGGGCAACCGACCATCAAAGACTGGGGGCGATGATGGCATGTTATAGGACTGTTCAAAGAGTCCTTGGTAACGAGTATCTTCGGGGGATGGACCAGCAGCATCTGTGGTAAGGATTTCATCGCTCATAGTGTAGGGGGAGGCATAAGAATCAGGACACGAAACGACACTAGTAGTTGATGACTCTCGCAATAGACTACCGGTGGGACGGCTGCGACGAGGGAAATCGGAAGGACGAGACATAGGCGTGGGTGGGCGAACAGGCTCCTCGTGCGAATGTTCGGCGGCGAGGGCAGGATTGACGGGAGTTGGGCGGTGGATTCGAACAGAGGCTGCCGTACTAGCTGCTACTCGGAGGGAACTTGGCTGTCTTTCGATATTCGCTCCCGATTTTCCAGGCCAGCTAGCTTGGTACAGCTTAGCCCTCTTCCGTGGCGGGGCCTCAGTAGACTCCTCATCACCACTGCCGTATCCTGACTGTATTGACCCTCTTCGGGGGTTGTTGTGTGATAATTGGGTCTGGTTATCGCAATCCCGCATAGAGGCACTAGACGATGGACGAATCATGTCACTGTGAGGAATGCTTTGCTTGTGGTGGTACGATTGGTAATGTGCCGGTGTTGAGACTCCACTGGCAGCATATGAATGTGAGGGTGAGGCTGAGCGAACTGAGGCATTAGACGGGAAGGAGGCGAATTCCCGTGGTGTTGAACCTTCACTTAGAAGTTGGTGGAACCTTTCAATACCCGATTGGTTCATTGGAGAACCAACACGCTCATTATATCCTTGGCTTCTCTGCTCCAACAAGGCGGGGTTTTGGCGAATGAAATTTGTCCATGATTGCGTATCAAAGTCGGGTTGCGTGGCGGTTGGAACGGGTACTAAGCGAAGTTTGACTTCAAGGGTCTCTTGAGCGCCTTTGGAAAAGAGACCGCTAAGGGGATTCTTGCAGACTCGGCCGGTGATCATGGTCTTGGAGACGGAAGCCTCAGTCGAGGAGGAATTGGCCAGCACCCATGAGAGCATGCCTTGTCCGACAAGTGGGGTTTCAAGTTCGGAGTAGTCGTAAGCGTACACGGTGTAATCCTTTCCTGGTTGTCCGACAAGTTCGGGGCTGAATGATACATATAAGCATTTTCTTTTTTGTGTAGTAGGAAAAAACAAACCTAGCAGAGACAATTGCCTGAATGCATGTTTTGAATTCGATTACTCCAACCGGAGTGTTCTCATCCAGATATGCAGTCTGGATGTCGAGCATGTGCGGCCATCGAGCTAGGCAATTGGTCTTGTTTTCGTTGTCGAATGTATAAAGAACTTTCACTGTAAGATGAATTCGTTTAGTCCCAGCTCAATCCATTCCAGTAAAACGGTGGGTAACATACGCCTCATAGGGCGGACATCGATACCATCCGGAGAGTCCATCCCAACAGACTTTGTTTGCTCACCATGCAAGATGGTGAATCAAAGTCTAGAGGCGAGATGTAGGTGAAAGGTTCAGAGGGGCACAAGGGTGAGGCTCTGGGGCATGAGACTCGAGCGTCTAAGATTTGTGACAGGTAGAATTTTTCAGGTGGGATATCGAGGGGGAATGAACAAGGAGTGGGCAGATTGTAATTGTCGAGAGCGGCTTCTCAAGTAGGATCGGAATGGAAGAAAAGGTAGCGAGCCGGAGATCAGCGGTACATATCTAGGATCTCGTCGGCCGGGAGAATGGCGGTTATGCAGGAGTTGGTGGAGGGGCCTTTTTCTGCAAGTCTGGAATGTTAGCAATTTAATTGACATGTCCTGTAGGCAAAGCCCAGGCGCTAAAAGAGAAAAAAAAGATAGACCGCTTCTTACCAAGTATTGATTAAAGAGAGAAAGGCAATAATTACTCCACTAGCTCTGCATAAACCAAAAAAATGGGAGGGAAGGGAGGTTAAGTAAGGTTAAAGTGAGAAGCCTTGCATGCGCGGTTGGAAGCTATCTCGAAGATCTCCAAACAACCGTGACGCGACGTGACCGGAGCCAATCGCGACCTCGGGAAATGGCTGGGAATCGGTGCATTGATGCCTTGTACTTTAGGTGTCTAAATTTCATTTTCTCAGGCTTCAACTCTTCACCACGTGACTGGAGCTATCCGGCCAACTTCAACGACAGACACTGCGACATCACGGCATTTTCGACTTTCACGCCCTTTTTATATCCACCATGTCTACAGCTCCTGATCCCAAGATCCAGTATGTTACTCTATCAATGACTCATAATTCGGAAGACCAATCCGCTAACCCGAACAGAGACCTGCTCAACAAGCCAAAGAGCGAGCTCACGTAGGTCCAACCCATCAGATCTTTACCACCATCCCTTCCCATGCGAGCACTCAATCTGAGTAATCACCAATCCCTCTCTGTTTCTGCCTGATCGGAGTGAGCGGGGTTGTCCACGACGCCCACATCTCGGAGACTTTTCGCGACCGACATCCCCCGTCACATTATGCAAGCTGCGCAAAGCAAAATTGGACAAGAAAAAAACAAAGAAAAAGCTAATCATGCATCTCGCATTACAGGGAATATGAGGTCGCTCTCGTTGAGGAGCACGAGCTCACCGCCGGCCCGCTGTCGCTCCTACAGACCGCCACCCGCTCGCACACCCAGGTCCTGATTTCGTGCCGTAACAACCGCAAGCTGCTGGCCCGTGTCAAGGCCTTCGATCGCCACTGCAACATGGTCCTCGAGAACGTGAAGGAGATGTGGACCGAGAAGCCCAAGGGCGGCAAGGGCAAGGGCGTGAACAAGGATCGCTTCATCAGCAAGATGTACGTTCCCCGACTGCGACTAGAGATCTTCTTCCCCTCTTGTTTTGTCGTTCCACCTCTAATCTGCTCTTATCTAGGTTCCTGCGCGGCGACTCTGTCATCCTCGTTCTGCTCAGCTGAACTCGTCCTCCCTCCCCCCGCACACCATCATCCCGCCCAGGTTACATGATTCTGGGATCTCAAATCTGCAATCTACGGGATACTTGCACAGTACCTCGGGCCCACGAAAAACCCCGTGGGCATCTACGAGTCATCATGTCATCGATCTCGATACCCTTTTTTTCTGCTTCCCCTCCCGTCTTTTCTCCCTTGCTTCTGGCCCCGCCAGAACGATTACTCAATACTACCTCTACTGCCTTGATTGACATGCTTTCTCTCAAAGTCACCGTTGCATGCAGATGAGACTTTGGGTTGATCTTTTCTTGTTTTCAAACTGGGGTGGATTAAAAAACCTTCGGCGTTCACTTGCGCGGGCTGCTTGTCCCGTTGTTTTATGTAGAGGGCATCCTTGGCCGGCGTCACCTTGGAGCAAAGCTAAAGCTGGCTAGCAATGGATCTCATGGAAAGAACTGGGTCATATCTTGTAATATGTTCGCATCTAGGATGATTATTAGTGGCCTTGTGGGAATAGTCGTTCCACGACAATGTAGTCTCCCTACTTCACCGTAAGCTTCAGATGTCTCACCCCTGCATGTAAGAACCCTACTACCTAGCAGGTCAAAGCTCTGGGCCAATATGGTGGGGTTACATTCTGCTCGACAAATGTAAAACATGAGAGCATATATACCTCAACTTTGGATATCTCTCCCTTATGCATATCAGAATCATATTTATTACGAAGCCAAAGACACAAAACAATCAAACAAAACCTCCATAGATATTCCAATCTAAAATGCCAAATAAGCATTGAGGACGAGGTAGGCACCCAAAAAGCATCATTATCATAAACCTAGGCCATCAACCAAACACGACGATGATAAAGGAAAGGAACCCAGCAAATCGCTATGTAAACAACCCCCCAACCAACCCATTCCCATCCCCATCCACCTAAATAGCCTCCGCCATCCCACTCAAAAACTCCGACAACCCATAAGCCCCAGGATCAGGAATCTTCCCAACCCACTCCCCCTCCCCACCAACATAAACACTCCTCCCCAGCGAAGCCTTCATAGCCTTCGTCTCCTCCGTCCCCATCTGCGCCGCAGCAGCAGCAACCTTCACCTCACCAGTCTCAGCAAGCGTCTCAACGAACGGATCAAGCGCATCAACAAGCGTCCGATCCCCCCGCTTGGCAGGCGTATACTTCGCCAGCGCAGACACTGCAGACTGCAGCGCTGTCGCCCAGATCCCCGCCGTGACGGGCGTCGGCGCGTCGCCGTCTTGCGCACGCAACCCGTGCGCTAGCGCGTTCAGGAAGATCGCGTAGATCGCGCCGGACGTCCCGTCCATTACGTTTTCTACCACGCTGACGATCCGCGCGAGTGTCGCTACCACGTCGCTGGTTAGCGGTGTGGATGGGTCGTTGAGTAAGGCGAGGATCGCTTCTGCGCCTCGCGCGAGCCCGATCCCGCAGTCGCCGTCGCCGACTATCGTGTCGAAGCGGGTTACGTCGGGCTCTGCGCGGATTACCCGTGTTAGGCCGCCGGTTAGGACTTTTTTGAGGATGGATGGGTCGACTGTGGGTTGTTAGTTTGGTTTACCAATGGTTGGGGGAGGGAGGGTTGGATGGGGTACGTACGCTGGAGGTTGCTGTGAATGTCTTCGACTAGGTTTGAGGTTTTTAGTTCGACGGGGTTGTTGATGCGGTTATCCCATGTGGAGCTTGGGATTGGGGCGGACCAGCCGACTGCCTGGGCGGGGGCGTCGAGGAGCTCGAGCATGGACTTTCCCGGGCCGAAGCCTGGATCGACGAGCTTCATTAAAGAGATGCTGAAGCCGAGCCCGTTCAGGCTGGTGAGGAACGTGCCTTGGATTACGCGCACCATGTTGACTTGGTAGTCGCGCTGGAGCTGGCGGTGGACTTCGTCGGTGATACCGGCTAATTCAAGGGGGCTCACGCCGCCCAGGTTGTTGATTAGCAGGACGAACTTGTCCTCCGGTTTGCGGGTCACGTAGCAGCGGTCTGGGTCGTTGTGGTCGAGGAGCTGGAGGAGCATGGATTCGACTAGCTCGACTAGGTTGAATTTCACGCGGTGTGAGCCTGGCTCGTTGTGGATGCCCATGCCGACTTCAACTTCGCCATGGGGGATTGTGTCTTCCGGGACGCCACGGCCTGGGACGTGGACGTGCTCCAATGAAGAACCCAGTGAGACGAGGTTTGCATTGGCTAGCTGGGCCAGAGCGTAAACTTCTTCCAGAGAACCACTGCAGGATATTAGTTAAGAGGTTCCGTGAATACGTTGTACTGTGTTGACAACATACCCAGCTTCAGCTAAAGCACCAACCATCTTCAAAATCAAGACACCACCACCAATACCGCGACGACCGACCTTACCACCCTTGACACGGCCGACACCGACATCATCATTGATAGCAAAAAACTCAGTCTGGATACCAGCAGCGCGAGACTTCTCCGCCGCCATACCGAAGTTCAGCACATCGCCGGTATAGTTCATTGGAATAATAAGAACACCATGTTCAGTAGGGACGCGATCTATAACCGCGCGACGGATCTGTTCAGCGGATGGCGAAGCAAAGATCGTACCAGCGACCGAGGCATCGCAAAGACCATGGCCGACAAACCCCGCGAACGCGGGTTCGTGGCCGGAGCCGCCGCCGGTCACGATGGAAACCTTGTTTGGATTGCGGGGTGCATCTGGGCGGCGGAAGACAATTTTATTTTCTTTGTCTAGTGCCAGCGAGGGGTTTGTGAGAGTGAGCGAGTTGAGGGCTGTTAGGACCAGGTGGTTTGGGTCGGTGAAGAAGTGTTTGGCTGTGAGGATCAGATCGTGTGTACTTGTGTGAGTGGAGAAGTTGGTCCGGTGTGGAACTCACTCTGCATTGTTGATCTCGACTTTTGTGGAGTTTCCAATGTTTCGAATGTTTTGTAGATCAATTTTATATAGATCGAAGTATCTCAAATAATTTTGGGGGAGGTCGTCTCAATTAAATGTTTCAATCCAGTCTACGTCTGGATCGTCCTAAGCGTGATGGAGGGAAGACTTCGCGCCAATCGGCTGTGTTTGTTGCTGTCAGGAGGCTCCCAAGAATTGTTAATGAGGTTCGGATTCGAATCAATCTCTCGGATTGGACTTGGATCGTGATTGAGGGGAAAAAGTGGGTTGAGTTTCTCTGTCAAGTCTCTAGTCAGTGGGATGATCATGGGAGTACTTGTAGTGAAGTACTAGTATTGCAGTACTCAATGTACCCCCATACTAGCATAGACTAGCATAGACCGGCATTGTTCCAAGTTCCAAGTTCTGACGACTTCAAACCCTTGAAAACACGGAAGATCTGTTGGGTAAGACTCACGTTATACAAGTGGCGAGTAGTTGTAGAAGTCACAAGTTGAAGTTCAACAACCCCCATCGCAAGAGGACATCTTTCCCTCTTTATGGCATCTCCCTAGTCATTTTTCTTTTTCAATGCAATTCCCTTTTCCGCTTTTTTTCCTGCTCACATGAACATCGTGATCCTTGACGGTCTGGATCTGCGGTTCGGATTACCATCTAGGGAAATCCCGCCAGGCACCGCATTCCAGAAGAGGCGCTTTCTATCGTCCGAGTGAACTTCTGGCCGGGAACATTCCTGGAAGACATGCATGACTCCGTACAACTGGGCAATATTGTACAGTAGAATTATTGTAAGCTCTGTGAAATGTCTACGATATTCTCAAACTGCACGTTGGTCCACTCTCTGACTTTTGTTTAGGGACATCATTGTAGCTCAATCTAGTAGGTTTGCCGGCAATTCCTAGTGTGCACCTACCACCTCTTACTTGGGAGCTTTCTTTGTGTGTGAACGTATATTGAGGCTATGAGATGGTGTCCGTTGTATCAAGGAACGGTATATAGTGTCTGTAGCCAATTGATATACTGCAATTGACTATAATGATCATTCCGTTAGACTAAAGAACAATTCCATTACAATTGCCACCGAGGCGAACATTCACAGACTGGGATACCGCAATTCTAAGTGGAGTCAAATAGACATCATGAGACCTGCAAAAAAAACGAAGCGATCTACGAAGGGGTTGGGGGTCCCCAATATTCGGGGATCTGCTGTCAGATCCAGGGGTGTGTGGAGTATACGTACTTATGTACAATACTGTAGTACTATTATTATAGTACCTGATGCTGTGCAATGCTGGAGCCCCCCGAGGTCATGGGATATTTCTGTTGATATATCATATTCCAGACGTTCAAACTATTTTATGCTATTAGATCTGAATGGGGCATTCAACAGTTCCCTACGTATAGGGATGTCCATTGACTAGTTACTTTACACCGAATTTGCGAGAACACGTAGCTACTATATAGTCACGTTGTTTGTATCAATTTCGATACGTTCTACATGGCACATACGTACGTTTATATCGAAATGTCATAGAGGCATTCAATTTGATACGAATTCATACCCCTCATAGAGAGTGGCACGGAATTCCCCTTTCGTCTACCCCTCCATACCTATACGAGCTCTGCCGTGCTGTAGTATTTTAATACTGAAAAGGTGCCAATTTGAACATCGGCACTGGCCGAGGTCCTGCTCGGCACCTATGCACTGAATAATTATTCAAAGTGGCTTGGGACCGGAGCTTCTCCGACCCTTCTTCCATTTACTCTATGGGGTACATGGGATGATTCTACGTGGAGCATCCCAATTATCCATTACTTCAGGTATCAACATAATCTCAATTAATCAATGTCGCATTGGAACTATCGAACAAGACCATTCTGACCCAGGACGCATAAAGACTAAATCCAACCACCAGAAACGCAAGCCGCGGCTTGTTGAAAAGGATAAAATAACCCCACCGAAACAAGTAATCCCATGCACCAAACCAGAAGAAACATGCACGTGGAGAACTCGGTGAAAGCATCGAAAATGTTCATGCAACGTAACTGTACTGATTGGAGTCACCTTTGCGCTCGATGTAATCCTTCTCGATCAGCCTAGACGCACGTTAGCCAATGGCACACACCAGGAACCTTGCGAATCTAGATAGTTATACATACCTCTCAATATTGGTCTTGATCTCTGCAGGCTGCAGAACACCCAGTCGCTTCGTGGCAGTGATCACCTCTGCGATTAGCTCGGCATGGCTGATGACTTTGCGGCTCTTCATGATGCGCACGATCGCGGCCTGCGTCTCGAAGTGGCGGTCGGCGGCGACTCGCTCGTGCGTGGTCTTCGTTTCTTCTTTCGTTTCTTTCAGTTGGATCTGGTTGATCTTGATGCGCTTCTGTTTGTCTTTGAAGTCGGCATTGAACGAGAATGTGTCGGTGGTGTTGACGTCTTTGCCCTTGGGGGATTTGAGGAGCACTTTGTATTTGGCGCATGCGAGCGACTGGAGGGTTCGCTTTAATTCAGGGTCCGCTGGGATTCTGTTAGTTTGTTTCATCGCCACTGCTGTGTTGGCTGGTTCGCTGATCATCATCACTTACAAAGCCCGGTCGCTTCTGAGAGCTGCGAGTAGGTCAGGCTTTCGCCGTCGGGGATGTCGTTGAAGAGCAGCAGGACGATGGCTTGGAACGAACTGACTACCAGCTGCTTCTTTTCGTCGCCGAAGGTTGCGGTCAGTTGGCAATGAGCCAATTGATGCTTCCAGGAGAGCCTGCGCCCCGTGCGCTTGGTGTGGTAGAACTCTTCGAATCTCTTGATGGCGCGTGCAATCTTCGCTGGGATGCGCACGGGGACATCGGGGTATGTAGGCCATGCCGCGGCTGACAGTACGCTGACTTCAAATTCAATGGACCGAGTCTTCCGCGCCTCTGACTGCGATTGCCTGAAGGCTATCATTTCTTCCGCGGCCGTCTCGATGTCATTGAACATTGACTCGAGGTTGTGAGTAAAGCTTGAACCGCATTCTAGTCATATGTTAGAAAAAAGCGCCCAACAAGGGGATATTAATCTGACAAACCATTTTTCAAACGAGCCAGCATGCTCTTCTCGGCATCATTGCTGGCACTCCGCTTCATCAAGAGGCGACGGGCAAGATCGTTTTTGTAAAAGGCTTCGAAAACAGCCTTGCCTTGGACAAATCGGAAGAGATCAAGCACTTGGTCCAGCTGTCGGTCCAACTCTGCATCATCAGAGATCAAATTTACTTCCTCGGGATTGCGACCAGGCGGCAGCTTGTATCCGCCCTTAAGGAGTCTGTCAACGTATTTGGCGATCATTTCACCTGACTTGGGGTTGTCTGTGTCACCTGTGGACTCCATCTTCTTTCCGGTGTTCATAAAAGTAGCAAAGGCCTCACGAAGCGCGTGCCCCAGGTCTTCATTTGAGCCAAAAGCGTTGGCCCAAATATCATCGACTTTTTGTTTGAATTGAAGTAAATGAACAACCATGTCGGATTCCTTCTCTTGGTCGAACACAATTGCTTCTCCTTCTTGGATGATGTAGTTCTTGAATGCAGACTTCAACTCGAGGCCAGCGCCTCGGCGATCAAGCAGACCGATGAGTTGCTTCAAGACAGGCTTATCTCCAGCTCGCAGCAGGCCAATCACATCAGCTTCATTGGTCAATAGATCCTTTTTATTTGTGACCAACGTCTGATCCAGAAGCTCGGATAGCTTGATCTTTGTGCTGCGATTGAAAGCGAACATTTCGCACCGTTCAAGTTCATTCTCGATCAGTCTGTGGGAATGCTTCACGTATGTTTCCAGAGAACCTGCGGCTTCGTCTTGAGACCAGGCCAGGAGGAACTGCTTAGTGTGGGCGATGAATGCAGGCTCAAAGTCACTGCCATAGACATCAAGGTTGTGAAGAAGCTCCATGACGTCTCTCAGTAGATCGGAGTCCGGAACTGAGCCTGCGCGATCAGCAGCTATTAAGTTATATGTACCATCCAAAATCTTAGGCTTCAAGATAGCGTCAGCGAAGACATATGATCGGAACTGAATCAATCCCATTTCACGGATCATCGGGTATTCTTTAGAGTGCAGAAGGAAAGACTGGTCGAGATAGTAAAAGATCCAGCGAACAGTAACCTTGGGGTAAAACGTGGTCAGCGGTGAAGTACAAGTTCGGAGATATCGTTTCTTTCACGTACTAGTTTCTTGTGCCAGGATGACCATGCCTCCATGACCGCTCGCAAAGTCTCGACCTCAGAGCTACCCTTGGCCTTTTCAACGAGAGCCCGACGCATATTGCCATTCACAAACTCTTTGCACCGATGCTGAAGCTTCTTCGCCAACAGATCTGCCCGCTCCTGTCGGCAAACGTTCTCTCCACCTTTGTACAACTCCTCCAGTGAAATTTCCGGCATCTTGCCATCAAAGATGGCGGTCAAAGCTGCGTCAAGCTGGGCCCATACCTTATCGAAGTATGAATCCTGATCAAGACGAGGTTCTTTTCGAAGATTCCGGACAACCAGCTTTCTCGCGCCAGTGTAAGGAGTGAAATTATTCGGACGACCATTCGAATTCAAGCCCGGAAATCCCGCCGCCGAATCGGACACACCCCGGCCAAACGCGCCGTTGTTAGGCGGGGCCCCGGAATTCGGATGCATCTTATGTGAGGTGGCCGTTTGGGGAGAATCGGATAGGCGGAGTCGTTTGCGGGACTGTGGGTGAGTCGGTTCAGGCGTTTTCCTCTCGGAAAGAAGCTCGTTGATGGTCTGGGATCGCGGCTGCGATGGCTCTCCTTGATCAGAAAGCTTTCTTTTGCCGATCGACTGGCGCTTACCGCTCCTCTTCTCGGTGTCGCCGCTCGAGTTTTGTTGCATCTACCCGGTTCAGCCCAATGGGGATGAAACTTTTAGCGGTAGATGGTTGAACGGAGCATGACAAGCGTGGAAGATGCTGAGGGGAATTGACATGGTTCAACTTGGCCGGAGTTTGGCGATAAGATACAGACCGATAAGCATTATCGGGCTCAACCTTGGAACCCGTGGACCTATTCCGTACATTCATTCAACTACAAGTATGTATGTTTATACACAAGCAACAATGAATTACTGAGAGGCTCGCTACATCAAATAGCATCACTCCTGTGATTCCAGACATCCTTTGTGTCTTCATCCTGTTTTATTGACATCCAAGCCACAATTCAGTAGAAACTCCCAAGAAGCCCTAGACTTGGCCGCTTCGACTGTTTAGTATCTAATGTAGGCCTTCTTTGAATGCAGAGATTCCATAACGGGGATATTGTTGTTGCTGACGGCTTCCTCAAGGCCACGAGCCAATCACCATTTCCTTCGTTCCTCACTATTTATTCACTCCTCGAATTCGTGGTAGGGGTCGAGGACCCCAATATAAAGACACCACGGTGATCATATATAGACTATTCTAAGAGATGGGGCTGTGGAAAGCGATATGATGTTCAGGATTGCAATTTACCAATATGATTGCAAAAATAGATATAGACATCCGGGCATGGCAGGGTAACGTTCATCATCAGTTAACATATTCAAATAATGCAACGCTGGTAAGTACACGATCATCAAGATATTTATCCACAATGTTCTGTTTTTGTCATTTGAATGGTATGTAAGCGCATGAAAACCATAAGCAGGGCGTGAACTCGTCGAAAAAAACCAATCAATCAACGCGCGGAGGACTCCTCGACTTCTTGCCCATTGGACTGGCGCTCGTTCTGTGAAAACTAGGTCAATCTTTGTCTCATTTGCAGCCAGATTTATAAAAATCAATAAAAAACATACGATCGTCGGCGCTCGCCCTCTTTCCTAAACCCTTCGATAATCTTAGCCATCTCTTTGCGCGAGGCATTCGCGTCGATTTTACGGCCTCCGAGACTCATACTCACCTTCTCATGCGCACTGGCCATCAATAGCCGCTTCATGAGGAGGTGGCGCATGTTCACGCACACAAACACACCGCAGTCACTGCCGCCTTCTTGTTGGGGCGAGTCGTTCAAATGCAGAAACCTGATTGGCATGTTTAAGAGGTATCCGAATTTGCGGGTGACTGTGTCCGCCTCCCAGACATTGCCTTGGTATAGAGAGTCATAGTGGAAGGCGATGCGGTCGACGACCGAGATCAGGAGAAGTGACCAGTGTGTGCCGCCTTCTGCTTGGCTGACGTTGCGGCAGTCGTTGATTGGGAGGAAGACGTGGCTGGCGCGGCTGAAGTCTGGGAGTGCTTCGCGCAGAGTGCGTGGGTCGGGGGTTTGTAGGATCATGAACGACATGCTAGGGCGGAGGAGGATGATGTTGGAGGACTTGTATCGGGTGAGGAATTCGTGTTCGAGGTACCTAGAAGAAAAGGTCGAGCATCAGTGCCATGTTCGGTGTTGTATGTGGCTCGAGCCGACTTACTCCTCCCAAAATGAAATGATCTGTACATGTATTAGCTCAGGTGTCCCATCAGGGGGAATATCTCGGTATCAAACCCACATTGTCTGTGAGCCAGTCGTTTTTGAGGGTTTGCATGTCCTCTATAGTTACTGCCGATTCGTTAGTCGTATGTTTTTTTTGGACCAGAACCAAATTCGCTTTTGAGGGGCTGCTTCCATACATCGTACGTCATAATCTATTATCACCCGAAAACTGCCTGTAAGCATGCTGTGCGCAGATCACCAGGCTCATATACGAGAGACTCACAGCTCAAAAAAGCATCGTCTGGGTTCAGCTGCGCGAATCAGTAATTGCATGGCGCGAGCGAATCTCGAACCCGGATCCAGCACTCACCTTTTCGCCGAACCGTCCGCGGACCTTGCGCAACATGATGAGGGTGTATGCTGGATAGAATGGGATCAAAAAAAGCTACGACCGAATCGCTCAAATATGCATGCGAGAAAGATGTACACTGCGCCACAGACAATAACGCGCAACACTTGCCGGCTCTTAATATAGCCAAGGCAAACTAGGCTCCACAGATAGCGGCTCAGAAGCGAACGTTGTAGATCTCGCTGCAAAACCTTCACTGGGGCCCCGCGCAAGATGATAAATAGATTGCAGTGGCTCAATACAAAGTGGCGAGCAAATGTAGCGGCAAAATGTGTCGGCTGTGACCCAAATGGACTCGAGGAGTGGATTCGAGCGACGTCCGCCGTTTCTGCGCTGGCGGAGTGGAAGTGGGACCGATCAGGACCTCGGGATTGGGCGGCGCTTCGGAGGGGAAGACCGTCAAGCCTTAAACTATATAAGTGGCGAGGGTGACAGAGGGATGAAGGGCCGTGCTGGATGTGGGCTATCAGGTCGTTTCAATGGTGCATTCTGTATCAAGGTTGGTAGATCAAAGGATATGATGATCGTCCGTACTTTGTATAGCTACTGGTGCGGTTTTCTTTTTGTTTGGGATGCGATCAATATGTGAAATTTGAGAACAGAAACACACAAGATTCAAGGACACAAGAGACAGGACAGATGTAAATGCTTCTCGGCATGAATTCTTGCTTAGGCGACAGTCACATGTAGTCACATGATGTCGTTTATACATCGTGTATTTACTTACTACATGATCAACTGCTTAGAAGTAAGAATACCATGCTTTTAGTTAAACCCCAATATGATAGATAGGTCATGGACACTAGAGAATATGTATTCTGGAAAGTGAATAAGAGATTTTCTGCTATCTAGTGTCTGTAATGTACCTATAAGATTGAGTGAATGAGGACTTTTTGTGTGGAGCCAAAAAAATCCAAAAAATGCTCACACTCGGAGTCGAACCGAGGATCTCATCATTACTAGTGATGCGCTTTACCACTAAGCCATGCGAGCTTATATTTACTCGTTTGATTTTATGCTATATGAACCTATTCGTCGGACATAAAAGGTATATGTGTACATGTACGCAATATACCTTATGTACATCGACCTCGGAATGGTAATTCAACTTCTATAAACCATATATATTATTCGTTCACCAGCGTAGGTGCTTCTTGATTAGGTCTATTACTGCTCAATAGATGGCACTAGTAGATGGGGTGCGTACATGTAAAGGCCGTTTTCTCTGTCCTGCTGACAGGAAGAAGTGGTGTTTTCAATCGTTTCATCAGACCACTCCGTACATATACGAACAATCCAATCATGTCAAGGATTAATTGTATAGAATAGGAAGAAACAGGATGTTACCTACATGTACCTAACTGGTTAGATGATACGTCTTTACCCACTCTAAATTTGAATGTCAAGGTGAACCTCGACTATATATAATGACCCCGTGGTTAAGACCTGACGGGGATCTTTTAACAAAACTTCAAAGGTTCGAAGATTAGCAGTGCTATACCGAAAACAAATAAAAATACGTTACTATATTAATTTATAGAGGAAAATCTGCACTGAACGTTTGCGTTATTTGCTGGTGACTATAAGAGTGGGTAAAGACTTTGTTGTCAGGATCTGTATGTGGTGTTGGCTCCGTGCCCTGAAACGGTCCTGAAATAGATACACGGACTTCTACCTCAACCAAGCAAGAAACACAAACATAGCCTACAAATGTATAAAATCGAACCTGAGAAAGAAAATCGAATCATTATCAAAGATGGAACAGGGGTATCTAAAAGTATGGTCCACAGCCCCCAAGCCAAGGGCCGAAAGCCAGACAAGAAGGCGAAGAAAAGAAATCTCGAAATTGACAAAAAGTCACGATCGAGAGGAAGAAAAAGAAGAACGAAAAAACGAGAAAAAAACAATTCAGCCATAGAAACCTCAAAGACGAAAGCAACAAAAAGTCACCAGAGTCCGGTCTTGCGTCGGGGTATTATTGCAGAACATCTCGAAAAATAGAAAAAAATATGAAGACATGATCAGAATAGACATTCACGCGAAAGGAACAGGATTAAGAAAAGGAAGAACAGAAAAAAGCAAAGTAATCTGCAAGAGTAAGAGAACAACAACCACTCTTCTGTTCTCTCTCCTCTCTTTTTAATTCTCATCTCTTATCGTATCAAGCCACATAAACACCATTAAAAAAGAAAAGAAAGACATCATAACATCGTTAACGGATTCGAGCAAAATGCTTATTCCAAATCCAGCCGACTGTCCCCGCAGCATCGTCCTGATTCCGCGCAAGCCACAGCTCGCCCTTTTCGCCGACGACATCGAAGACATCCCCAGACGCGTACGTCAGGTAGGGGTAGCCGCCTTCTGTGCGGGCGTCGATATCGAAGTCGTAGAGACTGGCGGCGCAGAAGATGGCTGCTGGGCCGTTGGCGCGGGGCCGGTTGGGGACTAACTCGGGAGTGTCGGACATTGGCATGGCGGAGGAGAAGAAGCCCGAGTAGCGGTCTGGTGGGGAGGCGGGGCGACTTGCGAGGACGTCTGCGAGGAAGGGGGCGTCGAGGCTTAGACGGGGGAGGGAGGGGAATGGTTCTGAGACGCTGTTGCGGGTCGAGGGTGGGGAGCTGAGGGCTTGTTGGAGGAGGGCGCTCGGGGTGTCGGCAGGCCGGGAGATAGTGGAGTCTGCGCGGTAGCGGCTGCTGCGGTGGGATTGCGGGTCTGGGGATTGCATGTATTGGCTGCCTGCGCTGAAGTCCCGGGACATCTTGGGGGAGTCGCCGTTTATGGAGCCGCGGGCGCCGCTGCTGTTGACAGTCGAGGGGCGGCGCGGGGATTGCACGTTTGTTTCGCTTGGGGAGAGTGGGACGAGGTTCAGGGAGTGGGCGAGCATCGAGCCGTTGCAGGTGCTCAGCTCTTGCATGCGCGCTTCCATGAGGAGGTGGTCGCTGTTGAAGTCGCTGACGAGTCTTTGGAGATCACCGGGGAAATCGACGTGGTTGCCGATCTTCATTTGCAGGACGCTGAACCACACAGTCTGGGCCTCGATGAAGTTCTTCAGACACGCCGACATCAATTTGGCAGTCAGGGCGTAGAGCTTTGGCAGCTCATCTTTCAGAGTTTCATTGAGAGCCAGAAACTGCTCGCCCTGCTCCGTGGTCTTTTTGTCCGGCTTGTCGCCGCGGTCTTTGATGGCTTTGTAGCGTGCGTATTCCGGAAGACGCTTGTCGCGCTTGCGCATGACTCGCTGGGGCGCATTGTAAAGGCCAAGCACTTCAACCATCGGAGTGATGACCGTCTTGCGAACGATTTCAAGCTATTGAGAATGTTAGTACTAAGACTTAGAACAAAAACAAGCACCACAAAACCCACATGTTCCGGCAGGGCAGTCGAGACAACATCCTGAACAGTCATCTTGAAGCGATGCCATTTACTCTCCAACTCAGGATAAGAAGACGGTGACATCCCCACTATCTCCCCTATGGCATCGGTATAGTCGCTGAACTGAGTAACCCAGATGTTGACATCCGAAGAGTAAGTCTCAACATCACGCATAACGACCTGCAGCTGAAAGTAACCGTCGCCAAGCTTCTGCGCCAACGCATCATACGTTTTGTCCTCGAACAAATCCGAGAGACCGACATGCTGTCTGAATTTCTCGGTGCGGCGACCAAAGGCCTTAGACAGACCAGCCCGAACATCGGACTGATTACGCTTGCGACCAACAGCCTGGCCAACCAGATCAGCGCGCTTCTTCGACTCATTGATGCGATGAGACACGTTCGTGACTTCTTCCAGTGCGTTGGCGATGGCTATGCGGTCGGGGTGGTCATTTGGCGTGGACTCCAAGAGGTCGCTGAGGAGAAGGGGGTATTTCAAGATCCGTTGCACGGGCTTGACGAGCAGGGAGTCCAAGTCCCAAGCAGTTGTGAGGTCGGAGGCATAGTTGCGACATTCCCCTAGCCAAATGCCTACATTTGGGAGACGCTGCAAGGCCTGAAGTTTTTTGTTCGCTGCATCGTGGTTCTTCAAATAGTCCGTGTATACCTTCTCCATCTGCTGTAGATGGCGGATAAAAACATGACCGACTGTAGTGGATCGGTCCTTCTCGAGCTCGGACAGTCCTGCGTACTCGGCCAGTTGATCGGCGACAGGAGGTTCAGGCTCAGAAGGCGGAAGGTTCTCGCGGTTCCGTTGACTAGTCCACCGCTGAGCTTTGGGGATGATGTAAATGCTTCTAGCTGCCTTTTTAAGGTCGTGCAGGAAGTGATCGGAAAAGTCCGCAACTTGCTCAGAATTGCCAAAGAGGGTTTTGATATCATCGGCGTCCAATATGTCAGACGATGTACTTTTGTAGATATCCTCAATAACCATCATATCATGACCAAATGTATGTTCGGTATCGACAAGCTCTTTGATGATATGCTGCCTCTTCTTGAGGCGGCGTTGCTCAGGAGAAGGCGACTTCCTAGACTCAAGCCGGGTCTGATCCGTGGACGGAGCAAGCGATGTAGCAGAAGAGTCAGGCGCCAGAGGAGATTCATTGGTCTCGACGCGGCGGAAAAAGAATCTTCACTGCTGTCCGGGCTATGTCCCGCAGCTCTGGGGCCGGGCTCACCATGGCTTGGTGGGTGAAGCGGGATTTCCCCAGCCGGAGAATCATTCTGGATTGGTCCTGATGACGAGTGATACGAGGACGAAGAAACTGCCGGAGGTAGAGATACCTGCTCACCCCGATTGACGGAGACTCCAAGACCATTGCTCAGGCCGATATCTTGATTCGAAGGTATCATGCGGGGCGTAAGCACATCAGAAAAGTCGCAATCGGGATCAGTGGCAGGAGTGATCGCTCCATCATTGGCCCTGACCTGCATCCAGTCCATAATAGAAGGAGACGCATGTTCCCAGTCATCACGCTCAACCAAACTGGCCGAGTTGGAGTGTCTATCGGAAGCAGGGTATTCCTGGAATCCTGGGACAACGACCGGATCGTCAGTTAGACTATCAGGGCGCTCATCTGCACGTGTATTCGCGGGTTGAGAGCGAGGCTCAGGCGAGGCACGTACTGCCGAGCTGTAGCTATGGCTTCTGCCTCGCGTAAGCTCTTCAAGGTAGAGCTGAGTGACGCGCTTAGAATCCCATCTTCCTAATCTGGCCAAACTGGGCGGAGTGGAGAAGAGGTTTTCCCGATTTTCGGCTGCCTGAAGCGTATTGGGTCCAATGACGCCGTGGTCTTGAAGAGGTTGCAATTCATCATCCGCTATCGAAGCGGGCCGTGTTGATACGGCTGAACAAGTTTCAGTTGGCGCTTCCGTATCATGGCTTCGTAGACGAAGATCATCGCAGCTTTCATCACCCTGCTCTTCGTAGATAGAATTGTGATTTTGCACGGAAGACCACGAGCTGACGCTCCATCGATTCTGCGTTTGGTGCTCGGTTGGAGCTTGTTGCGTTGATGGACGTCGAGGCTCTTGAGTGTTCCCACTACTTGACGAATCATAGAAGGCCGTGTCACCCAGCATAATCTGAATGGACTCTCTCCCATCGGTCTCTGAAACACTACAGTCCGTTTCATCACATGATTCCTCGCTCGCACCATCCTCGCGGATTTTCATGATCTGGTTCAACAGAGTCCGGTGCGACATGCCGGGGGTTGCTGTAGTCCAGGCTGTGGCTCTGGGTCAAATGTGGTATTGTCGGAATTTGCCGTGATCGCCGAATTCGGTGCATCGGTATTAGATGCATTGGTGTTAACAGGCTGTATTTCGCCTGCGTTTGTGGAGGTTGCCCCCTCCATGAGACCAAGAGTCGGGGAGTCCGTGGTGGTGTGTGATGCCTCGGGGAGAGATGTATTGAGATGCAATCTCGGGGCATCATGAAGTCCATTTCCTCCATAATCGACACCACCAGTCGATTCTTTGACAACGGTAGTCATTTCATCGGATGGTTCGGCGTTGGTCCCAGCCAAGCTAGACGCAGCGAGAGATTTATCTGTCGATATTTTGGAATCATGCGAAGTCTCGCTCCGTGCCAAAGGACGGCGTCGGATTTCAGTAGGAGAACCGGCTGCTTGTTCATGCTTGACTGCCTGTTCATGCTTGTTCTTGTTAATGGCCTGTTGGATGTGTTGACGGCGAGCCTCGAAATCCACGTTGCCCAGTTCGGGCAACTTGCGTCGCGTTTGAGATGACCGCGGACTTTTGTCGACTTGCTTCTGCAGAGAAGAAACTCTATCTCCAATTTTCGAGCGCGGGGAAACCGAGGCACCATGTGAAACGGGTTGCCGGGGTCGAGAACTGCGCAGAGGCGGTGAGCTCTTGGGCGGTGGAGCAGCGATGTAGGCCTGGAGCCGTCGGCTGGATTCGGATAATTGATTGCGGGTTTGGCCAGTTGCTAAGTCTCGTCTGCCACGCGATGAGGGTGCAAACGAGGCGGGATCATCCTGGGGCATGCGGGGAGGGCTATATTTGGGGGATGGAATAGGAAGACGGCTGCTGCCCTTTGGAGGCGAGAGGATGGCAGCGGATCGACTGCTGAAGGTCGGATTAGAGGACGGTGATAGACTTTCGGCACCGGAAGCAGTGGCGAGACGGTTCGAGGAGACAGGAATGCGAGATCTGGAATCTGGGCTGTCCGGCGGCGATCCATGTTTGGGGTTCATCCGCTGCAAGGGGCGTACTGCCATTTCGGGATTCCAAGGCTCCGCAAGGGGCTTCGAGGAAGGGTTTTGGTCCAAGTCGCTCTGAATTCTACGGTGGTTGCCGTTGTTTACTCCGACGTTGATGGCCTCCAGAGAAGTGACGTGGCCCAGATACCAAGCAGTTGGTGTAAGAGGTGTTTTCGCAGAGAACTGATCAGTGTGATCAAGAAAGGCTGGGCTTGGGCTTGGAATATTTCCATCCGACCCGCGACGTTGCAGACGCGCCAATATTCCGTTGTTGAGTTGTGTGTTGATTGGCGACAATTCACCAACGCGTGGGCGGCTAGCATGCGATTCCGATGCGCGTTTGAACAAAGGCGGCGGGACGATAGCACCGTTCACGTTTAAGGGTGGACCGAAGCGGTCTGTCTCCGGTGAAGATGGTGTAGAATCTACCGGTGCACGAGGAGGACTTGTTATTGACGCTGGCAGCGATTCACGGAATTGACGACGTCGAGGCAGAATGCGATTGTGCTCCACATCAATACTACCAGAAGGGCTCGCGGTCCTGGAGGCTGTCCTGGAGGTGGTACGCGAAGCAGCGGGTAGAGGGAGGAGTTGATCGGAGGTACTGTTGAACTTATTGACCAAATCCTTGAATGAGGTCTGTCGTGGTCTTGCGCCCGAGGGTAACGAGTGGATAGCAGCGGGAGCTCCTAAAGTTGGGGAGTCAGAGGTGGAGCGGTATTGGCGTCTGGCACGCGAAAGCTCCTCCATGTTTGTTGGCAGGGGTGACACTTTGTCACCAATTGCAGAATAATCGGCCGCAGCCATATCGGTTATTACATTGTTGAGCTCTTCTTCCACATTGGCAGTTGACAGGGCCCCACGGCGATAGTAATCTGCAGGATCGGGGGACTCCTCTCGATGATCTCCCAATGGATCGCCGGTCGCTCGGTGATTCGTGGAAGTGGAGTGATTATGGGGAACGAAGCCCGACGCATACGGTGAGGGTGCCTGGGGAGGGAAAGAGGAATCTAAGTCATGCGGGATAAATGACGGAGCGGTTGGTTGTCGCCCAAACGGAAGCGATTCACGGTAGACACCGAAACCCTGCTCGTCACCGCCAGACATGGTGCATGCTT
Source organism: Penicillium soppii (assembly GCF_028829465.1). Taxonomy (NCBI): domain Eukaryota; kingdom Fungi; phylum Ascomycota; class Eurotiomycetes; order Eurotiales; family Aspergillaceae; genus Penicillium; species Penicillium soppii. Next base: position 2,938,941 of record NW_026643234.1, read on the forward strand.
TTTTTCACGGTCGACGTGGACTGGCCGTGGGCCTTTCAATTCTGGGCGGGTTACGGTGCGTTGTTCCGGGATGGTCGCCCAACGGGGATGTCACAAATGAGTTGGGGTTCAGGCTACAAAGCAATCGTCTCGGGTGGCGCACACCCATTCAGCATTCATATTTGAGACACTCTTCTTTTTTGGCAGATAAGAATATTTTCTCGAATCCAAGGGAAGACAGAATCAGAGAAAAAGGAAAGAATGGAAGAGAATCAGGAGAGAAAAAGAAAAGACTAGGAAGAGGCGAAATAATAATAATAGCTAGACGAATAAGAAGTTGGGCGTTTAGTGAAGAAGAGTAGTTGAGGGGAAAAGCGAATCCTAGCGGTGGACCATCATCGGAAACAAAGAGCATTCATATAAATCCACTTAGTTAGATCGATGTCATTTCCACTCACTCCGTAGTATTCGCTTCTCTTCGAATTTCTTTGTTCTCGACTGTTTTTGTGTGTGTGTATATTAGTGAACAATATTAATATATGAATACCTTAATATTCGATCATTACGATCGGCACTGTACTCCAATCTTCAACGGATTGACCCGGAGAGCTAACGAATTGGCCCACTGTGTACTGATTCACCTATATAATGTACATTATGACCCGTGGACATATGTATGGAGGACGTAGTAGGGAAAAGAGAAATTTCAATTCATTTCTTCATTTGTACTTTTGTTGCATGAGTACTTCCTTAATGATCTTTTTATAGTATATTTCTAGTGTACCTTTTAACAAATGTACCTGAAATTCAGGAACGAAAAAAAAAGAAACCATGACGTGAAAAGAGGAAATGGGCCTTTTCTAGACCGCCCATTTCCATGGTTGAGAATGTGTCTAATTGGTTCTTTTCGGTTGAACAAAAATTTATGATCTATACACATATACACATATACACATATGTATACACTACAAGAGATATGTTGATGTATCTGTATACCTACATTGATGTACATTCTACATGTCAATACACTGACGTGTTATGTCCTGGATTGAGGAAATGGAACTTGATCCCCATGTGAGGATACGAACCCATCTCCCGAGCCTCGACACGCGACGCGTCAACGTATTGCTGAACTTCTTGGAACACCCCCAGATCCAGAATTGAGAATTGAGACTCGAAAACGAAACAAAAAAAAAAACAAAAAAACTCTTCACAGTATGGGGAAGAAACGCAAGAGACCCATCAAGGATGGTCCCTTGTCTCACAACGGTATCACTACATTTACCCGCCGTTTCAGAACAGCCCCAATCCCCAGAACCCATCCTGTTATTTCCCTGTACTACCAAAATGTCTTCTCACTACGAGATTACCTACTCCAGCAACTTCCCGTGACATCCAAGTCGCGTCGGCGTCGCATCTTAACGCTAGACTCGCCCCATACCCAACCATCGCCATTGGCACATCTCCTCGACTCCACTCTGGTCGGTGTGTCCAAGGGCTCATGTCCGATAGTCAATTCCGAGCGCCAAAGGGAGTATTTATCGTTTACTCAATCGCAGTCGCGCTCACTGCTGGTCAGCACTGATACCGGACCGACTTGTCCGCAGTCGGAGGTTGGTACATGATTTTGATTTGGGAATCAATGATTCTTTTAAGTGCATGTCGCTAACCTCGTTTAGGTGGTTGATTTTGTGATTTGGAAATTGTTCAATCAAAATGGCTATAATGGCTACCAGAAGCCCCAGCATTTGCTGGCTCATGGCTTCCAGCGCCCGGCTATGGGACAGAATGCCCTGGATACTCATATCCCCGGCATTGTGTGCCAATTCCCGAATCACAATGTTGAGACACTCAAGAATGGCCCATGGGCGGATTTGCTTGGCTTGCTGGGTTGTAATGGGGAAGAAATCATGATGCAGCTTCTCTTCGATTGCGGAATATTTGCCGCCATCAACGCTCGAAAAGGTGTTTACTACCAGCTCAGCGGTAACAATCCCAAAATACAAACGAACCATATTTCAAACGAGCTGATATCTCCCTAGGTTTACCACTGTCAAACCTCGAGCCTTTAGACGACAAGGGAGATGGGTCTGCCACAGCACAGAAGCCAACACCGGTCACGGATCCGAGCAAACCAAAAAAGAACGAGGGCAAACAGAAACTTGACAATTCGCGCGGTCCAAACAGTATCGTGTTTCTCCGTCGACGGATCCTCTATGGCCGAACTGAGTCCAAAAAGGGAATCTCCTATGGATTAGGACAGACACGTACGTGCGCCGTTTGAACATCACATCCAAGTTCAAAGCTAACCCATATAGACGTCCTTAACCGGTTCACAGCGCTGGACTCAACAGCCCAAACAGTCCATGTGATGAAATACATATTCCCCCGCCAATTCCACCTGCAGAACGTGTTCATACCGGACCCGGATACTGGCAACACCCCGTATGATTTTAAAAGCGGCACATTTCGCGAAAAAGAAATATCCCAGCTAGAGCATCAGAGACATCTCCGACGGCGTCAGGCCGAGAACGAAGGAGATGCAGATGCAGACGCAGACGCAGAGAGCGAGAGTATAAAGGTGCCCAAGAGGCTTCGCGGAACGACCGAAATGATCCGGAAGATACGGAACCGCAACGCGCAGTGTTGCTATGGCGAATTACTAGGCCATTATTGCCCGTCTGAAGTGAGACATCTTTTTTTGTTTTTTTTCCAATTCGACAGATGTCGCTGACCTCTTGCAGCAAACCGGGCCGAGCAGACTTGGCGCATTGGCCTCGACCCAAAAATCCGAGCTTGCGCCTCTCTCGTCCGAGTCAAATTTAGTAACACAGTTGCAGAGGCCGGATCGTGCATCCTGTGCCGAGACGGAGCCGCACCGTGCCACAGGTGCATCTTGCGAAACGGGGACTCCAAAGGCTCGCAGTTTGACAGACTATGCGACGCCGCCGTCTGCCGTGTCGGCGTTTTGTAGGGCTGTGTTTCAGAAATTGATTCCGAGGCAACTGTTAGGTATCGGGGTGGATGGAGCTTCGAACTTCAAGCTTGTTCTGCGACTCGTTGATCGATTTATCAAACTGCGCCGGTTCGAGAGTCTAAGTCTGCATGAGGTTTGTAAAGGTGTCAAGGTTTGTCTTGGTGATCATCTGAGACAATTCCATACTGATTGACACGCTAGGTAACAAGCATTCCTTGGCTGGTGCCACCTCAGGTCCAGACTTCGCGATCTGAGACAAGATCGAAAATCGCCTTATCTGACTTGCGCAAACGCACTGAGTTGCTCCATGAGTTCCTCTTTTGGGTCTTCGACTCGCTCCTTATCCCTCTGATTCGCTCGCAATTCTATGTTACCGAGTCGCAGACGCACCGCAACCGCCTTTTCTATTTCCGCCACGATGTGTGGCAGCAGTTGACCGAGCAGCCTTTCGGCGACTTAAAGGCTGCTATGTTTGAAGAGCTAGAGCCGGAACGGGTCGAGCGTGTGCTGGCCCGTCGCTCTCTAGGCTACGGTGCTCTCCGTTTGCTGCCCAAGTCGACCGGCATCCGGCCCATCTTGAATCTTCGCAAACGGGCATTGAAGAAATCGTTATGGGGGAAAGGACGTGTCTTCCTGGCCCCTAGTATCAATTCCAGCATTACGCCTATCTACAGCATGTTGATGTACGAGCGCCAGCAAGCTCCTGCCAAATTGGGATCCACAATGATGTCTGTTGGAGATATGCATCACCGGCTTAAGACATTCAAAGAACAGCTATTCAACCAATCGATTTCGGTACCCAAGCCTGGGCAATCTAAGCCTGGGAAATTCAAACTCCCACCCTTGTACTTTGTCAAGGTGGATATCCAAGCTTGCTTTGACACTATCCCCCAGAAGAAGCTGCTCAATCTTATCTCAGAGCTGGTCTCCGAAGATAGCTACCGCATGTCCAAACATGTGGAGCTCCAGCCGCCTATCCCCAATATGCAGACCTCAAAGCCGACACGAAGATTCGTGAGCCGAGCTGCACCCGCAAAGAAACCACAAAATTTACCAGACTTCATCATCAGCGGACCATTACAGCAAAAAGCCAATACCGTGTTCGTGGACTCGATAGCCCAAAAAGATCAAGACACCGACAGTCTCCTCGATCTCCTCGACGAGCACGTCCGCAGCAATCTCGTAAAAATGGGCAAAAAATACTTTCGCCAAAAGAACGGCATCCCACAGGGCTCAGTACTATCCAGCATCCTCTGCAACTACTTCTACGCCGAGCTCGAACGCTCCGTCCTCACCTTCATCGACCCTAAAGTCTCCCTCCTCCTCCGCCTAGTCGACGACTTCCTCCTCATAACCCCCAACCGCTCAGTCGCCATGCAATTCCTCCAAGCAATGATAAATGGCCAACCGACGTACGGCGTCCGCGTCAACGCCTCAAAAAGCATGACCAACTTCAGCGCCATAATAAACAACACCGTCCTCCCGCGCCTCGAAGGCCCTCTCTTCCCCTACTGCGGCAGTCTAATCTCCACACAGACACTAGAACTCCACCGCGATCAAGACCGCCTCCTAGACGGCGAACTCGCCGCCTCAGCACTCTCCAACACCCTCACTGTCGACGCAACCCACTCACCAGGCCTAACCTTCCACCGCAAAGTCCTCTCCTCCTTCCGCCTCCAGCTCCACTCCATGTACATTGACGACGGACACAACTCGCGCTCTGTCGTCCTGTCAAACCTCTACGCCAGCTTCGTGACTACCGCCATGAAAATGTACCACTACATGAAGTCTCTGGGGCGGGCGCATCCCAGCGCGGCGATCATCACGCGCACGATCACCGACCTGGTGCTTCAGACGGCTGGGGCTATCCAGGCGCGGCGGGCGGATCGGAATAACTCGTTCTCGTGCTTTGTGCAGGCGAACCAGTTGAGGTTTTTGGCGGCGAGGGCGTTTGGATTTGTTTTGAGGAGGAAGCAGACGAGGTATGCGGCTGTTTTGGGTTGGCTAGAGGCATTGGCTAGACAGGCCCGACCCACTTCGGATTCCGAGGTGGTCAGGATGACGCAGGTTGTTAGGAAGGGTAATCGGTTGTTTGAGGAATGGAGGTTTTGATGGGTACTTTAGATCAAGTTTTTGTATGGGAGGTATAACTACATTCAACGTATGTATGTACTGATGTATTGTATGTAACAATGCCAATGTGATTGCCAATGCCAATTTACGCCTAATTCTATAACTCCGAGGGTCTCGTCCAATCATATCGTTCGCCCTGTACCATATCTATCAAGACCGTGGAATTGTCGGTGGATGAAGACCCGACTGGATAAAGAAAGCTAAGGAATTGGGAATCGTCTCCATATACGTATGTAGTATGTAAATATTTTGGTTCAGGGGTTTAACAATGTCAACTCTTACAAAATAGAAGTGTAATTGTGTTCAGTCATTTAAACAAGGCTGTGTAGGCTTATCCCTTCCAAGATCGGGTGCTTCAATCTCGATTGTAATACTTGAATAGTACTTGTCCGATAGCTGATTTAGTACTAGTGCAACGAGGTATCCCCGAGGTACCCTCCGTTCCGGCCAGACCGTGTGCGGCCTCAGGCGACTCCGCTTGCATCACGGTGTTTCTTCTTCTTCAACTTCATTCGTTTTGGAATCTTGTTTCTCTCTCTGCCTCGTCCTTCTTTTGATTCTATTCGTCTTCTTTCTTTTCTTCTTTTCTTTCTCCCGACATTCATTTCTATAACTTCTTTACTTGTTTCCACTACTCAATTAATATCCCGTCCCCTCTCCTGATCCTTCTTTACACACATTCGAATTTAATCAGGCTGCGGCTGAGCCTGCAATTTGTTTTCTGAAACCGTTGAGTTCATTTTAATTTATTCACTTGGGGATTGTTTCCTGGATCCTCGCGTTAAAATCGACCCCTTCCGGCCTTCCCGTCCCCTGTGTTTTTTCTCGCCATTTTGCGGGGGATCAAAACATTCAAAATAGTTGCACGAGACCATGACCACCGTGTGTGCGACACCCAATTCTCCCCCCGAGCTCTCCGGCTCCAAATCCTCCAAATCCTCCTCCTTCCATTCCTCCTCTCACCTGGACGGCCCGGACAGTGCCTTCACGGATATCTCAAATTTCGAAGATATCGGCTTGGAGGATGATGCCGATTTATCCTACATGGAGCCAGTAGGGTCATACGGCCGCGCTGGGGCGATGGCCCGGTCGCCCGCTGCAAGAATGATCACAACTCGCGACTTGACCGCTACCCCGAAGCCGCGAAAGCGAAGTCCCTTACCGCCGATGAAAGGAGCAAAACCCCCTCAATCCGGCTCTCTCATGGCTAAGGCTGGCAACCGCCGAGATTCAGGTAGCACGCTGCAATCCCCCGGTTTGACACCATCTCAGCCTCGCCGATCTCGATCTGTCTCCCCACTCCGCCCGACCTCCAGTCGCTCCACCTCGAGCACCAGTCTGGCTTTGTCTCCGCTGTCCGCGCGAGCACCCGTTCACAAGCAAACCTGGCAACCGAATCGCAAATCGCTCAAGGACCTGGAGGAAGAATATCACGACTCGGATGACGAACTACCAGACGACGCAAGCTTGTGGAACATCCCCATTTCACCACGCCCAGTGCAAGAGCGAGCGCCTTCCCGACCTGCTAGTCCCAATGGGCGCAGTCCCGGCCGCCGGCCACTGCCCATCCAGCATACCATTTCGCAAGAGCATGTTACCAAACTGCCCGAGGACACGGCCAAAGCATCCCGCATGAAGCGTACACCGCGATCGAGCTCCGCAGGACCGGAGCGTGGTCAGTTATCGCCACGCAATCCCCGCACCTATTCGTACAACAGCTATCTGTCGGATTTGTCCGAAGAGGCGAAGATCATCACCGAGGCTCTGGAGCTCCATGCCGATGATAGGAACCGCCAGCGCGAGGAGAATGTGCAAACGGGTGCTTCGCGGAAGTCGAGCGAAGACTCTCATCGAGCGTCTCTTGATGCCACTGCTTTGCCGCCTTTGCAGAAGACCAATATCATGATCGATCCGTTACCAATTAGCAAAGAGAAAGAGAAGGTTCTTTCGCGGACCCGCCCCAGCTGGCTTCCGCCTAAGGATCAGAAAGAGGAGAAAAAGCATCTCAGGCAGTATCAGGAAATGATGGCCCAGTCTCGGGAGTCTGGTACGTATTCAAGCAATATCTTGGACCAGTATGACGCCGTGCTAACCAGCATTCTAGAAAAACGCAAAGCCGCCAAAGATGCATCTGCGCAGTGCCACAAGGACAGCACCCGCGCAACCTTACAAAACATCTGGGACGAATACGTTACTCCAAACTGGGAGAGCGCCCTCCGTGAGCCTCGCATCCGTGAGCTCTGGTGGCGTGGAATCCCCCCACGCAACAGAGGTAGCATCTGGCAGCGCGCGATTGGAAATGAGCTAGCTCTAAGCGAAGAAACATTCACCAAAGCGCGCCAACGAGCCAAAGACCTCCGCACCAAGAAAGACGCCGAAAGCGAAACCAACAAGCGCCTCCAAGACTGCTTCGACGCAATCGACACCGACGTCCCAAAAGCATTCCCAGACCTAAACCTCTTCCAAAAAGGCGGGCCCCTCCACCCCATCCTCATCGACGTCCTCCAGGCATACTGCATGTACCGCAGCGACGTCGGCTACATCCACGGCCTGCACACCATCGCTGCCCTCCTAGTCCTTCAATTCCCCACCCCCGCCTCCGCCTTCCTAGCAATGGCCAACGCCCTCAACCGCCCCTTACCAGTCGCCTTCCTAACCTGGGACCGTGGCGCCATGGCCCGCTCCTACACCCTCGCCTCCGACACCCTGCGCTACAAATTCCCCCGCCTATACACCCACCTCACTCAGGCAATGAACCTCTCCGACGAAGAGCTATGGGAGCCCATCTTCCGCTCCCTACTAACAAACGGCCTCGACCTCGAGCGTCTCTCCCGCGTCTGGGACTGCTGGGTCTTCGAAGGCGACCGCATCATTATCCGCTCCGCAGTCGCCATTCTAGGTGGCTTACAGGCCCAACTCTTCTCTTTCCACGAAAGCACCGAGGAAAACCGTCTCGTCGTCCGCGACATCCTAGGCTGGGGCCCGCGCCATGTCGGTGCTAATACCGCGAAGCCGAAAGATCGTCACAGCGCGCCTGCTGCGGCTGGCTTCGCCGGCGGCCAGATTGAGAATCCTGGTATCGCGGATTATTGGGTTCTTACTGCTGCTGGGAGCGAGGATGGGTTTATGAAGGCTGTTAGGGAGGCTGGGAAGGTCCGTCAGCAGCAGCAACCGCCGGCTTGAAGCTGGTTCATGCATGCGCTGTTTTGCTCTTTTCATCATGATTCTTCTTGATATCCACTCGTTGATGCGTAACAAACACTTACCTGTGTTATGTTTCTTTTTTTAACTATATCATATACACCTCACTCGCTCGGCTTTGCTCTATAGCTTTTATTGGTATTGCATGGACTACTTGTTTTCTTCCTGTTGGATTCTTCCTAGCCTGGTTGGGTTGTTCCGCTTCTCTATCCTTGTATTTTTAGCACTCATGGTCTTCAATGCATTTTTCTAGTGGGTTACTAGTAATTGAGGTTGATGATTGTATATCTTTCATCTTCATCTATACCGGGAAGAATGCGATAAGCTACAATACGTACATACGTACTCCTAGGAAGGCCTGATAGGATATGAAAATAGATCTAATTCCATAGGCCTCGGCATACACTGGAACTGGAACTTGCAGGAGATACCATAAGGACCCACATGTGTCCAATCGATAAACCCTAGGAGAGTGGCCGCGTTGTAATAATCCGCCATTGGACATCTGCCGGTTGGCTCTAATTCAAATCCTCTCTTTGTACGACGACTAGATTCCATTATCTTTCCTGGGGAGCCTGAAAGACGAGATACTTTACAGTGTTGGATTGCAATTGGCTTTTGGTTTCATTGTTTTAAGATAGAACCAGATGAAGGGACAGATATTTGCTTCGTAAGAATACTGTTCACTTTTAAAAAAATATTTTTTCTAATGAGAAGATATCCAGCCATATTACATAGAAGAATATCCAAGAGAAGGCCTCATAAAACCAGGCCTCTGCATGCCTCTATGTTTAGATAAGCAATAAACAAGCACACCCAAACCCTCTTTCAAGCACAAGCATTGTATCATCAATCATTAGCCGAACCATCTACCAAGCAGCCCAAGCAACAGGGCCCTTGGGGAAGAGTCTGACAAGGACCTTCCGCAGCTCATCCATACAAAGCACACCCACAGCCAGACCGAGCGGAATAAGCCAGTACTCAATGGGGACGGAGGCGGTGCTGAAGAGGTTCTGGAGACCGGGGACCTCGGTCACAAAGATAGCGATGATGAGTGAGATGAGCATGGAGAGAGGAAGCCACACGTTGCGGCGGGCTGGGCGGATGGGGTCGGCTTGGAGGAGAGACATGCGCTTGCTGCGGACGGATAGGACGTTGCCCCATTGCATGATGACCAGGGTGACAAAGTATACGCATTGGCCGACGGCGATGAAGTGGTTCAGCTCGTCTTGGGTGTAGCCGTGGAAGCCGTCGGCGAAGTTCTCGAATGAGAAGATTAGGTCTGAGAAGGGGATGCCGGCGTGGCGCCACATGTAGAGGAAGAACATGGAGTGGGCGCTGAAGGCTTCCATCACGCCGATGAAGAGGTAGGACTGGCCGTAGATGCGAAGGTTGATGAGGTGGTCTTTTGTTGGGCGGCGCGGGGGTAGGCTGAGGAGGTCGAATTCTTCTTTTTCCATGATTAGGGCGAGGGAGACAAAGAGATCGGTGAAGACGCAGACGATGATCATGAGGAATGTGCTGAGGGGCGAGGGACAGCCAAAGAACACGTTCATGATCACCGGCCAGATCTCGGACCAACTACCTGCGGGAAGGAGGTAGGTGATCACTTTCTGCAGGTTCTGGAAGACCAACCGGCCGAGGCGGATGGCTTCGATGATGGAGTCGAATTTGTCGAGGAGGACTAAGTCAGCTGCCTCGATGGCGACGTCGCTGCCGGATCCAACTGCGATACCGACGTCTGCTGCGCGCAATGCCGGGGCGTCGTTGACACCGTCGCCTGTCACGGCCACGACGTAGCCACGGGATTGAAGCTCTTTCACGATGCGGAGCTTTTGCTCGGGGGTGGTGCGAGCAAAGACGATCTCTTCGTAGCCGCAGACTGTCTCCCAGTTCTCTGATGTCAATGCCGATAGGCTGGGCCCTTCAAGAAGTAAACTTTGTCGAGACTTCGGGATCTTGATTTCCATCGAAGAATCAAGACCATCCATAAGGTCTTCGACGGTATCTGGCTCGACTTGCCCATTATAAATACCGATCTGGTGAGCGATAGCAGCGGCAGTCAATCCAAAGTCACCAGTCACCATGAAGAAGCGAATACCCGCCCTGCGGCAGGCGGCAACAGTTTGAGCTGTTTCCTCGCGTGGTGGGTCAACGATTCCGAAAATACCAAGAACGGTGAGATCTTGCACACCAGACTCCATAATTTCATCGCTAAATTCGTTGGAGCCAGGCGTAGAGCGCGGAACATAACGGCGTCGACAAATGACAATAACCCGCTCTGCGCGACGTGACAATTTGGCTTGGAAGTTTGAGAACCGCTCGCGAGCCTCGTGGTCCAGCGGACGAACAGCATTGTGGACTCCTGACCAGTAGGTAGAGCAACGGTTCAGCAAGACATCTGGTGCGCCCTTGACATAGAGAAGGAATTCCTTGCTTGAGTTTGGATCACGATTCAAGGTGAGCATCCACTTGTTCTTCGAGTTGAAAGGAATCTGGTGTACACGATCAAATCCATTCAAGGAACTGGGGGAGGTCATTCCGACACTGTCAGCGAATCGCAAAACAGCTGCATCTGTCGCATTGCCATTGACAGCACGTTCATGGGAGGGCAGGTTCATCGTAGTCGGGTCGAAGGTGGCATCATTGCACAATACAGATGCATGAAGCATGTCACGCAGGCCATCAGGGAGATCGGCGTTACCAAACTCGCCAGGGGCCAAGTCTTCGAGGTTGAATTCCCAATCTACCATTCCAAGCGACTTGACAAACATGCGGTTCTGAGTGAGAGTACCGGTTTTGTCGGAACAAAGCACATTCACACAGCCCAGCGTCTCAACTGTTGACAGACCTTTGGGCAGGATGTTGTTCTTTTTCATCCGTTTGGCAATCATCATGAGCGTCAACGCGACAGCAACAGGTACTCCTTCTGGAATAAATGCGACAACACAGCCCATGACATTGTTCAACATGGCAACCACACTCATGTAGGAGGGATGATCTTTGTGCAGCCATCCCAGCCACGTGAAGAGAATAAGCAAAGCCAGAAAGACTGTCAGACAGACAATGATAGTGACGAAGCGATTGATTTCACGTTGGATCAGGGTTGCCTTTTGCTTAACGCCAGCTGTCATGGAGGCAATGCGGCCCATGACGGAGCGAGAGCCGGTAAGAACCACGACACCAATAGCATTGCCATTCGTAACACCAGTTCCCATAAGAGCGATGTTGCGAGTCTCCAAGAAGTTGTTCTCTGTGCACTCAATAGCGCCTTCAACCTCGTCCGACTCTCCGGTCAAAATGGCCCGGTCAAAACGAACATCGCCAGAGCTTTGCAGAATACGCATATCGGCAGGTACTTTGTTGCCAATTCCGATATGGACGATGTCTCCAGCGACTAGATCGGTGGCAGGGAGATGGATCAACTTCTCATCACGCATCACCATAGCTTCTGCGGGGAGGAGGTCCAGAATTGAATTCATGACACGCTTGGTGGACCAATCCTGGAATGCTGAGAAGCTTGCTTGTAGAGCAATGACGATGAGAATCAAGACAGCCAGAGAGAGATTTTGAACGGAGGGCGGGTTGCTGAGTGGCTTCCAACAGATGAAGAAGATGACAACTCCCACCCAGAGAATAGAGCAAAATCCACCAAAGATGTAGAAGAAGATCTTCTTCCAGTAGTTTTCCCCATGGTGGGCAATGACATTCTTGCCATCTCTCTGCAAGCGGGTAGCGGCAGCTGAAGAGGTCAGTCCAGTGCGCTGGTCGACGTTGAACTCCTGGCATAAACGTTCGGGAGAGATGATGTGGTAATCCAAGTTCTCAAAGTAGTCTTGGTGTTGGTGCTTCTCCTTCTCAATGTCACTGATGGTTTCCTTGGGGGCATTTTGGGACTCGGAAACTTGAATCGAGAGGGTTCGGAATTCGATGGGCAAGGTAGAATTGCCTTGGATGCTGCTGTGGCTACTGCGGATTGTGTCGCGGCTGATGGAGCGAGTGCGTGTGAATTGAGCCGGCTGATAGATGGAGCGGAATCCCTCCGCGGAGGCAGACTCCTCGAAGGTAATCCTCGCAGCTCGTCCGGCCTGATCAGCGTCGTCTTTGATCTGGTCACCTTCTGACTTGACGTCGGTCTCTGCTTTCTGGTTGTCTGGATTCATGGCGGCTCTGTGTCGTGACAAACACCAGGATGGAGAAAAACAAAGGGAGGATGAGGTGGGGGGTGAGCGTACAGGTGGGAAGGCAGATAGCCACCCAGGGAGAGAGTAAAGTACTGATGAAAGTTAAAGAGTCAATTAAGGAAGTAGATGAAGTAGAGGAAGTAGATGAAAAAGAGTATAAACCGTGCGTACAACCCTGGTCTTATATAGGTCTGCAGACAGCTAGACCGAATCCAGTATCAGAGCTCAGCTGGAGATGAATTAGGAAGGTAAAGCCTTTCTTTTGCCTGCGAGATCTTACAGAGCCACGCGACATCAGCCACGAGGGTCTGAAAATGGAAGCTACACGCAACATTAGGTATGAGTGAATAAATTGGACAAAGGAGAAAATAGTATGGAATGGATGCTTCTAGGGACCCACTATAGATGTTCAGGTACACTAGGATACATACCAAGCTCTGAAGCTACCCATAATAAGTCAGGTACCTCCAATGTATGATCTATCGGAGCTGTCAGCGGGCTTAAAATCCCTTAATACATGTACCGATGGTAGTGTAATATTACCGTCAAAAAGCCTCCCCGCGCCAATCATTAACTGCATATATAGAGTGATACCAAGACAAAACCAATGCTTCTAGCACAGCCCTAATTCTACTCCCTCGGTTCAGATTTTACAAGTTCCGTGGGAATTGCAATGGGTTTTTTTTACCAATTCATCGTGTTCAGAAATGCCGCATCTTAAACGCTTGCAGTCAAAAATTTCCGCAGCCACTAATATCAAACATAATACGGTTGTGGTTTGTGGTTTCGATTCCCCGGCTGAGGGATTTTTCCTCGCCACAGATTTGAACCTCTCTAATCGTACTACTCTGCCGCAATAGGCTCCCGTGTTTGATTTTTTCTCTCTCTTCAATCATAATGTGGTAAGAGTAATTTAACTAGCTCGGAGCATTAAAAAAATATAAATCACTCGGACTTTAAAGATCGTCGTGAGCAGTTTGTCCTGTCCAATCATGGAATTCTGTGAAGCTTAGGGCGAAGCTTTAGCGAACAGCACGATAAGAAACTAGACACGAGAGATTTGTTTGAGTCGAATCCAATCCATGGCTGAGATGGGACTGTGTCCAACCTCAGAATCTTTCTACCTATGTACAACGTACAAATGTACATGTGTAGGTATGTAGGTATTCCCGCCCTTTGTCCTTGTGTAGGCAAGGATATAGATACACACCGCAACTATACAACCCAATTCTATAAATTCCTCATCGTACTCCTTTCCTTTGCTTTTTTAGGGTTCTCTTTTCTTTTTCTTTTTCTTTTTCTATCTTTTTTAAATCCTTGAATCAATTTGATCTACTTTGAGTTTTCACACATAGTCCCAGACTGCAGTCATCATGCATCCTCCAAACGATCATCATCACCAGCTGAAGACCGGACCCACAGCCCATAACGCCAGCCAAAGCTCCGCAAAGCGCGGCTGGTCCTCTATCAAACAGGACCTACTACCTCTAGCAGCCGCCCCAACGGAACATCAGCCTTTGCTCAAGCGAGACTCAGTACTATCAATATCAGAGCGCTCAAACCAGTCATTCGCCGAAAAGTACGGCCGATGCCACGAGATAGTCCACTATGGCTCAAACAGCACAACCCGCCTCCACCAAAACAAAACACAAGATAAAAACAACAAGCTACTCGCAATTAAAGTCTACCGACAACCCATTCCCCCCTCAAGCTCCTCAAGCTCCTCACAATCCACATCCATCCACCCAGACCACCCCAACATCCTCCCCATCCTGGACATCCTCCACAATGAGCGCTCAGAACTATGCCTCGTAATGCCATACTGTGCAGGAGGTGACCTAGGCACCTACCTATCCCGCAAGGCCCCCATCCCCTCCCAAGAAGCCGATTGCATCATAACCCAGATCCTCCGCGCCCTCGCCCACCTACACAAATACGAAATCGCCCACCGCGACATCCGCCTCGAGACAGTCCTGCTAACAGCCAGCGGTGCAGTCAAGCTGGCGGGTTTCGGCGATGGCCATATCCGGCGCATGTGGGAAGAGTCGGCGGTATACAAGCACAAGGCCGCGCGAGAAACCCCTGCTCCACACCCACAGCAAACAAACCCACAGCAAACAACCTATCCACAAGCTCCGTGGTCATTCACGCTGCCGTGGCCGTTGAATAAATTGCCGCGCCATCTCTCCTCTTTCTCCTGCGCTGCTTCGACGAAATCAAATAAGATCGGCTTTGGGGGCGCGAGTATTCCCTACACGCCTCCAGAAGGATTCGCTCATCTTGTGCATCGTCGTAGCGAGTCGAATATCGAGTACGACGATGTTGATCCTCGGCCTGCGGATGTGTGGGCCACAGCTATGATCTATATGGCGCTTGTTACGGGTCGGTTGCAGTGGCGTAGTGCTCGACCGCATTGTGAGGATGCGCGGTATCTGCGGTATCTTGATGATCGGGATAGCAAGGATGGATACCCACCAATTGAGTCGCTGGGACATGTATGTATTTGCTTCTTGAGCATGGAAAGCAATTTCACTAACTTTTGAACAACAGAGGCGACGAACTCCCATCTACGCAATGTTGCATCCTTACGCTTGGAAGAGGATTACTATTATGAAATTGATGCAGTCGGAGTGGATATCGGGCGTGGAGGTTTGTGAGGCGGGGGACAAGGGTCTTTGATGAACTTTGATACCCTTCTAGATTTAATTTATGGATTGACAGATTCGATGTGTGATGAAACCCACAAGAAAAACCCCGACACCCTGTCTTACGATTTAACAAAACCTCCCGTATTGCTTATATAATTGAAATCAACACTTTTCTCCCAGAATTTTACACCGGGAACATTGTAATCCTTAGGCCGGAAACCAGATAACTTGAAGTACATTTCACGCAGCTGGGGTTTCAGAACCTTCGCCGAAACAGAAAGTGAGACATCCTCGCCAGCCCGCGGAATGCGCAACAGTGCAGGCAACTTGTACAATTCCAAAACAGAAGAAACAACCTGCCGGATCTTGCATAGATTGATGACAGGATTCCCATGCCCACTGTTCTGTTCTCGGCAGTAGCTGGAATCCCGAAGACGAATGATTACACCGACTAATAGACAAGCCCCCAGGTGTGATACATCTGCGATGAGGGTTTTATAACTTGCGTCGATGCCATAATCGTCATGAAGGACGACTCCAGAAAAGGTGCGACTAAGTTTCTCGAGCTGGGTGAACATGGGATCATTCGGAAATTTGTCCGAGAATTGGCTCTCGGTATCCACGCAAACTATATTGAAGATTTGCATGGTAAGAATGTCGGAATCAATGCGATTGGAAGATACTGATGGTTTTAATATGGGATCTTTATCCACACCGCTATTCATGGGGTCACCTCCCTGCAGATGCACTATGCAGCACACTGCACGGCTTGATAAAACGAACTTTAAAACGTCAGGATGCATATATAGTGGAGAGGACCATACACCACTCAGTCTATGGTTGCGGCAACGACTATCAATCCAGTTGCGATTTATACTCAACATCTAATTCACAGACCCAGCAGTAAGCACATTACCCCAATCAACAAGAACAGTCTGTCCATTCGGTACTGATTTACAAGAGTAAACGAAACAGTACCCGCCATACCCTCATCTCTCCCCGATCGAGTAACAGGGACTTTCTTCTCATACCTTTAGCTTGAGATAAAATTTATGCGACTATACAATCTTGATCCAAGTAACATTATGCAGGGACTCGAAAGAGAGAGCTTTATGTCCTGCAGGTAAGAAATTTAAGATTGCCATGTTTCAATAAACCCGGGGAATGGTAGCCTTCTATCCTAGGTATTACAAAAGCGCACACACATTCAAGTATCCTCATAGCTTGGCCTTCACAGGCAACGCCTCAGAGATAGGAGCCACTTCGACCATCATCTTACCGGTGTTGGCACCGGCATAGAGATCAATGAGAGCCTTGGGTGCAGCCTCCAAGCCACCAGGCACGATGTGCTCCTTGCGCTTGAGCTTACCCTCCGACAACCAGGAGGCCAGCTCCTTCAGTGCAGCAGGGTACTGCTTCGCAAAGTCAAAGACAATGAAACCCTTCATGGTGATCCGTTGAGACTGCAATCAATTAGCCAAGTCCATCCACAACAGCTCCAGATACAAAACTCACAATAACACTCATAAAGCTCGCCGGGCCCTGCGGCTTAGCTGCATTATACTGACTGATAGCACCGCAGATAGCAAAGCGCGAGTCCTTCGCAGCCCTCGCCAAACAAGCATCCAGAATCTCACCACCAGTATTATCAAAGAAAACATCAATATACTCAGGCGTGGCCTCCTTCAACTGCTTTCTCCAATCCGCATCCTTATAATTAACCGCAGAGTCAAATCCAAGCTCCTTAACCAGGAAATCACATTTCTCCTTCGACCCCGCCAACCCAACAACCCTCTTCGCACCCTTAATCTTCGCAATCTGACCGGCAACCATGCCGGTCGCACCAGCAGCCCCAGAAACAACAACCGTATCACCAGGCTTCGGCCGCCCAACCTCCACCATACCAAAGTACGCCGTGAGGCCCGTCATGCCCAGCACAGACATGGCATCGGTGGGGCGGCCGCCAGGCGGCACGACGACCTTCTCTGCTTCCTTGGCGCCGACCAGTGCATACTCCTGCCAGCCGGAGTAAGCGACGACCCAGTCGCCGGCTGTGTACTTTGACGCCAGGGCGCTGCCGACAGTGATAACCTGGGCGATGCTCTGGCCGCGCATGACGGCGCCTTGCTCGACGGGCGCGATGTACGAGCGTTTGGCAGTTAGCCATTGGCGCATGGCTGGGTCGAGGGAGAGGTAGTGTGCGCGCACGAGCAGCTTGTCGGCGGGCACATCTTTGGGGATGGGGACTGTGTTTAGGCGGAAAGTTCCTGTTTCTAGAGAGGGGTCGATGGCTGGGGAGGGTGGGGTGGTGTAGATGATTTGTTTGGACATTTTGGATAGAGGATTTGGGGATTCAAGATATGTAGAGAGATTTAGAGATATAAATTGGGAGAGAAGAGAATATCGGGGAAAGGGCGAAGAAAAAGGATCTGGGGTATCGGAGGTGCTCCAGATTAGGAAAACTGCTCCTTGGACCTCGGCTCGGTCATGTTGAATAATATTCTTTTATGTTTATGCATAGATTGGAACATATATGATATGGATATGCATTGGTCCTGTAGACTATACAATATTGTACTATATTATATGTTCAATGCAGAAGAGAGAAAGATATAGATCTACGTTCTTCCCATACTTGGTCTCTGCGCTCATCCTGACGTCACTGCAAGTATATAACCTCAAAAATCAACGTTTCTCTCTTCAAACAGTTCTACATATGTACTATATCACCATACACTTATTATAACATTCTATATCTAAACAAAATGAATACGAACCAACAATACGAACGACCCCAATCCTCCAGCGGCTCCGCCGTAGGAAGTGCATCCTCAACGGGGGCCCCCGGCCTCCCCACCGGCCTCCGAGACACACGATCCCAATACAACTCGACAAAAGGCGTCAATCCCTCCACAGGAGCCACCTACTCGAAATCTTCAGGCGGGGGACCAACGCAAACGCGGCAGCGCCCGCTCTCGCCCTCGCCGTCGAGAAGTGACGACCGCATTGTCACAGACGAGCCGCTCCCGTACACGGCTAGTACGGCGCAGCGGGCCGAAATCCAGGACCATTCGGCATCGGGATCACGGCCAGCCCGGGCTGGCGATAAGGTTGGGAAGGGTGTTGTCGGTGTTGCTGCTACGATTCATGTAGGTTGATGGGCTGGTTCTATACTTATAATATATGGAGTGGTACTAATGATCTTGTTATAATTCTAGGGGGCTGGAGAGTCATTGCGTGGGGCCATAAATACGGCTATCGACCGAACTTTGGGATCTGAGGAGAGGGCGGAGCGGAGTCAGGAAATTGCTGATAAAGGGGCAGAGGAGATTCGAACGAAGAGGTTTGTTAAATAGTTGATTTACTAGAAAGTTCTTTACTACTGGTTACAACATTGTATCTAGTTGGCTAGTTCATTACTCAAATACATATGTTGGCCCGGGGTAGTAACTCCCAACTCATCCTCTCAATTCAAACAACCGGCCCCACCCCTGCACTGCGGATGGATCAACCTCACACATTAATAACATGTTCCAGATAACCGTGCTCACTGTATCCAAAACCGTTACGTTGTGAGCTTTTTCCCAGTACTCCACCCTTTGAGCAGCTCGAAGATTGGTACAGAAAGTGGAAATCACCTGCACCTGGCGGCTCGCCAGGTCAGCCACCATCTCATCGAGCGTACGCTCAGCGACGTCGGCGAATGAAGAATTTTTTGACAATTGAAGATGCCGTTCTTTGCCGCAGTCAACCCCAATTGTTTGGTAAGTCTTTATAATGGCCTCCTGGACGTTGTCCATGTACGGTGTCACAAGGCCTAGTTCTGTAGCAGAGAGGACCTTAAGAGCTTTGTTCAAGGCCAGCACGGACGTTGTAGCAGGGATGCCCGTCTCCGCTGCAATGTTTCCGCACAGCTCTTCGTCGGTGGAAAAGCCTAGCCACCCGGATGAAGTGCCACTCCAGCCAATGATGTCGACGTTGGCATCCGCCAGCAGTCTGGCCGCTTCCAAAATTGCTTCATTTTGAAATTGCTGGAGGGCATCCTCCTCGAGGCTTATTTTCAATACGGTAAACCGAGAGAAGTGAACGGAGACATTAGGAAGCTGAGCGACGATTGCTTGTGACAAGGGCTCGAGGCTAGTATTGGAGGAGGGGGTAAGAATTCCGAGGCGGATACGTTTAGTCATTGTAAAGTGATGGGTTAAGAACGTATCAGTTGATAGAAGCTCAATTGGTTCGAAGGAGAAGAAAGCAGAAGAAGAAGTAGAAGTTATAGGGTTGTTATCCGAACATGGCTATCAACGATACTCCGCAAAAACGCCAGGCTTACGCGCATATCCCCCACGATCGGGCGTTGATCGGGCGATATACATCGCCCGATCTTTAAATATTCTTTTTTGATATCATTTTCTTTCCCATTCTGATTGGTCTCCTTATGTTATTATCAGCACTGACACCCCGGAATAATCCACCACGATGGCACCAATCATCCTTTTAGAAGGTGCATAGATAGTTGAGTACTAGAATGGTGTTATAAAATCCAAGTTGTCCTCCTGTTTTGGGAGATATATCGACTACTGAATGAAACAAATTGCCAACATGTCCACAGTAAGGCAGCGCTTTACAGGTGTCATGGAGGCCTTCTCCGGTCCACGCACCCTACTGGAAGCAGTTCGCCTAGACAACGACAAGGAAACCCAGGCGGATGCTGGACTCTTCGGCAGCTGGTCAAATAAGGATTTGGATCCATCGCCTCCGTCCCACAGAGTATGGACACCTTGGTCCTTCTTTGCTTTTCAGTTCAGCATTGCCTTTTCGCCAACCACATACAATGTCGGGGCTAGTCTCTACGCTACAGGTCTGAACTGGTGGATCATCACAATAGCTTCCTGTGGGAATATCTAACGCACCTTCTGGTGGCCAAGCTCGCTAACCTAGATACAGTTATCGTCTCTTTCTTAGTGGGTGTACTGCTGTGGTTGAACTCTCGTGGAGCTGCCTTGTATGTGACTTCACATCTAAATCCGGTATCCCACGTTTAACGATGATTTGTGTAGGTACCATATAGGATATCCGACTTACGTTCGGCTTTCAGCCGGTATCTATGGATCACTCGTGTTCATCTTCCTCCGAGGGGTATGTTGTTGCAGCACTAGCGAAACTTGATAAAATAGCTGACTCCAGGCGGCAGGCTGTCGCAATTTTATACATGGGTATCCAGACCCTATACGCCAGTTATTTTGTAAACGTCATGCTTCGTTGCGTCTTTGGTCATAATTGGACTGAACTTCCTAATCGTCTGCCTGCCCCTCTTATGATACGCTGCAGAGCTAACTATGTCTCCAGATCTCCCTGAGTCAGCCGGTATCACATCGGGAAAAATGGTTTCCTTCCTTTTTATTTGGCTTCTTCAGTTCCCGTTTGCATTTGTTCACCCGAGCAAAATGTCAACCGTGTTCATGGTGAAGTCAGTCATTGCACCAATTGGAATGATCGCAACGATGATCTGGACAGTTGTGAGTCTGCTTGGAGTTTAAATTTTAAGTGCGTAATAGCTTAAAATTTGTTAGATTTCTAGTCATGGCGTCGATTTCCAAGGACTCGGACCTAGCAATGTATCCGGGGCCGTTCTAGGCTGGTCTTTCATGAAAGCTATCAACGCTATTGTTTCTAATGTGATTCCTCCATTGGTCAATTCTCCCGACCTGACAAGATATGCGAAGTCTCCACGGGACACCTTGCCCTTGCCAATTGGAATCATCTTGAGCAAGCCACTTGTGGTGTTTTTGGGGATGGTCATCACGGCCGCTGGATACAAACAGTTTGGAGAGGTAATATCTATACATCTGACAATGCTTGCTTCAGGCACATGCGATACTAACTTGCAGAATAGGCATATTGGAATTTGTGGGATCTCTATTCCAGTATCCTAGACCATTACTGGAGTCCAGGGACCCGAGCGGTGGTGTTTCTCGGCGCAGGTATCCAGGTCAGCAATTCCTATCCAGCAAGAACTATTTACCTCTACTAACAATCACTTCGACAGGCGTTTGCTACATTTGCTACAAACCTCACCAGTAACTCGATCCCAGTCGGATGCGATCTCGCTGGTCTTTTCCCGCGGTACTTCACAATCGTCCGTGGCCAGGTGGTCTGCTTCTTATTGGCGTGGGTAGTCGGTCAGAAACCAGATCATCACCATCAAAATCCACGTCTCAAGCTAATTGCAACTCACAGTTCCATGGAAATTGACCTATTCGGCCTCGTCTTTCCTGACCTTCCTAAATTCATACCTGTGTTTCATGTGCCCCATTGTAGCCATGATGATGTACGTTCCCATATCTGCCCCTAACCCATTTAACCGCTGACACATCTCTGCTATCAGTATCGATTACTGGGTCGCCCGCAAGGGAAACATCCATGTTCCTTCCCTCTACAACACAAAAGCAGGCTCTCCATACTTCTACACCGGTGGTTTCAATATACGTGCATTCGTAGCCTGGCTGGGAGCAATCGCTATTGTCATTCCTGGTGTCGCTGGGGCTCTCAGCCCCGGATCAGTTGCAGATGCCGCCGTGAAGATGTACGACATGGGATTCCTGATTTCCACCACTTTTGCGGCACTGGCATACTACATTTGCTGCAGATTTTGGCCTGTGCAGATCTATCCTACCGGGCTCGGAGCGAAAGACGCCAGTTGGGAGGCTATGAAGTATACAGAGGGCTTTTTTCCTGAAGATGAAATCGTGCCGGACTATTTGCAAGAAACTGTGATTGAAGGAGTGAGAGTGAGGCCGGAAAAAGGCTCTTTGGAGGATGACTCTATGCGTGTGCGAAAAAAGACAATGTCCTAAGGATTGAATTAGTACTGAGTAATAAGAGGCAGTCGTATTTCCTTCATATTTTATTTCGCTATCAATGGTCCTAATAGCTTCGACTGACTCCTATCCCCATTATTGATAGTCTATTCTTTAGTGTTGATTTCCATGTACTTTGCCCAACATACTCTGGCGACAAGAAGGTCGCAAAACGGTCACAGGACAAATTACCAACTCAAACGCCCATGGAGTAGTCGGGCGTTTCCGCAAAGATAAGGGCATGTTGCTTGGCGGGCGATCGGGCGATCGGGCGACTGGTGGGGACCCGAATCAATTGATAATTGTGAAGATAATCGAGCGGATAACGGACTTGAGGGAAGTATTTAGCACGAATAAGACCAAAAGCCAAGTGTAAGATCAAAGCCTCAGAAGCAAAATTGCACACAATGGCTGGCAAATACGATCTGGTGGTCCTCAATGGGAAGGTAGTCACTGCTAGTGATATCAAGTATGTTGTTCTGCCCGAACTGTCCGTAGCATACTAACAGCAAAGTGACTATTGCATTGGCGTTAAAGATGGGAAAATCAAAACCCTCACTGAGGCTTTCTCGGAAGATGAGATGGCAGGCGCCGAGGTGATTGATGCCGAGTTAGTTCCAATCAGACTCCATTAGATGTGAATGTGGAACTCTAATGTTTCACACCTTTAGAGGGGCATATGTGATGCCCGGTGGAATCGACGCTCACGTCCACTTATCTCAAGACTTGAAAACCGGTGAGTCAGTAACCTCTTCTATACGACTTACTCTGACCGTTTTACCTAGGACCACACGGCCTGGGAGGGGAATGTGCCGATAATTTCGAAACAGGCTCACGAAGTGCAGTGGCCGGTGGCACCACGACCATTATCACTTTTGCTACACAGACCAGAGCAGAAGAAGACCGAAGCCTTATCAAGGTCGTAGAGGCTTATAATGCGCTTGCCGAGGAGACAGGCAGCTACGTGGACTATGGGTTCCATATCATTATTGTTCGCAATGATGCTGATGTGCTGGAGAACGAACTCCCGGTTTTGATCAATGACTGGGGAATTAGCAGCTGCAAGCTCTTTCTGACGTATGAAACACAGCGGTTGACGGATTCGCAACTTTTGGATGTTATGTGGGCTGCTAGGAAAAACTCCATCACCACGGTAAGTCTATTGTTTAAGAGAAGACGAACCACCGCTAATGTTATAGATGATTCATGCGGAGAATGGGGATATGATTTCATGGCTCACACGTAAGAGACCGTGTATTGTGATGAACGATTGAAGCTAACAGGATGATAGAGAAACTCGAGGAAAACGGAATGAATGGTAGGCCTATATTCACCCCGGTCTATTCAATGGCCACTAATGTGTTACAGCTCCGTATTACCACGCCTTGTCTCGCCCACCTCTTGTCGAGGGGGGAGGCAACTAATCGCGCCATTGCCCTAGCGCAATTGATTCAAAATCCGATTCTTTTCGTGCATATCGGCTCTGCAGTATGTCTAGCCCTTTATTATCTTATGTAAAAGCTAATTTTGTCAGCTTGGGGCGGCTAATGTACGCCGGGCTCAAAATATGGGATTGCCCGTATATGCTGAAACATGCCCTCAATATTTCCATCTGACATGGAACGACCTAGTAAGTTTCCTACATCGACTGATAATCAAGAAGTTCTAAGAGAAGATCTAGAAACGGTTCCATTCACCCACTTGTTTCGAAAATAGCAAAATGATATGCTCTCCTCCTCCACCACCGGATGCTTCTGACCAGGAAGATCTGTTTGTGTAAGTCTTATGTATAAGAACATGATGCATGAAATCTATCTAACTTGCATAGTGGCCTTCACAATGGAACCTTCACGATTTACTCATCCGATCACTGCCCTTTCCGCTATGACGACCCCCACGGCAAACCTTCTGGGGTGCTTGAGCACGCCAAGAGCATGGAAGGGGAGTCGCCGGATGCTTGCGAGGATTTGCATGGCCTCTTGGCACGCAAGGAAGGGTCATTTAAATTGATTCCAAACGGAATTCCTGGTGTTGAGACCCGACTTCCACTGCTTTACACCGGGGCACTATCAACTGGCCGCATATCGCCGCAACGGTTTGTAGAGCTTACATCTACAAATCCAGCCAAACTGGTGAAGATTGTTCAACTTGCTCTGTCAATCTATGACATCGCTAATTCGATATAGTACGGGTTATATCCCAAAAAGGGGACGCTGATGCCAGGCTCTGACGCCGATTTGGTTATTGTGAGTTGCGCTTTCCTGCTACAAACCCCGATTCGAGTTTCTGACATTGTGAAAATTAGTGGCACCCTCAGAAGACTTTTGAGCCGTTCCATCTCACGAATGCCCAACTCCACCATAATGTCGATTGTAAGTAATATCTCCACGCCGTATGTACAATTCGTTGACTCTTTTCGCACAGATACGCCATACGAAGGGATTAAGATGATCAATTGGCCTCGTTATACGATTCTCCGAGGCAAAGTGATGTGGGCCAACAGTAAAATACTTGGTAAGATTCGGGATGGCCAGTATGTGAAGCGTGGTCCAAGCCAACTGAGTCAAGGGCTTCCTGGAGCCGATCGAGATCCACGACGTGTTGCAGCTTGGCTATATGACTGAAACAATGGTGTAGGATGTGAAATCCGCATCGAGATATCCACGGATGTATTGTTACTATCGCCCGAAAGATAAGCCAATCGCCCGATCGGCACGTGTTAATCTTGGCTTCATATCCATCCATCCAATGGATCTCTGGATGGGCCCACGGAGGATCGGCTCACTTACCGAAAACACGGTTATCTTCCCGATTTAGCCTACACAACTGGTTGGTAGCCTCAGGCCCTTGTAGTAAGGAGCTCTCTCCACATTTCTCTCTTTTGTCTTGTTCAATTTTCATCCCGTCTACCTGCCCCGCTACATAGTGAATACAACACAGTTCATTCTCTCTATAGAGATCCTTCATTGTGTGACAGTCCCTAGAACAACGGACCTCTCGCCTCCCTTTCTGCCATCTATGGCCTGTCCAAATGAGTCACCTAAGTCCAAGCGGGCGTGCATATAGATCCAAGGCCAACCGGCCTTGCGACCGCTGTCGAGTTAGGAAGACAGCTTGTGTTCTTCCAGAGGGCCCACCTTGCAGGAGTTGCTTTAACAATGGCAAAGAATGCACTTTCAAGCTGCGTCCCAGATTGAAGACCCGGCGCATGAGTACAGAAAATCAAGCTCCTCGCACTACTGGGTCTCAGGAGAGGCAGATTGTAGTATTTCAATCCAGCCCAGACAGTACTCAGTTGCACCACGAGCCACTTCATCAGGAGAGGGGACACTCCTACAATGATCCAATGCAGGTTTGGCCGGTGCAACGAGCTCAAAGTGAGCTTCAAGATGAGCCCGTGAGTCATAATCCTTCAATGGACCCTACAGACGATCATACTATCAGTTTGGATGGAGAACCATTACAACAAATCGGAGGCATCACAAGTCTTGGATCACAGCCCGTTCAACGCATCCGTTCTTTAGATCTCATTGAAGGATCGGTAGCGCAGTTCTATGGCATGTCCTCGGAATCAGATCCGTGGCTGCTTCGACATTGTCGATACGATGAGTATGGCATGCGCAGTCTGCATCGAGCTCACATTCGTAACGTTGGTGGCGTCCCCATCGAAGGGCTGGTGCCAGTCCATTTTCTTGAGACTGAGAAGGATCTAATGCTTCCACAAAGCTCAGATATGGATATTCGGTCCCAGAAGGACACAATTCAATACCGGAACAAACTCGATACCATGGTCTCGCCTGCACATGGAACCCGACTTGTATCCTTATTTCTTCGATTCGTCTTTCCAGCAATTCCAATACTATCCAGATCCCAGCTTGGGTTGTCTTCGTCAGGATCGACTGCTGCTTTCAGAGAGATCCCTGTCCATTTGCTTGCAGCGATATATGCCTCCGCCATCCCTTTTGCAGTCCATGACTCTGTGCTGTGTGTATCTGCCGCCTATGGGGAGCTCTTGTCAGATAAGTTGTGGCATATGGTTTACGAACTTATCCTCCAGGAGATTTACACGCCAAAGTTGGCAGTCTTGCAAGCATCATTGCTCTATCTGCAACAAATCCCCACCGGAAGCTTGAAAGCCCTCCCGGATGGTCCATTCATTTGGTCTTTCCTTGGGTCTACAGTGGCCCTGGCTGTCTCCCTTGGTCTCCATGTTGAACCTCGGCCATGGGGAATTCCTCCATGGGAGAAGCGTCTGCGAAGAAGACTGTGGTGGGCAGTCTACGTAGAAGACAAATGGCGGAGTCTTCTTACGGGCCGGCCTTCATTCATCCACCCTGAAGAGTTTGACATCTTTGAGCTTACTTCCAGTGATTTCATCCAAGATGAGAAACAACAAGAACATGACCATGACTGCCAACCACTTTTCTACTATGCCACAGGCTTGGCTCGTATCGTCGAGAATCTCAACCGGACATTTTAGTAAGACAGATCTCCTTCACCCATGTTAATTCTGTCATTAATCGAACAGTACCATAAAAGCGTCACAGAGACTTTCAGACGATTTTCGCGCGTCCATTGACGCCGCACGACCGATCCGCGCCCAGCTTCAGCAGTGGTACTTATCTCTCCCTGATACTCTTCGACTCAAGTGCGGCTCTGGTGGAAATAGCCACATAGCGTCTAACCCAGCGGAGGGTGCCGCCGACCTTCATTTTTCATACTTGGTTCTTGAGATGTTCCTCTACCGTGCTATTCTCCGTCCTCTTGCGCGATCACCTCCACCGCCCCCGATATCAGATGACACAGACCCAACCCCGCTGGGCTCTTTCTGGCTGGTCGAAGACCTAACATTTGACAGACATGGCTTCGATCAACTCCCAGCCATGAATTCCATGCAGCTTGGCGAGGCTGAAGAGGCTACCCTCAAAGCTGCGGAAAAATGTGCCGCCATAATCGTCAATTTTGTAGGTGCCTTAGTGCCCTATGAGTTTGGATCATTCTGGCATCCTTGTGCGTTATCTGTTCCCCGCGCTTTGACTGCAATCTTCAAGTGGCGTACGTGCTGACCAACTCCGCCTGCCAGGGAATCGAATATGTTTTGCCGCCGTATCCAACTTCGTTACTCTACTCCTTGTACAAGCACCCACCAGGCAACATGCATTAAGATCGAGGGATTTGCTGGATCTGTGGGCACACAATCTTCGCTGCCAGCACTGGAGCCATGAAGGCCTAATAAAACTCGGTCTGGTACGACTCAATCAAATGCAGATCGAGGGACTAGAGAACATTTTCAATTTGCCTGCGCATGTATCTGAGATATTAAGGGATACACAACGTAATTGAAGCAATTCCCCAGGGCTAGCCCTATGTAGTTTGAGGGAGGAGAAACCATGAAGGAATGCTGTATATGTATAAGCTTTGTAACTATTATATCCTCCAATATAATTCTAATCCTACAATCTGTCCGACATTATAGAAACTTATCTTAACTCCAATAGGATTAATACCCCGGCAACTAAGAATTAGGGTGCAGTCGTTCTCAACGCTGCCCCTACGAGTATAGACGTACTATATAGAGAGACTAAGAATATTCTTCGTATGCACAGTGACGTTTAGATGACTAAGATTGTACCTAGGTGATAAACCTGCCCAGGTGGGCAGGAAGCTTAAATCATTTTCAGGAGCCGGTTTACCGCCAATCAGCGTCTCCTTAATTTAGTTAGTTCACTAATTATTCATTACATATAACTACTACACACACGTGCAAATATCCCACAATCAAGATGTGAAGTTTGTTCATCCGGGACACCCGAGAAGGCTGTGCTGGTGGAACCCACTGTTTCCGGAAATCCTTCTTAGACATTTGAAAATAGTACTTCAACATCTCTTCTATTACTCTTCACTTACTTTCAATTACTCTACATTCTACCTTATACATTCTACATTCTTGTATAGAGTACTCTGTTTATACTCTATTGGGTACAGCTCCCTGTAGCCCGGACCAACACCTGCATCATTGTACATGAATCAATCCAAGTTTTGGGGCCGATAGTTGCATAGTACTTCATGCTGTGACCTAGAAGCTCTCTATCCTCTCTGTATAACCTAGGAACTCAATATGGCCTCAATTCCCGCCAACCGACCATATACCTCGCGATTAGCGCCGGAAAGTGCCGCCGCCGCCGCATCACCACAAAAACAAACCTTGTATTCCTCGTCATCCTCCAACATAGTCGTCTCCGATTCGCCCTCACACTACTCGTCCTTCTCCAGCTCCGATAGCGATGGGCCGACGCCCCACTCGATCGAAGTCACAGACGAAGACGCCGCCGGCGATGTGGTGGGGGTGAGCATTGGGCGCGAACAGAGCCGCATGAAGGCCCGCGCGACACCACTGGAAGAGAAGAACCGTGTGCTGGAACACCAAGACGGTTATTTCGCGACAATCCCAGATACCGCGGACGAGGGCGGGTTATTTGTGTCGGAGCTCACGACCGAGCCCGACTCCGTCGATCCAAAGGCCAAGGAGCCGCGCGAGGGCACATATGGCGAAAAGGAGCGTGCCACCTACCCCTCCGTGCAGTATATACAGCCCCAGCAGCACCTGGCACATGGCCCGCGCAGTGATCTTTTCGCCGCGGCTTCGGAGAAGGCCCCGCCGAAAGACGCGGTCATGAGCCAGCGGTCCGGGTTTGTCGGGTCGCTGTTGAAAAACACACTGCCTCGTCGCCCGCGTGCCTGGTCCGGCGAGCTGAAGAGGTTTCTGCCAGACCTTACTGCCCTAAGGAAACGCCGTTCGCTCTCGTTCCGCGTCCCCAATGGCCAGAATAGAATCCGTAGCCAGACAGTTGCTCCCGCAGCTAAGAATTCGGGTGTGCCGAAGCGGACTTCGTCGTTAGTGGATCGGCGGCGCCCGCCCTCATCCCTTGCACTGGATAGCTTCAGCAATGATGACGACGAGTCCGCGCAGCCGATCCCGGAACTGCGCGCGCCGGATGGAACCTCGGCTGCGAAGCATTCGTTTGCCAGGCGGCCTAGCACGGCGATGCCGGGCCGACCACCGAGTCTCCGACGATCCTCGTCGGATCAGTCATTGTACCTGCGCGCGTCGTCTACGGCGTCGTCTTTAGAGCAGCGCCCGCTCTATGAGAATGTGCATTCGCAGGTGAATAGCAGGTTCAAGGCTATCAAGGATAGTCTCCAGGATTCTAGTAGTAGGCTGCTTAGCATGCCGACTCTGCATCTGCAGGATATGCGGCCAGATTGGGGCTCTCGCCAGTTTTTGCCGGATATTGGAAACGGTTCCAGCACTGGTGACACTACTGGCTCTGACAGAGGTTTACCATCACAGCGGACTGCAAGCCCGCCGCCTCCCCCTCTGCGAAACAACCCGAAACCTTCCCATCCTATTCTGAATGAAGCAATGGATGAACTCACAGGCGATGTCGTGATTCTGGGCGGATACCGAGGGTCCATTCTGCGGTCTGCCAAACCACCCCATAGACAGCTTTGGGTGCCGATGAAAGTCGGCCTGAATCTCCGCAAAGTGGACTTGGAAGTCGGTCTGGACCCAGAAGACGAGGAACGCATGGAAGAAACGATCATTCCATCAGGCGTCCTCTCCCATGTCGGACCAGTCGACGTCTGCCGGCGCTTAATGAAGCGTCTCCGCAAGAGCGACAACGCCTTGCGCGGCGACTTGCGCGTCCACGACTACGGCTACGACTGGCGACTCAGCCCAGAGCTTCTCTCGCGCCGCCTCATCACCTTCCTAGAGAGCCTCCCTTGTAACCAGCAATCATCCTCCGGCGAGCCTCGCCGCGGCGCAACAGTCATCGCCCACAGCCTAGGTGGCCTGATAACCCGGCACGCAGTCAACGAACGCCCAGACCTCTTCGCCGGCGTCGTCTATGCCGGCGTCCC
Source organism: Penicillium soppii (assembly GCF_028829465.1). Taxonomy (NCBI): domain Eukaryota; kingdom Fungi; phylum Ascomycota; class Eurotiomycetes; order Eurotiales; family Aspergillaceae; genus Penicillium; species Penicillium soppii. The sequence goes on from NW_026643234.1 coordinate 2,968,843, forward strand.
CCAGCACTGCGTGAACATCCTCGGGCCGCTCCGTAACGGCGATGACGTCCTCCTCAGCTCGCGCGTCCTCACAGCACAAGTAAATTTCACCTTCCGCACCAGCTTCGCCCTCCTCCCTGAGGACGGCCACTGCTTCATAGACAAGCAAAGCAAGAAAGAATTCCGCATCGACTTCTTCGACCCCAAAACCTGGGAAGAGCACCGCCTCTCACCTTGCATCGGCCCTGCCCTCCCAGTCTCCTCAACATCAACGGTAACCAACGCCCTTGGCCTAAAAGACCTCCCCATCATCGGCAAGCGTTTCTCCATGCCCCCACCCCAAGACTCCGACGACTCCCCAGACGACGACCAAAACCCCCACCACACACCTAACCCAGCCGCCTACGCCGCCTACGCCGCCGAAAAAGCCCACAGCCCCCACAACCCAGCCGACGGCATCGTCGGGCCCGTCGCACACCCGCGTGGCAGCGCCGGCACCACAAAAGCAGCCACAACATCAACTATCCCGCGCGCCGCGGCAATGGCCTATCTAACCCGCACGCTCGCCGAAACCAAGCGCTTCAAGTCCAATCTCGCTTTCCGGCCCGCCCACCACGCAGAAAACAGATACCCGCCTGCAGCCGTGCTGTACGGCAAGACCGTGCCGACGGTGTACGGGGCGCGGGTGGCTTCCGCGGAGTGCATGAAGCAGGTTGATGCGTATGACGACTTGGCGTTTGCGGCGGGCGACGGCGTTTGTCTCGCTAGTGCTGCTATGTTGCCGCCTGGGTATCGGATTATTAAGGGGGGTTTGGTAAAGAGCGATCGGGGACATGTTGGGTTGCTTGGGGATTTGGAGGGGGTTGGGCAGTGTTTGAGGGCTGTTGCTAGGGGACGGAGGGAGGGGGTTGGGCTTGGAGAGAAGGTTTTGTGATTTTGATTTTAGAATTTGGACATGTTGCATTTGGGCTTTGGGGTTTGTTTTGAGCTGATGATACCATTTTGGATTTTGCGATTGGGTTGGCTTTGGTTGTGGTAGATTTTGGCATGTGGTTTGGCATACTTTGCATGTTTATACGAAGACTTTGTAGAAATAGAAGATTTACGACTCGAGAATGAAAGGAATCCGCCAGAAAATGTGAAAAGCGAGACATGAGGGAGATAGAGATAGAAGGAATAAAAGGATCAAAACCGTACATTGGAAAGATAAGTATTTTCATTTAACCCTAGTCCATTCTATGTGCTTTTGACTTCGAAAGAATAAGTATATCCCCAAATTTCATCGGTATATAAGAGAAATAATCATAAATGCTATAAAAAACCAACAACAAAAAAACAAATCGTCAAGTCTTAATCAGTGCGCGAGTTGGCAATGTTCAGCACCAAGATATCAGTCGCGCCAACTGTGCTCAGCTCATCCATCACCGTAGCAATGCGCTTCTTCTCCACCATCGAGCTAACAGCGACCCAGTTTTCCTCCTCAAGCGCAGTGATAGTAGGCGCACGCTTGCCGGGGGTGATCTTCGATGCGACAGGCAGCTGAGCACGGGGAATATTGTATTGGCACAGCACGAACTTCTGCGCAGTGATGACACCACGCAGACGGGACGTGAGCAGAGTGAGGATATCACTGTTTGACTCGCGGGCCTTGACCAGCACCGCTGTGCTCGACACAACTGTGTCAATAGCCTTCAAACCAGCCGCCTTCATGGTCTCACCAGACTCTACAGGGCAGGGCATTAGCATGCGTCTCGTCTCCCAAAATGAAACTTGAGTACCACCACTCGGAATATGAGTATGACTTACCAACAAGATCGACAATACCGTCGGCAACACCCAGCGCGCAAGCAGCCTCCACACTGCCACCGACATACTTGATCTTAGTGCTGAGCTTGGCGCCGGCCTCGACGCCCTCAAGACCGCGGAAGAATGCCTCAGTCAGGGCAGTGAAGCTCGTCACGACATTGCGGCCAACGAGATCCTTAGCTTCCTTGTAGTCGCCCTTCTCGGGGACCTGCACCTGCAGCTTGCAGGCGCCGAAGCCGAGATCGAGGATCTCCTCGACGCCGGAGACTTCGCCGGCGGGGAGGGTGGCGTCGTGTTCGGCGACCTGGTCACGACCGGTGATACCGAGGTCGACGCGGCCTTCGCCGACGAAGGTCGGGATGTCGGCGGCGGGCAGGAAGATCAGCGCGATGGGCAGATTCTTGACGAGCGCAATGTCGAGGCGGGTTTCGCGGCGGAACTGGACGTCGCAGCCGGCGAGGAGGTCAAGGGTGGCTTGTTGGAGACGGCCCTCTGTATGGTGGGTGTGCTGTTAGTCTTTTTGTTCTTGGGCTCTTTCATTTTCTTTGTTGGCTTGTAGAGAGCTATGAGTCACTGTTGGGAGAGAACTTGCTTTTGGGCACGGCGAAGAGAAGACGGCCTTCGAGGCTGGGGGAAATTGTGTTAGTAGGGATCTCAATGGCGCAATTGAGGTTGACTCACTGGTTGACGAGATCCATGACGATTGAGCGCGGCGCGGTGCTTTGATGGATTTTTTTGGGAGGGGTAAGGGAATTGGCAATTGACGAGTGTATTTGGTCAATTGGAACGTAGAGACTGTGGAGATGCTTCAGACCAGCCTTGGAAGAATACAAGAATAATTAATAAACCAGAGGAGTCAGAGATAGCAAGATCGGAGACAGAAATTGGAGGGGCAGATTACTTCCGGTGAGCTAGTGACGGGACGGGGGGGAGTGCCGATGAGAGAAGTATAAGCCCACGTGAATAGAGCGGTGGTGTAGAATTGTTGATAGTCTAAATGCTTGATTTATTTTCCCTCAATTGATTTTATATGGTTGACTTGTTCTGTTCAGAGCACTGCTTGTCTAAATAAAAAAAAATGTCATAATGTCATGCCCGCTATCGGAGCCGGAAATCCAAAAAGATTATCTGCCTTAATACCTTAATGCCTTGTCGCCTGAATGCCCTATCTATCAGGCCTAAAACAAACCCCAGCTGACTCATCTTATGCCTGACGGCTCAGGTGTCCAGCCCTGAGCCCTCGCGTAATTTGCACGAACCCACACAGGGCAAATTCAATCTTCAACACTCTCTAACCTTCCCGACCAACCCACTCCAACCCTCGAGCTCAACGCCCTCTCCTTCCTCAAGATGGACTCCAGCAAGCAGCCCCCCGTTAAGCTCGTCAAGGTGACCCGTGTCCTCGGCCGCACCGGTATGTGCTATCCCAACTATGTGAAGCCCAAAAATCCACAATTCGATATCCGCGGGGATTGCGCCCCAGATCGACCCGGCCGAAAATGAAACCACACACTTGGAGGAACAGCGATGGCTAATTTATGGTTTTTTATTATATAGGATCCCGTGGTGGTGTCACCCAGGTCCGTGTCGAGTTCATGGATGACACTTCCCGTTCCATCATCCGTAACGTCAAGGGCCCAGGTATGCGATGACTCGAATCCATTCAATGCAATCCAATCCGTCATTTGGGACGATCGCAAGAGGAGGAAAGGAAATGGGGATCTTCAATTTATCTCGAATTGAAGAACGGCCCATGTCGAAATTATAAGAAATTTCGAGGATCGATCCAAAGACGAGACGCAAACCCCATCTCCGAACCACTCACTAACAATGCTTTCCCTCTTTTCCAGTCCGCGTTGACGACATCCTCTGCTTGCTCGAGTCCGAGCGCGAGGCCCGCCGTCTCCGTTAAAATACAAAACGAAATTTCGCTCGCGTCGTCTATTTTGTCTCTCTTATTCTCTCGCATATCCCTCACGACGGGTTGTTCATGATTACTCTTCGGCCAAAATCGAGTCCCCCGCAATTCCATATTTCTTCAACCTCCCCAACTTCCTCAGCCCTAAGCCGCCGCGCTGCCCAACCACCATCTTCTATCGACTCTCAGGGCCTCTGCTTACGATGTTTCGACTGGAGGGTGAATGTTTGGGTGGATTGACTTTTTGGTAATTTTTGATGCCGAAATGTCCCGGAAATTATGGAGAACCGATCGCGAGAGAGGGGATCAGAGAGCGCAAAAAAGATAATAGAAAGCCTTTTTTTTACATTGCTACGAGAAACGAAATCAGGTTCTTGCGCGAGGGCTGGTTTGGGCTTTGCTGTTTTACTACATACACGCATGGGCTCAATACGACAAACGAGGTTGTGATGTTGTTTCCTTCTTTTTCCTCGTATTGGATCTCTCTCTGGTACTTAGAAACAAAACGCCGATTCGAACCTGGGCCTGGTTGACAAAAGAACAATGGAATCCAAAAACATTTGAAAACTTCCGGTTCAGCCTTGTCGGGGGTCTCGAGGGCGTTTGTAGAGCTTCTAGAATATTGTAGTTTGTATGGCTTGAGGGGTACCTTACCCGTCTGGAATTGATCAGTGTGTCTCTGAACATTAGACGGATATGTGATCTATGTAATCATATGAACTCTGAAGGTTGATTCAAGATTTATCAACGATAACCCAGGAACGCTCAATGCAAATGTTACTGTACAGTGCGGCAATGCCCTGCATAATTGCAAATCAGAACTACAGCTGCTCGGCACTAGCCACAAGCCTATCAAACAGCCCATCACTAGCCAACTCCGCAGGCCCAAGGACACGACCAACAGCACCAACAAGCCCAGTCAACCGTTTCCGGCGAATAGACTCCTCCAGCTCAGTACTCTTCTGACGAGCAACGTCAATGACAGCCGAGGGCAGATTTGCCAGCCGCGCAACATTCAACCCATAACTGCGATGTGCAACACCTTCGGCTACCTCGTAGAGGAAAGTAATCTCCTCCTCTCCGTCCTTAACCTCGCTCCCCGTCTCGGTGAACCGCATATGAACATTACGGAGAGCTTGGTCTGGGAAGGACTGTACCATCCGCGAGAGATGCTGATAGTGGGTGATAAACAAGGTGAGGGACCCTATCGATCGAACCATATAGTCGAGAACGGCCTGCGCGATAGCGACGCCGTCGTGCGTCGACGTACCACGGCCCAGCTCGTCGAGGATAACCAGGGACCGCGGTGTTGCTTGCTTGAGGATATCTGCTGTTTCGGAGAGCTCGACCATGAACGTTGATTCGCCGGCGAGCATGTTGTCGAATGCACCCATGCGGGTGAACACCGCGTCTAACAGACCCAGTCGCGCTGATGCTGCGGGGACGTAGGATCCAATCTGGCCCATGATTGCGATCAGTGCTACCTGTCGCACGTAGCTGGATTTGCCGCCCATGTTTGGGCCTGTGACGAGGAGGGCGCGCGTCCCGCCGTGTTGGAGGTTCGTGTCGTTGGGTACGTATGCGTCTGTGAGGAGTTGCTCTACCATTGGATGGCGGCCTTGTTCGATGTGAAGGCCTGCTTCCTCTGTGTACACGGGCTTGACGTAGCCAGGTTGTTGGGCTATTTCTGCGAGAGACAAGAGACAGTCAAGTGTTGCGAGGGACTGGACGCAATCCCGGAGGGTTTGGTACTGGGCCGCGATTTCGGCCAATAGAGCTGCAAATGCTTGGTCGCAAGCTGCTGCTAGTGCTTCTTTGTGTTGGTCACGCTCGCGAACGAGCCGGATGACTTCTGGTGTGTGGAAACGTGATACCCTTTTTGTGCCACTGACTTTGATCCACGATGCCGGTACGCGTTTCAATGCCGGTGAGTTGTTCTCGATTTCGATCAGATATTCAATGCCTGAAACTGTGGAGTACTCGATTTTGCCTCTCCCAATGGTCGAAGCCGCCTCATTGCGATGTTCTAAAAGGCTGTGCTCGATGCTTCCGATTTGGAGCTTATTTTCGCCGATCTCTTCTGTTTCTTCTGCTTCACGGAAGAAGGTGTACTTATCGTTAGTACGGGCGGCATGCATGTTGATCTTGTCTAAAAACTGAACAATGTCCTTTCGAATCGTTGGCAAAGATGCAATAGCCTCGCTCACTAGCGATGATTCAAAGCCAGTATGAGCGGGCGACTTGATATCTGCAAATTCCATTGCAATCATCTGCATGGCTTGAAGCACAGTGAGAAGTTCAGGCCGCGTGCACTGTATCCCAAATCAGTCAAAATACAGCATTGAACACACAATATGACCTCTTACCTTTCCGTAGTAAATGCGAATCAAGTTCTTCTCCAAGTCGCTCTTGACTTTACTTAGAAGACGTTGAACTCTTTCTACAGGACCCGCCCGAGCAGGATCACAAAGCTCTTCGACGGCATTTGTCCGTTCCTCAAGGCGCGCCTTGTCAAGCAAAGGCCGCCCAACCCATTGCCGCAGCATACGCTGTCCGAAACGGGTTTTGGTTCGATCCAAAGTCCAGAACAAGCTGCCCTTTGCCGAATGATCAGTCTGGTTTTGGTAAATCTCCAGGCTGACCAGCGTGTTCCCGTTTAAAAGCATATGTGAGCGAGCAGAGAAAGGCTGGAAGTATTTCGTGAGGTCAAACACATGTTCCAGCCCATACTCGGTCATATGCTCGATCATAGCAGAGAGGCAGATAGTCACTTGCTCCGGGAGACCAAGAACATTTTGAAGGAGCTTTGCGGCTTGGGCATCCTCTTCGGTGCTCGTTGCTTTCATCTTTCCTGCGTAGAATCCCGATACATGGCTGTGTGCCTCGGCAGCAGAAGTCTTCTGTTTCTGAGCACGTTCGAGACGCACGGCATCCCCGAATACATTCATTTTGCTGCCAGACAGATGCTGGACGAGCTTTTCGCTTGCTCGAGACATCTCTCCGACAATCAAGATTTCACAGGGAGCGATGTGTAATAATCGTGTCTCGATCTCGCTCCGCATGAATCCATCCTCAAAATCATCGTAGATAACATCACCAGTAGCCGGCTGCACAGCTACTATCCCGACGTGGACTCTCTCATCATTTCCGTGACCCTTACCACTGGACTCCGTCATGCAGAGCATGTACCCCGTGGCAGGTGAGGCGCCTCCGGCCGCCGGAGCAGGACCCTCAAGGCCCTCGGCGTCATCGATATAGGTTCCTTTGGTGTATAAGTTGGTCAACTTGCGCACAAACGGCGCATTGCGGTTGTCGCCAGCAGCCTTGAGTGCCGCCGTCTCAATCTGGCGCACCACGCCGACCTTGTGACCGGCAGTAACGAGTCGCTTCACATGTACATGCAATCGATGCACCGGGATGCTAGCTGAAGCAAAACGTCCAATGTGTGCTTCTGAGGGATCTGCAAAAGATTATTAGTATGGGAATACCCAATATACAGGTCTGCAGGTGCACTTACGTTCGTCGAATCTGAATTTGCCCGGGATGCACACAATGCCTAGTTCCTTCGCTGCAATGCGTGCGTCTTCTCCAAAGAACCGGAACTTGTATCCGACCTCAATCACCAGCACTGTATTCATATTCTGGCGTTTGATCTCAATGACCTGTTTCTCCATGGGCGTGAGTTTGCTTGTGGCCTTCTTGGCGCCCTTGCCTTTAGTTGGGGGAGGTGGAGGTTCATCATCTTCCTCTGCCTCTGCATCCTCAGCCTCGACGTTTGCGACATCGTTCACTACAGTTCTTCCAATCCCGACTTGACAGTCCGTTCCGCCGAGCTTCTGAACGAACTGCTTGTGTAGGTTCTCCTTCTCTTTCCTTCGCTTTTCTTGCTCCGGATCTTTATTCTCTGTGGGGGCTGGAGCAACGGTAGCGGAGCTTTGGAATTTATAGATGTCGGTGCGTTGGCTGCTCGACTGGGACGGGTGTTCGAAAGGCATACTTGCCGCAACTCGAATTGGCTCTTCTGCGTCTGTGTCGGTCGTCTTCGCCCGCTTTGGGGCCGGTGGCATAATATCCTCATCATCCTCGTCAACCCCAGCTGGGGCCGTATTTTCCTGCTGGGCCTCGTTCGTCTTCTCGATTGGTGAAGCTTGTCGCTTCTTGGGTGTTTTGGCCGGGGTGGCTTCGGAGTCCTTCAGCGCGGTTGAGGCGGGTTTTTGGGTGAAGAAGCTTGATATTGTCGCTTGCTTTCGCTTCATAGATGACGAGGGGGCAGATGATTGCGAGGAATGAGGCGCCATTTTGAGAAGGGAATTGCTCCCGCCGCAAGTGTGGTAGCGGCAATAGGGTGGGACGTCTGATTCTGAGGCTATGGAGGTGATAGAATTTGATTAAGCTCAATACAAATCATGTCCCATTTCAGCTTTGCTTTTTGAGAATGGAAAATGCTTTACTGTGAAGTTTCTCAATTTGCTCGAATCTCGACGCGTACAGAACGCGCTGAGGCGTTAATGGATTCTGACTCAGCAATTTGTTTCACCCGTGGTGAGAGGTCACAATCGCCTAGTTCCCTCCATCCTTGAATTATTTTGGTATTGACCTGAAAAAAGGCAGTCTAGGCATTAATTAAACTCCAATCTGTAAGTATTGATACCGACAATGCACCTCGCTTTGTTGGTCTTCATGCACTAAATTGCAAGTGACTCGTGCCATCTATATAATTTCTACCTCGTATATCCGTCAACAATCCCCAATGAGAGACACGAGGACCTTCAATCCGTCCCCGGATAAACAATTCCTCATTTAGCAAGTGAACAGAAGAAAAAGACCATCATTTCTATCAAAGCAAATAAAAAGACCTGTAGGCTACGGAAAAGACATAGAAGAAGACGAGCTTTTGGCCTGCGATGCAGTTTATGGATGAGAGACAACCTCTGAAGACATTTCGGCGGGAGAATTGGAACCAAAAGTGCTAACTGGTCGATAGAGGGGCTGTCGATGCTTTGCTCTGTATCAAGAAGCAATGTAAGAGGATTACTAAAGTGAGCTCAAAATACGATTCGAAAAGTGGACATCGTCAAGTGGGACTTTCAATAAGCAGAGTCTTAAGAGGGAGATCAAAATACTGGCTAGTGTGGCCCTTGAAACAAGTTGATATCAAAATAGAGCTCTATCTGTGACTATACTGCCTGCATATAGCAAATAGGTAGGGGCAAATGGAAAACCTTGGTAGTGCGAGGTGTTCATATTATGAATACTGGCTAATCATGATAGTGTACAGCATATCAAACAGCCCAACTGGGATGAGAACTACAAATCAACAACATGTGAATGACCACCCTTGATACAAAAGGGTAATGAGCCTTGGTCTGGATAGAAACTCTGTCGTCGTTTCGAGGAGAAATCATGGTAAAGCTACCATTTTCACAGCTTGCATGGTCTCAGTCTTCAGTTTCGAGTCGCTTGGTATCGGCAGTCAATTCGGAAAAGGTGTATGGTATCACGTCATTCGGGTCCGGAGAGACATCAGGATTCAAACAGGAAGTAATTATGAAAAAGGTAGCGGGCGAGAAGGTCTGGTTGAAACGGGGTCAATAATGGGGTTGATTAGTCGGCGCAAGTAACCTGATAAAGCCCGGGAAATTCCAAATTCTCCTCCGAAATTGTCTCCTCAGATGCAGGAGCTTTCAGGATTGACGACCATCCATCGTGGTTTGCTTCATTATCCTCCTGCTTGAACGGGTTGTCATAGGCCGGGGGCTTGGGAGCAAACAAAGGGTTGGATCGGTATCCAGACTTGAGATTGCCATTAAAAGGACCGCTGAGTCCAAGCAAAGACGGCTCATCAAAGTACAGAGTGCCGAGTTCATCAGGGCCAGTGCGCTTGGCGAATGGAGAGTACCAGCCGTGTGGACCAAGGCCAAAGCCAATTCTGCCCTGAGCATTCAAAATAGGCTCGATGTTCTCCTTGTTAGCTGATGTATGCGTAGCCTTCGAGGCACGAATTCCAGAAGCATTTGACTTGTTGTCTAAGAGTAGGCGGGTGGGAGTCAACGTGCCAAATTGTCCCTTCGATTCCATGTCCTGGCCCAGGTAAGTGTGTTTGCCTCCCTCGCCATCAGCAAACACGTTGAAGCCACCCCTCGCTCGCTCCCCAAATGTGTTGACAGACATCTCGAATTCCCCATCATAGCTAGCGTGAGTTGGGATGGGATCTGCCACACGGCGAGAACGACGGGGTGATTTGTAGTCTTCCTTAATTGAAACCTCGCTAGTAATTTTGCGTCGATTGAATACAGCAGATCTCTGTCGCTTTCTGTCCGCAGCGCGAGGCACGTTAGGATCAGCACGAGCCAGCGGAACCCGGGGGCGAGCTTGGCGCCGGCGAGGAACCGGGGTTTCTCCCTTTAATGGGGTGTCCTCCTCGACATTGCCAGTGATCACACGTTCTTTGAGAAATTTGCCCGAGGGAGAGAAGATCAGCTCGCTAGGCTCAATGATCATAGATGTGATTTCCATCTGCTTTAGCACAGTGCCATCCTTTTTCTGATTGCGCCGGCGACGCATAGCCTCAGTGGCTGCATCAAAACAATCCATGCCGGGCCAAAGAACGCCTTTGAGTCTTGCAATTTCCTCTGCCCGAGATCCAGTTATGCCCGATGACCGAGTGCGATCAGCAGAGTCGATGGAGGGGTTTGGGGTCTCCTGACCCATAGCCCAGTCCATATCGTCGGCCTTCCTCTTGCGTCGGGGCTGTACTGGCGTCACAGGGTACACCGAAAGCTTGTTGTTTCCCAATTCAGATCCGTTGGGCGGGAAAGTCTCAGTCGAGTGTTGGTCCATAGATGTTCGCACCGACCGGAGGATTGGCCCTGTGCGAGTTCTCTCATTGCTGTTCACAGCAGTCCAGCGGATTGGTGTAGCAGGAGAGTCTGCATCTTTCTTCTGTTGGCTATTGTATGTACCAGCCAAGCGTGGATCGATACAATCAGAAACCGGAAGGGCGGCAGGAGTGCTGAAGCCAACTGGCTCCAAGGTGGATTCTTGTTTGATTCTGGGTTGGCTTTTGGAAACATTTGGAGTCTTCTCCTCTGACTTTCTCTTCTTGCGTTGTTCCTTGGAATGCAGGCGAAGGGACAGCAGTGGACCGAGGTTATGAGCTTCGTACCAGTCATCGTATCGTTTCAACAGCTCGGCTGCTTTGGGGTTTGCGGTGCTGCGGACCTTCAGGCCGAATTGACTGGCCAGATGAGCTTTGGAGGCCACATGGGTCAGTAGGTGAGACAGGTCACAGAATTGAGGTCGCTTAGTGCAGATGATGCACTGGAGGTCGGGTTCGTCCATGGTCCAAGAAGAAATGCACAAACGGAACGAGGTACAAAAGGTAGGGGCAAAAGGACCCAATTATCGAAGGAAGAATGGCCTTGGGTGAAGGCGAAGGAACGATGATGAGATGAAGGGAATAGAAAGGCGGGGAGTTGGTTTGTTGACATCAACAGAACTGGTGGTTCTTGCCTATAGTTATCGTTCTTTATCGTTCTCACTACAAGGAAAGCGCTATCCATGCGGTCCCGAAATCGCCGAATAGTCACGGGATTATTGGAACTTCAATTCAGGAATAATACTTGCATTCATTCATTCATCATTCATTCAAGTATTCAGAGGTTGATATGTGCCACGATGTCTTAACAGCTCTTCGGCCATTGTGGGAGGATATGAAGCGGAATAAGTCAAAGTGGACATCATTCTCCTCCCGCATTGTACCCCGTGGTCCATGGGAAGAGAACGCTCACGGGTTATTAGATTGCGGGAGTGTTCTCCAGAAGAATTGGGTATTACAGCTCAGTATCAACTGATAAATCATCCTGCAAGGCATTTGGTTGTAATTGACTTGGGCATACAACTAGAAAGGTTAGCAGGTTATATAAAGGATCACTGAAAGACTACTCACTAAACAGGATCGATCTCTTCCAGACCATCAAACTTTAATAAACTCAACCCTGCAAGGCTGAAATGAGTGTGATAGACATCAACCATATTGCCGGGGCGGTCTGCAAAGCCACCAGAATCAGGATCCTAGCAGAAGTATTAACAAGGGCCCTACCAATATAAGATAACGATATCAACTAACCTGGCATTGTAGGACAAAAGCTGCAAGCTTCTTCCCATCGATCCAATGGAGGCGATCAATCATAGCAAGACTAGATCCCACCCACCAGGTATAACACGCATCAGCGAGCTTTTCTGGTCGGCCATTAAAGCCACCACTTTCTATCTGACGTTCACTGAGCCAAGCTCCAAGGCGATCCTTGTTCACGAGATCCATGCGACCAGCAATGGCTAATGCACCAATACAGGTAAACACCTGGCCAGCATGGGACTCAGCACCAGGGCGGATACCATAAGCACCATCTAGATTTTCACAGCTTTGGACGTGAGTGACGGCCTTGGGTACATCAACCAAGTCCATCAAACGCAACAACGACAGCGCATTGAGGGCACCATATAAGAATCGGGTATCAGTTTCACCCCACTGGTCTCCCATGAAAGAACCATCTGCGTTCTGAAGGCTTGCAATGACTGTGATAGTTTAGTAGGACAATTAATCTTGAAAGTGAGGAAACGGCGTACAAGACCCAACTTTCTCCTTGCCACCTCGGCCTTGCTTCTCAAGTTCATCGACAGCATCGATAGTGACCAAGATTTGAACCGCCGAGACGGTGTAAAGCATGTGAGCATCATGGCCGGGAGCAGCACCGAAGCCACCATTATCACTTTGGCAGGAGAGAACGAAGTTGATGGTCTCGTCTCGCGGCAGTGTATCTGGGTGACCCAGGATATGCAGGGCTGTTAAACCCCAGTAAACACCATTCAATCGAAGGTGTTCGGTCAGCCAATATTCTAGTTCATCTTTCCTCTATATTCGTCAACCATCAGACGATGTTCAGCCGATTTGTCAAGAAGCACGCACTGTGTCCAGGTTCTTAATGTAAGTCACATGCTTCGAAGTATGAAGTTCGGTGTCTGCGGGGCCTCCAGCTCTACCAGGGCCAGATACTAGTGCCATTTTTAAATGATGGAGGTGGCACAAGAAGGAGAGTGGTGATTGGTTGTGTTAGTAGATCAAAGATCTGAGAAACTGAAACTATTAGTAGCAAGGGCGGTGAGATTCATTCAGCTCATGATTAGTGTTCACGATGTGTCCAAGCACAAATTGTGGCTTATGCGCTAGCCCTGGAGTTATGTTAGGATGAGAGAGAATCCGGTTTAGTGTGTCATGGTTTTTGTGATTTGACCGCTCACGTGAGTGATCAACTGCCCTAAAGCCGGACTCGGCAATATAAATTATTATTTATAGGCTATAGGTTGACCATTTAGCGTTTACCACTCGGTAGAAATCCTGCTGATTGGGTGAACAAAAATATCAACATCCGTGCACAAAGCACTGTCATCCCCGAGGCGCTAGTTTGACATCCCCAGCCATGTTTCAGAATGGATGGAACCTCGTGTGCATGCAGGAAGGCTTGCGGTGTGGAAAACGCTATGAACTACAATATCAATTAGTGGAAATTGTTATCACTTTGCATGATTGTTTATGTTGTACTGCATAGGGTGATCATATTTCAATTTACCACATTGTGTAGATTCAACGGTTTTTTTCATCTATCCATTATTCACCTTTACCCGAGGACCACAGTGGGGGTTTCTTTTCAACCCACGCGCAAATCCACGCAAATCGTCTAACCTTGGGGGCTAGTGTGCCCCGGAGGATTTTCAGCGTTGTAGCTCCGAGTCTTCCCATGTCATACAAAATATTATAAGACAAACAACAATAATTGCACACCGTAGCACAATTCCAAGGTTGATGAATGGTCTCTGAAACAAAAAAAACCCCACCATAAGAGGGATCCATGGTCAAGTCGGTGATATTGGATCATTCTGATTCTTTACCGGGTCGAATATGGGTTGACCCGAAACCCAGGCTAATTTAATTTAGGAAAAAAAAGTGGATTCACGACAAATTCTGTGTATTTAACTAGTTGCAGCTTACCCCTGATCCTTCGAAGGTATCTAATCGGGTAAATAGTAAACATCTTGCTTGAATGTATAAAACCAGTAGACATGGTAAAGCCTATTGGATCTACAGAGATATTTACATACATCTACAACTTGCTCTATACTCCAATAACCTTTATAAATGCTGTCATCATAAAATTATTATAAACAATCGTGCTCCTTACCATGGGTTGTTATCAGGAAGCCAGGCACTCAAGTTCCGATCCACCAATAGAATCCTAGACCGACTGCAACGTAAGGCAAGCACATCATCCCGCCCGTGGCTCCAGCTGCCAGACCCAATGGCTCTGACCTACAAAAGTGGAGGGGCCTCTGATCATTTACACAGCCTTGATCTTCCAACGTTTATCATGTCCTTTGTACGTGGTATCTAGGTATGCATGATGGACAACTGAAATTGATTCTCGTCAATTTGCAAATTACACGTTGAAATAGGCCTAATTGATTGATATGTGCACTTGCAATGTCTATAATAGATTTATATTTTTTTTTAACAAATTTCACATCACAACTACAACGCACATACAACGCAATAAGCATGATGTTTACCCACCGTCAGATCCACGTCACGGTGTCCCTTGGTTCTCAATGACATTTCATCCCTTCAGGGGAATCAGATATGCTAAAGGGAAATTAACTGTTGATGATCCTCACCATTGTTTTTCTGTCCCCCTCATCTTTATCCTACAATCTTGGGTACATTATGTATAGATCTTATAATGTTTCATGTTCTCCCACGGATAATGCTTTGATATTATATTAAAAGAAACTAGCCTTAAAAATATAATGGAAAAAAAAGAAGCCTATTATTTTTCTCTCTCTCTCAAAAAAAAGGCTAGTGTGGCTTGAATCACTATTTGGTATGCTCTTCTCTTCTACCCTAGACTAGTGTGTACCGCTAAGTCTATTAGGAGTTCACTCAACTTTTTTTTCCCTTTCTCTGTGTACACGCCTTGGAAATTCTTCTTCAACGCCTGCTATTTATGTTATTTAGTAATTTCTCTACATATTTTGTTTGACCTTGATCCACACAACTCCTGTCTGCCCTTCCGCCCTGCCGATCCCCGAAGCGCCCAAAAGAGGGGGTGAACTTGAACAACCTCTTGGTCTCACGAGCGGTGGAAACATTGAAACCATAATATGAGGATTAATGGTGAGTGATCAGCTGAACGAGGCAGATAACCTGTCCATTGTCTATGCGATCTTGTTCCTGGCCTTGTCCTGTCAAAGAAAGTGGCTTCTTTCAACTCGGAATTTGCCTGCATATGTCACCACATGCGGTCTCACCTGTCTTTTTTTGGCTCTTCTTTCACATGTTTTTGATTTTGCTGACTAGTATATCTGGCGCTCCAGATCCCGTTTCCATACCTTGATTCAATACCCTGAACGTAAGCGCATTCGAGGCGTCATTCTCACCCCCGAGCGAATCGCTACACGGACCTCGAGCCGCGCCCATTGATCCTGGTACAAACACCTCAGCCGCATAGGTGACTTGCATTCGGCGCTGAAGTGCAACCGCCAGCCCAAGGATCATTTCATCTGAATCTACGGGTCTAGAACCCCCCACAACCTTGATCCTGAGCCTTCGCATACAGTTCTGGTTCCTCAATCGTCCAACATGCCAAATCGAGCGTCGACTGTGCCCAATCTCGACCTGAGCTCATTCAGGATGGAGTCGAAGAAGGATAAGATCTCATCGCCTCTGACACCGAATGACCAGAGTTCGGACGGTCCGAGTCCCCAGACGCCTCGCTCGCCCAAGTCAGCCTCCAGCTCTCCGCTCTTCAAAGGCGCAACCATTCGTCCTGTCACGCAAGACTCAAACAAGGCTACCAGCCCAACCTTCTCACTCTCTCCGCACACAGCCCCCGCCGGGCCTCCAACGCCCGGTATCACGGCCATTCCTCAACATTTTCCTTCTCCCAAAGACTCAAAACACACGCGGGATAAATCATTCTTCGGTACCCTCAAAGCACCTAGAACGTTACATAAATCACAGCGCTCCGACAGCTCGGAGAATTCGACTGAGCCTCCCAAAAGCAGAGGCAGCTCCAGAGAGCGCAGGATACCAATGACTACTAAGACATATGAGTCAACACCCGATCTTTTGGGGGCGCTTGCTCAATCAAATGAGACTGAAAGGACGAGTGAGCATTTATCCCAGCGCTCGCTTCTATTTTATCTAACAATTAATCTACAGATGGACACTCAGTCAACAAGAGCTCGCATCAACATCAACCAGGTACGAAGAAAGTCGGTACAGATCTAGACTCTGCCGCGCCTAAGAAAACTATGCGATTCGCGAACCTTCTCACTCGATCTCGCTCCATCCGAGTCGACGAATCATCCGGGAATAGAGCACCGGGCCGACGACCATCCACCGGTCTAGCCAAGCTGGACGAGTTCAATCAAGGCGCCACAACAAATCCACCTCGCTCAACGAACTTGCGACCCGAGCGCAACGTGAGTCGAGGAGCAGGCTTGCAGCCACCTGAGCGCCAAGCAGACGCCATTTCTTTGCGTAGAGAGCGCAGCCACGGCAACATGGTTGCATCTGGCTCACTGAGTCAAGTTTCCGGCGCCTCTGCCGCTATCTTCAGCAACCTCAAGTCATCTTCAAGCGGAGCTGCAGACCGAATTGGCAAGGCTGGAAAGGGCTTCTTTGGCAAAATTACTCGCAGCGGCAGCACCAATGAGCGAGAATTAATCACCGATGACTCTTACACATGCTCGGTGATTAACCTTCCCCTTATCGAACAAGCGCGCAAGACTCGCATTGCGAAGAAGTTGGAAAATTGCCGTGACAAAACCGAATTTTGGATGCCTGCCTTGCCATACCGCTCTATTGATTATTTGAACTTCAAGGGCTGCGAGGAAGAAGGTCTCTATCGAGTACCCGGTAGTGGTAGAGAAGTTAAGCATTGGCAACGACGCTTCGACACAGAACTCGACATCGATCTTTTCGAAGTCCCGGATCTATATGACATCAACACAATTGGGTCTCTCTTCAAAGCATGGCTACGAGAACTACCAGACGAGCTCTTCCCCAAGGCAACGCAAGCGATGATTGCCCAGAAGTGCGCAGGCGCCACGACAGCGCCACAGCTTCTGAAGGACGAACTCTCAAAACTACCTCCCTATCACTACTACCTCCTCTTCGCCATCACCTGCCATCTCAACCTTCTCCACTCCTACGTCGATCAGAACAAAATGGACTACCGCAATCTGTGCATCTGCTTCCAGCCCTGCATGAAAATCGACGCCTTCTGCTTCCAGTTCCTGGTCTGTGACTGGAAGAACTGCTGGCAGGGATGTTGGACAGAGAAGGAGTACCTCGAGATCGAAAAGAAGATGGACGAGCGTGACCAGAAATTGTCGGAGGAACAGAGACAGGAACAGGAACAGCACCAGGAAGCTACCAAGGAGAACCAGCAATCTTCTGCCAGTCATGAGCGCGCTATCTCGTCTTCCAGCAGCAGCGCCGATGAAGAAACTCCCCGCCCGGCGCCCTCGCGCATCCGAAAAGCTCCACCGAAGAATATCGAGACGGCGCATGCTCGCAGTGTCTCCCAGCTCCCTGAATTGGGTCCTCCCCTATCCCCTATCAAAATCTGAAATCGATCCTGAGTCTCCCCTTGGATACCAGGATCTCTGCTTGTGATTGGTTTTCAATTCGGCTGGTCCGTGTTTGGTCGTATCTGCAGGTACAGATAAAATCAGACGACTTGGTTTGCGGTTGCATTTCCTCCCTTTTACCGTTTTTATTTGATACCTTTACTGGCTGGGTATCTTTCATCGCCCTTTCCATCATTTGATCGCATCAGAGTGCATATTTGGTGTCTCAGCTCAGGTCTCCGATCATCCTTCTTCCATCTGTGCATACTTCTTTCTCTTGGTATCTACGACATTGTCGAATGGCGGCCGGCCGTTCCTACATATGTCATTGTGCTCTCTCGATCCCCTTACGCCCTCTCTACCTATATCCATCTCTCTCTCTCCGATTTATAGTCGCTTTTTCTTTTATTCTCTTTGGAAGCGCAGCACATCCTGTTTCATGCTTTACTTGATATTGCGACATCTACAGATTCCCCTCTGCGGTTGACATTGATTTTCATGCTTGTCTTATTTTTTGTCTCTTGTCCATTCGGTTCGCAATGGCGGCTGCTATTTATTCTTTTTAGCTTGACTGGCGTTTTCCTCGTGAGGATTTGTACAATATAAATGGGAAGGCATTTTTTTTTCGGCTCGATTATCTGGAATACTTTGTTACAATGGTTTACGCATAACCTCAGCAGATCAGAGTACAGGAGCCGTTCGAGTAGTGATAGATGCAATAAAAATGCTTTTGGTGAATCACGGTATGTCATGTACAAATTGAAAGTCCTTTACGATTCGAGTCTTGCACTCAAACCCAGGATACAAAAGATATCAAAAGACCTTGAAAGATGCTAAAGAGCCACTTTTCGTCCACAATACATGAAAAAGTCCATTCGACTCCCAACCCCAACGCCAGAAAAAGTAAAGCCAAAGGCCGAGTAAGAAGCAGTAGAAAGAGACAAATCAATCCATCGCCCAAGTCCTCACTTCGCCCGAGCAGGGTTCGACCTCTTCTCATTAGAGCGCTGCTTACGCTCATTGCGCTTGATGCGCTCCTTACGCTCAGTACGCGACATACCGCGGATAGAAGATCCCTGAGCATTAGCTTCCGCTTCCTTCTTCCACTTCTTCTCATCGACCTCAACAAGCCACTGGTTCTCGTCGTCCTTGTTCTTGCCCTTGTATCCCCAGCGAGGGAGCCACTCGCCGGTCGCCTCGTCGTATTGCAGCTTCTTGCGGCGCTCCTTGTCGTTGCCGGCAGCACCGGGCTTCTGGCTGAACTTGCCAATACCCTTCTTGCGCGCGAACAGCTCCCATTTCGTGGGCGCCTTCGGGGTCGGCAGGGGCTTGTGCCGAGGGAGGTGGATGTTGGGGGCGGGGAGGGTCAGGAGAACACCGTCGGACACGGAGGTTTTGATTTCGCAGGTTGTCAGGAGTTGGTTGAGAAGAACTTGCACGCCATCGCGGGCTGTCGCTTTCAGTGAGTTGTTTAGCGTCTCGTTGGGGTCAAGCTCCAGTGGGTTGGGGTCGTTGACTAGCAGGTGGCCCAGGTCGAATGTGTACGGGGTGGGCTTGGAGACGGTAATGGGACTGGGGGCGAGATGTTAGCTATTTGAGGTTTTTTTCGGGGTTTTTTGGGGGTCTTGATGTTTTTTCATCCGATATCAAATTTGGGAGAGTAAACTTACAGTCTCTCGGTCTTGGACGCAGCCGCAGCGGGCGCGGTGTTACCCATCTCGGTATCAGACATCACGATACTACAATTGTGGTAGACAGTTGATGTTCAAAGTGAATATCAAACCAAGAGAAAAAAAAGTTTGGTTATCAGTATCAAAGCCGCTTTTTTCTGCCATGACTAAGGTGGTATACCGCCTTTTTCTCTTGGGTGGGCGGAATTCGCATCAAATTATTATGAGCGAACTGACCTACTGTCTATCTACCCAATTCCCACCCACCTTTCATTCCAGTACTGGTTGTCCTATCACTGGCCGTGCCGGTGCCCCTGACAACCACAATGGCCTCCTCGTGGTGCTGGAACTGCCTCTCGAGGCTTCGACCAACGCCGCGAGCACTCCTCACTCCGCCGTCCGCAACGCCCCGGATTTCGAGCGCCCCCTTCCATTCCACCGCAGTGCAACATGCCCAACCAGCCAAGAAGAAGGGAGCTAGCTTGACTCCCATGAAGCACAGACAGTCCGCTAGCATCAAAAAGAAGAAGAAGAAGGTTGTTGAGCGTACACGTAATGCGGCCCCGGGTGAGCGCAAAGCTTTGCGGAAACGCATTGTCCTGAGCAACCCCAATGCCCTTGAAATTGAGGGCATGGTGGATATGTCCCCCGAGACTATGGTTGACTCCCGTCTCCGTGGTACTGTTCTCGGGTTGCCTGTTCCTATCATCGATCAATTGAGAACTGTGCAAGCGTTCCAGCCTAAGCAGGGTTGGTCGATCTTCCGTCGCCCTGGAACCGTTCTCCGCCGTGATACTATTGAGATGGCTCGTTTGTTTGAGCAGATCTCTGGGGACGGCGAAAATGCTCAGAAGGGCAAGGTCGTCAAGAAGATCATCACTGGTGTCAAGGGCTCTGGCAAGACGGTGCATTTGCTCCAGGCTATGACTATGGGCTTCTTGAAGAAGTGGGCTGTGATTACCATTCCCGATGGTAAGTACTGCGCAACGCATATTCATATTTTCAACAACGGACCAGCTACTAACCCATCAATTGTATAGCCCGCGATCTCGTGTCCGGTGATACCGCCTATACCGCAATTAAAGGAACCGAACCCGTCCAATACCTCCAGCCTGGTGCGGTCTCCACTCTGTTGACTCGCACTGTCGAGGCCAACCGGGAGCTCTTGGCCAACCTCAAGGTCTCCCAAAAGCACCCTGCTTTGAAGTGGCTGCAACCTGGCTTGACCCTCGAGGGCCTTGCCAAGCTTGGTTTCACCGACCCTGCCATTTCTTGGCCAGTCTTCCAGGCTCTCTGGACTGAACTCACCGCCACCACTCCTGCCGCAGGACTTGAGAAGGACTTCAAGCCTCGTCCTCCCATGCTCGTTACAGTTGACGGCCTGGCTCATTGGATGGTCGAGACTGCCTACCGCAACGCCGACTACAAGCACATTCATGCCCACGACCTCATCTTCGTCAAGCACTTCCTGTCATTGCTGAAGGACGGCGATTCTCTGAAGAACGGCGGTCTCCTCCTATACGCCACCTCATCCTCGAACAACCCCAACCCCAAGGCCCTCACTATTGCCCTGGACCGTCTGAACGCCCGCCAGGCCGGCATCAGCGCATCCTCGTCAGAATACCCCAACCCCCCAGCCTACAGTGGCGTCGACGAGCGCGTGATGGACCTGCTCAAGCCCAATGAGACGGCAGCCAGTCCCGTCGAGTTGCAGACTCTGGGTGGCCTGACCCGCGACGAAGCCCGTGGCTTCTTCGAGTACTTCGCCCGCAGCGGTATTCTGCGCGAGGTCATCAATGACCAGTGGGTCAGTGACCGGTGGACCCTGTCTGGTGGTGGTATCATTGGCGAGCTGGAGAAGCTTGGCCGTCGTATTCGCTCTGCATCTGCCTAAGTTTAAGGCTATCTTGCATTTCTTTCTCTTGTTTTATCCCCGGCTTTCAAATTTGTTCTTTGGGTTCTATACTGTATATCGGATGCTGAGGGTTTCCTTGTGTGTTATTCACCCATGTACTTTACAAATCTCACTTGGTCTGCTTGTGTCTGTATGCATATAATGGATTTATTTTGGAAAAGTTACCCATTCAACCTTCAATTCTTTCTCGTGCGATACAGTTCATACTAAGATGATCGGTTTCGCTTATCCTGTTCATTTGGTGAGGTTCTTATTTCTATTGACCTTCAATTTTAGTTCATAAAGAACCCGACCCTGATTCAACAGCTCAAGCATCCAATTCCTTAGGTTTGACAGCACGCACCAAATCAGGATAATCAAACTTAGCAATCGAGTTCAAGAACTGCGAGTTAGCAGGATGCGCCTCCTTGGTTTCTCCCCGGAACAAGAAATTCATCGGGAACCCAACATCAAACTCATAAGCGCCCTCAATCTCCTTAACATCCTCATCCGACAACTCAAGCCCAAGAGCCTGAATATTACTCTCCAGATGCTCAACCTTGCGCCCACCAATAATAGGCGACACATAAGGCGCCTTGCGCAGCACATAAGCGAGCGCAACGCTCGTAATCACAGTCCCGTGTCGCTGCGCAACACTCTCAAGAACCTTCGACACAGCAATATCCCGCTTCGTGGCTGCTGTCCCGCGCCCGGGATTATTTCCAGACTGCGAAATCTCCTCCCACTGCGTACTACTCTTGAAGTTGCCGCCGCCGAGCGATGCCCACGGCGCGAGACCCATGCCTTCGGATGCAGCCATTGGGATGATGTCGCGCTCGAAGTCGCGCTCCGCGGCGTTCCATTTGCCCTGGTAGACGGAGAATGGGCGGAGACCGTGATCACGCGCATCTGGGGTTGTTAGTGGGTCTTTTATTGAGTCTTTATGGGGTCTCTGGGAGAGAGAAGGCTTACATTGATTCGCTTTCGTCACGACCCAGGCGGGTGTGTCGCTGATGCCTAGGTAGAGGACTTTGCCCGAGAGGACGAGCTGGTTCAGGGAGGTCATTACCTCTTCGATAGAAGTGCTGAAGTCCCACCAGTGGACGTAGAGCTGGGTCAATCTGTTAGTTGTAAAGAGCTATACAACGTTGCCTATTGTCCCATAGCAGATAGGTCGATTGGGACATACCAGATCGATGTAATCGGTCCGCAACTTCTTCAGACTGGCCTCAAGAGACAGCTTTAAGCTTTTGGCATTGTTGCCGACGAAGTTCGCTTGGATCTCAGACGGGACGTTGCTCCGGTAGCCGGTGGTATACTTCGTAGCGAGGACGATCTGGTCGCGCACGCCACGGGCTTCCATCCATTCACCGAGGTATTTCTCCGAGTCTCCGTATTGATAGTTGTTGGCTCTTCGCTTTGTTAGTGGGGTTCTGTAACAAGATTCAGCAACAATTGCTATACTTACGTGTCGATGAAGTTGCCTCCGTTGTCGTAGTATGTATCTAGTATCTTGAAAGACGTTTCCTTAGAACATTCACCGAGTCTTGCTTTCCTGTTTTACCCTTTAGTTATGTTCAAAGCAGTGGACTTCTACACGTACCAGCCTTCACCAAAGTTCATGGCGCCTAGGCATAGTGGGCTAACCCTAACGGCGGCAGTGGGAGCGAGCTGACGGTAGCGGCCGAGGTGAGACTTGGGGACATTGGCTGGGGCAAACATTTTGAGATCAGAGTATAATATGTTTTGAGGAAGAATGTACAATGTTTACAATATTGCAGAAATTGATGCTTTTATACACCACTCGTCAGGTCATATGCGGGGTTAATTGTGAATTATTAATCTGCAACTCCTACTCAGATGGACTTTACAATTAAATCCTAAGTCCGATCATAGTCATTATATAGCTCGAGGAAATTCATTGGCTGCGTGTTTCAGCTATGTGTCCCTAAACGAAGGATTTCTCTTGCCAATGCTCTTGAAGATGGCTCAAACATCAACACCTTTCCAATAGTCTGCCCTAGTTACTTGAGATCCTCTGTGAAGGTGCCAAGGGTCAAATGTAACTGTTCCCTTCTGATTGATACTGGAAGGTGCCTTACTATAGGCTGTTGTATTGTAAAAATTCCCCTACAATAGTTAATATTCTCTTTTTATATCTCATTTTATGTCTCTATATTCCCTTTCTACTGAAGCTAAACCAATTCCTCTCTATAACATGCCTCTATTCATTAATCTTGACCCCTATAAACCTTTCCAAAACAAGGCACAACCCTGCGGGGAAAAAACGCGTATTTGAGCCTTGGCCGCTATACACCTTCGCAGATCCTCTTTGGTGAAATAGAGCTTGTCCGAATGATTGAAGTAACATTCCTCTAGCCATTCCTGCAGGTCACATACATCTTCTGTGGTTCTGGCGTCGCTTAATTTCATCTCAATCCACCTCTGGTGCTACCTTTCGGGTAGTTTATGACTTGTCGCATTGATCCGACGAGGATCGGAGGTGTTAGCATAAAGTATCAGAAGGTAGTTGGCCAATAAATATTTATAAGAGCTATTATACTATGTCTGTTAATGAACTATATAATTTTAACCTCGAATTGTACCACCTGCTATATATCCTATACTCTATAAGTTAGCACAATAGTTAATAGGATCCTAGAATACAACCTTGGGTGCTCAAATAGGTAGAGGCGTATATAGCGTTGAAGGAACTTCATTGTGTAGGATTGATCCCCTATTTTAGTTAGCTAGTTCAATCAAGCTTATAGATTAACTCATCTGCAATGTATAATCCAAAAAGTCTAGAAACAGCCAGTACTCACCTCCAGGGCCCGCTACGCTCTGTAAACACGACGCCAAGGCAGGTGGATAGAAGAACTCATGGACAGCGTACGGAGTATAGTGGCATGATATGTGAATGAATATTTAGAGGATTTGCCACATCTTTAACCCAATGCTTGCCATTTCTCTCTGTGCACGGGTGCTATCAACCAGTCACCTAACTAGCATCCTTTAGAACGATGTCACCGTCACCACCATCGTTACCTTCATTGCTACCATCACCAACAGTTCTGGCTGCCCGCGTAGTCCATGGCACTTCTTCTGGTTCGTTATAATTTTGCTTAATTTGAAACTCAGGGTGATTCGCATTAATCGAAGCCACCAACTCTGTAAGTTTCTCATTCCTGCCCCCTTTGGCCATACGATCGCGTCTGCTTTGCAAAGGTTTGTTACGGGCAATATACTGAGCGGCCTTCGGACGAAAAGTCGGGTCTTTGGATGGGTTATAATCGCCCGTATCATCACCGTCATCATCTCCGTAACCTGGTGCATCAGCCGCTGCATCAGCCGCTGCATCACCGCCAACACCACCAGCACTACCAGCACCAGATCCACCAGCTTGTCCATGTTTAGCTGCAGCCCAATCTGCCCGCGCTTTTGCCTGGTCGGCAGCCTTACGCTCGGCAACCCTCCGGCGGCCCGCATCGGCCTTGCTGCCAGGACCAGTCGCTGTGCACTGGTCGCAGTTGCAACCCTTTCCAAGCAGCCGCATAGCGTGGTGCGGGGCTTGGCCTGGGTACATAGCAGGGAAATATCTATGCTGGTACGGGATGCGAATCTCTGTGTTGGCCGCGATGTCCTGAGTTGCGAAGACAACGACGCGGTTTTGCACCGTGGTGTCATACCCCCAGCTTGCATTCTCGCTTTTACGACAGGCATGGTTGAACATGCTTAGTCCGGGGAAGAGGTAGAGATCTGTGATAGATGGCTTGGTGAAATCGAAAGCGTGAACCAGAGTTCTCGTCTCATCTTGTCTTTGTTGGCTTGGCAGTTCTTTTATACCATCGTGTTCTGTGAACGTATTCTTGTTGCCTCGCCGATCTGGATTCCAAGGTACAGCGTTGATCAGTAGTTTCCGCAGCACGAGCTGAAGGGTCCAAGTGTCGAATGAGAAATCTCGGAAAATGTCCACTCCAAGGGCTTGGAGGATATCAAAGGGCACGCGGATATTGCCAGACATGGTAAATGGGAACCAGCTTCCATGCCAGGGCTCGCCGGCATCGGTTCCGCTTTGGAGAATGAGTAACTCATTGATCTCATGGGGCATAAGGTTGGGATCAGCTTGACGGCGATGAAGCGTGAGTTCCATCACGCTCTTGAACAGTAGACCCAGAAATGTTCCCTGCTCTTCATGGTGTGCGGTGTAATAGTCCTTGCCTCCCCAATATTTGATGTTGGCTCGCATGCTGTCTTGTAGCCAGCCCCATTCAATGTCTTTGAACTCTTCGAACGCATATAATTCAGTAGCAATCTCCTTGCATCGTCGAGAGGTGCCAGGTAGCTTTGTGTGATTATCATGACAGAACAGCGGTGCAAGCATGTCGTTGCGTATGCCCGTAGTTTCTGCGTGTACCATGCTTAAACACCAGCAGTTTAAAGGATGGTTTGCTCCGTTTGGATTCGGCACAAGGCCTCGTATGTAACCCCAATTATCCTGGATATGTTTAACATTGGCTCGAGCTATCGGCGCTTTACAATTCTCACATCGTGGGTCGTTGGAGGGCAGATTTGTCATATCTCCATCCAGTATGTTGGGGTGGAGATGTCCACGGATGACAGGCTCTTCGTAATGGAACAGAGTGCCTGCGGGGATAGCCGCCCTAGCAAAGACCCCCAAGCCATTGGGGCTTCCATCCTTTGCAAAAACTGGTCTCACCTCGCACAAATGGGCAGGCATTTTTGCATCTGTACTCGAGGTAAAAACGTTTGCATTCACCAAGTCGACGAATCGACCGGCTTGGCGGTTCACGTCTGTTTGTTGATACGGATATCGCACTGCACCTGAAATGCATCCTTGCATCCATTCATGCCCATAAAGGGTTGGGTGAGTCGCTGAGGGGTTGATTTTTCGATGCTTCATTGTTGTTAAGACAATCTCTACCGCCTGACTCCGTTTCTTCGGAATCTCCATATCGCGGAATTGCAGGTTCCTTCTCTCGTGTTGCTCCAAAAGAAGTTCAAAATCATCCCAACAGTTCATTGCTGCCAGACACAGACTGATGATGTTAGTGTTGGCATTGAGTACCGTTGGAATGAAGTAGTTGATGCCGTTGGCCTTTCTCATTCGAGTCACCTCTGGTGTAGTCGCGACCCTTTGAATTCTGCATCCTGCCATCATGTGCATTTGGATAGCATCCCAGACCCTGGTATAAAAGCCGGGCCGCTTGTTTCGTTGAGTGGCCGTTGTCAAAACTTCGCAGAGGAGGTCAGAGCGATAGGCGTCTCCAATGGCTAAGTCGAAAAAGCCTTGTTGATAATAACAGTACGCACGGCTTGTCCA
Source organism: Penicillium soppii (assembly GCF_028829465.1). NCBI lineage: Eukaryota > Fungi > Ascomycota > Eurotiomycetes > Eurotiales > Aspergillaceae > Penicillium > Penicillium soppii. Next base: position 2,995,143 of record NW_026643234.1, read on the forward strand.
GTAGGTGGGGTTGTACGGATTCAGATAAATGGCCGAGGTATACATGTCAAGAGCCGTCAACTGGGTATTCGTCGCGGGTGAGAGTATCGGCGCTGTACGAGAGATGCCCCATCGGGACAGGTCGCTTTGTCTCACAACCCCGACAAGCTCATCAACTTCATACCGCCAGAGACGTTCTTGGAGATCTTGCTTTTTTCCAGTCGTAGTAAGACCTCTTACTTCCAGTTCGTTTCTCAGCAATGCAACCGTCCATTGCGTCTCGTCTTGGACGTTGCGGCCATTCACAAAGACGTTTTCCCGCATCGAATCCAAGCCCTGTATACCGTTGTAGACCTGATCCAGGCCCTCCTTGGCATAATTGGCTTGTGCATCCTCGCGCGATACAGGAATAAATGGATGGCTCATCAGGTGCTCGTAGACATTGTGAGCTAACACATGCAGGTCTGCATCGCGCTGCTCGTCGGCTGCACGTTCATAAGGTCGGTTCCGGTGATTCTGCCAGGCAGCCCTCAGATGATTATCAGGCTCTGCCCAGAATCTACGGGCCAGAAAGGCGTTGTCTTCGGTTAGGGGCTCGCCGAACTTGATCTCGGTGAAAAGGGATGGCCGTGGTGGAAGTTTGGATGGCAAGAGAATAGAATGACCGGGAAACTGGGCGTAAATTGCTTCGGCTGTCCCGGCTGGCACCTTTGCTTTAGCCATGATTTCAGAAATCGATATAGAAGAAGGTTGTCTTGTGTATAGTACCAGGCGATCAAAAAAAGGTTGGACGACAATCGGTGAACTTGAGATTGATCCAGTCTATCTAGAAGTATTTGATTTGTCTCATCACATATATGCTGAAAGAATCTAAGATTTGAAAGAATCTCGAATAGACAAAGAAAGGGGATATCGTTCCATGTTCTTTAAAATTTGTGTACATAGAGAATGACCGAAATCAACAAAGGAAGCCCTACTAGTGATTCGAAATGCTCGAATGCTCGAGTATACAGTCAGATGAAATAGAACCGAGGATGTGAGCATATGTAGATATAAAAGAGCGATATCAATTATATATATGTACGATTATATAGGTCACAAGTATGTATGTAGACTTAAGTAGTCCTCATGACCTAAGTAAACATGCGGCAGACACTTACCTTGTATACTCTTTGGGGGCCGGCCCCAGTCTATCCGCCTTGACACAGAATCCTTCAAAGCTCTTTCACTTTCACTTCTAAAGATATTTCTTGTCTTTGTGGATTTGTTTTGCTTACGATGTATGGGGATTCAAATCGTCCCCATCATTCATCACAACCAGAATGGAGGCTCGGTCAACCATCGCAACAGCCAGGACCACCGCCACCACCTCCACCACCACCACCACCACCACCTCCTCCACCACGTCTGCAAGCTTCATACACACCAGCCATTTATGGACCGATCTCACCGGGTCCGAATTCGAGGGTATCGCCAAATGTCGCGGATACAACCACGTGGGGAGTGCGGTTCAACCAAAATCAAGGCCCCCCGTTGCCGGTAAGGCTGACAGTTCAGGCGTCAAATACGGGAAAACTGACAGTCGCATAGCCTCGACCTTCAACTACCAGTGAGCAATCATACAACTACGCGCAACCGCAGCAAAACCTATCTCATGCAAACCATCCCTTCATTCCACCCTCCGAACCTCACCCGCCTCCACCTGCATATACACAAATAAACGCTGTGCCGCCGCCGCCCCCCAAGATCCCTCAACATGCGCCAACACCACACTATGGCCAGGCGGCGCAACCTCCATTGCTCGCGCAGGGCGTAGGGCCAGCTGCGATGACAGGGTCTTACCCGTTCCGGCCTCCGCTCAACACAAACGCATCCTCCACGGGCGCATCGGCTCTGGGCGTAGGAACACCGTCAGATTGGGAGCATCTTGGTCCCACCCCGGGAGATTTCGACGATGCAGCTTGGTTCCCGCCTCGGAGGACGCCCTCTCCGCGACAGGACTCTGCCCAACTGTCTTCAGCGCCCAGCGGTATGCCTAGTGTGCCCGTGACAAACCCATCTGACATGCACTATCGCCCAAGAACAGATACAACCGAAACATTTTCCAGCACCATTTCTGGGGTGACGCAGATAGGACAAAATAGCGCTGGGTCACCGGTTAGTCCATGCACCTCACAGGGAATGCCAACCCCGCCTCCGTTGGTTCGCATGGACAGCACCAACCCTGCTATATCTATGGTCGGGCGCTCGGACACTATCGATAATGTGATCGATGCATGGGTTCAACCAATATCGCCTGCACCGAAACCAGTCCAGCACGAGCGTCAGGGCTCAACGGGTGAGTCGCAGAATCCCGGGCCATTTACCCAAACCAGCCCGATTGAGCGTTCAGAGTCGGTGCACGTCAACTCGTCGCCTGCCGAGCATCTGCGATCGAACTCCAGTGTCTCTGCACGGGTCATTGGAAGGTCGGAAAGTGCCGCTCCGCCGAAAAATCCTGATCCCTTTGAGGATTTGGATCCCTGGTCCAAGTCATCTTTAGAGCGCTTTGTCGCCATGCTACGCAAGGAGGCAGTGGCCGACTTGGACGAGGAACGGTACAAGATCTTCACTGCGTTTATGGCTAAGGAGATGAAGCTTCGGGAGATTCTTTATGGCATTGAGCATGAACCGGAGATCGCTCAGGCGCCTCCGCGAGCTCCTGACTCTGTTGTTCAGTTAGCACCAATTCCTAACCAGTCCAAAGCACCTATCGAGTCGGGACTTATACCAGTCTCATCAGAAGATAACCCGCTCCTCTCGGCGACAACTACAACAACAGAATATGAAGATGATGATGTTACCAGTGAGTACAGTTCAGGTGGTCGCCCCATTTTCGCCGGGCGACGGAACTCGCAGTATACTCCCACTTTGTCCACGCTTCCTTCGGGACCAGAGCGAACATCTAGTCTGTCAAGAGTTTCATCGTTTCCCATATCTGCAGATCCGCAGAAGCAGATCCTAGAGCCTCTGACCACAAACCCTCCAAGGCCCATATACACTCCATTCCAGTACACAGAGGGCCCCCAGCGAGGCTCGGATAATCTCACATTTGACCGTCCAGCCTACCAAGCGTATTCCGATCTGCGGCAGGCTGCTGTCAACGGGCGAGTTATGTCGAACGGGCCAATACCCGCAACTCGATCGACATCTAACCCTGCAATCGTCTCTCCAACTTTGAATGAACAGGATGAGACTTTCCTCGGTCTCATTCGCCACAAAAGTGTCGCTTACACTACGCCTCCTGAACGAAATGCTACGCCGCAAGCATTACTGCCAGAAGCTTTTCAGAAAGGCCGGCCTATTAGTCTTGTGGAGGATCTACGTACTATGGTTTGGAAACCTCTGGACAACCAGTCTGAAAGCCCTTGGCACATCACCACTCGGGGAGGTCTTGAAAAGTTCCCTGATGATTTCTCGTATATTCGACAGGCTGCAGATCGGTGGGAAGCAAAAGCGTCTGTCCGACGGAAAAAGCTGGACCAAGAACGTAAGCTTCGTCAAGAAGAATCCGAGGAACACATCGATGATCTTTTCAATGAAAAATCAATCGGATACGCGGATATCAACACCTTGGAGGAAGAGTTTCGACAAACCGAAGCTCGAGTTCAACTGGAGGAGGAACGGCAAGAAGTGGAGGATTTCATCAAGCAGGTCTTCAACCCTTTAGACGAACACTTGAAAGAGGAGATTTCGTCACTTCGCAAGTCCTACGATGCAGCTCTCAACCAACTTGACCGCGACCAAAAAAGTCAGAAAAGCCAAGGCCCCACCACAGAGCGATTCAGCCCATCGGTGACCATGAAAATGGTCAACGAAATCCATAGTAAGCTTGAGATGCGGTTCCAGAAACGTCTCGAGATCGCACTCGACTGTGAGCGGCGCCGCAAGAAAGCCGAGCGACGCCCTCTCGTATTCATGGGCGATATGCCCGGTCTCCGAAAGCTAGACGGAGAATTCGACCAGATGGAACGGCGCAACATTCTAGAAGCATGCAAAGACCGTGACGATCGCGCAAACCGTCTCATGGACTCCTTCGACGATGCAATCTTGCACGGGCTAGGTATGAACCAGAGCCTCCTAGACGAGCTTGCGTTGAAAGCAACGCGGTTAGACCCAGCCGCGCTGCGCGCCTCAGGCCTGCCAGATTCTGAAATCGAGCAGATTCTCAAGTCCGCAGCGACTTTCGCGGCAACACTCCTAGCCGACTCGGAGGCGATTCTTCGCAGTGCCGGGGTTGCGGACATGGCCCTCAACGACGCAGACTACGGGGTCTCCGTCGCCGAGGCGAGGTATGCGACTTCGGACCCGGAAATTTTCCGTCGGCTGGCTGAAGAGAAGAAGAAAGAGGACGAGAAGATGCAAAGTGAGCTAGACTCGAAGTTGCAGAGTATTCAGAGAGGACCTGTGCAGATCAAGACGTCGATTGAGAAACTGCTTCTGGCTTTGAAGAATAGCCCTCCGGGCGAGGCTCGGCGTTCTCCGGTTCAGCGCTCTGCCTCGCTCAGTCCTCCTGCCAATGTGCCTCTGCCTCTGAGTCTTCGCCCTTCAACTACCGCTCCGGGACCGACGAGTCCTCCGCCCTTGAGTCCTCATTCTGACGACGAGTTTGAGCACAAAGAGAGGCTCCGGAGGGCATTGGAGGAAGCTAAGAAACGCAATGCTGCTAGGAATCATTAATTTTTGTCTCCTATCGTTGGAAGCGGGCAGAACGGTGGATTCCATGATGCGACGAATTTTCTTCAAGTTTGACAGACCCTTTCTGTCATTTCTATTTATCTTTAGCTTTGTTTTGTGATTTCCATAGTTGATACCCACATTGTGCAGTTGTACTAGTTGAATGAAGACTAGGCGAGAATGGCAATATTTTGCACACACAGCTATAATTCTCCCTAGTTCTTCCTATGATCTATGTAAGGTCTATTTAGTTAGTCAAAACAATGTGTCTGTCTACATGTACTTTAAATCCCTCAAGAAACCAGGCTAAATCCGAGCTCGAAACAAAAAAATGTGCCGGAGTATTTATCCTGTTACACACAAATTCCCTGAAAATTTCAGACACCGTAAGCCTCTTACTGTGTTTATCACACCACCCTTCAATCCCTCTGCTCTTCCAAATCTCTCCCATCTTTGCGAGAAACCGGTGTTTTCCGAATCGCCCATCGAATCGCGCCACAGTGGCTGCGTCATCGGGGCCAAAATAAGTCAAGTGATTGAACATTCATGCAGGACGAAAAATAAATAACGCACGGACAATATCTTTAACCCATCGCAAAGCCCAAAGTAGAAGTTGGAATTTACCCTGTCAAGGTGAAAGTGAAACCACAGACCAGAGCAGAGCCCAATTTCAGGCGCCCGGGATGGCGATTGGCAGACGACAGCCAAGCCCTCGAACTAAACTAGACGCCAAAAGCTGCCGATCAACGTTGCGCAGTCAAAACTGTCTGCCCTAGAACTGTTCCAGGTGCTTGGGCCGCATTAATTTGCAGGGATGGCAGCATAACCCTCAACTCCAATACCCAATCTGGCAGGTTCATTGTGCCGCACTGTCTCCTGCGCGCTGAGCTGTCTCCTGCGCGCAAGTCCGCATTCGCTGTCTGGCGAAACAATATCGATCGACTCCCCGCAGCCGAAGGAACATTCTGCGCACGCAGGACTGGTCCACCGGGCTGGTCTTCTCACTCGGTTTTCTCTGGATCCAATCGTGACTCTCAGCGCTATATGCAAGGTGGGTCTCTGTTGTCATTGACCTTGATGGAACATTGATGCGGCGACACTAACGATGATGCGGCGACAAACATGTTGCGGCTGGACTTGATTTCCGTCGGCTGGGCGACCCTTGGGAGATTGAGATACGCGGGATACGCTGAACGTTTTGGTCAGTTTACCCCTGCTCGTATGCAACGATATGTCACATTCAACCACGTTGGCCACGTTTTTTACCAAAGGTTCTTAGTGTGTTTCAATTTTCTTTGATGGATGTTGCGTGGTCCAGCTGCGGCTCCGGGCAAAAAAGAGCCTTTGGGTTCCCCGACCTATCCGGAGATTGATGGTATCCTAGCAATTCTCCACCACGCAAAATGCTAGGGTACAATTGTGACCAACGAAGAAGGTCTTGTTCCATTGGTGGATCCAAGTGATATCGTTCTGGAGCTCCGAAAGAATTCCCATTTTCTATTTCGGTTGGGCGACGATCGTGGTGTTGTGTCTCCAGATATTGACACCCTTTCTGGAAGGTGCAGCAGTTCCCTGTCCTGTTATCTGCCCGGGATTTTCTCCTCCGTCAATTCCGTCTGGCCAACATCGTCTACTGTGCAAGTTCTGCATTGGCCAATAGTAGAACCCATACGACATTCGGGGATCAACAAACATACCGACTTAAACTTTATGTCGACTCTCTATTACATCGTACATTCTTTGACGGTTGCATGTATGCTTCTTAGCACTGTTTCAGCGCTTTTGGAAAACCTATCTGCGTTAGACTCTCAAATCGTATCCCCTGCCCCGGGGCCGACCTGTGCCCGGGAGTCTCAGCCACCAGACCCCAGATCTTTCCCATAAGATCATATTCCCTAGTGAGTGTCTGTGCGCTGCACGATGCTGATCAATGAGGTTATCAGGCATAATTAAATGGTGCGGCCTTGTTAAGACATCATATCCCTTCTCCTGCGGCATACCCCCAATCGAGCACCCTCTTCGCCACTTACCGATGTTTCGCACTAAGCGCCATTGGAGACAAAGGGAGAGTTATTTTTTTGATTAAAAAAAGTACCCCAAAACATGGTGATGCACATGTGAATCATATCGAATTTTCCGCAGTGAAAGCGAAAGATATGCGAGAAAAAAAGCGCGAAGTCACTAATTATTTAAAGCGGGCGCCAGGGAAGCCCGATCCATGGTTCAGTGTACCCGCTTTCGTCCATGGGTCGGAAGAACTCTGTGTACTGACAGGAACATCCCCTCTTATTGAAGGCCTTCTTCTTTCTTTTTCGCCATGTCCGCTCCTACACGCCAATTCCACAGACTCTCCATCGGTCGAAATATGCCTGATTCGACGGCCCTGCCTGCCCGCGGGCAGCCCCATCATTCCCACGACAGCGAGGGTGAGGATGGCTCGTCGGTGGAGAGCTCCAGCGAGGAAGGGGAGGAGGGGGGGAAGAGAAAAGCAGTGACGAAGGCGAGTCGGAAGAATCGACTGGCGTATCCGTCCTCGCTCCCTCCGGTATCACCTACGATCTGAGCCAACTGGACTCTGAATCTGAAGCCAGGGCTTTCGTGGGCTTGACGGGCAGCTTTGACGTAGTCAACTGTCGTTCCACCTCCGCCGGGTATGTCTTCCAGCTACATGATCGGCCACAGGTCCACATTGGCTCGGACTCGGCGACTTGTACCTGCTCGGGCTTCCAGGGTCATCCAGAGGGGGCGTGTCAGCACATTTTTGTGAGTACGCTCTGGGCTAGGCATGAGGTGAAAAACTAGATCTCATGCCTGGGCTTCATGTCTGGAAAACTAGAGAGCCAAAAACGCTGATACTAGCCCCTGAATAGTGGCTCGTCGACCAACTGCACAGCTGCTTTATCCAAGATCCTCAGTCGAGGGAAGTGTCATTGGCTCCGGACGGACGCCCGGAACGCCTTCCACCCATAGAGGAGCTCTTGAAAGGCAGGCTGGAGGCCGTTGCCACGCAGCTTAAGTGGCAGTACTTACGGGACGAGGGCGATGACACAGGCACAGGAATGACGCGCACCGAAAAGGTCCGAGACATCCTCTCTGCGTTCGACCAGAAAACCCTTCCTGAAGACTTCCGGCGAGACTTGAATGAAACGACCCAGCAAGCGCGCACCGCAGAGCAGTGCGTTGTACAGGGAGACTTGAAGGCTACAATGTTCCGGCTGGCAGTGCACGATGATGGAGTTTTCAACAGTCTGTGCAAGGCAATGCCAGCAGGTGCGTGTGCGGCCATTTACTTCGACAAAGTCCAAGACCAGTCCCGTCGACTCTTAGCCGACTTCGACCGCTACTGCACCATGCCTGAGCCACATGCCGACCCTACGAGCTCAGGTGGTCTCATGGGAGTTGACGAGGTCGTGCTACAACTCCAGCATTCAGTGGCCCGCATCGCAGCCAACATTGCAGCCCGCAGTCCCCACGGCAGCGAGGGCGCCGCCGAAGCCCTCGTGTCTCTACTGGAGTCTGTAGTGGCTCGTAACAACGATCCCCTCGAACAAAACCGCTTCCGTGACTCCTTCAATGGCGAAGACGAAGACCAGCGCAATCTGTATCATTTGCTTATAGGGTCCGTCGAAACAGACTCCGAAACAGACGCGCGGCACTTTGTTCTTCGCGCGCTTGATTCTCTGCCGCCGGTGGATCTTTATCAATTCGTTAAACGGCTGAGCGACATCCTTCGCAAGATCGAAGTCAACCGTGCCCCCAAACAATATCTTCTTCATCTTGGCTCCTTGATACGCACTGCTGAGTCTGCTGGAGTGATGGGATCGGGACAGAAACGACCCGCGGCTGGGAATGGGGGCTCCGGGGGTTATTCGAAACGCACCCGTTGAGTTCTACGGGATACCGAGGATATTCTTCATACGTTTGCTTTTTATTGTTCTGGGAGGTTATCGTGTTTATGTTCATCCATTGCAATACCCCCTGCATTTTATGACTTCATGTTCCAGCGAAGAACGTCAGTTCTTTTTTTGCATATCATGTCAACTACGTGTTTCGATGTCCATACATATGATTATGAGAGCTGTTATTTAGCTGTGTTTTCACTGTGTTCTCATCAGGTCCCCATCTCACAAAATTCAAGCTATCATGACGTGAACTGTCTGTCCCACCATGGATACTCAGAATAGCCACCAAAAACCATAACCTGGACCGTCAAGTCCACGGAAGCAGCAGTAGTACCAAGACTCACAATTGATACCAAAACTCGGGAACAAGGCTCCAAGGTCGAAAATATCAATCCTACCGTATGACCACGTTGAAGGCAAATACCATTCCCATGAAAAAGGGTCATCACATGAAATCCCAGTGCTATGGTCTGGGAATCCGGATCCACGGTACAGGCTGAGACCATGGACATGTCAGCACTTCCAAGGGGTAACTTAGTCCGATTCGAGTCAAAATTCCATGGGACATCCCTCGGTAGAGAGTGGGTCACCCACACATACCAAAAATCTAAAATGGGGCTCGGAAGATTGTGCCTACCAGTACGAAGTAGCTATCTAGCTAGGTAATGGTAACCTCGGGACCAAGTAATACGTAATCAAACATATAGGCTTATCGGCTTGGTATATAATACATAATAAAACGAAATGGACTCATCGATCATTGGTTCCATAACTCAGTTGGTTAGAGTGTGGTGCTAATAACGCCAAAGTCGAGGGTTCGACCCCCTCTGGAACCACTTCCTTTTTGGGGTTTTTTTGTCCTTCCTTCTTATAAGGATGGTTACTGGCTCTACGGAGTACACATAGAGTACGGAGTACATTGTCAGATATCGGAGATGCTAGCTATCTTTTTTTAAATGCCGCGGAGCTGTAAGGTTCGTCATTAAGTTCAAAAGTACTTACTATATAACACTGTTGTACTCCGTACTTATTCTTATTCAGACTTGTAGGTTATAAATAGTTCTGCATGGTCTCACTCACTATTATACAACGTATACTTTACGAGTGCGCTATCTAAGAACCAAGTCCCGGGGTCTTGGTATTTGGGTCATGATAAAGCCAAATTCTACATCAAATAATTGGGTTCCATTCCTCAGTTGGTTAGAGTCAAAGTTGAGATTGACCCTCTAGAGCCCCTTTTTTGGTATTCTTGATAGGCCTTGAAGAGCGATTGCTTTATAAATATAAATTTTCAAACCCTTCCATACAGTTGGGTTCCATAACTCAGTTGGTTAGAGTGTGGTGCTAATAACGCCAAAGTCGAGGGTTCGACCCCCTCTGGAACCACTTTCTTTTTTGGTTTTTTCTTTTGTACTCTCTTCTATAACCAAAGATGTTTACTGGATCTATGGAGCACACGGAATACATTCATCGGATCTCGGAGATGCTCGGCATCTTATTTTTAAATGCCGCGGATATTAACTTCAATAGTACTTACTATACAATACTATTGTACTTATTTAGTTAGGTTTTTAGGTTATATAGCTCTGTATCGATCACAATATACCACTATACAACCTAGGTATACAAGTGCGTTGCACATTCAGTGCCAAGAATGAGACTACCACCCCTACGGAGTATGTACATATGAGACAAATCCAAAACTCACACTCAAACAGGGGCGAAAGTGGACAAGCCACGTTTTCGTCTAACCATTCTGCCCCATACAATTTTGATGTGCGACTAGGATAGGCCTCGGATCCAAGCCGGGTTTGGGCCGGGTTAGTCAAACCCCACTGGATCTGGGCCGTGCACACGGCAGCTTTCCTGGGTCGTCTTGGAACTAGTGTGGTTAGTGTTGGGCTAGTTGGCTTTTGGTGTGGATCGTTGTGGCAGATCTTTAAGCTGATAATGGCTTTGTGTGCTTTGCTGGTTGGTTGTTGGGGAGTGTGATTTGGAATAGGTGGCTATTGAAATTTTGGTCTTGAGAAAATTTATGTTGGGCTGCAATGCATTGTTGATGCCTTGGTTGATCACTGAGATAAGCGACGGTGGGTATAAGGTTGAATGTACAAGGACTATGTTGTTGCGAAAGTGACCAGGTCCATGGGTGCTAGACGTAAGTTGAGAAGGAAAAAACATGTGCAATGTTTGAATGTTGGTACTGCATGACTAGAAAGTCTGGCGGGATTCTGCATCTTTGCTCTTGATCATCTTCCTACATATCTGAGGTTTTCTATCAATCTTTTCATATGCCTTAACTCTCCTGCTAATTTATATTGATGGAACAGAATGAGTCTAGTGCCGGGGCCCGTAGTCTGTTAGATCTAACTTATACAAACCTGAATTCGATTGACGGGAAAATATAAACCATTAGCTCACATAGCAAATTAGCGATGAATCTCACGATTCCTTGAGTGGAAGCGTTGTACTCGGTAAACATGATTGCTTTCTCATCACCCTGTCGCCCTGTAATGGATGTTTCTTATGAACAATAATTTAGAGTTAAGTCACCTAGTGCTCAAAGGACTACATTAGGAAAGTAAATAATGTTAATTGATATATAACCTGGAACCCCTGCGTAATGATATGGTATGTCATGGGTAGCAAAGCCTGCATGTTCCTGTCGTGATAGATGTACCTCGAATAAATTGTCGAAGCAAGAGCAAACAATAACCCAATATAACACAAATGCCCATCTCTCACCTGGGCACGTAGAATCAACTCATATAACGCAATATAGCAAATCTCTTCTCTCCAATCCCAAACAAACCTGCTCCGCACATTTTTATTCTTCTTCTTGCTCAGAGAAATGTGGGAACTGACATTCCTTGAACCAGGGCTGCTCGCTAAGAGACATGCGACACCATCGTCGACCCGCTGTTTTCCTTAAAACATCACGAAGCACATCATCATTCCAATCGATCTCATCACTCACAAACTCAGAACATCTCTCAATAAAGATTCCCCACGTTTCGAAAAACTCATGCAAGGCCGGGTTGCTAGCTAGCGTCAAAACCTTGTCCCACACCGGCTCCAAGTCTTGTATACAAGAGGACCGACGCATGTCAATCAGGGAAGCCAGCAGTTCTCTCGGGTGAATCGAGGCATCTGGCTCTTCTCCCGGAGGATACTCCTGAATCATATACTGCAGGTAACAGTCGATATGGGATCGGATGAGGTTCGACATCTCCCGAAGACCAACCTGGATCGTCGCCCAACAACGATATTCCTGGTGATACCTCTCCAGGCACATAGAAAGTTCAGCGAAGTGCTCGGCTCCGAAGTCCTTCCAATCTGCTGCCCCGGGGCGCGCTTGGAGTGTGGGCGGTAGTCTGGGCTCCTCTATCTCAGGGTAAACCTGATCTGCAAGGCTGGGGTTGCAGTACGGCCATACACCTCTCCATCGTGCATGCTGTTCGATGCTCTCGATCCAGAGATTCCAGTTAGTACCTTTGTAAGCAAGAATCGGTGGCATACGTGGTTCCTCTGCTGGGATCGTCTCAGAATCGAGGGTTAGTGGGATTGTCAACATGTCTTGTTGAGTGTGACGCATTTTCGTCGTCGTCGTTTTGTTAGTATTTGTTTCTGGTGGTTTCTGACTAAGTGTTCAGGTCGAATTTTTTGTTTGAGGGTTGTCAATTGTATAATCTGTGTAGATGAGTAGAAAGTAAGATAAGTAGGAACTATGAGTCAAGCACTAGAACAAAATAGATGTCGGAGGCCAACCGAATCTCTTTTGGGAAATGTATGAAGGCCTAGCCATGGGTTCCACAGGTCTATCTTATGCACTTCCATGGATACATGGATGAATACACGTAGGAAGCATGTAATTTTACAGCTTTTTCCTCGAGGATCATATATCAGTTTCTTCTTCTTCCCTCTTCCCTCTTCCGCTCTTTATTAAACTACAAGACAACTCTAAGGAAGGAGTATTCGCAAATTTATAAAGTTAAATATAACCGGCTGGCAGCTTCAGGCAGAGCGGAGGGGTTGCTTGATTAAGAAGTCCAAAACAAGATAACGCTAAGATTTAGTTGCTGCTTGAGCATCCGCTGGCTCGATATTCACGATTGAGCACTAGCTTTGGACCTGCAGATGTACTCTGGCTTATATAACACAGCTTGGCTGGAATACTCCATCAAGGCCGGCTGGCCCAATGGCAAGGCGCTTGACTACGAATCAAGAGATTGCAGGTTCGATCCCTGCGTCGGTCAATTTTTTTGTTTTTTTGGAAATCTAGTACATATGTAGCACCTCGTTTCTGTTTTGACATGTTCTAATTATTCCCTTTGAATTCATGATCAGAAATGATTGTTGATGATGATAAAGTGAATTTGGAGTAATCATAACCTCAATTGGTACACAAAATCCCCAAACTGTACAAGTAATAGAAGAGAGTCTGTCATATATTTCCAGTACATACTTCAAATATATACACTTCAGATATATACATACACATTAACCAGAAAGATCCAATACAACTCTCCCCTTGACCCTCCCTTCAGCCATCTCCTTAAAAACCTCCGTCAAAGCCTCCATCTTCTCAACCCGATAATGCGCCTTAATAACCCCCCTAGCAGCAAACTCCATCGTCTCAATAGCCTCCCTACGATTCCCAACCGCCGACCCCGTAATAGTAGTATGCTTGTTGATCATTGCAAACGGAAACGCCGTCGCAATAGCCTGCGGCTCGTTCTCCGGAATCCCGACACAAACCAGCGTCCCGTTAAACCTCAGCAGCGGCAGCGCCTGCGCGTACGCCGCATTCGCAGCAGTGCATACAATCGCCGCATGCGCGCCCAGCCCATCCGTCAACGCCTGCACGTGTTTCGTCAGCGCCGCGCCCTTGTCGTCCCGCGGGAACTGCGTTATGTCGACGAAGTGCTCCGCGCCGGAATCTTTCACCAGCTCCGCTTTGCTGCCGTCATCAATCCCAATCACCCGCAGCCCCATACCCCGACTCGCGAGCTGCACGGCCATGTGGCCCAATCCGCCGCCGGCACCGGAGATAACCACCCATTGGCCTGGGCGGGCGTGGCTGCGCTTCAGCGCTGAGTAGACTGTTACGCCGGCGCAAAGGAGCGGTGCTGCTGCGGCTGAGTCGAGGCCGTCTGGGATTGGGGTGACGTAATTTGCTGGGCCGAGGGCGTATTGTTGGAATGTTCCTGGGGTGTAGTACCCCGAGACTTTTTGGTTGAAGCATAGGCCGTCGGTGCTGGCTTGGCAGGGTTCTGGAGGGGTTAGATTGAATTGCAGGTTTTTGGGGGGTTTGGGACCAATGTTGACGTACGGCAGTGTCCGCATGCACTCGAAATCCATTTGATGCCGACTCTGTCGCCGATTTTCAGGTTTGAGGACTCTGTCCCCGGGCCGAGCTTCACTACTTTGCCGACGCCTTCGTGGCCGCCTACTTGGCCTGGCTGGGTTGGGGCTGGGAGGCCTTTCCATGTGTTTTCCATGATTCCGAGGTCGGAGTGGCAGACGCCCGAATGTGTTCTGTTACTTGTAAGTATCATTACTATGAATGACCATGGTTGACATACAGATTAATCAAGACTTCACCAGTACCAGGCTCTGGTACCTCAAGATCCACGATCTTAGTTGAGACAGTGCCGGGCTGGTCATAGATGATAGCCTTCTGCATCTTGGGGATCTCAGGAGCGGCGGCCATTATGATATAGTTACGGGTAGTTTGTATAGAATTGGATCAGATATTGCCCAAATGATTGTTTAAAGGACAGTTTGAAAGGAATGGACCAAACATGATATGCAGCTTATCTACCTGCGGCAAGTGAGGGGATATGCGGGGAGAACGAATGGCGGGGCTTTGAAATGTTCGGATAGTCGGGATCGTCACACATGCGCATAGTACCTGCCTCGGATCATGACTTCATACTTCAACTTAAAAGGAGGGGAAAGGGGAGCACCTCGGTTGTGCTTATATTGGTTTATCTCTGCCCATGTCTGCCTATATTTGACTACATACTTAAATTTGAAGACATTGATATCGGGAATTTGGAGTGAAGCTTACACATCGGTGTTTTATAGATCTGAATCTTCTATAGATCTGAGATTCCCCAAAGGTCCTCATACTAGGCAAGCATCATTTAGACAAAAATAAAAAACATAGGGCCATGGGCAATATGTGCATTGAGGTAACGTGTTTGTTTTCGTTTTTGCTATGTACAATAAAAATACCAAGACCATTCAATGTTTCAAGCATATGAGGCCCAGCCTAAAAGTAAGTCAGTAAGGTGGTTGATGCATAACAAATAAACTACATAGGACATACCGCAATACAACATAGCGAGGTTCTTCTCATCAGTGGCCTGTTGAATAAGTTCATTCACAGTAGCAGTGACACTGAGAGTTTTGCTCAATTTTTTGGCCACAACAGTCAAAGCGCGGTCAGCCTCACTGGGTTCATTCTTTGAGGAGTCGTCAGCCGCACCAGGCAAGACAGGAGGCCCTTCGCCAGCCGCCTGATCATCCTGCATCTTTTTCATGCGCAGCGGAGAAACAGTCCAGCTATACAGAGGATCGTAGCGTAACACATCAAGGATAGTCATAATGCTATACGACTCCTGGCGCAGTGCCTCGAGGGTAAACTCACAGCAGCGCCGGAAAACGCCCTCGGTCTTGGTGATTCCAAACCCGTCCACGAGATCGCGCGTCAAGCGGAACGGAACAACTTCAGGAACGGGTAGAATGCGACCCTGCTCAAACGCCACGCCGAGATCAATGTGCACCACTTCTCCGGTCTTTTCATCCAGAAGGATATTGTGGCCATGCCGATCGCCGAGCCCGAGGACGTGTCCGAGTATCGAGATCGCAGCTGTGCTGCGCGTGTATGATAACCGTCTGCTGAACCAGTCGTCTGGATTGTTGAACTTCTCCATGAAGAAGTACTTCATCACTGGGTGGAAGTGCTCGGTCACTTGGCGGTAGGTCCTGACGCGCTGCTCGAACGATCGATTTTGAACGTCGGCAATGTGTTTTCGGCATGAGTTGGGTTTCATGTCTTTCGGGAAATATTTTTGATGCGCTGGCATGAGGTAATCGTGTAGAGGGATGGTGTTTGGGACGAACTCGATGATTCCGGCGTTAGACGTCAGGGGGAGAACCTTGTAGGTTCGGATACCTAGTTTGCGCTGGCGTGTGGGTTGGTGATCTTTTAGAAGACTGCTGACTTGCTCGAATACTTGCTCCATGATGGCGTCTTGTCGCAGATCGTCGTTTCCGCCCTTGTACTGTAGTTTGATCAGCGAGGGAACAAAGTGAAGCGTTCGTTTTGTAATATCTTGTTTAAAGTATATAGATGACCAAGAAAATACCACTGGAGATAGTGATTATAACAGAAATAAGACTTACCAGCTGTTTATAACTTTCACCAGTTGAGGCAACAGCAGTGACAATCTTTGGAGCACTAACGCCAGAAGCAATTGTGAACTCCGAGTTAAACTTCGAAATGGTTGGGACACGACTGTAGTCGCAGTCTACACGCAGGTCGATCTTCATAGTAGGCGGTGGTAGTTTGTAAGTGACAGCATCTTGAGTAAGACGTTGGCCAGTTGCCAGGCTTTTCAGGGGGACCTTTGCACCGCTCTTGTATTTGCTGTCCGGCTTGTCGACGGCGAACCGCACATAGCTGATATTGGCATTGTGGACAGCAACCCAAGTCGATCCGATCTTGCCATCATTCTTCAGACGATCGACCAGTTGGTTTGCAGCACGGAAGCGCGAGACGGAGGACTGGTCCTTACCACCCTTGGACTTGCTGCTGGCAAAGATCTGATACATGCCATGGAAAGGATGATCAGCACAGATCCTGTATACCAACTCAGTAAGCAGTATCTGGAAGTCATCGGAGACATCAAGCAGACGGGAGGAAAGCTGGTTCATTAGGGGCGCGAACTTGCGGCTAGGGACATCACCGAGGTATCGAGACACAGCCGAGTTGGCAATCTCGCTGGCGGACTTGTCGAGCCAGAGGGCACAGAAACGCAGAGCATCGTTGTTATAGGTATCGCACTCCCGCAAACAGAGAAGGTAATTTTCGAGGCATTGCTGAAGGAACGCCTCCCGGCTTCGCAAGAGACGTTGGTACTCCCGGTCATCGAGGTCGAACCATTGCTTTGCTTTGGCACGGTAGTTCTTAAGATAGTCTCTCTCCTTGCCGGCGGCTTTCTTCATCATGTCTTCAAGACCATTGACTTCCTTCTCCTTGCGATCCCGTAATTGTTCAACACGTTTGAAATCTTCAATTCCATCGGGATTGCGAAGTTGCTCGTCGCAAAACGTCGCGAATCCATGATAGACCCGACCGGCCTCTTCTCCCGTGTTCCCTTTCAATTCTTTGACTGCAGGGTAAAGGTATTCTTGGAGAATAGAATCGGGCTTTTCCAAGCGTGCTTCTGCGACATGATGACCCTATAAAGACGTCAGTCCAGGGGTCACCCAGGAAAAATTAAATAAAGTTATTCAATGAGGCGTTCGAAGGATGGAACAGATGTGACTTACCAAGGTGACAAGCAGCTCAGCCCGGCTGAGCGGAATCGTTTGCTTGGGAATATCATGTTGACCCTTCAGCTGTTGAAGCATACGAATGGATGCAGTCATCTCGCCTTGATCCCAGAGGACATTGGCGAGGTCGAATTTTGCAGCTCCATCTATGTTAATACCCATTGATGGCTCAGCGAGCTTCGAGAGATTGATTGCAGACTTCAGCGATGCTTGAGAGATGCCGTGGCTCCTAGTGATCTCCAAAGATTGACGGATGACCTTAGCCTCCAGCAAGCGCGACTCCTCAAGGCTCAGCTGCGTCTGTAATTTGAGAATATCGCTCTTCCTGACTGATGAAAACAATGCCTCATGCCACGACAGAATTTCTCCAACTTCATGATAGCTGTTCTAGTCAGTATGCAGCACTATAATCAATGACAACAAGGGACTCACCTTTCGGTCTTCAGCCAGCTGCCTCTTGCCTTGATCTTGTCCCACTCTGCCGTTATCTCCTCAGAACAGGAAGCGTGTAAAGTGTCACTCATTTCAGTCATGATCCCGAGTGCTCGCATCGAATCCCGCAGTTGTATAGAAGATCGACTGGTATGGACGAGAGAATTCAAAATCGTCAACAGACCAGTATCAATCGACTCATTGACCTCTAACAGAGAACCCGACGTGTTCAGACTTTGGAAAGCCCGGAATACAGTAGCCGATGGCGATGAGTCCAAGGGCGAAACCGGTATATCCCATTTTTGGAGACTGGTAGCTGCTTGCAAAGAACTTTCAAAGGCGACAGAGGCGTCGTTTGCACTGCTGGACGAAGAGAGCATGGTATTGGCAATGCCCTGAAGGTTAGTTGAGTTCAAGGCTTTCAACACTCCGTATGACTGTGCACTGTCGGACATCTGTATCTCACTATCGTATTTCGCGCTCTGGAATAGGAGATTCTTGAATCCGGAGCTTTCGTACTCCAGCCTTTCCATCACACTGGCCAGTGAAGAGCTTTGCTGAATGCCGTAAAACAAGTCTGGGTCATCTATATTCTTGAAAATATCATGCATTAAAGCAGACGGCGGCTCATATTTGATAACAGATGTCCGGCGAGACCCCGAAACCGTCCTAGATGTTTGAATCTCCAGGAAAAGTAGCGAGGTCTTTTGTAGACCACATCGATGTGCAGCCAAAGAGGCCTCCCCAAAGTCGATCTCAAGCCATTTATCACGCTGCACAATGGTTGATTCATTTGGTACAGGTTGGTTGCGAAGGTAGAGAATACAGTTGATCACAAGTTGAGCGTGGGATAGCGTTTCTTCGTTGATCTCGCACAATACCTGCCCAAATGCAGCGGAGATTGCCTCTCGAACTTCTCCCTTTTCGTCTTTGTCAAATCTTTCTGACAACAAAACATCATGGACCACGTATGGCAGTAGTTGCACCGCCAAGCCGGGGGTCACATTGAGAATCTTACGAAGGGAGCCGATGACTGGATCCTCCAAACCAGCATTGGACAAGAAGAGGGAGACGTTGCGTGCCCATTCAGCGGCCGAAAGGCCTGATGTACTCGTCGCGGCAGTATTGCACCTTACTTGCTCCGAAGGTGAGAGCGGAATGGCGGGACATGTGTACGGGCTCCAAATGAGTGCTTTCATGAGAGGCTCGGGAATGACCTCGCCGCAGCCTTGAAAATCTGGAAACTCAGCAATGCTGCTGACAATCAGCTGCAAGGTATGCTCGACAAGACCAGCTTCATCGTATTTTTGATTATGTAGCATGCCACAAAGCACTCGAAGAATCCTAGCTTTGGAGTAGCACAGAATGTCATCCGACAGGGAAGATTCGGGGAACTGGAACAAAGACAGATCTTGCTCGCGCAGGAGCAGTTGATTGATCTTTCCAGTGGCAGCAAAAGATCTTCCAATAACCCGGGCGGCCCAAAGCCGATACTGAGAGCCTCCATTGAATTTCTGGAGTGTGTGCCATAGCGAGACAACATGGGAGGCGGGATCCACATCGTCGTTCAAAGCCCTGTCCCAAGTTTCAGGTATCTGCTCAAATTCAGGGCATAGAAGCGACAAGACGAGGTCAGCCACAGGCCTGCTGAGTAGCGATGTTGCAGAGTCGCGATCCTTGAGTACTTCAAAGACCAAGTCCTTCCCGACCTGACCCATCGAAGAGCTTCCAGAGCTTGAGAATTTCTCGGCCAGAGAAACTAGCCGATCAAATGCCCCTTTCGTAGCTTCGTCCCAATTAGAAAAACGGAGATCACCAAGAAATTTCACAAGCCAATGGTAAAAGATTCGCGCATTCGATTGAACTGCTGCAAGCTGGGATTCCTGAGTAGTGTTTTCTGGGGACGACGAAAACAATGCGCGGAGGGTAACAAGTGTTGAGACAGCTATTCCTGCGGCAAATCCCGGTGTTACTTGAAGATAAGGTTTCCCTGATTCAAGTAGGTACCAGAAAACGCCAAGAGCATCCTCAGAACAATGGATATCACCGAGGAATGGACGCAAAGAGCTGAGGGTCATCTCTAAAGGGTAGTCTCGCAGTATAACTGAATTTGCTACGCAGACGACAATCCTTATTTTGCGAATTACCGAGCAAGCATGGAGCGAGCCAAGAGCAGGATGTATGGATTCGAGCAGTGAACGACAGACAAATGAGACCAGCGAAGGTGTCCATATTGATTCAAATTCGAACCCGGTGCGCTTGCAGAGAAATTCAAGTTCATCAAGGAGATAACGTGCCCGGAATGAAGGTTGTTGATTTGCTGGAAGTACACTCTGAGACGCACTTTTGCTGAGAATTTGCGTCTGAATATCGAGAGCATATCCAAAGTTTGTACGCTTTGAGAATGCTCTTTCGATTTGATCATAGTAGTCAAGCGAATTGAAAAAGTCAGCGATTATTGATGGGAACTGGCGCTCGACCTGTTTCATGAATTGATCTGCACCAAGCAATTTTCGTAAACGAATTTCAACACCCTTGGGCTGACTGCCTTGACCCGGGGAGTGCTGATGTCCCGTGCAATGCTGTATGCTTCAGCCTTGTGGAAGGAAGTCACCAAGAGCTCGACATGGGGGATTTCCAGGTACTTGGCGAGTTCAATTATGTCCTGTTCCTTGGCACGCATCGTCATTTGTCCAACAATTTCGTCCTTAACATCTAGTAGCATCTCTCGAAGGTTGTCGTAACCGAAAATACTGAAAGGCATAGACATTATACTCTGTGTCTCGGTCCACGTATAGAGTATTTGAGAAGAAAAAAGCCGGAAGAGTTCTTTGGTGTCCTGAAGACCAAGAGTCTGAGAGACTACGCTCATGCATTTCTCAGCATACCATAGTGAGGGTGCAACTTGAGCCGGGGTTTCAAAGAGATGATAGATGCTTCTTCGCAGCAAGGTATGCCACTTGGAAGCCAATTGAGAGAGCACGAAGAGGCGGACTGCAATTCCCTCAATCCATTCCGGATCTCGAGGTAAGCTTTCCAGCACATCGTCGAAGATGGCATCGTGATCTTTGAGAAGAAAACGCTCAAATAGAGCAGGGATGAATTTTGCAACACTGAATTTGACTTGAACATCGCCCTCGCGGAGAATCGTGAAGAGGCTTGTTCGCGGTGACGGAAGGGACTGCTGGCTACCATATGAGGGGCATGCGCCAAGGACATCCTGAATGAGCTCGGCAAGAGCAATGTAGACCCTAGGGGAAGCCTGCTTTCGAGATAGAAGCACTTCGATGAACCAGTTATACAAGTCCATGGCTGATTCGTTCAGATTGTGGTCAGGACCATTTGTCCAGGAGTCAACGAAACTGGCCATCATGCGAATGCAAACGCAATGCGAAGCCTCACACCTCTCCATTTCATAAGACTGTAGACATTTTTCACCTAGGTCTTCCAACACAGAGAGGAGTTCAGAAGGCGCCAATTTAGAGCAATGTCGGAAGATTTTGGGTAGGACCGCTTGGGCTGACAATATATCAGCTTCATCCAAGCCAGTTAAGTACTCAATAATAGATGAAGTTTGCAAGCTCCCTGAACTGGAATATGAATGAATGCTCAGGAATATCGATAACTGGATGGCAACGCAGCGTTGGTATGTGGCTGCATCAAAGAAAACAGACCGAGAGGTCCGGTTTATCTCAAGGATTGTTTGATCGATGTCCATCGAAGTATTATCAGCCATGAGTCGGTCGTCCAAATCCATGGCATCTTCTGAAGATGTAATTTTTGAGCTCTGGCGGAAATGCTCGAGTGTTTTTGATAAAGGCGTGACAAGCCCCTGAAGACCCAATTGGATGGCAGGGGGAGTTTCAGAACTCAACAAAGGACCGAGAAGCGGCGAGATCAACTCTAAACATGACTGAGTGAGGGTAGGCTCATGGCCTGCCAAGAACTCGCAAATAGAGTTCCACAAACCTGAGCAGTTCTGGCGGAGGTCTTGCGATCTAGTCTCGGATGATTGGGGTAGACATGATATGAAAAGAGATGTTACAACGCAGAAAGACGTCAGGATTTGTAAGCTCTCTGAGGTAATATGGGCCTTTTCTTCGATCATGGCATGCCACACTTGTAAGAAAGATTCAGATCTGAGTCGAAGCAAATCTAATATCACTGTATCATCTGGGTCCTGCCGAGATGATTGCTCCAAGATCCATGCTTCTTGAAACCCCCATGGATTGGCATGGTGGGCAGCAGCACTACCAGTATGGAAGCTATATTCCAACAACTCGCGATTTTCATGGAGAAAGAACCAATTTCGGGCGATATGTCCCATTGGCCCGTTGGGCTGGTAGCGGGGAATGACGAACGAACGATTAGTGCATGATAAGAAAAGGTCCAGCAAGTCCAGAGGCCGCGCATATGCAGCTACTCGAGCTGTCTGAATGCGGTCGGTCATACCGACAGCCCAGACTTCCCTTAACCAGCCAAAAATCTGCATCGAAGCTTTTTGGGCCGACCCCAAATCGAGTTGTGTTCTTGTACGTGCGATAAATGCCCACAATCTCAGAGACGAATCTGAGATCACGGACGGGCCATTTGTAGAGCCCAGTATTGACCGAATCGTTTCCATAGCCACCGAATACTCCAATAAGTCTGATTGCAAGATCATATCCACGAGGTTACAAGCAACCCTCGAAGTCGCCGGAGAGGAGAATGTACGTGTAGTTAGATCAACTACTCGTGGCCAATGAGCTCTTATCTCTGGCAATTTCGCAGTCGTCCCACTTGCAATACTGGTCAATGCAACCATTGTCCATGATGACACAGTGCTGTTGTCGTCGGAGATGCTTAGTATGAGCCGTTTAAGATAAGCCTCCTTGTTCTCAATGTCGATTTCGGGTTCAAGAAATGGGACGAGTTGTAATGCACATATCCTTCTTGTGCCTGTCGCGGATATTGAGTCTCGAAAGATGTCTTGAATCTCAGAGTTGAATCGCTGTCTTTTGTTGGAGCCCTCGCGAGACTCAGCTGCCTTGATACGGTTATTGATATACTCCGAGAGCTTCAGTAGCTCTGCTATCATCCATATGACCGTCCAGTTATACTCCGATCTAGGAGTTCCAAGACGAGGCCCATATACTGGCCTTTGGCATGCTGCGTCGTTCTTCTGGAAAAGAATTGTTTCGTCGATCTGCAATACTTCTTTTGCAGAACGTTTCACATATTCCGAATGGAGCATATTTGCCAATTCCTCAATATCATGCGCCAAAGACTCGGACGGATCTTTATGGGCAGCATCCACCAGTACGATCATGGACAACATCAAAGTCACAAGCAACTCATCCTTCAGAGTCTGCAATTTAGTGGTGGCCCATAGGCGTCGGATTACTGGAACCAAGCCCAAGATGGACGAACAGACAAGCTTGGACTGATCAAACAAAACTTTTGTAACGACTGCATTGATGCTACTGAACGCCAGCTGGTGAGAATTCCCAGCGACGCTTATGGAAGGTGATTCGACGAATTCCACTAGTCTGTCAAATATGTTTTGGGCCGCAGTCTGGGGAGCATTCGGGCTTGCCGTCAAAAGCTGAATACAAACCATTACCTCTTCAACGGAATTCCTATTGCCGCGATGTCTTTCTCTGTTGACCGGGCCAGGCGTCATCCTGGAAGGGGTCGAGCGGCTGTCACTGGCATCTATGTCATCAGTAACACACCGACCACTTCGGATGCTGAGCTGACTCTCTTCATTATCCCGTAGACCGACACTGGCAAGGCAAAACCCAATGAGATTATCCCAATCATCTTGGTCAAGATGTTCAGTATGAGGTCGATAGCGCAAAAGTGATGCCAAGCACTTGGTATAATCCAGGTTCAGTGGTTCCCATAAACCTTCCCCAGGGACTGGTATGGTTTCTGTGATGTGGTCGATAATGGCACGAACAGTTCTTATCCTCAGATTTCTTAGAAAGAGATCAACCGCAATTCGAATTACAGATGCACATGTTGACAGTCGTAGTGCAGACGGGCTTCTGGAGCTCGGTTGGGTTTTGTTGTATGTTGCCCTCTCTGCTGAAATGAATCGAAACAGCGATTCAAAGATCTTATGACAAGCCTTGTCATTGAGAGTTTGTCTATATAGTATTAATTCCATTGGTCAAACACAAGAAAGCTTCAGTTGGCACCTACAATTTCGATTTGTTCCGTTGAAGAATATGCTTGAGATCTGCCAAGCCCTCCAAGCGGGTCTTCTGTTTGTCGGATGACAGAAGGCTAATTGTTTTATCCAGGAAAACCTCCCCCATTGTCAATGATAGAGAGTGGGAACAAAAGCATTGTCGTTGACTTCGTGTTGATAGGCGATTGTTTGGTGGAATGGCAGTACTTGTTGACCGCCCCAATGCAATGGCTACCATTTTGAGAAAGCATCCACCGCCCAACATACCGCCTGGCCGTCATATTCAGCTCTGTTGATACCTATGTAATCTTCTTTGTGTCCAATCAATAAGGTCTTACTACTAGCTTCTTTGCCAAATTACTGTCATCTAATTCAAAGCCTTTTTTATGCAATTATATTGGAGTACATTCTATATAAACTGTTTCCAGACTTATAATGTACCTAGACAACATGTAAATACTGCCAACAAAAATATGGCGGCTGCCACTGCCGTTATCCACCGCCCGGAATTTTGAGCGCCTTCCGCCTTCCTGGGCTAAACAGAGCTTCGAGCTTCACTTCCCACCTTTTTCACCCCGCGCCGCCATGGCAGAGCCTCACAGTATCCAGACTAGCCTTCATGGTCTGTTCCAGGATCTCTCTGCTATACCAGATGGTGACCTTAGCAATGTCGACCGCTTGTGTCACGAATTGGAGACCCATATTCAAGACTTCCGCAAGCTTTTAGACAAACCGGGAAAGAACAATGCCAGTCGTCAAGCTGTCCTTTCAGGTGAGCCGAGCTTGAGCCGATTTCTCAACTCACCCCACAATCGCGACAATCCACTAACATCGAATGCAATATTCTAGGGAAGATCACCGTTGCGGAGGTTGAGTACTCGGTCAACTCAGATTTCCAACAGGGCGTTCTTCAGCTTGCGGATGCTCTTGATATTGATGAATTGGAAGCAGCTGGAATGTTTCTAGCTGGCCAGGAGGATTCAAAGTTGATGGACAGGCCTCCTCTGATCGCAGCCATAATAGCTTTCCACCAGCGCCGCCTGTTTACACTCGAATGTTTACGCCTCGTCTTCAAACAATCATTCGACACCGAACACGAAAGAACTCAGTCTATTATGCAAGAAACATTGGCTCATGTCTTGGACATCAAGAACAAACCTATACAGAATGCTTCTCTCTTTGCGCGAAAGGCCTTGAAATCCATGACCGAAGTTGAGAAATGGATATCCCTTCTTGGCGACCAAATTCAAAAAGCCACAATCGTCGGCCAGGAGAATGACCGCGATGTCATGGAAGCCATTGAATTCCAACGTGACATGCTGCAACAACAGCACGCGTCACTCGGGGCTATCCTGTTCTACATGTTCAAGGGAACAAACACAAGCGCCGAAGACTTCCGCGCACTTGTTGCACAATTGAAAACTCTCGATCGATTCGATGCACAATTGTTCGACTATATCCCCGTCACAATTGCCTCTTTTGTACAGCACGGATCTCCCGAGGGATCGGGCTCCGAGAAAGGAGCACGGGATCTGCACAAACTAATGACTACATCCCAGGATGGTCAAGCCTGGAAGCTGCCCAATTTCCACGCTTGTCTTGTTGCTTTGTGGCTCTCGGTCTACAGTGGATGGTACTTCGATGGGCTGTCCTCTCCATCCATTAATGCCGAGAAAGAATCCGAAGAACGCACGAAGAGTTTCATGTCTGCCCTTGACGACGGGGCTCTTGACTTCATGCTTGCAATCTGCTCCACGGTCAACACCCAAGAATGGGCGGATCCAGCCCGAAGTGAGTTGGTGTCCTTGCTCTTAAGAGAGAGCGTCGTTTCATTGCCTGAGTCCGAGACTTGCCCCGATTTTATCAAAGAGCTCTTAATGGAGAATTTTGAAGTTTTTGTCGAATCCTGCGTCGCCAACATGCCCGATGCGGTCCGGCAGTTGAAGTCCGAGGAGGACTCCCAACGCCTCGAACAAATAACTGCGCTTCGAGATGGCCTAACGTCCGAACTTCACCGCGGTGTAGTAGAGGCGCGCACCCATCTCGAGTCTCTTCTTATGATCATCTCGTTTGCTTTTGAAGGCCGCGAGGATGCTGCGCAGGAATTTTGGGGTGATCCGGATGGCAACCTTCATGGCTTCCTTCACTGGGCATCCAAACGGCAGACAGTTCCTCGAGTCAGCGCTTTCTGCGAAATGTTATGCTCAATTTCCGAGGGCGAGGTAAATGCAACAGCGGCTCATAGATTCTTGACGGAGGAAGATAAATTTATGTCCAATAAGTTCAAAAGATCCACGACGATGAGTTGGTCGCAAATGTTTTCCGAGTTGAAACTCTATGCATCTCGAGTCAACGAGAAGCCTTCCAGTGGAACGGTCACACAAATGCCGGGCATGCATCATACACGGAAACGCGAGCCCGCCGAAATGAACGAACCCGAAAGCCCTGTGATGCTGACATGTTACCTTCGGTTAATGGGCCATTTGTGCAAGCAGAGCGCAGAAATTCGTTTGTGGATGCTACAAAACGAGTTTGATGTCGTCGCCACACTGTTGGATTTGTGCAGTGGGCCCATTCCATCGCATCTTCGCGCAACTACTTTTTCAGCGCTCTCAGCACTGATGACCAATAAATCTTCCGCCGTTGGAAAAGAAATGTGGACACGCCTCGATGGGTGGTTATCGGGAGGATCCATGACCGCGGGAATTGGCAAGGTGCCTTTGGTTTCCAATCCTGCTATGTTACATCAGCAGCAAGCCTTGCAAAAAATTGGAGAAAGTTTCGACCAAACTAATGCATTTGTCGTTCTCATCAACACACTTGTCTCTACTCCATCCGACTTGATAGAAGATCCCATGGCATTGTCTTTCCCGGAGACTCTGGGGGGATCTTATCGCATATCCGGGATCGAACCCTACATTGACTTCGTTTTGGGGCATGCATTTTCACGGAAGATCCAGGACCTCAACGATTACCAGTCTCGCTTGTTGAGCTTCAACTGTCTGGACTTTGTGGTGCAAAGCTTGGGGACATTCAATGAAGACCTAGTATTAGTCTTGAGCGAGGCGTCAATGTCTGATTCTCCGGCACAAATTTCCTCACTACTGGCTTATGTTCGTTCTCATCCGTTTGCCCGTGTACTGGAATGGCTCTTCAACGAAGATGTTCTCAAGGCTCTGTTCGCAGCCTCCCGGCAGGACATCGCTGAAGTTAACGCTGCGCAGTCTGACTCTGTGCTGGTTTTGACCTTGCTCCGGAGCCTGGAAGTGATGAATCTGCTCGTGGATCGTCAATCCACCTACCTCAACATTGTCAAGTCGCTAGTACATTCGCAGCCCGGGCCGTCCAAAAATAATGTGGCAAACTCCTCACTTGCTTCCTTTGAGGATAGCGTGCTCAACAATTTGTTACTTATCCCGTCATTATGTGTTTATTGCGGCACAGGACATCTACAGCTCACCCTCGTATCCATGAGCCTCCTGGAAAAGCTCACCAGCTCCAGAAAGCTCAACAAAATGAGCTCCCCCGAACTTGCGAACTGGCAATCCTCGAACAAGATCGTGGAAGTACTCACATCTGAAGTCGACGTGGATAGCATTTCACGCTCGCTTGTTTATCAAATGACACCGGATGCGAGAGAATTCGCGTTCGGTCCTCTTTCAGCTGGTTATGTCATGCGAGAAAGACTTCTTGCTCTATTGAACAGCTGTCTGGGGACGATCACGGATCGCCCAACGGTAGCTCATCTCCTGCTTGGATTCCAATGTGTGGGTAATATCCTTGATGTGCCATCAGATGGACTATTCGCAAATCAAACGTCTTTGCTGCATGCCATTATGACCTTCCTGAATTGGTATCCCGAAAGCTTCGATGACAGCATTGTATCTTGGGTGGTGCAGTCGAAACGTGTTGCTCTCGAAGTCTTGAGCCGTCTCTGGTCCTCGAAACTGGCGAGCTTTTATACGCTTCGTGAAATGCGTGCACAGGAATTCCTTTGCAAGATGTTTGCCGAACAAGTTATCATCGGACCCCACACTACTTGGAACGATTGCCCGATTGGTTCAGAGGAATTTTGGCTCACGGATGCCACGGTTGCTCTATCGGAATTTTTGATTTACCGGAGCCATCTGTTCAATTATGCGGCGACTGAAGTTCGTTCAGCAGCACAAGCTAGATCGCCATCTCTGTGTGCCCACGTTCTGTCGGTCTTGCGTGGAAACGCTGTTAAGCCAAATGGCGAACCAAGTCCTTCCGTTTTCGATCTTTTCGATTTTACAGATCTTGATGTTGGGCGTGATTTCAGCCAGCCCCATCTCTCTTTGCTTCGTGATATTTTTGTTAATATTGAAAACAAACGGCAAGAAGCTATCCACACGCATGGACTTGATGAGATGATACAAATACGGCGAGCGGAATTAATGAACAATGGAGTTCTACGACCGCAGGATGAGGAGCAATTCCTGACCGAGGCCAACAGCCTGAAGGCTTACATCCTCGCAACAGAAAGGCAAAAGGTGATTCAAGATAACCGCTGTCTCGCCCTCCGATCTTGGGTAGAGCTTATTACCACAATGATCACATGCTCTGCTCTCGAGGAAGAAAGCAAACCAGTTTTCATTCTCCACACCATTCAATTGATTATTCCTAAGCTCGCAACGGCGATCGAAGCGGACCTTCCTGATGCACTTGAACTGGCACGACTCGCTGAATTGTTAATAAGTGGTCTTGCCTCTGATGTATTGGCAGCAGACGTTTCTCAAAGCGGGGATGTTATCGATGAAAAGCTACACCAGCTTTTCCAAATTTGCCTCCGCGGCACGAACTTAGCAGCTGGCAATGTGTTGTTGAGGGAAGCACTCTATAGCATTTGTTCCCAATACATCACACGAATTACTTCGTCGAACAAGACCCACGCGAACCTACGGCGTCTCAGCCAACAAGTCATCAAGGCGGCTGGGTCTGGTTTGATTGAGATTGTATGCGATGACGCATATACCGGCCAAGAATCGTGCCGTGCATCCGCCCTTGTGTTATTGACTAGTCTAGCCGTTCTAGATCGCCAAACTGATTGTGTTTTGGCGGAGTCCATCTCGCAGTCAAACTATCTGAGTCTATTCTTAGATGCGCTACGGTCTCTCCCACTAGAGTTTCACAAAGCGCAAGGAAGCAGTAAGTTTGCCTTGGTGAAATAGTCATGTTCCGATAGCTAACTAAAAATTATCCAGACACCCCGGCACTGCTCGCATATTATGAGTCCTTGCTGTCTTTCCTCCAGCGACTTTCTCAAACCAAGAGTGGAGCAATCTGTGTTTTGAACTCCGGCTTGTTCCAAGCCGTTCACGAATCACGGCTTTTCGCTGCCGATCCAGATATTGGCATAGGTCAGGAAATACCTTCCCTCTCTAATGACACCTTACTGACTCTCTCAGACATCGAAAATCCTGACGCTCTACAAAAATACTACGACCTTCTTTTGTCGACTATTCGCCTTATCGTATATGCCGTCTTCTCCCGGGGAATCGACAACGAACAAATCAAGGCACAGATCCGGGGATTCTTGGTTGAAAATCGACCTTGTGTGGTCGGAATCTTCAAGCGATCTGCCAATATTGGAAGCACTTCATCTGCGCATCAAGACAGCCTCCGTGAACTGGTCAAGGCGTTTATGGCCCTGATTTCTGCCACGGACTTCTTGGAGGTACGTGATTTCCATTTCTTACAATAATTGTTCGGCGAACTAACACTCTTCTAGTTCGAGGAGCAGGAACTGCAAGATAATATCCGACCATTCTCATTCTCATGAGGGCTGGAAGTTTACTTACATACATATGTAGGCAAGGAGAAATGCATGTATCATTACATTATGACTTGGGGGAGTGCAGGCGGTATTGGTATCTCATGAGCGATTATCCATGAAATCACTTTCTTTTTACATTCAATTTAACTATAGTGATTGATTGATCATTTGTAAGGCCGAGGAAATCCCTCCATCCTTCATCCGTTCTTGCCCCTTTTTTAATACTTCATGTAATCTCGTCATTTCTTTCTCCTGGTCTTTCCTGCCTCACCTTGAAGACAACGTAAGCTACAGAGTCAGATCGTCTAATCATGTTTATTATAATCTTTCAAAAGCTTTCCATCGCTTTCCATCGCTTGTTTATGACGTTTTGACATTCCTTTTGATAATTGTATCCTTGATATACTTTTATGTGGTCAATAATATAGCACTGGCGGTTGATACAACCGGTCTGCTTGCCTTGACTTAGCCACCTATCAATTCTAATACACATGGAGCGAACTTATTATTAGCCTTTTCTAGACTTTTTGCAGTAAACCTTCCAAGATGAATGAAGAACAAGCGTAGTTGTCTTCATCCCTAGGTGTGGACTGCCATCAATATAGTAATGCTCATGAAGTGACCCGGCTGGGCATTTTTGACAATTAGCCCTAACTTGTTGTCCCAGTCTCATCTTTTATTCTACTTAGGAGTACGCATGTAAATAATGCTATACTCAAGATTGCCCAAGGTGACTACAGTGCTTGCCCTAATTGCGCCTGCCACCTTCCTGTCCCAACCCATGACTAGCTTTGCACTTACCAAATCCGTTCTTTCTTGTCGCCATGACTTATTGCCATGGAGTCCGTATTGTGTTATTTATCCCCCCATGATTCTGGTTTTGTTTTCTCCTTTCTTTTTTCCTCATGCCACTGGCTTTTTTGACCATTTGCATATTGGATTACTATTGCTTTCCCTACTTTTGATATTATCTTCTTGATATTGCCTCTTATCTCTTCTTTCTTCTTTTCTTCCTCCTTCTCCCCCCCTCCTTGGCATCTCGGACATCTCACGATGCACTCCTTGATTGCCCTCGCTAACTCTTCCCCTCTCGGCCGCCTTAGGTCCTCGCCCCTCTCCGTCTACCCTGGACATCCCGCCATGATGCACTCCAGGGCCAACTCCTCCTCTTCTTTCCGTCCCGGACATCCCGTCATGATGCACTCCCGGACTGGAATTTTTGCTCTCAGGACTTGTCTGAAGGCGCCTCCTACCTCGGCTGATTTTCTGTCCGCTCTTTCTTCTTTCACTCCACGGAAGAAGAAGAAGTCAGTTTGTTGGCCCAGTGAGGATTCATCTCTCGCCCAAGTTCGCTACATTCCATCTCGATATGACACGGATAAAGAACTCGAGCCTGAGCCCAAGTCCAAGCTGACCGCTATTCTTTTCGCTCCTTCTGGCCGTCTTACTTTCGCTCGTTTTATCGTCAAGCTTCCGGGTTCCCGATCTCGTCCTCGGTTCGAAGCTCGCCCGTCCCTTGCTTGGTCGAGCGTGCGACGTGCCCGGGTTCAGGGAAAACTTCCAGTGGCTCCGACTTCCATTCATTTTTTGATCCCTCCTCCATTGGTCGCTTTGGACAAATCCTCGCGGACTACACCTGTCGACTTTGCACCACAAATTGCTCTTGCCACCAGCAAGATTCAACATGTGTCTGCTCCCACATCACAGGCCCTTGTCTGTCTCCCTCCAAAGTCTTCGCCTGTTCAGGGGTTCTCACCTGTCGACGCTTCACCTCAGCCTGTGTCTGCCGCCAGCAGTTCGCAGTATGAGGTTGATTCCACGTCCCAGGTTATCATTCGTTTCCCTCAGGCTTTGACCATGGTCAAACGCAGGATCAATCCACTCTCTTCGCCTCTGGCTCAATTCGGTCTGCTTGTTCTTGCCCTTGGCTTCCTCTATCCTGAAATTTGGACATTGGCTCTGCTCTTCCTTGCTGGCTATATGACCATCCACCACTGATTGAGCTCGGTCATAATCTGGTTTCTCCGGTGTGCGCCTCTCGTGAGCGGGCGGAGAATGGTCACGTTTCCTCCTCCCTTGGACTCTCCGGTGTGCGCCTCTCGTGGGCGGGCGGAGATATCCTACTCTCTTCAGCTCTCCTCGGCATCCCTCGGCATTGGCATTCTCCTTTTGTTTGATTTTCTCATGTTTTATTGCATTGTATTGCGACTTTCGTCTCATTACATTTTACTTTTGATCTTGAAATCCCCAAAAATCCAAAAAAAATGTGAAAATTGAAAACCCTCACAAAAACATCTGTTTCTTGCTTCTTGTTTTTTTCTTGCTTCTTGCTTCTTGCTTCTTGCTTTCTATATAATTTCTCCTTTGCTTTTTGTTCTTGTTCTTGTTTAGGAGATGCCATTGCCGTTGGGCCCGAGGAGAGCTACGGGGATATCAGGATTCAAGCCATGGAACTTCGAGCAATTTGCCACGCGTTCAATTGTAAGTCGTCTTTCAGCGCACGATTGAAGTTGTTACATACTAACTTCCAACCTCGATAGTTCTACCACACTCTTTTGGTTCAAACCTCTTTTTCTTTGGTGCTACCTATTTATTCGCCGAGGGGGTTTTGTTTGTGAATGTGCGGAAGGCATCAGAACTCCTGGGGGGTGCGGGTAACGTCCGTCTGTGAATGCGCGGAAGGCAGACCAGACGTTGTGGTAGCTCAATTATACATCACCAAGGGTAAGTAAGATTTATCACATTGTGTCCACATGCACTGACAAATTGAACAGTCGCCATAAATACTTTTTCAGGAGGTCTCTGTTTTGTGAACGTGCGGAAGAGATCAGAGCTCCTGGGGGATGGGTAACGTCCGTCTGTGAACGCGCGGAAGGCAGACCAGACGTTGTGGTGGCTCAAGTCCACATCACCAAGGTAAGTACAATTTTTCACGTTGCGTCCACATGAAGTGACAATGAGCCAGCCGCTGTTAATCGAACTGAACGAACCGAACGAGTCGAGCGAACGTCTCTTGTCTGTGAGAATGCGGAAGGCAGCAGGACGTATGGTGGTATCTCGTTTTTTTTCAAACAGTAAATATTCATTCCTCTCCCATCTTACTTGTATACCATGCTAACTGCACATCACCCGGGGGAGAGAGGGAAAGGTTCGTTCAAGTCTCTGTTTGTGAGCATGCAGAAGGCAGCAGAGCGTATGGTGGCTCGCCCCCTTTAACGAAAGAGGTGAGTTGTTCCTTGGTCTGATTTCTGTGACCGCTCTAACACGTTCGCATGGTACCCGGAACCCCTTATTTCCTTTCATCGTGTGTTTTCGCAATGCGAGGGGTCTGGAAGTTGAAACTTGGAGGGTACATTCGAGCACTAAGCTGCCTGTATGTCTGTATGCCTGTATGCTTTTATCCTGACTACCCTGTATGTTCTTGGAACATTCCCAATCCATTGCGTCAAAGCCTGCACTCAACATGTCTACCAAAGCCCCAACGAACTAGACATAATGTAGTGCATCAAATTTGAGAATCGAATAGTAGTCATGTTCCCAAGTCATGATCATTGTATGCGTACATACTCCTCAGACACCATGGAGTCGACTTCCGGGTTTTACCGTCATGACCCAACTTGACCATAAAAAAAATGATTTGATTGTCTCTGCAAAGTGACGGTCGCTATATTGAGTGGCATTGAATGATTAAAAGTGCAATTTTGCCGGACTTAGGGCTAGGTCCCGCCAGTTGGCTTGCAAATCCGAATGTACCTTGAAAGGCATTGATGTCCAATGGAAGGAAGTTTAAAATCATTTTGAATGACTAGCATGCAAGATATTCACTTCTATATTAAATGACTGTGTATACATTAAATGTCATGAATTGAATATGATGGATTGTCAGTCTCCTTTACGTTCGATCTCCGATAGAAACTGGCGACTTTGTCGCATGTTCCATGTCGCTAACACAGCGCCACCCACTTACGAAGATACGCCCGAGACAATTCCTGAAGCAAAGACCGAAGGCCGATGTGGTCGGATAAAAGAGCCTGTTCCTGGCCGGCCAAATCCGCGATTCCTAGGATCCACACACTATCGATCCCCCGATCCCCGATCCCGCGATACCCACATCCTGTCAGGCAACAATTAGCGAAGGCCTACAAGTGTACTTAAAGATGTCAAATTATCGGGTCGTGTGCCGCCGCCATCAATGTCAAGAATCTAGTCACTCATTTGTTATCTGATTCAAATCAACCAGGGCTATCCTTGTCCAGCCTTCATTCCTTCGGCCATGAAGCGGACTTGTGTTTTGCTAGCCTCCTGGGCCACGACCACTGCAGCGGTTGCTTCAGGGGCAGTAACTTGTACCACTACTGCAGCGCAGCTTGTCACCAACCCGTCGTTTGAGGATGGGACGACAGGCTGGACAATCCAGACCGGATCAAGCTACGATACCTTCGTTTACTCCCTAGCACCGGACGGCAGATCTGTACTGGCCCTTAATGGAGACCTGAACAATGTTCTCTCGCAGCCCATATCCAATATGGTCGTTGGCGAAACCTATACAGTTAGTTGGTACTGGCAACTGTTGGCCGTTGCCACTGGCCAATGCGAGCTCTCTGTCACCATAGGGAGCCAGACTGTCAATACCGCCATCTCTACATCGACTTCGAACCAGGCAGCATGGCTTCCCGGAACAGGCGCTTACACAGCTACCGCCTCGAGCGCACTGCTGGAGTTGAGCCTGGCTTGTACGAGTGGTTCTTTCTCCTCTTACTCAGAGGTCAACTTTGACGATATCACTGTTACTGGTCCTAATACGGAGACATGCTCCACCGCCGCTGTTACGCCTATATCGACTCCGACCCTGACCCCGACGCCGAGCTCGAGCGTGGCATCATCATCTGCGTTGGCAATTCTGACTAAATCGAGTTCGGCCGCCGTTAACATTGTTTCTTTATCAGTTGCCACTGGTAGTTCTGCGAGTATTTTGCCCTCATCCGCCATTTCCTCTGCTTGCATCCAATATGCCATTCAGGTGGTGCAGAATCCATCCTTTGAAAGTGGTCTCACTGATTGGACATTCAATGTCGAGCCGGCTACCATTGAAGCTGTGGAAGGCAACGCCGAAGATGGAATTTATGTTCTGTAGGTTTCCACCCATTCACTCTCCATGTCTGAAAAAGATTGCTGATAGTATTGATCTCTCTCCTTGCATAGATCAATTAGCTGGGACAGTCCTACGACCTCAAATCTCAACTTCCACCAAGACCTGATAAACCTGGACCCCAACTCCATCTACGACTTCTCTATGTGGTTCTCTGCAAGCTACGATGACCAAATTATCGGTACTCTATCATACTCCGCCTGGGCGCAGAGCGGCTGTGATGATGAAACAACCCTTGCCTACTCTTCCGCCAATACGAACGGAGCCTGGGCTGAAGTCACAGGTACCTGGCAACCTACTGATAGCACTGGAGCTCTATATATCGGCTTCAGCTTTGATGGATACAAGCCTGAATTGAAACTGAACATCGACAATATCCAGCTAGTGCGGCGCGCTACCTCGCAGCCAGCTTGCGCTTCGTCTCAAGCTATTTCTCCTACTCCTCTTGGGCAATCTAGCCATTTGAGAACTAGCACTCCTCTCATCCAGACTGCTGGGCCAACTACATTGCCTGTTGCTTTTGTGGCTGGTTCGTCTTCGGCGATCATTATTCCGCCTTCGGCATCCGTTACCAGTCATGTGAAGTCTGTTACTCCCCCTTTTCGCCGTCCATCGTCGTCTCGTATTACTCGCCGGCCTTTGTCTTCGGCTTCTGTGTCTGCTTCGTCCAGTTCTTCACTCGCCCCGCCCGTGCCATCTTTGCCAGTCGGGGCTGGCTCATCTTCTGCTCCTGCTATATTTACTTCTTCCGACGCTCAGGCTTCTAACAACATTACTCCTAGCGCAGCTACCACTGCATCGCAGTCATCGTCTGCTGGTCAGTCTAGCACGGTGTCGAGTGCTGTAAATCAGCCCACTGCTTCCGGGACTGGATCAGTTATAGAGACAACTTCCATTACTGGTACTTCCTCCGCTGTGCCCTTGACCACTTCTACCGTGTTTATCACCCAAGAACACACGATCACTGCCTGCCCATCATCCGTGACAGACTGCCCCGCCTCGCAGCGTACAACATATATCACCACAGAAACTATGGGAGCTTATACCACCACTTGCCCTGTCACAGCGACTGAGACTGCAGCAACTACAACTATCTCCATAGCAACTGAATCAGCGAAGAGCGCCAATCTTATCACAACATCAGCGGAGTCAATGACTACATCCACAGTCTACACTACGAAAGAGTACACCATCACAGCATGCCCCTCATCCGTGACAGACTGCCCCGCCTCAGAACAAAAGACTTACATCACTACTAAGACCGTAGAGGCCTATACAACAGTGTGCCCCGTTACAGCTACAGAAACCGGCGCAGCCACCTCTCTACCCTCGACCGTTCAAGTCTCCGCTGAGTCTGAAACTACTATTACTGCACCCACTATCACTCTAGCAGAACAAATGACTACATCCACAGTCTACACTACGAAAGAATTTACCATAACCGCCTGCCCCCTCTCAGTGATCGATTGCCATGCTTCACAGAAGACAGCACATGTTACCACGGAAACCGTGGTGGCGTATACAACCGTCTACCCTGTTACAGCAACAGCAACAGGTCCAGCGACTGATGAAGCCACTCTGCCCGCCGTAACTGATATCTCTGTGGTTTCGTCCGAGACCCAGACAGCAGTTACCGTCCATCTCTCTCCTGTTGACACTGAGACTTCCCGGGTCAGCTCTCCTGCCATCGAGCCTACTACAACCACAACTACGGAGACAATTGTGCCCACGATCTTCCCTGTGGATTCCGCAGCTACGGCAGGCACCAGCTCCGAGGTTGCTGCGGCAGGAGCGCTGCACTCAACGAACAGCGACTCTGTCGAGATATCCCAGACACAGGCTCCGGCTGGTTCCGCCACATCAGCTGAATCTTCAGGTTCTACCTCGGCTGGAGTCGTTGGATCTGTTTCTGCTTCTGCCGCTGGTTCTTCTTCTAATCAAGCAGTTTCAGCAAACTACTCAGGTACCAGCGGTGTCAGTGTCAGCAGTACCTTACAGGCTGTTGTATCACCAACGACCGCGGCCGCGGCTCCGTCGTTCAATGGTGCGGTTGGTACGAAGCCTACGTTGCTCAGTGGCTCTGCGTTGGTTGCTCTTCTTGTGGGGTACTTGGTTCTGTAGTAGTTGCGTGATGTGAGTTTTCGACAGCTCGCTTGTTTATTTGTTACTGTTTTTTCTTTCTAATGCTGAAAGGCTTTATGTTGTGATGGGAACTGGTTATATTAATTTCTTGTATATAATTGTCAGTGCTTGAGTGGCATCAGATTAGATCAGATCAGATCAATGATATTGACTGTGGAACTCAAAAGTGTCGAGTCTCCTATTGGCATGGATTATACGTCCGAAAACACTAAAAACCTCTAGAATATAGCCAAATCCATACCAACATGGCCTGGCATCTTTACAAAAATCCACAGCCCCGATATCCCCTTCGCTGTCTACACTCTACAAACACAAACAATCTACACAGCAAGCCCAGTGAAAAGAATAATTCCAAACTACCCCTAAAGCAGAAAAGACACCCATAGACAAACACGCGATGCAAGAAAGTGCCAGCATAACACCAACCCATGACGAGAGATAAGAGACAACACAAACGGACAAGGACAAGACTAATACTAAGATCCAGTAGATGTTTATGTATGAAGCCGCAGAAATGAAGAATTTGAAGGAATAACCCGATAAGCCCGGCAGGAACCAATGTCTATACAAGTCGAGACGTGTAAATGCGCTGAGAGATCTGGTGGAGAAAGTGGACGGAGATGGAGATGGAGAGAAGGAGGAGGGTATGTGACGCCAGACGGAAGACGGAAATCGGAATGGATACATGGAACATGGAGTAAGCAGACGCTCAACGAATGGGTAAATAGAGAAGAAAAGAAAAAGGAGAAGGAGAAGACAACACAAAAGGTAATATAAGAAGGTGGGTGTGGATCGTGGAATGACAGCGCGGAATGCACTACGGTGGAGTCGGCGTTTGTCCGATTTCCGCGTGGTCACGAGGCTTGTCGCGAGATCGCATATACATGGCATCTGGGTAAGCGTCCGGTGCGGGCTCGATCGGGCGCGGGAGACTGTGCTGCTGCTGAGCGACGACCTCTCGCGCGTAGAACTCTACAAGCATTGTACCGTAGGACTCTAGTTCTTCCACGGATATGGCTAGCCGGAAGTCGTTCAGTAAGAGGAACTGGAGTTCCAGGTGGTTAAGCTCCACTAAGGGAAGGCCGCCAACCTAAATAAAGATTGGGTCAGTGATGGGGGCATGGGATGAAAAGAGATAAATCAATATACCTTTGCGTATCGGGAATTGGTGTAGAAAACATCGGAGAAGAATTTGCTGGCGCAGGTCACGCCTGCGATGACCAGACGGTGGATATTGAAGCTGTCGACGACGAAGAAGTGGGAGAGGGCTTCGGCGTCGGACTCAGGGGAGAGCGTGGAGAGGCTGGGAGAGAGAGAGGACGTGCCCTGCGGGTCCTGCGCAGTGAAGCCTGTCGAGGAGGGTGGTGTTGCCATGGGGGAGTCGTGCATGTGAGAGTCGTCCATGTAGCGGGCCGAGGAGTCCGGGTCTGATTCCTCCGAGTCCCAACGGGTGTGTAGGTGGTCGATTTGGCGGGTGTTGACGAGTTCGGTCATGCGGTCGAAGTAGACCAGTAGACTGAGGAAGACTTCGTAGGTTGTTGGGCAATATTTGTGGATGCGGGTGAGGTAGCTCAGGATAGTTATGCTGGGGACGTTTTTGCCGTGGAAGGCGAGGACACTGGTTGCTTGGGGGCTGAGATGTGAGGTTCCATCGGGGGGAGGGATGTGGCGATGGACGTGTTCGTGGTGGGTGTCGTTCGTGGTGGTGATCTTGGTCAAAAGGCCAGCGACCATCTCGATGATCTCCGTGACCGGCATGGAGCTAATCTCATATTGTCGCGACCCGGTTGGCGTATGCGTACGCGAACCCACGAGGTCTTCGCTGGCGAGGCTTTGGATGTGGGATAGACTTTGGACTCGAATGCGGCTTGGTGAACTCGCTTCCGATCCCGGTACGGACTGCATTGACCTATATGTTGGTTCTAATCGTGGCGAATCCGGTGCTCTTTGATTTGAAAAGGAGTTCCCCATGGACTCCGGGTATTCCGTTGTATTTGAATAGGGAGGAAAGGCATTATTGGACGTCATGGAAGGCGGACGTGTATCGGAGGAAGTGCGCGAAGAGTTGTAAGCTACATCATGCCGAGCAGAAGAGCCTGGCGGGGCAGTAGTAGAGGTGGGGGTGTTGGATCTCGACCGAGTAGAGTGAACGGAATTTGAAACCAACATGGTGAGAGACTGATTGGATTCTCTTTTCTCTTCCTCTTCTCGAGTCTCTTTTCTCATATAACAATTAGTCTGTTATTCTGTCAGTTTTTAGGCGGTCGCAACTCGGTAGTTTGCCACGATGAAACAAATAGAAAGGCAGAACAGGATCATCAAAGTACATATACAAAGTTGAAAAATTAAGATCAAAAAGTAACAAAAGTAACAAAGGTAAGAGGGGTCTACATACTAGGACTAGACCATAAAGTAAAGACAGGAGAGGGGAGTGTTGGATCAGCGAGTGTCGATCTAATTCATCAAGGCAGAACGCGTAAGATTATGATATAATATATATTAAGGAGATGAAATATCCATTGTATGAAGTAGAGTATAAAGAGTAGAAAGAGTAAAAGATCTCTTTCGCTTTCTTCTCTTCGATATACATATAGGAGTAATCACCATAAGTACCTGTCATATAAAAAAAAGACGGTGTAGACTTAATCGTATGGACGAATGAAACAACGATATGAGCGCCCGTGGTGTGCCGAGAAATGGGAGATTATATATGGACTGATCGAATATTTCCCTATAAAGAGTGTAAGAACCTCGGAATATAAGAATACAAGAATTGGTTAATGACTAGTTAAAGAATAAGATCTCAAATATAGCTAAACCTGCAGATAATCATATGTGACAGGTTTTAATTGCATGTCTACTTTGACTTGATGCGTTGTTCTTTTCTGTTTACTACATGATGTCAGACTCGAGTACGCCTGGGCAATCCAGTAACGAACCAGTCAATTGTTTATAGCCTTCCTTGATAGCTTTTGATGATCCTTGAATGTGTGGTGTCAGACTCGTTCTGTCGGATATGTCCTGTCGAGCCATATCTCTGTATTAATTGCAGACTGAAATCATGAACCCATTTCATTCGATTGACGCAATATTAGAAAAAGAACTTATTAATTCGTCACGCCTGGCCCAGTGTAGCCGTTGTCTGGCAGGTAAAGATGTCTCACGGCACCATTCTTGGTCAGAACCACCAGACGAATGACACCGCCAGAGCTACCATCCCACTTGATTGCCTCCTGCAGAGCACTCCGCACAAAGTCGATACCTTCCTCCTCTGTCATCTGTTCCCGCCAGTGGGCATCGGTATAACCGTAGATGTAGGTGGAGCCCGAACCACCGATAGCGAAAGACTGCTTGTGAAGGGATCCTCCCAAAGGTATCGAGTACACCTGACCTCCGTGTCGTGCGTCCCATCCGGCAAGAATGATACCCGCACTATTCAAACACCCGATATCAGCATGGTGCCTGTCAACAATCATTCAAAACGGAAAGCTACTGACCTCAGT
Organism: Penicillium soppii; assembly: GCF_028829465.1. Lineage (NCBI taxonomy): Eukaryota > Fungi > Ascomycota > Eurotiomycetes > Eurotiales > Aspergillaceae > Penicillium > Penicillium soppii. The sequence goes on from NW_026643234.1 coordinate 3,035,503, forward strand.
GCGTCCTTGTTCTCATAACACAGTTCCTGGAAAAGCGATGCGGCCACCTGTGTAGTTGGAGCCTCGGAATTCGTTACGCCGTACATGTTGAGATGGTAGGAGACGATGTCGGCCACAGCCTGGGTATCGGCCGCGGAGCCCGAGCGGCAGCACCAGATGGTGTCATGCACCTGTGTCAATTTGTCGGTGACTCGGTTGGCGATGTAAGCACCAGTGGTTGTGCGGCTGTCGGCGCCGAGAATGACACCGTCTTTGAAGTTGATTGCCATGCTGATATGCGGTGTTAATGATATGTTGGGGGATGGTTAAGGTTCGAGAGCTCCAGCTCAACTCACATCGAGGTACCCAAGCTAAACAAACGAAAGATTAGTACATGTGACATAGCTTCAGAGAAAATAGTATCAATGGAGTCTAAGCTTACTTGACCTCGCCAGACTTCAGGTGGTTCATGTCGACGTGAATACCATCTGTGAGATGTTAGCTAGGTGCTATCAACGGATGACGATAGCTCTCTCACCTTCACCCAGCATTCCTGATGGACCGTGAGAAGAAACCATTTTGTGATGAAATTGGATTTGAAATGCTGGAATAAAAAACAATAGAAACAGATAATGCGGCAAGGAAGACAGTTGAAGGTAAGGGAGAGTGATGCTATCATGAAGGCAGAAGCTCAATAACGCGGCTCGGGCGGTGAACAGAGTTGACTTATCAACTTTCCCCCCGCGAGAACCTCCTGAAAACCTCTTGTCTCTAGCTCCTGTACTGATCTTCCTGTATGTCTTTGGCATTGGCCTTTTAACCTGTAAAATTTCCCAATATCAGTCTTTCTTTTACACAAATTCTCTTCCATTTTAAGGCCATGTCGGAATCTCCTCCGCCTCCATCTTGGAGCATCAGCACTCTGGCAAACAATGCTGCGCATTTCATGCGACTACCCGTTCTGGCCTCATCTGGTCTGGCTGTGGTTGCGAGTGGACTGCTTTACTTTAAGCAAAAGTACGCTATGGAGCTCTAGACCATCTGTTTAGCACTAACATACTCCCCAGCGAACTAATCTATCCCCGCAACGTCCCTGTGGATGCGCGTACGAATGTACCCAGTCCTCGCCAGTTCGGCATCACCGATTTCGAAGATCTCCAAATCCCCACTCCTGATGGAGAATCCCTGCATGCTCTCTTTCTGCGCCAGCAACCAACTCGATCTTCTCGTAATGTGACTGTCTTGATGTTCCATGGCAACGCTGGAAACATTGGCCACCGCGTGCCCATCGCCCAAGCCCTACAGAATACACTTCGGTGCAATGTTTTCTTGTTGGAATATCGGGGGTATGGAATGTCAACCGGAACGCCAGATGAGGCGGGTCTCAAGGTTGATGCTCAGACTGGCCTTGATTACCTGCGACAACGGCCCGAGACGAGAGACACGGAGATTGTTGTTTACGGACAAAGTCTCGGCGGTGCAGTCGCTATCAACCTTGTTGCGCAGAATGAAGAGCAGGGTGATATCGCTGGACTAATCCTGGAGAACACTTTCCTGAGCATTCGCAAATTGATCCCAAAGTGGGTATTCTGGTGGTTGTTATTTTTGAACGAGATTGCTAATTCTGAATCAGTGTCTTCCCTCCAGCGCGGTATCTCGCTCGCTTCTGCCATCAATATTGGACAAGTGAAGATGTTCTGCCGAAAATAGTGAAAACCCCTGTTCTTTTCCTGAGTGGGCTTAAGGACGAGCTTGTGCCGTAAGTTTGTTTGCCCCTAGGCCGTCTGGCCTCCGCTAATCTCTCATAGTCCGTCCAACATGACACAATTATTTGCCGTTTGCAAGTCCGAATCTAAAACCTGGCGCACACTACCCAACGGTGGCCACAATGACTCCGTTGCTGAGCCAGGTTACTTCGAACACATTCTTTCCTTCATTACCGAGGAAGTGCTGGGTCGTAAAGACTAAAGCTGGCAAATTTATTCAATTTGTCTAAGGCCTAAATGCCTGCTACTGACCATTACGGTCTCCGTCACGATTTTCTCCAACGCCTTTCTTTGCCGAATGCAAAGACTTCAAGCTTGTTTCCAACGCTACACTCTCGACAGCCAATCTAGACCTCTGGTTTTGACTCTTGTGACACAAGATTCAATTGACACTGTCAATTATGACCATGATACCCTCTGCCACGCAATCAAGACACAATTTTTACTTTGCATCCACTTAATGACTAAGGCTACCCTTGATGGCGTATACAGGTCTGATGACCTTTTTTCCTTGGCCCGGAAGCACCAGGGCGAAGTGTCCCTTGAATTGAGAGTGGCTCTCTTCCTGTTTTCTTTATGTTCTATTTTTGTTCAATTCTTCTTGTACGCTTTTTGACTGGCATCATTCTGCTCTCGGTGTTTACAGGGGCTCAGTATCGAGCGCTGGGCATGTATGTTTCCCTGGACCTTTTGCTTGCTTTGCTCATTGGACCTGTCCAACTTATTTATGTGCAACTCTCAACTGATAAAGTCATGGTACGAATGTGATATAATTTTGATTGATGTTTCGAAAATTTCCTCGATGCGTAACATCGAAGGATCGTGTTTGTTATCAATATTATCTTAAAACCAAGAAAGCCTGCAGACAGAACAACATTGCTGGCCTGGGCCAAGAGGCAAACAAAAGGGTTAATGTCCACTCATAGCTCAGAAACATATCCATGAGACAGTCAAACCCACGATAGCATTGACATGAACATTAGAACGTAAGCATCCGAGCTTACCATTGACCAATAGGGGAATTAGTTCAAGCTTCCAAAACCTACTTACCATGTAAGTGTCCAAGTGTCAGATAGCCGAGGGGACCGTGTAAGCAGTACAACATTGCCTAGTATCAGCTCTCGACTCAATATCCCCTTCCCATCAACCATCCATCTTTCACACCATGGCTACCCCAACATACCAGCCCCATGCCCAAACCTCAAAGGCAGTAGCATGGTATCAACCAACCTTAATCCAACTACCCACGCCAACAAAGGACCTCTTCCTCCGATACACGGACCTCAAAACAGAAGATGCAGTAAAAGCACACATACTTGCTGTCCGCGAGAAAGCATGGCAGATGTAAGCAATGCAAGACAACCTTGGAAGAAATCTATATATGTATATTTTCATCCATACATAACAAAGACACTAAATATCCACCCCAAAGCCACCCATACCCCTGCATCGGACTCTTTAAATTCCTGAACTTCAGCATCCACCTCTCTCCAATATACCCTGAAATCCTCAACCGCATCCGCGCAGGCCAAACCCTCCTCGATCTAGGCTGTTGTCTCGGCCAAGATCTCCGCAAACTAGCCTTCGACACAGGAACATCCTCGAATCTCATAGGCGCCGACATCGAAGCCAGCTTCCTACAACTAGGCTACGAGCTTTTCCAAGATCGAGCGTCGTTGCAAGCGCACTTCGTTACGGGTAGTATTTTCGACGAAGACTTTCTCGCTACGCGGAAGGGATCCATTGATATAATCTACCTGGGCAGTTTCCTGCACCTGTTTAATCTGGCAAAGCAGCGGGTTATCGTTTCGCGACTAGAAGAGCTACTCGTCCCGCGTGCTGGGTCTGTTGTTTTCGGACGACATATCGCTGCGCTGGAGGGCGGGCCGTTCTTCATGGAGAGTCTTGGGTGGGATATGTTTCGGCATAGCGAGGTGACAATTCGCGAGCTTTGGGGTGCTGGGTGGGAGGTGCATAGCCAGTTAGAGGAGTATGAGTCTGCGACACAAGAATCGGGGAATTGGCAAGGCGATACGACGAAGCAGATGACGTTTTGGGCTATTAGACGTTGAGATTAAACAGGTCGTGGAATATGCCATTTCATTACCGAGCACAGTATTCTAGTTTCGATCTATAAGAACAGCCCAGGGGAGGGCAAATACTACATATAATACAAGTCCAGGCCGGGAGCTTACTGGAGTCGCTCGGACTCTTCAAGCAATTCCTCAACCTTGAAGTTCTCAACATCACCGCGGGTGAACATGCGCACAAGCTCGCTCTTGCGGCCACTCGCCTGGCCCTCGAAGTCATAGAAGCGCTGCACGCAACTAACCAGCCAGGTTGCCTCGGGCGCGGAAACACCGCCGTCGGGGATGATCTGGCCGTGCATCAGGACTAGGCCCTTGTCATCGGCCAGATCCAGGTGGTGCGTGATAGTAGTGTGAGGCGTAGCAAACGCGCCGTGCATTTTATAAGCGCCCAGGTTTGTGAAGATCACCGTGGAAGTGTGATTGTTCGACGGCGAGGAGGTGGAGCCCTCCGCGGGCGGGTGGAAAGCCCACTGCAGGAAATGGATATCGGCAGCGGTACCGGTTGCGCCTGCGGGAGTCTGCTCCGCTTCCTCGGGGGTCTGGGGGCGCGGGAGGGGCAGGATGAACTGCGGGTTCTGGCGGGCTGCTTGGATGATACGGTTGTATGTTTCCAGTGGGATTACGGCAGAGATGGCGTGGGCGTTGTTTGCGTGGCGCAGGCGCCAGAGAGCTTCGATCTCTTTGGGTGGGAGGGCGCGGATCTTCTCGACATCCAGGTATGTGCTGAGGGGCTTGACGGGGCTGGAGTCGCTGGAGACGGCGCGGGCAGCTTTGGCGGTCTTGGATTCCTGGGGAGGTGGGGGAGGCTGGAATGCTTTTGGGGTGCCTGGGACGGCGGTGGTGGATACTGGGGAACCGGGCTCTGGAGTTGCGACGGTGGATGCTTTGCGGCGAAGGTCTTTGATCTTGTCGCTGTAGGCTTCTTTCAGTGATTCGATTGAGTCGTGGCCCTCCCTAGACAATGTGTTAATTCATGTATGGGCATGGCTTTTGCCGAAGTAACTTACTGTTTAGCCTTTTGATCTAGCTTGGAGCGATACTTGTCCACGACATATTTGGGGTCGTGGTGCGAGGCAAGAAAGCGCACATCGTGGACTTGTGCCCACCGGCGCTGCTGGTTACGCAGCAAGTGGGAGTTGCTCCTGAGAGTAGACTGGAAACCCTGCAGTCTGAAAGGCATTTTGAGTCTTGGGAGTCAAATGAATTGAAGGTCCTGAGGTCCGATTCAGATCTCCCCGGAAAATATGAGATGACATAATCCCTGACGTAAGCTGTTATCGTGCCTGGTCAATCTTATACTTGAGCAACTGGCAATGAAAACATTGCTACAGAGAAGATTTCAATGAATAAAAAGACTGTACTATTCAGTTATTAGACCCTTGACTACACTACAGAACTCACCAGCTACAACTCTTGGGAGCAAATGGCCCAATTTGTCAGCACTTTATGACCCCAACTATAAACCTTAAGTATAGTTATGTCCCCTCAATTACATTATACGCAGGTGTACTTTCTCAATTCTCCAACTCCTCATCTCCTTAAATAACCATTTATTCAATACATCAATCATTCGATCTCTATCCAATTCACTACCACAACAATGTCACTCAAACAAAAAGAATTCACTACTCCACCACCACACCCGCCAGTCGGCACACCACTCCATTGCCCCTCCGCGCTGCCATGGTACTCAATCGCACCAGGCGTGTGGGAGTTTATGCTAAACGGCACCGAAGAAGAAAAAGCCGTGCTGCAATGGTGGGAGCCAAATACGCTCTCGGCACAGACCGACCAAATAACACACACCTACATTGAAGAAGTGTGCACGTTGCGCGGTGGCCTCGAGGATCTTTCGCTCAAGCAGTCGTGGGGTATCGGTGCCTATGCGTATAGATACCCTGGCATGGAGCATGGGCCATATAAGGCTGCGAAGGAGGGTTGTTTGCAGTTTGTTAAGATTATGCCAGCTAAGTAGAGCGGGATCGGTCGTTGCTGGGGCTGTTTACGGGGAAATAGATGGGTGATGATTTGAAGTGTTTTTTTGTTTAGCTATTCTCTTTTTGTGTGCTCAGTCAAATAAACAGATCCATCATCATCTCATATGAGATATGATATGTATAGAACTCCAATATCATGCAAATGGGAGTAATGAGACATGGTCAACGTGAAGTCTTTGTTTTCAAGTCATCAATCATCAAATCGAAAGTTTAGACTTCGACATCAGTTACAGCAGAAGCATCAGCTTCAGCGTGTTGATCCTCCTTTGGCTCAGTTTCAGCCTCAGCGTCAGCCTGAGTGCGTTGATTCTGCAGCTCGGCCCCAGCCTCAACCTCAAATCCAGATCCAGGTCCCAGGTCCACAGGGTCCTCACGAACCGTCTCCTGTTCATTACCCTGTCCCAACTCCTGATCAACCATCACCTCTTGATCTTCCTTTTTTCAGCCTCCTCCTCAGCCTCCTCCCAATCCTCCACGACCTCAGCAGGCGGCGTCTTCGCACGCAAAGACTTCCCAGCCCCAACACCAGACCTCAGAACCAGCCGCTCCTTCTTCGCCCCATCATCAAGAGCCGCATAAATAGACTTACTAACCCAAGAGTTCTGAACAGGTGTCCCACTCCTAGTGCTAGCTCCACTTCCACCGCGACTCTTCGACGCAACCTGCGCCCAACCGCCATCACCAGAACTAGCCTGCGCCTTTGTTACTTCGCGGGCGGCCTTTGCCTCGAGAGCAGCGATGCGACGGGCCTCTGCTTCTTTTGAGCGTTCGCGCTCGCGCATCTTGACGCACTCGCGCACGCTCATGCCGCCGATGCCTATTGTCGCGCCGCTTCCTGTGCCGAAAAGGGGCGGGGTCCAGACAACCGGTTTCAGTACGAAGACGTGGCGGTGCGGTTCTGGGTCGTGGCTTTCTGTTACGAAGCCCCAGTCTGCGGCCAAGGAGTGCGCGAATGCGCGGAGGGTCGGCTTTGCGGGCTGGAAGCGGAAGGAGCGGGTGGTTTTGTCTGCTGTTGCTAGGGAGTGCAGGTTCGTCTCGTATGTTTGGAGGGTTGATAGGGGCACGGATGATGCGAGCTTGATGTATTGGTTCAGGGTCTCCTCTGAATACGGGAGGTTCTCGGCTGTGATGGTTTGCGCCGTGGTTGTTTGGTTGATGTCAATGCCGAGAGCACCTGCCAGTGAGCGGTTTCGCTCTAGGCGCGTGCATTCATCATCGCAGGCCAATGGTGTTAGATCGGGGTTGCGCTGAGGCGACTGGATCTGGCCCTTGGATGTCACGGCTTTGGCTGCGTTGCAGCGTCTTTCCTGTCGGAGTCGTCCACAGCTACATGTCACCGCGAGCTTAGACGAACATGGTGTCGTTTCGGGACACGCGTAGGGAGCATGACACTGCTCTGTGCATGGATGGCCGCAGATCGTCTTGTTCTTTCCACAGGCCTGAGTACATGGTTTGGTTGCGTCTTCGCAATCCTCCGGACGATGGCAATCCTTCCGGCAGAAATGAGAGCCACATTTGAGCGGCTGCCCACACAATTGTCCGCAGCGTGCATCGGACAGCCAGCAAGGGATGTTTTTCAATACCCGCTTGCCGCACAGGCACGGCTTCTCGGTTAGGAACGGACACTTGGGACAGTTCTCTTCATCTGTGTGGCAGGTATGCGCGGCCTGAGGGTGACCGCATCGCTTTGGACGCTCGCATGGATGATGGCAAGCAGGTGGCTTCGAACCACATGGTTGCGGTGGATATAGAACAGATCTTCCGCAATTACACGAGATCTCTTCAAATACTGCCTCTCTGCAGGTATTGCAGGCACCCTTATGGCAAAGCTCTGGGCATGTGTGTCTTCCGCATTTCAGCGTTCGGCCACACACGCGAGTACAGATGTGCTCTGCCTCGATATCCTCTTCAGCAGGGCGGAGATGAGGCCTGAGCTTACGACGTGCAGCTTGGCGCTCGTTCGCCCTCTGCTCTCCTGGACAGCACCGCTCCGTGCATGTGTGTCGACCGCAGTGTAAAGTTGCTTTACACTGGCGTGGGCACATGGGAGGCTGGATCTGACCTTGGTGACAAATGGTCCGGTTACTGGTACGACCGCACTGGCATTTGATGTCGACTTTGAGCAGACAGGCACCACAAGGTCCGATGTGACACAGCTTTTCACAAGGATGACCACATGGAAGACTCTTACCACATGGCTTTTGGCAATTCAGGATTGGATCTTCGCAAGAGGTCCGGGGTTTGTATCCAGGAATCTCAGACAGCGGTGTTTTGCCACAGGCGCAGTCAAGAACAACATCCGGTGATCGTGGACAGTGTGCAGGCTGCGACTCTTGAGGGTGGCAGCCCTTCTGACATGTGTGTACACCACAGTCGAAGGGGCGGTTGCAAGTCTTTCCGCAACCAAAGCAGCCGGTCCATTCCTCCTCCGAGCCATCCTCACGAGCAACTCGACTATCTTCTTCGTCATCCTTGGACTTGCACAGCATTTCTGTCTGCAGCTTGCCACAATAGCAGCGACCCTCAATGCTGACTTCGCAGCCTCCACACAACCCCTCATGGCACGGCAGAGGGCAGGTATGTTCTCCACAAGGAAGAAGCTCACCACAAATCTCACCACAGCTCCATCCATTCTTATAATCCGTATCCTGGCATCGCTTGGTCGAAGAATTCAAACCACAGAAACAATCCTGAGTCGGTCCCATAGCAGTACAAGGCGCACACGGACCAGCATGACAAGTCGTATCACAAGGATGGGGACAGTCCTTACGAGGTCTCGAGCAAGTCTGACCACAAGAGTGCGGAGGTAGACCAGGAAATGGCTTAGGGTCGACTTCCTTCTCACACCAACAAGAGTAATTCGAAGGGAAATTCTGATGCGAAAGATTACAACCAGGACAACGCCAAGCGCGAGGCGTCAAGTTCTCCTGCCCGTCTTCCTGGCCCGAAGCCCTCTGCGCCGAAGCGCCCTCATTCATGGACCATTTTTTGACACAGCTCAAGTGGAAGACCGTCCAGCAAAGCTCACAAGACCACACTTTAGATCTGCGACCCAACTCGCTGCAACAAATGGGGCATTCGTACAGATTGTGTGCAATATCCTCGTGGATTCTGGTAGCCAGATCATCGGCTGTGGATTTCATCGTGACCTTCGGTGGTTGCCTTGCCCGAGCTTTCGCTTTGCCTTTAGCAGACACGACAGATTCCGAGGGTGGTCCGCGTTGGGAGGGCGGCATTCCCGGTACGAAGTCTGGTACATCAGCCCTGAGAGAGTTGTCGATAAGTTGTTCTGCAACATCCAATGGGGCACCACTCGAGTCCTGGTCTGGCCTTGTTAATTGGGCCTCGAAACCCCGCGCTCTCATGCCGCGGGTTCGTGCATCTGGCCGTATATCCTGTCCAGCACTTGGTCCGGCACTTGGACCCTGGGTTTGTCGCGGCGGTCCATTGTTCCTTGGTCTCCGCCCTCTTCCATCTCTGTTCCTCCCTCTCTGTGAGCGCGAGTCATTGTGCTGACCAGGCTGGGGGGTTGTGTTCGACGGCTGGGATTGTGTAGGCTGCGATTGTGTCGCTCCTTGAGCCTGAGGCTCGCTTGTAGGACCGGGCCTTGTCTGTCCGTCCGGGTTCGCAGAACCCCGCGCTCTGCGTCTCGGTCTTGAACGTGGGGGTCGTGACCCGCTGGGAGCGGAGGCCTCCGCCTGTGGTGCTGACATGACCGAGGTAGGTAGAGTCTGACTGAGCACTCCTGGCGTGCTCATATGCGTGCGGTTTATTTTCTCACGCGGCGCTATGGTGGGCTGAATGGCTGATAAATGTGATCGACCAGAGGTCCTGACTAGAAATATAGAAACTGAGAATCAAGAAAGGAGTGAAGAAAAGCCCAGCACCAGGGAAATTGAAAGTAAATCAAGGCAATAGCCTACTAAAAACAACGATCAGGAAATAGCAACACAACGAATTATCTAGAAGGCGATAAAAGCTCTCCACGCGGCAGAATAAGGCGGTGGGGTGTTAGGCGGTGACGTAAGTGAGTCAGGAATTACATAACATGACTCATTTTCCAAGGTGGGTTCGATGTGGGTCGACGATCTATGCGATTGACTCATGTCGTATAGAATCCTTGAAGTGAAAGGAATTGACAAGCCTGGTTGGTTAACACGTGTCTCATTGTATGGGTCCACTTATAGAAGCAGTCTGATACAACATAACAAAGAGAACCAGAGCATTGGCATCCGCCGAGGTTGAAATCCAGTGAACAAGTTTGACCCTTTACGCCGACTCGAATCGAGACGCAAGACACACCAGAGACATCTTACAAAAGACAGACCAAGTCAAGGTAGACATTATCAATGCAATTTAGTCCGTCCCACATTAATATGAACAAAATGCGCATCAAAAGAAACATGGCGCTATGCAGAAAACCAGCCCATTCATCTCATAAAACCCAAACCACAAACCCCATCGAATCTTGATCATACAACCCACTTACTTTTAGATGAAAACCACAATCTCGCCGCGATCATTCCGTCCCAACCGCAAAGCCCTCCAAAGATCCTTCTCATCCTCAAGTCTGCGCTCCCGATCATCACCCGAGAGATCGCGGTGGAAACGCTTCAGCGTCTTGTTAATCGAGAATCCGCGCTCGGCAGCGGCACCGCTCGGCACAAATGAAAGGAAGTGGTGGGCGAGCTCACGCTGCAGATCCTCATCTGTACGCGCAGGCTGCTTCGACTGGTTGTAGACTGTGACCTGGTGACTGGTCGAGTCCGCTAACCCGCGGCGCTCGTCGATCTGCTTCAGGCGGCGGGTGGGTCTGTCGTCGGTGGGGTTGCTGCTCTTGCGCTTGGATTTGCGGGTTTCTTCGGGAGAGGCGCGGGAGCGGTGCGACTTCTTGCTTTTGCGGACTTCGAGCTGGTCCTCAGCGCTGGAGTCGCTGCCGCGGCGGGCGCGGACGACAGTTTTGTGGTTGGGTTCTGTACCACTGGTGCTGGAGACAACCGAGCCGCCGAACATTGAGGAGACGAGACGCTCGGCGCGGTTCTTCATCGAGATTCCAAGGCCTGAGTCACCGTGTCCGTTGGCTTCTTTGCCGTTGCGACGGCTGCGCTTGATCGGGGATGAGGTATCTTGGTACGCGCGGCGGTGGGTTTCCGGGCTGTCGTCGCCTGGGGAGGGCGAGCGCATCATGCGGTTTAAGCCGCCGGTGAGACCGGAGTGTTTGAGCATTGGGGTGCCGGCATTGTTGATAATGCTTGAAGGGGCCTCCATCATTGGGGTGTCGACTTCCTCGCGGGGAGTGCTGAGGGCCTCTGGTTGGCCGCGCTTGCGCTTTTTCTCGCTGACGGTGCCGGGGGCCTTCTCCTTGCGGTCCTTCTTCTTCTTAGGTGCGGGGGTGACGAACTCTGTTGATATGTTAGGGGGCGAGTTCGAGTGGGGAATGCTACCGGCGCCATAGGAAAAGCCGTGCTCGTTGTATGCCACGTCGTAATTCTTACCCTCGTCATCCGTAGTAGGGTTCGCCTCGAAACGAGCCAGGGACTCACTGGGCTCGAATACTGATTTCGCGTTGGTCTTCATCGTCATCTGCTCCTTGGGCTCGGCAAGAGTGACCTTGGATGCGTTCGGGGTCTCTTCGGCGACCAAATAGTCGAACACATTGACAGGCTTGTCATTGGCCGGAGCGGGAGTGCGGACCTCATCAATAGGTGGGGGTGTAGGAGCAGGAGGGGGAAGAACGGTCTTGAGACCCTCGCCATCTGAGCCATCCTCCACACGGGGTTGCTGGTGGCGGCCGTTGGGGTTTTGTTTCGCATTCGCGATCTGCTTTTGGTTGTTCTGGTTGTTCTGACCTTTCTTCTGATTCTTGGTCGGCTTCTCCTTGTACAGAGCACCCTGGTATTTTTGCGCCTCGCTCATACATGACTGCAGTGGTCGACCTCATTAGCCCGTGCCTCCCTTGACTTGGATCAACTGGGAGCCTAGGCCCACAAGTCCAAGTACATTATGTGGCAAGACTCCAACGTACCGTGTGAGCTCTATACTCGGTTCCATAGAAATGTACCATGCAATCGATACAGGTGAAGGAAGCGCCGCGACATTGGCCGCGATGAGGGTCGAGCTTTTTCTTGGTGAGGACATCACCACAGGCCTATCATAATGGTCAGCATCTTTTTCACGTATGCGCATAGCCACAAAACATGTAAGCGCCTTATAAAGAATCCTACTCACTTCGCAAGAGAAAGAAACCATGTTGTTATATGAGATCGCTTGCGCAAACAAGCAGCAAGGATCAAAAAGATGGATCAAGTGGGAAACCCAGAAACAAAATGCGCAAAGTTACGCGATAATATGAGGGGCGGTATCCCTTGAAAGATGTCAAGTTATGCGCAAAGAAGCAAACCAATGTATCCAAAAAAGAATCAAATTCCTTTTTTTTTTTTCGAAGCGCGCGCGCGATTGACTAGTCTGGATTGGGCCAACGCTAAGCTGTTTTGGGATGTATATAATTCTTGCACTGGGAGAATTTGACCGGTGCAGATGTGTTTTGATTCAAAAGAAGAAGAAATAATAGAGTTGAATGTATAAATATATATGTATGATAATAAAAAAAAAAGAAACCAAAAATTCACCATACATCTGGAAATCGTGTTTCAGGTGAACGCGACTAAACCTGCAGATCTCGTTATCAAGCATTAGCTGAGTTGCACCCTGTCAGGAGACCCCAACCTTTCATTTGTTCTCGCGCGGAGAAGTCGTGTCTTAAGACTATTCTTGGACAAAACTCAAACCTCATCCCTTTCGGCTACTTGAACAAAATCCACGATGTACAGTCGTCTTTACTCTTTTGGGATTTGGGATTTGGGACATATTGGCATGAGACTGAACTTAGTATCATGGGCGATTATACAGATATCTGATAGCTCAGAGTATTCAAAAGTTTAATCGGTGCTTCTGTTGAAAAATCGAGTCTAGAGCGACGGATTACGCCGGTTAGTCTGCTTTGCCATTCAGGGATATACTAGCTAGGCTGGTTGGGTCATGCGCGCTATTTGATCACCGGGGAGGATGATCTTTTGTTCAGGTGCGCTTGGTGGGATCGGCAAATAAGGTCAGATACAGGTTGGTTTAGTACATTGCTCACTTATGCTGGTGGATAGCTGGTTGATATCTATACAATAATCATTCGAGTATTCATAGATTTATCTGCTAATGCTTCACGTTATGTTTGCTCCAAGATATAGAATAGATACCTATTTGGATCTATATCTTAGACGATGGGAGTCTTCAAAATCAGACCCAAGACAGAATGGCAAATACCAGACTTAATCAAACGTGCATACTTAGATCGATACTACGATATCGCGCCATGGGATGGACCCCCACCCCCTCTTCAGCCAGAAGCCACTTGCACATGCAAAACATAAGGGTATATTGATATTGATACTGTCAATCGACATTCTATTACTGTACAAGGAGACCAGCTCCACAGGGACAATCCAGCGTCCAAATTAACCCCAAGGAAGCAGTCCAGGAGCGTAGGAAAACCTGCATAAGAGGGGGATCCCGTCAACCGCGCGTAGTCCTAAATCGACATTAGCAATCAAGCACAAGTATCCGCCCCAGCATCACTCACGCCTCCTTCGAAATCTCCACAGCCGGCCCATCCCGCTCCGCATCAGCACCAGACCGCGGCGCCGATCCCTCTGCCCTCTTACCCTCTTCCTCCTCATTGCAACCGCAATCATAGGCGTCGCCCAAATTCGCACAGTCAAATTCCGGCTTATCAAGCATAGCATTGACCTCATTGTGAATAAAGCAACCCCAACCGGAAGCGGCATTCCGCGACGATACCTGCGGCGGGTACTTCTGCAGATGTTGCTGGAAATGTTCAGCACACTCTCCACTATTGTAGTTGTTAGTCCGCGATTCGATTCGTCCGCACAAAAGCACGCGCGGCGGAAGCAAGCATAAATTACCAAGGATATAACCTAGCGAAGAGGTAGATGTAAGAGCGCAGGGCATCCTTCTGGTCGTCCGTGGGTTTTTCGGGGTATCGCGCCATGACGGTGTGGAAATACTTCCATGTCGCACGACCCAATTCAGCCCTGGAGGGGACCAATGCCCGGTCAGCGATTTGTGTCACTCACAGTTTGACGTGTTGTTTTCAAGTTCATTGAAGGGGAAATGAACGGTTCTGTCCCTTGCGCTTGCTTACTTGACTGTCGCATTGCCTAGCTTCGGCATCACCACGCCCCCCTTCAGGGTGCTTTCTTGGATGCTTATTCCCGGCGCGGGCGCGGAGTGGTCGATGTGGCCTGGGGCGCGGATGGCGGGGCTTGGAGGCCCTTGTGGCCGGATGAAGAGGAAGAAGATTAGACATAGTGAGATCGCTGCGCTGGTGATGATGCGCCGGGTGAGTTGGCGGTTCGCCATGGTTGGTGGTGGGAAGGAAGGTCGCCAAGCGTCCGATCGCGGGAGCACCTGGGATTAGTGAACAGGGAATATTTTCGAAGGTGAGAAATACTGTTTCAACTGGAGACTCGAGAATTGAAACTGAAAGGGATTGGAAAGGGATCCAGTGTCTAGGCCTGGAGCCCTGGAGGTTTACTTAGCTTACTAATGGGTTTCGTGGCCGCTCACCAGGTTGATCGGAGATCTGGAGATTCATATTATCAACTACAGTCTATTCTTCACATCATTGTGATCGCTATGAGATTTACCATGATGTTATAGACTTCCGACAATTGATTTTTGATTGTAATTTTTTGAGCTTACAACATAGACTACTATCCAGATCATCCAGATCATCCAGACCTACGTCGGATGTGCTCCGGTGTTTCAACTGTGAAGTCGCAGGGTTTAGCCTGGATGCACAGAAGGTTTAACAGATCGCCACGTAGCAAACTATCCATTGGCGAAATGCCCAACCAAAGCAGCGCCAAAGCTTCCCGCGGAGTTACCTACATCCCCTTCACCTCAATGACCGAGTCGCTCAAACTTGGAGGCAAGTCCTCCTTGCGTGTACCCCAGTCACTTTCCTTGCCCCCGAGCGTCAGCTCAAGCGCCATACCCTGCGCGAAGAACTCATGTCCAATCCAGCTCTTGGTGTAGGGTCTTCCATTGAGCGTGGCACTCTGAACATATATGTTTTTGTAGGTATTATCGAAGTTGATATTGCGAATTGTGGCAGTTTTGTTTGTCTCCGGGTGAGTGATTGCGATGGCCTCGAAGAATGGAGGGATGATTAGGTAGACGTTTTGACCGGGATTGGGGAAGAGGCCCATCATGCTCCATGCTAGGAATGATCCCATGGCACCGGAGTCATCGTTGCCGGGTAGGCCGCTGTGCGTGGCGTTGAATGAAGATGGGATGTAAGCGTGGGCTCGGCTGGCGGATAGAGCTGGCCGTCCGGCGTAGTGATAGTCATACACAGTCAGGAAGACAGGTTCGTTACCCATGTCCGCCAGGCCTGAGGTATGGAAGTAGTCCAGTCGAGAAACGAAGGACTCTGGGCCGCCGACCATCGTGATTAACTTTGCCATGTCATGAGGAACGAAACTGAAAAGTGTAAGCTTGGATATTTCTGGGAGAAGAATAATACGCACAATAGATATTCCCAGATGCTAGATTCAAACGTCTCTGAAGGGTTCGAGGTAAGAGAGCACCACGACGCCAGAGCACTGCAAGCAATTGGATCTTGATACCCCCATGTCCCGTTGATGTATTTCGGCTGGAAGAAGCCAACAAAGCCAGTATCTGTCCCATTCTGAAGAAATGATATTTGGTCTTGTTTATACAAATTTTGCCAGTTGCCAGACCGCGCCAAGTAGGTGGTATAGTCCGTCTTACCGAGGCCCTTAGCCACCACCGACAAGCTGTAGTCATTGTATGCGTACTCGACTGTCCGAGAGATACTTCGCGAATTGGTTCCAAAGCCAATATAGTCGAAGTCCAGGTACGGGATATAGCTAAGATGTTTCCAGCTCTGGAGACCACCACGTCCTTCGTACGACCACTCAAGCGGCTCGTTTTCTGCATCGTTGATCATTGCTTTATAGGCAAGCTCCCAGTCAATTCCAGTAAGGTTTTTGACGTAGGCATCAGCCAAAACAACGTCAGCATTGGAGCCACCCTGTGTCCAGCCTTTGCACAGACTCATGCGGCAATCGGGTAGCCATCCTTCATGCTTGAAAGTGTCCAGCAAGCTGCGGACCATCTTTGACTGTGTTTGGGGGTCAATAATGGTGAGAAATGGATGCTGCGCTCGGAAGGCATCCCAAAGGCAGTAGAAAGAGTCAAAGTAGGGTTCGTCGCTTTTCCATAGTGGGTTCTCTCCTGTCAGATCCTGGGGTGATAGCATAGTCCGGTAGACACCGCTCCAGAAGGCGCTTAGCATGTCATGGCTGACACCACCCGAAGTGACCTTAATAGGACTGAGCTTCTGACTCCACGCTGCCTCAGCTTGTTTGCGCAGAGAATCAAACGCACTTTGCGGCTCTGGGATTTCTGCTTCGGCATTCTTGCAGGCCTGCTCCGTACTGATAAAACTAACACCGACTCTCACAGTCACGGTCTTATCATGGGGAGGATCAAGGATCATATAGCCTCCAGCTTGAAGATAAAAGTTGTTAAAACCACGAGTGACAAATAGTTGCTGCACCGACCCAGCTCGATCATTGACCCAAATCCCACTATCCTTAACATCAGCGCCAACAAACTCAGCACAAAAGTAAGACTGGTAAGAGCCAGCTCCGAAACTCGGCAAGAAAGTCCCATTGCCCTTCATCCAACCGCTACCAGCATCAAGACTAATCGAAGCATTCTGCCGACTGTCCCATAGATCTGTCAAATCCAAAGATATCAAAGGATTTAAATCACTCCCATCAGCGGCCTTCCCTCCCGGAAAAACAAAACGGTACAGCGCCGCATGTTGCGCAGCCGTCATCTCAGCTCGAATACCGCTCTCAAGCGTTAAGGCAAAGTACCCTGGCACGGCAACTACCGAATCATTCTTGTAGTGGGTAGCGCGTGCAGACTTGGGAAACTTGCAATTATCCACAAGATTGTCCTTGCAGTACTGAGGAAACAATGGGAAATTACCCATAGAAGGGTTCCCACCTGTACCACTGTCGTGCATGTGCGAGAAGCCAGTGACATTGCTACCGTCAGTCGAGAAGCCGCCTGTGTTCTGGCCGTCGACGTCGGCGACGGGTTTGGCCATGCCGTACGGCAGGCTTGCGCCTGTGAAGACGTTGCCGCCATTTGTTGACCCGATTAGAGGATTGACATAGTGGAGGTCATCCTGGGCTGCTGTTGCTCCTAGTGCATGGTGGAGAAGTAGGAGACTGGATAGGGTTTGTAGAATTGCCATGGCGCTTTGGAATGTGAGGATTGGAACGCGCGTGGGGACGCGTTGTAGATCTGTGTGTTGATGCGATGAGGGTAGGAGGTAGAAGGCGTGCATGCCTTCTGCAAGGAGTTTTCGTATTTGTAACGTCGCATTGTTCATGCGATCGACAGCCTAAATGGTGTTAGTGCTGGATACAAGACCTTCGTGCGGGGTTAGTATATCTATGTTATAGTCAATGTATTTGGGAGGTTTGATGTAGTACCGTGTAATCTAAGCTTTGATATTTTGAATGCTCTAGCTGTGTTATTGCAACGATACTGGTCCCAGGAAAATTTGGAGTGAACAAAGATCAAACGTGAGACAGAGTTATCGGATATTAATTGTACCCAATTGAGACATCGAGTTCATGGTATTTTCTTCTATATTTCTCATAGAAGTATTCCGAGGAGCGTATCCCACTGAGTTTAGAGCACATCCCTCGATCGGTTTACTTTAAAATATTCCACAGACCAGCATTGAATAATCAACGTATATTTGATGGCTAATGCACTAAAAACATTGCATTGTACAGTATAATAATGTAGTCTAAAGCCGTGAGGGCTGTGGGGTTGATGACGCCCCACTCAACGGAGTTAAGCATTAAACAATGAGACACAAATGTAGGCCCAATGCTCGATACAAAATAGAGCAAACACTCGTAGTGCTCTTTTAATTGATTTGGATATACCACACATTCATCTATCAATTCCGTTTGTCCCGTATTTTACAGACTATCAGGATGAAACAAGAACATGTTCTCATATTTGGCGGCAATGGAAGAATTGCCCGCTCTATGACTGCATTGATGCTTGCCAGGTCATGGAAAGTAACAAGTACCATCCGGAATATCCACCAGAAAGACAATCTCATCCAGATAGGCAAAAGTCAACCAGGAAGCATCAATGTCCTAAATCTCGACCTGAGAAACCTCGAAACCTCAGACGACGCGAAGAAAATTATCGAGACTGTCAAACCAACAATTGTTGTGTTTGCAGCAGGTAAGCCTTATATCTAGAGCAAGATACTCCACTGGCTAGTCAACTCACACTAAACAGGTTCATTCCCGAACACCTACACCATCGACCGCAACGCAGCCCAAAGAATAATCAAAGCCTCCACCGAGACCCCACACGTCAAAAAGTTCCTAATGATATCATTCCCCTCCTCGCGAAGAAATGCCGCACCGTGGTGGGGAAAACAAGACGTTCAAAACTGGCAGAAAGAGATATCTTCGTACCCTGATATCGCAGATGCCAAGATCCAAGCTGACGAGTATCTCGTAGCTATGGCTGAAGCCCGGGAATTACGCCTTGGGTTACCTTTTCAGGCAATCAGCTTGCGACCAAGTTGGCTTTTGACAGGGCCGTCCACAGGGCGGGTCAAGCTAGGAAGGACCCCGACGTTGGGTCAGGTCAAGATCTTGGATGTTGCTGCTGTAGCAACTAGTCTACTTGCTCGCGATGATACAAATGGATGGTATGATTTGGTTCAGGGTGATGATTGTATTGAACATGCAGTGGAGATGTGTGTGAAAGAGGGGATTGATTGTTTTGAAGGGGAAGATTTGCAGCGTATCTGAGGGCTGGGAGAATAAACATTTTTTTATCTTGAATACGTTGTTTCCTCGATGCGCTACAATATTTTAGATTTGGTTTTTTGATTCGCTATTTTATCATATAAATCTACTCTGTACACAGTACTTGCATCATTATTTGCCACACTACACACACTGCAAATCAGAATCAACGGAGTTAAGAAATGGAGGTAAACTAAGCACGACCCACATTAAGTAGTAATCATCGAGCGTTAATTCCGAATAGTGAACAAGTTAGCGCACAAGGCAATTGATATAAATTCAGCTCATTCCGACCTTTTTTGAATCATATCTCAAATTCTACCCAAAACACCATACGAATCATTCAATACCAATCAGCAAACATGGTCCAAACACTTCCCTTTGGCAGCATCCAGGTCCCAACCCCCGGCTTCGGCGCAATGGGCCTAAGCTTCGGTCTCGGTTCTAACCTGAGCCTCGAACAAGCCGAGCCAGTTCTACTGAAGGCAATTGAACTCGGCTGTACATTCTGGGATACCGCTGTTGTCTACCAAGCCGGCGTGAACGAAAAGCTTCTTGGAGATTTTATCAGAAAGCACAATGTCCGCGACAAGGTGTTCAGTGAGTCCTCCTTTTCGACCAAATCCGAATATGACTAACACAGTTTAGTTGCTTCCAAGTGTGGCTTCGACGTCTTCGGAGGAGCCGGCAAGGTCACAAACTCCGCTTCGCACATCAAGGAGTATATCGACGGCACCATTGAAAGACTTGGCTTCGCTCCTGACTTGTACTATCTGCATCGCATTGACCCTAGTGAGTCCCAAAGAACTATGCAATCTCGTTTAATTTTACTGATTGTAATAGACACTCCTCTTACCGAATCTATCCCGGCTCTGGATGAGATCCGCAAGGCCGGAAAAACAAAATACATTGGACTCTCGGAATGCTCGGCTGCCACACTCCGCAAGGCCAACTCCAGTAAGTCAGGCTCACAAATCTCGAAATCCTCTACTAACTTCCGCAGTTGCCAAGATCGACGCCGTGCAGGCCGAGTACTCTGCCTTCGAGACTGTGCATGAAACAGACGGCCTGATCGAGACCGCCAAGGAGCTCGGCGTCGCCTACGTCGCATACAGTCCCCTAGGACACGGTTGGCTCGTCGATAACTTCGACTACAACTCGCCTGACGACTTTGCTCCTGATGACTTCCGCCGCAATTGTGAGTCATCGCAATCTTTGCCAACCAGGTTTCCCAATTGCTAATGATTTCTCCAGCTCCGAAATTCCAAGGAGACAACTTTTATAAGAACAAGGAGATCGTGGAAGCTATTAAGAAGCTTGCTGCTCGCAAGGGCTGCAAGATCAGTCAGATTGCACTTGCTTGGGTTGCTGCCCAGGGAATGATTGCTATTCCGGGAACTACTAAGGCGACTCGTCTGGAAGAAAACTGGGCTTCCCGCGATATTGAATTGAGTGAGGAGGAGAAGAAAGCAATGCGTGAGATTATCGATGCTGCTAAGCCGCATGGAAATAGGTACGGTGCTGTGCATCAGGCTATGGTTGGCCACTAGATAGATAGTGGGAACCCTGCCGATGCAGTTATTATAGATGTAAAGAGATGAACAAATAACAATATATTTATATGGAATCAGAACTCGGACGAGTCAGTGGAACAACCTCGAAATGTGTAACGGCGAATCAAAATGACCGGACCGTGGAAAAATTCCGTAGGTCCACGCCCGTGGACGCCCGATAGATATGCGTGAAAATAATATTTTTGCGAAGCGCCTCAAGCGCTCTCAAATTGATCGAGTGGGCCTATTCGAAGACCCTAGCTGGGGATTTGAGAGCAGAGTATGTAAGGCTTTCCAGCATCGTTCAATGAAACTTGGTTCAGCGTATCTGATTATCAGATAAGAACGCGGAAAAGTTAATTTGGACGCGCGAAAGTCAAAAAGATGAATTCGAGGTGATCCGACCGTAATTGCTTGTCTGGCTGGTGGCTGAGAAACATAATATTAAACTTTGACTTCCCGCGGACCGAGTACTTTTCGCGTGGAAATGTAAGGAGAGCTACAGCAGAAATAGTCGGTGGGGAGACAAATGATGCGATGACTCTGCTTATGTATGTAAGATGTACCTATATTATATATGTACAATGTATAGAGTAACCAAATAGCAATGACGCAAACGGGTTTCTGCTTTGAGCAGTACAACGTCAAGAATTCAAAAAAGGAAAACTGCGACCCTGGAGACTTTGGGGCACAACCACGCTAATCCCAATTCAGAACCACAGTGCGACGATCATCTGCCACAGCGATTTTTGATTGGCCCAGTCATCAAATTGAGGATCCGCTGAACCTGCCCACCCCAAGTTTATTATCTGATCCTCAGCGCTTCGGAAGCATTGGAGAAAAAAAAAATTGGAGCCGGCATGGTCTGTGGTAATTTCTCGCCTGGAACGGACCCTTTACCTATACATCCCTCCGCTGATCCTCCTTTCCACACAATCATCCTCAACACCACTGAGGACCTGACATCTGGTTTGAGCAGTGCTCAAATCTCAGGAATCAGTAATGGGTGTTCTTGATAAGGTCCGTGGACATAATGACCCAACGGTCGAGCCGTATTCGCAAGATGAGAAATCGGTCGCATCCCCAGAAGGGCCGCATTATGACCTCGAAACACCGCCTTCGTCCGACGGCTCCCACCAGGGCGACATGTTCGATGATGCGAAGGAATTAGCCCACAATCCGGACGTTGTCACCTCTGGTGCGGAGCTGGGCCAGCAGAAGGCAGAGGCGGCGGCTCTTGTATGGAGCTGGCCTGTGTTGGTTGGTATATATGCGTGGTAAGTTGAGCGTATGCGCCTTGTGCAGTATCCATTTATCTGACGCTTTGTGTCATAGGATCTGGATCTGTACTTTCATGTTGGCATTCCACTCAACGATCAGCGGCGTCCTGATCAACTACATTCAAGGGGGATTTGGATCCGCGCCTCAAGTTTCAACGGCTTATATCCTCGCAAATATCGTCGGTGGTATTATGAAGCTACCATTAGGTAAGACGTTGAATCTCTGGGGTCGTGCCGAGGGCACGATTGTCTCCACTGCCATTTACCTGCTCGGTATGGTTGTGCTTGCCTCGTGCAATGGACCCAATGGATATGCCGCAGGCTATGTCCTCTACTGGATCGGGTACTACTGTTTGTACCTGATCCTGAATGTTTTCGTCGCCGATACTTCTGGTCTTCGAAATCGAGCGTTCGCCTTTGGATTTATGCAGACGCCATTTATCTGCACTGCGTTTACGGGCTCCCTGGCTGCGAATTCCATTTATACGAAGTATGGGTGGCGCTGGGGTTTTGGTATTTTCTGCATTGTGACACCCTTCGTTTTTCTGCCTCTCGCTATTGTTTTCAAGTACTACGAAAATAAGGCAAAAAAGCAGGGCGTTTTCCAACGCCAGCCAAGTGGTCGCACGACCATGCAGTCCATTGTGCATTACTTCCACGAGTTTGACGGTAAGACCACCCAATACACTTGGTGCATCCAAGTACTAACGTCCCTAGTTGTCGGTGCCTTTTTGCTCATGGCCGCGTGGGTCCTTTTCCTTCTCCCATTCAGCCTGGCCCAGTATGGCCGCTCCCAATATTCCAGCGCAACTTTCATCGTACTCGTCGTCATTGGCTTCCTGATGTTCTTCGTCTTTGCAGCATGGGAGAAATGGGGTGCAAGAACTCACTTCATCCGCTATGAATTGATCAAGCGGCCCACGATCCTCGGCGCATGTCTATTGGCCGCCGTGCTATTCTTCAGTTTCGAGCTTTGGGATCAATATTTCTACAACTTCATCATCATCACCTACGACATCGGCACCGTGTATGCAGGATATATGCTGCAGATTTACAACGTCGGGTCTTGCTTCTTTTCTCCCATCATTGGAGCTATCATCTGGGCTACTGCGCGCTTCAAGTACATCTGTCTGTTCTTCGGTGCTCCGCTTATGATCCTCGGCTCCGGATTGATGATCTACTTCCGCGGCTCGGAACACGGTATCGGGTACATTGTCATGTGTCAAATTTTCATCGCCTTCGCGGGCGGGACTCTTGTCATCGGCGAGGATATGGCTGTAATGGCTGCTGGTGGCCGAGAAGGCACTCCGATGATGCTGGCACTTATCGGATTATTCTCTAACATCGGTGGTGCGATTGGATTGGCTGTTGGTGCGGCCATTTACAACAATGTGTTCATTGATACGCTCACCGCTCAATTGCCGGCTGAGTTGAAGTCCAATGCCACGCAGATCTATTTCGATGGCATCTATGTTCAGACGACTTATCCCTTCGGCTCGCCGCTTCGTGACGCTGTTGCTTACACTTGGGGCTACGCGCAGCGTATGAACTGCATTGCTTCGACTGCTATTTTGGCTTTGGCTATTCCTTGCATTTTGGTCTGGAAGAACTATGATGTTAACCAAAAGCAGAACAAGGGCCGCATGATTATATAGTCGCATTCTCCACTGCACAGTATACCCTTTATGATATGCGGGTCGGAGAGTTTTGGCTTTTGGGATTCTTCGGGCGCGATTAGTTCTCTCGTGAAATGGTCCCCTGTTGGCATTTTGCATGTTTTGTAATTATCTCGCTGGGCATGGATGATACCAAAGTCCATATAAATACATTCTTTCTACTACCTCTCGCATCCAAATGTCCATTTATAGTCTCGCTATCGGCGGGCAATTTCACTCACCGGAAGGGAATAGGCAGAAACACTGAATGCAAGACAGGATAAGAACTAATTACTACATGATAATGCACTTCCTTGGCATATATGGATCCGTCTGTTCTTTTAATGCCATGCTTTCGAAAACTAGAAACAGAAGTTAGCAAACGGAATCAGGGTTCGACGGTAACAAGAGCTTCAACGAACATTCTCTTTTAGCTTGTCTGCTCTCAGCCATGTCGTGCCATAGCCTCAATAGCCACGTAGCAACCAGTGCATCCCTCAACTCCTGCGACATACTCGTAACAGACAATTTATATCTATCATCCTCTTTTTCCTCAATGGCCACCTGTTTGGCAGTGAAATTGGTCCACTTATAGCAATCGCTGCCTTTCCAATTTGGTTGGATATCAAATAACAAATGTTGTGCCCCTTCGTCGAACAATAATTCATCGGCGGCGGTCTTTTTGGGGCTTAATATCGCTTTAAAGGACGCTTTCTGAAAGCGTGCCTTGGAAACCTCGAGGCGAATATTACCTACCATCTCGGGTACCACTGAAGTGACATAGTACTTGGCAGGTATGTCGGTCCGGTATTGTGCATTTGTAGGGTGTGCGAGATAGAAAAGCTGTTGTTTTTGTGACGTGCCAGCTGTGCCCTCGACTCTTTCGAATACCACGGACGAATGTTTTTTCGTGATTGACCTGATGTCACCGTTTATTTGGTAGGCTGAGGTTAAAGGTGACGCCTCGGAGAGAACGGATTGACCTGACAATAAGAGGACGTCAGGCTCCAGGATATCCTTTGAGGAGGTTCCGCCCGCTTTGCATGATTCAGAGTCTGAATCCATCGGGGCGTTGAGTTCCTGGTTTCTGAATAATACTAGCAATTCAGTATGTGATTATTGATGGCGGGCCAAGGTATTATTAACAATACAGAATTAGTAAGTATGGGTTGCGGTTTCAATCACGCATCGAATGTAGCAAGGATAAACTGTGACGCCTCAGAGCTGGCTGGGGCAATATCGTTCATTCAGAGAAGCTGACCCCTTGGTCCCGTTCCCCACTATCGTCGTCTTCATTTTCATTACCTAATAAGAGGAATCTCTAAGAACATATGCGCCAAGTTTGGGGGCGAGGGGCGGAGCAAGCCAAGAAAAACCAAACTCATAGTGAAAGGTGGATGTTGGAATCTAATCTACAACGCGAAGCAATAGTCAAGTCTTGTGGATCCCCATCCAATCAAACCAGACTAAGGAGATTTAATCACAGCAGAGCGGGCGTCTGTGGCTGTGTGGCCGCTGCCAAGCGGAAGCAACTCTAAGGTGGCCCCCCATTTTGTACCCGAGAGATCCTTAGCCTAGTAGTACCTCACGGCGTCTAGTAGACGCAAAGGTTCTACGTAGGATCGCCTTTCAACCAGATAGATTTGGTCAAAGGGCCACTCTGTCAATAATTTTCTGTGCCTGACTCAGTGCTAGAATCATCGAGGCAGAGGCAAAGACTTGACTGCTGTGACGCACGGGGTCATTCATATGCCTGAAAGCTGATCAAATCCAAATGTTCAAGGTACCAAGTTAGATCCTAGCCCCAGCCATGGCTGGGAGGGGATTCTTTTTGCTCTATATCGATTGATCTTTTCTATACCTCCAGATCAGCCTGGGTTCTGATTGTGAATGCCTCGCGTCCTTTGCTGAGTATTACTGAAAGCCCGGAAACTGATGATGGAAAGGACCATAGTCATACATTATTGTGGTTCGATTTTATTAAGGGGCTTTTCCTTCTGAATGATGAGATGCTGAGTTGAAATAATATAGCATCAGACAAGACATTTTACATTCTGAAATATTGTCTAAATAATGAGTTCAAATTCACGAAGTTCAAGGGCCTTGCCCCTGCGTATATTTGCTACGGTTGTGATACTTGGCCTCTCACAAGGTTTTGAGTATTTTGATTTCTTCATACTCCACACAGTATACATTAGTTACTACAATCACAACTATTACTCAAAAATGATATATACGCTAGCTGTCTTATCATCTGAGCGATTATCAATCAGATAGATCGGTCGAACCATATGCGAAAATCAAATAAAAAGACCTAATAATGGAGTGTGACTGGGATACCTCGAATTAACTGACGTGAGATTTGGGGCCATTTTGGTCCACAGCCAAGATGAAACACAAACCTTGGTGGCTTGCGCATCGGATGTTGAACCGAGCATTATTTTATGAATATTTACCATATTGTGTATGTACATGATTGAATTATAATACGCCATGTCTCAACCTAGTACTAATTATGTACTCCGCATACTAATTTGTCGTGGAAACCCCTCAGTGGAACTTGCGGGGATAAACATTGCACTAATCCAAGCTTCTCCACGTCTACCAAAGTCCCGAGATGCACTTAGACATGGAATTTGAAGATTCAACTCTCATTCATGAGCATCCAAAGTCTGTGAGATGAAAAAAAAACAAGGCAAACGAGGTCCCCAACTCAAACAAACTTGAAGTTATGTGGCATATGCAGTTCACGCGGTCCCGTGTGTATTCTTACTCCTTTATGCACGGAGTGAATCGACTCGAAGCTCCGAATTGCGTCTCACCCAGCAGATCTCGTAGAAACTTCTAGAGATATTCATCCTCGTAAAAGCCCAGCAAAGCCTTATATGCTCCTAAATTCACGCAACTGGAGACTTGCCCAGGTGGTATGTAGTTGTTAATCATATTCCATAATTTATGCATAGTCTCGGAGGGCAGCGCAGTAAACTCCGAAGCTAGCGCGATCTAATAAGAAGGCTTGCCCCAACAACTTAGGGTGGCCTGGATTCTTATCTTGCTTCTTTTTCTTTCTACGGCGCTCTTTCTACGGCGCCCTTTCTTGTTTGCTTTGGTTGATATTATCCTCAAAGTAAAAGAACCAAGAACGAGACCCATAGACTGCCTAACCTAGCATACTGTCAGATCCAATATACTCTGACCGCCAAATAACAAGGCCTCCAAAATTTAGACAGAACGTCCTGATCGATCAAAAAGTGCTGCTATAATCAGATTTGCTTCTGGTGAACCAAGACTTCCCCAATATGGGCAAGGAAGATGGTAAGCTTTCATATTATATGTCGGAAGATTTTCCACCACCATCAAATCTATACAGATGAAGAAGAGCAACAATTAACACAACGTACAGAAACCCATTCCATTGATGGATCTACGCCGACAGCGAGCAGTCGGGATCTGAGCACCCAACCAAATGTAGACCCCGAGAAGGGCTTCATCCAGCCTGCTACGGCAGAACAAAAACAAACACCTAACGATCCCAACATCGTCGACTGGGACGGCCCCGACGACCCAGAAAATCCACTAAACTGGACC
Source organism: Penicillium soppii (assembly GCF_028829465.1). Lineage (NCBI taxonomy): Eukaryota > Fungi > Ascomycota > Eurotiomycetes > Eurotiales > Aspergillaceae > Penicillium > Penicillium soppii. Next base: position 3,062,376 of record NW_026643234.1, read on the forward strand.
TCGAAGAGAAAGTTCGGAGCGACAATGTCCATCGCACTAATCACACTTCTGACGTACGAAAACTTCCCGCAATTTTATACTATCCTGCCATCGCTAACGTAACACGACAGACCACTAGGTTCATCGATGTTCGCTCCCGGTGTACCGCAACTAGTCAAAGACTTTTCCGTGACGAGCACCGAGCTATCGTCATTCGTGGTCTCGGTATATCTACTAGGCTACTGTTTCGGCCCCCTGCTCATTGCGCCTCTGTCGGAGATGTACGGCCGACAATATATCTACCATGTGTGCAATGTTCTCTACGTAATATGGACGGTATGCTGCGCTGTTGCGCCCGAAGTCGGCAGTCTCATCGTGTTCCGATTCCTGGCTGGCTTTGCCGGTAGTTGTCCGTTGACTATTGGTGCTGGGTCGATTGCCGACATGTACGTGCAGGAGAAGAGAGGTGGCGCAATGGCAGTTTGGGCTATAGGTCCTTTAATTGGGCCGGTTATTGGTCCTATTGGTATGATATTCGATTTTTTCTACTTTCCTCATGGTTTTAGTACGCTTGCTAATTTTTGATGTGAAGCTGGTGCATACATAGCACAAGCGAAGGGTTGGAGATGGACCTTTTATATCTTGGCGATGGCTGTAAGTCTTGATCGAAATGGTTGCGAATAACTGCTTATTTTACAGAGCGGTGCTATCACCATCAGCTCGGTTTTCACCATCCGCGAGTCCTATGCGCCTACGCTCCTCGCTCAAAAAACCAAAAGGCTCCGGAAAGAAACGAGGAATCCGAATCTGCGCTCAGCGCTTGACACCGGTCGCACAGCGAAAGAACTATTCCTGTACTCCATCATCAGGCCGACCAAGATGCTCTTCCTTTCTCCAATCGTGTTCCTCCTTTCCCTTTACGTCGGTGTGATCTACGGATATCTGTACCTTCTCTTCACAACGATCACGTTGGTTTTCGAAGACAATTACGGCTTCGGTGAAGGAATCGTCGGATTAACATACCTCGGCCTTGGAATTGGCTCGGTGATCGGGCTGCTCGTTTTGGGAGGGACCTCTGACAAACTGCTCACTTATCTGTCGGCCAAAAATGGTGGCGAAAAGAAGCCCGAGTACCGTCTTCCGCCTATGATTCCTGGCTCCTTGTTTGTGCCCGTTTCGCTGTTTATTTACGGGTGGACAACGTACTACCACACTCATTGGATTGTGCCCATCATCGGCACTTCCTTCCTTGGAGTTGGAATGTTGATTTCCTTCGTACGTGAGATGTTCATATTCCGATTTTGGCTTATGCATTGGCTAATCTTTGAATGGCTGTTTAGATGAGCGTGACCACTTACTTGGTAGATGTGTTTACAGTTTATGCCGCTTCCGCCATGGCAGCGAACACTGTGTTTCGATCTCTCGCCGGTGCAATGCTTCCACTTGCTGGGCCTAAGATGTATGCTGCTCTTGGGCTGGGTTGGGGAAACTCGTTGCTTGGATTTATTGCATTGGCGTTCTGTGCACTGCCAGTTATATTCTGGGTTTATGGCGAACGTATTCGAACGAGTCCAAGATTTCAAGTGCAGTTCTAACTTGGACACACTCTTCACTACTTATGAAATACCTTTGCTGCGTCTCTTTCTTTGGGTCGGACTCAAAATTCGTTGGTTAAGCCAATTTAGAGGATTGATATAGCACTTGGGCCTTGAAATAACGGAAAATTGTCATTGTTAGCGGGGTTTCGCTTTTAAAAATGAATAATATTTGAAAAGCGCTACACAGTGTTTGCTATATTAGACCGACTGGATTCATTGGCAAGCAGCCCATGATTAATGCAGAAGTGGCACGAAACTTTGGGTATAGTATATACAAATGGGCCTCAATTGATCGTCGTCACGGTCGATGTGATAACACGGATTTAATTCTGACCTGAGAATTGCTCTCGATGCATCTGCCTCCACAACAGTGCAATATACGCCTTCTTGAATCTATGGCCGGGCGGTATCTTCTTGCGCCAATGTCTGCTGTAGAACGATACCTGCATCGTCTTTCTTTTCCAACTGATGAGAGAGCGCACAAAACACCATGATTCCACCATATAGTCCAAGGCAGAAGAATACCTCCAAGAACGACTTGGCTGCAAGCGAGTTGATCTCCTCTGTAAAGGTGTAGGTTACCACAGTCTGATACCAACGAAGATAATCGACTAGCCACATAAAGGTCATTGCGGAATAGGCAATACTACCAGAAAGCAAAGCAATGGAAGGTCCCTATTAATTGTCAGTTGATTCAGCATGAACAGGGGCTATGACCTACTTTAAATGATGATGTTCGTTTTGTCTTGATCGCAAGGAATGCAGCCCAAGCTGTAATTTCCCACGAAGCCAACCAAATGAGCGCACTCCGCGTGACCTGCACTGGCCGGTAGTCGCCGTCTAGTACCAAGAATGAAAAATCCTCGACGACCCATAGCGCAAAATCGGCAATGCTCAGGACAACAATGAGGGCAAGGATTGTCCAATGAACAACATTGATTTTAACAGGCAGCTTCGCTCCCTCGTTGGAAGCCCTGAGAAGGATATGGACGAGTCGATAAAATGTGCAAAAAAGGAAGCAGATCGCGGCGTGTCCAAAAAGTAGACACAGAAGGGCATAGATAAGATTTATTCCAATTTCCCCATATGGCGCATTCAAGCGTTCGGTAATGCTCTGCACAACATACCAAATGTAAGACCTGTAGAAAAAAATCAGCAAAATAAAACCCATCTAAAAAATTCCGCTGCGAAATCGAATAACACTCACCATGCCCAGGCCCAAATGGCAGTCATAATAGCCCATATTGGAAGTATCTTCCAATCAGCCCCTTTCTGTCGACGCATCACCAAAAAAGCCGAACATCCCAGAAGCGCAGCAACCACAAGTAAATCAAGCACAATGAGTGCGATAGATATCCCCGTCGCTTTCGGGTCCGAGCCAGACAATAGGACCTGCGGCATCTTCGCAGCATGTGGAGGCCAACAAAACCCCTTCAAAGGCAATAAATAATATGTGGGGAGGCGAAGACTTTTGGAACTAGCCAAGCTTTAGAAACCAGCCACGAGGCGGACAAACAGCAAGGCTGTAATGTTTCTTTTGCCTCTTGTTGATTAATTCAGGGAGAATTTTGTTTTGGGCACTGCGAATGCTGCCAACTCGGTTTGTGATCAATTCGTGCACATCTTCTGTTATCGGGCCTGTAGCGCGAGCCTGAGCCTGGCTAACGGGCCCACTCGCTCTTCGGCCCCAGATTTGCGGTCAGGGATTGGATTGTGTGGGCGGGTCGTTGAGCTTCATGGCGAAGGGTCTTCGATTGGGGTAAATTGCTCATTTTGCTTCCTTCTTTTGTGTATATAAGTGGTGCTGATTTTACAGCAGCCTGGCAAACTGGAATGCGAGAGATCGCGCAATCGATCGACGCGCGGCTTGAAACTTGAATCCGAAACGAATCGACATCTGGAATTGCACTGACTGTTCAACCAAACATGCTATTGAGTCATTTGAACCATGTGACGTAGAATTTGGTCTTCGTTTTATACAGCAGCCTCACAGATCTACAACCGTGGAGTATGTATGCCGCTAATGCCTTTTTGAACAAATCTCCGGTCGAACTTTTAGGTTCAGGGTCTTATTGAGTCATACCTAATTTTGTATACTGTGTGTGCCTGACTAGCAATCTGATTTTAGGGTTGATCCTCCCGCAGACATGGCCTAAGATCGAATTTGTATAGTTCTGGGCTGTTTATTGGTAGTTCACTAGGCAGGGCTGTCGAAGCCCCTATTTTGAGTAAACTCGTTGGTGGGCTGTCACAACCCTAAATGGCCTTTCGCTTGATCGACCGCTATAGCCTTTTCCCCTCTACAGATCAACCTTCATTCCTGATTTATGGACTCTAGATGACCAAATTCCTCTTACATTATATTTCTCCTGACAATAGAAACACATCTTATTGACTCCCGGGGATAGAGTACTGATTCCTGAGAGGGAAAAAGCAACCATTTACGTACATTGTCTCAAAATTGGCACTGTAACAACCAGCCAAAATAGAAACCAAGAAAAAAAAAACCCCATAATACAGAACTCCGACGATCCGGTCCTTCAGACCCATCGATCAAGTTTCAAGTCAAAATAAAACGGCCAGAAACAGATGTTAATTCCGAGATCAAGAATATCAAGTCATAAGTCCAACATCAATTAAGGGCCCTCCGACAATTTCTTTATAATTGAGTTGCTCTTTTCCCTGATTGGGACGGCCCCAATCACGGGGATGAAGATCCCCCAGATGGACCGAGGTCGGGGGGCGGTATCTAGTTTGTCCGAATATGAATTCGGGCTAAGGTTGTTGACCATTTTCTTTTTTTATTCTTATATTTAGATCATCTCAGTTCTGAATGGCATCAGCCATCAATGCCCTCCCGTCGCAGTCACACAAAGTCCAGGAAGGGGTGCTTGGAGTGTAAAAGGAGACATGTGAAGGTACTGCGAGTTCTCCAAGCCCCGGTCTTCAGTGCAAATTTCACATGTGCCTTGATTACTCACTCGGCTAGCACAAGGAATGGACAGACAAACGTTCTAACATCAAATATAGTGCGACGAAGGCGTTCCAAAATGCAGCTTATGCAGAAAGCGAAGATTGGAGTGCAGCTATCCTGCCCCAAATGAGGATGTGGATAGCCCTCACAATTCTTCTATTACCCAGGATGAATCAGAAAGCGGCACTGGGACGCCGGCTGGGGTGCTGCCGCAAGCAACACGCATGCTCGAGACGAGATTGTTCCACCAGTATATGACATCAACGTATCATACTCTGTCGCAGGATGGACTTTCCGCAAATCACCTTTCTATGAACATTCCCCTTATGGCCACCTCATGCTCTTACCTGCTCGATGGCATCTATGCATTGTCGGCTCTACACCTCGCCTCCATCGAGACAGAAAACCGGGTCTCATGGCTGGATGCCGCCCTGAGATACCAAAGCCAGGCATGTTCTGGATTAGGCAAGGTACTCCCAGGTATAACGGCTCCGGATTATGAGCCAGCATTCGTCACATCGATCTTTATCATGCTATTCGCCATGGGGTATCGAGTGATATCTATTGACAGTCAACCCCCCGACCCGCTTTCGGCGGTTCGCGAAGTTCGCACACTGATATCCGGCCCGGCCATGCTGTTCGACCGAATAGTCGAAGGCGGATTTCATGCCAAGTTGGATGGCTGGATGCACGTCCCTGACACAAAAGAAAGCCTCCAGGCTGGGGTACATAGTCAGTAAGGCGCGCCTCCTTGATACATCTGTTGTGGACCATATTAACACAAAATAGGGGTGGCAAACCAGTAGAAGACACGGGTATATTATTCCGGCTTCATGAGTATGTCCGAAGAATCAAAGATATACAGCCCCCGGACTGACAGACGGAATAGAAAAATAATAACGTCGCTGGACCGACTGCAACCCATAATAGACTCGAAGAAAGGAACCGATCAACCAGCTTACCAAATCACATGGCAGCAGCTGTACCAGGCGATCGAGCCGTGGCCGAAGATTGGCCCGCAAGGCGGCCCCCTTGCATGGCCATTATTCCTTTCAGATGAATTCTTTTCACTCATTCAGAACGGCGACTGGATCGCTCGCATTCTGTTCTTGCACTATGGTATCGCTATGCGTCTTTTGTGCCATCGATGGTACGTGCGTGACTGGGGTCGTCGGCTTGTATTGGCCACTTTGGAACCGCTGGACGAGATTCCACAGGAATGGGAGGAGACTATATCTTGGATTAGACAAGCTGCTGAAAGAGAAGACTAGTCATTAGTCCAACACAATTAAATTTATCAGCGAGTTTGCGGGGCTGGATCCTTTGCAACAAAACTTGGAAGAAACCAATAAAGACGTGGACTTCGGCTTACCCCAAACACAAAACTCCAACGCCCCGAGCTAACCGTTAGGTCTTGTGCCTCAACGCGCAAAAGGCTTCTTATCAGTGTATCTGTGGAGTCGAGATATCGCGTGCCACTACGTAATGATTAATCTGATAGAAGATCCCTAAAAGCCAAGTCGTCCGTTGTTTCACATTCTTAAGATGTTTTCCCCGATCGTATAAGCCTGAATCGCCATAGCAGCCTACCATGCCGCAACCCTGTCCGATCAGCGGCAGAGATGTGGAGAAGCAGGTACAGGCACTATCTCGTTCCCCTCTTATTTCCCCTCTTCTGAATGGAACGCTAAACCACATATAATAGTGCGATAAGTCTGTGGTGAACCCGGCAGCTTCTTCCTTGGCCGTTGCGCGACAGTCCATACCGCGGAAATACCGGTCGAAATTCACTATAATGTTACAATCAATAAGGCTCGGCTTTTTAGCTGTTCTGTCGCTGTTGTTGATCGTCACTTATCTGCCCAAAGCCAATACTTCCCCCTTGGAGTTCGCCCAGCGAGACCATAATACCGATCATGCATCGCATACTAGGATTGCTCCCGGGAAGCTGGGCGCTGTTGCTAGTGAAAGCGCGATCTGCTCTCAGCATGGTGTGGATATTTTGAAGATGGGTGGCAACGCTGCTGATGCTGTGAGTATACTTTTTTGCGTTCGGGAAAGTTCTTGGCGAGTGTCGATGTTAACATGATGCGCTAGATGGTTGCAACGGAGCTTTGCGTTGGTGTTATTGGTGAGCCCGTGTTGAGTCAATCCTTTAAAACCCAGAAACAACTAACCAGAAACAGGCATGTATCACAGTGGAATCGGTGGCGGCGGTTTTATGCTAGTTAGGGCACCGAATGGTAGCTATGAGTTCATTGATTTCAGAGAGACAGCCCCGGCCGCAGCCTTCGAGGATATGTATAAAAACAATGAGGATGCCTCAATTTACGGTGGTTTGGCAAGGTAAGATATTCAAAGATATCCATCCCACCGAGGTGAGCAAAACTAAAACCGATGCTAGTGGAGTGCCCGGTGAGGTGCGAGGTCTTGAGTACCTTCACGAGAAGTACGGCTCTCTCCCATGGTCAACAGTTGTACAACCAGCAGTTCGAACAGCGCGCGATGGATTCATCGTCGGAAAAGATCTGGTCAAATATATGAAATCGGCTATTGGCAACGGCGAAGACTTCCTATCGAAGAACCCGACATGGGCGATTGACTTCGCTCCAAACGGAACCCGAGTTAAGCTGGGTGATACGATTACTCGTCGCCGATATGCGGATACCCTTGAAGCTATTGGGCAGCGCGGCGCCGACGCCTTCTACTCAGGACCCATTGCAGAGACTATGATCAATGCCTTGCAGAATGCGAATGGTACGATGACGCTGGAGGATTTGAAGAATTATACCGTGGCTATTCGGAAAGTCTCGCAGATTGACTACCGTGGGTATAAAGTCACCAGCACGTCGGCGCCTTCTAGCGGCGTTGTCGCTTTGAGTATCCTCAAGATTCTGGGGACGTACCAGGGTCTCTTTGCGAATGCACAAGCCGTGAATCTCAGCACTCATCGGATGGACGAGGCGATGAGATGGGGATATGGAGAGGTTAGTGCAATTCTTTATTTGGCTTTTGTTCTATCTTTTTGAAAAGTGTTGCTGACCCGGACCAGCGATCTAATCTAGGCGATCCGCTGTTCGTAAACGGGGTATCTAAGTATGAGTCAGAGATGCTGAACCAATCTACCATCAACAATATTCGATCCAAGATCTCAGACGTGCGGACTCAAAATGTATCGACTTATGATCCCGCCGGATTGGAAAGTCTAGATACGTAAGTTGTACGCTACATGGCACTTTTGACTTTTGACTCAACAGTTCGATTAGGCCTGGAACCTCTCATATTGCAGTAGCTGACCACACCGGCCTTGCAATCTCGGTAATTACCACTATCAACCTTTTGTTCGGCAGTCAGATTATGGTCCCGGAGACGGGTGTTATCATGAACAATGAAATGAATGGTACGTTTGGAAAGCAACTCTCAATCAATGCAAATTTAACCACTAATATTTTCTCTTACAGACTTCTCCATTCCCGGATCATCGAATGCATTCGGATACATTCCATCTGAGGCGAACTACGTGCGTCCAGGAAAACGCCCACTATCCTCTATCACACCCGCGATAGTGGAAAGACCCGATGGTAAACTTTTCTTGATTAGCGGATCTGCAGGTGGAAGTCGCATCATCACCGCCACCGTCCAAAACATCATCCATTCTATTGATCAAGGGCTTTCGGCTGCCAAAGCGCTCGCTAAACCGCGTCTGCATGATCAGCTCGTGCCAAACCAGGCCATCTTCGAATATTCCTATGACAACGCGACAGTTGCCTTCATGAAAAGTCTCGGGCATAATGTGACCTGGGTTGCACCTGGACAGAGTACTGCTCAACTCATCCGGGTCTTGCCTAATGGGACTTTTGATGCTGCTGGTGAACCGAGGCAGCTTAATTCGGCTGGGTATTCTGTTTAGAGGAGATACCGGCATGTTAATCTACATACTGCATCATCTTTGCAAATATTAGAACAGACAGAGAAAGACAATTATCAATTACAATGAATGTAGATGCGTAGAAGTGTAGTATAGAAATGCAGTATAGAAGTGTGGAGTCCGCGTCACAGGACTTTGGACGTGCATTCTTAGGTGGTCTGTGCTATCGCGTCTTTGTGTTGCAATTCGTTTCTCTTCTTTGCTCAAAGACAACCCTCACAAGAAGAGTTCAGCTTAAGAGATGCGCGTAAGCCTGCTCATGAGTGTGATCGCTGATCTGAACTCGCGCTATTAAAATTCAATTGCTATCCCTTTCTGCAACACGTCCTTCACCTGACGCGACTCCACCCATCGTGATCCTTGCATCCATCACTCCTAATACTTCATTCCAAGGTCTGATCTACTGCGCATTTCAAAATTTCCACGGTGGTATGTTTCGTGTATGCGCAGCTTGAAATCCTGTTGCTATCGCTCTTCCTCCTCATTCTACTAACTGGCGCTCTTCTAAGCATCCCCCGCGATATGCCTACATCCCATTGACATGACCCCCCGCCTTGGAACTTTACCTGTCACACTAGCTGCAGCACCGGGCCCTGTAGTGCCACCTCGGTGTGCAATTGCTGTCGTCGTGCCCCTCCCTTCTTGCGAATATGACCCGCTGAAGCCTTACGACGAAGACTACTTTGACCGCGCTGTTGATACGATCTTATCTGAGCAAGCCGCGTTGGAAGAACCCCAAGACGACATGGATAACCTCGAGATGGAGGGTTCATTTGGTTATGCTAGTACATCCGACTCAACAAGATTTGATATTCGCAACACTCGACACTTCAGTCAAAGCCTACCGACAGAACTGAAGTCACCACATTCTGCCAAACGTTCTGCACCTTCAACACCTTCTCCTGTGAATTCTCCTGTAATGTCTACCAAACCTACACCTACTCCTGCAACTTCAATAACTCCAACGGTTTATGCCCCTGACTGGGAGGATAGGGCTATCTTCGCTGCTGTGGGTCATGTAAAGCGAATGCAGGTCCTGGAAGCTATTTCCAAGAACCCTCTTATGCTGAAGTGCCCACTCCTACGCTCCGAACGAATCCACTTAACCACAGGAATCCGTGCTGTTGCTGCGAATGCGGGAATGGAGGAGGCCAACATTGATGCATTGATTGAATATGTGCGACTAGTCTACTTCGACACGCACCACCTCATTATGACAGAGAACAACGAATCCATGTTTGGATTTGAGATTGAAGATCCCATCCTCACGCACCCAGAGCGTTCGCACCGCAAACGACGCCACAGCACCTGGGATTCTGACGAGGGGGAGAAGCCTAAGAAAAGCAATAAAAAGAGGCGCCGCTCAAAGAAAGAGGAAGGTACCCACAAGGCTCCGCGGACTGGTGACTCTGCTGCGCCAGTCAACGGCGAAGAATTAGCAAACGTATCTGAATCTCAAAAAATTGGTGAGGCCCAAGTGGACGAACACCAGGACATCCATGTGTCCAAAAAAAGCAAAAAAAGCGACAGGTGTCACTCGAAGACAGAGGAACGTAGCCACAAGGCCCACTCGACTGGCGACTTAACTATTGCAATGAATGACCAGGAACCAGCAACGGTATCCGAGCCCCAGGAAAATGGGCATACCCTGGCGGATCAAAATCAGGACCATGGTGTGTCTAAGAAAAGTAAGAAAAACAAGAAAAGCGAACGGCGCAAACCAAAAACAGACGAGCACGGCCCCAACGCCCAGTTGGCTGGTGACTTACTTTCCGCAACGAATGACCAGGAACCAACAACTCTCTCTGTACCCGAGGAAAATGCCCAACCCCAGGTGAGTGAACCCAAGGACCATGAGGTGTCCAAGATGAGTAAGAAAAGCGAACGGCGCAAATCAAAGACAGAAGAGCGCGACCACAAGGCCCAGTCGAGTGGTAACTCGAATACCGCAATGAATGGCCAGGACCCAACAACTGTCTCTAAATCCGAGGAAAATGCCCACCCCCAGGTGAACAAACCCCAGGACCATGATGTGTTGAACCCTCGCGCAAAATGGAACGATACCGCTCAGGCCAGCCAAGGTAAATCGTCTGACATGATTCACCCCACTGAACCCAGGCCTAACAACAATTTGCATAGTCGACGGAACACTTCCCTGCACTCCTCTCGTCAGAATGGCCACCCGATAGTGGGATCCTTGAAATCGCAAGAGTCCCAACACTCAAGACCTCACCAAGGACCAGTTAGAGACTCGGCTCAAGTAAAAAGAGACAGTAGTAAGAGAAAACGCGCTCGGCAGGCCGAGAAGCGTCGAACACGTATGAGCGAATCGAAACAGCCCGAAGATGCCGTCGATGCTGATGCCGTCGCTGAGGAATTGATCCTGTTGCCGTCCTACCATCAAGATCCAACACAACTTGCAGTAAAAGAGCGCCACGGGACTTTGGGTGACGTGAAGCAACCCCAAGATGTTGTCGATCATGTCATCCAGAAACAAACCTTGCCGTTCACTCATCTGAACTCACGAGTTCCAGGACAAAACCACCGAGCAACTATGGATGCATTGAATCAGCCTGATGATGCCATCGATTCCTGTGATCTATCCCCCGAAGATCTGATATTGCCGCCCACTCAACACCAAACGGCGCGGCGTTCCGAGAAAAAGCGCGCAGCAAGTACGGGTCTCCTGAAGAAGCCCGAAGATGCCGTCGATACAGTCGCTCAGGAAATAAGCTTGCCGGTCACTCATCGATACCCGGCACAGTGTTCAAAGACAAAGCGCGCAGCCAATATGGGTTCTCTGAAGCGGCCCGAAGTTGCCGTCGATGTTTCTGTTGAAAACTCCCTATTGCCGTCTGCTTCACAGCGCGATTCGAAACGGCATGCAGGGAAGAAGCGCGGGGCAAGTATGGGTCATTTAACACCGCCCGGGGATCCCGCCGATGCCGATGCCGCTCCCGACACCCAAGAACCAGTTTTGCCCACCACCCCACAGCAAAATTTGACCCGACATTCAGTGACAAAGCACCGAGCAACCATCGGTGATCTGAAGCACACCGAGGGTGCCATCGCTCAAAATCCAATTTTGCCTTCCACCCCACGACGGAATGTGACAAAGAGCCCACAAAAACATTCTCCATTTCCGCCTCTGCCCGCAAACCCAGCTGAGTGGGATTTGGATTTTTTTTGAAAGCCAATGATTCACAAGGCATAACTCCGAGTGATGAGGTGACATCGAAATACTTCCCAAGAGTCGTCAACTCTAAAGTTTTCATATCAGAAAGCAAGTGGAAAACTATATCGTTGCTTTACAATATGTCTATTCCCGCTGAAGCCCGAAAATTGTTGGAAGAGTTCAGTTTGCCTGCAGATTTTTTGTCGGATTCTTCGCTGAGCGATGTCCCAAGTGACTTGGACGTCGATTGCCATGATTCCTCTGCCCCTGACCCGCACCCTCACATTACATTGTCACTGCCGCAAACTCCTTGTCTGGCACATCAATCTTCCAACCTCAGCTTAAAAATTCCTATCAATGCCCCGAGTCTGCTTGAACCAGAACCCAAAACACCTCGCCCGAAATATCCGAAGCTTTCTCCCTATTTCCCACGTGTACCAGGCGATTTTGAATCGTGTCTTCCATTTCCCTCAATTGATGCGCCTTCTTTCGGACTTGTCCAAGAACAGCTTGCACATGACCCCTTTCGTTTGCTCATTGCTACCATATTTCTTAACCGCACCCGAGGCGGCGTTTCACTGCCAGTGTTGTTCCAAGTTTTTGAGCGCTACCCAACAATTGAGGCGATGGCAGCAGCAGACCTATCGGAATTTGTCTCAATGATTCGGTGCCTGGGGTTTCAGAATCAGCGTGCAAAGAAATGCATCAGTTTGGCACAAACTTGGCTCAAGGACCCTCCTACCCCAGAAAAGAGATATCGAAAACTTCATTACCCAAAAGAATCGGACGGTCGAAATGTTGGCCGGGATGAATGCATAGACAAGGAGGACCTGCGCGTTGCATGGGAGATTGCACATTTACCTGGAGTTGGCGCCTATTCGCTTGATAGCTGGCGAATTTTCTGTCGCGATGAATTGCGGCATTTGGCATCTGACTGGAAAGGTACGAATTCGACAGAGGTTGGGTTCGTGCCTGAATGGAAGTGTGTCTTGCCGCAGGACAAGGAGTTACGTGCCTATCTTACTTGGATGTGGCTGAAAGAGGGATGGATATGGGATCATAACACTGGAGATTTGACAGCTGCAAGTGAAAAGACAATGAGAGCAGCACGAAGTGGTGGGATTGCTCATGAAGAAGAGGGAAATTGGGTACTAGAGACATCACCGGTTAAGGCTGTGAATGGATTACATTTTTAACTGTAGCTACTGTGCCTACTAATGTACCAAGTGTATGTGAGAGTGAAGAAATGAATAAAATTATCATACAAATATAGTGCAGCCTGCATTGTAAATATGTCAATGTGTGAGACTTGTACCCCAAAATACTATAAAAGGATAATTCGATCTGATTCCGAAGAGCGGGGGGCTGAGAATTGCTCACCGCATCGATAAATTTCACGGAGATTTGATTCTATAGCCGCTGTACTTTATTTACCTTCAAGCTTATTCTTTTCTTTTCTTTTTACGTGTCTGTTCTCCCAGAGACGCGCATCCGACTTGCATGATATCTAAGCGGTCAAGATTGTCATCCTAAGCGCCAGGAAAGCCTGGGGATAAAAATAGTGTGACCATTCATTCCCCTCAGTGACGGAGCCCTGGAAACACAGAGAGAGACGACTTTACAGGTAACGGACGACCGATTCAAACCGGAAACCTCGAGCTTCGCCATGTTTCCAGTCAGACCTAATCGAGACGATAGGAAGAAGACCAAAGTCTCGACTTCGAAGCAATCCCAGACCCGCCTTTCAACCAAGGATCAGGACAATCTATCTTCCTCCACCTTACGTCGGTCCTCGATGCCCGGACTTGACTCAAGTCGATCGGGGGCTTCCTCATTCCTCGAATCGAGAACAAGTCTACCATATCCTAATTTCTCCAAAGCACATAGCAAGGAGAACGTTCGCAAAGGAGATAATCCCCCCACACCAGATGCGACCGATATAACGGAACACGATGAGAAGACCCCCAGCCGCGAACACCATGCGCCACCCAGTCCCCCGTTGACCGGTTTAGACGATCAATCAAGGAAGGGCAGCGTCATCGATGACAAGGAGAATGAGAAGCCTAAGAAGAAAACAAGTATCAAGATTCGAGCGGAAGTCAACAGGTCATCATCGAGTCTCCGGTCGAAAAGAGATGAGAGCACTAAGTCCAAGTCCAGCAAGACTTCGCGACCGGAGACCCCTACAAGATCTAAAAGCACCAAGGATGACAAGGAGCCATCTCAACGCTCGTCGGGTCACAAGATCAAGTCTACCGTTCCCGATGAGAAGAAATTACCCAAACGGTCGAGTCGCTCGACCATGTCTGCCTCACAGTCGAACCTTACAATTCGTGATGATGATGCAGTGTCGCCCAATGGATCCGATGTGACTTCCATTGCGCCCAACCAGCAATACTCGTTGCCGCGAAAACCAATGACTCCGCCCACAAAACCTCCCTCTCGAACTCAGAACCGATCGGCCATGTCCCATCGTCGCACTCCCAGCGAAGAGTCAATCGACTATGTGAAACCAAGCCCGAATGCTTTTGGTGCACCCCCGCCGCCTCCTCCTCCGCCAGCAATCGTCGCCATCCCTCGAGTCGATTACCTGCTGAAAAACGGTGGTTTGGAAAATAAAGTCTCGAGGGCACTGCTTGCTGGCCTGGGCCAGACCGATCCCTTTATACCAGGACAACCACAGTCCCGGTCTGTTGCTGGCAAGATCTTCGATCCTTACAACCGCTTACTCGATGACTATGCAAAGGTCATGAGTAAGAATGGGTCGCTTGCAGTAGCCACAGGGTACCGGTCCGTGGCGCGGCGTCTGTTGGATCGTCTGGAAGCGGTATTCGCGCGCGATATTTCTTCGGAGCCATGCAGCTGTCAGATCTGCGTACGAGCGGAGCCCGACGATCGACCGGACGGAGTGAGCTGGGGCGAGGTTTTGGAGCTTGTCTCTGGTCGTAGGGAACTTCCTATGTGGCCGCCGTTCATGATGGCACCGACCACCGTAGATGCTGTGTCAGGCGATGAGCACGTGCCCATGCAGAAACTGGACATTGATGTCCCGGAAGAGTACCGCGAGCACTTCATACGACAATCACGAAAGACCAAGGTCGCTGTGGACAAGTGGCTTTCTGAGCAGAATGATTCAGGAACCAGTGCACCGAACGAGGTCGATGATGAGACATTGACCTTCGCCATGCTGACGCATCTTGAAAACCACCAGCGCTCGTTGTTCTGTTCGTTGCTTGGTATCAATGCCTCAACTCCTGTCCCACGATCCGACGACGAAAAGCCCCGACCGAAACCTTCGGCGCTTGTCTCTTCTGCTTCCGCTATCCAGCGCCTCTACCGGCTTTCTTCTCTTCCTCGCGACCCAGAAACTGCTATGTACATGTTAAACAACCCCAGTATCCATCATGTGCTAGCGACTCTCTCCGCGATCAGCGACGATGAATGGGAAATTCTCATCTCTGGCCGATTCGACGGTTTCCTCCGCAGCGGTGCAGAAGACTCCGGCCCCTCGGCGAATGCAAACAGCTCCCGCTGGAACGGCAGTCGCTCCAGCACACCTTTGGGCGGAGGTATCTCCCGAGGACCAACACCGAACTACATGGACGGCAGTTTCCGCCCACCCAGTCAGTCTAACGGGCCGTCATCACCAGCCTCGTTTGGAGGCCCGATCGCGTTGGACGAGGAGACAGAAATCGCTGCGCTAGCCGAGGTCGAGCGCGACATCTTCCTAGGCATGGAAGCGCTAGAAGATGCATTCGAGGCCCTACATCTCAAAGCCGAAGTTGTGCGTCGCGCCCTACGCGAACGCGGTGCGGGTCTCGCAATCGCCAACCAAAGCCGCCGCGGCTCTACCGTCGAGGCGCGCATGGGCACGCCGTTCTCTGCTGTTGGAGCACATGACAGCGCTGAGGAAGACTTCCTGGATGACGACCGCTCCCTTGCGCCGGATGACTCGGCGAGCAATATTAGCTCGAACCGTCGGCGCAGGCCGAAGAGACGGACGGAGCGACGCACCCCCGCGCCCGTTGAAGAAGAAGACGAGGACGACGACAGATCGCCTGTTCGACCTCGTGGTTCGCGACGGAGGTAGACCGGGGATTTCATTTCGGCATGGAGAAAATGACACACTTCAGCATCATCAGGGAAGGGGATTTTAGGATACCATGGGAAATGGATATACTGTTGCCGTTGCGTTGCGTTGCGTGCGACGAACTCACAATCGATACCCACTTGCCGTCCTGGATGTTTTGTTGCGCACTTTGGTTTCTGTTTCATCTTTTCTTTCTTTCTTCTCCACTGGCATTTACTAAAGCCTTTTTCTATATTTGTTTATGACTGATGAATGCTACGAGCTTCCCTTTTCCCATAGCGTGGGATTGGGGTTATGATACAAGAATCATTTAGCGTTATGCAGCAGATCTCAAAACACCAATGAACTAAATGATTTAAATGGCCACTTCGGTGTCGCAACTATGGCCGGGCTACCTAGATACTTGTGTTTCCTGTATACAGCTTGGTTTTGCTTGCAGCGGAATACCAGTCTCGTCTCCGAGTGGAGAACAGTGGACATCAATTTATCCTGGTCTATCAACCTCATCTACTTGACACATTCTGTGGACATGAAATCAAACTCCATGGGCTTGCCAGCTGCCCCTGAACGGGAGTAGTACTTATAGTTTGCCAAGCTCATATGGAATATTGGGCACAATGAAGCGCAGCGCACTTCATCTCGAATGTTGCAGCGGAAGGCCCTTCGTTGTCTTTTCGAACAAGGTCAGAAATTCCAATTGGAATACTAATAATGGCGATCGTCTCGTAATCAAGCTTGCTTTGCACATCTGCTGCAAACAGATAACCCTTGTAAAAACGCAAAGTAGCACACACGTCTACAATATCATTTGTAAGGGCGCGCGCCGTCACACCTCGGAGTATTAATCCACCCTATCGACAGACATCGTATATGCACAAACTTCCAATGTATAGCTCACACCTTGTAATATTCTGCAGTCTACTACTATATACGGTCGAGAACTTTGTGAGAGCAATCCAACGCGCCTCTCGTAAATCATATCAACTACAATAATGGACCTCGGTAACTTGATATCTCCTATTTTCGATGGGGCACATCAGTCTTACTTATACCCACTATGTTTGAGGTTCCACAGTGGTGATTCCACAACGCAATGTACAATACGGAAGTGTCGGACCGCCAATTATCAGTGCTGGACCACTGTCGTGGGTATGTATGTTCACATGCTCCCGCCGCCAGGGGAGATCACCAGGTGCCAAGTGGGAGATCTACAAAGAAAATTGAATATTCAGCCTACGTTGGACATAGGGGCAATATTTTGAGACGAGCCGTGTTTGTTGTGTTGGAAAAAGTGGATAAGGGCTCTTGTTCCAATAGAATGATGTCTTCACATCATACAAAGTACCTATAATGGGCCTATCGGGAACAATGCAATTGATAAAATGCAGTGCGTACAGTATGTAAACAAAGACTGACGGCGATCACATGGAACACGGGCCAAGTACGAACGCACTGTTGTATCACTAGAGGGGTATAATCCAATAGTCTATTGTCGACCTACCGCCACGATGGCAAATCTCCGTACCTTGTTGTAGATCATTGATCTAGCGTAGGTTGCAGATAGGTCATGCAAGACATGCTTCAAGCGCTATTGACTAGCCAAGTATTAAGGTGTGATTTTAGGTAACATTAAAAGTTATTATGCAGATTGCGAACGATAGTCCAAGCAGATAGCGTTATTATCACCAGGATCCTGGTGATATGATATCTTCACAAAAACAAGGCATATCAGATCGAGACCAAGTCTCAGCTTCGTCACTCACTGTCGTCACTAGATTCACATGCTCAAACATAGGAGGCAATCATCTACGCACGGCTCACACAGCGCTAGGCGGTAGTCCAGGAATGTGGACTAGGACCAGCTCGGCAAGAAATACCGCGATATCTGGCGATTGAGTTTTCATTGTACCTAGGCATTCATGATGCTGACATTGGTTCATCTTGGCAGCAAACTCGACTGGAGGTTAGTATAACTCTATCTGTGCTCAATTATGGAAAGGGGAGAGTGCTTCCGCGGGAGGCAAAGGTGAGCATTGATATTTCTAGAATAGTGGAGCTGGACTAGGCTGCAGTTGGCCCAGGTGTCAGGAGAAGGTCAATTCGTAAAAGAAGGTTAAACACGATCAGCTGTGATACCATGAACCGGTTAACCCTAAAATTGAATCACTATATTGTACATACAACTAGGTTTGATGGTGACTTAGTTACAATATAAGCTTTGTCACTGTTTTAGTCGATGCAAGTCTTTTGATCGTCGAGCCTTGGCCTACGCACAATGTGGTCGGCGCTACCGTGACTTGAATTTTGATCGGCATTGACTAGCGGGGCCAAGAAGACAAGAAAAGACAAGTGTATTCTAGTGGCTTGTGCCGTGAGACACGGTTTTAATGTTAAATCCGGGTTGGTATCCAGGGGGCAAAGCGCAAAAGTGAACGCCTTCCAGGGTTATGGAGCGGGTAAAATGTTTAATTGACAAGTTGACACTGACATCCCGATTTTAAGCTATCAAGAACGTGCAGATTTTGTGTAGTGTATTATTCTACGGATGTTCCCGATTTACCCCTGACATCGAATATCATCCCACATCTGAGACAAAGTATTGACCACTTTCTCTCCCGCACATATCCGGGGCGCACATTCCTTTAAGATGTTCTCAATAATCTCCACGATCGCTGCTAGCGGCTCTAACACAGACTGGAAGAAAGTGCGTAATCATCCTTTCCGTAAATTCTCATTGACGATCCCATCCACTCAGGGCAGAACTCCACTTAAAGAGACCACGCTAGTCAATTGCAATCCTACGCTGGACACTTTTTGTACCGAATATCAATTGCCTAACTTATTTAGCCTGTTTATCCTAGTCAACACATGGCTAACGTGCTTTCACATGGGCCTAACAAAGGATGAGTTCGCGTGATCCTATATGTCATGAATTATTTGCTTTTTGGGGGGCTTATTAACATGCCACATGGCTTGTAAGCCCGGGGAGAGGCTCAAAGAAAATCTCGAAAAAAGCTTCTTGACAGCCAAGTAGAATACAACCGGCCCGGTTTCAAAAGAATTTTTTTATATATCAACAAATTATCAGTTCGGTGAGCTCCCGTCTCTTTAAACCAAATTTGGAATTGAACTGTGGATGTCTTTTGTGGAGTGAAGCTTATCCTAACCCAATCATATAAGATATTCGATGTCCGCTATTGCTAAATAATCCTTTTGTTAAGATCGACACGTTTGTTTCTAGAAAAGCCTTCCATTTCCTTTCTCCGTGGAGTCATTGATGCCGACAACCGGATACGGGACATGCTGTGCGGGGTGAAATACTGCTTCAACCAAGGTTCAAGGGTTCCCCCCTGGAGTTCCCGTGTGGGTTCAGGTTTTCTTGATACTTGACGATCGATGTACCAAAAAGCATTCTTGAGCGGTTCGGGAAAGACATGTCTCGGTGGGCATATAAGAATATAAGAAAATAGGTGCGGTACCATAAAGAATGCTTGTAAAAATTCTGCCGCTAGTGTTCCAGAAACATGGCCCCTGCAGCGGAATTACAGTGTAAGGCGATCTGAGACCTCGATGAACCTTGTACGGAATACACGGAAGACATGGCAGTCGGACGTAATTTGCGCAACTGTGTTTCTCAAAATTGGGGCTTGATCCTTCCTATGCAACACCGTTTAACAACGGGCGTATCCCCTTGTCTACTATTACCCATTAGAGGCCACTAGAGAATACGCTGTACGGCCTGGCCGACTAGTGGGTAAAGTACTAAATTAGTACGGAGTACACCATTTAAACTGTACCATTCCACCGTTTTATTCGACATACTCGTGGCAAAATTTCACCCCCCTAACCCACTCAACCCGATACTCCGGGAGGGGCAAATTCTGGCCTAAAGTTGGCCTAAAGCTGGTCTAAAGCTGATCTAAAAGAGGCTAAAAGAGGCTAAAGGTGGAGTATAAAAGGAATTCACGGCTCTGGGCCGTAAAGTATTATGGTTATCAACGTGGAGAACTCTAGTCATTGACACACAAAGGAGTTGAATAATAATTTTTTAGGTCCATTTCTTCCCATTCTTCTGCCCCAGCCTATCAAAAATAAAGTTCAATCAGTTCCCAGTAGTGTAGCTGCTGGTTCTTTCTCTCCTCATTGCATCTACCTTTTAATAGTCGGCTCGGTGGCTTTTCTTTCAAATATTCTTTGCCTCTCCCTGTCTCTATCTCTCTTTCCTTTACTTACGGCCTTTAGGGAAGGTATAGTGTCGATCTAAGTCTATCTTGCATTCATTTTCAATCGAGCCTACCTTATATATCGATTTCACATTGCCCAATTCGAGACGAGCAACCAAATCTTGGCATTCAATTTCGCTGGACTGATTTAATCAGGCAATGAGAGCAGATCCATCGAATTGAGGTTTATCGACGGAATTTTCAGACATGTCAGCACTCATTCTTATGGGCTTAATGCCCAGGGAGGGCGAGCATTCGCTAGCGGCGCGATTGACCAGCTCCGTGGAACTTGATATCGACCCTCTCCCATTGGTTCAACGACGAGGCCTGATAGCAATTTCGATCATGGCTCTCCTGTCACTCCTTGCAACCGCAAGTCTCCTCGGCTTTATCACATATCGGCTTGTGTTCTGGCGCGGCAGCTATTCACGATACATCGGTTACAACCAGTACATTATCCTGATTTACAACCTGGTTCTAGCCGATTTCCAACAATCACTTGCATTCATTATCTGTCTGCGATGGATCTTTACCGACAAGATCAAGTCCGGTACCGCTGGTTGCTTCCTCCAAGGACTTTGGCTGCAGATTGGAGACCCTGGCAGTGGTCTGTTTGTGCTTGCTATCGCCTTTCATACATTCCTTTTGGTCGTCTGGGGACGTAAAATGTCCTACAAATTCTTCGTCTGCTTCGTCGTCGGCGTGTGGGCCTTCGTCGCTCTAATGGTTATCATTCCTTTGGCAATGCACGGCGGAGATGTCTTCGTGCCCTCCGGTGCCTGGTGCTGGATTAGCGAGGAATACGAAACCACCCGTCTATGGACTCACTACATCTGGATTTTCTTGGCAGAGTTCGGCACGGTCGCCCTTTACGCTGTCATGTACTTCCAACTGCGCCGACAAATCAAGGCATCAGCAATTCTCGGAAACAGCCAACTGGAGAGTCTGAAGCGTCTACGCCGCGTCGTCGGATACATGACCATCTACCCCATTGTGTATATTATTCTTTCCCTGCCTCTCGCCGCCGGACGTATGGCCACAGCAAACGGAGATCCCCCAAGCATGACATTCTTCTGTTGTGCCGGTGCGATCATCACCAGTTCCGGTCTGGTTGATGTTATTCTGTACACGCTTACCCGTCGCAACTTGATCATCGACTCCGAGCCCAGCCACGACCGCTCCTACAACAAATTCGCCAGCAGCAAGGGCAAGCGCGGTGATACGCACCTGACAACCATTACTGCCGATCCCAAGCGCAAGATGGGTGGTGGTACTTTCAACGACGATCTCGACGGCTCAACAGACAACATCGTCTCGCCTAGCCCTCACCCCGTTCACGCCCATGAAATGGCCCCCATCGGAAAGGTGTACCAAGAGACAACGATTGAAATTACCCACGAACCTGCTTTCCCTGAAGAAGGCGCCAGCGAGCGCTCAAGTAAGGACGATTTCCCTTCCGAAATGCCTTCTCACCGCGGATGGCGGAGATGAATGTTCCATGACCATTTTCTTTAACTTTGTATTTGGCTTTCTTTTTCTTCCAGAGACATTCCCAAACTCGCTGTATACAATTTGCGATGATCTGATGTTGTTGACCCGGATTTTCTCATTACTTTTCTCATATTGCCATGGATACCCATGTATATCTTGCTTTCCTCACGATTGTTGTGACCACATCATGTCTCTTTTTCTTTCTACCTTCTTCGACCCTTTCTTTTCGACCGTGTCCCCCATTCTCATCTTACTATCTTTATGACCGAACTTGTATATAACCTTGAAAAGAAAGGACTCGCTCCTCATGTGAATCGCAGCGATTTCCATGTCCTACTTAATGTTTTCAACTTTGAACACCTAACTTACCAAGGAGATGTCCAATTCCACGCCACCCAAGAGTTGATTAATCTGTGAATAACTTAAATGTAGATAAAGTCGAACTGACATCAGCTTGAGAGGTTGAACCCCAAATCCAATGACGGCGTACTTGAGCTACCACCCCTACTCAATGCAAGAATCATGTAAATCTTAAGAGTATATGGTTCACGTCCTTAAAGCCTTCCTTTGTTCAGCACCCGGTGGCGGAATCACAATCCAGAAGCATTACCTTCCAGCGGATACAACCGTCAGTACTCAAAGCTGGACCACTCATCGCGACGAAGATCCCATCCCAAGAGCTGAAAGCTCCGACCCTCACGATGACTGCCGGGAGATCAGCACGGACAGGTCACCAAACAAGCAAGAATGGCCGCTTTTTCTCCTTTGGTACTGGGCCTGAACAAATTTTGGCAGCCCAATTCTTTCGATGTCGAACTGTACAGCTAGTGCTCAGTGCAACGGACGATTATACGAAAACAGCGCGTTGGTTCCTGATTGCCCCACCTAGCCACGGGTATGAGGTTGTTGGGCATGAGGCGAAGTTCCGAGGCCAAGGTCCCCACTATGGCAAACGCAGTGGAGACGGGATCGTGCTTCTATCGATCTTTTTTCTTGGGTCAGGGGGTGGGCATGGTATAATTTCGATCTTCTTTCGAATAAGCTACGTGCGCCAGACTATTTTATACAATGCTATACAATGTAGTATATTTTAAGCGGAGAATATGCCCACTCTTGGCCGTGTACTTTTTCCCTTTCTGGCAACTGATCGGGCTACTCCGGATCTACAAGCATCTAGAATGCTTGTGGAGAAGAACAAGGTTTTTTTTTTTTTTTTTCACCTCATTTTGAATTAGTTCTCCGGCTCCAATTGCCGAAGTAAATTTACAGTTCTCAATTTTGCGAACAGAATCAGGGCTCATAAGGTTTCGCTCACTCTCCGAGTGCGCTATTGACGCTGAAGTATGAAGTCTTGGAGATCTTCGAACCATGATCTCCAAAGAATGAATGATCAAAGGGCAGATTTCCATTGGTCTAGTTTCAGAATCATCCCTCGATTAAAAGCTGAGCCGAGCTAAAATTGTCACCCACCTCCTGTCCAGCCCTGGAAACATCGATTTCCTTATACGGACACCGGTAACCACTTCATAGGTACAACGTAGACAAAATGACTAGGTCATCAAGAAAGCTTCTTGTAGAAGTATACACGCTCAAACCCATCCTCTACCTTTCTATCCATCTCCTTAAAGCCCAGTTTTGCATAGAATCCAATGTTCTCGAACATTTTTACATTCGTAAACAAAGTCACACTGGGTAGCCCACGTTGTTGAGCTTCCAGTTCTGCATGCTCGATCAAAAAGCCTCCATAGCCGCGACCCTGTATGGTTGGATCCACGACCAGATTGTCGATTTTGAGAGAGTCCGATTCCTCGTCAACGTGAAAGGTGATGGAGCCGACGACTCGTTCGCTATCTCGCAGCACGAGAACATCGTGTGTTTGGATAACTTCTGCCCAATTCTCGGACATCGGTGCTGGTGGTTTTCCAATGCGCTCGATGTATTTAAAATATGCGGCATCGATTATGGCTTTTATTGTGGGTATATCGTCGACTGTAGCTTTGTATAGTGTGACATTGCCTGGTGTGGAAGTAGAGGTGGAGGTGGAGGTGGAATTGGTGGCCATTATGACTAGATCTCTAAGATGGAGGGAGATTTATCAGATGGCCTTGTAGTAAACAATGAAAATGATGTGCTTCGAGTGATTTTGAGAAGCCGAGAAGTTCTAAGGGTTGATATGTGTGAGTCAGAACTACCCCTCATAGGTTGATTTCACCAGGGTAAGTGCGTGCGATATATATATTACTGCGAAGATAGACATTTTCACATTTACTTGCGCCGTAGTCATTAATGCACGAAAAAAGTCGGCAGCTAATACGAAGTCGCAATGAGCTATCATATCGTTGTTTAATTATGAAATTTGATTCTTTCTAAAGCAAGGTTGAATTGAAACATTCTCAAGTCAAAGCGGATAAGACGTGTTCTCGTGTGTGATGTAGAGCGAACTCACTCACTCTCAAGCATTCATATATTGCACGTTTAATATGCTACACCAAAACCAATCGAAAATCCATACATTCTAGTCAGCAGGAAATTGCCAATCTCCGATATCATCCTGTATTTATCCCAGCAACTGTGACCCGATTCTCTCATACAACGCCATCAAAGACGCCGCACTGGTGATCTCCAAGGTCGTCACCTCAACCTTCAGCTCCAATCGCAACCAATTGCGGAACTCCGCCGCCGCCAATGAGTCCAGTCCGTAGCTGCCCAGTGGTTTGGCCGCCTTATCGGCTGACAAACGCAACATCGACGTGAATTGACGCCTCGCAACGTCAATTGCCGCCTACTGCACGACGCCGGACTCCGCTTGGTTCTTATCTAAGAGCACGGGCGCCTTGATCTCCTTTGATCCATTTTCGCTTGCATATGCAATGCAACGTCGCCAAGACCAGCAATTACGAAACGTCAGCACTAAGGGAATCAGACAAGGATGACCTGCATTAGTGGATATGCCAGATCAAGCCGCTACCCGGTATTTCGTTCAAATTTCATGGCGATGTATCTCGTTGTATATTACAGCTTTTAGGCAGTAATTGATATACATGAATTCATACATGCGTATTTGAGGCCGAGGAAGGGCATATCTCTCGCTCCTTTGGGTGCTAAATTCTTTCTCTAATTCATTTTGGCTACAGTGGCAGTGTTCATGTTGCTTTTACCTGTGCTGGCCATCTATCTGGCTGTATTGGCCTTGTATCGCCTTGACTGGAGCCCCATAGCCCATAGCCCTGGACCAAGACTGGGCGCTCTGACAGGATGGTACGAGACTTTCTTCGATGTCGTCCACGGAGGTCAGTTCACCTTTCAGATTGAGAAGCTGCACCTGCAATACGGTAAGTCAGAGTATCTACCTCACAAACCACAATCCTTCAAAGCATCGATCCCAGGACCCATCATTCGTATCAGCCCAGGGGAAGTTCACATTTCAGACCCTAACTTCTACAATCAGTTGTATACGGTGACAGCCAGATACAGGAAGCCCGAGGACTGGCGTTTCCGGTTTGGGCTTGAGAACTCGGCCTTCGATACGATCGAGCATGGCCACCATCGACGACGGGTTCCGCTGGCAACGTCTGTAGCGCATACTAAGATCCTCGAGTTCAGCGCCTACATCCAGTAACAGACGGACAGAATGGTCAATTGACTGCAGCACGAGTATCGGGGACAGGTGGTCTGCCTGAACGAGGCCTTCGGTGATCACGTTGTACGCCTTAGGGATGTCCCACAACTTCCTAGAATATCCAGAGTTCAGCTCGCCATTGATAACCGCCATCCAGCACCTCACTCGCTCCCTGCATGTGACAGGCCACTTTCCATTTTCTTCTGGCGGCGTTGAAACCCGCTTCCAGATTCATTTGTGGCGATTCTAAGCCCCACTATGAAGCCAGTCTTCGAGTTCCACGAGGTATGTTTCGTTCAGTCAACTTCTACTCGCTATATTCTGACAAAAGTGAAGAGGACATCACGGTGCAATTAAGTCACATCGTGTCAGGCCAGAACGACAGCTACAAGACGGTCGCGCGTGCGTATGGGACAAAGGAGTGAGAGTTGTTGTTAAATCAATTACAACCTATGGAAAGGGGGTGGGGTGGACCACGGGATTGAAGATACGGTCCTTGGTTGGGAGTGGTTATATATAAAGTAGGTATGTATGTAGTTTGAAGTATATCCTCTCTTCTATGCCCAGGTCTATGTGTACATCAATAGATATAAGCTCGACTAAGTCAATCTATCCAACGGTCTGCCTCACCAGCTCTTTATTCGCAGCCAAGAACTCTTTAAACTTAGTCAATTTAATCCCGAACTCCGCCTCCAGCTCCTGCGGCTCAAACCTATCCTGTCGCTCCCAGAACCACAGCTGCGCGTCGATCTGGGGATTCGAGGGCGCCAGACGTTCCGCCAGATCACGGGGGATATGGTCGATCACAATCTCACGCCCACTGACCTCAGCGATAGCGCTCGCCAACTGCTCCGCCGTCAGGGCCTCACCCCCAATATCCATCGCACGGTGCGAGAATTTTCCCGGATCCATGAGCACAGCAGCGGCTAAGCGCCCGATATCATCGGGGTCGATAAGCATAGTCCTTTTCTCAGCTGCCATAGCGGTACGAAGAGTGCGAAATTCAGCCAATTCAGGGAAATATCCTCTTGCACTAGGAAGGAGATAGTTTGTCATGAAGACAGGGGGACGGAGGATCGTCCAGTACAAGAAACCAGCGGAACTCACGACGTCCTCAATAGCAGCCTTACTCTTAAAGTATCCCTTCATGGTGCCAGACATAGTGCCATCAGACCAACCGGGGAATTTCTCGCGCTGGTCCACGGAGCAGACGCTCGTGTAAACGAGGGTCCTGACGGTGCCGGATGCACGAGCTGCGTACACCACGTTGATCGCCTGTCGCAGTTCAGCGCCGTCGCCTCGAAACGAGGGTGACACGTTCAAAAACACTGCTGTCGCGTTCTGGCAGGCGGACTGGAGTTTCTCTGGTTGGTCGAAATTGCCTTCGACTAGGACGGCGCCGCGACGCTGAAGGTCGAGCGCGGCGGTGCTGGTGGTCGTCCGAACTAAGGCGTGCACCCGCAGTCCTTGGGCTAGAAGGTGGCGGGCTGTCGCTCCGCCTTGTTGGCCTGTCGCCCCAGTAACCAGGATGATCTGGGACATGTTACCTAGGTATAGGATGATAGTACCTTGGCCAAAGAATACAAGTGAGGGCAAGTGGAGAGAAGAAGGAAAGCTAGGGAAGGGGGAGACATATATACACTAAAACACATGTGATAACTAGGTATGTATGTTACGGCTCTAGATACACTAGTAGAACGAAAGTGTCTCCCACATTTCTTGTTCTCTTGCGAACTCGAATTTGTGCACGAGATTATGAAACAGTATATTTTATTAAATTTTGTATGGTAATCAATCATCTGAACTATCCTCAAGGAGCATTTTTGTCTATGTTCCAAGGTTTGATTTTCGCTTGTGGGGTTGTTAGCATCTATATATAATCCAGGATATAGTCAGGGCTCCAGGGCTTCCTGGCTAAAGCCCAACCTTGGAATACCGCGTCAAAGGGCCCCTTCTAATTTATAACTTTGCGCACGGCTTCATGGGCGGCGGCGACCCTGGCGGTGCTGGGACTACGATACTAGCCCACGTATGGCCCCTCGAAGTTGTCTGCTACTTCGGGAGCTCGATCGCATACGGTGGTGCCACTCACAAAGACAATGTCATAACCTGACCGCAGTAGTTTGCGGAAATGGCTGTTTAGGCGGCGAAAATGCGGGCATTGGTGCCCATGCCGTGGATGCAGAGGACACGAAAGGCCATTCCGAATAGATTGGGAGTTCGAGGGACAATGGCCCAGAGATATTGATTACATATCTGTATTATATATAGCCACACATACATATAAATATGTATGTAAGACGGGTATCTAGGCGATGATTGTATGTGTTTAATTACAGATCTATGGATACATCCATGGATGATCAGGGTTAGTTCCCCGACTTACCGAATTGGGAATAGTTCAGGCTTCCTCTTTGTTCTCCCCTGTTGTCCTCTTTTCTCTTCTTCGTTTCAAATGTCGTCACCTTTGGTACTTATTTACATATCATTTGTCAGAATCCATTCGCATTTGTAAGCGCTATTGTGATGTTAGAAATCGTAGTCTACCAGCTGGACATTAGCATATCTAGACTGCCCATCATCTCGTCTCAATGTCACCATCCCGACCGGAACAAGTCCACCATTGCAACTATGACTAATACCATCTATCTCATTACCGGTGCCAGCCGCGGCATTGGCCGTGGTTTGGCCGAGATATTCCTCGCCCGCCCTAACACCATCGTCATCGCGGCCGTCCGCGACCCCGCCGGTGCTTCATCCTAGTCCCTGCACAAGCTGTCCAAGGGCGAGTTCTCTAGACTAATCGTGG
The DNA here is from genome assembly GCF_028829465.1 of Penicillium soppii. Taxonomy (NCBI): domain Eukaryota; kingdom Fungi; phylum Ascomycota; class Eurotiomycetes; order Eurotiales; family Aspergillaceae; genus Penicillium; species Penicillium soppii. Next base: position 3,090,262 of record NW_026643234.1, read on the forward strand.
TGAAGATAGACTCTAAGTCTTCCACCGACCCTACGGCTGCCGTTGAGACTCTCCAGAAGAAGCATGGCATTGACCACCTGGATGTGGTAATCGCCAACGCCGGCATCAGCGAGGACTTCTCGACCGTGCACAGGTTGTCTGTCCCCGTGCTGCAAGGGCACGTCGAGGTCAATGGCTACGGGCCCATCTACCTCTACCAGGCGGTTTACCCGCTGCTCAAGAAAAGCACCAAGCCCACGTTTGTGGGAATCGGCAGTCCGCTGGGCAGCATCGGCGGCATGGAGCAGCGCCCGTATCCATGTGCGGCTTACGGCCCCAGCAAGGCTATTCTGCACTGGATCGTGCGTAAGATCTATTTCGAGAACGAGGAGTTCGTGAGCTTCGTTACGGATCCTGGGTAAGTGCCTGCTCTCTGTGAATGGTCGTTGCATATTGATTAAATTTTAGCTTCGTCCAAACTGATATGGGCAATGCTGGCGCCCAGGCTGCGGGCCTCGAGAAGGCCTTCCAGACGGTCGAGGAGATCGTCGGCGGTATCGTGAAGTCGATCGACGAAGGGACCAGGGAGTCGGTTGGTGCGCAGCTGCGCGTGTGGGATGGATCCCAGTTTCCCTGGTAAGCGGAAAGTATTAGAGTCATCTTTACATGAGTAGTCGTTTGCTCCCATGATGTAGGTATTTGTCTCACTATAGCTAATTTTCTCCCTTTACATACATCACACAGAGAAACTACTTTGCCCGACCTGCCTTCCATCGTAGATACCATCCAAAGGGACAGATAAAGACAGCGATTCCGAACCAGAAGATGAGATCAAGTTCTAAAGGAATGGTTCGGTGTTCTTCTAGTCCTATCACCATGTTTTGTCTAGTCTATTCCTCTACGACCGACACATACGTTCGCTGTCAGCTACCATCCACACATCACTGCCTACAGCACTGTTTGCTTAGAACAGGTCCTCCGGATCGTACTTTCTCTTGATAGCGCGCAAACGGTTTTAGTCGGCGCCGTAAAAATCCTCCTTCCAGATTCGCAGCATAACATTGGCCTCGTTGAGGTAGCCACCGCTGCCAGGGGTAAGGTTGCGCAATTGAAGCTCCAACTCGTTGGTCAGCTGTAGCTCGCGCTGGACTTCGACGGAGCGAGGCATAATTCCAGACCGAAGACAGGATGAGCGATATACCTGTGTCAAGCCAGGCATGAAGCACCGCGTTGGACCCCACCGGACTTCTGGATGCCGTAATGGAGACACTGGCCGCAAAGCCGACCACGTAGACAGTGTCTGTGGTCCATTGCTGGGGGTAGTACTCACAGATGAGGCCTCATGGCGTTGGTGGTACGTTATCGCCACTGTCCAATGAACAGTTGTTGACGTTAAGGCCGATGCAACCAACTTCTACATCAATCTGCCCGTCGGCGGAATCGTGCTGCTCATTCTTATCTTCTTCTTCCACACCACTAGCGGCCATAAGCCCACACTGGCTCATATATGGACCCGCTGGGGATTCTCACCATCATGTGCGCCATGGTGTGCTACTGTTTGGCCCTGCAATGAGGTGGCGTCCATGATACGTGGAATTCGTCGCGGGTGATTAGGACGTTGATCGGATGGATTATACTCACCGTGACTTTTAGCATTGATAAATGGCTGCAGGGTGGGAAGGCGCTCCTGGTTTCGCGGTTCCTGCAACGCTGCGAGATCGCCGTGTGCTGCGCATTCATCTTTTTGTATGCGTGACTCTGTATGCCCTAACAAAAGATTGCTTTAAATAACGATGTCTAGCCTTGAGTCATCCAATTTCCTGCTTATTTACAACCTCTCAGTTTACTTTTAGGCCATCACCAACGCCTCGCCCATGGGAAGTGGCATTCGCAATCTCCAGCTGATGCCCGCGAGCTGTAATACCTACTGAACATTATTTAGCCCTCTGTACTCTCCTTAGTGGAACCCTCCTCAAATACGCAAAGGGCCACTTCCAGCTCTTCCTGGTGGTAGGATCCGCCGTCCTGACCACCGGCGAAGGCATGCTGCACATGATAGGCCTTAATCCTTCCACCGGACAGTACATTAGGTACCAGATCCTGGTGGGTGTGGGCGTGGGACTGAGTATTCAGGTTCCCGTAATGGCATGACACTGGTAGAGCCCATGGATATTCCCGTCGTGACGTCCACGGTACGATGTACGCTATTCCATGCCACTTCATTCCATGCCCTCTCTTGGTTCTCAACTTACATGACCAATAATAAATTGAACAGTCTTCCAACTCATCAGCGGTGCCCTCTCTGTCTCCGCTGCCCAGAGAATATCGAAAACAGCTTGTCACTGGCCTGGCCACCTACGCGCCCTCTGTCTCGTCCGCCTCTGTCTTTGCCGCTGGTGCGACTGAGATCCGAGATCTTTTTCGTATTTGAAGGGTTTAAGGCGTGGTGGGCGTAGGGGATCGCGCTGGGCGGGACAGCAATGTTAGTTAGTTGGATTCGTGTGAAGAGGTTGGGGAGTACGCCCATGGTCGGTGCGGTGGTTTGATTGATGAGGAAGTTAGTGGCGTCACATGCTATTTACAAATAGTATGGTTGTCCTCTCAGCTCATACAGCGAGATACTTGGGCTCCATCGCGAGAGAAGAGCGAAAGAAGGGATATTGAATCTCTTGGCTCTTTAGCTGCCTGTATTTTCTCACTGTGCATTGCGATGAAGCAGTCACACGCCGAACCATATAAATATTGACTGAGCACAGAAGTAACCCAAGATTGTGATAAATTTGTCTCATTGAAAAGCAAGCAATGTCAATGCGATGTCGAAGTAAAAATTGACAGCCTTTGTTTCTGTTACCTTGAAATTCGTCCAAAGTGAAAACAAAGATGCGTAGAAAATGAGTTCTCCCTTTGGCTGAAAGTCGGCCTGCAGGCACGTGGAAGAGAAATCGAGACACCCGGCTTCCACGGGGATGACAACTTTGCAAACGAAGCTGCTGACGTCAGTCTAGCAATAGCTCTAATTCAAATATGGTGCGTCTTAGACAATGCATGTCTCATATGTTTAGTGGTTTCTTTGGATGCTATAGTTTGGACATGTCTAGGTTAGTTGCGCCCGAGCGCAACACAGTCAAACTGCTCAAGGTAATGCAGCCCTGTATTCCCTCTGAAATACGGAAAGGCACAAATGAGTCGGTCGGATGGACGACTGAAATAAGCCGGACAGGTCTCACGAAGGTCACATCGGACGAGGCAATGAGACCAAAGAGAAAGAGCTCATCATATTTGATTAGAATCTGGATTTCTAGAACGCGGCCCTGATGAAACAATGAATTTCAAGCGGGTCGGAACAGATGAGTTCGCAAACGACAGCTTCAATTTTCTCGTGCGTCTGTTTATAGCCCAACAGAGCGGGGCTCAGCCTAGAAAGGGGTGGGCGCTAACATTGGCGCCTCTAAAGCGATAGCCTTGGTGACAGGCACCCCTTGATAGCAAGATAGGGGGATTCCCAAATTGACTGAGATCAGACCAGTGTTACTGCAGTGCTGGTTCCTTGGATTACCGACGACATGCATATTTGCGATGTTAACGTGATTTCCAGTCTCACAGCGCAAAGGCTATCATTGCAGATCAGGGGTCGAGTGATCTGCGATAGTGGACTATCAGGCCTATGAGCCGCCAATCAAGGCACCGTAGCTGCAAGAATGTGTATTTGTTTTGAAGATGCAGCTATGTGTCTATGCAACAAATAGGAGAATTGAAGCTGTCTTATTTAAAAGAAATAGTGTTCTGCTGTTCTCCCCTCCTGGATAAGTGTTTTTATTGACGTCCTAAAACCATGTTGTTTTCGCGGTTCGGCCTTCTAGCTCCTTCGCTTGCTTCTTTACTCTTCACCGGCAGCGCGGTTGCCGATGACGCACGAAGCAGAGCTAGGAATGCCCTAGAGACCCTCCAGGGCTGGTATAACCCCTCAAGTGGGATTTGGGATACTTGCGGCTGGTGGGATGGGGCGAGTTGTATGACTACAGTTGCCGATCTAGCTGCGCTAGATCCATCCGTGATGGAAACAGCGACATATGTTTTCAATAACACTTTCTATGTGGGGCCAGTATCGAATCCTCATCCAGGGCCAGAGAAGAAAACAGTCTTCACACGCGATGATCAGCCGTCAGCGGTCAATGCCTCGCAATGGCTTGACTCGGCCTACGACGATGACGGATGGTGGGCTCTTGCATGGATTGCGGCATATGATGTGACCAAGGAACCAAACTACCTCGAACTGGCCGAGGGGATCTTTGAGAGCTTGGTGAGATTATCCCGAGACAAATGTCTACCACACAAGTTAATTGAACAATTCAGGTCGATGCGTGGGGAACAGATTGTGGCGGAGGCGGTATTCCTTGGAACCCCACGAGCACATATGTCAACTCGATTACAAACGAACTGTTCTTGTCTGTCGCAGCGCACCTTGCGAACCGAGTTCCCGACAGAAAATCATACTATGTTCTCTGGGCCCAGAAGGAATGGGATTGGTTCACGTCCCAAGGCTTTATTGGAGAGAATGGTACTATCAACGACGGACTTTTGGAGAATTGCCAGAACAATGGAGCCACTGTGTAAGTCATGCTTGAATCACCATGTTTCCGGTTACTCACGTTTCACAGCTGGTCCTACAACCAAGGAGTCGTGCTCGGTGGACTAGTGGAGTTGAACCGAGCTGCACCCAACGACACATACTTGCCTTCAGCCAACAAAATTGCAAATGCTGCTATCGAAACACTGGCAGATTCAAATAATGTTATCCACGAATTTTGTGAGCCACAATGCCTCCCAGACGGCACACAATTTAAGGGCATCTTCATTCGCAATCTTGCAATGTTACATAAGGCATCCCCGAATGCTATCTACAGCAATGTCATCAGCAGCTGCGCAAACAGCATCTGGGATAATGATCGCAATGAGCAAAACCAGTTTGGGGTTAACTGGGCCGGTCCTATTGAGGCCGTGGTGGATGCATCCACGCATAGCTCAGCCTTCGATGCGCTAGTTGCTGCAGTTGCTGCAGCTGGGGTATAAAGAGCCAACTGGCAGCTTTTCCTTTGCTTTTTAATACAGAAGTCCGCGGAGGTTTCACTAGATGAGATGCATATAGGCTTTCGGTCTTCAAATATACCAGTAATATCCCAGGAGTTTGCCTTCCAAAAATACCTCTATTCTAATAAGCTTCTGTTCGCTTCTTCCAAGCGGGCTGCAAAACCGATCTGGGTCTGGTGTAGCCTGAACGAATCACGGATGTAGGGACTAGTTCCAATCCCCTCAAATTTGCACCTTTCTTATCCTGTGCCCACAGCGTCAACGCTATGAAATTGTTTCCATCATGATTCAAAATGCCTTCGGGAATAGGGAAAGCCGTTTGGGGGCCGAGATTGTTGACTAAATAGAAGGGATTAGAGTTGGTGGGTCCCGGGTTGCAAACCATGGAACCAATTCGGCGAGCCAAAGGAAGACATACTGTATTTGCCAAACTGGTACCCATTAACATATACTTGGCATCTGTAATTCTCCCCTCGGGCATTGTACTTGGAGTGAGGTTGGGAAGAGGCGTTGAACACAACACTCATTGGGACATCCCACCCGTCGGGGACTTTCAGCCGAAAGGATGCAGTATAGAACCCAACACCTGGCTGCGATAATCCATCTCTCACTGGATTAGAAGACTTCCAATCCGAGTCTGGTGGACTGGGATAGTGGTAGCCCTGCCTCTCGGCGAACATGCTACCTTCGTTGAGAGGACCACGGACTAGATCCTGATATTGCTCACCTCCCAGGTTACCGGTCAACTTCCATAATACATCGGATTGTGAGTGGCCCGAAATCCCGTAATTTAAAATTCCGCGTGGAAACTTAATTGCATCAGTGCCAGGGGCTTCCTCGTCTTGGCCCATGTGATCAATCAAAATTGATAGGACATATTCGCTTTCCTGTGACAGGGTTGATGGCAATGAAACGTTGTGTATGACTGTGGAGTTGGCACCTGATCCCACCCATGAGCCAAGGAATGTGCTATTGAGCCAAACCGAGTGGCCGAATCCTGTGCCCCCAGAAATATTTAACCAAACATTGGATTCTTGACCATTGGCAGCGAAATGCCCTCGGTAGAACAGAGACCCTGTGTGATATCCATAGTCCATAGAGTACAAACTACTAGGAGTGTCTAACTGTCGTGGATTGTTTGTTGAATTTAACGTGCAAAGTGTCCAATCAGAGTCGTCGTACGATGACTGAATCTCAGGGAGAGAATCAAGGAACTTCCATTGCAGGTTGGCCAGGTCGGGAATGTCCAACTGAGGAGGGTCGTATCTGACAGTTCCGGAGATCTTACCATTTGTCGATTTCGAATTTCGCAACCGCTCTCCATTGAAACTGATCTCTTTCAGATTCCCCGATGGGCTAGAGATAAGCTCAATCTTTGTAGTCTGGTTCACATCGCCTGTCAATCGGAGTTCCGCATTTCTAATATCTGCTGTGCGGATAAGATATCCGGCCTTGATTACCACGAGGTCTTTTCCTGGGAAAGAATAGTTTCCAATCGGTCCTAAAGCAGGCAGTTCGAGTGCCCAATAGTTGTATGCATCGTTGCGCCAGAGCAAGTAGACCTCAAGATCTGCCACCCGAACTATGCACCGGGCCGGTGTAACTTGCCATTGTACAACCCAAGCAGATCCTATCAGCTGAATTTTGATGCCTTGGCCCTCAGCAACCGTTGGTTTTCCAAGTCGACTAGAGAAGGCAAATTCGTGCGCCTCTCCAGCGCCTCCATATAGAAGAAGGACACGTGCTGATCCAGCTCCTCGCGCCCATGTGAGAATCTCCGCAGATGAGTATATCAGATTGATACCACCGACATCGTAATCTGTGACGTGAAATTTAGAATCGCGACCGTTGAGTGTCAGCTGGCCTCCCAGCTGGGGAATATTGACGGTTCCAACACTTGTCCGCAATGAAAGAGTATACTGAGTCTTTTCAGTCGATGTGAAATCAGCGTGTCTGACGATGTAAAAGTTTGTCTGTGTTCCATTCCCAAGGAGAACAGTGACTGCAATAGAGGTTGGTGCCCCGTAGGTACCGTTGGCACCGATTTGAGGAGTTGCTGTCAGATAAGCAGGTGAAGTCTTGAGGAAATTGGCCTCAAGTTTTTGCTCGCTGTATTTCTCACGCCATATTGCCCTTTCTTCGGTGATTGCTGCCCCATAATCGTATGATGTATGCCCGCCCATATACCCCAAGTTACCCCAATTGGTGCCGCCGAATGTCTGAACGCATTGAGCCTTGCGATGAAGAACGAGCGAAGGTACGAACTTACCATGTAGATGTTAAATATTTTGACACCAAAGCTATAGTTGTTTTTGTACACCACTCTGACAGCCTCTTCATTCACCAACTCGTTGCACATTTCTTGAAGAACTCCTCCCCTAGATGCTTTTAGCTTACGGAGTTTGGAAGAAATTTATAACATACCATCCCTCACCAGATCCTCCTTGAAACTCGGCGATTGCGAAAGGTGTTGTGGGACTTTCTTGTTCGTGCAAAATTTGCCAGTTGTATGGGAATCTGTAGGTGGGCCAGATAGTGGGATTTGCGCCTGAAAAGAAAATAGTCAGTTCTAGAACACAGTATCAGAGGAAATAGTTGGTGATAAACCAACAATCATAGCGCATTGGATAGGCATCGATGCCATAAATATCCACTTCGCCCTGTCCTGACCCAGGTGCCCAGTATCCTTTGGCTTCATTGTCGTTCACAATCAACGGAACAGTAATACCAGCGTCGTGCAGCTGCTGATTCACTACATCCATATAATTCCGATTCATTTGGCTGGGAAATTCTGTGACGTTTGGCCAAGTAGAATATTCATTCTCTGGCTGGACCATGATGACCGGTCCACCATGTGTGATTTGTGCCTGTTCAACAATTTTACCCAAAGTGAACATGTAATTCGTTGTCGCATTGAGGTATTGAGGATCATCTGATCGAATAGTTGCCTTTTGGCGCAAAATCCATCCCGGTATCCCACCAGCGGTGGTCTCTGCGTTGATGTACGGCCCAGGTCGAGCAATGAGATATATGCCGGCTTCACTTGCGGCAGCAAAGAATTCATCCAGGCTCCATATACCATCCGTAATAACGTGTCCCGGGTTGCCTTCGACAAGACTCCAGTCTACATAGAATGATACTCCTGTGAAACCCATGCTCTTGATTTTCTGGAATACATCGAGCCATAGACCTGGAACTGGAAGGCGGAATGGGTGGAATTCACCGGAGAAGATCATGAGGCGCTCCCCACGGACTATGATAGAATGCTGGTCCCATGTCACCTGTTCATCCTTTTTAATATAATTTCATAGTTGTTCTTGATAGCAAACGCGGATCTTACAAGATTCTGTAGCTGCTTTTCTTGGGCTGCAAACGTATCGCCGTTAGAAGCCGGCACCATGGATGCAACTATATAAAAAAGGGTAAGACATGTTGATGTCATGAAAAACATGTTTCCTGGTTCACAATTGGAGACTCCGAAATGTCACCTGGCTATGGCTCTTGATGAGTATGAGAAAGTAAGTGCAACAATAAATGGTAAAAATGATGCATGCTATTTGGGTTTAATCGACGGAAATTCATCCCCGCATCGACAAAATCGACTCCGCATATCTCCAGACTCATGATGAGCGTCGGCTTTCTTCCTATTGAAGGAATATCTCATGATTACCCGGCGTGTCGGCAAAATCAATGCATATTAATGCCTGCAGCAAAGAGAAATCGAGAGATCTGCCAAAATCCTAGTTAAAAAGGCCCTTCCATAGGTTTTTCGCCAATCGACAATCAGGCTAAATAACGTCGGTCGATTACCCCGTGTTTCACCGACACTTGCACATACATACTCAAACAGAGAGAGATTCCGGATGCTGATCATGTCATGGTGTGTCGCCCAAATTACATCATGGCTAGCCCATGTTGCCATTCTAGTTCGAGCCACCTGTTGACTAGGAAACATATTATGTCTCTAATTTTCTGACAAACAGTCAACCATTCAGAACTGACTAAATGGCCGGTCATATAAAGCCACTTCTTTTGCACGCTCATTCTTCGGGCCCAAACCCGGTGAAGGTAGCCATTGCGCTTGAGGCTCTCCACGTCCCGTACACAGTGAAGCAGTGGGACTTTTCAGATAACCCAAATACTGGGGTGAAAGGCGCAAAGTTTCTCAAAGTCAACGAGAATGGACGCGTTCCTGCAATCGAAGACCCCAATACAGGTGTTGTCGCGTGGGAATCGGGGGCTTGCATGAACTATATCCGCCGCGTGTATGACAAAGGCAATATAATCGGCCCTTCTGGAGATTCCGCGCAAGACCTCGTGGACTTTGAGAAATGGGAGTACTTTTTGTTGTCAACTCTGGGTCCGATGATGGGGCAGACAAATTGGTTCAAGTATGCGGCCCATGTAGAGCTCAAATATTCCCCGGATGGTGCTGATGAACCATTTTACCAGGCACTTCAACGCCCAGAAAAATAATGACGCGCTCGAAAGATACACAGCTCAGTCGTATCGATGCTATGATGTTCTCGAAGGACAGTTGAAGAGGACTCGCGGGGAAAGCATCCTTCCCGGCCGTGTCACTGCCGTCGATTATCATTTTGAGCCTTGGATACGCGGTTATTCCTTTGCCGGTCTTTCTCTTTATAAGCATCCTTTGATCTTAAAGTGGCTTGGTCTCATGGAGACACGAGAAGAGGTCAAGGAAGCATACCACAAAGTGAGAGGCTAGAAACAAGTTGAATGAGTTGTGCATGTTTGGTCAAGGAAGGGCGTAGAAGTATAGGACATTTAGGACAATGGATCGTGGATTAAAGCACCTGGGCACCATTGAAGAAGAAACAAGAACCTTTTGAGAGAGCGAGATTCGGCTCAAACAACCAGACAGCGACCTCAGCCAACCAGCACTTAGAATCTCAATAAAAGGGGCCAAGAAAGACATTGGCTTTAGTAGCAAAAGTTAGAACGAATCAATCAATTTGCATTTAATCTCTTCTACGGTTTTAAAACACATCAAATTTCATAATCACAGATGTCGCAACTAGCATATCAAAGTACTTGGGACCTCGATCAGGTAAAGCATATATGCTTTACCATGATGCGACTTCCTTGGCATCTTTCCTCCACGCACGTTGACTTGCATAGCCTGATGTACAAGCTCAGGCTCAGGCATAACCTCGTCTCGCGCATTTCTCCACTGCACAAATGCTCCCTCTGTTGAATCTTTCACATGTTTGTTGTTCTGCTGCTGCTCGCCAACCGTAACATACGGCGTAGCTTGGCGGGCTGTAGACTCATTGGATGGAGGATAATCGTGGCCCGTGTATAGTTTTGTCTCTGGAGGTAACTCAAGGAGGCGTTTCATCGACCGGAACAGTTTCCGGGCATCGCCACCAGGGAAGTCGCATCGCCCGCTGCCAATATCTGGGTGGAACATCGTGTCTCCTGTGAAGACATTACTGCCAATCTGGTATCCCATATGATCCGGTGTGTGTCCGGGCAGGTGCAGCGCGGTGCAGCGTACGTCACCAAGGCTGAATACTTCATCGGATTGGAAGAGGTGGTTGAAAGCATCATCGATTTCCTCTTTGGGAATTCTGTACTTGTGTGAAACATAGGCTTGGACGACCGTGATGTTTTCTCCGATGCAAATCTGTGCGTGCGGTTGTCCTCGTGACCACAGCGTCTGCTGGATGTAGTAGGAAGCGGAAAGGTGGTCGCCGTGGGCGTGTGTTTCCAGCAGCATCTTGACTGTATACCCGTGACTTAGAGCGCAATCGATTAGAGCATCCGCAGACTCAGTAGTGATGCGAAATAACGAAGGTTGAAAGTCTAGGACGGGATCAATGATAGCAGCTTCTTTCTCTTTCGGGCAGGCCACCACATACTGCCAGGAACATGTCTTGGGCTCAAAGATTGTGTGAACGATTGGTTCCATTGCCATGGTTGAGTAAATTGAGTATCACTCCGTTGAAGATTTTGTGCGAAAACAAATGCAAATTTGTTCCGGGTTGGATTTCAGTTGCTGATTAGCATTACGTATCTATAGATCATCAGCTGCCACACACATTTTCTTGGCAAAAGCGTAAATTCGTTTCGATAATCAACTTGTGGTGTTTCATGGGAGATGTTCTTTGGTGCCATAGACAGTTCATCTCCTAGCCATCGAACTCTGCGCGGTGTAATACTCCATAAATTGAGCAGTTTTATCTGTTCGCCTTGCCTTCGCCTTGCCTTCGCCTTGCGTTCTGAGTGGTGGCAAAGCCTTGCATCGGTTTCTAAACCACAATTGAACTCCTGAGGAAGATTTTTATAATTTTGAGACTTTTACTGACTACCATGACAGCGGTATCTTTTCTTTTGCTTTCTTTCTTTGCGGTATAAGAACTAATCCTCGCCCCACAATTCGCATCCCTACAGTTTGACTACTATATATTGTCAAGATCTCAGTGTTTTTGTTATCATACAGGGAGATAATCTACCATAGGTATTCTCGCATCTACAAGTTGACCTTTCGGGCTACTTCAATCAAAGGATAACAATCATTCTTCTTTTGGAAGGCTAAACTCTTCCCCATCTCTTCTAGCTTTCAAATGGCCTAGATTAATCCATTCATTTAGCACAAAAGACCACCTCACTCTTTTGCCAAGCAGCTACTTCTAGTAGCAGGTTTTTTCACACATACAAAACCATCTCAGGTAGCAGAGACAGTATGTAGGTGAGTATTTGAAATTATTACCTTGTAGAGGTCGTGATAGGTTCTCTAATCGAACATTGTACCCGGGGAAGTTTCTCCGATAGAGCCATCGCTGACAGACCATTGGTCACCGATGTCGTCCTGATCGGTTGGTATGTCCCATCGAGCGATTTGGAGCTCCAGGGTGTGGGCATTCTGATTGAAGCGGCATTGCCAGCTCTTGACAGCCTTGCATCCAGGCTTTTGGCATAGGTGGCCCATGTAGCATTTGATTGACCGGCAAGACCCAGCGCGAGTGCATGGGTGTTGAAGGAGCATCCATCTCAAGACCTCGATAACGGTGTTGGAGACATCGGTGTGGTCATAAGGGCAACTCATGTCTCCACATTCTCCGGACAGGTGGTAGCTATTGCAGACCTTGTGCTGCTTTGCCCGAGCGTGGTATTCACTAAACGATTCGGGGGTAGGCTGTGGGTAGTAAGGATCAATACGGTCCCCGTCTTTATTCACTGGGATAAATTCCTCCGTTTTGATGCTCGGTAAGGGTAGCATGGATCTGAGAAAGTCGTCCGTGCGACCGGCAGTAGGGGAGCTCCAAAATGATGATGTAGATTTTGCGGACTGCGGAGGTGAATCACCAGAACTCCTGGGCGACGGAAGGTGATTCAATGACTGGTTTGGCATAACATGTTGTTTATTGCAACCATGGCCAAACTTGCAGATACCCTATTTCCGTGTCAGCAGTTGATCAACTTGATGAAATTGTGTAGTAGCATAACATACCTTTTGAAAGTGCTTGCAGATTGGTTTGGTGGAAATTCCACCAGTTGAGCCAGTTGAAACATGGTGCATCCCATTTGCACCATTGGCATTACCGTTGACTTTAGCAGCAGCCGGGCCTGTGGGCGGCTTGCTATTAAGTAGAGGGGTGCTCATGAATACTGAGGGCAACTCTCTGATAGGAAGGTCCAGGGCCTCGAATTCACGGTGGAAACCAGCGGCTTTGATAAGTGTGATACGGTCGCTTCTACCCCTATATGGGGTTAAGAGGGAGCCGTATCCAGTGTCATGACAACCAGCAAAATAGATATGGCGGCATTGATTCAGGTCCGCAAACAAGCGGAACATTTCTTGATTTCGAAACACATATTAGTACAAAACGCTTACGGTTGCCGAGCCATTCATTACCTCTGATTTTGAAGTCACTGCCCTCCTTCTTCTCTGCGGCGTCGACATAGTCAAATAGCTCCTGAGAACGGGTAAAGGATGAAGTAAATGGTGACAAAGATCGAGCCTCATGGCCCGTAAGTCCGGCTCGCGCAAGTGCCTTTGACAAACCGAGAACATTGGCGTAGACACGAACCATAATTCGACATTGTTCTGCCTGCATTCCCATTGTGGAATGCATCAGCTCCTTAACGGAGTCACTCAGCTCGCGGGCGGCGGCAATGCCTCCTTCGCTGCCATTCTTCAAAAAGTGCTCTTTGAACTAGAGCACATTAGCTATTTGAGCTAACAAGAATAGAGCAGAGCAGGCTCACCATATACCCATCCCCGTCGACGAGAACAAGGACAAACGGGTTACGATCCTGGTTGCCTGTTAGTTAAATAATATATTGAAGCTCAACAATTCATACCTGGCCTCTGGCCTGGCGTTTGTATTTCTCGCGGCCTTCTTTGACTTCTTCATAGTCACTTTTGAGGGAACTGTAGTCATCGAGCAAGCTCTTGAAACGACCCAAAAGATCCTGCAAATTGTCATGTTGTTTCTGTTGCTCTAACGATAAAGATGCTAGGTGCCCATTAAGGGAATCTATATCAGAGTCCCGCAGCATCTTGTCAGTACCGGGACGGCATGTGCCAGTCCCACAAGCTTGGATATGAGTCGATCGAGACTACCAACATCCGATTGGAAGTTGGATGAAGGCAGAAAGTTTCCCGCAATGTTCGCGATGTGCGATGGGGAGATCTAATAGTGGGGAAATTTATCTCTAAGTTTGGGCGGTCAACGCCCATCAGGTGACGTGTTTGTTTGTGCTTTGTCTCTCGCTCTCTTTTCGCTTATTTCCTAATTTCCTTCTCTCTTTGCTCTTACCTCACTGTCAATGACTCCAATTGCATATATTGATCTTTTGCAATAAAGGATATAGTCATTAAAGGGGTAAAACCCTCTGCAGACTCACAAACTCATCCCCAACGCGTAGGATGGTTTCAGTTGGATCAACAAACAAAAAAACTTCCTACGTTCTCTTGACTCTGGTCGTGCTGATATATCCATCAGCTTTACTGACATAGCAAATTGCAGTACCTATCAATCAAAAACTTACCTGACTTGTCCGAAAAGCAAAAGGTTGAAAAAATAGCAGAATCTGAAATGACAGACGCGGTCGATATCTCGAATTTCCTCCTGCAGACCCCACGAATCTCGGGCAATTTGCCCAGCTCGCTAGACTGAAATGGAAGCAGAGCAGGCTTGATGGACTATAACCACGGGGTGGACCGGGCGGGAGAGTGATTGTCTCGGGAGGCGGCTCGTCACTCGTATCGCGGCGTGTCCACACACGGTTCGGCATGTGCTCAGCCACTTTAGGCCAGAACTTGCTTACTACGTGTGGACGGGCAGTCGTCGATCGCGTTGAGACAGCATTGAGGCTTTCATTGCATTGTCTGATTGGTCACAACACCTCACTTGGAAAAAGCATTTGCTTCCCTTCGAGAGGCCCAGATACCCCAATTCTGGTCTGGTAGTTGATATTGTTTTATATTGCCCAGGGATAGCGCTTGTTTGTTGCTGCATCTGGAATTGCCCCATCAAAAGATGTAGTACGGTCGTCATATTCCTGTCAATTCGGTGCGTTTTAGCGAAAGGCTCGGGATAGTCCTCTTTCTACATATATAGTCGTAGCAGAATTCAGGTCCGACTCCATCTGAGAACAACTTGTAGGGCCAGTGTACAAACTGTAACACTTTACCGTTGCCCGCAATAAACCACACCTGGTGATAATTTTCACATCGAGTATATTCATGGGGATTTCTGTTGACTGTGCCCATCAAGTTGAAAGGTGCTTTTGTTTATGCGGTTCTGGCTTCTCTGCGCTTCAGGTTGCTCACCCCTTTTGGGTACCGGCTGGCTATACGCACAGTAGGCACAATCTGCATGAATTCCTCGATTGCCTTCAACTCGATGCAATTTTCCTTGGAGGGTGCCGGTGGTATCATTCACTTCAGTTCGTCTCGATGCACTTGACATCTTTAGTGAAGACCGTCAGGCCATGGTACATTGGGCTTGGTTGTATCTACGACACTCTGTGTGACGATACTACAAAGGTCCCCAGCTGCAGCTATGTCGAAGCATTTGATGCATAAGTATCACTTAAAGCTATTATTTCATTTCATATAGTTACTATGTGGTACTTTGCACTCGAAAATCTCTGCCCTAATCTAATCAACCCAGGAGAAGCACTCATGTTCTTTCCTCCAATTCTCTTCGAACAACTCTGCGGGCGAATAATCGGCGAATTCCAACTTGTGGAACCATGTGCTCTTTTTATAGGAACCAGGTCAGTTTGCTCAAAACACCGGATGTGAGGCACAGCATACCTCAGCACATATCTCAACGTGCCCATGAGATTTCGCTACAGTATTCCAAGCCCTCCTGACTTCCTCTGCGATGTGAAATTCCGAGGAGCTCACCCAAATCGCTTTACCCAAGGTTACATCGTACTGGAAAATGTGAGTGGGAACTGGGTTTGGTTCATGTGGCACACTGCTTCTTATTTCAGCTTCGAGTCTCATGCGATTCAGCCGGGGCATGTTTTTAGCGGCATATGCAGCAGCAAGATAGATGTCATTGATGTGTTTGTTTGGAAGCATACGGAACTCATTGCAGGATTGTGGCGAGTCAAAATGGCACGAGGACTCAGTACATTTATCATTCCATGCTGGGTCGCGTTCAAAAAGCCATTTGCCGCAACTTGTAGCTGCCTCATAACTCAGATCGAAAGCAACAAGATTTGGCCAAAACAGAATGGATTTTCCAGCACCTGCTGGCCAGAACAATTCAGAGCTGATCATGATGTGTGAAAGCTTGATACTTTCTAGCTGCTGTGACAGCTGATTTAAAGCAATACTGAGCGAGTCCATGCCCGTGCTTGATCTTTTGGGAGGTGGAAGACTTTGATCTCGCGGGGTTGGTCCCCAGTATGAGAGGTTCAGATGGCGCAAAGATTGAGGCCAGTCGTTGAAGGTAAATTCTATTCAAGTCTCGTTAGAAGCACGCATCTCACAAAATCGAACAATATTATGACACTGGTAACTGCGAAGAAGTGAGGTGGAAAGAGAGAAGAAAGGAGATAGACCAAACTGGACTTACCATTACGCAGTTGATCACGGAGCATAATGTCCTCGCTTTCACAATCATTAAGAGCAACATTGATATGTTGCAGCCGAGGGAGGTGGGATACCATCTTCGATACAGCTTTCGGTGCGATCTTGCGATGGGAATATTGGCCAGGAATTCGGAAGGATGAGATGCAATCGACATTGGAAAGATTGCTCTCCTCTATCAGGCCCAAATAACAGTGCTCGTATCTCCGCTCTAAAAGGTCCCTCTCCGGGAAAATACAACCGGTTTTTTGTCGGGCGGCACGTTTGCCCCAGTCGGGCTCTGCCTGCCAATCACTTGGAGATCGCGAGTAGAGCCCTAGATACTTTGTATTGCAGCATTCATTGGGCCATGAGCTCAGTATTCGAAAAAGAGATTCGATTGCGTGCGTGAAGGCCTCGTTATTGCGGTTGCGGTCATGTTCATTCTCGTAGCGACTCCTAGCGGCAACACTGTACTTCGGTAGTACAACCTTGAAAAATATTTTCTTGATATGATAATATCGCCCGAGTGATTTTGAAGAGCCGGTTATTTGATCAAATTCTTCGAGAATTGAGGAGTTGATATTCAAGTCGGCAAACGTAAGCTTCTCAACGGCGCTCTGCCATGTACGACAGACACTCGCATATGGAGCTAGGCTGCCATTAATGTAGCCAAATATTTGGTAAAGAGTTTCGAGTGGGAGTGACTGTGCTGCCATGGTGAATAGCGACTGTTGATTCGGAACCGTCTTGGAGTTCAAAAAGTGAAGCAGTTTGAGTTTGGTGGTTAGAATGCCAGATGTAGTAGGCTACGCTAAATGTAAGATGCCTCTTGTCTCATCTTTGGGAAATTGTAAGGTTGATACAATCTAGAACTCGCACACCGTTGAAGTAACTACTGTAGTTGACTAAACATCACGGATTCGGTGTTAGGCCTGATATATGAGGCATAAAATAAGTGCAAACCAATCAAACAGACTAAATCCATTTTGGAATGCAAGATGTCAACCCCCCCCCCCCACACTCGACCCCATACTCCACTTATCCACTACTCCGTAGTTACATACAGACTCCGCATGTGAAGAATAACTTCCAGCCTCGGTCTCACACCATACGGCATATGGTGCCAGTCGCTTATAAGGCGATTGCCCCTGTCCGTGCTTTAGAATTTGACAACAACACCTACACAAAGTTCATCCTTTACCATGAGATACGTACTCTTTTCTCTAAGCGCGTTCGTGTTCTACGCCATTTTCTATTTTTCGTATATCAATGGCCTCGATGCTCTGGGTCGCGAATCCATCGAGTCGGGCAAGCTCCCAGGTGTGAACGAGCCTTTGCGGACAGTATACACAGGGGTTGAGCCTGTCGACCATCTCTTGACTCTCCTGACTACATTCTTCTACCCGTCTTTGGATGGGCAAAATCCTGGACTCTTGCTCCACAGTATTGGATTTTCCGGTACTTTCGGAGCGACATGGACTTTGGTTGTCTTGGAATCATGGCGAAAGGGAAACGCCGGAACAGTTGCAGCCTAGTATGTCTCTTTCAAAAACGCTCACATAATCCAATGCACATTTAGCTGACGGAACAATAGCCCGTTGATCTTTGGTCTCATAGCCCAAGTGCTCACTTTCGCTTTCGCAACCCCCTTGATCCTGGGTCTTCAGCTCGGCTGCTCAATCACAGCACGCCGTCCCCACGCAGACAACATTCGGATTCCGCGCGCAGTCCTCGCAGTTTTACCATTGATTTTTGTTGTTGGCTTCATGGTTCCAACTAATATGATGGTTTTGCCTGCTCCTTCTGTGATTTCGGTGGACTTTAAGCAAATCGCAATTGCCATCTGGCAGCCCTGGCCTGCATATGTTTCAATTCTCAGCACTGCCGCATACTACGTTCTGTCTCCGTTTTTCTCAGTCAACCACCGTGCTTCTATGTCCAGTCTGCGATGGGTCTACGCATTTGCCTTCATCAATGCATCGCTGTCGCACTTGGTATCGTGGATTGTGTCCTTGGCCACTGTTGCCGTACCCATGTTGTTCGAAAAGCGTTTCTTGGAAGCGCTCCATCCAGCCAACGTATTCTTCATTCCGCTTCCCTGGTCTGGACTGACGGTTGATAATCTTGGACATGGTGTTCATGCCTTCCTTAGGTGGGACTACATGATCGGGTCTGCTGGTGTTCTGGTTTGGGCTATATCGTTGTATTCCGTTGCCCACAAACAAATACTCAGCACTGTCTCCTGGCCCAGCCTCCTGTTTAAGGTTGCCCTGCTGACTGTTCTTGCTGGACCTGCCGGTGCTGCGGTGGAGTTGATCTGGGAGCGGGATGAGCTGGTGTTCTCCGAGACGGGTGGTAGCAAACAGCAGGTTTCCAAAGCTAAAAAGTCGACATGACCAATTATTGGCTGAGAGAACGTGACTTCGATCTTTATTTCGGGGTTTGGTGGACTTGTTCATATTCCATTGAATTGTCTGTGTTGGACTCATTGGTAACATACATAGGTCAATATACAACAATAACGCCCTGTATGTCTCACAGAGAAGATGCCCGCTCACTTGCTGCCACTATCTCATAGATCGCCTTGATGTAAGCCTCAGAATTTGCGTTACCCAACATTCCATTTGTCATCCTATTCATTGCATAGGTGACAGTCATCCGATGATCCAAGTCCATAGCCACCACGGATCCTCCCCAACCTCCCCAAAAGCAAAGATTGCTGTCGGGAAGGAAGGGGGTAGTCTCCGGAACAGGCAAGCCAACACCGAGACCATATCTCAGGTTCAATCCCAACACCAGATCGACGCCACGAATCCTTTCCTGGATCATCTGATCAACAGTCTTGGGCGAAAGATATTGTTTGCCATCCACAGTTCCCTTCAAAGACACCATAGAACCAATAAGAGCCAGAGATCGTGCATTAGAAAACCCGTTCGCAGCACCAATTTCTGCTTGCCTGAATGCAGGAGTCTCGGAGTACTTAGCGTTTGCGATGGGATTGGTAAACACTTTAACCATCATGCTTTCCATATTAATGCCTTCGGGGAGGGCCACAGGTGGAGGGGGCACAACATCCGCAGTGCGCGGCCAGTCCTCCTCAGGAACGCCCAAACGGAAATCTGCACCCAACGGACCAGCGATCTCCTCTGCGATGAACTGCTTCAAGGATTTACCGCTGATCCGCCGGACTAGCTCACCTATCAGATGTCCATGATTAAGCATTTGGTATCCAGGGGCAGAACCAGGCGGGAAAAATGGCGCTTGCCGGGCTAGCTCATCAGTCGAAAACTGAGTGTCATATACATTATCGATTGTCACGGGCTTCTCCCACCCTGAAAGGCCAGAAGAGTGGCTGAGAATATGCCATACTTTCACATCTTCCTTTCCATTGACGCCGAATTCAGGCCAGTATTTAGAGACTCGCTCCTCTGGGTCCAGTAAGCCGCGGTCAACGAGAGTGAGAGCAGCCAGGGCAGTGACAATTTTGCTGCAGGACCAAACGACGGTGAGGGTGTTCTCTTCCCACGGGCGGGTCTTCTCGGCGTCGGCGTAACCGCCCCAGAGGTCGAGGACGTTCTTTCCATCTATGTTCACGCAGAGCGAGGCGCCGAGTTCCTCTTCCGAGGTAAGTCTTTCTTGGAGAAGATCGCGCACGCGATTGAATGCGGGGTCACAAGACCCTTTCACTGCATTGGCCATGGTGGTATTTGATTTGGGGGTTTGTGAATCAAAGTGAAATCAAGATTGTGGAGGGAAATATTCCAGGTCAGAACCTTGGAATCGCAGCGTGGGGCCTTCAATATTTATATTTCAAACCTCAGCTAGTTGTCTCTTACTAGAGATTTTAGTGCTGATCTGATGGCGGGGATTCGGACGCTTGAACAGCCTGATTTCTTCAGTCTGCGAATCTATTTCCCAAATAGTGCAGCCGAACATTTCTAGTGAAGATTTTTATAAATACTGATAAATCATAGCTGTCGTTTCCGTGATCCGGTAGATTTGTGTGCTTTCCTCTATATTTATTGTTTCGGTCGTGTGTTCTTGCCGAGGCATCTCAATCGTATGTGCTCATCACACCTCATTGTTGCTACCAGACCAGAATCAAACATCCACTTGCATCTACAATGATGCAGATTTGAATGCAGGGTTCTCTATGTCTTTGAACGAAAATACTGGGATATGTATTTAGAGTAATAATCTATCAACACCCAAACCTTGGAAGAGATGCAGGCTGAATAAGGTTGCATGAAAATGGAAATACGGGAGAGGTGGAACTTTTCGGGAATATGGTTTTGGTTGCGCCAATCAAATATCTTCATGGCTTGCACAACCAGAAGCACATGATTCATAAAATTAGCATAGGACATTATTATGTCGCGCCTACAAGATCATGGGTGGCCGGAGACATAGTAGGCCTGAACCTCATTCCGATAATGGACTGTGCACTGTTTCACGAACCCTCCTTTTATTCTTGGTTTCTCTCCCCTACTTCCTCTCTTCCTCAATATATCCAGCTAGGCCCCAAGCGAGCCAAATCCCCTTTGCGTGTCCTTGAGCTTCTATACTTAGCAGACAATCAGTTCAAACCATAAATCTCCATTATCGGCCTTGCTGCTTCTTGCTTCCCCGCCAACCTTCCATTTTGCTCAAGTCAAAGAGGTCATCGAACAAGCTTAACCGGATAGCTATTCTAGATATAGCTTTGGTCATTCCAAAATCTTCTTCGCCCAGAACGGAAACTTCGGATGAAAGTTCTTACACAACTCCAGCAGAATTCGGCCAGCGTTTATGGCCTGATTTTTGCTGTTTGTATAGCTTAAGATTTTAATTACACGCCCCAGGCTGCATCGACACACGGGTTGTTTTCATCGACCCTACAAGTCAGTCCATTGATGGTCATCAGTTCGGGCCTATCCCGGGCCTTTCATCACTAGCAAATTCAAAACGATATTGAGATCACATATTCTATTTTTCTAACATAGTCGGCAAGGATTTGGCCGAATCCTTCGTCGAGATTGCTGGTCAAGCTCGGGCCAGCGCAGATGCAACAGTGCAAGCTATTGAAAGCAGCCCCGACAACAGAATTACACAGCCCTTACCCTTACTTACTCCCAACGATCAACAAGCATCCCATTCAAACTACTCCGTGCTTGTAGTTGCACCTTTGACCACCTCCACATTGGCCAGAAACTTCTTCCCACAGCCGTTGCATTGGCACTGGAGCCGCCCAACACGGACCATAAATGCGGTCTGATCATCAAAGTGACCGGGAATGCATTTCTAGTAAAAAATATCCTGAGCATTTAGAAGATTGGGAGCAGCGCTGGCAGCAAACCTCGTCTTTTCTTTCCGCTACCATGGACTTCTCTCCCAATCAAGGACCATATGAAATTAGACATGTCTTTGCGCCGGTTCCCAATGGCAAGACCGTCGTTGTTAAGGTCCAATTGGGGTGCAATTTGAATTTGCGGAAATCTCTGATTCTTTAGGACCAACGATCACGACAGAGAATTTCGCTTGGAAGGGGCCGCAGTGAACAACGGGCGGGAGAACACAGTGTGCTTTTATAATTGTCTTAAAAAACTCCAGCACTACGGCACAGACGTAGGGTATATCTCGGTATGCTACCCGGAGCGTATTACCCTTTTTGGACATGCGGATCACCCGGGGAAGACCACCACTCTATGACGACGTGGACCATAACTTAAAGCAACCAAAATGGAACTCAACCAACAGGATCTGATTTCTTGCGATATCACGGCATGCTTTCGCGGCATTGAAAAAATTAAAAATGAAAATATATAACAACCTTCGTGTCCGGATCGTAAGCTTTACAGTTTCACATCGGTGATCAACCACACATATATTGTTAAGCATGCAGCACAGCCCACGCGATACCAGCACAGACGAAAGCGATGACCTCAGCAACATCGTAACAAGCCCAGACCACCGTCTATCGGAACATCCATCTATACGCCCCCAGCCTCTCAGTCGACGCGAGACCAATCTGGACGAAGTCGAACTAGAGCGCATCAACACCTACAGACTCCAGCACCGCTCCACCGTCGGTTCCGGTATTGGAGTCGCACCGCGCGAATCCTGGCTGCCGCTCGGCGCTGGAAAACCATATCCACCGTCTTTACCGGACCCAGAACAATACATCGTGGAATTCACCGATGCTAATGACCCCCTGCATCCGCAGAACTGGCCGCTCGGCCGCAAAATCGGTATATCTGTGACTCTCGCATATACGACCTTCGTGTCGTCTTTTGCAAGTGCCATTTACTCATCTGCGATCGGTGAAATCGGTCCACACTTCCATATCAGTACGGAAGTAGCGATCCTCGGAGTGACGTTGTATGTTCTTGGATTTGCGTCTGGGCCTACAGTATGGGCACCCGCAAGCGAGCTTATCGGCAGACGATGGCCAATCTGCGTTGGGATGTTTGGGTATTCTATTTTCACGATTGGAGCGGCGACTAGCAAGGATGTCCAGACTCTGATGTTGATGCGGTTCTTTGCTGGCTTTTTCTCTGCTAGTCCAATTGCGATTGTCCCTGCCGTCTTTGCTGATATTTACAACAACCAAACGCGAGGCGTGGCCATCGCTATGTTTGCCATGGCTGTTTTTGTGGGACCTTTCGCCTCGCCATTTGTTGGTGGCTTCATCACCATGTCGTATCTGGGGTGGAGGTGGACTATGTACATTGCGTCGATCATGGGGTGGCTTGCTACGGGTCTATGTCTTCTATTCTTGCGAGAAACATATGCCCCTGCTGTACTTGTTGAGAAGGCGGCTACCCTGCGACGGCAGACTCACAATTGGGGCATTCGAGCCAGACAAGAGGAGATTGAGCTTGACTGGGGAGAGCTGATTACCAACAATTTCAGCCGCCCGTTCCGTATGCTCTTTACTGAGCCAATTGTTTTTTTGGTGAGTCGCGAGCGGGAAAGAAATAACAAATAACAAAATCTAACATAACTACAGATATCCCTCTGGATGAGTTTTGTATATGGCCTGATGTACGCTCTTCTCAGTGCCTACCCGGTCGTTTTCCAAGGTATACATGGAATGAGTCTGGGTGTTGGAAGTCTTCCGTTCATTGGGTTGATCATTGGCGAGTTCTTGGCCGGTGGCTACATTCTTTGGGACCAGCGATCCTACAGTAAAAAGCTAGCTGCCAACAACAACATCCCCGTCCCAGAATGGAGACTTCCGCCTGCCATTTTGGGGGGTGTCTGCTTCTGCGTCGGACTATTCTGGTATGGATGGACCGGGTGGACGAAGTCAATTCATTGGATGGCCCCAACCGCCAGCGGGATTGTGACTGGCTTTGGAATCTACGTGATCTTCCTGCAGTGTTTCAATTACTTGATTGATTCATACTTGACATTGTAAGATTCCTTCTCACCAGGGGGCCACGGTCTATTTGCTAACTTCGTATCTAGCGCGGCATCTGTTTTCGCTGCGAATACCATTATCCGATCTGCAGTCGGGGCCTCCTTCCCTCTCTTCTCGAAGCAGATGTTTGTTAATCTGGGTGTGCAGTGGGCTGGTACATTACTTGGCTGTCTTGCGCTCATCATGGTGCCGATTCCTCTTGCGTTCATCAAATGGGGTCCTGCGTTAAGAAAGAAGTCCAAGTTCGCTCCAGTCTTTGATGTTGGACCGAGCAAAAAGTCAGAAAGTGGTCCTGACTCTGTCTAATTCTTAGTTTTGTATGCAGAGCATAGCGCTAGGAGGTAAATTAATGTCTAAATCTGGCCTCGAAGCAAAATAGAAAGACCTTTGAATAATGAGCAAGGGTTGTTTGTATATATAATACACCCGTTCGGGTGGTGACAAGCTTGAATACATATACTTCTCTCCGCGGACCAATGAGTTTAGGCTATACCAACCCCTTATTTCATCCGACGGGCAACGTCGCAGGGGCATATCAGAAATTTTACCTACCTTGGTATTGCTTCAGCTTGACTCGATGTCAGACGACCGAACAAATCCGATATCTGTTCAAGTTCTAAGTTTCCAGTCTCACGACGTTGATAATACATCGGAATCGGCCGATGGGATAGTTCATGGTGAGAAGAAGATATTAGAGATTTGACAATCTGTCAAAGTTGTAGTTGATCGGGTTGCTCCGTTATCGAGCTGAAACCTGCTCATCACCAAATGTCAATAAATGTCAATGATAAGAATAAGCCCCACGAGGGTTGAGC
The DNA here is from genome assembly GCF_028829465.1 of Penicillium soppii. Lineage (NCBI taxonomy): Eukaryota > Fungi > Ascomycota > Eurotiomycetes > Eurotiales > Aspergillaceae > Penicillium > Penicillium soppii. Next base: position 3,114,608 of record NW_026643234.1, read on the forward strand.
GCCGCTTTGGCGTCTTGGCGTAACAAGGGATCATATATGTCATTTTAAAGCGATGGAAAATCTTCAGATGATGATCTCTTGTCTTTCTTATTTTATTTTCTGTGTGCCGTTTCACAGATTTCACAGATTTATCGCCTGTCACTCTTTTTCCCCTCCGGGTTGCCGAGCCTCGACCCATGGCGAAGACCCTTGTCGGCAAGCGTACAGCCAATCAGAACCTAAGTTCGGCATCTCACGGGCGAAACCGACTCCGCCAAGCTGCCAAGACCCCAAGAGGCGGAGATAGCTGTAAAGTGGAAGGCGAATTTTTTTTTTGATGAGTTTTCTGTGGCTGCTTATCAGGTGAATGTGGTTGGCTGAGACGGGAAACTGTCTTGTCTTTTCTTTTTTTTGAAAGCTTCGATTTCTTCTTCGACTTCTGCTGCAGGAACATCTTTAAATACCGCGGACGACAGTGTCCTCGGGAACCCTGTATCTCCACAGATCGTTGATACTCGTCGAAATGGGAATCAAGACCTGGATCCACAACACCAACCTGCGAGTTGCTCGCAGCCCAGTTGGAACATGGTTCCGTCTGGAGGGATGTGGTCATGTACGTTATATGCTAGTCATTTGCTTTGCTATGGCAGGATGAATATCGTGTGACTAACTATATTCCAGCCTAGGGAGAGGAAGGGCAGCTACTTCTTCACGGAAATCCGCGCCGGTCTCGCTACTTTCTTTGCTATGGCATACATTATCTCGGTCAACAGCAACATCACCTCGTTGACCGGTGGAACCTGCGTATGCCCGGAGGAGGACATGCAGGATTTCTGCAAAACCAATGCTGAGTATGCACTGTGTACACAAGAGATCAATCGTGATATTGTCACTGCTACCGCCGCCATTGCCGCCCTATCAACCTTCTGCATGGGCTTGTTTGCAAATCTGCCCATTGCACTCGCGCCTGGAATGGGATTGAATGCATACTTCGCCTACACGGTCGTTGGACCCCGCGGTTCCGGCATGGTTTCATACTCGACTGCTCTGACCGCGGTATTCGTTGAAGGCTGGGTATTCCTCGGCTTAACGTTAATTGGCATGCGACAGTGGTTGGCACGTGCACTTCCCTCGTCCATCAAGTTGGCTACTGGTTGCGGAATCGGTCTTTATCTTGCATTGATTGGTCTGACCTACAGTGCTGGTATTGGATTGGTGCAGGGTGGCGTTGATACCCCCATTGAGTTGGCGGGATGTGCATCGGACATGATGGACCCCGATACGGGGCTGTGTAAGAGCAGCGAAAAGATGCGCAGTGCTACCATGTGGATTGGTATTTTCTGTGGCGGTATTCTCACTGCTATGCTGATGATGTATCGCATCAAGGGAGCTGTTATCCTTGGAATTTTGCTGGTTTCTATCATCTCCTGGCCGCGCACTACGCCTGTGACCTACTTTCCTTACACGGAGCTGGGCACAAGTAAGTTCGATTTCTTCAAGCAAGTGGTCACTTTCCATCCTATCAAACACACTCTGCTTGCCCAAGATTGGAATCTCTCGGGCAAGGGTTCCGAGTTTGGATTGGCGTTCATCACATTCTTGGTAAGTCCAACCATTCATATGCTGCGAAAGACGCAGGACTAACATCAATTCAGTATGTCGATATCTTGGATACCACAGGAACAATGTACTCCATGGCCCGTTTCGCAGGCGCAATCGACGAGAAGACACAAGATTTCGAAGGTAGCGCGATCGCCTACATGGTCGACGCGATCTCCATCTCGATCGGCTCTCTCCTCGGAAGTCCCCCCGTGACAGCATTCGTTGAGTCCGGCGCAGGTATTTCCGAAGGCGGCAAGACCGGTCTGACATCATGCACCACCGGAATAGCATTCTTCATTGCCGTATTCTTCTCGCCTATCTTCGCCTCAATCCCACCCTGGGCAACAGGATGCACGCTCGTGATCGTGGGTGCATTGATGGCTAAGGCCGCGGCAGAAATCAACTGGCGGTACTACGGCGATGCCATTCCCGCTTTCCTGACCATCGCCATCATGCCTTTCACTTACAGTATTGCCTACGGATTGATCGCCGGTATTACTAGCTATATCACTTTGAACGGCGGTGCTTGGATCATCGAGAAAATCAGTGGGGGTCGCATTGTTCCTCCCAACAAGGACGAGTCTGATCCTTGGTCCTGGAAACTGAAGGGTGGGTTCTTGCCACCGTGGGTTAACCGTGCTGCTCATGGAAAGAGGGATTTCTGGAAGCCTGATGAAGAGTATGCTGAAGAGCCGGCTGGTTCTCTCGCTTCGGAGGAGGAGCGTGTCGCTCTCGAGAAAGGACATGAACCGACTGTCGCGCGCGCAGTGAAGTCTGCATGAAACGCTGATACAATCGGTATATATGCCCACAAATTTGCATAGCATGTAGCGGATATGGTAACTTTAGTCAGTAATTTAAGTCATGAAGATGATAATCCATTAATATCATGAAACAACTTTTATATGCTAGACCCTTGTATATGCCGTGAAACAAACCATCACATGTGGAATATCCTCGTTCTGTATAAGATCTGCCAAAAGCATGGTATTGAAAGAGGCTTTTTAAGAGAAAACAACGAAGTATACCACATGCAGATATAATACTATGTTGCAAACATGGATGGACGAATTATTTATAAGTCAACGACATCAGCCATACCCTAACACAAAATCAAAGCCTATCATCAAATATCTAACACAAAATCAAAGCCTATCATCAAATATAATACCACAGATTCATTAAAATATATCACAATGAAAGGGAGAACGCAACGAATCTCGCTACCAAGATCGCAAACGAACACGACGTTAAGAACCAACAGCATTCCTGCTATTAGATCACCCACATAATCACCGAGCTTTTAGGAACGACGAATTCGTTGATCGCCCCCATCGAGCTCACTAATCGGGCTACTGCCCAACTCAGCACTCCCCTCATCGCCTTTCAACTCAACAAGTTTCGATCCAGGAGCCGGCCGGAACCCAACCGATGCAAAGGGTTCTTGGACCGTGGTCCCGCTCATCGAGGAGCCGGTAGCATCTACTTCGTGTGGCCCGTAACTGCCGGGCGTGGTAGAGGTAGCATCTCTCTTATTATTCCTCTTCATGAAGAAAACCACCAGACCGATGATGATGACAACGGCAGCAACAACGCCAATCACAACACCTGCAATCGCTCCCCCGGACAGTCCTTTAGAAGAGCCGGTGTCGGTGGCTGCAGCGGCAGCGGCGCCGGAGGGCGTCGTGGTCGGTGTGGAAGTTGCAGAAGAGACAGATGTGGATGTAGAGGTCGAAGTCTGCTTTGATGTCGAAGTCTGCGTTGATGTCGACGCAAGTGTCGAGGTCTGGGCTTTAGCGAGAATCAGATTCTCAGGCATAATGTCAAAAGCCATGAACGTTCGACTGGCATTTTTTCTCCACGAGGTGCACGAATATCCACCCCTGGAATCACAGGTAGTGTCACGGTATATGGAAACGCATTGATCTGTTCCTTCAGGATCCCACGTGAACAGCTTTTCCTCGGCGATGTTCGCAATCGTGCAATTCCTTTCATCGGTGCCTCGGATGATTTCCGTTTCGTTTGTTTGGTTGGTATACCGGAATGTCCATGCATTCACCAAGGGAACAAATAAAAGGACGTGTCGTGGTAGCATGATGAGTGCGGTTTGGATCGTGGTCGATTTTTAGCAGACCCAAGCATCAAATTCAAATTCCGGAATCGCGCTTGGATGGGTATGATGTCTGTGATATACCTACAGAGTGGGTGCAGGTACGGTACACTGGCCCCTCCGCGAAATTAGGAGGATAAACCTCGTATTCAAATGAGCCTCGCCTGCGCTGTTGTGCCTTGTGGCTTAGGCTTGGGCCCAGTCAAATGCCCGGATTGTGGACCCTGAGATGACTGCAGCCGTTGATCTATACTCGGTGGGGCATTAGAAACCAAAACGAGGAGACTAGCTTGGGTGCAGATCGGCACGGTCCCGAGTGTATGGTGAGAGATTGGGCCCTCGAGTAGTAAAGATAGATTTTAGGGCTTCTGGAATATTCAGCAGCTGAAGTCCAACAACTCACTAGATTGACCCCTGATACAATCCAATTCTTGAATCTCTGCAATAGAAATACCAATAGAAATACCAAGTAGCAAAGCCAGAGTTTGACCCCTGAAGGTGAGACATCGCGTGAGATACGGGGTGCAGCAGCGCTGGACACTTCCTGCACGCCCTTAATTAGACTAATGGTCTGAATTACAATTGTTTAACCGTTTATGTACCCATTCCCTTGACCCCCTTGACCAAATTGCAACGTGAGATCTCCACTAGTCAAAATCTGGCCCGCTCCAAATGATGATTGGTGTCCTATGGGCCGAATACGAGGTGATAGGCATTTAGAAAATTCGAGATGCACCATCATCCATTTGGGCACATCTATACAAAGCAAATACTAAGCATGAGCCAGATCCATGATCAAGGAGATCACAGTAGGTTTGTGGTATGTGCTTGTTGATCATTTATACTTCAAGCGACTGTGTGGTTCAAGAAGAACAATCCATTGCCAAGATGCGGGACTCTTGGCAGTAGGGATCGGGCCCGTGTTGAGCTGAACTTCTCCTTGGGGTCATTCGTTAACAGACAATTTTGAGTAGCTGCCCGTCCCGCAACGGAGCCTCTAGGGCTTGGTCCGACGGTCTCTTGAGGGTCAATCGGGGTGGCCATTTGAGGGTTATCCTGGGATAGAACATGTTTCTTGGCGCACTCTAATGCCAGAAAATGTAGAGCCTGGAAACCAATAGGATACAGGGACTTTATAAGTGTCCGCACATGCGGAATGTGCTCGTTTTCCCCTTTGGTCAGTGTCAAAAGTGTTGCCTCAGGAAGCAACGACTGTGTATATTCACCTGAAACCGAGCGATCTCAAAATTATTTTCTCACGGCTCTTAGACGATTAGCTGCCGTCCCGGTGTTATACTTGAGTCAATTAATCCTTCTCAATGGCTAAACTCGGCCTTGGATGTAAATGACGTCAACCCAGTCTCATGGCCATGATGCACACAAAGACTTTGTAAGAAGTGAATAGATCTTCGAGAGTTTTCATTTCTCAGAGCAATATGCATATCAATAGACCGTGCAACTAAGGGTGCTGATTGTCATTCCACGAGGTTTGAGCATATTGAAATAATTGCTTCCAGCTATGACAAGCCGAGTTTGGAACATGATTGAGGAGTGACGCAGCGCCCCGGGACGGGTGTCCAGGGTTGGTCTTTTTCTGGCTGTTCATTTCTGTAATCAGGGAGGTCGGACGGGGGTATTGTTCCGAAATGTTGAATACTCTTTGTGGTTCAACATTAGGCAACGAATATCAACCCTGCCTACCTACCATAGTGAATAGATACTATCTGGCCTGGCGTTTTTATGCTTCTGCGCTGAGGACCGTGAGCTGGTTCTTCAACACCGGAGCTTTGCGGATCTCATTCTATGGGTATTTCTGTTTGTTGTCGCCTTGAGCTCAGTAGCCATGGTTGAAAATCAGTGGGACGCCAATCACAAGGCAACATGCCCTGATCTGTAGACAGGCACAATGGCACCATGAAAGGTACCCGTTCAGTCATCATCATCGATTGGCAATTCCATTGTCCGTTGAGAGCCGGCTCTCTGGACTTGCTTGTTCGTCCCTTCGCATTGGCAAGGTGAACAACTCATCTGCTGCACTACCTGTTATCGTCCACCGCACCTCTCCTTGTTATATCTCACTGTGGATTCTGGCCCTTCGCCTTAAACACACCGTGCTTCGTGTTGTAGTAAGTGTGCTCCTCCGTGATGAGGATGATCATCCCCACTTTATGCTATTCTCCATAAATTTCATCCACTTCCGTGTCATTTATCAACTCATAACAAAACTATGCTGACACGCCTTTGTTGTAGTTGAACCACCTTTTGATAGTACCAAGTGATATCTTAATCAAGTCAACAGTATTGGTAAGACCCTCATATTGACGATGCCACTTTGGGGTCTTTTCCTAAGGACCAGCTGCTGAATCTAGAGTCTCGTTCAAGACTAACCTTCAGATCAGCAACCGACCTTTGACCCGCCAGGGACAGTATGCCTGCAATCGAAATGGTCCCTTATACCAAACTGGTGTCCCCATCTTTATACCCGATCGTCAAACGAGGTAAAAAAGGCAATTGGGCGAACAGGAATCGGGGCGTGGTGCTGGTCTTCTGCATTGTCTTCCTTGTTGTGGTTGGGGTCATGGCATTATTTGCATACCGACGATATTTGAAACGAAAGGCTGACAAGGAGTCCTATGAAACAACGAGTGATTAGTTCTCTATATCTTGCAGCCTAAACCCCCCCCTTGACCTCGCGCCCTTGATTGTCATTGTCCGTAATTTGGAAGAAATGATATTGCCATGACATGAAGTTGTGCCTGAGCCTGTCAAAAGGATTGGCTATCGCATGTACCTTTTCTTTGCTTTCTGTCTCCTCTCTTTATGGCAAGTTGCGGTGTTCTGTGCAACCGTATGCTGGTGATCAGTCGGGAGATCATGTGGATCTATTTTCTCACTGGCAGTTCACGCCTGCGTGGCGTAGAAACGTGGAGCATGAGAAGTGATGGAAACTCATAGTGAATCAATAACAATCAAACACACGCTGAATGGCTGTCCTCTCCAGAGTTTGCTATAGCCTCCGTGGCTCAATAGTTTATCTGACCTGCTTGATATGTCTATTGCTTGGGTATAACGACCCCAAGTTTATGGCATTCAGTAAAGAAGTTGGGTAGAAGGAAACGATGTGTTGTGAGATATTATCTCTGGAGACCAGACACCTTCTGTATGGCTTCCTGCCAGACTCCATCTTCACTGTTACACACATCACCAATTTCCTTCCCCCAGGATCATGACTTTGGTTTCCACCGTGTGTTGTGTTCAATCCCTACTATTTTAAGATAGGAAAAATTTCTCCTTGTCCTTCGAGTTTAACTCGACCCGTTCCTCCTTTCCAAACGTTTCCTCTCGCCCACTCTGGCTACCAATGTTCTCCGATTTCGAGCTCGAATCTTGCATGACTTGCAAATCATCGAACTTCTCCAGAAAAGTGTCCAACTCAATCCCATCGACTGGTCCTCCTTTCACGGAATGTGTGAGGTAGGGATACTGACTGCTGAGGGCCTTCCGGTCCTCTTGTCTCCAAAGTTTCGCCTCGAAGTCGGAGAACAGGCCTTCTGTTTCTAGTGGTAGTGTCACTTTCATTTGCTTCGCTGTGACCTGCACCAACCGCAGCATACCCCTTCCAAGAGCCCAACGATGTGAGGCTGCTTTGGCGGCGATCGTCAGGCTGACGAACGCGTTACGGTTACCTTCGTCGTCCAGAGCTTCAAGTAGGGTGTACATGGAGACCGTGTACCAGTGAATATTGATGGGCGGCATGTAGTCCAAGCCCCAATATTCCCGTTGCTGATCGACCAAGGCAGCATTCACGCGTGCCGAGTCGATACAACGTTCTCGTGCTTGCTGCCGTACCTTTTCAAATTCAATCCTGTCGCTTTCGCTTGCTTCTTCGCTTTGCGGCAAACCTCTTAGATATCCAAATATCGTTTGGATGGTTGTGTGATAATTTAGGCTTCCAAACATGTCAGAGGGATCTCTCAAGTGCTACAATCTGGGTGGGAATACGCACTGGAGACTCAACACATGTGGTGTTGCATCAATTGTTGCAAGGCACTTCGGCAACCCATCGTACCATTTCTTTAACCGGAGATGCATCTCTTCGGCCAGTTTTGCATATTTCATGTCAAGTTTTCGGTGCTTGTCTTTGAACAAACTCAAGCTGAGCTCATATATGATCTCGCTCATATCACACAGGGTCGTGAACAAACATTCACGATGAGATTTTGCAGTCTTTAAGCTGGAAGGGTACTGGGACCATACATCTTGATGGACGTCACGTTTAGGGGTTTCATGCCGGCGGTTGGGTGTGGCGATTAATGCTCCTTTTTGATATGCCAAAGCCGTCACCCTAGATCATACCAACAGGACCTGGTGTCAGCCTGATGCTCGTTTCATTGCCATTCAATGCTGCATTGCTTACGAGGCAAAATTGAAGATCCCCCATATAGCATTGTCGATTGCACTGTTCTCGCGTATCGTTTCCTCGTCCGCGCCATTGGGAGGAGCTTGATGTTTTCGAGAAAGCTCCTGCGTAGCATATGCTAGCTGGCCGTAGTAAACCCAACCAGTCCTATCTTTCCCGATCATACAGGAACTGATTCGAGAATGTCAGTGATCTCTCCCATCCCCTTGCGCTCAAATAAACTCACACCACATATAGAACACAAAGGCCTTGGACATTCGTAATACTGACTCTTCCTTCTTGTTCATCTAGAAGGCGTTTGGCTTCCTCGTAGAAGTGAGACCCTCGCGACCATTCCCCCTTATGAAGCCCATAGGCTTCGGGTAAGTCGGAATATGCCTATGGGAATTCATCAATCCATCAACCTTCACTAACAGATACGATAATGTCCGCTTACACACGCGTCCGCCAGGATGACGTTCACCAAAAATGGCGAGCAAAATTTGGCATCCGGGTTTCCAGACTGCATATCCCGAATAAAAAGATCTCGGTCAATCCAATTTAAATACGGATGCGACCATGTGAACCATAGCGAGATTAAATGGGACACGAAAGTTGAATCACTGGTCACAGTGGTCCATGGCTCCGCAGGGACTCGAAACAGGACCATCTCTTCCAGGGTTTGATCATTCAACCGACGACGTGAAGTCTCTCTTGGCATTTGATCGAGCTTTTGAACCTCCATAAGAGTTTTGAGTATCTCTGGGGTCTTTTCGATTCGAGCACGTTTCATGATATCGTCTAGAAAAGCTCTGATCTCTTCCATTGACGCGTGACTCCGAACCAGATTCAACATTTGAACGGCGCAAGTCACGTCAGTCTCTCGAAGAAGACCTATCATATCATCCAAGAGTGCTCCTTTTTCTTCCATTAACGACAATTTGCGCTTCAATACCTGCTTTCGTCGCTGATCGGTATTCTCATCGATGGTACATGACCAACCCAGCTTCGCACAATTTTGGCATGGCGACTCATCCGAGCACTGTGATCAACACCCATCTTAGCTGTGCTTTGACCTCCACGAACTCATGGGATTAGTACCTTCAACTTGCGCCTTTTGCAATTGTTACATGCTGTCCTGACATTCTTTCGTTTGGGGGTCCCTGTCGGCGCATTCGAGAGTCCTCTGCCCGAGTTCTCCGAATGGAGTTTCCAAGTTATATAACTGTGCTCCATGGTGCACTTTCCACTCGAAAAATCAAATGCTTTCTCCCATAGCGAAGATGTGGAAATAATTATGTTTTCGTGATGGGGGGACGCGCCGCGGAGCTCACGACTCCGTAGCGTGTTGACATGAGAAAAAAATTATTTTGCCACCAAAGTTCGTGTGCGCAACGCACTTTTTGAATTATGTCAAAGGAACGAAAAAGCTAATTGAATAAACCAATTACTGAACTGAAAAGACCCCCGCAGCTACTCCATTTTATGACGGAAGCTACACACAAACACTCAATCTATCGGACCCTCTTCTCTTTCGCCAATATCAATGCTACCCGCCACTATAAGGCGATCAGAATCGTCGCGTCTGTTGATCTTATTGGCGTGTCCCGATTGGGGTTTCGGAAATCATCCACGACTTCCATCCCTACAATCGCTGTACAGATCTTTTTAATTTCTTTTTCTTTGTTTGTAACGTTTTTCACCGAACGCGTTCTCATTTTTGGATCTAATTTTGCAGGGTGTCTTCGGCTCGTGCGCCAATAATATCCTTATATCCTGTCAGATGGTGCGCCTCGCTAAGACCCCTGTTATTCGGGCTCGCTTTAAAAGCCCTGGTTTTTCGCAGGGACATACAACCTAATGGAAATGAAGATCTGTATTCGATTATTTTGTTACAGATCTCAAGGCTATGCAGATGTGTTATCGAGTAGCTATTCAGTGATAGTTAATTTCAAATCACTCTGGTCGAATCGGGCAGCCTTGGATGGCCACTTTTTCAAAGTTTTGGCACTTATCTCATTGAAACCATGCCAGAATTTCGACAATGTTTGCTTCTGTGATGAGAAGGTTCAGTCCAGCTACAATGGTGTATTGTACTATCAGCCGTTGGATGTCATTATCTAAAAGCGATTGGCCATTTAAATACCTTCTTACTCCCCTGTCAGGTTGTAATTAACATATCTTTATAAGCTTTACTGGCCTACAGTGATCTCCTGGACTAAGAGCATGCACTCTTCCCATGTGACTATGAAGCCCTGTGACGTGACGCGGACGCGGCCATCCGATTGCGGGTCAGCTTCATATGATGATCTGCACTGTACATCGCGTTCGCAGTCTCGTTCCACTAAAGCCAGAGCTAGTGGCCGGAGCTTCGAGGGGCATTCCACTACAAATTTTAGTTGCAATTTTCCTATTCTATTATTAGAGTGGCAATTATAATGTTGAGAACCCGTTTAGACAAGAGGTACAACTATAAACTTATTATAACTGATACTTCACAGTCTACTTCTAGCAATCGTCTCATAGCTATAGTTAGGCACGAGTGCACAGACACCAGTTACGTAATGTGATTAAGTAGGAGGTCTGCGACTTAAAAAGGGGCTGTAAAGTTTGCTTCTATGTAATGCTTCGAGCGAAGGAAAAGGCTTTCGCGGAGCGTTTCCTTCTTCTATGATGGAATTCGGAATTATTTGATTGGAATAGTGACAGAACATTTTCACAAAAGAACATTTTCACAACACACTGAGTGGATTGCTGTTTATACAGAAATGATTACAAACTATAGAATATTGTATATTCCCTGTGGATATATAACCCAGACCCAACCAGCAGTCTATCACCCTGAAGTCTGCCTCTTGAAAAAGCGCTTGTTGGCCCAAGAGTCAACTGCAAAATTGATTCGCTATGTCAAGCACAGACTGTAAGCAAGGAGATGGCTTAAGTACTGCCAGCCATCGTTTAAAACGTTCGTAGTAGGCTATTCGTAATAGTTGTAGAGTATGGCTAAGAAGGCGCTTGATCCAATTATTGCTGAAAACTTATAGAGGGTACTAGATTCTCTTGTATCTGAGTGCTTTGGTGATGATATCGGCCTGTGTCCGCTACTTGAATTATACGTATGTGTTGTGACTTTATGAGTTTATTCCCTCGGATGGCTATATTTCCCACAGCCAAGATTGATTTCCTAGTTAATGACCATTGCCGTGTTACTTTGTACGATATCTTGTGACGTTTCTTGTCTTACTACAAGAACAAGCTTGCCGCCAGCCTTGGAAAAGCTCCTTGGTTTTGTAATGAGACTCACATCTTGTTAACTGCCTATATAGTGTCTTTTTCGGTGCACGTGGCTATATATGAGCTGGTATCTTTAGGTGCTTCGATGGTTATTGACATACCTACTAACCGATCAACTCGATCGGTTCGAGGCGATGGTGTGATGCTATGGATCATCTTTCGTGTTGACTCTGGTAACGCGGCGCACGCTAGAGATCTTCGCATCAGCTAGTATGATATTGTACGCTGCACGCTGTGGGCTTTCGGGTGGAATGACAATTAGGCTGTTGCAATGTGTATTTCCCATCTTTTCGATGAGATTTTTGAAGTAGGCTGTCTGTGGAAATGGCGACATGCACAATCTTACTACCCATGGATACCAACGTTTCACGGATCCAAACAATCCACGAGCATCGAAATGCAAAAGCAGGCTATGCTATCAACACATGGACGTTTAATATGATGTGGACAGTAATGAGAGATATCATGTAGATTATATCACAAATACCCAGCACTGGACGAAAAGTCGAAATTGAAATCCAGGCAGTATAGTCACCTAGATAACTGGTCATGGTGTCTCTTCCACTCACAGTCCGTTACAGGGGCTTTCAAAGCCCCGTGTACGCTTATGCCTTGTACAGACCCAGACTTTGACTTAAAACCTTCTGCTGCTCGGTCAGTATCTCCCGTCTTTATTCGAGCAGTATTTCTACGAAGACATCTGTTTCCACGATTTACAATCAATTCACTTTAATTCATCTTATCACTGCCAATTGTCGAGCTAGAGCAATGAGTTTAGAAGGAGATCTATCGTTTCGTGCCCAATCAAGCGAGGCCCCTCTCAAAAGGAAAAGAGCCGGATCACCCTCAGAAGTACCAATGGTTAAAAAAGTATATCTGCTACAAGCTCCTGCTGTGGCATTTCAAGACTGATTTGTTCAACTACAGTCCAGGGAGACAAATCCTTTCCAGAGATCTTCTGCGAGGCTTCAAGATCTTATGGTCAGTCTGAAGCCAATACCAAGAAACCAAGCAACTGTATGCTCATCTTCAACAATAGGGCAAGGAACCAAATATAGAGCCAGAAACATCATCCCAACATCCTACTCCTTTTCCCAAGCCTTGGGCGGTTCCTACTAATTCGGTGAGGGAATAGAAACACCCCATAGCGCTTGTGTCAATTGTTAATTCTCGATACAACCGAAGGCCTCATTCGAAGATAACGAATTGGGTAAAGTGACGATTTCCCGCGAAAGATTCGACAGTGCCAGCAACTGGAAGGACTTTCTAGATGATCACCGCGACGACGCAAGTCTCGTGGTGTACCTTGGATTACAACGCAAAAGCGACCTTAGACATTTCGCTCTATCCTGGCCAGTCATCAAAACCTGGATGCGGGCTCCCCGTGATCTATCTGGTCTGGGGAAGGAAGCAGTCTTCCAGCTCATCGAAGAGAGCGGAGAGTTGTCGAGCATTGAGGATCCGGAAGTAGTGTGGCCAAGTCACTCCAAAGATTCCGAGCAATCGGCCCTCCTGAAACAGGAACATCGCATGGCCTGGCATCTGATCAAAATGTCCAAAGACATAGCGGAATACATTCAGTCCAGTGATGCGTAGAACTTGCGTTTCACCCAGAACTTTCGTCGTGAACTGGGTGCAATACTTCAATATGATTCTCCGATGAGCGTTCACCATCCTCGGCCTGAGCCCAATCCTTGGAAGAACGATAGCCCAAAAGAACTAATTGACCGATGCTGGAGCATTCTCAGCTACATTCCTTGGATCACCTATCTCAAGTTATGGGAGAACGTTTTGCTGTTTCTAACAGGTCCCCGAAACGATGCTCTTCTATACGACCGCAAGATACCGCAATGGGTGCAGCCAAGGCCCAGTCTTCTTCGACTATCTCAGCTGTGCTTTTCTCCCGTTCCCTTGCAATCTAGTCCAGCAACAGCTCCACTCCTAGTCAAGCTAGTCTGGGATACGGACTGGGAATTTGAGGGGAAACCGCTGTGTTGGAGACACCTTGCAACGCTCGCAGTTCAGAATATCAATCCCCCCAAAAAAGATCATATTATGACGCAGGATCCTCGACTGTGTATATCTGCTGCATCTTTACGGGATGTTGTTCGGCGGTTGATGGATTGTGGTATTCATGGACTCAACTTGCATGCTCTGACGCTATCGTATCACTCGCGTGAAGATAATTGCTATTATCATTATGATGCCCTTCGATCCCAGTGGAAGGTGCTGAAAGGCATGTTCTCAGATCCTGACAACACAAATTTCGTGCTTAAGGTCGTTCTAGAAGCTCATTCCGGGAAGGGAGACATCTTCATGGAGATCATACAAGGGCAATAGAATATGAAGATGTGAATATTGTATTGCGGACGGAGGAGAGAAGGAGAGAGAGAGAGAGAGAGCAAGAGATATCTATCTATCTACTCCATGGGAGACTATCCCAATGTGGGATGTCACCTGACATCCCCAACACATCTATGAGACCACTGATCTACCACCTGCGTGTTAGTTATGATGTTTCACGCTCAACTGGGCTCCAAGGTGTTTCAAGTGAAATTTTAAAGACCTAAGCAAAACTGCAGGCAGAAATACTTGGGCCTTTCTTGCTTCTTTTGTTGCATACGTGCGTGCTTGCTTGCTTGGTTTCTTTCCTTCGGTTTATCTACTATACTCTGTTCGTGCTCCTGTAATCTAACGAGACAATCCGCTTTTGCAAACTGTATGCGTTGTCCTATTATATCCGTAAGTCCGTATGTCTAATTCTATTCCCTCTACTACTAGCTGAAGACATACTCTCATGCCATCGGCTACCCTAAAGCCATTCTTAAATCACTTTGCAAGTCCTTTCAACCGCCGTTCCGACTTATGTTCCACCTAATTAGAATCCTAACGACTCCATAAACTTGTTGGTATTGCGCAAATTCCGAAAGTAGCGCTCATAAAATTTCGGTAGAAAGTTGCCGAACGATCCAAGATCCCACTCCCACTCCGACAACGACACTTACTCTGTCTTTAGTTCAACTGACGGATATACGACGTAGCATCAATTTTTGCCAAGAAATCCGGGGTCCAATAATATATCGGCTGTCATTGATAATTAACTTCTGCGATCGTGCTCCATTGCCATCGATATGTTTTAGCAATACAAAGACACAAGGTAGCACTGGCATCGGCAATTGGAAGCAATTGCCGGCGGCATTTGAGGCAAAAGTACCCCACAAAATGAAGTTCTTTTGTAACTTCACTTTGCTCATTGAATGAAAAGAGAAAACAGCAAGAAATGAATACAGTAAGAACCCCATATCTTCATCAAAAATATATGACGTCTATATCAGACCATACAAACTATACCCCCAGCTTTTATATAAGCCTATCTCAACTGTCAAAGTGGATGATCACCGGACAAACAAGTGTAAATCTTCCATCAATCACCGACCCCTGCACCACGATAGCCGTAACGGCTCCACCAAGCCATGCCGTCCGCATTTCAACGCCAATCGCCATTCCCAGCGGCAAGGCGCTCACCCCACGACCCCTGTTCCGTCAGCATCATTGAATGGATGGAGAAACTGCGTGCTTTGACCCGATTAAGTGGGGTCCCCCGCCAAAAATTCCCCCAATTCGTTCCCCAGTCTCCACATCCGGACCCCCGGACTGTCTAGCTCGGCAGCTTGACATAGAGCCTGGTATGGAAAGATTAGCAAGAAGCCACTTGGTTGCTTGTGGTGGTTAGGCTCCCGCTTGGCGTTGCACTGGCTATTAATTTCGACTGTCGAATATAAATCTCGATGGCACCCGAACTTGGATCTTGTTTTTTTTCCTTTCTGGTAGCAAGACTCTTATAGGGTTCTCGTTATTTTTTTCTTCTTCCTCTTTCGATCAAGATCCTGACGGGGGATTCCGTCAATTCTTCTTCGAGATGGGTTTCGTCAATTTTAAGAACTATCGGCTGTATATTCTGACAGCGACGGCCTATATGGGCTCGCTGCTCTTTGGTTGGTGATTCAAATAATGCAGTATGCACAATTACTAATACATCCATTCCTTAGGTTATGATACGGGTGTTATGGGCTCAGTTTTAGCCCTCTCTAGTTTCAAAAAAGACTTCGGCCTCCCTGTGGAATCCTCTGGATTCAGCGACGCCGAGAATGCCCAAATCGCCTCCAACGTGGTCTCATTGCTCACAGCCGGGTGTTTCTTCGGCTCCATCGGTGCCGCCTACATGAATGACCGACTAGGTCGTCGATACTCGTTAATGATCCTGACCTTGGTCTTCATGGTCGGAGCCGCGCTCCAAGTTGGAGCTCATCACGAGATTGGCTTGATCTACGGTGGACGTGTCATCGCCGGTCTCGGTATTGGTGGCATGTCTGCTATCACACCCGTTTATGTGTCTGAGAACTGCGCGCCCGAAATCCGTGGTCGTGTGGCTGGTCTTTTCCAGGAATTCTTGGTCATTGGAAGTACTTTTGCCTACTGGCTCGATTACGGTGTTTCCCTCCATATTCCTGAGGGTACGAGCCAGTGGCGCATTCCAGTGGCTATTCAGCTTGTGCCTGGTGGTCTCATGCTCATCGGATTGTTCTTCCTCAAGGAGTCTCCCCGTTGGCTGATGAAGAAGGGTCGCAGTGAGGAGGCTCTTGACTCCCTCGCTTACATTCGCAACGATTCTGAAACTAGTGAGGCTGTTCAGCTTGAGTTTGCAGAAATCTCTGCTGCCTGCCACGAGGAGAGTCTGGCTACTGAGGGCATGACCTGGAGGGAATGCCTGAAGCCTACCAACCGCTATCGTTTCTTCTTGGCATTTGTTCTGATGCTGTCTCAGCAGTTCAGTGGAACCAACTCTATCGGATACTACGCGCCCCAAATCTTTGCCAGTGTGAGTACAATCAGTTCACCTTTTGAAGGTCTTTCGGCTAACTTCATTCAAGGTCGGGTTGAGCAAGACAAACTCTTCCTTATTTGCCACTGGTATCTACGGCACAGTCAAGGTCGTTGCTACTGCCATCTTCTTGATCGTTGGTATCGACCGGTGGGGCCGTAAGAAGAGTTTGATCGGTGGTTCTATCTGGATGGCTAGTATGATGTTCATCATTGGTGCAGTCTTGGCTACGCATCCGCCGAACGCAGAAGCCAATTCTGTCTCATCGGCATCTATTGCCATGGTTGCGATGATCTATCTTTATGTCATTGGATATTCCGCCTCTTGGGGACCAACCCCTTGGGTGTATCTCGGCGAGGTGGGTTTCACATTTTATAAACTTGCGTTTTTTTACTTGAACTAACAATGATATTTCAGATCTTCCCAACTCGCCTTCGTGCTTACGGTGTCGGCTTTGGAGCAGCCACGCAGTGGCTCTTTAACTTTGTCATCACCGAGGTCACTCCTCGGGCTATTAACGAAATCGGATGGAGAACTTTCCTCATGTTTGGCATTTTCTGCTCTGCCATGGGTGCGTTCGTCATTGTCTTCTTCAAAGAAACCAAGGGCCGGACCCTGGAAGAGATGGATCTCATTTTCGGTGCTATTGACGAGCAGCAGAGACGTGCTGATGTTGAACACACCTTGCAAAAGACTCAAGTCATGCATGAAGAAAATGTAGAGACTGCTGAGGCTCCAAAGACCACAGAACAGGACCACAAGCAATAGGTTCGACTATAGAATGCTATGTTGGGATAGATATGGGAACGGTACAGCATATAGATTGAAATGAACATGACCAAATTTCTCAAACAAGTATATTCAATTTTTATAAGATATCCCATATGGTGCATTATATACCTATATAGAGCGAAATTGGATAGCATATATATATGTACCTTGGATTATACGCCACTATATACGCGGACTATACAGAACCGTGGAATGTTGCAGGGTGCAAATTAGCCCCACAATTGTCCGCGGGGAACTCGACGATTTTCTTCGACCTCAACGCGTCAACTGTACATACTACACACGCCAATATGGGATCTCTGGAGGAAACATGTGCGTCACTACGCGCCCAGATAATCGCGACAGAAGAACAGCTTGCTGGTCTGAAACGCGACCTTGCAAAGGCCGAAGCGCAATCAGCGATTCCAGCCTCGGAAAACCAAAGCGAACGGCGCTGGCCATTGCTTCAGGAAGAATACAAGCGGTATGGCAGGCAGATGATAGTTCCCCAAGTTGGTCTAAAAGGTAAAATTGTCTCCTGGGAAACTCTTGGGTTGTTGGCTGATCGTGTTTCCGCAGGTCAACTGAAACTCCGATCGGCCAAGGTCTTGCTTGTCGGAGCCGGAGGATTGGGATGCCCAGCTGCACAATATCTTGCCGGCGCTGGCGTTGGAACGATAGGCCTCATTGATGGGGATACCGTCGAGGTGTCAAACCTGCACCGCCAAGTGCTGCATCGCACGCAGAACGTGGGGAAATACAAAGTGGACAGCGCAATTGAGTCTTTGCGAGAGTATGTGAATCCGATTTACAAGCCCTGGATTTGAGCGACGCTGACAACTTTGGCGATAACTAGCCTCAATCCGCATCCCACGTACATTGCGCATCGAACCCACCTCACTCCCAGCGAGGCGCCAGCCATCTTCAATGATTATGACATTATCCTCGATTGCACTGATAACCCTGCAACACGATACCTGATCTCCGACACTGCAGTGCTTTTGGGAAAGACGTTGGTTTCTGCGTCTGCACTGCGGACCGAGGGCCAGCTGATGGTGTTGAATCATCCACCACGAGCACCCGGTGACAAGACCGGAGGGCCATGCTATCGATGTGTTTTCCCCAAGCCGCCACCGGCGGATAGTGTGGTCAGTTGTGCGGACGGAGGCATCATTGGACCGGTTGTTGGGACCATGGGCGTCTTGCAAGCTCTCGAGGCGATCAAGGTCATTACCGCGCCGGAGAAAAACACAGATGGTACGGCTCGTCGAGATCCCCCATCTCTGCATATATTCTCGGCCTACTCGTCGCCACTGGTCCGTACAATCCGCCTTCGTTCTCGTCGAGCGAACTGTGCAGTTTGTTCCGCGGAGGCGACTGTCACGCTGGATACAATCAAATCAGGATCAACGGACTATGTCTTCTTCTGTGGATCTGCTAATCTGCCCTCGTTGCTTGGTCCCGAAGAACGTATCTCTGCCCATGAGTACAACCAAAAGCACTCAAATGTCTCCGGGTCGGCGCAGCCACACACAGTGATTGATGTGCGAGACAAGGCCCAATTTGGAATTTGCAGTCTGGAAAACAGCACTAACATCCCTATTTCAGATGTTCTTGCTTCTAGTTCTTCTAGTTTGCAAGGCGATGGACAACAAGCTGCGCAAATACCTTCTTGGGTGCCATCTGAACTTGCCTCCGATTCCACAAACCCAGTATATGTCGTTTGCCGACTAGGCAATGACTCGCAAATTGTCGTTAAGAAGATGAAAGAACTTGGACTCGACCAGCACGGGAAAAGATTTATCGGCGATATTCGCGGAGGATTAAAGTCATGGAAAGAACAAGTTGATCCCGAATGGCCCGAATACTGAAATTTCTATATTTCAATTCTCATTGTCAACGAGTGTCCGCAATACCAAAATTTCATTCTATGTTCATGGTACTGATAATGACAAAAGCTACCAACCAATACAAAGTCACGGAACGCATAGCTCCTCTGCTTCCCATTAACTTCAGCCTGAAGTCATCACAGATGATCACATGAGGCGGAGGATCTCATATCAAATCCACCACTAATCTACGCGCACATGGCCTTCGTCAAGGTTCCCAAGAGCCTCGAGCGTACCACGAGTAATATCAATACCATCTTCTTTGCATCCAATGGACCGGTCTACAACAGTGACATCCTCACTGCGTCCACCGCGCCGAATGCGAAGCTTCCGACCACATAGCCGATCATGACTCGAATTCCGATCGATGTAGAAACGATCGAAGAGAATATGGGAGACTGCGCAAGCACGATCACCTGCATTGTTCATCCAACAACATGCTCCCACGCCGGCGTCGTACCAGGTTAAATATCCGTCGAATGAGTCTGACGTTGTAAGGCTGCCTGTGTTCTTTTGACTATAAATTGTGCTAGGATGCATTTTTGAGAAAATTGGATGAGATGTAGCGATGAACGAAATATAGCAACTCGTTGATTTTTTCTGTTGTCTCGTTTGGTTGCTACAAGAGGTTTTTGAATGATGTGAAAGGCACGTAGTTATCTATTGAAATGCCTGTAAAGACAGGATACCTGGTGGCTCTTGTGTAGGTAGGTACATAGTTATGCTATGAGATGTGTATATATGCCGCCTATAACAAGCTTTGGCATTCTGCAAATTGCTTTGCACCGTTCTTGCTCATGGATGAAATCAAGAATGTTCCGAGAAGGTGTCTCTCATCATTCGAGAAATACGAGTCTTTATCTAGGTTGTACTTGCAAATTGTCTGGGATTGGGACGGTATGAGGTGGTATGTAATGAGCCGGCACAGCCCTGGGCGGATGAGAATTGACAGGGATCAGCTCAGGACTGCCTGGGACTAGACCGTCCCAGTGGTGCGGGTGCTGAGTGCCATGAGTCACCAGCTCAACTTTGTCTGCATATAAGGCATCAGGAGGAGGTGCTGAGGACTGGAGCAAGACCGGAAGTGGGGTGAGTGGACGCTCTGGACTCAGAACATCCACAATTGCAATAGGGACCCGTACGACTAATCCAAGGGATGTTGATGCCAAAATGGCGACGCGCTTGTGCTCAAACATTGAGGGATCCATTTTGAAACAGGTTCTTTCGGATGTGGGTTTTGGCGGGTGTATTGAACTCCATCGCTCTCTTGAGACGACGTAACATCGCGAACTAGAGTGAGCAATGCACACTTAGAGGCCAGAATGAAAGCACTGCCTTCCGTGACAACAGATGCTTGATGTTTACTTCCTATAAGCCTAGTGACTCTAAATCTCTATGACACAATGTGGCCATGATCACAACATGTCTTAGATGAGTAGATCAATAGGATCCTTGGCCTGTGGAACAAGTTTCGCGTTATCTGGGATTAAAAGATACGAAAATAAATTCACTAAGTTGGCCCTACTAGCCCGGAACAACTGACCAAGTTTCGCCAGTAAAAACTAGTCCCCCATCCAGCCTTAGCTGTTCCGGGTCGAGATACACACTCATTCCCAGATTATTTCCACAAATATCAAATACACGGAAAACCAGATACACCTCTGAAAAATCATCACTGTTGTGAATAGTCTTCATCTATATTTGGTCAATATTCATATAGCGTGGGTGATGATCAATGCACTCACTCTCTCAAACTGATGCTTGCTCATAAAGAAGGGGTGACCCAAAGGCCCTGTCGTTGCTTTGACTTCAATGAAATATTTCGGACGCTTGTCCGCCCACTCCTCGGCGTCAAGGTAACCACAATCAATAAGCAAGGCCGTGAATTCACCCGCTCTATCTTCATAGGTAATATCGGCCGTCTCCCTCCCGTGCCAGGGCTCCATGTCGGCGTAGTCTGGGTGAACAGTGACATATCGGCGAATTGTGCTCTGCCAATTTCGCTCACTCCAATCCATTAATTGTGGGTTCAGTCTGGTGAGAAGCTCAAATACCTGCAGGAAAGTCAGTCAAGGTTGGGCATGAAATGAAATGAGAAGCTAGAAAAATGCAGCATACATAAAGCTCTCCCGCAGCCCCGATTTTCCGGTCTCTTTCAATTTGGCTGTCCGAGCGAAATGCACCCCTGACTCCAAGCCCATCGAAACCGTCGAATTGACGGCGGGTCCCCTCTCTTGGGAGTGCTTCATTTAGCTCGTTCATGTTGATTGCTCCCCTTGAGGGAAACATGGCTCTTCGTGCGGCCACTATCACATTATCGAGAAGTCTCCGGTACTCCATGCTGTCTTCGGACAAATTTATATCGGTTGAGTACATTGGTATTGGGCGATTGTGACTGGGGGTTGGCGACTGGGTCGTAAGTCGAGATTGCACAACAGATACTTGTTCTAAGTTATCCCTCGGGAATAGGAAGTTCTGACTAGAAGCTGGGATGGCAGCATCCCTCAACTGTGCGAAAGCTTCATTAGTTGCTGTATCAGGACTCCGTGATTGTTCCGCGGGTATTTCGTTGTCAAGGCCGGGATCTTCGTTGGGTATGTCAAGCTCGATGACACCCTGACGTTTCAGAACCAGATCGGCAGCGGCAGGATCAGTACTTAAAATCATCGCCATCACACTCACAGCGTCACTTTCGACCAGAATTTGTGTTATTGGATCTCGCATAAGCCAGTCGACTAGCTGCCTTGGTAAAAGATCACAAAAGCAAAGCTCCTGTGCTTTCTTATCTCTTGGGATGTAGATAGTGAGGCGGGACGCTTCTTCACTAATGTGTAACTTTCCAATCAACTCTTCCACGTCGGTCACTTTGCCATCTTGAGAGAGGCGTAGGATCGAGAAAATGCCATCTGTTTCCTGCACACTAACTGTCTGAAGTAATTTGTAAAGCTCCATTGGGTCGGCTTGATATCTAGGGCTATCGAATGTACCCGCGATACTAACATAAGAATAAGAATAACAACACATTAGCAGTATCCACCAAATCGATAAAACCACAGCACTCACCGGAGAATAGCATACGCCTTTCGCTTCAAATCTCGATTGGGCGATGGGTTGAACCGTGTTGTCTCACCCGAGAGAGATGTGAACTCTTTAACGGCAACAGAAAAGTAGCGGTACGAGAGATTGGCCCACTCGAAAAACCTCTTCAGCTGACGAACTTCTTCTTGACTAAAGTCAAGAATCTTGACTTTTCCTCGAAACATTGATGCTAAGTGCTCCCGGTCTATGATCGCGAATTGGGTATTATCTGACCTCAGAGCCTTTGTACCATCAGGGTAGACAACAGGGAAAATCGGCCTCTTTAACAGTGGCCTCGGATCTAGATTCACATGATCCCCCTCTGCGCAGAGAAGCGCATTGAAAGACCAAATCTTGCCTTTTGTCTCATTTATCGTTGTTTGCGCGCTTGTCTCTAGCAAGTCGTCATAGACCATCTGGAGCGTCAAGGTTTGGACCCCCAATGTGTCAATGAAGAAATCTTTTAGGTCCTCATAATGGTCATTGAGTGTGACCTTTCCACTTATCTCTGTAGTGCTTGACCACAAACATTCAGTTGCCAGGTACCAACCAGACTGGCCATCTCTAGTCACAAAAATCAAGGGATCGACTTCGAATGTGTGCCTAACGCCAGCTAATTAGTCTTGAGCAGCTATTGAGTGTGGGCAGCTTACCGCATATCTTCAGCGGTGGTAAAACTTCGCATGTCGTCGAGATACTTGTACAAACCAAAAATTGGGGTGAATTCCTTGAATCCTTCATCCCTTCGAGCTGCCAGTTCAGTAGTCACATCGGACCAAGTAGCCGCCGTGATGCCTAAAACTTGCTTGAAAAGGTTCGAAAGTTGATATAGCTGATCTCTAGGAACAGATTGCTCATAGAGATGCTGAAGTGGAAATTTAGTAGTCATATTTAGCGGTCCTTCCCATAAGCATTGTTCAGGGCTAGCCCAGACGGCGATATCATCTTCATCTTCATCAAGCCTGGGAACATAAACATATCCCCCGTCCTCGAAAAAAGTCCTAGATTCGATGTTTAGTATCTATGTCGTATAGGGTCGTCACTGGTACTCACTTAATGCAGTTCCCCATGACCAGCTGGCTTTCCGCACCAAGATATTTGGCATATATTGCACCGTAAAGTCGGCAGATGCGTTCATGGTCCTCAATGGAAGAGGCTTCTGGGTTCGCCTCTTTGAGCCATCTCAGGATGTCAAGTAAAAATTCGACATTTTCATCTTTGTTGACACCAAGTTCTGTATGAAGAAAAATCCATTTTGAACTTAGTTGCTCTACAGACAACGTTCCCGAGAGCTTCAAGAATGGAAAACTCTCATTTGGTTTCATGAACCGCGCACACTGCTCAAGAAGGCTTGGTAGTGGGAGGTATGTCTGATCAAGCTGGCATTGTCCTGGAAGCTTCGTGCCACAGAGCCATGTTGCGTCCGTTTCTCGAATATATCGTTTCAAAGCATCATTTCTACTTACAGTACCTCCTTCGGAGCTCCAAAGGTGCTGCAGTAGCCCGAGGAGTTTCTTTGGTCTGAAACAAGCCACATACCCCCAGGCAGGGGAGAGAAGTTCGCCGTGTCGGCTAACTAGTCTCAAATTGTTTTTTATCCCCAGATTTTCTTGTAGCCATTTATCCCAGGAGGAA
Organism: Penicillium soppii; assembly: GCF_028829465.1. Taxonomy (NCBI): domain Eukaryota; kingdom Fungi; phylum Ascomycota; class Eurotiomycetes; order Eurotiales; family Aspergillaceae; genus Penicillium; species Penicillium soppii. The sequence goes on from NW_026643234.1 coordinate 3,138,247, forward strand.
TGACCTGCGTTTGGTGGTTCTGGAATTTCCTCGAGATAGGTCGGGTGGACGAAAGACACGCTCAAGCCTGGCAAGTTATCTGTCGCCCCTAGGAGGGCCACTGGCCCGTAGCGATGTTTTGACGGTAAATAACAGTCTTGTTGGGCCGGCCATATTGGAAAACCAGAATTCGAGTAGATGCGAATCAGTCCCAATGTTTCTGTATTCTGCTTGAACTGATGGGTCAGGTACAAGAAGTGCAAGTGCGCCTTTGATTCGTCCATGCTCGGATGCGCAGTAGCAGAGCAATTCTTCCTCAAGACTGAATTTCGTACTTGTGCGACTGATAGCTCCTTAACCCCCAGAAGAATAAAAAGGGATCTGCGACTATCATTTGCTGCGGCTTTTGGATCTAAAACCCGAATATCTAGGCCTGGGGGGATGGCAATGCCATCAACTGTCGGGAAGAAGACAGAGGCAGAATTAGCTGGGACCCAAGGACCGCTTCGCAGAGGGATCAGAGGCAATGATCCAAGACGGTTCTTGTTTATCTTCGTATATGGAGATAGGAAATTTGCGATGCGGCTGTGGCTATCCTCACTCGTAGATATCGATTTGATTCGGGACATAGCACTTGCAAGATCATTGTGCAGCATGCTGAAAACCAAGTCCCAATTCATTTTTTGCAGACCATAATGACGAAGGGCGCTCTTAGAACTACGCGAGTAACGACTGCAGAGGAAATGGTCGGTGTTTGAGTCGTCCAGCAAGGGATTGCCAGCGCTATCCTTAAAACTTGCCACAAGAGTCTTCACATCTTTTATCTTCCGAAGGGAATTATGTCGAGTCCACAAAACATGCTTCGTGCTAAGATTACTTGCAATCTTCGAATCAAGATTGGCCCAGAAAGTACCGATTGTGTCTTCGGCCGACGGAAGATACATTGGCCACGCATAGCTCATGTCAGAGTCATGCAAGAACCCCATGGTCGCCTGCACGAACGCCACCGCAATGTGGTCCACAAGCTCGATGTTGCGTCTTGATGTCGTAGAGATATCCTGCCGGTTTGCAGTCGTGTCGAAGTCGGTTTGTATCAAAAACTACCTATGAATTAGCAAGTGCATGAAATTTTCCGGAGACCTTATTTTACCGCTCACCTTGAAGTTGGTTTCTCTGACGGGCAGGAAAGCAAAAACTGATTGTTTCTCACAAATTGGCTTTCTATCATGTGTCAGGGGGAAGGCCAGCACGATTTCGGCCTCGGAAGAAATTCGTTTCGCTTCAGCGGTGTTTGGGAGTTCACGACTTTCGCTTCTCGGAAGCCCAGTTGCCATGTAACGAGTGACATAATAGCCCTTTCTCGCGATAGAAACATTGCCATGCACATCTTTTGACTTAGTCTTAAGAAATACATCACTTTCAGAATTGGTTTCCAATTGAAACTTTTTGGAGCTCTGCAATTCGTCTTCTCCATCATAGAATGACACTCTAATCTCTTTCAAATTCCTCAGAAATAGTAGGCATGTCTGCTCCAAGTCATTGAGTTGCTTAAATATAGTTCTGTGAAGATGTTCGATATCTTCTGCCTCTCCATTCTCATGAAGGTGAAGAGTTATGCGAGTTAATGAGTCTTGCAGTACCTCGTCGGAATCTTGCCACACGGGTAGCACCATTCCAAGACCAAGATCACCCTTCTCATGCTTGAAGTAGAAGGTATAATTGCCTGATTGAATTTCAACTTTCCAAGCCGCCATGAACACTGATTTGAATCCGATCCCCTTCGCTCCAATGTAGCCGTGCGATGCCGCTTTGGTGCTTTCCCCAACTGAGCAGATGGCTGACAGATTTTCCTTTGTAAATCCATCTTCGTTGCACTCAAGGACAATCCTGTCGGAATACACATTGAAAGCAATGAAAGGCAGTTCGTTGCTCTGAGCAGCCCTTGTGAACTGATTGTCATCCGCATTCTGTAGAAGCTCGAAGACGAAACGAGCGTTGCTGCTGTAGATATTCTTAGCGAGTCTAGAGATCTCAAATTAGTAGAAATTTCTGCCGAAGAAGTTGCAGGGTTGTTCAAAGAGACACACGTTTTGATCGAATGCGCAATTTTCTTGTCCTTAGCTAGCATGCTCTCTTCGATCTCGCGCCGAAGCTCTGGATTTATTCGTCCGATTTCGTCGAGGGAGCTAGGCTGAATGAATCCGTATTCCTTCGCAATCCCGATAACCGCATCTTTCGCTGCTTGTCTGCTCGTCATGGTTTGTTTATGAAGTTTTTGGTCTGATTTGATTGATGTGCGAGGGGGAATCTCTGGAAGAAAGACGAGTCCCCCCTCGACATGAGTACATGGGGGTCTTCTGTTTTCGGCCCCCAAACGCCCAGGCGCCTAAAGTACATTGTCTTGCAGATTTGTCGAATCAAATCCTAGCTACTGGTTGCCCAAGTGTCATTCATTTACGCTGGTTTGAGATTACATGATGTTGGCGGATTGTTTTCGCGAAAATGCTTTAGCAAAATCGCTTGACCAGCTAATTTCTAAGCTCGTACACGTAATGATCAGGTGTTGTTGTGCAGTTAAGCTGCAACTATAACCGCCGCCTTGCCCGTTGCCCCACATAATCCGTGCGCCGGCCTGTTTATTTGGCCTGTGTATTTGGCCTGTGAAACCGGTAGCCGTTCTGACCTTGTCCACCCTGTTTCTATCAAAGGTGATCCTTCCCTTGGATAGCATGCTATGACTATCAATTCCCCTTTCGTGCTCGACATATCATCATTGCCGAGTTGGTCTTGCTAGAATTATAACATATAATTAGAATAATACAGACTGACAGTGAGATACAGCCAAAATAATATTGTTTCTTACAAAAAGTAGCTGGTATGCCTGGCTCAAGCCCCTCGCTGGATATTGTGGATTATTTATCTGTATTCTCACATCATTTATTGAAGGAACGCAGAGCTATATTAATAGGTGTCGTTATATCACCCTAGGAAACCTGAATCAGAGGTAAGTAATCCCTCTCGTCTTTGAACCAAGATAGACTGATATTTGGATCGTACAAGCTATTGGACGGACTGAGCGGTATTTAGGTATGGAAGATCTCCGAGTACGCAATACACGTATTCTGACACTTTGACTATGTATATTTATGGCCAGAGTATGCACCACCACCCAAGTTTAAGCTATTGATAAGTCAGATCAAGAAATACATATGGATATCACAATTTATAGAAATGACACAAAAGGCCTTGGGCTCATGACTACCTAGGTAGCTGGCGCTGAAAATGACCCAGCATATACTGTTAAGTTAAAGATCACTATATTAGAACTGTTGTACTTTAGAATGCTGAGAAGGTGTGTGGTCCATAAAAGAGGCCCACTTTGGTTCAGGCTAACACAACCACGACGGCAGCGGCTGAGGCAACTCCAACCAATCGAACGGAGAAAATGGATAATCCCCCGAAGTCATGGTTGAACGGGGTACTATGTTACGGGCATGCTAGTCACCAATCACATGTGGGGACTGCAACTACTGAAGGCCCACCGAGAGAGAGCCAACCGATCCATCTAGCATCCAGATCACGTGCAACATCCTATACCCAGGCATCCCCAGGTATTTGGGAAAAGAAGAAACAATGATCATGCTCAGAGATCAAGAGCATGATCTGCCCTGATCAGACCTACCTGGCAGGGGCTTCCCAGTATATATGTATACAGAACTGTATATGTACTCTAGATATCGTTTATATGTATAATTGAGTGTGGGGGAGCCAATGAGGGGAAACCTCGGGATCCTCACTTTTGGGTTTTCTTTTCTCCTTTTTCAACTCAACTCTCTTTGACTCTGTAAGATATTCCTGTCTGATTTTAAGGACTTGATGTCGAACATCAAATCTGCGCTTATTTGATTCTTGTGCTGCGCCAAGACGCGTTTGCGCACGGTTGTTGTTCCCCCGACAAACATGGCGTCGCGATCTCGGCAGTCGGGTTCGTCCTTCGACTCGTCGCCATCCAATACACAAGATGATACAAAGAATGATAAAAGGTCCTTCGGAAACTTCGTCAAAAATGCTTGGCAGAAGACTGGACTGGACCGCCCGACCGTCCTCTTGATGATGAAGTAAGTGGCGAAGCTTCGGTGATACAAGAAATCTCTAACATAATCCAGGGGCGGTCTTGCGCCAACTATAGCGGTTGCTATGTAAGTAGTTCAGAATATCTAGTCCATGGACTTAGCTGACCTAACCAGCTACCAAGCCATGCCCGTTGCCCACGAGTATACCACATTGGGGTATCTTGTGGCAATTATTTCGATTCTGGGTTTCGCTATCATGCCCCGGGCAAAGTTTATTCAAATGATGATTTTTGATGTTTTGGCTGTCTGTGTAGCAGCGTGTTTTGCGCTGTTGACGATGTATTCCAGTGTCAAGGCTCGTCAGCATACAGCTGCCAATACCACTGACAAGTACAACTCCTCTGCATCTGCGGTTAGTGGCGTCTGGCTGTTCTTCCAGATTTGGATGGTCCACACCTTCCGAGCCAAATACCCGCAACTGCAGTTCCCGGTGATTATATACGCGATTTTTGCGAATATTTCTTCGGTGTATGCTCCTTCAATGATGAACATGACTTCGGCAATCAGCTTGATAGAGCGATTGTTGAAGTCATTTCTCACTGGTCTCGGGATATCCACCGTGACATCTATGTTCATTCTTCCAATGACCTCGCGCCAGGCTGTCTTCAAGCAAATGGCCGGTTACATAGGCGGGCTTCGCTCGGCCTTGAAAGCCCATGCTGTGTATTTCGAAACTCTGGAAAGGGACGATATGTTTGGTCGCACAGAGACATTTGATGACGCTCAAGAGAAGTTTGGCAAGAAAGGCAAGGTCTACAGCCCTGAAGCGGAGGCCATTCGCGGTGCGATCCGACAAATTACGGACCTTCATGCCAAACTTCATGGTGACCTTACGTTTGCGAAGCGTGAGATCGCGTTGGGCAAACTGGGACCCGATGATCTTCAAGCAATATTCCGCCACCTTCGCCAGATCATGATTCCTGTTGTGGGGTTGAGCTTCGTAGTAGACATCTTCCAGCGACTGTCAGACTACAACAGATGGAATCAGCCTATTGACATGAATTTGGACGTTGTGCCGGAAGATGTGCGTCAACGGGTAGTGCATGAATGGAATGATATCATGAGGGCTGTTCACGATCCCTTTGCAATGATGATCAACACCATTGATGAGGGTTTGCTGCATACTTCATATGTGTTCAGGCTCACAAAACCACCAAAGCGAACAGCTGCTGCAACTTCTAAAGTTGGAAACTCAAATGACGAGAACGATGATGTTGAGGCCTCGGCTGAGAACACGGCTCCTGGCGAAAAGGCATTCACCGAACACTTCGAAAAGCAGCTTGGCGAGTTTCGAAGTGCGAAGCGTCTTGCTCTGCAGACATGGGCAGAGGAAAAGGGAGTCTCCCTTCCACCAGATTTCTTCGATCACCCAACCTCTCCGGAAATCCTTCAGACAGACTTTTTGGATACCTCGGCCACACAGAAAGAACGAAGTCGACGACAGTTATATCTATTTTTATATGTAAGCTCAATCTTTCGAAATTCTATCTTGATGCAGACTTAACACGATCTCAGATGGAGCAATTGCTTTACTCAACTGGCCAGACCGTTCTGGACTTTGTGCGCTATGCCGATCATGTTGAGGCCAAAGGAAAGCTGCTGAAGACTCGACTGGTCATTCCAGGTGGCAAGCGAATCTGGAAATGGGCCAAATCCTTCTTAAGTGCGGAGGATTCGCATGACGATGACAATTTAGGGGATATCCATACCCAGAACAATATCCTCCAACTCGGCGAAGCGTATAGACTTCGCAAGGATCCTGAGCACTTACCACCTACTAGCGTCTTCCAAAAGATTGGCGACAAAATTCGTGTCATTCCTTGGTTCCTGCGCTCTTTTGAATCAACGTACGGTTTCAGAGTTGCGCTAGCCACTATGACGATCGCTGTGGTGGCTTTCCTCCGCGATACCCAGACATTTTTCACCCAGCAGCGATTGGTGTGGGCCATGATCATGGTAAATCTGAGCATGTCCCCCACATCGGGACAGAGTATCTTTAGCTTCGTGTTGCGGATTCTTGGTACCACCATCGCAATGGTGGCTAGTCTTCTGATCTGGTATATCCCCGATCAGAAGACCCCTGGAGTGATCGTGTTCTTGTTCATATTTGTTTCCATTGGCTTCTATATCCCCATCAAAGTCTTCCGTTTCCGAGTTGTGGGGATTATCAGCATCGTCACTACTACCATGATCATTGGCTATGAACTTCAAGTTCGGAGAGTTGGTGAGGCTGTGGCGACTTCCAATGGGCAGCCTTATTACCCCATTTACCTGCTGGCACCATACCGTCTGGCTACCGTTTCGGGCGGTATAGCCGTTGCATTTTTCTGGACATTTTTCCCATATCCGATCTCCGAGCACTCGGTGCTCCGCCAGAGTCTGGGAGCATCGCTGTATCTCCTGGCTAATTACTACTCGATCATCCATGAGACGATCTCCGGTCGCATGCGCGGCGACGAGGGTGATTACCTACTCAAGAGCTCTGCAGGTCGCAAATTGGAGAAAGCGCGACACAAAGTATTCTCAAAGCAGATGCTCATGCTAGCCGGTTTGCGGACGTACTCCGAGTTTCTACAATGGGAGGTTCCAATCGGTGGACGATTCCCAAAGAAGCAGTACGACTCAATTATTCTCTGCGTAGAGAAGTACGTACATTTCCCCATTGTGTAATTCCATACTAACCTCGGCCTCTCCTAGTATTGTGAATTACCTAAGTTTACTTGGCTACGCATCCGACACCGTGATGCACCTAGGCGAAGACGACGACGTCACAAACACAGCCTGGATGCACGATTTCCGCCGCCTAGTGGGCACCGCCAAAGTTACGACCCACGAAGTCACATCTCTGCTCTGTCTTCTCTCTGCAAGCATCACAAACAGACAGCCTCTCCCGCCATACCTGAAAGCGCCGCGGCCGTACAGCTTCACCAAGCGCCTGGAAGCACTTGACAGCGACATTCTGAGTCTTCGGCACATTGCCGAGCCGGGATTTGCTGCTTTCGCCGTCCTGCAGATCTCCACCCGGTGTATTGTCGGGGACGTGGATCGGCTGCTTCGGTGAGTTTGGATAGATACTCCGATTTGATACTGGGTACGTTTGCTAATTACCATGCAGACATGTGAAAAGCTTAGTCGGGGAGTTGGATTTTTCTTTCCATGCGGTTAGTAATACGGAATCAATGGCTGCGTCGCGCATGCCTTCGAGGATGGGGTCGAGGGTAGATGTGGGTGAGATCCCGGCATCAAGTCAGGGTGGTGATCGGGATAAGACAGATTGAGTTTGGAGTTGTGTACATCTTTTGTCCTCTACAAGTGTCTGTGCCCACGTATATATTTTCTCATGGCTGTATATAGGATTGTAACGAATATTATGTCTCATCACGGTGCATGTAAGCGTGTAAAAGGTGGGCCTGTGGATTACTATATCGAGTTAGCTTTGCCTATCGGGGCTTGGCCTCTAATATCCATTGTTGCCGACATAGAAGACCTCCTCTCTCACTCTTTTATTCTTCTACCTCTCTATCTTGCACTTATTGTTAGCCACCTTGGAATTTTGCTCAATTAATCGAACACGAAGACTACTCCATCCGCCCTCTTTTTTTGGCCACAAACTGCGGCGAATCATTTGTTGTTACCTCCACTTTCACCGCTGGAATGTGAGGGGACCTTGACTTCTCTGACTAGTGCTGCTAAATATTGGTAAATCAGTAATGTCTAGAGGGTGGAACAACCCGTCTCCCCTCTAGACCAGCACTACAGAGCAGCCCAAATGACCAAGCCAACGAATATACTAATTCCCGTACCACTTTTAAAATAGTCTAAGTATAAATTCATAGCGACTACAAAGCGGCTCAATTCTATATCATAGTATAACCTATAATCTACTCTGGGCACTACACCAAGTCCTGTGATTATACTACGTACTTGAGAACAAGAGAGTTATAATATATTATATTCGACGTAAGCGAAGATACGATTAACGCTATCTTACTTTTATAGGCTTAAGGGCCAATCCCTTGATTATAACGAAGTTCAGTCCAATCAAGGTGCTGTTGAACAGCCCTAAGGTCCACTGAACTTCCTTGTAGCTGAGCAAGGAATATTGGAACATATGTCAATCAACCAGAAACACCGTTGAAGAAGTTATATTTTGAAGAATTATTGATTTCTTCGAGAAGTATTTAGAGTTGTTCTTCAAAGGCAGGCTGATCTATGAAAATACTAAAAATAGACATTCTCACAAATTCTGCATTTGAAATCAGCATGAAAGAGTAATACTAAACATAAGCAAAAAATATTATATGAAAGCAATAGAACACTAGACAACATCCCAATAAAAAGCGAACAATCAATAGCCAACACCCGAATCTATAAAAGTCACGAGACAATCTCGGCCCGTACCTGAATAACAAAAAAAAGCATGCCTCCTCCTTCTCCAACTTCAACTCCTCCACAAGCACCCCAAACTACCGAAATGGACCCCCCACGCCGCCTCCTCTTCATAGCCTCAATAGGCAACAAAGCACCCTACCGCAAAACCCGCCACAGCGCAGGCCACCTCCTCCTAGACGCCGTCAAACCACTCCTCCCAACCACCCTCCCTCAAACAGGCGCCTTCCACGAAACCTGGTACAGCCCAACCTACATGAACGAGTCCGGCCCAAAATTAGTACGCCAAATGGAGAAATGGGCAGCGCGGCAGAACGAGCTTTGCATGAAACTATTCCCCACAACGCAGTCGTCCTACCCAACGACGCTTATCATCCTGCACGACGAGCTCGAGGCCCCGCTTGGCAAGCTACGCGTTAAGCGGGGCGGGCCTGAGGCGGCGAGTCTACGTGGGCACCGTGGGCTGATTAGTGTTTGTGAGACGTTGCGCGGGAAGGGATTGCATCCGCCGCGGGGGAATACGGATTTCTCGATCCTGCGCGTTGGCGTCGGGATTGGGAGGCCGCCGTCACGGGAGAAGGGGGCGGTTTCGGATTATGTGCTTGCGCCTGTTAGTGAGGGGGAGATGAGGGCTTATCATGGGGCGGCAGAGGGGGTGGTTAAGGTAATTGCGGAGGAATTGTATAGGGTGTGAGAGATGGAGAGGGATGGATGATTACTTGCATTGCATTTACGGAGTTACTTGTTTGATACCCGTGATATTGAAGGAATGGGAGGGGCAAGCTCCTCATGTATTAAGCATATACACAGCAAAGCAAACGCCTGAATGGAAAATGAAGTCTAGCTAGCGTAGCTCGAGCAAAAAGAAGAAAAGAAAAGAAAAGAAAAGAGGAAACAAGCATTCATTATGCGTTATGCATCAAACCGTACCGGCAATACTCAAATCGCGAATCTCCTGCAGCACCTCCTCGACGCGATTATCCAAATCGCCCTTGGCGTACTGGTCGCGCGTCTCGGCATCAAGATACTGCTGGACCTGCGCCATGCGCGAGTATGCCTCTGCGCAGAAGCGCAGCTGAATTTTGACAAGGGCCTCGAAGCTGGGATCGAGGTAAGGCACGCGCAGGTCGATGAGCTGAGGGAGTTCGTTGAAGAGCTGCTCGTTCAGCTGCTCGTAGGCATGCTTGGCCATTTCAGCTTCGCGCTCTGTGCGCGGCAGCTTGGTCACGTCCTTGTCGGGTTTCTCGGCGAGCTTCTTGACCTTGGCACGCACCGCGTCGTAGTCCAGGAGCTTGTGGTTGCGTTTCTTGATGCATTCGTTTACGTCGGGGAAGTAGGCGCAGAAGCGGGAGATGGGGTCGAGGACCGTCGCGCTAGTGTTGTTAGATTGGGTTTCTTTGGTGGTGGTGGTTGCTGGGCTGGCGCTTACCGGTAAGGGCCGTCCAGGGCCTTAATAGTTTCTGCGTCGAGGTCTTCAACGGCTTGCTTGTAGCTGCGGCTGACGCCGTCTCGGGTCCCGGCATCGCCGTAGAAGGCATCGATCGTTTCCGCGATGCGCATTTGAGATGCCGTCATCGCTGCGCATGTTAGTAGCCGTATTGGACATTTGCATTTGTATTTGCTTCGAATGCCTGCTCTTCTCTTACCTCGTAGTGAATCGAGATATCCCTTCGCTTCCTTCTGCAGGCGATTCGCCGCGGTCTCCATGGTCCGGTACCGCCTATGCACCGTCAGCGCTGTCCTGTCTCTTCCAGCCTCCCAAGCACGCATACCGTTCCTCGATCTCATAGTCGCGATCATTTGTCCTCTCGACATGCCCTGCGCCCGTCAGCACGGAACATCCCGCATTCCAATATCGATATCGATATCACAGCCGATCCATCTCCATTGCGGGGTAAAAATCAAAACTCACCCGTCTTCATCATCACCTGTGTCGTCGCTCGGTTGACATTCTTCTTAAAGCCTGTTCTTCTCGTTAGATTGGTCTTTTCGTTAAATTGGTCTCGCTTCTTTGTCGCAGTTGGGTTCGTACCTGCCCAAGACATGGCGGTGTCGGTGTCGGTTTTGGGTGTCGTTCAGAGGCGTCCGGTGAGATTTTCAGATCAAAAATGGGATTTCAAGAAATTTCGTTCAATAGCTCGAGATGTGTAAGATAGAAACAAGGCGCCTAGATTGCGATGTTTCAAAGGTGCACGTCAAACGCCCAAGGCTTCCAACTTTGGATGTGGCTATGCTCCGTGCAGCCGTGGCTAGGCTGCTTATGTCAGCGCCGAATGCGGCTACGTCACGCTCATAGGGCTACAGGGCTGGGCTGTATACATTATGTACAATATGTATGAAGAGATTTTATTATTTCAATGTGAAGTGTAAAACAACTATCTCACCGCAAGATGGACTTGGGTGGTACAAGACCTGTGCATAAAGGATTTTCACATTCCTTCATTTCTCAAAAAAGCTGTGCAATTGTAGTATTGCAGATGAAAACCCTTAAAGCAGAACGTGCACACAGATAAGGCTGAGTCCTTGCGTCTGTAATACCATACACACGATCATGCATATTTGCGACTTGGATTATCCACTTCTCACAGGCTGTCACATTAGAATGTAGATGCCTAAAGAACTGTGTTATTTCTTGGCAGCTGCCAAGGCTTGTAAATATTCCAATGGTAACTTTTTCGTATCATGTGCGCTTTTGGAATCCACATTGCTGCATATATTACTGTACGTACAAAGCTATGTTAGTTACCGGTTACCCCGTACATTGTTGGTAATTGTGCGCTATATTGTGTATCACACAAGCAGACTTTGTTAGAGTGGAGTTGGAAGTGAAATCTTTTCTGTGTGATATCACTGATTCGGGAAGATATTGAGATATGTCTGTGACATCTGTGGGCCTTGCATTGGGCCATGCATTGGGCCTTGGGTGCTGATCACCGAGATCGAGTTCAGGACGGAGTCGACTGCATTGTTAGGGGGCTATGTTTCACGAACATTCAGATGATTCCTTGAATAGCGAGGCAGGTAGTCCAGTGTGGAACTATAGAGAAGCCCATTTACTCTCAAGCATCATATAGAACGTGATTCAAAATGCCAACGTATGTACAAAAAGCATCAGTAATATACTAACACCGACAGAAATGAGCGACGAAAAAATGTCTCAGACAACCTCCAATGGGACACTCCAGGCAGGATCTGTTGTTTGCTGTCGATATTGCAGAGCTTACCGGAGTGAGGCACGCAAACCCGGAATGCCCATGATCACCCGAAGCCGGGCGGGTTTTGGTACAGAGAAAGATCAGAACGCCAACAACTCCATGAGGTATCAGCCGACGCGATAGAGACCGGACGAGATGAGAACTCCGTGAAAGAAAATCGTGAAAAGAAAAGGGTCATGATTCTTCGTTGCATTGACGTCGAACACATGACAAGGGACAAGCTAAGAGACGGAACAGGAAGAGTAAAGAAAAGAGAACAGGCTGGGAGGAATGCATGCGCCTCATACACAAAACAAAGGTCTGGGCCTCCTTCTATGGAGCATTCAAAGACAAAAATAGATAAACGAGTTCCTTGAATGGGTCAATTTAAACAACCACCCTGATGCAAAGGAAAAGAATCCCATCAATCAATCAGGAAGGGTGACTTGATAAGATCAAAACCCTTCCTCGCCGGCCTTACATAGCTTAATTTGGCGCACCCATTCAGACTTAAGAACCTGCGAAGCATTGATGCGGCGAGAAGGATTCGGATCAAGAATAGAGTAGATAACGTTGCGGCAACGAGCCTGCGAAGAAATAAGTTTTTGACCCGAAGGAAAGCGATTAGCATTTCTTACCCGATGCAACGTCTCAATAGGTGCGTATCCGTCTTCATGTTTCCGGCCGTCAAGGTATCGCTGATAGAACTCGTCTTCGTCTTTGCGAGCCACACGCCAGAGGTGTCGGCCCGTGCGCATCGCCATGTAAATCACACCGGTCGCCCACAGATCGACGGCTCGGGGGTCGAATTCCCGCTCAACGTATTCTTCAGGCGCAATATAGGGCGCGGAGCCGCAGAGTCCGGCTGTCATATGGGCTTCTTTCTCCCAGGCCATGCGGAAGCATTCGCCGTTGCCGAAGTCTGTGATTTTGAGGGCGCCGTGGGTGGTCAGGAGAAGATTTTCGGGCTTGAGATCGCGGTGGGCAACGCCCATTTCGTGCATGTATTCTACGCCACGCATGAGCTGCTTGAAGAAGCAGTCGGCTTCAGCGACTTCAAGCTTGCCGGCAGCAAGAACTAGGGTGTAGAGATCGCCTCCGGCGCAGTATTCCATGACTTCGCAGTAGTCTCCTTTGGCGTCTTGCAGGAGGTCCAGAGTGTGGATAACATTGGGGTGACGGAGGGACGATGAAATACAGAACTCCGAGGTCAATCGCTTTTGGTACTTCTTGGTGGTTTCTTGAGGGCGACGGCGGAATTCCTTGACGGCGTATAGCTGCTCACACTTGGAATCTTGGGGGTCGACCTTGTGCGAGATACGGACGATGCCAAAGGCGCCACGGCCGACGATCTCCTGGCACTTGCCGTACTTGTCGACCAGAGAAGCAGTGGCGTTGGGGCCACCCTTCTTATCGGCAGCCAGCTTATCCCGCTCAGTTTTGAACTGGTCGATCCAGGTGGACATGAGCGACAGCTGCTGCTCATCCACCTGGTCGTCTCCCTTTTTCCTGCCACCCAGCATATCGCGCAGCAGGTCGGTCAGCTTTTCTTGCCGCCTGGCGCTTCTCAAATTATGCGAATGGTTGCCGAGAGTTTCTGGGAGAACCTCGAAGCGCTTGTGCGCAGGCGCGGCACCATCTTTCTTCTTATCGTCAGGTTTCTTCTTATCAGACTTGTCGATGGGTTCACTCTTCAAAGACGGGTTTCGTGATGGGGTACGGGAGTTTGCGCCTCTGGAAGGAGGTCTTGAAGGAGGTCTGGAGGAGGGCTTTGATGTCCTGCCATTTGTGTGGGGGACGCTTTCTAAGCTGCTGTCGGAATGGTGGACTTCATTATTTTCTCTGGTTGGTGTGGTTTTCCCCGTGCTGGAGAACATGCGCGTAAGACGAGCGGCCATGGTTGCTTTAGTGGGTTTTCCGGCTGGAGAGAGTGCTGGGGGAGGGAGATCGTTTGCGTTCGCGTGAGCGGACAAGTTCATGCCCGCCAAGGCGCGTGTTACCGAAGCATCTCCATCTCGAGGGTCATACGAGTGTTGTGAAGCTGCTGCGGAGGAGACTGCGGAAGGCACAGGTGAAGGGGAAGGTGGAGTCATGTGCGGTGGATCGGCAGGTGAAGACTTGAAGAATGAAGGGTGGGACACGAAATTCTCCGTCCCCGATCGATAGCTCACAAGCTGCTAAGCAAAGTGATTTCGACGGTAAAGATCAAGAAGCACTGAGGTGAGGTGGGAAAAGAGAAAAAAAGGTGTGGTCTGTGGTCTTTGGCCTGAGGCAGAGTGAAAAGGTAACGACAAAGGATCTCCGAACACGCGCAAGGGAAGCCCTCGACGAGAGGAACCTCTAGGGTATATAATGAAGTGACAAAGAATAAAATGAAAAAGAGAAAAGCAAGTGGGAAGATAAATTTGGCGATGTTCACTTTGAAATACCAGCGAGCTTTTTTTTTGTATGGGGAATACGGGGGAAGCAGTAGACATTGTACAAGATTGTAATATTACTCTCATTGGAATAATGGTGTAATTCTAATACTACAAGTATAAAATAAATTACAGCATAGAAAAAAGAATGTGGGAACTGCAACGGTACGAGGTTACTTTCAACCTTGGAAAGATTATTAATGCTCACTCAGCTCCCGGTGTCCGCGGGTACTTTGCTCCAGGGCTGTCTAGGCGATTCCGGCCTTGACTTATAGGGCTACATATGCAGACGGTGAGTCCGGCGCTGTGAGACTCTGCAGGTGGTATGACCTTTTTCGAGTAGTAATTAGCAATATAATCTAATGTTATATATATTTTTGTACATATAAAGAATTAGATCATCCCATTGATCAAAGAACATATAGCATATATAGTACAATAGGAGTAGAAAATTTAGCAGGATCCCACATTTTGGTGAGAGATTTAATTGTAATAAAAAAGTGCAAAAGATCGTACCCCTGGGTAATAAGATGTAATCCCATATGTAATCAAAAGTAATCAAGTAACACATAACAGAGTAATTGTACCCGGCCAGGTTTTTTTCATCGGATCCCTGGAACGGGGTCTTCCGTAAAGATTAAGCAATCAGAGCTAAGTTACTAAGTTCCCTTTGGTAGTTATTACCAGTTTAACTACTGCTTAAATGACGTTGTTTGAGTGACGTCGACTCGAACTTATACTCGAAGGGGAATAAGTGTAATGTTGATAATATTGATAATATTATTATATTCTTTGTAACAGGTAATAATATTATTGCATGTCTAATGAGCTTTGATACTTCCGCCACCACATTGACATTGGCACCTGAGGCTGTGCAAGTCTGCAAAATAATTTACAATGTGATTCGACCAGGCCCCGCACCAGCCAACGCGCTGGGAGCGCCGTGTGGCGGTTGCATACAAAAGTATCGGAGGTTATGAAATGTTTGAGGAGTATAGCGTACACCTAATGATCCATTATTAATGAATTTCTCCATTTAATTGGCGGAACTGATCTGTTGATCTATTAGCCGGGAATATGGATATTTGGACGTGCTTTATTGCTCTGTCCGGTAGGTGGGGGATTATCATTTATTCCATATTCGTACAATAGCGATGTAGCCAACTCCAATCTCCAATTCCACCTACAATACTGTAGTTGTAGGAAGTATTCAGATCCTGTACTATGTCATCATGAAACCTTCCAAGGTTGCTCTTCAGGACACTGTCCTCCAGCATATACGGTGTAAAAAATCATAATTCCGCTTTTGACCAATTGTCAGATACCTCCGTTTATACCCGTGCTCACTCGCTCTCCAACTACCGAATCAAAGCAGCAACGAAGACATAGACGATCGCTACTCCCTACGTAACTGTCCGTCAATCATGCACACCTCCCTATCGGGCTCGTGGAGACTGCGTGGGGACTTTGAAGTCACCCGCAGGACATATGTCCACGATAGCAATACCATTGTAGAGGGTTCCGCTATCTAGCGTCATTCGGATAGATGACGGCATTTATGGGTTGATCAACAACGTATTGATTCTACCGAGCGAGTGAAATATTGTAGACAGAACCCATTTCGAATCATAGATTGCATTAAAGCAGTTGAACTCGAGCCTATCAGATCAGCAAGCGTCTACAACGTATATTTCACACGGCTTCTCTAGTGTGCGTTCACCGTCTCTTCGGCTCCGATTTCCCATGTGGGGATTTCCCAAACGCTTAGTGTCTGGGATTTACGGATTTTCACTAAGCATGCACAATATTGTAAGAGTGAGCTTCGCGCGAGGCCCTCTGCCGAGACAATACCAGGGTAATCTCGCTTTTGTTTATTTTACCCCGGATTATTCTCTGTCTCCGTGATTTTCTGACCTCGGCATACGATAAAGAATAGATTGTAATAACCACAAAGTATAAAACACACAATTCTCACGTGGTAAAGCAAAAACGGCCCATCTCACAGCCGTTTAGAAGTAATTGAAACAGAAACAGATACAGAACAGAAACTACGAGGGATTTTCACTCACCAATCACAACCCTAACTTGAACCCATCTTAATTTCCTCCAACGTTCTCCGTACATTGATCCCGGTATTTATTGATTTAAATCTCTTATTTGCATATCAATCGATAGGCCTTCAGTCTTGTACAACTCAGTATAAGCCCCCTTACCCCTCTCCATTCCTCCAGTGTAGTCAGATGCCCCGTATACTTATAGTACATGTAGGTATAGTATCATGCGGGCGTATAGAATCTAATTCCCATTCGAGCTGCATCTTGACCGCCAGTTTGATTGACTTTGGCCGTTTAATCTATACATGTGAATAATCTGAGTGGTCTGAATCCATGGATGGTCTGAATGGTCTGACCTTCAGATAAGCTGTACATTGTACTTGCTTTGCTGGAGCTTCTGCATCTCGCATACTAAATCATGTGGGAATGAATCCCAGTCCGATTTGGACTATCAGTGGATGGAAAACAGCACACAACGAGCCTGACACGGTACTTTCTGTCTTGTGTGGATAGCTGTGTGTACAAGGTTTAGTAATAACATCGTAAAATGCATGCACGTCGAAGGTGTGTCTGTGCTCAAGCCAAGCCATGCAGGTTGGAGCTGATCAAGATGAGCTGGAATCCTTGTTTTTTCATCCTTCTGCTTTGTGTAGATTTGCTTTTTTTTATATGCAATTGATACACAAATTCTGGCATATGATCTATCTTGTCTTGCGAGACGACGATGTAGAGCCTATCAGTTTCTCGGTTCAGCATGCACAAGCCGCAGGCCGATTTGCAAACCGCTTGGCGTTGGTCATAGCTTTCTCAATAAAGGTCAGGACTATAGCTTTAGCTGTAGGTCTAGTTTCTGGTGTGGGCTGCGGCATTTTTTGTATCGAATTATTTATACACCAGGACCATCGCTATAGATACAAAAACTTGATATTGCAGTGAGACAATTGGCTTAGGGATTGCGTTATGATCAACTCCGACTCTTCCCGTTGATCTTATATGGATAACAGTAGCATGCAGTCGATCTTCTTGGTTGATAAGACCCATAACCAAACTGAGCTATTGGCGGGCCGACCCCCGAGAGACTCTGCCTACCCGGAGGGGCGCCGGTATGCCACGTGGGCAGGAAACCCATCTCATTGACCACACTTCAATAGCGGTATGAACGCCCATATCTTGGCTTGTGTGCGCCAGTAATCCTTTTAAATGTGTTGTTATGCAGTCGTTCACAAAGCTCGACGGGTGACACTGCGGTGTGCGCTCAATTGCAGTCACGTCGCTCTCGTGGGACATCCCTTTGAATCGTTGGTCTCGATAGGTCTAAGCGGTCAGGCAGGGTAGCCTGTTCCTTGTACACTTCCCGGCCTGTTTTCTTGGCGAACGCGAACACGCGGGATAGTTCGCTAGATATCATGATAGAACTTGAGTCTGCTACCAGATCAGAATAACAAGTCAACAACAAGGCAGCATGCCTCAAAAAAATGCACGTACCACGAACTGCTCCAGCGATTCTTCGAATAGCTCGTTGTTCACGCCAACACCGCCGGTATGTTCAGTCGGGGAAAGGGGGTTTTTGACAACTGATTCGGGCCATTAGCAACAAGTATCTGCCAGGTACACCGAATCCACGTACCATATTCCACAAATAGATTGATGTAGATCTGCTGCAGGGCAATGCGCATGCTGGGACTCTTGAGGTCCGTCAGCATCACGAACTTGGTGTTCGTCGGCGTCTCGTAGTAGTGAAGCTTGTACTGGCTGGTAGTGAACGACACGAAACTGTTGAGCAACACCCATTAGCATGTGCACAACCCCAAAACAGACTCTTGCAGGGGGGCTCACTTGTCATCTTCACCTCCTAGCTTGCGCACCATGTTGCGCAGGGAGAATACCGTGCCAAAAACCAGCTTTGAATCATCATCGCTCGATCGGACGGTTTGGCCGAGACCGGTCGGTGCTCCGGCTGTGTCTGATCGGGACTTCCCCACGATTGAGGTCGGGCGCGGAAGCCAGCGGCGCTTGTAGATGCATTCCGCTGGAGGAATTAGTATGATATTCTTCCTTCTGTCATGGACAATTTGTAATTACCGTGCCTATCAAAGATGTAGAATGAGTAAACGACCATTGTGTAATGTGACCAAAAGTCCCGTTGTGGTTGTTGTTCAGGAGAAGCTGACGGGGGCGGTGAAATTCGATTATCGATAAACAATATCAAAAAGGAGCTGCCTGGAACTTTTTTTTGTCGATTTTGACAGAGTCCTCTGTATACTATTTATTATTCATGATTTTATTCTATTTTTCTTTCTTGCTCTGGCCACATCTTCAGGCCTCGTAAGGCTGACAAGCCCGCATCTCACGTTATCAAAATCCCCCGCTCAAACTTCCCTCCTTTACCCCACACCAGCACAGCGCATTCAATGGATGAAAATGCAGACGTCCCGGTGTCGGATTTCTCCGACTCTATTGACTCGGGTGTGAGCGTATTGCAGACGAGGACTGGGTGAGTTTCAACAACTGCGTATGATACATCTCATACTGATACTCTGCATAGATCTGCTGCATCATATGATAGTCCTCAGAGACACCGGAGGCGAAACCCTAGAGCAAGGCGTCCGGTGAAGGTCGGTTTCCCGCCGCCGTGACAGATCCAGAGAACTGATGTCGCGTAGGAAACACTGGACGCCCGCTCCTCGTATTACACCAGTCAAGATGATGGTACTGCTGAACATCGCATCAACCAATATGTGATTAAGCAGGAGATCGGACGTGGCTCGTTCGGCGCCGTTCATCTGGCAGCAGATCAATTCGGTAATGAATATGTAAGCCTTTCAGTCGAGGCCTTTGAGGATGTTCTTGCTAACGGGCTGCGTTTGGTTTCAGGCTGTCAAGGAATTCTCCAAGTCCAGGTTAAGGAAACGTGCGCAGTCGCATTTGCTGCGCAGACCCCGAGGCCCGAGACGGCCTGGTACGGATTTTAATTCGCCTTTGCATCGGCATCCTTCTGGAGATGATGAGAATGCACAGAATCCCTTGTATTTGATCAAGGAGGAGATTGCCATTATGAAGAAATTGAATCATGGCAATCTGGTCTCATTGATTGAAGTCTTGGATGATCCATCCGAAGATTCTCTGTATATGGTCATGGAGATGTGCAAGAAAGGTGTGATCATGAAGGTTGGGTTGGAAGAGAGGGCGGATCCCTATGATGATGAGCATTGTCGGTGCTGGTTCCGCGATTTGATCTTGGGGATCGAGTACCTGCATGCTCAAGGGATTGTCCATCGAGATATAAAACCAGACAATTGTTTGGTCACAAACGACGATGTGTTGAAGGTGGTCGATTTTGGTGTCTCGGAGATGTTCGAAAAAGACTCAAACATGTTCACTGCCAAGTCAGCTGGATCACCAGCATTTCTTCCGCCAGAGCTGTGCGTCGTCAAGCACGGTGATGTGTCAGGAAAGGCGACAGATATATGGTCCATGGGTGTGACGCTGTATTGTCTTCGATATGGAAAGCTGCCATTCGAGAAGCATAACATTTTCGAGTTGTACGATAGTATCAGAGAAGATCCTCTTGTCTGTGAAGACGAGGAGGATGAGGGATTCAAGGACCTGATGAATCGCATTTTGGAGAAGGATCCGGAGAAGCGGATCGATATGTTTGGCTTACGGGTAAGTCAGTTGTAGTTAGACTGCTCGTCAACGCTGACCAAATGCAACAGGAACACCCTTGGGTAACAAAGAATGGGACAGATCCTCTGCTATCATTCGAGGAAAATACGTCGCAAATCATTGCACCACCCACAGAAGAAGAGCTGGACCGCGCTATCACAAAAAACATGGGCCATCTCATGACCGTGGTACGCATCGAGATTCCACCTACCAGAGCCTCCCGTTAACAAGCTGCAGATGAAAGCCGTCAAGAAATTCAAACGACTGACAGATCCCACGAAGGCTCAAACCCCTCAAACTCCCATGGAGAGCATCCTCGGCGGTGAAGGGTCCTATTTCGTCGAACCCCCAATGGAAATGGACCCAGACGAGCCCTTCCCAGCAGTTGGCGAGGCACCCCATGGCAGCAGTCTACGCGCAGGCGTACGCAAAGTCTTCAGACATCCATTCGCCGCGTTCCGTGACCACGGCGCCCCAGGCTCCAGCGACTCAGCCAGCATCTCATCGAGACCCGAGCACAGTGCTAACAGCAGCCAGCGACCCAGCGGCGTCTTCGAGGAGGGCTCAGACTCGCCATTAGGCCACGCATCCCCTTACATCCCCTCACGCACAAGCTCAGCAACAACAAAGCGCAGCATGGAAGGTACAAGGGGCCATGCGCGGGATCCTCTAGAGGAAGAATTCCCATACCTTTTCATCGGCCCGTCGACATATACAGGCTCCCAGGAACCGGAAGTTGAAATGAGCGACGAGCCCGCTTCCGTCTTTGAAGAACCAGACACCCTCGATGCAGAGCCTGAGCAATTTGTCAGCGAATCGCCCGGCGCTGCAGAATTCAACATATATGAAACGGCCTATAGGTCTGAGCTCGAGCGCATCAAGCAGAGTCAAAAAGACAAAGACCGCAACACCGGCCCGAAGGTCTATCTGACGCGCCGCGTTGAGAACAAAGACGAGGTGATGAAGCTGGCCAAGGAGAAGGCCTTGGATCTGCAGATCGGTCAGCGGTTCACCTTTGCTCCCAGCAGGACAGCGTCGTCGATCGGGTCGGCGGTTAGTGCGCTGCGCTCGCAGATGTTGCAGAAGAGGCAGGCGGAGCAGGTCGGCGAGGCTGCTACTGTTGGTGATGCGGCTGGTGGGCAGGATCATCAGCCTCATCTTCATCCCCCGTCTGTCACTTCGCAGGGGATTCCTGGGCCCGAGCCTTCATCGCTTGAGGCGACAGGTGTGTCGTCTGCTTCGGGTGAGGATTCGAAGTCTCACTTGCGACGGCTTCTTGATCGTGGGAACGAGTAGGAAATGTTTGGCTTATTTTTCCTATACTAAATCGAGGGCCTGTCACGTACATCTCAGTTTTGAACATTTGCATATCATACATATAAGGCGAAGGGAAACCATTTTGTTGAGAGCTCCACAAGCCTCCCTAGACCCCGTATGTTAGGGTTTTTGGCCTAGTTGGGAAATTTAGTCTTTTTTCCCGGCCACTCGTTGCGAACTCTGGCAATCTTCACACGCTCTGATTAACGGCTTCGACGCTCTGAACATGCAAGCCGATTAAATAGCTTAGTGAATTTCTCATGCCGAGTCTGCACCTGGGGCTCCCCTTTCGGTTTCATCCGGCCTATACAGATCTAAAGCTCTAGTAAGGCCAATCTACTACCAATACGTCTCTATCATTTTTCGTCTTAGTATACGAGATCTCCCCTTCTGAGGAAACTCAAGATCACAGTGACGCTACGTGGATCCCACAGAGGGCTAGAACAGTAAGAGGGCATGGGTGTGGTGAGTTCAAGGTTTCACCTAGCCTAGTGGCCATTTCGGCAGTGGTCACACGCATCACTTGTAGGGTGCTCTCATGGTCTTTCACAGTTCTAGACTCACGCTTACATAAATCAAAGATCCAAAGGAATCTTTTACTGAGAAAACATCATGGCGCGTTGGTAGTCGGGGAGAACGGTAAAGCAGGATGAAGTTGTTTGTTTCTTTCGAGATTTAAGCTATATACCAATAAGCTTTTATGCGATAGCTTTTCTTCGCATTATTTTTGAGACTCAGATAAAGAGATTGAGATAGAGACCTGGCTTCTCTTCTATTAATGGGTCTGGGATCAAAGCCACGGACTTGGAGTAACCAGACTTTGAAGACCATCCCTGTCTGTGATTATGTATTCGAATAAGTGCATTCATATCTGGGGACGGCGTTACACAATTGAATTCCCACTTAGAGTTACTTGGATCATCCTTGGTGGTTGGTCATATAGGCAATATTTCATCCAGGTCTGGCTTGGATTGAAGGTGCATGCATTGAATGACCAATCTTAAATGTCCGCAAGGTCAAAAGTCAAATGTCAGATGAATACGAATATGAATATGAATGTAGGTAGAATAGATATTCTAAGTCATTATTAAGCCCAAGGCAAGGAATGTAAGGCATCTCTGTAAGAGATCGTCGAGAATAGAAAGCAAAAGCCAAACCAAAAGGCAGAAAACCAACTCAACACATCGAAAACAGAAAGCGAAATGTGATAAAATACAAGATAAGCCCTTGGAATCTATAGCTCAAAGGACCGCGCCATGCTGTAGCATTAGACATCAATCATCATCAAATGCGCACGCTAACGCTAGACATTGGCGTAAGAAGGAAAGAAGAAAAGCATCATTAAGCAAACGGAAAAGGAGCCGACAGGCGAAATAGAACAGAATAGATGCGAGGCGTGGAGGGGCATCAGTTGGCATGAGGACGGGCTTTGGCTTCACGATAAGCCAGCCCTAGACGAGAGCGAGAGCAGGAAACAAAAATGACTCGCTGATTCAAATCGAAAATAAAAAGCCGTTATCTTCATCGAACGTTGTCGTGGCATCAATAGTTGTATGAAAGTCACTGTCACAAAAAGAAAAAGAGGTCCCCAATCGCGTGTCTGTAAGAAGATGTCTGCCGAAAAGAGAAGAAGACCAGACCTGGATTGTGATTGTGAGTGTCAAAGAAAGTGGAATGTCGAAAATCGCTTCGCTTGAAGAGAGAGAAACCGCACAACAAACAAACATGAAAACGCTGTCTATTGTTCAAAAGGACTTGATCATTCAATCATAGCGCAAAAGCATCGGGAATAGAAAACGATATAAAAAATAACTCTCAGATATCAATGGTCATCGCGGCGGTTTTTCCGAAGGCGTACTCATGCGTCCCTCGTACGGACCGGGCTGATCAGGCCGGCTAGTAACCGAGTCGCGGCGGTCACTGTCCGACGGCGAGAAGCGATCCGGTGGGAAATTGTACGCCCGCTCGGCGGGGCTACTGATAGCGAGTCTGGGGAACGCGTCTGGGGGTCCGAGCTGCAGCGCATGGGGTGATGGGAGGGGATGAACCATTTCCGTGGGCCGGGGGAGCTCACGCATGTTGGAGCCCAAGTTGCGAGGTGGGATGTCGCGGCGGTCTTCTGCCGGAGCGGGAATTGAGCGCATGGCCGAGTCGTAGAGCATTGGGCTTGGGGCTTGGGTTGGGGCTGATGGCTTTTGGTGGAAGCTTGGTGCAGATGGGAATGAGGTGTTTGATGGACCTTGACTTGGGCCTGGGCCTGGGCCTGCGGGACTGGTTGGCGAGGGGGGATCTTCAGTCGACCTGAGCCGGAGCGGCGGGGAGCTGGGTAGGGCTCGCCGCGGGCTTCGGCTAGAAGTTTGCGCCGCTCGGTCTCTGCTTTGCTGGGGCGTCCTCGTTTGCGGGGTGGTTCGCCGGTGTCTAGTCTTGGAGAGAGCTGGGCTGATGCGCCGCTTTCGCTGCTGTAAGAGGCTGTGCTGGCTGGTGGACCGGTGCTTGCTGGTGGCCGAGGCTGAATTGCGCGCGGTACTGGTTTGTCGGATGGGTAAAATGGCCGCTTGCGCATGCTTGGGTCCATTGGGGTTGGTGGGCCGGTCATATCGAATCGTGGTGGAAATGGAGCCACTGGATGTGAAGGTTGCGCGGGCTGTTGCACCATGTTGAGATAAGCCGTTTTGCATGAGCTGAGTGAACGGCCTTAACCGGGCAAGAGTTAGCGCCATGATATCAGGCTTTTTTTAGATTTTTGGCTTTTAATCCGGCAATTGGAATTGATACCTTGAGGGAGGGGGATATGCTCCCAATTCGGAGTTATCCCATATTCTTTAATCATGCGAACTAGATAACTAGAGGGAAATCCAGCTTTCTTGAGGATCTCAGTGAGTAGAGTGTACTGGGAGTTTGGTTAGCATTAAATTGATATTCGAGCACATACAACTTACCTTGTCGTCCTCAGTCCATGGCCTATCAGATTGGTTCGACATATCCAGACCATGGAAGCGAATTTTAGCTTCCCTCTTTTCCCCCAGAAAAGAAAAGAACAACAGTAAAGAAAGGAATAAGAAAGGAAACGTCCAAAAAAAACAAACAAAGCCTCCCAGATGGTCCTGGAAAAAAGAAAAGGACAAGAGCGAACGACAATTGAAGGTCATACACAGTTTGAGGTCGATAGTTCCCTCAGAAAGACAACACTAGAGGGTAAAAAAGAAATCAATAAAACAATCTAAACACGCGCAGAGAACGAGAGAAGGTCTCTTATGTCCCCATATCCTCCCGGACACGAAACAAAAGGGATGACAGGAAAAACGAACGATATGACAATTGAAGGCTTGATAGCCAAAGAAAATGAAAAAAGAGCAGTAGAATAAAACTCCATTCAAAAAAAAATACCCTAAGATCCCTTGTATTTTTTTTTTTTTTTTTTTCCTTGGGGGGGGATTTTTTTGCAGGAAGATTTTCTGGCCAAACGACTTCAGCAGCCGGGATCGCGCAGGAGACCAGCGTTCGGGAGGAAAGCTGCAGGGTCGATGGAGTCTTACCAGACAGTACGATATGTAAAGTACTTAAGATATTACCCTTTTACCATTTACTAGACAGGTGTACTAGTCAAGAAGGAATAGAGGTTTCAGCCGGATACAGTTTCATCTTTTTTTCCAGAAAAGTTTTGAAGAACGAGAAGGCAAAATTACCACTAAGAAAAAACCACCGGGAAGCGGGGAGTTTTCTGGATTTCTGCTCCAAAAGTACGATCAGTACTTAGTACGATCGAGGGGTTGAGTGGGGGGCCTGCATGGAATGGAGTATGGGCAATATTTCAGATTTTATTTTGCTGGCATAAGGTAGTATATCGAACTGCATATATATCACTAGTATAGAGAGAAGGGGCTTAGTTTCGCATTTGGGAAACGGTTGGCCCTGGCAGTCCCAGAACCAAGGGACAAGTAAGAAAGCGTTGTTTTTTATTTATTTTTATGTTTTATTTCCTTTTTTTCGGTGGTTTTTGGGTTTTCTAGTCTTTTTTTATTTATTTTCCGGTGGTTTTAGTGGTTTTAGTGGATTTAGTGGATTTTAGTGTCCTGATTTTAGTTTCATCCTTTCTTTTTCGGTAAACTGTGGGCATTCGTGGATCTCAGGATATATTCTGATAGGCTCCAAGAGTGCCCCAGGAAACTGGGTCGCCTGTGAGCAAAGTGATTTTGTTTGAAGCTAACCTCAGGGGCGGTTAGAGTGGAAGTTAACGGACGATCGTAAGGAATAATAAACAAAACAATGCGTGTCTGTCATGCAGCGGTCTTGATGAAGATACAGAACGATGGCCCAGTAGATATGATCCAACGGACTCCGCTGGAGTGCATTCATCGATGCAGGGTTAAGTAATACTGTAATTGAATGATCAACAGGGGAAGAGAAAGAGGTGAGGTTTAGATAATAAGTATAGATTGGTAGGTTGTTGAGATAGAGATATATCTACAATGGCCTCAGGCATAGTTAGGGTTATCTTTGAATGTACCATGGATTACCACTACACTATCACTACTCTGTACATATATAGACTACATACGTTGTATGTATGAACTATACAATAGATGGTTATAGGTCAGGATCATGGATGACAACCTCAAAATCTAGTAATCTAATACTAATATTAGTTATACTACACTAACCATATTGTCTATCATATAATATAATACTGTACCGCACAGACTAAAAGTTTACATGCAGACACGCTTTGGTTTTTGTTTCTTCTCATCCAATCGATTTCTCCGACATCAAACTGCAATGTCACATTTGCATATGCATTAGTTTTTTTGGATACATTGCTCTCTGGTTGCCCCCTTCACTGCCCCTTTTCTTACTTGACTTCAATGCTGACTTCTAAAAAGGGTCCTTATGCCATGAGATGACGTTAGGGTTGACACCCCTAAGAACCTTCCCTCGAAGTCAGGCATAAAAGAATCACCAGGCCCATGACTCCAATGAACATGCTCTCATTGAGATTTTAGATGTTAAACAAAGAGTCAGAGTTGAACACAATACTATTATCATGATTTGAGTGGCTTCCAGTTGCTGCTATAACCATGTCTGGTTTGACCGATGGATTGATATCCAAATGCCCCATGCTCAGATGGAAAAGATCACGGCTGAGGGCGGTGAGAGCGAACGCGAAATAACAATAGCTTCGGTTTGAATCAAATTAGGCCAATTTTTTCTTTTTTATCAATGAGATTGTTCTTACCGCTTCGGACCCCTTGATTCCCCGAGGACTGGCAGAATCCCATCGTATCTTCTCTCTTCTTCATTCTCCAATTTCTCTCATTCAACCATTTCGTAGTCCGTGTCGTCATGTCTGTCCATGACCACGCGGACTCTGACGACCTGAACATGGAGTCGCCCTCGATAAAGAGCCAACCTGAAGCGTTGAAAAATGGCGACTCGCGTTCGCGTACCTCCCGATCACCTCTCCCGAAGAAGGAACCCTCCCCAACCTCCGACACCTCCGGCAACATGAAGGATAGCCTTGAGATCAAGCAAGAATCCCAACGGCCCAAGCTATCTCGCAGCTCTTCGCAAGTGTCACGTCCGCCGCCGCTGTACACACACCTGCCGGATAGCACCCAAGATGCGCTCGCCACGTTCGAGCAGATTCCCAGTTGCATATACGCCAACAAATACATGGGATACACCGAACTGGCGATGGAATGCGATTGCGCTGAAGAGTGGGGTAAGTTTGAACTTCGTGTACTCTCCGTTCCGTGTCTCTGCAGTTTTAGATTCTGTTCTACGCAATTCCGCGTGAGCCAATTCCGAGAGCATCGCACTGATTCATAACGCGTAGAACCGAAGATCGGCCAAAACCTAGCGTGTGGCGAAGACTCCGATTGTATCAACCGCGCTACCAAGATCGAATGTGCGGGCGACTGCGGCTGCGGCTCCGATTGTCAAAACCAGCGTTTCCAGAAGGGCCAGTTTGCTTCTGTGGCGGTCATCAAAACCGAGAAGAAGGGGTTCGGGTTGCGCGCGGAAACAAATCTCAATGAAGGCGATCTGATATACGAATATGTTGGGGAGGTCGTGGCGGAACAGCAATTTCGGAAGCGCATGAGGCAGTATGATGAGGATGGCATCAAGCACTTCTACTTCATGTCCTTGAGCACGGGTGAATTCGTTGATGCGACCAAACGCGGTAACCTCGGACGTTTTTGCAATCACTCTTGCAATCCTAATTGCTTTGTCGACAAGTGGGTTGTGGGCGAGAAGTTGCGCATGGGCATCTTCGCCGAGCGTGCCATCCAAGCTGGTGAAGAACTGGTCTTCAACTACAATGTCGACCGCTACGGCGCGGATCCTCAGCCTTGCTATTGTGGAGAGCCGATGTGCACGGGTTTCATTGGTGGGCGCACGCAAACTGAGCGTGCGACTAAGCTGTCCAATGCAACCATGGAGGCCTTGGGTATCGATGACGATGAAGATAGCTGGGATACCGTGGTGGCGAAGAGACCGAAGAAGCAGAAGCTGGGCGAGGATGACGATGACTATGTGGACAAAGTGCAGCCCAAGTCGTTGGACGAGGACAGTGTCACCAAGGTCATGGCGGCTCTTGTGCAGTGTCAAGAGAAATGGATCGCTGTCAAATTGCTGGGCCGTATTCAACGGTGTGAGGATGAGCGCGTGCGCAATCGCGTGGTCAGGATGCACGGATACCAGATTCTCAACTCGCAGCTCGCTCAATGGAAGGAAGACACGAATGTGGTGCTGCAGATCATGAACATCCTGGACGGATTCCCTCGACTGACGCGAAACAAAATCCAAGATTCCAAGATTGAAGCGAATATTCAACCGCTGACAACTTGTGATGATGAACGCGTGGCAAAAAAAGCGGCTGCTTTGCTCGCAAGCTGGGCTGGGCTGGAAGTCGCGTACCGAATTCCTCGTATGAAGCGTGGCAAGGATGCGAAGCACGCGGTCAACCAGTTCGAGCGCCGCGAGACTGGAGGCCAGCAGCGCCAGCGATCTCCGACGCGCTCCCCGTCTCCTGTTTACGACGCTCCGCGAGGACCGGCGCAGCAACGAAGAGACCGAGGTCCTCAGCGTGGACCCAGACAACAAAACCGCCGTGGCCCTCGGCCATTGCCTGAGGGATGGTTTACTGCAGAGTCGGAGGGCCGCACGTACTATTATTCTGCTTCTGGAAAAACAACTTGGGAGCGGCCGACTGTGCCTGCAACCCCAACCACTCCTGCGCCAGGGCAGCATTCGAAAGTCAAGCAGAACCTGGCATTGCAGAACATCATTGATGGAATTATGAATGCTCAGGAGGAAACACCCTCCGAGCATAAGACCGATACACCGGCTACGCCTCAGCCTGCTGATCTGCCGGAGAAAAAGAGCAAGGATGGGGAGAAGTGGAGGAAGTATCCATTGGAGAAACAGAAGAAAATCTACGAGAATACTGTGCGTATTGATTCAGAATGTGGTGCACATGCATTGGACTAACGAAACACAGCTTTTCCCTCACATCAAGTCTGTTGTCGACCAGTACAAACACAAAATTCCGAAGGACGACCTAAAGCGATTTGCTAAGGAGGTGAGAGCCCAGTGTCCGCTTTTCATCTTCCTTTCAGATCCGAATATGCTAACTCGTTGATAGACTGCCAAAAAGCTTGTTGAAAGTGACTACAAAAAGAACCGCGTAACGGATCCCACCCGGATCAGCGGCAAGCACCAGCAAACCGTCAAAAGCTACTGCAAGACCTTCTTCGACAAGGCGGCGAGCAAATACGAGACTCGCGAGAAGCGCAAGACCGAAAAGTCAGCAGAGGCAACTCCAGTCGCCGACGCAGACACCCACATGTCCGTCGAAGAAACTACCGCCACCACCTCGCCCTATGCCGCAGACGACGACGACGCCGCCTCCCTCAAGCGCAAGCGCGAGGACCCCATGAACGTTGACGGCGCAGACAACGGCGGCAGCTCACCATCCAAACGACAGAAATCCACACCTCCCCCGCCACCCCCTCCTCCCCCTCCAGCAGCAGAAAAATCCCAAGACGACGGCGACGGCGACACCAGCATGGCAAACGCGGAAGACCCGTCTCCCCCGAAAGACTCCTACGATGTCAATATGGAGGAAACGGAGACACCGAGCCAAAACCCCCAGATCAGCATCGAGGGATAGGCGAGAATTTCTATTGCATTAATACCCAAAAGCGAGGACGAGCAGGGATGAGATGAATCAGTGTGTTACTTATGCTTCTACCGTGTCTTTTTCTTGACATTTATTTTTGTGCTTTTTTTGCTTTCTATGTCAATACCCCGAGCCGCAGTGCCCAGTGCCACTATCATAGTTTGCATCGATTTGATTCGGCTTTTAGCTTCTCACTTTACCCGTGTACATTTGGTGTTCGAGTATCATACATAGCGAATAATATCAGAGCTTGAGCTTGATCTACCATTTCTGCGTCTATATTGACATCGATATTGAGATCAATAAGAAATCCATATCTCGATCTACATCTTACCGAAGCACTTCCTCACTCACTACATACACCCAAGAAATCCCAGCCTCACCAGGGTGGGGGGAAAAAAGATCAGGTCATAACCACAAAATCAAATCATTCCAGCGTGAAAATAAGAAGAACCCTAAATCGAGAATCTAAATCTAATAGAAACTCTCCACAATACTGTCCTTATTCACACCCGCCGCGCCAGCATTCTCACCAAGACGGAACACAGACTCCACAACACTAAGCTCGGTAGCGGTAGTGTCGAGACCGGTAATGGCGAGCCAGTCGTTGACGACCATGCCGGCGCCGACGACCGGCGAACCGCGGTTAACACTACCAGCGACGAGAGGCACCTGCAGCAGCGAGGAGAGCTCGTCCTGGT
This sequence comes from Penicillium soppii, assembly GCF_028829465.1. Taxonomy (NCBI): domain Eukaryota; kingdom Fungi; phylum Ascomycota; class Eurotiomycetes; order Eurotiales; family Aspergillaceae; genus Penicillium; species Penicillium soppii. The sequence goes on from NW_026643234.1 coordinate 3,168,279, forward strand.
CGCGGATAGAGGTCTTGGGGTGCACGATGCCGCCGGAGTTGGAGAGGGCCATGTACGAGCCTGTGAGGACGTTGTCGGCGACTGTTTGGCGGAAGACTTCTACGCCGAGGACGTCGGCGATGCTGTTGAAATTAGCGGGGAGTTCTTCTTTTTTGGGGGTTTGAGATTTGGGGTTTCTCGGTCTTGGGCGGGCTTACATCTCCTCGGTTTCACGCTCCAGATCCGGGTGCACGATTGCGACGTGGTCGTTGCAACAGATAACGTTTCCGAGTGCTGAGAGGCGCTCTTCTATGCGTTGGATCTTCACCGTGTCTGGCAGTGTGTTGCGCAGATGTTGCAGTTCTTGGTCTGTGGTTGTGGTGGGGACGAGGAGACCTTTGCGGTTACTGGATTTTGTTAAGTTTGTCTTCTTTTGGCGGTGCTTTGCGGGTTCACTTACCCGACGACTAGACGACCGACGATGCGGGTGCCGGCGATGGTTGCGTGGCAGATGGGGATGACATCTTGGAGTTCGGATTCGAAGACACTGGGTTTGGGTTAGTTGTGTTTGTTCTCGTTTGTTTCTGGGAGATTGGTATGGCATGGTGTATATCGGTTTGCACACCGCTGCTTATTCCATTGCTTCCATCGAAGTCTGAACGCACCTGTAGAAGTTCTCCGAGCCACCGACTGCAACGATGGCGTAGGCGTTTGTCAGGCAGGAGAAAACACCGACCCTGAAGGTGAACTGTTAGTTTTTGTTGTTATGTTCCCGATATTCCTGTTCCACTCACTCGTTCGAGTTCTCGAATTGCGCGCGGACAGCCATCTTTTTAGAATTGGAGAGTGGTGTCTAGAGAAATCCTGGTGAGAGCGGGGTAAAGAAGCGCGGAGCTAGCGCAGTGACGAGGCTGAGAGAGAAAAGAGTAGCAAAGTAAAGACAAATATATTCCAATGACTTTGAATTCTTTGCAGAAAGGTCGAAGAGATAAATAATTGAGAGACGTGCGATAAAAAAAGAAGAAAGCTCGGACCAATCAGAGGAAGCGCTCGTTTTGCCCCGCAGGAGCCGCAGAGGCGAGAAGAGGTGGGTTGAGATTGGGTACTGATACTTACAGTACCATATTAATTTATATAGTAAATTAAGTACTGCTACCTCGTTTTCACTGACTCATTCTGTCTCTTGATGATTCATTTCACTAGTTCAACGTCTATCAAGAGAGTCATCTTGTATATTCTACGTGATGTGGATATTTCCAATACTCCGTGGCAATGCTCTTGTTGTATGGTCTTGTATGGATGTTCAGAGATTTATTCGATTTGAACCCTACATACGTACACAAGTATTGTATCACTAATTCCTTCTATAAAATTATACCTATCCTCTTCTCTCTCACACATAATGCTCAATTTTTAATTCATCTATATGCTTGACTGATCTCTACCTCAGGTCACTTTCAATACATCTAGACTGTCGAGAATCTTTGATTGCCCTGAACACCTCAAGTGTACGAAGAATCATCATCATCATGATATGTTCATCCCAAAGCCAAGATGACTTGGTTTTGAATCTCAATTACTGAGGATCATCAGCTGAAATCAATTAATCAGACAACTAAGGTCAGTATGAAGATGCAACAATTCGCTGCTATAGACTGCCATGTTACTCAGCTCTTTCTAAACAACACTTTCTAGACGGCAGCAACCTCATCAACATAGCCTGTCACTTGTGTCTCATTCCTCTATAACCTCAATCAACGGGGAATTTTTATCAAATGATCACTACTGTGGCTTGTGGAACAAGTGATTTGACAGGCATTTGGGGAAATAAGTCGTGCATCTGTCAATCCGACCGCCGCCGCCGAGAAGGATGAATGTCGAGCAGCCGTGTATGCAAGGCAAGCTGATCCATTGGAAGTCCAAGCGACATTCATCATGTGCGCAGCTGCAGTGCAATGCCCAAAATAAGCGTCGGGCCACCGCGCTCACGCAAATGGCAACCCTTCACGACATGCCTAAGAGGGCGACTCGATCAACCCGGTTCCTTCAGTAGGAAACGGCCACGGGCAACATTCAACGGAACTATGGACAAACTGGCAGGTGTGCTGACAGAGTAGCTATTCCTCTCAGGCTGGAAGTGGAATGCACCGCGACTCGAGCGGCATCATGCTAAACCATCAATCCTGAAGTCTTCTGGCTATTGCTCACAATCAGACAAGACAACGACTGGCCAATCACTGCGAGCAAGTCCTGCAAAGATGGGATTTGTGGTCACCGTCTGGAAGATATTGAATTTCCATTCGGTCATCACATGTTGCAGGTGGCCGGCAAAATCCCAGGAAGTGATTTTTCAACACCTGAAGCCTGCGCTGAAACATACCCATCTATCCAGTTGATTAAGTTTCTACTTTCATAGATATTCAAATCCTCGTACTCAATCGCCTCATACCAGACCGAAGATCTCGGACTGAAGATAGCCTTGGCGCCGTTGAGTTCACTTGCTGAACCCTCAACTCTTGAATCTACACCTCCACTCCAATTGCTCCTGCACTAGATCTTGTTACCTTTTCCCCTTCAGATACATGCTACTTCGAGTACGAATGCATATGGGTATTGAGTACGCCTGGCTTATCAACCAAGGTAAATGAGATTTTTCATTTTTCAAGAGGTATCAATACAAGGGAAGAACCCCTTTTCCTGCTTCAGAAACCTTGAACTTGATCGTTCTGAGCATTCAACGCCTGATCCTTCCGCCGGAAAACAGTGGTAACGAATACAAAATGTTTGAAGCCCGAAAACCGATTCTCGAACGTGATTTCCTCTCTCCTGGCCCTCGAGATCGAGGTCAGAATCGAATCATTGCTCTGTTGTTACTCCGACTTTGCACAGAAACCCGCTCCTCTCCCTTTCATTTCCCTCTCACATTTTCGTCCACTTTAGTCTTCCTCTTTCATCTTCGCCTCACTTCACCGAGGTCCTCGTAGAGAAGCTTTGAAGAACGGTCAAAAAGCCGTAAAGGAAAACCACGGAAAACATCCCTTTTCCGTCCCCTATATGAGTGGTTCTTCCGTTTTCATTCAACTCACCTCGCTAAGGTTCTCGGAGTTAAGAAAACGGTCAAACAATCGAGGAGCGCCCTCCAGTCAATTCATGACGCCGACGAGCTCCTGACGCTGTGGCCGGCATGGCGTATGGTGGATTCGGCGGTAGAGATAGCGCGAGTCATGCGCAAGTCATCATGGATAGGAACTGCAGCGTCGTGGTCTACAGCGTTCTGAGCCCTGCAAGAATGGGGAACGAAGTTGTTCTGAGGGTATGGACAGGTACAGCGAACATGTATCATTGTCACAAGAATGAGACATCGAGGAATGATCCCGGGGTCAATGAATGGTCACTTGAGACATAGCGTTCCTGACTTCAACGAGGACACCGGATTCTGGATACCCCCTCCACAAAGCGTCCGGTTGTCCGAATTACAAGCTTACATAGCGGCGAAGAATTTGAACAATCGCGAGCTTTACAAAAGACTCTCAAGCTCGCAACGTCGAGATACTAGTCGTCCGCCCCGAGGATTTGTCGTACACTCTGAATCTAAGCGACAAAATGGATCCAACGATCTATCAGTTCTGGAAGACCCCCGGATAAGTGCGCCCAGCCAGCTGACGCCGACACATGTGGGGAGGAATTTGCCGCGAAACGCAAGCTCAAATTAGCGCTGAAAAAGGAATATCGCAACACGACTCCAACAGACCTACTTCCACAACCGCTGGACCATCAACTGGACCAGCGAAGCTTCTTATTAGAATCAGGGAGAGATCGGTCAATAGCGGCTGGTCGTTGTAAAGACGTAGGCTCTCTTACTTAGTCCTCAGTATGGATTTACTATTGTTTGACTGTCTCGGTTTCTGATCGAATTGGTAGTCTTCACTTGCTATAATCTTATTCCTGCAGCCTTGACAAGTGAAATAGCAGAGCACAGTACTCGTCGGCTTTATTCTCACCAATATTTCAGTTTGGAATCAATCATGTACATATTTTGACTTCCGTCGTCTCTTTTGATCTTTCTTTAATGTTATTTTTTACAGCCTACATCCTGCATACAATACACTACATTCTACAAGATAAAGCAACTTAAACGAGAAACTTCATTCTCTCCGCCCTCCTCACAAACAAATCACAACCAACAACCCCGAGGGAGGCAGAATTAACTAAGTACATAAAGCGTGGTATCAAACGCGCGAAACGCTACATCGAGAAACTAATGGTACAAACGCAGCCTAATACCGACGCGGAGGGTGCGAGCCAGGCGGCGGCGGCGGGAAATACAAAGAGGGCGCGTGGCCCGGGGGCGGCGGATGGCCCGGAGCATGGCCGGGCTGGTGGGCAGGTGGGTGGCCAGCTTGGTGGCCCGGCGCGTGGCCTGGTGCATGGCCCGGAGGAGGAGGCAGATAGCCCGGCAGGGGCAATCGGGCGAAGTTGGAGCCCGGCGGAGGCGGCAGCTGCGGGGGACCGTTCATGGCGAAGGGGTCCGGGAGGCCCATGCCGCGGGCGGGGAGGAGACGCCGCGGCTGGGTGGGGGTTGGGCGGGGGAGGATGAAGGAGCGAGGGTCTGTTGGACCCAGGTGGACTTGGTGTTGGGGGACGATGCGCTGCATGGGATCTGTGCGCATCATTGGGAGGTGGGGGGTTGGTTCTGACAGAGCTGTATCTGCCAGGATGGAGAGGGCGCGGGGGTCGACGGGGACTTCGGCGGTCCCGTCGAAGTTGATGACTTTGCCGGATGCTTCGGCGTCGGTGATGAAGGTTGCTGCGTGCAGCATGCTTTCGAAGGTGTTGGTGGTGAAGGCGCGCAGAGCTTCTTCGTCTGTTTGTTCGGATGTCACAGAGAGGTTGCCCATACGGACTTTTTGGACAAATTCGTCCCAGCCTTCGGCTGCTGCGTCATAATCAATGGCGCCTTCTGGGTCCCTAACCGCTTCTGCGGTGAAGCCGCGCTCGACTTGGCGGATGGCTGTGTCGCCGTCACGGAAAAGGAATTGCTTCTCGGACTTTTCTGAATCGGATGTATCGGTCTGGTGATTGTTAGTTTGTTTTTCCTTGTAAAGCTTGGGATCCTCTTACCTCTGTGTGTTCATCGTCTTCGGCCACCCTGCGGCCTTGGATCAATGCCATCACTTTGCCCATCAACATTGTAACCATCTCTTCTTGGACTTCCTCAATCTTATGCTATTTGGGAATAATTAGAATAGTGTATCTCAGACAATTGCGTAAAAGCTTACCGCTGCAGAATCCTTGATAATATGAAGATCACCATCGCGCTTCCGAATTGTCAATGCAGACCTCCTCTTATGGTCAGCCGTCAATCTTGCGACTGCCTTGCGTTCATAATCATCCAGTTCCTGCTGGACTTGAGTAAACTCTGGACATTCCATGTGTGCGTTCTTGTCGCGAGCAAGCTTGTGCATATTCTGATCGGCAATTACGCTCAATGCAATCTGCTGGGCCTGGCCAACTTTCTTGAATAGGATAGATAGTTCTTCCTGGCGGGTTTTGAGCGGCTGGGATTCTGGAGTAGGTGATGGAGTCCGGCCACGCCAGTTTTCGGCGTCCCAGATTTCGTCCTCGATCTTCTTTCCACGCTTAATGATAGTAGTCTGCTTGGCTCGGCCACGTCCTCGGCCACCTCGAGCCTTGGCAACTGCCGGAGGTCGAATTGGGCCGACAAACCCACCGCGGCCTCCACGGCCACGACCCCGTCCTCGTCCTCGGCCGCGACCACCGCGAGTCCCACCACGTCCTCCACGGCCGCCTCGAGCAGAGGGTGGGTAGCCAGTTGAATCAAACTCCTCAGAAGGAATCGGGATATCCTCAGCGGATGTTTCATTTTGCGTATCAAGTTCCATGCCATTCTGCATGGGGCTTTCTGGGTTATCTTCGGGTTCAGTGTAATCGATTCGCACCTTTCGGTTAATATTTCCCTCGGGTTCCACTTCCGGAGTCTCATCTGGCATTTCAATCGACTTGCGCTTACGTGACAGTCGAGGTGAAGACACGGCACTGAGAGGTGCTTGTTCAAATTCGTCAAGTTTCGGGCTCGCTGCAGGAGTCTCCTCATCCTTCGCCTTAGTCGGTTCTGGAAAGGAGATCATGGGAATATCCAATTCACCGGCCAACTCATCAGCAGGCCCAAGTTGGGCTGCTGTAGGTGAGGCAGGAGCAGAAGCAACCATACGAGGTTCTGGGGATTGAGAGGTTTTTTGAATAGGAGGTTCGGACTTATAGTCCTCTTCATAGAGATGAGAATCATCCATATCCACATCGTGAGTAGATTGGGGCTCGACAACTTTGGTCGGCGAAACATCTTCATCAAAGGTACCATCTTCATTGGGCTTCAATCTGGCAGACTGCCGAGTAGTCCGTGAGGACTCAGGCACAGGTCGAGGTTGCCGAGGGCGCCGTGTGCGAGGAGTCTGTGGAGATTGCAAACCATTCACATGGCCGTCGCCCTCATCAAAATCAGCAGAATAAGCACGATCCAGCAGTTTTAGCGAGGGAATTTTGAATTTAATAATGAGCGAGCGAACTTCTGGCGGTGATTCAACGCCGGATGGAAGACGACCAGGTAGACTGGAACGGCCACGACCACGAGCTCGACCTCTTCCACGACCTCTGCCGCGGGTAGGAGTTGCAATGACATCTATACAATTAGTCATTAGATCGCCAGTGGCCTACGAAATGCACATACCTTGAGCTGTGCGCCCTGATCGCGTAGAAATACTTGGAGTACGAACTGCAGGCTGTGCAGCCGCACGATTTTTTCTTCTTCCCACCATCGCTGTTGTCTTTGGGAAAAAAGTTAGTGTTGAAGACGGGGAAATTGAAGTAGCAGCAAGGGGGTGTGGAGAGAAACACGGTTACGACATGGGAAAATTGAACCGCGGAGGAAATAAATGTATCAAAGGGGAATCATTCGCAAAGATCATGTAGTTTCAGAAAGAACAAAGTGCAAAATAATATGAGATGGAGGGGGAAGAAAATATGGAATAGGACGAAGTAAAACGGTAGACAAAATGGTTCGAAAAAAGACGAAAAAAGACCAGACGCGAGCGTAGAGAGACAAAACGTCACCAAGTAGATTGGAGTCAAGGGAAGAGGAAAACCGAGAAAAGTCTTGGCAAGGAAGACGATGAAATACAAATTCGATAGAAATAGAACAACGCGATCAAAAAGATTAAGTCGCAGTGGGAAACAGACAGGGTTTTTGAGGCAGCGCGCCAAACCAAACCAGATACGGGAAAGGGTAAAATGTAGATGAATTGGAAGGGGGAGAAGAGTAGAAAATCATGTAGATCACAATGAAGGCGAGAACTTACTGGCAAAGCGATGGAGGATGGAAAAAGAACAAGACACAAGTAGATGAAAAGAGATCCGCAGGTTTTTGACCGGGTGGATGGGGAACACGGGAGTCAAAGTAAAAAAACGGAGGGAGATGCACCAATAACCAGTAAGAAACAGTAGAATGTGGTAGGAAATAGGGTTTAGGTATGAAGAAATAAAAAAGAACAAGAGGATAATCTAATAGAAGGATAGAAATGTACTTGAAGTTGAAGAAGAAGAGAAGAAGAGAAAGGGAAAAGGCCAAAACAGTTCCATGATTAGCTGAGAACCTTTTCCCGTCCACCAACGGTGCTGAACTACTACAATATAGATAGAATATAGTCAATGTAGTGGATTGAATGGAATATTTCACTGAATACCAAACTATTGAATCGTTATTGAACATTGAATACTAAATAACTTCATCAATGTCATTCTCGATTGTTCTCGATTGAAACCGGTGACTTTTGTCCCTACAACCTGGGAGCATTACCTACGATGTATGAGTACCACATTATAGAACATGACTATCATCACACTATCACAATCTCTTATTTAGACAATTACAATGTCATATACCCCATTTTATTCTATTCCAACTCGATCCAAGATTCCAATACTTATTGCATACATCCTTGTAGCTTCCATGTACGTGTATCTCCGATCCCCAGCCACTTCCGGCACACAAGTACCGGAGCATTTGACATTCGCCCCACGGCGGGAGATTCTCTTTTTGAATGAAGAGCACTATGATACTAGTAAATCCTGCTTGTTATTATTCTAACGGTGTACAATGTATGATATCTGTCCTATTGAAAGTGAAAAAAAAAGAAAATCTAAGAGTTGTTCCACCGACCCACTTAGCCCAAGAGTCGGTGACAACGGATGCGGACGGTTACAAGGAGAACGCAGCACTTAACACCGTATATAGTACAAGAAGACAATAAAATGGCGCAAGAAAAAGTAAATAAATTCGCAAGACAAGGATATACCCAAATTCCAACCCAATTAACCTATTCCCATCCTATATACATAAGACCAAACCAAATCAAATATACAGAGGCTCCAAAACAACAACAAAAACATAGCAAGTCGTAGCATTAGCATCAGGCCGTACAAGGCAAGCACTGATCACTTTTCATAAGGGGATTCGTTCAAGTCATATCTATTCTCCAGCATGCTCATGCGCCTCCTCTCCTCGGACTCCGGCAGCGGCGAGGGCAGCGGCGAGGGCGCCCGCATACTATCACGCAGCGAGCGCGCAGACCTCATCCGTGTAATCGTGCCGGCGGGTATAGTCTGGCCTGCCGAGGGCGAAGCCTTGACCATAGTGCCTGGGATGAGGGTGGGTGAGGGACAGGGGCTGTTTGAGCGGAAGAGGGGGTGGATGTTTGTTTCGCGGAAAGGATTGTATTCCCATGTGGAGTTTGGGTTTGATGTAGTTGGTGAGTCTAGGAGTGTTGATGTGGGGGAGGGGAGAGGTGGGTGGACGAGATTGTCTAGGGAGAGTGGGGTTGGGGCGTTGCGGCGGAGACTGGGCATGCTGCGAATGCTGTTGTTGCCGCGGAGGAGGGGGCGATTGCTGAGGTTTGGGGCTTTGTCGGTTATTGGGGATGGGGAGGGGGATGAGTGTGTTGAGGTGGTGTCGATTGAGGCGTTTTGGGTCTTGCTGGATGGGCATAGGGTTGCGTCTGAGTAGCGGCTGGAACGCCGGGGGTATTTGCGGAGGGAGGATCTTTTGGGCTCGAAGAGCTCTGATAGATCGGCGACTCGGGGTGGTGATGGGAGAAGCTTGGGACTCTCCGGCATGTCTTTTAGCTCGTGGGGGTATGAGCGGGGCCAGTCCGGGTTGGATTGTTCTTTATATAGGTTCATGGTGATGAATCCGCAATATAACCCTTGGGCGAAGACTGATAAAGCCCAGAAAACTGATCGAGTGATGAACAAAGCTCCTCGGTGGCTCATTGCCATTGCTCCGGCTGATGCTGCCGCGGCAATGAGTAGATATCCACCGGTCAAATAGGTACATGAGAGACGACCAGTCTGGACGTTCTTGTGGTGTAGGAGACCGAGGGCGATCAAGGCTAAACAGCCCACCGCACTTAAAAAGATTGTGGCCACATCGGCTGAGGCTTGCGAGGTTGCAAAGCAGATACAATTGAGAATGGTGACAACGAATGTTGAGAGCAATGAGGCTCCCGCCAGTGTGTAGGGCAAAGACGACATGTTAAACATTGTGGAAAACAAATGTAGGGAGAGAATAGGCAAAGAACGGCCTCGGGGTATATACTTTGTAAAGAGTGTGGATATGTCAAATGGTGGCAGACAGCCAATCCAAGACGTTGGCCAATGCAGGCAATGAGTGAGGAATATGTAAGTCTGGGAGTGGGAAACATGGGAGTATTTATCTAGCACGCCTAAAGAAGAGGGTTCGTACACGGGACGGGGCGACGCACTCTCAGCGTGGCTCAAAGTATATCGACCGGGGAAGCCAGCCCGTATGAACCTGTCAATTTTCTCTAGAAAGATCGGTCTGATCCATCAACCCAGCGTGGCGGTTAGGGTCTGCAAATCAGACTTCGCTGGGTCAAATGCCCATCGATTGGCTGCGGAAGAGAGATGCCGTGGCGCAAGCTGCATAATGTACCTGGATATTGACAAATTTCGTATTCCAAGCGATGGGAGCCGAGACCATTGTGTGCCTGCCTCACTCTGGGGTAGGGCCTTGTCCAGACCCGGCTTGCAGATTGCAATTCCGATAGTTCGGTCAATCGCTTGAACAATGGCACTATCTATCTGATCTGTCAGTCTTGTGGATCGGTTACCAGCCCTCTGGGGTTAGAGGTGGCGGATCCTCCTCCCGATCTCAATAGTGCGGTCCGAATGTGATGTGTCGGTCTCCCTTGCGAGAAAAAGCTCCGCGCTCCCCTGGATTCTAAGTCTAGGCGGATTTAGCGTGAGTATTTGCATTCAAATTGTAGGTCAAATTCATAGATAGTCCTGACGGATCATGACCTATCCTGCAGGAAATTGATCAGGTTGGACTATCTAGAACATCTGTCAATTTCATGTAGAGGTCCGTGCGAGTGCTATACAATGTCCGTCTACACATATTATCAATTTGGTAAATTCTTAGTCTCGTTTAATTTCCGTGAGATTATCTTTGTCCGTGGGGTTTGAGATCGGCTTTTTAAAGCAACATGTACAATTCCCAGTCTCACCCTCGTCCGCTGTTTTGATAGCCCAACATTCCGATGAAACGCCACCTCTTCGGACAATAGGTTAGGGGAACCATCCTGCATGCGATGTATTTCAAAGCGCAGTCAGCTGTTCGCCAATGATTAAATCTGCCAGTATGAAAGAACAGCCACTACTTTGTGCCCCGTACATAGCAAGCAAATTCATCAGGTCTTCCGGACTCCTGGCCCTTAATCAATTCACCAAGCTCTACTCCGTAGGCAAGCATCGTCGCTTATCTCTAAATTCCACGAGGTAACGCATTTCTCAGTGCTCTTCTGTTGATTATTGTAATGGCTTCTTCGGGTCAATATTGCTTTTCGCAGCGGCGCAGATTGTAGAACAGCCCGGGATATCTGTTCCAATATGGGAATAAATTCTGATATCAACCCAGTGCCAGCGGGTCCAGTAGAATATGATAGAATTCGAGGCTGAGCTAGGTATTGCGAGATACCTACCACAACACAGACTACTGAGTGAAATTTCACTCTTTGCATTCCAAGATATCTGCAACAAAGTGAGATTCGAGTCAGCCTTTTTGACATCTTCGAAGCTCCAGTGCGGCCGATCGGGAATTGGTGAATAGTTTTGGCAAGGTGCAACGGCAACTCTAAATGGCAGTTGCATGATGCCAAGCAAATAATCCAAATGAGAGATGAGTGCTTGGAGATCATGCGTAAAAAATCAAGGGGATCGATCGGTCAGGGTTCCCAGAGTTCGTACATTGTTCATTTCAAAAGTACCGAAGCTCGATCTGGAAGTTCTGGATGAGAATATTGGGATAATAAATTGCAATTGCAAGGGGAGAGAGCGAAGATCCTTGGATTATCATGAAAATAAAAGAGGTAAGGACCCCAACATCCACTCTCGACGATCAGATGTAATCATATATCCTTGAAAACGTTTAAAGCTTGAAGTACAGACTCTGCATGTATAAGTACTCGAATCAAAGGCACTTGTGGTAGAAAGATCCATCGACTTGCTGTTGGTAGCTCAATGAGCTTTAAAGGATTCGGCATCGGCGTTGCCGGTCAATGCATTCGGAGAAATCCTGGGGGAAATCAATTGGTGTAATTTGTCACCTGCATCAATCAATTTCTGCACCATATCAATTCCTCATATGCAATATTTCTTCCGTATGGGTACAATATGTACTACCAACACGGTCCACCTAATTATAGGCATGCTCCCTTGGAAGGCAATGGTGCTTGACATTGCATATATAGGGTCAGAGTGGCCAAATTGAGGAATTATTATTCAAATGCGTTTTGATGTCATTGGGACTAGATTGGACATTGGATCTGCGTCTTCAACCTATCAATTGACATGCCTCGGCGCGTCTGCCTTCCGGTTGTAATGTGGGCTGCCAACATAGGCAACCAGAGAATCGAATGAACATTGGTAGATATCTGCGGGGATGAGTATGTCGTATAATAAATGTATACTTAGACTCGAGTACAAGCACAATAATAACCTTGTAAATCAAGGACAAGTGAAGTCCAAGTCCAAGTTCAAGTCCCATAGCTCGGTGAAAGGTACATGTAGTTAGCACTCAAGGCGGTCAACCGTGCCACCGCCCGCACTCGTTTGCTGTGCATCATCGTCACTCTAATCGGGTCCCCTCCTCTGTCTCTTTTCTTCTTTCTTCTTTCGACTTCATCGCTGGGAAGATCCACTGTATCTGACTCGGTTTTTTCTCGCTATCTCATATCTCTATCTGTCATTTTATTTTCCTCCTCTTTCCTCCTCCCTGGTTCTATACAAAGGCGGCAAAATGAAGCTCACTTTCAAGGTACGAAAACTTGCCCTTGGGTCCCCCACATTCGCTGACAACTTTTGTCTATAGGACCTGAAGCAGGAGAAGTTCGTCATCGATGTCGAGCCTTCTGAGACTGTACGTTCTTCCTTTCGCTATATATTTCAAACATCATAGGGTGCGGGGCTCATCTGTTTAGGTTCGCGAGGTCAAGGTCAAGATCGCTCAAGAAAAGGGCGAGTACGAAGCAGAGCGCATGAAGGTTATCTACTCCGGTATGTATTGTCTCACTCAACAAATCCAAGCAATCGTCTGTCTCCAGAATCTCAACTAACCATTGCTTTTCTTTTTTTACAGGAAAGATCCTTCAAGATGACAAGACAGTCGAATCTTATAATATTCAAGAAAAGGACTTCTTAGTCTGCTTGCCTTCAAAGGTATGATCCCCTTTCTTGATCAATTGTCAATCGCCGAACCACAACTGACGGGATATTCACCAGCAACCCAAGGCCCCTGCCGCCGCCTCTCAAGTCCCTTCTACCCCGGCTCCTCGAGCCCCAGTATCGACACCCGCTGCCCCTCCAGCTCCCCAGGCTGCCGCTGCTCCTCCTACATCTGCTGCTCCCGCAACTCCTTCCCCGGCTGGTGCTGCCCAGACTGGGCCCGCCTTTGGCGACCCCTCGGCTTTGTCCATGGGCTCTGCCGCTGAGGGCGCAGTTGCCCAGATGGAGGCGATGGGTTTCGCCCGCACCGACATCGAACGCGCCATGCGCGCTGCTTTCTTCAACCCCGACCGCGCTATTGAATATCTTTTGACCGTAAGCTTACCATGAAATTGCACTACAAAATTCCTGCTAACGGCCATAGGGTATCCCCGATAACATCCAGGAACAGCAGCAGCAGCAACGGCAGGAAGCCGAAGAGTCAGCTCCTACTGGGGCCGCTCCTCCCGCTGCCACCGGTGGCGAAGAGCCACTGAACCTCTTCGAAGCTGCTGCCCAAGCGGGTGGTGAAGGTGGCCGAACCCGTGGTGCTGGTGCCGCCGCCGGTGCCGGTGCCGGTGCTGCTGGTGGTGAGGCCCTCGGAAGCCTCGAGTTCCTCCGCAGCAACCCCCACTTCCAACAACTCCGCCAACTTGTTCAACAACAGCCCCACATGCTTGAACCCATCCTACAGCAGGTTGCCGCCGGGAATCCCCAGATTGCTTCGATCATCGGTCAGAACTCCGATCAGTTCTTGCAGCTTCTCGGTGAGGAACTTGATGATGACGAGGGTGCTTTGCCACCCGGTGCACAGGCTATCTCGGTTACGGAAGAAGAGCGCGACGCCATTGAACGTGTACGTATAATCTTTCTTCTAATCCCTGCATTCGGATTTTGACTAACCCTATCCAGCTGTGCCGTCTCGGCTTCCCCCGCGACTCGGTCATCCAGGCATACTTCGCCTGCGACAAGAACGAGGAGTTGGCAGCCAACTTCCTCTTCGACCAGCCCGACGAGGATGAGGAGTAGAGGGAAGAGTCACGAGCAAAAATCTTCACTTTATCTTCTTGATCTCCGAAATTCTTTCCCTTTATCTTACGTTATGTTCTGTGATGAATACCAAGCATTCTGCTGTTTGAATTGATTCCCATCTCGCCTCTCTTCCCACGAACCTGACAATGCTCAGCCTTACGTCTGAGTTTCTACTTGCTGTGGACCTGGCTTGCATCCCTTTCTCATGTATCTACCTATTGGGCAAAACGGGACTTGTTCGCTGCATTGAGTGCGTAGCTGTAAATGTAAATCAATACCTAGGAGGTCAATGTAGACTTAATCATAATTTTGATCATATGATAATTGTTATCTTGAAATGATCATGGGTTATATATAGACCGGTGACCTGCAGAGTTGTTCCCGTGCCGAAGTATATATCTTGGCTACACATGATTGGAACCGCCCAATGCGCCAGAATACATATGTAGGTACTGAATTCTTTACAATAGTACCCAGTACCCAGAACCCAACTATAAATGTTCTATACCAAGATACGATCTAAACTTTAAATTTACGACATTCACTCGCGGACATAAAACCGGTCTATGCAACGTTAGTTGTAGCGGAGCGCAATTAAATGGGAGGAGTAAAAATATTTTTATTACTATCGCAACAAAAGTTCTAGGAACCACGCACATGCCGGTTCTTCAATTACAAGCAGAATCTTTGGTGATGCTAGGGATTTTCGTGAACGAGTTCAGTAGTTCTCGTTGCAGGACTTGCTGTAGGACAGCACGGATCCAAGGAGACCCTCCACATGCCCAGCGAAGTTCATCGTAGGCTGGTAACTACATGTGTGTGTTTCGTCACCTGGGACGGGCGGGCTGGGTAATAGGTCCCGGCAAGAAAAGCATCGTCCCGATGCCCACAATGATACCTGCTCTAGTATTGCATGAGACCGCTCGTCGATTTCTGCCTTCCACGGGATATTCTTCTATCGTGTATATGTTTCCTCCCATTGTGGATAAGATCTGTCTGTTGTAAATCCACTCCTACCCTTTATTGTTGTCCTCCCTTGGTCCATCCCATCACCTTTGTCATAGCATATGAGGTATCGTTGGTGCTCTCTCGTTTAGAGTTGAGTTCAGTCTCGAGTACTGGAAAAACGGAACAATCAGGGCGCACTCCCTGTAGGTTGCCGCAGTAGTTGTGTCACTTCGATTGTATCCAAAAGACTAGCGACAACACATTTCTTTCCATCGCACCTAAGTCAATCTAGCTTCAGACGAGCTTTCCTCGACTGCGAAGCAATATTCTCAGTTGAGTCTTCTATTCCAGCACGTGAAGATACGGTGGGTGTGGACCGGAGTGTCTGCATTGTCACAGGCACACCGTTGACCAAGGACTCGGCAAGATTGTGAATTTCTTGGTGTGCTTGCAGAGATTGGAGATGCCGGATAAGATTGAGTTTGCCATCTGGCGGAAGGTGAGTGAGTGTACGGAGTAGAAGGCTTGCAAAATAAGTACATTGTTATCGTTCTGACTGATTGGTTGGGAGTGGTCCACTTTGTGCATGTTGCTGGTAAAATATTACGCGAGATCGTCGGAAGTCAAGAAATTGATATCAAGATACTTTGGATGAAAGGGTTCCCATCAGCAATGTCAATAGAGGATGGCAGGTGGGCTCAGTCTCAGTGATACTCGGCAAGAGCCGAACAAAGCCATGAAGTGGTATGAGGAAATCATGTACACACTATAACTATATGTACTTATCATGACCTATAGGTACGAATATAATTTGTTCGACCCAAAGCATAGAAGACGTGAAACTCCATTCAAGAATAAGATTCCGAAATTGCGACCTTCAAGTCACCAGGACTCCAACATTAGAATTGGCCAGTGCCTACAACTGCCCAGGTGACATCGAAGAGCCAATCAGCGAATTTAAAAGATAGGTTTCATCATCAAGTACAATTTATTATATGCAGTGCTGGCTACACGCATAAATTATGTATTTATATATGTATCAAAAGCTCAGAAATCAGACATCCCGATTACCACTCAATGCAAAAGGTATAATGGTCCCGTAGCCCTAGCCCAATACACCAAAAAATGACAAACAAAACGCATTGAAACAGTGTGTATTTCCAGAATGTGAATGGACCCCTCCCCAAAGCTATCCCAAAATTACACCCCGAAATCCAAGCAAAAAAAAAAGAAAAACTATTTGCAAGACCGCTGAACAGCCCACACACCCAACCCACGGCGACCAACAACGCGCTTCAGCGTGGGGAGGATTCCATCTTCGCCGAAATCCAAATCGTCAAGGTTGAGATGATTACGATAGGACCATAGCGGATGGAGCTGCAGACTCGTATCACGAGCACGATCAAAGGCATACGAGTCGAGGAACTCAGCCGAAGTAGGCGCGACCAGGAAAATGGACGACGGGCTCTCGCATCCAGGCACGGATTGTTCCAGCTGGGCGATCATCTCTGCGCCGGGCAAGCCCATCAGGTCGTGAGTTGTGATTTGGGGGTCATTCTTGCCCAGAAGCCAGAGGGGCGGGGAGTAAGTTTTCCACCAAAAGACGGTTGCTGGGGCTAGGATGAGATTGGGGAGGGCGAGCTGGGTGGGGACAACGCCACCTTGGTGGTAGACGCCCATTAGGAAACCCATTGCGGCGTTGAAGAGGATCCAGGTTGTTAGGAGGATGGGGCGTTTGATCTTGATGCAGCTGAGGAGGAGGGGGACGCAGGGGAGTAGGAAGCGGGGTTCTTGGTGGGGGAAGAGGGAGAGGAGGGCTGTTGCGGAGAGGGCGGAGAGGGCACGCATGTTGCGCATCCAGTTTGGGACTAGGGGCCAGCTGAAGAGGGAGAGAAGCATGGCGATGTAGGCTGGGCCGAGCAGTTGGAGGAGGTTGGCGGTTAGGTGTTGGTGGTGGGGGTGGAGGCCGTGCTGGGCTAGGTTTTGGGTGTTGCTGTTGTAGCGGAGGTTGTTGAGCGGGGTGATTATTGGGTTGCGGAGGGCCTTGAGGAATGTGGTGGTTGGCTGGTAGAAGGTTGTGTCTGTGATTATTGCTATTGTGGAGAACAGGAGGCCGAAGGTGACAAAAGCTGCGAGGGAGCTTGGTCTGTGGTTGTTAGGATGGTGTTTGTGTAAAGGAATAATTCATAATTGACGCACTTGCGCTTGAAATAGGGTAGCAATTGTAGGCCTGGGACGAGGAGGAAGGCTGGAAAGGTGATGCGGTTGAAGACGCCCACCACGGCGATGAAGGCGAGGACGGCATGGGAGAAGATGGACGAGCGTCGCTATTAAAGTATTAGTGGTTGGCTTGTGCTTGAGCATTGTTATCGCACCTTATTCTCGACAATGCGCCGAATCAGAACCAGTCCCCAGGCAACCAACAGGGTCTCGAGGGAGTTGGAGAAGGTGTGCGTCTGATATGTCCAGGTGACATACGACGAGGCCACCAGCACCACCTTCGCGCGTCGGTGACGCGGGGAAGGTTCCAGCTCGTAGATCGCCCAGTCTTCCAGTACAAAGCTCAATAGGAACATCCCACCACGCAGCGCATAGTAGACTAGTTGTGGTGGTGGGCTGCCCGACCCGATCTCATTATAGAACCATTGCAAGAGGCTCATCGGCAGCTCATAGGTCGCCCATAATGGGAATACACTTCGGATGGGATTTTCCACAGTGAATTCCCATGGTAATTTTGAAGGGTATGAGAATATGCGACCTGGATACAAGGCGATTTAGTCAGTGTTTTTTTTTTTTTTTTTCTTTTCCTTGCTCGTATAGGGGAGGTGTCGCGGGACAGCCGGATCGCGCATTGTGTCTTTTGTCTTTCTTTGGGATCGCAACAAATATTGAAGCGCGTATTTCCAGTCGCTGTATGGCTCGCGTGTAATCGGTGGAATTTAAAGACAGTTTGACCTACCTGCGAAGACCTCTGGGCCTTGAAAGTTCTCATCCGGGTGCAGATAGCTGGGTGACAGCGCGAAGTACACGCGAATCAACAATAACAATAAATATGTTCGTCGCCACATGATTCAACACATCATTAGATATTAAGAAATGATAAGAGTATAGTATTGTAAGTAAGAAAGAAAGGAGTGGAAGGGGGGCCGCTAAAGAAAGAAAAGGAAGACGCGTTATTGGGGCTATGATATCAGAGGTCCGCTCTAGCTGAAGATGCTTAAGTGTTTATCCTTCACTCTGCTCCCTGGAGAATATTCTTATATTCAGTATATTGTAGGTATAACAGTATCTATCAATATTGCTAGTACTATCGAATTTTTATTCTTATTGATTTCACTCTTGCGATTTTATTCATGTTCGCGTAAAATATACATAGGTTGTGTAATATCACTACAGATGTATATAATTGATAGATCGACATGCAACAGAGAAGCACAGATCACAAAGATCAATCTTAGCAATTTAACTATTGTTGCCTAGATAAGAAGGTTAACATATAGCCCTCTTACCATATGACCAATGCCGCTACCGCGCATTGGTCATATGGTAAGAGGGCTATTCTTGGCTTTGTTGGTTACATAGTATATATGTCAGGGCAATCTACTATTTGGTTATGCATAAATACATCCATATTACGTTGTACTTATATAGATCTACTATAGCCAGCGCATAAGTCAAATATAATGGCCTACCTCGGTAGCAAACAAGACCTATTTATTAGTACAAAGGTACATAATTATTTAACTAACAGAATCACAAATCGCACTAGGCAGTAGAGCAAACCGTGGGGGCTAAGAGAATTGAGGCTACCATGTCGGGAGCGGCCTACACGCCTTAGGTAAGAAATTCGTGAACATCACCCGCCTTCATCACCCACCTTAGAATCATTTCCACTCCATCTCTTTCAAAACCACCACCAATTTCTCTTCTTCAATAACCTTCAACTTCTCAACACTGTGCTTTTAATCTGTTAGTTACATTCACATATTCGCACATCCCCATCAAAGCGAAAGCTAATTGCCCAGTATCATCGCAAACATAGCCAACATGAGCACAATCACTCTTGTCAGTTCTGATGGTGCTGAACTCACTGTCGGTAAGTTGAAGCTTCATTCCACCTATGAAGACTTACTGATTGACTCCATAAAGGGCGTCCTGTTGCTGAGCGCTCTGTCCTGATCAAGAACATGCTCGAGGACCTGGGTGATAGCGGGGACGCTATCCCCATTCCTAACGTGAGTGTCTACAGCAGTTTTGAATCTGAAATCAGAAACTGACATTTCGTTTAGGTTAACGAGGCCGTCTTGAAGAAGGTCATCGAGTGGTGTGAGCACCACCAGAACGACCCCCCTCCGCCAGCGACGACGACGACAACCGTCGCAAGACCACCGACATCGATGAGTGGGACCAGAAGTTCATGCAGGTTGATCAGGAGATGCTGTTCGAGATCATCCTCGTATGTCTCGAATGAATTTGACTTGCAAACTTGAATAATTTACTGACTGCTACCAGGCTGCAAACTACCTCGATATCAAGGCCCTCCTTGACGTTGGCTGCAAGACCGTGGCCAACATGATCAAGGGCAAGTCCCCAGAGGAGATCCGCAAGACCTTCAACATCCAAAATGACTTCACTCCCGAGGAGGAAGATCAGATCCGCCGCGAGAACGAGTGGGCTGAGGAGTAAGTCGCCTCGCTTCCTTTGGATAGTATCATACTGACTTTCTTTAGCCGCTAAACGCTACCCTCCTCTTTGCTTTTAAAAATGGAATGATATCCTTTCGCTTAACGATCATGTGGATCGACGTTTCTGGATCTTTGAGAGAGCCATCACGACGAGGCGTTGGCCATGTTCTTTTTTTTTGTCCTTTTCCGCCGCTTTGCTCTTTATTTTTATTGCCCTAGGATAACTGGCATTTGGCCCTTAGCTATGAACAATCTACAAAATACCAACACACCCAAATCTTGGGGATATTCCTTGGGATGGCGGGGTCATCAAATGAGCCGCACTGCTGTGTCACGGCTATGACGACAGCCACTTAGCTGTAGATCAACCACGCCTGGGCAAGTTGCACTGCCACACATAAATCCAGCCTTAAAGTAGGAACAAGATCTACAACGCCAAAATACAGGGTATCCAATTCGAATCCATAAAATTTTGTATCAAAAGAGAAAAAAAAGAATCCCCGCCATGCCGTCCTACAAGCCCGCCCGAAGACGAGCACCCGACACCGCAGACAAGGGCCTTAATGATAAGAAGAGACGTGATGGAAATCCCCCAAAACTCCACTCGGAAACCGCGGAGACATTAAGAGATCTCCATTTTTAAAGAAGCACAAGCTTGAGACGACTCAGACCCGGATTGAAATGTAATTTTTTGTCTGCATTGGCAACTCAAGAGTAGTTTCCACATCGACTAGCGCTCTCAGATATCGAAAAAATCTTTCCGGTGTGGGCGTCACGTCATGAAGGTTTCGGAAAACCGAAAACCTATACACCCCGCGCAGACATAACTGAACAGATTGAGGATGGCCGGACGAGGTGCGCTGAGGGTCACTTAGACCTTCAGGGTCGACTTGCGCCAGTGGCGACGCTTGGCGTTGTATCTGGAATTATCATATCAGCCTTCATGTTCCGGTCCATGGCTTGTTTCAAGATCCAGTTCTGCTCTCCTAATATCTCAGATCGTGGTCTATGCGGTTGTTCGTAGATGGTGGTTTTGATCCCTTCGCTTCCCTCCCACATAGACGGTCCGACTGGGATTTTTTTGGAGGATTCTTGGAATTTTGAGTTTGGTTGATATCGGTGCGATTTACCTGATGGTGTTGCCGGTGCGCAGACGGATCCACTGGGGGATGGGACGGTTCTGACGCTGAGCTTTGGCAAGCTTTTGCTTGGTGCGGAAGGTCTTGTTGCTCTGTTGAAAAAAATGACGGGTTAGAAATTTATTTCGAGATCATATTTGGGCGACAAGGATGGCGGCGTTGACGAGACGAAGGTTGACGGGGCTTTTCGATGGGGTGTGCACATACCGGCATCTTGAAGGGTTGATCGCGACGGCGAGCTTGTTGGATGGACGGATGAAGTGGTCGACCTTCGGGTGTGGATGGTTTGTGTGCGGCAGGGCTTGGCTTTCGCTTCGGTTGGGTCAGGTGATGTCAGGCGCTAAGGCAAAGAATATTGCCTTGTCGCCTTGTCGCCTTGCTGCCTGAATTATTAAATTTCAGATTTACTGCCTTGTGGCCTTTCTGCCTTAGTGCCTGATATTCGGCCCCTCTCTCCGTTCAACTGGCCCCGCCCGTCACGGCACTTCTTTACATACATATGTACATATGTAGTTAGTCTTCTACAAAAATATAATGAGACTGTACTACTGCCTTCACACAACATACACCCAAACAGGTAATCTATGACTATCTTGACTCACGTTGATTCATGTTAACATTCGCCACTTGACAAGCGGTCAGATCCTGTAAGCATTTCTAGGCAGACACAACCGGAAACCGGGCATTTAACTAGCCGACATAACAAAAATACGCACGGGCGAATGTTCCAGAGCTCGTGGAGGATCCATAATTATTATAATCATTGTAAAAATCGCCGCGATGCTACTGGTGGATCGTATTTTGACGGGTTTTGAGATGCAACGTACCACGTTGTAAGCGAATCTGATTAGTGGATAAGAACACATAAGCAGAGCGTAAATGCATAAGAACCCTTAAATGTAGAGGACGAAAATTCGGTCGAAACTTATGGGTATACGAAGCTCTGTGACTCAGTTATCCACTCTGTCGTATTCGTTCCCAGATATTGTGACTATACTACGGAGTACGGACTCCGTATATTATATTATATGTGTTGATATGGAGTTGTATGCGATCATCAAGCAATATCAATGACGACTAATACTACAGCACTACAATAGACCATATGCTGCTCCTGTTATGGTAACCTTGCTTAGTACCTGCTGCGAGTTCCCCAGAAAGGGGGGTGTTAAGGGGTGGCCCTGGCAGGTCGTGGAATGTTCCGAGGAATGTGAAGCCTCCTAGAATGTTGATCGTTAAAGAAAAGAGATCAGAATCATATCATATACAATATAAAGGTACGTTCCAAAAAAAAGAGAGGTTCATTGAAGGTGATCGAAACCAGTATAAAGTACATAAAGCATAAAGCGGAGCCTGGAGTAGCCGACCCGATCGAAAATAAAAAAAAATTAGATAGTTCGGAGCAAAGACGCGGACTTGTTTAGGGTATTTAATTATTATATCACTCGACTACCCAACCCACTACTATCCCTTCCTTTCTATACCCCTTTAATTATTACATATTCCTAATCCTCTAATATCTGTACTTCTCTGTCGACTATCTGTCCCTTATCCATTCTTTCAACTTATCGCCAACTATCGCCAACTACCGCCAACTTAATTTGGACGGACCTTCTAACCTTTCGTCTTTCTTCATGGAGTAGAGATCCACAATAAGTGGGACTCAACTTCACTTATTAACCATGCAACAACCCGAGGAGGGCCTCACGGCCATTGAGAAAGTGGTGGAGGAACCTCAATTCGCAGAGAAGACTGAGAAGCGCGACTCCGACTCGGCATCCACATCAACCGCGAAAGAACATGAGACGAAGACGGCGGTTTCATCAGAAGAAGATGCGCTCTATGCTCACTTGCCGCAGCATGAGAAAGACATCTTGAAGAGACAGCTGGATGCGCCCCCCGTCAAGATCTCCTTCTTCGGCCTATACCGATATGCCTCTCGCATGGATATCCTGATTCTGGTGGTCAGCGCCCTTTGCGCCATTGCGGCCGGCGCCGCACTGCCTCTTTTCACTATTCTCTTTGGATCCTTGGCGACAGCATTCCAAAAGATCATGCTGGACACAATCACCTACGACGCCTTTTACCACCAACTGACCAAGAACGTCTTGTACTTTGTCTACCTCGGTATCGGCGAGTTCGTGACCGTCTACATCAGCACCATCGGTTTCATCTACACCGGTGAACACATCACCCAAAAGATTCGCGAGAATTACCTCGAAGCCATCCTGCGCCAGAACATCGCTTACTTCGACAAGCTTGGCGCCGGTGAAGTCACCACCCGTATCACTGCAGACACAAACCTGATCCAGGACGGTGTTTCCGAGAAAGTCGGCTTGACGTTGACTGCTATCGCTACTTTCGTCACAGCCTTCGTCGTTGCTTACATCAAGTACGCACCGCTTGCTGGTATCTGTACCTCCACTATCGTCGCACTGGTCGTGATTATGGGCGGAGGCTCCCGCTTCATCGTCAAGTACAGCAAGCTTTCTCTGGAGAGCTATGGTGCCGGTGGTACCGTGGCCGAGGAAGTGATCAGTTCGATTCGCAATGCGACTGCTTTTGGTACGCAGGATAAGCTCGCCCAGCAGTACGAGGTTCACTTGGCCCGGGCCGAGCGCTGGGGTATGCGTTTGCAAATGGCTCTTGGTGTTATGGTCGGTGGCATGTTCGGTATCATGTTCCTAAACTACGGTCTCGGATTCTGGATGGGTTCTCGATACTTGGTCGAAGGAAAAGTCGATGTCGGCCATGTTTTGACCATTTTGATGGCTATTCTTATCGGCTCGTTCAGCTTGGGCAATGTTAGTCCCAATGGCCAGGCTTTCACCAATGCCGTGGCTGCTGCTTCTAAAATTTTCGCTACTATCGACCGCGTGTCTCCCCTGGACCCTACCTCCGACGAAGGTATCATCCTTGACAACGTCGAGGGCCACATCGAGTTCCGCAACGTGAAACACATCTACCCGTCCCGGCCTGAGGTTACTGTCATGCAGGACGTGTCACTTGTCATGCCCGCTGGTAAGACCACCGCGCTAGTCGGCCCTTCAGGCTCTGGCAAGAGTACCGTCGTCGGTCTGGTCGAGCGCTTCTACCTCCCCGTTGGTGGTCAGGTTTTCTTGGACGGTCATGACATTCAGACTCTCAATCTCCGCTGGTTGCGTCAGCAAATCTCCCTGGTTAGCCAGGAACCTATCCTGTTCGGCACCACGATTTACCAGAACATTCGCCACGGATTGATCGGAACCCGATTTGAGCATGAGTCGGAGGAGAAGGTCAAGGAGCTTGTCGAGAACGCCGCCAAGATGGCCAACGCCCACGAGTTCATTACCGCCCTCCCGGAAGGTTATGAGACAAATGTCGGCCAGCGTGGCTTCCTGCTATCCGGTGGACAGAAGCAGCGTATTGCCATTGCCCGCGCTGTCGTCAGTGATCCCAAGATCTTGCTCCTCGATGAGGCTACATCTGCCCTGGATACCAAGTCCGAAGGTGTTGTTCAGGCAGCGCTTGATCGCGCCGCTGAGGGCCGTACTACTATTGTTATTGCCCACCGTCTCTCAACAATCAAGACTGCGCACAACATTGTTGTCTTTGTCAACGGAACCATTGTCGAGCAGGGTACCCACGACGATTTGACCGAACGCGACGGACCCTACTACAAGCTTGTTGAAGCCCAGCGCATCAATGAGGAGAAGGATGCCGATGCCCTGGAAGGCAACGAGGACGAGGATGGCGCCGAACAGATGACAAAGTCCCACATCGCCCGCGTAAAGTCAATTGCCAGTGGATCAACCGTGCTCAAGGACGAAGCTGAGGCTTTCGATGACGATTTCCAGCGCCGTGAATCCCGCAAGTCTGTGTCCAGCGTCGTTCTCTCAAAGCGAATCGCCGAAGGCTCTGGCAAATACTCCCTTTTCACTTTGATCAGGTTCATCGCCTCGTTCAACAAGGAAGAGTGGAAGTACATGGTTGTCGGCCTTTGTTTCTCCATCCTCGCTGGTTGCGGCCAGCCCACCCAGGCTTTCTTGTACGCCAAAGCTATCAGCGCCCTGTCTCTGCCAGAGAGCATGTGGGGCAAGCTTAGATCAGATGCCAACTTCTGGTCTCTCATGTTCCTGGTTGTCGGTATCGTCCAGTTCATCACTTTCTCCACCCACGGCATCGCCTTCGCATACACCTCCGAGCGACTGATCCGCAAGGCCCGCAGCAAGGCGTTCCGCGTCATGCTCCGCCAGGATATTAACTTTTTCGATCGCGAGGAGAACAGCACCGGTGCTTTGACTTCTTTCTTGTCCACTGAGACCAAGCACTTGTCCGGTATCAGTGGACAGACTCTGGGAACAATTCTGATGACCTCCACCACCCTGATCGCTGCTATCGTGATCTCCCTTTCTTTCGGATGGAAACTCGCTCTTGTTTGTATTTCCGTCGTTCCGATCCTTCTCGGCTGTGGCTTTTACCGCTTTTACATGCTCGCCGCTTTCCAGGCTCGTTCCAAGGCTGCGTACGAGGGTTCTGCCAGCTACGCCTGCGAGGCGACGTCTGCCATCCGCACTGTCGCTTCGCTTACTCGTGAAACGGACGTTTGGTCTGTCTACCATGCCCAGCTTGATCTCCAGGGTCGTGCCAGCTTGTTCTCCGTCATCAAGTCTTCATCCTTGTACGCCGCTTCCCAGGCGCTGGTCTTCTTCTGTGTTGCCCTCGGCTTCTGGTACGGAGGAACTCTTCTCGGCAAGCACGAGTACGATACCTTCCGCTTCTTCGTCTGCTTCAGTGAAATTCTCTTCGGTGCCCAATCCGCTGGAACAGTGTTCTCCTTCAGTCCGGATATGGGCAAGGCCAAGAACGCCGCCGCCGAGTTCCTCAAGCTGTTCGAGCGTCGCCCGACAATCGACACCTGGTCCGATGAGGGCGAGACTCTCGCCCACTGCGACGGAAACATCGAGTTCAGAGATGTCCACTTCCGCTACCCCACTCGTCCCGAGCAGCCCGTCCTCCGCGGTCTAAATCTCAGCGTCAAGCCAGGCCAGTACATCGCTCTCGTGGGACCGAGCGGTTGCGGAAAGAGTACCACCATCGCGCTGCTCGAGCGCTTCTACGACTCCCTCTCCGGCGGCATCTACGTCGACAATAAGAACATCGCCGACCTAAATGTCAACTCCTACCGCAGCCACCTCGCCCTCGTCAGCCAGGAACCTACCCTTTACCAAGGAACTATCAAGGAGAACATCCTTCTCGGCAGCCCCAACGAAGACCCCTCTGAGGAAGAACTCGTCAAGGCATGCAAGGACGCTAATATTTTCGACTTCATCATGTCCCTGCCAGACGGCTTCAACACTGTCGTCGGCAGCAAGGGCGGTATGCTGTCTGGCGGCCAGAAGCAGCGTGTCGCCATTGCTCGAGCCCTCCTGCGCAACCCCAAGATTCTCCTCTTAGACGAAGCTACCTCCGCCCTGGACTCCGAGTCCGAGAAGGTCGTCCAGGCTGCCCTGGACGCTGCAGCGCGTGGCCGTACCACTATCGCTGTGGCTCACCGTCTGTCGACCATTCAGAAGGCCGATATCATATACGTCTTTGACCAGGGCAAGATTGTTGAGAGCGGTACTCACGCCGAGTTGCTGCGCAACAAGGGCCGTTACTACGAGCTGGTCAACCTCCAGTCTCTGGGGAAGACCAACTGATTTGCTTTTTTTGTTCACATACCCCATTTTGATATCATATCCTCAACTCTCCTCACTTTTCCCCTCTCTTGTACCTCTTTTTCTTTCTTGTCTAACCACCTTTCCTCATTGAACCTACCATCATCTCTCGATAGACTGCAGCGCTGGAAATTTGGAGTCTGCGTATACGTTTTTGAATATTCTGGATTCAAACAATAAAAATATTAGGATTTAGGATTAGATGAATACAATGAAATCTCAATCATTAAAGATAGCCTCTGACTTGCCCGAAACGCCAGTCCCTAGTCCTTCTCCCCAACCCCAAACTCCTTCTCCACATCAACCTGCCGCACACCCCGTGCATCAGCGATAATTCCCATTAGTCCCTGCCCAACATCCTTGATCTCATTATACTCATGCAAGAGACGGATATGGCGCTGGACTGTAGTCGTGGGATCATTTCTAATGGATGAGCTATTTTTCTGTAAGTTATGCCCAAGTAAAGTGTGTTACTTACTTCAATTGAGAAGTTGTAGATGCGAGCTCGGCTTCGAGCTGTGTCTGCTGCGCCTCTAGACTTGTTATTGTGGCGCGGAGTGTGGACTGTTGCTGTTAGTGAGTGTTGGCCTTGATGTTACATATGCGTACTAATTTCTTTTCTTTGGTTTCCATATTTGCGAATGTATACAACAGGAGCGTCGAATGAAAGAAACATCGTTGTATGCGTAGATGCTCTACAGCCAATCATGCGACACGCTGAATAATCAATGTGCGAGTCCAGTCCCCAGGGTTGCTGCTTTCTGTGCAACTCCTTTTCGGTGAGGCTCTTGTATTGTAAGATCTTGATGAGAACCGTAGGGATGACGAGTATTACACAAACATTACAATCCAAAATCGAGATCTGAACGTGGTCAAAGAGGTACATACCCACACGTTGTCCTGATCCGCATAATCGGATGCTCCGGATTGGGTTGATAACAAGTACCCGCATTTGTTCTCTTCCTCCTTTAACATCCCCTACACCACCATGAATCTCCAAGCTCCCATATGGGCATGTCTCTTCGCAACGGCTCTAGCCCATGGCGGCCACGAAGCCGTTCCCCAGGGTGAATCTATCTCCCAAGATCCCATCGTACGTCAGCCCATCCCCATCCCCACACAACTTACCGTCTAACAACCTCCAGGACGGCACGCTATGGACACACATGATCCTCATGGGATTGGCCTTTGGCATCATCTTCCCAACAGGCATGGTCCTCGGTGTATGTACCCCCTACCCAACTCACACCCACAAACCCTAACAAATCCAGATCGTCCGCTCGCGCTGGCACGTCCCGCTCCAAGCCGTCGGCACGGTCATCGCTGTCCTGGCCTACTTCCTCGGCCATCACCACAAAGGCCGCCAGTTCGACAAGAACCTGCACGCATCGTTTGCGAACTGGCTTATGCTCATGCTAGTTGTGCAGATCGCGCTGGGCGTGTATCTCAAGCTGCACCTCGAAAAGGGAGGACAGGGTCGAATCCGGTGGATCTTCGTGCTGGCGCACGGTATCGTCGGGAAGGTCATGCCCGTTGTTAGCTGGGCGCAGATGCTTTTCGGAGGCATTGCTTCGTTGGGATTCTGTCGCGGCGATCATCTCGGGCAGTGCCTGGCGCATTTCATTATGGGATCTGCGTTTATCGGGTATGGAATCTGTTTGACGATTCTTTTACTTGTGGGCCAGTTCTGGTTGCGGAAGACTGGACGCAGTCAGGAGTTCTTCGATTCTTTGATTATTGCTGCCTGGGGTTGCGTTAATACTTTCACTGAGCACCGCTGGGGTGGGCCTTGGGTCCACAATGATCTCCAGCATACCACTATGGGTATTGTTTGGTGGTGTGCTGGTCTACTGGGCATGTGGCTCAGTCGCAGTCGCAGTGGTCGTCCCAAGCGCAACCTCATCCCGGCTATCGTTATCATGCTGACTGGTTATGCCATGTCTGCTCATACCCAGGAGCTGATGATCAGTACCATGGTCCACTCGATTTTCGGGTACACTCTGATGGGCGCGGGTCTCACACGCGTTATTGAGATTTCCTTCGTGTTGAAGGATAAGCCTGCTCTCTCGGAGCCGAACAGCTTCCAATACCTGACTCCTTTCGTATGTTGTGTTACCCGTGGATGTGAGACAGTATACTAACTCTCGCAGTTGCTCTATGCCTCCGGATTCCTCTTCTTGGGCGCCACCGAGGAGCAGATGGTCATGTTGAACAACGCAGGTATCATGCACGTATCCTACGTCCTGATCCTGTACAGTATTGCCTTCATTGTTTTCCTATGTAAGCCATTACTTTCCCTCCCACTTAACTCCAACCTCCCACTGACATCTGCAGTCGTCAACGTCCTCCTCCACATCTACGCTGTCCACGCCTGGCCTAACTCAGAGTCCACAGACCAAAACGGTCCCAAGTACACCACTCTCAATGGGAATGCCAATGGCCATACCCGCTCTGCCTCGCAGCAAATTCAGGATGCCGAGGCTTTCGAGCTTCATGGCTTGATCTCCGATGATGAGGAGGGTCCGTCCATGGGTCCGCGCAGGACCAGTGACGAGGAGCTTGGAAAAGACGAGTCTCGTCACTAATCGTAAAATTTAGTCTTGGTATTGTTTAAAATTTGCAAGTACGCCATGCATCTTGTGTTGGGATGGCGTTTGGGCTGGGTTGGGACCGTTCGGGTGAAAGTAGCTACTTTATTTCTGGACAAAATTGCATATACATTTCGGGAAGTCTAGCGACAGTCCTGAATGTCGCTCTATTATCATATTTCAATGCCTTCATACACTTCTGCCGTTCTTCTTCTATCTATAGTTTCCATATTCTTATAGCATATCAAAATACTAATTTAATGTGATGATAAAGAGCTCACATGGTAAAATCAGCTGCATACTCTTCTATTGTACATGAGGCCATATCTAGATTGAGGCCGAAAGAAATTCGTCACGTGCAAAACCCATATATCATGTCTAACCTCCACCTAACGCCAAAACATTCCCCCAATTCCTTAATTCAATTGCACAGCACCCCCGTTGACAGCACCCCCGTTGACAGCACCCCCATTGACAGCCCCAGCAACGGGAACCGTAACAGGATTCCTAACCGGCGGCACAGCAGCCATTTCCGCGCCAGCAGCCAGATCCTCGGGGAAGAAAGGATGAAGCGAATAAATTGGTCCCAGCATCTTCTCACCATCAAACAGCAGCATGTTCTGCAGCGGCTGCTCCCTCGCCGATAGAACATTAATAACATCCTGCGCAACCGCCCCACCCAAGAACGCCGCAACAGGACTCAACTCATTACCGAGGTTCTGCAGGAATGTCCGTAAGAACACGGAGTCGAGAGTCAGCGGGTCGAGCTTCAGTTCCTGGTGTCTGTCGCGGGAGAGCTTGGTGAAGAGCTCGAGGTCTTCGTGGGTGAAGGTTGGGCGGTGGCCGCGGATTTTTTCAAATTCCCAGAGCGCGCGCAGACAGCTCAGCAGCGGAGTGACTTGTCTGCGGCGGCGCGGAAGCCGGGTGTATTCTTCTGGGAGGGGGGAGGTGTTTGCGAGGATGAGCGGAGAGTAGACTTCGCGTTTTGTGACTAGTTCGATGATTTTGTCGTTTTCTTTTTTGGTGTTGATTTGGACAATGCTGCGGGTTTGGGTTTCTTGCATTACCGCGTTCATGTTGGATTTGTTGCGCTCGATTACGAAGTCGTGGCTGATTAGATCGGCAAATGCGTAGCCGTAGAAGCCGTGGAGCCCGGTGGCGTAGAAGGGTTTGTTTGCTAGGCGGCAGGCGGCGTTGACGGTGGTATTGGCAAGGAAGTCTAGCTCTGTGGCGATTATTATGTCGAACTGGGCGAAGAAGTCTGGTTGTTTGGTTTTCACGTCGGAGGTGTCGATGGATAGCTTGACACGAGGGTTCATTTTGCGGATTTGGGGTCCTGCGGCTTCGGCGCGCTGGGCTTTGTTAGAGACTGGATATAGCATCTTTGGATGGCTAGGATTGAGACTTACGTTCTTTCCGATCACATCCTGCTCGGTTTGCGCCTCGGCGATGAAGAACTGTGCTCCTAGGTCGTCCTCCGTGATGCACTGGTGATCGATGATTGTGAGAGAACCGATGCCTGCCAAGACGAGGTTCTTGGCGACTTCATTTGCGAGAGCTTTCACGGTGATAAGGAGGATGCTCGCTGATCGGATCCTGGCGGGGGTTAGTACATGTGTTTATGTTGTGCTGGGCTGCTCACTTTTCTTGCGCCTGGACTCCCCAGAGCCGGATCTGTCGGTCATAAAGCGCGATCTCATCTAGGCATGTTAGTCAGAGTTAGATCTCCTTGGGGGCTGCTCAGCGATAGGGCATACCGGCACTGATGGACTGCGCATTCTCCTGTTGCTCCGCCATTGTGATGGGTCGTAGGTGAAGAGGGAAGTCGAAGGGAAGCTGTACAGTTTTTTTAGTTGCTCTTCACTTTAACGAATTTCAGACCGGCCGTCTCAGTGCAAGCTGAATGAAAGAGCAAAGCGGAAGAAAGTCGGCACCAACATTCAAGGTCATGTGATCTTGGAGCTACTGAGTGGGGTTGTGGAGACATTGTATATTGTACACGGATGACGATATACTTTACAACTGCATAGTTATACACATATGTATGTAACTGTTCTTTGTTCTATTACTAGCCCTGGTGAGGGTGGGAGTTTATACAAGAATTCAATGATATCAGCAGATCTATCGATATTCAACATGCCATGATCTCGAGCTTGCCACTTAGCCTAAAAGAAAGATACTATAGGTCGTAATACTGGTCCAGTTCCTTGTAGGAGTGGTAATCCGCGGGCCTGCCGATTGATGGTCCCATTCTATTGGCAATCACCTTGTGGGCAGATGAGCAGTGCAAAGAAGAATACAGCTAGCATCAATTTTGTGCATTTTCTGGTCGTTGCTCTCATTTTGCATTTTGGAATTGAGGTACACTTTTGAAAATGTCAACACATACTTTCCTAGTTTAGCAAAACATCATTATCCCCCTCGCTGTAGTATTGCACATTGATGATACTGCTCTGGTGGTGACCGGATCTGATTTATCAAGAGATCAATCCAGTTGAGGCAATGTTATGGGGGCATGTAGGGCTGGGATTCACGTGGTCTCGTTTCACATAGAAGACGTAGTACTTGAAACTTAATATAATACCAGGCCTCAGTTTGCTTTCTCCACACCCACTGCCTACCTTATTCCTTCTCCCTTCTCCTCCATAGAGAGCGAATGCAAACTGTTGTACTTACGATGTATGATTTACGATTTTTACTATGTCCAGACTAGATGTACACAGACCTTTAGATGTATCTACCGCCTGACTACCAGTTAGAAATTTCAATGAGAATTCTAAAGGGACAAAGAGGAATGAGTACCCTAGACCTTAATCCCGATTTTGTTCTCAGTAAAATGGCAGTGTTCTATTCACCTACGTTCCATATTAAGTGTAGTTTTCTACTAGATACTAGTATAAGCGCAAGGTATCTTAAGTAAAACAGCCTTTACGATAGTTTTCCTGCAGGTTATTCTCAACGTGAACCATGTTTGAGCAAGCCATGCAAAAATAGGTCTATCTAATTACCAGAAGTTTGAGAAAGTACGACATTATAATGCAAGTGCGAGAGATAAGAGAGCGATATGTGCGAATGTAAGTGAAATACCTAGGCCTATATGAATAAAATACTAGTATGAGCCAAACGAGACCTACTGATGGAAAAGTAACAGTTGTCATATGAAGTTGAATGAAGTGAAGTTGAAACATCCTATGCTCAGGTGGAGCAATTCGATGATCTAATCCGCCATCACGTGTACTCAACTCACATCTCCAGACCTTGGGGAATTTCCTCTTGATTTCTAGCTCGAGTCTCAGTTATTGAATATCAAATATCAAATATCAAATTTCAAATCTCAAGTCCCAAGTCTCATACTCCATGGGATATTTATAATCGTTAATTCCTGTCCGGCAGAGACGGTATCCACCGAAGGTATCACTATCAGTAACCTGAATGATGGTATGTCTTATGTCTCATTAGTTACCTTTAGGTACGCAACCTGATGTCTTACTTCATTCTTGTACATATAGTCAGGAAACTACGATTACCCTCCTGCTTCTTCGTCCCGCATTCCCCGTACCGCCCCCGACGAACGCCCTGACGTACTCCGTCTCCAGCATCTCCGCAATTTAGTATCTGAACGCAACCGCTCTGGTGCCTACAATTCTTACAACGCCAACCGTGCCCTGGAAACGCTAAATCAAGAAATTGCCGAACATACCCTGGACCGAGCTCGCGACCGCACCAATTATCAACAAGCCCGCGCTGCCGTAGATCGTCAGATTCAACAAATACAGTCCGAGATAGCGAGCCCCGCAGAGCGACTACGGAATATTTGGCACGACCAGCTTCGCACAGAACGTCCTTCTTCTCGTCTCTCCCCCGAGTCTTATTCCCGCCGCCGTAGTGTGCCCTGGTCGACTTTGAGTCCCAGCCTGGACGCATCCAGATCACCCTCCCTCATGCCTCCGTCGGGCCAGTCGGGCCGCGATGGCCACGGACGCCAGAAGCGTCGGAAGCTGGATGCCGATGACAACCGCGAGGGCTTCCAAGGATTTAATTATGGGCAATATGGGCAAGTAGTGCCGGGAGAGCTGCAGATGGAGATAGCTAGCTGTGACGGAGGGAATTACGATCCAGACGGGGTGTGCTCCCGCCCAGAGAATGTTCTGGACAACAACCAAAGCGTTTATTCCACCAAAGAAGACCGCTGTAATTTGGTCCTGTGTCACCGGGACGAAGCTCCGTTCTGTTTGAAGAAGATCGTTATTAGAGCCCCTCAATGCGGCTTCGATGCTCCGTATGTACCTTCTGCCCGCGTGCTGGACTGCTAGCTAACTGCACCAGAATTCAGGAAGGGATGGTGTTCGTCGCCATGACCTCCGATGAACTGCTTGCTCGCACCGCCCAGTACCATATCCAATATTCTAATTCTCGATGGCGTCGCCGCCCTCGTCGCAGCGGCTTGCCGCCATCCCAGGAATACCTGAGTGGATTCCGGCCACCCCTTCAAAACCTCGAACGCACAATTCTCATGGGCCCTAATTCGCACGCTATTCCTGACACGTCGGAAGACCCACAAGCGCAGTTTCGCATTACCACGGAGTACGACGAGAACAACGAGGATAACGCATACTCCGAAAACGAACAAGATGGTTCCGCAGATTTGGACGGGACGCATGGTGAACCGTTGGAAAGTTATACTTCTGATACCGACGAAACACCAAGCGACAATGAGGAGGACAGTGCGACCATAATCCCCCGCCGACGAATGCAAGTACGACGACGAGGTATGTTTGGACGATATCCCGAGCAGAGGCCCCGTCGTGAGCCTAGCCTTGTTCATCCCAATCCACCACCCGCAACTGCTCAGTCTACCGCCGAAGTCCTAAAACCACATGCACGCTTCTTCATTGAACGCGAGAAAAGCATGGTCACCATCAAGTTCGATCCGCCTCCGTATGTATCTTTGTCGTTGTGTATGTCCCATCACTAACGACATGATAGATCTGGCCGGTTCATTTTAATCAAGCTGTGGAGTCCACGAGCCGATGGGAATATTGATATCGAGAGTATCATTGCTCATGGGTATGCGGGCCCCCGGTTCTTCCCAAGCATCGGCGCCCGCTAGCGGGGTTTCCTTGTTTCTTTTTTTCGGTTAAAGATAGATTTCTTCTATGTCTGTAGTATCTTGACTCAGACTGCCTCTTAGCGTGTGCTAGGATGACGATGACACGAATCTCGATATGACTTATCCCCTATTTGTTCTTGGTCCAACCTCGTACTTATCGATATACAACTAACCAGAACTGAGTAGACAGCTACTTGTATGTAGCATTGGTCCCTTATTTACCCGAAGATAACTATACAAGCACTAACTCCGAAAAACCAGACAAGGAATACGCTCAAACCCTCCTAACAAAAGTCCAAGTATAATATCCCAACGTGGAAACAGTCGCAACAAGCGAAACAAGCGTGATAAGTCCACCCGTGATAATTCCCTGCTCGAAGAACCCAATCTTAAACCCTGGTCTCTGCTTCGTCGACGGCAACGGCGCAATGACTTCCCGCCAGAGCTTATCTGCTTTGCCCTTATTGGTGTCATCGAGGATCACCTGTACGAAGCTTACGACTGGCGTGATTACTTGTGGGCGAGGAACCTCGAATTGGGTCTTTGTGTAGCGTGTTTGGCCTGGTGCTGTGTTTTTAGGGAGAGCAGGTCCGACTAATCGCTGTTAGCTGTCTTCTCTGGATCTGGCTTGGTTCTGTGTGTTGTGGTGTGTACGCACTGAGCATGTCGCTGGGAACGTGGTTTACCCACGAGATGTGGGCATCAATGAATTGCGTCAGGTATTTAGCTGAAGAGGGCGCGGCAAAGGCATACGTTGCAGCCAGTGTTTCGGTGCTGCAATCGTTAGTTTTGAATTATTGCAGCATGTAACGTGCTTACTTCATGTCGATGGCATCGTCCAAGCTGGTGACTGGGTGAACCAAGAGGATTTTCTCGCTAATCTTTTTCTGCAGAAGAGGAGATTTCCTTTCGCGGATTAGCATAGTTCGGTGCAACATCTTCCCAAAACTCACCGATCTTGCACTTCAACAATACCCCAGTTACTCCCTGACACCAGCACACGAGAAGTTCTATCTTTCTGAACAGACTCCAGCAGACCGGACTTGCGAGAAAGAGATCTCCCCTCCCCATTCTCACCAGCAAGATACTTCGATGCGTGCTGGATAACAGCTTCCACAAAGGGCTTCATAGCAAACTCGTGCACAAGCACCACATCCGGACTATACGGCGAGCGACCACCGAGCGCAAATCGCGCGGCGACCAGTGCCCGCGCAGCTTCTGCAACATTGCCCGTGCGGTCGACGATGGCCACCGCTCTCAAATTCGAAGGCGAGACAAGGCCCGCATATTCTTCGCCAGTTTGTGCAACCACCAAGGTTTTGCTCAGGAATGATGCATCCGGCCGCTGCAATGTAATGGCAAAGGTATCATGGTCCAAAGCATCGGGCAGAATCTTGCGCAGCAGAGCGGGCAGTGCACTCGTTGTTTGGGGTAGCTTTTGTACACTTAGCTACTGGACCAGTTGTCGATTTGGGAGAGCTCACCTCTAGAACAACACAATTGCCCGCAGCCAGCGCCGCGCTCAGCGCCGAGATAACGGAAAAGAATAGCGTGTGAGTACTCGGCACAATGTAGATTATTCCTGCGCCACGCGCGCTAGTTAGGTTGTCTTTGCCATGCGAAATGCGATACTCGGCCTCGAGATCTTTCTCCAAGCTCAGGCTTGAGAAATGCGTTCGGAGCTCTTGCAGAGCGAGGACGACCTCGGCGCGCACTTCGGCGCGAGTATGTCCTGACTCTGAGTAGATAGCATCTTGGATTTCGGCAATATGGGCTACAAGAACGGCCTGGAGCTTTTGGAATTGCGTTTGGCGGTAGCGGGTGTTTTGGGTGCGGCCGTCGATGTTGGCCGCTAGGATGCGGGATAAATCCATAGTAGTTTCTGGTCAAATTGAAACGTAGAGCTGTCCGAACGAGGAAGGAAACAAGAAAACAAGATAATTACATAGCCGTGTCGTTCGGAGATGTCCCTATGTCCGAGTGTACTTCGGGATGTGGGGGAGAATGTGGACATGTGCGCCAAGCCCTAGATCCGGGGTGACCATTTGATACTCGACATCCTGAGACCTCTGTATCCCTATCTACCTGCGATTTCATCGATATCTCCAAGCTGTGTATTCTTCCACAACCATGGCGACCACCACAACAACAACTACTACTCAAACCCTCTCCGTTCTCGCCGACTACGAAGTCCACCACAGCGGCGCCGACCACGAGAGCGAACATGAACCAGTAACCTCTCCACAGCCTGTGGAATGGCCTACACATCATCGTCGCATGCCGGAATTTCGGCCTACAAATCGCAACTTGTCGTTTGAGGAAAGACCCGGTGGTAGTAATCCGGCCGAAATGGTGTTTATCCAGGTTATGTTGCATGGCGTATGGCTTAATGCTGTAAGTGTATCTATTCGTCATGATGGAGTTGTAGATTTATTGACTCTTTATAGGCAGTGTCCAGGCTTTGGCGGTTTACTGGCGGAAGAATCAATGATAAGATCTTTCATTATGAGGTTGGAGGAGAATGGTAGATTCGATATTGGGGCTGGAGGTTATAGCGTACTTTTATTTATTTCAATTCTGAGTGCCCAATTAAACCTGCACATCTTGTCATATTTATCCACATTAGCTGTTCATGATAATATGAAATGTTTCCACAATATAAGTAAGGAATACGAAACAATCGGCTCAACAGGCAATTGTCTTATTTGGCATGTTGGTCAAAAGTGTGTAGAATTGAGGAAGATAAGAGTGAATGCTATACAAAGAGATGGCAATCCATGGCTTTCCATTTCTGTTTTAATGGCACTTGCCATCTTTTTTTCGAGTAAAGCTGAGCACCTACACAGCCTTGGAGACCCCTGAGCTCAATGAAAATCACCTAATCTTGCGAAATCCCAATCCAAACGCAAAACACCACTTACAGGTTACCCTGACCGGCGCTACCAGCAGGGTCTGTGCTGGCCTTATCGGCAGTAGCAAGAGTCTCGCCTTTCAAGTTGCTCAGAACGGTGGTGGAAGAACCAGTCAGAGTGCCGCCGTTGACGTTGGCGACACAGGAGCGACCGATATAAGACTCGCAGGTGCTGGAGTCACTGTCAGAAGCGAAGAGAGCACCTGCAAAGGAGGAAGACTCCAGGACAGCGTCGACGTTGGAGAAGTAGTTGCCCTCCGCAAGGACGTAGCCGCCAGAACCGATCTCGAAGGCGTGACCGGAGTTGTTGTCCCAGTAGTTGTTGACGGCGTGGAGGTAGGTGTTGTCCTGGACCTTGGGGGCACGGCCACTGGTCTTGTAGAGGTAGTTGCCCTTGAAGGTTACCTTGTCGCTAGAGCCGTCGAGGTACACGTTCCAGTAGTGGTGGCCGTCGCAGGTGGCGGAGTAGTCGGATTCACCGTTGATGTAGTTGTTGGTGATCGAGACACGGTTGTCGGCTTCAGTGCCCAGGACGTAGTGCTGGCGACCTATGCGAGCAGTCTGTACGATAAGTCAGTTTAGGTGGATTAGTAGAGTTATGAGAGTGGCTTACGGTAACGTGATCGATCCAAATCAGGTCGGCTTGATCGACGGTGATAGCATCACCACCCCAGACGTACTTAGGGTTGATGTCCGTGACAGCGATGTTCCTGTAATAAGTCAGTTAGTGTGCACTCTAGCGAAGTTTTCGTGCTTAGATTTGAACGCACTGGATGATGATGTTCTCAACACCGCTGACCATACGCAGACCACGGCCCTTGATAACACCGCTGGTGCCCTCGCCAATCAAGGACTTGTTGGAGCCAACGGTGATACCCAGCATACCAGCGTTGTTGCTGATAGGCGTGTTAGCATTGGCAGGAAATCAATTAGAGACCGCGTGATGAGACACTTACTAGGTGACAGTAGTGGTAGCGGCATCAGGTTCATAGTTGGTGCACCAGTCATCCTTGTTGATGGCAACCTGGCAGGCGGAGCCAGTACCCCAAGGAGTACAACCGGAGGTAGTGGTAGTACCCTCAGTATCAGTGAAGTCGAAACTAACCATCATTGTCAGCAGTCGGCCACCCACTGCAGAGGTTCTCTACTCACGTCTTGCTCAGAACGATGACACGGGCCTCGCTATCACCGAGGTAAGAGACCAGCTCATCGGTGGAGGAAGGGTAGACGGGAGTGGCATCACCGCCACCAGTGGCGGAAGAAGCGAAACCCTCGG
The DNA here is from genome assembly GCF_028829465.1 of Penicillium soppii. Lineage (NCBI taxonomy): Eukaryota > Fungi > Ascomycota > Eurotiomycetes > Eurotiales > Aspergillaceae > Penicillium > Penicillium soppii. The sequence goes on from NW_026643234.1 coordinate 3,206,498, forward strand.
GGGTGCCTGAGACGCCGACAGCGGCGACCTTGGAGGCAATAGCGGCAATAGCCGTGAGAACAAATGCGTACTTCATCCTGGAAATTGACGGGAATAAATAAAGAGTGACGGTAAATGTAAGAAAACTAAATAATAAAGCGAGAACAAAAAGAAAGTAAATAGTGGAATGGATTAGAGAAAAATATATCAAAGAAAGAAACGGACGGTTACTTATACAGTCGAGGTTTTAGGCCATGAGGTGTGTCTCAACTAATGCCTTCCCCCTTAGCGATTAAACGGCCAAGTGGATAAAGATGCATTAGCTCTATCTTCTCGAACAGTGGCCGAAATGAGGATGATGTGGTCTCGGTGATTTCGGAAGCAGGCCGACAAATAAACATATGGGTCCTCACAATATTGTACAGTGGAGATGCCACCGCCGATCAGTTTACTATCGTTGCTTCGGGAAAGCGATCGTCAGCAAATCCAAGTCCGAAACACCCGGCACGAAGAGAAACCCGAGAGGAGCAATAGAACCGCGACTAAACTTAATAGTGTTTCATCTAGATCGAGGGGAAGTCATGGCTGTCCACCATTTCTTTTCTACGCGTAATATATCTTTAATTAATTGAACTTTTCTTTAATATATCCTCACGCTTAACTTAACTCTTATTCATGGCTTAATTATAATTCCAGTCCACAGGTGTCACTTAGTTCTTATCGGCCGGCAGCATGACGTGTCTACTATATATGTGGTTTATGGAAAGCATGAATGCGTCTTGAATCCCCTATAATGGGGCGGCTGACTGGATAAGGTGAATGAGCATGGCTTTTCTTCCGTACCGAGCTTGGGGCATAATACATTATTTTGCGAAGACGTTGCGAGGATTCACCGTGGTAGCAAGGTCCGAATGCGCAGCACATAGATTCCAAGGTTGACTCTATGGATAACGTTCGCATCAGCTCGTAATCATAATCGTTGTCCTCCATGACAGTGTTGTTCGTCCACATATATTGCGAGATCCAGGCAAATGGTCTCCCTTCTTTATGATCGAGGTCTTTCAAACTCTCGTTGAGCAGCGCCGGGCCTTATTCATGGGTGGTCAGTGCAGTAAAAACAATATTAAACACTATCAATCAACGTACCTCGATCTTTCACAATATTTTTCAATTCCATAATATATGCCGCAGCGTCATCATCGAGGTTGGCTTTTTATCCTCGTTGGTCCTGGCCCCTGAATTCAATGCAAATGGAACCATCCCTTTCAGAATGGCACGTTAATGGTAAATAAGCTTCAGTGTCGAAGTTTGGCGAACTTGAGATGTATTACTAGTAGCGTAGGGGGTTTAAACCTTGGTTAGCAGGGACGTCTTTTTATCTCATCCTTTCATGAACTTCTTTGCCTCACCTATCTTATGGTTCAATAAAGGAGAGACAACGTACTTTGGTATTCCGTTTGGCCACAATTTCCACTTGCCTCGCTTGGACAATGTCAAGACTTGCAATCAACAACGAGAATTGTCAAATAAACCTCAAACCAATCACGGTTTCTTGCTTTCCCGAATACCAAAAGCTTGAGGCGTTTCACAGTCAATTTCATTTGCTTAAGCATAGATTGAACTGCCATGAAATAAACTTGATAGTCCAGGAAAGGACTTGACCAAAACTCTAGTCATTGTTTGAAGAGAAAGATCCTTGAAAGCATAGCATAGATGGAGAACCCTAACTTCGTAGTCATCGGATGACCATTGAAACTTCCAATTTTCAGAACGTAACTTCCCTGCCCAGGATTTTCCTGCACGAAAAGCGATAATTTTATATAGTTTATTTATGCAATAAGGCTGCTTGAACATTGTCGCAGAGCTTTCGACGCTAATGCATCTGGCACAGGGAGTGTTCTCATCACACTAACCCGAGTTAACAAAGGCATCCTTTGCTTTGGGTCTGCTACTCTCGGTCATGTTCGTCCGCTCAAGCCGCGGTTTCAAAGCCGTAGGTGCCGACAGTGGGCTAAGCCGAGTCACGAATGCATCTCAATTTGGGAATTTCGGTCGTTGTTATATTAGATTTTTAAAACGGTGCGATTCCCCCTAGTATCTTAATTCTTTTTGCTCTTCAGCATATCGGTATCTGTATCCTAGTCTACCTAAGCATCCTCGAGTTTACAACCAAGAGGTAACAAGAATGAGGTGTAATATATATACTAGATGGCTATTTCCTCTAGCTGATACATGGCTCAAGAATACAAGAATTCAATAATCAAGTACTCGCCCGAATTCCAATTCCATCAACAACCTCTTTCAGCGGTTTTCCCTCCACAAAAATCTCCCCAGAAGGCTGGAGCACATACAGCATCCTGGCCCACTGCGGGACACCAACACCATCAACAACAACATCAGGCGTAACATTGCGCCACGCATGATTCGTACCACGCTGAACAGCAACATCCCCTCTCTTAAGTAGCCGCACCTCACCAGAGTCCAGCACAAGCTCGACTTCGCCTTCTAGCACGACGCCATAATCCAAAGACACAGTTCGATGCATTGGGCTTTCTGCCCCAGGCTGCATGTCCACGATCCGACAGACAGTGCCACCTGATACTACAATGCCTGGTGGGTTGGACAGGTAGGTTTGGTAATCGACTATGTCGGTGTCGTTGCTTAGTTGTGCGGGAAAATGCGAAGATGTATAGGCTAGGCTGAAATCGGCACCGTCACCAACTTTTTGAACGGGCATTGTCTCCGAAAGGGTGTTTGAGAAGATGGCTTTGCCGGTTTCATCGTGGGTGGTTATGAAACGGTTGAGGGGACGAATATTTTTGGGGACTTTTTCGGTGGCCATTTTGGTAATGGTAACAAGGGAGTTATTTGAGTGGCGGGGGAAAATACACAAGCAATTGAATGTTGCTTTTGCTGTGTAGTAGTCAATACTAAATATTGGAGCTTGCATCCATCTATAGCTTTGCCCCTGCCTCCCCGCATCGGGAGGATGTCCACATCGGCTGGTGGGTTCACTGTGTCCCAGATTCGGATTGCCTCGGTCTCGGACTTAATGATGGCATAGTAAACACCGAAATTTTGGTGAGATATCCACAGATTAATTCACTTACTATCAATTATTATACTGGTCTGGATGTTTGAATGCCCTTGAGTTCGTTTTACTTCGGCAGTCCAGAAAGCCCCACCTTTTAGTTCCTTGGTGAGATCCTATTGGATAAAATACTGCGTCTACGTCATATCTAGGCTTATAGCCTCATTTCATTGGTTGGAAATGGTCAAAATGAGAAAATAGAAATAGTTGTAGTTATAGAACAAAATATATTGAAATCTATAGACAATTTATCTTTAACTAGTACTTTAAGCAGATGGAATAATAGGCAGAGTAACATAATTCTCTGCAACACCAAAGTGAATATGGTTCTGGCCCTGGAAGCGTTCAGTAGATCTGACAAAGTTAGTATTTGTATCGAAATCGATTGAAGAAAGACAAGAGAGACGCACCGATCAACAGGCGAGTTATGCTGGAAAATTCCGCTACCCTGCGTATCTCCACTGCTAATCTCTAGGACAATCTTACCCCCCTTCTCAACAACAACATTCGTCGGCCAAACCTCCACATCAACCGCATACACCTCCCCAGGAATCACAGGACGCGCATCGGTCGAGTAGTAGTTACGATGAGGCAACCAGGGACGGTTGCGCGGGTTCTCTTGGTCAACCTGTCTCATCGAAACCCGCAGCCAGCCCTTGCACAGCGGTACAGGATCACCGGCTGTTCCCGTGTAGAACACTTCTTTCCCCTCAGGCGAGATGTGGCGCATTGTCACAAATAAATCAATATCCTGCGGTGTTGGTGCACCGGCATTTGCACTCATTGACACGTTCAGGTGCGCCACGACATGGCCCGTAATTTCGGTTTCGGTCTCGAAAGCGCTGGTGGTGAATTGTACCAGCTGGGGATCATCCAGGTTTCCAAGGGCTTGGTAGGAAACTTTAGTTGAGCGTGATTCGGTGGGTACTGAGGTGACAAGCTCTTTTTGGGATGTCAGGTAGTACTTTGTGTACTGGGTTCGGGCAATGGGCCATTCCTTCTCCTGTCGGCGAGGGAAGGTCTTTTCGCCCTCGGCGTTGTTGTGTCCAACGTCTCCCTTGCGCAGAACCATATCAACCTTGGGTGCTGTACCATTTGCCCAGCCTGCGCGATCGTCTCCCTTCAAGAAGGCATCGAGGAAGCTGCGTTGGAGCTCAACCTCTTCCTTATAGTAGAAGGGGAGATCATGTCGGCCGGTAATAAAGCGCAGGTATTTCAACTCCGATCCAGCATGTGTGTACCCTTCAACGTTACCACGAAGATGGAGCAGGATGCCACCCCAGTTTGCGACAGAGAGCAATGGTACCTTGATGTCGGACATGCTGTACTCCTTTGAAGCATAGTATAAATCATCCCGGAACTTGTTATCGACATTATCGACAGTTTGATCCTGACGGTTCTGGACGAGTTCCTCTTCGGGCAAATCACCCTCAATGGTATCAGGACCCCAGTTGCGAACCGCACGACCAGCAAGACCGTATTGGTTACTAACGACTTGGCGATCCCACCAGAACTTGATGAACTTGTTCGACAGAATTCCACCATGTCGGCATCGGTCTCGGTAGTAGTCTGACATACCTTCCCAAGGAATAATGCATGATAGACCCTTGGGCTGGCGTGCAGCCACGCGCCACTGGCTGCCTGCGAAGTAACTGATTCCCAGCAAACCGACTTTGCCGCTGGACCAAGGCTGTTCGGCTGCCCATTCCACGACATCGAAGAAAGCCTCGCTAGTTCCGCGGGACATTGTGTCAAGTTTCCCAACGGACTGGCCTGTGCCGCGCTCGTCGGCGCGTACTACGGCATACCCGTTGCTAGTCCAGAACTTGGGGTCGGGTGTTTCCCAGGCAGAGTGTTCAGAGCGCTGCTCTGGGTTGACCTCGCTGAAGCTTTGTGGGTGGAATCTGGGATAAGTTAGTATAGCATTATACTGATGGTTCGAAAAGAAACCTACGCTTCATAGCTAATGTCCTTTCCGTAGGGTCCGTATGTAACTAGAACGGGAACTTTCTCGGAAGTTTTGGGGCGATAGACATTGCAACGGACAAGACCTGACTGGTCCTTGAGCGTGATGGTTACATTCTGCTCGAAGATGTAAGAGAAGGTAGTCTCGTCGGTGGTGGTGATGTCTTTGATTTGGTTGGGCATTTTGGTGACACTTGAAGAAATATAACTTTGGGTAGTGTCAATTGGTAAAATAAATCAGTATTTGAAGGATGTCTTTTTATCACAAGAAAAAGAAGAACGATTCATATAATCGGTGCTAACATCTCCGAGCCCGTCTCCGCCGACGTGGAGCCGAAATGGACATCCGAGAGTTGTGTAACAACCAACTCCGCATTTCAGAGGTATGACATGGAATGGAGGAGTTCGGGTAATCGAATACCATAAATAACATGGCTCGTTCTTTTTTTTGATTCATCTGTCAAGTGGTACTAAGTTTGCTAGCAAATATGACATTCAAAGATCTGAATGGCGAGGCTAAGGGCCTTCGCATCCTCATTGTTGGAGCTGGAATCGGAGGATTAGTCGCTGCCATTGCTCTCAGACAACAGGGACATCGAGTCGAATTGTTTGAGCGCTCACGCTTTGCCAATGAAGTTGGTGCTGCAATTCATTTATCGCCCAATGCAAACGGGGTTTTGCGCAAGATGGGCATTGATGCCACAGAATTTGGCGCCGTGGAGGCCGAATTTGTAAGTAAATGAGAGAAATCAAGAAGATTAAGTCGAGCTAACGGAGATAGCTGCGAGAGTATACACCCGCTGGAGAGGCGGTGCATATTACGCCCATCAAGGAGCATGCGGCGATGTGGAGACATGTACGTGCCCTAATCGGGGACTAATATTGACTGTTCTCAATTCTGATTTGCTAAACACCTCACAGCGATGGCTCCTCGTTCATAGAGCCCACTTCCACGATGGACTCAAAGCAGCTGCCCAGGCACCTGGAAAGGGCGAGCCTGCCCGTTTACACACTGCCAACAAGGTAGTCGACGTAGACCCACACGCCGCAACAATCACTCTTGAAAACGGCGACATCATCAAGGGCGATGTGCTCATCGGTGCAGATGGCGTGCACTCTCTTACCCGCACCAAGATTTCAAAGGAGACAAAACCGTTTAGCTCAGGAAAGAATGCCTTCCGATTCCTCATGACTCGACAGCAAGCACTGGATGACCCCGAAACCGCCAGTATCGCCCAAGACTTTGGCGCAGTTGACTTCTGGGACTCCGAGGAGCGCCGGGTTGTCATTTATCCTTGTGACAATAACAGGCTTCTCAATTTCGTCTGTATCCACCCCGAGACCGATACCCCCACAGATATCGATCCCACCGGCGACTCCTACAACCAGCAGATCGGAAAAGATGCCCTGCTGGATGTATACAAACATTTCAATCCCCAGGTCAAGAAGCTGCTTGAGAAGGCGGATCCACAGACATTGAAGCTCTGGCCGCTGTTGGATATGGATACCCTTCCCACTTGGGTCGAGGACCGTTTGGCTATTCTTGGCGATGCAGCCCATCCTTTCTTGCCGTATCGTGCTTCTGGTGGTGCTATGGCCATTGAAGATGCCGTCTCGCTGGCTGTCATGTTGCCTGGAGATATTGGGCGTGACGAAGTACCCGAGCGGCTCAAGGTCTACGAAAAGGCTCGCCACGAACGCGCTACAACCATTCAACAAATGACCCGGGATTCAAGTAAAATTCAATCTCCTGAATCAGGTATGCCGCGATTTTCCAAGCTCCATCTTTTACCTTCTTCGATCTCCAATCAAATGCTAACCCAAATCCAGCATGGGGTATGGTTAAGTACATTTACGGTCATGACGAATTTGACCACTCCGCTCAAGTCCTCCGTAAACACCTCTGGTCCCAAAACCCCCACATGTACTGGCGCCAGCCTATCGTCTTCGGGCCAATGCCCGGCCCACGACAGGACTGGATGGGCCGTGACCGCACCCAAAAGTCAATCCAGTCAACCTTCACAACGGCGTCAATCAAATTCAAAACCAGCCGAACCCTTCTGCAAAATCTTTTCCCGTCAGACCGGTACAGTTTCATCTCACCGAGTACTGTCGCACGCGCGAGCTTCTCACAAACTACCCTCGGTGGCATGGATTGGCTTGGTGGCGGTGGATACCGCCATATCGGGCTTTATATTCACGGTGTGCAATATAAAAAAGAGAGTGGGGAGGTGTTGAAAGGAACATATATGCCCATTTTGTTTGAAAATCTTGCTGACCCGATCGTTTCGGGACGTGAAGAGCTTGGCATGCCAAAGCTGTTTACTGCCATTGATGTTCATCAGCGCAATAGCTCGTACCGGATGCAGACGAGTTGGCAGGGTGCTGTTTGGGGCCACTTTGAGCTTGAGGACCTGCAGGATCAGGATCCTGCCGCTGATGCGGGGACGATTGGAGGTGAGGCAGATGATGGAATTTTGGTTTATCGGTACATACCTCAGGTTGGGAGGGATAATAAGGGCAAGGCTGAGGCTGAATATCCGATATTTGTCCCGCATGCTGCTGAATCTAAGGTCGTGCCTTCGAAGGTGACTCGGCTGCAGCGTACTAGCAAGGCGAAGGTGGAAATCAATGGTCTTGATTGGGATGCTCTTCCTACACTTCACCATGTTATCTCTCGTTTGGGGGAGATTCCAATTGATGAGATTATTGACGCCAAAGTGGTCAGTGGAGTTGGAGTTCCTGATGTTTCTTCGGCTATGCGGATTGAATGATTGTGGTCGAATGGCTTCGGACGGCAATATCTCATTTCCATCTACCACCTGTTATATAGATATAACCACGCCTTTGAGACGTTCGGTTCCAGCTTATAAATAGATGTTGTAGCTCACAAATAGTTATACATCTGTAGTCATGTGATGTTTACAGGGGTTCGTTTGTGCACCGCGCTTCTCCTGACCAATCGCTTTGTTGACTCATCACTAGATTTAGAATGCCATTACGGTTCCTTTTTAAAAGACCTCAGACTGAGTGCCTCGCGAGAATCAAATCGATCCGACATGTAATAACGCGCTGCCAATCCCTTCTATAACTCAAGCCAAACTGCGTACAAAGTCAACAAAATCCACAGGACAAAGAGCATGGTGTAATTTACCGTCGGCGAAGGGTAGCGAAAGAATTACCTCACATTGATTGACCCCAAAAGTCTGACAAATGCCCACAATGTCAACTTTACCTCATACTGGGGGTTCAGTTCTCAGAGCCACCATCGAAAAAACCGCGGTATTCTTGAATTTTGCGAATATCATCCAGTACTTGGCTAGAATTCGCATAGTCTATCTTCCAGCACTTGCTGATGACTTCACCAAGAATGAGGCCATCGTTTTCTGAAAAAATACTCTTTGAAAACAATTCTCCAATGTCATCAGCTTCCAGGTCATGGTAAGGGGCCTGAAGTGTCTCCAACTCGTAGAAAGCGGACCCAATTGCGAAAATCTCTGACTTGAACGAGGGTGTCGATGCAGGATAAAGTGGGTGCTCAGAAGTAACTGTAGGCAAAACAGTAGGGCCTGATCCGTTGATGCTGGAGCCACCAAAGTCAGACAACTTCACGTGGTCATCCCAGTCTAGAACTATATTGCGTAGTACAATGTCCACTTGCAAAAAACGTCGGCTGTAGATACGGTGAGACCCCTGTGCAATTTGTGATGACCAGCGGATGATCTGGAAAGGTGTAGGGGTTTGTCCGGTCGCGTATGTTTGCGACAGTCGATGTTGAAGCGAGCACTGAAGGAATTCGAGGTGGATCTTGCCATCTTTGGATTCCTAGAACTTAGTGATACATGGATGAGGCCCGAGACGCTGATGAATAATGGCTTCGATATAAATTAGTTCAGCTGAAGACTCCCAATCTGGGTGGAGAATGGGGGCCTTGGCTACAATTGTGTCTGATACCTAGACTGCGGCATATCCTCTCCATTGGATATTAGGCTCAATACCATATCCGCAAATTGAGGATAATGGATATTACTTTCATACCATATCCTCAATGAGGATATCCATGGATATCCGCGAGGATATGAGGATATTCTGCGGATATCCGCACTAGCATAACTCTCGCTTGATTATCTACTTAGGGGTCGTCATGTGCCTCTTATACAGCTTATTAATTTATTTTTCAGAACAAAAGATACACAGGTTTGGTCCTGACCATACTACTACCCTTATTTATCCTATTTCCCAATGAAATATTAAGTAATACCTATGTATTAACCAATATTTATTAGCTTCATTATTACTTATAGCATCAATCTTTATTTTCAAAGTGTATTAGGGGGAAACCATGATTTTTTGTTATTTCACTTTACTTTACCATGGAAATATATATTTACTCATGGAAGAAGTATAGCATCTCTCAGCTGAACTAAGTATATTTGACCAAACTCGCCATTTCCCGGTCAAATTTAGTTAATTTAGCTTTAAATTAATGATCTAAGCCTAACTTTCAAGTATATAATGATTCTAAATAGATTCTCTCGAAGATTACCGGTCGGAAGCTCCAATGTTGTTGACAGCGGACTTGGTGAATATGGCGGCAAGGTTGAGGATATCCAAGGATATCCATGCGGATATCCACAATATATCCTCAATTATCCTCAAATATCCACACCAGTGATTAGTAATAGCCAATCATCGCCATCAAAAGTAAGAGATGTCAAGTACGCACCCGCAACTTACGAGTTACAGCATATTTGCCATAATTCTGATATTTTCAGCTCGTTCTATATGTAAGTTTCTCTCTCTCTCTGACATAGTGATCAAGTACACCATGTCTTACTCACAAGCATCTCAATCCCACTACTCCTTCTGCGCTGATTCAGATCTAGGTCTAAATACCGACCTTCTTTATTCAGATGATATCTCTGAGCTTATTAGCAGCCAAACTCCATTGACATCTACGTCTCAAATTTCATCTCCGATTGCACCCCTCTCGCTTACGCGTGTTGGCCTCCCTCTTCAGCAGTATTGGGTCCTCTATTCCTCTGAGCCTAGTAGCGAGATGGAAGAATCTCGTAAGCGCTTTATAAGTTGGTGGTTAACTACAGAGTCTGGATCAACACCTGATATACAAGACTCTATCCGTTGGGATGGGAAAAAGACTTCAAGTGTCTGGGACAATTTCAATCAGGTTGCACATGAGAAGACTGGCAAGCCAAAGGTTATGTGCATATCATGCCTCTGTACCCTTGTTCATCCAAGATATCGCCGTGCTGGGTCATCACCGATGAATGCACATATTAAGGCAGGCACCTGTACTCGGAAGCCAGTTACTCAGAGGGTTGATCAGCTACTAAGAAAGATGGTATATTACTCTATTATTAAGATTTTTAATATCTCTTTTGCTAATCTTGATAATTATCCTAAAGCCATCGATCCCAAAACACCAACCTTTCTCCCAGGAGCGTCTCGTTAAAGCGATCCTAGACTTTATCTCAGCGGCTCACCTACCCTTCCGAATCGTGGAGCATACCCAATTCAAGGACCTAGTAGAGGTCATTCAACAAGCTCAAAGCAAGATCGATATACCATCCGCGCGAAGCATACGACGTTATCTTGATTCTGCAGTCAAAAATGACCAGAAGGAGATTCTTGGAAGACTTCCAGATGGGAGTCGCCTTTCACTAGCGCTTGATTGCTGGACATCGCCATTTCAGCAAGCTTTCATGGCTATCACAGGCTACTTTCTTGATCAGGATTGGAATTATTGTGAAGTTCTTCTTGGATTTGAGCATCTTTATGGGTCTCATACTGGTGAAAATCTAAGTAAGACCGTTACTCAGCTCTTGAACAATCATGGAATCACCAATCGTGTCTTATCTGTGACAACAGATAACGCAACTAACAACAATACCTTGGTGATGAACATCCAAGAGACTATTCAGTCGCAGAGCCAACCAGATACCTTAATCTTCCGAGTTCCGTGTATTGCGCATGTGATCCAATTAAGCTTAAATGAGCTTCTTGGGAAGCTGAAAGTGACGCCACCTAATAAAGAGATTGAACTAGAGTGGCCTGACGAGCGAACACATTCATTCCAGACTAAACAATCTGGCTCAAGTCGGCAAATTGCAGATACCTTAAAGAAGGTCAGTCCTCTATCTCCCTTAGGCTTCTGAGTTTATTCTAATAAGAAAGTCTAAGATCCGAGGTCTTGCGGTCTTTATTAATGCGAGCCCACAACGCCGGGAGTCATTTATGGCTCTTCAAACTAATGAGCCTCGTTTGGTTCCTATTCAGGATGTCCAAACCCGATGGAACTCAACCTTCATAATGCTCAATCGTGCTAAAAGGTTACAACCATTCTATGACCAGTATTGTATAGATCATCAGTATCTACACTTTAAACTTGATCAAGAAGAGTGGCGACAGATTGAATATCTTCTTCTTCTCACAAAGCCTTTCTTTGACTTCACCACTATGTTATCAAAGACTAGGGATGTTACCACACACAACATCTATAGTATTTATAACAAGCTTTTCTCTCATCTAGATGAAGCTGAGTGTAAGTTGAAGAATAAAGGTGTTGTCTGGAAGAAGCATATGCTCCAGGCTCTTCAGACTGCTAAGCGGAAGCTCTCAAAGTACTACACTGCGACTGATTATGAATCATATGGCGATATCTATGCACTCGCGACAATCCTTTGCCCATCAAAGAAACTTCGATATTTCGCATCGTCAGACTGGCAAGGTGATATTGACTATATTAATCACTATCATGGAGTTCTCAAGCGAGAGTTTCAACGATATAAAGAGATACTTCACCGTGATTCAGATAATACAGTCTTACAAGATACCACGAGAGAGGCCCCGGATGATGAATATGGTGATCTAGATGCTGCTTGTGCATCTCAAAACCAGCCCCAGGATGAGCTCTCAAAGCCTGAAGATGATGAGATCGCGAGGTATCTTGCCCGCGGGATTGAGATTCAGAAGCCAAGAGCATTCTGGAAAGACCATGAGCTTGAGTTTCCTATCCTTGCGAGGATAGCACGGGATATTCTCTCGATCCCAGCTAGTGGTGCAGGCGTTGAGCGATTATTCAATTGCGCTCGCGATATCTGCCACTATCGTCGCGGTCAATTGAAACCAAGTACCATCCGAGGATTAATGCTCCATCAATTCGCCACTAATTTTGACGTTGAGCAGAAGGAGATAGAGGTTATTAAGGAGTATCTCTCTATTGGGGAAGCTGCGTTATTAGACCAAGCTCGGAAACCAATGCTCCATCTTGAAACTCTTGAGCCAATTAGTGACAACGAAGAGGAGGATCAAGAGCCTAGCATACAGGACACACAACAGAAGAGGAGCTGCAATGATGATTCAGATGATGAGAGGAATAATGATCAAAGTAAGCAAGTGCAGCGTAAGCGATCAAAGAAACGATTATCTGAATCTCTTGATGAAGATGACGATGACCTTCCAGAAATGCCAATAGATGAGAGCATGCTGGGACGGTCAGGACGAATTCGAAAGCAGCCTAGGTTACCTGATGGATTTCAGATTGATTTAAGGTAGTTGATATTATATGGAGATAACGGAATTTTATTTACTAAATTGAAATCTTGAAAGTTAATGATTACACTATGATTACATTAAAAATACGTAGGAAACTGCATAAATTATACATACTTAAAAGAGTCGTGAGGCTAGGCATGTTTGGCCTGTTTGATATCCACTGGATATCCTCAAATATCCAGAGGATATTAGGTGGTATACCATATCCACAAAATTGAGGATTGCGGATATTGGGTGATATACTATATCCGCAATCTGCGGAGAGGATATGTGGATATCCATGGATATTGAGGATGTTGCCGCAGTCTACTGATACCCTTTCGATAACTGAGTGCCCACCAGTGCTAACGATTAGAGGCTTGAACTCGGCTGAGGGAGCGAGACAAGCCATGATAAATATAAAGGATGAGATTGGAAGACGAAGAAGTTAAAATCTGGAGAGGTGAGATACATGTTGGAGTGAACGACTTTCGAGGTGGCCCATCATCAACCTTTCAGTTTCCTCCTGTACCAACTGAGTCAAAAAAAGTCTGAACATGTGATTGAATCGTCTGTATTGTTTTAATTCCCACGATGAACACATTTCGGAACGCTACCTTTGCGCCAACTGCCTGGCAACGGCTCTGGGAGCGACTTTCCCTCTTCCTCGCACTCAAGCTATATGAGTGGCGTCGGATCATACTAGCTCAGCCCCTAAAAAGGCCCATATCCGTTGTCTGCTCAGCCAACAACTTTTATCATGATCCCGGGGTCCCAGAAGGCCACATTCTCATCCATGCCGGCGATTTGACATCCGATGGATTCCTCATCTAATTTCAGCAAACATTAAATTGGCTCAAGAAACAACGCCATGCCATCAAGATTGTGGTAGCCGGTATGACCGATCAGCTGATGGTCCGCAAGAGACGGTGGGATCCTTGCTGGAAGCCCGGAGATCGCGGCAAGGTGGATTGGGGGGACATTGTTTACTTGGAGAACGATGGCATCACCATTACTGCCCCAAATGGAAGAAAGCTACGCATCCGGGGAAGTCCAAACTCATCCTTTCTGCACAAAATGGCGTTCCAATATGCTCCGACTCAAAACTTCTGGCATGGAAAGGCCGACAAATTTCGACATGCTCATCACACAATCTCCACCTTACGGACATCTGGGATTCCCTTGCCGGCTGTTATAACCTATTGCATGAGCCTTGGGTTGATCGCCCTCGTCTTCATGTCTTTGGGCGTTCGCGAGAACACCAAGGAACCGAGTGGCTGCAGTTTGACGAGCTTCAGACAGCGGTTGTAGTCAGCAAATGTCACAATGGTGGATTCTACAATCTTTGGGAGGTGATCAAGGGATTTGTGCAGTCCTGGTGTCGACCTGTCACCGAAGCCAAGACCCTGTTTGTGAACGCTTGCATTGATGGGTGAGTTCTGGAACAAACGCCGGGAACCAATCAAGGTTGTCATTGGACCTAAGGGAATTGACATATGCCCTTCGATGATCTCGCATTTCGATTTTGTTTCTTATCGGGTTGTGTATATGAATATAAAAGAGAGTGGACTGTTTATAATTGCTAGCCATCGTAGGCCCTCATGTAGGTGCGACTAGAATATCTTCTTCACTGTTTATTTTTTTATAGATCTTGGCGGTTCTGATTGGACGAAGCTCCACGGTGGGGCCAAAAAAGAACTTCACCTCCACATATCTGATCAACTTCTTTTACAATATTGTACAGTATTGCATAGTACAAATTATCTCACAGTGACAGTGTTGAATATTTGAAGCAGGCGTGTGAAGTTGGTTTATCTATCAGCCGTGAATTGGAATGGCCCCTCAATGCGAAACGGGAGGAATGTCCGGCCTCACCATCTCGGACATTCATTCCTTGAAGAGGAACGAAGCACTGGAGATTCTTGCCCAGGTTTCACGCGTTGAGAAAAAGACCTTCCCCACCAATGAAGCATTCCCATTCGGAGAAGAATTATGGAGAAAGAAGCCTAACACGCGGGTTTTGTACGCGACCCAAGCCAAGGGATCACAATCTGATCTGATCGCCTACGCGGTCTATGTCCGACAGAAGGGCGTTGCGCTTTTGCACAAAATTTGTGTGACAGAGGCCAACCGCCGTCGAGGTGTGGGACAGGAGGTGCTGTCCTACATTCAGCAGCGCCTAAGGAAGGAGGGCTGCCAGTACATTCAACTCTGGGTGGACCAGGCCAGGGAGCCTGCGCGAGCCTTGTATCTCCACAGTGGGTTCGAGGAGCGTGAAGTAATCCCTGATTACTATGCCCCTGGGCGAACAGGTATCAAAATGGTCCTGGATTTAGAACGTGATGGTTGAGCCACACCCGTCAATGCGTACCCTACGGGCCTTTTCCCTTCCACTCTCTAAAAATGTTCCTTACCTGAAATTTCCTTCTTGAACGGGTCCGAGGGGCAAGAAATCATACCAGTGGTTGGGCGTATCTGTGCTCCTTGGCCGCCGCAGGAGATCACCCCTTGCATAGACCCGGGCATATTCGAAACGTGAGCCTGATTTTAGCGATCGCGCCCGCGTGCATTCTCCGCTGTCATTCTGCTACATACTTCTGTGACGTCTAGCATATCCAGGCATGGCTTTTTGGGAAGGGCACACCTTGAATGTCTCCCTGTATCAGGTGTCCCTTGGGCGCGAGTGCCAGGGACACAAACCTTTTCTGGAAGACTATGTGTGATACACTTTCATCTTCGCCCTGAATCTTCTTTCTTCCATCTTGATTACTCTCACCATTCTTCTAGTGAGATCGAAGCGCCGTTGGTGATCGGATGAGCTAGCTGTGTCTTTACAACTATACACAGTCCTAGTGTGCTCCTCCTTAGCTAACCATGGCTTTCTTTCTCACCATCATCCTGGCTGTCCTGTCAGTTGCCAATGCAGCTGCTCCAACTGCCAACTATCCGATCAATGCGCAACTACCACCAGTCGCCCGAGTCTCGCAACCGTTTAGATTCGCATTCGCTCAAAGCACATTCTCCAACAGTGATTTGGACACAGATTATTCCCTGTCCGATGCGCCATCATGGCTCGAAGTTGACAGCAGCACCCGCACTTTGTCGGGGACACCAAAGGCAGATAACAGTGGCTCCACCCAGTTCAAGCTCGTGGCGTCCAATAGATCGGGAAAGGATAGCATGGAAGTTACTCTAATTGTGACGGCGGATCAAGGACCGACCGTGAACAAGCCACTTGTTTCTCAATTGCAATCGATGGGGCCAACCTCATACCCTGCTACGCTATTTATCCACCCGGGCCGTCCGTTCTCGATCGAATTCGACCCAGATACCTTCGAAAACACGCATCCTTCCACGATATACTACGGAACTTCGCCGAACAACACCCCTCTGCCTTCTTGGATTGGCTTCGATCCGGCAGCGCTGAAATTTTCTGGAAACACCCCGCCTTTTGGCGGTTCTGGTTCTCAAACCTTTACTTTCCAACTTGTCGCTTCGGATGTCGCTGGGTTTAGCGCGGCCAATATGACTTTTGAAATTTGTGTTGGTCCTCACATTCTGGCATTCAATGAGACTGTGCAGTCCTTTAAATTGACCAGAGGCGACAAATTCAGCAGCCCAAACTTCACCGAGATTCTCTCTATGGATGGTTCGCCCATCTCAGGCAAAGATTTAGCTAGCGTCGACGCTAATTTGCCGGACTGGCTGAATCTTGATGAGGAAAATGTTTCGCTGAGCGGGACTCCTCCCAAGGACGCTGTGAACCAGAACATCACCATCGCTGTGACCGACTCTTTCCAAAACGAGGCGCAACTAATGGTTCGTTTGGAGTTCTTGAAACTATTCCTCAATACTGTCGACGGCTGTGAAGCAGCCATTGGCAAGGACTTCAAGTTCATCTTTAACCAGACTATTCTTACCGACGACTCCGTCCAGTTGGATCTCGATTTGGACAGTGAGCTTTCGTGGCTTACATACTTCCCAGAGAACAAAACTCTTTACGGACACGTTCCTGATGACATGGAACCCAAGAAGTTTACCATTCCTCTCACTGCCCGTCAAGGATCAACCACAGACACAAGGGACTTCATCCTTGACGTTCTCAAAGCTTCAGATACTCATGAGAACCCTACGGATCCATTCACCAACAACGACTCAAGCAGCCCAAGCCACAAAAAGGCTGGCATCATTGCAATCTCGGTCGTCGTCCCCGTTGTCGTCATTCTCAGTCTTCTGATTCTCTTCTGCTGTTGGCGTCGCCGCAAAAACTCCCCCACAATTGAAGAGGGTCCTTCCAACACAAAGCCCGCTCCTCCGCGCCCCGTCAGACCAGATATGCCCAACTGTCAGCCAAACATGGTCAAGAGGCCTTCTCGGGACGACAATTCGGAAGATTGGATGAGTCCCATTTCCCCTTCATCCATTCCCAAGCTTGAACTTGGACCAGCATGGAACGTTTCATCGTTCGATAAACAGGAGCATCCGGTCAGCTTCCCTATGCCTGAGCCTGTTGTTCCTCCTCGCTCTCCTGCTCGCAAATCTCCCACTCGTGGTGGCTTTGCCCCACTCCGTGACACCGTCATTCAAGAAGATCAGCCTGTTGGAACATCACCTTCCAAGAAGCAAAACAACCGTATACCATACACCAACAGCCCTGTGCGCCGCCGGACCACCAACCGGTCTCGAAGAGAGCCATTGAAGTCTATCCAGCCCCGCGCCATGAAGCGCGAGTCTATTCAATCCTCCAAATCAAAGCGGTACTCCAAGCGCTCAAGTGGCATCTCTTCCATTGCCTCCGGGCTGCCCGTGCGATTCAGCGGAGCAGGCCATGGCGCTGGTGGATTTGGCCCACCCGGCCACGGCGTCGTTTACACATCATGGCAAAACCCACGGCAATCATTGATGAGCGACGAAACCAGCTTAAGCAACATGGCCCCGATGTTCCCCCGACCCCCGGCAGCAGCACGCATGCGCCACAGTATGGCATCCAGCATCCCAGAGAACTACAAGCGCATGACGCTGCGAACTGTCGATCCAGACGAATCCGTTATTTCCGAAGCCGACTCTCTAGAAGCCTTCGTCCACAGCCGAGCCAAGCACCGCAACTCCTCAAACCCCCTGTTCTCCGCTCAAATCAGCCGTCGCACCTCCTCCGCTCTTCGCGCTCTAAACCGAAACCACAGCGTCCGCAGTCGCGCCGACACTGTTTCCGGCTCCACCTTCAGCGACGAGTTCCGCCGGTCCATCCACGATCGTCCCATGTCAACTGCGATCTCGGTGTCGGAATACGGTGATGATAATAATCCCCGTTATTCTCACTACCAGAACCTGCAACCGCCCGGTCTTTTTCCGCTTGCTGAGGGCAGTGTCAATGGCGCCAGTCAATTGAGTCTCGCGCAAGAATACCGCGGTGCTATTTCACCGTTGCCGCGGTTCTGGAGTGAAAATAGCTTGGGCAGTGCTCGGCATTTGGATCAATCCCGGTCCAAAGTGAACGATGAGAACGCTATCCCGCAAAGCTCCTCCATGATCTCGGACCTGGATGAACATCTGAACCGTAAGATCAGCCCTTCTACAAAATCTAATCACCAATGGCGGTTGTCTTCTCTCGAGCCTCCGCCTCCGATGAGGACTACTAATCATCGCGGCCTTCCTATAGCCAGCAGTGGCGAGTTGGCATTTGTTTAATTTTTTTCTTTTTCACCGTTTTATTCTTCTTATCCTGACTTTTTATTGGTCTTTTGGAGTTGGGCATTGCGAACATGATATCCTGGCTTTTTATGGTTGATTGGTTGGAACATCGACGTCTTTACTATACTACACTAGTTGATCTAGTTCTTGAATAATAATGTGCATTTTGTGCAAATACCGGTTTTTGGTGAAAGTTCCCCCACACCAATAATCTCAACAGTACCCTAGGTAATCTATACCGAGTAATGCAAAAAAACGGGGAGAGATGTAAAATTGACAGAGTTGGACCAGAGGAGTTGGTTCGTCAAATGTAACTCATATATCTACTTTTTACATCCTTTGTGAAAGTGTAGTTGAAGGGTTCCAAGTTTCATTCTGATACTCTGAGGATTTGGGGGCCTGTCAGCACTTAATGGCGTGACTGTATGACTGGTTTCTGACTTAGGCAGCTGTCCTGACTTCACGCCTGAGATGTGAGGCTTCCTTAGGGCGATTCCTACATATATGGAGGCAACGCCCATTAGTAGTTTAAGAGACTCACATCTGCCTTATTCTCACCATTTCACATTCTCTACTTCCGATCATCAAGTCAATAATCCCACAACCTCCGTGAATTCCCATCTCACGTGACTCTATATAGACACGTAACAAAAGCGGTAAACGCAATACGAAATCTCTGATCGCTTGAGCGTCTGACTCTCCTCGAATTCTTTCCAAGATCGCACATTTCGCTTCTCTCCGTACTGGTTATAATCTTTTACAACAAGTATAAAATCACCAGTTGAGATAATCTGCGAACTTATCGTCATCCACCGGTTCCCCACTTATCGCGGGACCCAGACGCGCTGAAAGCCCTGCTCATCTGACCCTTCCCCCTTCACTCTCTCACACCTTCATAACCTCGATCTCCCACTCTCCCCGAATTAATCAATCTTTGCCAATATGGGTCAAACCCTGTCGGAGCCGGTGGTCGAAAAGGTGAGTCGCCGAAATATTCGGGTTTTTCTCAATTCCTTCGCCCCCCACACTAGCCCATTGTTCATGTGTTTTTTGATTCCCCACGGCCTACCCATCACACACTCGAAGACACCTGTCCAAACTGTCTAGGGCGTCTTCTCTAGCTGCCAATACTCAGAGACTGGTTTCGGAGGAATCTTCCTCGGGTTGCCATGCGGGGTCTTGGGTCCTTCGGCTGGAGGGGCGGTGGTGGGGGAGGAGCCAACATACAATAAAAATTGGCATCGCATGTTGCCAGCTATTCTGTCTACATTCGAAGGAAACTTATTGGCAAAAGCTAACGTGTTCTCTTTTTCTCTTGTCAGACATCGTCCGAGGGCGGGGATGACTGCTGCGTGTACGGTGTGTCGGCCATGCAAGGCTGGCGAATCAGCATGGAGGACGCCCACGCTGCGATTCTTGACCTCCAGGCAAAGTACAACGGTACTGGCGACGAGAAACCGACGGATCCGGAACACCGCCTTGCTTTCTTCGGTGTTTACGATGGCCACGGTGGCGACAAGGTCGCATTGTTCACCGGCGAGAACCTCCACAAAATTGTCTCCCGACAGGATGCTTTCGCCAAGGGTGATATTGAACAGGCCATGAAGGATGGTTTCCTCGCTACCGATAGGGCGATTTTGGAAGGTTTGTGGTTGTGTGGGTTTGTTGTGGGTGGTTGGCTGACAAGCCGCAGATCCCCGTTATGAGGAGGAGGTTTCTGGCTGCACTGCATCCACAAGCATTATCTCACAGAAGAAGATCTGGGTGGTATGTTGACTATCGAAACATTGAAAAGGCTGGGAACTGACTGGCGATAGGCGAACGCTGGTGATTCACGATCAGTCCTGGGTGTGAAGGGCCGTGCAAAGCCCCTCTCCTTCGACCATAAGCCTCAGAACGAGGGTGCGTATCATGCTTATGCACGACTGTGTATATTCGGCACAATGGGTCTGACTAACACTCTCCACAGGCGAGAAGGCCCGTATCAGCGCCGCTGGTGGCTTCGTCGACTTCGGTCGTGTCAATGGCAACCTTGCCTTGTCCCGCGCCATCGGTGACTTCGAATTCAAGAAAAGCCCGGAGCTTTCTCCCGAACAGCAGATCGTCACCGCATACCCCGACGTAACTGTTCACGAGCTCACAAACGATGATGAGTTCCTAGTTATTGCCTGTGATGGTATGTCTTAATTATGGCTCCCCCGCAAGTCTAAATGTTAACCAATCTACAGGTATCTGGGACTGCCAGTCCTCCCAGGCTGTGGTTGAATTCGTCCGTCGTGGCATTGCCGCTAAGCAGCCCCTTGCCCGGATCTGTGAGAATATGATGGACAACTGTCTGGCCTCGAACAGCGAAACCGGCGGCGTTGGATGTGACAACATGACCATGACCATCATCGGACTTCTACAAGGCAAGACTAAGGAGGAGTGGTACAACCAAATTGCAGAGCGGGTTGCGAACGGGGATGGACCTTGTGCTCCGCCCGAGTACGGCAAGTCTCCCGAGGAACCCGAAGGCATCCCCACTACTTCGTGCTGACGGCCAGTTCGTGCAGCCGAGTTCCGCGGCCCCGGGATCCGGAACCAGTTCGAGGATAACCCCGATGAATATGATCAGGCGGCGGAGCGTAACCGTGGCTACAGTGTGCGTTCGGGCCGTATCATCCTCCTAGGTGATGGCACCGAAGTCATCCCGGATCAGAACGAGGAGCTCTTTGACCAGACCGAGGAGGATCAGGACCTTACCAACCAGGTGCAGCACGACACCGCCGCTCGGAATCGTGAGGCCACCCCGGGCCCTCAGGGGAAACAGGAGACTGGGACTGCTCAAATATCCGAGTCCCCGGCCTCCACTGACGCCGAGAAAGAGAAGTCCGCATCGTAGACTTTGAGCCTTGCTTCTCTCTTTCTCCCTGTCTTGCTTCTTTTATTATGAACCGGTCTCTTGGTCCCCTCTCTGTTTTTAGGTTTTCCCATCTGTTTTGTCTTATCCACGACCCCCTTGATTCTACGATCTATGCCCTGTTTCCCCTCTTTGTTTGCGATTAGTTATCTCAGGGCTCTGGTTCCGAGCCTAAGCTTTATTTTCTTACTCTTTCTCGACTTGAAATGGATATTTGCAACGAGACAGAACATGCGACAACCCCATATGGAAACGAAAGAGATGAAAGAGGGCTATTGACTTTTATTTGCCAAGGGTCGAGGATTGAAAGAGTGCCTTTTTTCTTCGCCGGGAGCCAAATGGGCCTCTATGAACACGTTTGCTTTATGCCATCACCACGAGATACCGCAGAAAATGCCCGTTATTGACGAGTCATTTTACATTTTCTTTCAATCCCCGGTCCCTTAGCATATGGTGGTCTTTTTTGATCTCTATACAAGGTTATTGAGCACTTTGTTCATGGTAGATTTTGCAAGTGGAGTTGCTTCAAAGGTCATTCATATGGCGTATATCTGATACACATGAAGTCATCTTTGTAGTTCTATTTTCGGAAGTTCTTTTCAAGAAGGTATTGCAATGAAATTTTCAAATCTTGAAACAGTATTCAAGTTCTCAAGTTATGGTAGTATGGAGTAACCCGTGGTCAATGGTCAGTGTAACTACAAAAGAAATGCAAAAGAAATCCATGATGCCAAGACCAGCTGTTAATTTCGCAATGCCAAGTGTTTCCCCCCTATTTGCAAATCTCCGTATCGTAAAATCGTAAAATTCCCACTTTCGTACCGAAAGCCACCGTCGTAAGTAACCCTTTGACAGGAACATTTACAGCCCCCACTCTTTTCCCCAATAAAAATTACTCCCCTAAAACCGGGTTGCCGTCATTCAGGGTTCAACATTTAACACCTCACACCTCCCTCCTCCCTCCTTTACTCGACTATCACTCTTTTATTCCTTAACCATGTCGCCCAACACTTCTCCCGCCGGTAAGCGCAAGCGCAGCGCTTCTCACCTACCCGCGCCTATTACCAAGTCCATTACAGCAGACCTCCAACCCTCCTCACGCGACGCGTCCGGCGAAGAAGGCGGCGAGGACTCAACCGGCACTCCCAATGCTAATGCCAATGACACTTCCAATGCTTCCCGCCATCCATCCAAGCGTGCCCGCAAGACCGCCGATGCGGCATCCCAGCCGGATACCAACGGCACAGCCATCAATAAGGAGGACCCCGGCGAGCCCTCCGAGACAACCACGGCCAGCAGCGACATTGAAGGTTCCCGGTCCAGACCCGGTCTGCACATCGATCTACCTGAAAAGGAGCCCGAGGCGCAGATGGCCCCGCCGGTCGTCGGCCGTCTCCAGGATCCCGTTGGCTACCACACTAACCCGCCGCCGACGGGGCGCCCAGTGCGCGTTTACGCTGACGGTGTTTTCGATCTGTTCCATCTTGGGTAGGTGTTCACACAACAATGCTGTTTTTTTAGACTTTTGGTCGTAAATTTCAATTGCTTTCGGTAATACTTGCTGACGATCAATTGCGCTCTCTAGTCACATGAGACAGCTCGAGCAGGCGAAGAAGGCTTTCCCGGATACGTATCTCATCGTCGGCGTTACTGGTGATGAGGAGACACATCTTCGCAAGGGCCTGACGGTTCTCAGCGGCGCTGAGCGCGCGGAGACTATCCGTCACTGCAAGTGGGTTGATGAGGTTATTCCTTGCTGCCCTTGGATCGTTACCCCGGAGTTCCTCTCTGAGCACCAGATCGACTACGTTGCTCACGACGATCTTCCCTACGGCGCTGCTGAGGGCGACGACATCTACGCCCCTATCAAGGAGCAGGGCAAGTTCCTGGTCACTCAACGTACAGAGGGTGTCAGCACCACTGGTATCATTACACGGTATGTCCTCACACAGCTATGCTTTAATCCCAAACTAACATCTTCTCAGTGTCGTCCGCGACTACGACCAATACATCTCCCGTCAATTCAAGCGCGGCGCTTCCCGCCAGGAATTGAACGTCTCCTGGCTGAAAAAGAACGAGCTCGAGATCAAGCGCCACGTCGTCGAGCTGCGTGATAACATCCGCAACAACTGGACCA
Source organism: Penicillium soppii (assembly GCF_028829465.1). NCBI lineage: Eukaryota > Fungi > Ascomycota > Eurotiomycetes > Eurotiales > Aspergillaceae > Penicillium > Penicillium soppii. Next base: position 3,229,814 of record NW_026643234.1, read on the forward strand.
TGACCGGCCAAGAGCTCGGCCGTGAACTGCGCCAGATCTGGCAGAACTCTCGCCCCAACAGCCCTGCGCCCAGCGCTCGCAACTCCATGGATTGGGGTGTCAACCGCGGTCCTCTCACCAGCCCCACTGGTGGCAGCAAGAGCCACTTGTCGCGCGTTGGCGTTGATGTCCCTACTCGCCCCGACAGCCCCATGGGCTCTCGCCGCAACGACGATTTTGCAACCGGATACAGTCTCGGTTTGGTTGGCGGTGTCCGTGCTTGGGTGAGTTTGACTTGAAATCTCATTTGAGCTGCCAATCTCGATACTAACTTTTCTTTTTCCAGATGGCCCGAAGCCGCCAATCCCTCCAGGAACCCCCTAGCGGCATGCACTCCCCCACAGATGAGGACATCGGGTCCCCGCAGAATGGCTACGAGGAGGAAGTGCGCGGTCGTGCTGGCCACGCCGACCACCTCTCTGCCCAGTAGACTTGCGTGACGGTTTTCAACCCCTCGTGGGTTGATCTCGTCCCAGCTTCATTGCATATGATCGTTGCCGTTATTCACTTTCCATTTTGCATTCGGTTCGTGTCTTATACTTTACAAATTGTGCCGTAACTGGCGGTTTTTCTTTTGTCGGGCGCTTGGCGTCGTTGCAAACTGCCTGACAAGGCTTCAGGCTGTCTGGCAGTTTTGCATCTTATCATCTTTGTTCTGAATTTTTGCTTTTGTTCTGGAATTGATTGGTTCTGGTTCTGGGGCTTGCCCGTTCCCTAATACTCCAATGGACTTATTGCTGTTAATTTTCCGGCTTTGGTGAGCCGTTTGGCTGTGGCAGGTGGTTCTTCTACTGCCCCTTTTTTGTTTGTGGATAAAAGCTGGGATTGGTGGGATTTATATGCACTTTTCCCATTGTTTTGTCGGATACTGCACATAGACTGAGATTGCTTTTTTTAGTCCTTTTTGGGACGCCAAATGGATCGTTGCAGGGTACTGCTTGTCATTGGATCGATTGTCTTCTGTAGGTGTAGACTCAATATGGCTGTGATTTGGAGCGTACTCTCAACTCTACATGCAATACTTACACGTAAATTTCATAAGCTACATACATTATGAGACATGACACAACGATACAACAACACGACCCCTCATGTATTCCATGGATGACTGCGCAACTTCATGAGCTTCGGGACGTCTCCCTGTGACTTCACTCACTTGCCGACTCGTACGGACTTCGATTGGTGAAAGGACTACGATGCCTCACACCGTCAACTGACATTGGGATGCATAGGGAAATCTCCCTCTTCCACAGGTAGGGTTAAGTCCAGCCCTGGGGTAGTTGAAGAAGAGAAGAAAGGAAGAGGAAGAGAAGGAACAGCTGAGGGCATTTGTACCCCAGGAAGGCAGGTGACTTTCCTATTTGGGAAGACCTTTTCTTTCCACACACTTCAATCACTACATACAACATATGTATTCTGATCTTTCACTTTAACATTGTGCTACATTCAAATCTTTATTCATCATATATATTAATACTGTTGATCTATTCCTGATCTCTTTTCGATTACTTCAATATTACCCTGAGTACTTGCTCTGTTGAATGTGGACTGTTCTCTACATCGGAATGGTCGTCCATGTTCCTCCTCGTAAATGCCCAAGGTTCAAAGAGGCTGATAGACCAAATTCCAGACCATTGTTGGAGATTTTGAAACGGTGAAAAACCCAGGGTTGAGGTAGATGCGTATCGTTTCAGACAAAACTTGTTTTAGTCTTGTATATATGATAATGGAGCAGGATCTGTATTCGTTGGGCCTTTTTTTCTTTTAGTCAGTGTCGAAATAGTATGCCAGATACGATGGAACCTTATTGGACAGCCTTCATATATTGAAGCGTCTGCGCTACGAGGCTGACTGCGCTGAAAGAATGGATTCATAACTGCACTGTCAATTGTAAGCCATGCTGGCTGCGTCATCTAGGATATCTCACATACATCTAGGCTTATATACATCTGCAGGTAGCCCTGGAGGTCTCTATATTTTGAACTAATATCTTGTTTGGCCTACTCTGAACCCTATCTTGTATATTCTATCTACACTTCAGCTATATATTATTCCAACTATTCTTCTATACTACGTCACTCTAACCCTTGAATGAATAATTCTATAAAAATTATATCAAAAAAGCAATTCCAAACACAGGCGCGGTTAGCGGTCAAACCGGACTCCACTTGAACAGTCATGTGAAATCTCTTTTAGTCAGAGTTCATCGATCGACGCTCTTCACTACTGGTATAAGACTGCTCATTCCCTAGAGTCTGCATTTCTCCAGGGCTGAGACCTTATACTCCAGGAGAATATAAGTCCATCGTTTCCTCTGTATTCGTACAGGAAACAAAGCGAAAACCCGCCAAGATGACATCTCCAACATCCCCCGCAAAGTCTCCACCGACAAAATTCTCCAATAACGAACCCGCGATCACTGATAGTCTCGAGCAGGGTGTTTCGGTGACTGACCAGGATCATCCGGACGCACCCCTGCCGATCGGGCAGACTGAAACAGGATCCAATCAATCTTCAAATCAAAATCAAAGCGAGGGCTCTACTTACAGGTGTGAAAGCGGAAGTGAATCCGAAGTCCAGGCTGCACTCGCTCAGTCTGAGCCCCGACCCATCGAGGATGATTATGACGATGCGGCTGTGGCTGCCGCGAGACCCCGCCATGCATGGCAGGTCTTGTGGCTGCGTAACAAGGGTATGGCGCTCGTCTTACTTGCGCAGATGTTCGGTGCCTCGATGAATGTTATGACGCAGATCTTGGAGATCCATAGTGCTATGCATCCTTTCCAGGTAAGCAGAAGAAAAAGAATAACACAAAAGCAATACATAAGTCCGCTTTGGTAAATGCACGATCTATTCTCTACATCTTCATATCTTCCCTCTACATACGCTCTCACCTATCCAAAACCAGCCCATATATATGACTAAAACTAACAATCTCCTAGGTCCTCTTCGCCCGCATGTCCATAACAGCCGTAGCAAGCTATATCTATATGTGGTGGGCGTCCGTACCCTCCCCTCTGGGTACGCGTCCAGTGCGACTTCTCCTCCTCCTGCGCGCCACCTTCGGCTTCATGGGCGTCTACGGGCTCTACTACTCCGTGCAGTACCTACCCCTCTCCGAAGCAACGGTAATTACCTTCCTAGCACCAATAATGACCTGCTACGCCTGCTCGCTACTCATCCCGGGCGAGACATTCTCTCGACGCCAGCAGCTCGCCGCCCTAATCTCTCTCGGCGGCGTAGTCCTCATCGCGCGCCCATTCAGCAAGCGCGCGCCGCGGGACGTAAACTCCACTCCCACTGCCGCGGCCGTGTGGGCGATGAGCTTGTCCGCGTCTGGGCAAGATGAGACGCCCTCGGACGCAGACTCGTACCACCATGTCATGGCGACGATTGTCGCTTTCGTGGGCGTTATAGGTGCTGCTGGTGCTTATACTTCTATTCGGATGATTGGGCGCCGCGCGCATCCGCTTGTCTCGGTTACTTACTTTTCTTCTGTTACTACCGTTATCTCGTTCGTGGCTATGGCGACTATGCCGTGGGTGCCATTCCGGTTGCCTAATACCGGGATTGAGTGGACACTTCTGACTGGTTTGGGTATTTGCGGATTCTTGCTTCAGTTCCTGTTGACGGCGGGGCTATCGTATGTTCCTCCTGCGTCGGTTACTCAAGGGAAGCCGGGACACTAGGGGTCTAAGGCTACCTCGATGGTTTATATGCAGATGCTCTTCGCGCTGTTTTATGATAAAGTTGTTTGGGGCAGTACTCTCAGTCCCATTAGTTGGGCTGGATCGGCGCTGATTTTGATTTGTGCGATTTATGTTGCTGTTGCGCAGGAAAGTCCTGCTCAGGCGCGGAGAGTGGAGGTGGAAGGTGAAGTTGGAGAGGAGTATCGGGATGTCGAGGGTTACAAGGACGCCACTGACGAGGAAAGGGCTGCATAGAGTGAGTGCATTGAGTGAGTGCATTGAGTGAGTGCATTGAGTTTTTGGCTTGCATTTGCATTTTCTTCCATTACTTTGGGGCATCACAGCGTTTTGAAGTCCGTGCTTTATGTAGCTAACTTAGGGCTTATTTGATTGGATTGGCCACTGGAGCACTCTGCTCCGGTCTTTGCATTGTGATATACTGCATCTCGATACATTACTTACTGTTTCTTTCAAAACTGAGAACAATGCAAAATTCAGTCAAATCCAAATTCAACCCACCGACGTCATCGGGTTACAATGCGTTTTCCCGGGAACTCCCGTCTACAGACGCATCAGGAACATTGGGGTTTTTCCCTCATAACCCCTTTACTACCCTGGCTCTTCTATGGGATCTTCATTCTAGACAACAGTCGACCGATTTGCCTATTCTGCATAAAAGCCCACTAGACCCAATTTTTCCCCGCATTCTGTTCTTTAATTTCGTCGACTCTCTTTTACTTGCATCAACATTCCACACATTTTACACTATAGATAGATCCCAATTCTGGAACCTTTCCATACAAACATCCGAATAAAATGCGTCACTTCGACACCTGGGTCCTCCGCGACCCCTATTCAATCTGGCACTACTACCCAACAGGCCATCGCTGGCGCGACACAGTCCGCGACCTAATCCAATCGCGCGCAATCTGCTCCCCAGAAACCCCAAGCAACCAAGGCTTCAATCAATCGCCCATAAACCCCTATGCAAACTCCCAACCCCAATCCCCACTCCTCCGCCTCCCCGCCGAACTGCGCCAAATGATCTGGTCCTACGTCCTAACAAACGACTCCGATCCAAACACCCCAACCCCCCAAACTCTCCATCTAGTCCAATTAAAAGGAAAAATCAAACACGTACGATGTAACTCTCCAAAGCCAATCCCTCCAAATACACCAGCCCGCCCCGCCCAAACAGCCCCCGATCAACCAAACCCAGCCCTAACCCATAACCGCCACTGCTGCCCCACGACCCCAGCCCGCTGGCGCATCTACGACGGCCGCGTCCCAGGCCACAGCGACAGACTGCTCTACCCACACACGCATGCAGACCTCCCCTCAACACTAAGCAACAGCAACGTCTCCTTCCTGCGCGTCTGCCGCTCCATCCACGCAGAAGCACAGTCCATACTGTACAAAGCGTCTGTCTTCGACGTAGACGATCTCTACACGTTCATTGCATTTTCCAGCTCGCTGTCGCCAATTGCGCGGAGCTCAATCCACAGATTAACTGTCCAATGGATGCCTGTATGGATTCCGATGGCCGGGCTCGATCACAAGGGGTCTATCTATGCGCATACGCACAGCGATGAGCTCTGGGCTCAGTTTTGGGGTGCTGTTTCCCAGCTCGGCGGGTTGAGGGAGTTGGGGCTGAGTTTGGACTTGGGGAGATTTACCGGTGTGCTTGGGAGTGGTGGGGGAACTGTTGTTTCTGGGCAGAGGATTCCGTTTGGGATGGGGGAGGGATGGGTTAAGCCTTTGCTTGGGGTTGCGGGGTTGAGGAGTTTTGATTTGGCGGTTACCGCTAGATGTGATCTTATTGCCAGGGGGGTTGTGGAGAGTGACTTGGTTAAGGAGGTTGGGGAGTTGAGGGATGGTTTAAGAGAGATATTGTATAAGCCGAGAGAGGTTGGTGGTGGGTTGGGGTTGAAGAGGGGGGTGGAGTGTGCTTTGGAAGGCGGGAAGAAGGAGAGGAGGGTAAGATTGGCTATTACTGCTGCTTGAGGCTTGATGCTTTTTGTTTTCGTCGTTATACCCGCTTTGAGGTTGCTGAGTGGTTCATCTACACCCTAAAAGGACATATAGAAATGTGAAACTAGCATGGAATACCCAAGGATACAGCTCACGCGGAATATTTTAAAATACTAGTGTGCGTATAAGAGGTCGACAGACACATGTTACCTACTGTTTACAAGATGGGGTGGCAAGGGGATCAGTGAAGACACTATGAAAGCTGCGATAGAATCCACAGCACCTAGCGAGATACTCCGAGTCTTCTTCAACTGATTGGGATTAACGGTACCAAATACGCAAGTGGTCTTAATCCATGCAGCACGGTGTTACCTCTCCAATACCTTTGAATTCCTTTTGGAACAAGACCATAAACTGGATCTTTTTGATTCTTGGGATAAAATATGGTAGAGTAATTGTCACCACAAGAAAGAGGCGTCGACTGTTGTGTATCTATATGCGAATCCACGTTGGACAAGATATTGCACTTCCACAACGCTCCATTTGATGACGGCTATATGCTTGAATACCGTGGGTGGCTTTTGAATCTCAGTTTAAATTCTACCAATCTGAGATGTTGTCATTTTGATGGCCGAATGTAGATTTGTATCGAGCGAATTGTATCCGTCTCATTGACCCCAGGGTTACCAAGATAATTCTTGAAAGATGCTGCAAGGATAGCGTCAAGGATTTCTTGGACTACCAGCAAGGGAATTGGAACCAAGTCATCTTGATATAGCAATTAGGAAGTGATGCGGGTATGAAAGCGCATTGATGTTCCTTCTGATTCAGCGCATGAGTTTGGAACATGCCAAGCTTCATAGGAAAATGATCTCAGCTTGCATTCTTGAAGGTTTGGTCGAGATCGAAGACAGATTTTGTTTGTGTAATGTGTAATAGTTGTTTGGTTCTGATTTGTCCTCCTCCCCTTCTATTTTTGCTTTCGTGTTTACTCATATGTATGTAGCAAGCAGGTGTTGCCTACTTGCCTAATGAGGCCTTATAATGATGCCAAGACTTGAAGAATGAAAGCCAATCGCAGCGGAAAGTTTGAGACCCACGCGCGCTCGGTTTCGTACCCCGGACTTTTGACGGCTCCTTCACGTGACACTCAAAAGGAAAACAAAACCTGGTAGCTCTGTTAGATCGCAAAGTTATCCTTGGTGCAGGGGTCCTTGCTAAGCTTTTCTGTATATTCCCAATTGACCAAATGCCCTGAAGGGCGGAAAGGCAACCCACCAACACATCTCACGTAATCAATGCCGAAAAAGGAAAGTATGGTTCTCAACATTTAGCTCATACTGTGGTTGGACGGTCTCGAACGTCGGACCCGCGGAGTGGGGCACGTGATTATTTCGCCCAATCAGGCAGTCGACGGCGGGGACTAGGCCACAGAGCCTCAAAACGGCAACTCGATCAATATGCTTCTGTAAGGAAAAAAAAAACTGGTAGCTTCTCTTTGATTGAGCGTGTCATCCTTAGTGCAGGGGCCATGCTAATCTTCTCTGTATATTTTCATTTGACCAAATGCCCCGAAGGGCGAAAAGTGATCCTTAAAGTTCAATATATCCCCCAATTATGGCAGAATGAGACCGCCTAAGGTGGCTTGCTCGAGTTGGTCGCTTCAGCTCCTAAATTTTCCTCATTTCTCACTAGCTATCTATGATGAACACAGGTTACCAGAATATTTTCTTAAGGATGGGCTCAGAATATGGGCTTCAATAGAAATAGAGTAGGAACACTCATGGACTATATCGTTTACCGAAGTGGTAGCATAAAGCTGCTATCAACATGGGTTTTGCTTCTAAAATAAACATATTTAGGCCTCATTGTAAGCATCGCTGAGATCATAAGATTACTGCTGGGATAGCGAATTGAAATTTTTGGCTATTGTAATCTTTTCTGCGGTGTAATTAGTAGTAACAGATGGACCGAGAACCTTGGAAAATACGGAGACTTTAGAGGATGGGCAGGGTTTCTAGCAGTAAAGTGAACATGCTGGGACGTAGTTTGAAGTTTACATGCTACAGACGCTCTAAGTATAGACTATACAATCTTCATACGGGAGGAAATCTGATGGAAACCTAGTGGCTTGAATTAAATGTGCAGATTGGAATATATAAGTACAATGTACTCTCATACAAAAGTAAAAGTATCTCCACCCTTCTCACGCAACATATTCCCAGTCCTAGATGTACCAACAACACGTTCCAACTTCATTGCATCCCACTTGGAGAAGAGCGCACGAACACCGCCCTCGGCGGCGTCGACCAACTCCGCCGGGTCAAGACCAAGATACCCAACAATCTCACCGTAGAACTGCGCATTATCAGGCAGACCGTACATAATGATACGCTTCACGCCACGGATCTGATAGCGTCGGAAATGGTGCGAACGCTCGGTATACAGCAACACCGAGTGGCGACCAGACAGGAAATGACTGCGGGCACGATTGGCCTCCTTCGATTCAGTGTACTCGGAGACAGCGCCGAAAGCAACATTCGTCGTCTGCGAGGAGGTTGCGAAGTGGTTTCGCACGCGGACAAAGTCGAGGTAGGAGGGGATGAAGATAAGGGTTCCAGTTGCGCCTTTGCCGCGGCCGTGGGTGATGTTCTTCACGATGGTGGACAGGACGGCTGTTGTGAAGTGCTTGAAGCGGGCGTCGGGATCTTTCATAGGTGACAGGCTGTCGATGCGGGTGAAAGTTTGCTTGACGGAGACTGGGAGGGGGAGTTCGGTGATGGCGCCGGCGTAGGTTGGGGTTACTTTAAGGCGGCCTGAGGCGTTCTGCATATGGTTTGAGAAGAGGGCGTTAATCTCGGGTGTGATGAAGGATGAGAGCACCACGGTCTGGCGCACGTGGCGGGCTTGGTTGTCCAGGTACCAGTTGCGAACGCGGCTGAAGTCGCAACCGTGGGCTTCTTTTGGTTGCAGGTTGAGGTGCTGGAAGATGTGGTCGACGTGATCCCAGTTTTGCATTAGAAGGGCGTCGGCGTGGTCGACTACTACTAGCTCGATTGAGGAGAGAAAGTCGTGGTCACGCTTCTTGGCGTCGGATTGATCCATGATGGTGCGCAGACCCAATGGACTGGCTAGGATGATATCGGAGCTGTAGAATTGCGCGAAATACTTGACTGTCTTGCGGGTGAATTTGAGACCTAGGCGGAACATGTCGTCGTCGTTGCCGCCGAAGAGCTCTCGGTAATCCTCTGTCTTGTGTTCCCACGCCTCATCCTCTGGTGCCGAGAATGAATCGGTGAATCGCTTTTTGTTTTCTTGTTGCTCAGGCTGATAGATCCGAGTGATGGCTTCAAGGACCTTCACACAGGACTGTCTCGTCGGCAAGATGTAGAGCACCTTAGGCCGGGTGAAGCCTTGATCACGGCACTCGATATCGGTATCCGGGTCCTTGGCTAGACGGGCGGTGTTCTTCAGAACTTGGTCTCGGGTTTTGAGCAGGTGGTTGACCGCGTGCAAAGCAAGCATATCGCGCGTCTCCTTCGCATTAGAAGCAGATCGGGCTCCGTAGAGAACATCTTGGTAATCAAAGACATACGGCGCAATGATTTGAGCTTGGCCATTGATCTTAGGCAATACTTCCGCGGCGCGGGCCTTGAGTTTTTGTTTAAGCTGCCAAATTAAATGTTAGTTTTGCTCAACTGACATGTTCATGTTCATGCTAATGTCGCGTACCTTGAGGTTTACTGTGCTCTTCATTGGTGGAAGCAAGGAAGCACTATCCGCACCTGTGTCAGGAACGGCTTGTACGAGTCGTAGTCCATCGACTTCTTTTTTGGCGAAGGCCCATTTGTTGGATTGAATGGCTTCGATCTGCTTGGTCAAGGCTGCACTCTCGGGCTGAACGAAGTGCTTTTCGAATGGACCAGTTTGGTCTTCGTCATCATCCACATCCTCCTCTTCGTCCTCGGATGGAACCTGAGCTTCCAAATCATCGTCACCATCCTGTTCTGGCTCCTCTGCGGTGTCGGCCATTTTGATCTCCTCATTTGAATCGGTCGCAATCTTGCGCTTCTTTCGAGCTGGTCCACTTGACTCTGCTGGTTGAAGCAACTGGAGAAGTTCGTTGTATGGGCGTTCAGTGCTCTCCTCGTCTTCACTGCTGGAGGATCCATCATCCATGAGGGTATCATCGGCCAACTCTTCTTCTGGCTGCTCGCTACCTGAATCATCTCCACTAGAAGAGCCGTCCGATCTAATGCAATTAGCTATGGACTATTCCAAGATTAACGTATAATACTTACTCAAACTCGTTCAATCGCGAAGTCGCAAAACGACCTCCTCGACTACCACCACGACCCCGGCCACGACCACCACGACCACCACGGCCGCCGCGACCACCACGTCCTCGAGTTCCTCTAAAAGAACCACCTCGTGGAGGCATATTTGTTGTGATGTAGAAATGTATTAATGATAAAAAAAAAAGTGGTTACGCTGTTTCGTCCTACATGAGAAATTTCCCCTTATCTCTTATCTTAGCGCGAAATTTCCCACACAAAGCAGAATCGGAACAATCACGGCTCAACTCCACTTCAAGGAAAAATTGAACCTCCGAGAGAAGCCTGTCGAGTTTGGGGAATTTGAACCTTCAAGAAAAACCATCAACAATTAATCATGGCCGAAGATTCTTTCCTGCACCTTGCTCGCCCCTTGGGCCCCGTCAGCGTGGGAACCGCTCCCACTACTGCCCCTCTTAACGTTGTCATTCAGCCCCAGGTATGTACATGTGTCCTATGATCTGAGGGGTAAAGAAAGCTCATTCCTTAGGCCATTTTCTCCGTTCTCGACCACTCTCTCCGTCGCAATGCCGATCAGGAGCGCGTCATCGGTACATTGCTGGGAACACGATCCGAGGATGGAAGTGAAGTTGAGGTCCGATCTGCCTTCGCCGTCGGCCACTCCGAGGCTGAGGACCAGGTCGAAGTCGATATGGAATACCACAAGCAGATGCTCGCCCTCCACCTGAAGGCCAACCCCCGCGAGGTCCTGGTTGGCTGGTACGCCACTGCTTCCGAGCTCAACACCTTCTCCGCCCTCATCCAGAACTTCTACAGCGGCCAGGGCGATGGCACATGGCCTCACCCCGCTGTCCACCTGACTGTCTCCACTGAGGCCGGCAAGGACCTCGAGACCCGCGCTTACATTTCCGCCCCCGTTGGTGTCACCGCCGAGCGCGCCGCCGACAGTGCCGCCTTTATCCCCGTTCCCTATGAGCTCCGCTACGGTGAGGCCGATAAGAGCGGTCTCGAGTCCATCGCCAACGCCAAGGATGCTGAGGACCGTTCCACCACTGTCACCTCTGACATCGACTCTCTTGAGCGCGCCGTCGAGGAGGTTCTCTCCATGATTGACCGCGTCTCTCGTTACGTTGAGTCCGTCATCGACGAGGAGACTCCCGCCTCCACCGCTATGGGCCAGTTCCTCCTGAACGCTCTTGCTCTCGCCCCCAAGGTTGAGCCCGCTGACATTGAGCGCGACTTGTATGTTCAACTTTTCAATATATCCGTTCGTGTTGATTCTCACTAACATTTCACAGCAACAACCACATCCAGGACGTCCTTGTCGTTTCTTACCTCGCCAATACCGTTCGCACACAGATGGAGCTTTCCACCCGACTAGCAACCGCCCAGCTGACTCTCGGCGGCGGCGAGGGTCCCGCTACCGGCGAGGGCCAGCGCAACCAGCGCGGTGGCAAGGGCAACAACCAGGGCGGTCGTCAACGCCAGGAGCGCACCGAGGAGGCGCGCGCATGAACGGCTTCTTACCACAAACCCCGATGCATAATGTGACGGTACGCGGGAGGAACTCTTCTATCAAGGGAACGTCAATATCTCGTCCCACGTTCACTTCCTCTTTACTCCATTCCTCCCGACGTTCCTATTTTTGGCTCCCGATTCACTCCCCTGTTACTATCCCTCTTCCGCCAATTTCCCAATTCCTTTTTCCGCTTTTTCACATTTTTTTCGCGAGACTTTCATGTTCTCTCCCCGAGGTCATGTTCTCCCCCGAGGTCACGGACAACGGATTGATCACCTCCGTTCAATGGTTTTTGGAGCCGATTCGTCTCGAGAAGATAACTTGTTCCATACTACGGTAGCCGATCTTATATCGATATCGATATAAGAAACGCAGTTGATGAGGCTGATCATGAAGACATGTTCAGTGATAGAGAAAATCTGGGGTGATGAGTCTAGACTGTTGAAGACGAGATGAGTCGACGGGGTCGATCCGGTTTACGAAGTCGCATCTTCTGGGCGCGGCGTTTTCAGTTATGATGAAATGGACATAAAAGTTCTAGAGCTTCTTCGTATTACCTTCCATGGATGTATTGTTCATATCTTGGTACAACTACATAAGCACTTCCTGGGCGTGCCTGCCTTCAAGTCAACAGGATATTGTAAACGACAGTAGAATTCCACGTTAAGACTAACAAAACAGATTTCAAAGCTTCCCATTTTTCTTTTTTGCTGTTTGTGTGGCTGGCTTTTCTTAGCGGCTGACGTTGGGAGTACCCCGAGCAGTAAGTCTTTTTTGATACAGTCAGTGAACAAAAGTAATCGCACGCCCAGCCGAACTGGGTGGGGATAAAGGGGATGCAATTACTTATGCACAGTCACTATATGTCTTTTTTGGCTTCTTCGACGGTTGTGCTAAACTTTGATCACAGGCTCCAACCGCTCGCTCATCAAGACCGTCCGACTCGCCAGAAGGGAGGCGGAAGGAGGAGATTGGCCTGTGGAGCTGATCAAACTTGGGGAGAGCCATGGCATCCCCGTAATGAGAAAGCTCCTCTGGGAGGTGATCCGGTTCATGACAATTTGGGAGATTGTCAAGAGGCTCATCAGCCCTGCTGATTATGCCCTTGTGGCTCTCTTCGGGGCGTCTATGAATCGTAAGTTCCTTCAATTGGACTCTCCAGATCATTATTCTTCGGTTGGTTTGGTGCTCTGTCACTCTCTTTTGGCACTGACAAATAAGACATTCGGCCTTTTACGTTGGACCAAGTCTTGTTGGAACTCTTTCCGAGGTGCTGCTACTCCTCGCGACGAAGAAAAGGCCGATACCAATGCAAACGTTTCTCCTCTGGCCCTCAAGGGAAATCCCAACCTCCTGAGCATCCAGAGGCTCCGGCCGACCAGGGTGGTCCTGCTCCTCCTGCTCGCCGAAGCTCCCGTATTACAGTTATGGCTCCTGTCCATTATACTTCCTAGGCAAACCCGGCAAGTTTAACGTAGTCCTCTTCACTCTTCTTGGTTGCACCTTTCTCTCACTTCTCTCTCACTTCTCTCTCACGAAGAAGAAGAAGAAGAAGAAGAAGAAGAAGAAGAAGAAGAGGCTGAGCTCCGCAAAAGTGGCCATGGTCCAACATACTTAGACAGAGGGTCAGATTGTGCGACGATTGTAGCTATTATGTGTTTATGTTTATTGTGCTGCAATAAATAGCACTGAGCTGGGATATGAACTGTTCCCTTGTGCATAACTCAAAATCAAATTAATTGTTCTGCAGTATATTAATCTTGGAGTATAAGCAATTTGATAAATCGTACTGGGTGAACACATCTTTCTCTGGGGCAAAAACGATATCACGCAAGCGATATACTCAATTGTATCAAAGCAAATAGTAGCTAGAGTGATTGTATACAACTGAGCGCTTGACAAGTCGAGCTAAATCAAGATACTTCGATTATTGAAGAATCAGACTCACATTCGTCACTATAATCAGTACTGCATAAATTGTCATGGTCCTCATCAACCTGCTCACATCCAGACTTAACGAGATCAAATGGGTTCTCATAGCCATCCAAGTGCAGTCCCCAGATAGAGGCCAACTCAACCCGATCATAAAAGTTCTGCTTTGCCTGGAAATCAAGTTGGCTGTAGATTTCATTCTGTTGCTCTTGGGTGAGCTCAAACCCCCGAGCTTTTCGGCAACATCCACATGAAAGAGCACTATGCCCAACTCCTAGTGGGCGTGCCAGATCGAGCTGGCGATTGGTACAGCATCCACAACCGCGAGCACAGCATCCCTACCTTCTCTCACAATCCTCAACAAGAACCTCATGCATATACCATGTAGGATGTGATCGCCATAAGTCGAATGCCCTCGACACAACCCCTTCTCCGAAGTCACTTCGATACTTCCACCATTCCCGTGTGAGTTCCCGGATTGTCTTATTCATGTAATCAAAAATTCCTTTCATTCGTTCAGAGCCATCTTCCTGTTCATGCGCAAATAACTCTTCTTGGGTATAATGTCGCAGGTCTTCTTCCGTGTCTAAGAGTTTATCTATTGGAAGTGGGCAGGCATATCTGGTGTCTTTGTGAAGTCGATATGAAGCCTTTGGAGAGTGCAGATGTCTCCACTATGTTCCAGTGTCGTCTCTTGAGTGCCTTTCTCCTTGCAAAGAATTCTGACTCTTGATTTGGGATATGGGGACCATGGATCGGGTGGCCAAAGCCAGTTGACAAACGAGGAGAATAAGCAACTCATATTGCACTCAACTTCAACGTGGAAAGATCAATAAATAGGAATAAATTCCGTGGAGAAGGGATGTTGTTGCTGTGGCTCTCATGTCAACGAATCGTGTTGATGTCAACGCTAAAATGATACATGTTCTTCGGTGTGCTTGAGTATGCCAAGCTATGAGGCTCATAACTTTAATTTGACGATCCCAATGGACGTAAACAAAACAGATCAAATGACAGTGTTTGTTGGCTAGAAATATGTTACGATGAGGGTTGAAACGTGTCAGCTTGAAAAATAATAAGATTAAACAAATTTCATTGAGGGTATTTTGAGACAGATCGCATATTCAATCAAATCCCCTTGTTCATAATTCTCATACTTCAGCCGCGCAAAGCAGTCTGTAGAAAGATCCCCAACGCCAATAACCATGCTGTGTTGTACAACCCGAAACCGTAGACCCAACGCCATGATTGAAAGCAGAATGCATGAAGGGGAAGAAATTAGCCGATAGTCTTGCGCTTCTTCGCAACAGACTCCTCGGTAGCATCAGATCCCCGACGTGGGGCATCACGCTTTCCCTTTCCCTTATTCTTACCCTTCTTGCCGGTAACACTAGCAGCGGCAGCAGCTTCGGCAGCCTCGGGGTCTTCTCCGGCAGCCACAGCAGCCGCAGCCGCAGCAGCACCCTTCTTGCCAGCCTCTTTAGCAACCTGATCGTCGTTCTGGTCGAATGCCTTCCGAGCCTCCTTCAGCTCACGCTCCATGCGAAGCAGCTCCTGGACACGACCAAGCTTGTTGGGATCACGGCGCAGTGCGAAGCGGAAGTCTTCGACCTTGATCTTCTGGCGACGGGCGTGATGGGCAACTTGCGCGGCACCGTGGCATACTTCCAGGATGAAGTCGGTGACAATTTCGTCGAGCACACGGACAGTTTCAGGGAGTGGTTCGTTGGGGAAGGATGGGTGAGGGCTTGGATCTCCATAGGCGAGGAGGAGAAGACGAACTGGTGTATGTTAGCTGTGAACTTTGTTGGTGCGTTTTATGCAATGCGGATAGCGTACGCTCGTTCTGGAAGTTCATCTGCCCCTTGTGGCGGGCCATCCGGGCGCGTGGTTCAGCCATGGCGGAGGTGTTCTTGCCTTTTCCCTTGAAGTCAGGCGATGGTTCGGACTTTGCTTCAGACTCCGGGTTCCACTGGGGTTTGTATCCAGCCTGTATTAGCTTGGTGTCTTGATTATTGAACGGCCAGGGAGGCGTCGACAGCGGGTGAGGATTATTCGGCTGGGGCGAGGAACTGTTCGAAGTAGGCGAGCGGCGGTTCGTAGTGGAGCGACTCTCTGGAGTTGAGGCTCGCGGAGGTGACGCCTCAAAGCTCACCCGCTTTTTGGAGCGGTCCGTGCGTTTAGCGGACATTTTGGGCAGAATCGACTGAGTTCCGTCCGTTAGCAACTTGACACATGCAAGCTAATTCATAACATCTGCTCTTTTTCTCTGCCCGTATTTTGGGTGAGGACTCGAAAAGATGGTGAGTGTATTCACGTTCCAAGTCCGAGGATTGTGCTGCTCGATTGTCGCAAGACACACATCTCCGCCTTTCCATTCCAAACCCCGATAATAACATAGGCCCAATGCGCTAACTTCTGAACTTACCTAGTCGGCTCTTTTTAACTTTCGGTCGCTGCTTCTCGTCCTGCTTCTCATTATTTGTACCAGCAGCTATGCGCATTCAATAATGCCGGGCATTATGGACCGCAACCAGAACGGGTATGTACTCACCTGAAGGTGCGAGTGCTTGGTCTGAGGATCAGGGATCAACCATCGGAATCAGGAATCGGATATATGAGCAGAAGATGCTAATGACTTTACAATGCAGAATTTTTGGTATCTTCTGGAAGTGTGCTCGTATTGGAGAGAGACTCAGCCCATACGTCAGCATCTGCTGCGTGGTGATGGCAGTAAGTTACTTACCCCATGAGTGATATCTGATGATGAGAGATGAGTGAATGCTTATGGGTGTTTCATTGCAGGTCTCTATCTTCTTCGGTGGCTAAATTGCTACATCTCTCGAATCTCATTGCTACGATCTCCAGTGCACTGGGAACCCCATAACATATCAACCTCGAGCCTTGGATATTCGGTAACTGGAATAACTCCCAAATCAGGACCATAAGAGTAAAGATTCTTACTGGATATTATGGGCACAGGAAGAAATGATACCTCCAGACGAACAAGCTCTTAATGATGCAATGTATAGTACATGATATCCAAATTTACAATTAGATTATGGGGACCTGTGAAAATGACGCTGAAAATGACCGCTATTAACGCCAGAAACGGCTGCCTTTCCACCGTAACTTTGGACGTCTAGTAGCCCCTTCATCGCCCACTGCCCTGTAACACCACTACTCTGCACCCGCCTAGCGCTGTTCGTCATTCTGCGGTCCTGGTGTTGACAATCGACTTACATAGTTCTTCCTCTCGTTTCTACTAGCGACTAAGACGGCGCCGAAAATAGCTCCCCGTCAGCTAAATCTAAGTTCCCTGTAGATTATTCTGTCATGACTACTGGGAACTTGTACGGGTCAGCTTCGGAGTTCCCAAGAGAAGAAAGACTACTCATTTCGGACATTCTAACGACACAAAGCGATACAGCTTTAATATCGATCTAAAAAGATAAAAAGATGATCTAAACCTTCAGCTCAAAACAGAAATTAAACAGCAGCGGATACCTCCTCCCCTTCCTCCAAGGAGATGTCCAACTCTCCAACAACAACATTGACATCAGTCTTGCCAAAGTCGTCCCTCGAGGGCGACGGCGTACGACGCGACTCACCATCCGACAGTGAAGGAGTAGTAGTTTGAGCCGGAGTAAAGACTGGACTCCCAGTCGACGCCGCAGCAGAAGTAACAGTCGTCTGATCGGGAGTAGATCTAGATATGACCGTATTAGGCTTGATCGAAGAAAGCCGAGGCTCAGCCTTAACCGGTGCAACCTCTTCAGTCGCTCCAACATCCTCTTGAGTAGGCATCTTCGCAAGAGCTGTCTTAACCAAGACAGAAATGGATCCACCGCCCATAACCTTGAGTGTGGGAACATCAGCTTCCAACTCCCTCAGGAACCAGGCTCGAATATCGACTGCGACGAGAGAGTCAACGCCCTGCTCGACAAGTGCGACTGACTCGTCGATCTTCTGGTCTTCCGTCATGCGAAGCATGCGCTTGAGATGCGCCACGAAGGCGTCGCGGATGATAGTGTACGCTGCGTCGGCGTTTGGGGCTGTTTGGAGCTGGACACGGACCCGGACGCTCGTTTCGACGGCCTGTACCTCTGACCCTGCCTCCTCACGGGCAATAAAGTGACTGAATTTTACATCGCGGCGGTGGGATTCCTTGACATAGAGATCAGGTGCGATGTAGTTGATTCCCATGGCAACTTGGGCTTCGGTGTTTGAGCCTGGGCGTCCGGACAGGATTGCTTCCGCGAATAGGATGTGAAGATCTTGCTCGCTGATGTTGATGTATCCCAAGGATTGGAAATAGTCGAAGTCGAATGTGTCGGAGTGTGCGGCATAGCCTACGCCGAGGACGGCGGGGATGTTCATTGCAGAGCCGGCAACGCCGCGCTTGCGTCTCTTGTTCACCAAAGATGTCATGAATTCGTTGGCCGCAGAGTAGTTGCTCTGTCCACTCCATCCGATTACAGACGCAATACTGGAAGCAACGACGAAGAAGTCAAGCTCAGTGTCATGGAAAGCTTCGTCAAGAAGGCGTGTACCAAGTACCTTCGGCTTTGTGGCACGCGTGAACTGTTCGTAGGTCATGTTTGCAAAGAGTTCATCGTCCAAAATCATGGCACCGTTGACAACACCGGCAATGGGTGGCAGTGCGGCAACCATAGAAGCGTGGACCGATCGAAGAGACTCCGGCGAGGTGATATCCAGTGAGACCGCTTTCACCACTGCGCCGTATCGAGTGCTCATCTCTTCCACAAATTGGGGATTGACTTTGGGGCTGCGACTCGTGAGGACAATGAATCGGGCTCCGTGGGCAATCATCCATTCCGCGAGAGACTGGCCCAGCTCGCCTGCCATGCCGACGAATAGGTACGAGCTATCACCGCGGAACAAGGGTGCCGAATCAATGGACTGTACCTTAACGGGTACAGAGTCGGACCCTGTCCATTTAATGACAGCAAGAGGCTCGCCGGTAGCCTTGTGATCTGTGATTTTGCTCAAATCGATGCAGTTTGCATTGGCGTCATTGAGGGGAGCTTCCTCGAAACATCGTTGCAGCAAGTTTTTAAGACTTTTCAAGCCATTCACTGCGCTGACTTTGTGGCTGAGTAGTATTTCCTCACTCACTTGGAGACATTCCGGACCCAGAGCCTGCACGATGGCATCTCGAACTGCGTCAGAAGCTCTCCCTCGAGAGAAGTGGACGAAGATAGAGCATTCCGAAACCATGGACTGGATGAGGTGCCGAGGGTAGTGAGAATGGAGGAAAACAGAATCGCTGTTTGGCGTCTGAGATGCGTCCGACGTAGTGAAAACAACATTGATCTTGCTGTCCCAGGCTATCGCTCGAATTGCTGATTTCACGACAGCATCAGGGTCGTGGACCAACAGAGTGCTGCCATCATGGGCCAAAGAAATTATGTTATGCGCCAAAAGACTGGCTCCAACAGAGACAATCTGCGAAGGTTTTGGTGCCGTCGGAACCGTAATGCATTGTTCAAGTGCCACGGTGGCGATGGATTCGCTTGAACTTGTCAAACCTAGCACATGCTCTTTGGTAATGACATCAATGCCAGAGACTAGGCGAGAGAATTGGGAAACTCCAATGGCCACACTTTGCAGAAGAGAAAGAGTAACATGGATGGTGCGATATTCGGTCGCTGGTGGGATCATCAAGGCCAATGGCGATATCTGGCGAATTTCCAGGGCTCGCTCATCGCCACGACCGGTGCCAACCAACTGGATGGTATCATTTGCTGGGTTGGCATGGGAGATAACAGTGCGCCGCTGAGAGTTGTATCTCTCGTTCTTCTTTTTGTCGGGCAGTACCCGAGTGATCAGTTGTCGTCCATGGCGCACAAATATGTCAGGCTCCAGAGTCCACAGCAACGAGTCGGTATCCCAATGTGTAAGTGCCAATTGTCGCAGGATCGTCACAGACAGCTCTGTGGCACTGCTTGGCTGTATACCGTTTTGCACGGCAGGATCAAGGTCAACTGTAAGAATGTGCAACCCCGGATTCTCTGTTCTGATTGTATGAAAGATTCCTGTCATCATGGAGCTGTATGGCTGTTCTTCGCGTGATCCACAGGTAACCCAGATCAAGACACCAGCAGTAGCACAAGCCTTGAGAGCCTCGAATTTTCCAGGAGTCAGATCCTCCAGATACGGCCGATCAAGATCCGTAAGAGAAAGAATAGTAACTCCTCCAGATGAAGCTGCAGCTTTAGCCATCTCAGACACAGCAAACTCTTCCACGGTATTGAAGGTCTCTTTGCTATGGAACCGCTTTTCCATGGTGTCGGAGATCTCTTGACTCAGCTTATAGACTGGCCAGGTTTTTCCTCCGATAATGGCTAGCGCATCGGTTCGGATGCCAGCAGGATGCGCCTTCACAGAAAGGGGATTGCGCAGCAGTGCAACTCGATCGTCGGTGGCTTGAGCGAGGAATACGCTCATTGGAAGAGACGCGCTGATATCGGGGGATGTAGTATCAATGCCCGCAAATCCAGAGTTCTTCAAGACGTTGTCCCACTGGCCCAGAGTGAGCAACGGACCCCAGGGACGGCCAGTCTCAGCTCCGATCCACCAACCGGGCAATGTGCCAACTGTCATTCCACTGAATAGTAAATCGGTCGAAGTGAGCTCAGCAACGACAAGGAAGCCACCAGGTTTGAGCAATCGCCGCACATTCGATAGGGACTTTTCAATATCCACAGAAACATGCAACACATTGACTGCTACCACGACATCATAGGTGCCTTCGACAAACCCTTGTCCAGTTGGCTCTTCCTCCATGTTGAAGGTTTTGAATGCCATGCGACGGGATTCTTGACCAAAGCGTTCTTCAGCTGCCATGAAGAAAGCACTCGAGATATCAGTGAAGGTATAAGATGCATAATTCCCCGAGAGAGAGTCGAGCACCGCAGAAGTGGTGGCACCTGTCCCGGCGCCTACTTCAAAGATATTCAGACCGGGATGACGCTTGGAGATCTGGGCAATAACACGCGCCAGCCAGCGACCCGTAGGGCCGGAGCAAATGGCCCCTTCCTCGTAGAAAGCGCGGAGGAGACCATCCTGGTTCATGTGCTCGAGCATTGAGTTGCCTTCACGGATAGTTGAGACCAGATTATCACCTACAACCTCAACAAATCGGACATCTTTGCGGCCTTCGTATCGAGATAGTATCTCACCAATAGCCTCCCGTGTATCTTCGTTGCAGGACGAAGGTACCTTGTGGTGAGCACCTCGGCTAACCATGGCAACCATGCGGTCGCACCAAGCCAGGTATCGCTGGTAATGAGGCAAGAGGACCTTGCGTTCCTCGGGAGGAATGGAAAGCGAGGCATGGCGCAAGAACCAGTACGAGATTCTGTCCACGTCCTTGTAGAGTTGCACCTCAGATTCAAGCAACGTTTCACCAGATGCAGCTAGCTGTCCATCTGGGAAGGCAACAGGGTACTCGAAACGTGAAAACATAGGAAGATCATTCTTTGAAGTGGCTGGGGCAAATGGCACAAGCGTGGCCCCTTCAAACTGAATGAAAGCATGTGCTAAATCTTCCGTGTGGAGATAAACATCACCCACAACCTTTGAAGCGGTATTCGAGCGAAGGAAAGACTCATACCTAGTGGTGGTTTGTTTCCCACCGTGTCCGAGTGGTGTGAAATAGGGATTGATGGTGATGCTTGCAATTGACACTGGAACATGTAGAGACCACAGCTGGGTATCACCGGGATACGACCAGGCGGCGAATACCGTCTGCAGGGCGGAGTCGAGAAGACCAGGATGAAGGATGAGACCGCCATCCTCGTGTTCAGATTGGTCGGACAATGTGCCAACACTGTATCCAGGCTTGCGGCGGATATTAGAAAGACCACGGAAGGGAGACGAGTAGTTATACCCCACGCGGCTGAGGCTGGTGTAGAACTGCTCAGAATCCACTGGGATAAGGCCGTACGAGTCTGACTTGACAAGCGGAAGCGTATCGGGATACTGAGCGGCTAGTTGGACGAGCGCCTGTCCTTTCGCGTTCAGGTTGATATTTCCCGCATTGTCAACTGAGTAAACGGTCCATTCGGCTGTGCCAGCCACACTAGATATATTGACTGAAGAAAGACTGAATATAGTCTCGACTTGCATTGAGTCATCATCAAAGGCAATTGCACGAGGAATCTCCAGGTTCGTGAGCTTCATGATACTGATAGTGGCTTCTGGGTTCGCATCAAGTGTCACAATTCTGATCGCTTCAAAGGCCATGGAAGCGTATCCTGTGGCCGGGAACACTGTCTGTCCCTGCAGTGCATGGCCACTAAGCCATGGTAGCTCACTCTGCTGCAAAATATTGCGCCATTGGAACTCCCCGGGTGTTGCTGCTTCGGAACAAGGCGCGCCAAGTACGGGATTTGACACATGAGTAGAGCGTCGGTGCTTGAAGTGGTTAGCGACACGACTATCCGTCCAGTACTCGCGTTGGTGCTCAAAGGGATAAAGGGGCAAGTCCGTCAAGGCAGTTCTCTGATTTGAACTGCCAGACAGCAGGTTTTCCACTTCGGAAAACTGCACACTATCAGCACCAAGATGATTCCAAATATATCCAAGTGCTGAACTGAGTTGAACGACATCATCTTGACCCCGAGACAACAGCCCTGTGTATGGTACACTGGCCTCTCCATCGATGGTCGCAGTGGCAGGCCCCTTCAATGCAGCATGGGGCCCAGCCTCGATAGCGAGGTCAAAAGAGCCAGCAACCTTGACAGCTTCGGCTAAGGCACCAGCGAAGAGAACAGTGTTGCACATGTTGTCCACCCAGTACTGATTTGTGACACGCGAGATATCCATGGACTGACCTTCCGAAACGCTAGAATACCAGACTGTGGTTGCGTCTTTGGGCGGCTGAAGGGCCTGAATATCACAATTTTCGAGTGATTGAAGGTAGGAACTAGCACACTTGGACATGTGTGCACTGTGGTAAGCTGTATCGACCTTTAGCTTACGAGCGAATGTTCCTATTGCCTTGAAGAACTCTTCGGCTTCATCCACAGCATCCTCGTCGCCACTAAGAGTCACACTGGACTCGGAATTGACTGCGGCAAGCTGTAGTCGCCCTTCAAACCTCTCAGCACAGATAGATCGGGCCACATCCGTGGATGTACCCACTGCCATCATGGCACCGCGAGGAGCATGGGGGTTGGGGCTCCCAGCCAACTTGGCATGTACACCGCGGAAATAAGCAATTCGAATAGCATCCTTAGCGGTCAAGAAGCCCGCAGCGTATGCAGCGCCGATTTCACCAGATGAGTGACCCACAACAGCGGCAAATGAAACACCAGCTGCGCGAAGAATATCAACAAGGACAATTTGCACAGCGGAGCATAGTGGCTGTGAAAGAGCAGCCTCCGCAAGACGAGAAGTATCTTTGCCTGCAAGCAACTGGTCATGGATCGTCCATTCTGGTCGGTCTGCTGGAGATGGAAGACTTTGAAGAGCATCGTCCAATTCTGCTATACGAGCAATCACAAATGGTGAGGTCTCGAGAAGTCTGGCACCCATGCGTGGCCATTGAGCGCCTTGACCAGTAAATATTCCAAGAATTCGTGCCGGTCGCGACACATTGATACTTCTTGAAGTGAAGTCGTCATTGCTTTCCGAAGCAAGTAGGGTCTCTAGCGAGGCGATGGCATCATTGATATTTTGAGCTGTAACGTGTTTCCTGTATGGTAGAGTAGATCTTCGGTGTTGCAGAGTATATAGGAGATCTGAAAACGCCACATCTGGCTGAGCCTTCAGATATTCTAATTGTTGGGAAATTAAATTGCGAAGAGCTGGCTCAGATGCAGCCGAGAAAACCAGCGGAGTGAAGGCAGCGGAGGAGACTGGAGAGGAAATCGCACGTGGTGCGGGAACATATTCCTCAAGAATGCAGTGTGCATTTGTGCCACCAAATCCGAAACTAAAAAATGAAAGATCAACAATGCGCTCTGATCTGGAACGGAAACCTTTGAGCTTCAATCTGTGAACATACCTGTTGACACTTGCTCTGCGAACTTGGCCTTCGGGAACCGACCACGGTGTTGCTGTGGTAGGAATCTCTAGATGATCGAAAAACGGGGCCACCTTGTCGCTCAGGTTCTGGAAATGGAGATTAGGCGGCACGATTCCCTTTTGTAAAGCTTGAGACGTGCTAATAAGGCTTGCTAGCCCCGCTGTGCTTTCCGTATGGCCAATGACGGTCTTGATTGAACCGACGAGCAGTTTCTGTGCTGCCTGAGCTGCATGCGACCCAGCAGGGAACAGAGCGCTGGAGATTGCTTCGGCCTCCTGGGGATCACCAGCTTGGGTGCCTGTTCCATGAGCATGGAAAAACTGTGGACGGTCGTGAAGATTGTTGATAGGGTCGAGGCCCGCACGAGCATAGCACTCCCGAATGAGAGCAGCCTGTGCCTGATTGCTTGGCATCGTCAAGCCTGGAGTTCTGCCATCCTGATTGACTGCTGTCTCACGAATAATGCACTCGATTGGGTCGTTATCGGCCAAAGCCTGCGACAGTGTCTTTACAATAACAGACGCGACACCCTCACCACGCGCATATCCATCCGCAGCTGAGTCCCACATGGCACAGCGTCCGTTGGGAGACAGCATTCCGAGGTTACTTTCCGATATATACATGACTGAAGAAGTAAGATATTGTCCAGTGCGCTTGAAGTCGATATTTTGATGCGACAAACTCACCTGGGCTCAGAATCAAATTGGCTCCTGCCGCCACGGCCACCTTAGACTTGCCGCTGCGCACGATCTGCACGGCGAGGTCCAGCGCAACGAGACTGCTGGAGCACGCAGTATCCAAAGTCATACTTGGACCATGCCACCCGTAAAAGAAAGAGACTCGGTTCGCCATGATACCCCGTTCCAATCCTGTAGCAGTGTACCGTGGCAACGTCTCGTAGTCCCTTGTTACCATCGTATTCCAGTCATCGGACATCATTCCGACGTATACAGCTGTGTCAGACCCGCGCAGCTTATCCATGGGCTGACCTGCAGCGCAGAGACTATCGTACACTACTTCCATCAACATTCGCTGCTGGGGGTCCATGGCATCGACTTCGCTGGGCTGGATGTTAAAAAATCCAGCATCGAACTTGGTGATACTCGTACGATCAGAATCATCCAACCAATAGGAGTGTGTTGCGTTGGTGGTTCCATGATGGGCACCAACTGGGTGGTAAAAAGGGTCGACATCGAATCGAGATGATGGTGGTTTGCTCGATATGTGGACTGGCTTTTCGATCATCGACCATAGCTTGCTTGGGCTATCAGAACCCCCCGGGAAGCGACATCCAGAGCCAATGATAGCAATTGGTTCAACCATAGTGACCTTTGGTGAGATGTGAAGCCCTGTACCAACAATCGGAGATTGGGATGATTCTATAGATATAAAAAAGGCTCGGACGTGATTGTAGGATGTAGCGATTACAACTTCGAGGAATGGAAATTGAGATGACAAATTTCAAGTCTGAAAGATGCCGAAGATAACCAAAGAATCCAGGGACTATGATAGAGGGCTATTCTGCCTGGAAGAGTGCTTGTAATAAGCTTGTTCGGAGGATTATGCTTCGTTGACCCAACTTGGATTGGAGCATTCACAGGAGTGCCGAATGTTCAGAAGCGGATATAACATTCAGAGATACGTCTATCAACGGCATCTTCGACATGAAGGTTGCATCTAGACGCCACAAGATACCTATGGTGGCGGTCCTACTGCTTGGCAGTGCCGCCAAATTACAGTTCAATTTCCCGTATTTGGGCATATTCCGATTCCGCTCAGTCACTCCGATTTAGATATGCAAGTCAGCCGGTAAAGAGTCTCTTCATTGCCTAATAGGGCTAGTTTACTCGGAGAATTCAAAAGAAGCATATGAATATAGACTCGCAGAAGATACGACGACCGGATCGGCCACTCTACCTAGGTATGTAGGCGCTGTCTCATCCAAATGGCAAGAGTCAAGATTGTTGTCAACTGAATGCAATGCTCGAATACAGGCGGTAGAATGGTCCCCGAGAATTAGTTGAAGACGTGCAATCAAATACTGGCAACGTTGCATTAAGGGAACATGGAACACAGTTCACAAACTATTCGAATTTCTTACAATAGATAATGCTAGGCGGAACATCTGTCCCAAAGTCCACTAATAACGTATTCAAGTTGTCATAGTACTAAATACGGTCCTAGTTATGACCAGTTTTGCCCTGGCATATTCATCATCATCCAACCTTCAGTTGGTCTCTCCAATGCGTTGAAGTTTGGTCCGAATGGTTGAACTTGCTGATTGGACGAAGCCAACATTCCAAAGGAGCCTGTCATTAGAAAATGATCGGCTATAGCTTAGTTAGACCAGGTAAGAGATAAAGCTCGACTAGAAACTCACGCTCGAATAAATTCATATTTTCTGGTAATAGCAGCCTTTCATCCAGTGGTTGGCCCGTAGCTTTGGCACAATTCTCGAGTAAAGCGTACGTTTGATAATTGTCTTGTAAATCGCGAGAGACATCTTGGTTGAAAGACAGGTCGGACTTGTGACCATCGCCAGCCTTTGCGAGGACGAAACTCACAGTTTCGGCGGCTTTTGTTGCTTCTTTGGAAGTGGAACTCCTTCGCATCCAGATGGACCTGGAGATTTGAAGGGCTGCCCGAATCTCCTGTTCCCGCTGTAATGTTTTCCCCCGACACAACATGGAGCATAGTACCATAGTAGCAGTGAGGAATTGATGGTTCATTAGGGAGGTCACACGGAACCTCATGGTATAAAGTTGGCCGCCCGGGCATGTTTCCTCATCAAGCATGTGTTGGATGTTCAGCATGCCCAGCGAAGCATCCAAGCATGCTGTTCGCGAGTATTTCATTGGATCGTCGTCTGTATTAGCCGAGCTTGTATACAGAAACCGTCGATGAAGAACAATCTGCCCCTTGTAAACCATATGACCCAAGAATAATCGCGACATGATAACCTGCGGAGAGTCCGTCACACTCGTCGCCAAGGGCTTCATCTGCAAAAGGGGCGGAATACTGGCTGCGGCTTCTTGCAGTATGCCGTCAACGCGCATGACTTCTGCATAACTACATGGCTGAACCGCATCTGTGAGGTCGGCCACTGTGCCCAGTGCTGCCAAGATACGACGTCGAGCGATCAGTCCAATGGAATTGGTGTATTCAGTCAAGGGACGCGATGGAGGAAGGTCTACAGACTGTTCGTCAAAGTCCGTGTCGTTCAAATTTCGCGGCTCTGCTGTGTCCCATTTCCAGTCGGATATCATGCGTGGCATGCCCATTTGGTTGGACACAAGTGTGTCGCCCATTAAGACTGTTGCCCACAAACGGCGACGCATCTCCCCCTGAAAGGGAGAAATTCCTGGGAAATGACTGGGATCGCGGTGGTAGCCCATCCGCATGGCCAGATTTATTTCCAGGGCCATTAAATACCACGTATCTTGATCGGCATCCGTGCGAAGGCAAAATTCAATATAAACGTAGTTGATCACCGTTTGAAGAACATACGGCCCTGTTCTAGTGTATTCGCCCAACACTAGACATTGGACGATCTTTTCTCGATAGAGATCAATTTGAAGCGTCAGATGTTCAACTTCGGCGTCGAATGTATCCGTAGTCAAACAGGCAAGGCAAATCATGCTGAACAGAAGACCGATCCACATGATTGGAACGCTGGATGGATTCGTCCAAAATGCCTCATACTACTCTCATTAGCGAAAATGTTCAATGCTCACAATGGAGAGAACTTGCCTCTCTTAAAAAGCTTGGACCATGAACGGCTGCTGTAAAGATAGTCAATACCAGATACACAGACCCCGATGGAGCACCAAGTAGAGTACGAACAAGCAGAAACTAGATCTAGATAATTGAAAAATCGAGATATGTAGCGATCAACAGCAGCCTTGGGGGGAAGCGCTGCCAAAATCTCGCCACGAGAAGCGATCTTACGGCATCCGTAGAGGAGTAGCGCATACCCAGATCTTGGCCGGAACGGGTCCTGGGCAGGCTCGTCTGACAGTTGGTCTGGGGTATTAGCTAGTCGTAATTGCTCATCGCGATCAAAGTGGTCCTTTAAATCTGCGATGCCATCGAGAATCGCCGCCCAGTGATCACCACCTACATACCGTAGCTCAGACTCACTGATGCGCATGCTGCCGCATTCTGAATGCCCGTCGATCGGCGCTTCCATGACAGGGTCCATGGTAGGGGTCCCCTGAGACACCGAGCGAGCAGATTCTGGCACTGGCACTGAGGTATTATGGCCTCTGTTTGCCGAGTCGCCCATCAGCGACACGACCAGTCGTTCTAGTTGTATCAGTCGGTCGTGGACCCCTGGGGCCGCAGCCGCAGACTGAGGCTTTGAATTGCCAGTTAAACCCGCGTTATCGGCATAAGTGCAAATCTGTCCTCGAGAAGAACAGCAAGAGCAAGGATTCTGACGATCACATCGCGATCTGCACAACAAAAAAAGAACAGATCGTCGTGTGAGTGCTGGTCACAGACGGGCTCACGGAATGGCATTCTTACTTACGGCGGCGGCACGGATTACATGACAGTATCGGCTTGTCCCGTTGCCGACTTGGCTTTGGTCGAGGATGTGATATAGAATCGGCCCGGGGATGCACTGCCTCTGGTTCCATTGAAGGCGTTGGATTGGTGCTTGACATCACAACAATTCCCGAGTGGTTCTATGATACTGTCGGATGATCCTGTCCTGGTCCAATATACTCAAATTTCGTAGGCGGCAGTCACAATCACGCAAATTCAATAGCCCAAGCCAATGTTGTCAAACACGAAGTTGGTCACAACGGAAAACCGAACAAAGTCCGGGAAGTCAGCTGGTCTCCGATGATCCGACCCTCCGACCCTCCGATCGTCCGGTCCGGTCCGTGCGTCTGAGATCTATGTAGATCCACGATGGCTTCTCTCGCGATATGTCTTCACTTTCGGTTTATCTCTCCGTTTCTTCCATTTCTAATCCCCTGCTACCATCGGAGCACCATGGCTGGACCCGACAAGCCACCATATGCAGCTTTCTTTACGTTTTGAAGCTGCTCAGTCAGCCCACTAATCCCTATCTCCGTGATCCACCTGAAAGAAAGCCTATAGGGAAAATCTATCACTCGGCTCAAAATGAGTTTAAATGGCAGAGCAACGCTGGACACGCTGGTTGAGCGCATTTTACTTTGACTTTATTTTACACCTTGCCGTAAGGATGTCTTCCACCGCAAGCTCCACCAACTTCGCCCCAAGTCAACTGGAGGCTGGCCCAGAAAAGAAGGATAATTCTATGATCGTCGACTGGGACGGACCTGAAGATCGTGAGAATCCCCGAAACTGGTCACCGCGCAAAAGATGGGGACATGTCGTTATCATCTCGATATTGGCCTTGATTACGTATGTTTCATGCTTACTTCCCTCTTTAATCGAAGCGACCGTATGGAGTGCTGCTGTACCCTTTCGTCTTACTCCCTTTATCTATTAGTTCTCTTTTAAAATTTGTGACAATCGCTTACGTGTTCTTGAACAGCAACATGGCCCCCACAATGTGTGCACCCGGGGCGAAGGATATCGCCGCGGATCTCCACATCACTTCTACAGTTGTCAGCACGCTTACTGTGACGCTCTATGTCCTCGGCATTGCCATTGGCCCCATGTTCATGTCACCATTGAGTGAGATGTACGGCCGGGTGCCCGTTTACCACGCTGCCACGACCATATTTGTCGCCTTCATCATTGGTAACGCTTTGAGTAAGACCACCGCCCAATTCATGATCTTTCGATTTATTTCGGGATGTGCAGGCGGTACTCCAATGGCATTGGGGGGAGGGACCATTGCGGACATTACCAGCGTGCAGCAACGAGCCGTAGCGATGGCATTGTTCAGTATGGGCCCGCTTGCGGGGCCAGTGAGTGTTATCTTCTGTTTGCAAAACCTGAAACGGAACTAATTTCCTTTCTTCAGGTGCTCGGACCCGTTATTGGGGGCTTTGTGGCGGCCAGTAAGGGCTGGCGTTGGACATTTTGGCTTCTTGCCATTCTAGGTGGGTTTTTCGGGCTCACTGCTGTGCTTGTTCTGCGAGAAACACACCCCAAAGTACTACTAGAGCGGAAGGCCGCTTATCTGCGGGCTAGTACGGGGGATTCCAATTGGCGCTCGAAATTGGACAGCACCTTGTCGCCCCGCCAAGTCCTCCTGCAAGTACTGGTCCGTCCAGTAATGCTTCTTGTGCGGTCGCCCATTCTCTTCGTGATCTCCCTTTACGTGGCGCTGGTGTTTGGTGTCATGTATCTGCTCTTCACCACATTTACAAGTGTCTTCGAGGGCCAGTACGGATTCTCAACCTCGATTTCGGGGCTCACCTATCTTGGACTCGGCGTGGCGCTAGTGATAAGCATGGTACTTTTCAACTTGCTAAACGGTCGCGTGCAGGCAGCACGCATGAAAGCTGACGGGGTGCAAGTACCCCGCCCTGAGTACCGTCTTCTTCTCATGATCTGGTTTAGTCCCTTCGTGGCTGGAGGATTGTTTCTCTATGGCTGGACGGCATACTACAAAGTCCATTGGTTTGTTCCCATTCTTGGCACAAGCTTAATGGGCTTTGGTGCTTTCTTTGTTATTGTAGGCTTTCTTTTCTTGATGTTATAGCCTCGAGTTTTGTTGCTAATATTTTTTAATTTAGACACCTGCGCAATTGTACCTGATCGATGTCTTTGGGTCCGAGGCCGCGGCATCAGCCTTGGGAGCCAACAATCTACTTCGGTACATTTCCAGCACATTCTTGCCCCTCGCCGGGCCCGCAATGTACAGCAGTCTGAACTATGGGTGGGGAAATTCCTTGTTAGGGTTCATAGCGTTGGCGTTTGTTCCAGCGCCTGTCCTCTTTTACAAGTACGGAGAGCAGCTCCGTACGAAAGCGAGCGCGTAATCTAAATTAGCTCGGCAGATTCTAAGCGATGTATTTAGCTTCGCTTGTGAGACTACAAGGATAATATCATGTAACATTTCTTTTTAGACTGCAATCAGGAACAAGTAAAAATTACCGATGGACCAATCAACTAGAATTCAATTGAGTGATTAAGTTAGATCTAAGGTTAACGATGTCACCAATGCAACCTGCAAGTTCAGCCTAGTCCCTATTCATAGAATGTAGCCGTTTTACGGAGGGTCCTTTCGTATATGCGGAGGCTACCTAATCCACGAAACCGCCTAGACCGACGAAGATGGATCTGCAGCTAAACGGGAAGATCAGCATCTGCTTTGCCAAATCGACGCGTCCCGTAAGTCACCAATCTTCATCACTTCCAGGCGTCCATAGACCCGTATCGGCCAATGCAACTGGCTGCATGTCATAAATAATCCTTGACCAATAGCTCCCCGCGCCACAGCCATGCAATCTGGCGTCTTCAGACCAAGTCTTAGTCGGACGGGGAGTGCGAACCTACTAAGTACATGCTCTGGGCTCGTAAGGTAACACCCCGGTGGGATGTCATCTGGGCATCTACTTTATTTACTCATTAAACAAATCAAACCACGTTGAATAGAACTACACCGCGTGGTCAACACAATGGAAACGCTAGGCCCAGTTTCCAATGGCTGTTCCTCTGCTGCCGCGCCGCTGCGGGCATCATGCGATCGATGTCGTACACAAAAGCTACGATGTGTGCCCTCCTCCAAAACGAACTCTTACTCGGCATGTCAACGCTGCCTGAAGGCTAAAGAACCTAAACCATGCACCTTCAGTCGACGACTACGAACTGGAAAGCCGAGGGGGAACGGAGAGTCGGACAAACAACCGGGTCTGTCGCAGAGGGAGCGGAGTGCATCCAAGACGTCCTTACCGGGCATGAGCATATTCACATTATCGAGTCTCTCTGCCTCGGAGACCGCATCAGATGGACCGGCTCGGCTGAACAAGCCGTCACCCAAGGGGCAGGAACATAACACACATGAGACATTCCCGTCAGTCACATTTTTGGGGGGGTTATGGGCCCAGAATGATCCCATGCTTCATTGTGCGCAGTGGGACCAGATAGATGCGCTTGCCTATTTAGAGCCCATGAATAGCCAGCCGGACGAGGACCCCTGCAGCTCCGACACAAAGGAGAGCATAGACCTACTTGCAGGGACAGCATGCGACGACTTCGCTGATTTCCTAGACCGTGCAGGCCCATTCCCGTCTTCGCCATACACCATTGACCCAGGTCTAGCCCCGGAAATGGATATGGACATGGGAGTGAGCATGGATACCCTTGCAGGGGAGAGACCCAATCTACTAGTCGATCTCTCCACTCTTCTCTCAAAAATGGCCCATTACGAGGCCCAGCTTGCAGGTTTAGACGGGAGCAAGCTAGAAAATTATCCAATCGGGGATGCTCTGTTTCTCTCCAAGCGCTTTCACGCGATCCTCACAGACCAAAGCCATCTTCCCACTATCGACGCCTCATCCGACCTAGACATGCCAACCAGGCTGCTCACACTCTCCTGCTATATCACACAAACACGGATATATTCCGCTGTTTTTGCCTTTCTCCGAGAGCACATTTCAAAGCCCTCGGACCCGTGCTCTGCCCACGGATCCACACACTCTCCCCATTCTCCACATTCTTTGATGGCGGATATAAATGCGTACCAGGGGTTGCGACTGGGTCAGCTACAGACAACTTGCATGTGTGTCGGGTTTGAGACCGCCATGCGTACTAAAAGAGCTGTTTCTATGTTGCTAGACGCGTTGAATGATATAGAGCGAGCTCTGGGATTGCCGGGGTCGTTCCGGGCCGTCCAGTCGCAGATGTCGAGAGAGATGTCTCAGGGGGTGATGGTGGATACGGTTCCCCTATTTGATGAAAGTGTCATGGCGGGATTGGAAAACGGACGGTGGCAGAAGAAAATAAGAGAAGAAGAGCGGCAGTTATGTGATAAGGTTGAGGATGTGGATTACTTGCTGCGTAGTTTATTAGCTAGTACTTAGATGGTTGCTTTCCATGTCCTGGATGTGATCTGCTCTGAAAGCCCTTAGATAGATAGATTCTCAAAGAGGTAGACTACCACGACCAAAGCCCAGGTAGCCTTCCATTTTTCCAACAGCTATATGAATGCAATTCCGATTTTTCTCTACAAACGAGCAGTATACGTCCAATCACCGGTAGGATAAGAACTTCATACACCAGCATTGACTTAGGTCAACCCAGCTGTGGCTGGCCAATGCACATATTTCCAAGATAGGGTTTTGGTTGACCGGTTGGCTGTGGCTCGGACCAGGCTCTTTACGGCCTTTTTTGTCGGAATCGGCGCCTGATTAGGCGCACTCTTTTGGAAGTTCCGATGGAATTTTCGGTAACCTGTGGTCTCATTTTGGTTTTCGGCGTCGGCCAATGTCTTACCTGAACAGGAATAGTAAGCTATCGACTGGCCGGGACCCCGAGAGCCATGTTGGGTATCAGGCCTAGCATAGATATGAGAGTGCGTTTCCTCCTTGTGGCTCGCAACTGTTGATACACCAATATAGTATACAGTAATTATCTCGGGAGTTACTTCTGAACGGCAAACTTAGAATGCCAGTCCCTAAGTCTGCAGTAATTGTAAGTACCCGTCGCCCAAAACGCAATTTACACCAGCTAAACAGTCCAGATCGGCGGGTCCGTTGCCGGTCTCTTACAAGGTCTGCAACTAAAGCGCCAAGGGGCAAACGTCATAGTCCTTGAGCAGGACCCCTCCAAAGACCGCCACAGCCACGAATCAGGTGTATCAATTGGGCCGACGGTAGTGAAACTGTTGGAAAAATACGACGCCACAGGTCGACCAGCCGCCATCCCAGCCCGGTTCCTCAGCGCAGCATGGAGGCAACGACTTCGCGTTGCGAGCATGGTTTGGAACCATAATATGAGCAACTGGGGTTGTCTTTATCTCATTCTGCGTGCCAACTTTGATGGGTTTGAATCACAGACTGTGCCTCGGCCACCGGCTTCGAAGGAGACAGATGGTCAGGTGGAGTATCGACCTGGCAAGCGTGTGACTGGTGTCACCTATGATAAGGACAAAGGCCTTGTTCATGTCGAGTATGTGGATGTTTTGAACGGGGACGTCAGCACTGTTAGCTCGGATATGGTTATCGCTGCTGATGGTGTGCATTCGACTGTTCGAAAGATCTTGCAGGTCCCCACACGTAGGGATTATGCCGGGTATATTGGATGGCGTGGAACTGTTCCCGAAGCACGATTATCCAAAGAAACGGTGGAATATTTCTCCAATCGACTCAACTTCACCTTTATGAAGGGGACATATTTCATCAGGTAAGGCTATAATCTCCTTTCATTGTTTGAGGATCATTTCTTCGTGCGTTGCCTGCTGCCACTGTTCTGACTTCTCTCGACAGCTACCTCATCCCAACCGAAGCTGGCGACATCCAGCCCGGTAAACGCCTCGTCAACTGGGTCTGGTACTTCACCGTGCCGGAAGGATCACCAGAAATGAAAGAGATCTTCACAGATGTTCAAGGAAAGACCCATCCTAACACTGTGCCACACGGTCAAATAAAACCCGAAGTCTGGTCCAAGCAGATAGCTCGTTATGTGTCGGATATGACACCACCACTGGCGGAGATTGTCACCAAGACACCGCGACCATTCGTCACAAAGGTTGGTGAGGCTGAAGCTACCCAGTCAAGCTTCTTTGATGGGCGACTTGTGCTGGTCGGGGATGCGTTCACTGGATTCCGCTCTCATTTGGGGATGGCGTCGGAGCAGGCGGCGCGTCATTGTTTTCAGATGGATCGCGTTTGGAGGGGAGAGATCACGCAGGAGGAGAGAGATCGCGAAGCGAGGTTTTATTCCAAGCGGTTTTTACTGCTGAATCGGCTGATCGGGTTGACTGGGTTAGGCTTAGTGTTGGAAGTTTGTAGGGTTCTAATCGCCTATCTGGTGTTGATGGTTCAGCATCGACTCGGTTTGGTGTAAGTGTTCGTTAGATTTGGTGCTGGAAATGCAGGTTTTCTCTATTCTGACAGATTCGCTGCTGTTAAGTTGATGCTCCATTGTGGCATTAATTCTGACTCCGGCTTAAATTAGTTACTACCCCAATCGACTTCAATTCTGTACTCTAAACGCCCGGCTCTGAAGCTTCGGTTCACGTGCCAAAATGCCTCAATTCTATATTCATGTACACATGTTTGCTTGCTATGACATACCCCTCAGTAATGAGAGTGAAATTTTGAATATCAAATAAGTGAGTCATGCATAGAGACGTTGACAGGAATAATCATCGAATTCTACCCATGGATGTTCGCCGATTCAGACAAACGACAATTCGATTTTTCTCACTACTTGGACGAGATTCTGACCGATTCAAAAGCTGCCACAAAGAGCTGAGAAATTCAATTGGTACACTTTGCTTCGCAAACCTTCTTTTGGAATTAAAACCGTACAGTGTACAAACTTGGATACAGATAGCCTGATCTGATCTAGTTCCAGTGCTTTCCAAAGAATTCCAACACGGTCTTGTAGCCCCGAATGTACTCTTCCTGCACTCGGGGATCAGACAGATCAGCACGGGCAGCCATCCAACCATGAACTTGATCCCCAAAAGTCTCCACATGATGAGGCACTTTCAACTTGTTTTCAAATTGCTTGACGTCTTCAGCTGGATCTTCCCCCGATGCCAGTAGGATGTACGGTACTGGAATCTTCTCCGCCCCAGATGGATCAACCATGGCCGGGTGGCAGGCGGCGGCAATCTTGAATGGGTTTTCCTCGCCAGAGGTCACAATTTCAGCAACTTTACCTCCCCAGCAGTACTATTTAAGTCAGTATTGAGAAGTTGACATAGTGTTAAAAATAGCGAACTCACCCCGATGAGTCCCCAGGAGGTAATAGATGGATTCGCAGCTTTAAGGGCGGCAATGTAACCAGGCAAAGCAGCCGCCGGACCTTGTGGCATGTTCTTACCAAACCACTCACCCAAGTCCTTCTGCTTTTCTTCGGTATTAGGAGGGTACCTAATTTTGGCATGGTTAGCGGTTGCTCCTTTGAGTAGGGGCGGCACCACGGTTCACCATTCAGGAGGGCATGGGCTGCCGTTGAACCAGTCAGGCATGAAGACCTTGTATTTCTGGTTGTGATCGCTGGCTGCCAGGATATCGGCGCCTTGAAGAGTCTGATCAAAGTAGCCGAAGATGTCGAAGACAGCCACAATTCCTTTGGTAGCTTCCTCTGGGCCGGTCACATCTGCATGGGTCTACGTTAGCCCGAGTCATATCAAATCCAGAGGAGTGCTGTTGGCATTTACAGGTTTTCATTCCATCAAGCTCCTCATACGAGCCTTTGGGGACATAGCCTTCCGAGACAACAGGTGGGATGTTGCAGCAGGCCTGGCTGTGGCCGTGAGTTGCCTGCATTGTAGACATTGGTGCGAGTTGAAGTCGACTTGGAGGTAGAGGAAAGCTTCGGGATGAACAGCTTGAAATGCCGGATGAACAAGCCGGGCGAGATGTCGGCCTTTTACATGCCTGGGATGCGATGGCATGCCCTCGCGAGCTAGTCAAGCTAGTTCTCGGTGCGTTCAAGGGCGCGACCGAAGCGCGGTGCGGGAGTCGAAGTGGGGGAACCATTGCATCAAAATTTACCAGGGTAAGAAAGATAGAATGGCGACTTCCGATTGAATGCAATATTCGGCCATCTTATATCGTTTTCCAGATGCGGTAACGGAGGAGTCGGAGGAAACGGAGCATCGGAGAGCCCCTTTTGACTATCCAACCTCTCCGCGACAACGGAATTGATGGATGCCGAACAACTTCGGTGTGTTTCGTCCTCGAATTGCGATTAGTGCAACAATTGGCTACCCATAAATTAGAATAAAAAAGCGCCATGAAGCCACCTAAAGAGCCGAAGTGTTTACTACCCTGCCATTCATTCCAAGACAACTCCAAAGCTTGCTATACTATCCAACAAATCCCAAAATGACATCCGGAGAAGTCGGTCCATTGACTTCCACCTATCTGTTCAGCGCAACAGTATACTTGGGGAAAGCTCTTGCGCCCATTCCACTCCTGGAAGGTGGCAAACGCGTTGTTGAGCCCATCACCGGAGGAACCATCTACGGGCCCGGATTTAACGCAACCATCGACGGTGGAGTCGCTGCTCCGATTGTCGTCACAAACA
The DNA here is from genome assembly GCF_028829465.1 of Penicillium soppii. Taxonomy (NCBI): domain Eukaryota; kingdom Fungi; phylum Ascomycota; class Eurotiomycetes; order Eurotiales; family Aspergillaceae; genus Penicillium; species Penicillium soppii. The sequence continues at coordinate 3,266,471 of NW_026643234.1, forward strand.
ATGGCACCACCACTCAAATCCCTTACATCTATGCCTACGGCCACGCAAGCGATGGGTCACCGTTCTACATCGAGGAAGCAGGCATCGGATCTACTGCCACGCAGAACACTCGTCTGATTATTCAAGTCAGTGGGCAATATGAGAACTTGCAGCAACTTTACATCTTGGGACAGCCCACTTTAAACGAAGATCGGACGATCGGACAGGTGGAATGTTGGAGCGTGCCCTTGCCTTAAGCGCTTGTGGCTTTTTGTATATATTTTTTTCTCAATTTGAATCTCGTTTGTTTCCAATTCATGTTTGATCTATAGAACAATGGTATGCGGTGAATTTCCCATGTGTGTCTGTTGATTTAATTAGATTTGAGGTATATCAATCACGCATGAAGATATCAGCGCGGAACTGTTCGCGAAGGCTGGTATAACATTCATGGTCTGTAAAGCAGTGCCAAGGATAATTAAGTTTACGCTGAGACACCAAGGTTACAGTCAGTTCCTGCCTCTATACTAAATTCCAGAGTCATCCTGCTCATAAGGAGCACCCGTCGACCAAGCCGACCATTTACTGCATGTCCTGTCCAGGTTCTTCCAATCGCCCATTGTAGCAGATATGGAATCTTGTCTTTCAACAAACTCCAACGCAAGGCCCATACTAGAGTGCCACGCAATATGGCAGTGAACCAGCCACGCCCCAGGATTATCCAATTGGAACGCGAGAGCAAGATATCCGTGGGCTGGGAGTACCGCTGTATCCCGACGGACTGGGTTCTTTGTCTGGAATGAGGACGAGGTTCCGTCCCAGGTGGTGTTCTGTTGTGCGAGAATCCAGAAATCATGTCCGTGGAAATGAATAGGATGTGCGATGCTGGCATCATGTCAGTTCAATTGTACAAACTCTTCATGGGGGACTAAGAGATCAACATACCCTCCGAAAAAGGTAGCGGCCTTGTTCTCGATCACTAGGACTGCCCATTCATCCTTGTCATCTGTTTTTTTCTACAAAATCTGTCAATCACTTCCATCTTTGGGATATGAGGAAAAGAACGAGTGGAGATGAAAAACGAGAGCGACTCACCTCAATCTCTACGACGTTGTAGGGCGTTGGGAAGATGGACTCTTTTTCAAAGATTCGCTGAAGAGTGGGCTTTCCCCAGTCCAGCACCAAGCTACTGCTATTGATAGTCCACTGGAACAAAGCAGCATGAGTGAGTCGAACATTGATGTCCTCCACGGTCGTTTCAGTAATGCTTCCCACATCAAGCTTCAATCTCGGCACCAGGTGGGCTTCCGGTTCGTCATTACAAGACAACGGGGCTACAATAGAGGTAGTACTGATCGGGTCCCGGGTGCTACCGGCGCTGTAACGAACGATTCCAGTGGCAGATTCAGGATGATCGTTGGCAACACCCTGGCAAGACTTGACCCAGCCTCCGCGCAGCCAGTAATCTCCCGGTGTGGCATTGGCCTCGACGATGATGTCATATCTCTGTCCCACGTTGACGATCACGCTGTCGGCGACATACGGTTCAATGGGAACAAAGTCATTGGCAATGACAGTGATACTGTGACCATCGATGCTGAATTGAAACTGGCTATCGACCGCGACGTTAATCAAACGCAGACGGTATTTCTTGCCCTTTTGGAAGAGCATCTCGAACTTCTTTCCACCGCCAACGCATTTGACATCCGACTCGTTGGAACAGTCGAAGGTGTTGGTTCCATTGATCAACGTCGTGGTTTGAGAATGTGTGATACCGAATTTTTGCTTAGTATCCCAGTCGGTGAATGACGGACTGTGCGACCAATCCTGGAGGAAAAGCGATCCTAGATCTTCATCGTGGTCGGCAGTAGCCGGACCGTGGAAGATGAGGGGACCAAAAAGGCCCTCGGTTGACTGGAGAGAGAAATGACTATGGTACCAGCTCGTGCCGTACTGCGTGACTCTAAACTGGTACGTGAAAGACTCGCCCGGTGAAATGGGACATTGAGTGACGCCGGGCACTCCATCCATGTTGTTGTTTCCGCGCAAATGCACACCGTGCCAATGTACGGATGTGCCATTTGACTCCATGTTATTGGTGACGTGGATTTTGAGGTTATCGCCCCAGTTGGCGACAATGGGAGGACCTGGCATTGTTCCGTTGAACGTCATACAAGGACGTTCATAGCCATCTTGGTTGCAGATTCCCTCCTGTACAGAGAGCCACACTTCGACAGTTTCCCCGGTATCCGGCGCAGTGGTGTAGTAGTTGGTCTCGGTGTTGTAGTGTCCCCAACAACTGCGGCTCGTAGGTGTATTGTCGCAAGATTGCTGTTCATAGATGCGGTGGCTCAATTGATCTATCTTGTTGGCCCAGGCATAGTGAGCACATGCCACGAGAGCGCACAAAGGGAGGATCTTGAATCTCATGCTTCATCTATTGAGGCCTGCGTGTTGTAGGAGAAAATATAGGTATCGTATGAAATTTTTGAGAGATCTTGGTGGATCATTGACCGCGGGGAGTATGATAGAAGTCAAAATACAGCACTCAATTCATCAGTGTGTTAGGCACATTTTTTGCGAGAATCCAGCCGTCCTCTGCACAATAAGTCCAGGTTCGGTCGGAATCGACTATTGTCCAGGAAGGGATGATCTTTCTATCAAGCCGACTAGCGAAAATAGAAACAGCATATATTCGGATGTCAGCCTAGGAAATAATTTTCGGAGGTCTGCCCAAATGGGAAATTCGGCATCATGCAAGAGATCGTTCGGGGAGTTTTTAGCGGACATCAGCAAAGGCAAACAATTCGACCAGGGAAAAAATGAAGGGAATTCATCCTTCTGTTTAGCAATGTTCTGGTCTTCTATTTCCTCGCAATTCTAATATTTACATCAAGCGCACGGCGGCACTATCGTTTGATTTAATTTACCTCCGCCCTCTTCATCACAATGGTGACCAATATTGGAGTCCTCTTGCTATCATTGCTTGCCTTTACGATAGGCATCGACGCTGTGTCACTTCCACTACCATTACGAGTCGTTCATCAGTTCTCTCTTCCAACTTATCTCAACAGCATTTTCGTCCGACCAAATGGCGACATCTATGTGACAACAGTATGGCCAAACGCATCCATATACTGCGTTTCCGGTGCAAACACAGACACCCCGACTGCATCACTCGTCCATACCTTTGACGAAATCAATGCCGCGACGTCGATCGTCGAAATAGAGCCAGATGTTTTGGCCTTCCTCGGCGGCAAGCAAAGTAGCTTAGGAATGGGAATCCATGGTACATTTGGGGTGTGGCAGCTGGATCTTCGTCCCAAAGCACATGGTCGCGAGCCTATAATCCAAGAGCTTGTGCGCATCCCCGAAGGAGGCTTGCTTGCTGGCATTGAAGCGCTTCCAAACTCACGAGGTATCGTGCTCGTGAGTGACTCCACTATGGGACTGGTCTGGAGAGTGGACACGCGCACTCGGAAATATGAACTCGCCATCAAGGATGATGAAACTATGCATTTCCCTCCATGGGCAGTGACTCCATTCGGGATCAATGGTCTTCATATCCTGAACGGGTATCTCTACTGGTCAAATAGCTACCTGGCATCTGTTTATCGCATCGCGATTACCAAAGATGGATACGCAGCGCCGGGAGCTCAAGGCGAGCTAGTCAAAAGAATCCAGGCAGTCTATCTTGATACATTCTGCCTGGGGCCCGGCGATAACGACACCATTTGGGGTGCCACTGATGCAGACAATCGGCTTGTTGCAGTTACCCCAGATGGCACTGCCACTTTTGTTGCTGGGGCGCCGGATGAGATGACATTGGCAGGTTCTGTGGCTCCTGGATTTGGCACTTTGCCGGGAGATACCGATACATTGTACGTTGCGACATCGGGAGCCATGGTGTTCCCTGTCAATGGAACTATCATCGAGGGTGGCAAGATCGTTGCTGTCGACACAAGGGGCTTCCTTCCAAGTCCCAGTACAAAGAATTCCAGACCTGTGATCAGTCTTGATTGTCCATCAATCTCATGGCCTGAATATCTTCTGCAAATGCCTTTGAGATATCTCTCGAACCTTTTTAAATAGACATTGCGATTTTGATGCAACCACGAATGACATATACGGTTTTATGGAGAGCGAAGTAACGACATTGAGGAAAATCACGGGCATACAGCGAGAAACCGCCTCCTGTTATTGTGCACTGTTGTAGATAACCAATATCATTCGTCGCATTATCAACGCCAAGAGCAATGCGTCTTGACAGGAAGCTCAATGTAAGCTTCCTCTGGTCCTTAGAAAACATAGTTTCAAACAAAGAAATTGTCCGGTCTTTCAATTCTCGACATACTTTAATCATCCAAGATCTAAAGGCACTATTATGTCGACAAACTAAATTGGATGTTGAACCTACTTATTGCCTATCAATTGTTCCTCTTAAGATCACAATGCAACCGTACCTGTGAGGAAGTCAAATGTGGCGTCTTGATTGGCATCCGTAAGCACTAAAGCTCTCTAGGCTTAGTCTAACAAGGCCAGTGCGCCACATCATATCTTTCCATCGTGAGTTTTCACCGCTTTGCACACCGCTAACTTAGCATTAGAATTCTTAGGGTCGAAACCTTAACGGTGCTAATCGGCAGAGGGCTCAATTCAACTACGAAAGATTAGAACAGCGATCACGATTAGGAAGAGCAGGGAGCACGGGTCATCTATGCCGGAGGGCATTGAGCTAGGTTACGTGACGGTGTACTGGAGCGCTAAACCCAAAAAGGCAAAACTAACTCAAAAAGGCAATTCACAGGTCCGCCGTTTATGTACAGAAAATAGTTCAAACCCACTGCTTCAAACACCTCCCATCCAAAATGCTTCCAGGTTCTTGGGACAACAGCCAACAAGTATAATACAAAAGGGTATCCTAGCTCAAATCTTCGGCTTTGACTTCGATCCCAGCTTCTCCAAGCCACTATCTATCAGCAGATCACGCTCCTCTTGGCCATTGTGCACATCAGACATAGGCTCTCGAGCAGGAGGTTCATAATTGTCTGGACCATAGGCCTGATCCATTTCCTCGATAGATACCCAAAGGCGTTCGGGGTCACGGAGGTAGCGCAGACTCTTCATCGTGTAATGGTCAATGGCAAATCCTTGTTGCTCCATCTGTCTAATCGCAGCTGCAGTCTCCGGAATGTTCTGAGTATTTGCGAAACCATTAATGATGGTGTTCCAGGTCACCTGGTTGTATTTGACATTGTGCTTAGCCATCATCTCCTTGACCTTCTCGGCCGCGTCAGGCTGGCGGTTATAATTAAATGCACTAAGAAGAATAGTCCAAGTGCGAGGGGTGGGTGCAGTGTGCTTGAGGCGCTTTCCGTCTGAGGTCTCCGTCGGCAAAGAAGATGGATCCAGCATGTCCTCGACGAGCCGGATGCTTGACCGCAGCCCGCGGGGGCTCTTGCGGAAGGCAATGAGAAATTCGTTATATACGTGGTCGCTTTCCACTAGAGGAGCGATGGACGGGTGGCCCATCTGTACCAGTTCACGGAACTGGTCGTACATGCGATGCACCTGGGAAACCCGGTTCCTGCAGCGGAAGAATGTTGCGAGCATGAGGAACAGGGCAACTGGAGAAGGGGGAGTTTTGGTCTCAAGCCCTGTTGACGGCGATGTGTATTGAGGGGGAATCAAAAGAAGTTCTTTGAGGGGAGAGATGTCGTGTAGTTTGTTGTACATATCGAGCATGGAGTAGAACACGCCTGCGGGGTCGGTCTCCGGGTCCATATGCTTTGCAGTGAAAGTAAAGTGGGCGTGGAAAATTTTGCTGAAGATGTAGGGATTTTCTTTCAGCTGGTCTTGCAACTCGACTTCTTGGACCAACTCGTCCACACGGCCGCGGTCACCTCGAGCGACTGCGTCGGTAAGAAGAGTCAAGTAAGTATATGAGTCAGGTTCATGGTTGTGGTTCTGCATGAACCGAAGGATGTCCTCTCCAAGCTGAGGATCGCCGGTTTTGTAAGCGTTAGCGAGCACGACGTTCAACATGTCACGGTCTGGCTGAACCCCCATTTTGAGAAGACGTGGAAGAATGCGGAAATTGCGGCCTTCGGCTTTATCCTCCACGGTGTCAAGGGTCAGAAGCTTGCAACAGTGCCGTACCACTCCTTCCGAGGTCATAGTGAAGTTTGGATCCTTGATTTTGGGAAGAAACTCGAGCGCACTGAACGCAAGTTCCACATTATTTAATTCGGTGAATTTGTTCATAAGGCAAAGCGCTGTTTCCGCTGACAGCGTGATGCCTCGCTCATTTATTATCCGAAACCCCTTCATCAAAGCCGAGAAATCTGATCGACGAATGAAGAGCCGCATTCCCAATTGGGGTGGAGAGATAATCGGCCAGCCCGTCGGATCCAGACAAGATGCAACAGCTGAGGCGTAAGTGTGAGAGCCATGCCGCCAGTCTCGAAGCCAGTCATCATAGTGGAACCTATCCAAGTAAATGAAACAGTCGGCAACCATGGTAAAGTCTGGCTTATCCTGAGGCTTGCTGGTCACGATTAAAAAATCCAAGGCCTTCTTCGGGTCATTTTGGAGAAGCCAAATGGCCAGGCGCTGCCAGGCCCAGGCTCGAGCGGGCCGTTGCAATTCGCTCCATGCCTTTCGGAAAGATCCATAGGTGTCATCGATAACAAGTTGTAGCAGGGCTTTCGCATCATCGTTCAATGCAGGCAATACACTTTTGTTGATGACCTCTCGGTTATATATCTTCGCCTTATATATTGCTCCGTGGGCGGCTTTCCATTGGCGGGCTCCCAGTTCACGCGAGTATATCGAATTAAACCTCGTAGCAAGCGCCAAATATAGCCCTCGGTCCGTCAGGTGTTTGTTCTGATGTTGGATTGCGGAGTTGACTCTGCTGGCCGCCCTTTCCACAAATTTGGGGTTAATCTTCCGTGCAGCAGCAACCTCCATCACCTTTTGGGGTGTGATTTTTGGCGTTTTCGATCTTGGGGTTCGAGCGGAGCTGCGAGGTGAGGTTGTATTTTGTGTATATCCGTTCTGCGAGCCCTGCTGATCTGTTGCAGCCGGTTCTGATTGCTGTCTTGTCGGTGCATGAGAATTGGACGAATCTTGGGCGGAGTGGTTGGATGTAGCAGAGTTTGAAAAATCGTGTACCATGCCAGGTTCCAAAATTGCAGGGGCGTTGTATGTAGAGAGGCACACTCTTTGTCTAACATCCGTGCTGGAGCCCCGATTCCATCGCCTTGGTCGACATGGCAAGAGAAACCCGTTCAGACGAGACTGAACGAGTTTGTGCGGACACGATGACATTCAGGAAATGTGAATTGCATACATCCGGGGAGAAATTTAACAGTCCCAGTAAGTTGCGCGCAGGAGTTGAATACAACGAAGAAAGTTGAGATTCCGCCCGATTTTGCCGTGGCTAGTGTGTGGCGCACCGCCTACTTTTATTGCTCCAATATCACCGTCTTTTTCAACATTCAAGGAGCGGAGGAGCTTGGGATTTTCTTGGAGTTATTTTAGCCATTTTCGACCTTGATATTTGGGCTCAACCTTTCTCTCAACTCTCCTCCAATTCTCATTCAGAACCATGTCGTCAAGCCACGCCAACCTCGATGCGGCTTCCAATGACCGCAAAGCCCGCCTTGCCAAACTGGCATCGCTCAAGCGCAAGCAACCCGAACCCGACACAATGGAAGTCGACAACGAAGATGAGGAGTTGGCCGATGCCGACGCAACACCAGATGTCACCGCCAAATACTTGTCAGGCCGCAATTACGATATCGAAGCCCGCGGGCCCAAATTGGGCTTCGAGCAAGGTCCGCAAGAGGGCCAGGCGACGCTAGAAGCACAAGCTGCAGATATCGCACGAGACATTGCAGAAAAAACCAAGCGGGACGCAAATGACGAACCCATTGATCTGTTCAAACTACAGCCGAAGAAACCCAACTGGGACTTGAAGCGCGCTCTGGACGAAAAAGTTAAGGTTCTCGATGTACGGACAGATAATGCCATTGCTCGGATAGTACGACAGCGGTGGGAGGATGCCCGCCGGGCTGCGAAGGCGCGCGGGGATGCGCCCACTAGAGACGACCAGGGAGAGGAAATGGGTATTGAGGGCGAGACGCTTGTCCAGGGCATCCATATGCGCGAACAAGAGGAAGAAAGGAGCGACGAAGAAACGATTTGAAGTGATACCCTTTGTTGCAGGACTGCGGACGTCCTCTGGCTCTTCTGCTTTCCCCTGTATTTTTTTTATATTTTCTCCATTTGATCATAACTTCATCTTTTTTCTACTTGGTCATGGCGTCCAATGTGGTTCAATGGCATATTGCAAACAAAACTGAGGCGTTCGGGGGGCTTAAAATTAAATTAAATCAAGTTCAATGAACATTTATTTGTTGTCGTTTGCAAATCTTTGACTTTTTTTTTTGTGCCGCTGTTGAGGCAGATGTGTTTAGAACCCCACGATAATAATACTAATAATAATACAATGTTCCCTTATATCGATGGGTCATGAGCTGACGCCAAATTGCACCCGTCAACCATCTGCGCCATAAAAGTCCCAAGGTTTCAAAATGCCTGTTTCAATTTAGTTATCGTCCAATGTTCATAGCTTGAGTCAAAGCAAGGCGCTTGCTGAAAGGGCTCAAGCTTCGCTCCCGAGGAGGCTGGTTAGACTGCGTTTTGGGTTCCTGCCTAAATCTCTCTGGTTGAGACTGGCGTGGTGGGCTAGCTCGATCTCGGTATGAGTGGTCACGATCACGAGGAGCATCTGGTGTCATAGAACGTCTTTCCTTTGGTACACGATCCTTATCTGCACTTCTGCTGCGGCGATGTCTACGCTCGCTGTGTCTTCCTTCTCCGCGGTGGCGTCCCCGCTCCTCGGGGCTAGATTCTCTGCGTCGCCGCCGGGTGTTCCGGTCATCGGTTCGCTCTCTGGGTGGTGAGCGCTGTTTGGGTCCTGAGTGCACGGAGCCATCGCGGCCCTCTGAAGAGTCACTGTAGCGTCTCTTTCGGGTTTTGGTTGGGACTGGTGATGTAGAAGAGTCTCGACGACTGTTGTCGTGTGCGCCGTGTCCGTTGCGGCGGGGAGACGCGGAATAAGACCGGTTTGTGGATATTGTTGAGATTGAGCTCATGGAGATCGATCTGGCCCTCTTCGAAGAGTCGGCGCGGCGGTCTTTCATATCCTCAAGGTCTCTCTTCCGACCACGTTCTTCCTCCCGACTGGCAAGTAGTTCATCTGCCACACCTTCTCTATGGTCAAGTCAGTCACGCTAAGTCTAAGATTCAGGCAAAAGGAGTCAAATAATAGCTACTTACGTTCGTAGTAGTTCATTTGGATTGTCATTGGAGAGCTTGGGAACCAATTTTGGGTTCAGTAGCTGTTGAGTCCGAGACGGCCGCGGGATATATGGGCGCTCTTGTGTTGTAGCCTTGCACTCATAGCTGTAGTGTCGTGCATCGGAGTTAGCAAAACTTCTGCTGGTCATGATCTGGGATCTACATATCTCGTTTTAGGCATTTTTGACACAGCGTTGTTGCAGAGGCTTTGCTGGGGCCTCGGAGTGTCGGAGCGTTTCGATATCGATTCATTGAGGCTTTTGATGTGGCAGGTTGAGAGAAGTCGGACACAGTAGATGCGCTTGATAAAGTAAATGATATAGACAGAATCACAAACAGAATGACCGGCGAAATTGCTTGTAATATGAATCGGCGCAAATTGGCAGCTGTTTCACGTTCGAAGCCCAAGAAATTGTAGGCGCGCGGTACGAGCGGTGGGGCGCGGCAATAATGCGCCCACGAATCTTCTGATGATCAAGATTCTGGATTCCAACTGCGCTCCTTCTTGATAACGCACTTCATCATTAACTCTAACGGCATCCATCTCGGATGATCTAGAGTTTTCTCGGCGTTTGCACCGCCAAGCCGATCCTGGGTTCCCCAAAAATCTCAGTACGGGACCTTTTATGTCCCTGATCATGAGCCAGCTTTGATAAAATGTAAGGAATCGTTTATCCGTTTGGGATTCTCACTCCATTGGAATAGATCCACCTTCTCATTCGCCCTATTGTGTCGTTATCTTCTGCCCGGCTCTTGTGCTAATGCCTATTGTCCCACAGCTTTCTCCATGGCGATCGCCCTCTCCCAGAGATATGTCTTTCGTTTTGGGCTTGTGTGAACCGGAATTACGCAGCGACTTACCTTTCAATCAAACGAGTTTCGACTACTTTCGTATCTGCAAATCCGAAGCGTGTTGAGTGCATCTGCGTCTTAGCTTGAACTCGGTTTTTTTTTTCTCTTCTTGCTCCATCTACACATTTTCGGGCAAACATCCCACGGAGTGTTGACATGGCATCAAAAAGTCCCCCCGGTGGAGACAGCCTCCTCTCCTTTGCAAAGGTAAGATCTACCGGCCTGGATAGATTTGGCTACCTCGCGATGTGTTACTAACTCAATATACAGATCGCCGCTATGCCCGCACCCCTCAACCCCAAATCCTCTTCGGTATCTGATGATAACGAAAATTCCCCGCCAGCAGAACACTCCTCTTCCTCGGAAATCAATGGCTCCAGCCCTCCTTTATCCAACCACCACAATCTAGATAAAACGCCAGAGGCCTATTCCATCGATCTAGCTGTGGACGACCTAGGCAGAGGAGTCCAAGATATAGGCCTCACCTTGAAAAGACATACCGAGAGCTCAGATTCTTTGCTTGATCGTCATGATAACAGCTTGCTCAAGCGGGAGAACTCATTTGAAGATGATCGAACCCATCTTTCTACATCATCTACCAAAATGACCAATTTCGATTCCAAGAGTCTTGCCTCTGTAACCACATTTGCAATGGATGAAAAAGACTCTGTGCGACCTGATGATAGTGCTAGCGTTCAAGCTATTGACGAAGACGAGTCACTTTCTGGACTTGCCTCTGGCGCGCCAAACTCCGTCGCAGGTTCTGAAGCCGACAGTCGTGTGTTTCGTGATCAATTCCGGGATGGCATCCCTACACGCCCACGTGGTATTTTGCCTATTTCCGGTCCTTTGTTCAATGGTTCTCAGCCAGTCAATGGAATAATTTCTCCTGATTCAGTCGCAAACAATTTTGTGATACCAGCCAATCCTGATAGCGTTCAGGATGGTCAGAATCTACACGGGTTTCCTCTCGAGCCTGACGAGAAGCTTCTAGAGGCAATGAAATCACCTAAAGATCGGTTGTTGATCCTTCAGCTAGAAGAGAAGATTCGGTATTTCATCAAGGAATGCACTGAGCAATCCTTGGAGCTCCCTCCTTCCAACGCATTTGGGCGCCTTCTTGCCCATAAGCTTGGAGACTACTACCATTTGACGCATTTTGTCGACAACAATGTGACATCAGTCAGACTTCACCGAACGCCGTTCTGCCGACTGCCGACTCCTTTGTCTGCTGTGCATGCGGCCACAAATACCACCCCACCTCCAATTGTTCCGGCCATGAAGATTATGCGGCGAAATGATGGAGGCCAATTCGACGAAAGCGTGGGAGGATCCTCCAACCCTTCCAAAGCCAATTCAGAGACAGGTGACAGTGGACCAGATGGAGAACGTAATGGCTCTTCGTCGGGCGCTACCCCTGCTAAAGATCGAATGGCATTGACACGAGAGGAACGTGAGGCAAAATATCACCAAGTTCGTGAGCGAATCTTCCGTGATTTCCCCGACTCTGCCAAAACCGAGCCTGCCACTGGTGATCCAAATGACATATCACGCTCCAGTTCCACCAACGGCCGCAAAAAACCCCAGAAACAGCGAACACCTGTTGATGACAGCTTTGAGGTGCGCTCGCAGTTTAATGCCTACTACCCTGGGACGAAATACGGCAATGGCCATGCTCCATACAATGCTCCCATGAACGATAATCCATACTCAAATCAAGTACCCTATTTGGTCGGACCTGGTGTGCCGCCGCCGTCTAGTGGGTACATGTCAACAGGTCAAACCGGTGCCATGTATTCGGGACAAATGTCAATGAACAGCGCGCCCCAATATCCAGTTGTAATGTCGCCTCAGATGCCATCCAATGGCTCGTGGCAAAATGGTAACATGCCGCAACAATCGCCTTATCATGGATACGCGTCGATGAACCAGCCGGGGATGATGAACCAGCCGTCTTCGAACGCGTCCTCGCCGGCAATGAGTAACTACGCTGTGCCCAATGCTGCGCCATACACGCAAAATCTCAACTGGAATTCGACACCTTACCCCACAAATTTCCAGCAGTCCCCGCAACAGCAGCGAAATGGACCTCCCGTCCATTGGCCCAACTATCCCCAACAACCCATGCCGTCTAACATGCAGCCCAACATGGGCGGATATCCTTACACGCCATACTCCGGTCAGCATATGAACCCTGCTTTCCAAAACTCTGCTGCACATCATTCGATGCAGCCAGGATATCCCCGGTCACATTTCAACCCTCAGACGCGCTCATTCGTCCCTGGTGGGGTTCCTCTTGGGCACCACCCGAGCAAAGGTCCTCAACATCCGACCCAACAATATAGCAACATGCAGTCTGGGGTCCAACCCGGGTGGAACGCTTATCCTGAAGCTGTCTCACACCGACCCATGGACCCTAACCCGGCCATGATCCCTAACCGGTTGCCCACCGGTCCCCGGGACTCAATCGCGAAGTGGGGTACCCCATCTCACCTTCCTCCCAAACCCCCGCCATCCGAGGTCCCTTCTGAATTTGATCTGAAGAACCGACCCATCCCAGCATCAGTTCCTGTGCCGCCATACGCCAGCAACGGGGTCGCAAACGGACCTCTCGTGATCTCTGGAGGTGTGGCTCTTTCAAAACAAAACTAATCCTTCCCGGATGATTCGCTCTAACTCCAGTGTGCATTGTTTCTGCGGGCTACGGTGCTTGTGCTATCGCCATAACATTCATTTCAACTGATCTTGCGAGGTGCATTCGTCTATTCACATGTGACAGCCGTCTTCCAAGGCTTGTACAGGGGCAATGCATAGTAATATGGGCGCTCGGGTGTGTCTTGTCTTTCTTAGCTAGTCATGGAGATGTTCATCTGCATCTCATCTTTTTCTACTTGTCCATAGTCATATGTCCTAGATCTTCAGAATGAATGCTTCAATTAATCCCTAGATCCAGTCTGGTATTCCAGCCAAAGGGTACTGTCAATAGAGATCATACTTCGAGCTGTGTATCTCTGCTGTTCACTGACTCTAGCCATCTGGTATATGTTGAATTCTATTAGAACTAATAAGATAAAATAAGATAGACATGAATGCTCCGATATTCCAATCCCCCAAACCATCTTAATCGCTCTAGAGCGGTATCCAAAACGAAAGAAGAAAGGAAAAATATGCAACACTTCAGTGTTTCGTAGCGACAACAGACGGAACAATGATAACGATCAGAAGAACAAATCCGGCAACCACAGCACAAATTAAACTATACCGATGGCGCCTCGACTTTCTAGATGTATTCTTCAAATTTCCCTGGTTGCCAGTCTCATCTGCCTCTGTCTGTCCTCCACTTTCATGCGCCTGAGTCTGAGTCTGGCCCACTGCCTCCTTGTTCGAATCTTCGACCCGTCTGTTTACTTCGAGCGTACAGTCCCGGTCGCTGGGCTCTAGCGTACAATCACGGTCATTGACTTGCGGCATGCAATCTTCTCCATTGTGTTCGATTGTCGCTGGTTGCGCGACTGCGACTTGTTTGTAGGTGTCGGTCGCAGGTGGTTGTGAGTGTTCTTCAGACGTCATATTTAGTTCTTTCAAGGCTTTATCTGCCCCTTATTCTCTTGCATGGCATTGTTAGCTATGTTGAATTTCCGAAAAAGCTTTGGTGGTGAGTGGGACAGACGTACATACTTTGTACAACATTCGGGTTAAAGATGAATTTCTGGATAGATCGCTTGAATTGAAGTAAAGTATATCTATATTCAATGCAAGCAGTAGGCAGTGCTAAGTCTGTGATTGATTACATGGATGATCTTCTTCGAAATTGGAGTTAGCTTGGCCCCCGTTTGGCCCCATGTTTATGGGCTCGATTATATAGTACATGCGTATGTTTTCTATTAGAATATACTTTGAAATGAAGCTAAGAATAGATCGAGCGAGGCTATGTGACTGAACAAAATACGCCAAAATTCATCTTTACATACCAAAAAAAAAAAGAGACAACTTAAATTCGCAATCACATATATCCTAATTAAGTGTTTGATACAGAAATATTGACAGCCTATCCACATGTACCCCTAAATTCGTACCCTCCGACTACCCCGAGCCCAGATGAAACTTTACAAGTTCTCCAGCCGCTTGTTAGATGTTCAATTGCTCAGGCACACTGTTCTGAGACTTCGAGTTACGAGTCCCAAAAATAGCCGAAGGAACAATAATAACAACAAGAATAACGACAACCCCAAGAACTGAGCTCGCAATGATCCACTCTCGTCGATGCGATCTCCGACGCATGACTGTTCCAGTCACTGATTCTGACTCAGGATCCAGTTTGCCATCTACTGTAGACTGCCGTCCACTCTCATCCGCTGGGTTGGCCGTGCCGGCCTCAACCTGCTTGTCTGTGTGGTTGTCATCGACATATTGGTTCAGCTCGAGGTTGCAGTCTCGGTCACTGAATTCGAGCGTACAGTCCCGGTCATTGACTTCCAGTGTGCAGTCGTCTCTGGGTCCGTTTTCGATAGTTGCAGGTCGAGGTGGGTAGAGCACTGTGACTTCCTTGAATGTGTCGGCGTCCGGGAGGGTCGTCGCCCTTTGGTGGTGGGCCTTGTATGCTTCAGGTGACATATTTGGAGCTGACGAGGCTTGACTGTCTGGATAGGTTAGCGCCAGGTTGAACTCTAGTTATAACCGTGAATATCAGATATCGCATACTTCACTCAGAGAGTAGTGGCAATGAGAATCAGGGTTTCGGGCAACAGAGAACCGAACTGTCTATATCATTGACCAGAATTCTGGAGATGCTCAAGACTAGGATCTTGCAAAATGGAGAACTGAAGCTTGGAGCTTTCTTGCAGTCCAGGATGAAGCCTGGTGACCCCTTGGGCAGATCGACTTGGCTGTGAATCCATATGCTTGGGTCACATGCTAGAGAGTTTAACTATTGGCATTTCTGCAGTGAAATCAATTGTCCCTTGATTGTGGTAACCGTGTGCAGCGCTAGTCTGTTGTGTCAAGCCCAGAGTTGACACATCAGATATTGCCCCAACCTCCTGTGTATTTTTGTATCAAGGCTAGTAGGAACCTTGGAAGTTAGAGAAAAAAGCTTGGAGAAAGGTTTTAGAGTCCAATTTCTTCATCGCAGGTTTCATTCTGGTTGAAATTCAGAAACGGAATTGTGGTTTGGCTGAAGAATGGCAGTCGATCGTGAATATATACTTGCGTACTTGATTGCTCTTTTGTCAATAAATCACCGAATCAGTCGAAATTCTCACCACTTTATTTCGTTGCAGTGGAACGTTCGTTCGATTCACCCTATTAATATACAGCCAATGCAATAAAATGCTTTTCTCATGAGGCATTCCAAAAACTCTATAAACAGCCTGAATTGTGAGGCAGACAAATTCAACAATGACGGCTCTTTAAGGGTCCTTGGACACGACAAACCTATATCTGTGGACATATGTTGACAATCCAGTTTTTATGTTTCAAATTCTTATGTGAGAACATTCGGTGTGGTCAAATACAGATTTAGGGATATAATCTGAGACAGGGCGTCGTCCTGGCTGATGTGCGAAGAGCAGAAGCATGAACAGCAAAAGAATAATAAAGAGGTATCAGAGTCTTTTATACAGAGGCT
This sequence comes from Penicillium soppii, assembly GCF_028829465.1. Classification (NCBI taxonomy): domain Eukaryota; kingdom Fungi; phylum Ascomycota; class Eurotiomycetes; order Eurotiales; family Aspergillaceae; genus Penicillium; species Penicillium soppii. Next base: position 3,282,297 of record NW_026643234.1, read on the forward strand.
ATGTCACATGCGCAAGTGCAGCCGAAGGCAGGATGCGATAATAAACAGGAAGAAGACGAGAACTCCTGATGAATAAAACAACAAAACAGAGAGAAGATGACCCTTATGCAAGCAAGAGAAGCGTCTACTCCTTCTTCTCAACATCCTTCTTGGAGACGCTGAGCTTAGAGATTGCCTTCTCCAGAGCCTCAACACCGTCCTTCCGGAACTGCGTAACCTTCTTCACATTCAACCTCGTCAGTCCGTGCACCAGGTCTCGGCCCTGCTCGCGCTCCCGCGCCACTGTGCGTGCTGTCATGGCAAATCGCATATCCTTCGGCCCATCGACCAGCTCGAGAATGGCGGTGGGGGCTTTCACATGTGGCTTGCGTTCCGGGCTGGCCATGCGGTCACTCTTGTTGACGGAGTAGTATTCGATCTTTTCGCGGGGTTCCATGCGCAGAACTCGGGTGTAGCCGCCTGGTCGGTCTGCGTAGCGCTCACGGAGGGGACCGAAAAGTTTTGGGAGCATTGCATGTGGTGTCTAGTGGCCGTTAGTTTTGCTGGTTTCTTAGATGCTTTTTTGGGGGTCAATGGTTTCAAAGTCGCTGTTGAAAGTCGCTGCTGTTTACCACAGAGACAATCGAATGAAATCATTCTATCTCACAGCTTCTGCAACTAGCCTGAATCCATCTTTTGCGTTGAATCTGACGAGGGCTTCCGGGACTCAACGTACGTAGAAAATTTCCAAGGCCCGTCTCCGACTCGCTTCGGTGTTCTTCTTTCCCAGGGTAATCAACTTGTCGGCCAAACGTTGGGCTTCCTTGGCCTTGGCCCATGTGGTTGTGATTGATTCATGCTCGAAGAGGGAGGTAACCAGGTTACGGAGCAGGGCCTGTCGATGCGCAGAGTCGCGACTCAAGTGGCGGTATTTGCCACCACCGCCGGCCATTGTGAAAGTTGACAGAGGAGAGAGAGAAGAGAGAGAGAAGAAAGAAAGTATTAAAGTAGAAAGGAAGTGATTGCCAAAGCGCAATGATGCCTAGGTGTAATTGGACGTGAAGGGAGATTCGGTCCAGAAGAATTGTCCCGGCCTCGCAGCCAATCGGAGTGCTTCCACCGCTCGTCCGACTTCGGTTTTCCGCGTTCCTTGAGAACTTGGCCTTCAACTTTTTGAATACTTTAAAGGCTGCTTGTTCTGTTACGAAAATACAATTTACACACCTTGGAGACATCGTGTAAAATCTCTTTATTCTCCCACCCTTGCGTAAACTGCAATCAACGAGCTTCTCAACTCCGCCAATAAACATGGGCTTCTTCACTGGCTTTGTATGATCTACCCTCCGAGTTATACTATAAATCAGCGACTGACATCTTCAACAGCTTGGTGGCTTTGCTTTGACCTCCTCTGTACTCTACATTACTGTCCAAGTTCACCGCTCAACGCGTATAGCGCAACGCAAAGCCATCCGTGAACAAGTTGACCAAATAGACTGGCTGGTCTCGTCCTCTGGTGCATATGACCGCCGCAATCTCCCAACCGATATCCCGAGGCGGCGACAAGAAGAACTAGAAGCTCAGAAACGAGCCGAGCCAACTATGAAGGAGATACTGAAACACAGGTGGAACAAGGAAGTTGAGGTTCTGACGAGGAAGGCCTACGAGACAAGATGGCAAGATGTCAGAGATACTGTTTCCGAAGGTTGGAAGGCTGCTGCGCGAGTCGTGAATCGTGAATAAGCTTTGTTCTGGGACCAAAATTGGGACAAGACCAACGAAGGAATCTATGGATGCATTTTCATGTCTGCTTTGTTTTATTTGGGCTTGAGCAGCGGAGTTTGGATACCCTTGATTATATTGAGTTTTGTCATAATATAAATACATTAGTGTTATTGATTTCCACAGGAATATTGTAGATGCGCCCTGCGCACTCCATGGCAGGATGAGAGGTATCTTATCAATGCGATGCGGTAAGACTCGGCGATATCCAGATCCAACCTGAGACTTTAGTATTGCGGGTTCAAATTCAAGATTGGCTGAAATGATACACGGGATGACCTTGTGCACAAGCCAAGTGAAAGACTGGTCTGATCAATGCGTTGAGGATGGTGCAGTTGTCGCCACACTATCCGAATCACTCCAAATATCCTTGCTCTCTCTTTCAACCGTGCGCATGGCCTGAGCAACTTCCTCTAGTTTAGCGACAACATCCAAAACGCCTTGGTTCACCCGATCAAAGTATCGATCGTTGGCCTCGCGACGCTTGCGCGCGAGACGAATATCTTTCTCCGTTTCTTCGTCCAGGTTGTGATGAGATACCGAACCGCGACCTGCGCTCTGTTCAGTGGTAGCATCATCCTTGGTATTTGATTCACCACGCTGCCGAGTTGAATTGGCTTTGGTGCTACTTGCATCGGCACCACTGTGACTGGGGTCCACGACTTCGTCGTCCGCTTCGCTACGTGCCCATGCCTGAGCGAGCTTCAATTGCTTCAGGCGTAGGTCTTCCAGGGCTTCAGAGTGCTTCTCGCCGAAGACATTCTCGCTTGTCACGGCACTGAGCTCGACTTCTGACAGTGCGTTTTGCATCTCCTGCCAGATAGCGTCGGATCCATCAACATCACTTCTTGACTGGCGTCGCGAAACGAATGGGGATAATAAACTTGATTTCTCGGCATTCTCGCCTTCTGCTCCACGAGGTGACCGGTTTCGATGGAGAGGTGGAGGTTGGCTGCCGGAGGGTGTTGCCAAAGTGGAGGTTGCGGGCGGTACAGATAGTGAGAGATTCGAGACATTATGTGAGGGTGGGCCTTGAAAAAGAGCCGGAGGTGGTAGACGCTGAGAATTTGTTATTTTCCTTGACAAGTCCATTTTCAAATTTGTATTTCGAAAGAGAGCAAGCAAAGCAATCGAATGGTTCAGAAGTTGGAGTTGCTCCAGGGCTGATAGCCGATAACGTTATCGGGTTCTTATCTATATGACATAATCATGTGGGGGTTAGGAGAATCCCGTGACTCGCTTAGGGCTAAGCGCACAAAGTCACGGGAAGTGCATCCAAAGCGTGTGGTGAAGGGAAACTCGGAACTCTTCGACTTTTCGACATTCGACCCTAGCCCCTTTGGCCGACAACACCCTCCCAGTCGGTACGTATTCGATACTATCTCTTTTCCAATCGCTGCATTGTCTCTTGTTTTTCGAAATATTTGATTTGTGGGATCACTGTGAGATCCTTCGTCGACGATCGCATCTACACTTCACGCACAAAAAATCGACTTTTCCCAACTCGATCACCACCATCGAATCGCACACAATCAACCGTTCATCGTTATATTCGACACAAAACTAACTTTTTTTTTCTTTTGCTCAGTTGACCGTCGAACATAAATCGCCAACATGGGTAAAGGACAACCCCGTGGTTTGAACGCCGCCCGCAAGCTCCAGGCTCACCGCAAGGATCAGCGCTGGGCTGACGACCACTTCAAGAAGCGTCTCCTCGGAACCGCCTACAAGTCATCTCCCTTCGGTGGTGCTTCCCACGCCAAGGGTATCGTTCTCGAGAAGGTCGGTGTTGAGGCCAAGCAGCCCAACTCCGCCATTCGCAAGTGTGTCAAGGTCCAGCTCATCAAGAACGGAAAGAAGGTCGCTGCTTTCGGTGGGTAACCCCAGTCCCCTACTTCAATTGTGTTGGAAATGTCTATACGAGTTGGAATTACGACGAGATGGAAATCGCCACACAGTCACTCAAAAACACACGCTAACGAGCATATTATCACAGTCCCCAATGACGGTTGCTTGAACTTCATCGATGAGAACGACGAGGTCCTGCTCGCCGGTTTCGGTCGCAAGGGTAAGGCCAAGGGTGATATTCCTGGTGTCCGTTTCAAGGTCGTCAAGGTCTCCGGTGTCGGTCTTGCCGCCCTCTGGAAGGAGAAGAAGGAGAAGCCCCGCTCTTAAACAACTCAACGCATTCTGTTGTTTCGAAGTCAAAAATGCAGCGACCGGGAGCCTTGGGAGTGTGGAACGGTGCCGGACGGAAAGCCCGCCTCATCAGCGCCTGATTTCATGAGATCTTTTTCTTTTTTGGGGAGTCCCCCGGCGGGCTTTCGTCTGGAACGTGATGGATACGCTTATTGCGAATTAAACACGATTTGATACAAATTCCAAAAGATTATGGCGCCACGACTTTCTAATTATTTCCCTGGTCCCGCTTGGCCTTGTATCCGTACATGGTGTGCATTCGATGAAACGTACAGTAGGATGTCGAGCCACTGAACTCGCTCAACTTGTGCACCGTTTATATATATAAGACCGCGGTGGATGTATTATATCAGTAGCTCTATCAGTCTGTGGTTCTCATCAATGTATTTATCTCCACAAGGATGCATCTACACAACTATCTATCGCTCAAAACCCTTCTCTTTTCTCGCCACGAAACCAACGACATGCCTTTGTTTAATGCTCGCTCGATATATATTTATGTAGTGAAGTAGTCTTGAGGGCAGGGTTCCTACATATGCCCATCAAAAGGAACATTCTAAAGTGTCTTCAAAAGGGTGCCAGACCTTGGAAGCATGGATGTTTGGGAGCCTTGGAACTAGCCAAAACCTCATCGAGGTCGAGGTCTTGCAAATGTCTCTTCCGGTGCTCTCCCCAGGGCTCTTTCCAATTAGCCCCAGGGATTTTGAGGGCTGACAGGGCTCTGTTCTTTGGGAGGTTACCATTGCATATTTATCTGATACATTATATATAAATATATATATTCATGTATATCCATATTATGAGACCAATTGATCATTCCTCAGGAAATACAGATATAATTTCTTACAAACACACTATGAACCAGCCCCTACACACGTAGATTTCGTAATGACAATGACATAATAATCTCATTGGTGCTAGATGTCTATGTTTGTCCTTCGAACTACCAGGACGGATTCCCCGTAACCATGACTCCTGCCCAGGTGCGCGCATCAATCATCAATATAATTCCTCGGGTATCGTTGTGAATGTCCTTCAATGATATCCTTGGACAACTTTCGTGAAATGTCTACCACAACAGCCTCTGAAACACCTTAGAAGCTAATATCCTCCTTGCGGTAGTGGTCTGACACAATACGGTAAAGGTATGAAGGTGCATGGCCGCCGCTGGAGCGAAGAAAGAGGTTAGCACTGCGCATCAGAAAACAGAGTGCGTGATCCAAACTTACAGGTTAGTGATGTAAAGGTCAACGAGTTCAGCGGGAACATAGTCATAAATGGGGTTCTGAACATCGATCTGATCGACAAGGTCACCATCCTCGTATGAGAGAACCTTGCTGGGGTCACCGTATTCGATGAGAGAGTCGAAGTCAAAGGGATAAACAGGGCTGAGCTTGTAAACACCGCTGACAACCACGACTGGGGTCTGGTGGACCTTGGCGGCGCGAGCAATGATACGAGTACCAGCAGCGGCAATGAGTCCACCGTTAGCGAGAACGGAGTGTGTACCCAGAATGACCTTGTTGACGCGCGACATGAGAGCAAAGACTGCAGAGTCTGGAATGAGAATAACAGTGATTCCGTGCTCAATAAGTGGCTTCTGGAAAGCTTCTAGGCCGAGATTGTCATCCTCATTGATAGCGGCACCGCTGACAGTAGCATGGACAGCATCGTGATTGTTTGGGTACGACTCTGCATGAATAACAGTGAACTTGCGCTTGGCAGCGGCTTTGAGCAAGAATTTTTGGACGGTTGTCGAGGAGGTGTGTGTGAGGATGATTTCGTTAGAGTGGATGTGGTCCAGGGCGTAGGCAGCAATCTGGTCGTCGACCTGGCCCAGCTCGTCAATGATTTCCTTGACACCTTCCAACACCTCAGCTCTTATATCCTTGGTTGGGCCGTGGCTGAATAGACGTCCACCGGGGGAAAGGGACCCTGGCGTGCTTGGGAGGGAGTTCTCGGGTTCGGGTTGTGAGAGAAGGCTGAACATGGAGGTTAAAGGAGGACGAGTTGCTCTATCATCGCGGAGCGAGGGGGAGTCACGATCCAAAGGCAAGGATGGATCTATGAAGTTGTGAGTCACCGCAGTAAACATTGAGATCAAAGATTGGGACTAACCGTCATATGCCCGTGGTGTCTGGGGCTGACTTTCGGTGCCCACTTCACTGAGAGAAAACTCAGCCTCGCGATCATCTTCCGCTTCGTCGCGAATAAGGCCGAGGACTCGGCGCACAATATTGCCCACAACCATCTCCCGCGGTTGCGCAGCCATTAGCCGCCTTCCCACGGTCTGCACCCGCTCAATAATCTTTGCTGAATCAGTTGTACGACACTGTGAGATAACAGTGCGCAGCAGGCAGGCAGTTGCTGTAGCACATGATCGCGAATGGCGGATTTGACGTCGCTTGAGCAATCTGAACAAATTATACAATATTAGCAGCTTGACAGCCGGAGTGGTCTTCTTTAAACCAGGACTTAAAAAACGCACGAGATCAAAGTCTCAATAGAAGTATCGACTGGATTTGTCTTAAGACAATGGAGGAATGACTCCAGGCCCGGTGTCAGGGCGAAAGAAGCGGACGGCATGAGGAAGGTGGGATGTACGATTCTGCGCGGTGTCAGCGAGGAAACTTGAGGGTCAAAACTGCACAGGGTCCTATTCTCGACATACCCGTCCTTCAAATCCAAACGACAATCAAAATGTTGTGAATAGGAAGTTTTGCGTCAAAAGGGATCTCCAAGAAAAGGTGGGAGTTCTTTGTCGCTCTTTTCTGCCGTTCAATCTTGTCCGCTTCCCCACATTCGGGGGCCCTTCGCTTTCTCTCTTCTTTCGGCTTTAGGCTTTCTTCTTGATTTGGGTTTGTTCTTTCAGTCATTGCATTGTCCTAGGTTCTATTTTGTATTTGGAATACCTTTCCCTTTTCATCGGTATTGCATTCGCGGTACACATTGTATTCAACTTGCGGAAGCATTTCCGAGGCACGGGTGACTGGCGCATTGAGGTTAGAACAACAGCTTACACCTTGCGATCCCCTCTTCCCCCTAAGCCATCCCATCATAAACGCTCATGGAACGCCCCAAGTGAATTTCGTGATTTGCTTACGATACATTTGCCAACAGATCGCTGTGCCCCTGTCTCCGGGTCTAAAGGGAAGATGAACTCATTGAATATCTTGTCCTCGCGAGTCATTGGACAATCTTCCAGCTCATCACGACCACGATCGCAATCCCAAGGCGACAACAAGCGCATACCTCTACCGAGTGACTTTTCCAAACACCGTTCCTACAGCGAAGACAACTTCCGTTCCCTCGATAACTCAGAAAATAATTATGACGGTGGACCACCGCCTGTGACCGAAGATGCAGAGGAAGACGGGACATATGGCTCCGACGAGAAGACACCACTACTCCATGAGGCTCACAAGAATGGCACATTTACTGCTCGAAGCACTTGGCGACTAATCACCCAACGGTTTCTCGATGCGATTACGGAGACCATTAAGTTCATTCTGACTACGATTGCTGCCCCTGGTGTATACCTGGCACATTGCTTTCAGGCTGACGATGGCAACTATTCACTTCTGGCACCTATCCGGAAGTTGCGGCGCTCCTCTGCCGACCCAACAAGCCGGTCGGATAAAGGGGCCATCCGGGTAGATGGTCGGCGTCGCAGTGGCTCCACCCGGAAGCTCCGACCTCAAATATCCAACGAATCCATTACATCAACAACTTCAGAATCAGACACCGATCGACGAAGGAATTCTGAAAGCGGGAAGCACCGGCACACAAAGTCAAGAGGTCACGATCCAGACCCGATTCCAGAAGCGGAAGAGTACGAGCACACGCCCCGTCGGTCTATACGAATCAAGCTTCACAATGAAGAGTCTCTCAAGCGGCAAAAACAACGAAGATCCCAAAGTGCAGATTTAGGACCGCCAATGCCCGAGGGTGTCTCTCGTGTCCAAGGCACTGTGCAGCTGGACAGCCTAAAGTCCCCTACCTCCCCCAACATCCACCGCATTACCAAGTACCCACATTCTCCCACTCCCCCACGCCCGCTTCTTCCCCCACGAGTTCCTTCATATACCGCGGCTCCTCGAAACGCTAGACCCCCGCAGAAGACGTTGGTTCTGGACCTCGACGAGACCCTCATCCACTCGCTCGCCAAGGGTGGCCGGATGTCTAGTGGACATATGGTCGAGGTCAAACTTTCCATGCCCACGACTACGGCATTGTCTCCAGGCGGGCCGCAGACCACATTAGGACCTCAACATCCCATTCTATACTATGTCCATAAACGACCACACTGTGATGAATTCTTGCGCAAGATCAGCAAGTGGTATAAGCTCGTCATTTTCACGGCCAGTGTCCAAGAGTATGCCGATCCTGTTATCGACTGGCTCGAACAGGAACGAAAATATTTCGCGGGTCGCTTATACCGGCAGCATTGCACGTTCCGCAACGGCGCGTACATCAAGGATCTCAGCTCCGTGGAACCGGACCTAAGCAAAGTGATGATTTTGGACAACAGTCCTATGAGCTATATCTTCCACGAAGGTAATACCTGCCTACCTTCGGATTATTTTTTTTTCACACTGACTAACATTTTCTACTAGATAATGCGATTCCGATCGAAGGCTGGATCAACGACCCCACGGACAATGGCCTTCTCCACCTGGTTCCCATGCTGGAGGCTTTGCAGTATGTTACAGATGTCAGGGCTTTCCTTGCACTTCGCCGTGGTGAGATCGAGTCATAACCACTGTTTGTATTTGTGTGCACGAATTAGCTTGTAGGTGTATGAGTTTAATGCTTTTAGAAGCGAGATTCCATCCGCTCTGATAAGAAAAAAAAAAGGAAGATATCAGATACAACGCGGGATCGAGAACCGATCGACGTGATCATGCATGCGCAATTATCCATAATGGCACTTGGTGCCTTGCTATGTTACTAGGAGTGGTGTCAACGTACATATGATTTTGGCTTTTTCTTTATATGACCCTTAATGCATGAAATTAGCCAGCTTTTTTTTCAGGGCTTTTTGGATCTCTCGTTGTACTTGGTGATGTTTGGTCACTAAGCTGCAAGTGTAGATTGACGGCTCGTTCAGTCAATTGGGAGTGAAGAAGATCGGGAATTCTATCATACAAATGCGTCTTTTCTAATTTGAGGCAGAGGAAGTGGCTCTATTATATCCCCGACGCGTCTCTGCTATGACCTCGAGATGCCTTTGCTCTATGTCCAGACGCCTCCACCATATCATCTTTACTATGCTCACAGAATTTTGAATCCTCGACCAGGTGTGGTATTTTCATAGCTCAAATTCCTCTCTTTCCCTTAATTCTTTTAACCCTAAGATATCTATTGTCGTAGCAATGATCACCCTCGAGTTGGCGAATTGCCACCCTAAAAAGGAATGGAAACTGCCATGACCTTTCCTCCAAGAGAAGCCGTATTGTTAACGGGATTCTCTGTTTCTCCTCCGGTGGTGACATAAAGAACATGGCGTTCACTTCGTGTCCTCCCAAAAGCCGCCGATGTAGCAGCCATCAAATCTCTCGAATCTTTCGAGCCCGCAACGACATCATGGGATCCATTTGGGAAGACTCTGGTAATCTCATTATCTGTCAGACTAGCTAGGTATCCGATCCCCCGAGGATCAATAGCAAAGTCATCGGCCAGTGTATCATGGCTGACAATCTCATAAGGTCCCAAAGCACGACCAGTACGAGTATCAATTCGAACACGACAGAAGATACGCTTTGGGCTGTTGCTGTAGTACATATAGTTGTGCAATGTTCTCAATCCATTAACACCGATCAACAATCCCAAGTCGGAATTCGCCTCCATTGTCTCGTGTCGGTGTAAAACGGTATAATTGCCGGTTTGGATATCGAGATGCCATACAAGGCCGAGTTGCGAGTCGGAGATCATAACTGCCTTTCCTTCATCTAGTGTAGCCATACCATTCAGGAAGCCGGCGGGTATCTTTGAAATTAAAGTTGCTTTGGGTGGATCGTCATGACTGTTGAATTCAATCTGCCAAACGGAGTTGGATGAGATGACGGCGAACGTGTCCGGCGAAACCTCAGTAATTCCGGCCACGTCGTCGGCTCCATCAAAGTGATGAACGAGGCGGATAGAGCTATGAATTGACTCCGTTGGCGGCACAATTTCCCAGAGTCCTACCGTCATCAGATCCGTAACGAGGAGGTTTCCATTTAGTCGAACTGCAATATTCTCGAGCCAAGTGCCGTTGGGGAACCTGTACACTTCACGGATGTTGAAAGATTGAGGGAAACATAAAGCCTGCACGAATGCAAGAGAAAACAGCAGAATGCTTAGGAATGCTGGCATTGTAGAAGGGTTGCGGTCGCAAATTGAATCAGGAATAGAAAGAGAAATGAGGAATTAAGTCTTCGTTGTTATATGAGCAACTATGAGCAATCGTAGGTAACATGGCTCGTATTCTAGTACAACAGTGACGAGAGCCAAGTCAGATCATTTCTTGGCAGCTGTAGTCGGCTTATTGTTCGTTGTCATACCCCTTCCTCAGGTTATCGGAATTCGGAAATAGACGTTGAGAATCTATAATAAGGGATATAAATTGGATACATTAGTTCTGATATTGATCTGCATGGCTGCAGATCTTGGCGTAAGCAGTCTACATAATCGGCTCTGATCCCATTTTCAAGGCATGCATTTCTTGATGCAGTAATCTGCGGGGACACTTTTGGTAGACTCTCCCTGCATGATACAGATAATTATGTCATAGATAATTGATCTTGATGAGACTATGGCAGCCTACACCGTGATAAAGGCATATAAAAAGCCACACCAAGTCGACATGAATCTTAAGTACAAATCGCTTGTATGAAATTAGATATGCTGTTGCAGAAGACCCTTTTTACTTTCCTTTTGCCTGCGATTGCAGCATCAGCGGCACAATCAAACACTGAAGCCTCCATCACTTCTTTCTCCACATCTTGCTCCAATGCAGTAAGTCTCGTATGCTGTCTCCATTTTCGATACCTTCTGACAGCACCAAAGTGCGCACAACTGTCCAAAAATCTCGGATCCAAACTCCACTATCATAACGAAGGCTTCACAGTCTGGGATGCCAAACAACAAGAGACTCAGTCTGCGTGCCGCGTGGAGCCATCCTCCGCTCAAGATGTCAGCAGTATCTTAACAATACTGTTGAATAACTGGTGCAATTTTGCGGTCAAGGGAGGAGGCCACTCCAGAGACGCAGATGACTCAGTGTCAGTTGGTGGCGTGACTATTGACCTGCAATTGATGAAGTCTCTGAAAGTGGCTCCTGATAGAAAGTCAGTGAGCCTCGGGAGTGGTCATGTCCTCTATACTATGTACCATGGTCTCGAGGCGTTTAACCTAAGTACCATCGGTGGTCGAGTCGCGGATGTTGGGTTGGGCGGATACGCCCTTGGTGGCGGTATCTCAGATCTCTCCCCAAAATATGGACTCGCAGTGGACAATATCCTCGAATACGAGGTATGTGTTGAGTAAAGCCCTCCATAAGGAAATCCACTCGCAGTCAGTCTAGGTGACACCGGCTAAATGGAGTACCAGATTGTTCTACCTAACGCGACCATTGTTCAAGTGAATGAAAATCAGCATCCCGATCTTTACTTCGCACTTCGAGGAGGAATGTCCAATTTCGGCATTGTGACGTGCTATACGATGCGCGCCATTCCACAGGGAAACATATTGGGCGGAAGCAGGACATACAGCTCTGCCCAGAAAGACACGCTCACCAACGAGGCTTTTAAACTCACCACGATTTGGAAAAATGATACCGACATGGCCTTCTCCTATGGCTACAACTACAATCAAACGCTTGATGAATTTTCTCTTAGTTTTACGCAAGCATATACACAGCCAGTGCTCCAACCTGCTCCTTTTGTGGGTCTTCATCGGATACCGTACAGATCGAGCACAGTGCGCATTGATCGAATGAGCAACTTTAGCTTAGAAGGTGCTTCGCATACACCGTCTGGTGGTCGGTGAGTCGATTCACCCAGTTGAACCTAGATGAACCGTTATCTGATGCCGGGCTTCTAGTAATTTGTTCGCCACTGTGACCTACTCTCCCTCTGCGGAAATGGACCGACACATCATGCAGATAATGGCAGAGGAACTTGATTCCATTAAAGACGTACCAGGATTCTTTCCCAATGTGATATTTCAACCTCTTTATGAAGGTGCTGTTCGTGCAGGCCATGAAAGAGGGGGCAATGCTCTTGGTATTGACGCAGAGGGCCCACTGACCAGTGAGTTAAGATGCGAACGGCGTCCCGTGCCGTGTGAGGCACACTGCTAACAAGTTATTACCATGCAGTTTCTTTATTGACTGTACTATGGTCTGACCCAATTGATGACGACGCCGTCAATGCTTTTGTTCATCGGTGGATCCAGCGCGCAACGAACGACACCGATCAAGCGGGAATTCACCATCGTTGGCTTTATATTAATTATGCCTATCACCAGCAGGACCCGTTTTCTGGATATGGCAAAGTAAATAAGGAGAAGCTAATTGACGTTCAAGAGTCGATTGACCACTTGGGGGTGTTTACGTCGCAGGGCTTATGCAGAGGATCTTTCAAGCTGCGTTAGAATCGAAAACATTTGGATACGGATGCCGCAAACGATGGTGTAATATACAGACGACGGTGTCCTGACTCTAATCATATGACAGAGAACTTTTGACTTGATAAAATTACATGAAATAAGCTCCTTGCTGATTACCCGGAGTTAAAACCGTCCGCGGATTTATGCCTCTTGCTTACAGGTGGGTCCAGTGAAAAGAAACATGATTGGTCAATAGTATTAGTAGCCCGCCAATGGCCGAGATTTTAAAAAAGGCAGAGACCCACTTCAACTGTAAAAGTGATCTCTTGGCCATGACGTTGTATAAGCAGCTAGCATGAAATAGACGACGATAGATATATTGGCACATATGCTGAGAGTCGGCATCCTTGGCGTATAAGGCTGCGGTATTTGGGGCATAGCAATGTTGAGTGGGAGTAAGATAAGTGCCAAAATATTAACTTCATAGAAACCAGAGCCGGGTTGGCGCTTCTCCGATGGTGGAATCAGGAGTGCAAAACAAGGGAGCAATAAGCAACATGTCTATATCGAGTGCATCCATTTTGTTGAATCCATGGACGGCGCGGGATGCCGAGTCTTCTCCTCTTGTCCGGCCTTGGCGGCACCGTTTCTGTAAGGTTACATGTCCTAGTTGAGAATTTGCTATCCACAGTCCATGTTGCCAGGTCTTAGGTTCTGGGAAATGAGTTTAAAACTGGCGACATCGGTTTCGAAGAAAGGTTTTCTTCATTTGTTCTTGCTACCTTTTGCGCATCATTCGTTGCTCCGAATATAGCAAGCATGTCGGCTCGCAGGCAAATGGCCTATCAACCTCGAACCGAAAAGCACACCCTCAGATTTAATGAGAACGGTACATTCCAGATCTCGGTTTTCAACGACCTGCACTTTGCCGAAGGTACAATGACTCCTAGACTCAATTCAAGCCTCAAGACTGACAAATTCATAGATGACGGGAAAGACAACAAGACACAGAAGGTGATGGAAACTGTCCTCGCTTCTGAAGATGTGCAACTGGTCGTTCTGAACGGCGATTTGATCTCCGGTGAGGCAACACATGCCTCTAACTCCAGCACCTACATTGATCGTGTTGTTGCACCGCTAGTCAAACACGATCTACCCTGGGCATCGACATATGGAAATCACGATAGCGAGGTTAATCTGGATCCGGCCGAGATGTTCCGCCGCGAGAAAAACTATACGAGCAGCTTAACCCAAAGAAGAGTCTCGGGCTCCACCGCCGGCATCACAAACTATTACTTGCCAATATTTGGACATGATGCTTCCAATGATACCACACCCGCATTTATACTATGGTTCTTCGACAGTCAGGGTGGGCATTACCCGATGACGAAGGACGATAATGGAACATCTGTTGCAAGACAAGACTGGGTAGATGATTCGGTGAGTATTAATTGTGGTCTCAATGAACCATTATATCCTATCCCTCCTTTTCTGGAATTGCGCGCATACTGACTTGATATAGGTTGTTAGATGGTTCATCAAGACAAATGAAAATCTATTATCTACCTACGGCAAGCCGATCCCATCTTTAGCTTTTGTCCACATACCCGTCTATCCGATGCGGGCATTCCAAGTCACGGGCGTTAGTCCAACCGGTGAACCAGGAATCAATAATGAACGAGTTCAGCAACAAGGCTACTCCAGCGAGTCCGGATACCATGCACAAGATTACCCATTTATACAAGCTCTTTTGAACACCACGGGACTCGTGGCGACCTTCAGTGGTCACGACCACGACAATGACTGGTAAATCTTCACGAGGTCATGCCCACAACAAGACACCTGAAGCTAACAAACATCATTTACAGGTGCTTCAAATGGGATAGCAAGCTCCCCAATCTGAATATTACAGGAAATGGAGTCAATATGTGCTACGGGCGACATACTGGGTATGGAGGATATGGCAATTGGGCGCGTGGCGGAAGGCAGATCTTGTTGGATCAGCGATCACTAGAAAGTGATATGCGGAGCTGGGTTCGGATGGAAGATGGGTCTATCTCGGGTAACGTTCATCTCAATGCGACGTACGGCCAGGACCAGTATCATTTGGTGGATAGAAGTAGAAGTGGACAAGAAGGTGTTGCTCCTCAATACTTGGGTATTGTCTGGCTGTGGGTGTTTGTGTTCTCTTTCTTCACGTCTGTAATAAGGTTATAGAAATAGAGCGTTTGGCGTCTCTTATTGGGTTGCGCTAAAAGGAATATACAAACTAGCGTTGGATAATTGCTGATGGGGGTTTGATGGACATGATATCATATTGGAAACATATAAACCAAATAGCCAAAGAATTCCACTGGCTTTGAAGCGCAGTAAACAAACCGACAAGTTCTGACTCGGCGTCCATATGTGTATTCTCATGGCATTGTATATTGTACAGTATAAAGCCATGATGATTAAGAAGCAACTAGTTATACGTGGCTATGTGGGGCCACAAACTTAGTACTGTTGACGAATAATGGATTGTACCTGCATTAGTCGTTGATAGTGGAAGAAATGCTCATGGATTCGATTGTGTGGGATTTGTCTGGCAGTGGTCTCAGTCCGTGGACGGGCTCAAGTATTGGATTCGACTGTGAAAGTGGTAGCCTCACAGCCTTGTTCTTAAAGCTTTCAACCGTTACATCTATGCTTGCTTCCACAGATTGAGCCTGTGCTTTTGGGAGTCATCAGCATTTTTTTAGATATACTGCCGTTGAGCTTTTGACGTGATATAATGATATTTACAACACGACAGCTTGCCACGTATATTGTACGGTGCATATTGTACATGTTGTACAAAGTAAACGATTTGGAAATTGAGAAATGAATTG
Organism: Penicillium soppii; assembly: GCF_028829465.1. NCBI lineage: Eukaryota > Fungi > Ascomycota > Eurotiomycetes > Eurotiales > Aspergillaceae > Penicillium > Penicillium soppii. The sequence goes on from NW_026643234.1 coordinate 3,297,716, forward strand.
GAACCAAACTGACGTTGTAACCCCTTAGTGGAGTCCAGAACACAGCCCTTTTAAAAGATCGTCGAAAGAGAAACGAGACGTACAAACTGGCTTCAGGGCATCCCGCCCCTGACGTCAGTGGCCCCTGGATTGGCCCCACTATGTTCCGTGGATCCGTCATGATAATCCTAATGCGGTCATCCGAAAACGGAATGAAAATTTATCCTTTACAATGTACGCACAGTGTAACTAGATGAATGACGTTAATGTATAATAGAAAGACGATATGTTAAGAGCTGGAAATATTTGAGCCAGAATTAACCAACCTCATCTCGTCATCTACCTAGGAACTGAAAGCTGGGGACTGTCAAAGTGGAGTGTTATGAAACATTCATTCATTGAATCTGGGCCAAGAAGTCAAAGTTCCGTGGTAAGATCCATTTAATAGCTTGTCTTGTCGCCTTAAACAATGTTGGACACGCGTTTCAGGGCTTGGCGTATGTATGTGGGTATCTGAGCCCTGAGAACCAGAAGATCCGAAATTATAAACCCTCCTATTACCGAAACCATCATATGTTACTTCCAGTCTCCTCAACCATGAAAGGTAAGTATAGATCAAACGAATTGAACTAAACGCATTCCTCATTCCTCAGCCAACCATGAGCTGTATCCTTTGCGCACATCGGATCATCCTCGGCTTTTACCGTGCCAGTGGCAAGCGAGATGATAGATCTACTAGTTGATCGTCGGTCAAGTGTTTGCTAATCAGCCAGAAAAAGCTTGCAATTTAATTTAACACCACAAAAAAGTGGATTAAGCCCTGGAACTATTTTTATTAGGAACTTTGAACCCCGGGGCTGGTTTGACCGTACATCATCGTTGTCGCATCCCCAATCCCCAAACTCTTTCTGACAGGCAAGATCTCGCCTCCTCGCCTTATCTTGTGACTGTTGCCTTCGATAATTTACATCAATACCGATGATTGATTTGAGTCGCCATGAAATTGTCTGGCACATGGTCTATCCTTAATGGCCTTATTACAACCCTGCTCTTTTCAAGAATAGCGCTTGCGATCGACTTGGATATTAGCGATAAAGGTATGTACCATTTATTACTCTATATCCGCAGATATGAGACGACTTGACTAATGCAATCATCTGACAGAATCGATTAAAGATGCCGCAAGTACGAGTACTTACGCCATGATGCGATGGTATGCCGGAAATGAAACTGGACAAATCCCTGGTGCTTTTCCCACGAAATGGTGGGAAGGATCTGCGCTGTTTCTTGCACTTCTTCAATATTGGCACTTCACTGGCGACACGCAGTATAATGATGAGCTGAGTCAAGGGCTGCAGTGGCAGTCGGGTGACAATGGCAACTACATGCCTACCAACTACAGTAGCTACCTGGTAAGTACTCAAGAACATAGATATACCTCACCAAAAACTGCTTTCTAACTGCTTTCGGGACTATATAGGGAAATGACGACCAAATGTTCTGGGGTCTTGCCGCTATGATGGCCGCTGAATTTCAATTACCCGATGTCAAGGGCGGATTCTCATGGCTTTCGCTTGCTCAGGGGGTCTTCAACACTCAGATCGCTCGATGGGATACAACGAAATGTGGCGGTGGTCTACGCTGGCAGCTGTACCCTTATCAGGATGGATACACCATGAAGAATTCTATATCAAACGGAGGGTTGTTCCAATTGTCAGCACGTCTCGCTCGCTACACGAATGATGACAAGTATACGGAATGGGCCGAGAAGATTTGGGACTGGTCTGTATCTTCGGTGCTGGTCAATAACCAGACTTGGAACGTCGCCGATTCAACAAATATGGACAACAACTGCGCCGACGCGGGTAACTATCAGTGGTCATACAACTATGGTACTTACTTGATGGGAGCTGCCTATATGTACAACTTCGTAAGTTGCGATCCTGCTTTCGCAGTTTCGAACTCCGCATTACGTTTTGCATTCGCTAACAAGATATCCATCTAGACCAAGGGCGCCGAAAAATGGAAGACCCCCGTAGACGGTCTTTTGAAGAAAACATTCAGCACTTTCTTCCCGCACGGCAACGTCCTCGAAGATATCACCTGTGAGCCGACGGGACAGTGCAACTTCAACGAAATTCTATTCAAAGGCCTAGTCTCATCATGGCTTGTATTCACCGGAATGCTCGTCCCCGAAACCGCCGCCCAAATCACACCCAAATTGCAAGCTTCCGCGCAAGCCGCGGCAAAGACTTGTACCGGAAACAACAACCAGACTTGTGGTATCAAATGGTATACGGACCAGTGGGATGGGACGACAGGAATGGAACAAGAGATCAGTGCGACGAACGTTTTCCTCGCGAACTTGGTGTCTTTCGGTGGAATTGATGGACCTGTCACATCTGATACTGGTGGCAAGAGTACGAGTGACCCGAATGCCGGTACAGGGAGCGGGAACTCTGATAAGCAAACTACGAAGCCTATCACCACTGGGGACAAGGCTGGTGCTGGTATCTTGACGGCAATCTTTATTGCTGGTTGGGCTGGGTCTATGGCTTGGTTGCTCATGGGAGCTTGACCTGGCATGTTTGTTTTTCTTGATCATATTCGCATCGGCTTTGGGAGGGTTGGAGTTCTTTGGGGACTCTGTATTACATGTAAATAGTATACCAAATTTCGTATAAAAATCTAGACATAGAGCCATTGTGATAAACACACATTCAAATTGGCATGACGCTTTAACTTAACACGACTTTAGCGCCAATAGATTGATTTGCATGCTATAGGTCAGGCCTGGCCCACACAGTAAGAAATGAAATTTTCAAGTAACGGGAGGAGGAGCCAATGTTCAGGTTGATCTAGACGTGCTTTCTGCCAAGATTCGTACTGATATCCTCCTCACCTCATGTCTATTCATGACAAACCTCTTGGTTAACTGGTACTGCTGAGGCAGTGCATGAGTTTACGGTGGAAAAATTATCTTGTTGCACGAGTTTCTTGCATGGACAAATTGTTCGGCCTTTGTATTCACATCACGATATGGGGAAAACCCTCAAGTTTGGGGCCAAAAACCCAAATCAAGGCATCAATGTAGTACAAATTGAATATCTTAACTTCATGTTTTCCATCACTAAAGTCAAAGACCAAACCCTGTTTGTCCAAAATACACGAGCATTTTGCACTATCAAACAAGCCATGATATGTTAACGCCAAGTTCGATGGGCCAATCATCTGTAGGGCCCTACCTATACTTCAATTTCCAATGATACTTCCCAGCTACATAATGTAAGTCAGTAATGCACAAATGATAGGCTTGCCGGCTTAAGGAAAAGAACTTACCAGCTTTCTGATTGTATCCTTGTTGATCGTATCCGCGTTGACCACATCCTTGTTGATTTGATACCCAGAGATCGTTTTCTCTGTGTCGTCGAGATCACTTACCACCTTTTGGTGCACGCAATGTAAGTAAAAGCTCAACAAGTTCTGTTTCTGTGGCGTGGAATAAAACTTACATCCTAAATCGAATGTTTGTTAGTTTTGGGCCGTCAGATCAAATCTGAAGAAAACTCACCTCCTGTTTATCAAAAATGCATAAGCCTTGTACTGAAGTAGCTGCGAAGCTAGTATAAATTGGAACTACTCACAATCTAATTGGTCAGCTTTTGGGCATATAATGGAGAAACCAGGAGTCTCATACTTGCTGTTTGCATTCGCAATTAGATTCACTCTGAAGGAAGTAGCGTTGGTATGTTTTTCTGCGGAAATTCGCACTTACATCCTAAAATTTGGCACAATGTAAGTCACAATCCTTAATAATTTCGGGCACTCCAGAGCATCACTTACTAGCTGTTGATCCATATTTATCAGATAATTTGCCCAGTGAACATTTCAAATGAGGAATGCATCACGACTCACCACCTATAATTTCAATCCTATTAGACCCTCATTCGAAAAGCAAAGAGTTGCTCAAACTCACATTCTTTTGATGACCACCACCATAAGTCCTCAATTTTGCATTCAATTTCTCTGCAGTTCTGATTTTACTCACATCCTTGATAGGGTTAATGTTGAATGTAATTCAAGGTCCAGACGGAAACACTTACTAACTGCTCAGTCGAAATAACATGCCTATTAGTTTTGTCTGCTGGAAAGTTTGACTGTTGATAGAACTCACACCCTAAGGACAGCAATAATTATTAGTTCTTGTTTGGAGATTTTGGCTCATATATTGGGACCTAACTCACCGGCTATTGTGAGAATCATTAGTTCGCTGGAAAGCTATGAAAATCAATGCTGGTCTTCGTGTTTACTCACAAACTAAGATTGCCAAGGCAGTAAGTATATTGCCAACCACTGAATCAGAAAGTAACTCACAAGCTATTTGACACGTAAGCCATCAGCACTCGAATCCTAATAAATCGCGAAATAATCAAAAGGGGCAGATAGACTCTTACCGGACGTTCCACAAATTTTCTTCCAACCAAGTCGTTCGATGACATTATAATTGGGGCTGCAAATGTGAAGCTGAAAAGCAACATGAGCAAGAAAGCAATGGGCTGCATGTCTGCGGTTATGGGTTATCTGTATAAGTTAGAAAGGAGGGGGAAGACCGTCGAGTTGATGAGGCGTGCTGTTGTCGATGAATCGCGAATTTACTACAATTTTGCGAGGTAGCTCACTCTTCTTAAATAACTTCGTTTACCTTACAGAAGCCAAAACACACATTTCACCCCTGATTGTGGCTCATTTTTCCTCTTCTAAAAAGACGAATAGGACCGTTGGTAAAACGCCTAGGGCAGAACTGTCCAAGCTTTGGCTTACGGGAATTTAAGGTTCTGATTTGGCGTCTCGGCTATAAAGAACTAGAACTAAGATTTCTATAGCCTGGAGAAATAAGCATGTCGGGACGTTCCCCCCTTTGAGCATTCTCCAAACCCTAATCTTGCTCCAACATTCCCATGAATATCTGCTTTATTGTGTTGTTGTGGGGTCTACATTCCAGAACCATCTGTCATATTTGGACTTGGAAAGTTGGAAAAATTAGGCGATGTGTAGAACTGTGGTATCAGGTGTATTAAGCGTAACACCTTCATTGCACGAGAAATAGTCAATTTCTTGTAGTCATCAAAGAGACCCGAAGGCTTTAAAAGATTGATTAGTGTTTAAAAGAAAAAGCTGGTCTTGAAGTAAGAAACTTTTGTTTGAAACGGAATATTCCCTGTGAATGGTCAAATGTTCTAGGAACAGAAAGAGACAAGGAAAGAAGAGAAAAGTTCTGATGTCCTAGAATTTGTGATCAAATTAGCCCACCAAATGTTTTTCTCTGGTACAGGTGAGGAATGAAAATAACAAACCCAAATCATTATAGGGTGAGGTGTCACCTGTCAGGAATGCTATTAGGTCTAGATTTCTCCAAAGACACAGTTTGCATTCTACGTCTGTTTAATCAGCCTCAAAACAATAATGTTCAAGAAACAAATAATCACAGAATCGAAATGCTGAGTCATTTGCTTGTACTTTTGTCCTCAAAAGCTCACCATGGTGCAGTGTTGAGCAAGAAGGATTCTTACACGGATGATCCTCAGAGATCGGGAGCCAAATTGGCGCAGAATCACACCCAAATTGAAAAATCAGGAAACCAAATTCTGGAGAAACCTCAATTCACGGAGCGATCCCCAGAAAGCGTCTGCTGGGAGGCATATATACTCAAATAGAAAATGCAATTTGTGATGCTACGTGTCAATGGGGATGAACTCACTTCTACAACATATTTCCTCCCTCCCTATCCGCTTGATTGAGCCTACCATGAATCTGCGCAACAGGTTCATGAACACATCGGGCAAATGAATACATCATCATCATCGTCATCATCATCATCATCGTCATCATCATCATCATCATCATCATCATACTTGACACATGTTCAAATGTTTAAAGGAAAGATTTGTTGATGGTCGATTGATACGGGAAAGTATTATGGATCAGCCTTTTACACCATCCACCGGTTCATAGGAGGGCAGGAAATTGAGAATAGCAGGACATCGAGGTCTTTGACTAGTGTCTGCGGTAGAATCTGGATTTTGTTGCCGCTCCCATACGTCTCGGGGTCTTCGTCATCCCATTTGACATCGTCCATATATTTGTACTGGCGGAGCTGGCGGCGCTTTTCTTCTTCAGTAGCTAGACCTTTTCCTTCGATTTCATTGATGCGGTCCTGAAGAAATTTTTGGTTTGCGGCAGCCATTCTGCTACGGAAGCGGGCAATGGCAAGGCGCATAGTCTCCTCTGCGTTTCTGTCTATGCCGAAGGCTGAGGCTAAGGTTGAGCCTGCCATTGGTGTTGTTGATGACAGCTTCTTTTATTTGCGTCCGTCATTGTTGTTGGTTATTTCCTTGAACTTTTAGTTGTTATTTTCTTTTTCTTCTCTGGGAACCATGTCAGAGAAATAGTGGGTTTCAAAACTGCACAGTGACCATGTAGAAACGGGCAGATCTAGTGTCAGCCAATGGATGGTTTCTTTGTGGATTCACACTGTTTCCAAGGTTTTACGGCCTTTAAGCAAACTGTTGGATCTTTAGATGCTGTCGGGTGAATTGCCAGAGAATATCCACTGTTTATTTGTAATTACTTAGCCATGTCAGAAACCCTTATAAATTGCCAGAACCAAGGGTAATAAATCACAGAGTTGATCGCACTTTCTTATTGGCTAGGTCTGTGTAGCATCTGACAGAATCTTTAGATGCTAATGATATCATTCTCGATTGGTCAATCGTTTGTATGAGGCCCTCGGTTGAAAAAAGGTACATAATAAATACTGTCTACATTCGGAAGTACCGCATTGGTCTGGCCGGACCCTATCTTTAGTGGGGATTCTGCCACTACCAAAATACGAAAATACCAAGACACCCTCCATAGCAGATTCGATGCCAGACTCTCTACCTACCAATATGCCTACCGACCGTTCTGTACTTCCGCCATCTGGCTAAAAGATAAGTGGGACATGTAGCATGTTCAAAGCACCTATCCACGCTGACTGTACATACCATACATGTGTGCCCGACACAGACTGAAGCAGGCAAGGACATGTTCACCCTATTTAGTTAGATATATCACTGCAATCTACCCCAAGGCGGCTAGTGGCGGCGCTAAATGGTGCACGACAAGTCCAGCTCATGGGGCACTGCTAGGCTTCACCCCACAGCACATTGGGGGCCAGTCCATGGTCTTCCAAGTGTTAATCCATCCTGACGGTGCAAAGGGCTACATACTTTGGAGTTTCCAGGTGCCTACCCCGGTCTTGGAAGCAAAGCCTGATTCGGATAACGTATGTTTGCCATCTTATGCGTCCAGTCACGGATAAAAATACTTCTTGGTATGTGTGGGGCTTCTAATTAATGTAACCCCGGCGGTAATTATTTGGGACGCAAGGCAGACTACCAAAAGTACCTTGCAGCCATGGCGGATAACTAACACGTGACTGCAATCTACTTGCCTTAGCTCAAGAATTAGTCAATCTCATATGCCATAAATATTACCAGTTCCTCTGATAGCATGCCCTACAGCTTTTTTTCAACATTCCAGCTCTGCAAGGAATCAACATCCACCATTTATTCATGGAGAACAGACCCGAGCGAAGAAAAAGGCTGACCAAAAATCAAACTCGGGATTTAATAGCAAAGCACAATATACACTTCAAAGGTCCACTGCATCATTCCAAATGGCCCGAGCAATATTTTTCTATCTTTCAACCCATCCGCCAAATCGAAGAAGTCAAGTACGAAAAATACTATGGCGAAATGAAAATATGTGTAGAGACACAAAAGCGGGTTCAAATGAACAAAATGATCCGAGCTACGAATGAGCTAATGAATGAGGCTGAGCAATGTCGTCAAACCCGTGCAAATGAGCGAGACTGGAGGGGCGCGACAGAGAGACTGGTTTTGAAACGCTTCATGGAAGACCTGTTTTGGTGCGTGACTAAAAGTTCATCTTTGCCATAATTGGCCTAATAGTCTATGGAAATAGTTATCGATGTAAAGGACGTCAGTGGAAAGCCGAGTTCCAGGCTGAGCCTATGTGCCCAAGGGCTGCATTTGAACTTTCCCAAGTACGATCCAGCAGGTCGATATGCTACTGCAACGGTAATGAATTTGGCCATGAAACACAGGTAAATATATCACTGCATTTTTTTCTTAGATCTGATGAGATGGCATGCTCACTATCAATGTTATTAGTCCCCATACTCAGATGGTCGCAGAATATTCGCAGGGATACATGAGCCAAGCATATCTGACCCAATGATCCCCGCAGATGGAAGGAGAAATCCTGATTATGTTCTCGGACTTTTGGAAGGAGAAAACTCCCCACTGAGCCGTGCTATGAAAGATTCAGCAGGGATGTCATTCACTCCACTGGACACTGGTGGCCATGTTTTATTCCCTTTCCTCATCCTTGAGGCTAAGTCAGGGGATAATTGCTCCGATTTCTCTGCGATTGAGAAACAAACAGCTTTTCCGATCAGAAAGCTAGTCAATTTTCAGAGATCGGTAGCAAGAACAACGGAAGAAAGGAGCTATCATCCATTGGTATGGTTTTTGGCCTTCAGAAGTGAGGATTGGAAAATCCATGGCTGTTTTCCCACTTGCGGCGGAGGAGTAGTATGTACCATGACCAATTCTATTGCGAAACCTCTGACACGCTAATAGCAAATCATTCAACTTTGGAGTGGCGATATTCGCGGGGCCGATTGTGCATTGCAACTGTTTCTGATAATTGACATGATTTGCGACTGGGCTGCGGACATTTACTTGAAGGAAGTTATAAGTTGGATGTCTGTTGGCCTAGGTGCTTTTCCAGAAGAGAGTGATACAGACAGTGAAAACTGGTCTGATGCAAAGTCTCAATCGGGGGAGTTACCTGGTGAACAGGACACTATCGAGATGACAGATGACCCGGAGCACGACACCGAGACAGTGACCGTCTACTCCTCTGTGGCATCCCCGCCACTGCCCCCTACGCCAGGAGGTTTCCCTCTTGATTGGGACATGGCTTCGATTCCTCCACCTCACAGAGAAGATTCGGTCACTCGCAACATGGATGAGATCTCTTTCTCGTTTCATCACCTTACATTGCCCGAGTCAACAGAAGAACTTGTTGCATTTTTATCGATTCCTGGCTCACAATCTGAGGATATCGGTCAAAATGCAGCAAAATTACTAGGCCTATTTAATCTGCGGTGTTCTTTTCAGGTCACTGGGAATTTCGTGTCCAATTTGGAAGAGTTCTGGACCGAGAACTCTGGTTCTAGGTCGCACCCAATGCTCAACCACGATGAGCTGATGCTTGCTCATATATCCTTCCGATCGCATGCCCGACCAGATGAGTTTCTCATGCTGAGGGATTTATCCTGCATCATTGCATCGGCTGATGCCATCAACACTTTGCATACTATTGCGGGAAAAAAGCGATCGATACCCATTGGGGATCGAAGGTGCTGCCTGCAGAATCTAGATATGGTGACCCCTTTGAAGAAACTATCTAGATCAGAATCACTCCACACAGCTTCTCGAACCATTTGTCTTTCCTTATGTGTTGAGAAGGAACCGTCAGATCCAACCCCCAGATTTACATGGACTCAAGACGGCCCACGTGCAAATTATATCTCCGGACTTTGGCAGAGCTTGAAAGCTGGGACTGCCAGAGCTAATCTTTCCCCAATTCTGGGAAGTTCCATCGCAAGCTACAAAATGGACCGTAATGGCAATGGCCTGCTCCGCTTGCTTTCGTTGGAATGAGGCCCTCTCTATCACATGCGGTTGATTGCTTTTTATTGATTACTTTTATTTTTTGACTAACTGATAGACTCTTACTCCCTTCAATGTTGCATTGCTGTTCTGTGCCATAACGGAGCGGCGCTAAGCGATTCTAAGCTGTTGTCCCGCTCCCGGGCAACTGTAAGCGGTGTGTACCGGGCCAAATTGAATATTGGTGTGGGTAGGCTGGTAAGCCTCGATATGGTTGTGCGTCAGATAGCTATTCTGACCTGGCCAATAAGAATGTGCGAAAACTCTGTATTTTATTATCCCTGGCTCTGCCAATTTATAGGGATTTAACATGACTAATTGATTACAAATAAATATTGGGTATCATTCCTGTTGATGGCTCTATCAGCCTCAAGAACACATATGTTGCTAGAGGAGCTGTCTTGAAATAATGTATTGTTCTTCACTGAAGGAAGCCATTATACTTAAGAGCGGTTTGTATCAAATGCAGCGTACATGTTTGTTTCGGGCGCCAGGTCCGAAGCCAGGGACAATACAACAAGGCTGGATAACAGTGCGTGCACCACCAGAAATCATGAGTTCGCCGGACTCTCAATCGAGGTCCAGTCACTGGCTGTAGAGTTGTCTGTCGCACTCGATTCACGCACAAAGTCCCAGTCACACCAGGCCAGAAGAATGTCGTATACGTCGCGTCATTGCAAACCAAAGCGTGGTAGTGCCTGCCAGTGTAGGTTTCCATCGGCCTGGATGTAAGTACGGAGTCCTCGCTCTGCATCGTACGTCGAGGATACGTTGTCCGGGTGTGTTATCGATTGCACACGGAGGGCGTCGAGGAGGGCTAGATGAGGGTCATGTGAAGTTGAAGAGGTCACGACGGCCGCGAAGAAGGCGCCCATGAGCGCCCAAAGTGTGTAAACAGGGTCCGGATAGGTGATGAGAAAGGCTTGAATGGGATCGGTGAAGGGATTGGCGGGGTGCTGCCCGAGACATCGAAAATGGTTGTCAATTTGCATACAACTGTTTTAATGCGATCAGCTAGAGGTTGTGGAAATGTTAGTGGCTTTGAAATGCAGACTTCTGCATCTCGATGGTTTCTTTTCTTGACATGGAGTGCGTAGAGGTGAATGATCTCACAAAACCTGGGCAAATGCACATATCGATCAGCCACCAGATTTGCCCTCACACGTCTATTTTCGTCAATCGCCTGCGGTTTCGGCATGTGATTGGCTTGCAATAGTGTGACTATCGTTGGGCCTCTGGCATGAGCCACGGTCATTAGCTCAATGTTTTGACGCGCCATTGGCGTTCCTTGGTTCCTCGGCTCGGGAGCGCCCGCATGTTCACCTTCAAGGGATCGAGGCAGGTAATAGTGGGAAACGGAGGTAGCGGGAACAAGCTCGGTCCGCGCTCAATAGATTGCTGTAACATACTGCATATTACTAAATAGCACAGAAGATTCAGGGGAAAGTTTCCTCTTTATGTAGCCATAAATGACGAGCAACACCTGTACATTCAATCAATGTAAATTACTCAAACTTTCTGTGACATACTGAATTTCCCCACACTGCATCTAACCAACACCACTCCCATCGAGTTCACTGGACAAAAAATGGCATTCAAAACCTGGCTTGTCGCTGGTGCATCCTCCAGTTCAGAGCCACAATCGCAGAGGCAGTCCTCCAAGCCGGTCATACAGTGATCGCCACCGCCCGCAACCTCACTAAAGCAGCAGAGTCCAACCATTAGATCTCAGACCTCGGCATCTGGATTGAGCTTGATGTGACGAGCTCTGGCACCACGAAAGCGGTGGAATTTGCGGCCAATGAGTCTGGTGGTGTTGTTGATGTGGTTGTTAATAAAGCCGGGTATTCGTTGCTAGGCAGTATCGGAGATATGAACGAGGCCGAAATCGAGGCTCAATTTAACACGAATATTTACGGTCCTGTTCGTGTGTTGAAGGGTGTTCTTCCTTTCGTGCGGGCGAGGAAGTCTGGCACTGTTGTCAAGATTAGTAGCAGTGCCGGGGTTGATGGACTGCCCGCATGCGCGATGTACTCCAGGACGAAGCTTGCTCTTGAAGATGAGTGTTGCTCCATAGACGCCTTTGTCCTAAGATACAAATATATTTAGAGGAATGGCTTAAACAAGATGAGCAGGCATGTCTGAAAGCCTCGGGAGAGAGCTAGCACCATTTAATATCGGAGTGCTCGTCGTCAAGCCGGGATCACTCCGGACCAACGTTTGGTCAGCCTATGTCGAGCCTACCATTGGGGTGAATAAAGACTATACTGTGACCCCCTTGTAACATGCTCTCTATGTTTTAAATCAAACAAAGGCGCCTAGCCAGGCGATGCTGTTAAATGTGCTTGGAAGGTTCTGGAAGTCGTAGACCATACTAGAATGGGTGCTGAGGAAGGGGACCTGTTTCGCTTGCAGCTTGGCTCGGATTACTATGAACGCCTGCAAACTAAAATCGAGAACCTGCAAGACAACTTACTGCAAGTGAAGGACATTGCCCACTTAACTAGCTACTGATGCTACACTTATGTGCTGGTTGGAATTTGCCTACATTTTAAATAAAACAATTTGGAATAGTGGGAGATAAGGGACATAATTTCTAGTACCCGCATCCCGCTCTTATAGAACACTTTTCACTCCTTCTTTGTGTTTTCTTAGATCTATCAAGCACTGGCAGGTAGATTTTTGTTGTTTCTTAAACCGGATATATGACTGCTTGTTGTATCGTGGACAATATGTCGTATTATAGGGTTGAAATAAAACGCTGCCCAGAGCCTAGTAAGCCGTTGGGCGCAAATGACCAAGCTACAATTAGCCTTCGGTTCGTACCTTCGGAACCACAATTATCAGCGGTTCGCTGCGGCCTGTGGATCCTTCCCGCTGGATCGGGATTTGTTATACCAAACCACTCCTCGAAATCAATTTATTTGCCTAAGAGCTCGGACCTATTTGATGCGTTGCCTTGCAGGATTTGCGAACCATTTATGACATCACTCAGGCTCCCGCGGACCCCTGCAGTATATACTTATAGATGCTGATACGGATCTGCGCCTCAGCTCTCTGCTTACACCCCTTTTTACACCGACTCTTGAGGGCTGATGTTGCTGTGCTTAAGAATGCCGACACCGAAGTTCGAAAAGTAACTTCATCACCTACCTCGAACCCATAACATGAAGCCACAAACGTTCTTGTTCAACGTCCTCCTCATATCTCCCTTCTCCTATGCAAAACAAAAGATCAGCCTCCAATGGGCAATCTGCGACTTAAGTCCGCAAGACACGCTTGCAAAATTGGGACACAATGCATTACCCTCATACAAAGAGAATCCAATCACCTACTACGATGAATATCCTCCTATCCATATCAACTCCGGTTTGATGTTCCGCACCAAAACAAACAAAGGCCAGCCACTTTCCACGGTCAAAGTACGCTTCCCTGGGGCAGTTACTGATCTTCCGGACTTTGTCGACTGTTCCTGGAACCAATATGGCAACAACTCACCATCATTTACCTGCGAAAAACGCTGTGCATTGGACAGTACAATTTGGCAGGAGGAACAGGTCCGATTCGCCGAACGATATGAGACTATTGACTGGGATGCGCTGCATGCGTACGGGCCTTATCCGAATGCGAAGTGGAAGGTGCGAATTAAGGGATATAAGACCAAATTTGATGATGTAGTTGTTGGGGATCTGCATCTTATGGAGATAGAGGTGAAGGTGCTCAGAGAAGAGGCCCATGGTGCGCTTCAAACGATTACGAAACATCTAAAGAAGAGGAACGTTGTTCTTTGTGAGCCGCAGCAAGGGAAGACCATGCGGCTCTTTCGTGCCATGGGGTACTTGGATTATAAGAATGAGGAACTGTGAACAAAGGCAGGAGATGTAGGCCTGAAGTTAGTGTTCGAGAGAAATGACTATCAGGTGTGTGCGTTCAATACAATGGCCAATAAGCTTTAACTTGGCGAAATAGTCTTTTTCATACCGGCATCCTTTAACCCGTATGTGAGTCTGGGGTTGTCGTTGGGAACACGCATATGCACCTGGTGTCAACTCGGCTAGCGCTCCGACTTCCAAATAGGATCTCCCACGTTGGGGTTCCCCCCTAGGATTAGCTCACCGGCTGAGTATTCACAAATAATCCGCAGGGCTACTACTAGCGGCGCTGAGTACGCCGGGTCGCTGGGCTCGAGTAAAACCGCCTCTACGCTAAATACGCGCATTCGACAGGAGTATACGCCAGGCATCCCAGAAAGTTCAGGATAAGAGATTGCCCAGTTTGCTTCAATGAATCTCCGTACTTCCTCCGCGGGACTTTGAATTACCTCTACGAGCCAGTCAAAATCTTGGTGAAACACAATGATCGAAGATAAAAAAATCATTCACTCCCGCTATATAGGTTTAACAGAAGAAGCAGTGCAGATAAAAGACGCCAGATCTGGACGCTGTTCGGAGTGACCTCTACGTGCTTTGGAGCCAGGGATATCGTCTGTAGCTCTGGCCTTGATGCACTCGTATACTTTCCAAAAGCACGAGCTTGCTGTAGCTGCCGTAGCTCAGGACATTGGGTTCAAAGTGGCCGTTTCATACGAGCTGCAAACAATGGCAAAGTTGATACCACGTAGTCAATCGGTCGTTGTGGATGCCTATCATTCACCGGTGACTCAAATGTACTTGGAGGGATCTCGAAAAGGGTTCCAGGGTGAACTCAGAGATAGAAATGCCAAGAATGTATTTGTCAACCAGTCTGATGGAGGACTTGCATCCATCGCAAACTTTCCTGGTTTACGCGGAGTGCTCAGTGGGCCAGCTGGTGGTGTGATTGGCATGTCCAGGACATGGTATGATGCCGAAGACAAGACGCCTATATTGTCGTTTGACAGTAAGTTCTGAATTTTGCATAACAAGATTATCATCCTGCGTTTAAAATGCGAGTAACACTACGCAATGGGTGGTACAAGTACCGATGTCGCTCGGTATGCTGGGGCCCTGGAACATATGTTCGAAAGCACAATTGCTTGTCACCATCCAGACACCACAGCTGGATAGAGATATATCTCGAGCCTACGACTAGGCCTTATAAATAGAAGATTCACTCAGCCGAGAGCGGTTTTTCAAGCGATCTATTCTTTCCTATTACCCGCACCCTATAACGAAGCCTGAATGATTCAAACCGAGTACGATGGAGGCTCGCAAATTGCAGATCATTGTTTCCCAGGCTCTACTATAGAACCAGATCTGAAGCCCAGTGACACCCTTGATTTCTACTCAAAGCTCAACAATCAAAGCCCACTAGTAACAGACGCTAAGGGTGTTGTATAGCGCTTCAATCAGACTAAGGTGAATTTATGTATTGGAGACCGCGGCAGAGGCTAGTTCTGCAGTCGAGCTAAGACTAGTCATACATGATATCCTCGCTGGAAATCCCATGCTATGTTTGAATTCACTTTTTCTCCAATTGGCCTGTGAAGCCCTGCTTTTCTTTGGAACAGGCAACAAGAACAGAAACTGAGCCAAATCCTTCTAAAAGAACCCCGAATCTAAAGATGGAGCCACGGCGCTTCGGAGGTAGTGATATCTATGGAGGGTGAAACATGAGCCTAGAAAAGCCTTTTTGCCGATCCACGGCAGTGATTGCTTGATTCTCATTGTGCCAGGTTTGCAGGGATACGGATACGCGAGAATTACCTAAAGAGGTAATTTGCCATCCACGGGCCAGATCGAAGAGTGGAGACTGGATATGCATTATTGGTCGATCACGTATTTATAGAACTTTAGATTTATTCTATGGTTGCGAGGAACTTGCAAGGAAGGTCAAAATGAAAAAGAAAGGCGACGAAATTTGCAAGATCGACAAAGCCAACGAATATAAGATCATAGCGACTCCATTTCTGTTCAGTCCTCCGCTCAACACCTCTCCATACTGCTTCTTGCCTCTATCTTCACCTCCTATCCCAAAATGCCTAGGCAAGACGCTATCATAGTCGACCGATACTGGCATAAAAGTGGAGTCCGTGGTCGCATATCCCGTGTTATCCGCCCTATGCAATTTCTCTTTGCTATGATCGTTGCCGCCCTGTACGGCATCGATCTAGCCCATGCGACAAACACAAACAACACCGCCCCAGCGGAGTGGGTGTATGCCGAACTAGCTGTCACCTTATCTGCCATCACCTGCATTGTGTATTTCTTCGTTCCGGTCATCCATGCTGCGTGGTCGGCCTGGGATGGAATTTTATTTGTCTTCTGGCTCGCCCAAACGGGTGTTTTCGGAAATATCTACATCTCCGGCACACTAGACGAGCACTACAAGCATGTCACTTTGTCCATCCCTCGGATGCGTGCTGCTGTCTGGATTGACCTGATCAACTTGTTGTTATGGCTTTTCACGTTCATCCTGGGCATCACTTGTTGTTGCCGTACCCGGAAGTCCACACGCCAAGGAGACGAGGTTGGCGACAACAAAGACCATTTGATCAAAAATGACGAGGAAGATTGTGCTCCACCGGAATACAAGGAAGACCCTGATGAGGATTTGGCTGCTAGTCTCGCTGCCGCTGAAAAGAAAGTTCATCAATGCGACTCGGAGAAAGGAGGCCTTTCAGGTTGAGACAGATATAGAAAGATGCCAATTTGGATACCAGGACTGGCTAAGTGGTGGACGTACTCTGGCTTGATCACATATGCGATTCTCCTTGAATGTCACGATGCCGATGAGTTTTTTTAAAGCGTTCATAACCCCGTGTTAAGGGGATTATCACATGTAGCAGTTACGAAACACCTCTGAGCTGTGTGATTTAAGTAGACTACATTCACTCATTTTGTATGGCGTGCATTGGTTTCTACAAAATTCCTATCATTCATGATTACTTCTGCTCTTCGCCAATTGATCGCCGCTTCCTAAATGCAGGATCTCTCTTGTTGCGAGAAGATCTGGGGACACTGTACATGAGAAGACCACCCATGCGGTCAGCCCGCTCATAAATGGTAACAGAGTGACCATCACAATTCAACTGATCAGCAGCAGCCAGACCAGCGGGACCAGTCATTGTATCGTTGGCTGTTCAATCAACTGTTTCGAGCCCCATTTATTATTATTCAAAATAAGTTTCATACATTGATTTTGTAAACCTCAGAATCCCTCTATGCACAGCTTGTTAAAAAGTGGACCTTACCAGTTACCCTTGCAGAGTCGTCCGGTATCCAAATCATAATTCCACTCGTCGCTTCCCACGCCCGAGAGAACGAAAAGACTGTAGGTAGGGTCATACTTGGCTTTGATTTGCACGAGACGCTCGTAGTTTGAGCCGTAGAAGTCCTGCTGGAAGTTGCTGGTGTATGGATTGGCTTCGTTCATGTAGGCACCTGAATTGGGCGACCACTGTCTCCACATCCGCTCCTTGGCCTCATTCCACCGGGCTGCCTTTTGCAGGGCCAATTTCGGTGAGCCTGCAGCTTTGGAGTCGACGGTAGCACCATTGGAGATGAAATGGAGATAAGCGGAACGCCAAGCAGGAAGCAATGCACCCCAATTCTTTTCAGCCGTGTTTCGTACACCAGGGCCACCTTGAAGGCCGACCGTGGCATAGGTTCCGGCTGTTTCGTTTTGCGAGTGCATCGCAATCTTTAGGTATTCTTTCTGCTTCTGAGAAGGTGTTTCATTAAGCTCAGCACGTCCGAGGAGGCGGCTGGATACCACGCTCTCTCCACCGGCCACTCCAGAACTGCCGGAAATAACATCGTAAAAGGAGGAATAGTTCCCGGAATTGGATGCAGTGAATGAGATTGAGATACTGCTGTTTCCACCAGCCGCTTTGGTGACATTGGCTAGAATAGGATCCACCAGCGCCTTCATCGCAGCAGCAGTGGAGTTGAATGACCAGAAGACCTGCTTGACCACCACGCCCGATGTCCACTGATCGAGCGACCCGAATGATACAGCCATGTCACCTACGGCCACCATTGCGGCTCCTGCGAGTCCGGCATCCATAAGGTCAGGAAGGGAAGAGAGATGTGTCACGGCTGCATCCCAGGATTTCTCTGCACTGTGGTTGCTGCTGTCCTTGGGTGCGATAAGAACATTGCCCATGACCACATTCTGAGGTGCCGGATGGTGTCTAATGACATACTCGGTTACCACGCCATACAGACCTGGACCGCCACCACGGAGTGCCCAAAACAGGTCCTGATTCTGGGCATCGTTGGCAACCAGAATATGGCCTTCAGTCGTTACCACTCTCATCTGGTAGACATGACTAGCCGCAAGGCCGTAGGTTCGAGAAATGGGTCCGTGGCCGCCTCCCTGAATGTAGCCGCCGAGTCCGACACTAGGATCTTGGCCTGTTGTGACCACTCTGCCTTGCGCGAGGGCCAAATCGAGGACATTGCCCCATTGCTGGCCACTACCAACAATGTACACATCCTCGGAACTGTTTGTGGAGGGATTCTTCCAGGAAGTGTGGCGTTCCAACTTGCGCAGATTATAGGTCCAGATAGACAAGGAAAAGGCACCGCTTGACCTAAAGCACCACGCATCAAATATTAGCGATGAAGACCTATAGTGCTTTGCAACGAATGTGGCATACCTTCCGTTCAGATCATGACCGGTTCCTTTAACAACAACTCGGATATTGCGGGCAGCCGCCCACTTGAGTGCTGTTGCAATTTGCTCTTCGGAAGTGGCATTGACAATGTATTGTGGCATGCCGCCAATCGAACAACCACGACCTTTGACGTAACCCGAGGCATCAGGTGGCAGGCAGGAATTATTTGCAAAGATTGGATAGTCAATCGACTCCGGGAATCGGGATTGCCACGAAGCGTTCTCCCAGTCGGACTTCACGTTACTGCAATTGACCGGCGAGCCAAATGGATTTCCATTCCAGCAAGATGAAGCCACTGGCACAGTTTTTAGAAGCTTGTGGTTGATAGAACTGTTGAGAGACGCCCACTCTGATTGGACAGGCCATTCTGCATCATGTGGGGTCACTTTGCATGCAGGAGATGCGGATGCCGTGATGGCGAGAGAAAGGGCGGCAAGGATGACGGGAAGCATCTCGGGCGAGGAGAAATGCTATTCGTCTGTACCAGTATAAAAAAAGGCGTCGCAATGCAAACTTATATGTGGGCAAGGAGCGGGCTATGTCATAATTGTTGCTTTCCTGGCAGAGATATGGGTCCTATTCAAAACAAGATCAAAATAGCAAGGCAAGATCAATAGAGCCTCAGCCATGGAGGTCAGCCGTTTGCATCTGCAGATCTTGAAACTATTTTAATTCAAACGAATACGATTAGTTGCCCTACCAAGATATAAGACCGATGGGTGGCCATTAGGCTGAGTCCAGAGGATCAACGTTTCGGATCCATTTTTTGGACATAGTGACCCGCGCCATCTTGTAAACTAATTCTTGATTTCTTGATTTCTTGATCTTTGGCGCGGAGATCCTCAGATTGGAGAATCATTGTGGTTTAACATAATGAACTCCTTAACCACAGACCCACCGGTCTCCACACGTATTCGTTCCCAAGATTTCCTAATCTGGCATGAATCATCCAGGCACATACGAGGGCGTTGAAAGTTGGTTTCAAAAAATTCAAGTCCATTTAGGGGACCCATCTTACCCATGAACTTCAATCTTCGTTAGAGCATAGAGGGGTTGGTAGTCAAAACCTCTTTCGGGGAATACTAACGAACCAATCAAAGCATCTTTTTTTCGAGGCTTGGGCATACTATAGCGAAGCTGAGGCAGCTAAGCGGGGCTTCAACGAGAGATTCCAAAAAGTGTATCCCTTACCACCGGAGAATATTGTCACACACGATTAGCATCATGGACCGATTGCATGGCCTGATAGTGTCGCAAAATTGGATGAGTTCGGGGGAAGGACGGCAACCACTACAAACATATTGGTTGCCTTGTTGTGCCCTTATCAGTACCGTTTAGCGCCAAGGATATCAGAAATCATTTTGACCTACCTGAGTTACTCAATATTCGATCGTTCACTGGCCAAAGGCGCAGTTCCAGACATGAAGGCGTGAAAAGTCTTAATTAATTTCATCCATATGGCTCGGCACTCGTTAAAACAATCAACCTAGCAATGGGCCTACTGTATCTCATCGCGAGATTTTAACATGGAGACACCTTTTGTTCTTGCTTGCAGAGAAAGAAACACTAAATTTGTTCAAATATTTTAGAACATAACGCTCCATTTCAGAAAGCAAATTCTGTGATTTTGAGCTACTTCCCCAAGCCCTCCAGGTATTGAAAATCGATGATCTTCAATTCGTTTTGGACCTTCTACACTCAGCAGTGAAGAGAGAAAATGAAAGCCTGGTCAGAATACTCAAATCAAGTCTAATCAATATCAGTTCTAGGCCGGAGGCGTGGAGTGTCATTCACGCCGCAACGGCTCGAGGGAATTTCACGATTGTTCAACTGCTGTTGGACAAACAAACTACCCCCTACCTCGATAGCCAGTCCGAACGCTTCGAATTTTATCCTCTCTATCTGGCCGCGGAAAGAGTAATGAGTATATCACCAAATTACTCATTGACTCGGGAAAGATAGACGCCAAGTCGCTTGACCAGATGGCGAAATCCCACTGCACAAAGCGACCAAGCAATACAATAACAGCATCGGGGCTAGGTCTATTGAAAGATTCCTTTTCTTGGCAAACCCTGGATTAGTCAATGCAATCAATTCTTCGGGTCAAACTGCGTTACACCTGACTGCTCTCATTGGCGGTAGACAAACGGTCGAGCTTCTAGTGCAGTTTGGAGCCCACATTTGGCTGATTGATAACCTAGGATGCACATGCTTGTATTATGCAGCTTTAGGGGGTTATATTGGATTCACTGAATTCCTCCCTCGGCACCACAAATCATTGGTCAACTATCAGGATATCTGTGGAAGAACACCTTGTCACATTGTGGCCATGACTGGATGTTACGATGTATTCTACCAACTGTGGAAAGTGTCGATCGTCAATCTCAAAATACTTGATCAGGATGGTCGGACAGCTCTTTCATATGCACCGCGTCCCTCCTCTGGGTTTCGCTGGACGATGATTCCAGTTATGGAAAATCCAGATGCGCAAAGCGAGCCCGAGCCCTGAATGCTTAATGCAATGATCTAAACAGACTAAAGCTTGCTTCGATATATAGAAACGAACCGAGTCAAAGTCTGAAGTCAGTGCTTCTTAGAGGTATCTCTCTATGATTTGGGTCAAGAGGAAGAGGATGGCATATGTTATGGCTAGTTGTGGTGTAAACCGATGTATTCGTAACATTAACTGGAATAATAGGCACCGGAACTCTGTGTGACCATTCTAATTCGTCATTTCAAAGGCTAAATACAAATCCCATCAATGGGATATTCAATGGTTTCAATGTTCAATTTGTTTATTTTCACAAACTAAGGAGCTGACTGGGACAACATTGGTAGAAATGGACCAAGTATTTGAGTGAGATCAACCAACAGCCAGCGGCAGCTTAACCGACGAGTTGAATGATATTTCCTCTTATTTTGTATTGAAACCTCTAAAAGTGTGTCACAACTTTTCCTTATAATGTAACGACTTCCAGATTTCCCTTTTTCGTGTTCAGCGGGTGCCAACTCAGCCCAGGAGTGACATTGCGATCGCCCCGCATATATGCACGGCCATCACCTATCAGCCAGCCATGATTAGCCAGCCCAAATATGTGCCTAGCATATGTATGGTGTTGTTGTCGGCAAAAATGGCTTCATCGAACTGCACCATGAGTGTCTGAAAAGAATGCAGCTTGACCGTATTTGTTCAGGTAAAATACGGGTGTGGCCATAGATATCGTTAAGTGCTGACTGAGAAATTTGCTTTTACTTGAACACACAAGTACCTTTTTCTATCCCTGCAGTATTGATACCTCACATCTGAAGTGTAATAATGATTCGAAAGCTACAATCGAATGTGGCAAGCTCGTAGCTTGAAATATGATGGAGTAGTTCAGTGCACCGTATGCTTTCATAGGTTGTTGGTCAGATCTCCTGTTGCTTGGACTTCAAAGCGAGTAGAAAGCTGACCCTATAGAAATATTAATAAAAAAATGAATCTGGCTGTATTTATTTCCGCAAATTTTGTTGTATTACGCTGTGCCCAAACGAGAATCCAGTGTCCAATCCCCTCTCCACCTCATGTATCACGGTGTCCAGCAATCCCATGCCTGGTACTTTGAATCCACTGGTGCTGCGAAAATTGGATTGATTTGCTTGGGTCTCTATGATTTTGCATAGCTTCTGCCAGGATTTCTTCGCCCGCTCCGCATGTAAGGCTGGTATTTGGTGATGGCTGTCTGCCAATGAACGCGAGAAAACCTCATGTGCAAGGTATCCTGTCCAACCAAGATCGAGGATGACTCTTAGTATGGCGAGAACAGGTAGAAAGCCACCACGGTCGGGCTCACAAAGAAAAAGCCGACAGTTTCGAGACCAGCTCAGTCGGCTGGGCTGGCTGGCAACAAAGAAAGGGTGGCCTGCGCGGAGTGGCTCGGCAAGACGCTCTCCGTCAGCTATTTGGACGATAAACAGCTTGCTGACATCCAAAGTAGTGGCCATACGAGCTAGCGAAGCGGACAAATCAGCCTCAGCCGTGTCCCCCACGCGACCGTCTTCAGTGGTGGGATCGGCGTAAATGGCGCCGGCAATATTGAACGTATCCAGGGCGAGGCCTAGATTGGGGCGATTAACCGCCTGCACAATTTTCCAAGACTTTTCCCATGTATTGACGTGCGTTCCCCAAGCGAGTGCCTCGTAGGCAAATTTGATGGAATGCTCGTGTTGAGCGCCGCGTGCAGCTAGTTCACGCAGATCTTCGACAATTATGTTAAAGTCGCCGACTGTCTGAGGAAGCTCAGTCGCGGGGTTTTCGGGTAGGAAGTTGGAGGGAACCAAAATGGTGTCTGCGCCGAGGATTTTGAGCGCGTCCATCCATACTGGAAGCACCTCATCTAGGATTTGGTTGCGCTTTTTGCGATCAACCAGACCTTCGTAAAATCGCAAGGGCTGGAGGTTGAGGATAATGATGTTTAACCTGTCACATTGGCGGCGAATCTGATAAGCAGCCGCTAATATACATTCACGAGAAGGGATCAAGGTGCCAGGCTTTGGGCTGATGTCTCTGGCGAGGGCCTCAAGGTCGTCGATGAAGAGTTCAATTGCGTTGATTCCATTTCGTGCGGCCTCATCAATTTTGACAAAGATGCTATGAAAATTGCATGATCCAAGAGAGACTGTCGTGATAGCTGGCTTACACTTCATGTTGAAATATCAAATAGAAAATTAAAATCGGAAAGATTGTCGAATGAATAAGGTCGCAGTCTAGATGACCTGATTTCAGGGGATAACTTATACATATGGTGCAACGACAAGAATGTAAAACTGCCCTCTAAGATAGACCAGTGCATGAACCCGAGGAGATTAGGTAACTATTCGAATCATAGTATGATCTCCCAACAACGTAAGTTCGGTCTTCTGCGGTGGCGCTACAAACTGCCCGTAATGTGGGACGAACATGCAGTGCATAGATTTTGCGCTGGAGGATTATGCAGCTGGCGTCACCCAAAAACAGTGGCGCGCTGAGCTCAGAGACATTGATTGACGTCAGCTAGTGGACGGATGTTCTTTTCATTTTTCATAATTGAAACTTGGCAAAAGCCTCAAAACAAATGCCCCTGTGGATACGTATGTGTGGTGATAATGATGCATACTTCTCAATACAACAACCCTCGTATACCTAGGTTCGTGCCTAGTTATATGCACATGTATGCATGCACACTAGCTGAGCCAGTTTTCTCTGGTTGCCCCTAGCGCAATTGGACATCACAACTGCAGCTCCAGCCAGTCCAAATTAAAATTAGAAACAAAAAAGAAAAACCAATGTTAGTTGCAATGTTACTCATATAAATTCTGTCGTGATTATAAGTAATCAAGTTCCGCCAGCCAAATTACCTCTCCCGATGTTTCTTTTCAAACACATCATATATACCAGACAGAAACAAAAAAAGCCACGTTCTTCAAAGATGTCAACACCGGAGTGGAAGTACTATCCCATCGGTGGAATTCCGGTGAATTCCGAGGACCCATCCCAGTTGGGTCCTGAGGTCGAAGTTCCTATCCGCCAGGAAATCGACTCATGGAGCAATAACCCCGCCAACGAAAAACAAGTCAAGCTATTTGTGATGGCTTTGTCTCGCTTTCAAAAGATCGATCCTCACGACCGGGACTCGTATTTCCAAATTGCTGGAATTCACGGGCAGCCTAATGTGCCGTGGGATGAGCCTGTTGACTCCAAAGACGCGGAAGGGAGAGGCTACTGTACTCACAACAACATCTTGTTTCCAATCTGGCATCGTGCTTATCTAGCACTGTATGAGGTAATTGATCCCTCTTATGGCCTGGGCATTCAAACAAACTAACGGCTTCTCAGCAACGTCTCTACGAAATCATGAGTCAGGAGATTGTGCCAAATTTTGCTGAGGACCAACGTCCCCAGTGGAAGGAAGCAGCCGACCAATGGCGTCTGCCTTTCTGGGATTGGGGTGTGTCCACTTCAGTCCCTGATCTGTGCAAGTACCCTTATACTCTTGTTCCCACCTCAGATGGTACCGGCGAAGAGAACATCAGCAACCCCCTATTCCAATTCCGCATGCCGAACAATCAACCCATGTCCACTGCTGGCATGGATAACTTCAAAGATCCGTGGGTCAAGGATGGAGACATGCTATATGTAAGGTTTTAGTTCCAAAATCACAAGACAATTCTGACCGAGATAGTTCGGTGAATGTATCGGAACAACCCGTTGGCCGGATGTGGGCGAAAATGCCTCCGGTACTCATACATGGAAGTACGGTGTAGTGAACAACTACAAGGTGCAGGAAGCACTGAAGAAGCCGGCCTGGTTGGACGACACTCCTTACGGTCAGCCTGCAGAAATGGTATACCGTCTGCTCACAGTTCCCATGGAGTATCCTACGTTTGCAACCACAGCCCAATTGTCGGACAATCAGGAAGTTCAAAATGACATCAATCTCGAGTATAGTAAGTTTCTTTTATGCTCATCTTCTCCACGCCGATCTGACATTTCCAGTCCACAACAACATTCACGGTTGGGTTGGTGGTGATCTTAACGGACACATGTCCCAGATTCCAGTGGCTACATTCGATCCTATATTTTGGCTCCATCATTGGCAAGTTTATTTCCATATATATATGACTTTTCCGAATGCTAACAAATTTTTAGTAATATCGATCGCATCTTTGCCCTGTGGCAAGCCCTCAACCCTGATAAGTGGTTTGAGAAATCGAAAGTCAACGCATTCTTCCAAGAAACAATTGGCCTTCCTGATGGCACGGAGATTACCCCCAATACAGAGCTGCGCCCATTCCACAAAGATATCGCTGGAACTCTTTTGAAGCCAAAAGATGTTCGCTGGCCTTACAAACTTGGCTATACATACCCAGAGTTGCAGACCTGGAACTACAAGCCTGAAGGCTACGCCTCCGAGACCTTCATCTCAACCCTACGAAAAACCATCAACGAGCTTTACGGTGTATCGAGAAAGCAGCTGATCGATGCCACAAGTAACATCAAAGGAGTGGATTATTTGGCGGATGGTTCCAAGTCCCTCGACTATTCGTTCAGCGTTCGCTATCGCAAATATGCTCTTGATGGTGGTGAGCCCTTCTGGATTCGCATCTACATCTCGCAGGATGGAAAAACACACAACGCAACTTTAGATCTTGTGACTGAGATATACAACTTCAGTCAAAAGCCAGAGGACAAATCAGGAAAGCTCGCATGTGGAAACTGCAAGGACAACAAGAGCAAGAACATCAAGTCTACTGCCAGTATCTCTCTCACTCCAATCTTGATCACTCTTCTCAAGTCAGGCAAGGACTTGGCTAGTCTTGCTAGAGATGACGTTCTGAAGTTCATCCAGGACAGGGCTTACTGGAGGGTATTTAAGGGAGGCAAGGAACTGCCTTCGTACCAGGTGGAGGCCCTCGATCTAGAAATCATTGGAAGCACCAACGACTCAACTGTCTACAATGACCCCACCAAGCCTCCGAAGCTGGAGAATTTCAAGGAAGAGCCTACTATATCCGGAGGACCAGGCGGCGCTCTGAACCCAAGCCTCAAACAGCCCGTGGCAGTTGCACCTCCGGTGGTAGCATTGATTCCCAAGGCCAGTCTAAAGGTCAACTCCTTCTTGCCTTTCAAGCAGGCCCTGAAGGCCGACAGTGTGGTGATCATCGACTCATCCAGCTTGAACCTGACCCCTGCCAAGACCTCAGGCATCGACAACACCCAGATATATCTTAATGAGGGCAAAAACGGAGATGGCGACATCTTGTTATTGCTCTCTATCAGAAGGGCCGAGAACCAAATTGTCTTCAACTCCAAAATTGATAATACTTGGGGGAAAGAAATCCGTATCTCGCTGGAGAGGAGGTTCAAGGGTACAACACCTTCTATCCTCATTCATGACCAGGATGATGGTTATGAAGTATTCATCGATTGGAAGCACGCCCTGTTCTTCCAGAAGCGGGCTCCAGGCAAGGTGGCCCAGTCGGTGTCGTACACTGTGAATGATGGGCAGACACCTGTGTGGTCATCCAATCTGAAGGTGAAGGTTTACGCTTCGATGAAACAAGTGTTCCATCATTAGCCTGCACCATTGGCCTTCAAAGCGATGAATCGTCTTGTTAATTGCGATTTCGGACTTGTAAGAGAGTAATCTATTGTCTTTACCGTTTTTCCGTTCTGAGTGGGTTATTCGAGTAAATGGATGTCGAAGCACTGATGTAATCTTGTCATTCAACTCTGCAACCTCATAGCCAGTGTTCACCAAATGTTTCAAACCCAGAATATGCCTATATAGTTTTGATCAATGAGAGTTGCAGCACATAGGACCATAGGATGTCGAAAACAGGGCTTCCTGTCTAATCTTCCCACTTAAACCACAAACTGAGTACAACCAATTCTGCGCTGAAGAAATCAAAATACAGCGGCCAGCTTAACGAGAAACACACCTGACTGGCCGATATAACACAGGTTCCGCAATTAATAAACAGTCCAATTTATCTTGATTTCATCCAATCTTGTAGATCTTGCTTTGCCTCGTCAGACACATCAAAGTAATCATCATTACAAACATCTTCAGTCAATCTGAGATATTTCTGAAAAAATCCTGGCGTCTGATCGAATCTCCAGGAGACAACTTAATGCAGAAGCATTTGCCTTTGCATATCACACTCAGTGCTGCTGTCTTGTGCTCGGGATGCCGCATGATTTCTTTAAAAGACCAATGGGACGCTTCTTCTAGGTTTTCTGATTGGAAGATCTTGTGGATATCTGAGGGGTTCAAATTTATGCGACAATACGAATAAAGGGATAGTAAAGTGTTGCTTGATTGATTGTAAAACGTGGAGGATGAGGAAGTTGGTGTAGTATACGAGAGGCGAAACTGTGTATGAGTATGTCAAAAGCTATAAAAGTCCAAATGAAAAAGCCCGTGCGACACTTATCTCTCTCCCATCTCTGAGTAGATCGTCCATGGTCACGCTGATTGTGTGCAATGACACGATAGCGGTGTTTCGCGAAATTCATCATTTTGTTCTTCCCATTGTCACCGCGCAAGGGCCCGCCAGGGATGAAGGCTACGATAACACGGTTGGTGATGCTCCAACTCTCCCAAAGGAACTCGCTCTATCTTGAAGCTTCAAATGTGGCAGGATTGATAGAAAATGTCCTTAGTGCTCGGTACTCGGAGAGATTTCCATTCTCAAGATTTATTAATTCCACACAGTTGAAAGAGCTACCTTGTTACATATGTAACTAATACCTGCTCAATCATTTTACCGTCAAATAACATTCTATGCAGCAATAAAATTGTCTCGGATAGTTTGTTCACCCGCTCCGTCCGACCCATGGCATGGTTTCGACTGTGGATCTACTGTGGATCCAGCCGATCTACACACAAAGTCAATCCAGCTACGGAGTACGGAGTACGGAGTAGCTGAGGTAGACCGCACTTGAGCCCTTTCATATTCTGTCGAGTCTCAGTATTCAAATTTCAGAAGAGTTAAACTAGTAACCTCAAAATATAGAACCTTGGAGCCTTGGACCCCATTGTCCTTCACAAAGTAGAGAAAACAGTGATTCATAAGTAACAAACTTCCTATTTGGGACTATTTATGCGCATAGGGCAGGCACGCGGCGAACCGAGGCTCGGCAGACAATGAGTTTGATTCCAGTGAGTTCGATGATTTGATTCTGTCCACGGTGCAACAATCACTCCGACATGGACAGGACAATACAGTATACTCTCCAGAAATTCCAATAATGAGTCTTTGGTAAATAAAGAAGACTCTCTACAGCGTTGCCTAGACCAACATCAGCCTATCCCACCTCTTACTGCTCTTCCCGATGAACAGGACAATTAGATCTTCGATTTCTTATATAGCATACCGCCAGCGATCGTCAATGGCCTTCGCACCGTAAGTTTCTATCGACTCTATGCTCATCTTAACGTGATACTGAATCTTCTATGGATACGTAGACGCTCAAAGGGACCGACCACCCAAGTCAAATTCGGAGATCAGAAGGTCGACGTACTCAAAGGCGGTTACTATGACCGTTACCGCATGAACCCAAACCTGGAGGAGGTATCTCGCGACCCCGCCATTGGACTCGGAATTGACTTCTTTCGGAAGATACCCAAGAAGCTAGTCGATTCGAGGGTCGGTCAGGTATACGCACCCAATTTCTATTATCGCACCAGGAGCGTCCAACTGCTGTTCCTCGCGCCCCTCAATTCCTTGAAGTCTAAGCTTCCAGCACCCTTGGAGCCTATCATGGCGCTGCCCGGTTACGGTTTAGTCGCGTTAACATTTTACTCGTACCTCGTCTGTGACAATGATCCTTACAACGAGGTCTCGATCGCCATCATCGTCCGTCAGCCGGGCAAAGATAGTTACAGCATCACCCAACTACTCACCTCCATATGGAACCAAACTTTCTACGGATATGTGCTGGCTCTACCTGTCGATACCGAGATCGCTCGAGTACGAGGTGTATACGGATACCAATTGCCTAAATGGCTCGCCAAAATCAATCTGGAAATGGACGCTCACAACATTAAGGCCGAGGTCACCGCGACCGATGGGACACACGATTTGGCACTGGACGTACCCCTTCCAGCTTTGAAGACCATCCCGTCGGAATCTTCAATCGGAACCAACAACGCTATCAACAAAATCGACGACAAATGGCACCAGGTGGCAGTGCAAACAAATCCACTCTTGGCGGCGCAATGCATTTTCCCTAGGAACGTCATTCTCTCTCAGGGTGAAGGGCCATTGAGTAAACTCCTGGGTGAATTGGGCATTTCCATCATTCTACGGATGGATGTCCTCAAGGATGCGCAGATGGTGTTGAACATGCCCACACCCTTGAAGGCGTTCGATTAAGGTCAACTATGGGACACCACTATATGTATTCTATGCTCTCTAAACGTTTGAAGGGTTTATGAAACTGGCCTCTCAAAAATTAAAGAAAGAACCTTAGCTTGTCCTCTTTCTCAAGGACGTTTTATCTAAAAACTCGCCTAGCATGGTTCAATCCATGGTCCAAACGATATTTGGCGTTCCGTGGCACAGAAACGATTTACAATTCGCGACATCCACCGTAACTAAGATGACAAATGTACGATAGTTCTCTCATGAACAGAGATATGTTTATAAATTTATTCCAAAGTAAATCAAGGATCGATACAACATCATTATTATGCCAGACTTTACAGGCCGAGCAATGCCCTGCAACTGGCTAAATACGAGCATCAGAGAAGGGCTGCCCAGGCCTGTATTATACCGGCAGTCGCTGTGAGAATTCCGCTCGCCTTCACTCCTCTGCGAAGATACCAACCAGAGCTAGCCCAAGCAATGAGGACAAGCAGGCCAGCCATGGCACGGTTCAGTGGTTCTTCCAAGGCTTTGGGATTTCTTGCCCAATGGAGATTGAGGAGAGCTAGATGTGGACATGTCAAAAAAAGGTTCCTTGTTTCAGAAGAGGGTAAGTTGTACCTGTTAAAATCAAGTAGCCACTGCCTTGATACCATCCGACTGTACTGCATGTGTATGCAAGATTTGGCAGGTCTTGAAACTGGCGGAGGCGCTGGAATTGTTTTCCGGAAGCCTATACAGATAGTGAGATTATGTTCTATTATTGTGTAGCTTTCTCGTTGATATTTCGTTCGACACTTACTGCATGCTTTATGGCAACAAGAAGTGAACCGTATCCGGCAGCCTTTAGGAGAGCAGGGTTTGGCATGTTTATTTTTAAGAAGCACAAGAAATGATTTTCAAAATAGAGGTCAAAACTCTGGAGCAGAACTCTGGAGCAGATGTGAGAAAGTAAAGTCTCTCAAAGATAGATGATATTGATCCTACAGTATCCAGGTCAACTTTAACCTCGGCATGTATCTTCGGCTATAATTATGGTTTGACATCTTCCAGTCATTGTGGAGGCCACACTATACAATGAGCTGCGATCAAGCGGGATTTCGGATGAACAGTTCGTCCTGCTTCGTGACCGGACTCGCAAGGAATATCATTTTTGGTAGTTAGGTACAAGGTACTGATGAAGGTGCCTCGGCGTAATTCTCACCCCCGAATCTCACTCTTGCGAGACCCACTCGGCTGCCGGCCGCACACGCCACACGCCGGGGATTTTCATGGTTGGGTGCATCACCACCATTCAATCCTCACTGTTGAATGGTTTTGCTTTTTGTATAAAAGGAATGGACTACAAATTAATAGTAGTGCTATTGGGAGGTAGCGGACGAAGTCATGGTTCATCAAAATCTGAAAATTAGACCACAAAGCACGATTCAACCATTTCAGCCCCTTTCCGATCGATCCATTGCCCACATCCCATTCTGAGCATCGATGACCAAACCCCAAGCATTGTGCAGTAAATAGCACTCATTTAGCATCCCTACAGCTTCCCGGTCACGCAAGGCAAGAGGTGTAGGTAGCGGGGTGTATTAATTTGTAATCTTTATACAACTCCACTTTGGTAACAAACGTCCCTGGTATTCCATGAAGAAAGTAGGTGTCTGCGAAATCAACTGGCTATTCTTACAAGGAATGGAAGGAATATTCTTTTACAAACTGATTTTGGTGACTCGCCTTGATGCCATCCACAAATAGCATCACGGGACAATAACCTCAACATCATGATATATTTCGTGTCTCCCCCAAATAAAGTTTGGGTACGATCCAAAACAAAATCGAATGGAGTGGTTTCGATGAATTCCCCGCGATTCCTCCACTTCCTGTACCTCGTCATCCATATCTCCACCAAAGCAGAGAAAGGGACGTTCAACACTCGTCAAAATAAAATCCTCACACTTGATGACCGTGGTAACGACCAATAACTAATTTCACCATGTCCTTGTCCATCGGACCCCTAGAATCGTCTGAAATGTCAGAGTACATAAGAATGCAACTCAATGCATTTCCGTCCATGACCGCTCGCATCCTGTATGCACCTTCTCCTGAGACTGCAGAACAGACACGATTCCAGAACCTGGAGCTATTGAAGAACAATCCCGAAGTCTATTTTCAAAAGACTTTCGACCCAGCTACGGGGGATATACTGTCCTGCGCGAAGTGGAAGATTTATCCAAACGGGCGAGAAGAAGCAAAAATGGATTCCCCAAAGCTGGGTTCATCTCAAGAACCTGCAGTAGGATGGGAAGCTGAAGCAAAAAAGACTTTTCACCATTCTCTTTCTCGATATCTGCGGGATTTCATGGGCACTCAGCCTTTCTACCGTATGTTTCCTCCCATGCCTTTAGTAAGAGTCTTGATGGCTAGAAGGAGATTGCTCACGCAGGAATGTTCTAGACTTGGACATGCTCATGACGGATCCTCGATTTTCAAGACGAGGTGCCGCCCAGAAAATTATAGACTGGGGTATTGCCGAAGCAGATAGCAAGCAGCTTCCCATATATCTTGAGAGCAGCTTGATGGCGCGATCCTTGTATGAGCGGAATGGCTTTCAACGCGTCCAAGACTTCACCATGGACCTAGCAAACTATGGTGGAGTTGGAGCCGAGAGAGTCACGATCATGATTCGGATGCCAAAATCTACATAATAAAGTAAGCCCTGAAGACTGTCAACGTTTGAGTGGGAGTGATGAAAACCAAGTGGAAATTTGGGTACGAGGTAACACGAAAGCTACCAGACTGTGTAGACGGAATATGACCGTGTTTTCCAAATGCCACGGACACCATTAGCAGATAAGAACACAAATCGATCACCGCTAATGCTGTCATTTTATCAATCGTTCACAATGCAGGGGCGGTTGTAGTAGCAGGAATGGGAGGCTCGTCGCTTGAGCAGCGAGTGCTATGAAAACCTCCTGTCCAACGACTGGAAGCAAATGATAAAGGGCGTATCTTTTTGTTCTCATTGGCAGAAGCAGTATGGAAAGTGGGTTCTGAGTCTTGAATTGCTGTCAAACACATCTCATTTTCTTAGAAGCTTAAGGCTCTTTTTATGGTGGTTGAGTTGATTGGTGTAGGTAATGAGCTCGGGTGCTTGATGCAGCGTGAAAGACAAGGATTGTTTAATCTTTTCCCACCACTTTATCACGGAGCATAGGTAGTTCTATCAGGTCAGCTTGGCGATTGAATACGATTTCGGTTGCACGAAATAGCAGCACAACTGATATATGAAGAAGGCCAAGAATGCTTTTTGTTCATAGCTAAGTATCACAAGACAATGTCATTCATCACCGATGTTACCCTCTTGAAGCTCTGGAAGAAAGCCCAGGGACAATCTTCCGACGAAGGACAAGAAAGAGAAACGCGTGGATTGCATTGGGCGGTCTCGTAGTCTCTGTATTGGTGGTCAATGAGCAGAAGGCCTTTATGCTGTGCTAGAAAACACATTTAGATTTGAAAGAAACTGCATAGCGTGGTCAGCAATGAGTCTTCCGCTGTTCCTGTTATGCTGCATGGAGCGATAAATACATAAGTCAATGAGTGTGATGGTGCAGAATCGATTATGTATATGAAAGGGATAAACATAGCAAGAAAGGAATATAGGGACGTGAACAAGGTGAATCAGAAGCAGAGCAAGGCGGGATGTGCAACCAGATCCCTACACGGAGTCGTGATCCTGGTAGGTCCAATGTCCTATGTTACCAAATCCAGAGATAAATTGAAAGTTTGTTGTTGGCTTGTAAAAAAAACGAGAGCTTCGTGAGTAGTGGGTTACATTGAACAAAGAACAGGACCAAGAATCCAGAACAGGAGAGGGAATAGATCCTGCATTGCATGCTGCAAGAGGGCGTAGAAAGAGGAAAGTACAATAAAGGCATAGAGAAAGAAAACCACGCTCTATTCCTGTCCAAAGCCAAGCGTTTCCTCCACCGCAATAGACATTTTGTGCTCGAGAGCCTCGTGCGTCTTGTAAGGAGGGAGATCAAGACGGTTGAAGCTGGAGAAATTCATGTTAGCGAATTGAAGATGCAGAGAAAGAACATTAGATACATACCAAGTATGTGACTTTGGCAGCGCCTGAGGATCACCAGACTTCTCGATAGTGAAGCGTCTGGGACCGTCGGAGCCCTGAAGATCCTTGAATCCGTTGACGGGAATACGCGAGGTACCAGTGGTGAACTGAAGAAGACGCGACTTCTGCTCAGCATCCCAAGTGCGGACAATTTTCCAGAAGTTCTGGATGACCTCGTCTTGCTCCTGGTAGCCGCGGTAGTCGGTGTGCTTCTTCCAGTCGTCGACGTCGATGTCGGCAATACCACCGATGAGCAGCTCGAGTTCGCGCTCGTCGAAGACGTTGACAAGATCAGGTGGAATCAGCTCATTGAAGCCGGACATGAAAGCGTTGAACTGCTCCTCAACTCGCTTCATAATTTTCCATTCGGTAACCAACCTGGGAGATCAGTTAGCTTGTGCTCGAGGAAGATCAGGCACGTAGTACTCACTCGATGTATCGCGGCTTGTTCTCATTGGTGACGGCTATATCCCGACCACCGGGTATCAAATCCATAGTGCTACGCTCGCCAAACTTCTCATCATCAACCGAAAATGTAAGTTCCACAATTCCTTCAATGTCATTATCCCTATTGCAATGTTAGTATGAGCAAATTGATTTCAGACACTGAAAATCACTTACAGTGTCCATGCCAAGTTACGGTGTAAATCTTCATCCACACCCTCCATGTCTTGAAGAGTGACCTTCTTCCGCAACATCATCTTGTAGAAAGCTCCAATGAAGAAGGAATCCAGGAAACGACGATGGAAGATAGCCAGACCAACCACTCGGCCGATGAATTTGAAGTAATTGAGATGCTCGGGGTTCACGCCCGAGTGGGGATTAATCTGCAAGGTATAATTATCGTGGGCGGAGTATTCGAAGAGACAGTAGAAAGGATTGAACATTTCGTGGGAGAGGAGGAAAAAGAATTCACTGAGAAAGTTAGCATTGATAAAGCAAAAGGCAATGAATCAAACCATACCGTGAAAGACCACCATAATCGAGACCATCTTCGCCGTCGAACTTGATCATTAAGCGCTTCTTAAGATCGGACGCGCTCTGTCGCATAATCTCTGCGTACGAATCCTCAAAGATGTTGTTACGACGGACCTTGACATGGCACTGCCCAGACATGATGCGCAGCGCGGGTTGAGAGCGGAAGTAGATCAGCTTGCGCCGGAAGTCACGCTTATACTGCGGCACACCCTGATCCAGTGACGAAGGCAGACGAGGATCATCCCATGTGGTCGTCTTTGTATTGTGATCAACGAAATATACCCGGGCAGTGTTCGTGAGACGCATTTCCCAGCCGCTGGGAAGGGGGCCCAATTGGGATACGGGCTGTTGCTGGATAGTGGTGTTGTTGGCGCCTCCAGTAGTCTGACCTTGTCCATACATGCGGATATACTGCTGCCGACGAGGATCAACCCATGTTGTCGTGCGGGTGTTGTGGTCCACAAAGTAGGGCCGTCCCTCCGGTGTCACCCGTCTTTCCCAGCCTGGCGGAAGCTCCCCTGTGCCTGCAGTGGTGGCTCCCGTCGCCATCATAGAAACCGCAGCAGCCGTGGAGCCGACTGGGGCTCCACTTGCGACGGAGGTACCTGCATTGGGCCCAGGAGGCGGCGTAGGTATTTGCTGGGCATCTGGCAGGTTGGGCGAGTTTGCGCCAGTTCGGTCTTCAGGAAGCATTCGACTCTGATGGGCGCGACGTTCGAGCTGCATGTTGGCTTCACGTTGCGTACGCTGAGTTTGCTCATTGTAGTTGGCCGCTGGTCTTGACCAGGTCGTTGTTCGCGTGTTATGGTCCACGTAATAAGTCCGTCCCAGGTTATCCTCTCGCCTTTCCCAGCCTGCAGGGAGTCGGCCCTGGCTATCCTCGAAGGAGCTGAGGTTGGCGCGCGATGGGGCGCCCGGTCCAGGCGGGTTGGTGGGAGCACCGTTCAAAGGAGGGGGGGGGCCAGTCGGGGGAGCAGTCAACGCGTTGCGCTGGTTGAGCGAGGAACTTGATGCCGCAGCGGGGGACACATCAGCATTTCCGGGGCCTAATTGTGACTGTGGAGTCGACGCCGCAACCTGGGGCACAAGTCCACTTGAGGTGGACGTCTGGGGCTGTTGACGCTGGGCGCCATTCTGGTTCGGATGCGGGGCACTAAGGTTAGAAGACAAATTGATGATCAATTTGCCGTGAACTACCAAGTTGTCATTCGACTTTTTCAAGTCCCGGGTAAGCATCTCTACAGAACACAAATTCGTCAGCTGAGTCCACTTTTCACTGCTCGCGATCGGCGTTCTTAGGACGTACCATCACTAGCACCCATCGATAGATCAATGACATCGCCAATCCGAACATTGATAACTCCAAGGAAACCCTGATCCTTCTTCTTGAATTTTTTCTGGTCGAAGATTTGGATCGCCAGAATGCTGTCCTCGTTGACTCTCCTATAGCGAGAAACTCGTTAAAGAACACTCATCTGGTTATCTGACAGGCAAGGTATCACGTACAAGTCGAATGGCTCGTTCCAGTAAGGATTCAGAGTTTTCTTGATGACGGAGGTTGTATGTGTTTGTTCTCCTCCAACAGTAGCCACGGCGAATGGATCGGGGAATCCTAAGAAACAGCGATCAGTCCAACTCTTTCAACCCGCTCGACTCCGCAGTCGAACAACTCATCCTAGAATAGAGACACATACGGAAGACATCGCGTTTGTACAGACCATCAGCCGCGATAACTAGAGGTAGAAATGTCAGCCTCGTGCCGAAGTTGAACCCCGCAGAGTCTCATGTCGACTCAATAAAATGAGTCAAGGCGATCCTTACTCGTGACCCGGAGGTTAGGCTGTCTGTAATGGGGTCAGCGGTGATCTTCATATCGAAATAAGAGTAAATGATATCAGAACAAGCACTTACGCGGGGAGATTTGACGCCATGATGGCTCTTTACCTGCCGATCAATCACGCCCAAAGAATAGCGCGGGCGCGCACATTAAGGGGCAGAAATGCCAAACCGAGTCGCCTAGAGTCAATACTTGGAAAGAGTGGGTGAGAGGTTGATGTGCAAGATGGTGATGTTGGAAGAGGAGAAGGAAGAGAAAGGAAGGGTTAGGCGTTAAGATGCGCCCGGTTGTATGGCGCAGGTACTCGGACTACGTATTCACTATGGACTAGGTACGCGGTCAGTACCTCACGGGGCTGAGCACGGGAGATCGCCTCATTAATGGCCTGGACTTAATTAATTCGCTATATAATTAATTTTCTTTATTATATTATCTTCTTTACTTAGCCACAATTTGTAAGTAGAAAAGAGATGCTATCAAGTTTCTAGGCATACGTAATATTGGAAAGGATTTTGTACGGGTGCGGGCGGGTAGAGTATGAGTGGCAATTTGATGATTGTAAACTAGCTGATTCTCTCTATGTTGTTCAATGTCCAGGCAGCCATATTAAACATCTATAGATTGTTTATTTTATGGTTTTATTGTTAGATGGAATTTCATTTGCATTAGATTATAATTCATTGCCCCATATTATTGATGTTCAGGTACATATGTACCGCAAATGTTTGAGATCTATATCATTTCTACAGCAAAACACAGCCTTGTTCCTAGGCAGTAGCCAAATCCGAGCCCTTTTTTTTTCTTTTTGCTATTTCTCTTTTGATTGCCCGGAAATTATTGTACATCCCAAATCCCATAACTCCAAAGGCAGAGAGAAAATGAGAAGAGGAGCAGATCAAAAGTCCAGATTTCGGACGCCAAACCCGGGACTTTGAGCATCAGCGTTCCTATCACTTCACTAAGACCTTCACCAAGACACCTAGTAGGGTGAGAATCCACGACCGCGGCCACGGTAGCCACCACGGTAGCTACCACCACGAGGAGGGAAACCACGACCACGACCGCCGCGGAATCCACCGCGGCCACGACCACGGTGCATACCGGGCAAGTTAGTGCGCTTGGGGACGACCTATGACATAACGTTAGAAAATTCTCGCGGAAAGTATAAAAGCACTAGAAAAGCATAGGGCATACCTTCAAGTTGCGACCGCGGAACACACTCTCGTTCAACACTAAAGCCTGGGCAACCAGATTTGGCTCCGAGAACTCAACGTAGGCATAACTGCACGCCACATTAGCTTAGAACTTTCTGTACTGCCCTTTGTTCTAAACTCACCCTTTAGGCTGGCCAGAGAACTTGTCCAGCAAGATTGTAACCCGGTTGATCGAACCACAGCTCTGGAAGTGAGCTTGAATCTCCTCCGGGGAAGCACCATAGTCGACATTGCCGACAAAGATACTGCGCGCATCGATGTCTTCTTTATTTTCCTGCAGGTTCTCGGATTGTTGGTCGAGGGTGGCCTGCATCTCGCGAAGCTTGGCAGCCTCCGATTCCATCTCAGCCACTCGACGCTTCATGGCCGCAATTTCTTCCTATATGTTTCAATCATATTAGCGGGGAGTCTCGGCTTGATATAAAAGTATGCGACGCAGGTATGAAAGAGAGAGGCGGGAATTGGAGAACAAAGAGTCCTTTCAGGTGCATCGGGAATTCGGTCACACCTACCTCGTCATCTCCACCTTCTTCCTGGGCTGGAACCTGGTCCGCCTTGATCTCCTCCGGAATCTCCTGGCCTTCGGCAGCCATGTTGTCGGCAAAAAAAAATAAAATGTGTCGTGGGTTGGGGAGTACTCGAAGGGTCGGTGAAAGCGCCGGGAACCGATGAGGGGAGCAATCAAAGCTCTCCGAGGACCACTTTAATGATCGTCCACAATTTGAAAAGGAAAAGGTGGATTTCAAGTGGCGTAGACCTGAGAAATAGTCGAGTAATTTATGTTGGAAACCTGTCAATAGATTCTTTAACAATGAAGTCCAGAGCGAACGGAATTGAAGTTCGCTTTGGGATTATGAGATTCTATTTTAGGTATAGCGTCATTTCCGACTGGGATGGATGGCGTCACCGCCCGGCAATATATCACCTTGCTGAGGGAACTTGCGTACATTTGCTGTTTCTGAACATATGACGTTTGAAAATTCAGTGAAAATTCATCCATCATATTTGTGCTGTGCAGCTTCGCGTGTATACAGGTAGCAAATGGCGCAGATGGAACATCGTCGGCGACAGACAGCCAGTACAACATATGAAGTGTATCATTCCCAATATCAGTGCGCATTTCAGCTTCTATTTAGATGAAAAAGGCTCAGCATGGTGTGCAAGTGGAAAGGACTCGATTTAAGGTATCATGTATCAAATCGAAAACATAACAAAAGACATTAAGTCTGCAAGAAGGCCCAAATGTAAGCAGAACAAAGCACATGATGACGCGGACACCAAGAGAATATATACACGAATGACAGGAAGTAAAAGGAAAGTAGGGAAAAGGCAGTCATGAGAGGTTCAAGGTGCTCACGCAGCTGGAGGGTGGTTTTTGCGGAAAGAGACCTTCTCAACAGCAACGTTCTCCGCACCATTGGCATCGGTCTTGAGCTGATAGACATATAGGACGAGAACATCACCTTGGATCTAATCTGGGTCAGCATATCCAATAACATATTTAATACCCACAATCGCAAGAGAGTAACTCACATCCATCAAGCAGAAACTCGGTGTAGGTTCCTCGCCATCTGCCCAGTAGCCCGAGCTCATAGCACCAGTTGCACTTCCCGGGTTGATGAAGAAGCGACCTTCCATTTCAAATGCCTCAAAACGATGTGTTCCACCCCACAGCAAAACATCAACATCCATCTGGCGGGCCGCAATCAGTAGCGCGTCAGCATCGGCGGGTGGCACGATCGTGTGGCCGTGGGTGAATCCGATCCGTAGGCTGCCATGGTTCACAATTTTGGAGAGGGGGAGATTGGGAGAGTCGACGTCGTAATCGCCCTTGACCATCTGCAGGTCTGGGGCTACATCGCGGAGGAAGTCATATGTCTCGCGATCGGTCAGATTACCCAGGCAAAGGGTTTGACCGATCTTGCCAGGGGTCAAGAGTTTGCGGAACTATCACGGAATGTTAAGATAAGCGGAGAAAAGTGAGGGTGAAATGTGATAGAAAGTTGACGGACCTTGGCTGGTAGATCCTATATGATGGGTTAGCGGAGATAGCGAAGCTGACTTGGGGTTGACTTACGGGAGCTCGATCAGGGATGAACAGGTCGCCAATGACCAATACCAAGCGGGCGGTCATGGTTTAGGATGAAGGTGGGGTAAATGGAGGTCAATGGACCATCGACGATCACGAATAGAGAATCGGAGCCAAAAGGGAAACAAGTCACGGCTGTTTGGCTTCAGCCTGATCTGGAGCTTCGCGGGGAAGAGCCAACTACGCAATGCCCTAAGCCCTGTGTTATATCCGTATGTGGTTAGCGCTATCTGAACAGGAACTAAATGCATCCCGATGCTATTTTACATTCGCATTGGCTCGTTAGGCCGAACGTCTCGTCCGAATACCATTCGGATTGATAATTCCAATCCATGTCATCTACTAATGACTATTTCGAAGGTTTCCTAATTATTTACGGAAGTCGCCGTGAGGAGCTCAGGACTGGTCATACAGCGCAACATTCAGCACATTACATTAGGATCAAATGCAGTAGCAATTGCCGAGAAGACAGCGGCAATTGAATGATTTGCATATATACACTGATGCGAAATTACAGTATACATCCAAAATTAGAGATTTGTATGGATTTATATGTAACCAGGACTTGGGTATAGGTACCTCATGGTATTTCCTTCTACAATAACGAAACTACCTAGGTATGAGGTGTATATATATGTCCAATTGCTCAAAATTATACCCACTGTGATAATTACACCAAACTAAAACGATAAACAATGTAGTTAACTGGTGATTAGCGTATCATACTAAGTGGAATAACCGCAATGTAGAACCACACCTACAGCGTAGGCTATAGACTATCGGTAGGGTCCGCCCGGTGTTCTCTTTTTCCGACGACAAAACGCCCAAGGGAAAAAAAAGGAAAACAATCAAAGTGACCGGAGACAGATTTGCGAATTCATAAATACCCCAGCATTGCTCTCAATAGTTACATCTCGGTATTCTCATCCGAAAGATCAAATAACCATATCTCAATCGGCCTACCATCCGACTAGCCATATCCACCACTCATCGGCGGCAATCCCCGAAAATCACAAGCAAAGTTTCCCTCGGGAACTTCCAGTATCCAATCCCATTCGAATTTACCCCGCGGCTCGCCGCAATCGGAAAGCTGGCTTCCAAATCGACTACGCAGCGTTTGAGCCTGATCTCCAGACACCTGGACCAGCGCCTTCCGTTGCCTGACCTCAATACCCCCTTCTCGACCGAGAGAGACTCGCTTGTACCTGACGACGTCGAATATAAACCCATTGATCGCTCCATTCCCCCTGCCCCTCTCCCCGAACCAACGCCCAACATGTCTTCTCAACCCCCTCACAACACCCTCCTGATCCCAGGACCCATCGAGTTCGACGATGCCGTCCTCCAGTCCATGTCCCATTATGCGTGAGTCACTATACAATCAAAGCTCAATGTCACGCACTAATGTCCCTTTAGTGAGAGCCACGTCGCTCCCGGCTTCGTCAAGGTCTTCGGTGAGACCTTGACTCTCATTCGCAAGCTCTTCCAATCTACCTCCCCAACCGCACAACCTTTCCTTATCGCCGGCAGTGGAACCCTGGGCTGG
The DNA here is from genome assembly GCF_028829465.1 of Penicillium soppii. Classification (NCBI taxonomy): domain Eukaryota; kingdom Fungi; phylum Ascomycota; class Eurotiomycetes; order Eurotiales; family Aspergillaceae; genus Penicillium; species Penicillium soppii. The sequence goes on from NW_026643234.1 coordinate 3,338,774, forward strand.
GATCTCGTCTCTGCCAACCTGATCGAGCGCGGCGAGAACGCTCTCGTCCTCAACACCGGCTACTTCGGCGATTCCTTCGGCCAGTGTCTCGAGACCTACGGCGCCAACGTCACACATCTGAAGACTCCTATCGGTCAGCGCCCCAGCCTGGAACAGATCGAACAAGCCCTCAAGGAGAAGTCATACAAGGTGATCACGCTCACCCACGTTGACACATCAACCGGTGTTTTGTCCGACGTCAAGGGCGTAGCGCAATTGGTGCGCCGCGTCAGCCCCGAGACCCTTGTGATCGTCGACGGTGTCTGCTCCGTCGGATCGGAGGAGATTGCCTTCGACGAGTGGGACCTCGATGCCGTTGTGACCGCCTCCCAGAAGGCCATCGGCTGCCCTCCCGGTCTCAGCATCGTCATGACTTCCGGCCGCGCTATCCAGGCCTCCAAGAACCGCAAGACCCCCGCCGGATCTTACTACGCTTCTATCGCCAACTGGTTGCCCATCATGCAGAACTACGAGAACAACAAGCCCTCTTACTTCGCTACCCCTCCTACCCAGCTCATTCACGCCCTGCACACCACTCTCCTCCAGATCACTGCCGATGTCCCAGGCCGCTTCGCCCAACACGCCCAGGTCTCGGATAAAGTCAAGGCTGCTGTCGCCGAGCTTGGGCTCAAGCAGCTTGCTGCCAATCCTGAGGCCCAGGCTCATGGTATGACTGCCATGTACCTGCCCGATGGTCTGACCCCTCCTGATGTTCTCCCTGGTCTGCTTAAGCGTGGTGTTATCTTTGCAGCTGGCCTGCACAAGGAGATTGCTACTAAGTACATCCGCTTCGGTCACATGGGTGTCAGTATCACTGACCCCAAGCGCAATGATGTTGACAATGCCCTGGCGGCGCTTAAGGAAGCTCTTGCCGAGGCTAAGCAGGCTAAGGGTCTGTAAACTTTGGAATCTGATGTATATAAGACCAATTTGATAGTTCAAAGCAGCTCTGTTGGTTTGGTCTTGAATATAGATACTACAATGAATTATTGACATAGACAATATCCTCTATCGCACCTCGCTTGACTAGCCATCAATAGCCAAAGTATATGCCCCCAACTATGAATTTGTCAGATGCATTGGCGAATTCTGTGAAAGCAAGGGATGAGAACAACCAGTCAACCACATTGTTTCTCAGCCCACATTCTTCAAACCCCAGCAACAGACCTACTGCGAATCACACAAGTTGAGCAAATTAATATGCAGGTACCCGTCCCAAGCATTCACGTTTTAATGAAGTGGAATCCTCCCCATTGGTCGTTTACCCGGACAGACCAAAGCTAGAGAATGTACCCCAGGGCAACCACACTTGATTTGTGGTGTGCATTGACCAGTTGGGTCGGATAGGCCCCCTGACCCTGATGCCTGGCTGATAATTGAGCCTGGTTTCGATGTTTCATATTGAATGAGCAGGATTCAGTATTAAAATATACATGGAGCCTATCCTCGTAGTTCAAGGTCTTGATGAACTAGTACGAATAGAAAATTGCGTACCAATTTGACTTTGTTAAGAGTGGAATGTTGTGTCTTCGACAGATATGTATGCCCACACTGATCTATTCTATATATTGTATTGTATCGCTTGCTCAACTCCGTGCTATTTTTGTCTGTCTTTGTCTGTTCTTCGACTCATACCAAAGACCAAACGAACGATTCAAAATGCATTACTTAAAACCAATGTTTCCTTTTATCTTGGCCGCAGCAACCCTTAGTTCTGCCCAACAAACTGATACCACAACCACCTCCTCGGCAGATAATGCAGTGAATACAAAGTGCGAGGCGGACAAGTAGGTTAATTGCTTCTTCGCTTAGATTGGAAAAGCGATACTAACTTTCCGCTAGCGCTGTAAAGCAATGCGTCCAGTCAATGAAATCAAACCTCGATAAGTGCACATCAGACGACCGGACGTGTCAATGTATCAACAGTGCAAGTGTGGTAGGGTAAGTTTCTTAAAAACACTGTTAATTTATTATGGTTAACTTTGTTAAGCTGCTATAATGACTGCCCAAATGATCCTGCTAGTGCAGGCGCGCAGTCCATACACGAGCGAAATTGCGCGAAGACCAGTAAGGACACGCCGGCATTGACAACATCTATCTCTGTGACGGCATCTACTAGTTCAACCTCTATTTCCGTGGTATCTAGCGAGACTGCGACTGTTAGCCAAGCAGCGACCACGAATGGCAGTTATGATAATGATTCCGATTCTGATGACAATAGCGGATTCAAGGAAGGCCATCCGACCATGTCATTTAGTGGATTGGAATCTAATAATGAATTGAGCGAAAGTGCGAAGGAGGGTGGTGCTTCTAGCTTGGGGTCGTTGAAAGCAAGGAGTTGGATTGGTTTGTTAGGGCTGAGTTTGGGGATTTTTCTTTAATGCCATAGAGTCAATTGAATCTCCGAAGAATAAGGCAGAGGCTCAAGGTAAAATTGTTTGTCTACTTTGTATAATGCTGCAACAATCCAATCTTTACTCAATGTAGTTAGTAGGTGTTTTTGGCATGGCCAATAGACCAATAGACCAGAAGGGGAGAAAAGCGGTGCTTACTGGTGCCAACACACTGAGTGGGGATTAGAAAATCAACTATCTTATTACATACATCTCATGCAAGCACGGCACAAGACAGTGTACTTCAAGACCCCGCCTAGAAAAATTGCGATCCGACCTCGATTTTCGCAACAAAAGTTCGAGACGGGATACCTACATCGTAGGTCGCGGTCACATCAAACCATCTCCGGGAAAGTCTGGTTGGAGACAAGCCTCTCTAATCGAATCCAGTATGGCTGACCCCAATTCGACCGTGTCAGAAGCTTCTAGACCTCGCTCTCAACGGAGATCGTTACTCGACGATAGGCAGAGCGCATCAGGCGAGGATTACTACCATTACCGCCGTGAAGTTCCTCGCGAATTAAACAAAGATTACTACAAGATGGATCCTTATCCTATGACGCCGCGCGCTGCAAGGTTCCAGCAACCAGCCGACGATGTAATTTCATTTTCCAGGCCAATGAACAGTACTGGAGAGGGTCGAGCAAGATTGAGAGCAAGCAAAACTATATCTGACTATGGGGCTTACCCAGAACTCTCGAGCTATGGAAGTTATAATCCTCATGATAATCTCATGTACAATGAACGCCCTTACCTGCCAGTTGGTGCGGGATACGAACCATACTACTGGGTTCCAGCGCCACCGATATATGATCACATTGCACCTGGAGCTAAGACGGAACCAGAGGTGGCTATGAATCAAGTGCAAAGTTACTATAATAGTGGTGAGGATTACGACATTGTCTCAAATGATCCAGAAGACGAAGAATCTGCGGTGCACCATGTGGTTAAACTGAACTTTCCACAATCGACCGATATCAACAACGAAATTACACATCTTTTCAATGCCCGAAAGAGGGCTTTCACAGACCAGCCAACTTTTGGCTATGAAAACAAAATTGAAAAAAAGGAGTACGAAATCGTGCAAACACAACTGCGAATTGCATCGAACGACTTGGATCATGATATTGCGCTCCTTACGTACGAAGACAAGTCTGAAAAAACTGATGCGTCTAGACCCAAGCCTGAGACTCGCTGGATGTATGTGTATCCTTTGTTGAAATTCGCTGCACAGACGTCCCAAGTCTCACAATAACCAGTCACTTCCAAACCGACTCCATGAGCTTAGAGTCATTCAAGGTATGGAGTACTCGGCAAATTTAATTGAAACTTGCTCAAAAGTAGCAGATGGAAGTTCTTAAATCGAATCTCATCCCTGATGATACGACCGCTCTTCTGATGCATTTGTTCAAGCGCTTGCAACAGCACCACGAGGGATCATCCGTCCATGGCAAACATCTCGAGCCCACCGCCTTGGACTTTATTGGAGAAGGCAAAGAAGGCGAGACCAAAAAGTGCTCCGTTGCTTTCATTGCTGTTCCTTACTTAATGCTGGATTCACCTCGCCCTAAGAATGATCCCTTGACATCTCCCTCGGTACATCCGGTGAGAAGCCTATTTCAGTTCCACTACTTATTCGATTCCACCGAGATGCGCGATAAAGACCAAATTGTTCGATCAGCTCTGGAACAAGAAGAAATACTTTATGTCCCGCAGATATGGATGTTATGGATCAATGAAGGTAGATATCCAGCAAAACTGACATGAAGGCCCAAAATTTTAACGTGAAACCCGGCAGACATGATTTTCAGCATGGCTTCAACTGATATACGCAGCTTGGAAAGAGATTACATCGCCTTTGAAAAATTGCCTCACATTGTATCTGTTGCCACACAAACACAGATTCGTGTCATCGACCCTGAAGACAACCAGTATTCCTTGACATTACCTCAGCGCGGAACATGGTTTGTAAGTTTCTTATTGCATCTAAGGATCTGAGGATCTGACATTTTATGAGATTGACAAAGACCACTTTTTCTAGGAATTTATTGGCTTGTTTACTAGGGAGCTTGACTCAACCAGTACAATACGCCAATCCTTTCTCAACGACACTTGGAAAGAGATGTATGAGCTTCGCTTGAATGGAGATGAGCTTGTCTCGGAGACGAATTGGTCCGAAACGCTCAAATCACAGGAGAAGAGCAACACCATCACTATTCGTATTGTGATAAAGCCATCCCAAATATTGAAAGACCACCGAAGCATGCTACAGCATGAGATAACCCTCGACCTTCAAGCACCAGGAGTGGAATTTCCCCTTGATCCAGAAAGCTCGATAAGTTTACCAGATCCATACCGTCATTCTTCCAGATACTCGGAGAGATCGGGGGGCAGCAGGATAGCTGGACGAAGACCACCGCTGAATGATTCTTTACTTCCTGTTCACACCCCCCGCCCGATAGAGAATGGAATTATCTCATACCCTTCGGAAGTGATGCATCCCCCGGAGAGAAGAACAAGCCCACGACGATGGGTACCTGGATACCCTGCACGATCCTCTCGATATGAAGGTTCTGAACCAATACCGCGACTGATTGAGAATGCTTCGTATGGTGGATCATCAATAAACAGGCCATCATACCCTTCGCAAGCATCATATCCTTCACAAGCATCATATCCTTCACAACCGTCATTCCTTTCACAACCATTATACCCTTCACAATCGTCATACACTTCACAAAATCCCAGGACAAGAGAGCCCTCATACCCTGTTAAACTCGCAGACTTTGATACCATGGTACATTCTCAAGGGAGAGTAAGATGGGCTGACCCCGTCGGCAGGCGTCAAGAGAACGGAACTCGTTCAACTTCCACGGACCTTGAGCTACCTAGTGGCTACAGTCGGAGTTTAAAGTCCTCATCTTCTGATCAAAGCTCTACAAAAACTGTGAGACCCGTTTCAGAGAGCAGAGAAGTGCGATATTCGTTTGAGACTGCTCAGCAGATCTCGCTAGATGGGGAGTCTAAAATGCCTGATGAAAGGCTAACTGAAAGGGAAAAGGACACCTCTGCAGTAGACCTAATCGTTGAGACGGCTTCCGACTTCCACAAAGAGCCGATCACATCACCCAGGAAAGAGCCATCTGAGCCTTCTGCATCTCGAACGCATTATCCGTTTTCTGCACCAGCTTCACCTTCATGTGTCAAATCTGCATCCCCAAATGATCATTCGAATGATGATCGGCTGGTTCCTCATCGTGCCACTAAAGCCCTCCAAAGCTATGTTGAGGATGCCAATGATGATGACGACATTTCGTCGATCAACCAAGCTCCTATTGTCAACGAGACTAAGGATCGATCGTTTGCGCCAGATATGGAAATGAATAAACCCACCGATGAAGGTGGGGCAGATTCCATAGCGCTGTTTGGGAGCGATGACGAAAGGCCTAGGAGCAGCTCCAAATCTTCCAATGGATCTAGTCTATCTCCTGCTCCGAGCAGTCTCAATAAAGTCAAAAGTGGTGAATCAAGTGAAGTGAGAAGCGTATCAACGAGTTCTATCTCGAGGTCGGATGTAAATGTTCACAATGAGGTTGACTCTCAAAATCAAGAGCCCGTGGCCCCAGGTGGCATTTCAGTCTACGATTACATGGTTCCACATTTTGCAGACGAGGATATAACACAGATAAATGGCATCTCCGAAGAGATGAATCCCTTCGCTTATCAAGACTACAACGATGCATGGGAATCAGTGGTAAGCATTTAACTCTTGTTCGGTTGGGGCCTCAGAAGCATGGATAACTGATGGATGTTCGTGTCAATCAGGAACGTGTGAAGACCCCTACGATTCGATCCGATATTCCCCCTTTCTGTCCGATCTTCGCTTGGAAGCCCGAGACAGTTGATGGTATCACTCGAACCCCGACAGAAACACACGACTTGGTACCTCAACAATGGAAAGACATGGATCAGGTAATTCATGCGATTTTGCGAGAGCGAGATGCTGATGCAAAAGCCTTCCTTTTTGAAAATGATTTGGAGAACGATCTTGTCTCCGAGCTTGCTGAAAGCTCTAGAAGCGAAGTTTTTGATCAGCTAGGGAGCATTGAAGTCATAATGAGCCAAATGGAGGAGCTGGACATTGAAGAAAATGAGAGATTGAAGTGGGTGTTGAAAAAGGCAGTCATTGCAAGTGCCATTGAGATATTTGATTCATTTCTGCCGTTATATTATCAGAAATTGGATCAGTATTGGGTGACCAGGAAGTTCTGGGGCGCAATTCTGCGAATCGCTGTTAGTGAACAGGTAAGTTGCCACTTGGCACCGCTGGATAGAAAAGCCGGCTACCTTATTCACATTAATACTAGTTTTCAAACTCCTACCTTGAAGATGTAGGGAATGTGTTGTCACATTTTTACAGGTGTATCAGACAGATTCACAACGGAGTGTCGTATGACAAGCGCAAGGAGTCTTCCACATACTATCTTCCAAAAGCTCTTGTCAATGCCTTCAATCCATTGATATTTTACCTATGTGTTTGCAGCCAGCTTGATCGTACAGACTGCCCAGGGTGGCACGCCCTGCGGAGTCGAGCCGTGAGCATAAATGAGTCACTTCTGATCGGCAGACACCAATTGATCTCTATGATTCATGCTGGAGATTATACTGGAGCCAAGGTCTTCCGACGAGTAGACTCACAGGCCATCGTTACCTTTGTGGTTGGTGGAATGATCAAGCCGAGCTCGAGAACCAGCTCGGCGAAAGGCTCAGAGAATGAATTCAATTTGTTGCAGACCTATCGTCAATATCTTTCAGATTTGGTAATGTATCTCCAATATGTTAAAAACTCAATGCTGATTTCAGATTGCTTTAGAGACACGAAGTTCGGCGGGAACCTAGAGCCGAAACGTTTGATCGTATTCAACAGATGAGAGAAGAGCTTTCCATCGTCAACAGTGTCCTCGATCAGCAGATGAAAGTCTTAAAGCAACTGCGGCATGTGTGGACCAGCATCCCAAATCCTGCAAATCAGATCAGCAGTCAGAGTATCTACCAAAGTCGAAGGCAAATCAGACAATTCAAGCGTGACTTAAGCGAGCTTGAAATTTTGGCAGGGAAGACATCAATCCTCGTATGACTTTGATTCTCTGCTTATTCAAGTATATACACACTGACATATACATTCCTAGCTCCGATCATCGATTGAAGTTCGAAAGGAATCCAACAGCCAAGCAATCGTAATATTTACAATCGTGACCGTTATTTTTCTCCCTCTATCCTTCATCACTTCATACTTTGGTATGAACAGCGTTGATATTAGAGATGGCACCTTTGATCAATCTATATTCTGGATTGTTGCCCTTCCAATCACATCTTGCCTTCTCCTTGTGTTGTGGGCCTTGATTGAGCTTAGAAGAAGAATGCGAACCACAGGAAGGAGATTTGGAGGCGGTTTACACACAGCAAGGGGAGTAAAAAGGCTGTGTAAACTGCCGCTGCGAAAGTTTGCATTGTTTTATAATGATATTTTGGATGCGCTGTCTAGAGACCGATCGTCAAAGAGAGAATCCATGCAAACAATTGTATGATACGGATATGGTTAATATAGATTATTGTTCAATTTATAACAAATGTAAACATCCCATCAAAAATCCTAAAAAAAGATCATTTCCAAACAGAAATATTATTTTTAACGAACTCAGCCCAAGTAATAGGCGTGGAGTCGAGAAGATTGAGACTGGGCTCGAGAGGCTCCCCGAGATAGTAGCCTGGATCTTCGACAAACAACTGATTCTCGAGATACTCCTTGGCAACAGCAGGAGGAAAAGAAGCTTCGTACTGCTCAGGAGAAACCTGAATAAACACAGCCTGTTTGCCGGATACCTTGGAAAAGGTTTCCACAATATCCTCAGGAGTGTAATACTTGGCGGCAGCTAGAATCTGCTTGTTGTTCAATTTGTCGCCGTGCTTAAGAGCGGCCTTCACGAAGAGACCTAGTAGTCTGTCTTAGTCATTGTGAAGATAGATGGGGATCCGCAAAGAGATCTTACCGGTATCCTGAACAGCATCAAACAGAGGGAACAGAGCCTGGTTTCCAACAGGGTAGAAGAGTTGGTATGTCCCATCCTCGGCACGGTTGAGCATCTGCGTGAAGTTGCTCATATAATACCCAGGAAGGACAAAGCTACATCCAACCCCCGAAGCCCTAATGTACTTTTCAACATTGGCCTTGCTATCGAAATGCGGAACATGAGTGAGACGGCCCTTGGTCTCTTCGATGACGTGATGGAGTGATGAGAAGATCAAATGGGAAACTCCAACAGCCTTGGAGACATCAGCAACGTTTTTACCCTGGGCATACTCCACGTTGGCATCCATTGTCTCCCAGTAGTTGGTGACAAGGAAAACCGTGTGTGAGCCCTTCAGAGAAACGGTGAGTGACTCGATGGAGCTCAGATCCGCCTAGTTGAATATTAGTGTATATAGATCACCAGTCCTTATACAACCCCAAAGAAGTAGAAAAGGAAAGCAGAAAGGGAAGGTGCAAACCTACCGAGACAACATCGACACCTCGCTTGACCAGATCTTGGGCTGATTTCTTGCTGATGTCGCGAGTGATACCCCGGATCTTGAATTCCCTCGAGAGCTGAGCATCGGCGAGAATCGCATTGATGACGGAGCCTCCCTGGTTGCCGGTGGCACCGAAGATAGTTATCAATTTAGACATGCTGATGGATAACTAGATCAAAGAAGTATTGAGAAGAGGTTGTAAAAGCTATCTTGTCTGTGTTTCGAAAGCATCCAGCAATGCTGAAACCAGGGGCTTTTTATAAGATTCATTTGCATCGAAGGCTCAAGGTGGCCAGAGGCAATGAGCGGTCGCGAAAGAACAGTGTGAATAAGCTCGGCCTCATTTTGTGGTCCGATCGCTGGCTGAACCATATCTATCTCCATCGAAGGGTTCAATTTGAATTCAATTAGTGATGTGAATCGCGTCGGTCTTGTTCGCACCCCGAAAACTGAGGGCTGAATAATGACGTCATACACACAACCTGATACCTCAGGCCACAAGACATTCATGATGCTTACAAACACGGTCACTCGGCCTCGGGGTGGAAGGGGGGTTTGAAATCCTAGGAGTCGGGATTAGGGCCAGCCCCGAAGCCCCATGATGAGAAAAGATTCCCCAGTTAGTGCATACCATATACCATGAGTTTTTGAAGTGCAGCGCTGTTTTCTCAGGTGTAAGTCATCCCTCAACGCGGCTGCTCATGCGGATCCAAGAATGTTATAGACCCAAATTTGTCACCACGTCCCTGAATATGTCCAAAGACGCGACATCAACAGCAGGAAGACTTTCCAGCAAATCATCTGACTGGTCCGCAATCAGAGAATCATCAATTTGCGTTCCATTTGGGTCAATTCGAACAGAAGGTGTCACTTCTGACCCATGCAAGTGATGAGTGCGGGCGGCAGAAGCTCGTTCCATCAGACGTCGAAGTGGCCGCATGAGAAATCCTTCTTTGTGAACACTTGTATCATTCCACCGGTCCCAAATCCGACTCACAGCCACCCACGCGCGATCAGACAGCGATGATTCCGGACGCACGCAGAGTTCCGACAACAAGAAAGCAAACGATTGCCATTGCACGTACCCTTGAAACAGCCATGACCATTTGGTGGTATATTCATTCGTTTCGAGCAGATAAATGAATTCCAGGACCTCGATAGCTGTCAAAATCAGCACTTCGCATCGGTCAGGCCAGACTGAGGGATCAAATCCTACGGCGGTCATCAGGGAGAAATGGGAGACCAGCCATAATTGAGCAAGAGCAATCCGTGCAATCGTCGCTGTTACCCAGTGTATTGGGATGCTGAGATCACAAAATTGGAGATATCGCTGGTCAAGAAGTCGCTTGGAGTTTTCTAGAGCAAGATTGCGATTTTGGAACAAGATGTACAGGCCTTCAACCCCTTGACATGTCATTTGCATCGACTTGCGACGCGAGATCAGGATCTCACAGCGGACCAGGGTGAGCGTCATCTCTGTGAAGCCCGTTCGTTCAATTGGAAAATCAGTCAGGTCAGACGACAAATCGTCATCATTTATGTTCAATGGCAAATGGGTGTCGTAGTCGCCCTCTCGAATCTGAGGGCTCGTTGCTTGGTACTCAGAAGATTGAACATCTAATAGATAGATGTACCACCAGACTCGACGCCGAATCTCTGTTTCATAGGGGCTAAGACTGAAATTGCTCCCGTCGCGGTGCAGTCCTAGCCCAAGGGCGAGCCGCGTAACTACGGCTATCATCGTCCAGACAAAATGAGAGTCTTTCGGGTGACAGGCGCAGGTCAAGAACAATACGGCCGCTTGTAATACAAGCAATTTGTGAGTGTGCAAAAAGCCTGCGCGTGCTAATGCCTGCTCCACCGCAAAACGGTATCGTTTAACCATGACAGCGTGATCTTCTCCTAATCGGGCGAGACATTGTTTTGGCGTCATACTCGATACTGCAGCAAAGTACACCGAGAACATTAATGCCTCAGAGCCCCGATCAAGCTCAGCAGGACTTGTAGATGCAATTTGAATAAGAGCTCTCAAGGCTGACTTGTGAATAATCATAACTATTGGTGCGACGTTTTCTTCAAACACATCCAAAAGTATATGGCTTGTAGTTGAAAGGGGGTGGTAGTCGTGTAGTGAATTAACCAAGGAGTGATAGCCAAATATAAAAGGGCTATGGGTTTCCGAGTACGCTGCAGCCGAACCAGAAGCTAGGGCATCCTCATCTGACGATGATGCCGGTGATGATGGAGATTCAAACACGTCGCGGAGCTCCTTGATCTTTAAAAGCGACGGAGTAAGAATAGGTCAGCAAGCCTTCCCGCATTTGCTTGGGGCTATATAACAGAGAAAGACGAAATTTACCTGATCTCCCAGATCGGTCAGAACCCGGTGATTAACATAGCGACTCGTACCGGTTTTTCTATCAACGACCAGTCGGCCAAACTCTTGTCCCAGTGCATTTTCCGAGGTATTTTCCGTCGCTACCGATGATTTTGAACCCTCGTAAATTTGGTCGCTTCCCTCTTCAGAATCTGCTCCGAGGCTTATAGATGCCTTGGAAAGTGATGTTGAAGCAGAAGTGAGACTGGTCTGCGGGTTTTGGTCGAACGTCGAGTTAGCTTCAGTGTTCGCCACAACATAAGAAGCGCGCTCCGTGCCGAGTCTCTGAACTTCCTGTTCTAAGAGACTCAATCTTAATATTAATTCTGCTTTATTTGTATTTGATTTTGCAGGCTTTTTCCGTGGTTTCCGCCCCGGCGGTGGGAATGTACACTGAAGTCCCAGTCTCACGCAGTTGTCACATGGAGATCGCCTGTTGCATCGAACCTTTCTGCGGTGACAGTCATTGCAGCTGCGATGAACCAAAGCCGATACTCCTTCGCGGAGAGAGTCAGTTGAGGGATTTGGTTGGGACATTAGACATGTGTACAGTAGGAAGTTCGAAGTGTTTGGCCAAAACGAATGTCTGCAATATTTCCCCACATTCTGCATCCAATCGATTGGCGTATGACGTTCAACGCGGTTTCTTTATTAAGATTATCACTTGCATAAATTTCTCTATCTACTCCAATATGTATGCCTGTAGACACTTCGCAAGATTTGTCAAATGCTTTTTTTTCCATTTAATCGATCAATAATCCAAGTAGGCAGGCACAGCGATGAATGTACTATTACGTGGTAACTTGCCTAGAACCAATGAACTCCATCCTCATTCATTTTACCCTGCTGCGCCAACTCCTGCAAGCACTGTACCACCTTTTTGCCTATCTGCTCGCCATATTCAAACCCGATCTTGGGCCTAGGCGCAGTATCCAAGTTTATATCGTGACGTAACCACGGTATGCCGCTTTTCCCAAGACAAGACTTCCGTAGCTGTTCGAAGTCTGTGTCATTATATCCACCTCCCACCACGACTGCTGCGACTTTGCGCTCATACTCTTGAATTCCCGGATCCGCCAATTCCCTGGATGGTGGAAGATCTCCTTGTAGAAGAGGTGGGATGTCTTCAACCCCTGTCTCCACGGATAGAACAATATGAATTACTTTGAGATAACCAATCAGTATACAAAAAGTTTGATATGTCCTATATTGGGCTTACCTTCATATGCTGGTCTGATGGTTTCCTTTACGCCAGTGGCAACAGGAGAAGCTTTGCCGCACAGTATGATGGGGATCTGGTTCATGATGTTGTTTATTGGAATAGACATTACGAAACCCGGTTGTAACTTCAGTGTTGCAATCTTATGAGAATAAAATATACTTGAAAATGAGCTTAACTCCAGGTATTGTTCATTGTTTTAGGTTGAAGCGACAACTGGTGGTCCTTCGCGCTCGGCCTTAATTGCAACGCCGAACCCCGGGGTTTTCGTAAGGATCTAGTCTAAGCACTCCAAGGTTGCCTGCAGCTTTGAAACTAAAACAAACGTAGTAAGCTCTGGGTGCGTGTGCAAGGACTTGGGGCATTGTGGACAAGTCCTGTCCCCAGTCGCCCTTATTATACGCTCCATTATTAATGGATTCATAATTATGCAGACGTGATCATATTGACCAATTGTAGTTACATAAATTCATTTTTCGGGCTAGATCGTTGTTTATCGGGGCTTCGGGCGACCGGGGTTGATCTCAAAGCCGAGCGCCATTGAATGCTTAGTGTACACATCACGATTAGTCATGATTCCAGGATGTATTGGTGTTCGAGCAGGACTATATAAAACTACGTATGTACAATCTTATCCATTTAAATTTGCTTGGTTTGTATCGTGTTTTCATTTTCGCAGTCTAAGAAAGGCAGAAAAACCAAACCCTTTGATTTGATTTTTACACAACATTGTCTCCTTCAATCAACCAGCGCAACAACCATGACCTCACCTTTTGTTGCAGTCGCCGGTGCCACCGGTGGCCTGGGCCAACTGATCGCAATGGCGTTGATCAAACGCGGTGTGGCCGTCAAAGCTCTTGTTCGCCCAAACACCGACCCCTCGCGCACCGAAAAGCTTCGAAGAGCCGGCGCAACCATCGCGCCAGTAGATCTCTCCGCAGTTCCAGCTCTCACCAACGAACTGACCGGAGCAATGTGTGTTGTTTCCTCGCTTCAGGGGTTGAGAGACGTCATCCATACAGCTCAAGGCAATCTCCTTAAGGCGGCTGTAGCCGCCAAGGTTCCCAAATTCATCCCGTCAGACTTCTCGCTCGACTTCACCAAGACAAAGCCGGGGTCTAATCGCAACTTGGATCTACGCCGTGAGTTCCACGCTGAGCTGAAGAAGTCTGGTATTGCATGGACGAGCATTCTCAATGGCGGGTTCTTGGAACTGCTTGTTGGTGACTCGCCGATGGTGAATCACAAGAGTCGTAAGGTTGCGTATATTGGACAGGAGAGTCAGCTGCTTGATTTTACCTCCATGGGAGATACCGCTGCTTACACTGCTGCTGTTGCAGCGGACCCCAAGCCTACGCCCAATTTCCTTCGCATTGCCAGTGCTACTGTTAGTGCAAGGGATATCGCCAATGCTGAGAGTAATGTCGAAGGCGCGCAATACAAGCCTGGCTGGATGGGCCCAGTGTGGTTCATCGAAATCGTCATCCGCGTGATGCGACTTTTCGGTGGTGAGAAGGAGGTTTTCCCTATTTGGCAGGGTATGCAATATATGACCAACATGGCATCTGGGGCCGGCAAACTTAAGCCGCTTGATAATGACCGATACCCCGAGCTGGTTTGGACAACAATGGAGGAGTTCCTCCGGGAGCACAAGAATCATTTATCGAAGAAGTGAACTTCCTGTTGTTTCTATGGCAATCCCTTGTCTATCATACTGTCTTATGTGTATTCACCACATTTGTTAATCTTAATTGAGAGTTTCGTGTGTTCCTTCCTTTTCAAATTGACGGATTTCCAAATTTGTAGAATATACTTGAACTTTATTAGTACTGTTATTCAATTTCCAAGCAATGGCGAATATTTCTTTCTTCACCAACACTCCGAGTATGGTCTCAGATCGACCTTCTGGGTGAAAGAAGTTCTCGGCTGGGTATGCAAAAACCAGTATGATTCCGCGACCTGCATTGAATGCAGCCCCAGTGCTGATGTGGTTGGTTTGTTCCAAAGTTTTAATCGATAACCACCGTCTAAATTCACTATAATTGACGAGGTATAGTAAGAGATTCCATCGGGAAATCGTATGCTATCATGTGCACGAATGCAGCAGAGCTAATATTGGGATAGCCTCTTGCTAATAAGTAGTTCTAGCCCTGGAGACAGTTTAGTTTAGTCTTATCGAGGTGAATATATATATCAAAAATAAGGTTGAGATAGGTATTAGAATAAGCATTGAAAGAGGCATTGTAAGAGACATGACATGAGCAAGTAATTTCCACTGGATAGACCCCCAAAAGTCGTGTTAGCTCACTGCGTTCGCAATAATGATAAGCAAATACAACTTCAAATCTTCCCATTCTTAGCCAAATCCCGCAAAACAGTAATCGTACCCTCCACCGCCATCTTACTCATCCTCTTCTCCTTCTCCAGAAATGCAGCGAGCTCTTCCTTGGAAGCACCAGGGTGTCTCCACTCAAAAGTGTAGGTCATGAAAAGCTCCCCATCGGCGTTTTCACTGACAACATTGGCAATGGTACTACCATCTGGCTGTACAAATACAGCCCTAGAAGGTGCAAATGCCGTGACAGTCTCTTGGACTTTGCGCTGCCCTTCAACGAAGATGACGTCTCGAAGAGTGACTTCGTTCCCCGTGGTGGGGTCAATTGATTCGGAAATCACAGTGGTGGATTGGATCGCATTGGGAACGAAGGTTTCTGCAGATCGGATTTTGAGGCGAAGACCGGCCCAAATTTGGTCTTGCCGGAGCTTCGGGCTTGCGCCGGTGGGGTTGATAGGCGCGGTGAAGGCAACGTTGTTTGCAGGCATGGTTTTGATTTCAATGTTATATTTTGATTTCAAGAGTGGGTTCAATAGTGAAGTGATCGGAGTAAAATGAAATGTAGGGGTTCTTATATTTAGGAGCGTCTGGACGGGAGGTACGTAGTTGTGAGGTCCCGAAGGCCGAAGAGCGAGGTGACAAAGCTCGGCTTTGGCCACAAATCCAAATCTACATGTCTACCTTTCCCGCTGTACCATGGGTGAGCTTCGCCATCAGACCTTAACTTTTATATCGTAAATCGGACTCCGACTACCGCTTTATTTTGTCAGCTTCGGTAATTTTCATAATCAACCTGCAAATACGCGAAAGGGCCTTGCGACCTAAGTATAGAACCATAAGAGAGTAAGTATTTGATTCCATCTAAAGAAGTCGAATTACCAAGTCATACACTATCTATATACACTGCAAATCTACTCTTTCAAAACATGGAACCCATGGCCTTAACAGCCATCATGCAGGCCCAAACTTAAAGAAAGTAGTGATGGTGCTTGAGGAGCTTAGCCTCCCCTACGAAACCAAAGTCCTTGAATTCCCAGAGGTATAAAAGCCCGCCTACGAAAGTGTCAATGCCAAAAAACTGTGAGGAGCAATTCATGTATTCAAGATTGTACTTTCTGAGAATTGAAATGGGTCGGATTGTGAGTGTAATCACTCTTGTGTATTATTTAGATGGGTATCACGGAGATAAATGCAAATCTCTAACATAAATGTCACAAAATGCGGCGAACTGTATTCGGCTGTAAGACCTGTAGGCCATTCGTGTGCTTGATCATTGCTTGAGCCTCTTGCTTTGTCTCTTTGTAGTCACGTCCGCTGTATCTGCTTCGGACTTTCGCTTTTGACTGATTTCGACCGTCGCTGTCTCTTTCTTTGGCGGTTCAAGTGGTTCAATAATTGCTGACTCTTGAGATATGGTCTCCAACCCTTGACCAGCAAAACCCGATAGAGCAATATTTCGAATCACATAAGCAACCTTTTCAATATCAGCAAGCGAGACAGGCTCACGGTTGCTTGCTTGAGCCTTTGTGTCATCGGCATTCAATCTTGCTCTCAGCTTTTGCACAGCATTCCACAGATCACGATACTCATTCACGTTATATTTGGCAATGAGTTCCCCATTAGGCTTCTTATTTGTCGACGGCTTCTCTTCCTCATCTGCAGATTGGCGGAAATCATTTAAAACCAGCCATAGGTACACGTCGTCGCTGTAGAAGGGGACTTGCATATTGGCATCACCGAAGATTGTGCCGATAGATAAAATCAAGGATGCGGTGGCTGGACCAACGCCACGCAGCGGAGATGTGAGAGCGTCCAGGCTGGACTTGGGGAAAGCCTCAGCCGGCGCGGATATGGGATCTGCGTCAGGCAGCACAGCAAATGCAGTAGATGTGGATTGGGTGACGGTCTTGTCAGGATTGCTTTTCACCATTCCCATAAGAGCTGGGCGGAACACCCCGTGTTTCCTGTGATGATTCGTTTAGTGGTGTTCAAAGTATAGAGTGTCAAAGTAATCGCTCACATCTTCCAATCCATGATATCAACAAGCTCCTCCTTGAGCAGGTAGCCCCGATCTGTCTCATTCCCTTCCTTTTCACCAGCGCAAGCTTTGCGTTCTGCGACAATATTTGGCAGAGTCTCATAGCGCCAACGATCAAGTTCAAGGAACTTGTCCGTCTGCTCGCGGATCTGCTTCTCCTCCGAGTCATTAAATTCCGTCTTCGTTATCACGGGCGCGCCTGCCTTTTCCTTCGATCCCTTCGCTGGTTTCGGCTGAAGCTTCAATGTCACTTTACGGCGATGTACTTGCGATACGGTTGCTTCGTAAATGGACAATAGGTGGTGGAATGTTTCAAGGGTGATTCGGTGCGGGCTGAATGATGGCGCGGTTTCGTCCTCCTTTGTTTGAGCTCGGGGTTGGTCAAGGCGCGCCTCGCCTAATGGTTTACTTCCTTTTCTGACCATGGTTGAGACGAGTCACTTGACAATGCGCTTTGGTAGGTTGCTGTAGGCATCGGAATCGTGACATTGTGACAGATGACTGAAGAATGTCATGTGACTATCGGTGAAGTGAGCTTCCATTGTCGAGACCATTTCAGCCCTTATTTATCCGCTAGGCCAAAAAGGCGCAACCTTTTCGGCAAAGCCAAGTAGGGTCAATTATGGGGGTCTCGGCCCCATCTTTCTATTTTGACACTCGCTGTTAAACAGCGCTCCCTCCACTCACTCAATTTCATACCAAGCAAAGCTACATCGTTGTTTTGGGAATTTACCTCAATATTAACCACAATAGGAGCATTGCAAAAGGTTATAGCATTTTCCTGTTGTATGCACAGTTCAAATAAGGAAGATAGCACCTCCTCATAACTATATGGCATGTTTATCAAACGATTTCAACTAGATGTTCGATCTAGACCCAAATTCCCCCTCTTAAGTTCTGAAGAGGTTGCCCGTAACACATTTAGAACGACCATTGTTCATATCATACCGGAGCTAGTGACACGAACGTATAAATCCGGTAGTGTCCATACAAATCCGGACTTGGCAGCCTGTTCCCACTCTATCGGATCGTTTATCATCTCCAGATCATAGAGCCAAATCATTTTGGCAAGGGTGAGGCGAGCCGTTTGAAGGGCCATCAGACGGCCGGGACATGCCCGCGGTCCAGACGAGAAGGCACGGAAAGCACGAAAGTTGTCGGTCGATTGTTTGTCAATCCACCTCTCTGGTCGAAATGACTCGGGATGCTCCCAGTAGAGGGGCGATCGGTGCATTGAGAAATTATCAGCGGAGACCGCAACCTAGATAGAGTTAGTGCTTAGTCCAAAAAGATACCATTTCTAGTTAATGACCTACGCCTTTTGGCACATAGACACCATCAATTGTAGTACCACAAGAGACTCGCTGCATTACTTTACCATTGACAGGCGGCATCAGTCTTAAGCTTTCATTGATGCATGCGTTCAGGTATGGAAGCGAGATAAGCTTTTGATCCGAAATTTCGCCTCGTGTTTGGAAGTTGGACTTGAGCTCTTCCCGAACTGCTCTAAAAGCAGCGGGATCTCGCAGTAGGAAATAGAAGGCATTATTGACTGTGGTTTTTGATGTTTCGTATCCCGCGCCACTATGACTAGATTAGTGGCTCTAGGCCATTTTTGCTTCATGTAGCTGAGGCAACAGTGCTCTTGAAGGGGCACTTACGCTAACATGACAATGTTTGCTTTTACCTCGGAAGGTGTTAATCGCAAATCCGTTATCGTCCCAGAAGTGAGACGGTCCTTGAAGTTGGAATGGGCACTCTCTGCTTCCCAGGTATTATCCCTTGTAGCATCGATGAAATGCGAGGCTTGGAGAAGGGTCATTCCTTTCATACCTGGCCATTCAGCGATACCCGCAATGGCACGTACAATCTTTTGAAACAGAGATCTTCCTAGAATATAAGAGCAACATTCAATGACAATTGACCCCAGTGGCATCATTACTTTCATTTTGTCAAGTTGAACTGTTTTCACATTAGTCTTGATTCCTTTTTATGAGATAGACCCGGAGACATGGATCTGATACCTTTGGCCCTTTCTGGGAGCTCATGCCCAAGTACAACGCCTCCAGCGAGGTCCCAAAGCAATACATCCAAGTAGGAACTGAGATTGAAGGACACTTCCTCGCCGGTCAAGCTAGGTAGATGGATAGGGTGCTTATTGAAGATATCATTGTGAACGCTCTCCTGAGGCCCCCTGACCATCTCGTCGAAAATAGGACGAAGATCTGTTCTAACCTCTTTATGATTTTGTTTATTGAATTGTGATATCATTGGTTGGGTAATTTCCGTCACCAGAGATATAAACAAGCCTTGGAGTGAGCCTGACTTGGTAGTGTTCCTATCGGAAAGAGGCCCGTAAATCGTGTTGAAGGCACTGATTGTTGCAAAGGATATTTCGCTAGGTCCTAACCGTACAATGGAACCTTCAAAGATTAGTACTAAAATACTACTGGTGTGAATTGGACTTTGCACTTACCATGCTTTTTATGAAGCTCTTCGGTACTCTGAGACATGCGTCCCGTCCATAGTTTCCAAATTACCCATAGCTAAGTATGTCTGATCAGAAAGTCGGCAATTCGGTACTGGGTGAATTCTTGAGCTTACCGGTTGGAGAGCGACGAGCTTAGGTCCCGGAATTCGGGAAAGTCGTTGAAAACAGCAACGGTGGACGGCGATGAACACCGCAACGAGGATGCAGCAAATCTAGTAAGATTGGAGACAAGATTAGCTAGGACTGGGCCTTCATATGACCATAAATACAGCAAGAACTTCTCACAACTGTAGACAGCATATCTATTGCACGGCAATGCAGAGTAGACGTGGAATGTTCTACGGTCTTAATAAAGGCGAGCGGAGCGGAAACATCTTGAAACAATTATTGCGCAATATCAAGAGCAGAAAGGATGTCTTGGGCTAAGTAGGAATGTAATATCTTACATGCAGCTGCAGCTGCATAGAACTAGCGATATTTCCTTGGGAAATGAGAGTACGTATGCATTGCATCTAATACAACCAACACCCAGGTTCATCTGCAGATACAATGTCTCTTTGCTTTTTCTATCGTTTCCCACCACAAATAACTCTCCTCTATTATACTCTACGGCTTCCTAAGGCAAAAGGCGAGATAATGAAAATATGTTCAATCATCGGCCACATTCACGGCAAAGTGGCCGCTGCTTATGCAGCCGGTCCTCACCTCAAGATATCAATCGTCAAAGTCATTACACCGTAATAGAGCAACTTTAGATGCTACCAAAATTGCTTACTATCTACTGAGATAAGACACACCTGAAGGTGCCGTTGGTGAATTAATGTTTCTTTTCCGTCATCTCACCCATTTGATGGGATATTTGGGGGATTTTTTATGCCTCTGCAGATAAGCTGAATGCCTTATTCAGAGGGCCAGGTTTGAGATCTGATTGTTAGACTCAAAGTAGAGCTCAAAGCGTGACGAGCTAATGGGGGCTGTGTGTTCTCGCATCCGCTTCAGACGCTGTCTCCATTTGTTATCAATCAAACCGGTACAATGTAGCTTGTAGCTCTGTTTGCTGAAGTATTTGCAAGTTCAGGCAGTAGTGGACATACTTCACGAAGGCCATATGACTCATTTTGGTCATGGTCAGGTTGATCTTGATTGTCGCTTTGGACTTGCAATATCGAACGCTTACAGCGGATATGAATCCACGTGTATTACTCCCGCGAACGACATCAGCTACATATGTAATAAGCACAAAGATGCGCGAATCATCACAATAATCAATCTAGTCTCCCATCTCATGCACTACTTGACCAGTCAAAACGCGGCGGACAGCCCATCATTTCTGATAATCGATTTCCTTTTCTGTCTCCGGTCTTGGTGTTCAAATGGAGCCGAATTTTTTTGTAAGTCGTTCTTTTATGTTCTTTGGTTCTGCAGCTGCAAGCATGTGGGCTAATCGATGTTCAGCCCGGGTGCCTCGGAAGCCCTTTTTGTGGCCAGCTACTCTCTACGTCAAATTTCCAAACCCGAAAATGGCAAAAGAGCAACGTCTGAAAATGCACCTCCACTTGTGATGAAGCTATTATTGACATTGTGTTGCATTTGACAATTTTCCATCTGCTCGTGCTGGTGCCAGATAACAAGAACGTATCTGACTGGTTGGCAAATAAGTTTCAAGGTATAAAGAGATGCCCTGACCTGTTGTCACCCTTAATTAAGCTCATTCAACCACATCCTAGGAGAAGAGGCGCATCAATATTGGATGATGAAGTTTTCACACTCTGATCTTCTAGATCCCCAAGTGGTCGCCCATACTTGCCCTACCCACCTTGCTGTGCGTAAAGGCAAATACGACTTCATCGCAACCAAAGCCACTGAAGAATTCCTTAAGCAATGGGAAGACATAGGTGGAAAATTTGAAGGTGGTTGCTTATCTTCCAATGGTTCAATTATGACTTTCGGGCTACCCGAGTGTAAACCTGAGAGATTGCCTATCTTAACAAAACTGACTGAGTTTCTCTTTGTTGTGGATGGTATGTTCTTCCGCTTCTCCTAATATGTCCAATTGACTGTTCTATGACTAAAACAATGTCCATTAGATGTTTTCTCAAGCAGAAAATTGGAGAAAGTATGTACTTCCATTCTGAGCCTATGATCAATTTCCTTATTTTCCTAGTCTTTTTCGACAAGATCCCCAGAGTCAGAAGCATTTCTGGCTAAGAATTCAGCTATAGCAGCGAGCGACAGTCATCACCTGAAGACAACCGAAAAGCAGCTTTACGCTCAAATGCTTGTCGAACTTATTAGAATTGATCCTACGCGAGGAGCGTTGATCATTGAAGCACTGGACCAATATCGATCATGGATTGGGACACGACGAGCAGATGAAATCCAGTCATGGGATGAATGGTACCAATACAGATGGGAAGACGGCGCCTGCCAGTGAGTTATCGTCCAATCTTGAAGAAAAATGATTACTGAATCTTGAAGTCTTTATCTGGCCATTATCATCTTTGCCTGTGAGCTTAATTTGACTCAGGCTGATCTGAAAACCGTTGAGCATATCACTTGGCCTGGCATGGTTGTTACAGCCCTAAGCAATGATATTTACAGCTTTGATAGAGAGGCTTCACTAGAGCTCCAGACGGGTGGTAACATAAACAACGCTGTTTGGCGATTGATGACTGAGCTTGATGTCACGGCTGGTGAGGCCAAGGATCTGCTTCTGCGTGACAAAATGCGCCCACTCGAAACAGAATTCTTGAACAAAAAGAACACATATCTGGCGGAAAATGAAAACCAGCCATCGGATCTGACCTATTTTGTTGAACTGGTAGAGCTCATGGTATCGGGGAATTGGTACTGGGGGGTTTCAGCTTCTCGATATCTGAACTGGAGAGAGAATGTCTATCGCTTTGGAGACGTGAATGCTGCTGATCTTGAGTTTTATCACATTGATGAGACGAAGGCAAAGTGTTCAGACTACCTCAATCTAGCATCATTGAGAATTGAGGTTTCAAAGAAGACACAGCTACTTATTCTGGACAGCGACGTGTCTAAGAATGACCAAATTGTTCCTGAAAAGCCACTAACAAAAGCCGTGAGTCATTCCTTCGCCAATAACCCTAAGAAAAACCAAAGCTCACTATCTGTGGAAAGATACTTCTCGGACCGATTGAGTATATCCAAGGACTTCCATCTAAGAATGTCCGGGGCATTCTTATTGAAGCGTTGGCGTCTTGGTTCACAATCCCCCAGGGGGTGGTTGACCGCATAGAAAAGATTGTCTCATCTTTACACCATGCATCGCTATTGCTTGACGATATCGAAGATCAATCCCCTCTCCGTCGGGGAAAGCCATCGGCTTATCGCATATTTGGAACATCTCAAACCATCAACTCAGCAAATTACCTTTATGTCACAGCCGTGGAGGAGTTATTACAGTTGCCCGCTGATGATTCTCATCGAGCCTTTCTTGGTACGTTCTCGTAATCAGAGCTGACAAGCCACAGCCTATATACTCACATTTTCACTAGAGGAAATGAACAACCTTCACATCGGACAAAGCTACGATATCCATTGGGCGCGTAGCTACAAATGTCCTTCGATCGCCGAATACATGGAAATGATTCAATATAGTGAGTAAGAGAGAATGGTTTTTAATCGCACACGCTGATGGATATTGAATTAGAAACCGGCGGACTATTCTGTATGCTGGGTCGCTTGATTTATACACAAGCAAAGGAGCCAAGGTATATCCATATATATGATATCTGTCCGTTAAGATTGAGACTATCATTAACTATTAATGTTACAGAAAAATTGGAATTGACGACTTGAACAACTTTTTGATTCTTATGGGACAATATTTCCAAATTCGTGACGACTACATCAATCTTACTTCTAAGGCCGTGTGTGATAGCAGTCCATTTTTTTCGATTGAAAAGCTAACGGGCTTATAGTACAAAGATGAAAAAGGATTTGCAGAAGACCTTGATGAAGGCAAGCTTTCGTTCCCTCTGATACATCTTTTGAATCATTCGCCTGATCGCCTCCTGATTGAAAACATTCTCCACGAACGGTCCAAAGACGGAAGGATGTCGAATGAAGTCAAGGAGCTCATTTTGGAAAAGATGAACCAGGCCAAGAGCCTCGAGTTTACGAAGAAGACTCTCGCGTCTCTAGGGTCTCAGGCAAAGAGCGCCCTGGTCAAGCTCGAGGAACAATCGGGAGCAAGCAATTTTATGATGCAGTATTTGATTGAGCGACTGGGCGTTGCTTGAAACGTTCATTTGCATTATGGCTATGCGTTTTACTTGAAATAATTTCGGGTCTTTTTATAAACCTTATGTCAAACATTAAAATGAACAATTTGAACAACCTTCTGCAAATCTGTTCATTCGTACGGGGTAGAGATCGACGAAATTCAAAACAGGAGGAGACAAGTTGATTACCATGGGCACAAGACATATATCCATCACATACAGTTATATAGTATGTAGTGGAGCAAGTATCACAGACCTTCATTTTCAGACACCTTAATTCGATTTCTACTTCGATCCCTTGATGACCCATAAATCGGAGGAAGATCCGGATGCAATTTCACATCAACAAATGGGGTCATCTCCCAACCATGTATACGATGCCACTGTTTCAAACCAAGCATGACGTCCTCGTCCTGCTTAGGGCATTGATAGAGCTTCCACTTTTCCATATCATCAGAAGTCATCCTCCCCAGATGAAGTGAATAAACAGGAAGTGGTATGTCTTGCTTATGTGCGTGCTTAAAATTGTACGCGTGGTCATTGATTTCGATGATTGCCTGTGAATTGTTGCACTGCGTGTGTATGGCAATTGAGCCTCATCCGATTAGAGCCTAAACTTCAAGGGGCATTGCTGCAAACACACATGAAGTTACGAAGCTCTATCCAATTGTGACTTTTGAATTGATTATACATCAAATACATTAAATAGATCAACCCCTTACCTATGAAATTTAGTTTTCTACCATTTCGCCAATAGTATAGACCTTGGAAAGTAGATGCGCTAGTTCGAAACTGGAGTTCTCCCGTTCATTTTTCTTTTGGCTATGCATGTTGCCTCGGCTTTGCTTGGCCTGATGAGCTAGACGGTGTGTAGATTATATTTGCATGTGGAATACCCTCGATAGGTTGCCTGCCTTGATACTAGGGAGGGTATGAAGGCTCATAGTTATACCTCAAGTCTAGATTATTGATCTACTTTGGCATGCAACTTACATATGTACTTTGTATCAGCTCTGGAGAGAAACCTGTATAGCAAGTATTTTTGAAGTAAAGTCTATGCCAAACCAGTCGCATTTTTTTTTTTCAATCTCATCGCTATGTACATGGCCGTTAAGTCTTCATTAAAAGCAGATATCAAGATACAAGAGAGACGCATGCATCACAAAGAATAATAAAGGTAGGGAAGTCGTATCACATCATCATCTGATCCATAAATCGGCATCGTCAAGATAGCCATATTGGAGTCGATTTTCGACATGATGGACAAAGGAAAAAAGTTGAGATGTGTGGAACATCCAACAAGGGTGAGGGGAGATAAAAGTAGCATCAACGTATCTTGGGGCGTGGGCCCAACTTGACAGTCTCTAAATCAGGGCTTGCGTTCCGCAGCGCGTTTTGCCTGATCCGGGTGGACATAACCAACACGGTCTTCGTCGAAAGGCATGGAGGAGATCTTCTTCGAGCGGGAGCGCTTCAAGGTCTGGACAGGGGGTCCGTGGTTGGGCGCAGGATTCGCGAGAGATGGGCCAGGCTTGGCTTCTGTGGTAGTTGGTGCCGCGGCACGCTCGTCATCTTCGACTTCAATGTGGCGAAACTCTTGCTCCTCTTCGTCTGCGTGCGAAGGCGGGGGAGTGTCGGAATCAGACGCGGCCTCGTAGTCGTCCTCGTCATCACTGACCAAGCTGGGGGCTTGATTGGACTCGATCGCGTGAGGACTGAGGTTGACATGGTCCAGGTCTGAGCGAGACTCCATGGACTGGGCTTGGCCGGCGAGAGTGATGTCCAAGAAGGTCTGGGGTCGCGAAGGGGTGGCTTGGTCCATTGGAACATGGGCGCGTTCGAGGGCCTTTCGGCTCTCGGGCTCGGCGGTTTGTCCAACGGGCATGCGCATTGGCTGGCGACCAGCGCGGGCACCGAGGTCCTGGGTTTGTGTTGGTCGGCTGTCGTCGGAGTCGCAGTCCTCATCAGAGAGGGCGCCAAGATCCACGGGCTGCTGAAATTCCTGCACCAACTTGCTCATGTCGAGACCGGCGCCTCGAGATTTCATGAGGGCAGACAAGTGAGGAGTGGCAGGGGAGGCCAGGAAGCTGGGGTTCGGAGGTAGTCTGACAGGAGCAGCTTGTCGGCGAGTCGGGTCAGTGGCGGGAGGAGTAGCAACAGCGGAGGCGTTAGCCGCGATGGGCTTAGAAGGAGTAACAACGTCTTTAGCGGGTGTTGGGAGAGCTTTTGAAGGGGTAGCAAGGTTCGAGCGAATCAGAGGGTGAACGTATCCCGGAGTCATAGGGTTAGCAGTAGGCTCAGCAGAACCACCGACCACAACTCCCGCGTCGTCCACCTCAACAGATTGACCACACGCCACAGCGGCAGCGTCATGACTAGCAAAGTTGCGGTTGTGCGCAATGCGACAATGATTTATAAAACCTTGAGTACTGGAGAAGTTGTCCCGTCGACAGTCCAGACAAACCAACTTCACCAACACACCATCTGACTTGCGTCGGATGAGCATCGGCCCAGACTTTTCCTTGACCACGGGATACCCAGCCGGGAGCGCAGTATGCTTTGCACCAGTTGAGCCACGCTGAGGGCGCGACTTTCCAGCAAACATACTCAGGTCCCCTGGATTCCCACGCGTCGAGCGACCCTCCGGAAGAGTTCCAGCCAACATCCCAGAGTCCTCGCCATCGAAGCGCGGGTCCTGAATCAACCACCGAGCGTAGTGTCGCGCGTACGGTCCGTCAGTTATTCCCCACGGCGCAGGCGACACTGCCGGACCATTTCCAGGTGCCAACAGTGAGGCGCCAGTGCCGGAGCTCACATCCGCGGACAAGCCGGCGACGTGAGAGCCCGGGTAAGGGATTTCGCCACAGCGTCGCAGCTGTTCCAGAGCGACCTGACACTTGGCGATCTCCTGGTCTATGAGACGGAGTTCATTGTGCTTCAGAAGCACTTCCAAGCTCAGTTGGGCTGAAATCGTTTCCCGAAGTCGGGAGATACTGGGAGCGGCGACGGCGACCTGCGCCGATGGACGCGATGCGACCGGAGAATTTGAGGTCTGTGAAGGAATAGAGTCGGTCGAGATCACTGAGGGTAGACGCGTTGACTCGGTGCACAGTTTTGTCGGGGCGGGTGCATCGGTGGCGGAATCAGAACGTTTGCGCTTCACAGGGATTGACAAGGAGTTCAAGGTGCCTGGTGCTAGCATCTTGACTTCCTCAATCATTTTATTCCCTCCTATTGAAGAAGGCCAAGGAACGAGCCTGAACATGCCATGAGAGTGCATATGGTATTAGGTCGATGGTCCATGCGTTTCAAGATATTACTAAAAAGGAATGGACGTCGACTTGCGACCGATGATTACGGTTTGGCGGGTTAATTGGGGGTGTAAAAATCTATTAATAAGGGCTTGAGTGGTTTTTGAAAAAAGAAAAAGAGAAGAAGGAAAAAAAAAGAAAAAGGTGTACACAAAGAATCCTAAAGATTATTGAAAAAGAAGAAAGGGGAAGAAAGGGGGAAATACCAAGAAACAGAAAAGAGAAACAATGGGAAACACTTCTTCGTTTTGCTGGGATGATCCAAAGTGGAGTAATGTGATGTGATGTGATACTTGTTGATCTGCTACTAATTATACGTTCTGGCTAAGTACCGATTTTCCCCCCTAATCGTAAACTATTGGATCAATCTCTTTACAATTGAACGACACGTCATACACTTTTTGATTATTATTATCATATTCTCACCCTGGGCATATTTGTACCATAGATCATACACAATTGATCTACTATTTTTTATGAGTAAATATTTACATATCATACACTAAAACACTAATTGTTTAGAAAATAAGATCTATTATCAAACGCTGTGCTATTCACGGACAATATCATATTGTTTGTCATTTGTACATGAATGTATTTTTTATTTTTATCTTTCTATTGACATTGATACAATCAGGCTTTAAGGTACAAGTGTCCTATTCGGATGTATGCGGCTACCCTTTACCAAAATCTACCCAACGAAGGCAAACCAGTCTACCGGATCTTATTCGTTAGTCCATCGCCAAGAATCTTAGTCTAGGCCCCTAGGTAAGCCAAATCCAGTTGTGTACGCGATCTATCAAGTGGCGGGAAATATCTAGCAAATCAAAATGACATCTAAGGGGGCGATAAACAGGATTACATAGGATATCCAAGTGAGCTGCTGCGCCTCAACGGGGTATTTATTTGTACAACTAAAACATGATTTGGTCAACTTGTGGCTAATGGAAAGTCGTGGAACGTCGTCGAAACAAATCGGGAAAATCGGACAATGCCGCTTCCCCAGGTTCTCACATGCCGAACTATAAGCCACGGTATTCAACACCTCTTTCGTAGTATTGTCCATTCTACAATATCATATGCTTTCACTCATCTCAGTCTCCAAGGCTACAGCTTCATTTAAGTAATCTCTTGCTCGGACATCCCGATCTATCCCTCGGGGTATTTCCCCCGAAATCAACAGCCTCTGGCATCTCCGAGCAAATTAGCACATGATTAACCTAACCTCCAAGTAGCCTCCCCACTTCCCTCATCCACTCATAACTCCTCGTTAACGTTATCCGCTAACCCGGCTCCATAATCCCTGACTATCCTCACTATCCTGGGGTAACCGACGGACAAATAGGCGAATTAGCGGTTCCTGGCACTCTTGGCTGTGCCGTGCCAATGCCGGCCTGCATATAACGGCTCACCCAAAATGGAGCTCCACCATCTCGATCTAACGCTTCCAAGCATTTGGTCCCGAGATCAACATCTACCATTGTAGTATATCACTCTGGGATATCCGAGTCTCCCACGTTTTCCCACGTTTTCCCACTTCTGCACTCCACATTTGCGGGGATGAGAAGGGTTCATGTCAACTTTGTAGCGATGCACGGGTGGGAAAGCCGGCTCTTCGTCTGAGGTCATGGTCGAGATATTGGAGTATATAAAGGACCGTTGGATGTCGAGAATTGAAGATCCACATTCCATTCCCAATTGCAAATTCCAGCCCGTTGCTCCTCCCTCCATACGCCATGCGTGCCATACTCCCAACCCTGGCTGCTCTCTTCATCCAACAAACAGTAGCTTCACCACACCAGCTAACAGCACCCCACAAAGCCAACACCAATACCAACAAATATGTAAACTGGCGCACCTTCACCGGCCACGGGGTCAACCTAGGAGGCTGGCTCGAACAAGAATCAACAATCGACACGACCTGGTGGGCCACCAACTCCCACGGCGCGAGTGACGAATGGACAATGTGCGTCAACCTCGGCAGCGCCTGCTCCTCTGTCTTCGAAGACCGCTACAAAACCTACATCACCACCGCCGACATCGACACCCTTGCCCAAGCCGGCGTGACAATCCTGCGCATCCCAACAACCTACGCCGCATGGATCAAGCTCCCCGGCTCCCAGCTCTATCACGGCAACCAGCAGAAGTATCTGCGCAAGATCGCCCAGCATGCAATCACAAAATACAACATGCACGTTGTCATCGACATCCACAGTCTGCCCGGCGGCACAAACGGCCTAGACATCGGCGAGGCTGTCGGGCACTGGGGATGGTACGACAATAGCACAGCCCTGGAATGGAGTCTCAAGGCCGTCGATGCGCTCGTGGAGTTTGTTGCCTCGTCGCCCAATCCATGGAGCTACACGATCGAGCCGATCAACGAGCCGGTTGATAATCGGGATTTCTCGACATTCGGCACCCCGGCCGCGCTCTCCGATAAGGGCGCGAAGTGGCTCGTGAAGTACATTCGGGCTGTGCTTGAGCGCGTTGAAAAGGTCGATGCTCGCATTCCTGTTATGTTCCAGGGCAGTTTCAAGCCTGAGACATATTGGAGTGGGTTCTTTGAGAAGGACCGGAATTTGGTTTTCGATGCCCATCATTATTACTTCCAGTATACGAATGCGACGTCGGTGAATCTGCCGACGTTTATTTGTAAGGATGCGGCCGATACCAAGGGGGATGGGAAGTTCCCAGTCTTTGTTGGTGAGTGGGCTATTGAGGCGGGTGGGAATAACACTCTTGCGTTGAGGGGGGAGAATCTCAAGGCCGGTCTCTCGGCCTGGGCTCAGTACACGCAAGGTAGTACATATTGGACGGCCAAGTTCTCCAGCAACGCGACTGTTGCGGGACAGGGAATCAAGCAGAATTATTGGAATTTTGCCGAATTCATTAAGGCTGGGTATCTAGATGGAGATGTCGTGGTCAAGAATTATTGCTGAGAATAACCCACATATGTATCTTTGGTTGTATATATGATGTGATATGAAGATATGAGAGTGAAGTTTTCGCTGGCCAAATGCCAGAACTTGGAGTCCATATTATTTGGGCATTCAGCAAATATAAGATTCAATTCATTCTTTTTTCAGTAATTCACAACCCTGATAAAAAACGCCTATTGCAATGAAAGCAAACGCTCGATTCAATATGAACAGAAAGCAAGCATGACCTCATAAGCACAAAGCAGACCATATACGCCGCAAAATCCATGAAACATGGTAATGACAAGAAAACCAAATAAAGGTAGAACCTCAAAATCGAAACCGGAGTGACCGGACGAGATCAACCCGGAACTCGAGTTTCAGAACCCAGCCAATGGCCAAACTCAGTTCATTGCCCACCCTTAATGCGCAGAATGAAGTTCACCACAACAGCGGCAAGAAGCGCAATGGCAAGGATGGTAGGACCGAATCGGTCGTCGATACCGCTCTGCCCACGGCGGCGAATACTCTGTGCTCGCCAGTGGAATGTAACGAGGGCGTAGATCATGGCGCCCATGGCGATGACGGTGAAGAGGGCGGCGGAGATGCGGCCGATGCGGTCGCCGAAGTTCAGGAGGCCGACGGCCAGACCGCCGAGGATGACAGTGAAATTGAGCCAGGAGAGGAAGGTGCGCTCGTTGGCGAAGAAAACTTTGGGCTCGACGCGAGTGGGGAGCGCAATTCGCTTGCCTGGGCTTGTTAGTCTGGATTGTAATGTGGGTGAGGTTGGGGTTGCTCCGACTCACCCGGAGCGGTTTGGAGGAGAGGTTGGCTCGACATTGTGAGGTCTGGGGAGAATTGGGAGTTACAAGAAGAAGAATCAACAAGAAAAGAAATTTCCGGAATTCAATTCAGGTACTAAGAGAAATAAATCGCCAGAGGGTTTGGAGACAGCTCGTCGCAGATGGGTCTAGCGCGGGTAGCTTTCGACAGCACGTGCGTCTACGATTTGATGAGAGAATCAGGTGACTCCATCTTCTATGGGTCTCTTGTTTAGCGTGTTTGTATTCCCTCGAACAATCATTTATATCTTCCATTGCTTGCTAAATATATTCTTTGCTATATAATGACAATGTCATAACATGATAATTCGATGCTTCGAGCCCTGGAACGAAAGGGTGCAGATGCCATAATATCCCCCGAAGGAAGATTGACAGGTCCACTACTTAGGTAAATCAAGATCACCCCAATAGAGTACTCGGGATATATGTGTGCCATCCACTGTACCATCGCCCTCGGAACCTAGACCCACATAGACTACATGGACCACATCTACAAGGAAAGATTTCAATCCAATCACTTGACATTCCCTACAAAAAAATGCTCACACCGAGTACAATACTGCAAGGTTAAGTGAAAGAGAGGTGAGCATGGGAGAGTTTCATAACTGGCACACAAGATGAAGCGTGAGTAACGTACCAGTCCTAGAATTGGTCGTTCCAAATGACGAAGCCTATCGCCTCACCTAGGCATACAGATTTACCTAGGAAATCTGTTATCCGTGAGAAAGGCATTGATTCCACCG
Source organism: Penicillium soppii (assembly GCF_028829465.1). Lineage (NCBI taxonomy): Eukaryota > Fungi > Ascomycota > Eurotiomycetes > Eurotiales > Aspergillaceae > Penicillium > Penicillium soppii. The sequence goes on from NW_026643234.1 coordinate 3,370,303, forward strand.
ACTAAGACCATGTTCTTCAATGATGCATTAAACAAAAAAAGCTAGAATGACTACCTAAACCAGCAACCAAATACGGATCTATACCGTAGCCTTCTTGGCAGCGCTAGAGTCCCAGTCCTCACGAATCAAATCCGCCGCCTTCTCCGCCACGGCATAGACGCTGCTAACAATATTGCCAGAAACGTTATTTGGGAAAATGGAAGCATCGGCAACGCGCAGACCCTCAACACCCTTGACTCTAAGTCTGCTATCCAGCGCATCGCCCATAGCAACAGAGCCGCAGATGTGATACTCGCCTGCAATGGTGTCGTGCACCGCCTTTCGTCCAGCATCCAGGTCTTGGAGATTCACTGAGGGCTCCGGGAAAGCACGACGAATAATCGATGGCTTTAGATTCTTGTTTTCAGCGACCTGGTCGCTCCATCTAAGGAAGGCGGCGAGAAGAGAGACATCTGAGGCGTGGCCGGCGTAGTTGGGGTCAATAATGGGGGACTTGGTGGGGTCTGGGTTGTGTCAGTTCCAACGAACCTTTCACTAAATGCATCTTGGATTTGACTTACCTGCGCTTTCAATGTGAATTGAACCTCTTGCTACGGGGTACTGCAAACATAAAGCCAAAGTCAATCCAGCAGGCTTGTCCGCAGACGGAGGCGAAATAATTTGGCCTTGGTGCTCCACTCCCTGGGGGTCCATTGTAGCAGGAACGGTGACAAGTTGCATGTTAGCCGAGTGGTCACTTTCGATATGTGCGATAATTTGCGCAAGTTGCTTCTCGTGGAATGCGCTAGTTGGCTTGACATCGCGGATGCTTTGAACAACCTCCGCCAGCTCGGCTTCGGACAGGATCTTCTTTGCAGGGAAGAAACCTTGCATACTAGCAACGCAGCTCAAAGGTCCGCCCTGGGTCTCAGCGTACTGTTTTCCGGCAGCTTCCATTGCCTCGGGAACTTGGGTCAGGGTGTCTAGAGTGACGACACCTGGCTGCACCTCCAGCAAAGACAGGGTGATAGAGTGGTCCTGCACATTTGCGCCAACACCCTTGTTGGCCACCTTGCACTCGACACCTGCAGCTTTCAGGACGTCGGGATCACCAATTCCGGACAACTCCAGAATTTGTGGGGACTTGATTGTTCCACCGCTGACGATAATCTCGCGCCGGGCAGAGACTTGGTACTCGACTCCATCGTGGGTGAGGCTCACGCCTGTTGCTTTATTGCCTTCAAGAACGACTTTGTTGACGAGGGCTTCGCAGAGGACTTTCAGGTTTGGTCGAGTTTGCCGGTTTGCCTCGTAATATCCTCGTGCTGCGTAGCTGCGCTTTCCCTTATTGGGTCCTGTCCGAACGACCGCACCAAGGGTGTGATAGAATCCGATGTGATCTCCGCTCCAGGGGTCGGAGGGTTTATTCTGGATTCCAGTGACTTCTTCGCAGGCTTTGATAACGTCGTTTTCAATTGGCATGAAGGTATCGTTGAAACTTGTGCGGACTGGCCCACTTGTTCCGTGGAAGTGGCCTAGCAATGGCATTGTGGAGCGATCGTTGATTGTTTCGTCGATCGGCTCGAGGGTCTACATTGTATTGTCACCAATTGAATCCAGAGGAAAACTTTTTGTTCAGAATGGGGTTGACGATATGTACCTGGTGCTTCCGCATATAAAGCTGCATATTCTCCGCCGACCAGCCTTCATCTTCGGCCAGTTCCGCCCAGTCATCGTAATCCTGCAACGATCCTCGCACGTACATCATATAGTTGATGCCGCTCGATCCACCGAGCAGCTTTCCTCGCGGAATATGATGTTTTTTCCCATGGTTACCTTCCTAAAAACACGAGAACGGTCAATAAACGCTATTGACTCTATGAACACAGTACAATATACCTGAGGAGTTGTATACAAACACCAATCATAATCGGGATTCTCAAACATCTGGCTAAATGCCGCAGGTGTATCGACTAATGGATCTCCAATGCGATACTTTCCCGCTTCAATGACACCGACAGTCACATCAGGGTTCTCGCTAAGCCGCGAAGCAACGACGAGTCCGGCAGTGCCACCACCGCAGATGACATAGTCGAATGTCGTACGGGTGAACTCCTCAACGGAGCAGGTTGGTTGAGCCATTATTCTTTGTCTTGGGATATCTTGAAGACGACGAAAAAACGGAAAAGGGAATGAGGGGTAGCCTGGTTAAATCAATTCGGCTGAAGTGCCATGACTATTTATTCAAGTAACCATATTATCGTACATGGGACTAGGCCGTAAGCTCTGGGTGAGGGGGCGAAAGAGGATCTTCTTTTAGGGAAATGCTGGGAGGCCAAATTGTTGGTGAGCTTGGCCTGCAGTAATGGCAAAGCTAGGGGTCTCATCATCCTTAGCGGGGTCTCTGGTTGGTCTGATAGTTATAGTGGACATCATCGCTGATCAATGAGGCTTAGGTTTTTGAATATCCCTCCCTCCCCCCGCAGACCCCGGGGCAATTCATTTTTGAGAAAACATGTTCAAGTCAAGAGTTTGCGGGGAAAAACTCTATATTTGAATCTATTTCACAATGTCAATAATCGACTAAACATACTCGCATCACTGTCCAAATCCACATACAGCGGCGCACCATCCAAAATGTATAAAAGCACAGAAAACTTCCTTTTCTGCGGGATAAGCGTAAGGCATGAAACCCCACTACACCCCTCTGGATTAAATTGCACAACATATCAGCGCCCCATTGCTTACGTTGACCCGCCCCTTCTGTACCTCCACGTCGGTCACATGAAATTCGATAGCGAAGCACTCATCGCCAGATTAAGGCACATTAAGCCGAACCGCTAGCAAATCAAAACATTGCTCTGCGGATTGCGTCGACTTCGGTACGTTGCCAAGAGCACCTTGATTAGCATGGCCCGGTGGGTTGAGACTTGTTTTGGCGCCTAGTTCTGTTGTTGCGGATAAGTAAAACCTTCGCCACGACGCATTCTCAGCCCGATACCCAAGCCTCAAGAAGACGCGCGCCTTTGCTTGTTTAGCGTGCTTGTGTATGCGATCCATCACTTCATTTGTTGGGTATAAGGTATGTCTCAGCTAAAGGGAAAAGGGCATGGCGCATCAGCTGCTAGATACTGCCGCAGGATGTCATTCCGCGTTCCAGCATTGCCAGTAAAAGAACAAGGTATATCTGTAAATCGCTTCAAAAATGCTATATGTACAATGTATTAGTCCAACCAAGTAGAAGCGCATGAACGTTTGCGGCGTTTCTCCCGATATTGACGGCGATCTCGTCACAGCGACATTTTGCGCTGTACCCACGAAAGGGCACTACCCCACCTGGGATCTCCGGGTCTCAGGGCATCGAGCAACTCAGTAACCAAAGCTTTCCCCGAGTTCCGCGCCCACCACCGCTGTCCGTCGAGCTCCGTCAACAACACACCCCAATACATAAGAATCAACAATGAAAACGGCTGCCGACACCTCAAGCTATCAACAAAATCCTTTTCAACACGTGCAAGCCAAGCAAGCACGGGCGCAGGATCGGCAGAACGCGCAAATTTCGCATAACAATGCCGTAAATGTGAAATGACCTCTTTATTGATTCGATGCTGCTCGGAATAAATTCCAATCATCACCTCATCGTTCAACGCCGACAGATTCGCCAGGGCGGCCTCGGTATCTGCGTCGAGTTCCTCGGGTGTTTTTTTCCAGAACTCGCCTTGTGAAAACAGCTCCAGGTTGATCCAGGATTGGCTGACTTGTAGGATCTTCCTGACGCCCTGCAGTAGCTCGAATAGGACCACAATGTTCTCTGTGATGCTAGTGCCTTCGTCTTTTGTGACTGTTAGTCGTGGTGACGCGATACTGATCGCGATCATCACGATGGAATGCGCGAAGACTGCATCGCAGTTCCGCGGTGTGATGCTGTCAATCGCGTTGCGAAAGGGCGTTAGGCTGCGATTGTAGTACTGTAGTCCTGTGTCGAGGTAGAGCAATGCTTCCGCTGGCTCCGCTGATGTAGCAATGTGCATTGAGGCCAGGGCCAAAATGCCGTTCATAAGATAATTATGTTTGAGAGCCAGTCGAGGGATAGTGATTTGCCAAATTTGGGTCTCTGATTCGCTGACGCACAAAGTTTGAAATGTCTCTGTGGAAAATTTATGCATCAATTCTAAATTGTCGATCCCGAATGTGTTTGTTTGTCCGGCAACTGGAGAACGGCCATCCAGCGACCGGGCGTCATTTGAACTGGGTGGGGTGCGAGTTGTAGTTCGACGGGCGGCAGCGACTTTCAAGTAAGTGCACTCCAATTCGCGATTTGTGCAATTCGAGCATGGTGGACCCTGCTCATCGCACTTGACCCGCCTAGTTCTGCATTGATCGCACCCATTGCGAGATTTGGTGTGCGCTCGAAGGGGGGGCATGTTCAAAGTTAAATAACATGCCGATATCCAATCAGGGAGAATGGGGATAAATGGGGAGAAACGGTTTCATGAGAGATTATCCGAGATACTGAGAGTGGTATCATGTGACTCGACTCGGTCTAGAACAAGTATACGTGTTGGATTGAGGGAGAGGATAAGAGTATCACAATTTTTAGATAGAATGCATGGATAGGTTTATAGAAACTTATTTTGAATTTGTATTTAGTTTTGGAAATATTGATCAGGTTGACGATATCATAGTTATTGCATTATTTTCGTATTTCATATTGCAATGATATACATAAAAATATATAGAAGTGGCAACCATGGCCAACACATAATTAAGAAATAAAGTTAAATCAGAGTATTAAATCACTCGCAAAACGAGACTTGAAACTTCCACAATCTAAGTCACACTTAGATAAGTGCAGCGGCGACAACAAGTCCTGCACCAACAACACCAGCAATATTACCAGACATCATGTGGGCAGCGCCAGTGTACACGGGGGAAGAAGCGGAGGCGGTAGCGGAAGTGCTGCTCCAGGAACCAGACATGGTGGAAGAAGGAGTAGGCATGGACATACTGCTCTTGCCATTGCCCATACCCATCGCAGCCATACCGCTAGGAGTACCAATAGCACCCTTCTTGCCAACCTATTAAATCAAGCAACATCAGTCCTGCGAAACAAGGGACCGGGCGCCCCAATAGAAAATGTGAACAGCAAAAGGTAATTCTAATTTACCTCGACGATAGCGGGTCCCGCGACAATGTTGTCATCAGTCGCCTGCTTGTTGCCCTTGGTCAGGACGAAGTAGCTCTGTCCGGCAACGCCCTTGGGGACGGTGACAGTGAACTTGCCATCACCCATGGACTCAATGGAGGCCCAAATGGGACCAGTGACGGTGATGAAGGCGGCGCTGATGTCAGTAGCTGAGGTGTCGAAACCCTCGCCGGCAGTGACGGCGACCTTATCACCGACCATCACGGCAGCCATTGAGCTCATAGTGAGCGAGGGGAAGGCCTTGACGGGGAGAGCGCCATTGCTAGAGGGACATGAGGCGATGAAGGGAGAGGCAACAGTGTAAACCTCATTGAAGTCGAGAGGGTTCTCGAAGGCCTGGGCAAAGGGGACTTCACCGAGGGCGGCGCGCAGGTAGGCGCTATGGCGAGCCTCGACGGTGAGAATGCTACCAGCGGCGGTGAGGTAGGCATCGTTCATGATGGAGGCGGCGGCACCGAGGTAGGCGCTGGCACCGACACCTGGAATTGTTGTTATTAACCGGGGCTATTGTGATTCTTGGATATTTACTTACCCTCAAGAACACTGGCGAGGGCCAGGAAGCTGCTGACATCGGTGGATGGGAAGCTGTAGGTGCAGGCGGCAACGGGGGAGGCACCGGCAGCTATAGAAATGTCAGTTTTCCTCAGTATGTGTTATTGGGAGTGGGGACATACCCTTCAAAGCAGAGGTCAGGAATGACACGTGCTCGGTCTCATCAGAAGCAACCTCCTGGAGGTTGGCATAGAAGGGGTCCTTGAAGCCGGCCTTGACGAAGTCTGCCTGGGTGTAGTTCTTGAGACCCTCCTGGTAGAAGGCAGCCTCGAGGTGCTCAAGGGTTAGAGCATAGTTGAGGACATCGGCTAGCAAGATGGAAATGTTAGTTGTTGATCACTAGGCTTTTGATTGGGGAGACATGCCGTCAGTGATGGCACGCTTGGAAACGGGGCCGGCGTTGGCAAGACCGATGGCAGCACCGGTGAGAGCGATGTTGGTGAACTTCATTGTGCTGGATTGTGGGCTTGAATTTTCTCTTAGATTTGATGTATGGCTCTGAATGAAGGATAATCAGGCCACTTCTGGGGCGAGCGAGAGATCTTTTATAGCTGTCATGCCGGCAATTTGAGAATCCGAGGAATGGATACATGGGATACTTTCTGGCGTTGACATGGCTAGGCCATGCGAGACTAGCTGTTTCCTTCCTTGATTTGAAACTCTCTTTTTGATATCCAATGTATGACAGAAGAGAAGATGAAGATCGGCACGATGGAGGTTCCAGATCGAGGCGGAAAATAGATGGGACATTCGGAGGGAGATGACGATATTTCCGAGAGGAACCAGTGGAACTACTAGTGTCCACGATAATTGAGCTGCAGGGACCAATTTGTGGATCGGTCCGGGGTAGGTAGAGACCCGTGTGTTAGTTTCCTTGGTTCAAAGTGGTGGGCGAACGGGTCTCAGCGGAGTGCTTAAGCTTCTCGGTCATATTAGCTGCAGAATGAGGCTTGGGATTGATAAGCGAGAGCGAGATTGAGACACCACTGTACAAGGGGACTTGGGGGAACGAAAACGGCACCGGGAGCGAAAGCGGGAGCGAGACCGAGATATCTCACCCAAACTTGTCTGCCAACAATTGAGCATCAATCTTGTTTGGTTTGATTTGAAATACTCGTAATCTTCCATAGTTGAGAGATTTTTTTGAACCATTCTCCTCAATTTAGATATAACGCTTCCGCAATTCCAACCTTGAAGTCCGCCAGTACCTGTTGACCAAGTACTATTGTTTCCACTTGGGTAGTCCTGGCAACTGAGGATAAAGATTATATTCCTTCGATATTCAGAATCCCTATCAGAAATTGTAAAATCTTATTTCGTGTCTCCCCTTCGCTTTTCCTTGTGGTTGCGCTATCTTAAGGACTATAAGGATTGTCTTGAGCGAATGAAACAGACCATCCCATCCAAAATAACCGTGCGAGCACACACATTCATCAGATATCTTGGTCAACTGGAAAATTAGCGAATTGTCTTGTTTGGTTAAGCCCTGTATGCCATTTGTTGTAAGTAGTAGAGGGGACTGGTAAGCTCAAACCTAGGAAAAGATTCAGTGTTCTAAGACTCAAGCGAACTGGACATGGAAATCTAATCGGTTCAAACTGATTTTGCGAGATGAAATATTCCAAGGATTGACATGACAGATGTAACAGTTCGTATGTTTGCACATTTTATTTTACAGAAAATGATATTCTTTAAGGTTGTCGGACCTGACGCAGGTACGAAATATATTAGCGAAATCTAAAAATATTATGCAAATTTTGGCTTCACAATAAGCGTATAGGTGCGATCAACATATTCTATCCTTTAGTATGTGTGCTTGAACCCAGGCAGATTAGCGATAACCAAGTCACCACGATCAACCCGTCTGTTGAGAAAGTGGAAGCGAATCGACATTAATCCAACCAGAACAATACTTAGTGCCGTAGCTATAATGCAGGTGATAATACCAGGACGATATGTAGGTGCATCTTGCGATCGAAAAACCAGGGATCCTGTCATTCCACCAGACGCACCTAGTCCGACGAAGATTGCACTAGAGATAGCCCGTTTCCACTGGCCACGGATGTTGTTTGCCTTGATCCAAGTCAGATATAAAATGGAAGCTATCTCTGGAGACCTGACGAACCTGATATGCCATGGCAGCAGGAATATTGGAGTTTGCTCCCATTGTGGTTAGAAAGCAGCCTATCAGGCGCGGGGCATTATTGGCGGTAAACCCCTGTTCATTGTTAATACGAGTAAATTCAATGGATAAAACTATAATCATGATCCTTACCATCAAAGCAAGTCCGATGAGGGTGAGCATTGCATTGAAAACAACAATCGGCCCACGGATATGATACCGATCACCAATCCACGATGTTGCGTACATCACAATTCCAGCAGCTGCATATGGTGGCGCAAATAAACACAACGAAGCACCCAATGAAAATCCCATCCCTTGCCGGAGAATAATGGGCAAAAAATATGACAAGGCATATGCAGTCGTGGTTTGCGCATAATAGATCAGACCAAATATCCAGATATTAAGGTCCAATCCCGCGGCCAAATATTTATTCAAGCTGAAAGGCTCCACAACAACATCGGCTCGGTCTTTGGTAATGCGGCGCATGATGAAGTCATACTCGCTGTTGGACAAGAACTTTCGCTTGCTATCTTTCATGCGATCGGGAAAGTCGATCAAAACAAACCAGCTTATTGAGGCTACAATGCATGTTATTAGGCCTTGGATTACGAAGATCCATCGCCAAGCCGTAAGGCCACCTAGCCCATGCTGTCCAAGTTTTAGCATTATGTTCGAACAGAATGGCTCATAACATACCATGAAGGTCAGCCCGTAAGATAGAATTCCCGTGAAAGCAGACGCGACACAACCAAGGAGATAAAACACAGCATAGCGTTTCTGGATATCATATCGTGTGTACCATGTTGATATCAGATAGACGGACGCAGGAAAGAAGCCTGCTTCGAGTGCACCGATGATGATACGTATGCCGACCATTTGTGTCCACTTTTGGATAAAACCTGCGGATAACTGGTCAACGAGTCAGCGAGCGTCAGAAATTAAGGTTTTGGAACATCACACCATGACGGCGCCCCAAATGAAGCAGACACTAGAAAGATAGTTGACGGGTCCGATCTTCCGAACTAGCACCGGACCGAACAATTGCAGACAAATATAAGGGGGAAAGAAGGCGACAGCGATAGAACTCTAGTATTGAAGTTAGAAATGTTTCACCTGGATGGCTAGAATACCCACATATTGCGTGCCTACGAGATGGAGTTCCTTTTCCATCCCGGCAATGGAAGCAGTTCCAAGGTTACCCCGATCGATCAACGACACAGTATGAAGGAACCCAAGCATGAGAATCAACCGCATATCGACGCGGTGAATAATCTTGCGCTGTTCCTTATATTTATATACTGGATCATCGTCAATGTTGCCAGACATAGGGCTTTGAGATTCAACAGGATCCAGATGAGTTTTGAATGCATCTTTTTCAATTGCATCCGATGCCATCTTGAGTGGGCTGGTATTTGAATTAGATTTTTGATTCCAGGGACATTGAAGGCTGTATAAATGAATCTGTCAGTGACTTCGTATAATGCCCGTGTTCAGTGACGAAATACATGATCGTTATGTTGCAATATGCTTTTTGTAGTGCTAACATGAGGCCTCGTGTTAGTTCGTTTGAAAGTTTGTGGGGAAATCTATAAGCTGAAGAGCTGGGCCTTGATTATTCGTTTTCTGATTGGACAGAGTAGGAAATGGGGTTTAAAGTGGATTTATAGGCCGTCGGCTCATCGGCGTTAGGCAATTATCATTATGTTGAATCACTTCCTATCGCCGATATATCGTATTTTGCCCCCGGCTTATTTTGCCCCCGGCTGGAGTCTAAGCTGTGGCTATGAAGTGTCCCCTGCTGGAAGGATGCTCATCAAAATACTGTGATCGCGCGATTATGGGCCTGATGATGCTTGGGCCTTATCCGGTTTCATCGCCCTTAACGCAAATTTTGTAAGGTACTACACATGTACATACAACACTCGGGTCATATCTTCTCGATCCTAAAGCCGAAAGCCGACGGCATCCAGTATGATCGTCGATAGCTTTTCGACTACGCAATCGGAAAGATGCAAGGTATATAATACACACTCACCGAGCGATTTCATTTTACATTGGCAACTAATTAAACACTATAAGGTCCCCGAACAGGATTGCCAAAGCCTCGCGTCTAACACATCAACTATCGAAGATGACAGCCCGCCAACACTCAAATGGGTCCCTGGACCAATTTGACCCGGTCCTGGTTACTCCAGTAATTGGTAATGAATTTAAAAAAGACACTGTCAATATTGTCGACGACATCCTGAACGCCCCAAACGCAGACGAGCGCATCCGCGATCTGGCAATCATGAGTATGATATCCGACCCGAACCAAAAAACCAAGCATCTTACAAGTTTACAGTCGCTGAGAGGGGCGTCGTCTTCTTTCGCGCCCAACACAACCTAACGAACGATCTCCAAAAATCCCTCATCCTCCGCATGGGCGAATTGACCGGCCGACCCACCTCCCACAGTCTACACATCCACCCGATAACTAACAACGCACGGGAATTTGGCGACCCAGACCCAGAAATTAGTACCATCAGCTCAGAGGGTCGGAAAAAGCTCTACAAGGGATCTAGCTATACCACCATGGCGGCTGTTTGGCACAGCGATATCTCGTTTGAGAAGGCACCCGCGGATTTTTCCTCGTTGAGATTGACGCAGCTTCCTACTACTGGTGGTGATACGCTGTGGGCCTCTGGATATGAGATCTATGACCGGATCAGTGTGCCCTATCGCAAGTTTCTAGAGACGCTTACTGCTACGCATGACGGTGAAGGGTTCAGAAAGATGGCAGCCAGTGGGAAATTCAAAATGTTTGAAGGGGAGAGAGGCGCGCCTGTGAATGTGGGAGGTGATTTGTTTGCTGATCATCCGGTTTGTTTTGGTCTTTGGGATTTGAGTTATGCATGTTGACTGAAATGGACAGATTGTTCGAACAAACCCCATTACGGGATGGAAGTCAATTTTCCCTATTGGTGGGTTGAGGTGAAGTCTCTAGCTGACCTAGTATACTGACACCTTGGTCTAGGCGCCTTCCCATCACAAATCAATGGGTTAAATCGAAAGGAGAGTGCTAGTATGCTGCAGTGGTTCCATGATCTCATTACGCATGGGCATGATCTCCAGGTGCGATTCAAGTGGAACGATCCCAATGATATCGGTAAGTTGCGGGGGATGTCAAGTCCATGTTGAGGAGACATGTTTCGCTAACACTTTCTAGCAATTTGGGACAACAGAAGTGTCTTCCATACTGCTACAGGTGATCACGAAGGGTTTGGGCAGCGAAGTGGTAACCGGGTTGTGGGTGTTGGTGAAGTCCCGTATTTCGATCCGGAAAGCAAGTCTCGCCGTGAGGACTTGGGTATTGTTGATGATCTTGCGCCTTGTCACTTGTAGTTCTTTTGCTGGTTAGCCTTATGGGCACCCCCAATTTCAATCTATGTTCATCTATATAACAATGAATGCAGTGTTGCTGTGAATTCTCAGCCGCATGATCTACCAGTGGTACTATTTGACTTTTGGTAATCCGACTTCGATAGTCGTTGTCATTAGACTGTTCATATTTCATACCTTCCAATTACAACCATCTAACATGGGCATATTAAAACCATCCGCTTCCCAAAATTCCTCACTCAACCAATCATGCAATGAGCTTGCTTCGACAGCACCCCCAGATCCTCCTTCAAAAATCGAAGGATGGTCCGGCAAATTCGGAATTATGTCAGAGCTCTGGGAATTGAATGAACCAAGTGCAAGTGGTTGAGCAATATTCGGTGGAAGTGATTGCGGATCGAACGTGTGCATAGGATCGAGCGAAAATTGCGTTAGCGGTTGTTGTTGTTGTTGCTGGAAACATATTGGATCCGCATTCGCGGGCAGAGATAGCTCATTTTCCAAGGCACAGGCAGATGAATTTTCAACAAATTCCATGACGCGGTTGATAATAGTCTCCAATTTGTCACGGTATGGTTTCAATCGAGGATTGCGTTCCGCCATGACAAACAAGGCAGAAGAGCAGGCTCGGAGGTCGTTTGATACAGCCGGCGTCCAAAGTGCTGGCGAACGGAAGAGGCAGAAACTGATTTTTTTAGCATCAAATGCAACAGTGTTCGAGTGAATCACTAACCACATAGTCAAGCCAGCCATGAAAACCGAGTTGACCAATAAGAACGAGTATCCTGATGAGTCTCTCTGTCGTAAACGCTTGAAGAACTGGCACATCTGCCCGGACGCCGAAAGGCAGATACCAATCAACCTGTCATGCGAATGGAGAATATTCAAAAATGGCTGTAATAAGCCCCGGATCGCATTGTTCCAATGCATATAGACAAAATCTCCGTCACTAAGATCCAGAAAGGACAGTGATTGTTTAAATTCTTGCAAAGAATCCATCAATGGTGGTATTTCTGAGACCAACTCGGGGAGGCTTTTATCGACTCGGAAGACGCGTGCATGAATCCGAGAGACGATCCGTTGCAATTTTATAGAAGCGATGAAGCGGCCCAGCGTCGACTTGTGTGTTTCCGTTGGAGGGGTTGGCGGGCTTTCAATTGTCCTTTTATGGCAATGATATTCAAACGATTCAGTCATGTTTAATGGCAATTTTGCATCAATGTCTTCTTCCGCAATACTGAATGGCCGACCGTGAGACCATGCTGTGTATCGTTCGATGATGTAGACGCTCCAGAAAAGACGGCGGCACAATTGGCCCTCCTGGGGTTCCATCTTTTGATATCCTGCTTCCCGGTGGAGTCCAAGATCTACGCACATTCGCATCGCTAGGCCAATCATGTACCAAACATTAGGACTTGAAGATGAGCGAGTGTGATATAGCACGAGCAACATCATTGCTTCTATACTTGAAGTCGACAAAGATTCTCTTAGTGTTGTGTCGAATTGTAATGCTGTGGCAAGAAAATTATTTGGAGGGGTTGAATCATAGATCTCGGTCATTTGGAGAAAAGCTGCTCCGATGGCGTAGACCATGAATATTTTGAACCGTCCAAATTGGTCTAGTGGTGTAGGACCAACTGGTTGGTTCCTGTTTGCATGCAAATGAAGGATGTCCGAACGATCCAGGAATGGGAGGCGAATATGCTGGTTCTTGAAGTAAGCATGGAGGATCTGAGAGCCAATGGTATCATCCGGTGGCGAGACTTTAGTCTGGCCTTGATCCTGCGTCATGGACTCGGACTGGTTGCTGGCATTTATAGGAAGCAGCTTTGATTTCACTGAGTTGTGAATCATGCAACTCAGACTTTCTGCAATTGATATACCCGAAGACGGGCCCAGATAAAGAGGTTGCTCGCTCTCCCGACCTAGCGTTAAGAACCAACCAACACCGCGCGGCTGGCTTTTGCTGTCAAAGCGAGGAGAAGTAGCATTTGATCCTACCCCATCTAGGGCATCGGATAGCTGTGCTTCCAGGACCTCTATTCGATGCGCCAATGCTCCCTTTGACATGCCGTGATGCCACGACGGGGAACTGTTCGCTCGTGAACAGGGCTGATTAGCGGCCTCACAGTTCGCGCAAGTTGGCTGTCCGACACATCGCTTCTTGCGCCTGTGACAACGGCGACATGATTTTGGAATTCGCTTTCTTATTCTTTCTGATTCCATGACACGAAATTGCAAACAGAACTTCCCGTCCAAAGCTTCTTCGCACTTTCATGTTATTATTTATGGCGTCAGCGAAACCGAAAAGCACGCCATTGGTTGACTTTCATAGTGGATTTATATGCAGATTGACCATTTATCTAGGTACCTATGTCGGTTCTAGATGGCATAGCATACATATATGGAAATCTATGCAAAGTATTGAAGTGATTAGAAAGATCATAGTTAGTAAGCGACTGTTGTTTGCGTGCGAAATATTCTGGTAAATGTTCCCATTTTATGAAGAATACCTGGTGCGATGTTTAATTATACACAAAGGGGATATGAATAATTTGTTTTGCAGAATAGTTGGCGACAGTCTGAACAATGTATTGAGAATGCTGACTGACCCCTATGGGTAGTGGCAACCTTGGAAGATGGGAATCATCGACAAGGATTGCCGAGATCCACACTGCATAAGAGCTAGTCCTAATGTGAACATCTAATGTATCAGCCTCATTTCTTTCAGATTTGTCTTGAACAGACGTAGAAAAGAACCAGAATATTCCCAGCTGAATTCGAGTCTTTAAGGAATGATAGATCCATGGAAGAAACATATAGATTTAAGTAGGCTCAAATCTATGTCTAAAGTATCTAGAGATGAATCCATGACACGAAAGAGTCTGTATAATTGTCAATATAACAAAAAAGGTAGAGACGATTGAACTATTGAATTAATCTCCATGTCGGATGTTGGGGGGGGGGGAGGAAAGGTGACAAATGAAGACATAATACTCGGTAAGTCATTCCATCCTATAAGCTCACTCTATTTGGTAAATTCGACACAAGAAAATTGAATCGAGCATTCTAGGCCTTTGAAGACATCAAGACTTTTGAACCAGAAAAGAAATAATTAAACGAAATTGTTGGCATCGGCTTCAAAGACCACCGTAAGTCTCTGATCTGCCAATCATCGGGTAGACCCGCTTTCCCCCCAAAAATCTCCATTAGCTTTCACGTGAACTGGGGAATTTCATGATCTCAATGACCACAGACCTCTTCAACAGTCATGACCCGAAGATGGTTTATTCATGCGACTTGGCCCTCACCGATCAAGAGGAGCGGGAGCGGATCCGCGAACTATCAAGGTCAGTGGCGTTCGGGTGTCCCGCACCCAACTGACCAACGCTCATCTCTCCCAGATACTATTGCACAGTCGCACAATCAACACCTCCAACGGGGGATTCTTTAACGGGGGATGAACAGCCAGCAACTTCCGAATTAGCCAAAGACATAACCCTCACCGCCCTAGCCCAGCTAGGCGTCCTCCGCTTCAACGCCAACCGTTCCTTCGTGTCTATCATCGACGGCGACACTCAACATATCATCGCCGAGGCCACTGGATCGATCTCCCTTCGGAACAAGGAACGCCATGCACCGGGAAATGGGATTTATCTTGGAGCGCGATCGCTGGACCTACAGTGGGGTGTGTGCCCGCACACCATACGCCTATTTACAGGTCGCGAACCACTCGCAATTGAATCGGGCAACGTAACAGCCAATCGATCCCGCTACATTATCCGTGATTTCACCCGCGAGGATTGTTTCAAGGATCGACCATACGTGAAGGAATGGCCGCATATGCGGTTCTACGCCGAGGTCCCGCTGTTCAGCTCATCGGGATATGTCTTGGGTTCATACTGCATTGTCGATGACAAACCACGCACTGAATTCGGCGACGAACAGGTCAACGATCTCCAAGAAGTGGCGGATGCTATTGGTGTGCATTTGGAAAATATGCGCATGAGCCAGACGCATCTTCGGGCGGAGCGCTTGGTCAAGGGATTGACCAATTTCGCCAAGGAACATGCAGGATTCGATCCTTCGGAGGCCTCAAACGGCGGTCGCATTCAGTCGAGTGTCAGTGCTGCGCACTTGGCGCGCAGCGAACTCCCCGAGACCCCGGTCGGTCCTGTTCCGCCTATCCCGGTTCTTATGGATCCCATAACCAAACCTACGGAGGCTGAAAGTCCGGATTCGGGACAGTCATCCCTGTCAACTATCACTGGCGATGAATCTGGGTTTTTCCTCCAGGATCAAAAGTCTTCAACCGACCCTTCATCCCTTTATTCGGTCTCGGATCGCCCAGTGGTGCTCAGCCCAGGAGAAGAAAAGTCTCTTGGGGATACCATGAAGGTGGTGGATACGGGCGCTTTGAATATCGACAAAGGTTTCTCACAGCTTTCAATCGATGAGAGAAAACCCACAGCTGAGCGAATTGCAACAATTTATTCTCGTGCGAGTGAGCTACTGCGAGATTCCATGGACCTGGATGGCGTTACGCTGCTTGACGCTTGTCCAACCAACTTTTCTTTGTAAGTTCATATCACATGTTCATCAACCAATATCGCTAACGTTTCTTTCAGTGTACCCAATGAATTAGAGAGTTGGGAACCATCAACGAAGCCTGCAGTACCCGGATTCCCAACCATGCCACTACCTAGCCCTCTTGGCTTGCCCCGGGTCATATCGCACGAGTTCAACCACCCCAGTGATATCTTAAGTTGTGCTTTGAAATCACCGCCAAATTCTAACACATCCAGCGGTCTACCAGTCATCACGAAGGGCCTTCTGCACCAGCTGATACGGACTTGTCCTCAGGGCCAGGTTTTTACCCTGGAAGATCCAGTTGAAGAGGATTATCATACGCATGGTTCTGCCGATGGTCTCGATTCTACGTCTGATATCACAGATATTCCCGCCATTTCTAATCGCCTGGCGCGACATCTGCCCGGTGCGAAATCCGCCATATTTCTACCTTTGTGGGACTGGAACAAATCTCGTTGGCTTTCCGGTGTGATTGCATGGACCAAAAGCAGTTACAGAGCACTGGGTCTAGAGGAGCTACATTATTTCAACGTCTTTGGAGATTCCATAATCTCTGAGATCTCCCGCATCCACTGGGCAAGTGACGAGCGATCCAAGTTTGACTTCATCTCGTCTGTCAGCCACGAGCTTCGCTCTCCGTTGCACGGAATTTTGGCTAGTGCGGAATTGCTCAATGCCACTTCCCTTGATGTGGTGCAGAATGAGATGGTTGATATGATTGAGAGGTCTGGATTGACTTTGCTCGATACGACGAACCATATGTAAGTGTAATGATGTATTTGGGAAGAGTGGTACTGATAACTTTTAGTTTGGATTTCTGTAAGGTCAGCAACCTCCGACATTCCAAGGTATTAACCGTGGGAGCCTTGAACGATACTGCCAATCTTGTCTCCGATTTCGATGTCAGTCACTTGGTGGAAGAGGTGACAAACATATTGTATGCCGGTCATCGAGCGCCGGGACAACTTACACAGGGTCCTCGAAAGATGTCATCCGACTCGGTCGCAATCGATCCAAACGGACAATCTATTCCCACCCCACAAATGTCCGTCGTTGTACGAATTGATGAATCTGATACCTGGAAGATACGGTCGCTAGCAGGCGCCTGGAGAAGAATAGTTATGAATCTTCTGGGAAACGCAATGAAATGGACCACAGCTGGATTCATCGAGATATCGCTATCAAAGACCAAGAATCAGTCTGACGGTCAGTCGCTCGTACACTTGTCCATCACCGATACTGGCAAGGGAATCGCGGCCGATTTCCTTAAACATAAACTGTTTGCCCCATTTTCACAGGAAGACCCTCTTTCCGAGGGTGTAGGGCTGGGTTTGAGCACTGTTCATCAGCTAGTGACATCACTTGGAGGTCATGTCAATGTCCGCAGCGAGATAGGCATTGGGACCCAGGCAGATGTCTACCTACCCGTTCAATATCTGCCCGCTGATATCGATACAACAATTCCTTCTGCCCCGAAAGCCACCAATGACGATTCTGGTTCCATTCATGCGTGCCTGGTTGGCTTTAACGGCTACCCCGACCTCACCGAAACACCAACTGGAATCCTGACTGTCGAGGGGAAACGACAGCTCTGCATACAAAGCACACTCGCTAGTATTTTCATGTCAAATCCTAACTGGAAGATTTCTCTTGCGGATTGCATCGAGGAAGCCCATGGTCAAGTCGTTGTTATCGAGGAAGATTTATTGCGTCGTGCAATGCGCGAGAAACAAAAAGATGTTGCGGAGATGGCGGCTCAATATGGATTTGATTTTCTCGTTGTACTTTATGGCAATGCTCCCATTGATCCGGACCCTTCTTCGGTCCATTTTGTTCGTGTTGTTCAGCCGTACGTTTCCCTTTTTCCGGGCTGTGAAACTTTAAACTAACATTCCACTTAGATTTGGACCACAAAAGATCTACAATGCCCTAGAGCAGATGATGAAGCGGCGCGATGAGAGCTTGCCAGCCGCTCCCCTCGAATCACTTGGTGTGATTGAGCCATCAGTTTCTGAATCCCCGAACATTGATCTCTCGGCAACTGCCTCCTCGAATGCCGAGGATCAAATGAAACATGAACCTTCAATCGAGACAAAGAGTTCCCCCGGTGACTCAAATACGTCCACACCCCGCACAACACCCTGCCCACCCCGCAAGCAATCCTCGGCCCATGTTCTCGTCGTGGATGATAATGACATCAATCTCAAGGTATGTCTTCCCTGTCTGCTTCGTCACTCCCCGTACTAGACCCATCATTTATGACCTTCCCACTTCTCATCTGGACCAAAACTCATACTGTATAGATAATGGCCACATTCATGAAAAAAATCAATTGCAGCTACGACACAGCCAGCAACGGTCTAATCGCACTCGAAAAATACAAAGCCTCCTCCACACAATACGACTTCGTCCTTATGGACATCTCAATGCCAGTAATGGACGGTCTCGTTTCAACAGGCAAGATCCGTGAACACGAGCGTCAAGTTGGCCTCAAACCAGCTTGCATCATGGCTGTTACTGGCGTTTCCTCTGCCGGCTTCCAGGATCAAGCTTATATCGCCGGTATTGACAATTACCTCATTAAACCCCTTTCCTTGAACGACCTCAAGAGTCGGATGAATCTTGCATGATACCTTTCTTTATATCATTTTTTGTATATATCTGTTTCGACCCTGTATGGTTCTTAACGCACGGCGTGGTGTTGGTGGATTGTTTTTTACTGTTTTACTTCCTGTCTCTTATTTATCTGACCTGTAGACAGGAAATGCACATTCCAGATAAGATGACCTTTGTCATCTTGGTGAATCGTATGGATCGGATCTCTCTGCTCCGGCTTGGCTTTTGATGCTGACGTGGAGTGCATTGACATTTTAGAACTGGGTCAACTCGAACGAAGGTCGAAATAAGCACATCCCTGCCTTTTGATTCAATAGCGGGCTTGTTAAGGTGATTTCGTCAACGACAGCCACACGAAACCTCGATCTAATTTGATTTGATTTATGGGTGTTTGTTAATTAAATTCTTCTAAGAATGACTATTTGTGTTTCGCACTAAACCCGGTATTTGTCGCATTGGAGATGAGGATGTTGAGATCCTACTATTGTCGCATTGGGGGTGTTGAAAACCAACAACTTCCAAACGTCAGGGTGTCGCAAGGGCTGTGTCGCACTGGGTTTCTTCATAGTATTCGTTCAGGTCCGATCAGATCTTCTCTAAAATGAGCAGCACAGCCCTATCACCATGTCCCTTTACATAATCTATAAGCTCCTCGGTAACAACCTTGACCGACCCCTCCGCCTTCAACTTCTCAACCTCAGCCTGGAACCCGCCAGGCACCCAGATCTCCTCGAGGATCGTCGATACAACGATGCCCTTCTTTTTGGTGACCCGGACCAGCTCGCGCAGCGCAGGATCAGGACCAACATGGCCTAACGTGAATGTGCCAACACAAGACACAACGTCGTACGTCTCGTCCTGCTTGGGTATCGGCCGGTTCATGTCTGCTACCGCAAGATCCCGGTAGACGCCTGTCTTCCTTGCCACGGCCAGCATGGCCGGTGAAAGGTCGATGCCGTCTATTGCTTTCGCCTTGGCTAGTCCGAGGGCTACACCCACGAGACCGGTCCCGCACCCGGCGTCTAGTACGATGCTGTTTTGGGCGCCGTCCGACAGTCCGTACTTGATGGCGGCTTGGGCGACGAGAACGGGCGCGACGTAGTTTTGTGCTTCATCGCCGACTTCTTCGTCGTAGGTCTCGGCCCATCGGTCGTAGAGTGCCATGCAGTCTTTTGTGCTGCCGCTGGCGCGGGCTTGGCCGAGGTAGAGCTCGTTCACTGTGCTTGGGGCCAACATTGTGGAAGATGTCAAGGCTTATAGGGTGTGTTTGTTGCTTTGAGAAGGATGCGTTGTTTTAGGCTGTATATTTCGTAGTCTGTGAGTTAGAATTTGGTCCATTTTGCCCCGTGTGTGAGCTCCCTTTTTATACTCAATCCTGCGTATAATCTCGGTTATAGATAGCCTTGTAGTCTCAGAATATAGGACTCATGGCGTGATGCGGGGTTATTCACGAATCATTCCGCAAAGAGTGACGTTTCGTCGATCGATGATGTCGGTGGGTTATAGTTCCAAACGCCCCGAGTCTGGGCCTGTCCTGATCATGCATCAGCTAATGAGTGTTTCAAAGCTGTTGCCTGGGCGGTGTAACCTTTCACAACAAATAGCGCACATTTTTTCCAGCAAAACTTTCAAGTAACGACATATCACAGTGGCCCAGTCAATATGATCAATTGAATGATCAAGGGATTGTCGGAGACTTGAAAAGTGTTCACCTAGCTCGGGAACATTGTTCTGAGAATCGGAGCCCACTTCCCCGCCAGTCAGCCCATCATGGGCCACGGAAGTTTTTCCAAAAATGCAGCCATTTGCCAATCAGAGCCCTCATCCTATGCACGTCCACTGCGCATCATCCAGATTAGATCCATATAATATAGATTTGACATTGACATCGCTCTGCGGGGGTAATGCCCCACCAAGAAACCACTAGACCACATTCTGACTAGCCCGCTGATCTATTTCCGAACTAGGTAAAGCCTCCTATTAGCCTCTCCTAGGGTTCCGCAGAGATCAAGTTATTGGGTGGGGTTATTTGCATGTACCTGCACTCCTCATCTGCACTCACCTGTACTGCCATGGTGTATTCATTTTCATAAGCGCCCTTTGCTGCGGCAATTATTCTGCTCCCGGGCCACCTTCCTGCCATGCAACATATTATTCTCGAGGCCCGAGCATCTCCTAACTTTTTTAGTATTCCTACAGACAGGTGTTCTCAACCTTGTTTTTCATCCATTAGAGGCCCGGAAACTAAACCCTTACTAAACTGACACGTTGCACCCGAGTGTCTCCATTCTCAAGGACTTGGAGTTTTTCGTCACCTATCATTTTCGAATGGCGTCTCCTGAGTGGCTCAATCATTCGAATTTTCGATGGTTCGTCGAGAAGTTTGAACATTGCTGCGAGGTACCCAGCTCCAAGTATTACTGAGACAAACCCACACCAGATGCTCTGACCGTTAGTAACGACAGGCCCTCAAAGTGAAGGGCCGGAAAAGAGGATGATCGTCGTTCAGGTCAACGGTGGTCCTGCCTTGACGCATGGTGCCGCAGTAGAGAAAAGGTTCTCATCCGAATGCTAGTCAAATCCTCTCCACGGCCGAAGGCAATGCTGCCACCCCTATTTAGCACCGACAAATAATTTGCTGATTGAGTCGAAAACCCAGAAATAGAGATATGAGTAAATTGAGGGTCTTATTTTTTGTCATGACGCTCAGCAATAAGTCGCTCAATACAGTATGAGACTTTTGGACAAATTTCCAAGGTTCCTCGCCGGACTCGGTGTACTGTAACGTATTGTGATCATCTGCGGAACCAATGATATGAAAAACGAAGGGAGAATCTGCGAATGTCATAAAATTTGACTTACTTCGAGAGTCGGATCGTATTAAAGATAAAAACAAGTAAGACTAAATTCTGTAAATGACAAAATATACTCTTAGCATGCACACTTCTGCTTCGCTGGCCCTATAAAGTATTCATGTGCTCCATTTCCATCTTAATTGCCCTCACTCTCTTCGCAGTAATGTTGGCTAACGTCGTTTGGACTGATATTATTCTAAGAGTTACGCTGACGCATGCAGAACAGAACTATTAACAGGGTTTTGTGCAAGTTATTTTCATTCGTTTCCGACTATCCCACGAATATAGGGCTTTTGATTGGCATAGCACTGAATTTCCTGTTCCTTGGGAAGAGTGCCTGCTAGAATATAAGCTTTGGCAACTCGATCCGTGCAGTCCGACCTGTCACGTCTAGAGCTATGCCCATAGGCATGATTAACAATCAACCGGGCATTTTGGCCCATCTCCGCTAGAAGCCTTCTTCCATTGCGCAACGGTGTTGCAGGATCATACGGGGAGGCGATAAGGAGGACAGGAGTCTTGAGAGTGTGATTGAGGTCGCCGCGATACACCTCAGAAGGGCGGGACCAATAGGTGTTGTAATATCGACAAGGAAGAACTGCGAAGAAGCGAGAATTGCCTGCCATCCAACTCTGGGCGGTCATGTTCGCCCACAGATGATCCCACCAATCAAGCCCATCTGGGAGGGGTGCATCGTATGAATCAGAACAGATCACGAGAAGATCGAGTTCGCTGGAAGATGGGACATAAGGATAAGATGGCTCCTCGGAATGGTCACTCCACGAGAGATCTAATTGGTTGGCTGCTAGTGTAGCATTCCCGGCTTCGAGCTCATAGAGCAATTGTGCAGTACCCGGCCAATCCATCGGCCTATACATAGCCGGATAGATAATTCTTTCCACGAGGGCTGAGTATGTGACCAGGGATGGGCCGCCTGTTTCTGTGTATGCGGATTGTGGGCGAATTTTGAGCGACTCGAGTAGTTTGGCCATGCGCACTTCCAACTGTGCGAGGGTGACCGGGCCGTCCTGCTCGGAAATAGGATTTGCCAACGCACACCACTCCGGACCGGCGCTGATACACTCGCCTAAAAACCCGTCACGCCAAGCATCTGTCGCATTGTCGAGAGAGGTCCAGCCAAA
This sequence comes from Penicillium soppii, assembly GCF_028829465.1. Lineage (NCBI taxonomy): Eukaryota > Fungi > Ascomycota > Eurotiomycetes > Eurotiales > Aspergillaceae > Penicillium > Penicillium soppii. Next base: position 3,392,749 of record NW_026643234.1, read on the forward strand.
GCCACCGAGGAGGCGGTGATCCTTGACATATTCCGTGCCATCAAGAATCATGCGACCCGCTCTATTGGGAAACATGTTGACATATGTCTGACCAATTCCTGTACCATAGCTGACAAAGTATCCCGTGACTCTCTCTTCGTGTAGTGCTTTTCGGATCTCATCTAGGTCACGCGCCACCGACGCTGTGCTGACGAAACGACCAAGATCTCCTAGCCGTTGCTGGCAGGCAAAGAATGTGGCATTGTTCATGGCATCCACCATCTCCAGTTGGCCCTTTGGAGCCTCTTCGCGATATTGGAGTGTTAGGAGTGACCACCGGTCCCGGAATTTATTCTGAGGGAAACATGCCGCGGCGGGGAGAGAGAAATTGACGCCGCGCGGGTCCCAACCAAGCACATCGAGTTGCCCATTACTGAAACGGTTGGTCATCTCCTCCGCAGTCTCCCAAAGGAAAGATGTTCCACTTCCTCCCGGGCCTCCCGGGTTAATGATGATAGTGCGCTTACTCTTCTGGCTCTTAGGGGAAATACTGGGATTGTTTCTATCCAGACCCGCGACTTGGAACTTGTTGACTGCAATGCGGACTATACGAGGGTCTGACGAATTGTGGTAATCGAGTGGGAGATCTAAGTATCCACACATATAGATGCCCCGGCCTGTGCTGCCCCAGCTCCAATGGTTGGGGTTGGGATCGAAGACGGCGGCCCATGATTGCTGCGGAGTCGGGTCGTCCAGTGGCGGCGGACGACTGGCGTTAGTGCAGGGGAGAAATTGGAATGGGTCGTTCTTTTGTGGGAATGATCCATAGGGCGAGTCTTCGACATGAAGATCGTACCGAAAGACCCAGCGCTGCGCTGAGATAGGGAAGTTGTCGAACCTCATCATACCCACTATTCCCAAGGCTGCTGCCATGCAGAAGATGAACCTCCAGGGCCATTTTCGAGGCGGAATTGAGGAATTGAGTTGCTTTTTCTCCATGACGAAGTTCCTGGGGATCAAGGTGAATTTTACTGTCCAAGAGGGCAGCCGTAAGTTAATGAGGTTCGAATTGAGGGGATCACGTCATCGTCGGCGCCAGGCTCCTTGTGGATGCTTGCAGGTGTTGTTTCTAGGGTAACCCAGTGCTCCCGAAAGAAAAGACACACCTGGCTCTATCTCATTTTTCCATTCTTCCTGCCACTCTATCTTGCACTTATCGGGTTTGTCTCTCAAAGGCGTACGAAGGTCTTAGACCTGGGTATTTCTCGTCCATGGAAATCCCCACTACATCCATGGGAATTCCTATTTCCCCGCATTTTACGTACAATTTCTCGAACTAGATGGATAACCTGCTGAATTAAAAGTATTTTTTATTGTTTTTAGACATGTTTCGGTCACGGCCGCGGGGTGGTAATCTTAACGTGACTAATCAGCACAAAGTAAAGTCCTGCGGATCCAAGCCCCCTTACCCGGCCGGTTCACCAATCGGGACATCACAACTGGAAGGCGGGTGGAGATCTGGTCAGATACAAGGGGTCAGGGTAAATGAATTACACAAATACACATATCCATGTCGTATCAACGGAGATTGATGTGCTTCCAATTGATTGGTATAGCTATATACATATGCGGAATACTCACACGTCCCTTCTAGGAAGAGAAAATCATCATTTGACCAAGGCTTCTTGCTTAAGCATCAGAACCTTGCTACAAAAGAATGGTTGCGTACAGTACAGCGATCCTAGTAAGATAACCCGTGGACTGATCGTCGCGCGACTTAATCCTCACGTTGGTTCTCACCTTGATTCTCACTCCACTATAGCGCACTCACCCTTCTCATCCTGGGTCGCACGACTGTAAAGCGGCGAACAGTTTTTTTTTTCCACCAGGCTAGTCCAACTTTATTGGCCCAGGTGGGCGTTCGACTGGTGGCTTAAGTACGGCTGAGCGGGCGGGAAGCCCTGTTTTCCACATCCTATGGTCGCATGTGCTTGGATGATCATTGAACAGAATTTTACAGTGATGAGTGAGATGGTGCGGGTAAAAAGGCGACAATCGCCCTCTCAACGGTGGGAAATGGAGATCCAGTGAATCGGAGCGTTTGACTCGAAACACTCATTTTCTTGGATGGGAGAGATGTGTGACCGGGCAAGTTGCCGGGGACAATACGGATTTGTTTCAGCCACTACTATCGCAAACAATACTGGCAAGATTGATGGAGGAAACGGATGCAGATTGGTGGCGTACAGAAAATTGCTATAGAAAACCAAAATTAAACTACATAGCTTGTCATACAATGTGACTGCCCAGGCATATCCATGGCTACACTACATAGCTCAACACCAGGTACCACGCATATGCGCAACATTACACAGGCCACTTCCTCTTTCAAATGCTCCTTGAGCGCAACGAACCAGGGCACCAAAGAGTACTAGGCCCCATTTGGAGTGCTTGGAACATTCGCTCGAGACTTTGGGGTATTTTGGTTCGTGGCAGAGTCCCTTTTTTTGCTCCCCCATCCCCTCCGGGTCCACTGAGCCGAATAAAAATATTAGGACCATACTTTATCCTCCCATTGTCTTAAGAACCAAGAGCCTGCAAGTCCAAAGTCCATATTTCCATCGTTCATAAAGTCGAAATTGATATCATCAATAGAGGGCATTGCAATTGCGTCACCGCCTATCCCGCATGCCACATTGGGATCCATGGTAACGCTCGAGAGTAAATTCGCAGCTGTGGATCTCAGTATATCATGGCAGACGATGAGACTGTCCCTTGCAGACTTGACAATAGTATCTTTGGTTGACGTGTCGCTGAGCATGGCATCCACTTGACCCATAGCCATACTCATAAACACATAGCTCTTCACATTTGTCTCACCAAACCGAAGTCTATCGTGGGCATACTGAACAAGGTTCCTCGCATCTTCCAACAGCGGCTCCCTGCGTGCCTGGTTGCGTTTCCTCACTAATGCAGAGCTCTCTTTTTCCAGCTGTGTGATTAATTCCAAAAACACCAACATAGCACCAGAGGTCACAATATCTCGAAACATGCCTCCACCAACAAGCAGTAGGCGACGGTATATCTCGTCGTCAAGAAGTGAGACTAGATAAAGCGCGGCCTCAAGGCCTACCTTTGAAGAGTAGCTGTTCATCGGATTGTGTGCGGCTTTGGCTGCATAAGGAAGGTGAAGGCACAACAGAAATCGACGGTGAAAATGGTCGCACCAACTATATGGAAATTCTGTCGGCCACAGGTCCTTGGCAACTGACTTGTGGTGATCAATGGTGACAGTCGCATTGCGACAAACCGACGCTAACTCCTCTCCGAGACGCACAACGCGATCATATGGAAGCTCCTCCTTCAACGTATTGATGACCCTAGCAGCCTCCAGCCTTAAAAGCACGGATGTGGCTAATAAACATTGGAATGAAGCCCGCGTTGGCGTTGAAGGCATTTCCTTAGAGGAATCCCACTGCATTTCATTGTCCAAATCTTCGTCGTTGAGATTCAAAGGCGGACGGGTGTCAAAATCATCACTGGTGACCATGGGACGCATGCCTGAATCCAAAGCAGCCTGCACATTCAGCTCCAAAATTGTGTACCAGAGTCTTCTTCGGATCTCCTTTTGTAGCCGCGCCATTCCCCCTAGGTGGTCGGGATCTTGATGCAGTCCCATCTGTATCGCCATTCGCATCAATGAGCCAGCTGAGATCCAGACTAAATCTGCTCCGACACAATTCACCTGGCGAGCGAGAAGAAGTAAACAATAAATTTGTAGTCCATCTATTGAGAGGCGATCTTTTTCAATGGGTGCGGAGACCCAACTTTGAGCAACATGAATCCAGCTGCGGGATTTCGCGCGCAATTCCTGCTGCAAGCCGGCATCTTCAACCAAGGAAGTTGCAGTAGACATCACTAGTATAAGGATCACCACAAAGGAGGTCTTTGCAGTTCCCGAGTCCTTCATATAGCCCTCATACTCTGCTCGGAATGATGGAAAATGAAGTATGCGCAAACATGATTCAAAAGAGTTGAAGTATATTTGCACCAATTGATTGGTCACCGCAGGATCGGGGAAGGTCAGACGTAGGCCGGTGGGCAGTGGACCTCGACTAGGGCGTTGTGATTTGATATCCCGAGCAAGCTGTTTGCATTTCTGCAACACGTCTGAGATCCCAGGAATTGGAGTGTCACTTGTTTGTTCAGTTGTCATGAGTCCCATTTGGGTAATGGGATCCAAGTTTGGTAGTCTTTCCGCCTGTTTTCATCCGCGAATTTCATCAGAAACGGCAAGGGAACAATATGAAGTAGAGTAAATGTGCGCATACCATATGAAATGTGCTCATCCAATGGCCATGACCAAATATTCTTGTCTTCGATACGGTACCCACGATTGGACCAGATGCAGATGAAACTTGTGGAGTTTCCGTCGATTTGTGGCTGGTGGGGAACGTATTGTGTGGTTGGTGAGAGCCTCTGGCTCTCTCAGTTACACCCGTTTCAGCACCACTTGTGGTGTTTCCGGAGGCCCATCGGCCGGCAATATGGCCAAGAGACTGAGAATGGTTCAAGGGGCGCACGTCGCCTGTACAAATTTCAGTCGTAACGGCAATTTCAGCCCTTCGGCTTTTCTTCTCGTTTATTGTTGTCCGGTCATCTTCTATGTATGTACACAAGTCGGAGTTACGTTGTGCACACTGTTCGCAGGGGCTGTTTCGGTCACATTTTACCTTACGGAGCCGGCATGGAGCACAAGCCAAGGCTGGACGACGGCGTTTCCTGGGTAATGGCCTTGGAAGCATTATTCCTCGGCCTAAACAATGGTAAATGGTAAAGCTTCGTTCTAATGAATCGGAGGTAACTGCGTGTCGCCAAAGATATGAAAAGTCCGGATGAGGGATTATCTAAGAGAGGGTGAACTATTATCTCAGGAGCAGATTTAGATCTGCGGAACTCAAAAGAGCATGCAGCTCCACAATTTACCGATATTCTGCTCTATCTCCGAAAAATGTGGCGATGGTCAAAGTATGTTTCCATATCACTGAACGGAGATTTCGGTTTCAATTTCGGACTCTGGCTAACTGCAATTTCCCGAGTTGTCCGATCATGCAAAATTCAGTTGACTGGACTATGTAGAATACTAAAAGCATTTGAAGTTGCGCAAAGAGTCTTTTTGTTCCGACTTCGTTTTATCCACCGTTGTTGATTAAACTTGCGGTATCCTTCACTTGCCTTGGAATTGTAACCAATATCATGCAGACCCCTATGGATGACCGGGCCAGTGTGACTGTCGAGGACGGTAGCCTTGGTAGTACAGAAGAAGTCAAAGCAGAGCAGCCGCAAGCCACCTTCCCGGAAGGTGGACTCCGTGCATGGAGTGTTGTTGCCGGAGCCTTCTGCATCTCATTTTGCACCTTTGGATATTTGAATGCATATGGGTAAGTGTCATCCATCGAACGACTAGCAGAACTATTGCTAATTTGTTCGTCCATATAGCGTCTACCAAAATTACTACTCAACGCATCAACTCATGGGCAAGTCTGCATCCACAATCGCATGGGTAGGGTCTGTACAGACCTGCCTCTTGCTCGGTGGGGGAATAGTGGGAGGTCCTTTGTTTGACAAACATGGTGCAAAGGTAATTACTTTCAAATTTTGACTCATGAAGTATATTAATTCAACGATCTGACGACTTGCAACAATGATAGGTCATATGGCCCGCTGCGGTTGCATTTATATTCTCCGTTATGATGACATCCCTTGGCAAGGAATATTATCAATTCATGCTGGCACAGGGTATTCTTGGCGGACTAACTTGCGGTATCATGTTTTCGCCGGCAATGGCCGCAGTCAGCCATTATTTCCAAGCGAAAAGAGGTGCTGCACTTGGGATAACTGTTACTGGCTCTTCGCTGGGAGGAGTAATATTCCCAATCGCATTGAGTAAAATGTTCGAGAACGAATCCTTAGGCTTCGGTTGGACAGTGCGCATCATTGGATTTATCATGTTAGCGATGCTGTCCTTGTCGTTGGCTACGGTTCGACAACGTTTACCCCCACGAAAAGGCACAATCTTGATGGCTTCTGCTTTCAAGCAAGTCGCTTACTCCTTGTTTCTAGCGGGGATGTTCCTAATGATTTGGGGCGTGTTCACACCATTTTTCTATCTAACGGAATATGCCATCGCACAGGGAATGAGCACCAACTTGTCTTCCTACATTCTTTCTATTCTCAACGCCAGTTCGGTCTTCGGTCGACTTCTACCTGGTGTGCTGGCGGACAAAGTGGGGCGGTTCAACACAATCTGTCTTTTTGGTTCATCGACGGGAGTCCTCCTCCTTTGCTGGATCGCTGTTAAATCAAACGCAACCATTATCGTCTTTGCAGCCCTTTATGGTTTCTTCTCGGGGGCGATCGTCTCCCTGATGTCCCCTTGCATCGCGCATCTTTCGCCCACACCCAGTCACATCGGTACTTACCTCGGTATGGGGATGGCTGTCATTTCAGTGGCTGGCCTAACGGGAACACCGATTACAGGTGCGCTGATCGATCACTACAACAATTATACACAGGCCGCCATCTTTAGCGGAGTTTCGACATTGGTTGGTGCGGCGTTGGTTTTTGTGGCAAAGCTTACGATGGAAAAAAATCCATTGGCCCGGATCTAAGATTGGGAAGGTCTGCGTAAGCACACTAAAATGATTGCTGCCAAGTCCCAAATACTTCATCTATATATAGAACGCTTCTTTTTCTGTGATTGAAATAATAATTGACTATGTTCGAAATCAAACCCTTGGGCATACTGAATGAAAGAAAACATTTTCCTAACTGAGCCTTATAAAAGCTTGAAGACCATCAAAATATTGTTTTCGAACCACCCGGGTAGCACTGCTTGAAAATTACTTGGATCAATGGAGACGGTCTGATATTTGTATTGATGAATGACATGGCTCAACCCCAGCGGCGACGGTAACCGATTAGAGAAGCAACAGGTTTGATGGAACATTAACTTTGATTGATTGATTGATTGCCCGAACAGAATGTTCCAATCTTCAACGGCCCGAGACCATAACTCCGATACTCCTACCCCCGAGAAGTCCGCCGGCAATAAGTTCAGGATTGCCACTGGATCATTCTTCTCCTTGGCCGAGCTTTTTAAGTACAACTCTCGGAGATGATGTCGCGTCGTTGGATCACCAGCCGTAATGGCGGAGGTATCGCTATGCCAGCTCGGAAGAAAGCTTTCCGATGCTTTCTTTTATTTAAAATCGTACTGACTTTGGAAAGACCACGCCAACAACATCTACAGTACTACGACGTGACACTATTATACAGCCCTCTCATCTGAGTCAACTGTCAATTGAGCCAACCGTTGTGCTCACTGCTCATTTAGTCTTTGCTCACGCTATGGCACCCCTGAAAGTCCTCATCTGCGGTGGAGGCATTGCCGGTCCTGCCCTCGCTTTCTGGCTATCAAAACTTGGCCACGAGGTTACAGTTGTCGAGCGATTCCCCAGTCTCCGTGTCAGCGGACAGCAGCTCGATCTACGGGGCCCCGGTATCCCAGTAATGAAGCGTATGGGCCTCGATGATCTTTTCCGGGCCCAAGGGATCAAGGAGGCGGGCATACAGTTCGTCGATGACAACGGTAAACGGAAGGCTTTCTTTCCAGTCAACACGTCGGGTGAGGGATTACAGAGCTTCACAACTGAATACGAGATTATGAGAGGGGACCTCTGCCGCATGTTGTATAATCTTGGCAAGGATCATGTCAAGTACATATTCGGTGTTCACGTCGAAAGTTTTGAACAAGATGCCGACTCAATCAGCGTGAAGTTCTCAGATGGAAAGGCGGAAACATTCGATCTTTTGGTCGGTGCGGACGGGCAAGGATCGCGCACTCGGAGGATGATGCTCGAACCGAACGACCCAGATCCATTCCACTTTATGAAACTATACATCGCATACTTCACAATTCCTCGAGAGGAGGGAGATGAATATATGAGCACCCTTTACAACGCTCCAGGAAAACGTTTTGTTTTCACTCGAAGGCATGCACCGGACACAATCCAGGCATATCTCGGCTACTGCACTTCTTCGGACAAATTGGATAATGTCAAGAAGAGCGACATCGCAGAGCAAAAGAAAGCCTGGGCTGAACTATTCGCCGATGCTGCCTGGAAAACACCGCGAATTATCAATGATATGCAGAATGATGAGGCAGCAAACGATTTCTATTCCCAGGAAGTGGGACAGGTGAGACTGGACTCATGGTCTCGGGGTCGAGTGGTTCTTCTCGGGGATGCTGCTTATTGCCCATCTCCAGCGACAGGGATGGGTACCACATCGAGCCTTACTGGTGCCTATGTTTTGGCAGGTGAGATTGGCAAGTACTGCAATCATCTTGAAGCTTCAAATAGTCCTAAGGACCCTCTTTTCAAAGCCTTGAGCGAGTACGACAGAAAGTTCCGACCCTTCATGACGGAGGTACAAACGCTGGGACCCGGTATGCCAAACATTGTAGCCCCAGAGACCTGGTGGGGCATTTCTGTGATGCACTTTATCTTGTGGTTGGCTGCGTTGCTAGGCATTGATGCAGTTGCACAATGGTTTCTACGCGAACAGAATTCATGGAAGCTGCCATTCTATGAGGAGTTGGCTAGTGCTACCCAAGGGACACCTGATTTTGCTGAGGCTAAAAAGTCTCGTTGAGTCCAGATGAAAAAACCAGCGAGCTTGACAAAGACAATTCAAACCTTGTCTGGAGCAATCGCAGCTCGACATCGAGCACCCAGGTGCCAGGAGGCCTAACTTTCGCGCAAGGCTTTTGATCATTTTGTGCGTTGTATTTTACTCAATCTTTTCTCCGTAAAATAAAGACTCCAGCTTGTTATGAAAATCGATTATCCACAAAGTAGACTTCCTATTCCAAGCAGGCTGCATCCCGGCGTACATCATGCAAAGAGGTAGTCTTCCATAAGAATAATTGCCATATCGCACCCAGATCCTGGGACAGCAATATCCTACATGGATTGGGTGATAATATTCATTATTCTTCATCCGATTATTCTCTCGTGATTCACAATCTATCTCACTTGTTCGTCCTAGGGCGTTGAGTTTGCGAGGAAAGTGTTACTTCACATATTAAGGGCTCAATTTAACATATATGACACAGGAACCAAAAAAAAAAAATATTTGCAAGTCAATAATAGAAAATTTTAGTCTTCGGATGCTCAGCTTTCCTTGTTTCGACGGAGACGGAGATAACCAACATAGCTCGGCCGAAGTTTTCGGGTATCCATGTAGTAAGAATGGTCACAAAGTAACATTGTTAAATGAGACTCATAAAACTGCGCATCCCTCAACATCAAGTCTTACCAAACAGAATGTTGAATACTACGATCCTCATATTCAAGTTCGTTGGAGTGGTCTTCGCTGCCGTTGGCAATGTCATCAAACAAAAAATCGCCTCCGCGATCCATCGTTACCGTTACAAGCCGGTGGATTCCCCTAAAAACATTGTGATAATCGGAGCTTCCTTCGCGGGATACCACACCGCTAAATTGCTGGCTAACTCTGTGCCGACCGGTTACCAAGTCGTCGTGATCGAAAAAAGCTCCCATTTCCATTTCACATGGGTGTTCCCCCGTTTCTCGGTTGTCAACGGACACGAACACAAAGCGTTCGTCCCCTACGGGCCCTACTTAAAGGGGGCACCTAGAGGGAGCTGGCGGATGATACAGGATACCGTCCTAGAGGTAGGCCCGTCCATGATCTCGCTACAAAGTGGAGTCAAATTAGAGTATGAGTTCCTGGTTCTTGCAACGGGCTCCCACGCAAGTTGTCCATCTAGGCTCAATGTGAATGAAAAAACCCATGGAATCAAGGCCTTGCAGGAATTTCAAAATCGGATCCGGAACGCGAGTGATATGGTGGTAGTGGGTGGGGGACCTGCTGGTGTCGAACTTGCTTCGGATGCCAAGAGCGCCAACCCTCACAAAATTGTGACATTGGTCCATTCGCAGAAGACCCTGCTGAACAACTTTGGAACTAAGGTCCATGACGTTGCGCTCGAGGCCTTGGAGGGGCTCGGTGTACGCGTGATCCTAGGCGAGCGGATACAAACCCAGGGCGAGAATGACGGTAGTGTGGTGTTGGGGACGGGGGCAGCGATCCCTTGTGATTTATTGGTATGTAGCCCTTATTGGCATTGTGGATGGGGCTTACTCACCACAAGATTCGATGCACCGGCCAAAAGGCTGCGTCAAATATCATCGCCGAGCTTTGCCCCGATATCGTCTCTCCCTTAGGTGGCTTTGTGAAAGTGAAGTCTACATTGCAGATCGCGGACGATCGGTTCAGCAATATTTACGCCGCTGGTGATATCATTGCGTCCACTGGTCCCAAGAACGGTCGCTCTGCCACACAACAAGCAGAGATTGTGAGCAATAACGTCCTCCGCGCGATCCGGGGCCAATGTCTGACCATTCATCACCCTAATATGTTGATGGAAGGCGGCATTGAGTTAACACTTGGACTGGTAAGTGGCCTTTTGCCGGCCTTTGTAAAGCACCGGTAACTGACTATTACAGGAGAAAAACATAGTCTACCTTACAGACGGCCTGAGAGACATGCTTCTGACCCTTACATCGAAGGAAATCGCGTTAAAATCCGAGTCTTGCTGGAAAAGGATGGGGGCAACGCCATTCTTGGATGAGGCCTGGGAGGCGGCTCCGTGATATAGTGATGCTAGACGGCGTGTTAAATCCAGAAGTCTTCAAGGGAGACTGGCTAGTTATACTAAGGTGCTTCTGTGCCATGTCATGTTCCCACCATTCAAGTAAATTAACGCATTACCTGGGTGGTCTTGTTCTTCAGAACAACGACCCTGCGCTGGCAGGAGCTGGGCTCTGTAGAATTTTTACGATTAGTCACTCACCAAGTCGTAATAAATGATTATCGAGCCTTTCTTCACTTATAAGGGTAAGCATTCTCGTCCTCTAATAGCCGTAGCGAAATTAACGACGAATATAGGGTCTCTGAGCTAGTGCCGTATAGGATAATATGGTCTTACATTATAGAGGGCATGTTCATAGTATGGCTTTGACCTACGCTAAACTAGCACTTCTCACAGTTATCGCAGTGCCTCATTATGTTGAGGCTCTATTAACAATCATAAGGCCACTTTATCTTGCACTAGCACTCTTTCCTATGGCTATCGCGCTCCCCGCTGCAATACCTCCGATCAAACCATGAGCGGCGGCTGCTGCTGCTAAACAAACCACAGCACCGCTAGCTCCCACGACCACACATGCGGCCAGAACATGGTTTCTGAGTGGTCTGTCTTGCAACCTATTATATTTTAGCATAGGGAAAGGACGATCGAGGGTGTAGAGCCTGGCATGATGATCCAGGTCAGCGACTCCATATATAATTAGCAAGATCGCAAGGGTTTCATGCAATAAATTTGCGAGATCGAGCCTTACCAGGACGAAAACCACGCTCATCAAAGTTGTAGACTAGCTGCGCGGGGATTTCTTGTAGCAAAATTTCAAGCTGAGGGTACCAGTGAACAAGAAAGCCAGCATCTTCTAACTGTATGCGTTTAGATTCTTTCGTCCTTTGCTTGGCTGAGCGTAAATTTAGGTCTTTTGGAAGGTGTTTCACAAAGCGATAGGCCCACATCTTGCTGAAATGTCTATCTTTGCCCGCGCGAGCAAGTGCCCGATTTGCCCATTGCTTGAGACGGGGAAGAGAGAGAGCTAGCTAATTTATGGAGGATATGCCCATCAGGGAACGCAGGCCAAACATATAAAGACGGCAGATTATATCCTTTTAGAGTATCTACAAATTTCAATACCCAAGAAATGATTTAGCTGTGTAAACTGAGGACCAGTGTACGAAGGTGTATAGACGCCAAAGGTCAAATGCGTTTTTTTGCAATTTTGATGCCTGAAAATGTCTATTGGGGCCTTATTTAAAATTGGCAGAAAATTAGGATACATGAATTACTATGACACGCGCCTTGTTTTGCAAAGTATCTAAATTGATATTCCCACCACACTCAACGTCATGCACCCCTCAAATTGTCCCTCCACACAATTATTCACCTCCAAATCCTCCCCCGCTGGCTCCGTGAATCACGAATATTGGTGTCCGATTCAAGATGAAATGGAGATGAAATGGCGGTCCTCCAGCCAGCCACAATACTTGACCAGGAATGCGCTCGCCTACTCGTAATGCAGATCAGCCGCCCACCTTCCTATTTTCAGATTGTGATATCGCCTAGGCTTCATTAGCCTAACTCTCTCTCCATACAACAGCAAACTACTTGAGGGCCCGTTCAGTCAACGGTGGGCTACCGAGAGCCAACCAGTTCCCAATAGTTCGGTGCTGGCTGCTAGTCACATGTTGGTTTAATATAACTCACGGCCTGCAAGCCTATGAGCCAGAAGATTTTCGACTTTGCTCGGGCTCAGTGAGCAACGAGGTGAGTGGGCGTGGGTCCACTTATCCCCAGACAACACCCTGTCTACATGCAGATATGCACACAGCATATCGGCTACTTCTTGAACTATGCCGCTTTCGAGTCATGACAGAGATACGCAAAATCGTCGGTGGTGCCGCGCTAAACCAAGCCATCTGCGACGGAGTGGGTCGGGGCGAGAAGGCGGACCCGCATCCACGGCCGGGGCCGACCCAGGATGGCTGGAGGCGGGCTTCCCGGTGCGATCTGCGGCGTTGATTTGTGGACGATGGATAGGACTAGGTCATGTAAACTATCTACAGTACGTACTGATTGAGGTGGGCATATGAGCGGGGAGTAATATGCTCTGTGCAGTAGGAAACTGTAGGATTGGCCGTCGCCCGTGTAATGCATATTTTCAGCTCCTATATAAACCCCTCATCTCAAGCTGAAATGCAGCCCAACTCCACCATATCCACCGCAAAATACAAATCAGAAGCCAGCATGTCTGACGCTGCTCACTTCAACCTATCTACGTCTGTAACCCGATCGGACTCAGTGGAAATTGGAATGACCAAGATGGTTTTTGAGGCATTGAATGCACGTTCAATTTTTGAGTCACTGCGCATGTAATGTAGTATGTGGACCCCTGGTTCCGCCGCGGATCGCCCTTAGATGGGAATAAGCCCAACTCCCAGCATACCAGCCAGTATACTAGTTGTATAAGTGGGGGTTCCACCTTCAGAGAGGCTTGATATATGAGAGCTGAACCTTGGAAAATGACTCATATAGCCACATAGCTGAGGTGTGGCGACAAAATCAATTCGTACAGTCTTGCACTGCCGAATTCCTAGTTTTCTAAAATGTTAGGACCACATTCGGCTCGACCATACGATAATTGTATACCAAGATCTATGACCACATAATTTTCTAGATCTAGCGTAATACATAAATGTGTGACAGTGACAATAGAGCCTAGAGATTAGTGACAAGAACTGAATCATTCATGCCAAGAAGCAAGTCCTTTCAGCTCAATGCATTGCAACGTCACGGGCCCAGATTTGGCAAGTAGAACGTCCATCATGTGCAATAGAGTGGGGATGGCAGGCTTCCTATTGTTATTCGCAACTTCACCTAGCAAAGATCGATCCTCAGCTCGTGGGTCAACTTGGAAGACATGATGAACTTGACTGTTTGATTGGACTGTAAGCAACTTGGAGTAAGATATTCTGGTGAGGCTGCGTCCTACAGAGAAAGCAAGGGAGCTGATGGGCTGCCTCATTTTATGCAAATTGCAAATTGCAGAGCTGAGTAACCGGGACCGATGGATAGGAGGCTTGGCAGACGACGTCGCAACATATAAAGGGAGACACGTTCCCTCCTGAATCAATTTCATCCTTAGAGTATCGCAATACAGCAATTGAGTTCCCAAATACAGACAACCAACTTATCAAGCCACCCTTTTCATCCAAGGTCTCATTAAATATGTCTAGCCCTCACAACACTCTCGGTAACGACGAGTGGCTGCTCACGGGCAACAGCCTGTTCAGTGAGAATGGGGTCTACGAGTTTAGAATGCAGAAGGACGGCAAAATTGTCGTGTACGAGAACGGCGAGCCAAAGTGGCAGAACACCAAAGAGCAGCGCTCCGACGTGAAGGGTGTCAAAATGCAGGCAGATGGAAACCTGGTCATCTAGTAAGCTTACTCCCCTCTGTTCACCCTCTTCTTGCATGCGATGTCTTTATAGAGACCTTTGTAGCTGACAGTTATGTGCAGCACCCAGAATGGCGAAGCCATCTGGCACTCCAATACCGCTCCCAAGAAAGATGTCATCCTTGTAATTCAGAATGACGGCAACCTCGTTATGTACGAGGGCAGCCCAGTCTGGGCCAGTTCGACCACCCCCTCCGCATAATGAAACTTCACCCAGAGACAGAAGCTGGAAGTCGAGTATAAGTGGAAGATGGCATGAGAAAACTGGGGTCAATTCAGTGAAGGTCTACGTTGGTAAACTGTAGATAAGAGTTACCTTTCCCGTCGATCATATTGGGATCCTGGGATGGTCCACGGTTTTACTTCCATATCTCCCTCTCGCAGGAATGACCACGTTTTCTTCTTTGACCACGATTTAACTTTCAACTTACTACTTGGAGGCTTTTAATCAAATGTGGAAGAGATTTCGGGGTTGAATATATATTTCCTCTGTTGAGATCCATGTGTTGTAATATATGACTAGACAGTGGTATCTTGGTAAGAAACGTATGTCAATGAACGAGGTGTTTTGATTCGGGCTCTCTGAAGATGTACATCTACAGCTATCTGTAGTAGTGAAAATACATTGAGCGAGAGCGCGATGGACCGCAAGAGTTCCATAGTACAGAGCATCCAATAAACTCTACATGGCTGCTGCGCATGAATCCAGAGATGTTGAGGCCTCAGACTTGCAGGGCCAATATTTCAACACATGATAGGTATTTAAAATACCTTATGTCTATGTATAATCGATACTTGCACCTCATTTCGACCACTGATAGCCATTGGTCCGATCCTCTCATGGCCCCATGGCCCGATCTGCGTGCTACATCACCTTCTATCAGTCATTTCACCCCCCCTTATATTAGGCACAAAGAACCCCCCATGGACACTCAATTCCTGACGTCGATCCCAACCCAAAGTGAAGACATGTTTCACATGAAGTGTTGATTTGGGCGTGGCCGGGATAAGTGCAATATGCGGAGATGAACTATCTTCGGGCTGCTTAGTGTTATAATTACCGCTAAAAAATAGTATGTTTACCGCCCTAAAACATAGCAGATTTTTCTGTATTTTTCACAAAACCGTGTTTGCATTGTTTGCGACCTAGTTTGGGGCCCCAGGCCCAGTTTGGGTTTCCCAGTCCGACCCAGGACCCAGTACTGGGTTGGGCGGGGTTGGGTCCGGGTTGGGTCCGAGTCCGGGTTTTACTGGGTCGTGCGGAAGTCTACCCGAAAGGGCCACTTCCGGCCTCTAACTTACCGACGCTACAAATTCCTTATTGAATAAGGCTACGGCTAGACCTTACGTGATTATATAGGTAGTAGATAGGCATAGTGATTAAGGGGTAGATCTTGCGAAAGGTCATCTACTAATATACTATCTACTAGATCTACTATAGAAGAACTTAGGGATGTAAGGACGCTCCTTTCATATATCTAGTTTAGTTCTTCGTCTTTAATTATATTTTATTACTCATGAATACCTAGAGAACTTTAGAGACTCTTTACTTAATTATAACTTAACATACACTACGAATAGACTAATACTCTAGTATAGATCTACGAGTAGACTCTGGAATCCAAAGAGAACAGATGCCATTTTTTCTACTAAGACTTCTTTAAAGTTTAGGCATCAGCCCCACTACGTGGCATCTTTATGCAGTTCGAATAGCTTAGCAGTTTTGTCTTTCTCTTTCCCCGAATCACTCTATTTTCCTTTTCTTTTCATCTTTCTTCGTGATCACTTTAAAAATCGGTTGTTTTATTGGAACACCATGTCTAGCGCCCTGGGGGAACAACTGATATCGGGGTACAGTGAATTCAAATTGAATCGGAAGCAATGTACCTACAAACTAACATCTTTATTTGGAGCAATTAGATCTGATCCAGACACGGTCAAACCAAGATGCGCAGAATTCTATAAAATGACCAGACCGGAGATTCAAGCAACCGACACTTGGAATTCCTGGCTCCCGTTCTTTTCATCAAATCCAAACCTATTTTTACAAATCAGCCAATGCACCTCATGGAATGAAGGCATTGCCTCTCCGGTTCTCAACGTCTGGCGCCCTGGATATTTTGGGGTCTCCCTCCCACGAATAGGGTCCGACCCCATTAAATTGAACGGCTCAAACGATCTCATCGTCACATTACACGGAGATGACATAATGGAAACCCTCAAGGCAAAGGGCTCAGGTGAAAGTAATTCTCAGTCGACAGGGTCAGCGGTTGGGATCGAAATTACCCCACATCGCTTCTTCAGATGCCGTGTGTGTTACTGCCATCGTGGAACTATATCTTTGCCCATTGGTGAGCTATGGAGCTTTACTGAGATCGACGGCGAGCACTATCAATTCAAGCGGGTTGATGATGGTGTAAATAAAAGCGTACCCACAAGGTCACTCGTATGGCAGTTCTGCAATAGCTGGGCACCGCCGAAAGATCTTCCTGCGGACTTGCCATTCGCCGTGAATCGAGACGCCCGAGTCTGTCGAATTAACGAGTTAGGCAATGATTATGAACCAAGATTCGGCAAAAGCCTCGCTGTAATGAATCGAGAGGGATGCGTTCTCTTCGATGAGGTGGAATCAAAAATGGCTGGGATTCAGAGTGATGCTAAGCAGTGGTTGATTCTGCTGTCGGCCCTAGCTATTGCGAGGTATGAAGGTTGGCTAGTAAACTGAGGAACTCCAGTGAGATTATTTTGTCCCTTTTTCTCATGGTCCTGTTCCCTTGACCAGGTGGCACAATAGTTTGGAAGTTGTGCGACAAGAGAGCAGTTTAAGAATGGGGGCGGCAATTAAGCGAGGCTCGAAATATGTTTTGAGCACTGTCTGCCTGTGTATATATGTATAGAAATTATTGGTGAAACTTGCATATCATTTTGACAGTTCCAAGGTTGGTCATAACCTACCAACTAGGTACCTAGATAGCCACTTATCTGGGCACAAATCCGTCGCCTATTCCAGGCTCTCTCACATCGCCCGTTAAGCATTTTAACCATGGCATATCATCCTTCGATCTCAACTTCAACCTCCCAGTGCTTTATACATCTGCTCAACATCACTTCCCATCTGAAGCTCAAGATCATCGATTTGAAGGCGGTAAAATTCTTCCTCGCCTCCTGCCGCTGCGACCATAGCAAGAGGTACATCATCGAGGTATTCCTGCTTCGACATGGAGACTATCAGGATTAGCAAGGATAATATTCCGAAGAAAGATGATACATCTTACCATGGGCGTTGACGCATGCGCGCTTGGCCGACCACATCGCGTGATAGGCATTCGTCGAGCCATCGTTATTTGCATCACCAACAACATAAAGTCCACCAACACTGGACTCCATGTTGCTTTTGACCTTTACGGACTTGCCATCCATTTCCAAGCGCAGCTGCTTGTGTAGACTTGATGTTTGTGCAGTAGGCACAGAAATAAGCATACCATTCGTCACCAAAGGATTGGGGCTGCCACCATTCAGATGAATTTTATATTCGTCATCTTTGGGTTCTATGGCTGTTGTGGTACGCTCGACCTTCGTAATATCGTTCTCCCTGATAGGGATGTTGTAGGTCTTCTTGACAACAGTCTCCCAGCCGGGCCAGCGTGCTTCTGCTTCATCCTTGTCTTCTTTGGTGAGTGCGCCACCGGTCACGATGGTTATATCCGTAGTAAGCTTCCTGAGGTTCAATGCAGACCCAATAGCGCTTGCAAGCTTGCCATAGACAACCATCTTGCGTTTCTTATAGTCGTGTCCGTCGCACCATGGGCACCAAAACACACCCCGTCCAAAAGCTTCGGCAAATCCAGGCTTGTTGGGGAGGATATCCTTGATGCCAGTAGCTAGAATGACCCTCTTGGCAGTGACTTTTCCACCCTTATCGTCGTAAACGCGGAAGCCCTTTTCCAAAGAGATAATGCCAGTGACTTTTGTCTTGCGTGTTGCCCAGAACGAATAATCGGGATATAGCTCATCGATCTGCTGTCTGACCGCTGCCCGGAACTTCAATGGTACTTGGCCTACATTGGGTCAGCATCTAGAAACATTTCATATTCCACTTGGTGGTAATTACCATCCTGGCCAAGCACATCGTGCATGTATCTTGTCTGCTCATTGCGGTACTCCTGCGAATCGTACAAGAGTGATGTCCGCGCAACTCGAGCCAAAGACATAGATGCAGCGAGACCAGCAGGGCCACCACCTACAATGACAACATCGTAGTCAAATTTGGTAGGATTCCATTCATCAACCGACGTGTAGTCTGATATATTGAATGCAGTATCATCGACCGCGAGATCCTGGTTAGGCTCGGAAATTATATCGTCGGACAGTTCAGCCAGAGGCTTTTGAGGGACAGTCAATGCAGATGCTAATGGAAGGGAAAGAAGGCAAAAGCGCCAAAAGGAGTAATTAGAGAACATCATCTCAACAATGCAATTGTTGTGAGCTTGCAGCCCGTAGTTGAGACGGCCATGACCTCACTATTTATACCTTGAATCAAACTGAAGTTAGTTTCCTCGGATACAGTCTATTGATTCTACATACTTCAGCTTATCACACATGGTTCATGCAGTGTGATTTCTTTGGGATCGTCACTGCACTCGAGAGTCAAAGCCAATACAGCATCTGTTGTGGATCTCGGCTTGAGTGCAGGCCTCTCCCCACAACGCAGGTAGCAGACCTACAAATATTTCTTTCAGTAATTTTGCTTCGTTTTCTCTCACCTTCACTACCTTTTCCACACATGATCATTTTGTGAAAACCTCCGTCGTCTCTGTGCGACTAGTTTTTCTATCAGCATGTTCTTCCTTTTACTCCCTTCTGTGGTTTTGCGGGCTGAAGAAATCTGGTCCACGCATTACCCGAGCTGTGCAAATGGAGGTCTCGTGCAGATGTGCGCATACCCTCGTAGTGTCGACGAATCATCACTCGCCGATCGAGAGTTCGTCCGCCTCAGCTAGCCACGCCACTGCCGATCCCAACAAATGTCGGCTCAGCCGTGACAAAAGTTTATCTGTTCGATTTCCCCTCAATAGACATGGTCGCTCGGTGGAGTCTAGAAGGGGATGATAAACCTTTGCTGTGATGTGACGAAAATCGCTGCAAGGGGGTTTCCTGTCCCCATCCACTATGTGTAGATGCCCCTGAGCACCCACTTTGGGGATCTTTCAGCGCTTGGCGGCCTCGCTTAGGGATGCCTTATGGTTTGGGCTTCTTTGTGAATCATGATTTTCTGGTGAGATCAGATGGTATGTCAGTTTGAAAATGACAGTCGATAGAAAATCTGGAAAGTCCAGCTTCTAAGAAAAAGAAACAAATCGAACCAGGTGAGCACTAGATGATACGAGAGCTACTCGGAGTTACTGCAACTGTATTTAGATTACTTAGAGAACAGAAAGAGGCCCTTATTACGCACCAAAATGATAGAGAAGCCCTCAATGAGTGAAGAGGTGGTTCCCAACAGGCTAGAACATCAACTCCTATACCGTCTTTCACCAGTAGCAATGCATAACATCCAAAAATGGACCATTATGTTCGTGATTTAGATTTCGGTATGATCTACCAGCAAGTTCTATATCAGTATATAAATAAAGTTAAGACCAACAGCGAAGGTATTCACCGTGGATTGCTTCTAATGTGAAGTAAACAGACTCATCCTGGACGTCACTCAACTCCAGGTATAGGTCGGGTGTGCGGGACAGATAGAGCGATGACGGAATGTCTTGGATCGTAAAGATGGGATTTTTCTCATCCACTCAAACGACCCGAAAGGGGATACTCGACCCCTCGGGGTCAAGCTGGCATGGGCTGCCCCGCTCACAAAGGAGGGGCTTAGAGGAGTCTACACGGGTGATAACATCTTCATCGTTGGCGAAGCCCTCGGTGTTGAACTCCCAGGACTGCGAGTAGGAATCGGGCGCGGTACCAAATTGCACAGATGTTGCATCCTAGACATCATAGAGTAATCAAAGTGTGCTGCCGTCGATGGTTTGCTTGATTTTGTCCTTGAACACGAGGCCGTTGGTTTGGTCAGAGAGAGCGGCAAGGAAACCGGCCAAAAGATAGGAACGCATCATATTGACTGTTAGAAGAGTAGGATAGAGAACTTCGATGTGTGAAGGTCCTAGATCTTTAAGGGTTGAGGAGAGTGATGAATACTTAGAAAAGTCGAGGAAGAAACGAAGTATTTATCTCCGACTAGCCACCGCCCCAAAGTTTTGAATTTCATAGATCACGTACGTAGGTCCATCGCAAAAAGAACTGCGAGAAAAAGCAACGAACAATTATCGATTTTTGAACGAAGGGGATCCCAGCAGTAAAGCCCTTCCGACGTTGGCGAATATCCTTTCCACCAATCCCACGCTGTATTTCTTCTCCGCATGAGGCTCCTCGTTTCACTACATAAATAAGGGCTTGATCGAGGTAGAAAACCCGGTATGTCTATGGCCATGACTGTAGGAATAACTGCAACCATGATGACATCTTCTGCACTCAATAACTATCCGCACATCAGCCCATCACCGAAATGTCTAGAAATTTCGAAACTTAGCGGTGTAATATAGTCGCGCATATGATACGGAACAAGAATGGACTAAGCAATGCATGAATTGCCCAAGTGTTCAAAGGTGATGAGTGTTCTGTCACTAAGATATACAAGAAGATGCGGTTATTTGGTAGCCCCATGTCTCGCCTGGTTTTCCTTGTGAGGTGTGTGGCTACTTCAGGAAGGAGAGTCAGGAATCTGTCTAGTAGGTCTTTCTATCCACAGTTCACCAGTTGCTAAATACTGTACACCCACCCCGGAACACCGGCCGCCCAAGCGCTGGAGAGGCAGAGAGGGAATGGGATGAGGAAGAGAGGAAGAGAGAAACTAAGCTACTGGAAGAAAGGAAAGGGAAACTCCAATGATAAGTTTTTATCTACTCATAATTTGGTCTATTCGGTTTTTTGGCTCATTTTCATTGCAGTATGACCTGAAATTGCGTGAAATGATCCACATTGGATCTTTTGCCGCACAGGTTCTGCTGCGGTTCCTTAGAAGGATCCAGTAACAGGAGCACCCTCGAGCTTGAAGTATCCCGGTTGGAGAGTCTGGTAGATCTGTTCCGGATCATACTTCTTGGCAATCTTCTGTAACCGAGCCTTGTTGGAAGTGCCATATCCAGAAATGGGGTCCTGGAACATGCTAGCGTAATTCATATAGATATACTCGTTGTAGACACCGATGCTCTTAGCCTGGGCTAGCACTTTCTCCCAGAAGCTGTTGACAAAGGCGTAAATGGTCGCGTCATCGGACTCATTGGTCCACCAGCAGGAAATGTGCATGAGATGAACAGGTCCGTTAGAATAGTCGAGACCGAGTGCGTTACCACCCCTTTTGGACATTTTCTTGAGCATCGGTTCCGTAATTCCTTGATAAACAAGGGCTGGTAGAGCGCCGCTGACATTAGCCACCTGGGGAATCATCGAGTAGAAAGTATCCACGACCCAGTTGGAGAAGTCCTCGTTCAATTGGACTGAAATTGGCCAGTAGACTTCGCGAAGACCGAAGGGATTGGAGGTCTCCAAATATTTCACATACTCGACGAGGGACTTTGAGCTTGAAGTATCGGAAACCGCGGGGATATTGCGATATTGCTTGAAAATCTCAGGATTTGAGTCGTTCTTTGTGTAAGTCAACTCAGCTGAGGCGATGTTCATTCCACCGGTTTGTACGAATGCAACATATTGCTGAGCATGACCGTCCACACTGGCGTTGTTGACAACATTGATCCAGGCATTCACAACATCAGTAAATTCAGTTTGGAGGAATGTTCTAGATCCTCCATACATTTGGGGTGCAGGGATGGTATAAAGGTTGTATTTGGTGACAAGACCGAAGTTGTTGCCACCACCTCGCAGGGCCCAGTACAGGTCAGAGAAAGATTTTTCGCTAACATTGATGATCGAACCACTCGCAGTGACAAGCTGGATATGTAAGAAAGAGCCAATAAAAGACTAGATCGTAATAGGAGGCATACCTCGAAGCTTTGAACATTGTCGCAAGACCACCCGTACAGGTTGGAGTGGTAAGAGATTCCACCACCGAGAACAAAACCGCCGACTCCAATGCTAGCCGCACGGCCACCGATAGTAGCCAGGCCATAGGGCTCGAGCGCAGAGTAGACAGATAGCCAGTTATTTCCAGGCTCAATAGAAGCAACCGATCTGTCGTTGTTCAGGGTAACCTCATTCATATCCTTGAACCAAATGCTAATACCGCCGGGGCTGCTCGAGGCACCGGCAAATGCAGCATGCCCCCCACTTCTAGCTGCAAAATGACAGCCAGTGAATCGGGAAAGCAGGACTGCAGTGCTGACATCGGTATTCACGGTCGGCCGGAAAACACAATGAGGCTGGACCTCTTCTTGTTGAACTGACCAAAATGAACCAGTGAAATTACTGTATCCAGCACTATTCTGGGCTGAAACTTTAGAACCAAACAAAAAGCTCAAGCTTGAACACTATCCGAGTTGTGATCAGTTAAGTCAAAACAACAGCCGAACTAGCAGTATTCAAATAATGCAAAGATGCGTCTCACTTACAGCAATAGAACACGCTGTTTCTGTTGACCACGACTGGCTTTCAGAAAATGACTCCAATGCTGGGATTCTAGCCACATCTACTCCTAGATCCTGCAATGCGCTGACCACATTGAAATTATCTGATTCGACTGTAGTGGCGAGGGCGACTCCTCCGATAGCAGTTAGGCCGCCAACAAGGCTCGAGAAACGCATCCTTCGAATTTTATGATTCCAAAAGGCAGAATAAACCCAAAATGATATGAAAAGAGAAATGAAGAAGAGTTGGGCTTTTTCAACTTCCCCACAGACGTGTGGGTCGAACGGGATCTACCCAACCCGGCTCCGATGAATTTCCTTACGTGGTTGTCATTTACATCGTTTGTGCCGGCAGTATAACAATTCATCAAGGATCAGGGTAGTATTTGTTATGTTTGCATTCACTTTGGTAAATGTCCGAGACATGAATCTAAGCGAAGCGGCGCAGCCTGATCGCAATTATTGACAACGCATGCATATCATTGGCTGGGCAATGCTAGCTTTCTGCTCCAGATACATTGCAAAGGGGGTCAGAGCGCCCACACAAACCAATGAGATGAGATTTTACATCCAATTTAACATTCGTAAAAGGTAACAGGCAAGTGGTCAACAAAACCTACGAATGGAGAGTACACAGAACTTTTGAGGAATGTGCGGGTGTTCTCGTTGAAACTAGTTGGTGCTGCAATTGGCCCCCACTCTTGTCAGGATTGTGGCACCTCCGCCATCGGAGCCTTAGGGCGGGCCATCCAATCCCCTGGCATCGGCTCTCCCCGTGAGTGGTCCGGCCCGAGATGGGGCATGCATCCCGTATTCCACTCAGTAGCGATCATACTCGAGCCCCACGTCCGATTGTAGATGTCGTAGGCGTGCACAACATAGAAAGTGACTTGTTATTTAATGAGTTCCTGTCAATCAGATGACCCTCTTATACCTTCTGATACAGAATAGCGCTCAAATTTAGTTCAAGAGAAGTTTTGATATAAATTACAATGGGAACGCTTGAGAAGCTGTAACAATGATATGAAAATATTGGGGTTGCATTGCGGACGAAAGAGACAAGGGGAAGAGAGAAAGAGAGAAAGAGAGAGTGGGAAAGAGAGCTGTATGCCTATCTACAATACATGGGAGACTATGCCGAAATGATAGTTAAGTTTGCAAAAAGCATTCCATCTTCTTTTCCATGAAATGGGCATTGTCAAACTCTGCAAATTCTAGCCCATGGGAGTGCACCATTCAAAATGAATTCTGCGCTTCCATTCCTCCATTACATTCTCATTTTCCATTGCACATCCCAAGATGCTTGACGAATTTGGGGAAAGCATCCTCATCAAGTGGCTTAGTGAATCCTCTGGCGATATTAGCTTTGCTGTCAACTCATCCTAGACCAATGAAGCTCTTAGCAGCTGCATCATTTACAAAGAAGTAACGCATCTCCAGCCAATTTTTAGAATTCCTGCCGGTTTTCCTGTTGAAAAGCAATTGCGTAATAGTCTTCATCTCGGACGGCTACGTGTGATTGCAGGTACTGCAATCGTGCCTTCTCTGGACCATGTGACCATTGTAGGTACTAAGGGAGGGCGTAGCAGCGGTGGTAGCGCATCGCAAATGGCTCGGCTGATCAAAGAAGCGGCGTAAGGTGGGGGAAGGAGGACATTCGCCCGCGTCAGGCGCATGGTCTGGGGCCCACAACGAGCAGCCAATCTGCTCTCGAGCTTGGAGAGTGCAAGTGATGGTTTCCTGTTCGGTGCTGCTCTCGTACATTCCAATGTTATTGTGCAGGATATGGATGACGTCTGCCATCTGGGGAGCTGTTGGGGAACCAATGACTTGGAGGATACGGGCAATCCGTGCAGCGTGATAAAAGAGAGGAAAGAGAGGAAAGTGAATGTATATGGAAGTAAACTTGAAAAATACTTCAAGTTGGATGAGATCGACTTCTGTTCTGATGATTTCTTATTTTGATCTGTCGATCATGGGGAAACATTCTATAACTGAGTACTGAGTACATAAAAGTTAGATATCAGATTCAGAACCACCTGTTCAATGACTATGAGCCATAACTTATATCACTAGTCACTGAGCCCACATAATTTATAATACTGTTAGTAGGCCTTTGGCAGCACCTCAATCCACGCACAGCTGCCTAGGTACATTGCAAGGAATCCTTGAAGCTGAAGAATACTCCCATAGCCGAGGTATAATCAGAAAGGAGATGAGACTGGCGAAAATCTAACCCACAAAGGTAACGAATGAGATGAGCCGTAAATAACTCTAAGTGAAAGGTTTAATTCATTATCTGGTAGCTCAGGCATCGATTATATATCTATATAATGCCGTGAAACTGATACATCATGTCATGTATGGAATCCGAGAAAGGCAGAAGGCAATACAATTTGATTTACCAGCACTGGAGAAAACCTTCCACCTTTAAGTACTAAGGTACATACATAGGCATTTTGAAGTGGGCTCTTACAGATATCTATCAAACGTCGTTCTCAATCTTACTTGTATCCAAGAGATTTTGTTTGACATGGCCCAAAATTTGCGTTCGCAATCGCTAGTTTTGGACATGGCCACGTATTTTCTGTGCCTATCACAGTACTCTAGCTATTCAAATACCCAAAAAAAAAGGGTCCGGTTAAAGAAGCAGCAGTAAAAAAGGAAAGATTGTACTTCATCGCTCACCGTTACCGAAGGAGCCGCATCTGCCCCACTAGGAGGTCTTTAATTGGCTCCTTTAACTGGCCCCCACCACTGTTCAG
The DNA here is from genome assembly GCF_028829465.1 of Penicillium soppii. Classification (NCBI taxonomy): domain Eukaryota; kingdom Fungi; phylum Ascomycota; class Eurotiomycetes; order Eurotiales; family Aspergillaceae; genus Penicillium; species Penicillium soppii. The sequence goes on from NW_026643234.1 coordinate 3,418,316, forward strand.
CATCTCCAAGCTGACGTCGATTCTCTCAAACTATAGATTATGGTTGGCGTTGGAGGCCGAAGCAAAGGTTGTCGCACCTGCCGACGTCGCAGAGTAAAATGCGGTATGGGTTGACTCACGAGTGATTTCTCCAAATCTCTGACACATAGTTTTAGACGAAGAAAGGCCGCTCTGTAATCGGTGTCAAAAAGGTGGATTTGAATGTGAAGGCTATGTGGAGTTTGCTCAGTTCATTGATGAGACAAAGCGCTTGAAAGCAAGGGCTACGCGGAACTTACCAACATCATCCAACTCAGATGCTTTTGAGCCAGCATCAGAGGAACCGGTCCCAATCATTGACTTCCCACTAAATGTCAATCCACCGTGGAGCGAGAATCACATCATGACTACCTACCTCTTCAATCACCTCTTCAACTGGAATGATGGTCCAGAATATCCAAATGCGCCGGCATGGACCTCGATACTGCTACGCCAAGACAATGAAGCGGAGCTATCAACGGCATCTGTCCGCGCTTTAGCTACGGTCTATTTTGCCAAGGTCAACAAACAACACCAGCTGATGCGAAAGGGCGTATGCTTCTATTCTTCTGCTCTTCGGACTCTGCAGGCAAAACTTCAGCGTCAAGACCAGGCCGTGGGCGATGATGTCTTCGTTGCGATCATTTGTCTCGCTATATATGAGTTGATAACCCTTACCCAACCCAAAGCCTGGCTTTCTCATTATGAAGGACTGGCTAGACTGGTTAGTCTCAGAGTCTCGCTCTGTGTTCGTCGTTTCGGGTACTAATATCGATGTAGATGGCATTGAGGGGTCCCCATCGACATCAATCTGGCATTGCTTTTGCTATGATTCCGACTCTCCGGTCATGCATTGTGAGTATAGTGTCTTCCGCTTTGTTTTATTTGGTCATAATACTGAATGATGCACAGTGTATTGGATATATTGTGGAGCGAAAACGATGTTTCCTCGAAGATCTCGCCTGGAAAACTATACCGTGGGCCGAACGAGGTCTTGATTCAAAAACACCCACGGACTTGCTGCATGATATTATGTGCGATGTTCCCGGTATATTACAGGACCAAAGCGAGGCCATATTACAGGATCATAATGCCCCCGGCAACGCAGAGCTTACATCCGGCTTTGTACCAAAAGTACTCTCGACCCTCGAAGCCCTGTACTCCTGGCGCTGGGATTGGGAAGCACAATTCCCGAACTCGACATTCATCACCCAACCGCCCGACTACATATATTCGGGTGTATCATCTCTACCGCCAAGTCCATTTCAAACGGTGATCTGGTTCCGAGATCCACACCGTGCCGTCGAGCTCATCGTTTACAATGCATTGCGTCTCATTCTCATAAGATCTCTTCAGATAGCAGGCGTTGATCCGGATCATGCTCGACTTGAAGGCTCCAATGACCCGCTGCTCCCAATGCAGGGGAACAGAAATGACATAGCAACCGAGATATGTCGGATGGTCGATTACCATCTGCACTGTTTGAGAAGCACTGGGGCGTTCATGCTGTTGTTCCCTCTTAACGTTGCTTATATACACTTGGACGAGACATCGACTCAGTCTCGGCATTGGCTGGATAGAGTCATGGCGAATATAGCTGACTCGCATGGCTTTGAAGTTGGCAGGTCGGAGAATATGCCCAGGAAATGGGCCGATGTTCGTGGCGGGATGTGAAAATGAAGCTTTTCAAGAAGTGTATATCTATTTTGGTACGTGTCTGTATCATCTTGCTTATTATATACCCCGAAAGTCATGTCAGACTCTTCTATAAAACACAGTGCATCTCTTCGTCGTCAGAATCCAGGTCGTGCTCCTCATCGCCCATGCTGGCGTTCGCCGACATGATCACTATCCAACGCAGCTTGTTGACCTTTTTCACTTCTTTCACGTCTCTCCTAGCTTGTCGTTTTGCTCCTTCGTCGCTATTTTGAGACAAATCATATTCTCTGTTTTCCTTGAGGTCGGCCAACTTCTTCTCCAACTTCCGCAGCTCTCGCTCCAAGTCCCGCTTAGTTTTGGCTTGACTCTGCTGTTTTTGATCCAATGACTGCATTCTGCACTTGATATCGTCTACGTCGTCTTGCAACTCAGCGATCGCGTTCTCCACCTTGCGCTCTTCTCGTCGGCTCTTCTTGTCCTTCTTTTCTTCCCTTTTAGATTTATTAGACCGTCTCTCCTGTTTCTGCAATTTTTCAAGTTGCTTTCTCTCGGCCCTTTGTGCAGAGTAAGCCCCCCACTTCTTCATCCAGTTTTCCTCGTCAACAGAAGAGGCGAATGTGTCAAAGGACAGCGGCATTACTTGATCACCCAGGGCTGCCATCCTAGTTGCGAGGGGGCTCTGGCTTTCACTTCCATCCCTTCCCACAAGAACCCGATACTGCTCTCCTGAAAATATTTTTGGGTCTCGGACTCCAACCAGTGCAAGCATCTTATCAGTTTTGACAACTCTGACCAAGAGACCCTTGGGCTTGAAAATAACCTCATTGGCCTTCTTCAAATACTGCTTGGTCCGTACAGCCGAGACACCCGCACTGCCTAAGCCTGCGGCGACCTGAAGTCCACCTCCGACTATCTGCGCCACTGCTAGTGGAACAAATCCGACAAGCATACCGATTTTATTGGTCGCTTGGAGAGCGGGGTTGGCTAAGAAGGCTTCATTGAGGCCCTCGATAAAGCCTAGGAGATCTCCCTGTATCAACCCGGTTTGGAGCTCGAGATCTCTGGCCCGGACTCTGGCAAATGGACTCATATTAGAGCCACCGAAAACTTTGGTGATTTCTGCTTGAGGTTAATATCATTGTTGTCATCTCACGGGGTTATTCTTACGAGGTATAACACATGGTTTTATTCGCTGTACAACACCTAGTACGACAGAAGGGCTTTGAGATTGAGTGCGGTACAACTGTTGTGATGTATGTTCTGTAATTGAATATGAATTCCATGGTTGCTCATAGGTATCAGCTTGATAGGTGTCGTCTGAAGCAAGGTATGCTGAAGGGGACCCGTGCGTGGGTGGTTGTGGCTGAGATTGAATGGGTTCGTATGACGTAGCATAGTTTGACTGTCATTGTGATTGCTCATGAGTGGGATTCAGACTAGAGTCGTTATAGTAAAGAGTAGGTGGCGAGACTGTGTATGGCGGAAGAGATGAGTAAGATTGATGTTGTGCCATGGCAATGGATTGCTTTTCCTGAGCTCGAAAGTTTAAGTGCGGATATCTTTATAAGAGATTTTGGGTGAGACCTCTCCCTTATATCTGTCAGGATCACCGAACTACGCAAAATCTTGACAAAAAACCAACTCCTTCTGGCGCATCTCGCGAGCGATCTACGTGTGCAACTTGGTTCTCCACCCTTCCGGGACCCACACCTCGCGGATTGCGCTAGATTTGGTTTAGCTTCCGTTATAACAAACGATGGACGTACAACAACTCAATAGTTACTGGCAAGGTCTGACATCTTCCCATCCGCTACGCCACAATCAAGCTTTGAAGTTGTACGACGCGATGGTCCATTCTAAGTCAATCTGAACACGAACTACACCCCAAGCCTCTGTCTGATACGGAAGCCGTTTGAATACTTAATCTACCGTCCGAGATCCGCTCCTATGGCGGATGCTATCTGTATGGTGCCAACACAATCAATAAACTTTTCCTTCCTCTGCCAACAATAATCACAGAATTTCCGCGACGTTATAAATAAACCATTCGACAGAATAACAAAAAGAAAACAGAGTGGAGTGAAACAAAAAGAAATGGCGCTACCCGGAATCGAACCGAGGATTCCTGAGTAATTGAATGTGGTGAACCACAATCAGACGTCGTAACCACTTGACCATAGCACCTATTTGGTGAGTGATACTTCATTATTGTGCATTATTAGCCATAGAGCAAGCTCTGGCTTTTTCCAGCCGCTACGATACACCTTCGGTGGGGCATCAGGTATATAACCTCATTCTGTATTTTACAACAAAAATGCTGATTTTAGGCCCTTTGTGCTCCGCAAATTCTTAGTTTTTTATATCATCGCTTACATAAACTTAGGGTATAAAATACTATAAGTTATTCCGTGAGTAGTTTTAGAATGGAATTGCTCATATTTAAAATTTAACACAGAAGTGTTTTCAACACCAATATATATAATCGACATTCAACGAGTATTATATAGGAAGTAGTATTCCGTATATCTAATACTGATTCTTGATTAGAAGCCATCTAAACAGTTATTGCCATATAAGTTCATGGAAAAAGAAAATGAGGCCTAAAAAGCTTTTTCCTGGCGTTCATAGGGGTGGGTATAGACGTTGAACACATTACGATAGATTTAAACCGCACGTGTTGATTGTTGATGGCTCCGAAGAATTTCTTCCCGAGGTCCTTGGTAATTGAAAACCAACCTTTTGAATAACTCGATCCAGAATTCGCTGCAAAAGATAGACAAGTAAAAATGAATAAGTAAATGAGTCGTGACCTACAACTTATGGGCTGTGTGGGATGCTCATCCTCTGATCCTCGGCTTTCCCACCGATGTGATGAGCGCAGCCGGATTTACCGGGGGATATGATAGACCATTGGACTTGCTGTCCGGATTCCACAAGGCCTTGACCCCGATCTATGCCCAAACACCAAGTCCACTGCCCCACTTGTACTTTATAATCTCTATCATTCCGGCAAATCAGGTTAATTTGCCGGAGTTTTGCCAACGCAGAGATTCGTGCCCCCGGAGTTTTCCAACATGTTATAATTGCCCTCTTTTTCTCAAATAGCTACACCTACAGAAGCTCGCCGCTTAGCCCAAACCTTCACATCATGTCTTTTCCCACAGATATCCCAGATTGGAATAACCTCAACGTCATTCACAGAGGTACGCTTCCACCTAGGGCGCACTTCTATCAATATGTTTCAGAAAAAGGAGCCCTTTCGCTAGACCGAAACGAGAGTGAATATGTATCGCTAAACGGGACTTGGAAGTTTCGCCATGATGAATCCCCTTTTGAAGCACCTGACTGGGCATCAGCCGATCCCTTGAGCTGGGATGATATTCAGGTCCCAGGAATGTGGCAATTGCAAGGATACTCTCATCCGACCTACACCAATGTCAACTATCCATTTCATGTGAACCCTCCTCACGTTCCAATTATCAACGAGACTGGGTCGTACTGGAAGGAGTTTACTACACCACCGAAATGGGATCAACAACAGATTCGACTCCGCTTTGAGGGTGTTGACAGCGCTTTTCACCTGTGGGTAAATGGAGAGCAGGTCGGCTATTCTCAAGGCTCGCGCAATCCTGCAGAGTTTGACATCACTTCTGTTCTTCTCCCGGCTGGATCAATGAACACCATCGCAGTCCGTGTCTATGAATTCTGCGATGGGTCATATATTGAGCGACAAGACCAATGGCTCTTGAGTGGTATCTTCAGGGATGTTGGCTTACTGGCTTTCCTGTCAGATTCGATAACAGACTTCAGCGCCGTCGCAACTCTTAGTGAAGATCTCTCATTGGCAACCCTTGATACAACCGTCAAAATCCAGGGCACTCATAGCAACATTGAGGCCAAGTTATATAAACCGAATGGCGGACTGATGCATTGTTCGACGTTCTCATCTACCGAAAATAGCATCATCCAGGTATCAGGGAATGATCTGCATCTCTGGTCCGCCGAGAACCCCGTCTTGTATACCCTATTGATTACATTCAACGGCCGAACCATTCCACAGCGCATCGGCTTTCGGCGTGTTGAACTGAAAGATTCAAATTTCTTGGTTAACGGGAAGCCTATCATCCTCTATGGCGTTAATCGGCACGAACACCATCACCTTCATGGCCGGGCGGTACCTTATGAAAGCATGCGTGAAGACCTTATCATGATGAAAAGGCACAACATCAATGCGCTCCGATGTTCCCATCAACCAAATGATCCTCGTCTATACGATGTCTGCGATGAGCTTGGTCTATACGTCATGGCTGAGGCAGATCTTGAGACTCACGGATTCGCTCCCGTTGAGCGTTCAAACATTCCCAACCAGCATCTCATGACCGAATACGAGATCCAAGAAACATCCTACAAGATGGCAAAAAGGTGGACTTCCGACAACCCAGAATGGAAGGATGCTTACCTTGACCGAGCCATCGAGCTAGTTGAGCGATTCAAAAATTTCACCAGCATTATCATGTGGTCTCTCGGAAATGAGGCTTTTTATGGCCAAAACCACGTTAGCATGTATAAGTGGATCAAGAACGCCGATCCGACGCGTTTGGTCCACTACGAGGGTGACCGGGAGGCTCTAAGTACCGATCTTTACTCTACCATGTACTGGAGTATCGATGCCCTCAAGAAGCATGTTGCTGAGAAAACCGATAAGCCACTGATTCAGTGCGAATATGGCCATGCCAGTAAGTTCGGATATGTCACCCGCTCGATTGCATGCAGTTCGCATCATCTGACCGATGATTTTAGTGGGCAACGGTCCTGGAGGATTGAAAGAATACATCGAAGCTTACCGCACAGAAAGACTTCTCCAAGGGGGCTTTATCTGGGAGTGGTGCAACCATGGTCTTCGAAAGAGGGATGGAGACACTTCATACTATGCATACGGTGGCGACTTTGGAGATGAACCTAACGACGCAGACTTCATTCTCGATGGACTGGTTTTTTCCGACCACAAACCAAGCCCCGGACTGATCGAGTACAAGAAAGTGATCGAGCCAGTCACGGTGTCGCTGTGTCAAAATGAGCGACGTCTGGAACTGGTAAACCGCTATGACTTCAATACACTCGATCATCTTTCTGCATCATGGCATCTTGTCACAGACACCAGCACTACCGAGCCCAAAGACTGGGACTTGCCGCAAATCAAGCCTGGTCAATCCAAGGTGCTTGATTTCCCTGGAGACGTAAGCTTTGCCACTAAGCCAACGTGGCTCACTATCAACTTCTGTTTAAAGAGAGATATGGCATGGGCGCCTCGTGGACATGAGATCGCCTGGGCACAGGTCCCGCTACACAAGACCGAAGATTTCACTACCCCTGCGTCTTTGAGCCCTCCACACATGATATTATCCTTACGTGAAGGACCAGGTCGACTCTACGTCACCTCGAATGCCCTTGGGTCTAGTTTCACTTACGATCTAATTCGAGGATATTTGTCTTGGTTCACTGATATGGGCAAGATCTTCCACCGCGGGCCACTGCTAGGTATATACCGTGCTCTAACCCAAAACGACCTTGGCCTGGAGGGTCCCTGTGTGGAATGGGACCGCTTCCGTGTAAGGAGCACTCGGATGCTTATCGAATCTGCTACCTGGAATGTTAACGATAACGGAAGCGTGTCCATTACTACAAATGTTAGGGTTGCGCCTACGGTGCTGGAGTGGGCAATGGAGGCCACCCTCACTTACACTATCACCGATTCATCTGTCAGTCTTCACGTCAAAGGATATTTTAGCGGCACACATCCAAAATACATCCCGCGACTTGGCTTGACTCTTCGATTGCCCCGTCGTTACGATGCTGCCACATGGTTTGGCAGAGGTCCTGGAGAATCTTACCGCGACACGAAGGAAAGTGCCCGCTTTGGCAGATACACTGCTTCTCTAGATAATGGACTAGAGACCCCATACGAGTGGCCGCAAGAAAATGGTAACCGTGTGGATACGCGATGGGTGCGGTTACATTCATCGCTTCCAGATACCTCATATTCGGCGTCTGTCGCGGCTCATTCCCCTTTCCCGCAGATGCAGGTCTCGATGGACAAACCCTTTAGTTTTTCCTTGCGAAAATATGCTATGGATGAGATTGACCGCGCAAAGCATCCCCATGAACTTTCGGAGTTGGATGATGAGACTGAACTCAACATTGACTATTTACATGATGGAATTGGTACTGCTAGCTGTGGTCCTGGTCCTTTTGAGGCTCACAGGCTGGAGGCCGGGCCATTTGAATTCACCACCATATTCAGTCTTGTCGAATGATACACCGATCTACCAGGCCATGATGGCCGTTCCTAATGCTATTGCAGCAACAGAATACCAAGCACAGAGGCTTAACCATTCCAAGAGGACCGTCCTATGGCCACCGTCCCTGCAAAATCTGTAGTACCAGGATCTAATGGAAAGCCAGTGTCAGATATTAGGCTGCTGTTGCATGCATTCCCATTTTTGGCGGTTAAATCACCAAAATGCAGGAAAAAAGACTCTCAATACATCAAACTCACCTTCAATATTGGTTCTCTTGTGGATCATAGTCACTATAGCAAAGCGAGCCATACCGACCTCGATTTCCCGCTGTCGTCAAATGTCGTTGTCTTTTGACCAACAAAGGGCGAAGTGGCATCGAGACCTCGGGAGTTCGTAGATAGCTACTCTTCGTTGTCCCATTTACCGTTTTCTTTAACTCGGAGCAGCCGAGATCCTTTGCAGGTACACGCTAATTGCGACCCGATGAGGATTTATAACTTGAAACGGTAGACCAGATTGGTGTGCAGATCCGCCCGCCCAGCATTAATCTCCAATCATGTGAACCTACTATTTGTTGTCGTATGACACGCAACGTCTTTCACTGAAATGTTCGGATTTTTACATATGCACACCCCCACCTAGGTGACAAGAGTGACAAGAAGTACAGGCAAATGAAAGCTCACATGTTACCGCTGGGATGCTTAACAGGAGGAGATGTTATTTCTATTCAGCCTGCGACAAGATCCATAATCTCGCCTAGAGCACAGAATTCTGAGCAATTTGCTACTTCTTCTTTGTCAGTAGTAGTTGGGGGGATGGGCTTTATTGCTCAATCCACCAGGGTATCATGATCGGTCGAGTCAGTAACAATATTACAAGCATATATTTGTCTCTGCGTTTCAGGTCTTTGCGTTTCAGGTTGAACTCGAGAATTGCGGTGGTCTGGTTGTATGCAATAGAGTTTTATGCTCATAAGTTCCCTCATATGGGACATCTTAAGGTACCAGTCTAGCATTGATCTGGTTGACTGCATTATCTTCCGTGGCTTTCTTTCTTATACCACCGGGAAAATCTTCAGGGGAATCAAACAAGCATGACTATATTCTATGTCTAGATCCAGCTAGGGTTGAAAATTTGGGCGATGTCCATCCACACTACTGTTTCACTTACTGAGTGGCTTTGGTCCTGCAAAGATTCAGGCTGCAGCTAGACACAGCCCAGATCCCTAGATTTGAGATTGATCTTGAAGCTTCGAGGTTTCTAGCTTGGAACAGGGTACACCTTTCGCCAATAAAATTTCTTCCAAGACTTCATGATATGCCGATTGTCCATAACAACTGGCATTGCCTCGATGAGAGCCATGTTATGCTGCAAGTCAGCAATTGAAATATTACGCTTTTCGATGTATTGCAGGAAAAGCCGGGAAACCTTTTTCTGGTTTCTTTCGGCTGCCATGGCCCATGAAAACGAGCCAAACTGTGTCTCAGGCAGTGGATTTGCCCCTAGCTCTAACAAAATCCGGTAAAATCTCAAGTAAGCCTCTTCGGGTTGGAGTCCGCCAGATGGCTTACAGAAGGGATATGAAAATCCCCTGAGGTTATGAACACCCGCGCCATGGCGTAGTAGAAGATCAATTGTCCCTTTCTTTTCTTTGGAGACTTCAGCTATGACCGCGAGCTCAAGGTGGGAAAATGTCCTTGTTGGATTATCCTTCGGGTTCGGGTCAAATCCACGCTCGAGAAAGAATGCTATGGCTTTTAAGTCGCCTTCTCCGATAGCTATTTGGAATGCAACTTCCGCTTCATCCTCTCCCGGATTCGCGACGAAGCCATATCGGTGTACAAGTTTGAGCATTTGCACACCTCCTCCTGCTGCTTGCTTAAGCACTGTTATCCAAGGGCGCGGAGGTTTCGTCAGATTCCAATTGACCTTGAGGCTCTTCATCTTTTCAACCAGGGCCACGTTTCCAGATTTTACCGCTGCTCCCATCGGGGTCTCTATTTCTCCAGATCTATACACGTTGAAACTGTCTATGCAGTTTGATTCGCCGGGCATACCTGCATCAAGGAGTAACTCGAACAGGGGCGGAAATTTGATTGCTGGGATGAGGGGGGACCTGCCATCGTCTCCTTTAATACTGAGATCAACACCGTGGCTGATTAGCACCTGGACAGCTTGGATATGACCACCAATGCAGGCCGCAAATAGTGGGTTGGTTTCTTCTGGCTCTCGGTTTGGGTATGCACCGTGCTTCAGCAGAAGCTTCATTGTGCCGACGTGGCCCCACCTCGCGGCAGAAGTAAGTGGTCCAGGAGAACATAGAAGGTGGACTTTTAGGGGGTGTAACTTCGCCACTTGGTAGCGGCTTTTTTCCAAAATACGCTGAACAATCGCTTCATTTCCACGGGTGGCAGCTGCGAGTAAAATAATGGCAAGATCATGGCGGTTACCAAGCAACGCGGTTTCCACGTCTAACTGATCCAGAAGAAAATCGGTCAGCTTGGCCTGCCCAGTAGATGCTGCCTCTTCTAATGGTCGCAATGCGGACTCTGTGGTCGAAACTCGAGCACCTTTTTGGATGAAAAATTCGAAGAGCGAGACGCTTCCGTTCATGGCTGCTTTGCTCAATGGAGAGAATTCGCCCTCAGGGATCATGGGATTTAGATCCGCTCCGGACTCGATCAATAAGCGAACCATCTCGATCCGATCTTCAGTGATCTCTTCTGCGATACCATCCCAGACGGTATATATGAGTGACTCCGACAATGGTGTATTGCCACTCGAGTTTTCGCTAGTATTGACACTTTCAGGGAACATCTTTGCAAGTCTCTTCACAAGAGCGAGGTGTCCTCCTTTGACAGATTGCCACATTGCTTCTCCGGCCTGTGCTATATCCCACTGTTCTGTTTCACCGTACGCAACTAGTACATCGAAAACAGTCTCACGACCATGGTAGATTGCCATCGACATCGGATCCGTCCTATCCCCTGTCCGAACTGTTCCTTCAATGAGAAATGGACGTCGGCCCTCAGTCTCTCAAACTCCTGCTCTTGCTCTTCTTCCGATTCCGAAGACTTTTCTTTCCAATCTAGGAACATTTTGACCAAGCCGGCGTGTCCAAACTTCGCAGCTAATGCTATTGGCTTAAACGTTGATTCGCCAATAACAGTTGGTGAAGCACCAGCATCGAGTAACTTTCGAGCAGCTGACTCATTGCCAGTGCTAGCTGCCCACTCAAGACCACTGCTTCCATGGTTGAGGATATGGTTTTGGTAGAGGAAGTCATTCAACACCATGTGTAAGAGGCGCCTTGTCCTGGAAAGGGAATTTATGTCTTCATCATATTCCAAAAATTTGGCGACTTGGATTATCAGCTCATGTGGCAGTTCCAGCAAGCCCATGATGTGTGAGAAATTGGAAGAAAAATGGAATTACGCCTGAGGGGTAAACGTTGAGGTTGCGCACAGGAGGCTTTCCCGCTCTCAAATCTTCTAGACCCACCTTATCCTGTGTCTCGATGTGAATACAAATCTATCGAGACACACTAATGGACCTAGGGCTGTATTGCAAACAATCTCATTCCAGTCATAGAAACAGTGGGAGATACTCTCATAAGATGTTTTGCTTGCCAAGGTGTTGATATATAGCTACACCGCCATGGCAGTATCAAGCAACGACTAAACCACTTTAGGACAGACGCCCAGATGCCAAACATCCAAAACATCCTTGTGATAACATCAAAGCACCGCATTGTTCTCGCTGCTGCTAGGAATCCTAGGTATGATAATGCAATTTCTATTATGAACTAATTGGATGTCACCTTTGTGCTACCATTCCCCACCAATTGAATGTTATCTCCCCGCATTACTCCGGATTGCAATTGCGCATCACCCGTGGCATTCTGGACATGATGTCAGCCCAATGGGGTCTTAACGCGTTCGACATGCGATATCCGTGCTCTCAGCACTAACTGATCTGTTTGCATAGAAATTTTTAATATTCACCACGCCAGCGCATCTTTTTTCTAATCACAATGGCTGTCGAAGGCGCCTCTACATCTGTATGTCAACAATCTAAGATGCGGACTGGCACCATATCTATGGGCAGTCATATCTAGAAATGAAGCAAGCCACCAGCGTCAGTTTTTGAGACATGCTAATAGTCCATCAGCCCATCCCCATCGAGGATCTCACCAAGATCACCACCGAGGTATGCTACTCCACACTCAGTGAACCCGACCCCGCGCTAATACAATCTGTCAGGCGTGCGAGGAAGCACTCAGTACCAGCAAGGGCTATGAGCACGACAATGTCGGAACCTGGAACTCAAAGATCATTGTAAGCGCTACACCAATCGAGACTCGCAATGTCACAGCAAACATACTAACAGGCTCTCCCAGAACACCGTCCTCAAGGCCCTAATCGCGGCTACCGCACCCACCGAATCATCCAAGCCCCCTCCCTACCGCTTCACCGTGAACAGCACTATCGTACAGCAGGGTGTGATAGACGAGTCAGCTGCCGCAGATGGCGCACTCAGCAATGCCGGCAAGCGCGGGATGCACTCTGCCTCCGGCGCTTTCTGGGATGTGAGCCGTGATGGCATGTGGACTTTCAAGTACACCGGTGCTGAGGAGCGGGGCTTGGATGTTGTTGTCTGTGTTACTTGGTTTGCCGTTGTATAAAGGGGATTTGATTCTATCAGCATTCTGAATAGAAGGATTGTCTTTGTCTGTGAGAGTTGTGTGTATGATTCTCGGACTTGTGTCAGTGTTTCTAATTTTTTTCATGTATTGGACTTTCTTGTTAGTTCTCTGAGTACGTTCAGACCTATTCTTCTTCTATTGGGGGATTCGATTCGAATCCAGTCTGAGCGTGGTGTTCTGTTTTCTTTCAGCTCAAAGAGTTTTCCTCATGAAACTATATTGTCTTGCAAAATTATACTAACCTTGGGAGTTACTTCATAAAGGTCAGACGACATAGAGCCAAGAGAAGAACTGCTGTGGGGAGTATTGAATTCGCAAATGGTATTTTGGTTCATACAAGATCCTCCATACGACAAGAATTGGTATTAGCAAAAATATTGTGACAGAGATCAACTATCTAAACTCTCCAAACTGAAAGACACCATGTAACCGAAGTAGACTTCCTTGCTTGCGCCATGCGATATGTGCATTACCCAATAGATCAACGCCACTCAAATTACGTAAACTCGTAAAGCAAAAACGCCGTGCAGCAGACACCACCGAATCCGTTGCTTGCTTTCAACGAGGCTCGGAATAGTCGTTCAACGCAACACAAACAGCCCCGCGGTGATGACCGCTGTACTGGCGGATGATGTTTCCAGTGCCGAGTTCCCACAAACGAGCGTAGTGGTCGCTAGAGACGGTCACTAGGTAAGCGGAGTCTGCAGAGAACGCGCAGTCCCACACCCAGCGCTGGTGGTTGGCGAGTGTGGTCTCTAGGAACAACGTGTGGTTGACTGGGTCCATTGGAGGCCCGTCAGGAGATGAAGTAAATGTTTGCTGCGGGGTTTCCTGCCGAGGCGGGTTATCAGTAATACGGAGAAGATCCCGGTCTTGGGCGGGAGTGTCGAATATGCGGAGGAGATCACGAGACTGTGTGGGTGTCTCGACAGGGGCCACTGGTTCTTCTGTTGGTGTCTGCACAGGTGGGTTCAAAGCCTCCTTCTCTTTCCATTGCTTCAAGACAGCCTTGGCGGGTGCGTAATCGCCGTCAAGGTTCCATACTTTGGCGGTGTGGTCGGCAGAGCATGTTGCGAGGTGCTTCACATCAGGAGAGAGGAGAACGCGGGTGAGGTAGTCTTTATGGGCCTGGAAAGTGCAAACTGGGATGATGCGAGTGGTCTCGTCAGTTTGAACCATGCGCCATAAGTAGACATTTCCCTGCATAAGCATCAGTAGAGAACGATATGATTGCCTGGGATGAAATCTCGCACCTTCTTGTTTCCAGCGCAGAGTAAAGATCCATCACTAGCCACGCTGACACTGAGGACTGCCGTGTCCTCCTCTGGAATCAATTGGTGGGTGCAAACGCTCTCGCCCAGGTCCCAGACACGGACCATACCGGCGTGGTCACCGCTGATGAGCTCACCCTGGTTGGGATGAATGACAACGTCATTGACAGCCGCTTTGTGCACGTAATTGCGCTGCAAGCTACCAGTCCTGGTATCCCAAACCTTCACGGTTCCGTCCTCGGAGCTGGTGACCATCCATTTGCCTTCGCAGTGAAATGCGACGCCGGTGATGTTATTCGTGTGACCTTCAAAGGTAATCACAGGGTTGGGATTGGTCGATTTGATATCAAAAAGTTTTACATTGTTATGGCCGGCTGCCGCCAGGAATCGCTTGTCCGGTGTGATGCACAGGCGGTTGACCTGGGAGTCAGGATGCTGGATGGTACGCGAACAAATGCCAGAGAGTGCTTCCCAAAAGCTATTTGTGTAAAGTCAGCACAAATCCCAGCTTTATCTTCACTGTGCGAGCGCTGCTGAGCGCAGAGTTTTGCAGTCGATGCTCAACTTACCGAATGGTATGGTCATACCCCGCTAAAATATGCACCAAAGTAATTAGCTCAATGCTTGGAAGAATGCGGGGAGCTCCATATTCCACGTACCGGTACATAGGATGACACTCATAATTGATTCTTCCGCGACTGCCAAAGGAGTATAGTGGGAAAAGTAACCGATTCTGGATTGCTCGTTTTGAGAGCCGCTTAAGTCCCTTAACGCGGAAGGGGACCGAGCAGGGGAAACAGCGATTGAAGGCCGTCCAGACCGAGATGGAGTCCCATTTTCTGCCATTTCACGTGATAATAGCGGTGTCAGATGAGAGTGGAGCGGTGGATCTGTGTCTTCGGGTACTTGGTCAATGCGCCTCGATAAGCTAAGGCGGTGGAAAGCTAACGGGCGATAACGGATAACTTGAACTTCCTCTGGAAAGTGATCCAATTTGCTGCAAAGCTGAACAGTTTTGTTGATATGGAATTTTCAAGTCAGAGAGCAGGGGCACATAAAACTACGCCTAAAAGAAGATAAATGATCTACATAATAAATTATTTTTCTTTGTGTGATTTCCTGTGAAGTCTTTCACATGTCGATCTAGTGACTTGTGGTTTCGTGGGCGGCGTGGACAAATGGGCGGTATAAAGGTCGGCAGCCAAAACGATTATGTTTTATTGGCTAATCTCAGCTAGCGGGTTAAGTTAATGTTGGCAGAAAATAGTTTATTGTCCGGCAGAATAAAAAAACAAATCATTATTTCCTAATTGAGTCCTTTCATGCGCGTCTTTCTTTGTTGAAAGATGCAATGGCAATGTACCGAGTATCTTTGTTTGTTCTCCTTTGTTTTCTTTGTTCACCTTGACGAACCCTCGTTGACGAACCCTAATTCCCACGATACTGCACACATCTAGAACCATCCCATCTTCCTTCGGTCTCTTCTTCTTCTCCATCATCCCATCCTTGCTAAGACATTCTTCCAATTCATCTCCATTCAGCCAATTGATTCAGCTTATCTATTCAATAATCAATATGGAGCCCACTGTTTTTGACGATGACGGGTTCTCCGTGGACTTCGAGCAGCACTTGCAGGACCTGCTGGCTGAGGCTGATGCTTCCGTTGCCGCTGCCAACTCCCATCTTCCTGTCGATACCTATGCTAATGTTCCTGTTGATGCATTTGTTAATTGTGCTGGTGATGCGTCTGCCAATGTTCCTGCCGATGCAGCTTCCAACGTTCGTGGAAATGTCTCTGATTGTAAGTTCGACGCCATCGCGCAGCTTGAAACCCGCTTCTGTGGCCCCAACCCCGTTGGAACCCAGGAATCCCACAAAACGGTTGTCCCAGTGTCTGGCGGGCTCCAATTCTACCAGCAGCCCAATCTTCAAGAGCAGGCCACCGCCCACCTCCAGGCTGCCCAACAGCAGACTCCACGTGCCGTCCGATCACGCAACGAGTCTGCAGGGCCCATTTTCGACGCAACTACCTCCCCCAACATTGAAACTCCTCTGACTTCACCTGAGGCGTCCTCTCTTGCCATTAAAGTTCCTGCCAGCACCCCTTCCAAGAAGAGGAAGGCCGGAAAGAAGTCCACTCCCCGATCCAAGGATAGCTCTGTTAGCAACGCACTGGTGAGTAAACCAATAAGGTTCGATTCTTTGGTCTGAAGAAGTATGCTAACAACGAGTTTTCAGAGTAACCACAAGGTTCTGAACAACGTTCTTCTTCCTCGCGCTATCGCAAGTGCCCAGCAATACTCCCAGCACGTCTCGCCGTTTGCTGCCATTAGTCCTGATCGCTGCACCAAGGCTCCGCAAACCACTGGTCAGCTCGATAAAGCTCGCCGTCGTATTCGCGAATTGGCTCAGGAGCGAAGCAACTACCAGCAGGCCCTTCGTAATGTTACCATCATTGACCCCCAGACGGGCAAGACCAACTTGCAAATGCTTGAATCTCAAAATGCAAACTACCGCCGAGTGAACTCCACCCAGACAACCATCAACAAGAAGCTCAAGGAGGATTTGGTCAACGAGCGCAACAAGTACGCTCAACTGGCTGGTCGTTTTAACTTGCTGCTGCGTAATCTACAGCAACTCCAGCAAGAGAACATGGAGTTGAAGGCTAAGCTTGGCAGCACTTGAATGCGAAACGTGCTCTAACAAATTCAATTCCTATTCTACTCGCTTGTTCGGGCTGCGTTTTTCTGGTTTTCTTTGCTTTACGGTCCAAACTCTTTCTTAAATGCGGAATGGGGTCTGATGAATGACGGACCTCCTTTTTGCTCTCTTTTTTGCTCTCTTTTTTGCTCTCTTTTGCGTCAACTTTACAGCAAATCAAAAATAAATCTCTCAAGACCAAATCCTTGCTTTACTCGACACTTCGAATTGTCTCATAGTCCTTGCAGATGTAAAAGAACACTGTAAGGCCTAAGCGCCTCACACCTTCCCCCCAAAAGCCTAGGGCCTAGACTCTACGTCATAAAAGCCTGATTTTTTTTTTTTCATCAATGCACTAATATTTACATGCATCTGCCTGGGTGCCATGTTTAGGTAGTCAATGCAGTTTGTGAAGTCTAGAATCCATCGCAATATTGTATGTCTTCGGAGGTTTCAAAGAGGATGAGGATTATTGACCTTGTTTCTCATATCCTTGCTTTACTCTAGATGACCTTTTATACTAGAAATACAATCCCTTTGTCTTGATGCAATACGCAATATAAACTTTGACAAATTTCTCTCCAAGGATCCATAGTACTTAGTCTTACAATTGTTAACTCACCGCAATGTTACCTACCTTATACAGTCACACTACATGAAGAACACTACATCTCAAGTGTGAATTCCCTCAACTCTTTAGCAAAACAGGCATCCGCCAGAACCGAAAATATCATTAGATTCACCCTACAATATCGCAGGTGCAAAATGACGTCGACCTGGGCTCCAGAGAGAAAATAAAATAGAAAATGGTTCAACGAGTTCACGAGAATGGTTGAAGAAACTCCCATCCCTGGCGCGGTGGACCCTCGGATGGTAGAGAAACAAGGCAGAGACCAACTAGATTTGGTTCATGTTTTTCAAAAATATGAAAAATGGAACGAACTCAACGGAGAATTAGCGGCGTTAGGAGATGGCCTTGAGATAAGCTCCACAACACCGTCATCAAGTGGGTTTCCCTTTAAGAAAGTGGATGCGGTTGGCCAAAGAACGTTCGTCGCTCCCGACCGGGTTCCCGAAGGGGTAGATGCAAAGTACCGGGCTGATCTTGTTGGCTTTCGGCATGCCGGGAGTTTCGGGGCTCTCGGATCGGGTCTGGGTTGTAACAAAAATGCCGTACAGTATATGCAATATTGTACGGTTTTATTCTTTTTTTCCTAATTTTTATATTCTTTTTAGGGAAATATAGGATTTTTTTCTTTTTTTAAAAAAAAACAATAGAAAAAAATCAACACCAATATGTACCAGTTCCATTCCTTTTTATTTGATTGCTGTTTTAGTCCTTCATTCTTTTTCCTCTGACAGGTTTGACATTTCTAACAGTCTGAGCAAAGGGAAGAAGATTGCTCATCATGGATGGTGAAGATGAGATCCGCGGCAATTCGGTCTATCAGACTGAACAGCCTTCCTCCACCCCGTCGCCTGTGCAGGAGAAGCCCATCGCTGCGCAAATAGAGAAGAAGCCCGGTTTGATGGCCAAGTATATCTCTCCGGTTTTGTCAACATCCCCATGGGCAGAGCAATCCCACTAACTATATCATAGGCTTGGACGAATGATCAATGGAGATGTCAGGGAAGGAATGCCCGCTTACAAGGATATCGAAATCCATACCTGGGACGGCCCAGACGATCCCGAGAACCCTTTCAACTGGAGTACCAAGTACAAATGGCTGCTGACCATCACTGTCTGCTTCATGTAAGCATATACAATCACTTGCTCTGGTGGGCATACTCCAGCAGCCGGACAAATCACTAACTACCCCCAGTTCTATCTTGACCGGTCTCCCCGCAGGAACTTACGGCTCCGGTAACGACTGGATGGAGCAGGAATTCCACGTACAGAATTCGCCTTTCCCCAACCTCTACTGGGCCACCACTTCGTGGAACATGGGTGCCGCCTTTTGGCCACTGATCTTCGTCCCTCTCACCGAATCCTCGGGCCGCATGCCAGGCTACTTTGTGGCCTATATCATTCTCGTGATCTCGCTGTTCCCATCCGCATTCGCAAAGAACTTCGCGACACTAGTTGTAACCCGTTTCTTTGGTGGCGGTGCCTCATCCGTTTCAATCAACATTGTCGGCGGCAGTATCTCAGACGTCTGGCTAGGCAACCACGCCCGCAGTTTGCCCATGTCCATCTTCGGATTCACCAGTGTCGTGGGAATTGCGCTTGGACCTTTCATCGGATCCGCTATCGTTCAGATCCCGCGCTCTGAGCCCTGGCGCTGGATCTTCTACGTGCAAATCATCTACAACGCCGCTCTGATCCCAGTCTTCTGGTTCATCCTCCACGAAACCAGACCCGATGTCATCCTCAAGACCCGTGCGCGCAGGATTCGAAAAGAAACAGGACGCCCTGTCTACGCAGCCGCTGAACTCGACGCCCCGAGCAAACTCCGTCTGCTGCAGATTTCTTTCGCCCGCCCCACAAGCATGCTGATGACTGAGCCCGTCGTCATCTTCTTCACTCTGTGGATCAGCTTCGCCTGGGGAATCCTGTACCTGTTCTTCTCCAGCGTTGTCCAAACCTACTCTACCAACTACGGGTGGGGCTCTCTGTCCACCGGTCTCGTGCAGCTCGCTATCTCCGTTGGTGCGATCATTGGAACAATCATCAACCCGCTGCAAGATTGGTTCTATTTCCGGTCTGCGCGCAAAAACACAGAAACACCAGGCAAGGCCATCCCAGAAGCACGTCTGTACACTGCCATCCCAGGTAGTTTACTCTTCGCGGCTGGTCTGTTCTGGTACGGCTGGGCCAGCCAGCCTAGCGTGCACTGGATCGTTCCTACAATCGGTATCACGGCTGCTGGTATTGGCATCTACTCTATCTATATGGCTGTTGTGAACTACCTGACCGATGCATATGAGCGATATGCGGCTTCTGCACTGTCAGCTGCCTCGCTTGGCCGAAATTCTTTCGGTGCGTTCTTGCCGCTTGCTTCACCCCAGCTGTTCAGCAACCTTGGCTTTGGATGGGCTGGTTCTTTGCTTGGGTTCATTGGTGTTGCATTGTCGGTTGTGCCGGTTGTGTTGGTGCTCAAGGGTCCCCAAATTCGGGCCCGCAGTACCTTCATGAGGGAGGCTATGTGGGAGCCTGAGGAGAAGGTTGAAATTGATCAGTCTGGAAAGGCCGATCTCGGACCTACCTCTGAGGGTATCGCCTAGAGGTGTTGATGGGTTGTAATTTTACATGCTACATTACATTGCATGTTTGGAGTAATGTGTTCCACTTTCTGGATTACCTTGGCAGTGGATGGTTGATTTTATAGAACGATATTAGACTCAATAGATGAAGTGATGGTTGGTCTCTATTTTTTATGTCCATCTAGTAGTCGTTTTCTATTGTATTCGATACACAGATAGTATTGAAAGACAAACCAGTAACCAAAACATCTCTCAAGTCTCGGCCCAGGCGACGGTGGATAGTGGAAGAGGGTATCGGGGCAAAGGGGTCGTCGGGGTCGGAGTCAGATGGCCATTCACATTGCATTTTGCTTTTGGGAAACGCTTTCGCTATCAAAGATTCAGGTACAGCAGGTGCGACAAGTAGCTTACTCGGCGCGCATGTTGCGGAAGAAGTCCATGACACCAGTGAAGACAACGAGCAGGATACCACCACCAGGTCCGAGACGCAGGACCTTAGGTGTGAAGCCCTTGTACAGTGCGGAGAAGCCCTCCTCCTTCATGACGGTTCCGAGAGCAGGCCAAGCCCAGTTGTACTTGGGGGTCTGGCCGGCAACCTTGGAAGTGTTCTGGATACGGGACTTAACAACATCCATGGGGGTGTTGAGGATGGTACCGGTGATACCACCGATGGTACCGGCAATCAAGTCGTTGCGTGTCTGCTGGTTCTTGTTGCCGGGCTCAACAGCGGGAAGCTGTGCGCGGACCTGGAAGATACAGCCGAAGTAACCGGCGTTCCAGAGAATGTGGCGCCACATTGTGGACTCCAAACCGTTGTACATGGCCAGAGGACCTTCGGCGGCCACGATCTTCTTCACGACATCAAACATGCCGTTGTACTTGTGGGCCTGGGCCTTATCTTGCAGACGAATCTTGACCAACTCGAAGGGAACGACGACGAAGGCCTCAGTGGCTCCGGCTGTGGCTCCAGTCAGGGTGGCCAGTCCTTGGGTCTGCTTCTCCACGCCAAACAGGTTGCGGTAGAAAGCACCCCAGCTGTCATTGGCAGCGAACTTGGTAGCACGCTTGGGCGCCTCCATCAGGATGGGAGCGGAGATACCGCGATATAGACGGGAGGCACTGTCGAGATCGCATATTAGACTCAACAAAAACCAGTTCGGTGGGTAAAGACATACCCCTCATTTTTAACAATCTTGCGGAAGCAATCAAACATGCCATTGTAGTGGTCGGTGCCAGGCACAGCGGATCCAGTCTGCAGCTGACTGCGAAGTCGGACATATTGTTAGCCCATGTCAAAAGTGGTCAATGCTTCTTGCGACCGGCAATTGCTTACATTCGAGTCTTGAGCACGTCCAATGGGTACCTGCAATGTGAGTTTTGTCAATTGAGTCCAATTTTCATATTATACCAAGATTGTCTCGTATACGAACGGCCATGCGACCAGGGAACGGAGTAAAGGTATCGTACATAATCAAGATCTGCTCGTGCGGGGAGAGAAACACATTAGTCACTGAGCATTTGGCAATCGGACTTCAACGAATCACGCCGAATCCATTTCTCAAGGAGATATTTAGAGCGACACATACCTCTGAGACACCAGCCACCGCACCGGCGGCGAACTGGTAAACGAAGGGGAGGGGCTTCTGGGGAGTTTCCGACATGATGAATGACCTATATAATGTCAATATTAACTGCAGTCATCAAGTGCCCTGTGAAATTTCGACTCACAAGACCTGAGGGAGTAGTTGGAGAAGTGAGAGAAAGAGGTTCGGCGAGAATCGGTGATCAAGTCCGAGTGCAGCAGCCGGTAAGTGGCCGGGGGCTAAACGTAGCTCCCTGCAAAATTATTACTAATCACCCCATGGGGTTTTTCGCGCATTCCACGGAAATTCTTACTGTTTGCAATTAGTTTATCTACAAAAGGTAGAAAAGCAGACATATAGGTAGTATTTATGTGGTTTATGCGATTAAATTTAGCCATTCGCTGGTATTCATCAATTCATGATCATTACTATTCTAACTCACATTATCCACAGACACCACAGTACACTAATCAGCAGCATACTACTAGCCCTCAACTCTGACCCATCTCCACTAGTCGCTTGTTCCTTAGCAACAGTCGTAGCAGAGGCTGTGTCAGTCGCAGTACAGCTAGAACCACAAGCAAACCCTCGAGGGCAGCATCCTCCACCCACTGAGTCAGCGCAATGGAACCAACCGTTAGCACATCGGTTCCCAGTAGATCCACCAGTTGTAGTCGCAACAGGTACGACAATCGTCACCCCATCGGATACAAGCGTCGTTGATATTATGGTTGGACAGGACGTTGTATCGCAGTTTCGTCCAGTGCGGCAGCAGCCACCGTGGTAGACTGCAGAACAGGCATAAAAGCCCGTAGGACAGAGGTCATCACCTCGGGTCGAACTTGTTGCTGTTGAGAGGCTTGTTGGTCGTCCCGGTGGTGCTAGACTGTCATTTGTAGTGGTCGAGCTACTGTAGGAAGTTGTATCTGTAGCAGTAGACGATGCACTGGTCTGTGGGATCGACGAGTAGGTTACCGTGGAAAGAACCACGGAGGAATGAATAGTCACTGTGATGACTGTTATATACGCACCTGGTCCAAAATAATTAGTAAACTTCAAAGGTGGCAAAAGAAATCAACTCACATCCTCCATCAACACAATCGTACCCCGGGATACAGCATCCTCCTCCTAAAGCCTGTGAACAGGCAGTATAATCATTCGCACAAGAACCGATCAATCCAGAGCATGTTTTCTCTTTGGCACAACAGCCAACATCTCCATGGCCCGTATCTGCGACGATCTCACACGTTTCCCCGGACCCACAGCAGCGATCGGATCGGTCAATGTTTGTACATGCCGATGTACCAGTCGGGCATTTGAAGTCTCGTGCCTGGAGTCCCTCTTCAAATTCTGGAGGAAACGAGAACTCAAATGGGTATGATTGGTCCACAAATCGTGCGGGCGAGTACCCGTTCTCGCTTTCCGTCTCGACTGTCGTTAAGTTGACACTCTCGGGTAAGGATCGCTCAGTCAAGGCACCCGAAGAACCCACAAAGTCCCAGTAATCGAGGAAGAACTTCTCGCCTTCGTAATCGCTCATCTTTCGAACCCCTCGGGCTGGTCCCTCTGCTAGCTGTGATGCAATCTGAGAGTTGCGCCGAAATATGGTCTCAGCTGATAGCGAGGGACTGCCATTTCGTATTTGGTTTAGGCCATCAAACGAGTCTAAGCTCTTGGTAGCAGCCAGTGATGAAAGTGCAGAGAGCGAAAGGACTGTCGTGATGGCATGAAGGAATTGCATACCGCTGATGTCGCGGTGTAACTGGTTCTCGTCGCAACTCTTCAAAAGAAGTTTTATCAAGGCAAGCTGAATGAAGTCTTTATCTTGGTCGTTTGAAATATGCGTTTCACAAGTCAAGGCTGTGGATGACTTGGCTAGGATGGAAATTTTGATTTAGGCTGAGGTAGATACCTACACATATATGTAGGTAAATGGGAAGCTAATCTTGACGATCGGCACAGGTTCACTCTTGATTTTGAAAGTGAGAGAAAAAAGAGAGAACAAAATTGTCGGGGATATGGCATATTGGACTCAAACCGAAACAAAAGATGGCTGGGATTGATTGTGCAGACGCCTCGCATTAGCCTGCAGATTTACATGGATCTAATGGAAATACTGGCATGTCGAAGTCGGACATATTTACCTCAAGCTAAATTGTTACTCCGTACAAAATGTTAGTACCGTTAATAAGATCTACACTTGATTTTAGTTTCGCAGATCAATAATGCAAAGATCCAGATTGATCTGAATTCTAACACTCCGTTCCTTTTGAGATCCTGTCTCTCTTTCAATGTCGTATATCAGTATAATCTTGATTAAACAATGACTTCTTGATAACTGTACATGCATATATGTATGTTTATAAACCTCACCAACTGTTTATAGATGTGACTAAATATTTTGTTACTAATATGACTTCGTATTCCCCGCAATTACATTGCAATACGTAGCATCTCTATTATTTTACCAATATAGTGTGATTAGTTTACAATACATGTTTCAAACTGGCTTTACCTGTACACCGCCTCCGACCTCGGCAGGGAGGGGCATTTTGACTCAGAAAAGGTTCGCCGCCAGGACTACATTGTCATTGTATTGATCCTCTTAAATCACTCGTTTTTGCGCCATTTCTCGTACCGGCTCTATTTGAATTAATTATTGAGATCTTGCACATTTGCAATTGAGGCAACATGGTTACTGACTCGCAACGCTACCGTTCTACTCGAGGCGGGGAGGAGAACCTCAGCTTCAGCGAGGTTGTTCTCAAGGGTCTTGCCGCAGATGGAGGACTGTTCCTTCCTCACGCTGTGCCAAAGGCCGATTGGGTATGTGAAAGCGAAATTGGACCTGGAAATATTCTAACAATTCCATAGCAAAGCTGGAAAGACCTTTCCTACACTGAGCTTGCCTTCGAGATCTTCCGCCTCTACATTCCCGAGTCCGAGATCCCTTCCAACGATTTGAAGGATATTATCAATCGCAGTTATTCCACCTTCCGCTCAGAAGACGTTGTACCTCTGGTTCCCCTAGATCTGGAAGGCAACATCAACCTGCTTGAGATCTTCCACGGCCCCTCTTACTCCTTCAAAGATTGTGCTCTTCAATTCCTCGGAAACCTGTTCGAGTACTTGCTCACCCAAAAGAATGTTGGCAAGGAAGGAAAGGATCGATACCACCTCACCGTTGTTGGTGCGACGAGTGGTGATACTGGATCCGCGGCTATCTATGGTCTTCGGGGTAAGAAGGATGTCTCAGTGACCATCCTCCACCCCAAGGGTCGTGTCAGTGCCATCCAAGAGGCACAGATGACTACTTGCACAGAGCAGAACGTCCACAACCTTGCAGTCAATGGCACATTTGATGATTGTCAAGACATTGTCAAGAGCCTCTTCGGTGACGAAGCCACTAACAAGGAAGTTAAATTAGGAGCTGTGTATGTTTATTCCCAGTCCTGACGGGCGATTCATCTACTAACTAAGAACAGGAATTCTATCAACTGGTCCAGAATTTTGGCCCAGACCGTTTTCCACTTCTGGTCCTACTTCTCGCTCGCAAGGCAATCTGATTCCTTCACTGTCGGCCAATCTGTTCGCTCGGTCACCCCCACCGGCAATTTCGGTAATATTTTGTCTGCATACTTCGCCACAAAGATGGGCTTGCCCGTGGAGAAGCTTATTGGTACATTTATCGCTCCTTCGTCAATATATGCATCTTGCTAACAAAAAATTCTAGTTGCAACAAATGAGAATGACATTCTTCACCGGTTCTGGACTACTGGTCGCTACGAGAAGCACCCAGCCGAGGAGAAGAACGCAGCAGACGTCTGCAAAGAGACCCCCAGTCCGGCTATGGACATCTTGGTCTCCAGTAACTTTGAGAGACTCCTCTGGTTCCTTGCCAAGGAGCACGCAGAGGCCTCCGGAAAGAATGCCACCGCTGCAGCCAAAGAAGCCAGTGAAAGTGTCGTCGCTTGGTATAACTCGCTCAAGTCAACTGGCGGCTTTGGTCCTGTCCCTAATGACATTCTGGAGAACGGCCGTCGCACGTTCGAGAGTGACCGTGTGAGCAATGAGCAGACTCTCGATACCATCAAGTCCGTCTACAAGAAGACCAAATACGTCCTCGACCCCCACACCGCAGTTGGTATCACCGTTTCTCAACGCTCAGTTGCTCGTGCTGCCAACGCCACTGTCCCCCATATCTCTCTTTCCACTGCCCACCCTGCCAAGTTTGCGGACGTCGTGAAGGAAGCCCTCAAGGGCGAGCCAGGCTTCGATTTCGAGGCGCAGGTCTTGCCTGATGAGCTGAAGGCCCTTTCCACCAAGGAGACTCGTGTCACTGATGTCGAGAACTCTTGGGAAGCTGTCCGGGAGATCGTCAAGAGGCAAACCTTGGAGGATCTTGAAGCTCAGGCACATGCTAGCTCCTGATCTTCCTCTTTTGGAACCTTGTAAAAATGCCACATCCTCTTTCTAGTTTGTCATTTATGGATATATTGTTGTTTGCGCTTTACGATACTTGAAAATAGCCAGGCCCTACTGGCTAAGTTATGAAATACACCACCACCACCACCACCACTACTATTACTACAAATGAACCTTTAAATAAAGAACAAGTGCTCATATCATTTTCAAAATAAGAACTTAATGCCAGTAGCACACCACGGAGTGTGGCAGGGTATCGTCAATAAATGACATAGGGGAATTCAAAATCCAAACACGTTGCAAAGGGGGACTCGCACAGGAAACACGCCAAAGGTATCAACGCAAATGACATGAAACAACAAAACCAAGGCCCCAATGCGATCCAATGTCCAATGCAAAAATAAAAAACAGAGAAAGAAATCATAGACTGCGTGAAGTATATTCACTTTCCTTTATCAATTAACAATTGCCAAGATGGAGAAATGCGCAATCAACCAAAGACATAACGGAGATGGAAAAACAAGGGCTTAGATCATTGGCGGGGAGGGAGGCTTTTCGGCGTCTTCTTCATCTTTCCCAGGAGCTTTGGGAAGAGGCTTCTCGGTGTTGGCTGACGGAGACTGGGGTTCATCCTCCTTATCCTCTGTCTGCTCTGCTCCGTCCCCATTGCCAGGTGCCGGCTCCGTCTCATCGGCCTCCTTCTGGTCAATATCATCGCCGCCATCTTCATTATCAGGTGCCTCTGCTGCCGCCGCCGCCGCCGCCGCAGCTTCAGCCTCGGCCTTCTCCATCTCGGCATTTCGAGCCTGCTGCCTTTCCCAAACTTCTTTACGGATGCGATCATCCTTGGCAGTGCGAAGGCGCTCAGTCTCTTCAAAGCCGCCACTCTTCTTCAACCTACCCTCCTCAACAAAAGCGCCAAGTTCCTTCTGGAACATGTTGTTCCGTCGGGTCTCGAGCTCCTTCTTCCGTGCCTTCTCAGATCGCTCAATAGCCTCGAGACGACTTTCATGATTAGGTTGCAATGCTCGGACTTCGCCAAGCACACCGTCCTTGGCCTTCATGGGATCAATGGTGGGGTCGATACCAAGACTCCGGGAGGTAGCGCGGACAGCAGCGGGGCCACCGGCAGCATTGGTCATGACCTGCTCCTTGGTAGCTTGTTCCACAAGAGCGAAAGTCTGTGTTGCTTTCTCCAGGTCATCTTGCAAGTCGGCGGCAAGATCTTCTTGCATTGTAAGCTGGTCGCGTTCCTCGCAAACCAACTGCAACTCCTTCTCCCAAATCTTGGTCCAGATGGGCTTCTCGCGGCCGAGGAAGTCCTGCATTTTCCTGATCTCTTTCATGACGGTGCTGATGTCCCGGCTGACGCCCTCGAGTTGTCTTGGCAGAGGACGGACACCGCGGGTGACGACATCCTTGCGAAGATCTTCAACCAGATCTTGAAGATCGTCGACGCGAGCAACTAACCGCTCCGACTCGCCTGCAAGTTCTTTTTTGCCGGTATTGACGCGAGCGCGGCCGGCGTCGCCTTCGTAAGAGGGCGTAGTGACATCATCGGCGGCGGTCTTGACTTTGCTTGCCTTGGTGCGGACTGCGCTCATTGAGCTGGTGATGTCGGCTGTGAAGTTGGAGTACGTCTGGCGCAAAACAGCCAAGTCACGGCGCAGGCTCTGGATTTCTGCGAGCTGGGCCCCGTCCCCTGAGACCAATGCCTTTGAACCAGATCCAGCGACACTGGTGGCGGGGGAGCTGCCGCCAAACGAGCCATCTCCTTGGCGGCTGCAAGTTGACGATCAGATACCCGCTGGATGGCATTCCCTTGGCCAGAAATCGCCTCTTTGACGCTTTCTACAAGCAGACGCACGCTCCCAAGACCATCATCGAAATGCTTCTTGACCTCATCGAGGTTGTCGACGTTCAGCACCAGAACTGATCGATCTTTGACGTCTGCAAGATCCTCCAATTCATGCCGAATACCTGAGATGGGGTCTTGAATGTAGATCTCAGGCAAATCAACACCATTGTCGTGAGTGTTCCAGGCGAATTTTTCGATGAAAGCCAACTGAAGACGCCCAATGGTAAGGTCCGCGATACCATCCGGTAGCACATATTTTTTGATTTTGCTTTTATATTGAAGGAACAGCGTGAGTTCTTTACCCGGGGAGGGCTGCTCCGCAGTAAACTGGGAAATCGAGGGAGGTGTTGCAATTTGGGTGTTCGGACCGAAGGAACTGGTCTTCGGAGTATGTGGCGCCGCCTTCGTGGGTTCAAAGGCGTCCTCGAGTGCTGGCTTCTCTTGGGGCAGGGGGATTATGGGAGGCGGAACAATTGCAGTTTCCTCGGGGAGGTCTTTGTGGGAAGCTGGCTCGGCTTTGCGAGCCGCGTCAGGCGCAGTTTCCACGCCTTGCGGTACTGAAGGGCGTTCCGGGGGCGGTGGAGTGTGTTCCTCTTCTACGACATTTGGGATACTTGCAGGTGGAGGAGCCTGTGCGGTCTTGGCGCCTTCCTGCAAACGATTGGTGGACTTTTGTCTTGAATGAGTATATGAGCCCCGCAGACGGACTGCATTCAATGATTCGCGGACATCGCGACCACGATTGGGGATAGGAGAATTCTGGGTGGGTAAGACAGGAACACCATTAGTAGAAGTACCTAGGTGTTTCTGGATTTGATAGGCAGAGAATCGACGAGAGGCACGACGTTCCAGTTCTCCGCTCCTCTGCAAAGCCCCCAGCGCATCATCCTCCTTCGGCGGTGGTGGAGGTGGAGGTGCTGGAAAGCCGGCGGCTGTGGTATATGTAGAAGGCACTGTGTTACTGGATGTGCCGGCGCGCGGGGTTGCTTCATTGTCCGAGGGTGACTGAGACAGCATTTGTTGAGCTTCCCGGCGTGATGATTCTCTTTCGCTATGATTCGATGTCCGAGGGTCACTGTGCGGGGGTGCCGAGGAGGTTCGAGCAACGGTCGATTGGTCCTCTAGACTTCCATTGCTCCCAAACCGTCGGTTGGTGGATCTTCGTGGGGATTGGCCGGTCGATGGCATAGTGGAAGCCGCGGCCTCATCATATAGTTGGCCGATTGCTTGCCCGCTGGCGATACTTCCGGCACTGGCATTACGTGCAGGCGTGGGCCTACCATCCTCACGTTGCTGTCGTGATCGTAGGCGAGCTTGCTTCTTCTTTAGCCCGTGGAGTAGGTTTATGATTATATCGCGAATTCGGGGGAGGTATCGATCAAGGCTTGCAGCCGACGCATCTTGACTGAGGGTGTCTTCAAGGATGGTGCGAAGCAGGTCCGGTACTGGGCCCAGATCTGAAGTATCGACTCCGATGGCACTAAAGGCCCGACAGGCCAGATTAAACTCATAACCCAGACGTACGTATACATCCGACACGTCGTTCTCCGTTGCTTGTTTGCGAGACCATTGAGTAAGAGTCTCTAGTAGTTGTTTTGTCGCAACCAAGAGGTGCGTCACGCTCTTTTCGATTTGAGAGATTTGCTTATCGGGCTGTGTGGGGGGAGACATAACAATTAGCTACCGAAGGGCAGGCGATCAAACAGGGTCGGGGACTTACGGGATTCTTGCTGGATTGAGAGCGAGACGAGGCAGATGAACTGCGGCCAGACTGCTGGGAAGACATGGAAATGTCGGTACTGCCAGACACCGAGGGTCGATGCTGAGGAGATGTTTGTTGATCCGACTCTCCGGGATAGGGGTACTGAGTTCTCTGAGCACCTGAGAATTGCATATGATAAGGAGAATTATAAAGAGTTGGTGAGAACAGGGAGCGAGAAACAGGTCAACAACCGAGAATGGGCAAGCATGTGTGGAAGATGATGCCCAGCCTCCGTCAACTTGGCACCTTACCGCGTCTAAACCAGGATCGGCGATGTTGATTGCACTGATACTGTAGATTACCATAAATTACCGTATATCTCTGTAATTCAGGGACATCCAGCTGCGTATTATTGGAAATAATATTCTTAAGGCTCACTTGTGTAACATATTCTTATAAAGGAGTCACATGTTGAAAAAGACATAGTATATTTATCTATATCATACCCTAGTATATATAGTATAAGGCATGCGCACATATGTAGTCTTTTAGAATCAGAACAAACGCCGCAGACTAGGCATTCGGCAAGACCCGCGCCTATCCACTTCCTAGCCATATCTATAGGTACAATGTACATGTAGGGCTAGCTAGTTACATGCATACATACGTAACTATATGTACATGTGTATGTAACTTCATAGATGTATAGTATGTTCCATTGTTACCCTATAGCTGGATACTCCTGTTGTTTTTTTGCCCTGCCTTCCTTCTGCTTATTTCAATATTACCTTTTCCCTTGCAGACCTCCTAGGCCCATTGTCATTTTTTCGATCTGTACTCCGTATACAATGGTACTAATTATATACAATGTATTAACCAACCCCAGCATGGTGCTTTCATTTTCCGATGATTACTGGATAGTTCATGAACTTAGCAATCCCTCAGATGATATTGATGACCTCACAAGAAGAATACCTGGTCCCAGCCATCAAGACTTGTCATAAGCTCGTCACGCATGTAGAGGGCAACGACATTGCTATCAGGCGGACAGCGGCGGCAGATATCATATCATTTTCTCAGTAAAGTGTTGTATGACCTCTTTAGTGCCTTTATACTCCGTGGTTCTTACAGTGCCCGCACATTTTTAGTACATTTATAGTTGCATCTATAACTAGTTATTTGGCTATCTAGGTATCTGTCTTTACTTTGATTATGGATAAGGAAGTGTCTTCATGCCAATAGCTTATACTGTGGGCAGGTATTATTCGACCAATTACCCACACCATATAACTAGTACCTTACCTCAGGGTCGATAGTTAGTTCTGTAGTTAGCAATACGTCGAATTTAGGCTGTAGGTGTATTATGAAGAGATATATCAAACTATGCAATTTGTTTAAAGCTGACCTCGGGAATTGGTCAGAGTTATATTTTCGCTCTGTATCACAATATATACCAGTGGGATCCATACCATTTGATCGCACAGTAAGATCAAGTCAGAGCAGGTTGTAATTATTAATACAGCCCTAGTGTTGACCACATATGTGATTATATATACGGGCCTAGACATGCGGGTTCGCTTGTTTTTATTGGCCTTGATCATGCATAGCATTTCGATGCATCCTTTTGGAAGTAAAATATATAGGTATCATTGGGCTGATATGCCTGTGTTTTTTACCCTACATCCCACAAAAACAGAAATGTTTGTCTGCTATATGTAGTAGTAATTCTTGCAATATAAATAACATGTACCTCATTATAACCAACTATAACTAGAGCAACTAATTAACTAAGAGGTAATTAGGGTTTACTTATTTACTACATGTACTCTAGCTTACTATGAGGGGTCATAGAGCTCCATTCCCCCGTACCCTCGGTGATATTAGCAATTGGCCTATTTGAAAAGGAAAGGAAATAGACCACTGCAATTATAACTACATACATAATCCCATACATTAATTCATATATATGTATACAGATTAAATATCTGATCAATCAGTCCTGGGAAGTACATAATTCGAAAGGAAAAACAAAAATAAAAAAAGAGAAGGGTGTAACACTGAATACAATACGATACGCGTGACTTCTCTCTCAACTTGCGACAACTCACTCTTGCGACAACTTACTCTTTCCATTTCCCATTATTCATTCTCACTCTCTATCATTCTTTGCTTCTTCTTCTTCTTCCATTCTTCTTTCCTCCTGTGCCATCGGTATTTCGGTATCTCCACTTATCCACCCCTCACTTTCCAGTCCGTTTGTGCAGGCGGTGTGTTGTGGCTTCGTGCCTCATCCTCGCGGCTTTCCGCCCGTACAAGTTCCACGACGCAAGCTTGCCCTGACTGAGACCAAAAGTCAATCAATGGCTTCCGCTCTGAATTCTGTGCCGGCAAACAACGCGTCTGGCAATGCCAACGCGGGTGCGCATAACCCCGGCCGATCCACTCTGAGATCCAGCAACAGCACCAAGGGGTCCGACGGTCGACGACAGTCGGGCAGCCCTGTTGATGGCGGACAGCGGTGCGTTTAGCTCTAATTTCACCCTCATCCCCACTCTTAATGAAAAACAACCCATATTCCCTTCATCACTGGACAAGGGGGACACATCGTATCATTGTTCCCTTCCCCCTCAACGGTTGAGACTTGCACGTGCCTTTGGGCTAGCGAGCTCCGTTGCAGACTTGCATATCATTGTACACCAATAATAGCCAATTGAAGATATCGGATTCGATGGCAACCATTTTTCGCTTTTCTTCGCTTTATTACCATTGACCGCTAACCCAAGCATGTTCTACCGCATAGGCGCACAAACTCCCACAAGGCCTGGACCCAAGGGACCAACCCCATCACTCAACGCTCCTCACACTCCTCATCAAACGGAAACATGACCCACCAAAGACAGTCTGCTTCTCCGAGGCCAAACCACAAAGAATCAAATACTCCCGATAACCACTCTCATGACCGCCTCGTCTTCTTATTCGCCAGCTTCATTGTAAGCCTTGTCGCACTGCCTTCCGCAATGTCCATTAAGTCTTAACTGTTATCTAGGGCCTTCAAACCACGATTACTACCAAGGATGGAGAGAAGTATACTGGTGTCTTCTCTTCTTCATCTCTAGAGTCCACTGAAGTCTCCTTCCTTCTCAAGATGGTCCAACGCGCCTCGCATGATGCTCAGTCGCGCGCAAACGGTGTGAGCGATGTCGCAACCCCATTCTTGGGCTCTGCACCCGAACACATTATGTCCTTTGAGATCAAGGATGTCGTCGACGTCTCCGTTCCGAACGTAACTACGGCAGAAGTCTCAGCCAAGGAACCGAATGGTACGGGCTGACTTTCTTCTTCTTGCTTGTATATACTAATTCAGAACACAGGTGCTTCCCAGGGGTTCCGAACTGATAGTGATATCTCTGGAAATCTCGCCATGCGCGAGCGCACCTTGCAGCGCTGGGAACCTGCCGAAACCGACGTTGATATGTCACTAGACACAAGCAACAACGCCACTGGTTGGGATCAATTTGAAGCCAACGAGCGTCTTTTCGGCGCCAAGACCAATTATGATGAGAACATTTACACTACTCGTCTCGACCGTACGGATCCCACCTATAAGCAAAAGCAGGTAGAGGCAGCTCGAATTGCGCGTGAAATTGAGGGTCAAGATGTGGACAACTCCCACATGCGTGAGGAGCGCGGTCTCGCGGCACCGGATACTGGCGACCAAGATGAAGAAGACAAATACAGTGGTGTGCGACGAGAAGACAAAGCCTTCCCTCCCCTGCTTTCTGGTCAACCAAACAAGTACACACCTCCTGGGCGCCGCCAAGCCCCACAGCCTGCTACGGCAGCTGCCGGCACATCTGCCCCCATCCCCTCCCAGCCCTCGACAAAGGAAGCTGTATCGTCAGATAAGCAACCAGAGCCGACCGCATCTTTGCAGCCTCCCGTGGATATCGAACCAAAGAGCGCATCGGGCAAGGGTCTTTCGCCCGCCATCTCCTCCGTGTCCACCGCGTCAAACACAAAGCGAACCGTTCCTGAAAATGCAACTGCAAACGTCGAGGCAGAGGTGCTGGGCCACTTCCGCCAGTTTGCCAAAGACGAAAAGGCCAAGCTGAATGAACGCCGCCGTAACCAAGCCTCATATGATCGTACCAGCAAGCTCAACGAGTTGATGAAATTCTCCAAGAGCTTCAAACTCTCAACTCCGGTGCCCAAAGATCTTGTTCCTATCCTAGCTAAGGACCGAATGAAGCAAGAGGCAATCATGCAGCGGGCCCTGCAACAGGTCGACGACAAGGGATTGCCCAAGGTGATCACACCTCCCACCGAACAAAAGGCCCCTGCTCGTGGCACGGGACCCACTGGAGCTGTGCCCCCATCTGCGCCACTTGATCGCCAGAACTACAACCGCGCTCGCCAGGGATATCCTCCCACTGGACCTCTAGCCAGTACTGGAGGGCGTTTCGCTCAACAGGCTATTACACCCGGACGCCCTGGCGTTGGTATGCTCGGCCACAGACTCGCGGACAATTTGCAGCAGCGCAAGGGCACAGGAATGGGCCCTGTTCCGACCCCTCTTCCCATTCAAGATGCTCGTGGACCCCCAACGGGCCCTGCGAGTGAACAGCAAAAAATCACAAGTCCTGTGAAGTCGCCTGCCGGCCCCTCTGTTGCAACCAAGTTCAACGTGAAGGCCATGGAATTCAAACCTAACCCTGCAGCAAGCACCTTCACACCTGGTGGACCCTCTGGCGCCGCCGCAAGCCCGCGGTCTTTCTCTCGCAACCGCTCTGTATCGCGCGCAACCACACCGACTGCTTTCTTTGGCCCGAGAAAGCCTCAGCCCATTTCGGAACGGCCCTCGATCAAAGAACAATTCAACCCCATCAAACGTATGAAGAAGGAGAACACAGGCCAAACCGAAAAGCCATTTGTGTTCAATGGAGGCATCACTCCGCCTTACAAGACCTTGCCAACCTGGGATATCGCGAGTGAAACTGAAGAGAAGACGTACGATCAGATGTTCAAGCAACCAGCTGGTGTACCTTCGGTGTCGCCCCAAGCTCGGTCGACGTCGAACAGCAGCACTGTCACCCACCAGACCAATATGCCCTTCCACTTCCAGCAAAGCATGCCTCCGGTTTCCGGTCCTTCAAACGGACCTCACAACCTCCACCCTCAGGGTCCTCATGGCCCCTCTCACGTAGATGATCATCATCGCATGCAGCTGTCCGCATCGAATTCCCAGGTCTTTCCCTCTCCTCGGATGCAACATGGATACCCGTCTCCAATGCCCCACCAGGCCCAGCTATTCGGACCCGGACAACAAATGCCGCAGTTCTACGGTGGTCCTCAACCCAATCATATGAGGCATTACCAAGGTGGTCCACAGTTTGTGAACCCGCAGGGCGGTATGGGGGCTCCGATGATGGCGCAGCAGCCTTCCAACGGGCCCTACATCGGGGTCCCACAAGCCATGCCTCAGTACAACGGACATATGCCAATGTACTCTCCTTCTCCGGCCCACGCCTATCCTCATGCAGCTGCACCTCAGTCGCATAGTGGATACCCAAGTCCCAGCCGCGGTGCTCCAATGATGATGCACCAGAATTCTCAATCTGGACAGTCTCCCATGTTTATGCCCGGTCAACCTGGATACCCTCAACCTTCGGGACACAGTGAGTTCGATTTCAGTCCCCAGTCAAGCCTCTCCAGATTTTAACCCAACCTCAGTGCCCCAGAACCGTGGAAACTTCCCGCAGCAGCCCCAGTTTTCTTCCAGCCCGCATCAGCCGCACCATTTCCCTCCTAACCAGCATCGGACCCCTAGCAATGGATTCAACCAAACACCTCAAATGCCACCCCATATGTCTGCCAACACTCCCACCTCCGGAGGATCTCACTCGGCCGAGGCTACGGATGAAGGGAAATGAAGTGCACGACTCATGAAGCTCGTGGGTGGTTCCCTTGGATGACGCTACATCTGATTCCCACCCTGCTGTGACTTTTCCCGCTACCGCCATTGTTGACACTCATCAACTCACATTACCCCGGTTACTATTCCCGTAGCCACGTCTTCATCTATCTCTTGCCGTCACTGATACGGTCCAAGACATTTGAAATCTGCGGTGGTCTCCACGTCGCCTCAAGACTGTTTCAGTGAGTCATAAAGCTTTGTGATGCCATGCAACTGCTGTTAACTCCTGAATTAGACATGATAAATCAATTCACTAGCTGTGCCTATTTATCTTCGAGATCTCGGTCTAACAGTGTACATGACATCCAAAATTTTGGACGATGAATTTGCTGAAACCGACCGCTTGATATCCCGACTGTCTAGTATACAACGAATCTACAAAATGGTGAACTTGAAGTATTGAGGATCGACTACCTTTACTACGAGATCGTCATCTTTCTCTGATTCTCTCTTATCTTGTGTTTCTTTTCCTTTTTATCCATGCTATCACTCACTTCTCTCTCACTTGATCCTATTAGCAGCCTGTGGACCAATATCTATGTAGGCTTGCATGATCTTTATGCCATCCACTGAGAAGAAGTGAGTTATGCTATGGGTCGTGTCTCGAAGACTGAGCGAATGGTGATGGGGATGTATGTGGATGGAAATAGGGTTGATGGATGTGGGGAGAAAGGAGAGCAGCAGGGTTTGTGGTGAAGATGAGCGAGCTTGACCACGGTGAGCTAGCTCTAGTGAACAGCAATAAAAATGGTTATATCATAGGAATTTTTCATTCTCTTAATATGTAAAGACATTCCATAAGAGATATGTATAGAAAGCTCAGTCTCTATGCAGAGGTTGAGGATCGATCTTAGAA
This sequence comes from Penicillium soppii, assembly GCF_028829465.1. Lineage (NCBI taxonomy): Eukaryota > Fungi > Ascomycota > Eurotiomycetes > Eurotiales > Aspergillaceae > Penicillium > Penicillium soppii. The sequence continues at coordinate 3,454,570 of NW_026643234.1, forward strand.
CAATAACACACCTAGACAAACGACAGACGTTAGCTAGATATCCAAAGTTGAACATATCTATCTAGACATGTGTAAGAGCATAATATCTCCTCAGTTTTTAATTTCAAAAGTGTCATCATACAAGCGATAGACATCAAGACAACATCCCATCCGCTGCGGTGCTTCACCTCATGTGAACTTCCGCTTTCCCTCCAGCCATGACCAAACTTAAAACAAACCCCAACAGCACAACCAACCAGCACAGATCCAACCAAATCCAGCCCAAACCACGAACAACGCACCTCCTCCCCTCCCGACTTCTAACCCCCGTGATCATACTCCCACGCCACTTTCCACAGCAGGTGAAAAAGAGAAATGAAGGAATGAAAAGGCCAGCCGGGAATGTCCCTCCCCAAGCAGACAAACAAAAGACACCGAGATGAAAGAATTCCCGCAGGCAGTCAACCAAAGCTACCGACGAGAACCCGAAAATCTTAACGCCCTCCGATGAATAAAGCTCGAGTCAAACGGGATGTTCCCTCATAGCTGCCCAAAGATCATTCTCCAGATCCAAGCCCTCAACCCTCTTCGCCACAGCCATTGGTCGCCACCCGTCCTCATGGAAACGAAGCAGACAAGGCAACCCCAGATAGTGGCGACACCGACCCGTTTCCTGACTTTCGCGCATGTGAACAACAGCATCGTGCAAATCTGCCACCTAACCCCCTTCAAGGTGTTATCAAGAGGGGGAACCCGGCAATTAAAAGTCCAGTATCAAGACTGGAGGATATGAATTTCCGAGGTCTCAGTGATGAATACACATGAGCCATGCCCAGTGCGGAAGATCCAGGACGGACAACGGCATGAATTTACACAAGCCTCCCATGATCCGCACGCACGCTATGCGCGTGAACAGAGCCATGGATAAGGCTTGGATCTCTGCGGACGACAGCCCATTGGGAGACATTGTGTTCTGCTGCAAAGAGTGGAGGGAGCATGGAGACGGGGAGATGGTTGCTGGGAGACCTAATGGAGGGAGGTTATCGTCGTGATGTAGACACAGTATGTGACCATACTGATCCGGGCGAAACGCTTTTGGATAGAAATGGTAGATCTGCGTGCTCGGCCGTAGCTCTCAAGATTTGCCTGAAGCTCGGTCATGGTGTTTTGGGGTGGAGCTCGAGAGAGTACCATCAGTTTATGGGATGTGTTTTTTATATGTCGGTGCCACGGTCTGACCTTTTACCAGATTCACATCATAGGAGAGAGGGCAACTTGGGTCGCGTTTTGGAGTGATATGGAGACTTACCACGTTTGAAGGTATCTGGTGAATGATTGGTGGACTGTTGGGGGGGGGGGGGGTGAGTGGTTGTTGTAATATAGTTATGCAGATAAAGTCATTGAACACAGAAATATTGGAGTTCGCGACAAAATTAGACGCGTCCAGATGAGCAGTCAAAAGTGTGAGGCTTGGAAAAAAGCCAAATGCCGCGCTCAGTATTTATTTGGGATCAGCGCCTTAGGCAGAAACCCATTATCGCGATAAGGCGGGGGGGGGACTGTGAAAGGAGTCCGACGTGAGTTCTGAAGTTGTCTGTTCACAACATAAGAGTGTTTGATCTCTGGCTTTGACCTTTTTCGCACTGATAGTAACAACACGAAGCTCAAAAGAAAGAAAGGGCCATTGACCGCCTCGTCTCGCAAACCTAATCACCCAAACAATCTGCAACTGCCACATCGGCCACATCGGCCACATCCACGGCCATGGATTTCCTCAAATCCGCCATCGGGTCCGCTATCGCGAAGGGTGGTGGACTTCCATTCTCCCTTGGTGATAGAGTCGACATTGGCGACTCAGTCTGGGCTTTACACAACGGTACAAAACGGGTATGGAGGCTCTGATTCAAGTGCGGGTTGAGCTTTGATGGCTGACGTGACGCGTTGTATATAGGATGATGGTTCTGCTTGTAGTGTTTTTGCATTCGATATCCATGCAAACAAGTCGCGCCTTCCTCTCGCAAAAAATGCAGTCCGCAAGTCAAGGACGTTACGGCATCCCGGTGTAATCAAGGTCCTGGATACCATTGAGGTAATGCTTGGCTATACTTGAGACCTTTGGTCTTGAATTTGTTTCTGAGGGTGGATGCTTACAGCTACTATAGACGGAACACAATTTGTATATTGTCACAGAGCGGCTCGTGCCTCTCAGTTGGCCGGTGAAGAGGAGGAGTTTGAGCGAGGAGACTGCCAAGTGGGGTCTACACAATGTCGCGGTATGGTGTTCTTGAACTTCTTGCTGTGATTTCGCTGACTGGAATGGATGCAGTCTACATTAAAGTTCATTAACGACGATGCTTCCTCCGTTCATGGTGCCGTGCGTGCATCTTCGGTATTTACAAGTGAAAGTGGCGAATGGAAGCTCGGCGGATTCGACATCCTTAGCTCCATGAAGGAAGACGATGCAATCATCTATGTGAGTGAGCCCTGAGCAGGTCTGTCCCATCTCAGTTGCAGAGAATCACCGTGAACTAAAGCGAGACATAGACCTATGGCAGCATTGTGCCCGATGCCGCTCGATACACCCCACCCGAGGTTGTCAAAGGTGGCTGGGATACTATCAAACGCAACCCTTTGGCAGCTGTTGATGCATATGGCCTGGGAATCTTAATCTTCGAGGTGTTCAACGGCAACTTCTCAGGTGGCGATCAAGTTGGCAAGACAACGAACATTCCGCCGTGCATGCAACAAAGCTATAAGCGTCTTTGTACTGCAAACCCCAAGCTTAGATTGAGCCCAGGGCATTTTGTTGAACAGGGAAAGAAGCACGGTGGTTTCTTTCAGACGCCACTCATTCGGATGACTGAAGACATAGACAGTTTGGGGCTCAAAAGCGATACTGAACGTGAAGAATTCATAAAGTATGTCCCGTATCACTTCTGGATATTAGCAACTAACAACTCACCCATTACAGTGAACTTGACAACCTTTCAGAAGATTTTCCAGAGGAATTTTTCAAGATGAAAGTTCTCCCAGAGCTACTCAAGTCCGTCGAGTTCGGTGGCGGCGGTCCGAAAGTTCTTAGTGCAACCTTGAAGATCGGTGCAAAGTTGTCAGCAGAGGAGTTCAACTCTAAACTGACCCCTGTAATCGTGCGTCTATTTGGTAACCCTGATCGAGCACTACGGGTCTGCCTTTTGGACAATCTTCCGTTGATGATCGAGAACCTCACCCAGAAGGTTGTCAATGACAAAATCTTCCCTCAAATGGCAAGTCACGCAGCTAGGTCGCCATCTTAAAATTATTCTAACTTGATTTAGACATCTGGTTTTACCGATGTGGCGCCGATCGTACGAGAGCAGACAGTGAAGGCTGTACTGACAATCATAAACAAACTTAGTGACAGGATTGTGAATGGAGAACTCTTGAAGTTCTTAGCTCGTACTGCGAACGATGAGCAACCGGGAATTCGGACGAACACGACTATCTGTCTTGGTCGAATTGCTAAGAACTTAAGCCAGAGTGTAAGCTAAGTTCCTTTTTTTTGCGTGACCATGTGGCTGACACTCTCCGTAGACTCGCTCCAAGGTACTCATCGCGGCATTCACCAGAGCCATCAGAGATCCGTTCAGTCACGCTCGAGTTGCAGGACTCCTAGCTCTATCCGCAACAATTGATGTGTTTACGGAGGATGACTGTGCTAGCAAGATCCTGCCCGCCATCTGTCCTTCGCTCTTGGACAAGGAGAAGTAAATTGTGCGCCTGGTCGTCATATTGGCATTAAGCTTACCATTGGACAGATTGATCCGTGACCAAGCAAACAAGACATTTGATGTGTACGTCCAGCGGATACGAAAATACGCTGGCACTATGGCAGACACCGTGATACCTGCTTCTGCACCGACAGAAGCTCACAAAGTCGAACCCCGTGTCGGGACTCCCAGCGACAATTCCTGGGCCGGATGGGCCATCTCATCTTTCACCAATAAAATTGCGACTGCCGACGGCGAGATTGAACCCACAGCCAGTAGTGTCAAGCCCGCAGATCCCGAGACTGCGCGCTCTGCTTCGGTTCCTCGCCCGGCGAAGTCATCCCCTTCGCTCGAACTACACAAGCAAGCTCTCCGCCCTACAGCCCAAACTTTGAACCGGTCAATGTCAGACCGACCTCCCCCGGTGGTCCACGATTATGAACCCGAAGAAGAAGAAGAAGAAGAAGAAGAAGAAGAAGAAGAAGGGGACGATGTCTTTGATGCCTGGGGTGCTATGGATGACGACGCAAATGACGTCGATCCGTTTAGTGCTGCAGTAGCCTCCCCCAAACCTATATCGCCTGCTCCTTCATCAAGCAAACCCCCCGCAATCCCATACGATGATGGGGGTGAACCCGATTTCGCCGGCTGGCTAGCCGCCAAATCCCAAACCAAGGCCAAGAACCCGTTGCCAAAGGGTCTGACCAAGGCTGCGTCTACCAACTCTGTTGCTACTCGCTCAACGGCGAGCACCGTTAGGCCCCGAACAGTAGTCGTTTCAAAGAAGATCGACATTAAACCTAAACAAGAGGAGGCTGATGATGACTGGGGTGATGCGTGGGATTGATTGGACATACCCTTGCTTTCTCTTTTTGACTTTTATTTGTCTATATCTCTTCTCATAATACTCTAGCCTGTCAATATTTGAGAACTTTGGCATCGAGGGAGTTTTGGAGTCGGCACTGTTGGTGCTTTGATAATATTCCGTGTACACGACCCTTATAGATCAAATAGTGCAAAAACGCTTTATTTATTCATTTATTGGGCTCTTTGGAACCTTTGTTGTCCCACGAAACCTTTATACGGTGATAGCGACTTGTCAGTTGGTAGAACTTGATTACTGCCATAGAGAACAAACATCCATGGATACTTTCGAATAACGATTGATGAACCTACCATCAAACCTGGTACCTAGGGTAATTGATATAGCAAGCATCCCATTGAGTTTGCCAAACTCTCTTGAGAGATACGATAACTAGCAGGCTGTGTTTGCCCACGTACATATTTGGGGCATGATATTCAATCCGACTTCTGAATCTCAAGTTCACCTTGCTGATTTCCAATTGCAGCAAGATCAGTCCAACAGAATTCTCCTCAAAATGTACATGAATCAGCTTTCGCTTCCCATTTGCCTCAGTCAACTTTTATTTCCTCGTAACACTCCTTTTTGTGGGCCTGAATTTTTGCTCCTTTGCCTTGCCTGTTCTGACCCGAGCCCTCGAATCAATTCTCCGTCTTGTCTTCTCATCCTGGTATTGGGCGTCTCTTTTCTGTTGCTGTAACGCCTTTGCTCATGTACGGGTCTAGGATTTTGATTCTCATAACCCGCAGGTTCTGTCAATCTATCCCTAGAGTTCATGCTTATCCCAGTCGTAATCGAGGTCAACATGCCTCGATTCACCGGATTTCCTGATCTTGCTATATGGTTTCCCCCACTAACCCGCTAGCAATCCGGATACTACTTCGTAGACCTGGGCCACTTGCCACGTCTGGCTCTATCTGCAACCCCGATTCCATTTCATCATCCGAAATGTATATCGCCAGCGGGTTATCAATTGTGCCATCAATGATATCCTGTTGCTCAGTTCCGAGCTGTGCTTCCAGCTCATAATCCAAAGTGGTGCGCTCGTTTTCACTGAGCCTGGGATCCTCCAATGGCTCTTCCTCAGCACTGAATATCTGAACCTTAAGATTAGGAATTCCCAGATGCCCACACAGCTCGATTTCGGCCTCCCATCTTGCCCTGTCGTAAAACTCGCTGCGCTCCGAATCCCGTTCGCAGAAAAGCTCGTGGGTTAAGTCCCAACGATCAGGAAATTGGAGTTTGTCTGCCTCCAATCTATGCATAATCATCTGCTCAATCTGGTGCTCTTGTTTCATGCGCTCCTCATGTGGCAAACAGAGCCTGACCCTTTTTCGGTTCCGTTCGGAGGGTGAATCATGCTCTACGGCATTTTTGTCTGGTGATTCATGCTCATTACTGGCCTCGACTCGGGGAACGGCTTGAGTCATGATAGGTCGGAGGCATGAGCGCAGGGGAAGACGGGGTATGGAGAGATCCTCCAACGGCATCATGTCACATGCAGCTATTGTTTCACTTGCCATAGAAATATCTCGGGGTAAATTGGGAGCAGGCAATGATGGCGAGCGTGTTGAAAGTTGCGATGTCCTCGAGAAAGAATCCAGAAACGAGAGAGAGCCTAATTGTGATGCAGAGGATCTCAAGTTCAAGGTTGAGCTTGAGTCGAAATGCTCAATTTTCGAGCCTGGGGATATGGCTGACGGCGAGAAAGTGGACAAGCTTTGTTGTGATAACGGAGAGGGCCCCGAAGATTGCCATTTTCTCGAAATTGATTCTGACAGCGAGACCGAGCCCGAGTGTGACAAAGAGTAGGATCGCCAATTTGAGGTCAAACTTGAGTCCGAATCCAAGTCGATTTCTGACCCTGAAGATAGGGTCAGAGGTGGACAAGTAAATTGGTCTCGTTGCGGCGATGACGATGGAGCTTGGTATTGAGATGCAGATTCTGGTTCTGAAGGAGTTTCTTTTCCAACTTCCCTTTCAACATCCTCTGTCGGTGCTCGCATGGGCCGTATGTTTTGCACTCGGTCTCTTAGCGGATAACGTCGAGTCCTTTCGTCAAATTCCGTAGATTCATGAACCCAATCCGATTTAGGTTCCAGCGGGTATCTCGCTGATGGTAGAGGCCTTGAAGATGACGACAGCTCAGTGGCCCCGGGCGGCGATGAACGTAAATACGAGGGCATATCGCTTCCCCGTCCCGATCGACGTCGCTTTAGTGAATCCACCCATACCTCGGTATAATGGACTGAAGTTCTGTTGTCTCTTGACACTTGCGATTCCAGTGGCTGTGGGGATGGGGTGTCGTCCGACAAGCGGACAAGACGGGATCTGAGTACTCTTGGCATGACTTTTGACTTCCCAAGTCAGACCAGGGATCAAAAGCTAGGATGTATGGCTTGCAGAAACCATGAGATTTATGTGATATCCATGATTTCGCTTGTTGATACTTGAAAGGGTTAGATTGATACCAAATGGGGCGGCTGTATACCTCCGGTTCACCGTTCAATGAGAGGCATCAACACAACGTTGACAGCCAAAAAAACTTTAATCGGGAGGATGCGAGTCAGAATAATGAAAGACAGGATCCTCAATCCCCTCTGGATCTTCGTAGTATAGATAGTTTTGTTATTTAGTGGTTTCCTACATAGTCTATCACGTCTAGTCCCAGTTTAGAGCGTAGAGTAGCTACAGTATATAGGGTTAAATTTGACAGCTAAGGTATTCTCTAAGTTTGGGTTTTGAGCTAGGAGACAACCAAATTTCACGAGACCGAGACTATTGCTCCACTTTCACTCATTTCATTGTTCTAGGAGATAAAGATCAGTTTTCAGAATAAGGGTTTCCCGGATGGGGGAAAACCACTCCTTTGATTTATTTCTATGAACTGTCAGTGTATCCATGTATCAAATGAAGTTTGATTAGACAAGGTGCCAGCGGCAATGATTTTATGGGAAGCTTACCCATCTGTCAACAAAAATGTGGGTATTCATTGGAAGAAGCGGGAAAACGTTATGTGGGGATTAGGGCAAAATGTGCATTGACGGGGCAACTAAGTGTTAATCCGCCAACAAGATGATAAATCTCAATGTATCGTGCTATCTCATAATGTAGATTGAATTGTCGTATTGAAGCAATACGCAATACCAGTCCTTACGATATCGATCCTATATTGACAAGACTGTTCAAAAACCTTTCCCTATTTTTGCAGCAACCCGCTCCAGCACTGATAGCTTCATCCATATACCCAATCCAACGGGAAGCAATTTCTGTCCCAGCAAAATAGATCCTCTTAAATGGGTCCTGGAGATAGGGCCATATTGCGCCAAAACACCAGGCGGCATATATACCCCTTGACCTGCTCTCGAAAATTCTTCCAGATTCCAGGGTTGTAGGGAAATGTCGGTTGCTATTTCTATGTGCGGACCAAAGAGATTTGTTAAGTTTTGTTTGACTTCGCGTTTGAACTCGTCCTCAAGAGGGTAGAAAGTCTGTATTTTGCTGATGCACTTGATATCTGCACGTCAAACCATTGTGATAGAGATATGAATGTCTAATATACACAGAGAATTAGAGACAATGAAATGAGATCACGTCCCCGTTGTTCATCCGAGACGGTATCTTTTACATTGACTTCAGACATAAAGAGAACAGAATGCAGTTGACAAAGGGTGAATAAAACTTCAAGTCACATGAAAAGTGACTTGTTCTTGTGTCCCTGGCATGTGCCACGGCGGCGTTTGTACATGGCAAGAATTCCGTTGATTGATTATTGACCACTGTCTTCATGTTGCGCTATTCTATTCAGCGCTGAGTCATTATCATCCTCATCGGAAGATTCCGATTTCATGGAGATATCAGACCGCGATCCCGAACGAAGCTTTGGCGTTGGAATACGTTCATTGCAGCGCCGTTTTGCAGCAGGTGATTGCGATGGATTTTCCTTCACATTGGGGCGTTTTGAATTAGGAGTCTGAAATGAAGTCGGGTGGCTAATTTCGAGGATTTGGATGACCTTCAGCACCTCTTGCTTCAGCTTCTCTCTGGCTGTCGAGCTATGTTGCGAATTTTCGAATTCCGCTTTCAGGCGCCGCAATATCTCTGTCTGGAGATTCGTAGACTATAATATTGTTAGTATTATAACTACGCTAAGATCGATAGTACCTGCCTTAATGCACTGGCGACTCTTATTTTTCTTGACGCAAGGCCCGCAAGTCACTCGTCCTTTGTGATACTTGCAATCGGGCAAATCCTGCTTAGCTCCCAAATTTCGTTTCCAAACTTGAAGACATGGCAGGCAAAAGGTCTGCTGAAGCTCGCCCACACTCTGACGAGCTAGAGATAGAGGGGTGGCTACGGGTTGAGGAGTCATGGGAGTGTGGTGCTCCTCCTCATCCCGAGTAACGTTATGAGGTTCAGACAGCGCTGTGGGGCATCCATTGGTTGTTTCGGTCACAGTTTCTGGTTGTCGGGCTTCTTGGCTGCTCTCAATAGGAACAGGTGAAGTTTGCATCGCAGATGAACATGCAATAGGCAGTCTGCTTGGTGGTTCAACTGTAAAAGCTGCATGCTGGGTCTGTTCGATACTCTCTATCGCTGAGAGGAGTTTAATGGATGGAATAGTAGAACCAGGTGTGATCAAAGATTGCTGAGGATCCACGCAATCATTTGTTGTCATGTGTGTGTCATGTGTAGCATTAAATGGTGCAGCATCATCAATACTGCCAGCTGGCTGAGATTGTGTAGTTGATTCAGACTGTCTCCATATTTGCTTCAGATCCCCAGCGAATGAACTCAGAGCATCTGCAAATGCCCAGATGGATCGGCTAATCCTTGGGTCATTCATTTCGATCTAATAACTAGAGGGAATAGTGGAGTTTTTGAAATGTTGGTGCGGTTGATGTTTTTTTCTTCTTTATCCGCCCCACTTTGAATTCGATCAAACATAAACTTGAGCAACTGAACAGAAACGAATTCAAGACTGTTGTACGATGTGTGCAAATACATGGCCATCTACAGTCTCTTAAATGCCTACGAATCATTTATTACAGGCCTCTATTCTATTCAATTTAAGCAGCATGGCCGATCTTCCTCGACGTCAGTACAAGAATATATTGAGGACTACTAGACTATAGGTGACGGGAAATATGAAATCCTAGGAATCAATAACCTCATCACAAAGACTATACGGCCTATGATTGCAATCCATTGCCACAATAACAGAGCCTGGTTTTGTTTATGCACATACCCTTGCTTGTCTTGATTTTGTGGAAAATATGTCTATATGAAAACCATATAAGTTGTCAATGAATAACTATATTATTAAACTAATTTGCCATATGAAGGCATCATGATTGGAAATTTGAGTTTGTCTTCTTCATACATACATGTACCAATATGAAGTTTGTGCCTGCAGGTCTTTCCCTTTTGATCCCCCCAACACGTCTTCCACACACTGTCTCTGCTTTTCTTTTTCAATATCTTTTTAATACTCTGGCTGGGGTTTCAACAACACTGCTGTTTCAGATCTGGCTCTCTCATCTTGCCTGCTGCGAGCTTTCCAGTTGACTAAGCCCTCCTCTACCAACTGAACGTAACCGACCCATCAACCCAAGCCATCATGGGCCGTTGGGGATGGCGTAAGTACCAGAATACTATCCCTTCCTCGCCCAAATATTGAATTGGTTTTATCAGGCCTCTTTGAGAGCGATCAAGACCTCGATACTGTCTGCTCACTGGTGGAAGAGCTCGGCTTCGAAACCGATTCCTGGGAGTTCACCCTTAGCAGCATGGTCTACCATACTGACATGCTCGCCCCCACTGAATCGCGAGCATTATACGAAACCCCCGAATACTCTAATCATCTCGCAAACACAATCGTGCCCTACCTGCGCAACAAGCTGGACATTCCCTGCAAGAATGGGACAAGCTTGCAGCTTGGGTGGTTGACAACCATTGAATCCGAGTATAGCATCACTGCGGCTCAGGTGAGTTTCTTTACTGTTCATCCTTTGAAAAAGAGTATGAGAACTGACTGCGTTAGTTCAACACGTGGAATCCCTATGTTGGAAGCGACTGTGCGGGTCTTTGGCTCAACTTTTATGTTTGCGTGGGCGTTCAAAAGGGTATTACTACCGCCCATGGTATTGGGACCTCGGGAGTTGATATCCGTGATTTTTGGCATCTCTGGTTGTCCACTTAATATCCTTACATTTCCTAGGTACTAGGCTTGATCAAGTATGCTTCTGATTTGAAATCCTTGTATTGATTTTCCGCAATGCGAACCTAAGCACGTTCTTAGTTAAGTGTAAAATATCTGTTTTGGGGGATTCAACTTCGATTGTTCATGCGTTTCCGTTGGTCGTGAGTTGCGCGGACCACACTTATCGGCCGGCATTGGATCAGTCTTTGGAAATTGGGATTTTCGTTTTTTAGAACATGTCCATGCTTGGAAAGTTCGATGCGTTGTTACCGTGAGTATAGAGTCCCCCCCTCCCTCTTTCTCTTTCACCCTCACTCTTCACTCATACAAAGACACATCGGCCTATGTTTCTGGAATGACGTGGATATGCTAGTTCAATTCTCGCCCACCCTCTTACCCACACTACCCACACACCTTCCGCTTGTCCCGGTTCTTAAGTTCCTAAAAGCGGTACACCAGACCCATCTTAGTATTTGTTATTGGTGATACCTCGTCTAATGAACAATAATTTCATACCTCGCAATCCTTGATTCTAGGTTTTCAACAGTCCTTTCCGGCCAGCAAAAAGAATGCAATCGCCCGGTGTCCTAGTATATCCGCGGCATAAAAGTCTTATGCAATCTGTCATCAATTTATGCCCAATTATGCCGAAACCGCACCTTCAATCTGCCATTCCGACTCTCAAACCTTAAATCAACATGTCTTCAGCAGAGAAGAAACGTTTGAGAGATCGCCGGTCGCAGCAGAATTTCCGTAACAAGAAATCGCAACACATATCTAAGCTTGAAAAACAGGTGGCCCATTGCGAGAACAACCATAGCGACCAAGGAGTCCAACGACTTTTCCAGGTAATCGCTGGACTTCGCAGGGAGAATGAGACTCTTCGGAGTCGCCAGGATGGATTGAAATATCTCATCAACTCATGGAGCGCGGAACCGGATACGGGCACGGCAGATCTTTCCAGTGAAGACTATCTCTCTTTCTCCAAGGGTTTGAGCCCTCAGTTCTCGTTTCAGCCAGACTTTCATGATTCGGTATCATCGAATGCAAATGCTCTCCCGAATACCATCAATAAATTGCTGTCTGCTTCAGCTATGACGACCCCACCCTCACAAGCGCACTCCCCATCGTCAGAGTTGCTCCCACCAGGAACCACACTCTGGAACCAAATTCCACCACACAGTGATGATCTTTCAAACCCGCAGTCGATATTTTCTTGTTTATGGTTCCTCTATCCGGAACAGATAACACCCTGTCCGGACACTCTCGGCTCTCCTCTCGACATCCTTTACGGGACCAAAGAAAATGCGTTGGCAGACATGATTCACTCAGCCCTGCAAAGGCGACCAATTCGGGATCCAGAACGTTTAAGCATTGGTTGGTTAAGCTACCATCTCTCTAGATGGTTCTTGCGACCCAGTCCGGAGACTTACGAGCGTCTTCCTCTTTTCCTAAGGCCCGTCCAGGGCCAGATGGAAGTGAGGCATCCTTTGGTATTGGATTTTTTGCCATGGCCAAGATTAAGATTGAATCTCATCCGCCGGTGGCATTTTTATTGCAGCAATCGTGAGGATTTGTTCGGCATGTTTGCCTGCTGTACCAAGATTCGCTGGCCTTGGGGGGAGGATATCCTTGAGAGAGATGATAGAAATGAGTTGCGTATTAAGAAGAGGTTCTTCGATACATTTATGAGTCAGAGTGGATGGGGACTTACACCGGAGTTTATAAGAAGGTACCCCGATCTCGTGGAGGGGATGGATATTCGTGAGATTGAATTTGCGCTCGTATGATGGACTAGGGTGCTGCGCAGAGAAATTTTATTATTATGTATATTATGGGATATATAATCTATATGCTGTATGCTGGTTCTTGCTCTATTGTGTTTGTCATCAAATGGTCTTATGAAGCAAATGAGCCTCTTTCAAGATGTGAGTCTCATGCCTTCTTGCCATCAAGGTCAATTGGCCACTTTTCCCGAATACTCTTTCCATACTTTGTGAAGACAATCGGAATCGGAACAAATGCGAGGGCCACAAACCCAAGTAGGGAGTTTCCCCAACCAAGGCCTAGGGTATCAAACATGGTGGGTCCAGCTAGAGGAAGCAAGGCACCAACCAGCGAGCGCGTCGCAGTCAGAGTGGCATTTGCAGATGCGGCATATGCGGGATAGCAATCAATAATATATGTTTGGATAGGCATGTACACGCCCATCATACCGACTCCGAATGGGAACATCCCGATGATCGGCACAATCCAAAACACATGCTTGTCGGCTGTCCAGCCATACCAGAAAAAGCTGATTGGAAGAATACAAGAGAAGAAGATCATCGTTGGTAGACGCATCTCGGGCTCAAATATGCCGCCGTTTTGCTTGGTGAGCCTCATTACCACTCGATCGTTGGTCATGGCGATAATGGCGAGTCCAGCCATGAACCCAAAGCCAATACCGAGATATGCCAGTCCCGATAGACCCACTGAAAATCCGTATTGGCTGGTGAAGACATCAGAGATCGTGGTGAAAAAGAGGTAGAGGAGACCGTAAATGAGAGCCTGGGGGTATGGTTAGTAAGTCACGCCAAACATAGCAGAGTAGAACCAGGATAATAATTACCATGTAAACAGAGAGAAGGAACACAATTGGCGACTTGCAAAACAGCAAGACAGGCCTCTTCAGGCCCTGCAAGAGAACCTCTTTCGCAGAAGCATGTTCCTTATCCGCTGCATAAGCGCTCCTCAAATCACTTCTCCCAGTCTCTTTGGCCAGTTTTTCCGTCTTCCACTTAATGAGCACAGCAGCATACGTTTCCTTGTTGAGAAGTTCAACTCCGAACGACAATGCTCCACCAGCAATAAGCAAAAGCCAGAATATCCAGCGCCAGCCGACCTCTTCGCCCAGGAACCCACCAGCAATGGGGCCCACCACCGGGCCAATGAGGGGTCCCATCGCCCAGATCGAGGTTGCCACGCCGCGCTGCTCGCGCGGAAACAAGTCTGCGATCACGCCGGCTCCTAGTGTGATGCAGCCTGATCCACCGATTCCAGCGAAAAGTCGACAGACGATCAATGTCTCGATGTTTTGGGATAGTGCACAGCCAATTTGCCACACCACGAAGAACCAATTTGCAGCGCTGAGGACGATGCGGCGGCCATATATTTCACTGAGAGGGGCGAGGAGAAGAGGACCGAACTGGGTAGCTGATGTTAACATAGTTGGTGATTTGATTTAACTGGGACACTTACTGTATATCCAAGCAGGTAGATGCTCACGCTGAAAGAGAGGATCGTTTCGTTGGTTACTTTGAAATCTGCTGCCATGAAGATAACCGCCGGCGAGAACATGCTAGATGCGAGGGGCGAGATCAAAGTCATGGCACTTATCAATGCGAGAAGCGACCATTTCTTGCCTGAGGAGAAATTCTGTGGGTTCTTGGGGTCATCTTGTCCATCCCAGCCGACTATGCCGCGGTCGAGATCTGTCTCCGGGTATAAGTTTGTGACTAGGACTGATTCTTCGCCGTGTTGTTTCTCAAGGTCGGGGGTTTGAACTCTGGTGCTTGCTTCTCCGTTTGAAGCGGAGTGACATGACTCTGCCACATGCTTTTGAGGCGGATCCATGATCGGAAAAATATGTAGCAACCCGAAGCTTATGCGAAAGAGGAATGGATGAGCCCTCCAATAAGGAGTAGGTTTGAATAGTTCGAAGAGATCAGAGGTAAATGGATGAGATAGAAATATGGTTTGAGCAGATCAGGTTACGATCAGGTCGGAGCGGATATCCAAACTATTTATATGAATTATCGGAGCATGCTGAATCTTCGAAATCTGTTCGGTGAACTGATCCTTCAAGTTTTATGATATGATTCAAGTGATATCTGACCTATAGCAATAGCTGTTTCCAAGCAGCACCCAACTGTAATCCAAGCGATGAATCAGTGCCCTGAAATGTTCAAGGGAACCACCAATCATATCTAGTCAATCGAGGCACTGAATCAGCGCGACCCACTTTCAACCCTGGGTTTTTATTTTATGCGCATAATTTTTCCTGTACATATGTTAGCTGATTTTACGTAGATTAGCTGATTTTCGGTTGTTTAATACTATCTGCGAAGGTGTATAGCGACTGGGGGTCATATGATGATGTCTGAAGATGCCTTATCCTAGACTGCTTTTTAGACCGCTTTATACCATGTACTGTACACAGTCCCATCCTAATAGTTGAAACGTTCAATCATTACATCTATTTTTGAATTCCTATTGATTATCACTATCTCCACTATTTTCATAATTCAAACTTATTTTACCTACAAGATGCCTTGTTTCGTTGATTTCAAACCTTATAAAAACAAGATCCTTAATCGAGTCTATAAGATTCTACTCCACTATAGCTCTAGTGATAAAAACGTTGGATATATAGAAGATAATACCTTGAATGCCTCAGATTGGGTAAGAACATATACTTGTATAATGGGAATAGCTTTTGAATCTTTGGACCTCCAAGGTTACCTAAGTAGATAGTACATAAAGGTTTCTTGACTGTTTACTAGACCCTTGGAGCTCAGCACCTACCCAATATACTCAGGCATGTCATTTCAAGGGTCCCACTACGTAATTACCATATCACCGGGGATACCAACTGACCAGTTGTCCAATTTACAAACAATTCCACGCGACATCCTTTTTTTAATCCTAGGCTGCCATAATCCACCCTTTTGACCCAGGCAACTCGAGCCAGGGTCTGCCACAAATCAAAGCGAGCGATATTCTTCTGTTTCATTTTTTTTGGGACACACAAGGCAATAGATATTGGACAACGAACCAAAGAAGACCCGGTACAAACTCGGTCAGAGGCGAGAAACATGCTATACCAACAAATATTTCAGTAAAAGCTATCACAACTGTTATCAAATTGGGGAGAGGTGAAGGGATGAGAGAGTGAGCAAAAGGAGAATTCAAAGAGAGAAGACAGAGGGTGCACTGTATGGCACTGTACCAAAGGGGTCCTACGGAGCGCATGTCTATCTATACGCTACTTTTAAACTGCAGCAGGTTAAATGAGATTTGCTTGATTGCTTCATTGTTCATAATTCAACACGTCCACCCCATCGTTACCAAAACCTTCAGACTGATGAGATGGCACATCACTATCCACAGACATGCTCCCATTGGTGCCAGCCAATCATTGTGACTTCACACCTCATCGGAGTTCGCCGACTCCGATTCCATGGCCTCATCACTTGACCATTCTTCTTTACGTTCCTCGATGTACTCGAGGACATCGTGGCAGTGCCCTACGAAGTCACTGTTGGTGAGTTTCGGGCTGCGTTAGGGAGCTGCTGTACTACATCGAGCTTTGCCTGGATAAGATCGACGAACTCGTCCTTCAAATCCTGGAGCAGGACGGAGAGCGGTACAAACGGCGGAATTTCCATCTGCATTCCCTTGGTATGATAGTAGTACTCCATCAGGCGGTAGTCGAATGACTTCGCATCAGGCCAGCCGGCCCGGTTGCAGTGGGTGACGCGGATCAAAGCAGCAATCATATCATCGACATCGTAATGGGGTTGCATAGAAAGTCTATTAACCCCCCGTCCATCAAAGATTCTTATGGCAGCGTCGAAAAATTCGTCGGCAAAGATGGTTCGGCCATGAATACAATCAATCGTCTGGACCAACAAGCTGTGCATATTCCAAGCCAACCATGTGCGGACTTGCTTGGAGGACCCCGACCATCTGTCAATATCTGGAGAGCCCTCAGCTGGACGAGGAATATACCAGTAAATCAGTCGGTAAAGTCTCAACACTTGGAGGACTGCGAAGACATGGATGGACCAGGTGTTCAATTCAGAGGGGGCCGGCAGGACACACGGGTAACGGTACAGTACATCACAGTTCTCATCATGCAGATCAGTCGTTTGGTCAATTGTTTCTTCCTCTATCGGAGGTTTCATTTTCACAGATTGGGCGAAGTGAGAAAGCGGCCGATCTGTAACTGTACGTAAAACTTGATTCATCCAATCAACGCATAGTTTATTGAAGATAACGTACTAGATTCAGAAATATCACAGTGAGTGCAGTAATCCCAGAAGGGCTTCCTTGTGCGAGTCTGAAGTCGCAATGGTTCACTTCATTCCAGAATGGGCAGCCAACCCGCGAACAAGGTAAACCAACAGCTAGGATGATCTTACTGCAAACCTTACACTGCAGATAAATTTCATCAATGAAAAAAAGATTGTATTGCAAATTTCAAAGAAACTGGATGTGTGCGGATGAAATTGCAGCAAAGGAAATGAGAGCAGAAGGATGTTGCCCATGAAAACAAGTCATACCCTGACAGTTATGCCCCGAGACTGCCCGGACTCAAGCCTCGCGATATCCCAGACTTAACCCCACGCCGCCCAAAATTCTTCCACTCCGGGCATCAACAGCCCCGTGACTGCTGGTAGCCCTATCATTCTTCACTTTTCATGCACTTTATGGCCTCACTTCACCGTAGCACCCAGTCCCTCTTCCATGGTTTTGATAGCTTTGACCTTGATATGAACTAAAAGCCTTGTTATCCTTCCTTGTACGTTCGGTGTTAGAACCGTGAACAACTTCCAAAGCCTTCGTGCCTTTTCTTCCAGATACTACATACATTCTAGGTGCGTAATTTACTTTTATCTCCAGTTCTATTATTGTTCAAGTCTTGCCTCGATATAAGTGACTCAGATGAACAAGATCATCTAAATTGAATATAAGTTGAATTGAGCCAAAAGTGACTGACTATATATGATGCAACGACCATGAATGTCAGGAAAGTGACGTTTCACCTATGTGGAATTGCTAGGAAAGAAGGCAGCTTGGCAGTAATGCCATTCACTAAGAATTTCAAGATTTCATACAATGTTTTACTCAATTGAGGTTTTGGTTTCCAGTCATGATACTCGACTAGCCTGTCTTAGGCTTGCAAAATAACACAGTATATAGATATATAATAGGAATGACTTCGAGTAGACAACCACCTGGGCAGATCCAAACCAGAATTGTTCATATGTTAACCTTGGAAGGCAATATATATCATATAAAATGTATACTAAAACTATACTAAGTACATGTTGATAAAAGTTTCGCGGAATCCAAGGACGTTGCCCCGGGCCATAGGGCTGACTTATCTTATCGCCTCACTCTTGCTTTCGTCCAATCTCTCCTCCACTTTTTCCCTCTCTCACCATCCTGCGGATCATCGGCAGACTCCCTGTCGTCGCAAGAACGCTTTTTTTATCGGTTACTCAGGTCAGAAATTGTTGCAAGGTCTTACGCCAAGTATTATACACTAACGACACACCTCCAGTCATAGTAATCCTGCTGCCTTCCGCCCATCGAATGCTCGTTATCTTATCACAGAATGGGGATTCGGGTCTGACAGAGCATCCGCACCCGCCTCTAGGCCACTAAGTTCTCTTTGGCGCCCCCTCGTTCTTCCCTGATCGACCGACTCCGATCGCCCCTCTCAAAATGGACCAGGAAGAGGCTCCACCACCGCCGTACTCCGCCGTCGATCCATTACTTGCACCGAACAACCGGAACAACAACACTTCCCAGACCCCAGCCCCCCACCGTGGAAGGGCATCCTCACAGGATGCCAGTAGCTCGCGCATTCCTGCCCAACCAACGGTTGTGCCGACGCACTTCACCTCCGCTGCAGCGTACTTTGAGGAACGGGCCCCGCCGGTCTTGGACGAAAGCCGGACTCTTTTGCAACATCATATGACCGTATACCCCCGAAGCCAAGCGAAGGATTTTCCACGACGACCCCGCTGCTGGTCCTCGCGCTTCAACGAGACAACGCAGCAGGATTGGGATACGTTTGTGAACTATCTTTTCCCCCCACAATTGGGACTCGCTGCATCTTCCCAGCACCTTCCCCGTCAATTGCGCGCGGAGATTCGACGTGATCGCAAGGACCGCCCCCAAGAAACCGACGAGCAGCGTAGGGCTCGGATTGCTGCTGTTGTTGGCGAATGGAACGAATGCTTCTTCGGCTTCCGCGGTACTCATATAGTCTTCATCTATGCGGGCGAGCCTGATTCTGCGCCGCCGTCTGCTCTTTGTCCCCGATGCTACCCTGCTGCAACTGGATCGATAGAGGGCTCGCCGTCCAGATATTCGAATGCTTCGTCACCTCAACAGAATTTTGTACAAACCCCCTGGCCGCCGTCTCCGTCTCCCTTCAACCCACATCCCCACATATCTCCATCTCCGTATGGCGCGCCTTATCCCTCATATCCCTCCCCTATATCCCCCAATCTTCCACCTCAATATTATCCACAGCATCCAGCACCATGGCAACCCAACAACTGGGGATATGCGCAGCAGCAACATCAGTACCCCAACAACGGCACCTCCAAAGGTGGATCAATGGGATGGATTTCGCAGCTTGCATCGACAGCCCAGAAGTACGGGGAGCGGTTCAGCGAACAAGCACAACAATACGGAGATCAGCTTAGCGCGCACGCACAACATTATGGACGGCAGGTCGAGGAGCAGGCTCTCGCCCATGGCCGTTGGATTGAAGAACAAGCAGGACTGCATGCTCGCAAAGCACCAGTGGCCACTCCATATTATGGTGGTTATTATAGCCGACCATCCTGGGACAACCAAAGTCCCACAACGAACGTTCCAGTGCATCAGACCCCGAGCCCTGTGACTGCAACTACCCCTCAAACCAACCCTCCAGCAAATCCAGCAAATCAAGACAATAGCATACCTAAAGTCCTAGAGCAGTCAGATTTAGAGTCGACTGCTCTGTCGCGGCGAGTATCGGTGAGCTCCGTCTCATCCGATTCCTCGTTTAGCTCGATTGATTCAATATCTACAACATCGGATTTAGGCGTCTCGGACCTTGCCACAGTGCGAACCCAGTTGGAGCTTTTAGATGATCGCCACGATCGTGCCTTGTATGACGCCGCGGTGGAACTCCGACGGCAACTCACCGTCTTACAAGATTCTCGCCGAGAATCCAAATTCTCTGGCAACAAAAAGTGGAAAGCCACACAAGCGCCAAGTCGACAAAACCAACAAGCCGAAAGCAGTGACTGGGGCCGGTGGGACTCACCCGAACAGCAACAACGCAAATCCGTCGACAGACGCGAGTTCAAGGAAGAAATGCGTGCCACCAAAAAAGCTTTCCGGGATGTGCTTCGTCGCGCCCGTGACGAGCAGCGTGAACGGCGGCGCACAAAACGTCGTCAAGTCCGACAAGCAAGAGCAAATGATGGAGACAAGGCAAAGCAAACATACAATCGCCCTCTTGATCAACAGCTCCAGAGTTTGAGGCTAGATAATCCGTCACAGACAGTCAATCAACCACAGCTGGCGGCTCCACACGGCTCGAACGTCGGCTCCGAGCTTGCTTCGGGCCAATCCTCTATCTCCAGGACGAGCACATTGGATCTTGCCTCGCCTGGCTCGGTCGGTTCGAAGAAGGGAAAGCCAAGTGATACTTCGAGTCGTCTGAAAGATATGCTCAAGTCGCGCAAGGCGAAAAAGCAGAAGGAAGACGATGCGGGGAGCAAATAAGTTCAAAATCAGAATCCCTTTCTTGTTGTTTAGCCTGGAGTTTATTGGAGGGCCGTAATGCGATTTCGCTTCATTGGTGTAGTGCGTCGATACTATACCAACTGACTCTGTATTGCTGGACACAGAACCTTACATATCCAGACGAAAGTTTTGTACATACATACAATGAATCATGCATCTCATGTCCATCGCACGAGCAATATATTTAAGCCTGCGACTCATTCTTCTCAACAAGATCGCCAACACCGAGACCCCTCCCGACCTTGACGCGAATCTGCTTTTCCATATCCTTCTTCCCTAGGTCTCCAACCTCCTCTCCCTCATCGACATCCTCGTCGCCTTCCTCCTTATTATTCTCCCGGTCCCGTTTCTCAATCGCCTTCCAGTCTAGCCACATATTCTGCAGATTCAAGTGCATAGCGTACGCATCCTCGCCATCGGCATAGTATCCACTCTCGACTTTTTCAACCTCAAAGCCCAAAGTATCACGGTAAAGACGGAGCGCAGCGACGTTCGACATGCGCACGTGGAGAGACACAAAGTGCGCGCGGTGGGATTCGGCCATCGCGCGTTCTGCCAACAATTAGTATCAAACACAAGAGGTCAATTTCAAGAACATACGACTCATCCGCATCAACCGCTCCGCAATTCCCAGCCTCCGATGTGTCCGCATCACACTTAAACTGGTAATGTGTCCATGTTGCTTTCCGTCCGCGGGCTCCTCCTCCATCTTCGCAAGCACGTACCCCACTACCTTGGGGTACTGCCCGGAGACATCACCTGCAGCGCCGACGCCGGCAACACCGCTGCCGGAGCCTTGCTTGTAGCCATTGCGCGGGCGCACGACAGCAACGAAGCTGAGTTGCGGCCAGGTGAGGGCGTGGTACAGGTAGTATTTTAGGAAGTAGTTTTCGGGCAGGTTGGTGATGTTGCAGGTTTGGATTGAGGGGAGGAGGTCAATGTAGGAGGGGTAGCTGCTGAGGGGGACGATGTCGACCATTTTTGCGGTTTGGGCCGGGGCTTGGTGAGGGCTTCGTGGTCGTGGTGAGGGGTGGTATTGTGGTTTGCGGTGCGGTGGAGCGGGGGTCATGTGATGTGAGAGTATATTCTACATTGGTTTGTTTAACTGATATCATGGAGCTTGAATTATTTGCAGAGATATAAATTAGATCAAATTGTACATAAGTGCTATTTAAATGTCATCTGTACAAAGTATGTATGGTCAGAAATAAATGAATAGTTATAGCGCCGACGACCAATTCGGTCATGCTCCCCAAATAGAGTCATAGATATCGTGGAAATCAAAACACAGACATCAGCATCTGCGCCCCCATCGCTACTAGCACTACCGTCGACATGCCGGCGACAGAAGCACTAAGTGACGCAGCAGATTCCTTGCCACAGCATTGGCGGGTGTATGAGACATTGTTCATCTCGGCAGCAACCTCGAAGACGGAACCGTTGAAGTTGCCGTAGTTGTAGTAGTCAACCAAAAGGAAGTTAGGGGGGCGGTCCCAAGTTTCTATCTGTGTTAGGAAAAATCACTTCGAAGAATCGAATGTACTTACCAGTACAGTTCTGGGCCATCTTGCCCAGAGTACCAGTGGTGTTGGTGGCGTTCGAATTGGTGGTACTGAGAGTAGCAGTGTTGGGAATCAACAGACTCAATGATCCCAAGTTCAACTGCAAGTTGAGGTTATGATTGGCCATGTACATGCGGTTCTTGGCGTCTTTCCTGGAAAGACCCGGGGGACGCTGCGCGGTACACGGGAAGTTCACGTCAGTGGGGGAGAAGGGTGTCTCCCACATCTGCGAAAACTCATCCATGAGCCAGGGGTGCGCGGTCTGGTTGGCCTGGTAGTCCATGAAGAAGACTGCGCGCTTCTGTGTGAGAATCATCTCGGACAAGGTTGGCCAGTCGTTAAGGGCCATGGGGATCTTCGTAGGCGTGTAGATCAGATCCTTCAATCCGGAGTTATAAATTGGGGTAGTGAAATTCTCGGCAGAAACGTAGTCGTAGTTTCCAATCATAAAAGTCACTACATCGTAGGGGTTTTTGCGCATCCACTTGTTCACGTCCGTCAAGTAGGCTTCTAGGGTACCGACGTCGAGCAATGAACAGGTCGTGTGGCAGAGGTACATGGTGCCATTCTCGTAGTGAGTTTGGAATTGCACTATGTTGAAGAGGTTAGTGGATGATCCAGCTAGTGCCTAGTAAACTTACGCATGCGAATGCCGTCATTCAACTGCTGCGTCACGTCCAGCACCTGGTTGGCGGCGACGTTGTTCTTGCGCACGAACGGGCTGTTGTGTGCTGCGACCATGGTGATGTTGGAATATTTCCTTGCGCAGAACTCGGCATAGTTGTTGCAAGGCTGAGTGTTGACCACGGGCGAGGCAGTAGCGGTACTGCTGGTGGTAGCGGTCGCATTCATACTGCTGTTACCGATAGTAGTCGTTCCTGCACCTCCGACCAGCAAAGTCCAGGAGTCACGGGTAGTGGTGACTACAGTCCCATTGCCCGAGGTAGTCATTGTACTATTGTGGTGTCCGGTTGTCGATACGAGGACCGAAGTCTCACCGTCACCCAGGGTGACTGTTGTGCTGACCTGTTCATAGGTACCCGAGGGGATGGCTACGGGAGTTGTAACGGTCACAATCGTGGATCCATCAGTGATGGTCCTTTCGGACTCAGTGCTGGAGTCGGAGGTAGTAGTGGTGGATGTATCTTGGGCCACAGCCACGACCGCGAGGTAGGCGAAAGCAATTGTAGGCCACCTCATCGTGCCGTATATTGTGTTTTGAAATTGACAAGGAGGCGAGGATCTTCATAAGTTAATTCCTTGAACTCATATACCGAAATTACCTAAGCGGAGGTGGACCAAACAGTGACGTTAGTGGTCAACAGAGAATGGAGATCAACCAATTAGGTCAAGCCGTTATTTTGAGTCCAAAGAGGCGCAGGAAGCAAAGTGGGAACAGAAGGATAATAATAAGCTAGGGAAAAGATCTTAAGACATTCGACTAAGCCGAGAACACTGAATATGATGCTGCCTGATGTTAATTATTCTACTCTAATCATTAACCCCTTAAAGGCATTGATCACAAGCTCAAAACATTATTGGCCTCTTTTTTTTTAATTCTCTTATATGTTCCTCCCCCTTCCTTTCAAAGCTTTCAAACCCCTCTCTCTCTCTCCTCATCCAATGCCGCCAAGATAAGCCTGAATGATCGTCATCAGAAACTAGGGGACACGCCACTAGTGTTCAGCCACTGACGATCGCACGGGAGACCTTAGACGATCTCAACCAAAATTTCCTTGATAAAAGAAGAACACAGAAAAACAGAAAGTAAATTCGCGATCTGATATATTTTTCGTCGTATTCGGCTTTGGTTACCAGGGTTGGAAGTTGATATTGGCCAACGTCATCCCGATAAACCCTAAACCTTTCCTTTTCTCTTTCTTTCTTTCTCTCCTGCAACAATTGGGGATAATACCTTCATTTCCCCAATCACACATCAACTATAACATGGATGGGACGGACAGCGGGAAGCGAAAGCTCCCCTTTTTTCGCTCCACTACCCCAATTGACCGCCGCCGCAAATCCACCGTCCACTGGCACCGTGGACTGCGGTCGTTCCTATATCTGATCGCCTGGATCTTTTTGCTCTTGGTAGTCATTGGCAACATCGCTAATAAGCCAGTCCTACGGAGTACCTACTTTCTTTACCTCGATCTCTCCAACATTATCCCCGTTTCCGTGCCCAATGCTGTCCTTATCAACTCTATCGCTCAGACCATTGGTCTACACGACTTTTACCAGGTCGGTTTGTGGAATTTCTGCGAAGGCTACAATGGAGATGGTATCACCCATTGCTCCAAGCCAGAGACTCTATATGCGTTCAACCCAGTTGAGATTATCCTGAACGAGCTCTTGTCCGGTGCTAGTAGTATGTTTTACACCCCTTAACAGATGTGACATGAAAATTAACGATCGCAGTCGCTCTTCCATCAGATATTGAGGAACCCCTTAACCTGGCCCGTGTCGCCTCCCACTGGATGTTCGGACTTCTTCTCTCCGCAGCTGTCCTCAACTTCGTGATGATCTTCGTTGGCCCACTCGCTGTATCCTCGCGGCATCCACGCTACATCAAGGGCTGGGCAGCAGGCTACGACTCAGCCAATGGCAACGCCACGCACGCAGCCGGCCAGCCGCCCCACCGCCGACGCACGTTCGTTTGGCTGCGTGCCCTCCCCATGCTCATCCTCACATTCTTTACCGCCCTGGTGACGATCGTCGGCTCGGCCGTCGCGACAGTCATGTTCGTGATTTTCGCCAACGTCTTCGAGACCGCCGACCCCAGCATCAACATCAAGGCTCACGTTGGCACCCCAATGCTAGCCTTTATGTGGATTGGCTCGGCATTCTCCTTGATCGCATTCATCATCCAGATTGGCTCATGTTGCGCGGCCTGCTGTCGCGGCCGCAAGGCGCGCAAGCAGCTCAAGTCTCAGGGCGTCAATTGGCGCGAGAAGGGCTCAACACACACCAGTGTTGATTCTCCGGTTGAGTCATCTACCCCGGCGATTAACCACGCTGTGTCTTCGGGTAGAGATATTCACCCTGTGAGCCCCATTGAAGAGCGTCGTCTTAGCTCGAGTGGCCATGCTTTCTCGAATGAGCATGAGCAGCGGCTTGGCTCGAGTGGCGGTTATCCCGAGCACACCCACGGCAACACCTTCTCAACTGAGCCCCACGCAGTCTCAAAATGATTTTGGTCTCGATTTCGAGCTACATTTTGGATTATTCATACCCATCATACCACCTTTCCTTTCTCATTTGATTTCTGTGGAATTTTTTCCCCACATGTGCTATAGAACTCCCTTATTTTGGATATATCATATCCTACTACTTATTCCAAGCCTATCTGTTTGAGAAAAACCCCTACTTTTGCATGATACCGCAATTTTCAAGATATAGAGCACATTTCCCATCTCGCATGACGATATTTGATTTGAAGTTGGTTCAGTGAATATATATACAGTCTATACGCGCTCTAACATTCTGTGCATTGGCCAGTGATTTACTTACATAGCTTACCCCACTGCATCGATGTAATTCCATAGGTGGTCAACAGCTTACTCTCTGGATATTATTGTTCTATGTATATCTCCTCTCTCAGTTCCTCTTACTCAATTGTTCGTCTATCAATCAAATTTTACGTTTATGCATACATGTATATATAGCCTCTGTGTTGGTCCCTTGAGCAGCAAATACCAAAATGAACTGTTCATAAGTATTCCAACCCCTCCATTAGCGGGTGATGATCAGAAATTGTACGTCACTCGAGGCTAACCGAATGATAATCCACGTACCCCACCTTTTGTCATGGCCATCCCACATTTTTACGAGAGATCGTACAATGAGAAACAGAATGGAATCAAGATGTAGATTTTTGATTTGTTGGCACTTAGGTATGTATATTATACACAAATCTCAGTACGTCAGACTTTTGTTAGGCCTGTATTGAGCCAGGAGTATGGGACCAACAGTTCGTCAACACGGAATGGGTCCTTTAATATATTTACAGTAAATCGCGCAGCAAATCCTTAATTTGAACCAATCGAGAAGAGTTAAAGTCGCCATGTCGTCGAAAGTGTAGATTCTGCTGCCATGTGAATCTCGCTTGACGTCAAGTCAGACCCGACATAGTGGTATATATCCACTTGTATTCAGCCATAGATACAACCGGGTAGATCTGAACTATCCGTGCGAAAAGAACCTGTTATAAAGCCAAGTTCCCCCAACTATATAGTGTGCTTGATTAAAGATTACTCACATCAATACACCAATATATTCACCATGGGACTCCACACAACCGACGATCAAGAGTACGCCGAGCTTATGAAGCATCATGGCAAGGGCAACTTCCTCTATGTCCCTGAACGATTTAGCAGACTGCACCCAGGATCCATTGGTTACTTTGACAAAGAAGGAGGATGGAACGAGATCACCGATCTTTCACAGCCTGGCCGTGCCGAGGCCGATGGATTCACGGCCATCGGTCGCACCCTGACTCTCGATGAACCTAGGGAAGCCATGTGGAAGACCATGTCATCGGAAAGCGGCAGTGAGAGCAGCCTGCGTCTCACTGGTGGCTTGTCTGGCGCGGCGGCGGCCGCCCCAGTCGATGTATCGGCCACAGGAAAGAACAAGAGAACTTCTGATAAAAAGGCCGCTCTCATCACCGGGTCCATCGTCAAACATGAGAAGTTTATCGCGCCTTACTTCCCGCCTATTCAAAGTTGGGTTAAGAAGAATGCCCGCGCGCTTGTCGAGTCGGACTTTGGCGATGAGATTAAGAAGAATGGACTGTGGGCTATTCAGTCTACTTGGGTCACTCCGGAATGTGCCATTACCATGACTAGCGACAAGAGCCGTGACTTTGATGTGGGATTGGACGTGGGTGCCACTGGGTTCGGCAAGCTTGGTGCTGGGGGAAATTCACTCCAGAAGCTTAAGAGTGAGGGCTGGTCGACATATGAAGCGAAAGAGGTAGCGGGAACCTGCCAGTAATGTTCAAGTTCGAATGCTGACAACTTCCAGAGCGATAAGGGCCTGGTGGTCTCGTTTGGGGGTGCCTGTTACAAGTTGAAGCCATTCTCAAGGTGGAGGTCAACTGTATGTCTTCATAAATTCATTTGCATATTATCCGCTAACCAAATAAAGCCTTTGTCGCAGGTCGAAAGAGCCGGGGAGACTGAGAGTCTGGTCCCTGTCTATGATGCAGATGGAAATATTACAGGTTATGAGAAAGAGAAGAAGCCTGAAAATGAAGACAAGGAAGACAAGGGAGCTGCAGCAGAGGATGCAGAGGAGGAGGAAATGTCGATCGACATTGAGGGTGCTCCGGTTGGGTTGACTGACAGTGACATTGAGGCAGAGCAACAATGTGCAAAGGAAGAGCAAGAAAGGATGCAAGCAGAGTTCACAGCAAAGGCTAAGGAGATGATGGAGATCCCAGATGCACAGGAGAGAGATGCGGCGCGGAAGAAGCTGCTGGAAGAGTATTCCTATACAACAACCACAGTGACAATGAAGTCTTGGATCTGAGGAGAGACTGCATTTATGTATAGATAGACAAGGTTACCAGAAATTCAAGACATGACAGGTGTTAGTTAAGTCTAGCGACATTTCTATCTCATTCGGTTATCTGGCTTTACGTTCTAGACCAATTTTTTTCAATATTTTTGTAGAAGATGTTATAATTGCTGATGTAGGGCGCTTGCGGGCTTGCGGGCTTGCGGGCTTGTAGTGGTGATATCAGTGATCTCTCCCAAGGTTGCCTTTCAGACACTAGTCATGCTAATAAGATAAGGAGAACAGCATATCAGCCCAAGGAAAAACGAGGCCCTATCGAATATGACACGGTAATGTATAAACAAGGAAGCATAGATCATATGAGTATATTTTACGATGTAGTCTCTGTGAGACTGGTAGATTTTTACATCAATGAATTGAAATCAGTGGAATCAAATAGGTATTAGTGAAGAGCATGCACCGTTTGTTATGCAACGGATGCAAACCAAAACAGTAGAAATGAAAACAAAGTACTCAAAGCCATAAGAATGAATTGTAGACAATCGAAGTCGTATTTCAAAGTTCAAAGATCAGAGCAACACGTAAATGAACAACACACGAACCGACCTTGATAAACGCCATGATCACCATCCAAAAGACAGGATCAGTGATATTGATCAGGTCAGGGAAAAATAAAAACGAAACGGAACAGGGTATCGATATGGAATCAGAATAAAGGCAGAGTAACCGAGATGAACACTAGACCCAGAAAACTTCACAATAAGAGCAGAAGGGGAAAAAAATCGCACTCGTACTGACATAGACACATGCAGTAATGACAAAAAGAGCAAAAGGTGAAAAAGCAAAAAAGCAAACAGAAGTTGAGCAAAAAAAGGAACGTACAAAAGAGACCATAAGCCCCATGTCTTTCACTCCTGGTACGCCGACTGGTCGACCCCCGCATTAAGACGCCATGTATGCAAACTCAAAATGACCAGATATGAAAGCCAAAGAGAAGACCATCTACATCTCCATGCCATACTCATCCTCCTCCTTGAAGCTCATGGCAGCATGACCAGCGCTGTTCCAGTACTGGGGCTGGCCTGCACCGTTAGCACTGCTTGCACCGCTGTGGAATGAGGGGCTCAGGCTGGGAGGAGTGAGGCCGGACATATCGCCACCCTGAACGGCGTCGCCGGCGATGTTAGTGTGCTTAGGGACACGAAGGCCGCTGCCAGGTCCACGAGTGTAGCTGAAGGAGGTAGGGTCGTTCTTCTCAAGTGCGTCAAGGATCTCGCTGCGCATGCGCTTTTCTTCTTCGGTTTGCTCAAAGGGCCAAGTTCCACCAAGGCTGGAAATCAACTCAGCGAGTTCCGCTTCTTGCTGGTACTTGATGTGCATTGCCCACATCAGGTCACGGGTCCAGCTGACGGCGCCGTTGAGGATGTCACCCTTGTTAGGCCCCTTCTCCTTCTCTTCAATGGGCAGTCCCATGGTAATGTTGCCAGGTGTTGCGCGGCGGCCGTTGCCTCCTGCCAGGAGAGAGGTGGCGGCACTTCCGCCTGCGCCAGCCATAGAGAGAGCGCTGCTGTTCACGAGTTGCTTTCGAACCTTGTCGTCTTCCAATCGGTGTTGAGGGACTAGGTGAGACAGATCTTGGATCCGCTCATTGATGTTGTCGCGACGGCGGCGCTCAACCAGATTGTGAGAGGCACGGCGGCGTCGGCGCTTGGCTTCCTGAGACTCGAGGTCACCACCACCAGGGAGATGCGTGTCAACCTTTGCAGGCAGTGAAGCATGCTTGCCAGACGTGAGAATCTCAGAGATGCCCGTGCGGTGAGATTGGTGGCCAGGAGAAGAGATAGGGGAAGACTCGACGTATGACTGGGAGCTACCAGGGGTTCCATCCCATTGGTTAGACAAGGTCTTCTGGTGGCGAGCCTGTAGTCCGGTGCGAATTGGTTGGGAAGGGAAGCTGCCAGACTCGGGGGTACCAAGAGTCAAGGAACCCAGTGCGGGTGTCTTTGGGGTCATTGGGCTGCGGCCGTCGGATGAAGGACGGTCCATTCCCTGCAAGCTCTGGCGCTTCGTTCCGAGGTAAGTCTGATCAAAAGAACTGGCATTCTGGATGTGTGGGTTCTGTTGATTCATCCGGTACTGATCATAGTTGAAGCTGTTCTGGACGAAAGGGCTGGCCATCGGAGCATTGTCGGGGGTGTTTGAGTATAAGTGCGACATCTGACTCTGGTGACTCATAGCGATGCCACCGGCGGATTGGTCTTGAAGATAGTTCATGTTATCACGTTGATGGCCGTTCTGCCCACCACTAATCTCCAAATCCAGCAGCTCGTCTGTGTCAATCCCGGAGTTTCCAAAGTTGAAGCTGGAGGACATGTTTTGCTGCGAACCATATGAGTAAGGCATGAAGCCATTCTGCTGCTGCATGGTCAAGTCGGAAGGGTCCACGCCATCGTTGGGGTGGTTGCCGAACTGGTTACCCATCGAGTAACCGGAGTGCGACATCATGAAAGGGTTGGAGTGATCGTCAGATTCGTGTTTGATGAAGAAACTTGCTTCAGCCATAACCTGGGAAGACAATCTTAGGGTGGAATTGGGGCGATGCGGCTCGGCGAGGGATCAAGGGAGAAGTCGTAGTGCCGATGCTACTGACTCTCCGTGGTTGTTGATAAAGTCAGGTGATTCGAGACACCTGCGGAGTTTGAAGGAGGTAATGGATAGAAGAGATGATGGAAGTAAGGATGTCACGATCTGCGCAAAGGAATAATGTTAGTCAACTTCGACCCCGCCCGTAGGCGATTTGAAGATGCCGTGGCCTCCGTGCGCAAGGCAAACTAGGCAACAAAACCCAAAACAAGATGGGCTGATGGAAGAAGGAATGTGGAATAATTACCCTTTGAGCAATGGTGAGAGCAACCAATGGAGATTGTGGGTGGAAGTTGAAAAGCCGGGGAAATTTCCTCGGTCTGAAAGCCGGTGGGATGAGTCGAGGGTCTTCGGGGCACAACTGTCCGTGCAGATCTTGACAACAAACGCGTTGAAGGCAATGGTAAAACGACAGATTCGTTCTAAAGATCACCTGTGTAAGCGATGAAAGACCCAATCAGATGAAAATAAAAAGGACCGATCAATGGCTTTGGACGCGTGTAGAGGTTAGAAAGAAAAAGATACAAGTGGGAATGGCGTGAGCACAAATAGAGTCAATGCTAGAGACGAGCAGGAAAAACCAAGCCCGAATCAGGCACTCAATCCCAGTTCACACACAAAGGTTGCAGTTGCAGATGCAGTTGATGCAAAACACAATAGAGAACGAGCGAGTGGGGGAGAGAAGAAGCGGTGGGTGGGCGGTGAACAGTGGCGATCCGGAGATATCGTTCGAGAACCTTTTTGACTTAACATCTTCAACTTCTCTGGTTTTCCAGTCTCTAACTTGACTTCGTTTTCGGTTTCGAGCAACTTTTGCCAAATTTTGCGTTTGGACCTCCTATGTTTCGGGGTTTGAAGTTCTCCCCCTCACGCTCGGATTGCAATCAATACGAATTGATGCAAGCGCTTACCTTTTCCTATAAAAAGAAAGGAAAAAAAGGAAAAAGCAAAACGAAAGCAAAGGACAAAGTTGGGTTGGGCTGAGGCTGATGAAATGGGTTTGAACTTACCAAAGGTATATAATATAACTTTGTTGAGGTATATCATGAAGTGGCCCAATATATCGGGATGTAGAACGACAGTCTATACCAACGTTAGCATTAGGACAACCATGAAAGTATACAACATCAACATCAGAACAATTATGTGGGGAGAGACATGATATAAGCCACGTCAGAACAGAGCCCCCATTTCACACGTGGAAGCCTGATCCACGTAGATAGATAGGCAGCAGCCCATACATCGATCATAGACGCAGGAACAACAGTAAAGGATATGCGATGTATAAGAGGGTCGGTCCGATAAAACAGACTAACTTAACAGTTTGATCACGTACCTGATTGTGTATGGAGGATTGAGACTAAGCTTGTTCGCACGGGGTTAAGTCTGATGGATACTGAAAGTCTTTGCGAATCAGAAGTTCAATGTAGTGACAACTCAGCGATGAGGGAAAGCACTTGCAGGTTTCGCAGACGAGGGGATGGAGACTTTATGAACTCAAGCGGCGCTCTCCTGCATCTCTCATTTGATATATTACAACATTGGTCATGCAGCCTGTCGATCGGTGGAAATCGATGAGATTCACCTACGCCATCGGACTGAAAATATAAATCAAAAATTAATAAAAATTAACGAAGATAAATAGTATTAATAGGATTAGGTTGACTACTACCATCTGGATCAGAAGGGAAAAGAACCAGGGCAAAGGGGGTGTGAGTCTAAATGAGTGTGAGTGGATTTGCTCTGGTGAAGGAGGGGTGGCGACGGTAAACCCCCGAGCCTCTATTTGGTTCTTTTGTACTATACATAGTAAAATAATAATTAATACAGCATATATGATTAGAAATAGTAAATAAAAAAAACCAGTAAATGATAAATCAATAAAATCAAGCTGGACAAAGGGGGGAAGGGTGATACAGCCGGATCGAGTAAAACGGTGGCCATCCCATGATACCCGTTAGGATGTTTGTCACCTGTCAATACAGTCATGACTCACGGGTGTCTTGAACATAGCAAGAAAGAATGTATCAGATGAGGCCTTGAGGTTACAAGCATACCAAACCAATCTTCCTGTGAGGAAACCCTAATCTATAGTGTCTGCAGAGTATGTAGTCAAGATACCCGAATGAGACCATGTGGATGGATATGGAGGGGATATCTCCGTCTTCAAGTATGCAGAGAGTATTAATCCTAGGACGGAAGACGACGGAGTTGGTAGAGATCGCCAAGTATGGAAAAGATAGTTACAAGTCGCAAATATCATCCGGAGAAAATAACATGCATAGCCCTATCTATACCTTGGCAATACAAGGTAGAGGTGAAAACGATCCTAGTGCATTCGACAAGGAAAAAGCGATAGAAAAGGTGAAAAAAGTAAAAAAAACACGCCCACAGACCGCATCCACCGTAAGCCCTATCAACTCTGCAAGAGGATCAGTGCGGTCTGTTCTTCATGTGCGATGTCGTGCAGAGGACATCGGGGTGACGATCATATCGCCATGATCTACCGTTAAGGGAGCTTGGACCTTTTCCTATGGCTCCGCTCCGACTGCACGCCTGGGCTTAGTTTTGAGGATTTCATCTCTACGTAGGGAGCGGATTATTGATTTGGGTTACGGCGGCAAAGAAAATAATATGGTTTCTATCAGCAAATCGTTGAGAATGTTTGAGACTTGAACAGTGTTAGACAGTGACCGGATTCGGACTTATCGGTTCGGTCTTCTATCGTCGCCCTTTGTCCGAAGCAAGAGTTGGTAAGAGTTGGTTATCCAGAATGTGGTGGAGAGACACCATTGGAGGGGTTGGAATGTGTCTGAGACCATCCGCCAATAGCGGATTAAACCCATACACCTTTCTCACTTTGACATGACTGTACTGAGCCACATCGCCAGATTTTCCTCTGCAAGCCACTCTGAAATAAGAAAATCCCAGTTTCGACTCATTTTCACAGAACTAAAAGATCGACGGATAGGGAGTGATGTCCGGGATGAGGGGGAAAATGGATCTGACGTCCCGTCCCGTCAAGGTTCGGCGATACACGCCGAGTATCCACGGTTGATGCAAGGGAGAGGCCTCAGTATTGTTGAAGTTGTATTGTATTCAACACAATCTACAACACAAAACTGGGAATTATCTCTCTAAACTCTGCGCACAGGACCCTTATATGACGACATTATGCTGCATGGTTAAGGTCGCACTCCATTCCGGGGGTCACGATTAGGGCAACTCATGTGCGTTGGGCATTCTAGTAATCAGTTAAGAACTAAAATCAACCATAGATGTTCAAAGCCAAAATGAAAAACGAAAGATAGATAAAATAAAACGAAATAAAAACCAGGAAGCAAGCAGAAAAATAGAAAGCAAAAGTTGAGAAGTCGAAGACAAAAATTAGTGAGGCTAATGTCAGTGTTACCCAGATGCTGAAGTGCATATTGACCTAATTCTGGCTATCGGACAATTCCCCCAGGTAGGACACGGGTAGCCACATAATACGAAAGGTTATAGTTATGCAACATCGAGTTTTCCTGGAGTTCTTCCGATACGACTACCAAGCAGACAGGGCTATATAGTATATGTCCAAATCGAGGATAGATCAGAAAGAGTAGAGTGATAATATATTAATATGATGCGCAAATAATAGTCGAATATCCCATACATTGGGGATTTAAATTTCATATCTAATAGGCTGATCATCACAAGTTGAAACCTACAACGTACTCTAGTCAAAGGTTCCGTTGACAAATTCCAGCGGGTATAGCGTTACTTTATCGCAAAGAGTGGGTCTTTTTGGGAGATAAAATATTATATGCAATGTCTAACCCTATATAGACTTAAGACATAAATGATAAATAAATAAAACAAGCTCAAAAAGTGAGTAATAAGTGAAGTTGTATAGATTTGTACAAATAGTTTTTGTATACTAGACGATATTTGGGTCGCACTATGCCCAATCAGGGGCTAGCCCCCTTTCCCCATCTTCGTCCGCAATCCGCAGCTCACAGTTCGCAACCAACTACCTACAACAGGGTACTGCATACACATCAACACATTTGATCTTGGTATGTAAATGTAGCTCTACCTCTTTTGACTGTTCTTCTGTGGGGATTATCCTGGTCGAAAAAAATCTCCACAGGGCTCGGTCCGAGAGATTTTTACCCCAACTCTGGGACATCATCATCTGACAGCTTCAGCACTTATCGCCGATCGGGTTGGTCGCATCGGTAGCTTCGCGCCATCTCGTCATTACCTTGATTCGCCTCGTCCTCTTCCCCTCCTTTATCGATAGTGCAGCGCTTCCTGATCCAATCAGCGATCCTCGACTTCCTGCGCTGTGTGTTCCCCTCCCCTTATCGGATCGTGCTCGTAAGGTTCAACGCTTCCCACCTTGCCTCCGCTTGGTTACCTCGACTTCATCAACTTCATAATCGATCCACCGGTGCCGCGCCAGAGACTCGCAAGCCACCCCCCGGTTGTCTTTGCCGACTCCGCATAGCTGCAGATCCCGTTACGTTGACCCCTACCACATCAGCGCAAAAGTATTCACTTTCGATCGGGGAGATCCGTAAGGTTTTCCATTAGCCCACTATCGTCAGAAAAGTCTTGACCGTATAATCGAGTCGGCGAACTTTCCTTGAAAGCCCTTCGACACGAGGCACGGCGTATCCCAACTCATCGGAAGCCGAATCCGCGTTCGGCGCAGTTGTCATCTGCTCCTCTGTTGGCTTGACTAGGGCTCCGTTTCCAGCCAATCCTTGAGGATCATTCACCACTGGCGCAGATCATCTGCACCCCATCTCGCATAGTCCCTGCAGACGTTTCTCTCGGTCTTGACTTGGGCCCTCTCTTCAGACGCAACCGTGCACGCCCCTCCACTACTCCTTTCAATTGGGATCGACTAAAACTTGACTGAAAACTCGTCTCTTAAACATGGCGAATAACTCGTTTCGAGACTCTGTCAACTCGCTAGGATGGTCGCGTAGAGATCCGGATCTTCCCGTGCGCACTGGCGCGTCATCTAACACACCATTCCTATCAAGGCTACAATCATATAATCCCTTCGGTGATGGTGGCTACGTTCAACTGCCCACTCACAATGATGGCCCTGGGGCCCCGTTACCAGCACCCAATCGACGTGAAGAAGAGGAGGGTTTCTTTGCTTGTAAGTTTTGTCCCTCCTACCTTGTGACCCTCCGATCCCTAGATCCCTAGATCCTCCCGGATATCGCTTTGTGATATCCAGGTGATGAATGTGCAGTTCCTGCGCCGGGAGGATTTATTATCACTATGCTTGTTTACGTGATTACAAGCCGACAGACATTAACAAACGCGAATAGTGAGTCGGTGGGACCGTATGCTCATTTTCGGTGCATGCAACTTGGGTGCTGCCGTCTGTTTCATGATCTGCTTCTTCCTCTTCCCCGTTTTAAGCCTCAAGCCCCGCAAATTTGCCATCCTGTAAGTTGCCTTTAATGGCCCGCATTGTCGTGGTTTTCCCACTCTTTCGATTCCAATATTCGCCCACCAAATCCGAGCTGGGAAACAATAGGCTACGAGTCCATTGTGACTAGAGCCATGTGCGCGTGCGCGTTCGAAGATCAACCCGCGATATGATTTGTTCTAATCCCCAACCTATATCTGCGCCTCATGCCAAGAGCCTTAGTCTCTTTAGTCTGCGATATCGCTTGCTAATATCTCTTTAATAGATGGTCTGTCGGTTCAGTCCTGTTTTTGCTATCATGGGCGGTCCTCATGGGACCATGGTCCTACGCTAAGCATCTGACCTCGGGAGCACGGCTGCCATTCACAGCGGCCTATTTCGGATCGATCGCTCTTACACTCTATTTTGCCATCGGGGTAAGTAAATCGATTTATGTTGCCTATTTCTTTTGCCATTCCAAAACAAAAACCACTGGCTTTTGCGTGTTCCACGCCGACGATCTTTCCCTACCTCATGATACTTTCCTTCCATTTTCTTGTTTGTCCCACCTTGCTCTACCCCAACACGGAAAGTATGGTCGCACTGCACAACCGGAAAAAAGGGGGATCTTGCAGCCTTCGCATCCATCGCGCAGTACAACCTGAGGCTACACTTTATCGAATCTGTCTTAGGTCACAGCCATTTCAGCTCCCTCAACTCATCCCACCCTGTCCTCAATCAGCTTCTGTGCTCGCTCTGCTATGGCTGTGACACGTCCCACTACAGCGCGGGACTTGGATACGCTCTCCCTTGCTTTATCTTGTCCGACGCTGCGCCGTGTCACAGAGCGCGGAGTCCAGAGCCATCGAGATCAATCTATGTCTCACCGTCCCTGGCAGCTGTTATAACTGCATATCATGACTGCACGCCTTTTTGCTGCTTTTGCTGCCCAGACTAGAAACGCATCCACTTCTAGAATATCTTGCTGACTTCTCTCTTTTCGGTTCATTTTAGCTCCAGAACTTCTTCCTCACTCTCATTTCGTCCATTTTCCAGCTCACGGCCCTGGTCTGGTACCTCGTGAGCTATTTCCCCATGGGCAGCACTGGGTTGCAGTACATGGGCCGCTTCGGTGCGTCGCGTGTCACCGCTTGGATGAGTGGTTGATTTGGGCAGTTTCTCAGTCATTCTCGACTCGTTCGATTCGGACTCGGACATCGTTCACCTCGCACAGCATGGTCAGTTTAGGATATTGAACTCAATATACCTTCTTTGTATAGGTAGCCAGAACTATAGAAAGTCTGGTGTCTTGGCTTTGCACCGCGTTCCCGCAGACTTGTTGGTCTCTGGGTAGTACAATAATAAATGTTGATATGACGAAAGAGGCTTCTCTATGGTTACGAGTGATTCCCATGGCTACCAGTGAAAGACTTGGATGCTGCTGTTTATACCCGTATGGCCAAAGTACATGAGCGACCCTACTTCATACAAAGCACTCTAAACTATAGAGCTAGCAAAACCAGCTCTCAGGCGTAATATGAAAAATCATAGAATGCATTCCTCTTAGTTGTATCCATAGCCAGTGTGAACACAATGCAATAAACAATAATTGAACATTCAACGTCGGTCAATCCATTTCAAACAGACTCAATACTTTCCCCGACTCATCACCAACCCCACCACTCCATCAACAACCTTAACACCCTCAATCTCCGCCTCAAAAATGCCCGTGTTACCACCCGACCCAACCTCAACCCACCGTTGAAGTAGATCATTACTCTCCTTTGGCTTGACCTCAGGCGATACGGTACCGACGGTGATGTGCGGGATCGCATTTGCACATGGCCATTCAGAAATAGCATCGGAGCCCTCGGCACCGTCTGCGGGTAGGATGCGCACGACAAATGCCATGATCCTATCGTCCCAGACTAGACGCTCGAGGCGGACACGTGCACGGCCAAGTTCAGGTGGGTTTTCTATAGGTTTGGAGACAGGGTTGGCGGTCTGCGATTCGATGTAGCGGTTTGCCAGGCGGTCCCATGTTTCTGGGTTGTCTTTCTTGGAGGCGCGGTGAATGAGCGTTACGTGAAAGGATGGCTGAAGGCGACGGGAATTGACAAGTTGGCGGTAGAGGCGAGCTGTCATAGATGGGGTAGATTGGGGGAAGAGGGATTGGAGAACAGAGGAGATCTCATTGGGTGGGAGAGAGATGTTGAAGTATTCGATCTTTTTGGCAAGGGCCGAAGGAGAGAAAGGGTCTGTTGGTTGAGGTGGGGGTGTGCTGTCCGTGTTTTTGGCCTTGTTCTTTTGCTTCTGGGGTGGGCCGTAGCTGTAGCTGAGATCGGTTTCAACGTGGTAGTCGTTCATGGAGGAGGCGATGGCAGCGTCGAGCTCTTCTGCCGTTGGAATGGTGGTGACTAACCGAGGGTATGCGGCGTGCATGGCTTTGATGACTGTTTCGAGGTTTTCGCGAGAGGAGGCACATACGTCGAGATCAATGACATGATCAAAGGACATATCTGGCGATCTCGTCGTGTCAATGCCTTCAAAGCGGCCCAAGAATCCCTCCATGATCCCGATGATCTCTTCGCGAGCGTTGGTGCCGGCTCGGATGGTTTGATGATTATCGCCACGAGCCAACACACGTCTGCGAGTGATCTCTTTGATGTCTGGAAAAAGCTTTCCTTTCGGCTCATGGACGTAGTGGAGAGCCACGAACTGCACATCGGGGATCACGGGGTGGATGTCCTCCATGAGCTGCTTGCGTTCGCGCCGTTGATGGTTGTTGCGGTCGGCGATAACAACGTTGTGCTCTCCTAGAGCGTGGCTGGCCTCAAAGGCAAACTTCTTAGGCTTGCCTTTGACTTTGGGGATGTTGTCGTTTTGAACATGTCCCCATCCGAAGAGCCGCACAAGAGCCAAGGCAATTGTCGTCTTGCCACACCCTAGTGTAGCAACGGGGACAAGAATGACATTCTGAGTGACCTCCTTGGATTCAAGTTGTTTTTTGGCCTCTAAAGCGATAATTTCGGGTCCATTCAATCCTCGTTCTTTGAGGAAAGCTTCACGCAAAGCGATGATGCCGTGGTTGTGCAAGTACTCGTTTGCCATCTTGGAGTTCTTAGCCAAAACCCGTCTAGCAAAGAGCAGGTACTCTTCAGTAATCTGCTCGTGCTTTCGAATTTTGGGGTGTTTGCCTGCAATGACGGATTTGGTGCATTCGCGCCACTGACGATACATCAAATAGGGCTCTTCGAACTTGTACTTGAAAAACCAATGCCGGTAGGGTTCAGTTTCAGTGTTTCTCAGCTGGCATCGAATCACAAAACCTTCTGTTTCACGACCATCCCATGTCCCTGTTTCGGCGCAATTTTCCAAAAAGCTCTGCACTCGAAAAATATCGTCAAAGACCTCGAACTTCGTCTTCTTGAAGCCCCAATCCTCTGCAAATTTGTTCACCTCATCACACGACATCGTCTGAAATTCCGGCTGGTTATAGTTGAGACCGTGCAGGTAGATTCCCGAGGCGGCTTCATCGTACGCCAAAACATGCTCCTCAAAGGTGTCGTCGCAAAGCTCTCCCACTGCTGTAACATTCATCTCGCGTAGAGTTCGAGCGAGATCTCTAACAGATCGGTTCACGGACGAAACATGGCGTTCGGTCCATTGTTCACCAACTTGCGCATGGCTGAGGACGGAATCCTCTCGTACTCCAGTGGAATGCTTGCTGCATACTAACAGTTTGTCGTCTTCCAATCCAGAGATAAAGATAATACATCCATTTTCCTTTACACTCAACTCATATGGTCCCCGTGTGTTCTGTTCAATATTCCGCCATTCGGTGGTTTTTGTCTCGCCGACATTGAAGAATTTGTCATATCCGCGCGTTGTAATTTCGGGGATTTGGTTTTTAGTTCTTGAAGTGAAGAGTCCACGGGCATATGTTGGCAGTCCAGAGCGCTTGTAGTCCCAATCCATAAACTTCCACGAGTCCACAGTCTTGTTTTGGGTGCCGGCGACGGTGAAAGTGTTCTTTTTGCAGCTGAAATTTTGTCTTTTTTCGCTCTTATTTTGTTTCCGAGCATCCTCTAAGGCTTTCACAAGCTGTGCGATCTCATGGGGATCTTGAGTTGCCATTGTAGATATGTAGATTCGTTATGCGGTATACTGTTGCGGGGCAGGAAGGTGGGATGAAGGAACGAACAACCACCTGAAGGACTAATAAGACCAGACAGGCTGACTCGAGATATTTGAGAAGTGTTCAGTATAAAAGAAAAGAAAAAGAAAAAGAAGCGAAAATAACAGAGAAGTAAGACGAGAAGTCGTGACAAGAGTCATGTAGAAAATGAATGTGTCACAGCGCGGGCAACAAATTAGGGAAAGCGGCTCTTTTGGAATTTTTTTCTTCTCTCTTTACAACATTCTCGACCCTCCCAACTAGTGTTCCTTTTGTTTTTATTCGCTTTGAAATCGTCATTTCACTTGAAATTCAAATTAAAATCCAAGTCTGTCCGTGACTCATACCATGGCCCAACCAAACCCCTACATTATGGCCTGCGACAAACCCGAGGCGCTTATAGAGCTGCTGCGGTCCAATCCCTCGATCGCATCAACCCAAGATGAGTCAGGCTACTCATTGCTACATGCCGCGGCATCCTACGGACACACCGATCTCCTACGCGCACTAGTGAATGAGTTCCAAGTGGACGTCAACCTTCTCGACGAAGATGGCGAGACCTGTCTATTCGTGACCGAGCATGAACATATCGCAAAGTGTTTGGTTGAAGAATTGAAAGTGGACTACAATAAGAAGAATTCAGAGGATATGACCGCGGTCGAAAAGATGGAGCAGGATGATGAGTTCCCGGAGGTTTCTACCTACCTTCGTACAGTCGTTGGCGGTGCTCCCATCTCCGCTACGAATGCAGCCACTCCCGGCGATGTCTTGAATCCCCCCGCACCCATCCCTGGAAGTGACATGAAGTTCAACATTGGCACAATGACCGAGGAAGAGGCTACTGCTGGCGAAAGTGAACCAGATCCGGAATTCAAGAGGCGTATTGAGGAGCTTGCGGCCCGTGATGATTATTATAGCGAGGAAGTACAAAGCCAGGTGCGCGCATTGGTCGAAGATGTCATGGCTGGAACCAATATTCAGGCCATGGAACGGGAGGTTCGGAGGAGAACCGAGTAAGCAGGAAGTCTGACATTCAATTTTCCATTCGCTGCTCTGAGACCATCCTCGTGCTGGAATATGCAAGCGAGGAGCGATCAGCAGGTCCAGTTGAAATCCTGATTCCCTGAGAACTAAGCAGTGACACACATTTCCGATCTTTTGCCCAAAGCCTCGGAGCTCAGTGCCTGTTCAAATCTACCTGGCACTAACTCGAGCAACCTCTACAATGTAGACTACAATGTAGACTTCGATCTTCTACCTATGATTATCTCACGAATACCCATGACAGAATAACGTCTTTTTTGTTTTTGAATCTTTGAGATAAGCCAGAACCTTTAGAAATAGAACATCCTATTTCTTATTAATTTGAGCAATCGCATCTGTACAATATCGTGTGGACAAATTTGGCCAATCATCGACCGCCTCGATCCCGAGCTCGGGCCGTCTTCACCTCTTTATATCTCGGGCCTAAGCCAATCTTAGAATCAATCTCCAAAGGCATATGAGAAGTCTTGACCATAACGGTATCAGCTATATTATGTCTCAACCAGCGTCACCATTCCCACCGCAATCTCAATTCTACTCCCCACAGATCATGGATCTAAATACGCCTCCTCCGCCTCCTCCAAAGCCGAGCAGCCACGAAGCTAGTCGGGGAGGAACCCCGCAAAGCATGTCCGCCTACCAGCCAGATCAGACACAGGCACCAGTTCAGCAGCCCTACATCCCTAATCCCCCTACAATTGAGGAAGGCTGGCTTCCAGACCTAGTGAAAGACAAATCGTAAGCTAGCTGCCTCGCAACGGCCGAACACCTCTAACCACTTCAAACAGCACTATCGACCTTCAAACAATCCTCCAAGATCCCGCCTTAATCTCTGCTCTGTCGAGTCTACATCCTTCCTATACAGCCCGTCAACAATCCATCGAGACCCTGATCCATTCAAACAAAGACCTCGCAACCCGCGTGCTCGACACGCAGAACCACCTAGCCGAGCTCCGCGCCTCAACAGAAACAATGCTCATTACCCACCAATCCCTCGAGGTCTCCTGGCGCAAGAAGCAAGCCGAGATGGATTCTGCCCTTGCGCCATGGTCGCCTAAAGCACTGTACCAGCGCTACAGTGCAGCAATCACGGAACAGGAAGCTGTTTGTCATGCGGTCGAGGAGAGCTTCCTTGATGAAGATCACCATGGTCGCGCTACAGAGAAGGAAATTGCGGATTGGGTACGGCGCGTGAGAGGCGAGGCCTCAAAGCTGGCAGCTAGAAAAGAAGCAAAAGCGAGATGGGACGAGGGAAGGGTTGGCGGTTGGCGATAAGCTGGCCCAAGTCAACTTGTCCTTTACTATTAACGATGCCTATGCTGTCTCCGATTCAGGATCTTTATTATACACTATACTACACTTTAACTAAACGGTTTTATCATATGTTCCCATCCAGCACATTTGCACTCAAGCTTCGACTCTAGCACCCTCTGAATTACCCGGCTTGACATGCTCATACGGCGTCTCCGGTACACCCGGCGCATTCTCAACATCCGCATGCCCAACCGCACCACGTGTGTCAAACGCCCAGCTATCCGTCCCCAGCGAACTGGGAAACCCAACACCGCGGACGAATGCGCGTTTGCGACTGCGCGCACCCCAGGCCCAGCCCGCTCCGCGCCGGATCGGAAGGTGGTACATGTTGAAGCCGATGTAAGCGAAAAATATACCAAGGGCAGACCCGAACAGGATATCAAAGCCGTGGTGCCTATAGTTGAACCAGCGCGATGCGGCAATGAAGCACGCTGTCGCGGTCGGGAAAAAAGAAAGCAGCATGAGATAGATTGGCGGCGCGGCCCCACGCGTCCGCACAGACGAGTGGTCGTTCGCGTAGCTCTGGTCTTCAACAGGGTACTGGGGCAGATAAGGGAACGCGACGGAGAATTTTGCGCACAGCCAGAGTGTTAGATAGAACAGGCCGGCGAAGGAGACTGTAACATGTTAGCACTTTGAATATATGACCGTCGACGTAGACATACAGGATGAATGGCCACTGGGGAAGCTTGCGAAACCATCCATCCGCAACGAATTAGACTGATCGCGACAAATTTCCCATGAAACCAGCGTCGCCGCACCGCGCACCTTATCTCCAAGCCCGCCGATGGTGAACTCCGCAATCCGCGAAAGGTCCGGATTACACCGAGCCAGGAGATCAGGTCGCGGTTTACCGACGAGCACCTTCAATCCCTGAGTGGCTGTCCATGCGCTCGCAAGCGCCAGCGCAAGCCCCATCCAGCCGGCATTCCATTCCCAGAACTTGCGACGGATGTAT
The DNA here is from genome assembly GCF_028829465.1 of Penicillium soppii. NCBI lineage: Eukaryota > Fungi > Ascomycota > Eurotiomycetes > Eurotiales > Aspergillaceae > Penicillium > Penicillium soppii. The sequence goes on from NW_026643234.1 coordinate 3,497,575, forward strand.
TGCGCCGCGGGCGGTTTGGACCCATCATTGCGACTGGCGGTTGCTGGGACGAGGATCCATGAGATCAGGAAGATGAGAACGGCTGGCGCGAAAAGCCCGACGAGGATGAGCGTTGTGGTGGTCACGGTTTCTGTGTGTTCCGGGAAGCTGATCGTAGGATCTGTGAGACTGAAAGCATGCTGGTTTGGTCCTTGTTTGTAAAAGCCATAGCCGATTAAAGCAATACCGCTGGGTCGGGTTAGTTTGATTTGTTGGGATGAGGGTTCGCCGCGTACATTATGAAGACCCAGTCTATTATGTAGGATAGCACTAGGAGCTTGGAGATGGTGGCGAGGCGCGTCACTGTCTCCTTGAGTTGGAGGGGCATGGCGCAATGGTTGGAGGAATGAAAATGTTTTGAGCGAAGGGTTTAATGGGCTGATGGTTGTCGCCTTAAGCTCTTCGCCGCTTGTTCCCCTCCCCTTGGTGTGTCAATCAAGTTGGGATGGATTGAGGCCTGAGGATCTACAGGACCCCAGGCAACACAGTCGACAAGACAAAAAGAAGATGATTGCGATACTTCTGCAAGAGAAGAATAAGCTAGGCAGACATTTTATCCAAGGGGTGAAGAGAGTGGCTGTGTCGTGGGGTGTGAAGTCTAATTTGACCTGTGACTTGCCTAGAACGATCATCTTTATGAGGTCATTCAATCATCACACAGAGAGTCACGAAAATAATTGTATTTCTCATTGTATCCTTCATACCTATGAATTTCCAAAGTCAGCTTTTGGGGCATACTTTGATCTTAATGAGCAGCGGTTATGGTGTCGATCCTCCAGTCTCGGGTGGCTGAAACTTGCAGGAGGCTTCCCGTCATTTACTTCTATTCACCCTTTTTTGTAACAGAGAAAGAGACTCATTGAAATCCTCTTCTTGAATTTCTTTCTCTTTCTGGGCATCTTCCTGTTGTTCCTCGAGACTAATACGCCGCAACTCCAACTCCCGGAAGCGTCCATAAAGCGCCACGATGTCAGGTTCAGTATAGACGCCTTTGTCGTATGACAGCTCATCCAGCCAGGCATGACAAGCTGGATTGTTAATCACAGCGGCGAGAAAAACCTGGCAGCAAAGACGCTCAGAGACTGGTGAACTGGGTTGTGTCATTTGCATATCGGCGAGACGGCCAGCCCAATTTTGGACAAACTCGTGGGGATTTTGTTCAGGTTCGTACTTGTATGTGAGCCAGCGAACTGCCGTTGTGTAAGCCGTAAATGGTGGGTTTCTTTCACATATCTTGCGGAGAGACTCAAAGGCTTCGTAAGCCAAATGGCAATCCTCTATGTGGACAGCTTGGGCCATCGTTGTGTTGATAGTAGATTGAATGTATGTGAGAGCAAGACCATTGCGGTGATCCCACTCTCCCTGAGCTTTCTCGACTTCTGAGATAATCGCTTCGTCTAGAGGGTCAAGAGATATTGAGGGCGAAGAGATGGATGATTTTGTCCCCAATCTGGCGGTAGTAGAAGCTTGCAGCACAAAGTCTCGCGGGCGGGCTTCCTTGCCAGTGATGATGCCCCATAGTCTATCATCATTTGATGAAATCTCACTCTGAAGAGTGACTTTCCACATGGCCCAGTTACATTCTCCTTCGAGTATAATGATGCTATCACGGAAATTGTTCATAGTTTCAGACATGATTGTGGTTCTCAAAACACGCGTGACGGAGTTCGGCGATGAGAGGTGTGGAGGGTGGTATATTTTGGATCGCTGTAGACGTCGATGGTTTAACCACCAGACCATGGACGAGCTCAAGAATACTGAGTTGTGAAATCGTGTCGGTGGGCAATTTGGGAGACTGCAACGATTGACGCTGAAGATAGAAACTCAAAGCGGAATGTTGTGTGAAATCTTGGTCAAAGAGCGAAATAGTAGGTAGAAGTGTCCCGCGCAAAGTAGATATCAAACCATTTCAAAAGGTGTTGATACAAAAGCCAAGTCAATATAGTGAAACTGAAGATCTACTGAGTGGACCTCAGCCTCAATTTGATACAGGAAAAACTAGACCCACTACCAAATTGTATATGGGCTACATTCCGTATGCAAAGTCTGGCAACATTCAATATCACTCTATTCTCATTTCCCTTTATATATTCAAAACATCTTTCTACCAGCTTTTTCCCCCAATTTCTACACTATGTACATACTTTGGAGTCTCTTCCCAGTCTTCTTTTTGCCATTTCTACCAAGCGGCCAAATAGTCACTTGTATCGCTGCAGGGGAAACCGTTTAATTCAAGCTATTTCCAGACAATTCAGAAATTTTACACCCAATTTAGGTCCTTTGGATACAACGAGGTTGCCCCAAGTATTATGTATTTGAGTAGCTATTCCGTAATCGATGCATTATTTGATTACAGTGGTGATATTGACATATTGAGGCCTAGAACATGGCCACAATTGCAGCAATAGCAGCTGCTCCCATTGGCGCCGCTGTGATCAAAGGCTTCGCGATAGCTGCTGCGGCACCAGTCGAAGTGGCTCCGGCAGTAGCCTTGGTGCCAGAGCCAGAAGCAGTAGAAGTAGCTCCGGAAGTAGCCTTAGTGCCAGAGCCAGAAGCAGTAGAAGTGGCTGCGCCAGCAGTTACTTCAAGGGCTCTCCATTTAACAGATTCGGGCGCAATGCTAGTGCTCGAGTCGATGTTGGAAGTTGAAACGGTGATGTCTCCCGAGGATACGGTGAATGCAACGCTCCAAGAACAAGAGACGGATTCAGAGGTATGGGTGAAAGAGCATTCCTCAACATCGGTAATAATACCGGTAGCGCCCAGGGTTTGGATGCTGTATTCGCCTGACATGCTATAGGTCGCAGGACCCTGGATCAAAGTCACAGAATGAGGGAGTGCGCATTTGGCTGCACCCTTCAGACATCCGATCTCGTAGGTGGTAGCGGTGCTATCACTGCCAATGACCCTAGCAGCGGTGCTAGTGTAGGCGCCGGGATCGGCGCCATAGGTATTCGTGCCGGAATCAAGTCCAAAATAGCTGATGGTGGTTGTGCTAGAGTCGGCAGCAACCAATGTCGCAAGAACAGAAGTGAGGATCAAAGACGGGCGCATTTTGATGTTATGTTGGAAATGTTCAGTGTTGCTAAGAGGGAAAAAATCGGTGGCGGATGAAAAAAAACCACTCGAGACTAGTACAGCAGAGCAAGCCCTTTAACTTCAATGGTAGGCAACATTCATAATTCCCCGAAAAGTTCGCAGGGTCCTAAATGTGGACCTAATCGATTTAAAGACTAGCCTTGGCTTCACTATCGTGGTTGAGATTGGCTAGGTATCTGATGTGCCTATCAGCTTACGGACACGGACCTGTTTAATGTCACTGAGTCATAAGTTCCCCAGGGGAATGAATTAGTTCATTGAAATTTCTTCGTGGCCTCAATTCCAGCCCCTTTTCCCTTTTCTTCAAAAAGCTCATCCTCGCTCTATTCCCCTGATCCAGCCCGGCCATTTCATGGTTCGGTCCACGGCTCGGAAGCGAAAAATCGTTCCTAGCGCTATGGAGATATCTTAGCGTGTCTCGTGGGTTAGATCCGCTTGAACCGACATGGCAAGACCTGATCACTTGGTGTTAATGGTATGGCGGCCCGGTCTTCTGTTGAATGATATAATCAATAAATGGTGTCAATAGATACCTAAATGTGCAGGTAGGGTACTAGTTAGTTATATTAATTCATCCCGAGGTCCTCATTGTCGCTTACTGTAGAAGTCATTCTTCGCGTGGCAAAAGTTGACCAATAAGAAAAGAAATGGACGACCCGCCTCGCTTTCACCAATAATGAACAAGCCAGGGGCCAACCCCAATCTTGGCACTGGAATTAAAATGAGAACGTTCGGGTATCATTTTGAATCTACAAGAGATTGAACTCCTTTTGAGGCCAATTTTTGTTTCTTTACTTGCTGTTGAATTGGAATGCATAGAGCTGTGTTCATTGATTCGTTGATACTGTATATGAACCATACCTAATTCTGTCCTTCAACCTCACGCTTGCGCGCCTTCTGACTTTTTCCAAGGATGACTGTACTCAAATCACCTACAGGTAGTGAAACCGGGAAATCAACGGCGTCAAGGATTTGTGCAATGAAGATATGCCAGATCGGGAGGCAGAGTGCGAAATTAAAAGCGCCCGCGGCCTGTCAACAAATATCAGCGTATACTCGATGGACATGCAGTCATTCAGCCATACCTTTTGTAGTTTGGCAGCCAGAACAAGATTACCCAATGCCATTTGGAAATAGGTTCCTGCAAACAGCCCAAAGGTGATCACAAGCAAAAATAGCGCAAGGAAGAGGCAGACATTCGTGCGAATGGAGCAGATTAAATAGATGAAGGTGAGGATTGCGAGGGAGACGTAGTAGAGTCCTATTCCAGAACATGTTAACAAACTCCACAGAATGTATCCCTATAATTGAATTGGAGAACTTACCGACTGTAGCGCTGTATTCGGCGGTTTGCATGCCCTCCAATGTGTTACCCGTGGGTGAGTACATTGTGCCAACCGCGAAAAATGGCATAAGCGATGTACCCTGAACTAGCCAAAAAGTGCCTGTTCCAATTTGATTAAAAGGGTGCCATTTTTGGGTCATATCAACGAAAAGTTCATACCATACGTGAAGAACAGAGCACAAGAAAATGTATTTCCCAGAATCCATTCTCCAATTGCGCCAAATATCTGCACCATTGCCCCGAAAAAGATATAGACCGGTCTAGCAAGAAGTTGATTAGTATATATTCCTCACCACGATCGTTGTTTTGGCACGTACATAATGGCACCGCCATTTCCACCTGCCCCTCTCCAGCCCATGGTAAGCATTGCCGTTGGGGTTGCAGCAAGCAAGAAACCCATCAAGCAGATCGGCGTGGGATTTCCAAAAGTAGATCGCAGCTTGCCCGCATTTGGAGTCTTGGGGCTGAGGTATAATTTTTCAAAGGCATCGCGTGGAATAGGAAGTAAGACACTGTCCGCGGTTTGATAACGGCGGAGCATCTCCGCCGTGGAGGTCTCATGTTTGTCGCTGATATTGTCGTCCGACATTTTGGACCAGATTTTAGCAATTTTCCAAATGAGTCTGATTTAGTAGATTATAAGAAAAGCCCACTGTTCCGGGAAGATGATAAAAAAAGAAATACACGGACTAGGAACAGGGAAAGAAAAACAGGTTCACGATCCGCAGTGCTCTTTATACTTGTTCTTTCAAATTTTTATCCAGCTACTGTTCCTACCCACCTTCTTAATTCGACCTATTCCCCGTTCAATCCACCGCTTTTTGGATCCATCTCGCCCCTTAACCCCAGATTTTCTCCACCGGCAACCAACCTGAACCAAATCTCACCTAGGGCCAAGAGTCTAATTCTCTTCAGATCCAACCGGAGGTAGCTGATAGTAGCATCAATTGGGCACTATCATTTGTTAGTTTATTCATTTCACACCATAACCAGAGCGGGATGCGAAACCCCATAGCCACGTTGTCGTGGGGAAGGTCATGCGGGGGATAATCCGACCCGCTTCTCCTTACTTGTTTCCCCGCAAAACCGTGTTGAGAGCCGAGGGATGTTGGTTTTGAACTCGGTTGTATGTCTTCTGTGTAGGTTTAATAATATCGTAAGGAGATGGAAATGTATATAAAAGTTATATTCTACGGCATTGATTCGCTCTGACTTATTTTGGCTGCCGAAAGTGTATTTGACAAAGCTTGCTTGGCTCAAAGTCGTCTTGGCTTTGTTTTTTTGGTCTAGCCTCGGCAATTGTACTGGCCGATAGGGCCTGCTTCTGGACCATATTCCGCTACCCCGTCGAAGTGGCGTAGAATATTTTCAAGGCAGCGTGGTGATGTGGAATGGAACATGACGTGGATTATGTGGGTTTTCTTTCTCACGGCGTTTCAGGCTTTTGTCAGGGGGGTTTTGTCACTTTGATGCTTGCCCCTATGCGCCTTCAAACTTCACGGAGTTGGTCCGTTATCTACATGAATAGTCAAAGCGTTGATTCTCATTGGCGCTTTGAGGCCATGCACGGCATTGATGAGTTCATTTAACTTGGTGGCATAAAAGACAAAAGCCGCACAGCACGAGTGTTGAGGAATGCAGTCGGAATATTTCCGACTACGACCCTCATTTAGTCAAAAGTTAAATATGTGACTAGTATCCGTATGTTCTTCAATCCAAAAGAATCAGAAACAATATTTTCTTCTCTGCCACTTTCAAAATTAAGTATTATACCAATACCATCAAGATAAAACATCTCATTCACAACATCGTCAATGTCTAAAACCGAATAGACTGAAAACAAATTCATAACCCCGCAATGACATCAGCAAGCCCATCCATATTGTCCAAAAACGCATCAAATTCACCTCTAACCTCATCCATATTTTCATCAATGTCATCGGTCCAACGATGAACGTAAACAGTCCTCAAGCCACATTTCTTCGCACCCCGCAGATCATACGCATGCGCCGCAACTAACACAACCTCTTCTGGCTGGAGTTTGACAAGCTGTAGCCCTACCTGATATGCCTCCGGGTTGGGCTTGTAAGAACCCAAAAGCTGGCTTGAAAACAGCATATTGAAATCTAATCCCGATGAGCGAGTCAAGTCCAACTGTAACCGGGTCGTGCCGTTTGCATGAACAAACACTTCCAGGCCGAGTTTGATTCTAAGACTCTTAATTGCTTCTGAAACCTCAGGCCACGCCTTCTGGGCATGCCATGCTTGAATGAGTTTTGCTTTGGCTTCACTGTCGAAGAGGAGTTGATGCTCGGGCGACTGGTCGAGAACGACTTCAAGAGTGTGGGCAAGGGTTATATCGATATCTTCTGGGTGAAGGTTTTGACTGACACGATTGCTGTTTTCGAGGAAGTATTGCCGGCGCCATTCAAGGGCTAGCTTTGAGGCTTCTTCTTGGGTAATAGTAGGAAGTAAAGCTTTGACTACACTGCCGTGCCAATCTAGACATGTTCCCATGAAGTCGAAGAAGACCGCTTTGATTTTTGGTTGGGACATGGCAGCGATAATTTTGATGGAAGTTGAGCGAATTGATCAAAATATAATCCGAAGAGCCTGTTTTCATTTAAACAAACTCGAGGGGTAAGCACATTTGATCACATTGGTGAGCAATTTAGGGTTTCAGCTGTGCGCTGATCTGATTAGAAATCCACATGGACCGACCACCTAGGCACCCGTGTACCTGCTGACTCAATGGTAATTAATAACAAGCATGAATATCTTGAGGGATTGTTAACTAGTTATCCAAGGATCGGGATTGGGAGTTGCATTAACAATCCCCCATCTTGATCCTGCACTTTACGTAGAGAATTATATGATCACTATCTGTATAGCTAATAGTAGACTTTGTAAGAGGCCTCAAGAACAAGTAACGTTGAGGGGTTCGATTTGTGTATAACCGTACATTGAGAGTTCCGACAAGAGTGCATGAGCTTTTTCATCAATTTTCAACCGAGTGATCTCCTGCGGAAGATCAGACTCCGATTGAAAATGATATTTTGTGCAGAGATATTAGCAAAATACCAATCCATGAGACGTTCTGCGATTTCATAAACCATATCTTCATCCCACATATATGCTTCGATGCATAGTGACAAACAGTGAGAGTACCGCTGGTGCTTAGGTTCGGTGTTAATTGTCGTCTGTCGGTTTCGAATACGGTAGGTCATTAGATGGGCCAATGCGACGTCTGTTAACCTAGCTTCTTCAGGGTCGAACCACAACGTGACCCAGTAGACGTCCTTTCCACCTGGTTTGTCCGGGATATAACCATCACGGTCTAAGAAGACACCTTGAGTCAGATCCATTAGTAGACGGGTGGTTGGCTGTTTGAATTTGGAGGATTATCCCTCGGGCGGCCAGATTTGCAGGGGATGAGTATTGCTAGAAGGGGTTTTTACAATGGCGGATGAGATATTGAGCGAATCTTGTTGTTACTATATTTAAATACCTCTGTTCTAAAATAATTAGTACGCGCTGCACTATTGAATTCGGTGAGCTTTGTTAAAATGAAACAAAAAAAACAAAGAGACCTTTGTTCAGTTTATCAGCTTTGTATCGTGTTGCAAATCTAATGACAGAGAAGAATTTCTGCGTCCATGAACCTCCAAGTCATAAATCCAAGTCAAAAAACCATTAAAACCCAAGTTCTAGCACAGAAATCCAAACCTCACAACCGAATCCACCTCCCCATCCAAGTCTGAACAATTTCCTTAGCCTCATCTACCAACCCAAGATCGAGTAACAACTGCGCTGTACCCCTGACAGTCGAATCCAACGCCGAAAATACCCAAGCATGGGTGTAACTAGTATGCTCACCCACAAAAATGGTCTTGAATTCTGTCTGATAATAAGCAGGCAAATACTCCTTCTGCTGCCCAACAACTGGATCCGCCCATGCACCCGCTTGATGTCTATCCGTCTCCCAACACTTTCTCTCATAATGGCCAGTGAACTGCTCCGCGGCAATCTCGCCATGAACTTCGACCATCGTGCGTTGGGCAAGTGCGACATGTTCCTCGTCACTGAGAGCAGCTATTGAACGTGCTGGCGCATCAAAGATGTACGATGCCAGGACTACGCCTGAACCGGTGCCATTTGTGTTGTATGAGGGATAGCATATGTCTCCGATACCAGGTACATCGACGGAGCCACAGCCCCCAAAGATTGGGGCTTCCAGGTGTTCCCAGAAGCGTGTTTTGTAATTTAGGGCGATTTTACAGGCCGGGGCGTAGTTTAGCGTAGAGATGGCGCGATTGAGGACGGATGAGAATCGTGGCAGATCCCACAGCCGCACTTTGGTGAATGGGACGGTTACGACTGCGTGATCGTACTCGATAGTCTCAGGTATCATTTGAAGAGGATCCTTGCGCCAGGCTATAGCAATTTTGTCGTTGGTTTCGTTATAGATGAGGCCTTCTACTGTATGGTTCAAAGTAATCTTCCCTTCGATATGTGGGGTAAATGCTCGTGGAAGTGACTCGACGCCTTTGTCGATGGTGCGTAAATCGGTCGACGCGTGGTATACCTCGTAATAAAAAGATTGCCAAATGTCGAAATTGTACGAGTCGGTTACCTTGTCGACAATACTATAATTATAGCCTTTGGCATATTGTAGGTATCCGGCTTCAGACCAGTCCAGCAACCCACTTTCCACAGCTTGCTTGTGCGCTGTGTACATATTCTTTCCAATCGCCCGCAAGGTCTCTTTGTTGTGAAGGTTGGTAAGGTTCTCATAGGCTGATTCAGCATTCATAATCACTGATTCTTGGGCTGATGTCGGTGTGTAAACAAGCGATCTGTTCGCTGTAACATCAGCGGCACTGGGAATTCGACCATTCGGCAGACGATGTCCACCAGAGTTTGCTGGCAAGTTGGGACCTCTTTCATGCCAGGGGATGAATTCGATAGCGAGATCTGGTTGATCTGCATTCATCTTGTTGAGGACGTCGGCGAGTTGGAAGACCATGCGGTGATCTTGTATTTCCAAAGTCTCATTTGTATCCGCATAAGTGATACTCACTGGGAACCGCATAGCCCCCATTTCCTGGTATTGGTACTCATCAGGCCTTGTGTTATTGAGATACTTGGTACGAATGCGGCCGCCGATTCGCTCGGATGATTCGTAAATGTGCCAATTGTGAATTCCGACGGACTCAAGGAGCAGACTTGTCATGAGCCCGGATATCCCACCACCAATAATCGCCACTGAGCTATTCTTGGCTCGAGTTACAAAGGCTTCTTCATTGGTTTTGGATTTCATATAAGCCACTCCATCGAACCACGGTCCCATGGCATCAGCCACATCAGCGATGTTCTCACGCTTCTTGATGGGCGACGAAACGTGGATAGGAGGAGAGCGACCCAAACATCTTGTACCGGAGAAAGCATGCAGACAATCCAGACTGGGTGTATCGGATGGCGTTGCCCAGACAAAACGCTCCGGGTGTGCTCCACGTTTCACGAACGTGTTCCCAATCTCATGGTGATTTTGTGCCGGATCTTCGATTCCACATCCTCCGTAGACAAATTGCAGATGACCTTCAAATTGACTTTCAAACTCCACATGAATGTTGTGCAGAGAATCGGCGGTTACACCGCCGGGGCTGCGGAACCGTACCACGTCGGTGTATTCTTGCACGGCATTTGCGAAGCCGAGGCTGGAAATTCCGAGTGCTAGAAGAGCATGTGGTCGATAGCTTTTCATCTTTGATGCCAGTCGCAGTTCTTGTTGTAACCGTAGGGGAGAAATACCTCCCTTTAATCACTTCTGATATACACCTACAAACAGCTTCAACGTTCTCTGTTCGTCTCCCCCGCAAGTATGAGCCCTCGTGATGTGTCACACTGCCGGTTGGTCAGGTTGAACTTTCCAAGGCCGAGGGGTGAACGGCCGGCTGTTAGCATTCCAGTTGAGGAAGGTATGTTGGCACCAGGGATACGACGCAAGGGGATTTCGAGCATCTCTGGCTTCTCTGAGTAACATGAATCTGTCACTATTACGTCGACTATTAGCAGACACACAATGAGACGAGCACGCGACCAACAGATGCCAGCAAAGTCTTTTCGGAGTCTACGCGTGGTTTTCTTTTTTTTGGGGCGAGTTGTTTTCTAGTTCGGATCATCGGCTATCAGGAGATCAGAAATATGGTCGTGTCAAGGAACGGAATGTCGGCTTCTAGAATACCAAGAAAATAGTTGCAGACAAGTCCAAAATAGCTTGATCGCTGACTTCTTGGTGCCCAGTCCGTGGGATTTTCGGGGCCGCTCAGAGAACTTTTCCGCAGCCCGGCGCTTGCTCATTACTACAGGCAAGGACTTCGAAATAATGCCAATTGAACAGTAATACGGATGAATGAGCATTAGTGACATGGAGACGACTAAATACAACGAAAGGAGATGCAGGATGTAATGGCCGGCTCGGCTTTGGATGTCAATATTTTCGCTATAAACGCTGGAAACCGTACAATATTAATATAGCCATGTAGGCAATCAATCATCAATCAATCGCAACATATCGTTGTCTCTTCCATTTTTCTTTCCTGCACGTCATCGATGCCCACGGTGACAACCATCCAATCACATAAAAATTTGCCCAACCCGGCCCCAATGAAGATGCAAATAATCACATAAACATTGAAATACATGGCCAACAGCATGGTGATATAAGCTCCCGCAAATGTAACGGCATGAATGACCGCCCTAGTCAATTGCTGCAAAGGCGTTGCGCGAAAAGTAATAGCCGTTCTTGATTCCCCCCATTTCTTGGCAAAAGTGCTGTGCGCGGCTTGGCGGTGAAATTGGCGAGTCAAGAAATTGTCATATTCCCGACCAATACGTCGACAGAACTCGACAAGTACAACAAGTAGAACTGTACCAATACATGTTGCTGCGAACATGCCATTGTTCTTAATTTGCCATCCTGTTGATAGGAAACATGCGTCGATGGTATTGAAGTTGAACAGCATCTGGCTTCGTTAGCGAGACCGTTTTAGGAATGACTATTCTTGGCATACTCACGGAGATTTGACACTCGCTGTCACTCGAACCCATATCCATGCCTTGCATCTTGACGGAGAGTCAATATAGTGGTATATTCATACAATTATACAACGTAGCCGTGTCCGAGGACCTCCCCGACCTTATAACCTGATCGCATGGCTCCACGCTAAAAAAGAAAGTGGAGTAAAACCAGAGATGGTGTCAGAGAAATGTGCTCAAATCGACTCAATTTCGAAACAGCCACGTTTGGGCTCAAATGTCCTCATAAAATTGTCGAATTCGCGTGCAAATCGTTAAAATATCGTTGGTTCCCCCGGACGAGAACCTGATAACTACCACTCTTCCTTCGATATGAGGTCACACAATAATTGGTGTCCTCTTGGGTTATCTCTTTCTCTCCAGCGTTACTGTACTTGCATACCGCCTATCACAGGCAATCAAAGGCATCATGTTCTCAAAACTGGATGCACGTCATATTCAGAACATGAGCGCGGCGACAGCTATCGAGCCACATTGGGGATATGCTGATCGTGCCGTGCCATGCACCAATGATGCAGGATCCTGTGCCTATCTCGACGATGTATACTCATCCCACGACCGGGGAATGCTATACTCGGGCATCATGTGGTGTGTCATTGGCGCCATTCTACTCCTTTGGGTTATTCTCAATCAGTTCAATGCGCCCACAATATCACCATCACCAGCAACACAAGAACCAACGGGGTTAGTCAAAGCTCGACGTGCTTTGATATCTTTCACCCGTAAATATCTCCTACCCGATGCAGCTCGGCTTATCTTCGGCCGAACGACTCGCCTCCAGGTTCTCAACCTTGCCCTACTGATGGGCTACCTTCTCATCTTCAGCTTTGTCGGCATCGGTTACCACAGATGGGTCACGCCGGTTTCCGATATGCCTGGCGTGTACAACATTCGTGACAGTATTGGCCCATGGTCAGACCGCGTCGGTACCCTAGCATATGCCCTCACACCGCTCTCTGTGCTGCTGAGCAGCCGAGAGTCCTTCCTCTCTATAATCACTGGCCTGCCATACCAGAGTTTCAACTTCCTTCACCGCTGGCTGGGCTACATCATCTTCGTACAGAGCTCCCTTCATACAATCGGCTGGTGTGTAGTCGAGCTCAGACTATATCAACCACAACCTACCGTCGGAATCGAGTGGGTCACACAAACATACATTGTCTGGGGCATCGTCGCTATGATTCTCCTTCTCCTTCTCTTCGGACTGAGCACACCGTGGGGCATCAGGCTCACCGGCTACGAAACCTTCCGCAAACTACACTACATCCTCGCCATGGTCTACATCGGTGCCTGCTGGGCGCACTGGAAAGCACTCAAATGTTTCATGTGGCCTTCGCTGATATTCTGGTTCCTCGATCGCGGCGCAAGGCTGGTCCGCACCGCTATCTTACACTACCACCCCAACCACGGCGACGCTAGTCTAGGTTTCAAAACCGCCGACGCCATAATCACGCGCTTCCCAGACCCCGACCACGGCGACGTCATCCGCCTCGACTTGGATAACAACCAAGACCCCTGGGCCATAGGCCAACATTACTATCTTTGCTTCACGAAGGGCAGCGTCTGGCAATCCCACCCCTTCACGCCACTCAACCTCCCCCTCATTTCAAACGGCACAGTGAAGCATTCTTACCTCCTCCGTGCAAAGGGCGGCGAAACGAAAAAAGTCGCTGACCTCGCCGTCGAAACCAAATCAACTCCCGTGATCTTGACAGGCGCATACGGTGAATCAATCACCACCCACTTAACACCTTCTACAAATATCATCTGTATCGCCGGTGGAACAGGCATCACCTACGTTCTCCCCGTCCTTCTCGATCTCGCCCGCCAACAGCCCTCTCCAGACCGGAAGGTCGAACTCATCTGGGCGATCCGCCACACTGCAAACACAGAGTGGATTGGTGCAGAGCTCGATATGCTACAGAAAGTGCGCAATACGCTCAACCTAGAGATCCGAATATTCGCAACCAGAGACGCGAGCAGCAAGGCACCTTCGGAGATCTCTGCGGAGAATTGCAATTTAACAGTTCCCAAGATCGACGAGAAAGTGCAGATTGCTTCTGAGTCTTCATGCTGTGGCTGTGATAAACCCACATCGGTTGAACGGCTTGGTGGGTCGGAGGATTTCTCTCGTCATCCGGATCTGCCTCAATTAGTGAATTCCTTCTTGGAGGACACCGTGCGTGGCCCGACTAGTGTGTTCGCTAGTGGGCCTGGAGGCATGATTAGTGATCTGCGGGATATTGTCGCGTCTTGTAATGACGGGGGCAAAGTCTGGAAAGGCCAGGAGAGATTTGATGTAAGGCTTGTCTGTGATGATCGCCTAGAATGGTGAGCCTTTCGGCCTATATATTGATCGCATTTACGTATATATTTCATGGATTCAATGTACATACTTATCATGAATCACGGTTTATTCAATTGACCTTGAGCAATTTGCAGAGCTCCATACTATATAAAACATGTTCAGGTTCAGGTTCTTTCATGTGAGCAAGGCAAGACGTAGACACCTCAGGCCTCAACTTCGGAATCTTGACGGAATCTTGACGGAAACTGTGATCTGTGACTTTTCTCGATTCAACAAGTTTCCGAAGATTCCATGGAGATCTCCCAATTCCGCCATGATCGTCGCCAAATCTTGCCTCGAAAAGCCCCGCCAAGTTTGATTTCACGCTATGCGCGTCATTTCGGTCCATTTCAGTAATAAAACAATTGGATTTATTCCAGTGAAATAGATTGAATAAGCTTGCAACAACTTGATTGTTCACGGTTGACGTGTTTATCGGGCATCAATCACTCGGCTAGCCGAAAGCCACCTTCGGCCTCAACATACTGTATTCCCAGTCACTTTAGATGTGGACCGTCTTTTGCAGAGCGGGAGCCGTTTTAGCCGGGATCCATGAGTGCTTATTCTTCGAGCAAAGATCGTCACCCTTACATTGAGACATGGGGTGGACCTGAAGATATAAAAGATTCTCGGGTTTCCTGAAAACGTCGTTGCTAGAGCACTTGTTCAAGAAATCAAAAAATGGGCGCTCCATCAGCACGGAAGGTTGCATTTGTCACGGGCGCAAATGGTATAAGTGGATTCAATATTATTGAACATCTTGTTCGTCAACCTAAGCAGGAATGGTACATATCTCCCACCTGACAACAATTGCACAGAAGAACAGTCTCTTATACTGACAACTATCAACAGGAGCAAGATCATTGTCACATCCAGGAGGCCTCTTCCCAATGCCTGGGTTGACCCCCGTGTCAACTTTGTGGCTGTGGATTTCCTCGATCCAGTTGAGAAGATTAATGCAACTTTAGAAAACGTGTGCAGTGATGTCACTCATGCCTTTTTCACTTCATATGTTCACAGTGATGATTTCCGCCTTTTGCGGGATAAGAACGTCCCGCTGTTTCGAAATTTCCTGGATTCGGTCGATAGTGTGTGTCCCAAGCTGCAGCGCGTGTGTCTTCAGACTGGCGGCAAGGTGAGCTACCGCTCCCTCGTGCGGCTAACAACCGCAATATGCTTACCAAATCTATACAGTACTACGGAGTTCATCTCGGCCCTGTCAAGGTCCCGCTGGAGGAGTCTTTTCCCCGGTACGACGACAAGGGATTCAACTTCTACTACAACCAGGAGGACTACCTGCGCGAGGTACAAGCTCGTCGCAAGACCTGGACATGGAATGTCATCCGACCAAATGCTATCAACGGTTTCGCGCCCCATGGTAAGTATATGAATGAAGTCCCATGTCACGTTCAAACTAACCAAATCTCAGCGAATGGCATGTCAGAAGTTTTGACCATCGCCATCTACATGCTGATCTGTCGAGAAATGGGCGAGCCTGCCCACTTTCCAGGAAACGAGTATTTCTGGAACTCCATCGATGATAACTCCTACGCACCCAGTCTCGCTGATCTCTCCGTCTGGTCCGCCTCCCAGGAGCATTGCCAAGACGAAGCATTCAACCACGTCAATGGCGACGTGTTTGTGTGGAAGTACATCTGGCAAGATTTCGCCGCGCACTTTGGCCTCGAGGTTCCCGAGCCTGATTTCAAGAAAGCTTCAGGTCAGGCCAGTACCTTGGCCAACGAAATCGATATGATCGAGTGGGCCAAGGACAAGCGTGAGATTTGGGAACAGGTCGTTGCCAAGTACGGAGGCAAGGCGGATGCTTTTGACTGGGGTACTTGGGGTTTCTTCAATTGGGCTACGGGGAAGTCTTGGTTGACTATCTCTTCGATCAATAAAGCGAGGGAGTTTGGTTGGAATCGGAATGATCGGACGCTGGATACTTGGATTGAGACGTATCGGGCTTTTGAGAATGCCGGTGTTATGCCCTCGGTTGATCTTTTGACCAAAGAGTGATTGAGCCACTATCCTTGGGGCAATCGCATCTGGTCCTCAATCTTGGGCCTGGGCGATACCAAGAAGATAACTAAAGCTGGGCTGAAGTCAGACGTTTACTTTTAACTCAACTCCATACGAGATGCTTTATCTCTCATAGACCGGTCCAATCGGATGTGGGAGGATACGACTCCACTTGAAATTGACAGTTTAGTTTAGTTTAAACACACACAAAGGCGTCAATTTAATTGGTTCTCGGCAGTGATAGTGTGTATATTATTATAATAATAGATATAGAGAGTTCTAGAATAATAGTGGATGTCCTGCTTGTAGTTAGATACATATGGGGCCTTCAATGCAATTCATGCCCCTTTATTTTGGCACCGAAAAATTTTCCTTACAGCTTCATCCCGAGACAAGTTGGCAATTTGAAAATCAAAACAGAGACATTGATTCTCAGTGTCTGATCAGTTGATCTGCAGTCAAAATCTATAATATGCACAAGAAACACAACCGCACTACTCAACGGCGGTTTTGCTCTGTGAATCAAGTTCGCTTCAATGTCTCCTGACCATGTTCACGAAATCCAGGAGCTTTCCTCTGAGAAGAGAATCTTGCTTGGGGAAAAATACCGAAAGTACCTTCATCATGTAGCGCAAGCAGCAATATGGACTACATATGTCTACTTCGTTATTCGGCTGTATTTCATTCTGACGACCCCTGAACCGACATGGAAGATGTGGTTGATGTTAGCCATCGAGGGCTTGTTTGCTCGTAAGTTTGTTCCGACAAATACTGCATTGATCAAGTGTTAATCTGAACAGACATGTCGTATCAACATCAAAGCTTGTCGTTGGCAGCAACAAGCTCTCCCGATCACATCTCCCGAAAGAAGTTGAGATTGTGCAGCAGTGAAAATCTTCCCAGAGTCGACGTGTTGGTAACATGCTGCGGAGAGCCAGTCGAAATTATCCTAGACACAGTCCGAGCAGCCTGTGTGCTGGACTACCCGGCTTCCCGGTTCCGAGTTCGACTCCTAGATGACGGTGCATCACTTGACCTTCGTGATGAAATTGCCAAACTTTCTTTGAAATGGAGCCATCTGACCTACCACACCCGCGGGAAACAGTCAGGTCAATCGTTTGCGAAAGCAGGAAATCTAAACTATGCGCTTTTCTCGCTGCAAACCGAGGACCCACCGGAATTCTGCACAGTCGTCGACGCGGATTCGATTCTCATGCCTGAATTCCTGCGTGCAACATTGCCCCATCTGCTGAAAGCTCCCGAGGCAGCGCTACTCACGACAAGGCAATATTTCTATAATCTGCCACTTGGCGATCCGCTCTCGCAATCGCGGGCGTATTTCTACACATGTGAGAATACCGAGCTCGATCTGCTTGGCCATGCACTTGACGCTGGCTCTGGTGCCGTGTTCCGTCGCGATGCTATCTTGGAAGCAGGCGGATACCCGACGTTCTCATTTTCGGAAGACTGGCAGCTATCGCTTATTCTGCGGGGACTTGGGAAACGCACGATGCAGGTCCAGGAAGTCTTGCAATTCGGACTCGTTCCTACTTCTTTGGCAGGACATCTCAAACAGCGCAATCGCTGGCATATTGGCCATTCTCAGCAAATTTCTGTGGTCTTCCCTTCTGCCAACAAGTCGATTCCGAAGACTATGCGTTGGGACATTGCCCTGGGTGGACTGTCTATCATGGCAGGGCTGGTAACCTTTGTCGTTGGCTATGCCGCTGTTCCTTTTCTCTTAGTCTGCGACGGCGATCTCATCCCCAACACGTCATCCTTTGAGATCAAACTACAGATCGTTCTGGCCACTGCTCACATTCTGTCTACGTGGGCATATGATTGGTGTCGGAGTGCACACGCTAGTGTTCCATTTACGCCTTTTGCACATGCGGAGAATAGCTGGCTCGCTGCAGGTAAGTCTCAATCCATGCTTATTTAGAAGGTGACGCTGATCCACTCTCCATAGCGCATCTATATGCCGTGATTCGGTTCCACTTACTAGGAAGCAAGCCCAAAGGTTCCTTCGTTACTGGTAGTACGGCAAATTCTAGCGACAACGCTACATCCATCACCCTTTTGCAGAAAGCATACAGGGATACAATGGGTAGTGGCATCTTGTTGAACTTATCCCTTTTCCTTGTGATTTTGGGGGCCATGGGTTTTGCGGTTCAAACAACTATGGAGGCGAGTCGCCCAGTAATCCCAACGCTGCTCACTACAATTGCTTGGCCGCCATTCTTGCATTTGTTCTTCATGGCGGTCACCAATAACTGGGTCCCGGTTGCACATATTTTCAGCCCTCCAGCCTATCACGTCAGAGACTCCAGATTGATCGCCACGGAAAAGGGAGTATCATACCCGAGTGCAGATATCATGGGAGAGCTTACCTGTGAGACGTCTTTGCTCGGACTGTGCTGCTCCTTTTTGGTACCGATTTTTCTTGTTGGAGTGCTGGTGGGAGCCTTCATCTCAGCCTGATCACCTTGATGAAGTATCTTGCTGGATGTGGGATTGCGAATTAGGAGATTATGGATTGGTCATATGATAATCTGTTAATATAAAACAATTTGGGCGAAGACCTCTTCGACATGGTGGATCTAGCCTCCGGAATATTCATTGAACGTAGCTGCATCCCAGTCAATAATGGATCAGAAGTTGGGGTTCCGGAGAGTAGGCTGTCGTAGAAAATAGGAAAGCCTAAGGCAATTTGCACTGAATAGTTTTCTACGAATTTGCGTCGATTAAATGGGCTGAAAGGAAGAAAGATATTTACGATGGGCTAAACTAAGATTGATTTTGAGTCAGAAAAAGCGAGATTGTATTGTAGAAATTATAAAAAAGAACTGCAAAAGCCCGTTCACAGCCTGCTACTGAGGCGACACTCTAACGAAAAGGGGTGTTAGCATTCTTTTGTTTGTCAAGTGCTGTAGACACCTAATGCCAACAAGCAGGGGAATACTCTGACCCTTCACAAGGTCAGAGCTACCCTGGCCTCCAGTGGGGGAGCCGGAAGCCCCACCCTCAAGGCCACCATCACCACCGACAACTGCAGCAGTTCCAACCTATTTGAAATGATGTCAGACCCGAGACTCAGTGTGCCATACCACGGATTGTCCACAAAATGTGTCTCCCTAGCTATACATAGAGAGCTTTTGCCTCAAAGATTCCAGAACCCATCGCCATTCATGATCTTTCATCCATCTATCTATCTATCTATTACATATTATGCGCCTATAGTGCAGTCTGATCAAGCGCAAACTGTGCGAGGAAATTCGCACGAAAATTCTCTCTTCAAGAGCCTCGGTCTCCAGGCAAAAATTGAAAGGCATGCTGTATTTAATCTGCGCGTGCCAAGAGCTGCTACAGCGGGGTAGAAGCTTATAGACTTGATCATAGATATCAAATCTCCAGAAGGGGTTCAGATGTATATACCACCATTCTTCCAGGCGATTTCTTCAAGCCCAACCGACTGGTCATAATGTGGTAGTTATTTGTCTTGGTCTCTTATTTGTAGGAGGGACCGAGTATAGTTAGTTCTACGTAGTAATGTTGGATATTGCGAAGGCTTCATTCCGGTGCGCTGTTTCGGGGCCTCGTGGTCTTTTCCGATGTGAGACTGAAAATCCGGGCAGCAGATTACTTTGGGGGGGACTTTGACTATATAAAGGGTCAACCCCTTGAAGGTATGCAATTGAAATTATCCAAGTTAGAGAGATGGGAGTAGTACGCCGCAACGTAAAGAGGTACTCCATATGCCCATCAATGTCACGGATGTCAAAATTCTAAGTTGTTGAAAATTGCCAAGATCTTGTGGGCTTTTCGTATTTGAAACTCCATAAACTTGAAAGAAACCAATTTTGGAGGACGATCATCTCCGCAAAACGGGGATCGGCATCCTGCCCCTCCCCAGGGTCCGTTCGTCAGGGCTGTTTTCACGATCCTGAAAAAAGGGCCCATGCGTCAATAATTTGATCAACGCAAAACACCGAGGTATCAACTTTGAGTTGATATTGGCCGAGGCAGCCTAGTCCATTCATGTGGGTGTTCGGTCGCATTGAATAGGGGCGCAATGCCAGGGTCGAGAATGTGCCTTCACTTTCTGTATTCGACTCACTGTGCCTATTCACATCATGGCTCCCATTTCCAACAAGTTATCAGGGCACCTCGGCCACCTCACCCCTGACCAAGAGGCAAAGCTCCTCGAGTTCTGGGCCATCATCTTTACCTCTGTCGCATCGGTGTTATCGGCAGTATACGAGGTCCCAATCCCAGAAGGCCCCCCAGCAAACTGTTCCAGGCTCTGGACGAGATAAATGAACCGACGGTGGAAGCTATCACAGCCGCACTGAAAGGGAAATCCACACAGGAGTCGAATGGAGCCACCACAGAAACAGAAGCCAACGGAAATACGAACGGTCACACAAACGGCCACACAAATGACGAAACCAATGGAAACAATGCGAAAAACAAAGAGCAAGAATCACTCGACAAAGTGGAATCTCTCATGAACAAGGATGCCAAAGCTACTCTCATGTCAGAAATGGCCAATCGAAAGGTCATCCCCGAACACTTTGCGTCCCTCTTTGCGGAACTCCGCAAGCTTGGTGTCCAAGATTCCGAGATCAAATCCATGGAGAGTATCCTATCTCAGATGACACCACAAGAGATGTGTTTTGCGATCTTGAAAATGGTCAAGCAAGAACATCCTGACAGCTTGCTACTCCGGTTTCTGCGGGCCAGGAAATGGGATATCGGCAAGGCATTCTCGATGATGGCGTCGACTATCCTGTGGAGAAAGGAGCTAGAGGTCGACGACGAAATCTTGCCTCGTGGAGAGGAATACGCGCTGAAGCAAGCTCATGGTTCAGGGTCATCTGCGAAGGAGAAGAAAGATGGATCTGATTTCATCAACCAGCTCAAGATGGGAAAGAGCTTCCTTCATGGATTTGATCGCGAGGGTCGTCCTGTCAACTATGTTCGAGTCAAGATTCACAAGCCTGGCGCTCAGAGTGAAGAGACTCTCGAGCGGTATATTGTTCATGTCATTGAGTCGACGCGGTTGATCGTGGCTCCTCCGGTTGAAACTGGTGTACGTGCTCGTTGATTTTGAATGTGTGGACTGGTGCTGACATGTGCATAGACAATTGTGTTTGATATGACGGGGTTCGGTCTATCAAATATGGTAAATGTCCCGTTATAACAGCCACTCGGGTTTATGCTGACTGCTCGCCAGGAATACGCACCCGTCAAGTTCATTATCAAATGTTTTGAAGCCAATTACCCGGAGTCCTTGGGACTGCTTCTCATCCACAACGCACCATGGGTATTCTCCGGTAAGTCCAGCAGTAGGTACATTATTGCAGACAAGGACTAATTGTTCAGGAATCTGGCGACTCATTCACGGATGGATGGACCCTGTCGTTGCCTCAAAGGTCCACTTTACCCGGTCCATCGCAGACCTCGATAAATTCGTCCCACGGAATCAGATCCCTAAAGAACTCAAGGGCGACGAAAATTGGACTTATAAATATATCGAGCCCGTGAAAGATGAGAATACAACTATGGAAGACACTGCAACTCGTGACTCACTCATGTACGAGCGCATGATGATCGGCATCCGGATGCTCGCTGCCACGGCGGCTTGGATCTCAGCCACGACAACAACCGATGGAACAAAAGAAGTATCGAAGGTGGACGGTCTCAAGTCTAGACGCAATGCGATTATTGAGGAGTTTCGGGTTAACTATTGGAAGTTGGATCCCTATATTCGGGCGCGGGCACTTATCGATCGGGACGGGATGCTTCTTCCGGGAGGTACACTTTCACGGGATGCTGTCAACGGGAAAGCCAAATAGATTCATATGCTCCACTCACTTTGTGCTTAATCTGGGTAGCGGATTTCATTCCATCTATCCGAATGGCGCTGTTTCGAAATCCTCTTCAATTGATGAGCACGATGGCAAATTTTACTTCAGAGGACTTCTGCAGTGTTATGTCAATGTCTTCGCCGACACATTATCATGAATAGCACCTATTGATCTCAAACATGATATCGGCCAACATTTGTAGATGAATTTTTCGGATATTACATAAGGCCGGGGTTCTGTTCAACCGGATGTGGATATCATTCGGCGACTTTTGGGTGTTTTTCTGTGTTTTGCCTCATATCCTGACAAATGGCTTGAGGTCTACGTTTGTATTGCGTGGATTGGCCCCTGGCGGGATATTAAATTCCTTAAGAGGTTTTGACAATTTAAGTATTTTTAAGTATTTTTTAAAGCTATAGAATCGTGTTGGAAACATCGAAAATTTTCCAGATGATAAATCAAGTCTTCACATCCCCACTGTAGATCAAATCCATAAATTGAACACAATCCCCACGCAATGTATGTTCAATCCCATAATAATTATAATATTCATTCGAGAATACTTCCAAAATGACTTGGCCCGATGTCTCCGTCAAGCCCGCTGAGGGCATCTCATACTTCACCCCTGCCCAGAGCCCCCCAGCAGGCACTGCCCGTGATCCTCAAACAAGCGGAAAGCCCATTCCCAAGCTATTTAAGCCTTTCACCGTCCGTGGAGTAACATTCCAGAACCGATTGGGTGTATGTGATTCCACATTTCGCTCAATTGCACCGCTAACAAGACCCTAGCTCGCACCCATGTGCCAATACAGTGCCGAAGATGGCCACATGACCGCCTGGCACCTCGCACACTACGGTGCTATTGCCCAGCGCGGACCCGGAAATATGATTATTGAGGCAACCGGCGTTGTCCCTGAGGGCCGCATTACCCCCGGCTGCGTGGGCCTCTGGAAGGACTCACAGATCGCCCCGCTCAAGCAGGTCGTGGAGTTCGCCCACAGCCAGGGCCAGAAGATCGGTATCCAGCTTGCTCACGCTGGTCGCAAGGCTTCGACCGTTGCGCCTTGGCTTGGCGGTGTTGTCGCTAACAACAATGTTGGTGGCTGGACTGATAATGTTAAGGGTCCTAGTGCGATTCCCTTTGCTGAGGGCGATCCCATCCCTATTGCCATGACCGCGGACGATATCGAGGAGGTTAAGGCTGCCTGGGTTGCTGCTGTTAAGCGTGCTATTGCTGCTGGCTGTGATTTCATCGAGATCCACAATGCTCACGGTTACCTTCTCTCGTCTTTCCTGAGCCCCTCGTCTAACCAGCGCACCGACAAGTATGGTGGCAGCTTCGAGAACCGTATTCGCCTTTCTCTGGAGATCGCTCAGTTGACTCGTGACACTGTTGGTGACAATGTCCCGGTATTCCTCCGCGTGTCGGCGACCGACTGGGTGGAGAGCGAGAAGGGCTGGAAGCTGGAGGACACCGTTGAGTTTGCCCGCGCTCTTGCTGCGCAAGGTTGCATCGATCTCATCGACATCAGTTCTGGTGGTGTGCACTCGGCTCAGAAGGTGACTTCTGGTGCTGGGTTCCAGGTTCCTTTTGCTTCGGCTGTCAAGAAGGCTGTTGGTGATAAAATGCTGGTTGCTGCTGTTGGCATGATCAACAATGGCAAACTGGCCGATCAGATCCTAAACGAGGATGATCTGGATGTTATTCTGGTTGGCCGTGCCTTCCAGCGTGACACTGGTCTCGCTTGGCAGTTTGCGAAGGACCTGGATGTTGAGATTGCCATGGCTGGACAGATTCGTTGGGGATTTACCAGCTTCCGTAATGCTTCGGAGTACATTCAACCTAACTCCATGAAGGCTTGCATTTTTGATTAGATTTAGACATACTAGCTGTTGACCGTTTCGGTCACCGGCATTACATCATATAGACCGTCAATTTAACGAAATAGATCGACATGCTTACCGAAGAAGCCATCATCCTTATCCTCTTGTTCTTTGACACTACGAAAAGGCTACGAAAAACTAAAAAGGAGCTAAACGATAAGTAGATCCATGCTAGCACTAAGACCCCCGATTCTATATCTAACAACAATACTAATTTTCCTCGGACTCGAGTGATTCAGATAGTCACTTCGCTATACCTAATAATATACTACTACTATTAGGTGACTAGGCAAAGCGAAGGGTGACCTTGGAAGAATGAGCGAGCTAATAAGCGGAAGAAGTGATCTCGGGATCGATTATTGACATTTTATTATTTATGATATGCTGAATAGGTCACTTTTTGTTATCGTGATTAAAATCAAGATTAGTTCGATAACACCGGCGCGCAGTAGGGTTCTTGTTTTATAGATATATGTTAACTAGTAAGGGAGTAGAGTAATTATTGGATCCGTGGATACTGAGTGATAATATACCTCAGCTGCTACTTTTCTACACTTAGGGAATGGTAAACACATACATATAGCTATATCATAAGCAAACAAAGCGAAAGCATAAATAAACAAGCATACGCTGCTATAGCCATTATATTAGTTTTAAAGAAATAGAAAAACGTGATTGTTGATCTACATTTTAGAGCTTTAGATTTACTGACGTCGAGAAATAATCCAGTCCTAGAACTATATGTACTCGCTTCGTCAGTCGAGTCGAGCAGTCTAAGATGGTAAGTTAACTGTTCTCCCTGGGAAAGGAATTTCCGCTAACTGTGATGAATTTAAGCTATAGTTTGTCTACATGGATATTACTATATTCAATTTGCTCCCGAGAGGGACTTGGTCGAACCCCAAACGACGCCTTTATTCTTAGAGAATAACCTTCTGTTAATTGGCGAAGAGAACGGCAAAAGTCTCCTTTCGTTGAAAGGAGAATCTAACAGAACCTCAGTTAGATGCAGTGAAAGTATCAAAATTTGGGGACATGAAAAGGAAGGTACACGGAATTACTTAGGCTTAAAACCCGACAAAACGCTACGCGCCAGCCCGTCCTTTTTGCAACACTGATTGATACACATTTGATTTTGAAAAAAAAAAAAAACAAAAACAAAAACAGAGTCAAGAACAAAATCGCAAATTTCTATGCGAACGAATAATGGTAGGATATCATCAAATATCTAAGAAAAAAAGAAACTCCGATAGGGGGAATCGAACCCCCGGCTGTCGTGTGAGAGACGACGATGTTAGCCACTACACCATATCGGACCGCTGTGCTGGAGTCTCGATTTAGTTTACTGTTGACCCTTCTGATTTAGCGCACTTGGCTTTGTGCGTCCCCGCGTAGTTCTATATAGTCCCCTGTCCTCTCACCCCACACATTACCTTTTCTTTTTCGCTCTCCTCGCCCCTGGTCTCTGCAGGCGAAGCATTTTTGTTATTGATCCGGATCACTAAGCTACTAAGCTCCGTCAACCCCTTTTCCTTGTGTGACTCGTCACAACATCTTCCATCGCCCCTCGCTGCTTTCTTAAACTCTTACCTCGTTCGTGATCAGGTGCTTTCTCTGAGGCCCTAACGCTAGCCCCAGAATATTCAGTCCTCATGTAACTAACTGTCCGTCGGTCGCTCGTAATCCAGTTATCGAGGTACCTTCCGCTCTCTCTAGACAGTCATCTACGCGAGAGGGTCTACGAGTCGTAGGATGTAAAGAACTATTTGATCGAACCTTATCATACTTAAACGATAGCGCTTGCTTTGTTTACGCTATAACCGAAATCCAACGTGGCCTATTTGACCGATCGAACTGCCCTAGCCGTCGTTCCCCGCCTTAGATAGGAGCCGAAACGAGTGTAGGGCACCAGGACAGAGAGGTCGACTTGTTGTCTCTAGTGCATGTGACGCTGATAGTACAGCAGTAGCTAGCTTATTCAGCGTCCCTCTATCTCCTCCTCTACAACAATTAATTATAATGCCGACCGATGGTTGCGTTGACAAGGCGAATTTGGTAAACAGAGGCCGGGTCTGCGCAGATCTTTTTAATGACCACAAGGAGAACGGGTTTAGATTGATATATTCGCGCTATCTGATTAATAGACGATGTCGCATTTTATGTAGTTTTGCAGTCTAAGCCTAGGAGGACATCATGGAGTTGGGGGCTAGTCGTTCGTACCGTAATGTTTACGGACTTAGCATCCGCTTGCTCGCGTACTAAATATAGCATTACTCTAGATGTCGCTCTCGTGATGGACCTTGCCTTCCTGATCTCCTAGTACGGCCTTATTCTGTGAAGACCTACCTACTCTGCCTTAGTATCCAATTATGTGAGCTAATTACCCGCTGTCGTTAACGCGAAGGCTTCGAGGAGTTCCCTAAAGTGCTGGTCTAGTCTTGCGCGATTCGTGTTCTGTCTCGAAACATAGATTCAATGGCGAGTAAAGCTCAATCAATCTAGTAATGATGACAATAGGCGCTTAAGATGCGCAGACTTGCAAAAAGATTGGCAAGAGCGTTAGAGTTGCCTAGTCTGTCTATGCGGGTAGTGTGTGAGATTAAGTGGAGAGAGGGGCTGTTGTAGTTGTGGGATCATTTGACTGGACCACGCGATGGGAAGGGTATTTGCCTCTTGCTTAGATAGATGCTCGGGTGCTCTGACTAGAGCGTAGCAAGTGAAAATGAAAATATTTGGAAAATTACGGACTAGGAAAAGACCGTGGGCCGGAGCAGTGTAGAGCGAGGCTCGTGTGTAATCGTAGTATAAAATCGGCCTCGTATCCTCACTCCAGGATCTCTCTTCAAACCAGATTGACTGAATACATTATCAACGAAACAAAACTCTTATCTTTTTAGTGGTTTATTCCATATACAACTATCATGTCTCCCTGCTCGTGCAACTGCTGCTCCGGCAACTGCAGCTCCTGCTCCTGCTCTAGCTGTAGTGTATGTCTTCCGCTTCCTATTTCCTTAACGTGATAGAAGTTCTGATTATTCTACCAGCACTGAGCCAGCTCACACGCCCTCCCCGCTACCGTCCTCCAACTCCTCGGCAACGTATACCAGGCCCCGGCTGCCGCTGCTTTCAAATTGGGACCGGCTTCCGGTGTATAAAATAACGATTTTCGGATAATTTGATTTTACTATCTGGCTTAAGGTGTATGTATGAGCCTTTGGGATGGATTTGGATTTAACTCTGGTCTTTATGACCACGTGTATTTTTCTGCTTTTACGGTTTTATATGTCGTGCAAACATATATAACTGGACATTTTCCAGTAAAAACCCTCGAGTGCCACTGTAAACACTGTAGACAGAAATATAATATGTTCTCTGATCTTCCAAAGTTTTCTTTTATAGGACTATGAAAAGAGGCATGCGTAGAAATAAAATTTTTGGCGGAAATTTACGAGGATAATGGTCTCTATAAAGAGATGAGACGCTAGCGATTTATATCGGACAGATCTTTCATTTTCCTAGCGGCCAGAAGACTCGCTATATTACGATCTAGGATATTCTATAGCTCTCGACTCCTCGCTATACATTATTACCCGTTCAAGTGTAAGAGTGACCAGAGTTTCCATTACACTAAGCAATAGTGATCTCAAAGAGGTGAAATTAACATCAAAGTCGTGAATATAAAGCTCTCGGAGTCGAGTGAAGCTAATATCATAGGAAATATCTCCAACGCAGCTTCTTACCGGATAGGCAGGTATCTCATCTTAAACAAGATAAAAAGGCATATAATCTTACGACAAGATCAGTCCTTCTAGTTAAGGTGCAACCTTACTGAAAATTTTCAGCTAAGCCGTCTCATTAAGATCAATACATAAATAAAGATCCTCTAGGCCTTTTAAAGTAGATAGTAGAGAATCCAGTTTTTCTTCGGGGAGGGCAATCATAGGGCCGATATCACCATAGAACTTAGAATCGCAGGTATATAGCTTTCGGGGTCTGCAGCTTAAGCCACATAACGCAAGAAAAAGCTTTAATAATACTAAGGAGTTTAGTTTCCGAATCTTGCTATCCTTCTAGGTATACGTAGACGCTTACAGACTAAACATCGAATCGAAAATTGATCCGGCTCATTATCTGTCGCCTTCCGAGGAATAGAACTATTTACTGCCGGGGATCAAGCAAAAATGATGTTCTGTAATGTGCGAGTCCTATTGTTTGGAGGTTCTTAAATCGATTTATACATGCCCGAAGTCGAACACTAAACGCTTCTAATCCTAGCAGGTTGAGATTATCCGCCAGTATAGCTTTATGGAGAGCATGCCGACTTTCCAGCTCGTCGCCATTAACCTACCGGCAGCTTTTTAATGATATAGATATCATGCCGAGGGGCTTTTCAGCACCATCGAACACAATAAGGATCATCTATAGCTCTTAGACGTGCTCGCGGAGACCATTTGACTTAGATAATTCTTCCAGTCTGTGGAGAGTTTCGCTTGTCATAATGAAACGGATTTTTTGGTAAAATGTCTTCGCAGAATTTTCCAGTGAGTTTTTGTTCAATGCGCGGCATAATAACCCCAGAGCGACGAATTGTGGAAATCCAAATAGCTACATATCTTGAGATCAATTCAACGGGTAGGGCTGCAATAGACATTTTGGCTGCGCGTGCGGGGTTTCGAGGTTGAGAACAATAATAACAAAAGGCTCAACAAAAGGCTCAGTTTGTTTTCCGCAGAAATGAGTACGAAAAGGGCTGGGCGGTCAAGGGGAGGCTGGACGTTCAAAGTTACCGGTGGAAAGGGAAGTATTTAGAGATAATCAGCACGATTCACAAGTCAATATTCCAAAAAAAGAAATCGTACCAGCATTCATGACAGGCTTTGACTGTGTAGCATCAAGTTGAGCTTTATCGTCTTTAGCAAGCTGAACGATGTCGATCCAGCCATATTTTATATCCTCTAAAACAGTTTAGATAAATCATTCATTAGCTGACCGACATGTTGGAAGTCGCATCATAAAGTACTAACTTTCAAGATATTGACTAAATTGGCCTTTCCCGTGGGTGAACTCATGTGCGAGGAGTCGCTCCAGTGTGTTAAAGAGCATTTTTTGAAGCAAATCAGGGTTTCTCACAACTGCCGCTTTATTTGCAGGTTGACACCAGAAGCGCGTCTGATATTTCAACTGGGACCACACCCCATGGTCAAAGAAGAGGACAACTGCGACAATCTCGCTGCGGAATGTAGTATCACCAAGGAAAAGATCCAAGAAATCAACAAGCACACCTGGGGCAGTGCAGAGGAAACTGTTCTATGTACGCAGATTCTCCCTTACTGTGTGTCTACTTCTTCATATAGAGTGCTGAGAAAATCATTGGAGAATCTCAGATTCTTGCGAACCCTTGAGCAAGAAGTTCACATGTGATGTCAATATAAGAGCTCATCGTCACCGCGGTAGGCAGGAGTCTTAGGAAAGAGCGTGGGCTATTGGTTAATGTTATTAGGACTGAGATGACGGGCGTTCATAAGGGCCCTTGCTAACACACATGAAGTTTTGATTTGAAAGCGAGAGATAAAGGAAAGAAAAGGAAAGGAAAAAAGGGCTAAAACCGAATTTCTCGAAATGAAGTCACGCCCAACGCTCGCATACTCTCTTTTTCTCACTTGGGCAACAAACAACTCCCGTCTCTTATCCTAGCCTTGGCCTTTCAGCTTTTCAGTCCGCTCGAACTCGTACGCACTGCATGGATAGAGCACTGATTTGCGCAAGTATGGACTGCTAACATAGTACGTCGCTGATAGTCTCCCTCGTCAACTGCGTCGCAACTCACAAAATGCCAAGCACGATCAACCCGAAGAGAGCTGTTGAGTCCGCTGCTCCAGCTCTAAACACGTCTCAACACCATACAAACTCGAGTACTTTGCACAGCATCTACTTTGCCGGTGATCTCCAGCCGTGGCCAGGCTTCATCAGTGCTGTTCAGGCATGCCATGAGAACCGTACCTGGCGACAACAGACTTTGGGTTATACGATCCAAGCCCGAGATCTATATGCGTATGGAAATGTCGAGGTTGGCGATGAACACGGTGTCCAAGGCCGCTTCCAAAAATTCTTTGGGGACGTACTTAACGCCATCTTCGAGTCACAATCGACCACCGAGGAAAACATCGACCTCCGATTCGCAGATTTTAAATGTATCCAGTCTACATACCCCGGCACACCTGACGTGATACTGAAGGACAGCAACCACGCCTTAAAGATTGTGGGGGAGCTCAAGGCACCCTGGATTGGTGAGCATCAGATAAAACAAAATATTACCAATGCGAGGCTTTTGAGAAAGATATTGGCCCAGTCTATCATGTATATGAAGGATCTGGGCTGCATTTATGGATTTCTCAGCACATACAAAGAGACGATCTTCTTGCGACAAGCCGTGGACAATGATGGCGCATGGAGGATTGAGTATTCTCCTGTGATCTTGTCGTCCACCACTTACGATAAACGCATGACCACTTCCCCTGTTATTTCTGTGAAGCAATGTTTTTTCTATGTGGGCCTCAATACGTTGAATCAGGGGCCGGTCAACAACATGTCAACAGGGTGGATTGTAGATATCTAATCAGGAATTCCGCACATTCGAATTAAGCACATCTTGGGTATTCTCTGTGTCCATTTCGTACACATTATT
The DNA here is from genome assembly GCF_028829465.1 of Penicillium soppii. NCBI lineage: Eukaryota > Fungi > Ascomycota > Eurotiomycetes > Eurotiales > Aspergillaceae > Penicillium > Penicillium soppii. Next base: position 3,527,964 of record NW_026643234.1, read on the forward strand.
TATAGGCTCCGGACAGATGTACCGCTTCCCTCGACTGTGACTATCAAGTAAGATTTTTCTTTGTCCCAGACAGGTTTCCAGCGTATTTGGTCACAGTGAAATCTATTCATTACTCTCTACTCCAAAAATTGAAGTGTATGGCGCAACTCCTATGTGTGCTGCATGAGCCTTGGAGGAACGCAGAAGAGGATGAAATCGAGTCTTAACAGACATTCCCCGTCCATGAGTGGTACCCGAAATATATATGGTATCGAATTTTTTGAAAATAGGTTACGGTTGAAGACGTATTGATGGTGTAGGAGAGGCCTGGCTACGTTCATGCGAATCTACCAACAGATTCCTATCACTGGAACGGAAGACGCTGACCACGACACTCTGGATAGACAAGCCGTTGCTCCTGGAGTTTGTGGTGAGCTTGAGTCCTTCAAAATGTTGCAGAGTGGAGGCTGTGGCGCCGTTCCTCGCTTTCTTGGTCACGCAGAAAGTACACAAGGAGACAACGACCTCCTTCCTGGCGGCTATATTAGATACCTTGTGTGGGAAAAGGATCCAGGGGAGCCTCTAACAAAGGAATTCTTCTGGGGCTTGAATATAACCGCGCGCGAAGACATCCGTGTTAAGTTCCGTGACGCCTGTGAGTAAGTCTATGCAAATATCAGGCAGGTAGATGGGATATTGACATAATCAAAAGACAGCTACTTAGTTGCGGGATAACACCAGGCGAAGCCAGGATCTGGAAAATCATCTTTGATCAGTCCACAGGCAACCTGTACGTCAGGGATGCCCTATAAATGCGTTGAAAATATGTGCTGACGGATTATAGTCATATCTCTGGATTTCGAATGGGATGGCCAATTATCGATAAAACTGAATGGTCAGAGGCTCGTTACGTCGAGTTTGAACTGGCGGAGCCGAGTGAAGAAGGAGACTGGTACCTCCACCCGGAGAAATGGCAGTGGTAAATGCTCGTAATCATTTAGAATCAAGTTCATTCCAAATTGCTGTAGTCGGAATGAATAATTTCTCCACTATCTCTTGCTACTCCCTGGCTCTCAAGAGTGTAAGTAACTATCATGTGGTCATAGTATCAATTTTCATTCACCAACGCCACCCATTATCTCAAGTAATACATCTAGCATTGCTCTGCGGCTATGCCGCCCCCGCAGTTCTCAATAAGATCTGCGTTGTAGACAAGATAGAGAATCGGCGAAATTGGCGACCACTGCGGAATGCCTGTTGGTGTCGGAGTTTGATAGGAGATGCCCTCGGGCATACGGATTTTTGTGCTCCGATTAGACAGGAACGCTTTTACCCAGGGGGCAAATTGGCTCAGTCGTCGCTTTCTGAGGTTATGGAGCAGGCGGTCGTGAGAGAAATTATCGTAGGCTCCTGATACATCCAGCATCAGCAGTGAACACCACCGGGTTGCCTTTTCCCAGGCTGTTTTGATTCGGTCGATCATGTTATGAATCGCATGGTCGTTAAAGATGCCCCGTCGGCCACCAAGAGAGATTTGAAGAAAGAGAGGCTAACTGAAGACAGGAATCACGTATGAATTAGTAAACACACTTTATAGGAACTATCAGGAAATCGTCTAATAAAATACCGATTATATCAGAAACAAGCTTATGTCGCCTGGTATTTTTGACCTATAGCCCTAAAAAAGCTACTGATGTTGGATTTGAATCCACAATGTACATAAGAATGGAATTGAACTAGTCAGTATAACGTTTATAAAGAACATCTACCCTTCTTCTACGGCTTCTTCTCTTATTTCATGTAAGGGGCCTGAAAACCCCTGATATGCCTCTATGAGTAACGCCACTGCTACCTGGACGATCGAGACCAGCCAACGAAGAAAAATATCAAATCAATCGCATTTTATTAGTTCCTTGTCTATCTATCACATTGGTACAAGTGGCAGCTGCATGACTTGAAAGCTCAACGTCTCAAACACTTGCTAACCATGGAATCAACTTGACTCAATTTCGCTTCAAACAGATTTCCGAAACCCTTTATCTCCTCGTCTTTCATGCCACGTCGAGAGGCAGCAAGAGTATCGTATCTAAAGGCGTTCAATGATTCATCACTGATTGTACCAACGGCTGCACCAGCGTCAAAGCCCAACAGCATACCGAGAACCGCCACTGGAGCACTGTCAGGGTTCTGCACCATACTGTAGATATCGTAGCCTTCATTTGCGGCGGTCCCCGCCAAAGCGAGTATTGCATCAAAGCCTTCAATGACATCCCCAAGCCCCGAAATCGGACCCAAGAAAGGCAATGCCATGAATACAGCACCGATGATCTCCAGTATTTTCTTTTTTTCTCTTCAGCCGCAACTTTTTCACCTATATCGACGACATTGTACATGCGATCGACTAGCTGACTTAGCGTGAAGACAGCGGTGGATATGGTCTGAACAACATCGTCTATCACGCCGCTAAAGCTTCCGGTTGCGATGCTAAGCTGGGTCGAAATGATCGAGATTTGGAGGTTGGGGATATTTGGCAAAGCCTTTTTCATGACATCGCGAGGGTCAGTGACAGTGATCTCCTTGGCTGGGACGGGAAATCCCTGCCACCAACGGCAACTGTATCCCCAACTCGGAAGCACGTCGCAGTGAGGCCTGCTGGTACCATAGTAAGGCCCCTGTTTTTCTCCCAAGAACATGCCACCATCGAGGGTTACCCATTCAGCCTCAACGCCGCAGTCTGCCGTGAGATTGCTGTAGAAGCCTTCTCGGTCCAGAATATCGTAATAGGTGATATGTTGCTCTTCCTCTGACCCGAAAAAGTCGGCTGGACAGGCGGTCGTTGACGAGTTTATGCCTTCGTACTTGCTGTACGTGCATTCGAAAAACGAATTACCCACGCCATTGGGCACACCCCTTGCTTCGCTGACCTTCATAAAATTCATGAGCTGAGGTTGAACCTGCCCTTTCATGTACTTCGCGTACTCTTTAAAGTCTTCGGCGTATTTGGCTGTATCAGCAATGTCCGTGTAGTTGGCCAAAGTAGTCTCGAGTTCTCCATACAATGCACCAAGCATATAGTAATCGACACAATAGGGATCCAAGCTGTCAAGGTCTGCATCCAGATCCTTGAGAGAGGAGTAATTAATGCTGAAATCGCAAGGGGAAGTGGCTTTGCACTTCGCCGCCGTGTCATCATCCCAGCTTTCACAAGGGTCATCATCCTCATCGTCATCGTCAGAGGTCGAACCTAGGCATACAGGCGAAGGACAATAGTCTCTGGTACAGGCAAATTTGCAAAGACCATTATCCTCAATATCTGGTGCCCAGCCGACAACAGAGGTGTTTTGGGCAGGAGGTACGTTCAATGGACCCGTTGCGGTGCAGGTGCAATTGTAAATGGGGCAATAGCCATAGTTGCAGGCGAAGCTGCAAAGACCAGCCAATTCACCCTCTCCGGAGCCACCAACACATGTGTCCGCGGTGAATGGGGAGACTGTCGGAATCGTCAATGGAACCGACACAGTTCCGCAGGCAGTTGACGGGCAGTAGCCATATTCACAGGTGAAGGAACACAGACCAGCATAATTGGCGTTTTTGCCTGCAGCTGGATAGCCGACTATGCCTGTGGCTTTGGGTAATGTTGGATGAGGTCCCAGCTTGATGCACACGCACGCACCAACTGGACAATAGCCCAAGCTGCAGGCAAACTCGCAAAGCCCATTGAAATCCCCCATCCCCCATCCCTCGACACAGACTTCCTTGTCAAGATCAGGGGAGGTTCCGCTGAGTGAGTTTCCCATGGTGTAGCCCACCCATGCATTCCAATTTTCGACTTGGTCGCCCATGTCACATCCACTGCTGATTTCCGCTCCATCAACTTTGAGTGAGCCACTGGAAGTAGTCACGCTCAATATCACGCCCCCAGAATGACCGGTAAAAGAGACACTTCCATGGTAAATGCCGACATTGCCACTGGGGGTGTTGGTCCAGGTTGCGCCGACATTCACACCATCTATCGTAACAGAGATATCTCCAGGCTGTGACAAGAGTGCTGAATAGAATATCTTATCCTGGACCACTTCCTTGGGCCAATACTCCAGTTGGAGCTGTGAGACGGTATTGGCAGTTGTGCCACCATCAGCGCACGCACCTGCTGCATTTTGACGATACCATGCAACAAGGCCCTCTGTTCCTGAGGTCGTGCTGTTGAACTTGTAGAGGTCAATCAGGTAAGGCAAGAATTGTCTCCAGCCGCTGTGATCGAAGCTTTCGACATAGTTGTATGGGGCATCCCCAGTATCAAATGCCGTGTACATTGAATCGGCCAGCGAGTTGTGGTAGTCAACAGTGGGGCCGATATAGTGACTCTCACCAAAGTCATTCCAGGAAATGATCTCGATGAATTCCGGGGCCAGGTAGAGCGCTTGCTGCCACCGGGTATACCAGAGATCATCACCACGCCAGAGCCAGTTCTTATCATACCCAGGCAGGTTTGTGAAGAACCAAGGCGAAATTGGCATCATGTAGGGCTTCGTTTCCAGGTATTGCATGTAAGAGGCGTCAACATAGGTGTTCATGTCATTTGGCCCATTCGGCCATGCAGCCCAGCTAAAAAGCCCGTCTGCAACACCGTCTCCCAAAGCCATGGCAGGCTTGGCCCCAACTGAGGACCAATCTGGAACAAAGAAGAGGGACATTTTTGATTTGAGATACACCCAGTCATCGGCATTGCCAGGTCCTTCAAATGTCGAGACCAGTGGAATTTTCCCGTGGAGGTAATAGGCGCCACTGGAAGCGTATTTGTTCAAGAGACTCAGCACGTCGCCTTTTTCCCATGCTCCATTGCCTGCATAGTCGAAGGAGAAGAAAAGAGAGAATTTGAGCTTTTCGGCGGCTGTAAAGGCACTCGGCATGGAAGTGGAGGTGGTGTCTTCTCCGTTTGCGATATTCAAAGCAAATGCGTCGATATGGGCATCCTGCGCGAGCTGGATCTCATTTTCCCAGTCAGAGACTGAATATCCGGCCGTATTTGAGACCATGAAATGAGCGAACACAGCACGGGAATACCCCTGAATGTAGAACAAGCATGACAGGAAAAGCATGTAGCGCCACCAAAGTAACGAGGCAGGCATTTTGCTAAAGTATGGAACGAGTCCAAATTGGAAACAAAAAAGAAAGGAATGATTAAGGAATGATTATGGCTCATAGAAAGGTTATCAGAGAAGAAAAAAGAACGGCAGTGACTAGGAGAGCATGCTTCAGAAAGTTTAGATGCTATCTTCTCTTCTCGTTGACATATAGTTACTTGCCAACTTTTGGCCCCGATTACCACTTCAATAGCACCCTACCGGTGGTGCCTGTCTCATAAATACAATCTCCCAGTGGGCCCAGATATCAGCCAGTGTCTCGGATAACTTTACCGCGATCCCAATGCAATATTACTTCTTGACGAGAAATTATTTACGGCATATCATCCCAAGGATACACAAATCTTATACAGTAGAGCTCTTCATTCTAAGATGAAGAAGCATCCGAAGGGTTAAAGAATTATATTTCATATTTTATCGGATCTCTTAGATCGCATATAAAAGTCAATCGTGCCTCATAAGCCTCGCCAATGTTTTGGCTTTGCGTCCGGAGATTACCCCATAGACAGACTCAGTTTTCGAGGTGCAGTAGCTCGTGGGACGGAAAAGGGGTCGGCGTTGAGCTCATTAATGCACCCCTAAATTATATAGTAGGGTGTGATTTGGCTGGGCTAGATAGCAGCACCGTCTGAAAATTAAATGAGGCTAAAGGTTAGTGCTTTTTTAGTGCAGAACCCCCAATACTGACTCATTACGCCTTTGTGTAATATTCATACCACAGCGAATGAGTACCATTTACAATTCTTTTGTTGATTATATTTGATGTCTTCATAAGGTCCATTTCTCGGTGTCGTTTCTTCCTCTGCTACTCCGACTCATTCTAGTTTGACGGAAATTTCCGTGCCAGTCATTCGCTCCAGCTCAATATACTGCCTGCTTGGTGTACATCATTGCATATCTACTTGATTTGCTGTGCCCATCCTTATATTTCATTGCCGTGAGCTAAGCCTCAGGCCTCATCCTTGTCCACCAACTTTAATTCGCCCTCCACCCTTTTCTCTATCAACATGAAGGCATTCAGGCTTCTGCTCTGCACATTCCTGTCCCTTTTCAGCCTTGGACAAGCATCCAAGCTCGCTGTCCCCAGCGAGATGCTCGCCATGTACAACGCATATGTTTTGGATTTTGTCAAGAATGGAGCAAAACGTACCCTGGGACCAGGTCTAAGCAATGAGGCCTTAGTTGACTTTGGGACCTTTACGGCGCACGTCTGGATAGACATTAAGTTTGATCGAAAGGGCCTTTTCTTGAGCCAAGCCCCAGAATATGGGAAGAATACCTTGAGCCAAATTACGAAAAGCCTGCCAAAATATCCACTATACGACCGATCTCATTTGCTAAAAGATGATTCTGTGACGAATCATCAGATGGTCCTCAAAAAACTTCATCATGTCGTTCAATCGACTCGAGGTAGCACCGCGTCGGGCTTCTCAGACGCCTGGAAAACCCATCTCCCCGAGTTCAAGCGGGCTTTTGCAGGGACCCAAGGAGCGCGGCTAAGTGAGATGTTCTCAGTCGGACTAAAGCCATTGTTTGAGAAGAAATTTACGACTTCCAATTTGAAATCTTCATCATATCCTGTACTGGACACAGACGTTTCATACGTTTACCAGAACTGGGGTTTGACAGCGGCGTCCGAAGATAATCCTATAGATGCAATAAATAAATACCTGGAGTGGTATCGTGGTCTGCTATCTGAGACGGAGAAAACGAGAGGTGTGAAAACTTACCTATCCCATCGAGAAATTACCGCGTCGATTGGTAAGAGCTTGAGTCAGTTGGACAGCCTGGACAGCTGTGATTAGAAGATCTTGCATACAGGATAGGTGTCGAATGGCAGCTCAAATCTTGATGTCTTTGGGATATATGTATGATCCGGACTTGTCGACTATACAAAATTGAATCTGCATCTACCTGCTTGCTTTCCATAATGCTCGAATTTATCAGAAGAGAGTGGTATGTTCTATATTGTTTTGTACATATGGTGTTCCAGCATAGTAAGCACTATGTGTTCTAGCTGCTAGCATTAATCTCTTATGTTCGGCCGTATTGAAAAATAATGCAAACTTCCGCATAATTGTGCTGCGAATGTCCGGATTCAAGGAATCTCTCGCTTATCCTGTCTCTATCCTGCCTCATTTGGTTTCGAGCCTCGACTGCCTGCGTGAATGACATTAAATTATAATTCAGCGCGTTCTTCGTTGATTGTGATGTCTCGACCCAGCTTGGGTCCTGGGGAGGCACATTCTGAGTCGAGCAAATTCGATAATGCGGGTCTACCAACCACAAAGTCGCAAATCGAAGGTGCCCTGGCCGTAATGGATCTGCCAAACTGAAAGGCTCGGCCTTAGACCGCAGTGTACTTGGCCAAGCAAGAAACTGCCCATTCCGTGAAATAGGGATAGACCCCATGGTCTGTAGAGCCTCCGGGGAACAAGGATAATCGCTGAGCATTGACCAGCTCTGAACATCAAAAACGCGATCCATAGCGTCATACTTCGCAATGTTGAAATCATCTGTCTCGATATGTGTCTCTTGTTGGAATGAAAGCTTTGCATCTTTGATGTTGTGCATATCGAAGTAGCATACGGCTGTAGAAACGATATGCTCATTGAGGATACCAGCAACATTGTGATGGGAATCACCATTATACAAAGGCTCTTCTGGGGTGAGCTCAATAGTTGACACTCGAACTATGATCTGCAAGCCCTCGAATTGATCTTGGAGAGATATCGAGTAGTACTGGTGATCTGGGTCGGGAATTCGGGGCATTTCAGGTTCATCAGGGTCACTCCATTTGGGCATGATCGCGCGGCCTGTATTTTCACCAGTCTTCCACTCATCGTATGTAAAGGAGATTCCTGGCTCAATGCCTTTCACGGCGTACAGCTGCCTGCTCTTTGCGATTATCAATTTTTCCAGTTCTTCAGAAGAATTCCACTGCCATGGCTGCATACTAGCGAGAAGATCATGGTCCCCAGAGTCAGGCAATATGCGGTGCCGCTTCTCGGGCTCAGGGAGCCTAAGATATTCTCTTACTCGTGATTGAATCTCAGGCCACTCTTCTTCTGTGATGGGTGGTGTTCGTCCCTGTCTCGCTTTCCTCATGTACGTAAGCAACTCGGTCTCGTCATCACCGCCTTCCACTTGGAAGTCATAAGTTCTGATTCGAATTGGTGTCCGACCCTGATCTCCAAGGATAAGCATTTCGTTCCACGGTTGAATGGCGGCTGAAATGAGCCCTTCGAGCGCTGTGTATATGCTCCTTTCCTTGGGATGCACACCATTAACATAGGAAGTAATCTTAGCTCCGCCTTGCTCATTAAGAGCAACCTCACAGGGAAGACATTGAAAGGCATTGGACCAGCGTTTTCCACTCCACCGGGTATCACTAAAGGCTCCTGCTTTTCTCTCTTTGAGATGCATCTCATCACATGGGCGAGCTGGTTTCTCGGGAATCGGAGCAATCTGGGACTGTGATGGTCTCCAGGACTCAGGTCTCTCCATATAAACTTTGCCCTCGTCGGCAAGGACTCGAGTTCGCCCATAAATGAGAGGATACATCAAGGGGTCAATCACATCTCGAACCGGGCTCTCCGAACCACTCTCATTTGGATCACCCGAGGCAGTGGACGAAACAGATTTCGATTCTGAAAATAGCGGCGACATGGATTCTTGAAGCTCTTTGAGAAGATCGTCATGAACCTGAGATTTGATGACTCGTGAGTCTGCATCAAACACAGCAACATAGCCTGTGCGTTTGAAGTCAGAGGCTTTGTCTTGCAACTCCTTTACACACCACTGCCATGAGGATTCATCGAGATCAAAGACCGAAACGGCGTGCCGATGCCATTCCTCCAGTGTCTGCGGGTCTTCGGACTTATTTTCCCAGTCTGGCTGTTCAGTGACATACGACATGAATTGCAGCATGGAAAGCTCTACCAAAAATAATTGGGGAATTTGTCTCCAATCGCAAATTCCATGTGCAAACCGATTGTCTTTTGGATGCTCATAGAACAGGGGTACGCCATTAAAACCAGGGACTCGCAAGGGGCCGGTGCCGCTGTTGTCCAACTTGATAGATGGAGGGTCCATCTTTTTCATTTCCGAGTAGCAGCGAGATGAATAGAAGGGGATTTTGGTGGTTCTAGCGCGAACAAGTAGTCGAGGATGAAAGTGAAGCCGTTGGAGGATGGTCGCCATTGAGAAAGAGCGGTGTGTTAATTTGAGGATGATGCCATGAGACGTGGGATGCGGCGGAAATAAGAGAGAGAGAGAGAGAGAGAGAGAGAGAGAGAGAGGGAGGGAGGGAGGGAGAGATTCATAAGATTCCAGGTCCAAAGGGGACTGCTCGGGCCAAATGAGTGGTAATTTTGATACAGGGCATAACAGGGCGTGTGTGTACACCCTTGCGATCTCTTGGTATTAGCGCGGGCGCTAAGCTTATCGATGGCTTCAATAGCTTCCGTGGCTTAATTAGCGAGGTATTCGCCACCGGCGGAGTTCCGGAATTGATTATGGTTCTTGATAGTGGCATGAGAAATTAAACTCGGAAATTACCAAAGGCCACCATCATATCCATGTTTGAGACTTCCATATTGACCCCTATAAAAAGTGATAGATGTAATAATCTACTTTGCCTTAACATGCAATTCCACTATCGAGCGAACATCCAGAGCTGCCAGAAACCATGCAACCAACTTCAATCCTTGTTTTCACCTTTCTCCTGGCTATAGAGGGGTTCATTTCCTCTGTATCAGCCTCTTGCTTCCCCAGCGCCCAGAATGAAACCATTGGGTTCTTCAGTAAAGCACCTCTAGCCCACGGATACACTCATTTATCGCCATATGAATGTGCTAATGAATGCGACAGCATGAGCGCCTGCCAAGCATGGCTTTTCATCGTCAATGCGAAGGAATGTCAGCTCTATCGTTCAGCCCCTGTGGCGCAGGCAAAGAGTGCAGGTTTCATTATGGGATCGTGTGATACAGATGGCACCCGAGCGATTGAATTGGCATCAAAAATGCCTCTACTAGCTTCGTCCTCTGTGATACCTGGTTCACAGACTGCTCAGTCCTCCCCATCCAACGTGAGACCATCCCATCTGTTGACATGAGTCTATCTTTAGAGATTTCTTCCTAACAAACGATCCAGATCGCAGGACATAAAAACCATCTGAACCGCCATAAGCGTGGTCATCATCACCTGCATCGACAAGACTAGTTAGTTCACAGCGACCTGTCGTTCAGCGAGTTTTATGCTTATGTAACACACAGGGCGAGCAATCAGTGGCAAGGGGTCAGCACGGGTTCCAGCTGAGCGGGACTAAAAAAATCTTACCTTCGGATTCTTGTTATCCTAATACAATTTTACATACCCATGAGGCCTAACTTAACCAGAGAGTCCGTCTCTATATAGGCTAACATCCTCGATCTATAATACTATAAATTTGTTAATTTTGACCTTTCTCTTTGATACATATTAGTTCAAATTTCAAAATAATAGATCTCTTTTAAATAGCTTGATTTATTAAATATACTGTAAAGGTAGTAAAGATAGCTACAATACACCCTATAATCCTTGAAATAGTAAGGGAATTCAACTTAAAGTACTCCGTAATCAGGCCGGAAAAACCTGAGGGGGACTAGAATAAAGCTTGCATAATTTCTAGTCTCCATCTTCTGACCTGGCCGGGACCAGAAATTATGTGAGCTTTCTCTAGTCCCTGCCAAGTCTTTTCTAGTCCCCCTTAGCTGGGTGGCCGGTAAGCACTCAAGTGGGAAAGCGAAAGCCAAAGCCATGTTGGCCTAAGATCAGGTGCACATGTGCTAGTGGACTACAAGTTCTAATATTCTCTATTGCACTACAAACAGTCCCAGGCCGTATGCCAATATAAGGATTTGGAAAGAAACTGAAGCCAAAGCGCAAATAGCGTAGTTCGCCCCATGCTCCTACGGGAGAGCAGAGTCAAATTAAAGAATACATAGTGGCTTGAAATCAAGCTATGGGTTGGACATCAGTATACCGCTTTTTCATGATAAGCCCGACCTCCGTACAAACCTCAACTCTCAACTGCCTAATCAATCTCTTTAACTCTTAGTTCTTAGTCCCTGTCGTACTCGAACAAACAGTACACATAGCTGAAAGAAAAAGTTACGTGGGAGAGAAGTCTTGCCGCAGAACAGGAGAAATTAACCTTTCTTGGTCAACATGCGGTCACTATCAAGTCACTCTTCTACCCTCACAATTTTTGAACCTTTGTCCCCATCTCCAAGCTACCTGGTATGGATTCATCAATCAAATATCTCACCGATCTTGAAGGAACACAGGTCAAGTTTGATGCTGTTGCGGAACCACCGTTCAACTTCCCCGCCCAGACATCGATAATACTTGAGAAGCTCGGAGAAGATTCGAATCGCCTGACGAAGGAAGACATCGCCGCGGAGCTCGGGCCTTCAGACACCGCCGGGAAGTTCCTATGCCAACCTGCCAGTGAGGAAGACCACAACAGGCGTGCATTTTTGCGCATTTACCAACAGCTTCCTATAGCCGGAACTGAAACGAAGAAGGCCGCCATACGGGCTAGCCAGGCCGTCGACTCCCCTCCCGACAACCTAGAACTGAACGCTTTCCGGGTATTCACAAAGCTGGACTGTGACGTCGTTCCTCGGCTGCTGGGCTATCAACAGCGCCAGCAAGACCACGACGAGGGTGTTCCTGGGGGGCACATTACGTATATTCTATGGGAAAAAATCCCGGGCGACTCTCTTGATTTGACCGAATTCTGGAGGCTCCCCTTTGCCGATCGCCAGGCCATCCGCAATAAGTTTCGCCAAGTCTATACGTATGATTATTGAGTGACCACTACGAGAAATTTAGCTAACAGAGAGCAGGAAGTTTATGCTGTGCGGGTACATGCTATGTATGGGTGGTCCATCGAAGATCATTTATGAAAAACCCAGTGGTCAAATGTATGTCTATGCGATTTTATCCACGTGGAAACTGGTATTCTAACTATCTCTAGGCACATCTGCGGATTCAAACGCGCATTTCCGTTTGACGAACCTCAAACATGGGGTGATACTCATTACTACCAATACGGACTCATCCAACGCTCCAAATTTCCATTCTACTTGGAAGAAAAACCACCCAACAAAGCGGATTGGATCGAAGATGTCAACGGCTGGATATGGTAAACATGAATCCAACCACAGCGGAATACATTGTGAAGTATGATCCGCCATCTGGTTTCTTCCTGGCTGGCTTAATAGAAATAGATGAATCAAGGGATTGCTGCTGGTGGAATAAAGACGTACTTTGTCAGATATTACATGCAGTCTATTGGAGTTTCTTTTCATTGCTAAGTTTGGCACTATTTACCGTATGATCATAGACGTAGGTCAATTTCACGCACACATTATCTCAGATACTTGCTTGCGTGACTGTATTTTCTATACACGAAAGTGATTTGGGCAGCATACTATCATTAATGTTCTCTGATCCATTGAGTGCGAGGGTTAGGATTGACGATCGATCCCTGGGCCTCAACAATGGTAGCAATATACAGAAGACATTGATTGAAGCTCAACACAGGTTCAATAGACTGATTTGCAGGGTCTGGGGGCGCATATCTGACGGATGCATCGATCAAGGGGGAATACTCAATTCTCCAAGTTGATCCAACCTGAATTTGTCGAAGGAATATGGTCTGACAGTAGTTGGTGATAAAGCCATACATACAATCAAGGTCTAACATGTATGAAATAGGTTGCCCGAGGACCTCTCGCAACAAAGTTGAGTTTTCAGCACACAAATCATGTTGATGCTGTACCAGCCATGGTACTTTCACCTCGCCAACAACTCTTAGTTGCTGCGCATTGTCGTTTTGAAGATCTGGTAAAGATAGCATGACTACGTCGGGAGTCTTGCTGTATGCAATTCCAGTGGACTTGAAGTTTCCTAGTGCTATGTTGATTGCTTGGGCCTCGAACACTGCACCAAGGACCTGTCCGGCAGCTTGCTGGAATCGAGCATAAACCCTGGCCTCATCTCCGACGAAAACTTTCTCATTGGTGAGATTTCTGGCTTGAAGGCTGATCTGAATCACCCGATTGCTCCACTGTTGTGTATCGTAGGCATTTTTGACAGCTGTGGTGAATCCTGTCAATGGAAGAAGCGGGCCAAGAAATCTTATTTTATGAAGCGCGCTTGATTTTGTCCGTTCATGGCTGACGAGGAGATCGGGAAGAGGCGAGATGACAACATCACGGGGGCGTTTCACAGAAGGCATCTTCTGGGCCTTGTTTGCTTGAGGGGATGTCAGCATGAGCTTTCGATGCTAGCGACGCGCATAATTTCTTACAGTCACAGTGTTCAAGATCAAGTGATGCAGTGGTGCGGATTGGGACTTGAGCTAAGTAGTGAATCGAGCTGGCCGCAGAGGGGACTCTCTGAGTCTCTCAACGTAGTTCATCTTCCACCTCTTTTCCCCTCAACTACCATCTTCGCAATCGCTCTTCCATGCAACCCGAGTGAGGTTCTATAATACATTGAACAAACAGCGATTCGCTATCAGAATCTAGAGTCTAAGGTCCTCTTGGAGCCTTTGTCTCTCCAGATTCATCATGTAATGGATTCTTTGCCTATCACCATAACCAATCTGACTCGTTGTCGAACCGTATGAGCCACTATTCGACTTACTATATCTTCTTGCTTGGCGACTGTACCGGCGGTGGCACGCACTTCCCATTAATCTCCCGACCAGATGAAACGACTTGGTATGACTTCATTTATGGTGACAATATCTGTCACTCACAACTGTAACCTTGGAAGATATCAGATGGCGGCTACTACGGAACATATGCACTGAATGCGCTAGGTGACCACCAATACAAAAATTCTAGATCAGTGTTACTTTCCTAACTAGATGATTCTTCGCTTAATTATGATGTAAAATATTTAGTAAACATATAAGTTTAAGAACAGGAGTTGTAAGGTTTAACCGGGGAGTATGACTATCGAACGGAGAACTTAGGTACCTGCCTTCTAGGCTACCTTTATTGATATAGAACAAAATTGATATAGAACAAGAGAAACCCGTCAATATCCTTAAAGTGCTTGAGATTGGTTTTCCTTGTAATCTACCAGGATAAAATAACGTAAATTCTACGTAAATGATTAAATGGTGAAAGAAGTAAAGCAAGATGATTCAATCAATTATTAGAAGGGCAATCTATGCGCTAAGAAGACTATTTGCCTATCGGACAACGCGACTTGATGTGCACTGCCATGTTCTCTCCTTGGGCTTTCGTATCGGCACATCAAACTAGCAGCATCGACATCATCTTTATTAAGGCGTTCAGCAAATATGACTTACACTGCTGGTAGTCACGAAAATCGAATTGTGGTATCACTCATCACACGAACTACCCTAGATCTAAGAGCACAATTCGATCTGAGTGAATTCATCAGGACTACATAGTATGAAGATCTGCAAAGTACTTGTTGAAGTAAATTTTGTAATAGTCATTTGCCATTTAGACGAGTTGCTAGGAACAGAGGGAGAGAGCGGCGACCCACTTTAGTTAATTTGTCCTGTTTCGGATAACACGTCAGTGCGGCTGAAAACTGGCACTACGTAGTTCGAACCCTAGCACGCTGTGCGCTGAATTTATTAAAATTTGTTGTTAGAAAATGGAGACCAAGTACAATACGGAACTTCCAGAAAGAAAATCTTCGTGGATACCCGAGTATAACCTACGTAGTTCTTGTTTATACCCAATATCCGAAGTCCTGTGCAGAACTTTTAAAGGTACATTCCTAAAAATGGAATTTATCAAAAATAAAGGATTAATTGGCTTAGTTATAGATAGAAAATTTGATACCAAAGTATAGCGTTTCATACGCGGCCAGGATTTGACAGTTGTTCGTTTGTTAGGCAGATCTTCCAATTTTCAATTCGGCCAATGCGACTTATCAAGACAGTTGCACGATTTGACGAATATCACGCGGGATTCCCCCCAAGTTGCATGCATGATGCAGGGGCAACACATGTGGCATTTCGCGTGTGGAATATGTTCGCAGCTAGCAAAACGCGATAGCCGTCTCACCCTTCGGTACCTCAAAAACATCGAAACTTTGCGATACCCATGAATCCATGATCCTCGCGCACTTATAACAAGATCCGCAAGTTCATAAGCAGGGGTAGTCAAAAGGATACATAAGAAGTGGACAATTCCTATTGGTAAATAACAGTAGATGGGCATAGAGGTTTTTCACAAGTCATGTCATATAACGAATTTATACAAGATGAAGATAGCAGCTCGACGGGTCGAGTTATCACACTACCAATAGTAAGAGTTCACACCACATACACGACGTTGCTCACACTTGGGCCTGCCCCGTCATCTGACTCTACACCTTACGAATCCTCCACCGCAGGTTCCATTTACGAGCAATCAGAAGAATCGAGCGATCACAACAACGCTGCTGTGATAGGTGCTTCGGTTGGCATCTCAGTTGGACTAGCTATTATTCTTGGGTGGTGCCTATGCTGTAGGAAATGTGCCCGTGGACCTCGAGGTCCAAGAGGCGCACCTGGTAGGGACGGAGATAAAGGGTCTCCGGGATCCATAGGCTCAAATGGAAGACCAGGGCCAGTCGGACCGGCTGGACCACCTGGTCTTCAGGGCCCCCCGGGACCTAAAGGCTCAGATGGAAGACCAGGGCTAGTCGGACCTGTTGGAGCCACAGGCAAAGTTGGACCAGCTGGGCCACCTGGCCCTCAAGGCCCCCCAGGACCTAACGGCTCAGATGGAAAGCCAGGGCAAAATGGATCGGCTGGGCCACCTGGTCCTCGAGGCCCTCCAGGACCTAACGGCTCAGATGGAAAGCCAGGGCAAAATGGACCGGCTGGGCCACCTGGTCCTCAAGGCCCCCAAGGACCTAAAGGCTCAGATGGAAGACCAGGACAAATCGGACCTGTTGGAGCCAAAGGCCAAGTTGGACCGGCTGGGCCACCTGGTCGTCGCGGCCCCCCGGGACTCGTTGGGGCGATGGGTCAAGTTGGTCCTGTTGGCCCAAGAGGGCCACTAGGTTTTCCAGGTTCACAGGGTTCTCGGGGCCTTCGGGGACAACCAGGACGAGATGGACCAGTTGGAGCCAGAGGCCCAGTTGGACCCGTTGGCGCAATAGGTCAAGTTGGACCCCGCGGGTATCCTGGTTCTCCGGGCATCCAAGGGGATACAGGCGAGCAGGGCTTGAGTGGACGCGATGGACGTGATGGACGTGATGGACGTGATGGACGTGATGGACGCGATGGACGCGAGGGACGTGATGGACGTGGTGGTGGACGTGATAGACGCGGAGAATCCTGCGACTCATATCACGGGCGGGTTAGTGAATCCCGGCAGGAAATTCGGATCATCCACGATCATGATCATAGTCATCCTAGCCATCGGAGAGCATCGTCCGTGAGACGATCTCCCCAAACCATCTGTCAAAATGCTCCTATCTCTGGAGTCACTCCGGGAGATCAGATTGTTGTGATCAGAAGATGAAAGTAAAATAGAGAATTTGCCTTCTCTCTCAATGGGCTTCGTTGGTATGGATACCATTGAACTATGCCCATTGCAAGAATCCATAGTGCTTAGCATCAGAGTCTTCGTCCCCGGACATGTTCAAATCGAGCAGGATTGGTTGTTGCTGAATTGGCTACAATCTTCTTGGAATGAGACTCAGTCAACATTGAAATCCACGTGATCTGGCTATTCCTATGGCACCTCCTAAATAGTCATTAAACAGGCTCCAAACAGAATGTGAGACTTGTCTCAGAGATATGAAGAATGGCAAGGTGTTCTCTGGATCTCTGGGGGGAAAGCTCTCTCTTATAGCTAGGGAGGCGCGACAAACATGGATAAGCAAACAATGCGAAGGCACAAACAAGCAAACGCTGCTATATCCATCACAATCACTGATTGATTCCATCAATTAATCCCAGACGTCTAACTTAGTGCAACAATTGATGCCTCATATCACTGATCTCAGTGCGCTGATAAGCCCAGTCCACGAAAACTTCGCAATCCCAGAACCACATCCGCATGAAGGCACAAGCGCTCACGGATGTTGCAGTCAATTAAGTGGTTGTGGGATGACACTGCACTTTCAGCCATTGCAGACGAGTCACAATCAACCAAAATAAACAGAGGGTTTACAGCTGGAGAACAACCAAATTAAGCGCACGCGCACACGCACAATCGTGGTATCTAATTTTTCACCTCGACTTACACCATATCTAGTTTTCATTGTAACGTAGGCGATAGTATGGCCTTACCAGCAAAAAAAAGCGGGACGAAGAAAGCTAATTGCGAATTCATGAAGAGTGCATGACCAAATTAATGGGTTATCTAATCAGTATTGGCCGCAGTTTTGTTTGTATCAGAAGAAGAATCCGCAAGTATAGGGTTATTCAGGATCGCCTCCCGGAGGATGCTGCAGTAGTCCCTTGATATGAGCAAGTGTCTTCTCGATGGACCGTTTTGACTGATGTTTATGCTGCGTCTTTCGAACAGTGGATGTCAGGACTCGGCACACTATCTCATTTTTGAGCTAGTGCATAATGAATCATTGCCCCTGGGGGCTTGCTCTGGTGTAACATGGATACAACAGTTGGACCCATCCCCGAGTCTTCACCTTTGCCTTCTCCATAGAGCTTTTAAGTTTGACGGTGGAAGGTAATGCAAAGCCAGACACATGACTGTTTCCAGAAATTTTTCGAATATTTGTTTCTCCAGACCTTCAGCGTTTGGGGTAAATAAGTTTGTTCATCAGCGAATAAAATTAGCCAGTCTCGGTCCCCCTTGGGTAACTATCCAGTAGTGTAGGGCATCCTGGCCACCCAGGATTTTGTGGTGTGTAAACTCGGAATCCTGGCACATCATCTTGTCCTATGTAATATCGCTAGTGATGTCGACCAAGCACATACCAATATTACTTTCAGTGCAAATCTTGGTGTCCCGCTCGATCCGCGGTCGTTGCTCTCTTCTTCTTTTTTCCCCCTTTCAAGAGACCTTAGAAGTAGATAAGCCTTGGCATGATAGCTTACTATTTTTATTATTAGTCTTTTTCATTAAAGTAGAATTTCATTAGACATTATAAGCAACAACAATAGGGCTGGTTGTATAGTGTGCTTTTATATACCCTAGGACAAATGAAGCTTAAGGTGAATCTAATATTAGGGTATTATAACGTATTATTTCTCCATTACATCATCGCTTGCAGCGGTAATTCAGTGGTAGAATGCAAGATTGCAAATCTTGTTGTCCCGCGTTCGATCCGCGGTCGCTGCTTTGCTTTTTTTCTTTTTTACCATGAAAACCTAAATGTAATCTAGCCATAGAGCTATCCTTTAAAAATTTACTAGCTAATAAAAGGTAATAATTAATTTTAGACCTATTTTCCATTATAGATCTTTTGTTTGGTGAAATTCTTTCAATGACTTTTAAGAAAAGCTAATTGTCAGATTGGTACAAAACTTCTCTTCTTGAAGAGGAAGGAAAAATTGGAAAAATTGACAAAAAAAGCAAAGCAGCGACCGCGGATCGAACGCGGGACAACAAGATTTGCAATCTTGCATTCTACCACTGAATTACCGCTGCAAGCGATGATGTAATGGAGAGATAATACGTTATAATAGCCTAAGCTTTGGTTGGAAAGTTATCTTAGTTCCGGATACATCAAGCTTTATATATCGAGTATGATAGCCGCTTGATCATGGCCACCATGTAGACAGCGGGCAACAAGCTCGTTTTAGGAATTTGCGTGCTAATGGCCAGTCGCAAGAATTGGAAGGTGAGAAAACCCTGCAGATTTCTTTGGGCCATGGTTCTGCGACGAAAGATGGGAACAAATTTAGGAGGGAACGGCAAAAGCAAGATGCCCAAACGGACAGAGGGTCTTACGCTAAGATAGACTACAAAGTCGGAGTATGGATGCAATCAAAAATCAAATAGCGGCAGGAGTTGAAAAAAAAACTGAAACGCTCAATCCTTGCTCGCATTAGGTCGCGAGTTGGCAAGGCATGGGCAAGCTTGTCTAAGAGCCTGGAATTTCCCTCATGAGAGGAGGCCCTGAAAAGAGCGGGATTGGGAGCCGACCCTGCCAAGGTTTGGGCATCAGCCGTTGATTTCAACATACAGAGCTAATTGGTATTTACATTCGGACTCGCTGATCAGATGGGTTCGGTAGATGCCCGATCCACACGCTAAGCCCTCGAAACACCAGTTGAACATATACATATTGAGCGTCACTCTTTGCTCGCGGGCGCTTACGCATTTGATTGCCAATCATCAGCGTTTCACAAGTGACCACGACATCCGAAAAAGTACCGCGACTCTCTGCGGGAGTGCTACGCTCAAATCGCGATCTGTCCACCAGTGTAGATCAAGTAGTATCATGTCAATGTTTTTGTCGTTACGGCGCCTAAATCATTGGGACACTGCCCCACACTTTCCCACCTGGAACACAGAGGAGCTAACGGCTGGTCTAGATCGATTATCGCTCAATGAACGAATCGCCCAAAGGTGCAGCATGCATACGGAGTTTTGTTGCGATATCTCAAGGCCAATCGAAGCAAATTTCATCCCGACTCTTCAAGCGCGTACAAGCGCGTAGGTGTTTCGTTCTATTTCCGTGGATTGGACTTTGGTATGAATCTTGTGCGGTGCCATATATATATTCGGTTATCAGAGTTTCTCGCCGATCAAAAAAAATTCATTTTTAGAACACATTCGATCGTCTCAACTGTTTGTTTCGTGCATTGCCTACCACCTATTTCATTCTGCGCAATCCATTCTGGTTGCTATTTCACCATTCGCGGGCCAACAACACAAGTCATGCCTTCTAATAAGAGTTGGTTGTACGTAGCGTTGTATACCAGTGGCGTCTTAAACGATGATGAATGCAAGCGAGCCAGCTGAAATTTAGAGTTTTTCTACAAGTGTTGACCTTCTAAGATACCACTGTGGTTTTCTGATTGGACTCAAAGAAGAACGCGACGACGTCATACCAGGCACACGTTACCACGTCAAAAACCCCCATCTTGGCTGGGAATATCAAGAGCCTCCATTGTAAGATGTCCGAACCACTATCAACCTCTTGGCACGCATTATCATTGCTAAGATTGAAGACGAGCAGCGTCTCATTGCCCTTTTTCAACGACTACTAGTTGTGCAGGACGAACCAAACTGGAGATGTCGCACATGGGTGGCGAGCGCCCTTGTCGAGATTGCGAAGGATGGGAAGTGTGTTGACTCCGCTGAGTTGAATTGGCAGAAGATCGAGGCGGTTGCGAGACAGTACGTAGGCCGCAAGACTGCTGGTGGTCGCTGTCAGTCTGCCGCAGATTTAATGAAACCGAAGCCTACCTGGGATATGCTTGAGAACAAGGAAAGTGTACCCTAGGAGCTAGCCATCGTGAGATGTCTCAGAACAGTCGTTGAAATGGTGTTTTAATAAGTCAACTCGTTGCTTAGTTATGTTACGATGAGCAGTGTGGATATCCATATGACTGCGTATTAAGCATCGCTCAATAGAGGGTCATTCACCCCACCATTTGTTGCGAACTTCTTCCATCTTGAGTACCTCAGGATGCGGTTTGTCGAGAATTTGATCAAGCTTGCACTGCCATTCCGTCTTCGTTACATTGCCAAACCATGCCGATGTATATTCCCAGTAATGCGGATACCACTCTGAGAACTCCCAGTCGATGATTTCAACCACGTTGCCCTCACGAACAAGGATGTTGAACGGATTTAGATCTCCATGGGTGAAACATAGCGGAGGAAATGGCCCATCCTGTTTGCTCATCATGTCCTGGAGGTCGTGCCAATCCTGATCTTTTTCCCGATCTTTGAGATCCTCGGGTTTCAGGTCTCGTCTGAGCCAAAAACGAAACTTTTGTATTGTCTTAAACGGGCCGAAACGTGGCTTGCCATAAGGTATGCGAGAGTCGTACAGAGATCCCCCAGCACAGCTTTCCACACCTGTACCTTGGAGAGGTTTCAAGGCGCGTAACTCCTGGAAAATCCTTTTTAACTGCGCAAAAACGCCCTCCATTATTTCTTCAGACATGCCACTCCAGACCTTCAGTAGTTTTTCACCTGGGATCCTCTCCATAACGATGTAGGCTCTATTGTTGTGCAAAAGGAACAGTAGACCTTGGGCACAGGAATGGCCGTATTTTCAACTAAGTATTTCATAGTTGCACCTTCCGTAAGATGGATACGACGCCCGGTTCTGACGATTTTTTGTTTCGAGATTGGCACGCAAGGGCCATCCCGTGAATAGAACCTCGCCGTAGTATGAAACGCTAGTCGTGTCAAGATACGACGAAAAATATTGTTGTTGATGGCGAGGTGTTCAGTGCCATCGTCTGAGTGTTTACGTTGTATCCAGCCTCAATATACAGATATGGCATCCTGCCACTGTGCGGTAAGTCGAGGAGAGTGCAGGTTCTTGTGCAAGATCTAGAGGGCGGAGGATAGCGAACATTTGGGCGTGTGGACTCGAGCCGCGCAGGCGCAGTAGGGCGGACGATAATTGGAACACGCGGCGCTTTCGTAGATGCGCAATGCAAAACCAGGCACAGAGAGAGTTGTCTTGAGCCAGGTATTTTTGCGCAAGGCCAGCCTCAAGGGCACGGACCATTCGGTTCGTGGATCGTGGAAGCGAGGATTTAGGCGCAACCAACAATTGCAAAATCGAAAGCACGCACATTTCAGCTTGGGGTTGTGAATTCAACAATGAGTATAGAGGGATCACCACGCTGACAAGGCCTGGGATGGTAAGCGACGGCAGCGTGGTGTGCGGCTGGCGTGGTGAAGGTGATGTAAGCGTGAAAGTGGTGGTGGGTTCTCATGCCTTTGGGAGGCGCTTTAATGTTTATATAGTTACACAATGATCGTCTAAAGGGCGGTCCTTGATTCGTGACTTTTGGCCCCGGTGCCCCCACCTGAAAATGCTCCCGTTATGGGTCGCTCACTATGACCCGAACGAAGTAAAGGTCCTAATTGATGAGCAATGCAACATCACTAGCTTGGACGACTGGGGACTTTCCACTCCGCTTCCATTTATTTAGATTTGGCTTCGGTCGCATCCACAGCTATGCTGGTGAATATACGGGCGGGGAATTGTGGGTGCTTGATGAATTCGAGGATGTAGAACGAGCTTTCTGGGATGAGCTGTTTGACGGAATGCCGGTAGAAATCCGTGAACAATTCGGAAAGCAAATTGACTCTGTCCAGGATGCCGAATTCTGAAAACCCTTTTAAACTCCAGGTCTTTCGAACAAGGGGAGGTTACGATTGGCTCAATTTCTAAGAAGGCTCTACCTAAACTTCTTACTTAACAAATCCCTTTTGGTAGAGGGAAAGAGCCCGCCTATAGAGACTATAACTAGGATAAGCCATGCCCTAAGATATCCTTAAGAACTCTACTGAATACAAAAACCCTTCGTAGTTCAATATGGATTAATCACCAAGTTACCCTGTCATTTAGGTCTGATTAGATACATGGCTACTCATTATTGCAAGCCCCTGCCTGCCAGTCCTGCTTTGCGTCAGTGCTGATATAAGAGATCTCAGGATTCATCATCGCGGGAAGTCATTAATTCTGGAGCTCTTTTGATCACGAACCCTGTTGAGTCATCTTCGGATCCTCGAGTTATTGATTACTATGAACGTGTATGCTCAGAATTTACGGGCTTATTGAAGTAGATAACCCTTCTATCTCATTTTGACCTTAATAAAAGATAAAAGGGTGGAAAAAGTGATGCGAGAATAGGAAGAAGTCGGAGTTCCAAAGGCTCCGGGGTGAATCAATACTTATTTACGAAGACTGATTCTAATGTAATACTACATATATAGGCCCAAGGAGCACTCTATTCTGATACTCTTCATAACGATACCAGAATACCTATGATTCGGATATCTCTGCCGATACTACAACAAAGAGCTCCCGTAAGTAGACAGGCTCTCTTTTGATTTACCAACTACTAAAGTCTTGTTTTAGATGTCCAAACGCCCCTATCGGAGTCTATTTTGCTTTTCGCGTTTTTATTTCGTGCTCATGACAATCGTTCATAAATCCGGTATACTTGAACTGTCCAGAAGAACAACGAACCCGGTTAACATGCAACATTCGTTATTGTCTGCCATTGAGCAGGTTAGCAACGAGCAAAACAAAGCCATCCGACGATTGTAGAATGGCACTTACAGCAATTGTAGCGTAATGTCTCCTCTGATCTTTGCTTTCAGTTCAACTTCCAGATCCAGATTCAAATCCAATCTCAACTTCAATTGATCATTTTTCGATGACTCCGGCTTCGCTTCGACAGTTTCGGTCACATTCTCGACAGCTCCAACGGGTGCGGTCGGAACGAGATCGCCAGCATTATTCAGTGGTCGCCCTAGTTCGCGGGGACTTTCTAAAGGATTGAGTACATGGCTTACGCGTCGCTCCTTGATCGTCCGTTGTTCCTGGCTGTCGTTTTCTGTGTGTTCGGGCCCGATGTCTTCATATTGACTTGGACCTTGTGACAAAGATGAAGCTCGACGGGTTCTTCTGTTGTGCCGCGTTCGCTGATGTTCGACCTGTGTTGCCGCTTCAGGTGAAGGAGATTTTGGGTCATTCTGACTGTGGTTGGGGGTATTGCTATCCGATTTTGGGGTGGGATATTTTGATTTGGTAGAGACAGGGGCACCATTGATTCCATTTTCATACACACCATTCGTGTCTGGCTTTGAGGTCGGACCCTTTCTCAATTTGGGTGGTTTGCGTTTCGGTAAGGGACCGCCCTTAACGTTACCGTTCGCGCTTCCAACATCATGCTCAGATTGTCTTTGCATTATGATTATGGGAGATTGTACTGTGCGAAGTTCAGTCTGGAATTAAATCAATTATCGATCAATATGAATAGATCAGCTCCGTTTGCGTATATTTTACCCTGGTGACGTCAGAATAGCTTCCTGCAGGACAGATCTTGACACGAGCGATGAGTGGCGCGGAAGTAGCGAGACGATACAGAGCTCTATACTCAGTGCAAGAATAGATGCGTCATATAACCCTGGTCTGAGGAGCTCCCGCTCGAAGCAGCCCAATGAGGATATTGTTCAAAGATCCATCCATAGGCTTCGAAGAGGTGCAAACGTCATGAACCATCGGAACCGTGGATACTAGGACTAAGGTTTGGATTCATTATATTATAATTAATTTGCGTTTTCATTTGAATTACATGCCTGTTGATATCCTTGGGAAACTGATTTTTCTTGGTACAGAAATTAATATGAATACCATCAAGACCACGCAGGAAAGGCCAGCACTACAAAAAGAACCAGATCATTCGAGTGAAGAGAATGAATTCGATTCCTACACAGATTCCGAAATTGATCAAGAATCCAGCGATTATAAAAACAGAGTCAAGAAACTGAACAAGCCAAAACCCAATTATATAACAACTTCTGAGATTCAATCAATCGAAAGAGAGACTCTGCCACAAAAGCTTCGATCTACGCCTACGAGAACAATTAGTCGAACAGAGAAAAGCTCAGCAAACCCCCAATCCAGTGGGATAGCGCCTATACAACCCATAATTGAGCGACGAACAAGCGTGCAAACGATTGCGAACGATGATAAAACTGCATTGAGTCTTAGGCTTGAACTGAATCTTGACATTGAAATTGAGTTGAAGGCTAAGATCCGAGGGGATTTGACATTGAGCCTTCTGTTAGTATTTTCGTCAACATTCCTCGAAACGTGTCATATTAAAGATATACAGCAGTTGATCTGGGACGTGATGGAGAACGAGCGATCGAATGTGCCTATATGAATAGGCTGGTTGAGCCTGGTCTTTAGCGGGAGATTCATCTAGTCTTTTGGCTTTTAAATGTTGGCAATTGCGACCGCCTTGCTCAATATTGTACACTTGAAATCACATTTTATCGTAATATTTTGACGTGTATCGAGCAAGACCTACGACCTATTGTTGTATGGACTCCCGAAAAGTCGAGAACGAATTTTGTCTGGTGACTCCTGGGCGAAACTGATAGACTAAGCTACTAAAGCTAATTATGTCGACCGAAAAGGCTGTGTCATTCCATATTAATGTAAAAGGCTTTGCAATGCAACGCCGACTACTACCTAGATAGCCTTGTTCCCGAAGCCCTCCCGCGAGCTTCTAATGTCGCTTTTGTATCAGTTTTATCTAGCATCACTAAGAATGATGATTCAATGGTGGGTGGACCATTGAATATCGTCTATATCTGATGGAAAGTGGCCATTGTAATGTTTAGTCCTCGGTGTAGCGGGTCAAATGGTAACCAAAGAATGATGATATCATGGAGGATTTGGTATCGTACCGACCACGATAGAATCTATATTTCAGATTTCACAACCTAATTATTGGCAATTTCGAGTTTAATGAGTCCTTTCTAGTGAATATTAAGTCAACTCTACAAGAAGACATATCAGTGCAACGAGAGCTGGCAGCGGAAGCTTCAATCGCACAGCAACCAGTTAAATGCAACCGCAAGCGAAAAACCGATTGTTCTCTGCGAAGAAGCAGTCGCTTCCCCCTGAAAAGTCCATGGGAAAGAAACCAGCTCCTCAAAGTCCTCTGCCAGGAAAAGCTGCGTCGGATATCCAATCTCCAGGACCAGAGAACCCTATCACCAGACCATTCCCCCCAAGAGCCCTCAAAAAGAATCTCCCCAAGTTGCCAAAGAAACCGGGAAGCAAAAATTTGTCTTCTGGGTTCCAAGAGAAAAGAAACTATGGAAAAGAAATCCCCGCAACCGAGAAACCTGAGGTTGCAAATGAATTGAAAACGGAGGATTTGGAATATGAGCAGACAATGCCCATACAAGAGCCCACCCAAGGGCCTGAAGAGACGCTGAATCTCACAGAAGACACGCACGAGGATATACAACAATTATCCGAGCATCAGAGAAAATTTGAATCAAAAGAGCGAGGTTCAGCTTCTGGGTCTGGCGAAGGTTCCATGTTCCAAAAGGAAAATTCCCCTGCTTCCCGCCCATCAGACTCTGCAGAAACTGCCAAGGACGTGAACGGCCGGACCGTGTCTGCTCGATCTCAAGGTACCTACGATGTTCAGGATGGCATTCCAGGTTTAGCGAAGAGATTCAAATCAGATGGAGGTGATCTTGCAACTAGGCTCGAGGAGAAAGTTCCCAATCATCCGACCAAGCTGTCTGACTTGGAAGGTCTCGAATTAATTGGGAAGAGACAGATACTCGATGATTATGGCAAAGCGGTTGCAACAATTGTTGAGGGTGAGCCCAGTGACCTTGTCGGCCAGGTGGTTGGGGCAGATGGTGAAATATTAGACGAGGATGGTGATCTCATCGGCCGCATTGAATTGATCAGCGAGGAGACACCAAAAGAAGCTGATGCAGTCAAAGAAGCGGTCGCTATGGATCATCTCCCGAGCTTGCAGGACCTCACAAACTTGCCAATCGGAAAGGACGGTGCAGTCAAGGACAAATATGGGAGACTCTTAGGTCACCTCATTGAAGGTGACCCTGATGATTTACTCGGCGAGACTGCCAATGAGAATGGTGAAGTGCTAGATGAAGATGGTGACTTAATCGGGCGGGTCGAGCTTACCTCTCTGATCCAAGTTAAAGAGAAGAGTGATGAGGCTGAGCATACTGGTGCCGAGTCACTTTCCTCGGCTGCCATGCTTCAAGACAGAGAAACCAGCAAAGGCAGCAAAACTCTAAATGATGAAGGCCATCATCTGGGTCGAGTCTTAGAAGGTCAATCCGCCAAGACTTTGTCAGAAAAAGTCCCAGATGAGCTCGGTGAAATTTTAGACTCTACTGGAGAGGTGATTGAACAAGTCCACCCAGTTCCAGAAAAAGCTGCAAATGTTTCCATGCAAGAGTTCGAACAGAAAACGGTACCCAGTGGCAGGGAGGATGGTTCCACAGAGGATGGACCGGAAGAAGAAAATTCAGACATGAACGCGCCAAAGAAAACCTCCCAGGAATTACCTGATATCTCTACGCTAGAAGGACTGAAGTGTAACAAATTTGGAAACATTGTCGACAAAGAAGGTTATCCTGTTGGCGAACTGATTGAGGGAAATCCAAAAGAGCTATCTCAAGGAGGGTTGAAGCTTGATAAACGTGGCCAGTTTTGTGACAACCGAGGCAATATCTTGGGTGTGGCGCAGGTCGTTCGAAATAAGGACGAGGGCCCATTCGCAGAATTTGATGATCTCGTCGTGATTGAAGATGGATGGGTTGCAGATGCAACCGGGGCTCGAGTAGGCCAGGTTGTCGATGGTGAGGTTAAACAGCTCCTTGGCCGAGCTGTCGATGACAATGGAGATATTCTAGATAAGCGAGGAAATCCCATTGGACATGCTGAGCCCTGGCAAGAGCTAGAGCCGGAATTGGAGCCGGAAGAAGAAGTCGACTTGTCTACCTTGAACGGGCTGTTTCCCAACAAGCTTGGTTTTGTCACGGGACCAGGTGGCGTTCCAGTACTTCGAGTTATGGGAGGGGACTTGAAAAAGCTCGTGGGTGGGATCATCGACGACAAAGGCCAGCTGTGGAACGACGATGGGGATATTATCGGCCGAATTGAGCCCATGTCAGAAGATGAACGCAAGACTCCACGGCTTTTCAGCGACCTGGGGAACCTGGCGGCCAAGGAAGATGGGCTTGTTAAAAATGAATATGGCAATGTGGTTGGAAGGCTCATTGACGGAAATCCTCGGCAATTGAAAGGAAAGGCTGTAGATGATGATGGTGATGTTATGGATAATCGAGGCAATGTGACAGGGCACGCCGAGCCATACACTCCATGCGAAGAGTGCGAACAGCCAGAAAGAGACTTGTCCGAACTCGAAGGGATGACAGTCAACGAATTCGGAGAAGTGGTCGACGAAACGGGTGCAGTGGCTAGGCGACTCATCTCGGGTAATCCCAAGAGGCTGAATGGAAAGAAGGTGGATGGAGAATGTCAGCTATGGGGTGATGATGGGATAGTGCTCGGCAAAGCTGAACTTGTTCCTGTCGATGAGCGAGAGAAACCTGAAGGGTTGTCTTATGGGCTTGACGGTTTGACTGCGACAAAAGATGGATCTGTGACAAATGCAACAGGAGAAGTGGTCGGCAGGCTGATCGAGTGGGACCCATCAAAACTTGCTGGTCGTGCTGTCAATGAAAATGGTGCGATTGTGGACAAAGTGGGAAATTCCATTGACCGCGCCGAGCGATGGATCTCAGAGGAAAAGCCACGCGATAGAAATCTTATGAGAGGCCAAAAGGTCAATCGAAATGGCGAGGTCCGGGACGAAGATGGCAAGTTGATGGGCAGATTTACTGTGGGTAACATCAAAGCGTTGGTGGATAATACCGTGCATGAAAATGGGAAACTCATTGATAGCAACGGCAATAAGATTGGCGAATGCACGCTGGAGGATAATCTGCCAGAGCCTGATGAGCCTGAAGAGCTCGAGGAGCCCGAAAACTTACCGGAAGAAGCCGAAAAATGGGTCAAAGAAGATCATGACCGGGATTTAGTCAAGAAAATATCAAGCGTTGTACAAAAAACACTGGAGTCGGTGGAGCCGCTTTGCAAGCAAATCACAGAGGTAAGCCACTCTTACTATATCCTCAATGTTGATAGAAGGTTGTTAACCTAATATAGCATCTTCAAATAGCAGAACTTACACCACAAGACGATTTGGATGAAGAGAAACTTGTCCAGACCGTGAAACCTCTGGTTCAAGATGCTAGCAGCATATTACAGAAGTGTAAAAGTACTGTTCGTGCGCTTGACCCCGACAGTTCCATTGCGGCATCTGCAAAGGTCCACACTTCTTCTGACGAGGCGACGCCGGATGAATATCAGTTAGCAGACTTGTTGAAGATATTGACGCAGAATGTGTCTACTACCATGGAAAGTGGCCGTTGTCAAATCGCAAATATGCCTCGCGCGAAGAAAAAGCTGAATCAGATGTGGTCGCTGCTTTCCGATGCGCTGTTCCAAATTATTTCAGCAGTCTGCCTGCTCCTGAGCGGTGTACTCGGACCTGTAAACAACATTTTACGCGAGCTTGAACTTGGCGAGCCTGTTCATGGGCTTCTCGGTGGTCTTGGACTCGATCAACTGGCGAGACTTTAAATTGTCTATTTTCCGACTTCCCACATTTTTGAAGTAGCTCTTCTTTTCTTGTATTGGCTCTAATTTTATTTACACTGTATATTCTGTCCGTCTCCTATAAAAGCAACATCCCAGGCGAAAAAGTGACCAGTGAACTAGGCCTTGGTGCAGACGTAGTGGTCAATCCACAGGTTAGTGCAAGTGGCGTCAATCTGGGTGTTCCAGGAGCGGAACTGGGCAAGAGTGGTTTTTGCAGCGAGTTCAATGGACTAACAGCTGTCACTAGACCTGACCTTGTAATAGGTCTTGCAGGTGCTCACGATGCCAGGCATCTGGGCATCTAGGCCTCGGGTCCAGTGGACGTCGGCTGGGGGGTTGAGGCGGTAGTGGTGGTACCTGGGACGTGCACGCAGACGTAGTAGTCCAGCCAAAGGTTGGAGCATGCTAATAGAATGCGTTAGTGGGTGGGTATGTACAGAAGGGGAAAGATGGTAAACATACTGCTGTCAACGCTGGGATTCCAGGCCTTGAATTGGGCATCGGTGATGCCGTACTTCTTATCAATCGTATCACATTGGTCGCCGGATGCGATGAGGTGGAAACCATTACAATTGGACGGCGTGCCAGGCTGGACAGGCTCTTACTGGGAGGCAGTGGTTGTCGCAGCCTTGGTTGTTTTAGTGGTTGTCGCAGCCTTAGTTGTGTTCGCTGGGTCGGCGGTGACAGTGCCAATAACACAGTAGCTTTGACCGGCTGTAAGAGTTGGGCATGAGACGCCGGGGTTCAGAGCTTGGAAGTCCGCAAGAGTCGAGCCCCGGAATGAAGCGAAGGACGAGCAAGTATCACTACTGCTGACTGCAGTGGAGAATTTGCAGACGGCAGCGGCAGAAACCAGCTGGGGGACCAGTCCCAGGACAACGGCGGCCTTCAAACCCATGACTTGGATGAATAGAGAGAAGAAGATAATGAAGGGAAACTGATGCTGCTTCTTGGATTTGCGGTTCCTGATCTGCTTTTATGCCTGTACCTGAGGCTCCACGTGCTACTACAGGTCTAATTGCGGATGCAACCTTTGCATCAGACTGGCTATACAATATCCACTGTCTACTTCTTTTGTCCTAAGGCGTCCTGCTTTTTTTCTCGACCACTTTATAGCAATATGGAGAATTCGGACTCTATGCTGGAACCGGCAATTGGTGGCGGACGGACCTGACCGGCCTCACTGCCAAGACAAACCTGAGCATTTGTAGGATTGTTTACGGGCGTATTCCGTATCGGATGCAGCCTCAGTAGAGTTTTGCCAAGGAAGCCCTGGTAAGGTCACCCAGTCGGAGATATTCTACCTATGATATGCGGGTTCGGGCCGTCCCGGATCAGCCGGGGCCCCATCAATTTCAACGTTAAGCAAGAAACTTTCTGCAGTAACAACGGGTAGGGGCTTATGTTTGGCCCCCAGTTCTTAGCAAGGGGGCCAAAGGCTGCTTCATTTGCCCCTACATACTATTGGCTACTAGTGTACATATATATTTCATCAAGACGGAATAAAACCTTAGAAGCAGAGCAAGATTACATTATTACATTGCGAAGGATCCCAACAGCTAGCGTACAATATGAGTGGCAAATGCCCGTAAGAGCAACAACCTTGACATCAAACAAGTCTCTTGAGAGACAGTCGAGCAGAATCATGCGAAATAGTAAGTGAGCAGGGTACACATCGCCAAGATCCATACGCCACCCATCGGAAAATGCGCCTTGGGGGCTGCATTCCTAGGAGACGGACTTGGGCAAGTTATTCCAGTTCGAGCTCGCTCACATGCAGTAGAAGTCATGTCCGCCGACATAATTGCCGCGGCTGATGAATCAATCTTGACATTGCAAGGATTGGTAGGGGCAGGCAAGGTAGTCGGATAGGCCAGACAGGAGGTTCCGTAGGAAGTTTCTGTTGCTGGGACCTCAGTAAGATCCAAGT
Source organism: Penicillium soppii (assembly GCF_028829465.1). NCBI lineage: Eukaryota > Fungi > Ascomycota > Eurotiomycetes > Eurotiales > Aspergillaceae > Penicillium > Penicillium soppii. The sequence continues at coordinate 3,559,245 of NW_026643234.1, forward strand.
AATTAATAGCCTGAGCTGGCGATTTGTCGCAAGTGTCGTCGTAAGTGGCAGCGACGAAATCCGCCGGCGAAGTTCCATTCTTGGTGGTGAAATAGAGAGAGGTGAAATTGCCAAAATTTCTTATCTTCTCCTCATCGATCCTCTCGTCAAGAAAGCATCGATCAATAGTGAGACTCCATCTAAACCGGAAGGTTCCCTCAAAGTTGTACTTCGGTGTACCCCAGGAAAGGAAGTGGGGGCTACTAGTATCGTTGATCCCCGGGCTACTAGTATCGTTGATCCCCCATAGGTTGATATCATTGGTAGTACTGAAGTTTCCCCCGACCTGCTCAACAATGTATCTGATTGTTGGATGGAAGCTTTTCGCGAGGCTTGGGTTTTGAACGGCGAATATGATCGGAAAGATTGGCGATGGGGGATATGTTTCATTGCGCGGCAAGATCAAATCCACTTCAAATAGCTTTGTAGTGTCGACCGCCCAACAGCATAGGGTTTGCGATATAGCCAGCAACAGCCCAAGGAAATACATTGTGCTGTGAGATTCTAGTACTAATGCGAGATGAAAATGTAGGGGGCCAAAATATGGCGAAAATGAGATGTTATGTTGTCTGAGCCCCTAAATTTTACAAAGGTGAATTCTGGCAAGGGTCTTCACTAGCAATAGTTGCTTGTAGATGCAGCCAAGCCCTCGCTTGTGAGTTTCAGCCTATAGTCACTCCACATAAGTTTGGGTCAGTCACGGGGCCGTTCCCAATTCGGAATTCAACATTAATGCGCTTTATAGGGCTGTGAAGTTAAATGAACATCATAAACATAAGCAGTATCTTTTAATATACTCGCTATAATTAATTCCCACTGCTTTGATGTCAGAACTGCTGTAGTAGTAATTGTTTAAAATAAATAGCTTAGTCTGGTGGGTCTACTTCGTACAAACGGCAAATAGCTGGGGTTACCTGATGCCAGTGGATTCAAACTTCTGCGATTGAACTATAGTTCTTGGCATTTTTTCCCTCTGTTCCGCTAAGCTTGGCAAAAAAGTTCTCCAATTTCCTAAGGCCCCCTAGCCCTAGTGACTAGGCTGTCACCAGGGTCCTTCGAATGGGGCCAAAATTTCAAGAGTATCTTCATTTCCTGGTAAAAGACCTCATACATGTATTCTCACCAAAGCTCATCTCGAAATTGTCTGAAGCTTTGTTCCTGTCCGCTTCTTCATTTTTTGTTGTTGTTGTGTGTTGTGTTTTTTGATTTCTTTCTTTCTTTCTTTCTTTTTTGTTTTTTCTTTACATTTGCTGTTGTTGCAAGCCTACTGAGTATCTAAAAGTCAAAACCGACACAGCAAGGCTGTGTATATCTGAATAGACGTGGCTGTATGAACGTGTTTTGAAGGGACGTGTTTTGAGTAGACCTCGCTGGGCTTACCTGTGCACATACCCATTACAGTCAGCCCCATGTGAGGAGACAATATCGGAACACATTGACAATAGACAATAATGTGACAATTAGACAAGAAGAAATGAACTCGCAAAGTGGGAGATGGAAGACAGAAGGGGTGTGTGGTTGAGTTATCTGGACGATAAATGTAAGTATAAATGTAAGTATAAAGAAAGGAAAAAAAAGAGACAAAACGGGCAAGCAAAACATACAATTCTTGTGATGGATGATGAAAATGACACGTGCCAGGCACGCTGAAGGAATATCTTCTCATGTGGTTGAGTTCCAGGGTTGTCTGAAGGATGAATGTCAGTAAGGAAAGAGAAAGAAAGTCGGCAGTGGATGGCACAACTGACCAGTCATGTAATGACTGTGGACGTGAAAAATGCCGACGCCAATATGTCAAGGACATGACGGTACCAGGCTTCATCTCATCATATGTGGATGTAGAAGGTAGAAGAGGTGATGAGGCTCAAGCTGATAAAGGAAAACAACAGTTGATGATGGAAGACCTGATGGAAGATGAAGGGTTGATAAAATATTTGATGAATTGTTTTGTTGGATCGTATTGGGAAGTGAGGAGATAAAGAAGGAAAAAAGAGAAAGAAGAGGAGGGAGGAAAGGAGCGGGTATCTATACCCCAAGGGTCTAGAAGTACCTATGTACCTAGCTTGTCCTTCAGGTGATCCCCAGTTCTCAACTTCCCCTCATCAACTATTTGTTCAGCAAGTTGAACCCAATTCCCACGGTTATTGAGGAAGTAGTGCAGTCCTGGATAGTCCAGATTTGCAAAGAGAAGATACAACGGTGTATACACTCTATAAGCTTACTCCAGTGGATAATGTCATTGTCACTCCCACGCATCAACCTAGACGTTTTTATTGTATCCTGCTCTGACTTTGTAAAGCTGAGTTTCATATAAATGCACCATGTTGCCCACTGAAGATAAAGGATGTTGAGATACAGTAAGATGTATGGATTGTTAAGGTTATGAGCTAAACTGTGTTTGGTATGGCATGCGTGCACGGTCCTTGTGTCATACAGTACAACCTTGGCACTTAGTGCCTACCTCACTCAGCATATCGGGCGTTTCTATGAAGTCGCTATATGTGAGCTACTGATAGTGGTAATTGTAGTTAATCATACACCTAGGTTGTTTGTGATGCTTTGGCAAGCCAGAGATCACGAACTGCTACAAGTCTGCCATTGCGTTCAAGTAAATGTATATCAGGTCTGAGATTTTACATGGGCATTACAATGTCCCCATGTGGGGATTTTGGATATAAATAGAATGAAGACAAAGCAGTGGCATAAAGGACCACATACTCACATCAGACTGTAACTATGTTGTAAACTAATATGATCATCTGATCCCCAGCTTTGCTTTATTCGCCCGCGGACCCTTTGATCGACCTTCTTAGGTGTGATCTGTTGGCCCTCCAGCTTGAAGCCACCGGTCTAGATCGCGGGAAGGTGCACATCAATTTTCTGACCAATCAAACCATCGAATACAGAGCGAAATTCCCTCTCCTTTGACGGCGTCGTTGTTAAGCTGGATCGCGTGGAATTCTTGATCACAACGAGTGGGCTGGATAATGGAAATGGTCCCCCACGCCACCATGTACAGAACCAAGATGGATTGTGAATGGGGTGTACCCCGTAACGAGTAGAAGAACAACAGGGTCGAGGATGTGATGTGGTTACTATTTAGGCTCTTTTCATAACCCTGACGGCAGGATAGCATAGAGGACTACTGAGCGACATTCGGATTTAACTCAATAAGGCCGTCTGCAATCTCTATCTACGTTTTGTTGATATGTATTCCTCCCGATCATCGCTCGAAGCACAGCCGACCGGACAAAGGGTGTATGGACATCAATGGAGGCGAAGTTATGGGAGGAGAGTGGATGCCTACAGATTTCTCGAGATCCTATGCCACCCGCTGAGTGGGTAACCCGACAAGCTTTCATCCAGGTGTCCTGTTCTGCGCCATTAGAGATTCGTCAAAGACCGTGAAATATCGAAGAAAAAATGTTCAATGAGGTGAGATATCTGGGCACCGTCCGCCCCTGTTCGGCGGTGCGTGCTCTGACGGATGTGGGTACACCTCGTCGGCGCTGCAGCCGTGACAAACACATTGAGTGTCGAAAGCAGGTGCCATATGGGCAACGACGACATGTCCACCTTGCACGTGGCTGTGCTCAGAGGTGTCGAAATGACCCTGAAGCTGATCCAGGAAGGCTGGCACCGGACACCGGGGAGGACGACTAGATGAAAACAGCGGTGAGGAAAACGGGCAGGATATCAAAAAAACTGATCAAAGGACCAGGCACGCAGACACTACAATACTGCAGAGCAGAGGTCAGAGAAAAGCCACATCTTCGATCATGATACAGATGCGTGAAGAGTACCATTGTGTTTTGTGACTCACCGATATTCATTTGCGATTGAATGCCCGGCGTTCGAATAGTTGCGCACAGATCTGTTCGGCGGACTGGGCGGCCGAGGAATATCAGCGAGTCTTGGTGAGAGGGGGATGCTTACCCGAGACGTCCGCAATTCTTTTCGCCATGAATTTTATGATGAAAATGGGGCTCTTAGGGTAGTTTCACTTAGTGGACTCTGTCGCCACGGGCAAAGAAAAAGACAGTACAATAGCGACCGCCGTTGGGGGTAGTGCACGATCACAAACAACAGCAGAAGCATCACCGACACGGAAAAACCAAGCAAATTAGAACGCAGAGATGTTGAGAGACCGAGGGAGCACCATACAGGGGATAAACCCTGGTCCGCGCTATCACTCTCAGCATCAAGTTCACCAACCCAAGTGGCTAGTTCTGTAGGCGGTATCAATAACGGGGACGAGGACGAAGAGAAAGGCGGCGGAGGGTGAGGGCCAGTGGATGCATGAAGACGATCTTTTCCTATATTGGGACATGTGGAAACGCTGGGAAATAGCTGGGTTTGGTGATCTGAGATTGACGGAGGAGGCGATGCCGGTGAAAGGACTGAGGGAGAAGTGCAGAGAAACAGATGTGGGCAATTGAGCAATTCAGGCCAGAATGCGGGTTGTGGAGAAAATCTGGAGACTGCAGTATCAAGATAGACCTGCTCCGGCCAGCTTGATTCAGAAGACATGTTCTCGGACTTTGGGTATCTGTATCCAAGCTCTCCATCTTATATACCGCATACAGGATGGCCATGCAGCTAGGAAAGAGCCACCAGCTCGAACGAGACATTGTTTTGTCTAAACTGTCGGGATGATATGAGTGAACTTGTTCGACATTGCAGTATTACCTGTCCAGTCGACTTCACAGGATGTGTTGGCAAGTTCTGTCATCATTTACAGATATACGGTATATCCCATTTCAGTCCTCTTTTTCCGTTTTCAAGCATCTTGACTCTTACAATGAATGTTAGTCATCATCTCCTTCTCCTTGTTCGGGACCTTCCGAGGTCGGGACGATCCGAAGATGACTCAGCAGGTCTCGACGCGCGGGCAATGAAGAATCCTCATAGAGGTTCTGGTGAGACAATTGACTATCATTAATTCGCATGACTTCCAATCGCCCCATACCCATCTCTGGGGCGTGGGAGAATCCCGATGCCTACATTAAGGCCCTCCTACGCTTCTCTACTACGTCGGTGCTCTTCATGAATTTGTGTGGTGGCGTGCATATGGTCGACTTTCTGACACGGGAGCCTGACCTCTATACACAAATCCTTCCAAATGAGTGGATATCGTTCTTTGAACAGCATGATGTCCAAGATATCATCCGTCTGCTTCTCAGAGAGGACATTGAGCACTTACGAGGCGCCGGCGAGCATTCCGTAGACCAAAGCAGCCGTACTTGGAATGGAGGAGCATTCCCTCCCCAGAGCCTCTTGGACTACATTTTTGACATCCGTCAACTCACAATCCAACGAGAAATGCCTATCTCATCTTTAAAGATGGTCGAATTACCAAAGCAAGTTGCTATGCATATGAACAAAAAAAAAGTACACGAGGTTCAATGCTTTTCTCAACATGTCGCATCTCTGTCAGACACTGTCAGTAAGCGTCGCGGTGAGCAAGTCAGTCATATTGTGGATTTTGGGTCCGGGCAGAACTATCTTGGACGGACACTGGCCAGCTCGCCTTACTACAAGCATATCATCGCAATTGAGCGTAAGCACCAGTACATTAGCGGTGCCAAGAGCATGGACGTTCGAGCCAGATTGGCAAAGAACCCGAACGCTCGAAATTCTCAAAAGGACAAAAGTTCATGCGATAACTACCGCGGAACTCCGGAAGTGACTGTTCCTGCGACGACGGACATCTCCCAACCAACGATAGAGGGCTTGCACGTTGCAGATGTTCCTGTTTTCAAGATGCTGGGCGATATTAGCCTTCAATCTGACGAGCTACTCGGATCCCCCACTCAGAGCCCATTACGAGAAAAGATGTCCAAGCCGGAGATCCATACCCGCGGGACTCTCAGCTATATTGAGCATGAAATCCAAGATGGCCACTTAGAGCCCGTAATCGACCACATCATCCATCCATCCCCTGCTGGAGGTTCTGGTGGGAAGGAAAAAGAAGAGAGCGATGCTAGACTGATGGTCGTTTCCCTTCACTCTTGTGGAAATCTTGTTCACCATGGCCTGCGATCTCTGATACTAAATCCTTCGGTTGTGGCTGTCGCTATGATCGGCTGTTGCTACAATTTGTTGACTGAACGCCTTGGTCCAACCACACATGACCTCCCTATTCTTCAGTCTCTCCACCCTCGTCTTAAAGAGACTGGAGCGTCATACGATCCGCACGGGTTCCCTATGTCTAAATATTACGAGAACTACCGAAGTCCCGGAGCAACGAGCGGCGTCAAGCTGAACATCACAGCTCGTGCACTAGCCGTGCAAGCTCCATACAATTGGGGTGTCAATGACAGTGAAGTTTCGTTTACCCGTCATTTCTTCCGTGCTCTTCTCCAGCGTATCCTCGTGGATCGAAGTATTCTTCCCAAGCCCTCTGTGCCGGAAGACGTTTTCTCTGACGGGACTCACCCAGAAGCTAGCACCAACTCTATTATCATCGGAGCATTGCCAAAAGCTGCCTTTAAGTCCTTTACTGCATACGTTCGTGCTGCGACGATCAAGATGAGTCGAGACCCGATATATGGTCTCCAGGTGCAGGAGCATATTGCTACCCTCACTGATGAGGAAATTCACTGCTACGAGACTCAGTACCTCCACACGAGGGAAAAACATGAGTATTGTGTGGAGCTTAATGGCTTTCAGTGCCCAGCTCATCGAGGCTATCATTGTTGTTGATCGGTGGCAATTCCTCCGTGAACAGGACTCAGTCGAAGACTGCTGGATTCAGCCAGTTTTTGACTACAGGGAGAGTCCGCGTAACTTGGCGGTCGTTGGACTAAAAAAGTGATGAGTTGTGGGGAAACCTTTAAGAAAGTGCCAGGTTCTGAAGAATATATCATGCGACGTAAAATAGTAGGATAGAGTTTCACATTCGACTTTAGTGCCGCGATCGCCCATGATATTGACATTGAAGCTGCTAAGTACTTTCAGCTTCATTCTCCGGCTGAGGAGAAATAAATTTCTCTTCTTCCTCAAGAGCTTGCGCCCCTCGAAGCGCCCCCCATTTTACACTGTCGCAGTTTGCAAAAAAAACAACCGCCGGAAAGAGCTTTAAGAAGACCAGAGAAGATATTGTTGGAAAGACAAACAGACAAGCATAGATAGCATGCGAAGAAGGTGGACGAATCGGCGAAGAACTCTTTCCCCAATGATCCAATGCATCCGCTGGAACTAGAGTACCTTGTGGCAGATCGACGGTACACCATGAAAAGGAACGACCTCTGATGTCCGAGAATGCTCAGCGGTCTACTCCCAGTGAGGAACCTCAGGATAATAAGTATGAGGGATATGCGCCCTGCAAACTTCATCGCCCTGCTGAATACAAAAAAACAGCACTATGAGCGGCCAACCGCCGCCACAAAATCATCTGTAGATGGCATTTGTGACCGGCATCTGAAGGATATCGAATTTACATTTGGTAATCGGATGTTGCAAGTAACCGGCATGATCCTAAAAATCCATGTTTCAGCACCTCAAGGGGCGTGTTCAAAATTACTACGGTTCTACAATAAGCGACTTGAGCGATTTCCCGCTGACAGTGAGCTCCCGCGGCCTGAGGAGATTGCATCAAGAAAGGATATGGGAAGACTTGCATGAGACACGCTTAAGAAGGCACAGGTGATTGTTGGAAGTCCTGCTGTTGAGTCACAGTCTATGATGTATTGCCATTTGCATTCAATCTTCGCGGCGATCGATGATGGAGGTATGGCGAAGAAGCCAGATTTGCTTCCAGTCCTCACATACTACCTCCCTCGTGAATTCGGTGTATTTGGGGATCCCAAGCAACTGGGCCCCACGATCATCGCAACCAGAGAGGAAATCCATTCTGAGGACAGCTTACCGTACCTCTTCTCGCCCGCTTGATCACAACGAAACCGAAAATTTCCGCCTCAACGTGCAACGGAAATTGACGACAACATTTACGCCTTGGTCAACTAGCTCTTTTACAACAATTGGCTGCGTTGGTAGTCTCGTGACTTTCTTGATTCCGAGCATATTGCACAACAATTTGAAGAACACAACTAAAACAAGTACATATGACCCAGCCGTACATGTTGAGGACTCATTGGGAAAAAATCTGAGAAAACGACAAGGCTTCGCTTTTGAATGGGGTAGAACCAAACGTCGTGTTGGGCTTTCTCGGGATCAGATCTTACGAGCAGCACTTTCTGTAAATAAAGACTTCATGATTGATCTCAATTTAAATTTTGATGAAAGCAATCTCTATATTGAGTGACCTGAGAAATGATAGCTTGGAGGAACACTGAGATAAACAAGAATCTAAACACCCATCCCGCCAAAAAAAAAGTGTTCAAAAACAGGCTAAAAATATCAAATAAACCACCACCCCAGCTTTCCGAAATCAAAAGCTTCACGCCACTTAGTCGATAGGTTTTCCGTGTATAGGTTGGGGCTGTTGAGCCTCGATATGAGCCTCCTTCCCTGACCTCATAAAGGCAGAGCCAATAAGGTTAAGAGGATTGTTGACGCGAAGATACATGCAGTAGAACAAAGTCAATCCCACGACCACGATCTCATCCATAGCGGCGGTATCAAAAGCCTTCGGACCCAAAAGCTCGATTTTGGCAATTTTCTTGAACGCCCAGACATTGACGGTGAATCTCGCGACGGGGATTTGGTTTTCATCGCAGCAGATAAAGTCCCATCCTTTGAACCCGGTTTTGCTCGCCCAGGTCATTTTGGCGGGTTCGCCTGTATGCGAGAAAGTGTGGGACATGTGAGTGTAGCTCGTGCGCAGACGACTCTGGGCGCGAAGTGAGCCTTTGGACCCGTGGAGCTCGAAGTCGGGACTGATGGAGATGGCATGGACAGTGCCAGTTCCGATTTGCCGATTTTCTTCCAGCGACTTTATCTTTAGATGAGGGGCTAGCATTCCACAGGATACATCGTAGACTTGCTTCGGGTTCTCGTTTTCGGGGTCGAATTCGGTAATGGATATGCGAAACTTTGACCACAAGAAATCGACTGCCAGGGAGCGGGACTGAACAGCAGCCATGTGGGCGGGGATGCTTTCGGAGGATGAATCCATTGTATGAAATTGAGGAGTTTGATAGACAATATTGTTAATGGAAGGGAAGATACTGTGAGGAGCGCGTGCTTTGAATAAATCTAAGTCGAGGACGAAGCTGGAATATATAGTTTTTGGTGCCACGAAATGGTATCTGTAGTTGTTTCAAGCATCTAGCTGAAAATGGACATACGGGCCGCCCGCCAGCTGCGGGATAAGCTGTAGTGACAGTTCATTTGTGAAGAGCATGGGCAGGGGGTTCAAGCCTGTGGCGAAGATCTAGCCCTGCCACATAAGTGGAACTGAGCTTAGAAAGTTGAAGACGACAATTCCCGTAATCACCCTGATAATCAAAACTGAATACGAAGTTCGAAGGCCAAAGTGACCAAAGGATCGTCGGTACTATGCAGGTGGCACTAACTAGATCGGGTGCAATGTTGCGCCCGACCAATTAGCTTGATGCAACAGCATCTTATGATATCATCGGGCATTAAGAGTGAAGTATAGCATGGTGTACAATATTGGAAAAAAGTTTCAGGCGATAAGAAAATATGCTTCTTAGCCTTCGAATCATTAGCTTATAGTAGTCGACATTCGAGATGAGTCGCGCAGTGTCATTGAGATTGACGAGCGATGCTCCAAAGCTCCATTAAATGGTAGCAAAAAAGAAACCAGAAAACCTAGTTTTCATGGTCCATCAATGATCTTCACGGGTGACTGAAACTTATGAACTCTGATTTCTCCTGCCACGGTGATTGAAACTTGCCATTCCTGAAAGTTCGTATGTTTGATGCAGTAGGTGGTAAATTCTGGGGTGATTTTACCACCCACGGTCAAAAGCCGAGTCCCAGATGATAATCCCCTTGAGGAGAAAGTAAGCTGAAATGTATTTCCGAGATGAACAGGCTCGTTGCCTTTTCCCGTAGATATCGTCAGGGGGGACTCCATATTCGTGAACAGCTTCACTAGACCCGTGTCCAGGGAATTGGCCTCGACATGATCTCGGTAACTGTGCCATGCACGACTCGGTGCTCTGAATTCGGTACATTGACGAATAGCCAATTTGATCCAGTTTATTTTGAATTCTTGCGGCACATCTTTTATAACATCGGTTGTCGGTTCTCGCCAAGGCGTTATGAGTAATGAGACCGGGAGGGGCTGTGAATCGCCAAGCTGGATCACGAGAGGCATAGTGAGTTCGACGTAGTAAAAAAGCTCTGGGACGCTGGAAGTTCCGAAGAACTTTTTGATTCCTTGTCCGAAGGATAGTTCGGCATCCTTCATCCCTGGTAGCAAGCGCTGACTCCGAACCAAATTTTGAGCTTTGATAGCCTTCACTTCATACCGGTTGGGACATTCTGACATAGGGCCTCGAACGTCGATAGGCCACACTGCCTTGCAAACATGATCGCCGCCGAATTTGTATCGAAGTGTCGCTTTGAGTGCATATTCCACTTTGCATTGTGAGCCACGAGCCAGGTTCGGCGCGCAAAAGAAAGACCCTGGCAGGACATGGTGTGCGGGGTGATCCTGCATTAGTGGTAGAAAGCTTGCCCGTTGTTGATGATTTTGTCTCATTGATGCTGCAGGCTCTGTTGGAATGTTCACCTCAAAAGGCCAGTCGAGCGTCTGATCGCTACCCTCGGGGAGATGAAGAGGCCCACGGTAGAGAACTTGCGGCCTCGAGTTGAAGAGTTGATATTCATCGCGAAATACTGAGGTACCATTATTTCCATTGGACTTGACAACTTTGGATTTTATGCGGCCGGTCAACACGAGTGTGATTTCGGCGTCGGGAGTGACAACCGGGTTGTGGCGCACCAAGTTGCCAATTATGGTGTCGCCAGCGGCATAAGACCATCCCCGCGGTGCCGCAACGTCAAATTTGAGATCAGGGCTCGACTTTTGTTGGTTGAAGTGCATGTTGGTGAACGTGAGTTGCAATAATGTTTAAAGTTTCGACATTATGTGTTTGCAGTTGACGGCTAACCGGCTAGAAAGTCAACATCAAACAGGGGCCAAAATAGGCAACCCATGTCAGCCTCAGCCATAGAGGCTCAGCCTCAGTGGGGATTATTGCTACTAAAGTAACTACGATGGAGTAACTGGAAGTACGTAGTACGTAGGCACGACGTGATCGGCAATTTCTCTACACAACTGCCGGCGAATACCGACATATCGACTGCTCTGCCACGTCAGTCGCTAGTCTGCTCTTACTGCCCACTAAATTGTAGATCTGCATTATCTCCACGTTTTTGGGCTGAATCGTGCTGGGTTTAAGGTTCTAGATCTTTCTCTGCATTTTTATGCACTCTGGGTAGGGATGACGTCTCTTGTGATTTATCCTTCGCTCTATGTATTGCAACGCCAGGCTGTTAAAATCTTGCCACCAGAATTTCTAGTCAGTACTATAGTATGATGTCTCCTATATTCGCCCCTATTCTCGCTTTCCTGTCTAATGGTATCGAATCGGAAGGTCCACTCTATATCGCACTAGTATAACTGGATATCTATGTAACGAGGAATCCCGAAAACATAATCAATAGCCTACTTCTGTAGAATACAAATAAAATTTTGAAGTCGGAATTATAACCATCTCTGATCTACGTTAGTTGGTGGTTACCAACGAGAACGAGTCTTCGGGAATGTATGTTTATCATTTCGTATTTTTTGAATCATATAAACGGCATGAACGAAACGTAAAGTAATATAAATAGCCAGCATTTGGTCATGGAATCTGCTGGATGTACATTAATAACATAAATCGTATCTACATGGTTCTACAAGAACATAAAGGTGGCTGTGGCCATCGCTGCAACCAAAGCCATAAGGCTCTTTCCACCAGCCGATTCTGTCAACAGTCCACTAGCAGCTCCAGTGTGATTTGCCGAACCATTGACTGATGTTGGGGTCTTTCCCAACCCGTCGGGCAGTCCTTGGTAGCTAAAAGTCAGATTTTGGGGAATGGACTTGTTGTAGCAATCCCCATTCGCGATATCCAAGTTGGTCAGGTCATCCGCGTGCACGAAGAACATATAGTTTGACTGATTGAGGCTCTTGAATCCGGACGTGTCGTAGGGGAATTTGTCACCCGGGTCGGTTGCCGAAGTGTTGCGGAGCCAGATGCACTGCACCTGCCCAGGGAAGTCGGTGGCCATTTTTGGGTAGTCGCGCATGACATCACTGTTGCTAGTGTCTGCAATCAAAATGAATTTGCGCTCTGGGAAGGTTTCGAAGACCTTTTGCAACAAGAACTTGCGAATTGACAGAGTGGCGGAGACGTCGCTGAAATTGAGAGGGCGAGTGTCGAAGGAGCCGCCCGGGAAGTTTTCGTAAATGAACTTCATGTAGTTTCTTGTGACTTGCTCGGGGGTGGTGGTCTAAGATGATGATTAGTATTAAGAACAAGTGAACGGGTGTTCACCAATACTTACAAGGTAGTGGAAATGCAAGTTGGGCAGGCTGGTAGACCAGTTGCGGTAGATGTCAGGCATATTCTCCCAAGCTGTGAATGGACGAGCGAAAGAATTGAGTAGCCCTTGCTCCGGTTCGTAGATCTTGGTCACACGCAAGATGTCATCAATGTCGGAAACGATAGTCACTCCAGTTGGAGGTACGAGATAGGCAGTGCTGTTCCCAATAGTTGCATTCTTGACATGCACGTCAAGCCTTTGAATTGCCGAGGTTTCGTTGCCTGCAGTGAGTCCCTTACTGGCGATTGGCACGAATGTGTCGAAATCGCCTTCGACTGTTGTGTTGTAAGGCAGAGTGATGTCCTGCGTGCCACCGGTTGTATTGGATGACCCACCACCACCCGGCTGCCCACTAGATCCCTGGCCAGCAGCAGGCTCCAGGTGGATCGTGTTCACAGCAACTTCTGGCTGTTGAACAACAAAGATCTCGGCAGTCAAGTTACGTGCCTGATCTGCCTGGGACTTCGGAAGATCTGAGATACTTGTGTTGACGAGGAAGACATCGGCAAGTTTGTTCAAGGTTGAGACAGAGGTGTTTGGTTGCTTGTAGACATTTCCGTGGAATCGAACGTTCCAGCCTGAATTGGTCCAATTGGCGTAAGGGTCGATGTTCAACACATTGGTTGGCAGTGCTGCCAGATCGGCGCTGTTCAATCCGAGGGAGCTTGCAACCGCATCTCCAGTGGGGAAACCCTGGAAGAAGTTGGGCACTCCAGATGCGACCCATGAGGGTAGGCCCGACCCAAGCCCCGAAAGAACATTATCAACATCAGATTCTACATCGCTCAGGATGTTTCGGGCGACGACTGGAGAAGGAATATTCTCGACCGGGGAAGCTGTAATGACGGGGTCGGGCGGGGCGGCATTTGTGAAAGCAGTTGGAGCGGGAGCGGCAGAGACAAGTGTAAGGATAGAAGAAGCCTGTACAAAGGCACGCAAAATGGTAGACCTCATTTGGCCAATTAACCGAGGGTAAACTCGAGAATCCAAAGTCCAAAATGGAAATTGGAGAGGGAAGATCTCAAGATATCTATAATAATTTTTTCCATACGTTGTCGCGGTAGTAAACAGTGACCGACGTCATCGGCGGATTTTCCAAGTTTGTGGAAATTAAGGGTCTTTTTTTTTAATTTATCCATGGATACATTACGGGGTACACCTGCGTCATATTCTTACATTGTACCTTCATGTTTTTCTTTCTCCTGCGAGCATATGTTCATCTCATTTGATTGTCCCAGCAAAGTAAAATATTGTGCTTAAGTATCTTTGTAAACTTTGAATAGCCACAGGCTTAATATTCCTCCTAGCTTTCCCCCGTCTCAAAATAAGAATATCTCTTCTCGGAGTCTGTTTCATTGACGCTATCCTCTGGACCTGTATGATGATTTCCCTCAAATATAACAGGATTGTCATCTCCGTCAATGAGGTTGTCTTGAGGCCGTCACTCGGGTCGTAGAATATGCTTCGAGTTGTGATGGAAACTCTTGTTTCCGTAGCTATGCATCTTACCCAAGTAAACACGCGCATCCTGAGCAGGGATCCGACAGAAATTGAACTCGTTCAGACCGGGATAAGGGAGATATTTGATTTGAGCCCACCTGCGGCGCGCGATCTTGGTTGAGAAGTAGTCTAGCACCACAAAAACAAACGTCTTATCGGTGGCGGATTTCTGGTCGATGCTAGTGAAGTGGCAATGTCTCCCGAAGGGCTCAGATTCGAGTCTGAGCAATCTCCCAGAGGTCTCAGATGGTCGCTTCTACTTCGCCAGCTACCCTGGGCTTCCATGACACAAATCCATAGCCCCTGTCTTCTATTTTGTACATTCGATCCCATCTAGGATCAAATCTGAATTTATTGGTAATTTTCTTTCGCCAAATCGTTCGTGAGATAGAACGCGGGTAACTATGAGACTCCATGAGGTGCTGCCGTCTGCCATTGAAGAGATTCGTAATGAAATGGTTGATCTGGGTGGCATAGACTCTTTTGCTCAGAGGGTACATGAGCGTCTTGATTCCTGTTCCAGCTTATTTCGCCATCTTCAACTTTGAGGAAGGTGAAGAGCGGGATTCGCAACACAACAGCCATGGTCTTCTTGCCAGAGAAAAGCCCCACGAAAGAGGGAGCGGAAGTGTCTGCAAGAGGTTCAGGCAATGAATGCAAAACAGGGTAGCCATTCCAGAATGTAGATGCGTGAGAGTGATAAGCCCACCAAAAGCTCATCAAATCTCGGCGAGATTCAATTCCATATTTATCCAACGGTATCAACTCGAATGTCAAATTTGGTTCATCAGGCCCACTTGACTCACCACTCTCACCCTCGTCATTTTCCGTCTCCAGAGGTTTATAAATAACAAAGGTTGCTGTTTGAATTTGGCTTGCTGTTGCGGGAAAGAGCAGGAAAATCACCACATGCTTTGTACAAGGATACTTTTTCCATGTGGTTGTTTGTACAGCTCGTGAAGCGCCCACCTGGTCAGCAATCACGCGTGCTATTCAAATGGGAGTCGAGAAAGAGCCACGCTGTGGCTTGAAGTTGGCTCTCCCACCCGACCGATGCATTGATATCAGTCGAATGAATTGGACAATCAGGGCCGTGGATTTCCAAGCCCACTTCTCCCCACGTTTGGGTTTCAAACGCAGTTGCCTCAAAATGGGACGCTATATAGTCTGGAACGGGGGTTGGATTCCCGCCTTTCTCCGAGGTTTACAAACATTCCCTCAATGGGTTTGCCCACACAGTACTTCCGTCGCGCGCAGACAGAAAGACCGTCCGAAGAAGATGGCTTTTCATTCGCCGATGTCAGAATCACGGACAGCTTGGACTTTTAGCCTGGGCAGAGCTTCCCATTCACTTGTCATTTGGAAGGCTTAACCACCACCAGGAATTTGGAGTAACCTGACTAGTATGCTGGAATGGCGAGAGCATACAAGTTTGCTTGGCTATTTCAATACGGACCTTGTGGGGTCATGGATGCACGCAGCGATGTAGATGTGATTCATGTTTGCACCTTTCTTCGCGTTGAAAAGTCTTGGGTTTGTTAGTTCTCTTTGAGGCCCAATTGATAAATCTAGTAAAAAAACATGCCTTTTCAATCATCGTCCCTTACTTTCAGACTTTCTGTGGTTTCTATACTCCATAGACTATGTGAGAGAGCAAGAGTAAGGTGAGGTCTTCACAGTAAACAGACACGTCAAACTCTATACTAGTACACACTAATCCATAAACTAGTACTATAAACTAATCAAACACCATGTGTTTCCATAATGGAGAATAATCTAAGCGAACTAAGGGCATTTGGGCAGCGAAAGGTGAGGTGAGGGGCATGATCGGAGAGTGAACAACAATTTATCCGAACACACGAAAAGACCCCTTCGGAGTCCCCTGAACTTCCTCTTCTATTTTCTCCCACTAGAGATCCGAAGCCTGATCTTGTCTCCATGATCCAGCAGTCAGTAGTCCCATGGGTGTGACTCCCTGCATAATGTTGGCTTTATGGTGCACATGGTTACGTTGGAGGAGTCCCTCTCCGGTTTGCTTGGAGGTAAGAAATGTACATCTCAGATGACATTGGGAGACTTCCATACCCCCGCTCCGTCAGGACTGTGGCTCGTGGTCACTGGAGACCCAACTGAACCATGATGATATTGATGTGCTATATTCGATGGCTTGTCACCCATCGCATTGCGTCTTATGAAATCAACACTTTGATCAAGTGCCTTATGTCCGCCTAGGATATAGGCAGCCGCGTTAGCATCACATCTTAGGTGTCCAGAACAAACGAGACTAAATAAAGTTTCCGTTGTTCTACTCATCGATGTCGGCAATCGACCAAAACCCAGGAAATCCAAGTGGGTCCATCGAACTTGCAATCAGCTAAGGTATCAACGAACCAGGGCGTGTCTGCAGATATTTATGGCGCCCTGATGGATCAAGTCGCGTGACAGCAGCCCCTTGAAGGAGGTATGATTGCAAGGAACTCGATTGGCCTTGTGAAAGTAATGGCAGTCGACGCTAATGCTTTGAGGATCACGTACCCCAAGCTATAAGAAGGTTTTGCTTTATGCAAAATTATTTCACGTTCTGTTGGATTCATATCTCAAGGCCTTCCGTGGCTTGATTACGATGTTTTGGTCATCATCGCCAAGAGATTTTGCGCTTAGTTAGGAGTAGCGATGGTGTGAAACCCAAGGATGAGCGCTGCAGCCTACCCTTGTGGATCTTCTCGTGAAACAGCATCGCCCGCTATCAGTGTGGTAAGACTTCCAAGAGATTTTTTCCGATCTGTTGGAGTAGTAGCACCGAGAGTGAGCGCGTCGGCCTCCAAGCACCCAAAGGACGGCGAGCAAGCCCCTCTGTGCACGGTAGTGAAACACCATTGCTTGCGGCGACTGGCAACCGCCAGGCGTGTCAGATGACAGCAAGGCGTGGACGGGACCGATCTGCCCCCACAGCTCTGGTTACGTTTTGTTGGGCCGGATGTTGCATCCAATGCGGTGAAATTTCGGTTTCTCGCGGTGTGTCTAATTCGCTTAAGCGTCTCCAGCACCTGCACTTTTTGTTTCTCCTGGATTCGCTCGGGAGGTTGCTTTTGCTGAGGCCATGTGCGAGTTTCGGATCCGCTGTTCTATGGCCTCTTCAGCGTCCGTTGAGAACCATGTAAATGGTTTTCGATGTACGCTGAACTTTCCATACGACCGCTGCTCCGGCTTGCCATGCGCCTTAGCCCTGCGGATGGTGCGCTGAACGATTTCTACCTTTCTGTCATTACAAACTTTGTCATTTAATGTTTCTCCCAAATTTCATACTGGGCTCACTTTCTGGTCATTATAGATAACTTGCAATCAACCACTTTGCTCATGATTCTACTCTCCAATTCCAAATGGGTTCGTTAAGTTCCAGCACAGCTCCCTGTAGCTCAGTCAGGATTCCCATCCTGCTCAAAGGCTGAGTTTCTAGGTCCCAGTGATGCTCACGGCACAACCTCCTCCCCCTTCCAATCCCAACACCTTCCTCTCCCTCCTTTTGCATCCGATGGCAACCTCGCAAGAACCTCCAACAGCTTCCCAGCTGCATCGATCGGTTCCAACATATCCCTCCCTCCCCAGAAGTCCTTGGTGAAATCCGTTTGGACAGTCCCAGGATGCAGTGCTACGGCAATCGCCCTCTGTGCACTCTTAGTCTGCAAATACAAATCAAAAGACTTGGCCAGTTGAAACACAGCGGCCTTGCTCGCGCGGTATGAATACCATCCGCCCGAGGCATTGTCGGAAATCGAGCCGACGCGGGCTGCCATCATGGCATAGATGGCATGTGAGGGCAATGGCAATGAGTCATGGGAGCTTGCGGCGTCTGCAGTAAACGCCTGTGCGGATTTGGCGGGGATAAATTGAGAGAGATGCTTCATGAGCAACAGTGGGCCGATGGAGTTGACTTTGAAGCTGTCCAATGCTTTGGCAAAGTCAATTTGACTTGGTGATTTCTCCACATGCAAGATTCCAGGTATTGCTAGTCCCAGCCTCAGTGGCGTGTTGGGGTATTCCCGTCTAATCGTATCTGCCATTGCTGATATCGTGGATTCATCTGAAAAACAGTTTAGCTTTATGCTGTCCGGAGTGATCTGGTCTCAAGATTAAATGGCCTGCACTATACCTGTCACATCGACTTCAAGTACACGTAATCTCTTCTCTGAGTTCTCAGGCACCCCTTCGCTTGACAGTAATCTCTCGTGAATATCGTTGCAATTCTTGCGGGCTGTTGCGATTACAGGGAGCTCGGTGCGTGCTAAGAGTTGCTGCGCAAACGCGAATCCTAATCCCCTCGATGCTGGAGTTACCAAAGCAAACCCAGTTGCTGGAGACATTATTGAATAATGGCAATTTATGTGATGTGAAAGATGGTTGCTGAAAGCAGACACAGCTGCTCCTTGATCGATGTCTTCTAGGTGACGTCACAATACTCCTATTACCTGCACACTCTATCTAGTGCTACATTTTACAACAACATTCTGACAACCTTGGACTGCAGCAAGGTCTTACACCCGACTGAAAATGAAGGTGAATCGGGATCATCCTTATTTATGATCTCGGTTACGAGATAAATTTTCCTGACCTCGCTCCCATCAAACCTTCCCCTCTAAACCAGTGAAAAACTCCCTCCCAAACTCACCACTGCTATCATTGAATCGAAGCTTCTTGTTTAATTTCTCGATCTTCTTCATGTCCGCAGGACTCAATTTGAAGTCTCCCTCCAAATTGGCTCTGATCCTCGCGGGTGTCTTGGACTTTGGCAATACAGAGTGGCCCTGCGTGACCCCCCAGGCTGTCGAACCCACACTTAATATCAAACGCATTCTTTAGGTCGAGAAATCCATACCTAGAGCAACTTGAGCGGCTTTTTTGTCGTACTATTCACCAATATGTGCTAAGACAGGCTCGTCGATCAACTTCGAGGTCCCACCTTTGTCTCCATAGAAGGTGTTCTGGTTCCCAAATGGCGAGTAATGCGTGACGTGTATACCATTTTCTCGATGCCACTTTGTGAAATCATTCTGTTGCAGCCACGGGTGGCATTCCATCTGGTGCACGGCGGGCACGATCGAGCTGTTGTTGATCAGGCGCTCCATCTCCAATTTGTCAAAGTTGGAGACACCGATTGCTTTGGCCTTGCCGGTTTTCAGAAGCAGCTCCATGGCCTTCCATGTCTGTCCTCGAATTAGCACTGTTGATACCACATGTGATATGCAGGTACAGCATACATCGACGATGTCAATGTTGTCCATCACAGGCTTGCCGTTCTGCTTTGGGAAGAATTCCTCGCCTCGCTCCCAGGCTACTGGCCAATGCATCAGATAGAGGTCCACATAATCTGTTACAAGATCGTCCAGAGACTGCTGCAAAGCCGATTCGACATCATCCGGGTGATGCTTATTGCTCCAGAGCTTGGTGGTGATGAAGATATCCTTACGTGGGATGCCGCTTTTCTTGACGCCTTTTCCTACGGCTTTCTCTGTTTCATACCTTGTTTTTACATCAGCGCTAGGAGCTCGGCTTCTTGATTGCTGTATCTGAAGGGTAAATGTGACTTACACACGTGCAGTGTCAATGTGACGATACCCAGCTTTGATTGCCTCTGCTACAGCTTCTTCCTGCTCACCTGCATCCTGCCAGGTGCCAAATCCGATGGCAGGGATCTCTGCCCCGGTGTTCAGCTTGTACTTCGTTGTCATTTTGCGATTACGCTGACAGTCACGAATCTAATGGGTACTTTCTGCTCACAGAATCAGCGTGAATCAAGGAAGAGCCATAGGGTCATATTCATGAAGTACTTTAAACAATTATGCACGTCAAAGTGACGCAAGCAGATCTTCTATATTGTAATACGGTCGGCTTATATGACGTGAACATGAGGTCTGCGGAGATCTCAACCTTGGAAAGTCTGTTCATTGAACTAGTAGTGAAAGGTTTCAATTTAATAGGAGGTAAGTCCCTTCTTAAATTGGGCCCTTGAGTTCTACTCTCGCAGTGCATGATGGGGCTTATGTTTCTAGTTCAATGCAGCCTTCTGCTCTTATCTGCCAAGCCAAAGACTAGTGGGTATCCGCTTCTATATCACTCTACGGATGTTGCTTTGCTATGAGTGTCTATGCCAGACTAACCATTGTAGAGCTCTCTGCGCCCAGCATCTTCAAAAATGTAACCTGTGAATAACTCCAGTGGTCAGTAATTCAGACCTGTGGGAAAATTCAACAAGCCCTGTTCTGTCGTAAGAGCTATACACTAATCTCAGTGCAGATTTGTTTACAGCTCTGTGAGAGGAAATGTCGCGAACAATTTCTTCAAGACAAGCTCGGTTTAGCTGCTGACCACTGTATATTACAAGCGACTCTCTGTAGAGCTCCAGGGCTCAATTACAGACTAAATAAGCATAGCACACAACATCGGAACTTGGAAACTTGGAATGTGAGGCTCTCTTCATATTGCAGGTGCTGTTTCATTCTTTTTCCACAACTTCACAGATACAGTTCTGATGATGGAAGATGAACATCAATGTTCGGGCATATGAAGCAGAATATCGCACCTTTGATATTAGTATCTAATTTTTCTCAATATCGCCAATAAGATATGGAGCTTGAGAAAGTTATCTCGGCTCCGTTGTTTTGCCGATGTTTGATGCCAGGACAAACAGCGGCAAAGGTTTACCTCGCCCACCGTAGTCTACCGCTTTAGTTTATATAGCGAGTTCCACTTGCAGAAATTTTTCTTTCCTTTGCATTGCTTGCAACTCTTTGGATTAGAGCTATGAGCTCTCCATGCCCTTTATTTTTCTTTTCAACCTGGACTGTGTCTTGATGATGGCACACACTCCAGTTGCACCCAAAGCCTGAGGTGAATATCGGTGCTACAAAAAAAACAAATTTTAACAAATTTTAAAAGGTAAGAAAAACTTTTTTTCCCTCGCAACCCCAACCATCCCCGGGGATGATTATATTTTAGACATGCAAAGGCATTCCTCAAGCAGAAGATCCATGTTGAATCTGTCATATTTTTAAGTTTCAGCCTTGTCTGACCCAACACAACAACCTTGTTATATTTATATGCCATCTGTTGAACGAATTTTGACTAACAATCTTTCTGTCGTTCAGGTAAATCACACTTGCATCCATCACAATATTCCATTGCGGCCATTGCCTTGCATGAAGAAATCTTGAACGAACGGGCGGACATAACGTGCCCATTTTTCATACACCCTAACAAAAACGGAGCGTACAAACTCTGTGGGTGTATGCGAGATGGATCACTTGTTGAGAATTCGTCACCTGACCCATTGCCCTTGTCACAATCACTTTATGGCGCCTTGACAAGTTGAGACCTTTTCTAACAGAAGCTTTAGGTAATTCATCTCTCATCTCACTACCCTTCCTCAACATGGTCATACTTTTCATGATGAATGTGTTATTCACACTGTTTGACCTGGACTTCGGTCCGGGAATGAACATTTATACAAAAATCTGATTTAATGAGGTATGTGCATCCTGTTGACAAAGTATTCTGTTCATTACTGACTGACCTGAAGCCTGACTTAGTTGCCATGTCTTGATATCACTTTTGACTCTTGCATTTTGCTTGAATCCCATTGCTGACTCGACATACAAGTAAACAAATAGGAAACCTTATTAGGAAGCTATTTGGCTTGTTGACCGTGAGTTTACTTTACAACTCCCTCTACCTCATTGCCTGATGAACCCTTAATATTCGCTGTGTTATTTCCGAATTACCCTGTCGATACAATATTATTTCACCTTGGAGAACTGATCTTTTCCTTGATTGCCATCATTTCACTCACATTATGATTTGATCTCTTGCTAACATGCAATTTAGGAGCCAGATGTGATTTCCATAATAATTTTAATATCAATGGAGAACTTTGCATCATGCACCTATCTTCATTGTTTCAAATTCCCTAACCGTAATAAATCCGTTGTAGCCATGTAGCATCCTGTCCCCTTTTGATAAACACCTTGCTTGCAAACTCTCGCGAAATTAGTCGTAAAAGAGTCCATGTCGCTTATGCCATCCTTCCAGACTATCTTCGCCATAGAATTCGTGCACACTTTTCTTACCCTCAGGCCATCGTGCCCACGCCGGTTTCGAACCCTCCATAATGCACACCATCTCGTCTGGAACTGGCAGTTCTGTATCAATCGCTGAG
Source organism: Penicillium soppii (assembly GCF_028829465.1). Classification (NCBI taxonomy): domain Eukaryota; kingdom Fungi; phylum Ascomycota; class Eurotiomycetes; order Eurotiales; family Aspergillaceae; genus Penicillium; species Penicillium soppii. The sequence goes on from NW_026643234.1 coordinate 3,581,524, forward strand.
GCAAATGGGTGAATCAGTTCAGGCCAGTGATGATCCCAAAGCCACAGCATGGTACTGCAGTTCGAGCAAAAGTTCCGCTCGGAAGAACAAAGCTGCTCATCAGGCGTGCCGCGGTCTTTGATTGCAGAGTATTTCCTATAGTCAATGGATCAGTTCATGTTCAAGTCATATCCTCGAAACTCCTCCCGAGGTCTTTGTAATATAATAAAACCTGCGCTTGTATCCATGGGTATTTGGGTCATTTCGTACTTGATTAAATCCTTGCCCTTGGTGATATTCAGGCTGTCGGCGATGCCACCCAAGTTCACACTACCGAGATGTCCACCTACTTTACGGCAAATGCTGCAGGCACAGAGCTGGTAGGGGACTGGGGTTTGAGACTGCAGAGTAAATTCAATGGCACCGCATTGGCAGCTTCCTTCGAGTTTGCTGTGAGACTAGTAAGTACGATGCCAGATAGATGAATGCAGGCATCAAGATTGCTTACATCGGCATGGTTGATGATATCTGTAGTGAAAACCGTCAGTGATGGGGATATATCAACCGGTAATTATAGGTACTTTGTTCGAAGAATTCGAGTTGACCCGGATTCAGAGTGCAGGCTGATATATATAGTTCTGAGGTGGGGGGTGAAACACGTCAACAAACCTGACAAAACGAACAAAATTTGCAAATTCAAAACCAACAGTCGATGCACCTAATTTTGCTTAATCTTTATCCAATCCTAAACCTACATATGAAGGTCCAAGTGCTGTTCCCCTCTATCCCGAGTCTTGAAATACATCATCGATCGGATCCCGCAACTGTGATTGGCCCATTAAGTGTTTACAATGTTTGCTCTGTTTGTTTCCCGGAGTTTTGGTCTCGCTCTCGCCGACTGATGCTCACCTAACTGCGCTATTTTCTCATCTGCCCAAAGCGGATCTTATTTCAATTGATAATCCGAGCGTACAAACGCCAAGATCCGGTAGAAATGAGTTTCGGAGCCCCAGGAGGTGGTTCGGTGAACTACAAGCCATCACCGTGAGTTGGAGACCGCGTACCCTTTGTCGTTGCGCATGCAACCTATCAATCACCAATTGAGTGAGATTGGATACATGGCTTGAATGTGTTACTAACTGGATGGCTCCATGTACAGCCCTGAGCGTGGTAGCTTCCCTCTTGATCATGAAGGTGTGTTCATTTGCAGCCACTTGGCGCAGATCCAAGAAGGTTGGCAAGACAAACAGAAACAGTGGACTAAGTGCAAATTTAAATTATGCAGGGGAATGCAAGCATATAATCTCGGGATACTTGAAGTGTATCAAGCTCAACAAAGGCACAAACGATGAAGCCTGTCGGAAATTGGCCAAGGACTACCTCGCTTGCCGAATGGACAAGTAGGTTGAATCAAATATGGGGACATCAGGGCTTCCTATCACAGGAGAACCCGTCTGCGTGGCAGTGTATGACAAAATAACTTGCTGACCGAGACAACTTTGCGAATTAGGAACCTCATGGCGCCGGATAATTTCCAGAACTTAGGTCTGATATTCAAAGACGATGAAGGGAAAGACCAGACATCAGCTGCGTCAGCTGCACCAGCCGCTAATGCGAATCAAACGGGGAATAAAAGCTGATATGAAATTGCGAAACGTTGATGAGATTGTACGATATGGAAGAATGACGCTAGTCCGTGATCTACCGGTAGTGCTGGCATTATTCAAGGCGTTGTACATAAACATGTACTTGATACCTAAAACACACATGAACATAGCCTTATTCCCAGCTAAATTGAACCAGTATTCAAATTTGTACAGATGCCCCGATTGAACCGTACTCATTGGTTGTCGCCCCATGCGGGGAACCGTTTCCGCCCAGCCACACTCGATCGAACAATCTCCAACTCTTCCACGGAATACCAGGATACCCCATATGTCGTCGATTGCACGACCACCTGACCCATGTCTTGTTGCAATTATCCTGATAGTACGCTCACGCACAGGGCCACGCCTCGTCTTCCACTACCCTCCGAACCCACTCAGTGAGAGTCGCCTGAAAACCACCACCAAGGGCGGCCGTCGCGTCCGCACCCGCACCGGACAGGGCTCCAAAAACACTGATTCGAGCTCAAGTGATGATAGTGGACTGAGTTCTGACGATGATGATGAGGAGCGAGAATCCCAAAGTCAGAGTCAAAGCCAGAGTCAAAGCCAGAGCCATAGTGGAGGTGTGAGCTCCGTGCTGGCCGGTCGCCGTGCGAGCAACTTTGGCCTTGATGAACATTTATCTGTCGCTACTTCACCAGCGGCTGGCGATGTTAATCGTCCGGGATCGCTAGGTTCTGGTCGCGGCTCGTCAATGCGCAAACGCGGTGGTGCGGGTTCTGATCCCGAGGAGGATGGCACGGCCTCTGATCGCCCTGATGATGGCCCTGGAAGTTCCAGAACACCTTGGGAGTCACTTTTGGGTGTGCCTGGAAGTGTTTGGGAGAAGTTACTCAGCCCTTCTCGCTCGTGGCATAAGCGACGTTTTGAAGTCGGAATAAACGATTTGGCGCTAATTGGATGGCCGGTGTTTGTGCGCGAGGATGGTACATGGCGCAAGCAACGGCGAAAGAAAAAGAAGAAGCAGAAGCCTCGTGCTGACTGGGATGGTGGAGAGTTGGGCCACAATGAGAATGCCGAGGATAGTCTGAAGGACGAACGATTTGTTACTTCTCCTGATCTGGGTGCTAGTGTCGCTTCCATCGCGGAGTCTTTGACATCGGCAACGGATAGCAAGCGAGGATCGACCAGCGGAAGACCCGGGAAATTAGATGATACCCTTGACCCTGAAGACAAAGATCATATGACAATGTTTAATGTGGTGTTTGTTGTTGATCCACCTTTGTTGGAATACTCCATGCGCGTGAAGGACATTTATGAGAACATTATCAAGAAGTTTGCTAAAGCGCTCAAATGGGAACAAGCTCGCACTGACTATGTGTGGAGAGAATCTCAGCACATTTTGCAAGTGAGGAGGAGGGCAAGAGAGACAAAGACGTCAACTCATAACCTTTACTCGGAATTGATCTCACAATCCTCTCTGGCTCGTGCTATCTACACAGTCTACAGCAGCATATCGGCATCCAAGATTGCATCCGTCTCGCTCAGCCCCGATGTTTCTCTCTCGCTGCAGATTCCACCTCTGACCTCTACCCCGTGCCTTGCTGGTCCCATGGAGAAATCTTACCCGGGTTTATGGTTGACCACAGCGGACAGCGCAACACCAGTCGATGAACCGGGCACCGATGAAAACAACAACCCTCATCAAGTGTTGGCAAAGCACTTTGCTTTGCTGTTGTTGGACAGCGAAGCTGCCATTATCAAGGACATTGAAGCTTCCGGCGGAGCGCTTGCTCCCGCACTTGCGCACTACATTCGATGCTCCAAGCCAACCAAATCATTTGCGCAGATATCAGTGTCTTCAGGAATTCCCCTAGCGCACATACAGATGCTATCGAGTCATCTTGTGTATTGGCGTCGTGCTCGCGCCATTCCTCCCATTCACCAACGAGACACCTATATTGTTTCTCCAAATTGTGACCTGAGCAAATTGGAAGTTGCTACTATTGCCTATCAGACAGCATTCCCAACATACCCGAGTCTGCCAAAGATGTTATCCACCCTTAGTGGTACTCCACGCCCATATAGCAACTTCATCCCCAGCAAGGACCACAAGGAGATATACTTTACCATCCTGGCTTGGTTGCTGCGTGGTGGCTGGGTCACCCAACTACGCACCTTCGCTCGTATTAAGGTTTCACCTGAGATCAAAATCGCCGTGGAGACAGCCCTGAGAAAGGAAGAGGTCGACCGCTATCTGGCAAAGGGCAACCCAAGCTCCACCTCGACTGAGGGGGACACTGAATCTGATGACGAAACTAACGACGCGAACTCATCCTCGTCATCTTCCCTCGCAAGCCATGGCAGCGGAGAAGAAACACCCATGCCCGGCCGAGTTGACCCACACGCCCAACTCCGCTTCTCTCACAAGCTCCTCGACCGATCAACTGCTCTCCGGCTATCCTCTTTCATCCTCTCTCCCCATCGGGCCTCTCCACTGGAATCTCGCTGGCTCGATGAGATTGTCCGCCGATTCCCTGACAATCCCCAAATTGACCAGGGTGGGGAGCAAATCAGCCCGGATATCACGCCGAACGATATCCAAGCCCTCCGCAAGAAGTACTGGCCAGTTTTCCTCAAATACTTCAATGGCCACGATGCCCTAGAGAAAATTTCCGTGCGTGAGAATCTCAAGCGCAAGCTGGTTTGGCAGGTTCTCATGCGTTTGGGCTTGATGACTGGTCCATTAGGGTCAATTGATCTCGACGCACGCGAGCAGGTATTGGTCAGTGTGCGGCATTGGTAGATGTTGTTTGATGATATTGTGGAGTGTTGATTAAGGAGTTTTCTCTTTTTCCCTACATGGACAATGATATCCCCCTCTATGGGCGTTGAGTTTACCGTCAATTTCACACATAGTTAGATTTTATATATAGACTGACACCTAAGGCATTCAGTGGTAATACAACCGGCCACAAGTTGCCGTATTTTAATTACATACCCACTCCCATTCCGATCGTTTCCGCTTGCCCTCAGCCCTAATCTGTGCCGAAAGCACAACTTTTATTTAATGCAATGAGAAAGTGAAGATGAGGAAAATCAATACAAAATGGAGTATCTCAATAGGGTTGTTTGAGTTATTTGGAACGAGTTAGTGTGCGCTATGTATGTAGCACTTGGGTAGCCTGTTCGCGTACGAGAGAAGTATACAATATTGCTCTCTTTCGTCGCACAAGAGTCAGCATGGCAGTACTGGGTAATTTATTTTTTTGCTTTCTCACATCCTGCAGGATTAGCCTTAGTAATTTATGGTAGTAATTTACTACGTCCAAATAATACTACAGTGATGTATTATTACCTAGCCAATAGCCGGTTCGTATATCCGAGCAACGGCCGAACGGGATGAAGATTCTTCTCGCTAGTATATTTTGAAGCTTTGAATAAGGCTATGGTTGAGTGCAATTATGTACATAAAGTCGATTCAATATGTTGAGATATAAATATCATACTGATGAGACAATATTGTTTATTCTTAACGTGAGAACATGTACGATACTTGAGGAAAAATCTTGACTCTTTCACGTCAGATATTATTTCTATTGTGCGCCAATGGCCGGAGGGTCTCCGGTGGACCCCGCGATGTTCATATGTATGTATTTTATCTCATGTAAATGATATGAAGAATAGGAGTGTATGATATTGTATGCTACTGTAAAGCAGTTGGTAATTAAGATTAAAGTCTGATATAAGCGTTCGACCTGTGTAAATAGAACAAAGCTCTGGAAGGTTCAGAACAATAAAGCCATAGTGTTATCCAATTGGCTGGACATAGATATTTCAATCCTCAAGACCCTGAACTATCGCCACTTGACAGCTACTTAAATTCCCGGCTACTTGAACTAACTCGGTTAATACTTCAATATGGGAAATGTTGAGTTATTATTCATTTGACTCATAGATATGTACAAAGTACTTGGCTTTTTGGATTTGGACAGTATTAAAACCGTCGACCTCGGCAAAGCAAATGCACAATCAAAGGTGAAGATGGAGTTTTAGGCAGAGCATTCGAGGGGTTTGTAAAGAGTAAGTAGTGGTAATCCATTCTACTATGCATATGTACATATGTAGACAGTAGTCTGTACTCTGGGAAGTATGATGTATCAAAGAGTAATATGCCTCAAATTACTTCCTAATTGTACAAATCGGCCCAATGACATATGTACCTGTGAATTTACCTCAAGAGCCGAGTCAGGCAATGTAATATAGGTAACAATATAGGGATTTAAAGGACCTTGTGACCCCCCGCTTGACAATAATACCAACAGCTTACTTTGAGATCAAATAGAAGAAGAGAGAAAAGAGAAACACTACAATTTAGAATTAAAATAAATTAAGAGTAAAGAAATCCCATATACGAAATTCCACAAAAAAAAGACCCCAGTACTATAAGCAATTAATTACGTGTAAAGAAAAAACCCCGCTACCAGTTCTGCCCTGAACCAAATAATTTTTGTGTTCTTCACTTTCTTTCTCTCTCCTCTCACCCCTCCGCATCGGGCTGTTTTCCCCTTCCATTCCTCTTTCTCGGTTACCTTTTTTCTTTCGCGTCAAGTTTTTCTTAAAACCTTTCGCGGTACCTCTCCATCGTCTCAGAGAGAACCGATCCTCTATTCTACCCACGTGCGAATCGCGTCAATTCCTTTCCCAAGGGATCGACACCCAGGTCCACGCTCCTCGAATTGATCTCGGTACCTCGCATCCTTGCAGTTCCTACGGATCTACCGGTTCAGATATACCCGTGAGCGCGGTGGAATTACACGAGGGAAGAGTTCCTGTGCATCCGACTTGCACAGCGACTACGACGGTCAACTTCTCATTGGCGCACAACGTTGACAGGGCAGTGCCTTTGTAGCGTCCTCGAGAAAATTTTCCTTGCAACAACACACCTCTTTGTCTCTTGACTTGTGCGCTCGTGGGCCACGCTTGATTTTCCCTCCACATCCGAGAAATCGACATCCTCTATCTCGCATACGAAGCAACCCATCTGTTTCGATACAACTGAGAGCCTCTCTAAACGACGGAAAGCCACAGATTAGCTGGTCTCAAGAAGGTCGAATTTTCGCCTCTTGATTCCTACAGGAGACTTCTGGCCCCCATCAGGCGCAGGTTGATATCTCCAGAGCCGCCAAAGGTCGTTTGGGCATATTGACCCGAACCCACAACCAGACTCACTTTTTTTTTAACATCCGTCACGAGCAGAGCTACGATAAGCTCTCTGTTCGACATGTCTACTTTTTCGTACGCACAGGCCGCCAAGGGCACCACCGGGACACCGACCCCGTCCAAGACACCATCAGAGTCAGAGAAGATCGACACCAAAGTGGAGGAGCAGACAATCACCGAGACCACAACGGAAAGCGCACCGGCCCCAATTGAGTCCGAAGTCCCTCAAAAATCCGAGGTAGTCGCAGAGGAGAAGGACGATGACTTCACCACCGTTACCAACAAACACGCTGCTAAGTCCAAGGCTTTGAACTCCCGAACATCCAGCCCGAGCGTTCGCACTGGCTCCAAGCCGCGCAAGTCCAAGGATGATGAGTCTTCAAATACCGCGAATGGCAGTGCAGATGCCACAGAGAAGCAGGCTTCTACCGAGGGACAGACCGAGAAGGCCGAGGGCGCCGCAGAGAAGTCAAATGACAAGTCCGAGGATTCCGAGAAGAACGAACCTCCCAAGGAGCTGAAGGCCGCTCCTCTCCCTTCAGTCAACATTTGGCAACAGCGTAAGGAGGCACAGGACCTCAAGGTCAAGACTGTGCCCAAGTCCGTCCTAAACGGCAAGGCTTCTTCCACCAAAGCGGCTTCGAGCGCCGATGATACCCAGCAAGACTCCAAGGCCTCTAAGAAGAAGGGTGGCGATTCCGCATCCGAAGGCACCAAGGATCGCAAGAAGACCGAGGGTGGAAAGGGACGTGACGCCGGTAAGAAACCCCCTCGATAAATCTGGTGCTCATCCATCATTCTGGCCAAGCTCCCTTGGCTTGTACATGGATGATGGCGCAATCACATGAATTTGAATTCGAAATGCTGACATGAAGGATCAGTTCCCTCAGTAGAGGATTCCACCGCATGGCCCACCCCCCAGGTTGCTATCGGCGAAGAGAAGAAGAAGGCTCAGGAGAAGACCGACAAGAGCCCTGTCATCAGACCTCATGGCAAGGAGAAGTGGACCCCCGTCCCTTACGTTCCTACAGCCGTTTTCAACACCCCTCTCCCATCCGCCGGTGGAGGTGGTGGTGGCCGTGGAGGCAGACGGGCCACTCGTGGTGGCCGTGATAGTGGCCGCGGAGCTCACGGCAATGGAACTGCTGGTGCTGACAAGGTTGCCTCTGGTCAGGCAACTCAAAACACAAAGCAGGCATCTGGAGAGCGAGGACGCCAAGATTCTAGCACTGGACGTGCTGCTTCCCTCCCTGCTCAGTCAAGACGATCCACAAGTACGGATGCCGGCGCTGCAGCTGATGCACGCAAGACCACCCAGCCCACCGAAGGAAAGCGCGGAGTTCGCAACGGAGAAGACAATGCCCCCAGTAAGCAGGTAAACGGTGGAGAGAATGTTCCCCGTGCCCATCGTGAGGGCAAGCCCTTTGGACGAAACCAAGATGCTCGCGCAGGTGACCGCCAGAAGGGCGGAAACTTGGCCGTTGACTCCCAAGCTGCTGCCCGCTCCAACGACCGTCGTTTCGAGGCCGGATCAAAGTCTGCTGACCCTACCGGTTTCAACGATTTCGGCCGTGAGCGCGGCGAATTCCGCGCCGAGCGTGGAGGCCGTGGATCCAACCGTGGCCGTGGTGGCCCTTACTCGAACTTTGGCGGCCAGAATGCCCAATTTGGTAACCCCGCTGTGTCTAACAACTCTTTCGCCGCATCCAAGTCCTTTGGATTCAACGACCGTCAGCGTTCGCAGCAACACGCTATGCCCAATGGCTCACAACAAGGAAATCGTATGCCCCTCCGATCGCCCTCTTTGCCGAATTCCGGAAATGTTTATGGTGTTTATCCTTTCCCAGGCGACATCAACACGATGTATGGCTACCCAGCTGTCAACCCTGCTCCGATGAGCGCCATTCCCTACCAGCAGTACATGGAGCCATTCTCGCTCCTCAATATGCTCTCCATGCAACTGGAGTACTACTTCTCGGTTGATAACATGTGCAAGGACATGTTCCTCCGTAAGCAGATGGATTCCCAGGGCTTCGTTCCATTGAATGTGCTCGCCAGCTTCAAGCGCGTCAAGTCCCTCACCGAAGACTTCGAACTTCTCCGCCATGTGGCCCGCCAGCTTCGCAACGTTGAGTACCAGACCGGCGAGGACGGTGTTGACCGTCTGCGTCCCAGAGAGAAGTGGCAGCAGTGGGTTCTACCCGTGGAACAACGCGAACCTGCCGCTCAGCATGACGGAGCTGCCCCTGCTGGAAAGACCGATGAAAACATCCCAATTAACACCCACACCGAAAGCACTATCAACGGATCCGCTCCTCAGTTCGTTCCCAACGGTACTTCCGCTAGTGCCAAGACTTCCCTTTCGTCTACCGCTCCTGAGTTCATGCCTTCCTTGCCACCCACGGCAGGAAATGAAATTGCCAATGTAGGATACCCCTTGGATTTCCCTGTTTCCCCCGAAGAGTCGACCATGTCAAGCTCCCCGTCTTTGCCTTTTCCCTGGGATTATTCAATTGCTGACAAAACCTCAGCGCGCGGATTAGACTCAAAGTCCGAACCTCCTTTCCCCTCTGATTTCGATGCAACCGTGGGTCTGATGAGGTATGTATGAGGATTCGCTGCCAGTGAGGCATGGACTAACTTCAGTCAGTTCTGACGCAGAATGTTTCTCATATCAAGCGGGCGGTGCTGCTTGTCCCATGGGAACGTTTTTTGCCAAAACATATCATCAGTACAAGCCAAAAGGGAAGGGCCGTCCAATTACAGAAACGCTTAATGTTCCAAAATCTTCCGATGTGTCTCACGGTGAATTTTTCAACGGCCGAGGCCGATCGGTGGCCAGGAGAAATGGTATCGGAATCTCTCAATCTTACCAGTCCTTGTCATCGAGCTTGGCACAAAATTTCGATTCCAACTTGTACAATGACTTTAGGCGTTCAGCCCTTGATGATCTTTCTACACGACATGTTGACGACGGGTTCAACGCGCTCATTGACTTTTATCGACACACTCTGATTGACCGTGGCTCAATCCCCGATCTGGTGATCAGGGACATGGTCAAAATTTCACAGCAAGGGCCGGACTGTCACGCTATTATATCGAATATCGTCAATGATGCCCTTGCTAGTGGGGGAATGAAGGGAAAAAACGAGAAAAAAGTCAGGAAATCTTTCAATACCCAGCACGGCAAGACGCCCGAAGAAAAGTTATCATGTTGAGCCCTTTCGCATTTTTTTTTGCTTATCAGTTTGCTTTTTTGCGACACATTTCCTTCGCTGTTCGTTCATCAGTCATGACCAGCATTCTTCTCTCTGTTCAAAAGGTTTTTGCATGCATATTCGCCAACTTTTCTTTTAGAGTGCCAAATGACACTTCCATTGCAACAAAGCGGATTGACTTTTCAGTCCTCGTGAGCCTCGGAGTTCCTCATTATTTCTGCTCTATGTTTATCGCTTTTCTGTCATGGGAGGTTCTCAAAACGTTCTGGCGTCCGGTCATGTTTTCTTTTCCCTGGCAGTGTCTCTCTCTTTCGATGCCTGCCGCTACGGCGTACCGGGCCAACAAAAATTGTTTTATTTCCCTTGACATAGAGATTTGCACTTGTGTTTTATTGATCCAATTCATTCGCAACTCCTTTATTCGACCTGGATCTTAATCAGTATCAGCACAACAATGACCTGAAGACAAGCAGAGGCTCATCAACAGCCTTGTCTGAGGGTATCATTACCTGTGTGTCTTGAGTTTTTCTTTATTTTTTTATCATGCTGTCGACCGGAGTCCCAAAAATTTTAGCACATTAACATTGATTTCGTACCTCGGAGACCGACCATTCCTGTCTGCCAAAGTTATTTGCTTTGGGGACCGATCTCCTTTTTCTTTAAACAATGAAATGGCCTGGGCCATTTCAATGTCTTGTTATTTTGATTTGCTGGGCATCTTGCTTCGCAAAATATGTTTCGTGTACTTTGTTTTTTTGCATAAACCGGGCTGAGGTCTTTGTGGACTAATATGATTGATATGCATACTATGAGCCAATTGACTCTTTATGATATTCAATTTGCTCCCCAAGAGAATCTTTATTGTAGCCAAAAACCTGTAGCTGTAATAAAACCTGGAAACACTAAGTATAGATATACGTTCCATCTAGAAAGTCTGGCGATCTGTGATATCCAGGTACGCTTACCAGGCCTTTTTATTTTTTTCCGGGTCTTTTCAGCATGCTTTGGAGATTTTCTTCGAATCATCAATTTACAGCTGCCGAAAATTCTACAATACCTTCGTTATAACTTGTTTCCAGACTTTTTAGATACTATGTACCTCATTTCTATGGTGCCCTTATACAAGTCATGCGGAAGATGCCGAGATTTGACGCCTAAGGCGCCAAGACCTTGCTACCAAACGGAGGAGACATAATCAATTCCCGAACCTTACTTCAAAGAGCTCTTACCTCTTCGGCTTGGTTATCCGCCTCTTTGAATCCTATCTTCACACTGTCCCGCCAAGATGGAGGGAGTATCTCGTCAAAGTTCAAGGCTATTAAGGCCCCGTGGCCAAATTCCCCAGCGCCTTCTGCGATCGAGCACGACGCCCTTCACTCAGCTTCAACGACGGACCTTCTCAAATTCCCCCCCAACGTTCGCCCCGGATTCTGTCTTCAGCAGCTTTAAAACTGGCAGCCCATACAATGACGGCCCTACCAGCTATTTTTCAAACCGGCAGACCCTCCCCGCAAACACCGTTGTGCGATTCGTACCCCAGCAAACAGCATGGATCGTCGAGCGCATGGGAAAGTTCGACCGCATCCTTGAACCCGGTCTGGCTATCCTCGTGCCTTTCTTGGACCGCATTGCCTACGTGAGGAGCTTGAAAGAGGCCGCTATTGAGATCCCCAGCCAAAATGCCATTACAGCCGATAATGTCACTCTCGAGCTGGACGGTGTGCTATATACACGGGTTTTCGATGCGTACAAGGCAAGGTGAGTGATATTTTGACACCTTTTCGTTATCCCAGGAAGCACTTGGTCAGCTAATCTGGTCACTAACCTCTCGATTGTTAATTGCAGCTACGGAGTCGAGGACGCAGAATACGCTATTTCACAACTCGCGCAGACCACTATGCGATCAGAGATTGGCCAGCTCACTCTCGATCACGTTCTCAAGGAACGCGCTAATCTCAACACAAACATTACTAAGGCAATCAACGAGGCTGCCCAAGAATGGGGCGTTGTCTGTCTTCGTTACGAGATCAGGGACATTCACGCACCGGAGAAGGTCGTTGCTGCCATGCACCGACAAGTCACTGCTGAGCGGTCCAAGCGAGCTGAGATCCTTGAGTCCGAGGGTCAGCGTCAAAGCGCGATCAACATTGCTGAAGGTCGCAAGCAGTCTGTTATCCTTGCGTCTGAGGCGCTGCGCGCTGAGCAGATTAACCGCGCATCTGGTGAAGCCGAGGCTATTCTTCTCAAGGCCGAGGCCACTGCTCGTGGTATCGATGCCGTCTCCCGGGCTATTGAAGAGGGCGGTGAGAACGCCCACAACGCTGTTAGCCTCAGTGTCGCTGAGAAGTATGTTGCGGCTTGGTCGAACCTGGCCCGTGAGGGTACCGCGGTTGTTGTCCCTGGCAATGTCGGCGATATGGGTGGCATGATTGCCAATGCCATGGCTGTCTACGGCAAGGTTAGCGAGACGCAGGCTCGGGGATTAGCGAAGAAGGCTCTAGGTGTCGAGGGTGCGTCCCAGTCGGCTCAGACTCCGGAACAATCCGTGGACGAGAAGCTCTTTGAGCAAAAGGAGGAGCCCCATGTCGCGTCCTAGACTGGTCGAGAGATTCGATATGGCCGGCTAACACAAAGAATAAGTCGTCTACATCTCACCCAATCGAAACGAGCACGACGACCTCTCCTTGATGCGTGTTTTAAGACTCTTTGTTTCAACTTTTTTCCACTCCCATCCGGGGTCCATTTGGCGTATGGGTTTGTTATTCACCACTCTATTCTGGAAACTCCCTGGACCATGTGTCTGACCTCCGTCCTCTATTTTCCATTTCTTTATCCCCTCTCCTTGTTTTCATCTTTATTGCCTTCCATCTTTTCATTGTTTTCCAGCATTCTTCAGGAGTCTAACAAAACGCACGAGCCTCGCTATGCATGTCGCATTGAGCCTGTCGACTTGGCATCCTGTATGTGTACATAAAGGAATTATTTTTGATCAGAAAGCCCGTGAAGGAAGGGAAACACTCAATGTACAAGTATTAGTCTTCCTACTCATGGATCTGTCCCTGGCAGTATTTGTAATCCAATTATGAAATGAGACGTTGCTGATCTCATCATTACTACCACATTGCAACCTGCTCTTTATGTACCGCGTCAGGCTTACCCGGCAATTTTTCGAGAGAGTCGATTCAGTGTGCTGTGAGGTCTCAATGTGTGGATCAAAGACTCAAAAATAAAATTTTTACAAAGCAGAATAGCAAGTACATCAAAGCATTGTTTTCAACTATGGCTATAGTTACATGTTTCTTCTTTGAAGCAACAGGATCCTGGCAAACTCTCTACAAAAAGTGTACAGAGGTCCTTTTTAGTCGCCATTATCTTCTTCGTCGGGCATTCATGTTTCTCCGTTTACCAGGCCAAGTGTTGGATAACAGAAATATATAGTCTCGAGTTTCCCACCTCATCGAGTCATTCACCAGCCTCATCAACGGTTCAATACACACCTTCCATCCACATTCTCCAATCAACTGCAAACCTCTAAGCATTGTCATACGTATTGACCCTAATCTTCAACCTTTCAAGGATTCAGCCAGCCGTATATTTAACAATGTCTCAGCACACTAGCATGCATGAAAAGCGTTTCCACAACGCCTGCGAGGCCATTCAGGACGACCTTCTCGACGCAGCTCACTCTCTTCATACTCTTCAAGCCAGCTGCTCGCAGAGTGTCCAGGTCTTGGCCGCTCAAACTATCAGAGTCAGCCGTATTATGATGCTCGCTGAAAACATGGCAACAAAGAGCCCGCGTTGTCCTACTGTCCTTATGAGCCCCCGAGGCTACTTCCAGCGAGAATTCCAACAAGTTTTACGTAAGAAGATTCTGCGTATCTTGAACAAAGCAGTGATAATACTTAATACAGGAGATAAGAATGACTGCCAGGTAAGATATGCAGCTGCTAATCAAGTGGAGACTGCGCTGGAAGAGCTTGAATTTGCCCCAAATAGCCGCGAATAGATCATGTTTTCGATTTATTTCCTCAGCGCTTTTTTTTTGAACCAGTGCGTTACATGGAAGTGCATATATCTGTTGCTTGGTTTATGAATGCATCTATGTGGTTTTATATCTATACATACAGACAATGGCAGTATCAACAAATGGTCATACGTAGAAAGGACTGGCTGTTGTTTTATCGACTGAGGTGATAACATAGTGGCCTTACAGCTATAGGGCATAGGTTTGTAGACTATATTGTGTTCAGTATCTCTAAAATCAGGATACTTTGATGTCCCTATTCTGTGGAATACTGGGACTGTCCAATTGAGTAACATTTAATACATCATATGCTTATCCTTCCCTTGCTAGAGAACTGGTTAATTCCACGTGTATGTCCAACACCATCTGGACTGATCACATGCAAATGGGTGATGATTGGAATATGGAGTAGCCATACAATGTAGTTATACAACACTGGTTCAATGGGCACAAATGTTTCAACATCATCACGCCCATAAACGGCAAGAGTCAACAATGGTTTCCATTCTCCCCTCCTTCCACTGGGTATATTAAGCCCCTCCCTCCTCAAACTTCTCTTCACTTCTTATTTATTCTATCACAACCGCTTTAATAAAACATCAAAATCATTCATCATTCCTTTCGGAAAAGGATACACCGTCAAAAGTTCCGGCACCAACAGCCAGGTATGCTCTATCTCTTCCATCCATCTATGTTACCATAACGGGAAGCGCAATTACTTATCCAGTTTCGATAAACCATATCATCTCGCCAAATTTGAACTTATTCTAATCAGAACGAATCAGGGCAATCATTACTGCTCCCGTGACTACGGATCCAGTGCCTCCAACACGTAAGTCATGTCCGACGACGCGGTGCCAGGCACATACAGCAAGGGAAATAATAGATACTGATTCTCTTTTCCTAGCGATGGCTCTTACTATTATTCCAACCCCAATGGAAGCACCTATCACAAAAGTGCATCGGGAAACTCTACTTACACTCCTCCCTCCGAAGAATCGGGAAAGATATAAACTGTCGTCCTCTGACGGCAGCGCATAATCAATCTGCCTGGAGGAATTGCTATATGCAGGTATCAACTACCTAGGTAGCATCAATTCATCTGTTTAGCCCAAGCGTGATCACTAAAGCCAAAATGGGTTGTCTATGTGTAGTTTCTGCATGTTGTCACTTCGTGTTGTAGTACTTGATGAAACGAGGTTCACTAGAAAGACTTGATAGATTCGAATATAGCTTTCAGGAAATGTTATAATGGAAAATGCTCTCTTTCATGGGGTTGTCACTCTTTGCGAACTAAGAAGCACTATCTATGTATCTATCTAGAACAGAGCAACCGGCATCGATACAAAACCATGTCGCTATTAGAGATAGGTAGCATACAGACTAGCCCAAATATAGATCAACAATTGTATATACAGGAGAGTTTGGAGGTCAAGCCATAAATTTCTCATACATGGATGCCCCCCGATAGCTAGTAGATATCCCAGGGCTTGCAAGCACATTCTTTCAATCCACCTAATGTAATTTATCATATACATAAACAAACTATATTGCTATAGCAAATCGAAAAAATTTATATGGAGAGACGAAAGAAATATACAAAATATACAAAATAGAAACATTGCACGATTTCAAAGAGTGTGCTGGATCCCTAAGCTATCAACGCGAGAGCTCGGACCAAGCAAATCTGGAGATCGCGACTTTTGGATCGCGCCCTTTTTATCTTCCGAATCAACTGTTCCACTCTCATTTCTATCTCGTGAACCCGTGACCGTGCACGCTGATCGCCCTTGCCATTGCCCCTGCAATGTCCGATATAAATATCTGAAAGACCAGCTTCAAACCCGACACAAATCCGAAACGCTGCTCACCCACGCTCGCGCACCGCGCTAAGACGTGGCGCACAATTCAAACCCAACACTTGGGTTTCCAGATTTCCTAACAACTATCCGAATAGACTGCATTGCGCTGGGACTGGCGCGATGCATATAATTAAGCCGGTATGGCTCACACATGGAGGTATGGAGTTCCATCGTTGTGATTTCTGCGCTTTTCGGCATTTGGGAGGAAATCTGGAGTCTCTCGTTGGAGGGACGCTGGAAATTATCTGATGACAGGGCCTGATTTGCTAACATCCTTGCTCGAACAGGTGAACGGAAGGATTTCGAAGTTTACAGCTGCGATGTGTCGCCGGATGGGAAGCGGCTTGTGACAGCTGCGGGAGGTGAGCCTGGCCCTTCCTGCATCGGCCTGAAGGACGCCAACGCTGTCCTCTCTGAGGAATGATCGCTGATTGCTTGAATTTGACATAGATGGATACGTTCGAATCTGGTCAACAGAGGCCATCTACGGCACCGGAAACGCAGAAATGGCGGGCAAGCCAAAACAACTGGCGTCCATGAGCAACCACTCAGGCACCATTCACACCGTTCGTTTCTCGCCCAATGGGAAATACCTCGCCTCTGGCGCCGATGATAAAATTGTCTGCGTGTATACGCTTGATGCCAATCCTCCAACGCACGCAACTTTCGGTAAGCTTCGGACATAGTGGGAGTGGACATATGGATTCAGACACTGACATTTGTTGAACAACACATAGGCACGGACGAAACACCTCCCGTCGAGAACTGGCGCACGATTCGGCGATTGATCGGTCACGACAATGATGTTCAGGATCTTGGATGGTCATTCGATTCCTCAATCTTGGTCTCCGTTGGACTGGACTCCAAGGTGGTGGTCTGGTCTGGGCACTCGTTTGAAAAGTTGAAGACACTCTCGATCCATCAAAGTCACGTCAAAGGCATCACTTTCGACCCAGCAAACAAATACTTCGCAACTGCCAGCGATGACCGGACTGTCCGCATCTTCCGATTTACCTCTCCTGCCCCGAATTCTTCCGCGCACGACCAGATGAACAACTTTGTCCTCGAGCAAACCATCACGGCACCATTTGCCAACTCTCCATTGACTGCCTATTTCCGCCGTTGTTCTTGGTCGCCTGATGGAATGCATATCGCTGCTGCAAATGCCGTAAATGGTCCTGTCAGCTCCGTCGCAATCATCAATCGAGGGTCCTGGGACGGCGACATCAATTTGATCGGACACGAAGCTCCAGTCGAAGTTTGCTCGTTCTCTCCGCGGCTTTACTCAACTGAGCCTCCTAATAAAAAGCAACCTGACGGCCAGCCGGTGCCGCAAAATCACATTACTGTCATTGCCTGTGCTGGTGGAGACAAATCCCTCAGCATCTGGATCACGAGTAATGCTCGACCGATCGTGGTTGCTCAGGAGATGGCGGCCAAAGCCATTTCAGATCTGGCGTGGACCCCTGATGGAAAATGTCTCTTTGCTACCGCTCTTGATGGCACAATCGTAGCAGTCAGATTCGAGGATGGCGAGCTCGGATGGGCTACAGAGATGGAAGAGAATGAAAAGTCACTCACTAAATTCGGAACGAATCGAAAGGGTGCTGGTATCACAGAAAACATCGACAGCTTACTACTGGAAGAGAAAAGCAAGGCCGGCGAGATCAAGCACGTCGAAGGAAGAATGGGTGCTTTGATGGGTGATAGTGCCGAACCTAACACAAATGGAGACAAACCACCACAGGCCTCAAATGGGACCACACCTGCTCGTGGCTCGTCGCCGGCCCCTGAAGTCCCGAAAGCGCAGCCCAACGGAACTGCCCCAACACCTAGTGCCACAGAGGCCGAGAAGCCGGATCCTTATCAAGCCAAATTAGAGAAGCTGAAACAACGCCCGACATATACCAAAGAAGGCAAAAAGCGTATCGCTCCATTGTTGGTCTCCGGGGCTGGCGCTGGCGAGTCATCTCTTCCACAGGCCCGTCTGATGGCATCCATCAGCAATCAAGTCAAAGCCGACGCCCCAACTACCATCGTCGACTTGTCAAAACCCTTCGATGGTCTGCCTAAAGGTGGTCTGACTGCTTTACTACTTGGAAATAAGCGTAAATTGGCCCAAATTGATGGCGATGAGGACGGGAGCGTGGAGAAGCGTGTAGCACTTTCCACCCAAAACGGCGCAACTCCCATCATGGCGAATACCCCTGATGGTCTTCTACCAGCCCAAGTCCAGTCTGCGATAGCCGGTCAACAACCAACTCCGGATTTTATCCGACCTGCGGTTACCAACCCTTGCATGTCAGTTAGCCAGCTTCGTTTGGCAGTCCCCAAGATTCGCAGTCAGATTCTCCGCGCGATAGATGCGAGCGGGAAACCGACAGAACCCCCAGCTCCTGGTGCAGACCCCGGCACAACCAAGGGTCGTGTGGATGTGGTCTTCGAGGCCCGAAATCCATCACCCGCAAGCCTGACTGGTCGCGCTGTGGACCGTGAACCAGTACGCCTGACTCTCTTCCGTGGTGATCAGCCGCTATGGCAAGATTTCTTGCCACGGACTGTTCTCCTCGTGACTGGTAACCAGAGTATGTGGGCAGCTGGCTGTGAGGATGGGTCGATCTACCTGTGGACACCAGCAGGTCGTCGGCTGGTGAGCTCGCTTGTCCTTGAAGCACAGCCTGTCATCCTCGAGTGTAACGGACCGTGGATATTGTGCATCTCATCAGTGGGTATGTGCTATGTCTGGAACGTGAAGCACTTATCTTCCCCACACCCACCAGTCTCTCTCCAACCCGTCCTGGACGCTGCTATTCATACACTAGGCGCGAATCCCACCGCTGCTCCTGCAGTGACAGATGCACGCATCAACTCAGAAGGCCGAGTCGTCGTCTCCCTATCCAATGGCGAGGGTTATTCCTACTCCCCATCCATGTTCACATGGCAACGAATCACAGAAGCCTGGTGGGCAGTTGGTAGTCAATACTGGAACACGACAGATGCACCAGTTAGCAACTTGCAAGCCAAGGATGCACAACAAGACAACAAGGATGCAAAGGCAGCTGTCGCGGCTGGGATTATTCCTTGGCTGGAGCGGAACACTACCAACGAGACCCTTCTTCGCGGAAGAGCGTACTTCCTCCAGCGTCTCATCAAAGTTCTGTTGTCACGTGAAGGTTACGAGACCTTCGAATCCAGCGTCTCCATTGCACATCTCGAAAACCGTCTTGCTGCTGCTCTATCCTTGGGTGCTAAAGAAGAGTTCAGGCTGTACCTGTCCATGTACGCCAAGCGCATTGGCGCCGAAGGGCTGAAGCTGAAGGTAGAAGAGCTACTGAAGGGATTGATGGGCGGTCTTTTCGACGACGAAGATGATGCCAGTGAGGGTGTTTTGAAATTACAGGCCAATGAGCGTGAGGGCCGCAATTGGCGCGAAGGGTCTGACGATCTATGTGGCTGGCCACGGGAAACACTCTTGAAGGAAGTCATTCTGGCACTCGGTATGCTCTTTCCTTTGCTTCTTTTTTGGGTGTCAGTTACTAACTTATGTTCTTCTAGGTAAACACCGTGACCTTCAACGTGTCACAGTACCCTATGCCAAGCTTCTTGACATGGTTGACACAGCATCGGAGCATGGCGATGCCATGGACCTCTAGTAATCTTTCTCTCTTTCTTGACTTTTACTTTTTTTGTGTCTATTCTCTTTTACTGGCGTTTATAGGTTTTGGGCTCGGTGACCTTGGTTAAAAGGGTTTGCATTATTTATCTCTGCCGAGGCGGGATTGGAAATGAGAAATCTTCATTTCATGCTGTAATTGTATCATATATATCTCATTCAATTTGCTTTTATTCGCTGGACACCTCGAGAATCTCGATTAATAGCTCCATATGTAGACTGATATTCATTACGTACCCAAAAAGGAAATGACGTCGATTAGGGCTTGGACCCCACGTGAGCGGTCACTTCTCTGCAGGCAGAAAATTTACGACTTCTGGCGCGAACCTCAACAACTTTGCATTTGATTTGCACCTCACTCATTTACTCTCATTTTATCATCAATTGAACTTGCCCACGAGTGTAGTGGGCAACCCGTCATCACGTTTTCCTCGGCAATTCTCCTTCTTCGTATCGTCGATCGATCCGCAGCTGGTCCTGCATTTGGCGTGCTCCATCCCTTCCGCTTCCGCCTTCAAACATCTCCCCACCTCCCACTTCTTTCCTGTCGCTTCTACTCAAGCAAGAAGAGAAAAATCAAATAAAATGCCTCCTAAGAAGCAGCAAGTTCAAGAAAAGATTCGCCTGGGTCGTCCAGGAAACACCCTGAAGAGTGGTATCGTAAGTCAGCAAGGCCCCCACCCTTTTTTCCTCTCTTTTTTCCACACAGCACAGTCCACTTTTTAATTCCACAGAAAACTATTTAATCCCCCCTGTCCCCTTTCTGCCCCGAATTTTTTCTTCTCTCCTTCCCAACCATCCATTCTAACAATGGCTTCAGGTTGGTCTTGCCAATGTCGGCAAGTCGACACTCTTCCAGGCAATCACCAAGTCCACCCTGGGTAACCCGGGCAATTTCCCCTTTGCTACCATTAACCCCGAGGAGTCCACCGTTATCGTCCCCGATGAGCGGTACGACTGGCTCTGCCAGTACTACAAACCCAAGTCGCAGGTGCCTGCTATCTTGTCCGTGTATGATATCGCCGGTCTGATCAAGGGTGCCTCCACTGGTCTTGGTTTGGGTAACGCCTTCCTGTCCCACATCAGCGTTGTCGATGGCATTTTCCAAATGGTTCGCTGCTTCGATGATAAAGACATTACGCACGTTGAGGGTGATGTTAACCCTATTCGTGATTTGGACATCATCAGCAGCGAGCTGCGCATCAAGGATATCCAGACTGTTCAGAATTCTCTCGCTGCCCTCAAGAAGGAGACTCGCCGTGGTGGTCAGTCTCTCGAGATGAAGAAACTCAAGGAAGCGGAAGCCACCACTGAAACACTCTTGGAATGGCTGCAGGAAGGTGACGGCAAAGGCCCAAAGCCGGACGACAAAGATTACCAAGCGGATATGAACTACGGCAAAGACGTTCACACACGTGAATGGAGCCCTAAGGAGGTACGTTCTACAAATTCCCCATTTTCTCTTTATTTTCCCCACCTACTACCCACGACTCCTACTCTGATGAATAAGAGCACTGCTCGAAATTTAACCCAGCTCGTTGAGTGCCCTCATATAAATACTCACAACCGAGGGCACCTTGAGAAAAAAAGTTATAATCTGAAATTTTTGGAGTCACTTCACATGATTGCATCATCCAATTTCTTTGAGACATGTCATGCTAACCTACATGGTTATAGGTCGAGGTCATCAATCCCCTGGGTCTCCTCACTGCCAAGCCTGTTGTATACCTTGCCAACATGAGCGAGGAGGGTTACATCTTGGCGACGAAATTGGAGCAGGGCCTAATTAAACTGGAAGACTTCGACACAGATCAGAAGAAGCTGATCAAGCACGCTATCAAAGTCAAAAAGTGGATGAAAGATAATGCTCCAGACTCCGAGCTTTGCTTCCTCTCTGCCGCGTTCGAGCACCGCCTGAGTCTCATGGAGGACGATGCCGCCGCTCTTGAGGAATGCAAACGGCTGAACACTTACTCCGCTCTGCCCAAGATCATCACTACCATGCGTGCGGCTCTGGACCTGGCCAGCTTCTTCACGACTGGTGAGGACGAAGTTCGCCAGTGGACCATCCGCAAGGGCATCAAGGCGCCCGCCGCTGCCGGTGTGATCCACACTGACTTCGAGAAGACCTTTATCCAGGCTATCGCATACAACTACAGTGTTCTGCGTGAGTATGGCGATGAGGCGTCTGTCAAGGCTGCCGGTAAGATTATGACCAAGGGCAAG
Source organism: Penicillium soppii (assembly GCF_028829465.1). Lineage (NCBI taxonomy): Eukaryota > Fungi > Ascomycota > Eurotiomycetes > Eurotiales > Aspergillaceae > Penicillium > Penicillium soppii. Next base: position 3,603,339 of record NW_026643234.1, read on the forward strand.
GATTATGTAGTCAATGACGGTGACATCCTGCTCATTAAGGCCGGTGCTGCCAAGAAATAGATACATTTCAATGGCGGTCCTTTGAAAATAATATGTGTTGACGGCTTCTACAATACAAGTTTCTCTTTTGGAAACATCTGTAAATAAATTCTGGAGCAGCAATCGTGTTTGATACTGCTATGCCTTTCTTAGAAGCAGCCTGATTAGCTTTATTATTTCTGTGTTATGGTATAACCAGAAAATAGAATTCCATTTATTCGTATTCCGTATACAGTTGCTCATTCTTAATCTATAAATCACATGCAGCACATAGTTATCCAGCTTGTTGAGTTCACGTCAGGAAAAAAAATAAAGCAATATACCACTCACGTGACAGGTCCCCGCGCATCCCACTTGCGCATCAAGAGCTTCATTTCTAGTCTCAACCAACACAATGTTCAAAAAAGAGTACGTTGACCGCCCTACTTCTTCCTTCAAAATATTGTGACGGCATCTTGATTTAATTCAAGCCTCTTGTGCACTAATTTGGACCACATGGCTTCAGAGGCTTTCGGACCCAGCAAAGAGAGCAGGAGCTGCATTGTTGGAGATTGAAGCATCCAAGCTACTTTTTTTTCAAAATCAAGATGTCCAAAGTTTCCCAAGAATGACTGTTAACATTCTTGTGATCACCAGTATCCCCCCAAGCAACCGGTCAAAGGTCAAGTCCTCTGTGCAGCGCGGCTTGCGCCAGAAGCTGTTGGACACATACCCTGGTTTCGAGCCATTCATCGAAGAATTCATGCCCAAGAAGGCTTCATTGGAAGCTGTGAAATTGTACAATCCACCCCTCCATTATTATGGCCCTCATCTACTGCAACGTCATTTCCGCCTTCTCCACCAATATGCTATTGCATCAATCGAATCTGCTCTATTTCACAAAGCAAAAGCTTACAACAAACCTTTCTAGGCCCGACCGTGTTACCCTTTACACAATAGACTCCACCCCCCTTTTCTTCCAACCCATCGATGGGCCCCCAGTACCCCATCTCCGCCTCATCCACGCCTACCCCTCTGCCATCCCAACAATCCAGATTGACCGCGGCGCCATCCGCTTCGTGCTTTCCGGTGCTACACTCATGGCCCCTGGGCTGACCTCCCCAGGAGGTAGACTGCCCGATGCAGAGCATGCGATTGAGGCAGGCCAGATTGTTGGTGTTAAGGCTGAGGGCAAGGAGGAGATTTGCCTTGTTGGTATGCTGAAGGTCGGCACCGAGGAGATCAAAAGCAAAGGAAAGGGTGTTGTTATGGACGAAGGCCATTACGTGGGCGACGGATTGTGGAGAATGCACCTGGATTAAGGGTGGATTCGTTACAAAGAGGCAATGAAACCTTGGAATGATTTGGCTTCGGTGAGGGCATCAGATGTTGTCCTTGGCATATATACGATACCTTAGCACGGTTTGAATGAATTGAAATGAAATATTCTCTAGATTCGGGCTGAGAATGCGCAGTATGATCGGAGGACTTGTATATGAAGATGTCTGTTCCCCAAGGACGCTGTACTGACTATCTAGTCTAATATTCTCTGGAGTAGACGGAAATTTGGAGCTCGGTTGCAAATGTGGGCAAAACGATAATTGTTGTGTTCACTTGCAGAGTGTCAGACACCTTGACCACTCTTGGATGTGCGTGCATGTGCAAGAGATAAAGGACGTAGAAGCCTAACGCGGACGGTTCCATTTAGCCATTCAGCTTGCAATAGTTGGCTCCAGGATGAGAGGGGGGTGGGGTGTGCAGGGGATTCATAGCTTTTGCACACTATAAATGTAGAACGTTATCGCCGATTTGAATCTTTACTTTCTCTTTTTCCAGTGTTCTTCCTAAAAGTAATCATGGGACTGCGACGAGTCTCAAATCGAATCTTTCGACAATGAGGAGAAAACGACAGCAATGGGAGCAAGGCTTCCTCAACCGAGGCATGCAGCAGCGATGTCACAGACATAATGGAAACCAAACACACGGCGACTGAACCCAGATCAGAACCTTCACCAACCAATGCGTCTTCTGATCAAGCTATCTCTGGATCAAATATAGATCTATCGCGTGAGTCTCCTTCTCTCGCCCCAAGATCTATGAAAAGGAGCTGTGGGACGAGGCATACGACGTGCTCAAACAAGATGAGACTCAGATAATAGACAGGTATGAGAAGATTTTAACCCGTGAGCTTCTGGGAGATTCTGCTCCCACAAATTTAATGCCCCAGGAGAACATGACAGTGCAAGGCAACCCGAAGGAAAGGCAGATTCAGATGAACCAGATGGTGCAGCGTGGTCTACAGATTATCGACAAAGAGACGAAATTGAAAAGAAGTCGAAAAAAAGACGCGAACCCTCTCTTCTGTCGAGAACGTGATAGAGGAGGCCGTTAAGGTCTCCACGGAAGCAAGTCTCGCATGGGTAGGGGATTTCATGTGTTCTTCAGGTAACTACTAAATTTCTGCCATGAGTATCGACTTATGAGACTGATTGCTTTTTTTTCTCGTATAGATTTTTACAAATCCAATAACCGAAATTCCAATGTTCATGAACTCTATACAGCTTCGCTCTTTTCGAAGGCAATTGTACCTGCCAATATACCTATATCTTGGTATTGATTGCAAATATGAGAAGAGTGAGGTTAGGAAACTACCTAGGTACAAATGTACAAATGTATATACTAAAATGCCAAGATTGAAGCGATCTTAGGAACGCTGATTTGATACCAAAGGAATCGCAGATGTACTTCGAAGACAAATATGAGTCACCATATTGAGATATCCCTTGTATATCAACCAAAGAGCCTTGTGCCTACTTATTATGCCAGGGAATCCCAGTGCTACGGCATTACTCAGAGGCTTTTCAACTCGCAGACTAGCTTTAAAAATACCAACTTGGCACGAGTATGGTACAGTTCAATAGGATACATATGTAGAATCTATTATCTTTATCACTGTCGGAAGTGGCAGTATAGAACATAATAGAAAAAAAAAAGGTAGAAAGGGCTTGAAACTCAAGACATCCACAGCAATATGTTCAGACGAAGATGTCGTTCTGGGCACCTATTTTCGAATGTAATCAGCATTTATCGACTGGCTGGAGAAGGGTCTTGCGCAATGATAACATACCGGTTTTCCAACCCCACGCCGTGTTGTACATCGGTGTCTTTCCACTGGGCACTTCAACGTTGTTCCCGGATTTCTCTGTTGGACTCAATTAGCTATGTAACAATGAGATCAAATGTCCAGATATCATACGGTTGAATGCAATCATCTGCTTAGCACCCTTCACGCACTTGGTCGCGTCATCCTCGCAATAAACAGCGACTTGAGCAGGCGCGACCTTCTTGGTTGAGGTGGATCCAGTGACGTTGCATTTATAGCCGGCCATATACCTAATTTCCAAATGTCAGTTTAAAGCTCAGAGTCCGGCAATAGGTACTCACATGTTGGGTTGTCCGCAACCGTTGGGCACCTGCCAATTTGTTAGCTACGTTGGAGTAATGTGCTTTCTATTAATACAGGAACTTACCCAGAGCCAAGCGCATGTGCAGCCGCCTTCAGGACAGGGAGGCAGATCAGCAGGAACCTCATAAGTCGCAAGACGTTTCCATGGAGTACTGAAATTTAGTCAGTAAATCAAGTATCTTGGCGCACAGTATATTCCCAGAAGTACTCACTGTTCCAAAGTAGTGAACACCGACAGGTTATCCATGGTCACATCAGCCAGATTTGACTGGTAGCTAATGGCAAACGCTGTACCAGCAGCGGTGGTTTCGTTGTTGGTGTGCATTGCGCCGTCGTCCTGGATGCACTCAGGGGGGTTTCCAGGGCCCGCCCAGTCTTCGGGATAATCCTTTCCATCCGGCCAGACAGAAGCGTACTGTCCATCATAGGAAAGGGTCGTCTGTGCCCGGTTATGGGCGAGTTCGACAGTGAAGCTCCCACCAGCAGGAAGTTCGAGAATCTCACCGTCCGCTGGCGGTGCTGCGTCACAACCGCGCTCGTGCTGGAACCACCAGTCCTCGTGGGAGAGGTCGTAAAGGGGTCCCACTGCAGTGTTGGTGTTGAGGTTTACTGTGGAAGGATCAGGACCTCCCAAGCAATACATGCCTTTAGTCCAGGCGACTGTATGCGCCTGGGCGGCACCAATCAATGCGAAAACGGCGGTTTTGGACAGCATGGCGAGAAATAGAAAAGAGTGTAAAGGCCTAGTGTGCTGGATCTATTTGGGAGAATAGGATGAGGCTATTTATAATGAAAAATCCGAATTTTGATTATGCATGCGATGTTATGCTCGAGTATAAGTTTAGAGCTGTCTATAGAGATGACTGCACAATGCCGAGCTTTTATGGAGCTAAACGCCTTGTTAATTAATCCCTTAATTGTACGTCGTTTCAGACTCCCCAGAAACTGCGCCAAAGGAGCCGGGGTGGGTCGGACCCTGATCAATTAGATTAATTTTGGCCCGTTCATGTCGATTGCTCATCAAATTGCCCCAAAGTGGAAACTCCTGTCCTTGAGGTACTCCAAGCACGGCAACTATAATTTGAGCAATAGTGCCTGATGTTCACTTTTTTGTTGCGCCAATGTATTGTTGCCCTGTAGCTCAGAAGCATCCGGGAACTGGAAATGGTAAATTATCTAATGGGATCCTCCGGACTCGGCTTGCCGCAGCAGCATTAAATCGACACTATAACTTGTCGGTCGAACATGAGCACGAGGAGGGTTGTCACTAGGTAGGCGCCAAACAGCACATTCCGAGACTGTTGTGGTCGCAATACAACGTCGCTTTCATACACATACGATGATATACTAGGAGTAAACAACACATTATATAGGGGCCAAGTCCAATAGGAGATTTTAGGGTAGGCAAAGAGGGGAATAGAGCTCAGAGATCAGTTTCGAGAAGACGCTATGATAATACGAGAACGAGGGATTTGAAACAAGCTACACCATTTCCCATTTACGTCAACAAAACCCTGCAAGCTAGATGCTCGCTGTATGATGTTAACCCATTCTCTGAGCGAAGTAAAATAGTACCTGAAGCACTTTATCCTAACCTTTAGCCAATACGGTTCAGGGGCCATTGATTACGCGGAGAAAGTAATTTACAGCTCTTGAGAATTGTGTAGCGCAAAGCAAGGCAATAAAGCTAGACGCCAGTGATGTACTCATTATCCAGGTTGCTAATCGCCCTATTTCACAGCGACTCATATGACCACTGAAAAAGCCCTTTTCAGGAATGTCATTGTAGGTCGAATTTAAAGTAGAATACAATCTACCCTTACAATAGTTATATACCGGTCCCTACCGGCCCCTGGGAGTTGAAAAAGTTGACTAAGGGTTTAGGTTCCGGCTCTCGGAACCAACCCCCGCTGTTTCAACTCTCCCGGGAACCGCTTCAAGAATACCAAATTTGTCTACTAAGTCCACTTTAGAACATGATTGAACAAAATATATACCTAAGTACCTTCTGGATACGGGAAAAACGTGCGCTGCCTAAACACCTGCACCCTACACAATGAAGAGTGAGTCAGCCTAAATAACTTTTATGGGTACCTAGCTGCATTTGGTCTCATTTGTTGTTCGAACCATTTTACTTAATGACTTCAAAAAATAGTGACGTAAAATAGCTGGTTTAAGGACCGGATCAGACAACTCTGGCAAATATATAATCAAAAGATTGGTTCCAGGGCAATTATCCCTGCTATGAGTATTGATTGTCACACAAGTACCTAGGCAATTATATATTGATTAGCTCACTGTTTTGACCAGGGCAACTTGCACTGCAAGCATAATTACATCAACTGTGCTTCTGTGCCTGAAACATACCACTACCTTAACAAGTGAGTTCCTCCATTTCTCTGGGATTCTTCGCCGTGATTTGATCTAGAGACATACAGAAACGGTGAGTATGTATCTAATGATTCAGACAGAAGTCAGGAGAATGTTCATATGAAGCTGAGACAAGTCGATTATCTTCCACCTGGAAACATAGACGGTATCTGGTTTGATGACAGTGAAGTAGTCAATTGGGATGTTTTAGCAGATATACCAGATCGTTGCATTGCAAGAAATAAAAATTCCCCGGCATCCATTGGGGATATAATCCGAAAAGAAGAGGAAATTTATATACCTAACCGCCTACGTCTACTTGCAGGTATGTTGATGATACCTTTCTTTTCTTAAACAAAAAGGATGTCATAGCTGATGACGGGAAGTTCAAGAAGGGGAAGCAAGAGAAAAGAGGTACAAGGTAGGGGGTGACTTCCATGGAATGTGATCAGGTAAAGCTAACATTGAGCAAAACGTCTGGCCACCAAGATAGCTCACAATCACAGTCTGTAAAAGCAAGACCCGCAAACACAAGGTGAAGACTCCAAAGATATCAAAGAGGAGTTCATCACCGAGGAGTGCAAGGATGAGGTACAAACCGATGAGACTGTGGATGCAGAAAGGGAGAAGAAGCAACAGCGACGAGCCGAAGGAGAATCGAAGCGCAAGCTTAAGGAGGAAAAGAAGAAGATGGTAACATCAGCCACTTAGATAGAGTAATATTAAGCGGCTATTCAGGTAGCTTTCCCGCCAGCTATAGACCAACTAGATTGCTTCTCTATTCTAGGGTTAAATAGGAAGCAAGACATGAAAGTATTCTATTCAACATGCAGCACTTAGGCATGACCTCAAGGGCCTACTACAGCGTGGCGAATGGACAATACATATGGGTGTAAGAGGAAATTATATTTCCACGCCATCGACTGTTCATCGATAGTATTCAAGACCTCGGGATTGATAATAGCATAACCTACTGCAAGAATAGCAACTCGGAGCCTACAAAGAATTATACTAAAGTACTATGATCATATCAAAAAAGCATAACTCATGCATGCATTGCTTGACTACCTAGTTTACATCCATAGATGAAGTCTCGAGAGACCGACTAATCAGCCATACTTAAAGCCAAAACCTCATCTATCTATTACCCTTCCTCCATAAAATCAATTAGAGGTACTCAATTCTCAACCCAAATTCTCCACATCTTGTCGTGCTATGCCATTACAGCCCAGCATCTATGCTTTAAGTTGCGGCTTACAGATTGAAAGCGAGAGCACCAGCCATCATACCGGCGATAGCGATGGGCTGAGCGATGAGAGACATGGCAGCACCAGTAGAGGGGGTAGCAGAGGCGGAAGCAGTGCCGCTAGCGGTGCCGGTGGTGGAAGCGCTGGTGGTGAGACCAGTGGCGGTGCCGGTAGAGGTACCAGTGGAGGTGCCGGTGGCGGTTCCAGTAGAGGTGGTCGAGCCAGTAGCTGTGAGAGTAATAGAATGATCAGTTATGTGCTTGCCAGAGGTGCCAGTGGTAGAAGGTTCTAGTATGGGATCCAGAGGACACGCCAGGGGAAGAAGTACCGGTAGTGGAAGCCTCAGTGGTGGAGGATCCAGCAGTGGAAGAAACAGAGGAAGATCCAGTGGAGCTGGAGGCAGAAGAAGAAGAAGAAACAGTGGAAGATGTACCAGTAGAAGTGGTGGAGCTCTTGGAGGACTCGGTCACGTTGAATTGCTGAGACTGGGCGAGGATTCCGGTGTTGTGCTCGGAGGTGGACAGAAGGTTGACCTGGAAGCCGTGGCTGTGTTGTGCGTTAATTTCACGCACATGATATGGCGCAGTGTTACCGGAGTTGACCTACCCGTCGGTGACATCCTTGAGACCGGAAGCAGTGTAGCTGCCCTTGGAGGTATCGATGTCGGAGGCGATCTTCTCCTCAACAGGGGGGTAGACATTGTTGTTGACAAGGACAATGTTGACAGTAGTCTCGTCGGTGCTATTATGCAGTTAGCCTTGTAGCGCGAGAGCGCGATCATAGCTAACATACTTGACGCTGGTCCACTTGACAGTGAAAGACTTGGACACATCAACCTCGGCACCCTCAACAGGCTCGGTGACCTTGAGAGCTAGAAAAATAATTAGCTCATGTTTTCTTTGTTATAGAATTGAACAACATACCGGCGACGGAGAGAGCCAGAGGCAAGAAAGACAGAGCGAGTGACAGACGCATCTTGTAAACGAAAGTATGTAATGGATTAGAAGTAAGTAAGATGGAAGATTGAATAAACGAATGGACGTTGAAGCAAAGAGAGATGCGAAGAGAAGATGTAGATGGAAGTTTTAGCAAATGTTTAAATTCAAGAGAACTATGGCATTATAAGTAATGTCCAGTCTGATATCGTCCAAACTCTGGCAGTCTTGCACTACAACAAATGTCTCTGACACCCACAAAAAACCGCGGCAAAATTACAGCAAACACTGAAAATAGAACAACACAAAAAATCCCAGTTTTAGAGGCTCTAATAATATCTAAATCATTTTTTTGTTTGGCCACCAGATGTGGGATTCAGGGTCTCTACATTGGGGTACCATACTGAAGAGATGATCATCGTGGTTCGACATGGAGCTAGTCTCAGGGCTCGAGTCCCGCTTTATAAAAGACATTTTTTCTATTACAAGACTACTCCGTATAATTAGCAAATACAGAAAATAGAAGAGCGCATTAACCGGGATTATATGGATATTATCCTGATATTACCTTGATTTTACTAGATGTGGTGCTATAGGGCCGATAAAGAAAACACTAGAATACTTAGTCAAGCCACTAGTGTCTTGGCACGGAAGTTTGCGCCACGTTTTATTTCTTTTTTGGGTTTGATGTTGGTAAAATTTGAAAGCTTTTATCGATGGGCTTGGTATTTTTGGTTTGCAAATTCTGCTGTAATTTACCTTTTACCCGAAGCTGTAATGGACCCTGATCTACTTGTATTTTTAATTTGTGACACTTGGCCATAAGATAAGGCCAGTGTAACGTAACAATCTGCACGCATTTACTTAGATGTACATACATGTACCTAGGACTATTGACTATGTGCATCGGGATGCACATTCATGTGGTTTGCAAAATTTCCCTTAATTGCGACAGGTATGAAATTAAATAAAAAACTCGTGTCTCAAAATTGACCCCGAAAATGGGTTTGTGCGAGAAATTCGGTGTTTCAATGACCCACTCATGTACAGGTCAATTTCTGATTGAGACATCTCGCAACAGGGTACCTTGACGCTAATAGCAAGAATAAAATTAGTGTCTCACCGAAAATCTGCCGGCACATTTTAGCTGAATGATGCCTTTTGCCTTCATTATACGCCAGAGCCTTTGATTAGGCAGAGAACTCTGATTATTTCAAGGTTATGAGGTGTCCTCCATACATGTATTGAATACGAGATTGAACTATGCAAGTCCAAGAGTTATGTTATCCTGATTGGTATCCCTTACGGTGTAGGAATATGCTTTCCACCTAATTTCCATGTGTATCTGCGCCCCAAAAATCTCAGCAATTAATTATTGTAAATATTAACGTTGCTGACACAAGTGTTAGCAATTGAATCGTGACAAGTGTAGCAAAATGGAATATACTTACAAATCCCTTTTAATATTGTCGCGGCTGACAGTAGCCGACTCAACCCAGACGCTAGCACTCATCGCTTTGACAGCGAACACCCCATACCCCTTTTTATCGATAATGACAGGCTTCATCTCAGAATGCAGCAGATCGACCCACTCCTCGTATGCGTGGCGCTGGCCAACATACATCTTTTGCACAGCCGAACCGGCATTACTGATAACACACGCCAGACCAGAGAGGTGACGGGCGTTTCCGTAACGGACGAATCCTGTATGGGCTGTCAGCTCTGCCAAGACCAGGTGTTCCCCATAATGGAGTTCAATGTCGAGTGGAGATAGTATCCGTTGGAGGAAGGGTCATGCGAACCTATGCAGTTTGGTTGGTCGAAGTAATCTTGCTGTTCGCCGTTGGCGTACAATTTACGTGCTTGCATGAGAATGGGCAGGAGGCCGTTGCAACTCGGTGTCATTGGGTTCTCCACATTGGCTCGTATTCCATACAAGTCCCCGTAGAAGACGCAAGGGTGCCCCCCTTTGCGGAGGAGGATCAGGGCGTATGCGAGCAGTTTGAAAGATGGGGCGACCGGGGTCTGTGGTCATTATTAGTCTCAGCTATTGCGCTTGTGGATTTGGTCGACTTACTTCGAGCATTTGTCCTGGTTGCTATACTTTGTTAGATTATTGTCCAGGTCGTTCTTTGATTGTACTAGCTTACCGTATCGTGGTTCGTGACGATCGTCTTTAACAGTCAGCATTGATATCACTAGCTGAGTAGTCTTGGAGGGCAACTTACCACGGCGTGGTCTGGCCGGCACTCTACCAATGTATCTTTCAGAATGTGACGCATGTCGGATCCCTTTGCATGCGATATCTTGGAGAACTTCTCCACTAAAGGGACATCGTAAGCAGTGAGAGTATATTCCACCTTCTCGAGATAATCAAGCAGAGACGGTAAATGTCCTGTCCAATACTCTCCTATCGCAAAAAAGTCCGGATTGGCGGTTTTCTTGACATGTTGCACGAAATCCTTTTGGAATCCAGTAGAGAAGTGTTTGGCAGCATCGAGCCGCATTCCATTGAGGCTCAATGTATTCGTGATCCAAGTTCCCCATTGCAGGAGGTCAGCGCGAACTTCTGGATGTGTCAGGTCCAGATCGGCAAACATAAGATAATCGTAGTTCCCGTTCTCTGTGGAGACATCCTTCGCCCAGTCTTTGTTGGGGGCGACGATCTTGTAGATTGCGTTTTCCTTGCTCTTATCATCCCAGTCGATCCCGCTGAAATGTTGCCAGTGATACTTCATCGAGCTATACATATCACCGCGACCGGAGAATTCAAAGCCTGTCCAGCCATTGACCTCAACTGGCTTGGAAATTTCCAAATCTCTTCCTGTGGATGATATATTTAGTATTTGCAAATCTCAAAAAAATCAAGAAAATATCTGCGTTCAAGTAAAAAGACTCACTTTTAGGATCAACTTTAACAGCCTTGAAGGGCTCTGGATAATCCGCACCAGCCTTATGATTAAGCACTGCATCCCAAATCACACGAATTTCCAAGATTTCCGCTTGAAGCATCAAATCCTCGAGTTCTTGCCTCGTGCCCCATTTCGTGGGAACCGCGCCCTTTTGATCAAACTCTCCCAAATCATACATGTCATAGATGTCATAGCCATTGCCATGCGCATCCATGCCCTTGCATCCGGGCGGAACCCAGATCTGATCAACACCGATGGCTTTGTAGGCAGGTAACAAATCCCGCAGACGGCGCCAATGCGACCGGTCAGCTGGAACATGCCATTCAAAGGCTTGAAAGATGAGTGAATTATCTGGAGCATTCCATGATGGCTGTTGCTCTAAATTCGCTGCCTTTTCTGCATGTACGATTGTCGTTAAAATCTGTATCACCTATTGCTCAAGGGGGAACCAACCTTCAATTTGTCTCCATTTCTGGGCTTTCTGTCGTGATCCACACCAGAAAAAGGATAGCATTGTTGAGACTGTGCAACTATTGCAAAAGCTCTAACTACATGAAAGGATATGCACATCCTCTTCGGATAAAGGAATTCGGAGTCTCACATGTGGGGCCCGACTATTTTTACAACGGTAAGCTACAAAAAGGTACCCGTGGACTACTGTTTGTTCGGCCCAATAATAAATGTTATTTATTGCTTAATTATGGAGAGAGAATTTTTTTCAATTGCCTGTTGATTCTTTCGAAATTTCCCGGAAACTCCACTCAAATCCCAATATCTGAGATGTTCAAAAAAAAAGAGACGATAAAAATTAGAAAATAGGGGGCAAATTCCCATGTGGTCCAATCAAATGTCGATCATTTGAAGATGCATATGTATGTATGTATGCAATGAAAAGAGATCGCAGCCATATCACCAAAGTAAAATGAAGAAAAATGTACATGAAGGGATATCTGTGCAAACTAAGCCGAGTCGTCAACACGCCTCATGCAAAGCGGAAAAAAAAGAATGGTGCGGGTAAACAAAAAGATAAATAAGAGAATGACTAGAAACATAAAAAGAAGGGAAAATGCTTGCGGCTAGGCACATCATAGGATCATCACATAGCTCATCACTGCAGTCAACAGACACACCAAAGCAGTATTTCCAATGGTCTTGACACCGGCGGAATAGGAAGTAATGTCTTTGCCAGTCTTGATGGAGGCCAAAGAAGCATTCGAGGCAGCATAGCCACAAAGACCACTGCCATCCATGTATTCTGAAGGGAAGAATACACGTGGCTCACCCTTGTTCATATCGACCGCCAGCGTGCCTGCATTATCAACCGTGTAGTTCTTACAGTTGAGTACATCCACCAGATCTATGCCAGCGTTGTAGCTGTTAAACAGGTTGATAGTATAGTATGTGCTGGTTGAGGGCTGAGTGGACAAAAGCATCACCACTTGGCGGCCCTCGACACCTTTTGTGAAGGCGAGCGCACTGCTGTCTTGGTAGATTGTGTGTGTCGGTAGGTTAAGGTAATCGCTGCTCAGAGTGTAGGCGTGTTTCCGGATGGCGTTGAGCTTGGCGATCAGTTTGTAAAGCACCGCATCGGTGTCATATTTGGTCAGCCAGATGGCTTCTCGATTATCGGGCGTGCCACTGCCGGCAAGGTGTTGCTCCTGGCCTTGATAAATCATCGGAATGCCATCAAAGAGCATGGTGAAGACCAGAACATTCTTGGCGATCTGTACGTAAGTCGTGTTAGCAACCGCTGGACCCCGGGAGACCAAAATACACATACCGACATGTCCTTCGAATAGCTAGCAATTCGAGGCTTGTCGTGGTTTTCGGAGAAAGAAGTAAGGGCGTTGACATCAGGGCAGGAGACCCTCATGTTTTCAACTTCAAGGGCTAATTGGCTCGTGTTTCCCAGAGTGAAAGCACTCAGAATTTCAAAGTAGACCGGATAATTCGGGACACTGGCGATATAATTACGCTGGTAGTCGGAAATAATGTCGATGCCACCTTCAAGGACCTCACCAGTCATGAACGTATTGTCAATGCCCTTGGCAAAATTCGGGAGAAAGCTTGGAGTGACGTGCTTGGCTGCATCGATGCGCAGGCCGTCGATGGAATATGTCTTGATCGCGTTCTTGGCCCACTTAATTAGAAGATTTTGAACCTCTTCATGCTCCGTATAAAGATCGGGCAGTGCCACGACATTATCACCCGTTTGACAGAGCTGTGCATTGGTCATGTTTTCCCATTCCGTGATCTTACAGTAGGGATGGAAGTAGTCGGCGTTGTCGAAAGGAGTGAGAACGGAATAGTCGATATGAGTGGCAGGGTTACTGCCATTCGTGATATAGGCCATGTTGTTGATGACGGTATCCATCATGAAGTACATTCCTCGGGCATGAAGGGCGGCACCGAGGTCGAGCAGATCCTGATGCGTACCGAACTTGGAGTTAAGATTGTTTAAATTCAATGGCCAGTACCCATGGTAGGCTTCGCCATATTCAACGCGTCCGTCGATGTTTTCGATGATTGGAGAGATCATAACAGCATCGAAACCCATGCCTTGAATGTAGTCGAGCTTGTCGATGGTACCTCGCCATGTACCTCCACAGTAGAGACCTGCCGTTGTGTTGCATGGTGCTGTGGTCGATCCGTCTGTGCGGGCGAAGCGATCAGTCATGGTTTGATAGATCGACCTGGGTTTCCAGTCAGCCGTCCCTGCGGCTGACGTGGATACGATCAGCCCCGTAAGAGTGAAAAGCCCTGCCAAACGGCGAAGAAACCATGATGACATCATGGCTGTTATTTGTGCGACAGATCCGAGAAGAAGTGAGAGTGGTTATGGGGGGAAACGAGTGAATATGGCTCTCAAATTAGAGCGGTTGAAAGGACAAGGATGGCCAGGGACGATGAAATGAGTGACATGTGGACTTTAGCCGCGGAAGATGAAAATGAGGGGAGGCAAAAGAGAACGAAAACAAGAAGAGTCGATGGAAGCAAATTCGGGGAAACTACTAGTTCGGCAGGGGGGAAATGGCCCTAAGTCAAGTGGCACGCGCAACTGTGCTTTACAACTTCCATTGTCGCTCCATAAGTCATTACTTACTGGCTATTACTCGCCGAGAATTTACAATGGATACTACCTTATTTTGAGGACTATAACTTTTCTGTACACTCTATTTGCTTTGCGGTATGCATCAACGGCAGAGGCAGGAACTCCCATGCGCGACAAGCCACTTGGCACAGTGCCCCCGGGATTTCAAGGCGAAGAAAAAAAAAAGGAAGGATTTTAGTGGATTCCCGAAAGTTTACCCCGGTGGATTCACAAAGCTAGGCATAGAGCGGAGACTGAAGAAATCAAGTTTATTCTTATTCATGACCCATCCTCGAAACTAATCGGCCAAATACACCTAGCCACCTAAGGTGTGGAAGAAGATGAATAACTAATCCAGGAACCAGCTTAGCTGCAGGTACACTTGAAGTCTTGATTTAACATGAGCTGGCAAAGAATCATGTGGCTGAGACAAATGCTGCCCTAATTTCCAGAGACAGCAGTAGTCACATCCCCATCACTGAGCTAGAGGCGACAAAGTTCGGATGGGCCAATGATTCGAGACAACGTTCCATACACTAAGACTAGTCTTTGACTGTTAATCTCCACACTTCAAAATTCTATAGATAGTACTTTTGTCCTAACATAATTAATACCTACTGTGATTGGGTTTGGAGGGAGAGCCGGCATAGATAGGCTGGCTGTATTGAGTATCATAGCACAGGTCAACGGGTTTTGCGGATAATAATGGCCCGCGGGATGGTACCAGTCTGATCTGGCCAGTCAAAGTTATTGTATTCACAGAGTCGCGTGCATTTTAATTATTGGACATGGAGTCAAAAATCAATTCGAACTCCAAGAAATGGTTGGTAAAGGCGCTAGATAAGTAGATCCCATTTCGCACTGCAGCATGGAACAACCAACAACCTAATACGGAGTAAATAAGTGAATGCTAATGCCGGGTGGCGGCATCAGTGGCTTCATATGTATACAAGTCTAGATAATGCAATGTGAATGTAGTGATACCCCTTGATTCGCATAAATCGGAAAGGTACTGTGCTTTGTGTAGCCGAGCCTATAGTTGTGGGGGCCGAGGCAGAGATTTTCCTGTGCATTGTCCTTGGCTTAGTTTAAATTTTCTTATCCGATAGATGTGTCTGGGCATCAAGGAAATGCAAACATAATACTAGTGCAGGGGGAATGTGTCTCTGTGTAAATTTCTGATTGGAAGATGCAATTGACCCAAATATCTATACAGAATCTTGGAGTCCTGCGTACGCTGTATGCATTATTTCTCACTCCTTCGATACTATTTGGTTAGGTAATGAAGCAAGAACCCCAAGAAACTTGAGAAGAAGATTGCCTAGGTGAGAGAAAGAAGGTGTCCGATGCTCTTGGCATTTTTGGATTCGAGATTGATTGGTTGGGGTCAGCCCGAGATATCCGAACGATAATATTTATTAGGTACTCCGTACGGAATATTATGTTAATATTCCGGAGTCGATAGAAAGTATTAATAAACAAAAGTCCACTACGCCAAGCTTATATGAAAGCCAAAACGAAAAAGACAAGCTCCGTATTGTAACAAACTCGATTGTGAAATACGAGCTAAGTGGATTAGGGTTTCAGTTGATAAACCAATCGGTGTAGTCGGTAGCTATCAGGCACTCACCGGCCGTAACCGGCTACATTATGGTCCGTGGCCGACTACAATGTTATACATCTCTCGGCATCGCCATAGGTTGATATTTACGGGTCTGTAACAAAGTAAAACACGAGTTTACAGTGTGATTAATGTCTCACGTAGTGTTGCTTACATTCTAATTCATGATCAGACATGTAAGCTGTTTATCACGTACTCCGCAAGATGAGACCAATATATATAGACCTGGCTTCCACAGGCAAATAGGCCAAAACAAAAACTGTTATAGTATTGTTCATGCTATATTATTAGCGATGATAGGATCTCAGGGTCCAAAAAGTGGCCCTATGGGTCTGAGTCCAATAGCGTATCAGAAATTTCCCATCGGGTAGACCCGTTTTGGCCCAGTGGAGGCTCCGTTTTTCTTTTAATTTTCCAGAACACGATGAGAGCCCGAAGGTTTTTTTTCCATATCGAGACAATGCCGAGCTTTACGAGTTATTTTGGTATTGGTCGAACCAAAGGTCGGTTGTGATGTCTATGCAAAGCCCCCCTGATGCCTTGATGTAGGCAGCATAAAAGCAGTAAAATTCAACATGCAATGCAAAAAGGCAATTAAAAGAAGAAAAAAAAAAAATCAAACAAAAAGAAATCCAATATACAGGTACATATTAAAAAAAAACAGAAGAAAAATTACCAAGACGTTGGAAGAATCTCCAGGCTGATAACTCACTCTATTGCCAAGGCCCCGTTTCTATAATCAGCACGAGCCTCAGTCTTGTCTCATTTACTTTTTTTTATTTTTATCTTGAGCTTCAATGCAAGCCACTAGCTTATTAGCTCTTTCGTTTATGTGATCCCTTTTCAGCCCTTCTACAATCTTTCCTCTCTTCATCTCTCGTTGCTCACTCGTTTTTATCACTCGTTATCGCTATCTTTCGCTCTGATATTTCTTTTTTGACAATCGTTCTTCCCCACATTCTGAACATCCTCCAAATACCCCATGGCAAGTGAGAACTACACATCTTCATTTTGCTTGTAGGGTCTTCCACTCTTACCGGGGATATCTGGAGGTGCGCATTTTCATACACGGGTTTCGCATTCACCCTCAACGATGAAGTGGTTGCTCGCCAGCGGGTTGATCTCGCTTTTTGCGACAACTGCGACAAGTTGGCCGTACGACGAGGCCTTTCTCGATTACAATCTTAATCAAAACAAAACAGCTACTAATCCAGCTGAGTACTGGGGAGAATGGCCCGATCATGCTGGCAAATACCATCCCTCCCCGAAGAACTGGCGTTTCCCGTTCTACACTCTTTTCATGGATCGCTTTGTCAACGGTGACCCAACCAACGACAATATCAACGGTACACAATTCGAGCATGATCTTGACTCGACTCAAATGCGCCATGGTGGCGATGTGGCTGGCCTCGTCGATACTCTGGATTACCTTCAAGGAATGGGCATTAAGGTTGGTCTTACCGGTGAACTTGGACGTCAGAGAATATATGCTGATGATCTTTAGGGTCTCTATCTTGCCGGAACCTCTTTACTCAACCAACCGTGGGGTGCCGACGGTTATTCGGTGATGGACACAACTTTGCTCGATATGCACTATGGTACACTCCAGGTTTGGCGAGATGCGATCACCGAGATCCACAGGCGCGGAATGTACGTGTTGTTTGACAACACTATTGCTACGTAAGTCTTTTTGCCCCCGGTTATCGCAGACAAGATAAGCTCTAACCCGAATTTAGAATGGGTGATTTGATCGGATTCGAAGGGCATCTCAACTCTTCCACTCCCTTTTCAGAGAAGGAGTGGGGAACACAATGGAAAACCGATCGTCGCTACGTTGATTTCGATATCGGCAAAGGTGATTACAACGCTACTTGTGACTACCCTCGTTTCTGGTTCGAAGACGGCAACCCCGTCAATCAATCTCAACTTTCGGAGCTCGTTGGTTGTTATAACAGCGACTTTGACCAATATGGTGATATTGAAGCTTTCGGTGTGTGGCCTGATTGGAAGCGTCAGCTGGCCAAGTTTGCCTCCGTCCAAGATCGTCTCCGAGAATGGGTCCCATCTGTTCGCGAGAGATTGATCAGACACTCCTGTATGATTATCGCATCACTGGATATTGATGGTTTCCGTTACGATAAGGCCACTCAAGCCACTGTTGAGGCCCTCGGTGAGATGTCCGCTGCCTATCGCCAATGTGCCCGAGACGTTGGTAAAGATAATTTCTTTATTGCCGGCGAAATCACTGGAGGAAACGACTTCGGTACTGTTTACCTCGGACGAGGCAGACAGCCCAGCCAGTGGCAGACCTCGACCCCCCTCCAAACGATGTTGTTGACCAACGAATCTGCCGCGCAAAACTTCTTGCGCGAAGCTGGCAACGAAGCAATCGATGGCGCGGCATTCCATTACACGACATACCGTGCTCTGACTAGATTCCTTGGTATGGATGGACAGCTTTCGGCTGGATATGATGCCCCCGATGACTGGGTCCAGGGGTGGAACTATATGGTGCAATCGAACGACTTAATCAATGCCAACACTGGAGTATTCGACCCCCGACACATGTATGGTGCTACGAACCAGGATGTGTTCCGCTGGCCAGCTATTAGCAATGGTACTCACAGACAGCTGCTCGGTTCTTTCGTGACGACACTTATGCTCCCCGGAATCCCTCTTCTTCTTTGGGGAGAAGAGCAGAACTTTTATGTGCTAGATGGTACCGCGTCGAACTACATTTATGGGCGACAGGCAATGTCCCCCGCAACGGCTTGGAGAACCCATGGCTGCTTCCACTTGGACTCATCCCAGTACTATAATTGGCCTGTTAACGCCGCTAGAACCGGCTGCACGGACAGAACAGTGGCCTACGATCACCGCGATCCTTCCCATCCTTTGCGTAACATCATGAAGCATATGTACCAAATGCGTGAGGACTTCCCAGTCCTCAACGACGGCTATGCTCTCAACAACCTGTCAAAGAGTACCATCAACGTGCTGTACCCTGGTTCCAACACCACAGTCACAGAGACCGGAATGTGGTCTGTCTCTAGAGATGTCAACGCTGCGGTGCCTAATCAAAAGTTGGGCTCTGGGAATGATACTACCCAGCCGGTATGGTTTGTCTACTCGAATCTCAACGACACAAACACCTACAAATTTGATTGCAACAGCGAAAATGATACAAAAACCTTGACCGCGCCATTTGACTCCGGAACAACAGTCAAGAACCTTTTCTACCCGTATGACGAGCTCACCCTGGAGACAGGTGTGCGGAAACTCGGTTTCCTTGGATCGAAAAAGTTCAACGGCTGTCTTCCTTCCCTGAAGTTGAAGGCGTATGAGTTCCGCGCATATGTTCCCATAGACATTCACAAGAAGGCTCGGCCTATGATCACCCAGTTTTCCCCCGGCCATGATCACCCGCAGTTATCGACCGTGGGGGCCAATTCTTCCGAGAGTGTGAGGGTTGAGTTCTACTTCTCCGAAGCAATGAATTGTGACTCGGTCAAGAAATCGCTATCATTCACTTCATCCACAGAGTTCAATTCGCTACCAAAACTCAACGAAAAAACCATCAACTGCACGTCTGTTGATATGCCACTCCGAACGAACTGGACAAGTGAAATTCGAAGTACCTTCATGTGGGCAGCAAATCTGACTGGAGTTTACAACGGAATCCATCGATTGACGCTCAACAATGTTACCAACGCTGCCGGCAATGCTTCCACAAACGCCGTCGATCACTTCCTCTTGCGTATCGGCCAATTCGATAACCCCATGATCCACCAGGATACTGGAGCAAACTACTCGAGCAGTTTGCTCCACAAGAGAACCAATGGCGATCTTTTCATTCAGCACCACGCTGCCGGTGCCGACAAATACCGTTACTCCACTAATTGGGGAACTACATTCTCCAACTGGATCACATACAAGGGTGGTAACGACACTATTGAAAAGCTCGCTTGGTCAGGAACCAAGAAGCAAGAATGGTCTGGTGACCACGTGCGTGTTGAGTACTGGAGCCGTTTGACCGGTAGCAGTGATTACGTGCAGGAAGGTGACATGAACGATGACGAAAATTGGAAGGGCAAACCACCGCGTCGTTTCCCGCACGCATTCTTCAACGGACCTTATAACCAGTATGGTTACGATGGCGGCCTCGACAACGCTATCAAGTTTGATGAAAACACAGGAATTTGGTCTTATCATTTCACTTCCGAGTGGCCTGCCGTTGGACAGCTCAATATCTGGGGCATAAACCCAGATGGAGAGCCTGATCAAACCTGGGTGCTAGGTGATGCTGACAATGATACCATCCTGGACCGCATGCCGCCGTCTTCTCTCTCAGCAACTCTGATCAACATCACTCATGCTCCTGCTAAGGGATACCTCTCACACAAAATTTATATCAACGACGCGACTCTCAAATTCTGGCTCGATCCCGTTGGACCCCAGTCAACCCAGATTGCCATGTTCGTGCTCTTCTGGATTATCCCCTTCCTCACCGCCGTGGGTACCGTCTACATCTTCATGAAGTCGTTCTACAAGGTCAAGTTCAACCAGGTTGGTGTCAGCGAGAAGCACTCAATGATACCCCTTGCCTTCTGGAAGAAGCTCAAGCCCTCCCGCACCGGAAAAGATCAGTCTTCAAACCCACTAATGCGTCTGGCCAATAAGTCTGGCTTCATGCAGAGCACTACGGCTCTAGGCGGTGCTCTCGCTTCCGGCAAGCGCCGCATGGTCCTCATCGCTACTATGGAGTATGATATTGAGGATTGGGCTATCAAGATTAAGATCGGTGGTCTTGGTGTCATGGCTCAACTCATGGGCAAGACCCTTGGCCACCAAGATCTGATCTGGGTTGTCCCTTGTGTTGGAGGTGTCGACTACCCGGTTGACCAGGCCGCTGAGCCTATGACAGTTACCATCCTCGGCAGTTCCTACCAGGTCCAAGTCCAGTACCACGTTTTGAAGAACATCACCTATGTCTTGCTCGATGCTCCTGTGTTCCGCCAACAGTCGAAGACTGAGCCCTATCCAGCTCGCATGGATGACTTGGACTCTGCTGTCTACTACTCAGCTTGGAACCAATGTATTGCGGAAGCTATCAAACGATTCCCTATTGACGCCTATCACATCAACGATTACCACGGTTCTCTCGCCCCGCTTTACCTCTTGCCAAACACTATCCCGGCTTGTCTCTCTCTTCACAATGCTGAGTTCCAGGGTCTGTGGCCTATGCGAACCCTCAAGGAAAAGCAGGAGGTCTGCTCCGTCTTTAACCTTGATGAAGAGGTCGCTCGGCGTTACGTCCAATTCGGTGAAGTATTTAACTTGCTGCACGCCGGAGCTAGTTATCTCCGTGTTCACCAACAGGGCTTCGGTGCCGTTGGTGTCTCCAAGAAGTACGGCAAACGTTCATACGCTCGGTACCCCATTTTCTGGGGTCTGCGCAAGGTCGGCAACCTGCCCAACCCCGATCCATCTGATGTTGGTGAGTGGACTAGGGAACCTACCAAGGAAGAGGACATTACCGTCGATGCCACCTACGAGGCTGGCCGTGGCGAGCTTAAGAGACAGGCCCAGGAGTGGGCCGGACTCGACCAGAACCCCGATGCCGATCTTCTTGTGTTCGTCGGTCGCTGGTCTATGCAAAAGGGTGTTGATCTGATTGCGGACGCCATGCCTGCGGTTATTGAGGCGCGCCCCAACGTGCAGCTGATCTGTATCGGACCCGTCATTGATCTTTACGGTAAATTCGCGGCCCTGAAGCTCGACCACATGATGAAGGTCTATCCCGGACGTGTCTTTTCGAAGCCTGAATTCACTGCACTCCCGCCTTTCATTTTCTCCGGTGCTGAATTCGCCCTGATTCCCTCTCGCGATGAGCCCTTCGGCCTTGTCGCCGTCGAGTTTGGTCGCAAGGGTGCTCTGGGTATCGGTGCTCGTGTTGGTGGTCTTGGTCAAATGCCAGGCTGGTGGTACAACGTGGAATCTACCTCAACTTCGCATCTGCTCATCCAATTCAAGCTTGCTATTGAGGCTGCGCTGAACTCCAAGACTGCCACTCGTGCAATGATGCGTGCTCGGTCTGCTAAGCAGCGTTTCCCTGTTGCCCAATGGGTTGAAGATCTCGAGATCTTGCAATCCACTGCCATCACTATCCACAACAAAGAAGCGACGAAGACTCACACTGGCCAGACTCGCCCTGGCACTTCGTCTGGAGGCAGCACTTACAGTGGTGTCATGGGCGGTTTGCCTTCGCCTGGAATGAACTCCCCCTTCGCCCATTCCCGGGAGAGCAGCTACTCCTTCAACCAGATGAACGATGCTTCCGCGCCAAAGAAGATCAGCTACAGCATAGATCCCAGCCAGGACGATACAGAGAAGCCAAAGTCAGGACTGAGCCGGTCTCTCTCCCTGGGTGTCCGCTCCGGTCCTGGTCACGCTGGACGTCGCAGGCAGGCACCAGCCACAGCAGGTATCCCAGAAACCGATACAGATGCCGACGTCGAGGATAGCAGTGACGAGGATCCTTCCAACGATCTGTTCGAAGATGACGAGTACACTCTCACCCCAGCCCAGGTTGAGGAGGGACGACGTGCCCAGGCCGCCCAAAAGGCGCGTGCCCAAGGCATTGCTTCTCCCACTAGACGCCTCAGCCAAGAATCCCTGCACCCCAGATTCATGATCCCTCCTCAGAGTCCTGGAATTCCTAGCAGTCCCGGAAGCCCCGGAACACCCCCAACCGCTGATAACCTCCTTCTCCCTCCTCGCCCTCTTGGTGAATCCCACCGCTACAGCAGCGCGTCCGTTCTCTCTCTCGACTCCGTCGTCGGTAAGAAGACAGATTTCAAGCTGCAGAAGGTCGATCCATTCTTCACTGATAGCACCGGAGAGTACTATAAGACCTTCGACAAGAAACTGGATGCACTGAACGGCACCAACTCCGAATCACAACTGTGTATCGAGGAGTTCCTGATCAAGAGTGAGCAGCAGTGGTTCAACAAGTTCCGCAATGCCAGACTGGGTCGCACCAAATCTCCCACGCCATCAATCCGCCTTTCAAGAAACAACGACTCGCCTCCTAACTCCTTCTATCACGATGATGGTGCCTCGCACATTGCCAGCAGCGAAGATCACCCAACTGACGACGAGTTCCTCCTCGGAAAGGACTATGTCCCTCCCACTGGTCTCAAGAAATGGATGCAGATCAAACTGGGTGACTGGCCTGTCTACTCCATCTTCCTTGCTTTGGGTCAGATCATTGCCGCGAACTCGTATCAGATTACTCTGCTTACTGGTGAAGTTGGTGAAACTGCCGAGAAGCTGTACGGAATTGCCACAACCTATGCCATCACATCCGTCTGCTGGTGGCTCGTGTATCGATACTTCAAGTCTGTCGTCTGTCTGTCGACTCCTTGGTTCTTGTACGCTATTGCATTCATGTTCATTGGCTCTGCCCATTTCGAAACCGACTCCTTCACTCGTGGATGGATTCAAAACGTTGGCAGTGGCTTCTACGCCGCGGCCTCCTCCAGTGGCTCCATTTTCTTCGCCTCCAACTTTGGTGACGAGGGCGGTGCTCCAGTCGAAACCTGGATTTTCCGTGCTTGTGTCATTCAAGGTCTTCAACAGGCGTACGTGATTGCACTCTGGTACTGGGGTTCTACCATGACCAAGGCTTCTGCACAAGGTCTATTGACTTCCACCAACAACATCTCCAACTCCTGGAAGATGTCGGCTATCTGTTACCCTATCGCCCTCTTCCTTGTTCTTGTCGGACTTCTCTTGGCCTTCGGACTTCCCAACTACTACCGCCAAAAGCCAGGCAAGGTGCCTTCCTTCTACGTGTCCCTCTTCCGGAGAAAGATCGTCACCTGGAACTTCATCGCAGTCATTCTGCAGAACTTCTTCATGAGTGCACCGTACGGCCGGAACTGGAGCTTCCTCTGGGGTTCCAACCACACCAAGCCATGGCAGATCGTCCTCCTCTGTATTGTGTTCTTCGGTTTCGTATGGTGTATCTTCCTCTTCTTCGTTAGCAAGTTCTCCAAGCGACACAGTTGGTTCATCCCCGTCTTTGCCTGTGGTCTGGGCGCACCACGATTCATCCAAATCTGGTGGGGTATTTCCGGAATTGGCTACTACCTACCCTGGGCCGGCGGGTACACCGCGGGAGCACTTGTATCTCGCAGTCTCTGGCTGTGGCTGGGCGTGTTGGATTCCATTCAAGGTCTTGGATTTGGTATCATCCTGTTGCAGACTCTTACCCGAGTCCACATGTGTTTCGCTCTTATTGCATCTCAGGTGCTTGGTTCCATTGCGACCATCTGCGCCCGAGCTTTCGGCCCCAACAATGTTGGACCTGGGCCGATTTCTCCTGATATGACATTTGGTGCCCATGCTTTGGCTAATGCCTGGTTCTGGGTCGCATTGTTCTGTCAACTTCTTATTTGGTAAGTTTGCTCTTTTTAAACCCCTTAAATCTGTGAATGGCGACTAACGATCATCTACAGTGCTGGTTTCCTACTCTTCTTCCGCAAGGAGCAACTGGCCAAACCTTAAGCTCATAATTGTTTGGGCATTTCTTTTTCATAAAGCGACTACGGGCATAACGGCGAACATGAACGATCCTTAGATAATTTCTTTTGCATACTTGAAGCATGTCGGCTTTTGTCATGTTCATTTTCATTTTCGGATAGATTAATTTTAATACCATTCTTGAAATGAGTACTCAATTGTTCATTTTCACTTAGATTCCGGGGTTCAAGGTATTAATCCTAAGACAGCTTATAGTCATGTCAGTAGTCAAACTTCAGTACCTACGGTCTCATTGGCCACGAATACTATTGTTCAATAGATTGAAACATAGACATTGCTGTTGTTTACTAAAATTTAAGTTCCATACCTCCCTTCGATGTGTGGAAGGTCGTCGAATAGCAGCATAAGACTCCCAATGCTCCTCTGCAATTGAATTGTTAGACTCTCTTTACTGTTCATTAGGTGTTCAGCTTCTCTGGTAGCTATGACAGTCGCAGTGGCAGGTGTCTGCTGAATTGACCTGCTCTTGGTATTTCCCAGGATGAAGATAAATTCATCGGTTATAACTTTGCTAGAGTATTAGCATTAAGTACCAAGATCTCGTGGGTTCTGAGATCCCAATGTGCTAGAAACTTGGCGATTTTGCGTTGCTAGGCCGTTTCTTGTAGTTATGAAGGGGCACGGGCTGCATTTTTTGCCAAGCTTCACGGTTGGGTGGCTCTGTCTCAAGGCAACCCCTAGACAGTGAATTCCCAATCCACATAGCTTGAAATCATTGTTTGGATGTAGGCAAGACGGCAAATTTGCTGGCAGGGGAAACTGTTGGGACATGCCTGACGGTCAGGCTAGTTTGTGATGTGATCGGTTTGTGATGCGGTCCAATTCTTTGTTTGATGTGTAATATAGGCTGCGCCTTATCTCCGACTGTAATCGACTAGCGATGTACTATTCCAAGCCCGCAGTATGTAAATGATCACCCGACCATCCGTCTGACTGTCACGGGGCCTCGAAGAATTTTCATGCCAAATTTTGACAATGGCGCCATCAGATGTTCCGGCTCATCTCAACAAGGAGCGTGCAGCCAATGCCGAGCCGACTAAGTCAATTGAGCCGTGACATGATCCAGAATTTCGGTCGAACCTGCCATTGTAGGTGTGAATGGAGCTTGGAGTCGGAAGGAGTTGCAGGTAAAAAAATTGAGATGAGGAATGGGGAAAAAGCAACTAAAATAGCAATGTAACTAGGGATGTACTCCATAGCTACAATGGAGATTAAGATAAGCCTCGGGGCATAGCTTCCCTCTCTGGTTTGGGGCTGAATCTATGAGCTTTGTCTGAAATGTTTGATTTGTTTGTTTGGCTTGAATGTTTGTTGTGTTTGCATCAATGGAAATCCAGAATGTGCAATACAATACAAATACCAACTATACACGAGAATTCCCGGTTCAAAGTGGTGAAGCATCATTTAATACAGAAAAATCAATACATAATACGCACATGCAGCACAACAACAAAAAAAAAAAAAAAAAAACAGGCTGAGGTCATAATGACCCAATGGAACCAGTAAGAGACCTAAAGATATCTTTGCTTCACGCTGGTTTACTGTGCTTTTCCACATTGCTTTCTGGACTCTCCACATCTTCCACTCATTTTTCATAGATATCTCACTTTCAATGGATCGTATCCACTATCCCCATATTTTCCAACCTTGGAAGGTTGAGTCCGCATGATGTCAACTGACCTGGTGGCTAAAGGTCAAAAGCAGCGGTGAGCCCCCCTAGCTCTACTTTTTTTTCTCTCTGTACATTCTTTTTACTATACTATAATCATGGCGCTCAAGCTCAACAGCACAAATTTGTCCCAAATCGCAGGTGACCAGATCAAGGTCCCTACCTACCAGCGTGGTCCCGCTGTCAAGGAGGGAATTGTCCACATTGGAGTGGGTGGCTTCCACAGAGCTCACCTGGCTGTTTATGTTGATAAATTAATGCAAAACCATGGCGTGACTGACTATGCTATCTGTGGTGTTGGTCTGCAACCCTTCGATGCTACCATGCGTGATATTCTGGGTGAACAGGACTATCTTTACACTGTCATTGAGCGTTCCGCCAAAGGAAGCTTGGCCAACGTGGTGGGCAGCATCAACTCTTACCTCTTTGCCCCTGATGACCGGGAGGCTGTCATCGCCAAGATGGCACACCCGGACACACACATCGTGTCCCTGACCATCACCGAGAGCGGTTACTACTATAACGAGAACACCCACGAACTGCAAAGCGAGCACGCCGACATCCAATACGATATCAACCCGGCCAACGAGAACCAACCTCGCACCACATTCGGCTTCCTCTATGCTGCCCTGGCACGCCGCTACGAGAAAGGTCTTAAGCCTTTCACCGTGATGTCCTGTGACAACATGCAGAAGAACGGCTCCATCACACGTCATATGCTTGAATCGTTCGCCCGCCTCCGCAATCCTGAGATTGCCAAGTGGATTGCCGAGGAGGGTGGATTCCCTAACGCCATGGTTGACCGAATCACCCCTCAGACATCAGCTGCTGATAAGACGGCACTTGCCACCGACTTCTCCATTCAGGACGCATGGCCAGTTGTGACGGAGCCCTTCATGCAATGGGTTATCGAGGATAAATTCTCTGATGGCCGCCCAGACTTCGAAAAAGTCGGCGTCCAGGTGGTCAAGGATGTTCATGCCGTTGAGGAATTCGAGAAGCACAAGCTGCGTCTGCTCAACGGTAGTCACTCCGCCATTGGCTACCCAGGCCAGCTTGCAGGCTTCAAATATGTCCACGAGGTGATGGAACACCCAGTGTCTCGCAAGTTTGTATGGCAGATGATGCAGGATGAGGTGAAGCCCCATTTGCCCGACATCCCCGGCGTTAACATCGATGAGTACTGCCAAACTCTCATCGAGCGCTTCTCCAACCCCACAATCATGGATCAGCTACCCCGTGTCTGTCTCAATGCCTCCGGCAAGATCCCCCAGTTCATCATGCCCTCAATTGCCGAAGCCATCTGGGACTCCGGTCCCTTCCGCCGCCTGTGCTTCGTGGCGGCCGCTTGGTTCCGGTACATCAACGGTGTTGATGACAAGGGCAACACCTTCCAGGTCGAGGACCCAATGCGCGAGGAACTTCAGGCCAAGGCCCGCGCGGGTGGTACCGAGCCGCATGAGTTGCTCTCCATTAAGAACTTGTTCGGTGACGACTTACGGAATGATGAGCGATTCTTGAAGACGATCACCACCGCGATGCAAGATATTGCCCGTGATGGCATCTTGAAGTCCATGCCCAAGTATGTCGACTAAATCGGTCACGACTTGGAGCTCATTGCGAAAAAGAACTTATACCAATGCGAGCGATTTGTTTTATTTTGTGTTACGAGGAAGTGACTTACGAGAAGTAACTTAACGAGAAAGGACATAGACCTAGATGGATAAGATAGATAAAATTCATAAATTCTCACTTCATTGCATGTCTATTCGGAACAGTGTTGTCATTCGATAGTAAGTCGTCAACTCAAGCACGGTAGGGTGACACCGTGTAACAACAGGGAGATTGGTTTAGGAGACACCAGTGATCTTATATTGACTCCATACATGGCTGATATTTGAGCTTGATCTTTAATACTTTAAACTAATAGCTTTGAACAAGAATGTTCATCCTTCGTCTACCAATGGTATAGATTACCGATTTTATGAAATGTACTGCTGGACTGGACGTTGGAGAGTAGTGTAATTTGAGTGCGTCCCACGACACACGACGTAGTAAAGACGCATTCTGATCTGGGAATGCCCACCACTCTTGGCTATGCCGCTTTATTGAGTGCTCGAGCGAATAGCAGCGCAACCATCGTTGTGAACGTATTCTAGAGATGGTCGACGGTCTCGATATTGTTTAGACTGACAGATCGAACAGAGGATGGAACGTGGCTTGATGATCCTTGCAAAAACCAAGCCTAATGTATGAAATTCAAGCTTCATTCGATGCCTCAGAGCTACGACCAATTAATTAACTTTAAGCTTATGTTACAGGAGCTTGCTAGCTGGAAGTGAGTGCAGAAAGACTCGTATTTTCCTTTTACGCTCACAGAAAAAGGCCAACGGAATCAATGAACGGCTGGTCAGCCGTCGGTGACCAAACCAACTCCGCATACGTCAAGGGAGGCGTAGACCTGAACGACGGAGTGACGGGCCATACTGTAAGCCCGGACTACGGACTTCTTTGTTCTCCCAAAAGGCTGCTGACGACTACGGCAGAACCACTGCGGCACCTCCACTGGAGCTGCAGTCGGTGTGTCAACGGGCTTTAATCCCGTGGCTATAGGGACCGAAGTGGATGGCTCGCTTGTGTAGCCAGCAGCAAGAGCTGCCCTTTTTGCACTGAAGCCAACGGTTGGATCCTCCAAGCTGGGTGGCGTGTTTACTGTTTCAGATGATTTTGATTATCTGGGAGCAATGGCCAGGTCATAATGACAGCAATGGTGCTCAAACCAGAGGCTCGGGCAAAATTTCCTTCTGATGATACATTTTGGGCCACTCTCTTCTCTGTAATGTGTCAGTATTGGAGTATGGAATGAACTCACCATTGTATACATGCATTTCTTGCCATATGATAAGATTCTAGGCTTTTACCAGTTAGACTTATTCTTCGGATATCATTCAATTCTTGCCCTACACATTGCCTTTTGATCTTCTTACATATGCTTGTATAGAAAGCGCTCCTGAGCTTCACATTGTTCCTCGCTTGTTTCTTACTTTCTTTGTCGCTAGTTTCGTAGAATTTGGGTAGGACGAAATATAGTATGATAGTAGTCGCTACCAATAGCAAAGAAGCTTCCACTCCCCCACTAGATCGAACTTCAAATCAAAAACTGAGAGATTCAAACATAAGTGATTGGCTTGAAATCACAAAACTCTTCCTTCCATTCCAAGGCTCCGACGCTCTCCAGCTTATCACCCAATCCCTCCAGTAGGGTTCTTCCACCCATAATGCGATAACCAGTGTTGGAATATTTCCCAAGATGCCTATACTCGGCGCTCTCTGCGTTCTTCCAAAAGTGCAGCCATAGCATCAACTGAGCTTCTTGGCCATGCACGGGTTCTGTTTCAGTGGCCCATATCTTCAAAGGAAGCTCAGCCTGTATTCGCTTCACGCCACGGCACTGACCATCAATCCCGAAGGCAGGTTCGCGAATACCCTTCAGCTCCGAAATTTGGGTTTTCTGGGCTTCGGTCACAGGTGTCAAAAAGTAGACCCAGAACAATTCCACGTAGGAGCACTGTAAGGCGCAAAACCAGTAGGAGTTCCTGTCCGAAAATGTCTCACGAGAGGACATCTGTATGATTCCTCTAGCCATGAGATTCTCCCGATAGAGCTGGGTGGAAGGCGAGACCATGAATTCCCTCATATCCGAGGCTCTCTCCTATGCTTTATGGCAGGTATTAACCGGATGACTTTTGATGCCCGGTGATATACGACTTACCTGTAACCAGAAGAATTGTGTCTGGGCGCTCCTGGACTCTTGCACTCCCAGAACCCTCGTGCCCCGGGGCCCAGAGTAGTGGCTGGAAATGTCCAGCCCATTCGATATCTAGCTTCAGGTCTTTGGGAACTTGAAACTCGGTCCAGACTAAAATTGCTTGGTCGTTGAGGTCGTCGACCGGTGATCGGTCTATAGTAGTATCTCCGAAATATTCCATGGCTGAAGATTATTGATTTGGATGTGAACAGGATTTTTGGAGTCCAGGTTCGGAACTAAATATAAAGTAGGTAGTCGCTAGTGACAAACAGTTGCAAGGTCAAGTCTAAAACGGGAAGGGGAATGAAATAGCGTCGTTTCGGTATTATCTTGTGAGTTACGGTGAGCGCTAGGTGACCACCACTTTAGACATGCTGTTGTATATTTTTTGGTCTTTCTTATTTTATTTACATGTTGATGTTGTTCCTAGACCGATGCTTTTATTATTGTCTCTCTTCCCTTTCAGATTTCCCGTCCGGAGTGAATAAGGCCGAGTCCAAAGCCGAGTTTCACAGAGAGAACAAGTTTATAGTTGTCTGCTGCTATAATACATGTCCGTTCAAGATCCCAATCATGTCAATTTGCTTTCCACAGGGGTCTCGGGAGCGGCGGCGTCTAAATGTGTTAAAAGTCCGCCGCAGTCAATTGTCTTACTGTAGACAACTCCGCCGTTGACCAAATCCTTGCAATCAATATCAAGAAGTAGGCGGATCAGGTCGGAACGCATGTAGTGACCACCAAAGTCGCCAGAGACTTGGTCAAATCGATCTCGTCGCGGTCAATTTTTGAGAGATTAGGTCGAGGCGACAGTGTTGATTAAGTTATTTTGGAGCACAATCTCGACCTAATTGCCTTCCCTATGGGTTCTCCTTGCCCTATAATTGCTGCTGGTACAGGTAAGAAAAGAACTCCGCCCTCTAGAAAGAACATGGAGCAAACCGACTTATGTGTGGTAGGGTCTCCAATTGGGACGGTCCCAGTGGAAACAATTGACTACAATCGATGTCCTTTTGGTCTTGCATTTATAGCATAAGCTGGTAGAGAGGATTTAGTCTTTCAGATTATGAGCGCTGTTGAAGCGCTTTCAAAACCACTGCGGTGTCTCAAAAGCTGGTCGATTGACTGGCCGACAGTTCCAGGTCTATAAATTTCGGGAAATAAAACCTTAGTGCGTCTTCCCTCTAACAGTCCCGTCAGTTCCCTCCAAGTCACTGTACAAACGCCACTCATAGTCCAAACTGGGGTCATTGAAGCGAGCCTTTGCATCCAAAGTACCGATCTGGGCCATATCCTCTGGCTGCAGCTCAAAATCGGCTTCAATATTTTGCGAAATCTGCCAATCAACAACACTCTTTGGAATGACAGATCGGCCACTATTAATGCCCCATGCAAGGACCACCTGCACCGGGCTTTTGCCATACTTTTCGCCGATTTCTTTCAGAATCGGCTGGTCAATGACCCGCATCATATGTGCAATCTCCTTGGACCAGCCAGTTTGTCGGTAGAAGTCATTCATGTTGCCTAGCGGACTGAACTGTACCACGTGGATTCCCTTTCCTTTCAACCACTGAGTGAACCCTTTTTGCTGTAGATAGGGGTGGACTTCCATTTGGTGAACGGCAGGAATCTAGAGGAACGATGAGCATGTTGCAAGGCTGTAATTATAGTAACATTGCATACCGTAGAAGTGTTTTGAATCAAAGCTTCAATTTCCCCTTGACTGAAATTCGAAACACCAATAGCCTTGACTTTGCCAGATTTGGTCAACTTTTCCATCGTCTTCCAGGTATCCACAAAGGAAGTCTTGCCGTGGATCATCCTCCCCTGGGCGTCCCGAGGGAATCTATCAGGGCCACGCTTGAAGGTACATGGGTAATGCATCAACAAGAGGTCCACATACGGGGTGTCCAAATCTCGTAGCGAGTCATCCAAGGCCCGCTCCACGTCGTCGGGGTGATAATCATTGCACCACAACTTTGTGCCGATGAATATCTCTTCGCGAAGAACTCCACTTCTCTTGATTCCTCTTCCGACTTGCTCTTCGACGTTATAGACACGGGCGGTATCGATCAGACGCATTCCCTTTTGTAGGGCTCTGCTGACGGTCTCTTCCTGGGAGTCTGGATCCTGGAATGTTCCGAATCCAAGTGCTGGAATTTTCGCCCCAGTGTTGAGTGTATAGGAAGTTGCACGAGATGTGATGGTCCGAACAGCGCAGGGCTGGAGGAATGACCTGAACACCGCAGTACGGGTTCTTGTTGCAAAAAGTGCCATTTTTAAAGATCCTGATAAATTATGTATTTCTTCAGGATTTGGAGTAGATGAGTAGATGACTGTGACAGTTTTCGATGTCAATCCCTCGCGGAAATGGAAGAGGTATCAAACTCCCCATGTGGAGACACTATGGTCTCGTGTCGGTGACATCGCGGCTCCCGTCTCGGTGTCAAAGGCCAAGAGATGGGGTTCAGTAATAACAATATCCATGCAGATTGAATAAAAAAAGCATCTATCAAAATCGCAGAGCTTTTTAAGAATAATTGAGATCAGGTGCAAGAGGGGGAGACAGAGTTTAGGCCCAATACCCATGACGTAAAACTACCAGGAATGGACGCAAGTACAGATTGATGGGGATGGTATTGTTTGACTGTCAACATGTTCTTCATTTATCTAGATCTGCTACAGAATAAGAGTTGTTGTCCGACACTTCGCCCTCCCGTGTACTTGGAAGAAACGAGAGAGACGACGTCGGAGAAAGGGACGACCATGACGGAGATCTGATCGGAAGATTCAGGCCCAATCCCTGAACTCCTGCGGAACCGAATCGGGCTGCCGGGGCACTAAATGATCCCTTCGTAGAGGACCCCGAGTTCGATCGCAGACCCACTCGGGCAATAGCGCGCCGCAGCATCTCGCCTGAAGCATCCAGAGCAATCAGGAAACGTGCAAGCTCAGCGCACAGCTCCCAGTCTCCCTTCTGTGAGGCCAAGGCAATCAAACGAACAACATACTCTTCGATGCGGCCATCATGGCCTTGCTCTTCGTCCTCGAAAGCTTGAAGCACAAGGAGGTATCCAACTGCGGTCTTGAGCGAGTCCAATCTCAAAGCTTGCTCGAACAGATCCTTGGGTGGGGGGAGATAGGCGAACAGTGTGCGCCATGATCGGAGCTCTGTCTTTCGTGTACATTGTACAACAATGTCAAGGTATTCTCTGGTGGGGAGCGATGCTTGGAGAAATGCGATAACGGTTGGGAGGATGGGATCTGCTCGATCTTGCGGGTTGTCCGTCTTGTTAGCTCGGCTCTCATTATCCACCTCATCATCCAAGACGTGGTGTAGTAAGATTTCCAAGCCATGTGCAAAATAGGACAAGTGAGAAAAGTGGCGACAGAGAGCGAGGGCAGCAGGTGCTCCAATGTTGGTTAAGCCGTATCGGAGGAAATACGGTAAGAAGAGGTGTGTCTAGCATCAAGTCAGTATGGGGCTCTTTCATTTGGAAGAGGTAGCTTACGCGAATCGCAAATTTTAGAACAGTGAATGTCATATCTCGTCGTTGCATCATTTCTGATTCAACCCCAAGTACAATGCCCTTGTTTAATAAAACAGACAGTGGATAAAAGTCTATAGGAATGCTGAGCGGCGCCGGCACCGTCTCCTCTCTTAGAACATCTTGGACATCGTTCCAAGCGAGCAGGTTTTGACCTCGGAACATCCATAGGGAGTCTCTGAGAGACAAACTGCTGTGCGGGGGCTCCAATGCTATATCAGCCGAAGGACTAGCCGGAAGGGTTTCGTCGATTTGTGGTGAAAAGTTGAAGGAAAGTTGGTCACGCATCAAGATATAATACTCCACATCATGAGAGACGACGCGCATGTCGTATTTGAGATCGCCTGTGTCTGATACAGTAGGTTGTAACAGGACTAGATTGCCGTCGACGAGGAGAAGCACAGATGCGACTTTTACATCTTGGGATGGTTCACCATTTCCTGCCGGCCATTAGTGGTGCCCAGATAGTTCTTCGATAATATAGAAAACTCACGCATTTGTTCCTCGGGCAAGACCCAGCTAATTGATCGAACGCGGGTAGGGGCCCTAACGATGCCATTGAAAGCGATCTGTCCAACCGGAACAAGAGTGATCTGAGGCTGCGACGCATTGATGATATAGTGGTAAAGAATGTTGTCGTATGTATAGACCAAGAGAGAATCTTCTCCAGAGGGGCCAATGAACACAACTGGCGATGGGAGGTATTCCGTGAACATGATTGAATTGTTCCCAAGGGAAGCTTCACGCGAATAAAGGCGAACCTGCAGATAAAGGTCCACGGGTTAGTCCACGATCAACAAATTGCCCACAAACAAGACACACCTCATACGAGCCATTGCTCTCAACAGCCGCAATTAATATGTGACCATACCAACACATGCCTCCTCGCACAGCAAACGAATTCTCAGCTTTAGAGTCCTCGAATACCTTCCATCGGCCACTATTGACACTATAGTGCGCAAGGCCCCGTCGACCTGCGATCGCAACATAACGTCCATCTTGGGACACTACACAAGATCGAATTGGCCATTGAGAATGAAGATAAGCAGGAGGATACTGCGCATGATGCCACAACGAGTCCTTTCCTGATATTGTCATCAGATCCGGAAGATCGTGACCGCGGTAGAGGATGAATTCGGTGCCGGTCTGAAGCAAGCCACGAGCCAAATTTGCAGACGAAAAGCAGCCAGTCAAAGCACTACGCGCTGTCTCCAGAACCCACAGGCGACGGTCATTTTGTCCAGACAGAATAATATCTGACCCGCCGCCAATCCAGCATCCATTCGAAACACCAGTGAGCCAATCCTCCGCATTGGTCGCCGCTAGCGCAGGGTCCACCGAAAAGCTGTTTCCCCCGGGTTTCCCAAAGACACTCCATGTGGTCCAGCCATGTTCGAAACCAGCAAAAAGGCAATATCCATCTGGAGAATAGCTCATGAAAGTTAAAGCCCCGGTTGTCGTTGGTGAGGCTGGCAAATAGAGCTTATGTGAAAATGGAATATTTCCCATGTAATCTTTCGCAGTGTACACCAAAACATCGCCATTGGAGCAGCTCACAGTCAACAAAGAGAACCGTGCGTTCACTGCCACTTTGACTGCATGTTCGCCGTCTTGCTTAGGGTCATGGAAGCAATGTCCATGGAAGAGTTTCTTCACTGCTTCGGCGTCTTTTTGTGTCCCCAAATCCCGTTGCACAGCATATGCTTGACCACTACTGGTAATCCAGATGAGAAGATTCATTGCTCGATCATAAACCATATCCACAATCGAGACTTTCTTGGATACACCTAAGATGCGACTCAGAAGTTCTGAGGTGGTTTGTGTCCCTCCTGCCTCGGCTGTCCATCGAATACATTGGATGGCTGGTGGTTTAACAGTGGCGACGACAAGTTCCTGGTCCAGCGCCAGCGCCTTAACAATTCCTGACTCAATCTTGATAGCCATTCGGAAACGGATGCTTATGTCGTCAACTACATTAGCCTCTTCCACGGCTGAGAATCGAGCCAGTTGTTGACGACGAGGATGTGTGGAATGATCGAATCGCTGCTGGTAAACTCGAGTTGCTAGATCCGATGCTACCGAGTATGTGAGCAAGTACCCATTGAGGGTCTGTACTACCAGTATCGTCGAGTCGGGGTGCATGCAGAGAGATACATTCGGACCGTATGTTTTTAAAGAAAATCGAGACCGAGAGATTGCGGTTACAACTGCTGTAGGCTGTTTACCATTGTTAGTGACAAACTTCAAACACTTCCTATAGATTAATCACAGATCACGGTCAACATACCCGGGTCTGCCAAAGAGCAATTGAGGACTCCGAAATCGTGGCAAACATCTGGCCAGAGCGTGAGACACAAACTCCTTTGATGGCTTCATCTTCCCATTTGGAATTGCTAGTATCAGGGGACGGGTTCGTTTGCGATTCTTGTTGCTGTTCTTCCTCATTGTGTTGAATATCATGTCCTTCCTCGTCTTCACGAGTATCTAATGGGTCAGGATCCTCTACTCGAGGGGAATGCGGGACATTGCGATTCTCATCGGAGGAAACATATGCAATATCGGGCCCATTGACCGCATAGACCCTGGGAACTCCATTGGGCCAATACATGGCTCGGGTCGGGTTCGGGGTGTCAAATTAACGATGGAGCTCACATGGAGTCATCTCCAAGCAGTCAATCTCAGTTGAATAGAGAAAACCACCCAAATCGAACACAAATCAACAAATACAGAGAAAGTAGAAGACCAAATGGAAACCGGGGGGACTGATAAGCCGCGATCACGTGGAAGAGCTCTTCCCCCCGCATTGCCTCACCTGTTTTCTTTTTTTCTTCACTCCTGAACGTTGGGATTTCTATTTCATAAACGTTCTTCATCTATAATGGTAAGATTATCGCTTGCGATCGCGGTATAGTGACTGATCTCATGGTTAGGCTCCTACCGAAAGCAGCAAGCGCTTGGCTTTGGCCATCATCGATTTCCTAGGCTCCAGCTTGAAAGACGGCACCCTCACCGCCGACGATGCCGAGTCTATTGAAATCGCCCAGTCATGTATCGCCGATACCTTCAAAGTTGACCCCACCGATGAGGCTGCTGTGAAGGATGCCGTGGGCGGACAATCGTTAATCGGAATTTATAACGTCTATGAGAAGCTGCGCGGCAAGTCAACCCCGCAATCCACTGGTGCAGCCCAGCCAGCTCAAGAAGAGAAGCCAAAGGCCGGTGTGCCTACGCCGGAATCCGATAAGTTGAAGTCTGAGGGAAATTCTCTTATGGCCAAGAAGGACTACGCTGGTGCCATTCAGCAATACACTAAGGCTCTCGAGATTGCCCCTGCCAACCCCATCTACCTCTCCAACCGTGCCGCTGCCTATTCCGCTTCAGGCCAGCATGAAAAGGCTGCGGAGGATGCGGAGCTCGCTGCTGCCGCGGACCCCAAGTACTCCAAGGCGTGGAGCCGTCTGGGACTCGCTCGCTTCGACATGGGAGATTACCATGCCGCTAAGGAGGCCTACGAGAAGGGGATTGAGGCAGAGGGTAACGGCGGCAGCGAGGCCATGAAGCGTGGCTTGGAGACGTCGTCTCGCAAGCTTGAGGAGGCCTCCCGCACCAGCGAACCTCCATCCGAGGAGCTTGACACTGCCCCTGGTGCCTCCCGCGGAGGAGCGGGTGGCATGCCTGACCTGGCTTCCCTGGCTGGTATGTTCGGCGGTGGTGGCGGTGGTGCTGGTGGTATGCCCGACTTGGGCTCTCTGATGAGCAACCCAATGTTCTCCAGCATGGCACAAAACTTGAAGAACAACCCCGATATGCTGAGCAACCTGATGAGCAATCCTCTCATGCGCCAGATGGCCGAAAACTTCGGCAAAGGTGGCGGTATGCCTGACATGTCCAGCCTGATGAGCGACCCCAACATTGCGGATATGTAAGTCAAAGTCTAAGTGGACAGCATAGCTTGGTTTCGGAAGGCACAGTACTAACGATCTGTTCTCAGGGCTCGTAACATGATGGGCGGCGGCGGTGCAGGCGGACCTGGCGGAGCTGATCGAGGCTTGAACTAAACTGCTGGCACTTTGAATAATCTATTTGAATTTGAAAGGCACAATTTGATAACTATACCATCTAGCAACTTCGGGTTTCAGAATGTTAGAGAAAAAAATACCATCTTCTATCAATTTTTACTCCTAGTCTCGCTTGTAGAAGTTTAGATCCAAGGGCTCATACCGATATGTCCTGCCGTGTTGTACACTGAGTTTCGTCTAACAGATAGGTGAACAGATAAGGATCGAAGAATACAAGTTCAATGTCTCTTTTGGTATATTTACACGATTTGAAAGCATCCTGACATGATGGTGACCCAATTTGGCTCCACCAGAGAACAGAACGTTGAAAATCAACAGCCCAATGCAGCAGTCAGTTTTACACAGTGGCGAGAGGAGAGTAGAAGAACAATGCACTAAGACGCCAGCAGAACACCTCGAGACCCAAGAAAATGTCATCAGATCAAATCCAACACGTCCACGTCTAAGGATCAGACCACCAAGTAGGGAGTGAGGCTGATCCAAGAATACAACTCAAGGCAAACACATACTCAACCCAGGGAGTTGGATGTCAGACCGAATGAAACATTAATACATGAAGAAAAGAAAATCTGATTAACCAGCAAAGGCCCAAATTGGCGGTCACTGGAACAGGCATAACCGTAAAAGGCGCCAGGTCCACCTGGCTTGATATCAAACAGTCATATTGTACAATTGAAATGGGTGAGAGTCAAGATGCAAAAGGGCGATGTCAACAAGGAGACATGTCGACAACAAAACGGAGTAGCGAGAGCGTAGAATGAATTAAACCGGGGATGCTCTTAGATGTAATCACGAGCAGCTTTCTGCAACTCAATCAGTCTCCATCCCCGAGTTTCGGGGTTGTTGACCTCCTCGGGAATCCGAGTCAAGCCAATGGCGTATGTGACCAGCTGCACTTTGTCGTCCGTGCCGGCAGCAAGCTCCCCGGTCTTGACCTTGCGATAAACATGAATCTCTTGTGTACGACAGGTGACGACAAACACGGGGATGTCACCAGGATCCAGAATGCGTGCGTGGGAGATATCCACGCCACGGATATCCAGAATCCGGCCATCAGACTTCAGACCGGCGGTTGTGTATTGCTGAGCGAGAGCAGCGTAGACGTGGTACTGAGCATCGGAGAGCCAAAGCTTCAGGGTCTCAACATCTCCCTTTACATAGGCGTCGAGCACTTCCGGTAGCATGTAGTCGCGCATTTCTCGCAGGAAGGGTTCCATCTGGAAGTTGGGGTCGATCTCACGGAACTTCTTGATGACCATAGCGGTCTCGTTCTCCGCAAAGAAGCCGGCAACGCGGTCGGAAATGCTGCGTGCTGTGCTAATGAGGGGGTTCTCGGACTCGTTGTATGACTCCTTTATGGTAAAAAGCTTCTGCATCATGGGGTTGGAGTCCTTGAATTCTCGCCATGAGTCCTTCCAGGCGGCATCTTTATGAAGGGTGACGTTGGTACCGGCGCTGTAAATGATCAGTTAATCGTATTTTCGTAGACATTATGACATCAAAACTTACTCGGGGTTTTCGACTCTCTCCTCGACGACATGGGACTTTCCAGCCTTGCGATCCAATTCCTCGCGGCGTTGGCGCTCCTTGCGACGCTCTTCCTTTTCAACCCAACCACCGTAGCGGGAGCTGCTGCCGTCATCAATGGCCTCCTTCACGCTCTTGTATGCCTCAGTCTCCCGAACCGGTCTCGTGGCCTTCTCAAGCCCCTCTCCGGTTGCGCTGACACCTTTGCGGACGCCCTTCACAACAGAGGTGTTCCATGTCCAGGCAGCTCCCTTTCCAATAACCTGACCAGTAGTCTTGATGGCTGTGGAGGTTCTGGAGGTTGTGGCGGTGGAAGCAGCCTCATAAGCAGCACGAGCACGTCTCACATTCTCATTTTCGGTGAATTGGTGGGCAGAGGATGCCAATGCCTTGGTTGACTCCTCCCATTCCTTGGAGGCCTTGAATTCGCTCTGCAGAGTCTCGCGGAAGACTTGCCAGGGAGACTTGTCTCCGTGAGGTGGCGGTGGAGCCTTGTCTTCCTTCTTTTCCTTTCCTTCCTCTTTAGACTCCTCGCCCTGTGATTCAGACTTGGTATCTTCGCCCTTCTTTTCCTCTTGTTGCTTCTGCTGTTGTTGCTGTTGCCAAAGGGAGGTTGCGACGTGGAAGGACCGAGTCAAAGGGAGAGCGGCGAACGGCGAGACAATTTGAGTAACGGGGTGAGAGGGGATTTTGAGGGTTACTCTGTGGGTCTTAGAGAGCGCAAGTGATTGCGCAGAGACAGAAGAGTATGATGCGGCACGTGTACACAACCGTTGAGATGATGCTCTGAGAGTTGGTACTTGAGACCGTAGGGAAGCGGCTCGTGCCGCAGTCATCTTGGCCTGAATCATGGAGAAAGGTGACGGAGATAAAAGGCCAGTTGATATCAATTATATGGGGAGATGAAAAAGAATAAATAAAAAAGACGGGGTTTCCAGCCCAGCCTGGACGCGATATGAGGAGGTGATGAGAGGCAAAAGATCGGGTTCGCAATCGGGGAAGGGAAAAAGTGCAGGTGCCAAGACTTCGAAAAACTTCCAGCATTTCCCTTCGGTCCGACAACGGCTGTACACCCGCCATCGTCAACGCGGCACTTTTGAGATCTTGCATTGTGTTCAATTGAAATTACGTTTCAGTCCTTGTGAATTTCCCTCCCATTGTCGCCCTGGCAGTTGCAAACTTGCACTCCGCCATGAGCTCCCTTTCCTTGAGTGCGTTGGCCAAGGCATTGCCGTCGGTATGCCGCCAATCTCAACCTCGAATTGCCTCCTTAGGTATTACACGTCCGTTCTCGGTCTCAAGCTTCCAACAAGACAGTGGCCGGTCCACGCGCGAGGCCGAGCGCGATAGCAAGAAAAGTGACATGGAGAGGCAAATCCTGAACCGTGAACCGGAGACGTCTTCCGATTATTCGTCGCCGCTTTCTGCAATCACAAGAATGATGCAGGGTGACAGGTCAGGCTCACCAGCTGCGCGCAGTGGCTCCGAATACTCCAGAATGGCTGAAAGCCTTGAATCCGACCTGATCAAGAACCCTTACGCCGACCGAGCTCCTCCTCACCACCTCCACGTCTACTGCCACAAGCACAACACAATTATCACCTTGACACGGCCAAATGGCAATCCCCTGTTGTCCCTTGGATGTGGTCAAATCGGTTTCCGCAAAGCTGGCCGCTCCGGCTTTGACCCTGCATACCAGTTGTCTGCACACGTCATGTCCCAGATCCAAGAAAAGGGCTTCCTGATGGATATTGAACGCTTGGAGATTGTGTTCCGTGGATTTGGAAAGGGTAGGGAAGCATTCACCAAGGTGCTCCTGGGCAACGAGGGCAAACTCCTACGGGGACTTGTTGCGCGAGTGACTGACTCCACCCGACTCAAGTTCGGTGGTACTCGCAGCAGACATGAGCGTAGACTGGGTTGATCTCCTCATGCGGTGTTGGATATTTGCTTTTGCTCCGCGGGAGAAACGATATAGTTATTTGGCTGGTTAGGTCCGGCAAAGCTGCACTGGGATTGCATGGTGTGGAGAAACATAGGCAGTCTTTTTTGTGTTTTATTTATTTGGTGTGTCTATCTGTCTGTCACCATTTATTTTCTGTATATTAGAAACCTCATGACAGAATCACCAGAGTTTCATCTACCAAGTCTGTTCAAAAGAGCCTGTTAGGTTACCTCGGTAGATACCTGCTTGATCCGCCACTTATTCAGATCTAGTGCTGATACTTGAGATTAAGGTATCAATGATTTCCCATGCTTGTAATCCATATGCCGATCTTGCTCAGAACGAAA
The DNA here is from genome assembly GCF_028829465.1 of Penicillium soppii. NCBI lineage: Eukaryota > Fungi > Ascomycota > Eurotiomycetes > Eurotiales > Aspergillaceae > Penicillium > Penicillium soppii. Next base: position 3,644,526 of record NW_026643234.1, read on the forward strand.
GAAGAAAAAGCGAAGTTATGTGGGGGAGAAAAAGAAAGGTATGTAAGTATCTATAAAATTCTCCAAATAAACAAATACTGAGCTAAATTTTGTCCAGTACGATATTTGAACTTGGAACTAAACGCATTTGAAAGTCCTGAGTCAAGAGCTAGCTCAAATCAGTGAGCCAGAGAAGGCAGACTATAAGCCAGTTCAATCAGTACATTGTAGTAAACATGCAATGATAGACCTAACTGTTGATGGTATAGAAGGGAGAATCAACAACACCTACATTTGGGGTCGAAGTTGCAGGTGAAAAAAATTCAACCTTGAGTGAAATGCCTTTGTATCCAAATTACTAATTTATTAAATAAATGTATAAATATACTCCGTACAAAAGAATCCTCGAATATTAAGCTCCCAAGTGAAGTTATATCGGGAGATCCAATCCAAATGCATTACCCAAAGCGGTCTAGCGCGCATCAACTCGTCGATCACGTTCTCGAACACATGCATCAGCTCTCATTTGTATCTTTGTGCTTTCATGTTTTCTGCAATCTAGCATTGTGTTTTTTGTTTAAGCCTCGTTCAAGATATCATTGACGCGCTCTGACCTCATACTGAGTTGTTGCCTATTTGAATGCTAACTTCCCCGCGAAATCTTACGGCGCATCCCCTGCGGAGATCTGAAACGGCTTGATGATTGCTGGTGATTTTCGACTGGGCCGTCCAAAACCGTTTGGATGCACCCTCTAAATCCTTTCCTCCGTGCCTTCCTCCGAAGCACTGTCCCGGGCCAGTGTATACCGGTTGAGAATCATGTACGTGTTGTTTTGTCAACCTATCGGCTCGTCCGGAGTGGCTAATCGTGGCCATCTGTGCCCCTCAGGTCTTGCTCGTCCCCACGACAGAATCTCTCATCGGTTCGCGCGAACGAGAGTCCAATCTGCTGTACTCCGATCTCGTCGCGTCGGAGGAATTTCTAGGGAGCCATGTGCTCCGCATCCCGATTCACACCGGTTCAGCGAATTCCAAAGAGGAGAACAATGTTCGAGATAATCGAGGAAAGGCGAAGCAAGTAACAACATTCAATGGGAGAACTGTAATCATCAAGGACAACTCAGTGTACAGCAACAAAGGTTAGACGGAAAATTCCGGGAAGGCATTCATTTGATTGTACTGACAGTGGATGTTTATCAGGATTTAAGTCCCTCACACAAGCTCAACTATTATCCGACGCGCTTTATTACACCTCATCCAACGAGTCGCGACCATGGCTCATCTATTATATCTCTCGCCCGCTAATTGGGACATATGACCCCGCCAGGATCATACCGGCTGTGGTCCCTGGGGTCCAATTCAATGTCGCCAAACCAACAAATGCAGATAAACATCACGGAAATGGCACTTCAATCGGGACTCCGCCTAAACAAGTGATAAAATCGTTCGGGGAATTGCTCGCTAATTTCCCCATGATCGCTAGGCAGATGCAGCCGGGTCTGGAAAGGTTGTTTCGTGAATTCGGCAAGGAATTGGGAAAGCCGTTGCCCCCGCCTCCCTCACGATCATCATCTGCATCTGGCAGTGAACGTGTCCACCACTTGTCTCGAACCGAATCCTGCACTGATGAAAATTCTTCCATCCGCAGCTGGTCTTCACGAAGCAGAGGGCGGCTCCCATTCAATTCCGAGGAATACTTCGAAGATGACGAAGACTTAATGCGTCGAAGCTTGGAGACAGCTGTGACTGCCGCCATTGATCTTTTCCGTCTCGTCGATAAGCAGCAGTTATCTTTGCTCGGTGCTACCACAGACCTTACCGGTCCCTTGGTGGAGCGGTTAATAGAGCGTTATGTCGCCGAGCAAGTCCATGAACCATTGCTTTTCCCTCGGCTCTGCTCCTTCCGCCAACCTGAGGACACCGAATTAGATTCTCGGATTCGGCAGATGGAGAGCATTGACGTGTCCCAAGTTGGAATTTCTGTCGAAGGTGGCCGAGATGGGAAGCGAGAGTTGATTCGCCGACTTGGACGGGGTGTAGAAGAATTTCGGAAGCTCAATGACGCTCGATGTCCCCACGATATGCTGAGTACTCTTCTCGCGACAGTCAAGGTCGTCTCATACCCTGGAAGCTATGATCAAATGGACGGCCCGGCATCCGAGAAAGGAACATCATCTGTCACAATCAACGCGGATGTCTTAGTCTCACTGCTGCTGATCGTTGTGATAAGATCTCAAATCCGTCATCTTCAAGCTCGGCTGTTGTACATGCAGCACTTTATCTACATCGACGATGTGGATAGCGGCGAGATGGGCTATGCTCTAAGTACATTTGAAGCTGTCTTGATGTATCTTGTCACCGATTCCGCAGGACTCCGGCGTGCCAGTGTTCGTAACAGACGCATGTGGCAAGCAACGAAAGCAGGCAGAATATCTGACATGAAGGCCATATTGGAACCGAATGAAGACCACGAATCCATAGACGACACAACTCCACCAGAACCAGAGCGGAAGTCTGTGCTATTCCAGACAGACGACGTGGACGAGTCGGACGACTTACCGCTTGCGAATTTCTATCACAGTGCCACGAACGGCGAACCACACCAAGATGCAGCTGTCGTTGATGCCCCCCCACTGTCCCATGTGTTCCCATTCCAGACCTGGAATGACACATCACATCATGAGTTTTATCGTCCAGTCAAAAAAGTCTCGATGGATGTTCGGAGCTTATCGGAATCATCTGCTGTCTCATTCATTTCTAGAACCAATACTTTGAACTCCATGGCCAGTGGAATCGAGGGTGACAGTTCAATTGAGACTTTGACCAAAACGCAGGACCCTGCTGGCCATTCAATACCGATGATGGCAGTAGAGGGCCGTCAACCGGAGGCTTTGAAATACCTACTGAGCTTGGAAGAATTTTATCCCTTGGAAGAGATTCTGCAAGACACCAACGTTGATGGGACGACTCTTTTGAACGCTGCGGTGCAGCTAGCACATAATGAAATCGTCAAAATCTTATTGGACTTTCTATTTGCAAAGACAGATGCAAACGTGGTTGCATTTTATTTGACCAAGTCTGACGTCCACGGTCGCACTGTTGCCCATTACCTCTTTAGCACACCGTCTCTACTGACCAGACTGGGCGTCATTATTCCATGGCGACAGCGAGACAAACATGGCCAAACGCCGCTGTTTGCACTCTGTCGATCATACGACCATCCTGAATACAAATCCATGGTCCAAGCCGCTTTGACTGCTGCGCAGCATGCACAAGGTGACAATAAACCCCTTCAGCTTGATGATCATGTTGACGCCAAGGGAAACACCCTCTTGCATATTGTTGGCGATCCAGAAATTACACGTCGCATTCTACAGGACAGTGATTGTGACCCGAACGCGACTAACGATAAGCGATTCACACCCTTGATGATGGCCAGTAAGTACGGGCGTGTCGACCAAGTTCGTATCCTTTTCATGGACCCAAGGGTCGATGTGTATGTTAAAGAAGCTCGCGGTTTGACAGCTGTGGAATTGGCTAAGGATGACGAGGTGCGAAATCGTATCGATGATTTGATCTTGCTGTCTCATCCTCCGTCGGCCTGTGGAGATCCGTCTGGTCGTGTCACAACAGTCGTGCGCTCGTTTTTTGTCGAGGATGCCACAGTGCGTTTCATCCTTAAATCTGGTGCACCGTATCCTCCATCTGAGTCTGTGGCATCACGGCCCGGATCCACGACATATACTGTTACAACATGTCGTCGGAACTTCTCCGACTTTGAGAACCTGGCCAAATGGCTTGCAGTGGAGCATCCGGCGTCGTACATGCCGTCTCTTTCAGACTTCCGAAACCCATTCCAAATACACTCGAAACCTTCCCGATCTGTGCTTCATGATCTTCAGGAAAGACTAGATCGGTTCCTCAAGACACTTTTAACACACCCCACGTTTTCAACACACGAAATGCTATGGGAATTCTTCCTTGTTCCAGAGCTCCAGCCTGAAATGGTGGCTGATCGATCGCGTCGCAAGGCTGCTGTTCTTACCGAAACTATTTCGGATGAGTATCCCCCAGTTTCACTCGAAGGAATGCGCGACACGGAACAGTTTGTCACCCACGCCCAGGAAATGGTGCGTGGAGTACACGCCAATACGCGCAGTCTGATACGCCGAGGACATGCATTGCAAAACGGAGCGTCCGACCTCGCCGATGCGGTGATGATATGCTCCTCTGTTCTGGCCACCCTCCGGGAACCAACAAACGCACTTCCGATCTCACACATCGAGGCATTTTCTCGTTATGCAAGCTACCTTTCTACCTCCCGCTCCGATTCCTCCCCTCTCCTCCAGTATCTTGCCGCTCTTTCTTCCATTGATAACACAACGGCCGCAATCCTCAACTCCCTCTCTCGTCCGCTTTCCATTATGTCATCCCTATCTTCAACAAATCGCCAAGTCGCTCGCTCACGATCCTCCCTCCTATCATCCTCTCTCCCTCGCAAATTCAACCTCAACCTCCCTGGCTTCGAAGAATCTCGACAAAAGTCCGCCCGCGATCTTGAACAAAAGATCCGCGATGGTGAATCTGAATCCAACAGCCTGGCAAAGGAGTTATCCTGGAATAAAGATGTCGTTGTCGGCGAGCTCGCTGGCTGGACCTCCTGGCGGGAGAAGGTCGGCCGCGACGCCATCCGAGCTTTTGTCAAGGATACCCTTGTACGCGAAAAAGAGCGCGGGAAGCGCCTCGAGCGTTGCCTGCGCAGTGTACGCGATATGAATGCATGAAGATGAAGGTATATTTGGATAGATTTCTAAGGAGTTTTGTTCATTTCATTTCTTTGAATTGTACATCTCATGGCGGCCATGTGTTATTTATTTTGCTTTTCTATGTCTTAAGCGTCTTACTGGAATAGCGAGGCGTGCGGTGGTGGGATTTCCCTATGTTTGTGCTTATAGCTCTGGTATCAATGGAAGATATTTCTAATTGACCGCGCCTCATAAAGAAGATCAAGACTTGCGGCTGTTTACTTGGATGTCTTGTTTTCCAATATCAGGATCTAAGGTTGCATAGTAACTAGGGGAAACAGAACCTCTGACCCCAACATACGCGAAGATGACGACCGACTCAAAAGTTTTCAGTCCTCCAAATTCGAGTGGTACGCCGTATTCGCTGTTTCCTCCTGGGATCAGAACTAGAGGATCGCCACGCGTCCTTCGCGAATGATCAAGAGTTATTGAGTTTATCGACAGAAGTGCGAGTTAACTAAAAGGCTTAAGGAGAACTCTTCCCTTCATATACGATCTGGGTTGACTATGTATCAAATTTATGACTCAATTTCGGGCCATGCTCTATGTGGTATCTAGCGAGACTGAGACTATTAGGATTGAAGAAATTAGCATTGTTAGAAAGCCATTAGCCCAGAGACCGTACTAATAGCGAGCGTTGAGTGGAAAGTAGAGCATATAGAAGGCGACAGCTTAGGGGTTAGAGAAATACCAGGAGCCACCAGGGTGTGGAGAAGCCAAAGAAATCATACGCGAGAATGGTGTTTCACTCCAGTAATGGGGGGAAAGGAAAAGCCTCGAAATAATCCCTCAACCAACTTTCCTGCCTTGTCGCAGGAGTAGAAGCAATTTGACAATACGGAAACTGCAGTGTACACCTAGATCCCAGAAGGATGGAAGGGAAACGGATCTGGAGGACGGGATGATGCCCATCGAGACTGATCCAAGTCAGTCGAAACATCTACCAAGATCGGTGAGATGGGAGAGAGAGGAGTTGTCTCATCAAGATCGAGAGTTCTTGCTTGTCTCCGCCGAGAAAACTCCAAAAAGTTGAATAATCGAGGAGAAGAGTACAAGATACCCGTGCTAGACGGACGGCCTGATCCGCGAGGGGTATTGGAGCGACATGGATAAAATCGAGAACCACGCGAGGACAGAGGGCTCGTAGGACTTTGAGATGCGATTTGAGAGTGTTGCGAGGGGTTCGAATCTCGACTCAGAAGCGTGCAGGTATCAGTGTTGGCAGAAGCTGTAGTCCACATCTGCGAGGATCGCGCAGTTGGCACCATAGAAGACATAGACGCTCTTGGTGTAGAGCTTGATGATCGCTGTCCGGATGTGGCTTCCTGAGTAGTGCTTGCACTTGGTACACTGGGTCCAGATTGAACTGCTGAGACCTGGGCCAGGTTGACAACGGGAATCAAGGTGGAAGTTGAGGTGTCGTGGCTCGTAAGATAGGACCGGGGAGCAGAGTCACAGTAGTCTTTATCCTCAAAGACCATAGTGATGGATGGAGAGCGGCTTCTACGGCGCATAATCGACGAGCGTTGAGGTTGAACATCTGTCATGAGAAACTCATCCAGGGCTTTGCTTGTATCCTCCGCCAGGGAAACCGCGGACTGGCCAAATATGTCATCGTGCTGACATCTTTGACTTCGAACACGTCGTGACCGGAGTCTTCGTCGCAGGTACCAAATCAACAAGTAAGCAAGTCCCGTGAAGGCCAGAAGTGAAAGGATGATGGTTGCGGCGACGGCGAACTTCTCGTAGCTCCAGTGTTGGGCTGATTTCCGTTCAAAATGGACATTGGCAACAATCGAAGGAGTCCTGAACATTGGAGACATCACTGACAATTCTGAGATGGATGAGTGGAAACATTCCCGGAAGAAGCATCACGATCTATGGGGAAGTAGTCGCACCCCATTGCACCTTCTCGAGATCTATCTGGGCAACTTCACCCGATTATGACATAAAAATACATATACCATTGTGTATAACTGTATCTCATAGTTTATTTCTGTAATTTTATCGATAGTCATGTTAACGCATCGCGCGAATGTGACTGGTGGGAAACGCTTATGGAATTATGCTTTCGTGCTTCTTTTGCCTATGCTGCTTCCAAAATAAACAAAATGGTCAATACTCTTTCAGGTCTGAGTCGTTTCTTTGAAGAGTGATCAGGCCCATGAAGCGAAGGGACAGCACGAAAAACAAAAACAAAGCGTTTCTGACGTAAAAAAGCAGAATGAGATCAAAGATCTCTATGCTGTCTTTGTTTCAGAAAAGAACAGCTCATCGAATTGACCGGTCAATGCCAACGCAAAGGGTATAAAACGACACGATCTTCTCAAGTTTTCGAGGCATCAATATGTCCAATCTCATTCACAGTACCACTCAAGCAACCAAGTAGCCAAGCAACAATTCATACATTACCACACCCACTCACAGTCTCGAACCTATTACCTCCAGCCAAATCTGAAAAAAATGTCTGAGTCATCGGACCTGCAACGCGAGGAGCGACGCATCAGGCAATTCAAGGGCGCTTTGATCGCTCAGGCTTCGTATGTGCAAACCACTTGCCCGGACCGAGTAGCCGTCGAAAAGACCCTGAAGTCGCTCGCTAATGATGTGATCGCTATCGGATTCTACGGAGACAAAGTGAACTATGCAGGCATCGAGCTTGCGGAAATCTGCAAGGGTTACTCTGATCGATTGAAGGCTCTGGGCTCTGAATACAAGAGCTACCCTCATCTGACTATTTATTCCAAGGGGCTCACAATAGCCGATGAGCTCCACCAAATGGTGATCAATTTGCCATTCTAAATAGTAATGCATTGACCATGACAGGTCATTCTTTATGTTGAATTTAACGGTATTCAAGCAGAGCACCGATATTTTGTAGGATGTAAAAAAAATTTCACTATCTTATAGTATAGTTTTCTGTCTGTAATTCACTTCGAGTTAACATCGTCGATGAATATGCGTTGTTGGGCCTCGAACTTCCGAAGAACTACTTGGCGACCCACTCGACTTTTATCTGAGTGTTGCTCCAAGTATTTTCCTTCTCTTCTCCGAGCTTCGATGATTTGCTTTCTGGTTTTGGAATGTGTTGCGGTGTACAGGCTTTTCATCATACCATGAGCTGGATATGCCACCAACCCCAATGCGGCTGAAATCGATTTGTTAAAACCACCCATGTGTTTCTTGACAAAGGGCTCAACATACCTGATGAAACCTTCGTGGTAGCCCCAAGTGTTCCTTTAGCAAGCCCCTTCATCACACCCTTGGCCCCTTCCTGTCGACCACCTTTGTAGGGTTGCACGAAAAGATCACTTAAACCTTCTGTCATTCCCTGGGCGAAATTCTTCCCTGCAAACATGGCCCCAGATTTCCAGTCCCGAACATCGCCATGGCTTTTGACTTCGTCACCGTACAGTCGTGGAACTGCTCTAAGTCCTTCGCTCGCAGCTAAAGGCATATCGATAAGCATGCCTTTATATGAGTGACCTACTGCTTTTCCCATGCTCTTTGCAGAAGCACCCAGGGCCGCACCTGCAGTCTTCAGTCTTGATTGCCTTTCACTATTGGTGGTGACCACAGAAGATGCTCCTGTAGATGAAACGCTGGGCGATCTACCAGAGGTCTCAGGGAGATCGTTCTTCGATGAGCTCTGAGGATGACGACGGAATTCCTGATACGGAAGGAGAAATATATCGCCGGTGGCCTTCATTATGTCGGTGCTAGTACCAATGAGGGAGGAAGTGGTGCCCGTAACTGGATCCCATCGCCTATTCTGGATGTAGATTGAATGACTCGCGTAGCTGTTTCTCTGTTAATATGGAAAAATGTACATCGAGACAAAGAGGAAGGGATTGAAGAAAATCGATTAGACTTACGGCTCAATGTCACCCAACTTTAAACGATGGTGTTCGACAAGAACTTCTGCGGCCAGTTTAGATAGATGCAAAGGCCTCGAAGCCTTTCTCAACTTCCAAACGGCTGGTTCTGAGGTCAACAAATGGCAGCGCATGGTATCTAGAGGTAAATTGCGATGAAAGGATGTGACTGCCGTGCTAACACCAGACTCATCGCTCATTTGCCTGGCGACATCACGAGCGGCAGCCTGAGCAGACGGTTGAAGGCAGAATTCGATGGCACTCGCCAAGTTCTGTGCGTTGAGCTGTTTGTATGGGATAGGGCTTGGTCCAAGACCACGAGAGGCGATCATATTTCCCCAAAAGAGTTGGCTAAACAGATTTAGTATGGTCAAATTTGCAATTTGGAACACAGCATAACATACTCTCCAAAGAATGGCACGATAGCTGTAGACTTTCCAAAGCGCAAACCGCACGCTGTAGTCCCTGCGCCACCGTGATGGACAACAGCAGAGACATGTTGGAACAACCACTCGTGAGGGCAATCGCCGAGGTAAAACACCTGATCGTCCGAAAAGTCATTGCCCAGTTTGCTCCAGCCGCGGGATACTATTGCGCGAACACCCAATGCTTTGATAGCCTGGAGTATCAGACTGGTCATACCAGCTGGATCCTCGATAACAATACTGCCGAAACCAATATATACCGGTGGGCTGCCATTTCGAAGAAACGCATCTAGATCTGGGGGTGGTGTGTAGTTCGGGACCGAGCGAAAGAAAAACCCACAAACATCGATGTGCGCTGGCCAATCCAGTGGCTTGGGCATTAGAGATGGAGACCAACAGTACGTAAAAGGTACCTTGAGAGTTTCAGTTAAAGAAGGCCCTTCGGTGGCTGGTATAGGTTCTAAATCAAGCGATGCCCTCCAATCGTTTATAACATCACCTAGGCTGTATTCATTGATCAGTAAATGGTTCAAACTTTTGCCAGATTAAGATTCGATACCCTTGCCAAGTCATCCATTCAACGATACCGTAGGAGACGAAATTTGCTATTTTCGGCTCCGTGTTTGAATACTTCAAATTTGCCAAAGGGTGAGGGAAGGCTTTGGTGCTGCTCCAAGGCATAGTGAACATGATATGCAAAGGAATCGAGAGTGCTTGGGCGCAGTGGATGTGTGCAAAGCTCGGAGGATTGGCAATGATGGCGTCCGCCACAAATGGAACGTTGCTCACTGGATCGTCCCTAATACAGGATTCCCAACAGCCATTTAACATCTCTGCCACCATTGCTCGCTTGCGCTGGATTTCTCCATCTCGCAGACTTTTCATCTGAGGTATCAAGCCCGGGTTCTTGACCATATACGCCATCAGTTCTGATGGATCCCCGCCAATCGGATAGAACTCCAAGCCCGATTCGATAACGAAAGTTTCAAACACTCCGTGGGTAGCTAAACGCACGCGGTGGCCATGCAGTTGAAGCTCATTTCCCAACGCAATAAAGGGCTGTACATCGCCTCGACTCCCGACAACTTGAATGACGATGTTCAGGCGAAGGTCACAGAGATCGCTTCCAGGGTATTCCGGAGGAGGGGCCTCGGCTTCGTCGCGCGGTGTCCGGATCAGCTTTGAAACGGCCCTACAAATCTTGGAGTCAAGATCAACCGCGATGCGGCCATCGTCTAGAAACAAATTAGTATATATTGGAACAGATAGACTTTAGTGATGTCGCTGAAACCTTGAACTTCTGGACCCTCTCGAGACCATCCAGTGGCCTCGAGCACGGAGTACCTGGGGGGTTGTTCATCCTGGGCCTCTGATGATGATTGAAGCGTTCCACTGAACATTTCAATATAGCTCAGAGCCAAAGCTGTATGCCTTTCCCCTGATAGGAAGCAGAAATTTAAAAGTAGAAATCAGATGGAACAGAAGCAAAGCACTTGTCCACCGTTATACGTGATCTCTGGCAGGGATTCTAGTCTCAGTTTCTCCAACCAATCTCCAGTTAATATCAAACCTCAAGCTAAGAGTAATACTTTTTTCCGACATCGATAGTCAACAATGGAGAATTCTAGTTTGCCCAAAACCAATTTTTCACTAACTCAGCAATGATACATGTAACTATGCAGATAGCCTAGTCGTATTTGAATCAAGAATACGATTACGACTTTAGAGTTAAGACAATGCAGCCAATGAGAAGCTTTCGTTGCCATGTTTGATCTCCGTCTAGGCCACAGCGCGAGTGCAGATCAGGGATGATCGGTCATCGCGTTTGAGAATTATATTTTGTGGCCTAAAGGGGTTGAACTTCGACAAATCAAATGCTGGTTACTGCCTCTCGCGTTGGGAAAAGGTTTCCTATACGCGTATAGTTGTGGGGGTTGACCAACACATTTCATATTGCAAATTTCTTACATCGACTCTTGAGATTGTATACATTTAATTTCAACTGGAGATAGTAAAGAGAAAGATGCATCCTATGGCTTTTACGCCCTTGTGTGTCTTTCTACGATGGAAATTATTTTCAGGTTTTTTCAACGTTCATCAGGGGTTATCTTTGACTCAAAAGATATATAACGGCTATTCCATACTACCGCTGCATTGGAAGAACTTTCACCCGGTTCTAGGCTTCTCTCCAGGGCTGGGATATATAAATTCACATGGTGTAGCCTTCTCAAGTGGCACCTAGATACGTATCTTGCATTGAATCCTTCAATTGATCATGGATGTCAAACACAAATATTGAAGATTCAATGGATAATGCATCCAAGTTACGAATTCTCGTGTTAGGTATTTGAATTGAGCACCCCAAGATTAGAGCTGCAACGATACAGCTGGGGTTTATTGTTGAATGAATGACTATAGCCGCGACCTTTTTGTTTTGCTATAACAAGGTAATGCGAGATAATCCCATCATATTGATGAAGCTCGGGCTTGGAATTTCCGGCTCGACGACCAGGAAATGATCTCGGTCTTGGAAATTTGAATTCCGCCGATTCTCCACTCTCCATGTGATAATCTACGCCTTAATTGACCTCGGGAACTGATCAGCCCACTTTATTGATCGCTGGCATAGCTTGTCTCACTCGAGGTCCACACCAGACTTTGTTTAAGGCGTGAATAATCCCAATATCTCCCTGCATTTATACATACTAGGAAAGTGGGTTGACTGAAAACCTTGTAATAGGTTGAGGAAACATTCTATTCCACGTTTTTGGCAGAGAAAAAGTTGGTTATTGTGTGCATAACTTGAAACGGCGTGTCCGGCTTCCTTTTATTGGTGGGGAATCGCTGAAGAACTTAAAGAGAAAGAGGATCGGGGTGTCGGGATACCGAATCCGGTCCTTGGCGCGAGAAAAAATGAAAATCTGCACCTTGGCATCTGGACGGACCTTGCGTTTCTTTGCATAATTGGAATCTCTCAGCTGGTGGAAAGGACATTCAAAAGGGTCCCAAGCAGTAATGTGAAAGAATAGCGCCCAAGTAGGTCTAACTAGGAAAATAAGGTCCAACTAGGAAAACAATACGAAAGATACGACCCACTAAAGAAAGCGAATACGCAGTCTATTTTCGATGCCAATCCACCCGAGACTGCCGGAATGATTAACTGTAGGTTATATTTATGCGCACTAAATTTGAAGTGAGGGAGATGGGACGTCAATCTCTATCCGGGTAGTTGTCAGGGGCAATTTGATGTGGAATGTCTGGTAGCCATTTTCGTTTAAAAATCTTGGTCTATTTCATAAACAGTTTCAATTCTTTGTTCTTTCCACAAGAGACCTTATTGTTCGTCATTAAATATACAACATTCTGTGACTTTTCTAGAAGCGGTTTGAGTGAGGAATGGCAGCTATTGCCTCCACCATGTCAAGCATGACACATTTTACTCCCCGCGACTCACCAGACCTGGGAAAACCGCAACTAGCGTCTCACGCATGGCTCGAGCCTATTGTAAGTTCATCGAAAACAAAAAAATGGTTGATATTCAGGTCCTAATCTCAGGATAGGTGGTCGTGAGTATCATGGTCGGATCCTTGATCGTGAACCGCCGCAAAGACTCCAACCGAAGCTCGATGGCATTATTAAGCGACTTCGATTCTGGTTACAATGCAAGCATACTGGAGGATGGTGATGCACATGGGAGCGGTGATATTCACACCAAGTCCGAGACGGTATGCGGGATCACTATTAAGACCCAAGACACATCTCGCTGGGCGCATCATATCCACAGCAGAATCTTGCAAAAGTTTCCTTTCCTCGTCGAGATGTTTTACTGGATTATGAACTACCTGTTCTATTCAGTGACGAAAGGCATGGCACAATGGCTATCACCGGCCCAGATAGGCGTTGTTCAAGTGGCGCGAGAGCACGCCCTCAGTATCCTCGACTTTGAGCAGCACACTGCATCTTGGTTTTTTCCCATTAAGGAAGTGGATTTCCAATCGTTTTTCATTAAATATCACCCGTCGATTTTGACCGTTTTCAATCGAATTTACTCATTAGTTCATATCCCAGGTACTGTGATGTAAGTATCCCATACTTATTTCTCTGACAGCAAACTAACTCATCTCGTCATTTAGGTTCCTTTCCTGGTACTATTACACTGCTAAAAACCATTCAACCTTTGCCGTCGCCCGCCGGACAATGACTCTTGGAAACCTCGCCGCCTTCTTGATCTTCTGCGTCTACCCATGCATGCCTCCCCGGTTACTTCCCGAGTCATATGGATTCTACGATACCGTGCGACAAGGCAACGCTGAAAGCGTATGGGTTGGGGGAAAATCCGTAAACCAGTTTGCGGCCATGCCCAGTCTTCACTTCACCTATGCTTTTGTGATAGGTTCCACCTTTTTCTATCACTCCGGATTCCTGCAAAGACTCCGTGGCAAGACATCACCCAAGTCGAAAGTCACTGAATTCGGATTCCTGGCTCTTGCTATATTTTACCCCATTCTTGTCCTTAGTGTCATCGTTGCCACTGCAAATCATTACTGGTTGGATGCTGTTGTAGCGATTTTCACAGTCACTCTGTGTTACCGCTGCAACAGAGTGCTTCTGCTGCTACTTCCTCTCGAGTATGCATTTTGCTGGGTCTTGCGTTTGGCGAAGCCTGTACCTACCACGGGGGATAGAGGCAAAAGATGGGCTTCAGATATAAGTTGATGGGTGCTTCTGATCAACATAAAGTTGGAGTCACAGGGTAGAGACAATTTCGATACATTCTAATATCTTGCATTATCGTCAATTAATGATTTAATATTCCGCCAGGTATACTTTCAAGCCCGATAGATGACTTTATGACCTTATCAAATTAACACAGTCTTACTCTGCCCGTGTCAGTGAGTTTGGGTGTGGGATTGGAGCAAGTGTTCAAATCAGGACAGAACTGACTTCCCAACATGGAAACTTCTACCTCTTCCCACTCAATTGTATCTCTTTTCCTTCTCTTTCTCTCCCTTTGTGGATCAACTCTTCGCTTTTCTTTCCCCGTATTTACTCTCGACCATCCTCTGCTAATCAAAACATCCCATCTTATGGCGTTTGAGGCGTTTTGACAGCGGACCCCGTGTCCCCTTTTTACTGAAATCCTCTCCTGGAACTGACATATCGTTTCTTCTCCTTTTCAATAAACAAAGCTTGTCAAGCTTTTCAGACGACCGCGAACCCGAACCCGCGAGACATCCCTCCTCACTCTGTAAAACCGAGCTTCTCGCCAACCTCGGAGAAGATCAGGATATTGTTGCAGAATGTTTGGGCTTAGTTTGCACCATGAACAGCCCAGCGACCCTACGGAGTCTTCGGTGCCACTGATTACACAAGCCCAAGGTCTACCCGAGGAGGATGATCAACTCTACCTGGGGATTCTTCAGCGGAAGACGCTCGAAGTCTTAACCAAATCCAACACTGACGTCGAAGACTGGATCTCGTCCCTAGAAGACGCTCTACATCCACTGCGGTTAGAAAATCTCCTCGACAAGACCATTCCCCGACCCGAGTACAGCAATCCATCCTACGGAAAATGGTCCTTCTGGTCTGCGGCTGTGGGCTGGTGGATGCGGCGATTTATCGATGAAGAGATGGAGGTTCATCTTTGTTTGATGGAAGGAGAAACCACCCATGCCGACGATCTTTTCCGTATGATCAAGTCATACTACGGCCGAGCCGACTGCGCAAGCCACGTGAGACAGGAGCTTAGAAAATGGGACCAAATGAACCGGGCCGAATATGATACTGCTGAAGATTTCGTGATTGCCTGTGAAAATTCATGTATCATCCTAGATCGATTCGGCGTTGGGCCTCCGCCTTGCATGGCCCTTGCTAGGTTGTTGGATGAATTGAGGGATGAGCTTCCGAAGGTTGCGTCTATCGAGTGGGAATTGAAGGACATGATTGCTACCGATATCACGCAAGTTTCCTTTGCTGATTACTGTAGGGAGTTGATTGATGCATTACGGCAACTGGAAAGTACCAGTGCGGTGCCATGATGGAAATTAGGGTCAATGCTCAGTTGCTGATATGATCTTGGTAATGCACCGGCAACATTTACTTCAATCTCACCTGCACAGGGAATTCTCTGATTCTCACTGTCAACTAATGTGATGTTAGAAAGGAAGTTAATCAACTTTACAAGATTTTTTCTCGTTTAGATGAAGCAAAGTGGTTGAGAAAACAATATGATTGCCGCATGATGGATCATACTGTCGAAGAATTTGAATCAGCTCACGTACTCTAAAGAAGAACATGCCTTTTCAGTAAACTCGCGATAACTGCTCTCGGTGCTGGATCTCCTGATCATCAGTTTACTCGTCCGAAATGAATTCACCTTATGTTTTGCTTAGATCATATCTAGTATTCGGTCAGCATTCTCAAATATTCTCGATCTCGAACTTCAGACGTGGGGCACCGAACGATCAACAAGGCTGATCCGCACAACACGCTTCGTACTTTCCCCGAAGGCCCCCAAAATGAGATTTACAGCCACCTTAGCGATGTGCCGAGTAAAGCGTTGTAATCAGCAATAGTACCTAACTGGGTAGGAGTCCAGGCAACAACCCCGTTGTTCGAATCCTGGTGTACCGTACCTGGACCGTATAGATGCATGTTGATGAAATCGGTAGTCTCGTTCTGGATATAAGTTACCCAAATTTGCCTCGGTTCCTCGAACTAAAAATTCTTGTCATAGACAGCCTTGAATATGTCAAAAAATAGGACTCGTCAGGGCGCTTTGCTTGCTCAATACTGTTGATAAAGACCACAGCCGGGCCTGTCATACCCATCCAGCTAGTCATGAGCTCTCACTTTCCATGGCGATCGTTCCGCGGTAAGCTGACTCTTCGTTTGTTGGTGTTTCCCCGTTGCGATACTAACTCGGCCTCGCCATCTGTGATACTTAGTGTGCAAACGCTGGGGGTCGGAGCTGATATCCAACTCCGAGTGGTTTGGTAAATTGTCTATAGTAAGAGTGATTATAGCGATTGGGAATCCGGGCTCGTTTGCATCTCGGGTTTAGGTTCCAACTACTTCCTATGGCGGGAACATAACCATATCAATTCTGAAATTCTATAGCGAGGAGTGTAAAGTGCGAAAAACTCAGCTTAATGAATTGAGTATCTAACTAAAAAACTACCGAAATGGGTTGACGTGATACCGATAGTAAATTACTGCAGCAGGTCGAGTTTGATGATCAGGAACGCGAGAAATGAGAGTGTAAATGAGAGAACAAAGGAAACTCTAACAAAGACAATAGAGGTATTTTGCGATTTGCCATGGGTTTTTGATTAAAGCGCACATTATGATACCTAAACTTCCGATCATTATCTGTATGAGCGATGTATGAAACATCGGAAATGCGAAGGGATGAAGACACCAAATGTCGACATATGGAGATTTAGGGGCTAAATAATGGAACCGAGGGAGCAGGTTAAAGACTCCCAGCATAGGAAGTCAAGTCACAAGTCGAGAAAGGTGTCGCTGGCTTCGCTTTTGCCAAAGTCCTGAAGCCACCTTTACTGCAGTGTCCATGCCGTCCATCCGGTTCCTCACATTCAATAATGACGCATTGACCAGCCAATCATAATACCTCACCATATCTTTAATTCAAGGGAATACCTTTCGAGGTTGAGAACGCAGCCAGCTCATGATGTTTCCAGGTATCAGCCCATTCTACTCCGTAACAATTCACCATTCAGTACAGAAGGCAGATTCGGATCAGACCCACTGTCCCTACCCAGGCCAGATCTCGAAATATGTTCGCTTCTTTTGTGCAGCTTCTTTAGCAGTAGCTTATATTTTCGTTCCAGGCATCTTGTAAGGAGTCCTATCAAGCCGGTTTGTCTTCCAGAGTTCTACATTGTAGGCCACATCACCCATATGATTCCTTGCTTTGGTGGATCGGCAAGATGTTGCGAAAGACCTGCCATTGCTATTTCAAGGGGGTGTGCGCAACTCATGACTAGTGTGCCTGCTTCACGCGTGGGAATGACGCTCAAAAACCCAGGGGCAAGGGGTCTGCCTTTTTCAATTTCCGTAAAGAGATGAGTGAAGAGGGAAAGAGTGAAACATGTCGAGTTTCCAACAAGGAAGGCAGGCACGTGGACGCCTCGTAAGCAATGTAAGTGAGTTATTTTATTTAATCTTAGAAAACAAAAAAAATAATGTGATCGAACTGTATGTATAACTGACATGTAAGGCTGGAATATTTAGTTAAATTATGCAACATTGTAAAGTTTATAAACATGGAAAGCATTAGGTAAACGGAAGATCATCTGGGGAAAGCTATTTAGCCAGTAACCGAATAGGCTTTTCCTGCAACCATGGCAATAGTTCCAATTAGATCAGGCTTATTTCTGATGTGAGACTCCATTCAATGCGCCATTATGCTTCTAGCGCTCGATCTGTGGAATTATTGTTGTAGGCATACGTAACTAAGGAGTCCCTGATCTGCAACAGAAAAAAGGAGAAGAAAAGCAAATATGCAAAAATAATGCCTCAAATTGAGAATGACATGTCTAAATATGTAGGTAGTCTGATCCGTCTCCATTCCACGCGATCGCCAAGCCTATCCAAGCCTTTTTCCCAACGTTGGGAACTGCAGGTTGAGAAAACTTGACACGTTCGGAGTGTATCTGCATGAAAATATATGATTTACGCTGTAGAGCAGAGCATAGCAAAAGAATTATTAATAGAAGCTTTACGCCTTACACAGAGGCCCCAAGTTACCCGGACAAGGGATCCAATCAACATCGGGATCGTGAAATCCCTGGATTCCGAATTGTTTCGTCCGACAAAGCTGATGTGGACAGTGGGTTCCAGACTTGAAGACTTTTTTTTGATTAATTTAATTTTTCAACTTTCTTCTTTCAACGGGGATAATGGATAATAATGGCGCATAGGGCCGTGCTGGAAAACAAATATCCGGAGCTATAGTTAGTAATCAAATCCCTGTCGGCGACTGAGAGCCATTCACAACGCCGAAATAACATCGTCAACACGGCGGACTCGAAACCAAAAGGTCTCACCGGGAAGTTTCCGATCGGAAGACCTCTTATTTGTTTTTCCTATCTTTGATAATAATACTCTATGTATGTATTATTAAAACAACCAGAGTAGGAATCTAATTGCGGCAGTCTCCGTCGCCGGCCTCCGGTATAGATTTCCCGCCTTCTAGAAGGTCAGCAAAATCACCCCTAAAGAAGGTAAGGAAATAGGGAAACATGAAAAAGAAAAAAGAAAAAGAAATAATCCATAGCAACACCGAACTTAGAGACAATTTGGGCAATTAGTGGGACATTCGGCACTATCTGCGGCTCTGGAAGCTCGTAGCTGTGGATTTGGGTGGATTTGGGTGGAGACAAAGGGAGACTAGTGTGTCTCTATTTCTCTTCTCCCCGGCTTTAACGACCAATCAGAGTACTTTGTTTATACAGATTTTGTTGAACCAAGGTCAAGAGTTTGAAGTCTACCGTGTATATTTCTGACTTACCTTGATTTCTCCAATTTTGTGATTTATTCTATAATCCTATAATATCGTAGATCTGTACATAATACGTAGTATGCAAGTAGTATGTAGGCGTCCATATTCAGGGTCAGAATACGTCAATTCTGAATTGTACACTGTAGCTCTTAGGAATGAGGCATAAATCCCTCAAAATTCAAGGATGTTGTAAATAATCAATTGTCTCTTGATTTGACTGTATCTCCGCATTTGTCGGAGTCGGCGCCCCCCGTCTCCACACGGCGATACACTTCCCCTTGCCTGGATCTGCTTTCCGAACAAAAAAGGAATAGGGAAAAGAAAAAAAAAATCATTGTGAAGGATCCAGATTCCCAAAATTACTTTCAAGCACAACGGTTCGCTGTCATCACCGAAAACGAATCCACATGGGCCCTTCCGTGACCCTCTCCCCCGTCCATGTCCGACTCTTCCCGACTTCAAATCATGACTCTTTTTTTTACTATACCGTGTCGCCTCGACACGCGGTCCCGGTTAATTCTCTGGTCATCGCCTTTTGCCTGTCGGAATGTCCTGGATGATGTGCGCACGAACTTCCCAGGGGAAATTTAATATGTTACCTCGTGTACATAAAAACAGACTCCAATCTGCTTCTCGCTCTTTTTTCTCTTTCTACCATTCTACCACTGCTCCATTGAACACTTCTACAATGGCTCGATACCCTTCATTGCCCACTCAACAGACCCGGCTGGTGCATGCCACCCCGGCGCCGTTTGTGAACCACGCCTCGCCTGCGTACGTTGACCATCCCATCGTATAGCTAGCTCTATAGATGGCTTCAATGGTATGGAAGCAATTGGGCTAACGTTCTCTCTCTAGTGACGCCAACTATGACACTGCCAACCCTTCATATATTCGCAAGTACCTGCGCACCTACGGTCTCACTCCTCCTCGCGCCGAGGGATACGAAACACAAAAGACACGATGCCTGGCCCAGCTTGGTCTCAAGAATACCCCCATCGACAAGTTCCTATATCTCAGCACTCTGCGCAAGAACAATGTACACCTGTTCTACCGCCTGGTGACCGACCACCTCAGGGTACGTTAACCGCCGAGACATGTGATTGGACCGGGGAAAGTTGGAGAAAACGAAAACTAACTATAATCCCCGCAGGAATTGACTCCTTTGATCTATACCCCAGTTGTGGGCGAGGCCTGCCAACGGTGGTCTGAGATCTACCAACAGCCTGAAGGTAAGATTCGGAAGATCTGCACGAATTAGAACCGGAGCGATGCTAACTCTATATTCCAGGTATGTACCTCAGCTGGGAGGATCGCGGTAATCTTGCTTCGGTCATCTCCAATTGGCCACAGCCTAATGTCGAGATCACATGTATCACCGATGGTTCTCGTATCCTCGGGCTGGGTGATCTGGGCATCAATGGAATGGGAATCCCTATTGGCAAGCTTGCTCTTTACACTGCCTGTGCGGGTATTCGTCCCGAGGCCACTCTGCCTCTGACTCTCGATCTGGGTACCGGTAACAAGGCTCTCCGGGAAGACCCGCTGTACATGGGTAGCCGTCGTGACAAGATCTCTCCCGAGGAGGAGCGTGAGTTCCTTGATGAGCTGATGTCCGCCCTCACCGAGCGCTGGCCCGGTATCGTCATCCAGTTCGAGGACTTCAAGAACCCCTTCCCCGCTCTAGAGCGTTACCGCGACTCATTCACCTGTTTCAATGATGACATCCAGGGTACTGGCGCTGTCATCCTCGGCGGTGTCATCAACGCTGTCAAGCGCTCCGGTCTTCCCTGCAAGGACCACCGCGCCGTGTTCTTCGGTGCTGGCAGTGCCGGTGTTGGTGTCGCCCGCCAGATCGTTGAGTTCTTCATGCGCGAAGGTATGACCGAGGAAGAGGCCCGCAACTGCTTCTACCTCGTCGACACCAAGGGTCTTGTCACCGCCGATCGCGGCGACAAGCTCGCCGACCACAAGGTCTACTTTGCCCGCCGTGACAACGAGGGTTCTCAATACAAGACCCTCGAGGAGGTCGTCGACTACGTCAAGCCCTCCATCCTGATGGGTCTCTCCACCATGGGCGGTGTCTTCACCCCCGAGATCCTCCGCAAGATGGCCGACTGGAACACTGCTCCCCTCATCTTCCCCCTCTCCAACCCTTCCTCCAAGTCCGAGTGCGACTTCGAGACCGCCGTCAAGAACACTGACGGCCGCTGCCTCTTCGCCTCCGGCTCCCCCTTCCCCAACTACACCTTCACCAACTCTGCCGGCGAGACCCGCACCTACTACCCCGGCCAGGGCAACAACATGTACGTCTTCCCCGGTATCGGCCTCGGCAGCATTCTTTCCAAGGCCGTCCGCGTGACCGACAGCATGATCTACGCCTCCGGCGAGTCTCTGTCCTCCGCCCTGACCGCCGAGGAACTCGAGCGCGGTCTCCTGTACCCGGACATCACCCGCATCCGCGAGGTGTCCATCGTCGTCACCCGTAAGGTGATGCGCGCCGCCCAGGAAGACAAGGTCGACCGTGAGATCTCACTCCGTGCGCTCTCCGACATTGAGCTTGATAACTGGATCAAGGCTCGCATGTACGATCCTCACACTGAGGTTCGCGCTCTTGAGCGCGAGGTCGGCCACCTTCTCTCCAGCTTGGGAACAATTTCGCCTCCTATTACCGCGAATGGCTCTCCCACTGAAGAGAAGAGCGGTGCCAAGCTGTAAGATTTGTGAATTGCATTTTCAAAACACATGTTCTGATCCCTTTCAGCGCTTAGGATCTCTGCGTGATGGACTCGCACAGTGACTTTTCTTTTCTTTTATTTTTGCTTCGAGCGCACTTGCACTTGCACCTTTCTTGTCTCTTCTTTTCGCCTTTTCCGGGTCGTGACGACTTTTTTTTTTGATAGAATACCCATCGTTTTCTGTTTGGTCACTTTTGGGGCCTTTGCATTTTGGGAATAGTTAGCATCTATTGTCATATGAATGAACAAATTTTAAAAATTACTTCTTCTCCGTTCAATAAGTTTTAGGTCTTTTGATTCCCTTCCATTGCTTTTGTTAATTCGCAAGCACTTCTAGTGTGAGCATAGTTCCCCTGGCGATCAATAAACTCACAACATATTGTTTATTAAGCTACCTCGGGAGCACTTCATCTCACATGGAGCCCACGGATGAACCCAATCGCCGAGTATAAATCTCAAAATATCAAAACAGCGTGAAGACTCCTCAATCGGAGCGGGGACATCAATCTCTCCGCAGATGGATGACTAAGTTCAACCGAGGTCCCTTTTTTTTGGAGGCAAATTTCCGATTTGGAGATTTTATACAAGTTGAAGAAGGTCTGGTAAATTGGTTCTGTTTTTAAATTGTTCGGCTTGACCAGAGGTATGCTTGTGTCTCCTGCTTTGAACCATTCATCTTGACTCAATTGGCAGGTCTCGTCGTCTAACTCGTCCGAATTTGTATAGGACTAATTGCACCACACTGCATATACATATATCTCAATCATAATAGCGCATAAGGAGGCTGTACATCATGCCGTCTCCTCTCGCAGATCCCGTGAAGCTCCCTTGTGGACTGGTTTTGCCTAATCGGCTCAGCAAGGTATGGGAATCTCGTATTTTTCTGTAACATAAGAATAGACATTAAATTAACAATCCCAAGGCCGCAATGGCTGAGCTAATGTCTAAGAAAAACCACCCAGCAGATCCTCTCGTCGACGCCTACGAGAAATGGTCTGATGGTGGATGGGGAAGTATCCTCACAGGTGAGTAACCCCAAACCCTAACAACTCACTCCAATTCTCACACAACACAGGAAACATTCAAGTCGACGTGAACCACATGGGCAGCCCCTTCGACCCAGCCCTGCATAACGAATACCAAGACCCAGAAAGCAATGCTGATCTCGTCGCCCAATGGAAGAAGTACGCCGACGCCTGCCAGAAACACGGCACACCGGCCATCGCCCAGATCTGCCACCCGGGCCGGCAGTCGTTCCGTGTTGCAGGCCACAGGGGTATGTTTGCGCAGACGCTGGCGCCCAGCGCAGTGCCCATCAAGCTTGGGGATGGGTACCTTGAGCGTTTGATGGGGTGTTTGGCGTGGTCGGCACCGAAGGAGATGACTGCCCAGGATGTTGAGAGAGTTATTGGGCAATTCGTTGATACTGCCAGGCTTATGGCAGATGCTGGGTTTTCTGGGGTAGAATTGCACGGTGCTCATGGGTATTTGATTGGTATGTTTGTTGTTACTTGGTTATCAATACATGCTAACAGTGGTAGATCAATTCCTTAGTGGCAAGGTATGAGACTATACGAACGCCGCATTGACTTTAACTAACATACACTAGACAAATCTCCGCACCGACGCCTATGGCGGCACGCCCGAGAAACGCGCCCGCTTCGTCCTAGAAATCCTCAGTCAAACACGCAAAGTCGTTCCCTCAACATTCTGCATCGGCATCAAGCTCAACTCCGCAGACCACAGTTCCGCAACCTTCGAAGAAACAATGACGCAGATCAAACTCCTCGCCGAAGCCGGCATCGATTTCATGGAGATCTCAGGCGGCACCTACGAAGACCCCAAGATGATGGGGTATGCTAAAGCACCGGCCCCGAAGTCCGAGCGAACCGCCGCGCGCGAGGCCTTCTTCCTTGAGTTCTCGAAGGAAGTCCGCAGCCGGCATCCCGAGCTTGTGCTTATGCTGACGGGCGGGTTCCGGACTCGGGCTGGTGCGGAGGCTGCTATTAACGATGGGGCTTGTGATCTTGTTGGTATTGGGCGGCCTGCGGTTGTTGATCCGAAATTTCCGCTTTTACTGCTTGATGAGAGTGTTTCAGATCGAGAGGCGCAGCTGCCGTTGAACAAAGTGCCTATTCCTTGGTATACGCGGTTTTTGCCGTTGCATATTATTGGGGCTGGGACTGAGAGTGTGAGTTTTGGGTTCCTTTTAGAGCCCACGGGTCCGTGTGAGCTTTGCTGACTTTCATAGACTTATTATTCTGCTCAGATTCAGCGCTTGGCTAAGGGGCTTGTTACTCTTGCGCCATCTTTGTAGATTACTTTTTGGATACATCTATGGATGATTGTATATAGTTGCTTGGAGCTTGTGGAAATATACCAGTCGAGGGACAATTCCCTAAATCAAATCCGAGTCCACATGAACTGATTAAAGAGGCATTTAGGCCACTTCCCGACCATTGAAGTCAACTCCGTCTATGGAGTACATTGAGAAATTTTCCATGTTGCGTCATGGTTTGTTTGAGGTCATCTTTTATCCGGCTGGTAGACCAGAGGTATTGGCAAGTATCGAGCAAAGCCTATAGATCGACGTCTGGCTTTTTAAGGGCAGCTTGATTGATGAGGTTGTTAGAAAAGATTGCAAGATGTAGGCGTGTAGACTTGCCTCGTGTCTCTTGGGTCCCATCCCAAAAATTTTGATCATGACTAGGGGTCATTGCGCTGTGGGCCTTTGTATAGTTGGTTCATATCTTATTCAACAGTCGAAAGCTTTATAGACAAGCCCATAGCTGATGATTCCTGCAGATTAGTTAACGAACCGCAATTCCTCCTTAGTTTCAGACATGATATCGCCAAATGGAGAGTGGCAGTGCCAGATCTTGGCGCGTCTAAAAATAAGTTCATCTCAAACTTCGCCAAGAGTACTTTGGGTATTCCGCGCAGCGGAAAAGACTTGGCATCGTGGCCCCCCTTGCTGTGCGAAATGACATTCAGAGGCATTGTCCAACCCGAATGCGTCGGGCTTTATTTTCACGCGGTATCACCGTAGGTTTATTTGAAATAGCAGCACCTCATATGTGATCTCTGAATGTACCAGAAGGAAATTCTACCTTTTTGATCCTGAGTCCCCAGATGTAATTGCCGGAACACCCACCTCAACCAGGCTAAACTGTCTTGTTTCGCGGGCATGCTTGGATCTCTGAACAGATTATATCAAAAAGATCTTTGAGGGTAGAGGCCACCCTTCACACTCAAGTGTTTATGTTTCCCCTAAGCGCTTTCTCCGGCCTCCCGGAAGGGGGCGGGGTAAAGAGGACCATTTGGCACTTGGCATTACCACACTCTCGTTCCGCAATCAAAGAAAGATCCAACGCCAAGCACCTGAAAACTGGGCATTGCTGAGCAGAGCTGGGCGCCTAGAGCGAATCCAGGCAGCAGGATCTGTCCTGCCAATGTCTTGGGATATCCATAGAGACCCTTTCCTGTTGTAATGCTGCTCATTTGGCGCCTCTCTCTGCCAAGTGACTTGTTTCATAAATAGCCATGATTTGGCACAATTTTATGGTTCCATTGTTGTGTTTGCCATTTCGTCCTGAGAGATGCACACTCATAGTCCCCTGTTCTCAATGCACTCAACTGCTGTTCTCCATATCCCAGTCCTATGCATTTCCTCCGATGTCGGTCGACCCTCAGCTCGCGTCAAATGATGCCTACAATCCTTTCTAGGTGGCTGATCACCATTTCAGTCTGCCTTCTCGTACGAACCGCACTCGCGATTGACGTTAGCCCTGATGACGAGAGTAGGTCATAATTTCATAAACTACCTCAAAGCAGCTCAAATGACTTACATGTACCTATCTGGCAGCCTCCCTCAAAGATGCCGCCAAGACCGTTGCCTCCGCCATGATGGATTTCTACAACGACCGCGACTCGAAATCTATTCCAGGCAAAATGGACGATACCTGGTGGGAGGGTGGTTCGATGTTCATGACCCTCATCCAGTACTGGTATTTAACGGGCGACAGCCAGTTCAACGACGCCATCCAGGAGGGCATGTACTGGCAGAAGGGCGAAAATGACTTTTTCCCAAGCAACTACTCCCAGTACCTAGGCAACGACGATCAGGTTTTCTGGGGATTAGCGGCGATAACTGCCGCGGAACTAAACTTTCCAGAAAGAGACAACCAACCCTCATGGGTTTCTTTAGCCGAGGGTGTCTTCAACGGACAGATTCCTCGTTGGGATATGGCCAGTTGCAGCGGGGGTTTGCGATGGCAGATCTGGCCTTACCAGAATGGCTTTCATTTGAAAAACGCCATCTCCAACGGAGGGTTGTTCCAGCTGTCAGCGCGTCTGGCACTATATACCAAGAACTCGACCTATGCCGAATGGGCTGAGAAAATTTGGGATTGGAGTGCATCTACACCGCTGTTGAGAAAAACCTGGGTTATAGCCGATACAACTTCTACCGCTGCGGATTGCAAGGATCATGGTGATCATCAATGGACTTACAATTATGCCACGTATATATCCGGTGCTGGTTATATGCACAATTATGTATATTCATCCCTTGTCCTTTATCTGTGAACTATCCGGGATATCCAAACTAACTGGTTCTATAGACTAATGGCGCCGAAAGCAAATGGCTCGAAGGCGTAAACGGACTGATCAAGACATCTGATCAGTTTTTCCCCGATTCCGGTGCAAAACAAATCATTTCCGATATCACCTGCGAGCCAATCAATAAATGTGATCGCAATCAAAAAACATTCAAGGCCTATTTCACTTCTTGGATCGGATTCATGTCCTTGATAGTACCGACCGAGACCACGGCGGACTTGATGGCGAGATTCAAGAGTTCGGCTGTCGCTGCCGGTCAACAATGCTCCGGTGGAAGCGATGGGAAGCATTGTGGAATTCGCTGGACGAAGAAGGCAGAATGGGATGGAACTGTGGGCTTGGAGCAGCAGATGTCTGTGTTGGGTGTCCTTAATGCTATCATGGTCCCATTCAAGGCTCAGGGACCTTACAATGCTGACAACGGTGGGACATCCAAAAGCGACCCACATGGAGGCACCAACACTAAGAATACCTTGGGCCCGAAAGATGTCGAGACAGGTGACAAGGTTGGCGCAGGAATATTGACGGCGGTCTTTATCATACTCTGGGTCGGGGCTGTGTCTTGGATTGTTAAAGCTGAGTAAATATAGTCAGATGTAAACATTGATAGATAGTGTATGTGTATACTAGGAATCTTGATATCCTGAGCAGTTTAGGCTCTGTTTTGTGATATTTTATATTCCCAACAATCGCTTCACAATTATAATTGAAGCTCAAGTATATAATACATAAGGAGTACCTAGCAACTAGTTCAAGGTACTAATTTTTAGCAAGATATGAAATTGTACAAGAATTCCTGTGTAAGTGTAAGTGTAACTGTTGAGGTGTCGTCATGTGCCCGAGGAAAACAGGTTGTGTCGATCACAACACAAAAGCTTCTTGAGCTTCCTGAGCTTCTTTGAACAACTCCCTCAACCATATTTATTGATTTGTCCAACTCCTTGAAACACAAGTATTAGCTGTTTATCTTAGCATCTCGGGGATTCAAGATGCCCTCCGAGACAGAACCTCTCCTCCCTCGCTATGAGGATGACACCTCCCGTCAGCGACGCCTCCACCAGAAGCTCCACAGCTACCAGATGATCCGCGCCATCTCCGAGGGATACATGCCAACAACAGAACAAACAATCGCAAACCTGCGCACCTTCCTAGCTTCCGACGTGCTAAATCTCCGAAATCAAGACATTGGTAGTGTCGGTCGCCAGCTAGTGCGCGATACCAGATTGTGGATCCAGGTCTTCATTGAGTTCCTGCAGCAGAAGAACCACGAAGACCAGCTCCAGGAGTTTCTATGGCGTTTGGCCCGCTCCCGTGTCCATCTAGATAGCGACCGGGTTTCCAGGCAGGCTGCCCACGTGAAAGCCCGGGCTGATACTAAAGCTGGTGGGTCGCGATAATCCCCAGGTTCTATCTAGGCTTGGCGCAGCCTCGGTCTATGGTCCACGGGACGATCATTTGCTAACAGTGGATGTCTTTTTTAAGCATATGACAGCTTCCGCACCGTCGGCAGTCTGCTGTTGACCAATGCCGACTTCCGTCTTTTCGTGGATGATATCGTTACCGTCGGACGCCAGATCTTCGCTGATACCGCCGAGTCCCTTGCCGAGTCTTCTAAGCGTGTGGCGAAACAGGTCCAGCCATCCGCGGAAGAAGAATCCGCCTTACAAGGAGCTGGGGCTGATGAAGGTCATGAGCTCTCGAAAGATGAGTTGAGGGAGGAAGTTGCCCATGTAGCAGATGCTGCTAGTGAAGGGATTGCCCGTACGGGAAATGATGCTGTACAGAGTGCCAAAGAGCACCTGTCCGGTCGAGAGAGGGATACTCTACTGTTCCGACTAAAGCAAGCTGTTACAAAGCTCCGCGAGAGAACAGACTACTCCGACTCGATTGCGACACTTGCTCAATTGCTGCAACGATACGCCAAGATCTACGCCGATGTAGCGGAGAATACTTCTTCTTTCGCCCAAGAAGATTTGGAAGTTAATGCTGACCTTAAGCGTGCGGTCGATGAATTTTGGAAGGTACTGCGGTCTTTTGGGAGTGCAGAAGAATGGGATCGGCTTCAAGAGAAATTCCACGATGTCCTACGCCATGCCAACAAAGATCCCGAGTTTGATACATTACTGGGAGAGGCAGGTAACTCACTCCAAAATATGCTCACCGATCCCGAGTTCTTTGATTCGGCACCACAGAAGCTCGATGAACTCAAACAACAGTCCGAGAAGGTAGGCTCGGAGACGAGTCTGCGCAAGGACGTAGATGACTTTTTGGCCCAGACCAAGCGGACAATGCGGACTGTGCCGGAGGACCCTGCTGTGTTTAAGTTAATTAATGCCACGAAGAAAGTCTACCAGCACGCATGGACTGCTTACAACGACAACAAGGCAGACCTCCCAGCAGACCTGGTGAATGTCTTCCTCCCCGTCCTCCTACGCACGATTCAATACATCCCAATTCCACGTCTGGAGATATCAGCTCCAGAAATGGACCTCCTCCTCGAGAATCTTATTCTCGAGCCCGGACACACAGTCAACTTCTCTTCTTTCCTCCCTTACCGATTGCACATTGTCACGCGCAACGATATTGACGTGATAAAAACTCACTCCAAGCGCACGGAAACACTCATGAAAACAGCTTTTACAGTCACCGTTCAAGGCCTGAATATCAGCGCCGAGGACTTTGGCTTCTGGTTCCGTACTCACCCAGGTCATTTCTTCCACTTCAAAGACGAAGGCATAGCTAGCTTCTATCTCGACCGCCGTGGTATCGACATATCTTTAGATATCGAAGTCGGCCGTGGAAATCTAGAGCAGATATTCTCGCTGCGTGGCGTCCGTGTGGTCATCCACAAACTCGACTACACTGTAAAGCGCAGCAAGTGGAAGTTCCTTCTCTGGCTGACCAAGCCACTCCTCAAACATCTGGTCCGCCGCGTACTGGAGAAGAAGATTGCCGAACAGATTGTTGCTGCGGCGTTCGCATTGAATCGCGAATTGGTCTTTGCTCGTGAGCGCCTTCGTGCCGCTCGCATCGCGAACCCGCAGGACCTAGCCACTTTCGTGAGAGCTGTTCTTGCTCGTCTTAAGCCTGCAGACTCCGATATTGAAACAAGAATTGGTCTTCAGCCATTGAAAGATGGTGCTTTCAAGGGCGTTTATGCTCCTGGCAGTATTGTTAAGACGTGGCAAGAGGAAGCTACCCGTGCACAGGAGGTTATTGAGGATGGAGATGAGACTCATGGGCTTGGCCATACCTGGCAGAATGATATCTTCAATGTTGCTGGACGACACTGATTGTTCTTGGAGCGTCGTTTTGATATTTTGAGGCTTTGAATTACCTAGCACTTGACTTGTTTTTTCATGATTTTACGATGACCACTACCTATGCAATGTTGCAGCGCACGAACTATTTCACCATTCCATCACAAACAAAGCTTATCCTTGTTAAGCATGTCGCCTGTTGCAATTGTATGCACCGAAATCCAGTTGATCAATGTAATTAAATTGTTCATTCATCACACGGAGTACTTTCGATTTCAACCACTCTTTGCACGTGACCCGGCTGAACATTGTTCCTATAGGCCACCTAATGTAGATCTATGAAAGTCGTGGAGCTACCGTTAAGTCTCAGTTTCTCAATAATATACAGTTCGGTTGGCGTAAACATCCGTCCTCACGATAATAGTACACACCCATGTCGACTAATTAGCCACGATAACCCTCATTCCTCGAAACCCCCGACAAGCTTCGGAAGCTTTGATCGCGAGGTATACGCACGAACACACAACGTGTGAGCAACTGCTCGCGCAACTCAAATTAAAATGCAATTACTACGACTCCTGGTTACACTAGCCGTTGTGCTTTTCTCCGTCGTTGTTATCGCCGCGGAAGATTACTACAAAGTGCTTGGCCTTGCCAGGTCGGCGTCGGAGAAGGATATCAAGCGTGCGTATAGGACGCTGAGCAAGAAATACCATCCTGACAAGAACCCGTAAGTTCATCTTGTTCTCTGCAGTCTATCTAGCTTTTGCGCCGGGGGCAGGAACAAAGAAACAACTGCTAACAAATCCTAGCGGCGATGATGACGCGCGCGAAAAGTTCGTTGAAATAGCAGATGCCTACGAAGTTCTATCGACCAGCACATTGCGCAAAGTCTACGACCAATACGGACACGACGGTGTCGAGCAGCACCGCAAAGGCGGAGCCGCTGGTGGCAGCCACGACCCCTTCGATCTCTTCTCGCGATTCTTCGGCGGCGGCGGACACTCAGGACACGCACCGGGCCACCGACGAGGACCGGACATGGAAGTGCGCGCTGCACTGCCATTGCGAGATTTCTACACTGGTCGCGAGATCAACTTCCTCGTTGAGAAGCAGCAGATCTGCGATACCTGCGAGGGAACTGGATCGAAGGATCACAAGGTTGAGACCTGTGATCGCTGCAACGGGCGCGGAGTGGTCATTCAGAAACATATGCTTGCGCCGGGCATGTTCCAGCAGGTGCAGATGCAGTGTGATAAATGCCATGGACAAGGAAAGAAGATCAAAAACCCGTGTGCTGTTTGTGGTGGAAGTCGCGTTGTTCGCAACCAAGTTGAAACGAGTGCTACGATCGAAGCGGGCATGGGCAAGGGGACGCGACTTGTGTTTGAGAATGAGGCTGATGAGAGCCCTGACTGGATTGCTGGTGATTTGATTGTTATTCTTGACGAGAAGGAGGCGGAGCTTGGCACAGCAGAGGAGGAGAGGACGGATGGTACGTTCTTCCGGAGAAAGGGCAAGGATCTTTTCTGGAAGGAGACTCTTTCGCTACGGGAGGCGTGGATGGGCGATTGGAGTCGCAATCTTACCC
Organism: Penicillium soppii; assembly: GCF_028829465.1. Lineage (NCBI taxonomy): Eukaryota > Fungi > Ascomycota > Eurotiomycetes > Eurotiales > Aspergillaceae > Penicillium > Penicillium soppii. Next base: position 3,675,345 of record NW_026643234.1, read on the forward strand.
ATCTTGATGGACATGTTGTTCACCTTGGACGTGGACGGGGCGAGGTCGTGCAACCTTTGGCTGTTGAGACTGTCAATGGGGAGGGCATGCCGCATTACTCCGAAGGTCATCTGCATGATCACAATGAAAATGACGAGGCTGGCAATCTGTACATCGAATACACCGTTGTTCTGCCTGATCAGATGGAAAGCGGTATGGAGAAGGACTTCCATGCTCTTTGGGAAAAGTGGCGCAAGAAGATTGGAGTTGATCTGGCGAAGGATTCTGGCCGTCCGGTCGTGCCTCCGCCGGCGGAGGGGAAAGATGAGCTGTGATGTCTGAGTTTCATTTTTGATTTCCTCTTCTTTATTTGGGGTCACTGTATATTCCATGTGATGATTTTCTTGCTGGCGTGCATTGGGCCTATGGGTTGCATTAGATTAGACCCTGGCTTATCTGAGTTGAATGTGAGCGCATATAATACATGTTTTGACACTACATTTAAGTAACGGGCAGAGAATTCGACATCGACATAGATCATATCACAATTGGTTAACTGAACCATCCCTTTTGAGCTCTTTGCATAAGTCAAACCCTAATTTAGCTCTAGAATCACGAATTGATACCCATTTTACCCCGACCTTCCTCTTCGTTTAGCTTATTCGGACAAGTAGGCTACAGTCTACTGTTCGTGTCGCCTTATTGCTGCATATGGAATGTATTTTATAGACGCATGTTCCAAATCGAGAATCATGGGGCAAATTTGATCGTCTCCAAGTCCCAGGCTTTCCAGACTGGCACCATTTGTCCCGATCTGATGGGGCGGTGTAAACAATGAAAGATGTGGTGGATGTACACCGCGCAGATCTATCGGAGCTGGTCTCACTTAGATTGGCAGAATCTTGGGGCTAGAATAGGGGCTTAGGGTAGGGATGTTGGGGCTTCAACCAATGGGCTTGGGCTTTCTCAAAAACATGTATACATATCGTTGAGCGTTATTTCATGCTCAATTTAGAAAGCAACAAGGTATCTAGATACGTAGATGACTGTTTCGGTCGTCTGAAGATGACGCTAGTGTTCTCTGCCATGTGCAAACAGTCTGGAAGCATCTCTCCACCTCGGATGCATGCTCTAGTCCGAGTTCGTAACCTTGTCAGTTCGTTGTAATCGGATGCTAGGTTTATGACTGCTTCGCAGTTTTTCCGTTGACTTCTAATATACATGATCGCAAAGAAGTATATATCTCTTTCCTGGTTTACCAAATAGATTGGTATGAACAAGTATTACCTAGGTAGGTGTATGTGCGTGCCATCATATATATAACAGAACTCTGGACACGGTGTCTTGCTCTCGTGCCAACCCAATTTTAAGACATCCCAAACAAACCCGAGGACAGAAATAGAGTGCAATCAAATGGTAGCCGCTCCACTCACCTGGGGCATCAGACAAAGTTCAAACGATTCACAGCCCTCCACAATTCACTAACCCGTGTGTGTTTCCAAAGTCCCAGTGACTCGCCACCGCAATTCTGATTTTCAAACCCAGATTGACCGAGTAGCAGTCTATCTAGGCAATGATATACATATGGACGGTGTTATTACCCCTCACACGAACTACCCGAAGATCTACAAGTACCTAGAGATATGCCAAACCTTGGAAGAGCAGTTCGTCACACTAGGATTGAGTAAGGCGCTAGAAAACATTCTAAGCTCTTCGAATCTACACTTGCCTCTAACTAATCCGCAGGTTCGTCTTGAATTCTAGATGTGCATATGCGCAATGTACGATCCACTTTTGGAAGAACCCCGCCAGCTGTACTTGTTTTTGAAGATAAAGAGATAATCAGCCAATACACATGATCCACGTTGAGTTCAGCATCTAGACGCAGCGATAGACAAATTGAAAATGGGCCTTGGGCTAGATCTAGAACCCAGGCGCGAGTTGCCTTCCAAATTGCTAGGTAACATAGGGAAACATGAATAATCATTATTCTACCCGGGAAAACAAAGACCAGAGTAGAATTGCTGTATCAGGTTTGATTGTGTCTCTAGATCCATACGTTGTAGCTGCCCATGCGTTGTCTACTTATGTAGGTTTCAAAATTAACCAGCAGGGTGGAATTTTCGTAAAAGCGAAATATTTTGTCGGTTAAATCAGAAATCAATTAGATTTGGCTGACCTTGGCTGAATCAAAAGACAGGTAGAACACCTTGGAAATTACTTTTCGAAGCTAGTACTGCTTCGCCGATCTTCTGCAGAAATCGAAATGAACCAGGTCCATACAGTTACGGAGTACTACTTTACTATTGGATATATAGGCCCAGGCCTAGGTACTAATATTAAGTCCGGAGTAATTAAATCAAAAGTATCTGCGTAGGCAAATAAAAAGCTTACGAAATGACTAGGGTGGTCCTAACTAGTCGGCGGGTTCCCATTCACCTTGTTTACCACTTTTATAGCCAATCAGAAGCTCTAGCTGGAGCTTTTTAGCGCTGAAAAAAAAAGTGAAAAAGCTGAATTTGACAGCGATCGACAAACGTTGGACTCTAAACGGCAATGCATCTCCCCGCAGGCCCAGCGTCTCGGAATTACATGGCCTTGCATCCGACCTAGTGGTTCAGTATCTTTGCTCTACATACTTACATACACTGCATGGACGTTAGTTATATGACATTGTATGTATAAGCCTATGACTACATTTACATCTAGAAATATTTATATATGCTTAGTATCACGGATCTATTGGCTTCTCCCCTTATTATCTTGAAGACCCTTATAGACTGTCTATTTGATTTTATTCATTTTTTGGTTCAATTAGGAGGATTTCCAATCCTACGACGATGGGGGTCCACTTGAAAGATTATTGCATGAATACATCATAATGTCCTACCGTAAACATTAATGGATTGTACGTGTAGTCATCAAAGGTGACAGTGACACCTGTAGTACTTACACGTGGATAGTGTTTGACATCACATTAATGCATGAATAAGTCACTATCCACTTTTGTAATGAACGCAACCAAAACAGGAAATTGAGGATGATCTGTAGAAATGCTCGTGCACGGCCAGACGGGCTCGGGCTTCTAACGCTTTTTAGCGACTTTGCAAATCCCGTTCCCCCTTGGCTTCTTCAAACTATACTGTACTCACATTGAGGGTTGTGGTATGGAAATGAGCGAATGTTTGCTCCATCTAAATCTTTATTACATACTTGATTTCCCCATCCCAATTTCCAAGATCCATTTTATAATTATGTGAGCGCCTTCTCATATTTCATTTCTTCATCTATGCCCACACCAAGCCCATTGCACTTTCCCTCGTATTCCTTTACTTCCTACATCATTTATCCCACTGCCCATATTGGACAACAACCTATTGGGTAATACCAAAGACCTTCACATGTTTGCAGGGAAGATGCGTCCCCTGCCTCTGGCAAGCATATCCAGTAGCGGTGGAATTGTGTCTCCTGATGCCCTAGAGCCTATCGCTGTTGTCGGCCTAGCAACCCATTTTCCTCAGCAGGCCACCAGCACAGAGAGCCTCTGGGAGCTCCTCTTACAAGCTAGGTCAACCTGGTCCAGCATTCCGAAAGAAAGATTTAACTCAAATGCCTTCTACCACCCGGACCCTGAGCATGGCGGAACAGTAAGTCACAACCCATTGCATGTCGAATGTTATCTTGTTGAAGTGCTGGCCAACTAATTCTTGCTAGTTTCATGTACAAGGAGGGCACTATCTTTCGGAAGATCCTGCCTACTTTGACAGCTCCTTTTTCAACATCACAAAGAATGAGCTACTGACACTGGATCCGCAACAGCGTTTAGTGCTAGAGAATGTGTACCATGCTTTAGAAAATGCCGGAATACCTATGGTCAATGCGGCTGGCTCCAACACATCAGTTTTCGTCAGTGGATTCAATCATGACTACCTAGGCATTCTGAATTCAGATCCGGAAACCACTCTGAAATACCAACCTACGGGTGTCACCAACGCACTCTTGTCTAATCGGGTTAGCTGGTTCTTCGACTTGAAGGGCCCGAGTATGACTATTGACACGGCCTGCTCGAGCAGTCTGGTGGCTTTACATCTTGCTGTACAGAGTCTGCGAGCCCGAGAAACGAACATGGTATGTAGTGCCTGCAGACATCGAGGTATATACTAATATTGATAATGGCAAAGGCTATCGTCAGCGGCGTCAGCATCCTCGAAAACCCTGTCGAGTCTATTGGAATGAGCCATCATGGCCTTCTAGGGGCCCAGGGACGATCATTCAGCTTTGATTCCCGCGCTGAAGGCTATGCACGAGGAGAGGGCGTGGGTACTGTAGTAGTGAAGACTTTACAATCCGCCATCCGAGATGGAGATACGATTCGTGCGGTTATTCGTGAAAGCGGTGTCAACCAAGATGGCCGGACCCCTGGAATCACGGTTCCTAGCGGAGATGCCCAAGAGAGTCTTATTCGTGAGGTATACAGAAGAGCTGGACTGGATCTTGAGTACACCAGATTTGTCGAAGCCCATGGCACAGGAACAAGCATGGGAGATCCAATTGAAGCCAGAGCTCTTGCAAGAGCATTTGAATGTCGTCAAGACTCCCCGCTATATGTTGGGGCTGTTAAATCTTCTATTGGGCATCTAGAGGGTGGCTCTGGTGTGGCTAGTATCATCAAGTCTATTCTGACTCTTGAGTCTGGAATAATTCCCGCAAACTGTGACATGAAGTGTGTCCACCCCTCCATACCTGCAGCAGATTGGAATCTAGCCTTTCCTTCCGAGAACATCCCATGGCCATCGTCGGGGCTGCGAAGAGTGTCAGTCAACTCGTTTGGAATCGGAGGCACAAATTCTCACTGTATCCTTGATGATGCCTATCACTACCTTAATGACCGTCATCTCACAGGGATACACTGCACCGCGGTTACTGTCCCCACGGCGCAGAAAATCAAGAGTCGAGTTTTGTCCTTGTCACGGACAGGGAGTGACGCGGAGCAGGACATGCTGGATACCTCAGACGACAGCGACCACTCGGCGCGTGAAGATCTGAACACCCCTAACAGTGATAGCTTTTGTGAATCACCGCAATTTAGCGTATCTTCTGTGTTTACCAACTTGATATCTCGACCAAAGCTGTTTTTGCTCTCCGCTTTCGATGAAGATGGCGTTGAAAGAAATGCTGCCGCTTTGGCGAGTTACCTCAACAGGAGAATGACCAAGGCAATTCCACATGAGAGCCTTCTTCACGATCTTTCGTTTACCCTGTCGAAGAAGCGATCTCTCTTCCAGTGGAAGAGTTTTGTCATGGCCTCTTCAGTCAAGGAACTTGCATGGAACCTTTCGGAGACCAATTTTGTCAGACCATCCAGAACAACTATGACTCCAGATCTGCATTTTGTTTTTACAGGTCAAGGTGCCCAGTACCAGGCTATGGGTCGAGAGCTCATGGTTTACCCGGTTTTCCAAGACTCTGTAGAGGAAGCAACCAACTATATTCGCCGACTGGGTAGTTCATGGTCATTACTCGGTAAGAGCCCCCATGTGGTGTTTCTATATGCGTACTAACTAAGTCTAGATGAGCTTTTGACCGAAAGAGAGCCACCCCGAGTGAGTTTACCCGAGATCGCCCATCCACTGTGCACAGTCTTACAAATTGCCTTATTGGATCTTTTGGCAAGCTGGGATATCTTCCCCACACGTGTAATTGGACACTCCTCTGGCGAGATAGCTGCTGCCTATTGTGCAGGAAAGCTGTCACGCGAAGGTGCCTGGAAGGTGGCATATTACCGTGGCTACGTCTCATCCAAGCAAATATCTGCGAATGGAGCAATGATGGCCGTTGGTTTAAGTGAATCGCAACTCGAAGGCTACCTGAACTCTGTACATGAGCGTTGTACTGGTGAACTCATCATAGCTTGCCAGAATAGTCCCAAAAACAACACAGTATCGGGAGATGAAGCTATGGTTGATAGCCTGAAGAAGTTGCTTGATATTGATGGGGTTTTTGCGCGCAAATTGAACGTCAAGAACGCTTACCATTCAGCTCACATGCGAGCAATCGCCCATGACTACATCCGCCTCATGGGCACCCTTCCACATGGGAAACGATTGGCGGCTCCTCACCAGGTGCAAATGTTTTCAACGGTCACTGGCGATAAGGTCAAAGAGGACCAGCTGTTAGCTCAATACTGGGTAGATAACATGGTTTCACCCGTGTTGTTTGCAAGTGGCTTAAATTCGATGACCTCAAAACCAACACTGGGTTCTGGCTCGATAGACCCGGCTTCTTTACGGCTCATTGTGGAGATTGGGCCTCATTCCACTCTGCAGAGTGCTATTAAAGAGACTTTGGGCTCGAACAGCCTCAATCTGGATTTCAAATATCTGGCTGTTTTGAAGCGAACAGACCACAACCTCAATACTCTACTCACTACGGTGGGATTCCTGGCTTCAAGTGGTTTTGCCTTGAACCTGGATTCTGTGAACCAAGCTTCTAGTTCTAAGAAGAGAAGGATACCTAAGCTTCTGGTAGATCTCCCGCCATACAGCTTCAATCATACTGAGAAGATCCTTTTCGAAAGTCGTTTAAGCAAAAATGTTCGGAATCGAAAATACCCTCGTCATGATCTATTTGGTGCCCCAATCACAGACTGGAACCCCAATGCTCCCAGATGGAGACATTTTGTCAGATTGAATGAGAACCCATGGCTTCGAGACCACATGGTGAGTCAGGAGTCATTCTGGGCTTGTTTCAATCAGCTAATATATTCTAGGTAACCGGAAATTTTGTCTACCCAGGCGTGGGGTACCTTATTATGGCGATCGAAGCGTCGAGACAACTTGCAGGTGGAACAAAAGTCACCAGCTTCCAGCTCCGAAAAATCATCATGAAGAGAGCTTTGATAGTACCCGATACCAAAGAAGGCATCGAGGTCTCTTTGTCACTGGCAACTGTGGACGATCAGTTGACTGGATCAAGAACATGGCGGCGCTTCCAGATAACCTCGTACAATGCCTCAAGTGACGAGTGGGCAGAACACTGCAATGGGCTCATTACGGTGGAACATGAACTGCCCCTAGATCCAGTGGACAATCGTCGCGAAGCTAAAGAAGATATTCAAGCATGGAAGGCCGATCTCGCCCATGCGAACCAAAAATGCGACAAGCCGATCAACTTCAAAACTACATACAACAATCTCCAAACATCTGGGCTCAACTTCGGGCCTCTATTTCGGAACCTCGGGGAAGTCCGAGGGAGTGGTTCTAGACTTGGAAGAGTTGTTGGATCAGTAATTGTTCCTGACATCGCGCAGTCCATGCCTAAGCAATTCATGCATTCTCACCTGATCCATCCTGCCACAATGGATAGCATGATTCATATGATGATTGCCGCCGTTCTTGACTTCACCGGCAATCCTACATTAGACCAGATCCGATTACCCACTTTCATTCGTGAGGTTTGGATTTCGGCAGATTTGAATGCGACCCCAGCACACAAGTTTACTGGACATGCAACTGTGTCTGTAATGAAATCTGGCAAATTTGAAGGTCAAATTAGAATGTTGGGCGAAGGATCAGATACCGAGCGCATTCGCATGGATGGCATCGAGCTCACTCCACTAGAGTCTGGCCTTGCCGAGAGCAGTGAGCGACAGCTATGTAGTGCGATTGAATATAAACCCGACCTTCATTTCCTTGACTCACGTACTGCCTGTGAGGTGACGTCGGTTGGTTCCAGCTATGAAGTTGAGGCTCTTTATTGGGTGAAGCGCCTTCAGCTTGCAACGATGATTTATGTCACAGATACATTGGCACTATGCCAGGACCTCGATGTGACGACTCTTGATTCACACATGCAGAGATTTATCGAATGGATGAAGCACATGAAAGGGAAACTTCTCCGAAATGAGATTATTCATCTCCCTTACAGTGAATTCCAGGAGGTTTCCCAGGATGAGTTTCTCAAGGAAGCCATTGACAAAGAGATTGAAGAACACAGCGCCGAAGGTGCCATTACCGCCCGAATGGGCCGTAATATTTACCAAGTCATACGAGGGCAGACCGATCCTCTGCATCTCATGTTTGGCCAAGACAATGTGATGGAGCAGGTCTATAAAGAGGGCCTTAATCTTTACAACCTTCCCCAACATCTGCGGAGTCATCTATCTCTGCTCCGTCACCAACACTGCGAGCTAAAGATCCTTGAGATTGGTGGGGGTACTGGGAGTTTCACTGCAGAAATCCTAGCAGTGTTGTGTCCAGACCCGACAAAAAGCAGAGGAAGTATTGCGAAATACACATTCACAGACATTTCTTCTGGCTTCTTCGAAAAGGCAAAGCAACGCTTCCAGCCATGGTCCAATATCATGAAATTTCAATCTCTCAACATAGAGCGCAATGCTGCTGGCCAAGGACTTCAGCTCGGAGAATACGACCTGATCTTCGCTGGTAATGTCATCCATGCTACGGCTAACCTGCAAAATACATTGCAGAATTTGAGTTCCTTGCTCAAGCCAGGTGGTCAGCTCATAATGCAAGAAGGGATTCGGCAAGACTTCCTCTGGTATCCACTTGTTTTTGGTCAGCTTCCTGGTTGGTGGCTTGGTGATGAGCCGTGTCGTCAATGGTGTCCCTACATTCCGACTGAGGATTGGGATGATATTTTGGTGAAAGCTGGTTTCTCGGGTGTCGATATCGAATATCCAAGCTCGAATAATCCAGATTTGACTTGGCAGAGTATTTTGGTTTCTTCAACTCCCACAGCTACTCAGGCGAGAAGGTCAAAAGTAAATATGTTGATTGTGACAACACTCTCGCCGAGAACGAGGAACATTATTTTATTTCTCCGCCAACATCTACAGGAGATAGGATATGGTTCTGTCAACATTGTTCCTCCCTCAGAGCTTCATACTTCTGTGCTTTCAGGCGTGCATTGCATTTCATTGATCGACATGGAGTGTCAGTATCTCACCGAGATGGATACAGCACAATACAATGGTCTGAAGGACTTGTTGAATGGGTGCGAGAATCTTCTTTGGATTACTGCAGGCCCCGAGGCCAGTCCACATGCAAGCATGAGCTTGGGTCTTCTTCGCACAGTGCGTTGGGAACGAGACTCCGATGGCTCGAACATCATTATTTTGACTGTATCAGAGCAGGAGCTTGCTAAGCAGGAAAGCGCAATCTTTTCGAGAAATATCGAGAAGATTGCCAAGCACCAATTCTTGAACCTTTCGAATGATCGCCATGCTGAGTACCTGTTGCGAGATGGTGTCATTCACATTGGCCGTCTAAGTGAGTGGACCATTGCAGAACAATTCCTTGGTGAGCGGTCTTCGAAGCTGTATCCTCAACTTCAACATTTTGGTGATATCGATTACCCCATTGAGTTGCAAGAGACTGCAGCCGGGACCGGTGAGTATCACTGGGTAGCAGACCCCCAACATGAACTTCTGCTGGCAGACACCGAAGTTGAGATTGAAATTCGTGCGTTCGGTCTCTCCCCAAGTCCTTCTGGCAGCGCTCTTTTGAATGAAGCTGCCGGAATTGTGATTAAGGTCGGTTCCAGGGTGAAAAGTACCATCCTTGGCGAGAGGGTCGCTTTTATTTCTGCTCCAACGAAAGGCGGTCGTTTACGGACGCATGAACGAGTCGATCACTTGCTAATAGCTAAGATTCCTGATGAGATGTCTTTTGAAATCGCGGCCCAATTAGCTTCAGCATATACAACACAAAGCCACGCGATCAATTGCTGCGGTGACTTCGATTCAGAAGACACCGTATTGATTCACAACGGTGCAATGGCCGTAAGTCAAGCCGCCATTCAATTTGCCCAGAGGTTTGGGAGCAAAATATTCGCTACTGTAGCCACGCCCGAAGAACGTGATCTACTTGTGTCTGAATACAAGATCCCCAAGGAGCATATTTTCTCCAGCAGAGATCTCACTTTTGCCAAGGGAGTTATGCGGTACACTAACGGCCAAGGCGTCAACTTCATTTTCAACAATATGAGCGGCGAGGCACTTCAGGCATCACTGGCATGTCTTGCCTCGCATGGACAATTTATTGACGTAGCGCAGAAGGATGCACGGATTGATCATACGGTTGACCTGGCCTCTTTGTCTCGGAACATCAGCATTCACAAAATTGACATATTATCTATGGCTGAATCTCGGCCAAAAAAGGTTCGTGATCAACTTGAACATGCATTGGCGTTATACTCCAATGACCAAATCGGTCAAATTCGAGGATCAACCGTCATGGACCTCACGCAGATCAAAGAAGGACTTCAGTCTATTCAGAATGGGAGATCAGCAAAAGTCGTTTTTATTCCCGATTCCTCTAGCATGGTCCCCGTAGTCCCAAGATCAACTACGCCATATCAATTTGAGCATGATGCTACCTACGTCCTTGCCGGTGGCTATGGTGGCTTAGGCCGCAGTCTAGCAAGATGGATGGCATCCCGTGGTGCAAAGAATCTCATCTTCCTATCACGTTCATCGGCATCGAGTCCGGAGAAGCGGGAAATGGTCACCGATCTCAAAAGAATAGGATGCAAGGTCATCAACCATACCTGCGATGTTTCGGATAGATCTTCTTTGGAAGCACTATCTGGAAATCAATTTTCACATCTACCTCCTATCAAAGGATGTATCCAGGCATCCATGGTCTTGAAAGTAAGTCCTCACCACCCCGGCCAGAACGACAAAACCTAACAAGTGTATAGGATAGTGCATTTTCTCGAATGTCCTTTGAGGACTGGCAAGCTGCTCTCAAACCCAAGGTACAAGGCTCCTGGAACCTGCATACAGTCCTGCCAGACAACATGGACTTTTTCGTCATGCTTTCCTCCGTGGCGGGTATATTCGGAAACCGCGGCCAGGCAAATTACGCAGCGGGAAATACCTTTCAAGATGCACTAGCTGCGTATCGTGTCTCGCAGGGCATGAACGCATCAAGCATCAATCTCGGTAGTGTTTCTAATGTCGGGTGGGTGGCTGAGAATAGAAGCTCAATGCGCACTCATACCGCAACCCTATTTGAGTTGATCCGCGAAGACGAGGTCCATGCTGCGATTGAATTCCTCATTGATCCCCGCCAGGATAAGCATTTCGCCAATGGCATGCGACAACCCCAGCTGGTACTTGGTTTGCCCACAGCAGAGATGTGTCGCCAAAATGGGGTGCCAACGCCCACTTACTTGGACTATTCAATGTTCACGCACTTCCGCAGTGTTGCCACATCAAAGGCCAGTGAAATCACCGAGCAAAAGACTGTCAGTACGACTGCCCTGTTGGCGGCAGCTTCGGACAACGAGGCTGCCGTGGCCGTTATATCGAATGGCGTTGTCGAAAGACTTTCTTCCCTGCTCGCGATTCCCTCATCGGAGCTTGATCCTCAGCGCTTTGGATTTGGAGGTATTGACTCTCTTGTTGCGATGGAGTTCCGCTCGTGGATTGTCAAGGAGCTTAAAGCTGATATTTCTCTGCTGGATATCATGGGAGCCGAGAATATCAAGATTTTGAGTGAGAAGGTTGCCGCCAGGAGTCGCTTGGTTGGGGGCCCCGGGTCTTCATCTCTGTGAATTACTCCTTTGTTGAAGATTTCAATATTGTTGCGTTTTGTTTTATTTTAATTCTGCTTGTAATTCTTTCATGATTTATGAACATAATACCCTTGACGAGAGATGGTTTTGCTCTTCTTTTATGGTGTTATTGGGCGCTAATAATGAGATTGGTTATGAGGATGCATAGATTGATTTGGAATTATCAATTTCATGAAACCGTTGAATTTGAAGACATACCTAGGTATATGTCTCGAGAAGTGGCCCATCACCTCGCATCATAGTTTTCTTGTGATAGTCCACGGGTTTAACTGTACGTTTTGTCGTTCTAACTTATTCTTCTCACCGTCTAATGATGTGCCCAGGTGCACTGCAATATAAAAGGTTTCGTATAACTACATGTAGTTGTATATAGCATTTTGAATAACTTTCTACCTAGGATTCACCAATGTTAGATAGTACCAAGTCTAAATGGCGAATTAGATTTCAAAACGGGATATAATTATATAGCTCAAACAAAATCCCGGCCCTTGACTTCAATTCATTATTCGTTACATTCATTAATAGCCACTTGGGCATCAGCCATAACTATTACCGCATAGATTGCGAGGGCATATAGCCCCTCAGACCTTGATCAGCAACACAAAGAGCCAACTTGGGTTCGGCGCCTAATCGCTCATGCCGCCACGCCCGCTCGCGCAGAGCTAGGTAAACGGCGCGAAAAGGTTGGAGATCGCCGGGCGACCGGGCAGGCGGGTTATGAGGGTCGAAACCCAGTTCCTGAAGTTGTGCCTCACACCAGCGCAGTGTATCTGGTGGCAGGTATTCATCCGTGTCGGTTTGAGTGTGATTTTGTTGCATGACTTGGAGGATTGGGGTGTCAACTGGAAGACCGAAGTTTTCTACACCTTTTGGCGGGTGGTGGTAGTTCATGTAAGGTTTTCCCGGGGCGCGCTCGGGATGATCTGCTTGTTTGCGGATGTTGTGCATGTTCCAAGTTTGAACATAGGATTTGATGTGGCGTCGAAGAGTGGGCATGTAGACTGCAAAGAGGGCGACTTGTTCTGGTACTACTGTTGATGAAAAGAGGCCCTCGCTGTACAGTTGACGGAAATAGTTCTAATTTGGCGGGTTAGTATTTTGCAACTTGATGAAGCTCTAACAATGCTTACGTGGTACAGAGTAACTACTGATTTGGCAAGCTGGGCCCACCAGGATTCGATCCGGTGAGTGTCGTTTGCTCGGCCAGGTGCACAGCACTGCTCACGTTGGACATCTGGCTCAGTAGAACGGCGGAGCGCAAAGTGGGCATCAGCTAGAAGAGGAACTTCAGATTCCAGGTCAGATCGGAGAGTACGTGGTTGGCGGCTTTTGGTGGAAACCGCATCAAGATGGTGCTTGAGAACACCCGTCGCTGTGTGAGCATCAACCCCGACATGAATCCAAAGAACATAGCGAGAATAAGAGTCGATCTCGGCGTGGATTCGGACACCAAAACTCGCCAGTTTGGAGTACCCGTTCACATGCCAGGTCAAATTGGGCCCGGCCAGAACCTTGGGGGGTGGAGGACGTCGTTGGAAATCGCTTGTGCGGCGCTCCACCGTCTCGGGGCGCATCATGCGGTAAACATTGTAGAGACGATCTCGGGCGAATACATAACCCTTGCTTCGGAAGTGGTTGTGCAGTAGCTCCTTGCCATAACCCTCTATAGTGCCCTTGTCCATTTCTTCCGTCAGGGCATTGAGGATTTCCTGGACCTGCGCTTCCTGTTGTGCTGGCGAGTCGAGACGGAGCCGGATACCGAGCTGATGTCGCAGTCTGCGGAGAGTCCGGGTTGAGACATCGTAGCCTTCGTCGTGTAGAACAGTGACAATTTCTTGGTCCGTGAGACCCACCTCGAAGAAGAGGTTTTTGATGCGGGCGTGCAGCGCTTGATTTGAAGTGTTGTTTTCCATCTTCTTCTTGACACCCCAATGCTGCAGCCGTTTAGTCAGGGTGCGTGAGGAGATCTGGATATCATGCTGTCTCTTCAAATGCCTGCAAATGTCGTCATTTTTCATTTTCTTCTTGAATAGACCGACAATCTCATCCTTGTACGGATCCAGGTCAACCCTAGGGCGACCGGAATTCCTACTGGGCGTATCTGGAGCTGTCTCTTCCATTTTTGCGCAACCAACACGATATTGATCAGGATAAATTCCGGGAGGTACAAACAGTCAACGGTTGGGGGAAGGCGGTGAATGGATCAGGGTAAAGAATGTGCAGAATATCACCGCTTTGATAACCCAATTTTTTTTGTTATCGCAATTGAAGACATCGAATCTTCACTCAGGGCACTCAAGAAACTCAAGAAACTCAAGATATTTTCGTGCGCGTAACCTCCAATTTAATCGCCACAATGGTCCGTGAACTCAAGCATCATGAGAAGAAGTACGTGAAAAATCCGACAACAAAAATCTCAATCTAGCATCAAAATTGTGACAGCTTCATAAAACCCCAGGAATCGAAGGACTAACAGCGCTATTTTTGCAGACTTCTCCGGAAGGTCGACTTCCACAACTACAAATCCGACGGCAATCACCGCGAACATGAGATCCGCCAACGGTACCTCCTGCAAGACCCAATGGACTATAAGAAATACAACGCCCTCTGCGGTTCCCTGCGTCAACTCGCCCACAAGCTCTCCCAACTGGACCCCGAGTCCGACCCACTGCGCAAGAAGCTCGAATCCGAACTACTGGAGAAGTTGTGGCGCATGGGAATCCTGAAGCAGTCCCGCGAGCAGGGTGCTGGTTTGTCCAAGGTCGAGCGCGAAGTCACAGTTTCCGCCATGTGCCGTCGCAGACTCGCTGTCTTCATGGTGCGCTCTGGAATGGTTGAGACTATCAAGGCTGTAAGTCATGTTCTGAGCGGACTTTTGGATAATCGAAATGCTAATTTTCCTTCAGGCTACGACTTTCATCGAGCAGGGCCACGTCCGTGTCGGTACGGAGGTTGTCAATGATCCCGCTTTCTTAGTTTCTCGCAACATGGAGGACTTCGTTACTTGGGTGGATTCCAGTAAGATCAAGCGTAACATCTTGCGCTACCGTGAGAAGCTGGATGACTTTGATCTTCTGTAAGCGGTCCCTGTGGAATGAAAAGGGAAAAAAGCATTTTGGGTTTTTGTCTTTGATATACCCGGCGCTTGTGCATTGTGACCTGTTTCAGGTTTGGCGTACTGATGTTTTATGAAATTATATCGATTATGTGCACCTTGTGGTGATTCATCATATAGGGAAATTCATTCGCGTGCAATTGACTGGATTTGGAACCTAAATAGCCCCGTCGACTTTGGTCGAACCCCAAAGAGCAGGCAATCGATGACATGATACATACTTGTAGTCTTAAGTTCCCAAAGTTCTCCGTCTCGTTCGTACTGGAGTTGAACATGAGTAACAGTGGTGCAATACAACTCAATTACAAGACTTAAACCAAAACGAGAAAACATAGTCAGATCAGTTGATTATGCTCAAAGATAATAGCACCACTAGTGCCGAATATGTACTGAATAAGCTATGAACAGCATACTCAAAAGAACAGTAGGGTATCTCAGTCTGAAGAAAGTGACAGGGAAAGCAAAAGCGACTAAAGATGATATGCCAGTGTCGATTAACACTACCGTCAAGAACAAGACGGAGACGACACTGGATGCAAATGCAATGCAAAGTGTTCATCACTCAGCATCATGGTATCATAGGAAAGCAGAAAGAGCAGCACCAGTGCTGCTGTGACGGGGAGATAAAAATAAAAGTCGACAAGAATTTAGATGTTAGAGGGAGAGCTCTTGGTGCGAAGATACGCCCAGCGCCGTCGTCGAGCACCATCAGAGTCCGATTTTTTGAATTCCATAGTCGTGTTGGTCGGAGAACATGGTTCATCTTCCGGAATGTCCATACGGAACCGACGCACACTTCCCTCGCGCTCGGGCTTTCCCTCTTCGAAGAACGGGATTCGCGCATCGCGAGTCTGGAAACAGCGCGGCGCAACACGGCGCCAAAAGCCTCGCACACCACTACTTGCGCGGTCGATTTTCTCATACTCTCGACGCCGGGTATCAGGCGATGTCCATTCCATTACTGTCGCCGGGACGTAGACAGATGAGGACGATAGTCTGCCTACCGGCATTGTATTTGAGCGATCTCTCGACGTGAGAAAGTGCGCTACGTGTGTTGGCGGCTCGGGCTCGAAGCGGAAATCGGAGTATGAGGAGACGTTCGGGGATGAGGGCGCCGAACTGCCTTTTTCTGTTAATGAAAGGCTTTCGCGACGAGTTCTATATGTTGCTGATGCTGCTCGTTGGAGTGTTGCACGCTCTGACTCTGATGGTTCCTGGAATAATCGGCATGATTCTCGGTGCAGGGCTATGAGGGACTCGCGCCTTTCTTGCGGTGAGCTGCGAGACGATGGGACTGGCACGATGGATGCTTTTGGCACTGTCCGGCGTGCTGAGTGAAGGGAGCTACGGCGGCTGCTGGGTCGCGAGCGGATCGTGCTCCGCGATGCTGAGCGAGAGTGATTTATAGAGGTTGATGCCGACG
Organism: Penicillium soppii; assembly: GCF_028829465.1. Taxonomy (NCBI): domain Eukaryota; kingdom Fungi; phylum Ascomycota; class Eurotiomycetes; order Eurotiales; family Aspergillaceae; genus Penicillium; species Penicillium soppii. The sequence continues at coordinate 3,691,463 of NW_026643234.1, forward strand.
TTGGCTGGGAGTCGCTAGTCGGCGAGCTGGACTTGGCGGGTGGGTCGATACGCTTCACCTTCATTTCAGACGGTGATATAGACATGCTTCTCTCAACCTCGGTGATGATAGATGTTTTTGTAGAGAGCGTTAACGAGGGCTGTAAAGCCAGACATGTGACGGACGCCATCGGGAAAGTTCAGAAGCATATGACTGGCAGGTGCCTTGGTGATCACCCCTGCAACTCAGGTGTTCGTGTTTATTTATCGTATCGTATTCCAAGGTTGTTGTTGCAGTGTTGGTTTGTTGTATACTTTTGTGATAAGATTAGGGCTGACAAGTGTTGGAGGTCGACTCCATCTTGACCAAATGAAGATATAAATGGAAACAAATGAATATAAAAAAAGAAAAGATGAAAAATGAAACAAAAGACGACAAAACAAAAAATTAACGATACGATGAGCTTCTTCTTCCCTATTTATTCTCGCGCACACCGCTCCTCGTCTGTTTTAGCGGAGTGGGGGTTCGGCGTCTAGAGTGTCTGGCCATGATCGTCCTATAGAGGCGCCAACGCCCCTGCAGTAAGAAAATGCAGGGGTTAGTATACCTATTTGAGCTGAACTAGCTATATTAGCTTATGGCTGTTTTATGTTAGTTGATTGGGTAATGAAGATATTAATACAAACAAAATATGAAGTGATTATAGGCAGCATATTCTGTAGGTTCCCCCTGCAGCGTACGCCCCATGAACCCCCTCATAATTTGTCACTTGAACGGTCCACATGGCCAACACACAGCAAACTCTGTTTGGACGATCATATCATTCAGTAAATAAGGGTTTTGAGAAACAAACTGGGAAGCGTCACGCTAGTCCACGGTGTGATGCACGTTCTTGCGTGCAGAGACCCTAATAGACCCTAATATATTTAGTGCGTTGGGACACCGCCAACCCTAGTCTCAACGAGATCTACATAATGACGATGGATGTCTCAAAAGAAAAAATTGAATTTGACCAGCAAATAGAAGAAGCTGTGTATCATAAATTAAAGATCCAAGATAATCCAAGACCCTTTATTCAAAGCGAGTAAAGAAACTCGGGATTCTCCCGGTCTGTCAAATCAAGCCACCTGCGAACATATATTAGTTTATAAGCTAAACCCGGAATTCATGCCGACATCGCACAACAAATTCAAAAAGACAAAATGGATTCAAACTCACTCTTGATTTTCCAATCTCACGTACTCCGGCCGGGCAGTAAAAAGGATCTTCTTCTTATTCTCCCGACGGTACCATGTCCATACACCAACCAGCAAAAACAAACACACCCCCCAACAGACAATGATAGTCACTTCGGCGGGGACATAGCGGGGGGCATCCTTCGGGCGGAAGGTTTGTGGGCCTTCAAAATGTCAGTGCGCCAGTTCTAGATGTCCTGCATGTGGATACTGCACTCACCGATAATATTTCCAGCACAATATCCAATTAAATACAATGCCGCCACAGTTGTCTTCTTCGTGTATCCAGCCACATTAGAAGAAATCAGTGACAGCAATGCAACAAACGGTGTTGGGCTGGCTTGGGTGAGGTAATAGCCAATTAAGCGGCCGACGTGATTTTCAAGAGGAAGTGCCACGATAAGTAGCATTCCCACGATCGCAGCAACGAGTCCACCCAAACTTGTCAGGACACGCTGCTGGGTGATATGACCAATGTAACCGTTGAGTAGCAATGCAACAACCTCGACTGCGCCGCCTGGTACGCCCAGGATCAGACTTTGTGTCTCGTTGTAGCCGAACCCTTTGATCTAGCTCCGAGTCAGCATATACCCAAGTAGCACTCCTGTTTGTACAGTGGGATGTCATACCAGTTGACTAAAGAAATTCGTAATACCGCCATTGGGAATATCTGCAATAATGGCATAAAAAAAGAAGGCCCAAGTCATAGGATCCAAGAGTGCCTCCTTGACCTGATACATTTTGAAGTGCTTGTTTCCAATGCCCTGCTGGTTAATGCGAACACGGGCAATAGCCAGGACGCGATCTTCCTTTTTCAGCCAGCGCGCATTGAGCTGATTATCCGGTACAATCCAGAGGAAAACGAGACCAAGACAAACGGTTAGCAGGCCGGTAACAAGAAAGACGATTTTCCAAGGTTCGATGGATGATCCATGCTTTGCGGTGCCGACGGCGATTCCATAGGCTACTACGCCGCCGAGAATCTGACCTACGCCGTTAAAGCTAAACCAAATGTTGACACGGGCTCCTTGTTCGTTTTTGGTGTACCACTGCCTTGATTAGCTAGATCCCAGGGTTGTATGCTGATAGCTTGCAATGTATGATTCAAGCGTACCTGAGAAGTCAAAAGAGCGAAGCCCGGTGTCACTGCTGCTTCGAATACACCGAGCATGAAACGGATAGCGATCGCACCGGGGTAGCTGTTCACAGCGGCAAAGCAGCAGAGAATCGTTCCCCAGATCAAGATACATGCCGCGGAGTATTTTCCTAGTGGAAGGCGCTGAAGAAGACGGTTGGTTGGGTACTCCCATGCGAGATATCCTATAAAAATATCAAAGTTAGAGCTGAGCGCTCAATAAAGTGATGGGAAACCACAGAAACATACCAAAATAAAATAAACTCCCAAGCCATTGATACTGATCTCCTTCGAGATTCAGATCTTCTTTGATACCCATAACGCTAGCATAGGAGAGAGTGGTTTCTTTCAAAATTGATTAGTTTCAATCATCTCTCGAGTTCTGGGGACTGTAGGCATACTATCCAGATAGTTCAATCCATAAATGAAGCACATAATGGGCATCATGTGCCAGTCAATAACACTCAGCAAGCGACGATTCGTTGCCTCATCAAGCTCGATAGTTTCGCCATTTAGCTCTTCAATGGCCTTCATAGCCTCGTCAGCATCGTGGGAGTGCTTCTCCATAGTTGGGTCGACATGCTTGCTTTTTTCGATGTCGACACCAGTATCCACGCCCGAGGAGAGGCCGATCTCTTTTTCGGCCATTTTGAACTAACCTCAGTCGGAGGTCTGGGAAGGAGGAAGGCTATTGATGAAAATGTAATCCGACTGAAAGGTTTCAAAGGATGATAAGGTTTAAGTAGGAAAATGCGGAGTCGAGTAACTAAAGTACGAACAACGGTGAGTACTCTGGCAACTAAGGAAACGCACGAATGAAGCACACACATACCCATGTCACCTTTGGAGCTTTGTACTCCGGCTTCATCCTATCAGGCTTGGAAGTGTTACAGCTCGGCACGAAATAGTGGATCGGGCTCGATAAGAACTAAGTTATCTGGGGTTGAAACTAAATTCATTGATGTGACTGGCTGAACTGAGAGGGGGTTAGCCGATCGACGGGAGAAGGAAGGAACTACCTTGGTTGGGGAGTCTGGGCATATCTGGGCATAACTCTCGGCATTGCTTCTACAATATTGTACATGATGATGTAGTAATATAGTACTATATACGTATGCACTCCGTAGGGTTCTATCAGTCGGTTTGGATGATCATAGTATGAGAGATCAGATGTACGACGTTGTAGATCCAGATCCGATTTACGTCAAGACCGCATGTGTATTTGCTTCAAGCTTTAAAAAGAATATGTTGCATGTACGAAGATAATGAATCCTGTTCGGATCTACTTCTAGTTCCGTGCCATCCCGTCAAAGTACAGTCTTATCTATTGGGAATAGCCTTATCAAATTGAGCTATCAGTTTCATGTAGTCAGATAGCTTGCTAGCTGACCAGCTGAAATCACCCAGACTAATAGTAATATCTATCGGTTATCTGATTGCATGATTCGGAAAATTCAAGCACATGCAGTTAGTTGACACGCGTAACTCAAATCTACAAACCTTGAAGCTATCCCCTTACGTCCCCGCGGCAAACCCTTTAGATAGTACTCTCGGAGATGTGCAAAGCAGATGAAAAGTCTATAATTGTAGCACGCCATCAGATCCTCATTATGCATAACCACATGTGCACACATTACAAAAAGGCTAACTCTATTGCGCACCAACACGGGCCAGATACGCCTCCCATCCCTGCTGCTGGTACTGCCTGGCAGCCTCGACCGGGTCCGCCGCTGCGTAAATACCCCGACCAGAGATAATGAAGTCCGCCCCGCGACCCACAGCCGATTGAGGCGTCTGATACTGCTGACCGAGCTTATCGCCCTTAGACGAGAGGTTCACACCAGTAGTGAAAACGACAAAGTCCTCATCCTGCCCGGGGGCGACACTCGCGTCAACCGCGCCAAGGGAGCGGGTCGACACAAAGCCTAGCACGAAGCTGGGGTACTTGCGGGCGATATCGACAGAGGCGGAGGTGTAGGAGCCGGTGGCGAGGGATCCCTTGGAGGTCATTTCAGCGAGGATGAGGAGGCCACGCTCGGAGCCGTAGGGGAAGGTGGGGTCCTGGGCTGTTTGGGCGAGGGCTTCGACGATGCCTTCACCTGGTAGGATGGAGCAGTTGATGATGTGGGCCCATTCGGAGATGCGGAGGGTACCGTTGTGGTATTGCTTTTGAACGGTGTTGCCGATATCAATGAATTTGCGGTCTTCGAAAATGAGGAAGTTGTGCTTGGCGGCTAGGGCATTGAGACCGTCAATTGTCGCTTGGCTGAAGTCGGAGAGGATGTCGATGTGCGTTTTGATCACGGCGATGTAGGGACCCAGACCTGGGAATTGTTAGTGGATTGAATCTTTCGGAGGCTTGGCTTACATACGGTCGGCAAGGTCTAGGAGCTCTTTTGTGGTGGTCACGTCGGCGGAGATGGTCACATTGCTCTTTTTCTCTTCGGCGACTTGGAAGAGCTTGCGCGCGAGGGGGTTAGGGTGGGATTGGGCGCGGGCGCCGTAGGTCAATTTCGACTTGGAGGACATGGTGAAATATATACGAAGGAGACCAAATGCGTTTGATCAACTATAGGGTGAGTCTATAGGCAATTCAAAATGCAGAGTAACCGAGAGAAGAGGGAAACTTTTTCTGCCACAGCGGGGCAATCCCCGGAACTGTCATAGTGGGACTGTCTATACTGTAAGTACTATGCACACTAACTACATGCATTGTAAGAAGGATTTCTAACTCATAAAAATACATTTCAATTGTGGTTTGCTAGTTTTCTAGAAAGAAAGCAAGTCCCGTCCAACGCCAAATACACTCATTCCCCAGAGCGCACCCTGCACAAGCCAGAAGAACCCGCCAATCAGGCGGCCCTTACCCTGGGCCTTGCCGGAGTAGACATAGCCATACAGGAATAGAGCGCGGAAGAACACCCACAGAGCACCAAGACCAGCAGCATACTCGGGGTACTTCAAACCAGCGACCAGGGTGAAAAGCATGGTCTGGGAGGCGTTCTCGAGAAAGTTGGTGTGGGCGCGCTGAGCGCAGTTGAATTTCTCAGCTTTGGCCTTTTATATGTCAGTAAGTTTGGAAGATACATATGCACATAAATAAATATCCATGGATACATATAATGATGGAATTATCTAATGGCAGAGGGCTTCGGGGTTGGTGTATACGAACATTTTCCTTGCACTGCTCCATGGAGGCATAGCTGTGGGGGTAGGGTACCTTAGCCTCCTTGCGCAGGCTGCCAGTGATACAACCGTGAATGAATCCCAGGACGGGAATGGCGCCGAGAGCGACGCCAATGACGGCGCTAGGCTGTGTTAGTCGTGTACGAATGGTTTGTACCTGCATGGTAACGTACCCGTAGTTTCCAGGAACAATGAATGCAACCATGATGTGAAGTTGTTTTAGATTAAGATGAACAATAAGTGGCTCAAGTCTGAATGATGTGAGTTCGTGGCTTTGTGTTGTGATTTGGTCCAGCTCCAGCTCCTTTATATGTGGATCGGGGTCATCAAACCCCGACTACCCGTCGGCGCAACCTGTACCCGTTTCATCCGGCGGTTTGGTCCCCGTGTTCTTTCTATTCGATTCCAAGCTCTACGTTGCTATACAATGTTTTGGTTTTGTCTCTGTCCTTCGGCTTTTATTTATGCGCGAGGTAATTGAAATTTCACACTGGATTGATTTTGGTACTGCGGGCGGCTGGGGACATATCTCAAGGGTGAAGATCGAGTCGCATTGCCTCTCAAGGATCAACCCTACATTTTCGACGAGATCCGGAGCACATTCCAGCATAGGAGCTATATGCGAATTGGTTGAAATACTATCCAACCTAAATTTACACTGTCGCGTTAAGAGGTGCCATGCGGCTCACGCTCCCGTACTTAGCCTGCCAGGCGAAAAAGTACAAGAGAGCTCCAAGCGGCTGTCCAACAAGACAAAAACTAACCCAGAAGATGCAGTTACCGATCACCTTACCCGATGGTCCGCGCATTTTTTCAAAAGGCGTGGTGAGCATGATCAATGGTAGCTGGAACATCATCCCCAAGAATGCAACACCTGAAATGATTAGCATAAGAGTTGTCTATCTGAGAATGGCAACTTACCAATGAAGTTATGAGTGGGAATACCAACGAGCATTTCGTGAAGAATAGCAGACAGCGTGAACACCATCCCACTTGCAGCGAGAGGACTCCAGCCACGACCCACTAGGGGCGAGAAGACGTGTCGCTTCATGAAAAGGTAAACAGGTCGGTTCCACGATCGCCAATACACACCCAGACTGGAGCTGTTCCACCAGTCGGTGTAGAACTCGCGATCTCCAAACTGCATAATCTCGGCCAGAGCATTCAACAGTGCCTGGAACAATGCAAAGAATCCGGCCAGCCAGATAACCAGTGAAATGGTAGACAGTTTCATCACTCGCTCGAGGATTGAGGTAATGTCCATCACGGCAATCTTGTCAATCGAGTTCCGCAGTACCGGCGCCGCATACTGGGCAGACAGGAGCCAGATGAACACCGCAAGGCCCACGAACTCTGCAAGGCGCTTTGCGACAAACGACCATCGAATGGATGGAGTCCGTGGGTAGACAGGCTGGTAGACTAGTGTAGGGGCAAGCCAGAAATAACCCAAGTTCTTGATGGTAATATTGCTCGGGTAAGGGCATGTGGAGTAGATATTAGGCAAACCCGGGTCCGCAGAGGGATTCAGCAGTGCGAGACGGAGATCACGGTTTGTAAAGGCATACGAGCAATTCTTCAACCATACGATGATCGCGTGGAGTTGGCAGATTGTACCGATCCCCGGGTGGTGAATGTAGAAGTATACCACGTAGCTGGTCACTGCGAGACACAGAGTGGCATTCAATGTGTGCAGGAAAGCAGTATACGGCCATGTTGATTGAAAGTCTTTTTGGTCACGCTCCTTTTCTTCATCTGTCTTCTTCTGGCGGCCCACTGTCTGCTTCGCTGCGGTGGCTGCCGACAGTTCGATGATGTAGGCAACGAGCAAATGGCATGGCACCGAAGCAAACAAGATAGATCCGAGAATGACGTCCTGCCTGCGGTAGTCATGGCATTTAATACAAATCAAAACACCATACTATAGACATCATGTATTAGTTTCAGACAATAGTTTGTGTCGCTGGATTACCCACTTTCATGAAGTTCTCAATAATCAGTCGCAGGTTCATCGCCACTGTTGAAACAATCAGCCTATACCATAGATCTCAATTTTTGAGTGACCCTTACCAAGTACCAGCACCATGAGATTTCGAAAGCCCAGGAAATTAGGCAAAACATCAGCTTCGCGACTGAGACTTGAATGTTGTAGCTTGGAGTGATATGCAGCTACATGGCGATATTTACTGCGTTTCTTTGACGAAATAGTACGGGGTTCATCGTGAACAGCCCCGTTCGCCGAGTTGTCCTGCGATTCCTCGCTAGTCATGGCTTCTGTGCGAGAAGTCATGACAACTTTGCAACCTTGGCAGTGCGATATTTGAAGGGTCTAAGCTCCAATCCGGAGCTCCGACGGTACTGCAATGCAATATTAAAGCAAACGAGTGGTAAGGCCACACTTCAGCATGGCAGATCGAAAAAAGAAATAGTAAGAGAAAGAGAAGAAAAGGGAAAAAAGGGACTAAAAAGACTAAAGTAAGTCCCAACGGTTGTTAATATGGCCTGGACTTGACATGGCGGGGGGAGCATCATAGCGCTTGCAGATAAACCCGCAGCCAATGAGATTCCAATGTGGTCAAGGGGATCCTGCGCTCCGAGCTTCGACTTTCTCCCATTCTTGAAGCTTCAGCCTTTGGTTTGTTTGAGCTTGAATACGTCTTCGAGTTTACCTGGATGATCCGATCTTGATCCGGTAAAGCTTTTTGACTGGCCGCGATGGCCTACTACGAGGATGGAGGCGAAGGAGGCCGATTTGGAAAGAATTTCGACGGTCCAGTCGGACCTCGCAGACCACGTATGTTTGAATATCAAAGCTGCTTTCGATTTAATGAACTCTGGAGCTTTTGATTCATTTTGCTTAGTACTAACAGACAATCATCGCAGGACTCGTCACTGATTATGGTTCTTCGATGGTACAATGGATGCGCACGCGGCAACCGCGATACAAAGGAGGATATCGACTAGAAGCAGAGCGACCGAGCCCCAGCTTTGCGGTCGATGTATGTCGCGTGAAGTCCCACTCTGCAGAACAAAGATACTGATGCCCGATAGGTTCTTCCCCCAATGGCGCGACCATATTCGGCTGTCGATACTATTCCCGTCCGACACCTGCACCAATCGATCGGAAAATCAAAGAAACCTATCGTCGTAGTGCGATGGACCCCTGAGGGAAGAAGGCTGTTGACCGGCGGTCATACGGGAGAGTTTATGCTCTGGAATGGAACAGCATTCAATTTCGAGACGGTGATGGACGTGGGTATTTCCAGCTTTTGCGGTTGGTAAATGTCACTAATATGAAATACTCAAAGGCACACTATGATCAAATCCAAGCCGGTGTCACATCACTAGCATGGGCTCATAGTCAGGATTGGCTGGTTTCCGGCGGACAAAGAGGAGACATCAAGTACTGGCGACCCAACTTCAACAACGTCGAAACGATTGATGACGCCCACCACGATGCTGTTCGCGATCTGTCCTGGGCACCCAGCGATACCAAATTCCTTTCTGCTTCCGATGACACAACACTCAAGATCTTCGACTTTACCACCCGAACCGCTGACACCACTCTGACCGGACACAACTGGGATGTCAAGTCCTGTGACTGGCACCCAACCAAGGGTCTGATTGTTTCCGGATCGAAGGACCACCAGGTCAAATTCTGGGACCCACGCACCGGTCGATGCTTGACTACCCTTCACAGCCACAAAAACACGGTCACTTCCACGCGGTTCTCGCGGGTGAATAGCAATCTTCTTGCTACCTCATCACGGGACCAGACTGCGAGGGTATTTGATCTGCGCATGATGCGCGATATTTGCATTCTGCGGGGCCACGAGAAGCCGGTTTCTTCATTGACATGGCACCCCATCCACAGCAACCTGATTTCGACTGGTGCCGAGGACGGTTCTCTCTACCACTATCTACTCGACGAGCCGAACCTGCCCAGCGGCCAGATTCCTACTGTGGCGCCATATGACAGCCCGGACCCAGCCAACACCCCGCCGCAGGTGATCTACCCAGCACATCGGGTTCAATACGCTCACGGAGCTACGATTTGGTCATTAGACTGGCACCCGTTGGGTCATATCCTTGCATCTGGATCCAAGGATAACTTCACTCGTTTCTGGTCACGAACTCGACCGGGTGAGACTAGTTACATGAAAGACCGTTTCCACATCGGCGAAGAAGCAGCCGAAGCTCAAGGAACATGGAACCGTGGATTTGGCCGGAAACAGATGCGGGATGACGAGGAGCAAGAGATGCAGGACGAAGCCGACAGTTTGGTTGACCAACGACGCCCAGGTGCTTCCGCTCTGCCAGGTATCCAAAGTGCGCCGCCGGCCGGCTCTCAGCCTGACGGCCCAGGCTTGCTACCTGGTATTGGCAATGCCCTGCCTCCGCCACCTGGCGTTATGAGTGGGATGAATCCGGATCGTTTGGCTGCGCTCATGTCAACCCAGCAACAGCCATCTCAATCAAATACACCAAATCCCGGAATGCCTGGACTTTCTATGCCGGGTATGAATGGAGCTCCGCCGATGAACATGGATCTGGTACAATTGCAAAAGCAGCTCCAAGGGTTCCCCATGCCACAAAACCTTAATCTGCAAGCCATGGCAAACAATCCAGGCTTCCCTGGTGGATTTGGCGGATTGCCTGGTCTGGGCGGTCACATGCCAGAAGCAAATCAGAGGCGGTGATGAGCCATTTGAACAATTCTGTTTGAATGCTTCAGTCGGTATGGGTTCGGCGTACAGGATATAGCATGGCCATTATGATGCAGGTCAACGGCGCTGTTTTAAAATCTCAATTCCCAGTTGTATCATAGGAAATTTAGGAAATTTATAGGTTCCCACTCCTTGCAGATTCGTAGACGAGGCTAGCGTAGACAGTTGTTTGTAGTGAATGGTGTCGTTGAGCTGCAAGTTGCTCAAATGTCATTCAGAGACCGCCTTGCATAGGAAAGCTAGTGACAATTAGGACCATGACATTGACACCACCCCATATCACAGGTAGCCAAGTCGACATCCTGAAATTGCCTGCTTCATAAACTGCCCCGAGACTAAACCCAGAGAAATCAGCTGCAACTCGACCTTTAAGATGAAAGGATCAATTTGATCCACTTACACAAGCCCAACTATACTTCCAGCCAGAAGGCCTTCCAACCCTGCAATGAAACTATACACTAATGGTACAATCCATATCACGTTCCAATTACGGAAGTGTGTCAATACAGCGCAGCCGGCGACTGTAAGATGGGTTGCAGCATAGAACACCAGCGTCCAGAACAGTGTGAAGCGCCATATATCCTTTGTGTAGTATAGGTAATACGCTTGCTGGTGATGCGACGGCAGGGGATCATACAACGACGGGAAAGAAGGAACTTCGTAGTTGATCGGAACACGATTATTGGCCATCGAAATGTAGCAGCAGCTCAACTGTAGCGAATACAATTATGAAGAAAAAAATGTCATTGTCACTCCAAGGTCTGCAATTGAGTCGCGTCTCAAAAAGGCAAGTCTGGACATTCGGAAATGACGATGCTTGTTTGCACTGTTTGCCTCCGCACCCGGACCTCGGCTGGTCTGGGGTTCTCCGCGATTGATCTCCTGAGCAATGTGATGTGAGCCTGGGAGTATCCCACCAGTCTTTTCAATGGCGACCGAACGATCTCTGGCTACCCTGCTGCGGTCGCTGCAGACGACTTCCAGTTTCCAAGATGCTGCCGGGTAAGTGTTCCTGTTCCGGCCGCGCAACGTTAGGCTAATAACTATCTAGTCTTCTTCCTACGGCTACTAGCTTCCTGTCTATGCTGGGAAATCCTCTAAACTTGACTCTTCTTTCTTCACAGCTTCTTACGGCACCTTCCCTTTGGAGCCACCCCGTCGACCTACAGGCATGCCGCAAAATCCTCAGCGTCTTCAACACCTCCGCCATCGCTGTTTTACAGAATGATACCACCGACGAACCGCGCATACCGTATGGACGGAATAGAAAGATCGAGTGCGAAGCGTGGGTCAAGGCGGTTGCGGAGGGCGCCGACGAGAAGTCCCCGCGGTGGAGGCACATGCTTCTGCTAGGTGGAATCCTGATGGGATTCGAGGGACAGAACCGACAAGGCTTACCACGGCATATACGGATTAAACTCGAATCAGCACTTGCGACGGCGGCACAATTGGCGCTACAAGAATTAGGCCCGGAGACCGGCATCGATGGCCAGTGTATCACTATGGTCTTGAACTATACCTTTGAGCTGCTGTCGGATTTCGAGAGGGGCAAGCTCGACTACGATCGCTTGCTTCCGGCGATGATTCAATCGGCGTTCTTTTCTTCCGAGGGCCTTGAGGGTGGATACTTTTTGGGATCTATCGATCAGGATGTTGTTGAGGCTCCCGGGAAACAGTTCAAGTGGTCTTCCAATTCTCCGACATTTGCGATCGTATCCGCGGTATCTGCTCGTCCTCTTGTATCAACACTTGGTCCTCTGTCACGTCTTATATCACATTCCATTGATAATGTGCAAGATCCAAGAATCGTTGCTCATACCGTTGATTACTTAGCGGACTTTGTTCGGACGCTTATGGTGCAATGGCGGCAGAATAAATTGTCCGAGATTGATGTTGCGGAGGAAGTCGAGTTTTTAGACGCTGAATCGCGGGAAATCACTCTTCCTGCGCTTTGGAAGACATTACGAAATTGCTTATACTCAATCGTTATCACTCTCCGGGCTGTGCTGGGGAGAACCATCAATGATCCGGCTCTTGCTGCTAGCAGTAGTAAGTTGCACTCCAATGATGATTATCACTATGGGACTGACTTTGACAATTCAGGTGCTCCGTATTTATCGATGCAGTGTCTTCATATTCTTCGCAATATGTATTTCATATCTTCTCGAATCGGCCAGAATGCTTCGTCGCAACAGACATTCGTGCTCTTGACGGCCATCGATATTCTTTCACAATATCCTGTCCTCGCCGAGAACTTTCTGCGAAGTATCAAGCCAAGCGATCTTGGCCAGATTCCTGCTCATCCAGTCGAACGATGTCTAGACCTGTTCTTCTTGAATGTCGCAGAACACTTTCCTCTGGTTTTATCCCCGGAGACAAGCGAGGAATTGCTCTTAGCTGCTGCTTTCCCTTATCTTGCTGCGGGTGCCAACAGCCTTCTTTTGGAGATTTTCGAAGCTGCTCACAGCTTAGTGCTTGTTGTTTTTGCTATTCCTCATAACTCGGAATTAGCTGCCAAACACCTCCCCTTTTATATTGAAAACCTTTTTGCAGTGAGTTTTGCCGCTCTGGCTCCTAATATCCATGCTGATTGTCAATAGGTTTTCCCCAACAACCTTTCCGCGCGCCAATTCCGCCTTGCTTTCAAAACCGTCATACAGATTACAGCACCTCCTTCACCCTTAGCGAATACCCAACCTCTTCTACCCTCCATCTTGTTGGAAGTTGTTCATGACCGTGCGTTGAACGCATCCTCTACTCTGATCCCACAGAAAAGTCCAAACCCGGACATGAGCCAAAGTCCACCTGTTTCTGAACAAGCAGTTCTGACACTAGCCCTTCTCGATTCCCTTGCGTTCCTTCGGGTCGATGATCTCAAAGAATGGCTCCCCCTAGCAGCGCAGCTGATCAATGCAATCTCTGACCGGAGCATGCGCCACACTTGTATTGACCGGTTCTGGGAAGCCTTGGCCGGTGGTGAGATGGATGTCGATCGCGCCCACTGCTGTGTCACTTGGTGGAGCACCGAGGGCGGGCGTGAACTCGTCCTTTTCGGTGCCGAGACTGCCAACGGCGCTCCAGGCGAGTCAGATGATAGCGGACCTTACATGAGTGGCGCAGTTGGAGATGTGGCGCCCGAAAGTAAGCTATAAAGATAGCAATTGGAAAATTCTGCAGCCAGCCTACTTTTCCTTCGGGCATGATCATGTCTATACATATATCCTCACTATATACCAGGTCTCTAATCTATTGGTCCGTTCCATTGGAAGTTTTGAAACCATTTCCTTTTGTGCACTTACACTATTCCATACATACAAACTTGTTTCGTGTTCGAATTCAAATCCCTTACTAGATACCTGGAATCCCCACAGGAGTAGTCTTTCTATATTGGACATACTCTTCGCCGAAGAAAGATATTAAGTAAGCTTCCTCGCCTGTCAACACATATTAGCAAGGGACGCCATCGGGAAACGCAGACAACTCACGCTTGATTCTGCTCGAGAAGAACCGCCACAGCACCAGTGCATACCCAACAAAGCATACCACATTTCCCAGAACCAGCTGGGTTCCAAGTCCCCACCAGAAGAAGCCAAAGTAACTCGGGTGCCGCAAGTAGCCATAAAGACCACTTTTGACCAAGACGTGGCCCTCCTGGTGCTGACTCTGAACATGGTGATTGAAGTTACTAGCAGCAGTCGCCATAGCAATGGTCCGAACGATCTGCCCAACGACCAACAGCACAAAGCCGACAACAAGCAGCAGTGACACCTCGCTGCCAAATACTGGTTCGGTCACAGTAACCAGTTGACCGAACGATGTCTGCCCGGGGAAGAAATAATGCGACACAATGCACTCGACGATCGCAGATCCATGCGCAACATTATACGCCCACCCATTTGACGAGAGCAGGAATGCAGAAACCGTTGCATACCGCGTGTTATACTGTGCCGTCACGTAAAATTCCAGAAAATGGAACAGGCTCAATGAGGCGACAAAGAACGGCACGCGCCAGAAGGGTGTCGGGTATACGGTGCTCAGGAGTAATGCTAGACTAAATGTCAGGCCAAGTGAAGTTCCAAGGAGCATTGCGCGCAGTGAAATCCCTGCCAATGACATCTTGCCGTCTGGGTAGTTGGAGGCGTGGAGCGAGGGTAGGCTAAACTCAGCGTCGGAGGAGTCCATGTCGTCGGTGTCTTGAATGCCTTCGGGGCTGTCGCTGCGGTCACGAGCTTCGGGCAAAGGTGGGGATGTGTTGAATGAGGCGCGCTTGCCTCCGTTTTGTTGGTTGGCTGGGGCTAAGATAGAGTCGGTGTCTCCGTATCCTTCGTTGAAGACTGAGGTGCTTTTTGCGGTAGACATTTTTGTTCGGTCTGGACTCCGTTTAGGTGTGCGAGAGTAGGAACATTTCGAGGGAATTAGGGTTTGAATTTCTGGGCGAGTGAGTGTTTTTCTTTGTTTTGAGAACAATACAAGACCGATGCCATTCAAATGTTTATCTCCGGTGAGTGCCTCCGGGGCCCGACTTGCCGATGACACATCCCCCCACATCTATGGCCCTTCCCAAATCGGGAGTGTAAGGGTGCGCACTGGCTGCTGTTTCTCTTCTTTTTCCAATTTCTGAACTGGGGTTCTGGAAATTATTCGACTATGTCTCAACCTACAGAGAGAAAAAATGCTCCGCGGGGAGCTCTATCGCGCCTTCACCCCGGACTTAATTGCAGCTCGAACACGCTGCAGATGGGCTTGTGTTCGGTTTAACAAAGCTGATGAGGCATCTCGGCGGCAACTTGTGGAGATGTGGAAAGAGTGAGTCGTCTCCGACCGAAAGTTTTACGACCTCCCTAAAGCTATTAATAGATACATACATACATCCGCATGTATATTTGCATGCATCTACTAACACATCGCTATAGTATCACCGAAGACAAGACCCCACTGCCATCAAAGCTGGATGATCCAGTTGCCGATGAAGCTCTCCTCGAACGGGAACCCTGGGTAGAAGGGCCCGTGAAGGTAGATTACGGGTTCAATGTCAAGCTTGGAGAAGGTGTTTTCATCAACTCCAATTGTGTTTTCATTGATACGTGTCCCATCACTGTTGGTGCTCGGACCTTATTTGGACCTGGTGTCAACATCTACTCCGGGACTCATCCACTTGATCCTGCCTTGCGAAACGGGACCGAGGGACCCGAGACTGGGAAACCGGTTGTTATTGGGGAGGATTGTTGGCTTGCTGGCAATGTTATTGTTCTTCCTGGTATCACTATTGGTAAAGGGTGTACCATTGGAGCTGGAAGTGTGGTTACAAAGGTAAGAATCTGCATTTCTCGACGACAGAGCTTATTATGAAAGTTTCTTATCTACATTACAACATGTCCACCTAGGCACTTTGTTGTATGCTAACATATGACTCCATAGGATGTGCCCGCTTTCCACCTTGTTGCCGGAAATCCAGCCAAGATCATTCGTCGCATTGAAACTACTATGACGGAGTGAATATATTTCATTCAATTGAGTGAATTTTACTCCAAGGTGACATCCGTTTACAAGAGAAATGAAAGGATTGATGAAATTCCATGTTACATATATGCCATGCAGGCCCGGTCCATTCGACGATATAGATAAAGATGCTTTCAATATGAATAGAAGAAACATCAGAGCTATATGAAGTTAACATGCCAAGGGGTTAAGTCAATGCAGTTGCATATGGGGTTGTGCAATCTATACAGTGAAGTCAACTTTACATACTGTAACCTTGGAGAGCATAACCTGCATATAATATGGATTAGTGTATAATAAATCAAGATCCAGCCAATTATTACGGTGATTCTTTTTGTTTCCCTCTCTGCAATTACAATCAAAATCACCAAAAAACCAAACACAATTCAGAAACGCGTGAAGTTTGCCCGAGCTTTGTTAGTGTCGATCGTTTGTCCTTCTCTCCACAGCAAAACGTCACTGGTCTTTTGGCGCGTCGAAAAAAGCTGTCGACCGCTTTATCTCTTGACCTTCACCTTCTCTTCAATCCTACTTCTCCTTTCTTTCTCCTCAACCTACTCCTACCTTATTATTTTTTCATTTCACGCGTGACTTTGACTTATCCTTTCTAAGCTCGCGAAAAATGCCATGGCTGCACCCCCGCCAGATAGCTCTTACACCCCACCAGACACGCCCGTAAACGAAGCACCTTTCGATAACGACTCTATGGAGGATCTCGATCCTCAGGCGACCCGCAAGCGCCCGCGTCTTGACAGCGGAAGTGGCGTGAGCCCGACCCTGTCAATGGATGGAACCTCCCGTACGGCCTCCGTTGCACCTGCCTCGGACATGGACGAGGCTTCAGACTTCGAGCGTCCTGCTAGCAAAGTCACACTCAACATGAAATCCCCTATTCCCTCAAACTCTGCTCCCTCGGAGCCCAACATTCCAGAGAACGACCGGGAGGTCCAGGCAGACACCGATATGGCCCCCAACGTTATTTGTCTCTCATCCTCCCCTTCCACGCCCCGAAGTCCTCAAATCGAAGTCGCCGAACCCGAAGATATCGATCAAGAATCTTCAACCAGTACCTGGAGACCACTGGACAAAGTATTGCAGGACCAGAACGAGCCCGAGGTGATCGAGATTGAAGACACTATTCACTTCGCCGACACCTTCCCCAAACTTGACGATGAGTTGCGACACCGCGAGAACCTCAAAGCTATCAGTGACATGATCGAAACTGGTAAGAAGAACATCACCCAATGGGAAGGTAGTATTCGTCGAATACTAACCCACATCACAGGTCACCAACGTGAAAGCGTGGTACTTGCCACAGTGCAGCGCTGGATGAATACATGTGTGAAAAAGCTTGATCGACTTACACTTGAGGAGTTTACCTCGGACCTAGAATTTTGGGAAAACCTGCCCTTGATCGTGGAACGTCTACTACGCAGACAGATCGACCTGCATTTAGATGGTGTGGAAGACCTCTGGTCGTTCTTGGAAGACTTCTTTCTTAACTATTCTCGCATTGTCCTTCACCTTGTCCGATTGGATAGTGCGGTTCTCAGCCGATTTACCGGAGACGCCAATATCGATCCCCCACTTAGCACCTCCCGACGCTATCTTCAGACCTTCTCTTGGGTATTCAACAGCCCCAATACCCCCTTTTATGTTGCGCTACATAGCCGGTATCGTGCTCAGACTCTTGGTTTCATTGCTCGCCTTAAGGATCAGGTCACATCGCTTCCATTTGATGCGCCTGGCGCTCTTATGCAGTATGCTTCCCATGTGCTCGCCTTAGTTCCCAAATGTCCACAGGTTTTTACAATCTTGCCCTTCGTCGTGTCAAATTCTGTTGTTTTCTACGAGTGTGACCAGGGACTTTCCAGTTCCCCGGCCGATTCGGCCAGTCTGCAATCTTTCTACGAGACTGCCCGAGCTTTCGACAAAGTGTATCAGACATTTGTGACGAAGAAATCACAACTGGTGACCAGTGACATGAATCTCAATGTGCTGAGCTCCCTTTCTCGCGCCTACAGTCTTCTTTGCAGCGCGGATCCCGACTTCATGCTCCAGCTCGCCAAAGAGTTGGCAATGAAGCTCCCCGAAGACACAGATCCAGAGCAAACCAGAATGTGCGTTGTCTGGACCTGGAAGTTCGATGCCTTGAAAAGGCAGGCAATGGAGGGTCGGATGGAACTTCGTGTAAACGGCGTGGAAACAATGCAATCCGATCTCGTCAGCTTCTGGAGCAACCATGTCTCCCATCATAACAATGCCCCGTTCGTGCAGCACATGGTCCAATTCCTGCGCGAAAACAAGATCCTCGAATATCTAATGAGTGTCGACTCCCATCCCCAATTAATAGGTCGCAGCAGCAACATCTTTGGGTTCTTGATCGTGACCGGCACCTACGACGACTACATCACAGATGTCATATGGAAAGCTATTACGGATAGTCAAGATGATCGGACCGTCTCGGAGATCGTGGCTATGCTTGCACGCACCTTGCCAATGCACACATCCAGGTCGAAAGCTTTGCTGTATGTGTGCTCAAAGTTGCTCGAGTTCCCGCTGGAACGGTATGATGCTCAGATCATCGATCTATGTGAACAACTGGTGCCTCGCATGCAAGAAATGTACTATGATCGAGATTATGGTGTCATGACAAATGGCGATCATGTGGATGCCATTCCACTGAAGCTCTGTGTACGACTAATCCGCGAGAGCGCTGGAGCCGAGGACCTCCCAGTCGAAAAGAAAGAGATCATGCAAGAATTCGGCAGCCGACAGCTGGTCCAGTTCATCAAAGCTGGATTGAGCCCAAGCGACAAAGCAGAGACCTATGAGCGTTGTATCCAAGACATCGCCGAGATGAACGCGTGCACTGCGGGTAGCATTCAAGTGCTGAATGCCCTGGTGTCTCGCGATGATACTGAGCTCTGGAAACTTGCGCATGACCTTGACCTGACACGCTTGGTGATCACGGAACTTCACCATCTCGTTGATCAAGGTCATGAATCGTCTAAGGACCTTTCTTTGCAGCATGGGTTTGCGTCACGAGTGGAACTCTTGCGCCGCCTCATCCAATTCGCACCGGACACCATCACGCCGGAGCTTGGTAACATAGTGTGGAAACAGATCCTGATGTCTGACAAGCTGGCCCACGAAGAACGCCAAATCATTTGGAAAATGGCGGAAGCCACGCTTCATACCGCGAAGCTCAATCCATTCATTGAGCGTTGCATCCATGAGTATCTACCGGAAGTGCTTCCAAAGTACTACTCGCGTGAGGTGCTTTGCTTTGCTCAGCAAACAGTGTTCTATGATATTCGCATCAAAGCACCTCCTATTGTCGGCGAAGATGAGGTAATTTCTGTTCCTGGGATGGATCGTATTTGGAACTTCATCTTGACTGCCCCCCCGCATACAATCGAGACCGACGCTATCAAGTTTGCCATCGACCTCTACTTGGACCACGCGATCATCAGCAGAGCCCCCGATCGGCTATTGATGCTACCCATGTTGCTCTTGTTGGTCGTTGTGTGGACCAGTTAAAATCCGCAGCAGGGGCGCTAAAGCCAGCTGCCAATGGGACGTCCAATGGTGATAACCCCATGGAAGTTGATAGCCGCAATGGGGAAGTCGGAACCGAGGAGCTCGTCTTCAGTCGATCTCTTCTATTTCTCCGGCAGTTGCTGCATGGATTGCGAACTCGACCGCGTTACAACTCACCTCAAAGCGCAAGCAATTCTCCGCCCAGCTTTGCTGAGCGTCCACTGAAAGGTGACACTGTTACCTTCCATTATCAGTGTTTCGGAGGGGGACCTTCACCACCAAAGATAGCCTCGATGACCGTCGGCGGTCTATCGACGGCTGCCGAGCTTAACGATATGCTCATTCAGTTGAGTCGGTTCTCTAAGTTCAGCCTTATTCATGGAGGGCAGAAGCTTGAGTTACTCCAAAGGCCGGATACTTTGGTCAAGGAACTTAAGCTAGACTCGGGCCTGCTCATGATTCGAAAGGCTGCCGATGCCCAAGAGATTACTTCGGCTGGGTTGAGTCGATCTATGACCGCTGTCGATAAGGAAGTGTTGAAGCATTTCGACGAGCTGTATGATCTGCTTAATCTGAAGGATGCCTTGGCTCAACAAGTATGTTTTTATTTTCCCAGCTCCATTTCCACTGAATACTGACAAATGTTTTTGCAGATAATCGACTTCCTCATTGTTTTCCCGCCGCAGGGGCAGGCTCTGGAACTTGTCAAATCCAATGATAACTCAGAGGTGCACATGTTCCCGTTGAACACACCATTTAAGGCTTTGTATTCATTGCACACGCTTTCAATCTGTCTTCACGGTGTGGCACTGGCTGTAGATGTGAGTTTATATGCTATCTGCTCAATGAGTTCATGCTAACTACCGCCGTAGATGACTGCCAAACAGAACTTTGTCTCTCATAGTATTCAGGTCCTGGTTGCGTTTTTGACGTCCGATGAACTGTTCGACTCGCTTAGTGGCAACTCAATAACCACAATGCTTGCGTCAAGAGCTGTTGAATGTCTTCTGTTGGCTATCTCCGGTATGTCGAGTACTCACCTCTCGGTCAGTGAATTGCAGCTAACTATGTCTAGTGCACCGTCGAACTGATGGCAACTCAGTTCTCATCTTCGATCCAATGTCTTTGGTCTCACGTATTCTCAGTCTCCTCGAAATAGGCCGCAATGGCCCTATTGGTCCTCAGACTAGCGCATGCGCCCAAAGTTTGGTTTGCAACTCCTTTGCAGTGTTGGTCGAAGCTTCATTGCGCGATCGAGATTTCTGGAATGCGGCCAAGCAGCATGTGCAATTTGATGAGCTGATCTTGTCATTACTCTTGAATGAGAGTCGAACGCCAATTCGAAAGGAAATAATGGAGCGCCTCAAGATCATGAGTGGTCCTTTAAAGCCACTGAACATGCAAATGAAACTTGCTGATGAGGAATCCCCGATCGCTGAAAACCCTATTCGAATTGACATGCTAGCCACAGTCTGGAGTTCGGTTGTACGTGCCATTCCTCAGACGCTTCAACATGTTAGCCAGTCGGAAGAGTTTTTTATTGCCGCTTTGTGGATGTTCCGTTCCGTTGCGGAGAGATCGCCTCGTGATGTTATCTTCAGCGAATATCTGAAAGAATGGACCGGTGTTCTACTTGACCACAAGACTGAAGAGGTATGCAACTCCAAAAATGTAAACCCGAACCATTGCTGATGACTTTTAGTTTGTTGGTCGTGAGACGGCTGACCCTTTGGTCATTGGAATTTCTGCTATGCTCGAGTGGTGCCTTGAGCTCGCTACCAATGCAAATGTCACATTGGATTATCTGTGCGTCTTCTTTTCATGCGAACTCAAAGCAATGTAGACATCTGACCTTTAAACAGGGATATTGCCGAACAGATCTTGAATAAGTATTTGTTCCCGGATTTCTCACCCGAGACAACGGACATCGCAGACCCCCGAACTCCAATGATGCATAGCTACACACGGCAAAAATTGTATAGTGTTGTTACTATGTTGTGCCAGCGGAGTGATGAGACTTATGGTCGAATTCTGGAGCTTCTGGACACCATCATTCCTCGAGGTTTGGAGCCCCATTTGGTTTCATCTTCTGATCAAGCTAACCTGGAACGCGCAGATTCCTCGCATCTAGGGTATGCTTTCGATAGATCAGTGATGATTAGATCCCCGGAAGGCTATGCAGGGCTCAAAAATCTTTCAAACACTTGTTACCTCAATTCTCTCATGACACAACTTTTCATGAATATCGAGTTCCGCGACTTTATTTTAAATCTTCGCATCGCCGATCCAGTGTCACAAAAGCTCCTCTTTGAAACGCAGAAACTTTTCATCTGGATGCAAGAGACTTGGAGAAAGGCTATTGAGCCACAGGATTTCGTGGAAAGCATTCGGACATATGACAACGAGCAAATCGATGTCACAGTCCAGATGGACGTTGATGAGTTTTACAACCTCCTATTTGATCGCTGGGAGGCTCAAGTCTTGGACACAGAAAAGAAGAAGTTATTCCGATCTTTCTATGGCGGCCAGTTGGTTCAGCAGATCAAGTCCATGGAATGCCCTCATATCTCGGAGAGAGAAGAGCCCTTCTCCGCTATCCAGTGCGAGATCAAGGGCAAAGCAACCCTTGAGGAGAGCCTGCGGGCCTATGTGGCTGGCGAGACGATGCAGGGCAGTAAGTTCATCCTGATTTCCACGGCGGTGAAAAAAGTCGTCTCTAACAAGTGCAGATAACAAGTACTCCTGTACCTCGTGCGGCCGACATGTGGATGCCGTGAAGCGGTGAGTGATGACCTGATGAAGGTGCAACTTGATTGCCTTTTACTGATTTTAGTTTAGCGCGTGTCTAAAAGAAGTGCCAGACAACCTCATCTTTCACCTGAAACGGTTCGATTTCGACATGCTCACCATGTTAAGAAGCAAGATCAACGATGAATTCCAATTCCCGCGCCACATCGACATGGCACCCTACACCGTTGAGCATCTTGCTGATCCAGACCAGCCCATCGAACCAGATATGTTTGAACTGGTCGGTGTTCTTGTACACACTGGTACAGCTGAGTCTGGCCACTACTACTCATACACCCTTGAGCGACCCTCGCCTGCTGGTGAAGCTTCATGGGTCGAGTTCAATGACTCGGAAGTCTCCAGGTTTGACCCAGCTTCCATTTCAGATCACTGTTTTGGTGGGTTTGATCCTGCACAATATGGGAATGGAACCGCCAAGGTCAAAGTGTGGAGCGCGTACATGTTGTTTTACCAGCGTGTGTCCACCATTGAGAAGTCCAAATCCGCGTACAAGCCATCAAAGCCGGACATACCTGTGCATGTCCCTGTGCCAGGCTCTATCCAGAATCATATTTCCATGGACAACGAACTGCTCATTCGGACTTACTGTCTTCTGGACCCTCAATACGCATTTTTTGTCGAGAAATTGCTTCAGCGGTGGGTTGAAATGGCCCCGGGCGACAACAAAGATAGGGCCGAAACATTAGTCTTGAACGTGGGAATGGACACGATCGAGCAATTAGTATCACGCACCAAAGAGCTCCAGGGCCATCAGGAAATCTTCCACGACCTTGTTGACATGATTCAGCGAAGCCCCGGCGCAGCCCAGTCAGCCCTTCGGTGGGTCTTTGACCGGCAAACGTCAATGCGCAACATCATGATGAGGACAACTGTTCCAGAGGTCAGGGCAAAACACATCTCGCTCATCAACCATGCCTTGAGACATCTCCATTCCCTGTCAAACGATCCGAATACCGACGACGACGACCGGTACTCATGGCGTATTGAATTCGAGACAGCAATTTCAAACATTGTGCCCTTGCTGGCAAACCTGTGGCCCAACGTACAATGTGCTCCACGAGTCTGGGAGGACTACTTTGGATTCTTCTGCAAGATTTGCACATACGGTCCATTGGCCATTCAAGTCCTGCTTGAGCAAGGTATCTTTCTATACTGTCTGCACATCCTGTGGATCGATAACGAAGACAAGAAAGGCTTGCAAATCCAATATCCCACCTACGTGCGGCTCATGGACAAGGGCCGTCGTTTCTCATACCTGAACTTGATGTCATTGTGCCTGATAATTTTCAAGCACATTGATCTTTCCCTCAAGCCATCCCCCATCGGCGAGAAGCGACGGTTCTTGGCCGAGACTGGCAAATTCTCTCCCAGGGAGTGTGAACTGGATATGATTCAACCTCTGGAAGAGGATGGATCTTTGTCTATCTTGATGAAAATCTTCAAGCACTGGTCTGTTTCCAGAGTACAGGCCGCTCGAGGGATTCTCGCAGTACTTTTGGACGGAGAGCCCGAGGCAGGCCTCCTAAACGCAATTCACAAGTCGTTGGAAAATGGCTTGAGAATTGATCCAGCTATTGAGTGTGTCGCCTTTCTGGAGGCAGCTGTGACGTTCTGTCAGCATTGTCCAGATGAAAGCAGAGTGAACGATATCATCACCTTCATTGCAAATGGAGTTGAGACCATTGATAGCAGTGGAGGCCAAGAACACATGGACTTCTTCACCAAAATTTGCGACATCACAAACGAGAGATTGGGAATGGACTCCCGTGCTTTCACCAAGCTTAGTTTTGATCATCTCCCCGCATATGCTCCGACGCTACTCATTGACAGAGTAGATACCGTTCGACAGAACATGAAGAGCATTCTGAACGAGCTGTTCAATGGTGAAGACAAGGATGAGACAACTGAACTCGCATACATGCAGCAGGATGGCGAAGGGTATGAGCAGGGTGAAGATGGTGATTCCATGTACAACATCATGCGTGAGGAGCGCTCTTCCCTTGGCCGTCGCCTCCAGAAGGCCTGCGTTGAGCGGGTCACGGCAGCGGTGAAAGACCAAATTCGACCCATTGATGCCAGACAGCTGGACTGTATTATGTCCGTCATCAACTACTGCCTGCACACATTTTATGGTGACAGCGAGGAAGATGAAAAAGAAGTCAGGAAGACAAAAGGTGAGTTCGAATGACACCCTGAAAGTCGGTTTCCATTTCAAGAACTGACAAGTCTTAACCTTCTAGAGCTTCTCATCACTCTCGAAACAATGTCCCTTCAAGAGACCGCCGATGACGTCGCTTCCGGTATGCTGCTACTCATACCCCACTTAATTTTTGAATACGCTGCTGATACATATTCACAGACTCTGACGTAGCCTCTGTTGAAGAATGGGAGATGTCTGATTCCGAGACAGGGGTTCGCGGATCTCCTTGAGAGGAAAATAATGTTCCTGCAATCTGCTTTTCAGTCTTTTCGGTCTTTCGTTCTTCTTGTGCATTTTTTGCAATGTCAAGAATTCAGCGAGCGCGATATGTGCCTGCGCTACCAAGCGAATTCTCATACGTCACGGATTTTACGAATTTCGCTGTTAAATTTTCTTTTCTACGAGTTTAACCCGGCACTTTTTTTTTTTTTTTTTTTTTTTGCTCATGATGAATGAATGAGCTGGAGTAAGGCTGATTTACCAGTGGCTCGGTCGAGTCGTGCATTGTCAATAATTACTTGGAGATAGAAATGCAAGTGTTTCTGATCTCGCGATTTCATCAAGCTCTAGTTGTAATTGGATCATAATGAGATATATCGTGAAAAATTCGTTCATATCAAAACATTTCAAAAGATATACGTTATTTAATTTTGGAGTATTTGGGAGTATTTCTAAGATTGGTCCACTTAACCCTCCTCTTCTCCGCCAACTGGGGCTTCACCGTCATTGTCCGACTCGCCCTCAACAGCGGCGAGTACATCCTGCTGAACGTTTCGAGCTTTGCCACCAGCCTTAGGGCTGCCGAAACGAGCTCTGCCACCATTTTTAGGGCTGCCAGGATCATGAGGCGCAGTCGCAGCCGCAAGGTTGGCAGCTGGGATACCACCAGAGGTGACATAGAGGAAGTATGCAACAGGGAAATGATCAATATGGTTGAAGAAAGAACCAAAGCTGCAGCCAAAGTCAGTATTATTATTGCAACCTAAATGAGGCACAACTTACGTAGCACTTTCTTCCTCCTCGCGGAAAATCCTATCATAGATCTCCCGCTGCTTGAATTCATTCATCTCTGCCTCCCAGCGTCCAAAGTTGAGAGGTTGACGGTCCAAACTTGACGCCTTCTTGTTGTAGGCCTCAAAGATAGGTCGCTCAAGTAGCAATCCCAAGCCCGGTGCCTTGGGAATGGCAATGCGACTGGGTCCATAGGTTTCAGGAATCCGATCTGGGTGGCATCCCGCGCGGACGATCATCGTGGCCATAGCCACCATCTTGCGGATCTGGTGCATCATGAAACTCTGACCATGGACTTTCAGGCTGAGCCACTCTGTGCCGTCGATGATGATCGGTGTTGTGTTCACTTTGAAGGACTTGATGTGGCGCTTGGCAGATGGGTCGTTATATGCCTTTTGGATGGTGTAGTTGTGGAAGTTGACGGTGCCTTCGTATTTGGAAAGACATTCTTGAAGGCGGGCGATGCGAGAGGCCGGGGCGCGGTAGGCGCGGCGAGCTTTCAGATATGCTGCTTTGACGGCTTTGATTGCATCGACGATGGCCTTTTGGCGGGGCTCCATGATGAAGGGCTTGGGCTCTCCCGATTCATCAGTTGGTTGTTCGCTCTGCTGTTCGGCGGGGATCTCGGTTGGTGGCTTGATATCCTCTGCGGCTTGTGTTGGCTGAAGAACATCACGGGATGTGTCTTCTTCCCATAGGGACTTTTGAACGACCTTGCGGATGTCTTCGGGTAGGGCGTCGAGAATTGGCTTGATGTATTGCTCATCGACATCAGCCCAGAAGTTTGCGACTTCTTCTTGACGGCCCTTCACGGCATCCAACTCGCCTTTCTCTTCCGCGATTTCGACGATCTTTCGCCCAAGATATGTGCTTGGGTGAGGTGGCAGAAGGCAATGGCTCGGCAACAAATATTCGTAAACCCGGGAATCACACATCTGGTAGCAACTGAAGCTCTTGCTTGTAACTTCATAGCCCCAAACGCGGATTTGAGGACTAAGTTGGTCGTTGATTTTCTGAATGATATCTTCATCTTCGACGATCATTTTCAAGGATACAACATTGCCAGCTGCGTGGACACCCTTGTCTGTGCGGGCGCAACGGACAAATGATGACTTTTTGGGATCTGCCGCGTTCGCTTTAGAAACTGCGCCCACGTTGACAAGAGCGGAGAAGAGGTCGCCTTCGATAGTACGCGCTTTCTCGTTCCTATATCATATCATGTGAGTATAATGGAGCCCATGGAAACGGAAATGGACATACAGCTGCATCCCAGAGTATCCAGTACCCGAATACCCAATCAGAAGCGCGACCTTCTTCTTGGGGCGCCGCTCTTCGCCATCGATCTCCTCCTTAGAGAATTGAGTCGCGTAGATAGGTAGGTCGGCCTCTTCACCATTTTCTATTCTGCGGCGCTTGGCCTCGGCCTTCTCTTCAAGGCGCTGTCGTTTATCTAGTGTTTGACGACTTAATTAGTTAGCTCACAATGCGACGTACGAAATCACCATTGGGTCAACGTACCTCCATTCGGCTCGTCCCATATCGCGGTTCTTACGCCTTCCACTACCTCCGCCTCTTCCTCCTTTGTTGTCGGCCATTTTATCCGTTCGAATATCTCTGATAGAACTGCACGGGGTACAGACGGGTCGCGCCAATAAGATCGGGCCAAGATGCGATGAACAGGGGATCGGTGAGGAAATAAAATTGGGATTGAGTTCCTGGGTGTAATGAAAATCCCGGATAGGGTCCGCGTGCAAACAATCGAGGGACGCATGAACTTGAGATATGAGGAACCTTGTCGTAGTCTCCGCGATTATCTTTTCATACGAACTAGACACTAGGCCCAGAATGGACTAGCGTGTGAACATAGCTAGACTATCCAGATATGGGAACTTTATGCCTCAGGCGTTAATTGATTTGCATGTGACGTTGAAGCTTAGAAGAGCTGCGAAGGCTCGGAGTTGCGACTCATTGTTCAAATCTTGGGCGCTGTTGGTCGCTCAATCGCACTTTCTTTTTCTTTTAAAACTCACGCTCTTTTCATGCTTTGACATCAAAGCATGCTTTTTCTCTGATATTTGAACCCTCTGAAAGCCTTGCGCCTCCGTTGAACCCGTCGTTTTTCCAACCACCGTCTTTTCCTCCGAAGCCTCGCAATCATGGATCTTTCGAAAACGCTCATCCGGACTGTGGCGCGCGCCTTCTACGAGACCCGTCATATCTTGGTAGTCGATGCGCTCTTCTTGCACTCAGTGTACGATGACAATCAATGCACTTGAAAAGTCAACTCGCTAACACGCTACAGCCTTCACGCCGAGGATCTTGCTTTCTTGATGGGCATGCAGCAGAAGGATCTCCGAAAGCTGTGCGCCAGGCTTCGAGAGGATCGTTTGATCGGAGTGTATGACTCCTTTCTAATGGGACTAATAACAAAGCAACAAGGCTGATCTTTTTCTTTCCCGAGTCTAGGAGCACACGCGCTGAAATTCGCGATGGATCCAGTCGCCCTGTCAACCGTGAATACTATTACATTCCCCTTCATCCCGTTGTCGATGCAATCAAGTACAAAGTCTCCAAGTTGACTGCCACGATTAAAGCGCAGTACACCCCGAGCGAAGAGCGCAAGGAGTATATATGTCTCCGGTGTTCATCAGAGTGGACTGAGCTGGATGTGCTGAGCCTGGTTGGAGATGAAGGGTTTGAATGCCAAAACTGTGGCGCCGTTCTGGAACGAACTGAGGATGTCAAGGGAGTCGAAGGAATTGAACGCACAGGCCATGAAAAAAACAGCAAGCTCATGGCACAGCTAGATAACATGCTCAAGCTGTTGAAGCAAATTGACTCCGTTGAGATCCCGCCAAATGACTTTGAGACTGCTTGGGATCACAAGGTTGAAGTCATCCGGAACCAGAACACGCACCCAGTCCGCGCTGCGATTGCTGTTCCGCCCAAGGCCCAGGATACCACACGACCCAATGCCAAGACAGATGCTGCCGCATTGGAGATCTCTCTTACTTCGAGTGAAGAGAAGAGTGCTGCCGAGCAGGCCGAAGAGGCCGCTCGGAAAGCGGCAGTCGAAAAGCAGAATGCTCTTCCCGTTTGGCATACGCATTCTACGGTCGATGCAAACAATGCTGCCAATGCTCAAATCAAGAACGAAGCTGGTCAGCTGGTGAAACCAGAGCTCGCGGATGAGGACCAGAAGCCCAGTGTGGATGCCCTGGACGACAAAGTCGCCGCTTACTATGCGGAGATGGAGCGGGAAAAGGCACTTCAAGCCGAACAAGATGCGAGCAGCGCAGAAGAAGATTCCGATGAAGAAGAATTCGAGGATGTCGACGGTGTCTCTGGTCAGAGTGG
The DNA here is from genome assembly GCF_028829465.1 of Penicillium soppii. Lineage (NCBI taxonomy): Eukaryota > Fungi > Ascomycota > Eurotiomycetes > Eurotiales > Aspergillaceae > Penicillium > Penicillium soppii. The sequence goes on from NW_026643234.1 coordinate 3,720,140, forward strand.
GCCTGCTACACCGGCCACACTTGGCGGCCCCACGAGTGCCCCTGTCGCCTCCTCTAGCGTTGGTATCAAGCGTGAGCTTGATTCAGCTTCTAGTGGACCTCAATCCTCTGTTGGCACGCCGTCTTCTCTTGCTGATGATGGTCCTTCGGCAAAGAAAATCAAGGTCGATCAGGATATCAAGCCTGATCCTGACGTCAAAACTGAGCCTCAGGTCAAGACCGAGCCCGATGACCAAAAAGAAGCCGAGGAATCTGACGAGGATGATGAGGAATTCGAAGATGTCTAATGCAATATTGAAAAAAAAGGGGTTAAGATTGGCGCTGGCGCCGATAATAACGATGGTAGTGAGTATGGCTTCATCTTTGACGCATCTCTCGCTACTTGTTTAGCTACATACAGAGCTAGTTTACAGTTAAACAAAATCAACCACAATTTACTACTGTATTCATATATTGCCATATTTTCATGTTGCGCCATATGATGTAGGAAGTTACCCTTGATCGGTATCATGGGTTCATCTCTACAGTCCTTTCTTCATCCTTGAACCGTATGGCTTCATTTTAGATATAGAAGAGCAGCCAGCCCCTTGGATCGAAACCTATGCAAAGCACATATGTAGGTAGGTGAATGCGCTGGCATATGACCTCGTGTACATAGCGTCGTCGCATTTTGAACTTCTCTCCCTTCGAGCGTCCCAAAGTTGCTTTGGGGTAGTGTTCGTTTGTTCCTCTGCCTACAGCTTAATTTCTCTCTCTGTCCTTTCCCCTATCTATTTCTCATCCTCTTGTCTATATCTTCTTCCTCTTCTCCTCCCCTAATGCTCTCACCTCTCGTTTTCCTTCTTTCATCCCCAAGAAAATCTGATCGTCAAACTCGGCCATGCCAAACGTTCTCGTCCTTAGCGGCGGATAGTATCGGCGGAGGGGATTATTAAAAGGGTTAAAGTAGATTAAGCTTCGTAGATAATACACTTAAATAATAAATTCTTAATGAGATACAGTGATAGCTAATTAAGGGTAAGGAGTCGAAGGATTTCGTCTTTTTAATCTTATTATAGAAAGGCTATATTTACTGTTTTTCATTTAGAAGATATAAAATATTAATATATAAATATATTAATATAGTATTATAATAATAAATATGCTTTTATATAAAAACTTTATAATCTTTACTTTCTTCCTATTCTCTACCTATAAATACCTAATCATTATTTAAATATTTCTAGATTATTCATATATTATAATACTACGCTTTACCTAAGCTATTTAGACTTAAGGAATAAAGATACTCAAGAATCTTTTTATAATATTTATATATAAACTTCAGTATATTATCTAAACCTTAAGTGTTTTCTGCGTACTGGAACACCGACATCAAAATTCGCCAATGTCGCCTTGGATCTAATCTCGTATGCAGATAGACTTCGGAGCTCATTCAGTTGGTCTCCAGATGGGCGAATACGTTTGTGACAGAGCTTCAAGCCGACAGATTCCATTTTTTTCTACTAGTGCGTCAAACTGCGACAGTACCACACTGGCAGGCATATGTTCCTGGACGGCCGATTCTGGCCTGCTGGTCACCGTCACGTGGTGATTTAGGGTTATGTCGGGATGGCGAGTGAGGCCACAAGTGGCGCAGGCAGTGAGCGTGTACAACGGTTCCTGGGAACTGTTGGCTGACAGTGCTCAAAATTTGCTCCAAAGGTGGGGGCCAATTGGGTCTGTAACACCCCAATGCCATTTAATTCTCCTTCTTAGACACTGCTGACCCCATCGTCCTGGCGACAAGCGGAAGAGGCCAGGCAAACTGGCCAGTCGGATCCTCGTGTACCTCACCAGCCGTGAGCATGTCGATAACCACCACGGCAATGTATCCACCAATGGCTGTGAAAACATGCCACCTATATAAATCGTCAGCATGTGTAGTCTCGTAGGCAAGGAAATGATGTCATATTGACTTACCATCCGTGGAGTTCAAATAGGAAAGCCAAGGGAAGGCCGATGGAATGTCGGATGGAGATCAAATGTCTACAGGTGAATTCATCGACGAGCCAGATTATGTATCCAAAAAGGAAGCAGACTGGAATTTGGCCATTAGTATGGATCCGTGGAGAATCGTTTCGGCAGTGTAAAAAGCTCAAGTGTGTCGGCAATGGTGATTGGTAAGAGAGGCACCTACAAATTCCAAAATGAGTCACGCTCTTAACATTCCTCCGAATCACGGCATCTGGAATTTGTCGCGGGATGACTCTCATTGTACAGATCACAATCAGAAGAACACCCGATCCAAAGGTCACCGCATGGAGAAGGAACTCATCCAGGGCCATATGAGCAACCATGACGACGGTGAACTCGATGAAGAGGATGATGCCCATGAGTCGGGTGTACTGCTCGCTCTTCTGGAAAGTGAGGAGACGGTACACGAGCGGCGTAGTGAGGAGGTGCATTGATAGTTCATCCGCTGGAAAGATAATTCGAGAAAGGATGTCAATTTAGCGCCAGGCCCATATGGGGACATGCAGAACGTACACATTTGCGTGTGATATTTCAGGGTCATGTGGTACCCGGCGGAGCAAACACCCACGCCCATCAAACCGAAGAAGGGAAGTGAACGACCCACTGTCGCTTGGCCATTTTTGATGATCCTCAACAGACCGTGAATCCCAAGAACGACTAGGCAGGCGAGATGGATTAGTTAATTTGAAGGCAAGGTGTTTTTGGCATACCCGGTGGATTCCGAACGCACTGTATACAAGGCTGCTGAGGGTGTTGATGAACTCCGCGACGTATCTGGTGATTACATAGTCCTTAAAGAGCCAATCACATTTAAGATTAGCATTTTCAGGAGAGAATCAGCAGGAAATTCCGAGACTGTGCTGGTATACCTCTTCACAGAAGCTGGGACAGGTAAGTTACGGACAAGCACTAGGATCTGCGGCTGATCAAAACATACTTCAAATAGGATGTCTGGGGGCCCCAGAAGGGGGTTTTGGTGGCCAGATCCATCAGGAATGCCGTGCAGGTGGAATTATATTTGTTGGGAGCTAAAACCAAGGTGGACGAAAGAAAGAAGAAAACAAAATGACAGGAACAACGACAGAGAATGAGCTGGATGGGTGGGGCGGGGGTTGTTTTGAATCGATCAATCCCCTTGAACCAAGTCAGCTTAGGTGGGCCCCCACAGGAACCCGGTCTTGGCATGGATTCGGGACTTTCGAGAGTTTTCTACATATGCCCTTCGGCCCCACCGCTTCCCGTTGTGGGTGCCACGCATCAGTCACATTTTAGTAAATGCAGTGAACTCTCGCTTATGGCACGCCAAGAGATAAAGTATCGGGCTATAGTGTTGAGCACTCAATCTTACTGGCCAATCATAGATGTATGCAACTCTGAGGTGTATTACTATAAGAACTGCACATTATATTACCCCATGGGCCGCTTGAAGTACCAATTAATACTACCAAGTTGCAGCCCCCGAAAATGCGTCACAAAGCTGCATTCTTTGGTTTAATGATTGTGGGGAGCATTTGGCTCCTCCTCCCATCGTTCTTGACTCCTGTCACCCTGTTGTTTGAAGATGCTTCGGCGGATCTCATCCCTGCGAGTGAACTCGCCGTCGTTAATGGCAGCAGTAGGCCGCTAATGATCCCCAAAATTCTCCACCAAACCTACAAGAATGAGACAATTCCAGATTCGTGGAAAGGTGCACAGCAAAGCTGTATCGATTTGCACCCAGACTATGAATATATCGTAGGTACCTCGTCTCTCTGCTCCGAATGCAATTGATGCGTGTCGCAGTTGTGGACTGACCGGACCGCCCATGAGTTCATCTCCACCCACTATCCCTGGTTTCTCGACACTTTCGAACATTATCCATATCCAATCCAACGCGCAGATACCATCAGATACTTTATCCTCTCGCATCTAGGCGGGATCTACATTGACATGGACGACGTAGCCCTCCCACACTCTTTTGCTTTACTTCTTGCGATAACCGATGAGAGAAAATTCTCGACTAACCCTCTGGGCCGCGCAATAGGGCTGTAACCGTCGAATGGACCCCCTCCTGACCTTTCCCGCCTGGGTTCGCCGCACCACCCCCACCGGCATCTCCAACGATGCCATGGGCTCCATCCCGCAACATCCATTCTTCCTGGAAGTGATCGAGAGCCTGCAGTCCTACGACCGCTCATGGTTGTTTCCATATATTACTATCATGTCCTCGACCGGGCCACTGTTTTTGTCCATCATATGGAAGAAGTACATGCGTCGGTCTCGACCACTGGACGAGGCGAGTCGAGTGCGGGTCCTGATGCCCGAGGAGTATATGAATCATCCGTGGAGCTTTTTTACCCATCATGTGGGAAACAGTTGGCACCTAGATGACGCGAAGATAATATTCTGGGTATGGGACTTTTCATTTCTCTCTCACCCTGTCCGACCCAGACTGCGAACTCAGAGTGATACATAACATCAGACTGACGGTGATCTCGACGCTAGATGGGAGCTCACTGGCCAATTGTCACCGTATGCGGCCTTCTTGTTATATGCCTGGTGGGAGTGTGTCTGTGGATGTTATATTGTCGACTCGTTCTGCTTGTCTCAGGGCGTCGGTATCAGTCTACACTGCTATCGACAGTTGCACTGTCATCTTGGCACTCTCGTCGTCGATTTGCCATGGTTCGGGTGGTAAAGCGCTGGTTCAAGTCTCCGAGCTATATGGAGGACGAGGAATACCCGCTTTACCGCTCTTCCACTGAGAGGGATGATTGAGAAAATGGGGGAGTTCTACCGAGAGAATGTTCATCAGGCTTCCCTATATTTACAATGTTGCACTGTTATGATTGCTGGAGAGACAAATCTTCAGAATTAATAGGAAGCTATCGGTGCGCCGTATGGCTGATAACGCCGCGGACCGTAATGCTGCCGATCCTCCGAACCACGTGTCAGATTAGCCAGTCGATAATCCGACGAATGAAATTCGCCATTGCCTTCAACTCCCCCTTCCTCGCTTGTTCGAAGATTATAGAGATGTCTCAGCTTGGCCAGCTCATACATGAGCACCACCCGACAAACAATCACGGAGCCCATGAAGCGGGTAATCACCGCGACGCTATCTCGGACGGATATGAACAACATGCTGGAGAAGACGAGAGTGCCTAACATGACATGGGCCGCGGTAAGGAGGGAGAGGACCCATGAAAGGAGTATGTAGAGCGGGGTTTCTTCTTTGAGCTCAAGTTGCGGCGGAGGTTGATTCAAGGTGTAGCCGACGGAAAAGGTCATGAGCTGATCGCGGAAGGACGACAACGAGAAGAACGGGATTCGATATTGCTCGATGGAGGTGCGGCCAGGCCAGTGTACACGAAGACGGAGCGTCCAGGCGGCGACCACGTGGCCAATGGGGCTGAAGAAACACCACAGGAGGATGAGGTACCCGTAGTTGGGGGCAAATGAAAGCGCAACATTCTGACCGAGTTGGTAGCCTAGCGTGCCGACGTTGGTGATGGCAGCGAATACGAGTGCATACTCGAGAACTGTGATGAGAAGTTCAATGTGAAAGGTGAAGAATATGGGAGCGAGACGGCCAGGGCGGTCTTTCAAGACCGCTTGGGGAGCTCGATAATCGAAGGCTCGGAGGGCAACCACGGCAGGCGACCCGAAGGCCAGACACAGAGCGAAGAACGGACGGTTCCCAATCACGGCCAACACAGAGGTCTCATCGACGTCGGATCCTAGGGTAGCTAGAATCATGGGAGCCAGGCCTAGGAGCACGTTGGCGCTTGCCATGTTGCTCTTCATGTATTCAGGGCAAGCGCCCATTATACAGTTTACCAGCGGCGCGGTGAGCGCCGCGGTGCTGCCGGATCCAATCCAGCGGGAGGTTTCGTACCAGTAGGTGCGGTTTTTCTGTGCCGTGAGGTAGAAGTGATACTCCGAGGAGCAATTTTCCTGAATGATGCGATCAAAGATGAAGTCGAATTCCGGATACCAGTGTTGGAACTGGTCCCGTGCCCCTGATACACGGGTAATTTGAAGGGGAAAAAGGAGAAATAGGCCGAAGATAGATGGCCTAAGGAATCTTCGCATGGTGTTGAATTTTCTTGGAGATTGGGCAATATGAAGGTGCTCGCAAGATAAGTACTCTGTCTGTGTTCCCTCTCGGGTATGAGTCTGAACGTCTTAACAGGAACAGGTTGGCGCTGTCAAGAAAGAAAGAAAGGACGCTCTTGCCTGAGCCCGAAGCGGTGCTTATATTGCGAGGATATGGGAACCAGCTGCACCAGGACCAATCCCCCTGATCACTAACTGCGTATAATTGGTCTAACACATTGTCAGTATTACCTGCACCTCGTTGTCTCTCGATGTAAGCCAATGAGGATGTCACTGACTACAACCCATCTATACATGTCGAAAGCCATCAAGAAACGTATGATACTTTGTACAGACAATTCAGACTCATACTGATGGAACGACACTACTTGCAGTTTGTTTTAGTCGACCTTAGCCGCACCATATACATGTTTCACCGACTGGAAAGTGCTCAAACCACCGCTATTCTACAAATTGGAGTGACCAAACAGAACTGACAGACAGATCGTTCGGCTCCTGCGAAATGCAGAGTGTGCAATATTGAATACCATTAACGTAATCCAGGGCTAAACGGATCACGCAGTGAAGCGGGAAAATGTTAGGCTTGACACCAGATTTCAAAGAAAAAGTATACAAAAATGAGGGAGGATCTTTGGTGACTGCGCCTATACTATCTCACAATATCGTAAATGTTCCAATGTCATGCAGACTATCTCGACAGGGAAGATACCCATTTCATAGCTGCGTTACGAGTCATGTACCGCAACCATGATTGGAGGCCACCAGGTGAGTGGCGTTCGCCCCGTGCCTTTTGGCCCGTTTCGCCAGCATCCTTGATTCGTGCCCTCCCCTAACCAATAACCCTCTAACAATTCTTACGATTCAGCATCTTCGTTCCCACAAGAGGATTGGATAGCTCAAGGCCCGGGGAGCGCGCCTGGCCCCGTGCGGGACCCCCAGTGCGGGACGCCCCGTTGCGTTTGCTTACAGTACCCACCAGATGGTTTTTCAACCAACTTTTCGTGCTGACCGTCCTGGCTCTTGGCTCGCTGGTCATAAGGGGGTAACAAAACATCAAAAACATACCTTGAGGTGAAGCCTTATCCGTATGTTACTGTGTATATTACTACCTTGTATATAAAAAGCCATAGCGCGAAAAGTGGGCTGAACAAACATCTGGTGGGCAGCGTGTGATTATGTGGATATGAGCGTTGTTTCTATACGGACCGTTCGTTGGTTGGAGTGATGGGGCCGAATACGAGGAACTACTGTGAGATAGCGGTCGGTTTTACGTTCTGGGACAGCCATGCAGATATTTTAAAAGTGAATCGTCTGGGATCAGTGTGCAGCATCTGGGATCAATGTGCAGCGTCTGGGATCAGTGTGCAGCGTCTGGGATCAGTGTGCAGCGTCTCATTGGGTAGTGCTCGTGGACAGCCAAGAGATGGGATGCGGGAGAGCGGAGCTTCATCACGTCGTTCGTTGCCTTATCAATCTCACACTCGACTGCGTCGACGTGACGTGTCATGTTTGCTCACTGGTGGAGGGTGGTCAAAGGTGCCCCCGATTGGACATCAGCTTGGATGCCATGACTCTCGAATTGCCAATCACTTTGCGAGGACTCTCACCAGGATGGGAGGGATCAGTGCCTCTTATTACTTGTGAAGTGAAGCAGCCCGAGCGAATCATCTGTGATGCGCCACCGGGCACACGACTAACCCCTGAGCGCTCGAATTTGTTGCCGAGTCACGTATCCCACATGTTACGTGATACGGGAGTAAACAACCGAACTTCGATGGTTATTCCCTGCGCAACTAGGAGGCATTGGACGTTCCGTGCCAATTAGCAATCTCTGGGATTGTTTCATCGATCTCTGGCTCTAGTTTGTGCCTTCTATTGACTTCGAGGCTTTGATGGCGACGCACCTATCTTCCGAACAATCGCATAAAGACATAGTGCCTTCAATTGAGCCAGACCAAAGTCTGGTTTTTTCAGCTTCCCCGAGAAAGTGGCTAAGCGCATACGATGAACAGCAGAGGTTGTGAGTCTATTGACTCGACTCTCGGAGATTTGCCGCGGCCATCGACGGATACTGAGAGCTCCTCGGTGTCTTTACTTGACCAGGTAGTATCTAATTCATCTTCTCATAACCACGTATTCGAAAACTTGATAGAGTTGGACGATTGGCATAGTTCCCTGCTACCTGGACAGAGGAAACCACGGTACAGGGGGCCCACAAGTGGGGGATATGGTTTCGCAGTATGGCGGCCCTGGAGTAGTGTTTGGTCGTCGCTCCTTGACAAAGTCCGCGCCACAACTCAAACGCTTCGCCAGGCGGTCTCCCGTGCTCCGTTAGCGGCAGGTGATGGCCGACGTCTTATCCTTGACTTCAAGAGACGGCAGCCGTTAATGGACCACCGCTTCCAGCGCCCTTATGTATCCAATTCCATCCGGTCCAGCCGCTACACACTTTGGAACTTCTTGCCCCGTCAGTTGGTTGCCCAGTTTTCCAAAACCGCCAATTTCTACTTTATGATCGTGGCTATCTTACAGGCCATTCCTAACCTCAGTACCACCGGCAACTTTACGACTTTCATTCCATTGATGATCTTTGTCAGTATCTCCATGGCAAAGGAGGCTTTTGATGATTTTCGTCGCTATCAACTCGATCGAGAAGAGAATAACCGTCAAATTTCAATACGTCGTCTTGATGGTCTTCACACCATACCCTCCTGGCAGCCGGCACGATGGAACGAGGTTCAGGTCGGTGATCTCATCGAGATCAAAAGAGACCATCCTGTCCCTGCCGATATCGTCCTCATTCATGTCGAGGGTGACACTGGTGTTGCCCATTTTGAGACAACGGCTCTCGACGGAGAAACCAGCCTCAAATGCAGACAACCATGCCCGCTGATCGCGAAGACCTATCAGAGTCCCGAGACGATCGATACAATTGATATGCACTTGGTGATTCAGGATCCCAACGTGGACCTTCACAGATTTGAAGGTCATGTGAGCATCGGAGATGTGAAGGCACCTCTCACCAACAATCACATCGCCTATCGTGAAAGTGTCCTGCGCAACGTCGGCAGAGTCATTGGTGTTGCCATTTATACTGGAGAGGAGTGTAAGATCCGAATGAATGCCAACAAAAGCCCGAGAACCAAGGCCCCACTGATCCAAACTAAAGTGAATCGCGTTATCCTCTTAGTTGTCTGCGTGGTCTTTATACTGGTCCTTTCCTGCACCCTTGCTTACACAAAGTGGTTTAGCAAGCTGGAGAATGGGTTCTGGTATCTACAAGGGGCAAAAGTCAAATTGGGGCCAGAGTTTATCTCATATTTCATTATGTTCAATACTATGATCCCATTGTCATTGTACACAACCCTGGAGATGGTCAAGATATTCCAGACAATGCTACTACTTCAAGACGTTGACCTATATGACGAGGACAGCAACGCCCCGGCGCAAGCACGAACTTCAACAATCAATGAGGACCTTGGTCAAGTGAATTACATATTTACTGACAAGACCGGCACTCTGACTCAGAATATGATGGAGCTACGAAATCTCAGCGTAGCAGGAGGAGGTTACTTCCACGACCCGAGGCACACTTTGAACGTGCCAGTTACTGATACCGCGAACACTCGTCGGAACTCACTCTCCCAACCGACGTCAGATCTCTCTCGCACTCAACATATGATCGAATTCGTTCAGGAAAATCCACATACAAAGTTTTCACAGAAGGTCAAACTGCTACTATTAAGTATCGCTCTGTGTCACACCTGCTTTCCGGAATTTAACAGAGCAGAGAGCAGCGTTCGCTTCCAGGGAGTGTCTCCAGACGAGGTAGCTCTCCTTACTGCCGCCCAAGAACTCGGATATATGCTTCTGAGTCGCCGCCCGGACTCCATCACTCTCCGAATCTTGCATGATCAAAGGGATGATAGGTATTCCGACGAGATCTATGAGGTATTGGATGTGATTGAATTTTCGACTACGCGCAAGCGGATGTCTATCATTGTCCGCATGCCTGATCGACGGATCTGCCTTTTCTGTAAAGGTGCAGATAGTGTTATCAGATTGCGCCTTCGACAGAATCTTCGCCAGAACTCATTGAGCCAGGCTAAATTGGAGACGGGAACTTCAATGACTGGTCTGGGGGCACCCGTGAGGGGCGAGAGTATGTATAGTGTCTCGTCGGATGATCTGTCACGATGACGCAAGACTAACCGTTAGGATCACTGCTTAGATGCCAAATCAGATATCGACACTGCCCTTCTGTTTAACACCGAGGGCGACTCATCAGCATCCGAAGTTGGAGCGCAAGAGGCGGCTCCTCCCATGTTTGACACTATGGACGGCACTGTTCCGCAACAAGTCAACGTGTATGATGATTCAGAAGTTGCCGAACGTTGCTTTCAACACTTGGATCAGTCTGCTTCTCAAGGACTTCGAACATTACTGTACGGCCATCGTTTCCTCGATGACCAGATGTATTCTGAATGGAAGCGACGCTATACTGGTGTTCAACTCGGGGCCACTGAGCAGACAGAAGCCATCGACGAAGTCGGCCAGCAGCTCGAAAACCAGATGGAGCTGACGGGGGCAATTGCTATTGAAGATAAGCTTCAAAAAGGAGTCCCAGAGGCCATCGATACACTACGCAGAGCAAATATCAAGCTTTGGATGCTAACAGGCGACAAACGCGAGACGGCAGTCAGCATTGGACATTCCTGCCGCCTTCTGCTTTCTAATTCAATTGTGATTAGCCTCGATGAAAGTAACTTCCGCCTGCGTCTGGCTGATGTGACAGAAAAGATATCCATGGGACAAATGCCGAGCTTTTCCATCGTCGTTGAAGGCTCAGCACTGTCTGCATTCGAGTATGACGGGCTTTCCGTGGACAGCTTCTTTAGACTTGCAATTGTTGCTGATACGGTAATATGTTGCCGTGCGAGTCCTAAACAAAAGGCGTTCCTCGTGAAGACAATCCGCAGATATTCCCGAAACGCTACAACTCTGGCGATCGGCGACGGTGCGAATGACATTGGCATGATACAGGAAGCCAGCGTAGGTATTGGAATAGCAGGCAAGGAAGGGCTGCAGGCCGCCAGAGTGTCTGATTATTCAATAGCGGAATTCCGCTTCCTCGTGAAACTTCTCCTCGTTCATGGACGATGGAACTATATCCGGATCTGCAAGTTTACTCTGGCCACATTCTGGAAAGAAGTAGTCTTCTACACAACACAAGCCTTTTACCAACGTTCCAATGGATACACCGGAACCAGTCTGTATGAGCCCTGGGGCTTGAGCATGTTCAATACGCTCTTCACCTCGGTCTCAGTTGTTCTTCTTGGAGTATTCACGAAGGATCTCTCGGCGTCCACACTTCTTGCCTTTCCCGAGCTCTATGCGACCGGCCAGCAGCATAGATGCTTCAATATCGCAATCTATCTAGGCTGGACCCTGATGGCCCTCTGCGATGCCGTCATAATCTACTTCATCATCTACAACCTGTACAAAGATACAGGAACCGACATATTCTCCTTTGGCCTACCCACCTACTCAGCCTGTGTCATTGTCGTCAACCTAAAGCTTCAATTCCTCGAGGTCTACAACAAAACCATCACCTGCGCGGCTTCTTTGTTGGTGGCTATCGGGGGTTGCTTCCTGTGGAATATTGTTTTGTCCTTCTTCTATCGATTCGAGTCAGGTAAAGGCATCTATCATGTCCGATGGAACTTCATGCATGAGTCCGGTGAGAACATGTTGTTCTGGCATGGTTTGGTGCTGGCGGTGCTCAGCGTCTGCCTGTTCGAGATCGCGGTCTCAACCTTCCGGGCTTGGCTTTTCCCCACAGATGTCGATCTCTTCCAGAGATATGAACGGCGACGAAGGAACGATCTTTCTGTGATGAGCCAGATCATATCAACGAAATGAGTGCATTTCAACTAAAAAACTAGTACGGAGAGGGAAAGAAGGAAAGAGTGACAGAAAATAAGAAGAAACCCAGCCAAATCCCCCAGCCAACGAACTATATAGCACATGTGGCACCACTTGATAATAGCCAGATCGTAATACCTTCGACCGATTAAATTCATGTTGGAATAAGCAAGTAAGTGTTTGAACTAAGATTATATTCTCATGCCATTGAATCACTCGATTGGATGCAAAAGGCTTTTATTTCATAGAGGTGGTAGCTGATGTCAGGACCCAAGTACTAAGGAGGCTTGACGATACATGTCTCGCAGTCTATGTGAGACTGCAAGGTGGTCAGTTCGCAGGTGCAAACTAACCCAGGGCTGAGCCCCGCAGTGCGAAGGCTCATGACCTCACATGACCCCACAGTTGTATTTAAACGGTCTACGGAGTAGAGGCTGGAGTCTTGGACTCCAGCGATTAGTTCAGTATTGAACCGCGGGTTCCAGCTGAGTGGGACTAGAAAAGACTTGGTATGTAGGGACAGGAAAAAATCTTACCTAATTTCTAGTCCCCTAATACTATTTTATATACTTGTAGCCCTAAGTTAATTATAGAACCTATCTCTATATAGGCTAATATTGTTCTACTTTAGCGGGCGATTTAGCGATTGAAAATCTAGTAGCTGTGAAATCTTTTGTCGATCTTATTGAATCCTTAGTAGAAGTATGACTTTAAGCTAAGACTAACGCTATGCTATATAATATTCTAACGATATTTTATTGTTACGGACATGCCAGTCATTAAACACATATGGGGACTGCGACCTATTGACGGGCCAATCCTGGGAGAGCTATGGAAGGATATTGTGCAATCCAGTGGCAGCATCACCGATGCCATCGAAATCCCCGCCGAGCCAGATCTTCATGTTGGATTCATTCACGTTGACGGTGTTGCAGCTGCCTTCCATGCTGTCGTTGATCGCATCACGGCTGGGCTCCTGACCGGTGTTTGATCTGTGGGCTGAGTCAGTGCGTGTTGATGATATCATGGATGAAATTTAATTTGGGTCAGAACTGGAAGTCCCTTTGGCTTTCGGTGAAGGAATTCAGTATCGCACTTTCGAGACCTGGGTGATGGAGAATGTCTCCAATTTTCGCACGCGAAGCCCATTCTGGGTTGGACCCCAAAGAGAAGGAATTTTCTGACTGATATTCGTTTCTACATTACTGTATGGCAGGCTACCCAGGTGTATGTTCCACGAGCCAGTTTGATTTGAACTCGGTTAATCCACATGCCTTCGATCGTTCGGATGCTTATGGAAGTTTTTAGTCGGGAAAGTGCACGCAAATGATATGCCCTAGTTTGAGATCAGAAAGATTCAGTTCAGGGGTATGCTAATTCAATCACTATGAAGATGCAATAAACACATTTATGCCTCAAATGCCTTTCTGTTAACAGGCGTGATAGGCTCTCCCTTGGACTCCCCTTTATCACCCACCACAGACAGAATATTGCGCATAGCATTCAACTCAAATTCGATCCTCGTTTCAAGTGCTCCGCCCCCAATATGTGTAGTTAGGGTAACATTTTCCATACCAGCCAACACTGGAGACACCTGAGGCTCATGATAATGCACGTCCAATGCTGCCGCAGAAATATGACCCGATTTCAACGCCTTGATCAATGCATCCTCATTGAGAACCTCCCCCCGAGCAGTATTAACAATTCGACTACCAGGTTTCATCAAACCAAAAGCTTTGTCGCCGATAAGATCCAAAGTATGCGAGTTCAGTGGCGTATGCAAAGAAACACAATCCGCAACTTTGAGCAACTCATCCAAAGAATCGTGGTACGTCGCCTGGAGCTCACTCTCAACGCTCGAATCAGCACGCACAATATCAAAATAATGAATCTCCATCCCAAGCGCCATACGCGCCTTATAAACCAGTTTCTTGCTGATATTTCCAAACCCAACAACACCGAGAATATGGCCCCGCGGGTTCTGCGAGATCGTCGCAATCATTTTGTGTGTTGCAGTGAAGATCTCCGGGTCTGCCGTTCGCGCTGCGAGTTGTGCCCGCGTGAAGTTGCGGAACACACTTAGGATCATATATAATGCTGTATCGGAGACTGCTTCGTCTGATGCGCCTGCGCCGTTGGTATACCAGATGTTGTGTTCGCCTAGAATATCGACATCGGCCCAGTTGAAGCCTGCACCTGCTGAGGCGAAGATTCGGACACTGGGTGGGAGGTGGGAGATTAATTCTTTATCCCATTGTCCCATGAATCCGCCTGTTTGGAAGTGTGGGCGGAATAAGGCTGAAAATGCACCGTATCTGGGGTTCATTAGTATTTTTGTGTATGAGATTAAATGGGAAGAATTATCTGCTTACTTCTTGGTCTTTAGTGCTTGGATGAAGGATTCACGGTCTGTTTCTGTAGCCTGGATGACATCGAAGCGTGATTGGAATTCGTTTCTGTAGAAATCGTGGTTGTATTTGATTGCATCTCCGAGGTGGAGGACAATCGGCTTCGGTGCTACAACGCCCATGTTGCAATGTTCACACAATGGTAATTTTTGATAAAATTCATGCTCCGCAGAAGGCATTTCGCGTGTTTATATATACACGTTTTCCTGGGTTTCCGAGCTTTATCCGAACGCGGATATCAGAGCGTCGATGAGTCCGGAGAGAAAGCCGGTCGGAGTCATTTGAAGACAAAAGTCACAGTCTTGACGATAAAGACCTTTATACAAATCAAAATGTGTAATAATTATAAAGCGGTGATGGGACCCCATATATCTCCATACGTACCATATTGTTGCTGTCACTATGTATCCTCTCGGTGTGTATCCAGCCTTTCTGCACGTAATCCTTTATAGTCTCATCTTTCTCATCGAATTCGATGCTGTTCTCTTTTAGCGGACTTTAGGGGCGATTGCGTTTAAAACAGAGTGTGACTTCAAGCTGTAACGAATGTAGGTAGCGTGCGGCTGGCAACATTGTCTTCTTTCATCAAATCAAACACCTTGTTATCATCTGCAGGCTCTTCCGAAACATCTTTTGACTAAATCCATGAATGGGGTATTTACCGTTGCTTTTGTTTGCCTCGGAAGCGTTCAAGGCGGATCTAGCGTTCAGGTTAACTCGATACTCGGATTTGGCATCTGAACTTAACTTGGCTGATGTATTCCAGAACAGCTTTTGTGGAATATAAGATCAAAGGTTTTGTAAGTGGTCGTACCTAGGTAGAGTCTCTATGATGATGGCAGTCTGTGACGAGTAAGTGGTGTTGTAAGTTGATACTCGAAATGACCCAAGCATGACCACAAGCCCTGGAGGTCTTGGTGCCTGGCAAACTGAAATCGCACTGTATTAATCTCGCATCAGAATTTGGCCCTGGTGAATTGTCATCTAGAATGATGATAACTAGCCCTGGCCCCGGGGAGGCAGGGTTGATTGGCACTAGGTATGAAAGAGGTATAAAACGAGGTTGAAAAAGAGATCTAAGGAATTTAACCTTGTTTAGATAAACTATTGCACTGCTCGTTCGGCAAAAGTTGCTATACTTTGGTGGCAATGAATTGGGCAAATGGCCCTTTTCCAGGAGGATTTTTTTTTCGGCCTAAAAATAAATGCGAAATTCTCATTCATTTTTCTCCAAAAACAATAATGTTAACGTAAAATTCCATCGGATGTATGTATCTACATAACGTTGTATATTATTGTACTTATTAATACAGAAATGCCCCACTAGCATGCTGATAACCGTTGCTGTGATCCTTTTTATTGGCTCGCAAATACTTGAATCGCTTCAGCAACCCTCCAATCAACACGTCCTTTGTAAGCCGATTCACATCACCACTGGGACATTCTCACTGTGAATGGGCTTTATTCATCATATAGAATAGTAAAGTTGACAAATGCACTTCTGTTCAAAAACTATATATACCTAGTAAATATCAGACAAATATTTCAATCCAACAGCTTCATTCAATAGCATTTTTCATACCTCAAAAACTTTCACACCTCTCTCTCTCAAATACTTCGTCATGTCTTCCTATCTCGTCACCGGCGCCAGCCGTGGTCTTGGTGTTAGTGATATATCCACCTCATTAATTTGTTCGCGCCAACTAATCAAGCATAGTTTGAATTCGTGCGGAAACTTGCTATTGATCCAAACAATACTGTCATTGGACTTGTCCGCAACAAGGCCGCTGCCGACACAAAGGCGACAGCTGAGGGCCTTCGTAATGTCCACATGGTCGAGGCACAGTACACTGATTTCTCCTCGCTGAAGGTACGGGCAAATAAGTTTGAGTGACGGAGTAGCTTGACTGATTCCTTTCAGAATGCCGCCGAAACTGTGAAGAAAATTACCGGGGGTAGTCTGGACTATTTGATCAACAATGCAGCCGTTGTGTCCCACATCAGTGGATACAAGACATTCGAGGACTTGTCCGTAGTGAAACTGACATGGCAAAAGAAGAAATGCTGACGATGCGTATAGTGATGATGATTTTGAAACTATCGAAAAGGACCTTTGGGAATCCCTGGAAATCAATCTTCTGGGCGTTATCAAGACAGTTCAAGCATTTATCCCGCTGATACGTAAGGGCAAGGCAAAGAAGGTTCTTGCAATTTCCACCGGAATGGCCGACCTTGACCTGATCAATGCGACCGAAATTGATTTCGCTGCTCCGTACGCTATTAGCAAGGGCGCGCTCAATGTCGCGATCGCTAAGTACAACGCTTTATACAAGAAAGAAGGCATTCTATTCCTTGCTGTCAGCCCAGGATATGTCACCACTGAGCGAAATCAAGGTATGTTAATGAACAATGTTTGATTTGTCACTGGGATGTATACTCACTCTGTTTAAAGAGGAAGTATCGCCAGAAGATGCCGAAAAGGCAGCGGTTCTTGTCACCAAATTCATTGAATATGCTCCGCATTTCAAGCGTCCTCTGACACCCGAGGAGTCGATTTCTGCAGTGCTCTCCGTCTTACACAAAGCTTCGATTGCGAATGGAGATGGTGGTGCATTTATCTCACACTTGGGAACTAAACAGTGGCTGTAGCTAGAGCTGGACACTTTAATATTGGAGAATCCGATCGAAACCTTATCGTTAAAAATATTAGTCTAGTTTAATTTGACCTTTTATAGTGCTGCTTTTTCAATATCTTCGGGGGCGGCCCGCGGGCATCCTTATTGATTGATAAGCGATGTGAATCTCACCAACATCTACGCAACTCTCTACCTATGCAGAATCATCTCTTCGCAGGTTTACATACTGACATCATGTGTGATAGCCTTTTGCCTATCTAAATCAGATTTTAAGCAACATTTTATCCGTTTGATGAGCTTTAATTTGCACTGGGATGTCCACAGCGAAGACACGAGGTCCATACCGTGTTGGGCTTCCATCAAAGCGGGGGTGTTGGACATGTCGCGGTAAGATGACATCAATCTCTTTATTTAAAATTGCGGACTCGAGCAGTCGGTTTTCTCATGCTTTAATAGATCGAAAGGTGTCCTGTGATCAAGGGCGGCCGGAATGTCAGAACTGCACATCATTGGGTCGCAAATGCAAGGGCTATGGCCTACGCTTGAGCTGGCCAGAAAACGGCTCACGTCGAAATATTCAATACACAGTGAAAAATACAGATATCACGTCAAACAGAAGCAAGCACATACATTTTATCAATACATTGACCGAGCACGTGGAGCTTCTGTATATGCAAGACCCTAAAAGTAT
The DNA here is from genome assembly GCF_028829465.1 of Penicillium soppii. Classification (NCBI taxonomy): domain Eukaryota; kingdom Fungi; phylum Ascomycota; class Eurotiomycetes; order Eurotiales; family Aspergillaceae; genus Penicillium; species Penicillium soppii. The sequence continues at coordinate 3,737,913 of NW_026643234.1, forward strand.
AGGTGGGTGGTTCGACTGGCCTTTGAAGAATTCGGCGTCGCTAAACGCAAGTTTTTTCTCGATTACAGGGAAATTGTCACTTCATACTAGATGCATATTTCCTCTAGTGAACTTGGAAAATGCGCGGCCATCTGTGGGTGATGAGCACCACTTGATTACATTTTGTGAGCAATGGTACATTCGGGTTTGTAGAGACTACTGACCTCGTTTCGCTCAGTCATGACAACAGTAATGGAATCAATCGCTCCAATCCGCACGGATGGAACGAAGCTTTGGAAATTACTATTTCAGCTCTCATTCTCAGACGACTCGCCCGCCTCAATGGCCGTGCTGCGAGCCATGTTATCACTTGCGTCATTATATCGATATGGTCATGGAGAAGAAGCACTCACACTCAAGGTCGCAGCTATAAAATCTTTGAGAGCGTCCATGGATGGTCGAGTTACTGGCACAACAGAGATTTACCAACATACAGCGGTTGGGATGTTGTTATGCGCTTTTGAGGTATGTCGGTTGCCCATCAGCGCTTGGGCGCAGCTGATGACATTAGGTATTCATCCCGTCAGAGAGTTCATTCCAATGGCCATTATACGTTTCTGGTGCCAAAACTATGCTTCATCATATTTGCGATGGTGGACATTCCAAGTTAATGGAGGTTGACCAACTTGTACTTTGGGTGCATTACCATGATATTCTGGGCAAGTTTGCATCTAAACATTGGAAAACAAAATCTGCAGAAAATGCGTCAATGTTTCAAGTACCGGGCATGGCTTCGAGTTTGGTTTCGTCAATAGCGAATGATCAGGTAAGATTTGAATCTCTTCTCATCGCTCATTGGTGTGTGCTGATCAAATTTCTAGGTATTGGGAATATTTGGATGCTCACTAGAAATGATCAATTTGATTTCCAGAATGACGAGCATACAATCGACTAATGACATTGCTGAGTCTTCGAGATTTGCGGAGCGAGAAACGCTGGATTCCATTGAATACGACCTCTGGACACTCAATCAAGATACCACGCAACTCGTGGGTACAGTTTCCACAGCAGAAGTGAAACATGGAAGCAGAATATCTCAGCTCTACCGACTGGCAGGGCTAATCTACTTGGAGCGTGTTTTGAAACCTTCCCCTACCAATGGACGACTAGAAAGGTGGTCTGCAGAAGCTTTTGACATCCTCCGGCAATTGGACATATGCGAGCGGCCATTCCCACTGTTTTTCGTCGCGTGTGAGGCAACAACTGATGAAGAACGCGAGGTGGTCATTTCTCTTTTGAAAAGAACACATAAAAGATCAAACCAGCGCAGACTGCATCTCATAGAACATATGATTCAGTCAATGTGGGTGCAAAATGATCTGGTTTCAGATATGGGAGAAAGGAATTATGTGGATGCATTAAACACTACCATGTCTTCGAGCCAACTGTTGCCGACCTTGGCCTAGAAAAGCGATCAAATGGATGATGTTACATCCAATTTCAATGGAAAGAATTCCAGCCTTGCAAACAGAGATATATCTCTATCTCTTCTGTGCATACTCTTCTTCAGTGACAGCGTCGTGCCAATCAACACTGCCTAGTCCAACGACGAAGTGTGTCATGATACTGTTATCATCCGCACCATGCCAATGGGTTGTTCCCGCCTGAGCCCAGACAACATCACCAGTTCTTAAACGCTGCGGAACCCCGCCCTTATCGCAAACCCAACCGTTTCCCGCAACGACTCTGATCAGTTGGCCTTTCTCGTGAGTGTGCCAGTGTGTGCGAGCACAAGGCGTGAACGTAACATTTGCAATCGATGTATTGGCGTCGAAATGGATGGGATCGAGGTAGACGTGGCCTGTGAAGGTTTCGGTTGGCTTGATGCATTTAGAAGCTTCGTCGTAGCCGTTTCTGATCACGATTGACTCCGGCATTATGTTTCGTTGATATATTCCTTATGTTTCATAGGATTAGATCCGCTTAGTACATGTGCGTTGAGAATTCTTACTTTGAGAAACAGAATTTGGTGTTAATATTCAATGAACAGAAATTAACATGGTGAATCGCAGGCTTTTATACATTGTCAATCCCGCGAACTTGAGATTTGATTGCTCAACACAGTCAAAATGAGTGTCGCACGCAAAAACCCCACTCGAAGTCATCACGAGCGGAAATTGGCTACTGGGAATTGAGATTCGGCTTAACTCCGGGTTGCTTACTTTTTTTCATTTAGCAGCATGCATGTAATTTTGATCATGAATTTAGCCAATGGCAATACGCCAAACTGAATCGTCTGCAAAAGTGTATAGCGGCCAGAGGTCAAATCATTCTCTAGGATTGATGCCCTATTCTAGACTGCTTTTTACAGCACTCTACACCATAATTACCCATCCGTGATAGTAAAATTTCATTGATTGTTGATAAGTCTTTTTAAATCTCCATTTATATTTACAGCTCTATTTTTCACTATCTTCTATAGTCAAACCTAATACTACCCATAAAATGCCTCTATTTATTGATCCAAAACCTCATACAGACGAGAACCTTAATATTGTCTCCGATAATATTATGAAACAACGCTTTCCATCCATGGCCGTTATACACAGTCGCAAACATCCTAGGATCGACAGATACAAACCCAGGACCAAGTACCGATCTTACTTTATTCGAAGTGTTAGAGACGATGACATTGTCCCGGAGATATCGGATATAGCAACACGGCAATGACAATCGGGTCATGATCCGGGTACTATCAACGCTCGAGTTGTCGCATATATCAAGAATTTAATATTAAAACTTCTTTCCAGTAACATATGCCAAGTTTGAACGTAATAACTTCATAAACCTTTAAACACAGTATACATACATTCACCTGATGATGCAGCCTAGGCCCGACACGACACACGTTTATACCGTAACCCTGTTGGCCTTGAGGTACTCATAATCAGGCATAGCATCGCGCGTAGCTTTCTCAAGAAGCTCAGCAGTCTCATCGCCGAACTCAACCCTCCACTTGGCAACCTCAGCGTCAATATCAATGGACTTGGGCGCCTTATCCTTGACGATACCATTCGAGTCCTCCAGAGTAGACAGCATGATCGAAGCAGCAGATCTCTGTCGAGCCAACTCATCGGGGTTCCCAATACTCGCCCGGTCAGGAGTCCAGTTCTCAGACTTCTTCTCATTCCCATTCCACTCGAACTGCATAGACGCAGTATCTAGACCAGCCCGCTCACAGAACTTAATTACAGCACCGGGATTGTGAATAACATCATTGGCATCGATGACCAGTGGGGTGATGGGCGCATCGGGCTGCTCGAGACACCAGTCGAACAACTTGCGCGTCCACTGCAGGCTCATGTTCGAAATTTTAACTCCCTTCAAGCCATCATCATCCAGGAACCCTGCCTTGGACATCTTCTCCATCGCACGATACAGCGATGGCCATGCTAGAGCCGGGTGGCGAATAATGAAAGCCAGCTGCCAGGTGCGTAGGTACTCATCCGGCAGGACGGTCTTATTATTTGGAGAGAACGTACGCGAGGACCCGTAGGTTTCAGGCATAGATACCTCGAAAGATTGCAGATCTTGGTCGTCTACGGCGCCGTGGGTCATGCTGGAGAAAAATCCCGGGTTGACAAACCAGAAGGCGTGCTCTTTGGCGAACATGGTTTTGTTCTCGGCCCGTGCCTTGGCGGAGTACTCTTCCAGGTCGTCCACGGCGTGTTGGAAGGCATCTCGGACTTCTGTCTTGTCGTTTGCCGTCCATTCAGACAGAGGCTTGTTGAGACGACCGTCTTTGCCAGTTGTCATGAAGGCATCGTAGAAGAAGTAGCCGCCCTTAGGGCTGGTGATCACATTTGGTTGTTTGGGGATATTCAAAATCTTCAGGAGAAGATTGGAGGCAGTGCGGGGTACACTGATGAGAAGAAGTCGGTTGGAACCGTTATTCTGGGGGTGGGAGCCATGATGTATAGATTTGTTGATATCGATCTGTACCACAGTGGCTGAAAATTAAGCTTAAGTTGCTGTGAATCAATGAGAGTCAGACAAAATTGCTACATTCCGGAGACAGATGGCGTGATCCATCTTAAATAGAATGGAAATTTGCAGATCCTTGTGTTTTCGGCATCGGAAAATTTACTAGTCTCCATTTGTGGTGGGTCACTTTCTGACATGTAGGGCTCGGTTCGATATTTCAGACGTCGTGCGAGGAGTGCAGATCGCTCGGCCTTTTCCAGATGGAGTCGGATGCAGTAGAAAGTGCTCCAACCGGGTTTTGTCGCCCTTAATGAGCGCCGAGGGTGGAGCACTTCTACCCGCGACGGGGTTTGTTATTGGGGGTCGTGGTGGTGATCGGCACTCGGAACAGACATCTAGCCTTTAGGTTTCAGACTGTCGGATACTGGAATCTCCGCGCCGACTTTGCATTATCAATAACTTCCCTCACCTGGGTGATCTTCTGCGTTGTCGGATGATTATGTGCATATTGGCATATCCCAACCCTGCAAGTCTCAAACTTAGGGCGAAAAGTGGAGGCGAGAGAAAATGGACTGACCGTGAAGATTCCCACTGTTTGCACTCTGCAAACGAAAACACGTTTCCTGTTCCCTCGTATTAACACATTGAGTTATTTCAATCGCAGGTTGCGTATCACTCCTTGCTTATCACTCCTTGCTTTCCAAGCATAAAGTCCACTCCAAATAGTGACGAGAATCTCCGCTTGATTACGGCCACACTGAGGTTCGGTAGAAAGAGAATCGTGTGATGGTTGAAATCCTGTCCGGTGTGGAACTCATAGGTTTCAAAAGTCTTATGCAGATTATTGCCTGTTCAGGTAGATCCGTTCATATTAAAACAATCATACATACATACATACATTTTGCAAGCTCCCTCGCACAGGACTTAGTTTCTTCCATCAACATACTATCTAAGCAGAGTACTCAGAGACACTGCTTTCAGCTTCCGCCTTGGCCAAAGTCTGCTCCTTGGTAAGTGTCGGGTTACGAATGACCAGAGCGAAAGCAATCAAAGGCACCGTGATGCAAATTCCAGTGATACACAGCAAGCGCTGGGTATGTTGGTAGGCGAGAATAACATTGTCTCGATCAGGTGTGCCAACAGGGGTTGAGGCTGCAAATGCAAGGGGCTGAGCGTAGACATATGCGGCCAGGGTGTCATTGCCGAGCCTGTGGCTGAGTTCACCAGGCAGGACTTGGTTCCAGATTGCGCCCGAGATTGTGTTACCAAGTGCACTGCCGATGTTGTATGCGGCAAGATAGAGTCCGGTAATAACAGCAAGATCTGATTATCGTTAAAGGAATTCCTGGGATTGTCGAAGAAGTAAACTTACGTTCGTGCTTGGAGGCAACTTGAATACTTGCTTGCGCTGGATAGGGGAACATTCCACCAGCTGAAACTGTTAGTGGTTTTGAACATCAAAATGATGCGCGTGAATTGACTTACCAATACCGAGCAAAACCTGTGCACCAATGACACCAGAGTGGCTCGAGCTTGAAGCACCACCTCGGTAGTAAATCAGGATGCCGAACGCAACCATGAAAAGCACTGTTCCAGCAACAATAAAAGGCTTCAACTGGCGAACTCTCATGACGATGAAACCGAGAATTACACCCGTGATGACCGACACAAAGCTGTAAAGAGATGTAATACGGGTCGCGCTGAGAATCGATTCATCAAAACTGACGTAGAGCACTGTGTAGAGGAAATCTCCTTGGAGATACCACGCTTAAAGATCATTAGACATGGAGCGCACACAGGACATTTGGATACATACCAGTGTTGAGCAGAATAGGAATTCCAAGAGCACCCCAAACAGCACGATCTTGGAGAAGCTGGGGAAGCTGTTAGTGGCAATGAGACTAGGTGGTTTCAAGTGGACTCACTTTGAAGGGTACCATTGGATGCTTGCAGGTCTTTTCCCAATAAACCCAAACTGGAATCAACAGGAAACCAATAACAAGCGGCGCAATGACTTTTGCAGTCTTCCACTGCGCAGTCACACCTCCCGCAAGAGTGAATGGAACAAGGATGCAAGCCAGCATGGCAATCAGCAAAACAATACCGACAACGTCCAAGTGCCAAAAAAGCTCTACCGCCATTTGTTTTCCTCCCAAGAGTTCAAGAGAGCTCTTATACGATTCAAGCGACCCGGCCTTCTTTGAGCGTCGCTGGACGGTGAAGAGGACGGCGATCAGAGGAAGAGCGCAAATAGGGTAAATAATAGCAAACATCCCGATTCCCCATTGCCATGTTGTCACCTTGAGAACGGACTCGGTCAAGTTACCACTAATCCAGGTGTTGATCTATATGTTGTCAGTAGGATCACAGAATGGGTGGGCGGCTTTTACACTCACGATGAAGGGGAGGGCGGGAATGTATGAGAAGAGCAGACGGGACCTAGAGGATGTGATATCGGCAATCAAGACTTCGACCAGAAGCATGATGCTGGTGTAACCAATCTGGACAGATTTGAGTCGGGGCGTACAACTCATCGGAGAGTAATTAGAATTCTTACCTGATAGATCACAGCGCCTGCGGCGAAAGCTGACACGTTCTTCGCACAAGTTTCAACAACAGTGCCCACAGTATAGAAAACGATCGACACGACGATAAGCTCCGCTCTGCCGAAGACATCTGCAATCTTGGCCGCGGTCGGCTGGGCGGCCGCAGCAATGACGGCTCGTAGGACATTTATGGTGGCAAGCAAACTGTGTTGACCATAGCTCTGAGTGGCATACGGCTAGAAAACAAAATGTGTCAGTACTCTCCTAGAAAACTTGCGATTCCCACTCCTCTTTGGAGAGTGGAGTGGGGCGCCGGATAACGGACCTGGTATGTATAGCGAACCGTTCCATCCAAACCGTAAACATAGGCGATCAGGAAGATAGCAAGAAAGAGACAGACACGATCAACCATTCGGAAATGAGATGTGATCACCTCGATGCGACGAACACCGGGGCTACCTTTACCGAGCAGGTTGACATCGTCATGTACCACAGCCGATTCATTGTAGGGGTTCTTCTCCACCTGGGGATTAGCAGGGACCTCATTAACGAGCGACATGGCCAAATCTGAGTAGCTGAAGCAAGCACTTGAGAGAGAATCTCTTCCAACTTCGGAGTTGAGAAGAAAATTTTGCAGCCAAGGATTACCACGGGAAAAATAAGTCTCAGAAAAGTCAAAGATTAATCGAATACAATCTTATCTGATTGCCTCGTGTGACCCTGACTCCCAATTAGGCAACTGCCGAGGCGCTAGGGTCTTGGTCCATTCGGGAATTGACCAATCAAATCACTTATAGCCTACCCCCGCTCGTATTCAACCATGGTCTGACCATTTTGACGCGGTTGGTTCTCGCTCTAGACTTACCGATGTCCACAATCTCCTGTTGCAGCATATAGACGCGAATCTATACTCTTGAGACCATTTTACATTTGAAGATCATATGATTTTGATTTTGTCGGGAGCTTTCTTTTGCTGCTCTTGCTTCGCTGGGCCGTCCCCAGGCTGGTTGTTTCACAGCCATGTGGTCGTTGTCAACAAAAGTTTAATCCAAGCTCTGTGATATTTGGGCATCATCCTTCTGTAAGACATGAATAAGGTACACCCGGATATCTTACTATAGAGCCCTGGTTCGAATAAAGGCCATGATCAAACGTTCGGCTCACACCGAACAAGCACCAAAAAAGCTTAGCGCTTAGCGCTCTCTATGTTCAGGGCTGGCATTGGTTTTTTTATTTTGTAAGAAATTTTGCTGAAATGGATAGTTGCGGGAGCATCGCGTCAACGAAAGCGGTGTCGGTCAGGTTATCATCAAAGACTGGAGAAGACACATGATGACATCAGAAAGGGGCAGTTTCTATACTGCGTATCTCCTACTATTGTATCTTCCAGGGTGAACAGTCTTTACCCCTGATCTGGTAAGATAGGTAGAGTTCTATGTCCGTGGATGTTAAAAATCCACAGACAGCTCCAAATAGCAACTCAACCAGGCAGCTATCTTTCATTGGGGGACACCCCCCTATATTGTAGAACTATTGAAAGGACATTGGTCCGCAAAATTTGCTTCACATTCCCAACTAAGTCGCCCCATTTTTCAGAATCATTGACCCCGGAGCTTTAGAAGATTGAAACTATTCCGGGTGTAAACATCGAAGAGACTGGGATAGTACCGCAAGCCGAGACCTAGCGTACAAACAAACCATTACTAAAAGCCGAATACACTGGTTGAAACATGACTTCGTTACTAAAAATATAAGTTCTAGACCTATAAAGCCTCATAGCCTGGATTTGACAGACTGTGGTCCCGGTGAAGAAACCACTGAATCCCTGCTAAGACTACTCATCCCAGGATCATAAAGTGATTCTGCAGCAACAGTCGCTTTAATCCTCTTGCCGAAATACTCAATCTCAACACCTTCGCCATCATTCACATTCCCCGGGAGCCAAGCATAAGCAATCGGCTGTCCAATCGAATGCCCAAACGCAGCACTAGTGACATAACCAACAGCATTGCCATTATAGAACACGGGTTCTTTCCCAAGAACCACCGAGCGTCCATCATCAACCGTCAAAGGTCGGAGGCGTCGCAAGGGTGGCTGGGCAGAAAGGTGCTGTAGAGCATCTTTACCCACAAAGTCATCTGTCTTGTTCGCATCGACGGCGTACGAAACACCTGCTTCGAACGGGTTGTGCTCGGTGGTCATATCCGACCCGTAGATTCTGTATCCCTTCTCGATGCGCAAGGAATTGAAAGCACTGCGACCAGCCGCGATGAGACCATGTAGCTTGCCAGCTTGCCAGATGTTGTCCCAGAGTCGCTGGCCGTACTCGGCGCTTGTTTGGATTTCCCAGCCGAGTTCGCCGACGTAGGACTTTCGGATGAGTGTCACTGGGATACCAGCGACAATCGTCTTCTTGAGACTGAGATAGGGGAGGCCTTTGTTGGACAGATCGTCTGTGCTGATTCCGCTGAGCACTTCCCGTGCGCGAGGACCCCAGAGACCGATGCAGCATGTGCTGCCTGTGATGTCGCGCACCTGGACCCATTGCCCCGGGGTGGTTTGGCCTTGGATACGGGCTTCTCGCTCGAGATAGGCGAGGTCCGTGGCTGTGTTTGCGCCGATTTGGAATACATCATACTCGAGTCGGTGCGTGAAAATGTCGCTGCGGATTCCGCCATGCTCGTTTAGGAGAAGAGTGTATGTGACTGTGCCGGTTTTTGTGGTCATGTCACTCGTGGTCAAACGTTGAAGCAAACGGACTGCTCCTGGACCAGACACTTCAAAGCGATGGAAGGCGGTCATATCGAACATCGCAACGGCGTTTCGCGTTTTCCAAGCTTCGGCTGCAGATATGGGTGAATGGAATTGCGCTGACCACGCGTCTCGCTCGAGGGGTTTCCAGGATGGTGGGAGAGCTTTTACGAGATCTTTGTTTGCTTCGTACCACCATGGCCGCTCCCAGCCTCCAGTTTCAAGGAAGTAGGCACCAAGTTCCAATTCGCGAGCATGGAAGGGACTGACACGGAGCGTGCGGGGTGATGTTTTGGGTTGGAGTGGGTGGAGAATGTCATAAATTTCAACAAAGTTCTGCTGCGATGTCTCGCTCACATAGTCGCGGGTCAATTGAATTTCCTCGAAGCGAGACAGCTCGCACTCAGACACATCAATTTCAGACTTGCCGGTCGTGAGGATTTGTGCTAGAGCTCGGGCTACACCTGCTGAATGTGTGACCCAGACTGCTTCCGCTACATAGAAGCCATCGAGGTGAGATGGCTGGCCAACGATAGGACCGCCATCGGGAGTGAAAGAGAAGATACCATTGAAGCCATCAGCAATCTCCGTTTCTTGAAGGATTGGAAGGAGCTTTTGCGTCTCCTTCCATGCCGGATCAAAGTCTTCAGTGGTGAACTCGAGGCGAGAGGGCATATTGTGTTCATCAACATGCTGTGAGGTGAGTCCTAATGAGGACGCAACGACAGGCATTGGACGGTGTCCATAATATCCGATTCCATACTGGTCACCGTGCTCACGATAATAGAGATCCTGGTCTTGGTGGCGCAGAATGGGAAGTTCGGCATTCATTCCATTCATCGAGGAATTAATATCGCGTCCTGCGAGCGCCGGGACTGTTGTGGTCTTTGCATATTGATGTGCGAGTGGAAGCAAAGGGATCTGCACACCAACCATAGCACCCAATTCCACACCCCAGAATCCAGCACAAGAAACGACTATCTCGGCTGGAATAGTACCGTTTGGTGTGGTGACTCCGGTCACGCGACGGTCCGCCCGTTCGATCCCGGTCACGGGAGTATGACCCAGATATCGAACGCCGGCTTTGCTCGTCCGCTCAATGAGCAATTGTGTAGCGCGTGCCGCCAATGCCAGACCATCACTGGGAATGTGCAGGCCTCCCAAGACCATGTCTCTGTTCAGATGGGGGTATTTCTCGAAACATTCCTCGGCGCTCACCAATCGCGCCTCAATGCCCCATGACGAAGCGTACCCATGTTTCCGCTTGAGCTCTTCCAATCGGGCCGGTGTAGTCGCTATTTCAAGGCCACCCACTTGATTAAAACATTTCTGTCCATCCTTTTCGATCGATAGGAATTTCTCGACGGTATATCTGGCGAGGTGTGTCATTGTCTTAGAGGTGTTCGTTTGGAATACAAGGCCGGGGGCATGTGATGTCGACCCGCCCGGCATGTTGAGCGGACCTTGCTCAACGACGGTGATATTGTTCCATCCTCGGGAGACCAGCTCGTCGGCGAGGTTGGTGCCCACGATACCTGCTCCAATGATGACAACGCGTTGTGAAAGGGACATTATGAAAAGATAATTATTATAACCTTGAAACTATCCGCGTTGGACCGGCAAACCCTCTTATATTTTATATTTGTATCTCATATGTTCATATATTTATGTACTTTCTTACAATATGTGACCTTATCGTACACATCTCCCCGCACCCCGCAGAGGTGTGTGGTGACGATAAAGTGCACGATGAAGCTATAGATAAAGCTGTTACGCCCCACAACGGGTTCCGGGTATGTAAGGCCGTAAGGATTCCAGTAATAGACACGGATTCCTCGTAGCAAGTAAAATAATTAAATAATTACATTCGGGTTGGAGGGGTACGACTATGTTGCCCCACGTTGTTGCAGGCTATTAAGCTCACTCGATGAATCATAGTTGGCCGATCACTTCCACCAGTTGCTGATTCGTTGAAGCTGGATTTGTTTTCCCTTTTCGGCACAGGCTCGGAGGTCCAGATCAAAATTAGCATGAGGGGCATGGCATAGTTATAACCTTGGAATCTGCTTCATGCATGTGTGTAGTTATATTATTAATGTACGTGAATTGATGTGAATCGTCAAGTGGGATCTCCCTCTCGGTTCGAAGTTGTTTTTGACGAACCGTTGAAAATATATATATTAACGTCGCAGAGATTATCCTAGGATATGAAAGAAGTTTCAACCAACATTTGAAGCTATAACTGTAGACAGGAATTTACTATCAATCAAACCTTGGAGCATATCATTGACTAACTGCTTGGGGATTTAGTAGTTTTAGGGCTTCAAAAGCGTAAGCTGTCTAAATAAAGGTTATCGCGATATCGCTAATTAGTTATGTTTGCTTTTTGTTTAAGCAGAATGAAATATAGCTGACCATCCAATCCCTGTAAATGTAGAGCTATAAAAAAGAACAAGTGTTGCCCAGGTGGAGGTAAAAGCATTGCCATTGGCAGCACATTTCAACATTGTGAGCCGAAATGATGCCATCGCCATTTCAGGGGATGTGATTGGTCGAAATAGAAATAGAATATAGATAATGAATGGGGCTGTGGGGTAAATAAATAGAGATTGTATAGCTTCAGATCTGAGCTATACATCCAATTCAACTTTCTTTTAACCTCTTTTCACTTCTTGTATGCCCAATGTCCTCCAAAACGAAAACCCCAGACTGAGCGGGGCCAAGCCTGTCGACGGCTGGAGCCGGTCCGTGGGGAACACTCCCTGTCCCTGTCCTTGTTCTGTTTCCTTGGACCCTTCACCCTTCATTATTTCAAGAGCTTAATTTACCGACGTTGCAATGTCAATCTCCATCATATTCATCACAGCATGACAGAGCACAACGAACACTCAGTTCCTGAGCCGCCTAATGCCCTCTTATCCGACTCCCGACCGACATCCGCCCGCAATGACAGCTTCAACGATAGGGAAGCATTCGAGCTCCACAACATTCAAACACGCGAAGATGACGACTTAGACTATCCCGATCCATCTGGGTCATCCAGCGACGAATATCATGGCACTGTGCGGCGAACCGCGTCCCGTACCGACTCCCAGCGCGAACTCCAGGCTCGCAATGGTGTTTGGGGTCGGATCTGTCGGTTCTGGGCGAGACATGTTAGTATCACTGTGTCTCAGAAGGCCAATCGTGACCACTTCGGTATGTTTGATATCGTTTTTGCTGCTGGATTCGACTGATGGGTTTGAAGCTCTCGAAAGAACGTTCCTGGCGTATATTCGTACGTCCACTGTTATTGCTATGCAAGGAGTACTAGTCGCGCAATTGTTCCGCCTGCAACGACCGGCGGGCAATGTCAATCGTCTTTCATTCCATGAGGTCGGAGTACCGTTATCCGTCGCTTGCCATTTCGTGGCTATTGTTGTTGCTTTGATCGGCGCTTTCAGGTTCTGGAGACAACAAAATGCTATATCAAGGGGGAAGGTGTATGCCGGAGGATGGGAGTTGAATTTTGTGGGAATATTCTTGTTCATTGTAAGCTGCCCTTGCAATGGTCTTTGAAGTTATCACCGAACTAACTCTCTTGCCTAGATTATCGTGGCGACGTTAGTGCTTTCGGTTATTATCCTCATCCAAATCGACATGACCCATAGCACGTTTGTCGATCGAATATTGCGCTTTTGATCGAATAAAAGTTTGAAATGCATTTGAAAGCGAGGTAGGGGCTCGCCCACTCTCGGGACTCACATCATTGATTGTACATAATTATCACTGGATAGTATGATGTATATGACTTCTCATGACTCTTACATCTGACACCGGAGCCGCTTGCAAACGCTCCAATGACTTTTTCTATGTCTTTCCTTTAATTCGTCAGTCGGATACTGCTAACAACCTCATCTATTGCTCTTCTGATTCACCCTGGTCGTTTCATGGTACCATTCCCGGATAGCCCAATGAAGGTACGGGATTCACTTTGTCAATTCTACCAGCAGCTCATGCAATCATTACATGCTTCCAGTCGCCTATACCACTCAATGGATTGTCTGCATATTGAAATCATCGGCAAATTAATACGCGGGGTTTTGACAGCAGTGTGATCCAACTTATCGGATTTTAGGCTGGATAATTGTGCGAGAAGCTCAAAATTTTGATTACAGAGATATGCTCTGGCACTACCTATATCAACATAGTCTCCAATTTGAGACTCTTCAAGAATTCTGCTATCCTCAAACTGAGTTCTTTTTGACTAATTCCATCCTCAACGACGACCCAATGTCTGCAAAATTAGCGTCGGCATCCAAGATTGCCAATAAGGCTTGATTGATCCATGCTCACAGTTTTGTTCCTCGGTCATACCGAACACATCTTCCGAGGACTGAATAGTCTTAGAGTTCAAGCCAATCATCATGATCTTTGCGATGCTGGGCACACCCTCCCGATCCATGACAAACAGCATCCAGTATCCGGGAATGAGAATACCGGAATCAGATGGCAGGGCCACCTTGTAGGAAAATCCGAAGAATGAAGTCGGGAAGACCTCGAGGGGAATGCGGCGCTGGTCCGTGTTGACGGTGTGGGTGGCGGTGCCGAGACGGATCAGCGAAGCAGTGCTGATCGGCCTGGAGGTCTTGAATTTCAGAGTGTCACCGACGGAAGCCTTCGGACCCAGGCCAGAGAGAATCTCAGGGCGAGGGCGGGGCTCGCCGTTAGCAGTCAGGAGGTAGGGGGGAGTGAAGATCTGGCCATCGTAGTGGTTGGCAGTGCAGTTGCCGCAGAGGCCGCCGCCTGCATTCAACACTCGAGCATCGGGGAGGAGGATTGAAACGGTGTGGTATACACGCACGATGTTGTTCCGTTGCAACTTCTGGAAAGTGTCGGTCTTGGGATCGTAGATCTCTGGGACAAACTGGACGTTCTCCTCGTTGAAGGCGACACCGAATGTCTGACCACCGGCAATGAAGACCTTTCCATCAGGAAGAACCACAGTGGTGTGGAACACCCGATCGTAATGCATGGTTCCCTTTCCGCCGGCGAGTTCAACCTTGGGGGCCTCGCCTGGCTCACCGAGGGTAATGACGTGGGCGGCGTTGGTGGCCCAAGACTTATCATAATCCGGGGAGCCTCCAAGGGTGAGGATCTTTCCCTTCACGGCATCGAACATGATTGCGTTGCCAGACATGGAGTGGTCATCGTCCATACGGTATCCGGCGGGCTTGACGCTTCCATTGTTTGCGGCAGAGTACCAGTTCATCTGCTTGCTGGGGCCGGCTTGGAAGACGCTCAGGTTCTTCCAGCCAAAGAGCCAGCCATGGTTATCCGCTCGCCAAGGACCTTCCATATCTTCGGTCAACATCTCCTTAACGGACGCTCCGTCTAGCATAGTCCAGTTCCTGGTGGCAGGGTCGTAAACTTCACCATTCTTGGCAACATTCGAGGCTCCGGCCCACGAGCCTCCAATAACGAAGACCCGTCCATCAGAGAGAGTGGTTGACGCCTGGTAGCCACGGCGCAGACGCATTTCATTTGCTCTAATCCACTCATCACGCCGAGAATCATAGAGACTGGTCTCGGACGCGTCGTTGCCGCCGGTGACAACCATCATGCCGGTGCCATCATAGGAAATTCCAGGGCAGAACATGTCATGGTGGGTTTCACTGACAGTCCGCTTGGAGACGTCGCCGGTCAGTGGGTTCCACCGGGTCATGACAGTCTTGCCACCCGGGGTAGAGTGGAACTGATCGTCGGCCCAAGATGACCAAAGAGCGAGCATGCCAGATCCCTCCTGAGCACCGGAGACAGGCACGATGGGGAAATCGAGAGTAGGTCCCCAGACACCAAGGGCAGGGTCACGAGGAATAGTGTACAGAGTACCATAGATGTTCAATTCAGAGATACCAACCCAAGGGTTCTCCTCGTCGGCGTCGGTGGTAATGCGCAAGTATCGGGTAGAGGAAGGCTCAAACGCAGACATGCGCTGTCTGGTGCTATTGGGCCACATGCCATATGCAACAGGCCCGGTCCATGTTTCGTGGTCGTCGCTGGTCCAGATCTTGTGCTGGGTGATAAGGCCTTCCATCCCCGTGTCTTGGGGAGGGAGAACAACGACGGCGCCAACTTGGTACCACGCCCCGAGATCGACAATAAAAGTGTGTCCCTTTTCGGAAGGCTCACTACGCCAAGAAGTGGTGTTTTTGCCATCGATCGCATACTTGCATGGGTAGCCGCGAACAGAGCTACTGCACGTCAAGGTCCAATCTTGACGGGGGATTCGATAGCCTTGGTATGGAGGAGACTCGTCTTTGAACTCCGGGGTCCAAGAAGGCTTGTCAGCTTTTCCGAAGCCGGAAACACGCTCTCCCCTCATTGCTTGGGCCATGTATTCAGCCATACCATTGACTCCCCCAATGGAAGCCCCGAGGATAAGGCCGGCCCATTGAAGTTTCATGTTGGGCAAAGTGTCGACCAGAGAGGGAAAATATGAAGAAGTGAAGGAGAACAAAAACCTCACTTCACTTTTGACTGAAGAAAAAAATTCGTGACCCAAGGCCGCATATATGTAAGTGCTGCACTCGGCATACTCCGCTTGAAGAGGGGCACAATCAAGTTGATCTTCCACACTGCAACCAAATGGATCAATATTACGCAAAGTATGACAATTAGGGTCGATCTTTAGGGGCCCCTTTCCGCCAGTCAAGTGCATATCCTGGCGTCGCTGAATGTGGAGATGGGGAGATAGACGTCAATGGTTGACATCCTACAGCTGAGTTCACCGTGCACATTGCCTCGGTTGACTTTCCCTCTTGCATGCGGTGTATGAGCAAGACTCAAAAAATAGATCATACAGGTCGAAGATCGGCGTCATTTTCAGACGAACATATGTGGGCCTGGGACAGATACATAGTGCTGCAGGAACTCGCTCCTTACTGGATGGATTAAATCTCAGCGGGGAGGTGCACAAGACCTCGGTAATGGAACATTGAAGCAATGATTGGTTATAACAAAAGTACAACTCCATTGTCGATCGTATAATATTTGTAGCAAAAGATTCTGCAGTTCGCCAGATAGTTCGTCCTAGCGCGGTGGAACCCGGCCCGTATCCGCTGGGACGGGCCTTGAACCATTTTGAACGAATCTGATTCCTCCGATTCCTACGATTTCTCGGATTTCTTCCTCTGTTTACGTCACTTAGGTGGAATCCACAATTCAGCTGAAATTAATTTGCGATTGTCCACGATTATCCACGATTCTCCACTTCGCTCAAACTTCATCAATCGCTATCCACGCATTTTCATTAGCTCTCTGTTGCTGGCGTCGCTTGTGGACCCTTCATGGAAAAATTTGTTCAGAATGCAACGGGTATCATTGTACTGTCACTTTTTGCAAAATGAGCTCAGACCTGCGAGATGAAAAGTGGAAAGCTGAAAGCTGAAGACTATCTGATCCCCATGCCTCGCATTATTCCTTGCATGCTGCCCCGACATTGCCCTACATCCAAACTCACCAATTAAGCTTGTGTTCATTTGTTTAAGCTACCATTGGACAAATTGGACATAAAGCCTAGTGAATGATTGGTATCTGTACCTTCATCAACCCAGTGATAGCAGATCTCAGCACTCCGCCAATAAAATTATGGGTCTTATCCGCCGAGGTCGTGATAGATCCACGATGATATAATTTGTGTATCATTTGGTAAACGGGAACCCATACATATATCCAATGTGGCTGTCAAGCGGGGAAAGCCTGGACTTCGTCGATCTCTGATCGTCGAACGAACCATTAACCTGTGAAGATTCTTGAATTAGCAATTCCTTTGATTGATGAACTATGGCAGCGGTATGTGCGCAGAGTAAGGACACGCTCATCGCCTGCGCCAATCCTGTAACCCAGTGGCTGGCTAGAGGATGTAATATATGGTTTCTCTCTAACGCAGGAGCTGCTCGTGCAGCCCGATATGGCTACGATCGATGCCTTGAGGACTCAGTGGGGTATGTGTGCCACCGACATCCATTACCAATGGCGCTTGTCCAATTCGTCTCCTCTTCGATGGACGACGATCTAACCCGGTGAAGGAATGATACATGCGGTTCAATCACAATCCGAGATTCAGCTGCCCCGCCCCATTCGTTAGTTTTTCGAACATGAACATGCAGGTAGCTATTTGCCTTGCCCATAAGATAGGCTGCAACCTCACTTTCTCATATAATATCCCCATCCCCTCAGGCCGGCTTGCGTGATTCTAGAGTAAATTCATTTGCTTCGATTCGCACACTCATCTGGAGTGAAACTTTCCATAATGAGTCTTACTCCCGCCATCAAGGCGAACATCCAGGGAGATGTTTGGTAAGTTTCCTATGATGCCTAGTCTTTTCAGTCCGCATGTCTTTCACAATGGCTTATCTCTATCATTAGGCCTGGCCTTCCCAAGAGATTCCAATCATTCCTGTTTTTCCGCATTCGAAACAAGGTTGATTTCAAGAGCCGGCTCAAGACATTCATTCCCAAGATCACCACTGCCCAGCAGGCTTGTCAGATGAATGAAATAATTAAGCAGGCAAGAGAAGAGGCCGCGCGGAGCAAAAGGTCGGCTAAGCTTCAAGCTTTGCCTGGAATCAACATTTCATTTACTTCCACCGGCCTTGAAGCAGTAAGTTCATTCTCACATCAGTTCCCACTAACACCGGACTATTGTTGATTGATTCATAGCTTGGTGCATTTGTGAATGTGAATGATCAAGGTCTCGTTAAGAAAGATAGAAAGCTTTCTCAAGTCTTCCGAAACCAACAACTCCGTGGTGGGCTCTTTGAAAAGGGCATGTACGCGGATCTCGTTGGCGAGGGATGGGACAACCCCCAGGAGTTGCGAAAAGAATATCACCCTACTAGTGATAATCAAAGACTTATCGATGGTGTCATCATGGTGACCTCCAGCGTGAGATCTGAGTTGGATGCTAAGGTTAGCGAAGTCAAGCAACACTTCCTAGCGGAGGAAGGAGAGCCTCTCAACCCAGATACATATGTCATCAGCAAGGACCCTTCAATCGAGTTGACCTTGGTGAGAGATGGAAAGGTCCGCCCCGGTGACAAGAAAGGAAAGGAGCAGTAAGTATCTCAAAGAGATTTTAAATTATTTATGGGGATCCAGACTCACCTTTCCTGCTCAGCTTCGGATTCAAGGACGGCATCAGTCAGCCTATCATCGAGGGTTGGGATGAGAAGCAGCCTACAGGAAAGGAGCCAAAAGCCACAAAACCAGGGTAAGAGCGATTGAAGGATTGTATTTCCACAGGATATTGACGAATAATAGATTGATTCTTTGCGGATATGAGGGTGACGATATGTCTCAACCGAAATGGGCCAAAGACGGCAGTTTCCTTGTCTTCCGTGATCTTCAGCAACTTGTCCCTGAGTTTGAGGAGTAGGTGGCCTATGTTTGATTAGTTCTTACCTATCGAAAGTTTTATGCTGACCTAGTATCTAGATTCATGGAGGAAAATGCTCAACACGCCCCCTTTACCCAGGATCACCCCAAACCAGGCGAGAAGCTTGCGGCATACCTGATGGGAAGATGGAAGAACGGTTCGTTACAAAAACATGATACCAACGGCGCGCGTTCATTTGCTTATCATAAAATCGTACAGGCACACCCGTTGATGAGTCCCCCCACGATGACTCTGACGAGAGCCTGCACTCATCAAACAATTTCGATTACCACCCCGTCAATGAGCACAAGAAGTGTCCCTTCGCGGCCCATACTCGCAAGATGAGACCCCGCGCTGACCTGGATCACGACCATGCTGTCATTATTCGTCGTGGTATTCCCTATGGCGAAGAAGTCACGGCCGAGGAAGCTGCCGAACGCAAATCAGCTCAAGATAAAGAGCGTGGACTTTTGTTTGTTTGCTACCAGAGCGATATCCGCAATGGATTCAACTTCCTAACTACCCGTAAGTGCTTTAAACTTGCACTACTGTTCGACAAAGGGCTTATTACTAACAAATTTCTTTTCTTATGCAGGCTGGGCAAGCAACCACCATTTCCCCGATCGCAAGAGCAATTTCGTCGGTGGGGAAGGACCTGGTATTGATGCTATTGTGGGTCAGAGACTTGATCATCACCCACCTCGCTCTATCGGTCTTCCTGATGGCAAATTCCCCACGGAGGCCCGCATGCCCCTCGAAAGCTGGGTCATTCAGAAGGGTGGCGAATACTTCTTCGCTCCCTCTCTGTCAGCGCTAGAGAATGAGCTTACAGGTCCCGGTATCTTTGACCAGGAGGCGTTGGAGCGCCTTCGTGAGGAAGACGAGTAATAATGAGAGATTGGAAGGCCGTCCATATAGTTACTCCGTACAATATAGTCGGCATGGCGTTTGATTTGTCGAAGGCCATTTATGCATGGGTTTTGTTTATGGGTTTTGTTCACATCTCATGCTCGGGTGGGTGTTATCTCCCCAACTACAAATACTTTTTACAAAATAGCTTCAATATTCACGACTTACAGAGATTAGATAAATTAAATCCTCTACAATGAGAATTGTACCATTTTGATTGGTTATTTTTCCTTATCTGCTTAATCTGTTTGATGCAGTTTGATGCAGTTTACCGATATTAATTGTCCAATGTACGCAATCTGATTATCCCCCGCTTCTGCTGATCACTCTCTTTTGGGCCGACGCTGCCACTTCTTTTCAAATAAGCGACCTTCTTCGACTCGTTAAATTATCCCTCCACCCGCTAGACATTTCTTCATCCTTCTTTGAGCCGTATTCGCCAAAGCAACAGAGCTCGACTTATCCACATCTCAATATGACAATTATCTTCTTGAAATTCGCGGCAAACCCCGCCTCTGTGGAAAATGTCATCATCGTCACTGACACTCTTCAAAATATGAATCCAAAACTGATGGAGACGGCTCGGACCCAAGACAGTATCACACTTTCTTCTCCAGACGAAAGAGTCGATATCTACGGCAACATCTTTGAAAAATGGGCGTCTATGGACCCTCCTATCATTGCAACTTACAACATGTCGGGTGATCCGTACCCCTTGCTGTCTGGCTTGTAATTGTTTTGAGCTATGGTTTACGCGAGCTATGGTTTACGCGGGCGCAGACCAATAAAAGAAGGGGGAATATGATTTTATAATCAAGGAGTGTTCAAAAATTATCTCGCCTCGGGACATGGGATCGGAAAAGCAGAACATTTTCGCAAGATCGTTATAAGAGCCGCCTCAGAGAAGGAGCCATGTCTTTTAATCTATTCGTCGAATCTCCCCAACACCACGACCCTCACTATATGATTGGTTATCAGCGAGTGCTATATCCAACTTTCTTGTCAAATGGCCGAAAATCTCTCGCCAGGTCCGTCACCTTACGCCTTGACGTGTAATGGATGAGGCAAGTCATAACCTTTTCAACCGGGTTATCATCATGCTGATTTGCTTTGCGAATCATAGAGTCGTCTCAATCAAACGACGATCCTGAACTCTGGATACGCGTCATTTGAGCATTTTCCGATATATCCCCGCCAAAGACAACCAGATTCCACATCCCGTTTCTGGTAAGAAGGGATTGAATGTGCCATGGACTTGCTGTGAGGAAGGAGAGTATTCGTTGGCCGGCGACTCGTGAAGTCCCATGCCGGTGTGACGATAATGTTGGGCCGATGTTAAAGGCTTAAACCGGACGAGGATGTGTTTTCTTCTTGGAGTGTAATATTGAAACATTGCCGCTTTGATGATTCTTGTGTGGCTCCTGGATCTGTATCTTTAGGGCACACGCCCTCGACCATTCATTTTGTCAAATAAAACACGATGTTTCGCTACTTCAAGACGTCCGCGTCTTGGTAGGTATGCAATGTGCTAGTGGCTTCCTTACACTCGACCATCGAAGCAAGCCTCTAGCATGTTTTGTGCCTATTTTGGGTGCTGATGTCCATGCCTTGCCCTGCCTTGGGTGATTGGGTATGTAGCACAACTCGATTCTGCGGCGGCAATATTTGACAGAGTCTTCGTCCAAAATCCGCTTCGTTAGACTCAATATGATACCTTTTCTTGCTTAAAATTTGAACAGCATAAGGTAGACCGGTCATCATGCGTTATCTCAAAACGCATACCGGTGAAAGATCGCTTTGATCAAATCTATTCTCCCTCTGCGATCGCCGCCAAATTGGGGCGACAGTTCCACGTATTATCGCGCAAGTATTCCTCGCTCCACCGCTTCGGATTATGTATCTTGCATATACCATGCTGCTTGTGCGCTGTCGGACGTGATCGGCGTTGCTATGCTATGGATGCAAGCTCAATTAAGATGACCTTTGGTCATACCTCCGTCTGAGTTTGTGTCAACATTAATCCCGGACTGCATGATCTGAAGTTTTGGAACGCATCCCCAAATCAATTAATTTGGTGTTCTTACGCACTGACACAGACTCATGAGAGTTGACGAAATCGAGAAGGTTGTGTCCGCTTCGTGCTTTTCCAGGTGTGGCTACTTGGTATTGATGTGGGTTGCAATTTTTCAACACGAACTCCCGGTGAATTCCGCTATTCGATACATGTTCTATCTCGCTAATAAATAAGCACTACAACTTCTCAAAATAGGGTACGTCATACCGTGCATCGTTTGATTACATATGTATATTCCTCTATTACAGTGGACGCATTGTAGTGACAAAAGATGACGTTACCTCGAACTCGAAAACCGAATCAACAATCACCGTATGCAGGGAAAGCCACAAAATGCTAGGGTGGGATTGGGACGTTGTGCAACCCTCTAAATAGATCTCACGTCTTCTAACCCGACTCAAAGTCTGATGACCCTTGGCATTCGCGTCGAGAGATGTACTTCGTACACATACACTCAAAAGGACATATAAATATCCTATAGAATCCCGTGCTTCATTGGAAAGCAAATCTTGTGATTGAACATTCATTCCGCTATCGTCCTATCAAAACTACGCTCTCGATACTTCACATGCAAAGTCACTATGTCGACACACCTCGCGCAGATCCAGGCCTTCTGGGATAGTTCGAAGCGAACAACCACACAAATGGATGTTGCTATGACTGTGGGTGGAGAGTTAGACTCACTTGAAACACCCCACGTTGTTGCAGTGGCAAGGCATTTGGTTCATACTGTTCTCGGTCAAGCCGATGTGATTTTAAAACGCGTGGAAGACAGTATTGCAGTACTAGACTAACCACTTGGCAAATAAAGAGGATGTTCATGGTGCGTGCGCAGTTGTTGTTGGATTGACACTTTAAGAGCCCTGATTGTGTCTAGGTGTCAATACTGGGTGTGGTGGTAACGCCGGCAAACGCACAAAAAACCTTGAACTGCTTCAAAACTCATTTTTACAGCATCACCAAGCGTGTATCTTGCCCGGAAACATGAAAGGTGTCACAATGACTATGCTATACCGCGAGGCATTACGCGTGGGACAATGTTGCTACGATGCAACTCGTTACTTCGGGGACACTCAGCAGTAAGGATGGAGTTGATCAAGCTACTGATCAAGAGTCTCAATGGGGGATCACTCCTCTAATTCCTTCAAGAGGTAGTTTATCTGCCTCAGGCCATCTGTCTCCACTTTCCTATCTTGGGGGTCTGCTGGAAGGGAACCCAGATATCTTCATGCAAATCCGCCCCAAACATGCAGATAGAGAGGCTGAGGTGTTATCAGCTGCAGATGAACTTTGACAGGCAGGCATCACTCCCTTGGATTTGCATGCTAAGGAAGCCCTAGGAGTGATGAACGGAGCTGCTCCAAGTGCTGCTGCCGCCACTTTGGTCTTGTACGACGCAAACAATCTCGCTGTACTCATTCAGATATGACTGCAATACATCATTTTATCTCAAAGTGTCGCCCAGACCCAGGCCAAAAGGAGGTCGCCACTTATATCCGTTCATTTCTCGGTGGATCTCAACTCAGCCAGAACATGAACGTCAAGCGGCAAGGATTGGTTGAAGACAGGTATGCCCTACGTACTGTCCCTCGGTGGATTGGGCCTGTGCTCAAAGACTTCTCGTTCGCACATCGTCAGATCACCATCGAATTGAACTCATCAACCGACAATCCATTGATTGATGTGGATGGAGACTGTTTCCACCATGGCGGAAACTTTCAAGCCGCATCTATTATATCTGCAGTTAAGAAAACAAAACTCGGTTTAATGATGCTCGGTAGGCTGCTTGTATCGCAGTGCCAGAAGTTGATCAACCCTTTCCTCAACCAGGGATTGTCTCCCAATCTCTGCTTCGATGGTCCTAGTCTCTCGTTTAACTGCAAATAGATCAACAATAATATGTCATCCTATCTATCAGAGTTGGTATTCCTCAGCAATCACATTATAAGTCATGTGCAGTTTATAGAGAAGAACAACCAATGAGTCAATTCTCTGGCGTTTGTTGCAGCTCGGTATGCGGTTCAATCTGCAGACATTGTCACAATGATATGTTCCTCCCGGCTATATGTACTTTGCCAAGCACTGGATCTGCGTGCTTTGGACAGGGTCTTTTTCAATGCAGCCAAGCCCGAACTATCGGCGCTCTACCGCCGTACCGGGCCTGAGACTATTACTCCGGTTATATTTGACCAAGCTTGGGCTGGTATCACTGCCTCGTGGCGCAAGCATAATGAATTCGACATCCAAGTCCAGAGTGAGGAGGTGGCTGCGGATCTAGCTCATGAGATCTTGGACGATCTGATAACCTCTGCTTCAAACACCTCATCATACGGACCTATACCAGCATAGAAACATGCTGTGGCATCCGCTTGAGCCAAAATACATGATTAGACACGCCAGAAGTTTTCATTGGTTCCATCTACTCCTAAATGCCTAGCACTATCCACAAGGGAATTGTATCTGTGAGTCCGCCATACTCTGAGGTCCCTTTGCATCGTGGGTTGGTGGATCATCCTTCCGCAAATGATCGATCCAAGAGGACGATTTGAACAAATATCACAAAGGTCTACACGGGAACTAAATCAGGACAAGTCGTTGAACCGCTACAAATTGCAGCTCAAAAGTCAAAGTGGTGACCAATTTGGACTTTTGTGCTCAAGTTTTCATTTCAAACCGAAAAAAAGGCTCCTAGGACTTTGATCCTTTCACCTTTCATCTTTGCTCTCCACCGGTGAAAAGCATGAGTTTTAGTTTCTTACGGCGTGTGCGATTGTGAAAATAAGGGACGCAATTGAGGACTGCGACTAGATTTCAAACCCAGGAGCTAAGTCAAAACATATATGATTTGTACAACATAAGAATTTATAGCACGCCATCTTTCAACATCCAATCTTAAATCGAGCCTTGGGACATAATCATCATTTGACTATATGCAAGGAGATTTGTGTATTGTTTTTGGTCATTTGGCTACGATAGAGTTGGTAGTTCGACAAATGCGGTTGACATCACAGTGTCGCACGTTGCAGAACATCAAATATATGTAACACAGTCATCACCAGGCATTTCCACTGTATTTAAGTTCTCAAAGCTCCCTGGCCAACCCATGGATCTAGTGATTTCATTGATCAAGATTTTGCTTAAGTACGGGTATAAAGTATTAACAAACTGACATGACCCAGGACGAGAAACGACTCTACAAGCCCGAGGAGGCAATCTTTGTATGCCTATCATATTTTTTCCTATCTATTGGAACTGATTTCTGATTGTTTAGTAGCATAACGATGGCCGGGAGGAACGACTTCTCGAATTCATTCGATCTCATCCTGATTACGACCAAATGCACGGCGATCCGAAGCTAATTTTGGCCGCAATTGATGAGTACGGGCATAAATGCGCCTTCCTGATGAACGTCGGATCTGAGAAAGGCAAGATTGTAGCCGAGAAACTCATCCCCGAGCTGAAGCCTGATTTCATGGTCGAGCTCGGAGGGTATTTGGGTTACTCAACTTTACTGTTCGGCAGTGCTTTGAAGACCACAGGTGGTCGCAGATATCTCAGTCTTGAAGCAAGTCCCAAGTTTGCAGCCATCTCACGTGCACTTGTCCAGCTAGCTGGTTTGGACGATATAGTCGAAGTTCGTGTTGGTCCGTGTCGCGAATCTCTCCGCAAGCTGCGGCAAACTTATCCGACAGGCGTGGTCGATGTACTTTTCATCGATCATGCTAAGCTAGAGTATGTTAATGATCTGAAGCTCTGTGAGGAGCTCAATCTTGTCGGTCCAGGGACTACTGTTATTGCTGATAACGTGATATCGCCTGGTGTCCCTGACTACTGCGAATATGTTCGAACGCCAACTAGCCATAAGATTGAAAAAGTACAGAATGAGAAACTGTCATTTTTAAATGAGGACAGCCGCGACAGGTCTTTTGGAAATCCATATTTGGTTTATGAAACTAGGCTGATCGATAGTTTTCAGCCAACTGGCGAAAAGGTAGGTTTCGCTCTTGTCAGCTCAAAAGCGATTCTGTACTAAATCCTTGAAGGACAGCTTGGAAATATCACGCTGCGATAGAATCGAGGAACATGACGGTACTGTGGTTACAGACTAGGGCGACAAAGAAATAGTGATTGAAATTGTGGACTATTCTGCCTTGCGCTGCGTTCTTACAGCCAAATTCGAAATTATTCCAGTATAAGTGGCTAGCAGATGAGAAGTTGGTACTTTTTTAATGACTCTTATCAACTATTTTATCGTGATTTATGAGAGCAGACTGATATTTTCACTGCTGCGGTGCTGCTCTTCTCGCGTTTGGTGCAAGTGATGTAGAGTTCAATGTGAGATTGCCATTGCGTTATGTAAATCAAGCTTCTCGTTCTTGGCCCAAGACAACCGATCGTATGGTCGAACCCGGTCACCACCAGCTATGAAGAAAGCAAATTCATCGCCAGCCTCTTACCTGATCAAGAAGAACACTCAGCACATGTCCATTTCTCCATCTACCTCCGGAGACAAGTCGCCGGTCCCATCAAGCGGTGGAGCAAAGACCGAGACACCGCTGATGAGCTCATCGGGATTGGCTATCTCCCGAATACACTGAGCTCCGCAAATAAAGTTGATTGGATACCTAGAGCCATAGTTGTAGAAGCCCTCTCGGAATCTTATCCGCAATTATGACAGGGATGGGAAGAGTCCGTGAATAGAAAACAAGGTATTATCGTATTGTGGATTTGCTTCGTATCCAATACTCGATGTTCGTTTCTTTCTTGGCAAGGCGCGTTGGATTGCGGTATTGAAATTGTTCGTTGTACACGAGTGGACCTCTTGGCATATTAGGGACTGGATACCACGTTTCCGGGCCTTCTTGGCCTTCTTCAGGGGCGGCTAGTCAAATGCCAAGATCCTCTCATTTGGAATGCGGTTTTTGCCGAGAACTATCGCCCCATTTGGGTAATTCGAAGACCTATCAGAGTTGAATGGCTGAACATGTGGCTTGAATGGCTTGTCACTCGAGGTTTGCCTCCCCCTTTTCTATTTTAGGAAATTCGTACAGGTTTTGAACCAGGAGAAACAAGTTAGGAACAGATCAAGTTTGCTTATTGCATATGGACAGCGTCATGTGGATTTCATGTCAGGATCAAGTTTCGGTTTCTCAGCAATTGAGTTTATATGTACAACCGAAGTTATCCCCGGGTCTCTGCCATCAAATACCAAACGTAATGCGACGCTCCAATCGATCGTCCCTAGAACCAAAAAAAAAAAAAAAAAAAAAGAAATGAAGGTGAGAGGAAAATGAGCTCGGAAAAAATCAACATAGAAGGGAAATAGATGCAAAATATGACATGTAAATGTAAATGATACCAAAATTGACATAGACCCTTGACATAAAGCAAAGGCCACCAGGGCATTGCTTCGTAAGAATCATTCCATCACTTTTCCGAACGAAAGGACCACAAAAGAAATTATACAGTCGCCATAGGGATGCTGGTCATGGGCAGCTGCGGTGCAGCTTGCTCATCCTCTTCAAATACGAACTTCTCCAACTTTTGGGCCATTCTTGCGCAGAATGGGTCAACATATTTGGTCCACATGGATGCGATGAAGTAAACCAGCGCAATCCAGACCGGAATGCTGATCGCGACAACCCAGGGTGCGCGGAGAGGGATCCAGTGAGGGTGGAGGGGCTCGCCATCATCGCCGTAAATGGGGTTACCGTTGTCGTCGACAATATCACCATCCCAAGGCTGCCCGGTAATTCCGTAAAGCATCCAGCACAGCACGGTACGGAGGAGGGTGCCATGCACCAGGTAAACGGCAAAACTTTGCTTTCCAAGCCAGAGAAGGAGGCTGCTGGATAGGAATTCTTTGGTCGAAGGGGAGATATAGATCGCGAAGATAATGAGGTCGACTCCGAGAGCGGAATAGCGCTTGCCGATATTGACCTCTGGCGGGAAAATGTAGGCGGCAGCTTGGTACATGTAATTTGACCATGTAGCCCACTCGGGGTGTTCTCCGGGGTATGAACAGACGAAGAGTCCGATAGAGAGCAGGGTAAGTGCAACGATCTTGCGGCCCCAGCTGTGGCGCTCAACGAATTCCTTGAACCCCTTCTCATACGAGAGGTCACTGAGGAACATGCCGTAAATTGCTTGCATCTGGAAGGTTTCTGTGATTTATGTTAGAATAACCACAAGAGAACCCTTTTTCTGAGGGCAGACTAACCGGTATTCTTTGCTGCGTCCTGGTGGAAGTAAAGGTACATTCCCAGGTAGACAACTAGACGAAAGCGGAATTTCACGAACATAGTAGCACAGATGAGTACGTAGATCAGCATGGACGCCTGGAGCAGTGGGAGCAAAGCCCACTGGTGATCATCGTATGCCATGTATCCCGTGGTCCAAACCTCCAGGAAGGTCTTGAATAGGCGAACGAACTCGTCCCAGAACGTAGGCGCCAAGTCGACGGCGGCGTATCGGCACCACCAACAATCTGAACGATTAGCCACGACAAATGCGCCAAATTGAGCCATGATCCACGAGATGATCAACGCGATAGTGGCGGGGAATATAAGACGCGGGGGTCGACGGAAGGCACTCTTGGCCACCGATGTAAAAGATCCGAGGATGTCTCCATTACGAGACTGCTTCAGTGGCTTGAGAGCGCAGACATAGCCAGTTAAGAAAGCAAAAATCGTGACGCCCAAACGGCCTTGCCAAGGAATACGGAAGACGGGCCACTGCAGGATTCGAGGAGGGGTGTCCACATCGTCGCGAGGAGCGAAAAGGTCGTAATCCCAAGCTCGGGCAAGGTGTGTTAGGACAACTAAGAAAGATGCGATTCCTCGGAGGCCCTATAATTATGTTAGTGTTGAACCTCCTCCCCTATAAGGCTGGGCTGCAAACGCACATCAATCCACTTCACACTTTTCCGCGGATCCCCTTTCACCGATGGATCTGCGGACTTCCAAGGCACGTTGTCCAATATGCGAGAGTAAAGTTGTTGAGGTTGGATGTAATCCATGATAAGTGTTGTAAAGACTGACAGAGAAACTGAGAAAGCTGGAGGGGCGACTTGAGGTGTCTAGCGAGTTGGTTGGATTGGAAAGGCGAATGTGACCATAAACATTAAAAGCCAAACAGGAACTCAAAAAATGCAAATACAACTTCTGAAGAATAATCAAGGAGGGACAGACAAGGATAAGGACAGGTCTATAGATGGAGAGCCCAAAAATTCGAAACACCAGCCCCCATAGATCAACGAGCGCAGACGAAAAGGATTCAAAGATGGAAGAAGCTAAGAAAGCAGAATGGGGTATATGTAAGAGAATCCGAATCAATTCACACCCAGAAGTTGAAGATCGGGACTTGGCCAAGCGGAAAACGGTACGAAGCGGTCAAATCAGCGAAGCGTGCTATGTATGTATCGCGTGGGGACAGGCGCAGTGGGCCTTCAATACAAGTTCCAAACCCTTGATATGGCAAGGTGGATCTAATCCCCAAGCAGGAAGGCAGCTACTTTTGTGAGACCCCGGATACTGCTAGAAAAACAAAAAAGAAAGCACCTCCTTGCCCGCTCGTTTACCGTATTCTTTTACGCTCCGCTGTACAATTACTATTCAGATGCTCGGATTGATGGCGCGATAGAGATCAAATCAACACTTGATTACTTTTAGGGCCGCGTAGTCGTTTGACCAGCGTTACCTTGCCGTCGGGAGTTGGCATCGTTCTTGTCCGAGCAATTGAAAGGGGAAGATGGAGTCTCTTCAAGAACACGTAGCAGATTGAAGCTATCCGATGTCTCTCCATGCCCAAAATCAGCTATCAAGATCAAAAAGCTGACGACGCTCTGCAGAATGAACATTATCCTACCAATAAAGGACCGGTGTTCATCCCATGTTAACCATGGCTAAAAGCCGCCTCAAATTGCGCAACTTCGAATCGGAATCTGTGTTTTGAATTAATTTTTTTTTGTTTTTTGGTTCCCCCACAGGGACCTACAGGAATTGGCGTTACTCCCGTGAACGCTATGACTGCCACATTGCTGTAGTTAAGGGACGGAATTTTAAACATCATATTTACCCCTATATTTCTGCCGAAAACGAAAGCGAGTAGCCAACAGTGGTTTTTTTCTGTCTGCTCACGCGTGTTATTCAATACATTTTAGTCCTGTTCAACTATTCCGAATTGCACGACTTTGTGGACAAATGGCGTCATACGGTCGAAACATTATCTGCATTCATAGTGAACATCACTAACTTCTACTCCGTACTCGTTCATGAATGTGAAGTTCGTTAATTAGAAACACCAATCCTTTTCATAATTATGTAACTAGTTACTCCGTACCCATTCGGACATGTACCGCCACCTGAATTTATTTAGTGAAGCCCAACCCATTATTAGCTTCTGTGGCCAATAGAACCGATACAACTCTTGGCTTAAAAGCCATGTGATATTCTAAGTCGTGGATTGATTAAGGTCTAATCCTAGCTCTCGGCACTATTGAAAGATTGGGCCCTTCTGGAATTAATTTTGGAAAATTCAATCCAACTGTTTTCTGCCCTGTGATATCCTCGTCTTGGCGATCTACAAACCCTGAATAATTGCTCCGTTCTGCCTCGGTTCAGGGTTATTTATAACTATGGAAACTCGTGCATAAGGTAAGAACTATCTGATAAATCTCGCGAACTATAATTGGAGAATATACAGTAGTTTATTCAAGGCCAAATAATGTAGGTACCATATCATACTCCGGGTTGAAGGGTATAAATTCCGCACAGTCGGGTAAACTAGCTTAGCCCTATGAGGTTGGAGTGCGGGATCCCCTTTCCGCGACTTGTCAATATGTGTTTGTCCATTATTTTTATCATCCCGCGGCTCTTGGCGCCCCATATGTTTTTTATGGAAAAACCCGAAAATTCAAGGGTCTAGTCAAAAAAGGGTAAGATCGTCCGTCATATGCAAAATAAGTGGCGGTTTCCCTTGCATTTTTACAGTAAAAAGACCTCTGTACGTTGTAGGTAGGGTGTACAGGGGGCTCTTTGATTTTATTGATATCCCCGACTTTTCGGAGATACGTATTTTTGTTTGAAATTCTCGGGTTTCACTCCAAACATGACTTTCCTGTTTCCAAAACGGACACCTTTCCGTCTATTTTATTGGCCATCAACATTGTATGAACATTGTATGAGACCCTTCAGGCCTGCGCTTTGGCACCGGGTATCTCGGAGCCCCACTTTCGCTTAGATTCCTTAACAAATGGTCTCAAGAGCAGTATTACTATGTGAGAGATGTACTACTGGCAGAATGTACTCCGTGTAGCTATCCATTTTATAATTAACTAGTTAGTAACTATGTATCAGATTCCATTATTTCAGGGTTACATTGTAAAGTGACGTGGATCCAAGTCAATTCAAATCAGACTTGGCAGAGAAACCCGAAGGCAATTCGCAGCCAAGATCACGCAATTTTTAGTCTTTCAACCGACATATCCATTTTAGTTATGTCCGAGATTACCCCTTAGTTTAGGGCTTGTCAGGCTGGGGATCTTTAACGTGTACATTATTGTACTCCGTACTCCGTACGTGAGGTCCATCTGCGTATCCCCATCTGGTCACATCATCAATTCTCAGAATGCGGGTTGTACATCGGTTTTTGGCGTTTTTCACTTTCGCGTTAGCATCGGCAACGATCCTTGAGAACGGCCAAGTTAGAGAGAATGCTTATCCCGGGCAAGTATCAACAATAGCCTTGGATGATTCTTGGAGAACCTATCCGCCGAATGCTCCGGAGATTTCCTACAAAGGTCGATGGGATAGCAAGCACGTTTCCTGTATGCCTCCCCACATTATTCTTCCCCGGAATTATTTATTTTGGCTTCATGCTAACAAACGTCAGGGTGGTCGTATGTCTCACCTTTATTTTTCGTCTAATGCATTAGCTGATCACATGGGATAGCGCACCGGGACTCAAAGTTGAATTCTCTGGGGATAAGGTGCGCCTTTTTTTTCCATTCCGATCAACTTTATCGGGTCCACATGTTAATCCCTTTTCTAGCTTGCTCTCAGCTTTGGCCAAAGCACCACTCCGGGTGTTCTGGTAGCTTACCGGTATGTATACACAGTCTCTGTCGCCGTTTGCTTTGTGATATCTAAATCTCAATAGTATTGGCTCTCTCGATTGGCAATTTTCTAATGTTACTGCCGACTCAACGTATCAATTTGTTGGCCCGTGGTCAGAGCTTAAGGATGACGAGGAGATTCCTGAAAAGAATGTGTTTGAGATGCGAGGTATGCAACCCATGGGAATTTATCATAGAACATTCACTAACTACATTCCAGTGACAAATTGGGGCTTCGGATAAGTCTTCACTAATCCTTCATTGAGTTTGTGGCTAACAATTCACACAGTTCAAATTGCCGGCGTCGCTGTTGCTAATAATGCTGCTATCTACAAACCTCCCACTTTCGGGAAGAGAATTGAAATCATCGGTGGCTCGTGAGTTTTGCGTCGTCCTGCGAATCACAATGACGTTCCACTAACTTCGTGGAGGCTTGCATCTGGTCAATTTGCAACCTATGAGACACTTTCTTCCTGGTCATTCCTCTTTGCGAATGGTTTGGGTAATGTCGAGTACGGAATTACAGTCAGTCTTTCCACCTGGTATGAATTCCACATGGTATTGACACATTCTTCTCCAGGCTTATCCCGGGGTTTGCCTTGCAGACCTCCAATGCTACGGTGGCGGTACTCATGGCGTGGTACGATGCTACCCATCCAAACTAATCATATCGATCAATTGCTTGCTAACACTGTCTAATTTAGCAATGGTTCTGGCACCACGCCTCAGACCCCGGCTCTCGTGCCTCTGCAACTTATGGCCACGAGCCTGAGAATTGGGACCTTGGCGCAGAGCAGCCCGCCGACTTGGTGATCATCCAAATGGGTGGTAACGATCACCGTCATCCAAACGAAATTCCAGGGACAAACTACTACCACGCTTACGTCGACTTGATAGATGACATTCACTCTATCTGGCCCAATGCTGTGGTGATTCTCATGGTATGTTGAAAATCAAATATATCTGTCTATCGCAATGATTCTGCGAGATGTACATTTCACTAACTCTCTCAGTCTCAATGGGGAGGTTTTACCAAACAAGGGAAGAACTACGTCGGTAGTACATACTACCTAGAAGAGACTAAGCAAGTCCACGAACACTTCAAGGACCGTGGCTTTGTCTACTATTTCCCCACCGAGGGTCTCCTGGCACACAACGACATCAACCCCAAGAACCATCTTACTGATGTGGGTCATGTGAAGATTGCCAGTCACCTGCTACAGTGGGTGAAATTGGTGCTTAGGTGGAAGCTTGAGCCCACGGGCGAAGTCCAGTCTGGGACTACCTACTGGAATGATCAACAGGAGTATTGATTTCTTTTTAAAGACTAGATTTGGAGCTGAGGATTGGATCGGCTCTTGTACATTTATTGTTGAATATTTGACGACATTGTGAATAGAATTGACGGACATAGGTTCTTGCTTCTGAAGCTCAATTTTCACATTTCTAAGCTCCTCCTATGGCAGAGTTAAAATTTCATCCTTTCATTCCAAGCGGAGGTAGTTTTATGTCGACACTCAGTATTGACCATTTGATCATATGAACAGATCTAGCTTTAACCGCCGCCCTACGGGGTATTGATGCTTGTCTATCCCCATTTTATGCAATGACTGCAAGCAAATGCAACAGACGGAACGATAACATAGAGCACAATGCAACAGCTACCCAGCTGATCTAATCACTACTCGGTCAACTTCCGAAAGATGC
This sequence comes from Penicillium soppii, assembly GCF_028829465.1. Lineage (NCBI taxonomy): Eukaryota > Fungi > Ascomycota > Eurotiomycetes > Eurotiales > Aspergillaceae > Penicillium > Penicillium soppii. The sequence continues at coordinate 3,771,395 of NW_026643234.1, forward strand.
CTCTTCCCCAGATTAGCACCCCGCAACCTTAGCAGTGCCGGAGAGAATCCCGGTGCATCGCCAAGTCTGAAGTTTACCAATGACAGTGGAAGATGTACGCCACGATATATCTGTCGCTGGTGAGCTCGGCAAATGTCCGGCCATCACACGCCCTTCCAGGCCTTACTTCACTTGGCACACTCTGCGAAAAGAGCATCTTTCAACATTCGATAACTCCAAAGCAACCTGCACTTCCCTTGGCTCAGTGAAAGAGGTCTGATCACTTAGTCGATGAGATCTTCGCCGGCATGCGAGTGGTGGGGAAGGTAGTATTGCAACTTTGACCTTTTGTACGTGGTGCTTGAATACTACAGCGATTCTGGTTAAGCTCGCGCAGCCCTCATGATCCCTGTTAAACCGCCTCCCGCATGAAATCCCTATGCCCTCGTAAATATTTCAACCTCGGTGGTTACAAAAAGGTCGAAAGTTCCACTGAATTTGCCCAGTGTTTTTCTCTGTCCGCTTTGCTGACAACGGCACTCGATATCCTGCCTCATTTACGCATAAAGGAGTCATTCCGTATATTTTTGATCGCGAGATGGGTTTATTTAATTGTCTGGGTCTGTCTGACACCCCCAAAGAAGTATTCAACTATCATCTCTTTTGGTCTGTGGGAGTCTTTGGTATCGTACCATTTCCAAGATCTTGTTGGTCTATATTAACAAAATGATAACAGGTATTCTCGGCGCGGGAAGAGGAATCGACGAAGGCCTGGTCGGTGGCATGATCTCACTCAAAAGTTTTAAGGATGAATTCCCGTTAGAAGTCGGTTCCGCTGCAGAGATCGCCAATCGTGAATCGAACATCACGAGTATGGTTCAACTAGGCTCTATAGGCGGCGCTCTGCTGGCCTTCATCCTGTGTGATCGAATTGGGCGCGTCAGATCTTTGCAAGCTCTCACTCTTCTCTGGGCTATCGGTTTTGTCATTGTTATCACCAGCTTTGGCAACATTGGACAAATTCTCGCCGGCCGTCTGATTGCTGGACTGGGCGTTGGTATGACTACTGTAGTTGGCCCAACATATCTAGCTGAGGTCGCTCCAAAGGAAATTCGTGGCATGCTCACCAATATCTTTGCTGGTGCTGTATATCTTGGTGTCATGATCGCGTACTTTGCGAATTGGGGTTGTTCAGAAAACATATCAGACTCTTCGCGTTCTCAGTGGGTAATCCCGCAATCAATCCACATAATGTTCGCAGGGTAAGGACCTCAACATCTCTATATTTAGACTTTATGTGAAATGCTGATCATTTCTTTCATTGAAGGGTAATATTTTTTGCGTCTTGGACCGTTCCCGAGAGTCCACGCTTTCTCGTAATGAGTGGAAAGCAAGAAGAAGCTCTCAATAACCTTTGCACCCTTCGCCAACTACCAAGTGATCATCCAAGTATCATGTCTGAGATTCTTGACATTCGCGATCAGCTCGAACACGAGCAAGAAAGTACCCGTGGCTCATCATTCTGGGGGAAGCTCAAGGAGCTTATCACAATCCCAGCGAATCGTTATCGTTTGATGCTCGGTGTTATGTCACAACTCCTGGGCCAATGGTCCGGCGCGTCAGCAATTACTATTTATGCCGCCAGCTTCTTTGCTGCTCTTGGCAAAACCGGTCAAAGCGAAAAGCTATTTGCTACATGCATTCTCGGAATCGTCAAATTTTGCTCCGCGTATATTTGCGCATTCTTCCTCATTGACTTCCTCGGCCGGCGTCGCTCCCTGTACACAGGAATCACCTTACAAACTCTTGCAATATGCTATATTGCAATCTACATGGCCAAAGTCCCAGCCTCAGCCCACGTCTCAGAGACTAGCGAAATTACAGGGTCTGCTAAGCGTGCGGGCATCGGGGCTATTGCGGCAATCTATATTTCCGGCTTAGGTTGGGCAATTGGCTGGAACTCGTTTCAATATCTGGTCAACGCAGAAATTTACCCTAGTCGCCTGCGCGCAATAGGCTCATCTATTGTCATGTGCATCCATTTCGCTAATCAATTTGGTAACACCAAGGCTGTGCCGAGTATGGTCCTTGCTATGGGAAATTACGGCTTCTTCGTGTTCTGTACAGCAATTTGCGTGCTGGGTCTCTTGTGGGTTTGGTTCTTTGTTCCAGAGACTGCAGGCCGGAGTCTTGAGTCTATGGAGTCCTTATTCTCCCTGCCTTGGCATCAAATTGGTCGCCATGGTAAATACCTTTCACCGGACGGTGTTGGATACTTTGGCAACGATCAAGAGAAAGCGAATGCGGTTCATCGAGAATGATTACCTCGTGGACTACCTCGAATATACCTACCAGGCGGGGACTAGATTTTCTAATCGTCAAGGAAGCCTATGTAACTACCCCATAATAGTTAATGTATGTTCAAGTGGGGGCAGCAGATGTTGTATAGGCCATGCCACTATGGTATTAAATTCACTGCCTAAAGTTTGTTTATACATTTGATTTATAATCACTTGGTTACCTGTCCAGGGTCCGGCCAATTTAATATTTCACTCGGAGTCATTTCAGGTTCAGCTCGGATTCAAAGACCACATTTAGATGTAGAATATTCCTCTTATTTAATCCGTGATTGAATGAGAGATACTGATGTTGTATACGGAGATCAAATGCAACTCGAAATCGGGTTTGAATCCTTCTATATGAATATAAAATAGTTTTGCCTGAGGCAAAGATGAATAAACCCAAAAAGGAGAGTGCCGAGGTACATAAAAAAAGCACAAAAATTGACTAGAAATCTCATTGGTCAAGTGCCCTGTTCTCTTTCCCAACCAATCCACTTACTTCGAAGAGATTGGTGCTGAACATTGAAACAGTTCCCAACCATTAGCTGTTAACTAACATCTCCCTTCTGTCACTCCGGGAGAATTTCCATATCGGGTGGTCACCGGCTGAATTTTTTTTCTTTTCAAGGACTTAAGACTCAAGAAAGAACGACATGTAACTAGATCAAAATATTTCACAATTATCTGAAATCGAGATTAATTTGACATTATTCATCTCCCTTGAGTCCCAGTCCCAGTAACTCAACATCCCTCTGCACAATGGCTCCACAACCGATTCCTTTCCCAGGTTTCACTCCGATATCTGATCGTGTATACATTCGCAATGGCAATGAGAAAGCCAAACCAGTCCCAGCTGACGAGCCCACAACAATCCTCATCTCCGGCTGGGGTGATGGCATGCCCAAGCATGTCTCCAAGTACTGTGACGGCTACCATGAGCTGTTCCCATCGGCTCGGATTATTGTGATCCTATCACGTACCCTCCAGGCCTCAAACCAGCCCGAGGAAGATAGAATCCAAGCCATGATGCCGGTCGTCGACACCATCTTCCCGACCCCGACGGGTAGCGGCGGTGAAGAAGAGCGTGTCCTTGTACACGCCATGTCAAATACCGGCGCGATTTTCGCTGCTGCAGCCATCGTCGGTTATCAGCGACGCCACGGCACAGACAAGACATTCCCGCACAAGCTTCTGGTGTGTGATTCCACGCCCGGAAGTTTAGACTTTGCTTCTCAGGTTGGCCGATGGTCGCGGGCCATGGCGGTTGGAACCGCGAAGTTCTTCCCTTGGCCTTTTATCATCACGCAGGGTCTATGGTATGCCTTCCTCTGGGCTAATTGGGCTTGGGAAGTCTTGCGCGGCTCGGAACCCTCCGGTGTTTGGGCGAACCGAGTCATGAATGATAAGTCAATTATCACGACCGACGCTCAAAGGCTTTACCTGTACTCAAAGGAAGATGAGATCATTGGATGGAAGGATTTGGAAGAAAACGTTGCAGGGGTCAAGACTTTGGGCTACCCGGTTGAATTGGAAATGTTTGAAGGCTCATCGCATGTCGGACACATGAGACTCCACCCCGAGCAATATTGGAACAGGATCTCTGGTTGCTGGAAACAGGCCATGTCGCAGAAGTAATATGATGGGAAGTGTGAAAAGAGTGCATCAAGAAATCCTGTATTTTAGCTAAGAACATATATAATACTCACATAAAGGCGATCCATGACAGACACCACAATCAAACAATCACAGCACCCCCATCCAAGCTAGAGATACAGGGTAGTTGAGAGAAAATTGATATAATAAGCGCAAGCTAAGGTCACTTCCTGATTGCTTGAAGATAGAGCAGAAACGCCAGGCTGCCAGGCTGGACGCACCGCTCGCACCGCCGGCTAGCTTGTGAAAGAGAAAGATTCATCTTAGGGACCTGCCAACCACCGAATCTGGGGATTGCGGGGTGATCGCCAACACTATGCTCCAAAGTGCCCGCTTATTGGGCGGGCCTAGTAAGTGTTGTTTTTTGTTCGAAAAGCGGAGAGAAGGCCGGCTTTCATAAAAGCAAGACTAAATGTTGTTTGATTTGTTTTCTGTCTGATGTTGTGTCGATTTATCAATATGGGCTCAGTGAACAGCGAAAATAAGAAAAAGGACAGCCACGATGAAGTCGCGGTTGAACTGCAACCATTTGAAAAGATTGATAAAAATCTTTTACCAGAGCCTGACATGAGCAGAGAGGAGCGCGCGCGGTTTGGAAAAGGCCTTGGTTTGGAAGCTCGATATGCGACTCCTTCCCTTGATGATGCTTATCTGTGAGTCGATCTCTGTTTTGTTTTGGAGTGACAACCGAGTGGAAGCGGCGCTTTGACATGGCATTCAGACGTCTGAAGCTATTTGGACCGCAACAATATTGCGACTGCCCGACTAGGAACTCTTGAAAAAGATCTTGGGCTTGAAGGTGACCAGTACAACATGGTTATCAGTGAGCATCCTTGTCAATCCAGGTTGCTCGAGCTCATGGATTATAGGTCTATTCTTCGTTGGTTATATCTAGACTCAGATCCCTACCAATATGATCTTGAATAAGATGAAACCTTCTCTGTTTCTAGTTAGTGCCGCTGAGGAAACAAATACATCATTAAAGCACTGGCGGCTGACATTTGCTTAGCTAGCTGTGATGTGTAGCTGGGCAGTAGTCAGTACCTGCACTGGAGCAGTACAAGACTTCCGTGGATTATTAGCTCTACGCTTCGTGCTTGGATTTGTAGAAGCACCATTCTTCCGTGAGTTTCATACATACTTTGCTATATCCTATTCTATCACTGACTACTTCTGTATATCAGCTGGTGCACTCTTCCTGTTCTCTTCATGGTATACCAGAAAGGAGCTCGCAGCGCGTATTTCAATTCTTTATGTTGCTGCGCAGATATCCGGCGCTTTTGGTGGCCTTCTTGGCAGTGGAATCATGTCCGGCATGGACGGCAAAGCAGGTCTCCCCTCCTGGCGGTGGTTATGTATGTCCAAGACACGTATTTTACTGATTTTGCTATGTCTTTAACCTTGGTATGCATGACCAGTCATAGTTGAAGGAGCCGCAACTATTCCTGTTGCAATCCTGGCCATGTTCGTTCTGCCCGACTATCCAGCAACCACGAAATGGCTCAGTGGGGACGAACGAACATTGGCAATTACCCGATTAGCAGAGGAAGCAAACGAAAGCGACCATGATGAAACGAATGGAAGCTTCGACGGCCTGAAGCTTGCATTCTCGGACGCTGTGCTCTACATAATATGGTTGATGCAACTCGGTCTAAACACAGCTGCAGCATTCACGAATTTCTTCCCCACAATCGTCGAAACACTCGGATATGGAACCACTGATACTCTATTGCTATCAGCGCCACCTTATATATTTGCAGCTATCTTGAGTGTTGCCAATTCGTTTCACAGTGACCACAAGAGTGAGCGCTGGCTGCATGTAGTGTGGCCGCAAGTATTCAGTGGCATTGGTTTCATCATTAGTGCAGTGACACTGAATGTGGCAGCTCGGTACATCTCCATATTTATGATGATGTCAATATACGGCTCATTTGGCTGTATTCTCTCCTGGGCATCGACCTCATTGCCTCGACCTCGCTCTAACCGTGCTGTGGCGTATGCGGTCGTCAATGCTGGGTCCAATTTTGCATCTATATACGCCAGCTACTTTTATCCTAAGTCGCAAGGCCCAAGGTATTGGCAAGCAATTGTTGCGAATGTGACTTTTTGCGGCCTTTGTATTTTTATGGCTACGGTGTTGCATTTTACTCTTCGTGGGCGAAACAGACGTTTGGACATGGCTGCAGATTCAGATCTTACGAATGGGCAAGACCCTGCGATTGAGGGTTCCGATTGCTATCAACTCGTCTGTAGATGGAATTGTCATCCCCTTTATCGATACACAACTTGATCTTTTCTAGGTCGTGTTTTAGTGATACAGGAGTTTTTGAAGCGTTAGTTTGTTGCTCGTATATATTTATCTTTGTTTTCATAGAAGTGCAAAAATAATACGAAAGCAAATGTCAAATGATAGCAATCCATCAAATTCAGAAGTCAGTAGCTCAGCTATGTCAATTTGCCTTGTTCCAATCAATACAATGTCGATTTACTAAAACCTCAAATCATCAATTTAGTCACGATCATCGGGATGGAAAACCAACGCCCGAACTTCAATACTTTCTCTTCCAGCCTCATTTTCCGTCTCGGGGTTGACAAAGGCTGTATGGGGGACACGACGAGCCCTGCCATCGGTCTTGGAATCGAAGCATTTGATAAGTGTCACTAAATCCGGTGTTTGTCCGTATCGGTAATACCACTTGATGTTGGGATCCGCTTTCACAGAATATGTCTCGCCTTCGCGGTTGGGGTATATGAGCTTGACGGGTACAAGATCGCTGTCCGGGACCGAGTGTGCATCTGCCACGGCCAGGGGGTCTTTTAGGATAGTCTTGATTGGACGCCAAACGTTGATAATCTGGTATCTTCCTTTGAGGAGCTCGGGGCCATCTTCTGGGAGGTGATAGGGAACTCTGCTCTTGGCCGCATCGTACGACTGATCAATATGGACCCGTTGAACTGGTCCACGGAGCTGGGGACCAGTGGAACCGTCGGCTGGGGCTCGGCGGATGGTATGATCAAAGATGAAGATACGAGAGGCACCCGTACTACGTAGATTGAGGTTAGTCCGGTTTGATCTGGGAATGCTGCAGGTTGTTTGCGTACGCGTCTTTCAGCAACTGCTCTGTCTCTGGATAATATTCTCTCTTGATCTTATCGTCATCTTGGAAATCCTTTTCCTTGCTTTCGTGATAGTAAAGCTGGAATCCATGGCTATCTAGTGTATAGTCAAGCTCATGGCCACTGATATCATGGATGGTGGCGGGTAGGGAAGTAACAGGTCGATCGTAGGTCTCTGGTCTTCCAGCATAGGTGGGGTCTGGAGGAGATCCATCCTCCTTCTCTTTAAGAAAGTTGAGTGTAGTCTGTACATGGTGTGGGTTTTCTGGGACTGGAACTCCGGGCTTTTCTGCTAACAAGGGGCCCTGGGAGGCGGGAAGCTGAACAGCTGCAGAGGCCATATTTGCTCGAAATTAAATTAACTGCTCAAAAAATGTATGTTTATTGTGTAATATGGGTATAATAGAAGGATTTAAGATTATTATATAGTGAAAGCCAAGTTGCGGGGTGAATTCACATTTGTCAGGAAACAGCACGCAATCTTCGTATAACATAGAGAAATGGCTGATAAATAGGCCTCTCATTCCTTGATCACTAAATCAGTCTCTACAATTAGGCAACATGTGACAGTTTCACATTATTAATTATATGCAGATGGCATTTATAAGCTGCTGCTGCCTGTTCATTCGACAGTCAAGATGACGCGACGTGATCACGAATACACGCATATTGATATCTTGGTCGTCGACTAGGTCTTTACCTAGCTATTGTGACAGCACTTCTCTATAGCTGTAGATCGTTACTTATTATAGAAGTCATAGCACATCCTGGCAATATTCAAAACTGACATTCGGCCTCCAGGCCTAGACTACAACGATGTAGAGCGTAAAACAAGTATTTTGGCACTTGAGCAAAAGTTACATCTACACTCACATGGCTAGGCATTTTATGTGTTATTTCATATAGATTCAAGGCTCAATGGGGAAGTCTTTAAGCAGAAGTTTTTCGGTATGCGTTCAAGTAGCTGGGCTCAAACCCGACCAGTTGGCCCACATATATTGGCCTAACCCAGGTAAAGGTGTATAATGGCCACGGGTCAAATGCGTTTTGATATACATAGGCTACCTAGGTAGTATACAGGTGCTTGGTTAAGAAAAATACATTTATCATGGCCATTCAAGCAAAATGGACTAATATCCTTGACGCGGAGGCGATCTCCCCAAATCGTATCCGTCATTGACAAACAATTCTACTGTTTTCGGCGGAAAGTTACAACCGCGTGAGCCCATGGATGATGATGCCCATACTGTTTCAATTAACGGAAGTGAGTTGCTTCGCTCCTAAGCGCATTACATCTACTCAGTCAAACCAATGTCACAAACTAACAACCCAGTCGCAACCCTCACCACTAAATCATCCGGCTGCATATCCCCTACGAGAAGAGTAGGAATCGCATCAACGACACTAGGTAGGAACATAAATCTCTTCTGTGGGTGGGGCGGCGCCGCAATGTCGCCTACCGATGAAGGGGAAGCAATCTGGGAATTTGATCCCAGCAAAATCAAATGGTCGTTCTTAACCCCAAAGCCTGGCGCAAATACCCCAGTTCCCCGCAGCTACCATTGCGCTCCCAGCGATGCCAAGGACACCATCTACATTTGTACAGGCTGCCCCAATACCGGTCGGTTATCCGATCTATGGCATTTCAGCGTATCTGGGAGGAGTCGACGACTCTTGCTCCAGCACATGATCGGCCCCATGACGGGAGGGACGTCTATTACGTTTGCGCAGGGAAGACTGTAACGCATGCATGGATTTGATGGGAAGTCTGAGCGGGGCGGCAGTGTGGATATTTATGAGCCGGAGGCTAATTTGTGAAGCTCGATTTCATTTTTGCCAATTGCATTGAGGGCCATTCTCCGAAGATTGTTCCAGCCTTGGTCCCTGTTGTTAGTAATAGTCGTATTTCTATAGTTACTTTATTCGGTGAGTGGAATCCTACTGCATTGGGCCGTCAGCGAGCCGGTAAGATGTTGGGCGATGTGGGCTTTTGGTCTTGACAGTAGAGCCCGGATTAAAGGTAAGGCTCAAGGTGAGGCGAATCCTGATTCTCATGGCTGGGTTGATGCTGATAACTTAGGTGTTGATGGCGTTGTGGTTCACGGCGGGCTTGGTGAAGCGAACAATCAATTGACTGGGTGACGTTTGGACCCGTCGATTTTGCTGATTTTTTAATCGAGACAGGTCTTCAGAGGAATAAATTTTGAACAAGAAAACGAAATTTATATTCAACCCGAATTATGGACTCATGAAAGGGAAGTAAGAAAGAGCAACGTATGTATCATTAACGAGCAACGGAAGCTGCAGTGACAGAGTAACATGAGAAAATCAGATGTGCTTGCTATGAGGGTTTGAATCGTACAATTGCCGTATTGAGGATGCTAGGAACAGGCTTTTCCTCACTTTGATCACAAAAATTCATAGGAAAGGATAATTTCACAAAGAAAAGGAAGAAGAAAACAGTCGAGTCGCATCATACACCAACACCTCAAAAAAGATTGCTGAGTGGGAAAGAACAAAAAGAAACGAAGCAAAATGACTGGCCACGCGTAGCAAGAAAAAGCAAGAAAAGACATTGAAAGGGCAAATAAAAAAAAGTAGTTATTGTGACAACACAACTTGACATCATGGACAGAAGAAGTGAAGAGGGGGGTTGGTATGAAATTCAATTCGTATGCGAATCGAATTCAAAACATGAGAGATCGGGTTTTCTGTCGACGAGCCTCGGCAGAGCCCAGCTCAGGTTGAGAGTAGGTGTGCTTGTGTCGGGGACGAGGGGATTGGGGCGCCGGCGCCCCGGATCCTGCTGAAGATGGAGGTCCCACCATAGCACTATTTCTACTCCGAGTAGGCGAAGGAGGAGCGGCGGATGCGGTGGGAATGCCACTAGCAGGACGGTGCTCAGTAGTCTCGCTGCTTGTCTTCATGCTGCGCTCGCGCTTAAGCACAAGATCAGCCCAAGGCTTAATGGACCCGCTGCCTGAGGAAGAACCCTTGCCAACAGCTTCAGACATGACTCGGAGCCAGCCTTCTTTGTCTGCGGGGCTATCCGCGTAGAAATCAATGACTTCACCGTTGCCAAAGCGGATACGGAACCCTTCTTCAACAAACATGTAGCCGTCTTCTTCCTCGGCAAAGGCGGACTTGCGGCGGCCGCCATTTCTCGTGCTGGTCTCTTTCTGAAGCAAAGACGACCGATCATCGATGAGCTTGGAGGCCTTGGCTAGGTTAATTGTGGCACGAGGCTGGCGTGTTGTTTCGTGGTAGGCTGTCAACTTGGATCCCTGGAGCTTGAAGAAGCGACGACGCCAGAACTATTGTTGATTGTTAGCGGTACATATGGGAACCAAAGGATTGGAACTACTTACGGGACAATCTCCACCCTGCTGAGACAAGAAGCCTTCCCAGGAGCGAGCTGCGACACTCTCTGCATCCCGCATTTCGCGAATACAAGCATTCATGCTCTTGGGCATATCATCATCCTTACTGCCCTTGGGCTTGGGCACAAAGAGCAATTGTACTTCCAATTTACCGATCTTGTATGGTGGCCGACGCTGCGTGCTCACGCTTGTCGCACTCTTCTTGCTCTTCACACTACTCATTTGCTCCTCAACAGCCCACTCATTGAAGCAAGCAACATCGACAATGTGAGGACGACCAAACGCCTGCTGCTCATGATCGCTCAAAGCCACATACGCACGGCCGAAACTGCCGTCACGTGCAACCAAGTTGCGCAGTCGTTCATATACAGGGGCATTGACATCCTTGGCCTTTTGCTGTTGTGACTGCATTTGCTGTTTGATGTCGAGCTCCTTGCGACGGCGGGGGGATGCAAAGACACGGCTGAGGGCGGAAGCCTTCTGGCGAGACGGCGATGCGGCAGGCTCCTGGGTTTGGAACTTGGTCTCGTCGATCTTCATCTGGAGAGTGAGCTGGAACTCCAGGTCATTCTGGACAATAAGCTCAAACTCCTGTCCAATGGGGGCGGATTTCCCCATCTCCAGCCAGGATGTGGTAACACAGTGCAGTCCGTTATCTAAAGTGAGTGCAAAGTAGGAACGTTCACCTAGTGTTGGGTTAGTAAGATAGCCTCAGGTAAAGTGTGTCGGTGTATGCGTACCGCGAGGAAGAGGGAGATCACAATACTTCAGGCCAACAACCTTGACAAACAGACGGCCTCGCTCTTCGCCTTCTTCAAACGATTCCGAGATCGCTGGTTCGTTCTCTTCGATGATTGCGGGGGCTTCTTGTACGTTACTCGCCTGTCCAGGGAGAGGGGGTACACCACCCGTACCAGGAACCGGCTTCTTCTTTGGGATTCCACTGGCAGGCTTGATGCTTGACCGACGAGCAGAGCCATTCCATGGAACCGTTGTCCAGGTCTGCTGACTAGGCTTGCGTGGGGAAGACCCAGCCGAACGTGTACCACGTGGATCTTGGGCTGTTTGCTCTGTGGGTGGCATAGGTTCTTCTTCGTTACGGCTGCTAGCAATAATGACTTTGGTGTTCTGTCTCATGAGATAGCCTCGCTGTTTTGCAAGTGAAGGGTCAGCGGGGGTTCGATTTCCTTGATTCACGGGATCCTTGTGTGTTCGGGTCTGGGAAGGCACAAAATGGGGGCTTTGGGAAAGAGCGATGTGGAACGCTACCTTTTGTGACTCAATGACACGGTCAAACTCCTTGTTAAGGCCGGAGCCGAGACTCTCTTCCTGGATGCTGAAGGGGATGTCCAGCTGCATCAGGCTACTTTGTCGTTGAGCGAAACCAGTTGGCATCGCTAATTTGGGTGGCGAGTCAGTCGGCTTCTGCTCGCGATCGGAAGAGTTCGAGTCATTGGAGGTCTGTTTGGTCAATGGTGGAACTGGAGGAATGTGCTGGCCACTAATCTTGCGACGGGTAGCGGCCATGGATTGCATATCCGCAGGGGTTAGAGACGGACGAGTCTTCAACCCGGCACCGGGAGCTCGAATTGTGGCCACAGGTTCCGGTACAGACTCGTCAGATGAGCTCTCATAGTGTTCGGTTTCTTCCTCCTCTGGGTCCTCTTCATGGAAGCTCTCTTCCTCTGGGTCCTCCTCCGGGTTTTGATCGTCATTAACAGGATGACGAATGACCGAGTCTGGCGTGGAGGGCTCAGAGGCCTCGCCTTCCTGCATTTCGGGGGTTACAGGGCGTGCCAGAGACTGACGGACAGATGACATATCAAAAGCCCGGTCGTGGGAATCATTGAGCTCTTCGTGCTCTGCATTCGTCTTGTTGACTTCTACCGACTTTTCGGCGTCATCCTGTTCTTCGGCGACGGGAGTGGTCTGCCCAGAGCCGTGGCCGGAGTGTTCAGGTGCGGCGCGTGCCTGTTCGGCAGCCTCAGCAGCAGAGCGGAGTGAGTAATTGCTGTCTTCATCGTACTTGGCACGCTGATCACGCGACGACAAGCTGTTGTCCGACTTGTTCTGATAATAATCTGTGATGGAATAAAGGTCTTCCTCCCGCTCTTCTTGCTTAACGATTACGCTGGATGAGTCGTCGTCGTCCGTTTCTAGTGATGGAATGGGAACATCAGGGTCGTAATGGTCATAATGGTGGGGGCTGGAAGCAATCTGGGAGGACTCGTCAAAGCTGTCGTCCTCTTCGAAGCTGTCACCATTCCGAATGCCTCGCAGGATAGAGTCCCGGGAAATGCGTGGCGGAGAAAAGAAGAGTTCATGAGACTCATCATCGTCGCGTACACCGTTCGTGGGTGTGGCGTCCTCGTCTGCCATAGGCAATTCCAAGGGCTCTTCTGTGGGGTGTTTCTGGTCGTGGTTCTCGTCATTCTCCCTTTCTTGAAGCATCATGAGACGCAGTCTATCCTCCAAGGAGACAGCGCCGGTGATATCGGATTTGTTGCATGAGGCAGCAGCCGGAGGTACAGGAAGCCCACGCAGGCCGGCGCTACCAAGCTCAAAGGCAGAAGCCATTTTCCCAGCCGATGAGGGGCGCGCAGCAGACATACGATTCACGGATGGCAAAGGTGGGAGAGGGCGACGCTCGCCGTTGGAGTCCAGTGACTCAACCCGTGTGTGCCCGGATGAACCCGCTTCACGTGAGATCGGCCGTTCCTCGGTGCTGTCTTCCTCAATATGGTCGACGAATGGGTCGCTGTCAGCGTTTGAGCCAGGACTCATGAAGCGCCAGTCTTCGGGCAACACAACAGGGGTCTTCTCAATGTCCTCCAGTGAGGCATCAAAGCTATCATCACGCTCGATGGATGACTCGTGCTCGAAGCTAATATCTCCCTCTTCCTCGGATTCGTAGCTATTTTCGCGTGATTCAGACGCAGTTGATGATGGATCGGGGGTCGTCATTTCATATTCATTAACTTGAGGGGGGGGCATGATCAAAAGTAACACTCTTGGCATGTCTATGTCCGGCGCTGCCATATTCAGACCAAATATCGTTCTGGGGATCGAAGCCCTTTCCGTATCGGCTACCCTTTGATAACGATGATTTGCTTGGGGATGCTTGATCTTTGCTCGGAGACGGAGGGCGACCCAACTGCGCGGTATCCTCTTCGTGGGCCTGTGACTTTGCAATTTTCATTTGGCTGTCTCGTTGCGGCGACCGCGCCGATGCCAGTGGTCTGTGTGGCACAACTACTGATGCCGGATCATATTCCTGGCTGCCCTCTTGGAAGCTGTGATTTTTCACCTTCGACACGCGCTTCAAGTTCTCGAGCGATGGGCGCCTTGCTGGGAAGTAACACCCCTCTGGGTCGTATGGGGATTTATTTTCGGCCCCCTTGGAGAATGGCGACGGGGAGTCGCGACCCTTCCAAAAGAGACGTGGGGAGGCTGTGTTATTCAGAGACGAGACATCGTATGCGGGTGATTCGCCATTTGGCATCTGCTAGTCTTGTTAGTATGGCGGTCACAATAACATATCCCAGTCATGTTACCTTGGTGACTTGGTTCCAACTGGGCGAGTTGCGCCTCTGGGCCATGGGACTCACTTCGGAAAGCGGCCGCTGGCCAGATCCGTTACCCATGCTGTTGTTGGGCTTCGGTGGGTGGGATATAGGTGTGATTGGAAATGAATCTAAGGCAATCAGATGCCTATGGTGTATCAGTCCTTGTTCATCACCTAAGTACGTCCAGATTGGCGAGTGGATTCACAAGCGATGACAAAGGACATAAATCGCGCAGAGATCAGGTACCATACCTTTCTTAACAGATGCCTAAAAGTCGCGTGGAAAATGTTTGCCAACAAGATGGTGGATTGGCTAAGATAGCGTAAAGGTCGTGTCGATCGTAGCAGGAATGCTGCGCCAGAGAGCACCAAAACAAACCCAAATCAGGATGTCGAATGGCAAATAAGAAAGGGATAACGAAGGGATGTGAATTGATACGAATGCCAACTCACAGGAAGCAAGCAGAGAACTGAAAATAGCCACAAATAAAGAAGTTGTGAAGAAGAGAAGCAAAAACAACGAAACTTGATATGTCTCTCCCATGGATTCAAGTGGATTGTTACCCCAAAGCAGGTCTGTTGTTGCGGGAGTCGTCATGGCAACCGCGCATCAAGCTGCTGACTCATCAGTTTCGGCGTCTGTTTTGCGTCAGGTGTCCACGGCACTAGTCTCGAGCAGGTTTAGCCAATATCGAGATATAGATTCACGCTAACTTCCTTGTATGAAACCCCTCTAGATCTTGATATTCGTGTTCTCTCGCAAAAAAATTCGAATTCACTTCGACCAAACTGAGAATCATGTTATATTTTGGCCTAACAAATGCCTGACAATCAAGCTGAAGGCTTACAAGGTTATGTATAACTTTTATATAATGACACAGAATCCAACGAAATAGTTATAGTCACGGGAAGCACAGGCTGAATGCGCTTGGATTGTTGTAGAAACTCCACTTCATCCAACTCCACCATCCTCCTTGTCCAAATGTCAGTAGGCAACCTGTCGACGATCGAGAACAAAACTGTACAGTTATCCCTCGGGCACGTAGATAAGTCTGACATCTCTATTGATCTAGGCAGTTGAAATCAAACACAAGGTGGGGAAGGTGTCGACCTCGGGAGCAAACATCATTAGTGAAGTTTCAGTTATATTGTTGTCCTGATGATGTATAAACAAACACATTTTATCGCCCCAGAAACATAGACACTATCCTACATAGGTATTATGAACAGTTTTCTTGATATTTTCCCAATTCCCACGTTTGTATCAATACAAGACAATAAGGACATAATTATGGATTTATCACCACCACTCCTATGTCTATAACTTGGAGGGGAAAAAGACTGGGCAAAACAAGCAAAATAAGCAACAAAAGAGGGAAACAAAAACAATTATTCTCCGCAATTGATATAGATATACTGGCGGATTAGCATCGAAAAACACACGAAGACAATCAAGTGTTCAAATGTTGATATCTACATATGTAAATTTAGTTTTATACTCTACCTAGGTACCGTTAATTCGGCCTGAGGCTTCACTATCACATGATCTTATCAGGTGTCTATGATCGGCACTAATCCGAGAAAGGAATGGTGCATTATATCATCGCGGAAAAAAACAGCCTGAGCCTTGTTCTGGCCTCTCCTTTCACGATTTTTCAACTTTCAGATTTTTGCTTCCCATCGCATCCACTCCAGGCAGAATGCCTCTGCCGATTCGTTCCTCGATATGTTTCCTATGCCAGACTAAGGCGACCTTGATCGCCCCATCAATTCTCTTAGCCTCATGGCAGACCACACGAGGCATGGCCACCGCTCGATTGCGCCGCAAGGCTGCTCGGATGGCCCTGTCACCTGACGTTTCTAAGCCATCCTTGCCATCAACTACCAAACCGCGAAGGGAACGGGCTGGCCCTTTCGCTTCGATGAACCAGACCCAGGCACGCATTCGAGATGCTCCACGTACACGATCTCAAGCGGCCCTTAAGCGTTCGGGAGAAGAAGGCAAGACGGATAAGAGGAAGGATAGCCCACTGTACAAGGCGTTGAAGATGCAGGAAACCTTGACAGCTGTGCCCTACGGCCGACGTACAGCCATTAAATCTCGACTTGCCAACATCACCAGTTTTGACCACTTCCCTCTCCTTCCTGCAGTGCGCCAATCAATTTTCCTTCAGGCTCTGCCAGGTCTGAGTGACGTCAGCCCCACACCGATTCAACGACTTGCTATCCCGGAACTCTTGCTGGATGAATCTAAGAGGAAGAAACAGCTGAAGAAGGCAGGTGACGAAGAATCGGAATACAATTTTGATCAGTACCTCCTGGCAGCGGAGACTGGTTCTGGCAAGACTTTGGCGTACTTGCTTCCCATCGTTGACGCTGTTAAGCGCGCTGAAGCCCTCGAGGTGGAGGAACAGAAAGCCATTGATGAACAAAAGGCACAAGAGCGGCAAGAGATAACGAAGCACAAGGCGTTCAGCCTCGAGCCCGAGGAACCTCCGATGACCAACGCCGCTCGCCCCCGCGCTATTATTCTCGTTCCGACTTCCGAATTGGTTTCCCAGGTTGGTGCCAAGCTTAAAGAGCTGGCGCACACAGTCAAATATCGCTCCGGCGAAATCTCATCGACCTTCACCCCCCGTCGTATCAAGAACACTCTTTTCCACCCAGCCGGCATCGACATTTTGGTTTCCACCCCTCACCTTCTGGGCTCTGTTGCGAAATCAAATCCCAACATCCTCAGCCGAGTCACTCACCTCGTCCTCGACGAAGCCGACTCACTGATGGATAGGTCATTCATCCCAACTACCACCGAAATCATTGCTAAAGTAAACCCATCTCTTCAAAAATTGATCCTATGCTCGGCCACCATCCCCCGAAGTCTTGACAATCAGCTGCGCAAGCGCTTCCCCGACATGCAACGACTAACGACCCCGAACTTGCACGCCATCCCTCGTCGCGTGCAGCTGGGTGTTGTAGACATTGAGAAGGAACCGTACCGCGGAAACCGAGACCTGGCCTGCGCCGATGTCATCTGGTCAATCGGCAAGGCAGGCGACAGGCATGAGTCCAGCGAGACATGGGGACCTCTCAATGCGTACATGGAACAGAAAACCAAGAAGATCATGGTGTTCGTCAACGAACGTGAGGAAGCCGAGGAGGTTACCAAATTCCTCCAATCAAAGGGCATTGATGCTGTCTCGCTGTCCCGTGACACCGATTCTCGAAAGCAAGAAGAAACCCTCAATGAGTTCACGGAGGTTAAGCTCCCTCCCACTGCAGAGGAGATCATGCTCAATAAAAAGAAGAACCGCGCTAGCGGCGGCATCCCCTTCGATTTGCCTGAGCGTCCCCAGGAGCATACCCGCCGCCTCCCTGATACCAAGGTCCTTGTCACTACTGACATCGCATCCCGTGGTATCGACACGCTGGCAGTGAAGACTGTCATCCTATACCATGTTCCCCACACTACCATCGACTTCATTCATCGTCTCGGTCGTCTGGGCCGTATGGGTAAGCGTGGTCGAGGTGTTGTCCTGGTGGGCAAGAAGGACCGCAAGGACGTTGTCCGCGAGGTTCGCGAAGGCATGTTCCGTGGCCAGGCTCTGATCTAGATCCAGATTCATGCATTAATCTCATTGTATAAAACCTGTAACATACATGGCGTTGATTAGAGAGGGTTTGATTTTTTGGAAACTGGGAAACGACTATACCCATTGTCATTGCAATAGTCATTGGATCTTTGGAAATATACAACTTTTTATCACGAACCTAGTTCTCCCTTAGTCCATAATGGTATTTGATTCCAATTTTTGATTCTATTCCGTGTATCCATAGCGCACTAAGTAGTAGAGACCAGCCATTCATAGTTCTAGGGCAAGAAAAGAAAAGAGATGTTGAAGTATCTCTGAAACTCACGCTCCCATTTGGCATGCTTGGGATCAGCAGTCTCCATGTCGGTAATAGTAGTGATATCAAGACCATGTCACTGCCATGAACAACCACATTCCGCTCGGACCTATCTATCATGTGCAATACCGGCCCACTGATCTAGTATGGTCCCCGATCCTGGATTCTTACCGAGTTTGCTGTTTCTTCGGCCGATTATGCCGTTCTTCTTGCTGGAGTTCTCATTTGTAAGTCATAAACTCGGTGGTGGAAAAGGAGAAGGTAAAAAGAGAGGGGGGTTGACACTCGTCCATGTGGCTTGATAAAACTATTGCAGAGAAATTGGAGATAACCTCCCGAGGTCAATTGAAAAAACATTCACATCCATAATAGATAATGATATATCGTTAAGTTACTGCTCTTTTTTCGTCTCTTTTACATCTAGTTTGGATGTATTGCCATTTGTCTTAGAGAAACTACCTTATTGAAGCTATTGCTATCTGTCTGTAGAATGCCTCTATTCATGATCTTAAATCTTGTACTTATAGCGGCGAGATATTTAATTTTTCTCGGACAATACATATAAAGCTATTCGACCGAACCCTCCTACAAGATAAATAACCACCAAAGCATATGAACAGCGCATTTGATTCCTGGCTGCTTTACACCTTGACAAGCATGGTTCTTGGTTGTCTATTTACTCTCTAGATGGGTATCTCCTCAGCCAACTTGCGCCAAAAGTTACACCGATCCTTCAAATCAACCAGCTTCACATTCTGAAACCCATCATCCACCACGACAAATTCCTCGCCCGTTTGCCTAAGCTCTGGCACACCTGGCTCTGAGGAATTAGTCACTTTATGCGCATTCGGGTCACCCGTTTGAAAGAAACTCGCAAAAGCACCCGCGTAGCCTTCATAGACGACAGGGTTCGTTTGTTGGACTGCATTGATACGGTTCCACTATCGTCAAAGTTAGCACACGACCCGTCCAAAGCCTAGGAGCAACGTACATAAATAGTATCACTACCGTGTGTGGCTGGCGAAATCGTATACTCCCCAAGATACCCTTTCACCGTAGCAGTAGAAGCAATCCAGTAAGCCGGACAGGCTAGAACAAGATCACGATAAACCAAGCCAGCCCGCACATAAGAGGTTGTATAATTCACTATGGTCTCTGTATCGCCCTCGGCTGGATAATAGATTGACTCAACTTGACCAATTTGCTTGGCTGATAATTCCGGCACAAATCCAGTCAACCAGTGATGGAAACTCCCAACCGAGGAGTTGAATCCATTCACATCAACCGCACTCTTCAATCCCGAGGGGATAAAGTTCTCTCCCTCGTGGCTGTTATACATGCCCCAAACGAATTGTGTATTCAGCGCGTCACGGTTGACAGTCTTTGTCAGCGTCTCGACAAGAAAGCTCCCGTCAATGACAGGAGCCCAGGTATAAGAGCTCGTCGTCCAAGTGTTACTCGCTGATATAACGAGGTTCGCATCACGAATTTTCTGCACATCTACAGATTTGAGACAAGCGAGTGTCTCGCTAGCATGCGCACTCGTGCAACCAGTCAGATTGGCAAGCTGGGTATAGATCTCTTCTGCCTGTGGAGAATTGTAGTCGTATGTCTTTGGCCAAAAGGGCGAACTGGCGAGCGCTTTGGAGAAGAGTTTAGGCTGGCCGTTTCGGCCATTTGCGAGGACTTGTGCGACGACTGAGCCTGCGCCGGCTGACTGGCCCCATATTGTTACGTTGTGAGGATCACCGCCGAAGTGGTGAATGTGGCTTTGGACCCATTTCAAAACGTATTGTTGGTCCAGTAGTCCGGGGTTCAGATCGGAGGTAGGGGAGTCTTTGATTGCTTTTCCAGGTAGAAAACCAAAGGCATTGACGCGGTAGTTTGGGTAAATGACGATATAATCATTTGTATCTGTCACATTTAGGATAGGGAATGAAGATGGTGGCATTGTGAATGCCGCGCTGCCTTGGATGAATGCACCCCCGTAGAAGACGACTAGTACAGGCCGTTTGGTGCTCTTGGACACATCCCATGGCCGTGAAAAGAGACCTAGATAAAGACAATCTTCGGTCCCATTGACAGTGCGTTGGGGACACATGTCGAAGTCTTGGTCTGTATCATATATGTCGGTGATCTTTAGTGGTGGTTGAGGTGCGCGGAAGCGGTTCTCGCCTGTCGGTGGTGCAGCAAATGGAATCTTGCGGAAATACGAAAGATTAAGTGAACTGTCATACTGGCCTTGGAAGGATCCATAGTCGAGGGAGACTAGAGGATTGTCATAGGCGTGAGCTGTGAACCCGAAGCCAAGTACGGCCAGGATTGAATTGTATAGCAGTCTCATCATTGAATATTATTGGTTTGCAACACTGGTACAATTGGCCCTAACAGTTCAAATCTTCTTGATCACTGGCAAAGGTCATATATAACATAAAAGATGAAGGAGCAAATACAGCAAATACCCCATTCAATTAACCCACACTCGGTGGAACAACCCCCCGAACGAACTTGCGTGACTTCCAAGCAATTTAACCATTTGCAAGAAATCAATCTCGAAATCGAATATGCAAGGCGCTCATTGGTGCAGTTATTGTTGATGCTGCCGGGGCAAAATGCGGGGGATGGTAAGATGGCCAAGTCGGATTTGATCATGCCGACATCTATGATGCTATATTGTGATACATATTGATATGTAGGTAGTGCATTCAGGTTTCACATGTAATCAAATTCAACGCCGTGCTCATTAATGTGTCGAAAACAAATATCAAAGTATGCAAACAAACATAAAGCTTTCCAACCCTGAAAATGCATCGTGATCCAAACACCAATCCGTTTAACGATGCAGGGAACCAAATATTGTCACATATGCCCTCCCAACCAAACTCCACCTTCTTATCTCATAGACCCAATATTTTTTACATAGTCATACGAAGCTCTCTAGTGCGCCGGCGGCTTGCCCTCGCATCGCGGCGAGACTCATTGGCGTCACTAGTCTCCGTTTCGGGGGTGTGCGTGTCAGACAGTTCAGGCGTGGGAGTGATTCCAAAGCTCACGCCGCGGTCTCGACGATTAATGCGCATTTGTGCATCGGGGGACAAAAACCGATGGACTGTGCGGTGGTCCATAACTCGCTCTTCCCCGTCCGGATTTTTATCGGTGTAGGGCCATTGGAACCCATAAAGCTTGGAGTGGCGTTCACAACGTGGACATTCGCGTCGTGTGAGATACGAGTTCGATTGAAGGAACCATGCATCACAGGTTTGGCACTCAACCCAGCGATCATACTTCTGAGCAAGTAGCCGTGATGTCTTGGTGTAGTCTCCGGGGACTCGGGCAACTTGCGACTCAGTCTCGACCGAGTCAACGATGAATCGGCGCTTTTTGTATGACCTTTTCTTCTTAGGCTGTTCGATTGGGGTCTCATTGGTATCATCTAATGTAAGGGAGTCTGGTAAGTCTGATGGTCCTTCTCGGAGATCATGATCCATAGTGTATGTGGAAACGCGCTGACCTTCGAGAGAGACTTCTGGACGATTGTCACCGTTAGGTGTTTCTGATTCAGTTGGTTCGAATGCGCTTTCCTCGGTTTTGATCCGGGCTCCAATGTCGTCCACAGTTGTGGGGGAAGTCGACGTCGAGGATCGGTGAGATTCGTCGGCGTTGGACTTGGGCGACCCATAACCTGTGGGGGTTGGATTTTTGCGAATGTCCTCATTTTTATCGCTTGGGGTAACAACACCTGACAACCCCGATTCTGCAGCGAGCGAGCCCGGCGTTAGTGAGTCAGGTGATGCTTCTGCAGTTAATTCTGAAATCTCCTCCTTCAGTTTGGCCACTTGAGGCGATGATTTGGTCAAAATACTCGTTGGTATAAGAACAGTATCCGGAATAGGGGTGGCGTCCGATCCAGGTGTTGGTGCTGATTCGCCAGCAAGTTCAGAAGCGGAGATCTCCTTTCGCAATTTGGAAATCTGCCGCTGGAACTTCGCCCGTTTGCGCGGGGTAGAGCAAGTCACAGACGAGGAGCTATCAGAATCATCCACTTCCGAGCTGCGTCGGCGCTTCCTGCTTGCAGCGCCATCTTCAACCTGTGCTGCATCAGACACAGGGCTGGACTCTTTGCTGTTGGCGTCCGAGTCTGTATTCGTAGACCAACCGTTTCGGACGGCTCTTTCACAGGTGAGGCATAAACACTCGCAATTATCAACGCCGAAGTAGTCTTCACCATACGAGACCGTGATTTCTTCCCCCTCATAAATGTCGCGCATAGCCAAGACAGACATGCCCTCGTTTCCCCGGGTCGTCAAACTACCATTGGCGTCACAGTCATGATTGGCAAAGCGAGCAGGGCCCAAAAAGAATGATGGGGACTTGCGGCGACTGGACATCACGATGCTGAAGTCTTTACGGGTCAAGCCAAGATCCAACTCTTCTTCGTGTGTCATGGACACGAGCGTTCCACTCAGGTATTTTATTTCCTCGCCCTTTTTGATAGACCTGCGAGCACAAATTGCAGCTTCATGTTGCGTGATGATGTATCGGTTGGTGGTGGTGACCTCGAATGGACAGTCTGGAAGATACATCTGAATGTACTTGCGAATGTGTCGGCGAAACCACTCCTTCTCCCGTGGGCTGCGGAGATTTGCCATGTATTTCTTGAGGCCTGAGATATCCAACAACTTGCGTTCGGCGGCTGGGATATCCTTGTTGACAATGACATCGTGGAGAAGAATGCGCCCAATGTCGTCGTCGTGGATGCCGCGGGCAGGGCTATACTTGGTGCGGTTCTTTCGAGTAGTGGTCCAAAAATAAGCCTAGGAGTAGAGACAGTCAGCGGACAAACATCAATGTTGAACTGTGTGCAAAGGGCGTACATGATCCACCAGCGCATCGGTTGCGACATCGTCATAGCTGGCCAGTTTGGCCAGAGTCAGCCGCTCGCGTCGTTCGGTCGCGGGCGAGCTATTGCGCGCTCTCTTGGGAGGCATATTGGATGTGGCAGGCTAAAAACCACTGGAGATCGGAGCGAAAGAGAAAAGGTGTCATGGAATGCGGTGCGAAGGTAATTGCACGGTGGAGAGAACCGGAGATCCGCAGGGGGTCGGACCCTTGGCTCTTCGGAATAAAGAAATTCAAAAGAGTGTAAGTGTTAGAGAATGTAGACGGGAAGACAATGTGAATGTATTGAGACCCCGAGACTCCAAGGAAGGAGAGTGTTCCTCCGCAACGCATGTTTTTAGGGGCGGAACCGTGCACTTTGTCTTTAATGTCATCGAGTTTTCTAACTTCCAATTCTACTTGAACCTGTATGGATTGTGGTTTTGCATCTAATTTCTGCATCAAATTTATTGAAGGGCCTATGGAAGTGTTTAGGCATCATACTAGATAGCCAATAATTCACAAATAAGATTTGAGACGATAATTGCGATCAATCTCAATGTTCTTCTCATATATATTCTTCCGTATCCCATGCCATAAAGCCGACCAAAATCACCGTAAAACCAGCAATTGGACAAAAAAATTCATCCTCACCCTCAAAGACAGTGTGCTTATCATCAATGGCTAAATTCGAAACGAAATTACTTGATTTAAGTACAAAAATCTACATTATTACCAACATAGTCAGTCTTACAAGGACATCTCAACGATTAGAAATGAAGTTTGATACATGCCATTAAGAATATGCCCATGACATACAACCTTTGAAAAAGCAAATCAACATCGGTTTATCAAGTCCTGAATATCCAGCGACCAAGTTGAATTTCACAGGACGAGTTTGAAGTGCCCATAGTATACGGAGAAGGGACATAGATACCCGGAAAAACCCAATGTCCGGCGAAACCTCCCTCCGGCCGCGAGAACAAATTGCGGACAAGCGTTATCACCCAGCAATTAAACAACAACACAATGATTCAATTAAAGGTGAGCAAGCCGTTCAACACAAAGCCGGAAGTCACTGACTGTTTCACCAGACACTATTAAGTTGCATTGACAACTCGGGCGCCTCGATCGTCGAGTGCGTGAACGTCCTGAAGAAGAAGCGGCCCGCGACAATCGGTCAGTCTCCGACCCAGCATACATTAGGGTATGCAGCAGACAAAGAATCTAGACTAACATGGTGATTGTGTGTGTGCAGGTGACCGGATAGTCGTTGTCGTCCAGAAGCAGCGATCTGCAGGCTCCGAAGCCACCACCGCCGCTGCGCTCGCGAGTAAGGTCCGCCGTGGTGATATCCGACATGCCGTCGTTGTGCGCGTGAAGAAGGAGCTACAACGGCCCGACGGGTCACTTGTCCGCTTTGGTGACAATGCATGCGTTTTGGTGAACAAGTCCGGTGATCCTATCGGGACAAGAATGAACGGTTGGTCATCTCGAGTGTCGGCCTTGACATATACATCTCGGCAACTAACATTTCATAGGAGTCGTCGGACAGGAACTACGGAACAAGAAGTGGTCGAAGATCTTGTCTTTGGCACCGGTCCACGTGTAATATCTTTGGTTTCTACAGTTGGCAAAGCGTTTTATGTTTGGCAGGATCAATTTACTCCTATGTATCAATAGAAAATCCGCATATTTCCCAGTTCAAAGACATTTTTTTCTTTTCTCTGTTCCCGATCGCCAAACTCCAGTATGCATCCCGAAGCTCGAATTAACGTAAAACACAAAATATTAAAAGGGGTATCGGAAATGGAGACCACCGCATTCGCATTAAAAAAGCAGAGAAAAGCAACCATAGTCACATGTAGACATTACCGCAGGCACAGCAGACGTAGTAGAGTTTCTGAACGGAAGGTGAGTGTCAGCGCACGATTCCTATAGGTTAAGAGGTTGGGGGTATCGGTTGTGTATCGATTCTTACCATTCCGGTTTCGGCGGATCGTTGCTGTGACTGGAAGAAGACAGCCTCGGTCTCGCTGCAGCTCGGGCAGGTTTTGTTCGCCCGCGGAAGCTGTCATCCTCGGTGTTAGTCTCAAGTTGTTCAATGGGAATGGGTGTGGTTAGAGTCGGCGGAGACCCGCTCAAGTTTGGCAGACTCAATTGGGACGCTTTCTTCGTGAAAGATGTCCTCAGTGATAAAATCCTCGATTTTGGGGTAGTCCTCGGGAAGTTTGCCGATGAACATTTCATCCAACAGTTCATCAGATAGATCCTTTTTGGGGATGGGGTTGGGTTGGACCTGGCCAATGAAAGGGGTGTCGCCGCATAGGATAGTATAAAGATCAGGGTCACAAACCGTGGGATCGGAGCCCACATCCTGAGTCACGCCGGCGGTATCTCCAACTTGACTGTGGAGCTTGTTTTGGTAGACGCAGTAAGAGGTGGCGGGCTCACCAACGTGACAGGTGCGGCAGGTAAACATAAGTTGGTTGGTGGCGCGGTCTTCCTTAGGATAAAGCAAGTTGGAGCTGTTGAGGTGTTAGTGATTTGCTTGAAGTGAGGATGGCTTGAGTATCGCCCGCTCAGGTGGTGGTCGCCCGTCTCTTGGTTATCAAAAAGGTGCGATCCTCGTTTAGAACGATGCGATATCAAGCCCAATTATGTGTTGACTTGTCAAATTACTTACCACTCGCGGCAGAACTTGAAATGGATTTGCTTCACCTGCTGAGAGTCGCCACCGGCGGAGGAAGAAGGACTGTCGGCCATGTTTGCGGGGGATTGTTGGGAGTCGCGTGGAAGTGTTGGGGATCCGTCGAGGGGAACTTACGGACACCTCGTTGCTGTGTAACGAAGGTGCAGCAGAGAAGAAACAAAAATGCGAGCAAAATATTTATATTTTGGAGACTCCCGCTGATGTTGAAGTTGGAAGGAATCCAGAATAGGATTAGCGTCTCGATATTGGCACGTGCCTTGGAGCCAATGAGCGATCGCTGAACAACTACGGAGTAAGGAAGTTATGATACACGTCTGAAAAGCGGTGATAATACTCACATCAATTTGTATTTAGAGGAGGTATCTCGTCTCTGTTTGTGATCAGCATTTGTCTATACCTGTAATCAATTATAGCCATTTTCAAATGTACATGTATATATATCTACATGGTTGATACATGCCTAAGGTTGTTAGAATCTGTCGCATATTAAGAAAGTGGAGCTTAGCTCTGTTTGGACTGTTTGCACGTAATTCCCCCGCAGTTTCCGCATAAGACTTACCTGGTAGATCGTTTCGTTGACATTTGCAATCCCATTCAATCTCCTTGTACTAAAAGCTTCGGCAATTTCTTGTTGGAAATACAAAAAATGGTGTGCTTCTGTTATGATTTTTAATCCGTTCATAGGCTGACTTCTATGTAGGCTGATACAGGTCTCCCCGACGCATGGGAAGTTCGCCATTCGAACTCCAAGAACCTCCCCTACTACTTTAACCCCTCCACAAAAGAATCTCGCTGGGAACCTCCTGCCGGAACCGATACTGAGAAACTCAAGATCTACATGGCGCAGAACCACACCCCGGCCGCCCGCCCCGATGCCTCTGGTGAAGGCGAAGGCAAAATTCGTTGCAGCCACTTGCTCGTCAAGCACCGCGACAGTCGTCGTCCCAGCAGCTGGAGAGAGGCCGATATTACCCGTTCCAAGGAGGAGGCAATTGAGATCCTAAAGGGTCATGAGCAGCGCATCCAGTCTGGAGAGACCAGCCTTGGTGACCTTGCGGTTGCTGAATCTGACTGCAGCAGTGCCCGCAAGAAGGGTGATCTGTGAGTCTTCATCTGTGCATTACATTTACTCAGATACTAACGAGACCAGTGGGTTCTTTGGACATGGCGAGATGCAGAAGGAGTTCGAAGATGCCGCTTTCGCTCTTCAGCCTGGCCAGGTTAGTGGAGTTGTCGAGACCGCATCTGGCGTCCACCTCATCGAACGGTATGTTTTCCTCCAATATGAACCTGGTTTCGCTATACGATAACTAACAAAGCTCATATATAGCGTTCAATAAACCCGTGTTTTTTTATCTTTTATCTTGGTTTATTCCGAGGAGCGGCGGAAAACTTTTGATCGCATTTACGCTTCGGATTCATGGTCTCACGTTTCGGAAATCTTTCAAAAGAAAATAAATCTACAATGAATGAAATGCCATCTCTTCTGTCTTTATATTGAGGTACTTAGGTACCTTGTCTCGGGTAGGAACAATGGAATTGCGGTAACCTGCAACAATGTAAGTGCGAAACGAGCTCATCAGATGAATATTATAGGTGTGGTTGTGACATAGGACCTTATTGACAGTGGGTCACAATTGGAAAACCTCATTATATCTGAAATGAACAATGGAGATCGTCATTGAAACGTCAGCAAATGGATACTCCATCAATAAGCTCGCTTTAACCTCTTACTTATGTATGATTGATCTCTATACATGAGCTTTTCAAGGTTGAACTAAGATTTCTAACATTGGAATTAATTCGAAATAAACAATCTGGGGAGCGGATAGAGAACCCCGGAAATAAACCGGGACTCGAAGTAAACAACTAACCTTATTTTGGGATCTGAATTACTCACTCATGTATACATGTAGGTCCCATGGTAGGCTTAGTCTATTGACCTATTGTTGCAGCAGAACAAAGAAACTTGGAAAAAAATGGAATTAATTGAACCAAAGTAGTGTATCCAGCGTCGGAGCAAACACTACTCCGATTCCTAATTCAGGGACGGGGCTGATGTATATCGCCTTTCCCCTCGATCCCAAGTTCCTTTCATTCTTTTTTTTCTTACTCAGATCCAAAGCCTGTTTTACTAGCACCATCAAATACTCGTTTGCTTCTTCGCTCGACCGATTACTCGCTATTTTCACCTTCTTGAATCCATTCGCAATGTCTACTTCTACTATGGCTCGAATCAAGGCCCAGGCGTCTAATATCAACGGTAGCCCCTCCATCCTTGACTACGAACTCGATCATACCAAATTTGAGGTGCCAATCTGGCTCCGTATCCCCCCAGAGCTGCGCGACGCCCTCCTCGCACTTGAGCAAAAAGCCATGGCCACCATCGCTACCATGAAGAAGTTGATGCTGCGGCGCGGCGACCGCTTCAACTGTCTGTGCTCTCCCGATCACGCCTTCTTCGACCGACATGCCCAATCTATGGAGCACCTCCTGGGATGGAAAGAGGAGTGGAACCTTATCAACCCCACCCTCGCAGTCTCAGCCAAGATCCCCCAGCAGGCTCTTAGAATCTTCGTCGACGAGGGCGCCTACGCCAGACTCTCCCACCAGTACACCCAACTGGTGGGCGCCTACCTTGAGGGACAGTTCTTCAACTGGTGCCAGGCCCGCAACGGGGTCATCCACCTGGCCCACCGTCTCATGTGCAACCCTCGAAGCCTTAAGTATAATAACCCAAACGACTACAAGGAATTCAACAAGTGGTTCAGCAAGGTTTTTCTCAGCGCCATGTTCCAGTGGGAGTCTTGCCTGAACGCCTTGGTCCTGCCCACCTATGAGGAAACCATCATGGATCTCCGACACATGATCTACGAACGCGTGGACAACAGCATGGGGTTCGAGGGGAACTTTTACATCCCCCTGTGAGCTGTGCTACTTGTATGATTTTCTGGCTCTATTTCGGAAAGGGAGGGACTTTGTCTCTTTTCATTACTTTTTAAAGGATTGAATGAGGAGATGGAACTATGACTGGGATTTGGCTGGGGCGTCAGACAGGATTGGCGCTTTCGTAGGGCAGGTAGATGGCGCTCAACCAGGTGTGGAACTTCTGCCCTGGAGCTTTGCTTTTTTAATTTTTATGACGATTGTAGATTTTTATTGAGAATTTTGTCAGCTTTTTCTTTCTTTCCAAATTCACATACAGATGATCGTAGACAGTGATAGTTCAAAGGTAGGTGAGCATTGCTGCGGGTGACCCGGAATAGATTGCATTATGCTTAGCTCTTTCACAACGCATATAGGCTATATTTGATCTGACTCATATCTTCAAGACCATGATAGTCCAATGATATGATGTTTAGCATGCAAAGTGACTGCTAATACTTTATGGAATTGTGACCTATGGTCACGTGTGGGCATCAGCCCTACATAGTTCAGACCAATTTGAGAGACCAGCAAAATATATCGAAAGGCCAGACACAGTGAATCCCCAAAAAAAAAGACAAAGAGGATTGAAATTTAAAGAAGTTGATTAACATTACACAAGCTAAGAGAATAGTGACAATATTACGAGGTTTGACAAAGGGGGACAAAGATTAGCCAAGAGGAGACTATAAGTCTTTATATGGCTTTGTGTTTGTGTTTGATTTGGTTTGTATTATAATCAAGACTCACTACAATGAAAAATATAGCTTGAAGCTTCAAGCTAGCAGAATCTATATATTTATAAGACTACTTCCATGTAGACCCAGCACTTAACACTCCCTCAACGTTCTCGTGTCACGCAACGCCAGTGTTATCCTAACCCCTCGCAATGTGCCTGTTCTGGACATGCAAATATACCATTTGCGGTTGCATTTGGGACAGACCCCCTACATTGTGCCCGGACATGTTCCTATGCTGGGGCCCACGAATGATAACACTCGAGTCGCACGCAGCGACATGTGCAGAGTGTTGGGCGAGAGGCGATAAGAGGTTGAGAGAGGAGAAGACTTGCGACAATACCGACTATAGAGAAAATTATAACAGAGAGGAATCGAGCTGCGCAAGCAAAACAAACACAGACCAGAGCGATGTTAGTTCCACAGTTGAAGAAAACTATGTCGAAGCTGCAGAGTTCCCACTATCCAATTGCTCACGTCCTGCTACCCCTTTCCTGTATGCTGAAATCTACTCGGAGTTATGTCCAATTGCAGAAGACAACAATTTTGATTTGAGCCGAGTTTGTGACCCGGTGAGCCTTGCCTCTATGTGGAGGAATTGCCGAGCAAGGCGTCAAGTGGCACAGAAAATTGCTTTGTGCGAAGAAGAGTCGGATACGGAGTCATTTGTTTCCTGCAAAGAATACCTGGAGGAACAAGCCCGCGGTGATGATACTTTAAATGGAGAGACGACTCTTGGTGAAGGATTCCTTGACTTTTTTGACGAAAAAATCTTGGATAGACATACACTTGATGAGAAAGATACCAATCCAGAGAACAGCGGAGAGACGAACATGCCTACTACAGTATGCTGGGATCTTTTATAAGATACAAACCCCCTCTTGAACGCTAAGAGGACGACTCATTGGAATTTTATGAATCACTAAAGTACTACGAGGAGTGGGAGCAAGTGAGCAATTGAAACATCACCTGTGCGTAGTGCAAACCAAGGTTTCAGATATATAACAAAATTTTTACAAAAGTCCGTGTGTCATTCATGGAAACAGCTTTGTTCCTTGATCAATAGCAAAAGCACCAAAGTAGAATTAATACGGTAGATGTTGTGAGATATGATGATTCGTAAAAAGAAAAACTATTATTGAAGCTACCTAGACATGGAGAGCGAGAGATACAGACCAACTTTAACATGTCCAACCCTAATTGGTAACCTAGATCTAGCTTACCTAGATGTTTGATGCAAATGGCTTTGTAACCAAAGAGCTACTCGTTTTAATGTTGACACCGAGGCTCATGATATGACATACATGCAGAAGGTTTGAAACCCTTGCGACAGGCTAGAAACTTCACAAACTTGTGTTCAGTCGTTCCAAGCGCGAGGTAATGGCATCAATAACAGCGGACCTAGAAAATATTAGTCTTGGCTCTGCGACAAGCAATTTTACAAGGCAATGACTCACTCTCGTTCAACCATCCTCATCGCATCAGCAACCATGGCACGTTGCAGTCTTTGCGGTACCTTAGGGTGACTGCCGGATGAAACCGGACTCCCGGGTTCTGGAGAAGGCATCTTGGTAGATATGGACTTTGTTTGGGCCATGAGATCCAGGGCGAGGCGTTTGACCTAGGTAAAGTGTGAATATTCGAAAATGGAGTCATGGAAGACAAACTTACAGTTTCGATTCGTGGAATCAGTTGTTGGTCGTCTTCTTGATCGCCACTGGGCCGCAAGGATTCGGACAATGTCTTCACTTCGTTGACCCAAGCCTTTTCCCTCTCACTCAATGGACGTCCGCCTGAATTCAGGACCTTCATGCGCAAAGCCTCATACCGGCGGTTCAGTTCACCTTGCTTGTCTTTGGCAGCTTGGAGTCTCTTATCAAGGGCTTCTCCAGTCCGGACGCCCTCCTTGTGACAGCCGTCTTCGCCAATTTCACTCGTAATTCCCTTCACACGCTCTGCAACGTCTGAAAGTTGCTTCAGTTGGTCTTGCATCTCGCCCTGCAGCCGTTCACATCGGCGGAAGAGATCCGAGGCAGCACGCTCAAGGGCATTTGTATGAGCGGATAGAATGCGGTGGGCAGTAGCCACAAGATCCAATGTTGCTGGTGACAGGCGCACTTGCTCTTTGAGTGTGTGGCGCTGGCGGTGTGGAACGTGCTTGTCAACAAATGAATCCAAGGGGGAACTGGCGTAGAAAATGGCAGGAACTTGGTATGGGGCACGGCTTGGCGGCAAAACAGGTAAGCTTGGCGTGGGTCTCCTGGGCTCATAAATCGATTTGTCCAGTGCTACCGAGAGAGAATCTTCTGGTGTGTCCATGACGGCAGCGTAGGGGTTGGACGGATGGTAGGTGAGTAGCAGGTAGCCAAGGTCAAAGTCGTAAAAGACCAAAGACGAGGCAAGATGCTCTGTTTGGGTGTTAATATCGGTGTCCGCTACCTGTAAGATCCTTTCTCGCTTGGTGACGTTTCCATCGCAAAGAACTTGAAGACGGAAAGCAGATCCTGCGGTGTCTTCGGCCTGCAGCTCAGCTTCTAGTCGCTGAACCCACCCAGATAAGGATAGGAATACCACGTTCATTGAAGTCGTAACAAAGAACGAGTATCGAGAATGGGCATCTCTCGTGAAAGTGGGCCATGTACTTGATTCCTCGGGGTTCTTGAGAGTATCTAAAGATTCCACCAAGACCAGATCAGCGGGCTCCGAGAGAGGCGTTCGGAATGCATTCTTTTTGGCCTTCGGTAGCCACTGTCCCTCGACGCCATCGAGCTCCAGACATATATGGACACGGCCATTTGCGCTGGTAAGAGCCACAACTGTGGCAGAGAGCTTCTCTTGATCTGCGGCTTCCACGGCTAATTCTTCTTCCTCGCCCATCATAAGATCTTCGACGTTCAGCCCAGCAGCAATGACGAGAATATCACAGAGATCTAAATCATCAAGCTCATCGCCAGTATCGAAACGGAAAGGTCCTTGCAGCCTAGGGATGCTGCTGGGGTTTGCCGGGCGAGTGAACACATCTGCGCCTTGAAGAGTTTTAGCGCTGGATGGTACCTCGAAAGACTCTTGTTCATCGAGTTCAGACAGCCAATCGTATTGTTGCCGACAGGCAGTGAGTTCCTCGTCTGAATCCTCGGGGTCCTGTTCCAAAGCACTGAGTTTCGGAACAATTGCAGCAGAGAGCGAAGGAATGGTCGTGGAGGGGGCCTGCCACTTGGAGGGCAGGAGAGGACACAGCGCATAGAGATCACCGGGTCTCATAGCCACCCACAGGGTCATAGGAGCCCATGCATCTTCTTTCTCGTTCCCGTTGCCGGCAAAACAGGCCGACGCGACTTCCATATCGATAACATCGGCGGAGAAACCCTTGTTTTTGCCAAATCCAGAAGGGGCAAAGTCCTGATCACAATAGGCTCCGTCGACTAGTTTCTTCAAATCGATTGCCAGAGTTGGCTGGTCGAATGACCAGTGATTATTCCGATCCAACTCCCACACGCGCACCGCTGCATCAGCAGTAACAGTGACGATACATCCACCTAGGTTACTGTGCAAGCCCAATGGATGCCACAAAGCAGAAACCACCGGTGCCTCTGGAATGACATGGGTCGTCGGTCCTAACTGGTAGGTCTTGAGTCGAATTGAATCGGAGTCGGAAGAAGAAAGGTGAGCTGAATCGGGGAGAACGGAGATGTGAACTGTGTTTTCGGTGACAATCGCGAGAAAGGCGCCATTCGGAGAGGGAATGATTTGCTTGATGAGTCCATACACAGGCACTGCTAGAACCTGCGCAAAGTTAGCGATCAAGTTTACAACGATTTGAGTCTAGCCTGAGCTCCATACCCTGTATGGAGGAATCTCGGTACTATCGGCTGCATCATCAGCCTGAGCGTCAGATCCCTGATTCTGCTTGATTTGTTGTTGCCATTGATCTTTCAGTCGGGAAAGGTTGGACCACCGGATCTCGTTGTCAATCACTGCGAACACCTCATTTCCTCTCTTTGCAATTGTTCGCGTAGCTCCGGTTTTCGTGGGTGTCTTATATCCAGTTTGCAGGTCCTGTGCTGGACTTGGGACTGAACTGTTGGACAGGAACTTTGCGCCTGGCGAGGGCCGGCACAGCCAGGCAGGCGCATAACTGTTGACCTTGGGCATTGAAAGCGCTCAGAAGTGGAAAATTAGAATAGGGAGCTAGTTATGAAAAATATTCAGACCATACTGCGAGGGTCGGAAATAGCAGACAAAGTGGTAGCGCGGCTAAAGGTGGAAAAGAAAGCAAAGTTGTTGATGCGGAGTGGAATTCTTGTGCCAAGATCTTTCTCAGAGCTCCGAGCTTCTTTGATCCGTCAACGACATCCTCGACCACCTTTTCTCTCTCAATATTTTTAATTCTTTCACCATGAGTCTACTGTCTGTAAACACCGTCGATCGGCTGGACCGACCCAGCGCATACTTTGGCAAAGTAAGTCCTTGCCCTTTAATGCGCTTTCACTACGTGGAAAACAGCTCGGATGGGCAAGGGCTAACCAATCATACCTAGAACAAGCGACGCAGATACAACGAGGAGGAGGAACAACAACAGGAAAAGCCTGACGACAAGCTCAAGAATGCGACTACTCTCTATGTGGGAAATCTGTATGCACCCATGCTATCAGCTTGAACGCATTTCATGTTACTGACAAATGCAAGCTCTTTCTATACCACAGAGGAGCAAATCCATGAACTTTTTGCTAAGTGAGAAAGTACATTCGAATATGTATTGATCATCCCTAATTTCAATCGCACAGGTGCGGCGAGATCAAGCGACTGGTGATGGGCCTCGATCGCTTCAACAAGACACCCTGCGGGTTCTGCTTCGTGGAATATTATACCCACCAGGATGCGCTGGATTGCTTGAAATATGTCGGAGGAACCAAGCTGGATGAGCGGATTATTCGCACAGATCTCGACCCCGGATTTGAGGAAGGACGGCAGTTCGGGTACGTGATCATTGCGCTTGGGTTTGACAAGTAGAGGCGACTGACGAAGTTCACAGACGAGGAAAATCTGGTGGTCAAGTGCGTGATGAATACCGCGAGGAATACGATCCAGGCCGTGGTGGATATGGTCGCGCCTACGACGAGCAGCGCCAACGTGAGGAGGATGAATACGGTGCCGGAAGGTAGGTCGGGGCATAATGGAAAAGTACTGGCTTGGAAAAGCAATGGCGTTACTCTATGGGAGGTGAATCCAATTAGCAGAACAGGAAATGTCTATTCACCAAATACCCTATTTACAAGTGTCTTTTTTCTCCGCCTTCTAACGATAGTCTATTGCTTCAATTTGTTCCGCTTCAGCACAGCTGCTTGCACCTCACGAAGCCACCAAGTATGGATTCTTGCGTCGCCTGTCAGCTCTGGGTGGAAGCTAGTACCGAAGACATTGCCTTGTCGTACTGCAACAATGTCTCCAACTTCTTTGTCGGGGTCGCCATCTTGGCCCTCTGTGGCTGAACGAGCTGTCTGTCCCACCAATGTGGCCAGTACCTCGACCTTTTCAGCTGTCGCTGCTTGCGCCACTGAGTCCCGCGCCTGTCGTGATGGTGCCACGACAACATCTTCTTGCTGAACTTCTTCTGTCTGAACACCCTCATGGTGAGGAAGGATTTTTTCGACAATGGGAGCTCGAATAAAAACTGCTGGGAAAGGAGGAGCATCTTGACCCAAGAAAGGCAGATCCAATGGGCCTTGGAAACTTTCAGTCTGTCGACCGAAATGGTTTCGGTTCACTCGGACATCAAGACCACCGATTAACTCTTGCCCGCCTTTCTTGGTCTTGTTGGCAGATTCGGCCAGCAAAATGAGCCCAGCGCAGGTACCCCACGTTGGTTTGCGATCCACTCTGCGCATGGTGTTAGATCGGAAGTTTATATGTTGATCAAACCACCTACTTGACGAATTCCCGCAATGGTTCTAAAATATTTGATCTTGCTGCAACCAATGACATGGTGGTACTCTCTCCTCCAGGCAAGACTAGACCATCGCATGTTGCCAGCTCTTGTGGCGTCCGTACTTCAATGAAGTGCCATTCCGATGGAGGCGCTTGCTCGGCTGCCTTCTTCAACAGTTGTACGTGCTCAAAGAATGCACCCTGCAGGGCTAGGACTCCGACGGTGATAGTCATTTTTGAATATATGAATTGTAGAATGTCCTTTGCCCCGACTCTTTGATATGACTCTTTAAATACACGTGACTTTTAACTTTCCGGCGGAAAACTCATCTCCACGTGAACTCTTATCGATCTGATTACTCTCGCTATCCTCACGTGGTGATAACACAATCACACGATAAGCTTGACTATCTCTTGGGGTAATGATGCCCCTCTGTCTGGGTATAGGGCTTATTGGGGCATATTAATCCCCTATGGATAGAGCTTCTGGCTTTGTTACGATGGTTACCGAAAAATTAGCATATGTGAGCACCCCCCATCGGATATGCTATGGCCAATGTTCGATCAATAACGTTCCATGAAGCCAGAGATGGGGTACAACACGATCACCCGAGATGACCTGTCCAAGGAACCAAACAGGGAGAAAGTTGATCAATCTATGCTCCATCAGCCGACTTTGGTTCGATGGTTCATTGATACCAGACGTTGGGAGAACAAAGGCTTTGATCTTCCCTTGGTCCAAACTCTGACCCCGTCTGACCAAACAGCTGTCAAAAAGTACTTCCACACTTCAGACAAGCGCATGTCCCTGGCTTCCCAGCTCTTGAAATACTATTTTGTTCATCAAGCTACTGGTGCTCGCTGGGATGATATCGAGATAAAGCGCACTCCTGATCCTGAAAGACGCCCGTTTTACGATTCAACTGTTGATTTCAATGTCAGTCACCAGGCTGGTATTACTGTGCTGGCAGGCACGCGCGCCGGAAACAGTGTTGAAGCTGAAAGCAAAGCGCCTCCTCGTGTCGGTATTGACATTGCTTGTGTGGATGAACCCTCTCGTCGGCGCAACGATCGGCCTCCGAAAACTCTTGCCGATTTGACAACTTTCGTGGAGGTCTTCAGTGAGGTCCTCTCGCCTAATGAACTTCACACCATCAAGAATCCTCTTGAGACCCTTCGAATGGCTTACCAACGTAATCTGACGGATATTGATCCGAGTAAAATTGATGAAGAAGTCCTTGCTCGCTACGGCCTTAGGCTGTTCTACTCGATCTGGGCTCTGAAAGAGGCGTACTTGAAAATGACCGGAGACGGCCTCATAGCCCCCTGGATCAAAGATCTTGAGTTCTCCAATGTCATTCCCCCAGGCTATGTTTCATCGCGCGCATCTGAAGGGTCCTCGACCGGCTTGCATGGGCCTGAGCCGTCTGCCAACCCTGCCTTTGCCATTGCACGCTCCGTGCGTCACTGGGGCTCACCCTATACTGATATAAAAGTCACCTTGAATGGTGATCCGGTTGAACACGTGCGCCTCCAGCTCATCTCCTTTGAGGAAGACTACTTGGTTGCCACCGCTGCCTCCGGCTCTCATGTCGGAACTGTGTCTAGTGAAATAACCAACTGGGACAATCATCACCTGCCTGGATTCATCATGTTCCGCGATTCCACACAAGAATTGAAGAAAATTCGCATCGCACCCATCGCAGGCCGAGAAATTGGGGACCGAGACCCCTGGCGCGCGCAATCGGCTATCAGTGACCCCTGGCTGCCCATTCAAGAAGTTGACATTGATATTGACATCCGACCCTGTGCCGAGGGGCGCTGCAAGCACCCGCAGAATCCCCACTTCATCTTTGCGTATGTTGGTTCCCAACCCACCAACTGGATCCAGTCCGATGGCCTGGGCCAACAGCTGACTCCGTTTCTTTCCATAGCGACATCGATTTTCAGGCTGCTGGCATCACTTCTCTTGAAATTTGAATCCTTATCTGCTAGAAACCCATCCCTCGAATCTCTCGCAATTGCATATCATCTTCATCCTCTCTTTCGTATCTGAGCGGATTTTCGGGGCGGTGATTTCCTACTTACCACATTCTGTGTATTATTCTTGTTGTGATTAGCGATTGATTCATGTGTGATTGATGACAGCAGGAATGAATATTCTCTTTGCACCCTCATCAGGATCAAAGTCTTATTTTTTGGTCATCTAGTTTCCAATTCAGGTTCCTGTAGGGCACGTTCTTGGTTCAGCTATACTTCCGCAGGTCACGCATTTCACAAATCCATTTAGGTTACGAGTTTCGAACTTCTGAATTCAAACACTTAAATCAAATCATCTCTGAGCGTAGAATACAATCTGTTTGTAGAAAAAGAAACCTCCACAACCCCCAAGTCTATCTAATGGACCAGGAAAGCCAGTAAGTATAAAAAAAGCTTTAAAAAAAGGTGTCCAACGGGAGCCGGGTCATGCTATGAGTTCGCGCTAAAAATATATACATCCCGAATTGCAGAGGGGGAAAGGGAGAACCGAAAAGCGTGGG
Source organism: Penicillium soppii (assembly GCF_028829465.1). Taxonomy (NCBI): domain Eukaryota; kingdom Fungi; phylum Ascomycota; class Eurotiomycetes; order Eurotiales; family Aspergillaceae; genus Penicillium; species Penicillium soppii. Next base: position 3,809,055 of record NW_026643234.1, read on the forward strand.
AAAGGGGAGAGTATGCCAAAGTCGAGTGTGCGGCGAGTCCCTGGCCGGTGCAGTATAAAAGCGATGCCAGAGGTCCGTAAGATTCCACAAATTCGTAAGGCATTGGGTATGTACCGATTGGACGAGATATACTGCAGTCAGCTGGTTGCTTGGGGGTTTGTTTGCTATTGTAGACATTCGTTTTGAGGACCAGATGTTGTGTCAACCTGGGACACACATCAGGAAGCGTGAGGATGGCGAAGAGCACGTGAGGTCTATAGCAACTTTATTTGTGCGCTTAAATCTCGATAGCGCTAGAAACACCGTTGGTGTGGGAGGAATCAAGCTCGTTCTTCTGCGCGTGGGACATTGCAACAAGAGTCTTGAGCATCGACTCACGCGTGGATTGCGTCAAGCCATCCACATCCCCTGAAGTCAGGTCCTGAGTCTGAATGGGAGGCAACACTGGTAAACTCATTAGTTCTATCCTCCACACGTCTAGTGCCACTTTTGACATCACCAACCTTTGATCTTGATAGTGCCAGAGTTGAAACGCCAGGCACGAGGCGATAAGATATGTGAGTAGTTCTCCGTCACAATGGGTACGATTGGTACACCGGCCTTGACAGCCAGATGGAAAGCACCCTTTTTGAAAGGCAGAAGGGTGGGCTCGTCGGAGTAACTCCGAGTGCCTTCGGCGAAAATGAAGACACTCTGGCGGTGATCACGCATCTCAGCAGCAGCGCCATCAAAGGCTTTGAGAGCAGTCTCCCGGTTAGCACGGTCAATGAAGACAGTGCGCGAAAGAGACATGAACCAGCCCAGGAAGGGGATGTTGCGTAGAGACTTCTTGGCAGTCACACTGCAGTATGGTGGGAATACGCAGCCAAGCATCAACACATCCAGCTCAGTCTGGTGATTTCCAATGAAGACGGCCGGACGTGTGGTGAGGTGTTCTTCGCCTTCAACGATCTCGAACTTGACGCCGGTCGTGAAACGCATCAGCCATTTAAAGCCTCGTCCAGCTGCCCATTGCGAGACACGTCCATATCCAACTAGCCGCAGGCAGATTGAGGCGATCACGCCGTACGCTGCAACTAGGAGGAGGGAGCCATAGGAGGCAAGACAACGAGCGACAAAGGCGGCGCGGGGTACTTTCTGACCGATAGCAAAGAGAGACACAGTCACTACCACGAAGTAACTGACGCCTGACACAATACAAGAGCCGAAAGACATGGTGACGGTTGTTAAGTAAGTGAAGAAGAGCTGAATGCAATTAGAGGACGGATATTATAACTCAAATGGTAGGGACGTACTTTATTCACTCGTTATTATGGGGCACACCCAGCCCACGAATGTGGTTCGACGCGGTCTCAGGCAAACCGAAAGAGAAATAGAAAGGGAGAAGTTGAAGGGAGAAGTAGAATAGTAGATCAAATCCAAGACTCCATGACTGTGGGGAAGAGTCAGTCGGAGAACAGGAAACGTTGAGTACGTTTTTCTGCCTTACTCTCCCGCTCAATCCCCAACTTGTAAACATTGGTGCCGACTCACCGCCTTGCATGCGCAGATGACGGTGTCACCGGAAGATATGCACTTGCGGGGGAAAGCGGGGAGTATACAAGCACTCACACACATGTAGGATCTTGTGATTATAGGGTCAATCATTTGAGGTATTCCAACAATAATGGATTATGCAAACACCAATCTCGTGATGCATGTCAGGGAAATCATTCAACTAATGTACAGTACACCTTGATGCCAGATCTAAACCTGGAAAAGAAAACTCCACAGTGATGCTGTGCAAAGAGACCCTCAAACGCCGAGTTCGTAAGAAAGGGCCTCCGTAGGAACCCAGAAGAAAGACCTAGAACGTCACAGGTCTACGCTATGTCCTCATCCTCCATGTCATCGTCGTCCAACGACTCCATTGCGTCCTTGATGTATTGTGCTGCCTGAGGTAATGTCAGAGATTGCGATGGAATAGGGGGGTAAAGGCTAAAACATACCTTTGGATCCAAATTCAAGGCCGCCGTGAAATGTTTGATAGCATTGGCCTTGTCATGGAGCGTTTTGTACAGCCTGCCCAGAAGGAAGTGCACGTTTGCCTCATCTGGCGCCATGTCCTTCAAGACCTTTAATTCCGCCAGAGCGAATTTATATTCCCGTAGCTTCATCAACACTCGCGCCTTGCGGAATTTGGCCAAGACCGAATGGGGAGCCAATAAAGAGGCTCGGCCGTAGTGAACTAGAGCATCCTGGGGGTTGTTCATTTTCTCCAAAACCAGACCAATGCAGCAAATGAGCACCGCGTTCGTCGGGTTGATGCTGGCTGCATTTCGGAAATGCTGCTCGGCAAAGTCAAGTTTCCCCATCTTATCGTACACTGTACCTAGTCCATACCATGCGTTGTAGTGTCGACTGTCCGCATTAATGCCGTGACGATAAGCCTCCAGTGCTTTGTCGTATTCCTCATTGGCAACATACTCATGTCCTTGCAGTGTAAAGGCATATGCAAACTCTGGGTCAATCATTGTTGCACGCTTGAAACACTTCAATGCTTGATCGTGATCCCGTTGGTGAGAGAAAGAATTACCAATCGCACACCATGCCTGAGGGGATAGTCGGTCAGCTTCAAGAAGTTGGTGTGCTAAGTAGGCCAATTCGACATCACTCTTCAGATGCCATAAAACGGTTGAGTAGATCTCCATATCCTCTAAGCGAGATGGGGCTAATTTCTGGACCCGGGAGAAATATTTGGCGGCTTCTGTGTAGCTTGCTTGCTCGAAGTTGGCCCGGCCAAGTTGAGAAAGAACCCAAGGAGTTTCTCGCTGCCCTTGGGAAAGTGAATTGAAGGCGCTGATGGCGTCTAGGCACTTGTAACGGCTTAATGAGAAATAACCAGATGCAAGTTTACTAAAAAGACCCAGAAGCCAATCCAAGGCTTCAATCTCTTTTGTCTTTTCGGCATTTTTAGGCAATGGAGGAACAGCATTATGAGGTTGCAGTAAGCCGTTACGATGATCTTTACCATCGTTGTCGGGTGCCTCCATGGGTTTGCGATTGCCACTTACGACACGACCAACAGTAGGTACGGATCCTGTCCGGCTTTTTGAGGACACTCCTCTCAATTTTTTCATTTCGCGGCCATCTCTGCCGGTGAGAGTGCTGTTTGAAAGCTTGCTGGTGGTTGGTTTGATTTGATTAAATAAGCGAACGCTTCGGCGCTGAGGAGCACCCGGTTCAATTGGTTGTGATTGGGGGAGGGGGTGGGCGACTTGTCCGGAGACTGTGCGCTTGCGGTCGCCAAATCTTGATGTAAGAGTGGGTTCTCTTTCCATTGGAGCAGTGGGCAGAGAGTCTGGTTCTGTGCGCGTTTTATGTCTGGGTCGGATACCTGTTGGGCGCATCCGCGGTGGAGGTTGCCCGGTATGATCGAGGCTCATGGTTTGGATTGTGCGCGTCTTTCGGGCCGGGGCCAAGGGTGCCTCCCATGTAGAATCCGGGTCGGTCACTCCATTGGCAATGCGAAATTCTTCAGAGCCACTGCTTTGTCCGCCTGGGGTTTCCATTCCGTCTTGAAATACTGGCTGCGCTATCGATGAAACATTGACGGAGCTTCCATTTAACTTTTCCCAGAGAGCAGCGCTCCCATATGTGATGTCCGGCTCGCCACGGGAGGCAGAGACCATGAAAGGGTCAGACTCAGGATTACCGGGGGGTGGAGGGGGAATCTTCCTTCTCCGGAACCCATGTTGTCCGGCGCACTGGCTGATTCCTCGGGGGATGAAGAAATTATTGCGAGCAATTCTGGGCTCAGTTGGAAAATATTCGGCACTCGGATATTAACACCTGCTATCGCGTTAGAAGAAGACTCAACTGCAGTACAAAGGTAAAGCGTACCCGTCTCGCATAGCCCGAGGAATGCATCCCACATGAAGGGGTTCAGTTTGAGTGCCTCCACGTAGCAGTCAACTGCTTTGGTCAGATCTTTATGGGCATGCCAAAGTTTTCCCTGAAGGCAGTAAACGGCTGCAGCATCGGGAAGATGCTGTCGCTGAGTTTCACTGTGTTTATCTGCAATATCATTAGTTTATGGACTCGGCGTCAGAGAAAGGATTGTTGGCGCTTACTCCAGTGGTTCTTGGAAACCCAGAGGTTTTTGCAGCGATCCAGAGCTGTGGCGCCATCTAAGTGTTTTCCCAAGTCTAGACACGTCTGGGCGAAAACATAGGCACAACCGGCATGTAGTCCGCGTGAGCCCGAAACCTGGCTGACATCAAATGCCGCCTTCACTTCTCCATTATGTAGGTGGCAGAGGGCCAGCAGATATTGTGCCTCGAATGATCGCGGTTCATAAGCATGGAGGCGCGCCGCAAGGAAAAGCGCATTTCGAATGAGGTTATTGTCAAGTTGGTAGTAAATGAGGTGCCGTAGCTGGCTGGCAACATGTCCGGTGGACAGGGCCATGGTGAGGGGTCCAGGGCACGTTATGCGACAGCGCAGGGCAAAGTGGACGGCTATGGGGATTTAGATCGAAAGTTGAGGCAATGATGCGATTGCAAGGGTCGGTTGCTCAGCGTAAATATCACATCAATGTCCAGCGCCTTTGTTGGTGTCCTCCGAGACGCGGGGAGGAAACAGCGACGCGATCGAGTGAGTTGTAGCGCGAGGGAATAATCCAACAACTCCCACAAGACATGGACAGGAACGATTTCCGATGCCCTCACAGCTTCGTCTGGATGCAGTAGCAGATCTCGATACGCCTGCAGGTGTGGAACGTGGAATGTAAACCCAAGCCGGAAATGGTAAGAGGATGAACGACAGAAAGAAGTGAATATCTGATTACGTCATCTGCAGACGCAGGATAGGTCTCTCAGCGAGTCCAGGGCATTTCAACAGATTAAAAAATAGAAAAGAAGTAAAGAAATGCACCAAAAGTTATAGAGCTTCTACCGTTCTTTCTGTTATTTTGGTCGCCGGTCTTTGTCGTTTCTGCCGTAGGGCGGTGAATGTTGGGGGGCAACAATCATCCGATGTGCAGCTGTCATTCTCTCTCCACTCAGCCTCAGATCTAGATTGATTATCTCAATTTGCAGGATTGACTTCTCTTGGAGAATTGATCTTGATCCTTTCGAGCTGATATTTGACTTCATTCAGTATCAGATTGGGGATCATTTGGTGATCATATTCAATCATGGCCCAGGTATGTATTGAACATGGTAACCTGCAGCGGTTGTACACTCCGATTCCAGGTCAACCTTGAATATCGCAGGAAAAGAACATATCTGATCAAGTCTTAGAAAGCTGCGAAATCCCTGGCGACCCGCAATAGCGCTGTCCTCAGTCGTACTCACCTCATCTCCGCCGCATTGCACCTGCTCTTCCTCGTGCTGCATTTCACCTTCCAGCGGCCTCGATCCCTTAAGCCCTACTTCTTCTTGGGGGTTCCAACTCTTGCCATTGAATACTACCTCGACCGCATGGGCCGACCCCGGTATAACGACGATGGCTCTCTCCGCTCTGCGGGTGAAGATCTCAATGCAACTGGGCTAACGGAGTACATGTGGGATGTCCTTTACTGGACACAAGGATGCATCGTCGCTGTTTGTCTCTTCAATGATCGCGCTTGGTGGCTATGGACTGTGATTCCATTGTACTCTGTCTATGCCGCCTATACTACCGTCATGGGCGTGAAGAAGGGATTCGCCGGAATGGGTGGCGGTGCAGGCGAAGAGGTCGATGCCCCGAAGAGCAAGACACAGATGAAGAAAGAAAAGAGAGGCTCGTCTATGAAGTACAGGTGATCAGCTTGAGGTGTCGAAATGTACAAAGCATGTTGTATAATTAAAGCTCATAAAGTTGCTGTCATAAGGTGTTCATTCGTGTTCGAATATACCACATAATAACTTCCTGTAGTCAGAAATTGGCAGCTGATAATCCCTCTCTGTGGACATACAAATTACTTAGACGGAGTCCACATGCCTTTGCAGTAGCATCAACTTGTTAAACCACCAACAGACTTTGACTTATACACGCCTTACTAGGTCACCATTACGATCTTACTCTATGGTCACTTATTCAACTATGTGAGTATTATCTTGTCAGACTCTAGGGCGCGTCCAATATATACATCCATACAAGCAGGTACTAGGCAATACGGGTGTTTCCAGTGACGTTGAAACTTCCAAGGTTGCTCGTTGTGAATATATATATATGTACAACATTGTGCTGTACAAAATTGAGGAACCTGTGCCACAAACTTCAAAACTCTTTCAGTCAAATCAGCGAGGACCATACCAGAATCGTAGTTTATGTAGAATTGTGGTTTATGAAACCTTGGAAAGGGATGAAGAAATGAAAATAGCTCAACATGGCTTCATAGACACGCAGGACCTTGCCTCATACTTATTAAAAACACAAATTCATTCAAACACATATAACATGCAGATATGTAAAATGCTGTTGCGGGTCAACCATTTGCTTGCGATATTGCAAAAACTTCCATTCATTCATTATGTACTCGACAGATATCACTTCTTGCCAAGCCTCGTATTCCGACCAGGAAGTGACCGTAGATGAAGCAAGATGATGACATAGAAACCGAAAAAAAACTGTGCATGTGGCAGGTCATTAAAGTGTGGTTGTTGTGACAAAATATGTGGGGAATAATGCATCGGGAGCCGCATGAGGCATGCCCAAGACATGGAGTGTCCTTGGAGCGAAGTGTTCTAACCCGAAACAAGAGTGGGAAAGAGAAAGAGGAAACAAAAGTCGTAATGAGATGCTGCGGATCATATCGGTCACAGCTCATCTCTGACTGAGGAAGCTGCACTCTTCACGCTGCTAGTCGCATCATCGACGTGGGATGCGGCGGTCTCGTCTGCCTCGGACGCAACGCTGCTAGCACTGGCGGCTAGGTCAGCCAAGCGTGATTTGGCGCTTTCAACGGCACCGGCGAGACGGATTGTGGCGCTCTCCACTGCGTTGGGTTGCTCGCCATAAATGGCAGAACTAGCTTTGGATTGGATATCCTCGATGGCGTTCTTGGCGACATCAATGTAACTGGATTCCTTGCCGTAAACAGCGCTGCTGATTTGCGCAGCTGCCGTCGAGTAAATATCAGCCGCAGCATCTGTGGCTTGGTCATAGGAGCCCCTGGGAGTTCCATAGATACCAATACTGGCAGCGTTGACGGCGGCATGGAGTTGGTCATTCGCATGTTGCATGATTTCTTCTATGCTTGGAGCTTCGGAAACGATTGCAGCGGCGGCTGAAGATGCAGATCCATATGCCTCATTGATGTAACTTGAAGCAGATGATACTGCAGCAACCGGGTAAGGCGTCTCGTATGCGGCGTGGAGCTTGCTGAGCACACTCTCGGTAAAAGAGGGCTGCTTGCCCACCATTAGTTCGGACACAATGTTCTGAACTGCCTCAAACCGAGCAGCCCCGTTGTTCACCAGTTGCTGTGCATAGGGTGTTGGTGCACCATAGATTTGCTCGCTAGCTTGAGAAACAAGGATATCCCAGTTTGCAGATGCTTGACTGGACAGGGATTCCAGGGGGCCCGTAGAAGTTCCATAGATAGCCGAGCTAGCGGATATGGAAGCTAAAGAGAGCGAGGAGGAAGCTGCGGAAATCGCAGCGTTGTATCTAGATGAAGCATCATCGATGATGCTCTGCATTTTGCCGTCGTCCGCAGATGAGACAACCGAACTTGCTGATGCCACGACCGCGGCAAGACTGGCAGAAGCCAATGAGGAAGCACGTTCGTATCGAGAGCCAGCTTCCTCAATGACTCCATTGAAAACCCCGGGAGCTGGGGTTGGGGTTGGGGAACCATAGACAGCACCGGATGCCGCGGAAACAAAGACAGTGTAGTGGTCATGAGCCAAACCAACAGCCTCATAATAGCGGCGCTGTGCGTCGAGAACAAATGGCTCTAGACCAGAGGGGCCTGTGGGGGTTGCGGTTTGATGCACCTGAGCTAGTTGTTCAGATGCCAGGCTGAGGCCCTGGTTCAACCGAGATGATGCGATAGAAGAAATCTGGACTAGAGGCCCGGCAGTAGATGGCGTCGGGGTGGCCCAAACAGCGTTGAGATTCGAGTCCAGCTTATCAGTGGCATATTGGAGGGACCCAGAATAGGCCGACTCAATAGCGGCCAAAAGCTGGACATGAGCGGGAGCGCTGGATTGAGCCATCTGGGCAAGGACCTGGGATTTTGCAATCTCATAGAGGAATTTGGCCTGAGCAGTAGAATCAGCAAATGCTGAGCTCGCATCGCCAAACAAAGATTGAACCACTGGTGTTGGGCTCCCGTAGATGACCGATGATGCACTGTAGCCACGGTATTCAATTAGTGAGGATTCATTTTTGGGGGTATGTACTTATACAGAAGCTGGGATAATTCATGCTACTTACGCGGCAACAGCCTCACTGTATTTTTCAGACGCAGCACTGGCGACCTTCTCACCAGGACTCAATGGAGTGCCGTAGAGAACGCCCGAGGCGGCGGACCAGGCATGAGCGTACTGGTCACTAGCTAAGGAAGCTGCCTTCTCGCCGACTCCAGGTGTTTCTGAGACACCGTAGATGGCTTCGCTAACAGCATTGCTTGCTTCAGCGTAGGTATCACCAACCTTGCTCGCCAAGTTGTGGAGCGCATCCTCGTGGTCTTCGTCATCAAGAATGGGTACTTGGGGCGAGTTTATTTCGGCAGCCGCAACACCGAAGGCAGGCCTCACAGAGGGCTCGTCTTCCACCACAATATCATCAGCCATGGATGACTCGTCCTCGTTATCAAGATGTTCAGCATCGAGTCCAGCAGAAGGAGCATCGGGACTAAGAGTATTCGCAGGGGTCGCCTCAGAGGCAGTCGCCGAGTTCAACTCCGAGGTTGTTTCAAAGCGGTCAGGATCAGCGGTGGTTTCTTCGTCAAGTTCCTCAACTTCAGCCGGGGGCTGAGGTCTCGGTGGTTCTCCAGTCCTTGTTTCGAAATCATCGCTAACTTCGCGAGCGGCGATTTTCCAGACACCGACATCCTTCAATCGAATAAGTTCCTTGGCAGCTTCTTCGGCGTCATGCATACCACTGTCCAAGATCTCATTGGCCACAACGCGGGCCTTTGACACAGAGTTGTGGTTCAGGCCGATATGCCGGATTTCATTGCGCCATTCCTCGAGCTGGGCCTTGAGGGCATGGTACTTAGCCCAATCTTTGTATGTGACACCATCATTCCAGGCCCAGCGCATGCCAATTTCTTGCAACCCTAAATCACGGATGCTGTCGAGAACATCAAGGGTGGAGTTGACCGCGGCAGTTACGCGGCGAACAAGCTCCTCTTCAAACGAGTTGGACCACTCTCGCAAGGCATGAGCACGATCTCTCACTGAGATGGCAGATACTCGAATGTCCTTGACAAGCAAACTGGAAGTGGACTCTTCGATGAGAGGAGCATCTTCCTCTGGCATTGATTTTGCGAGCTCATTGATACGCTGCTTTATCCATGATATTTGTTCAGAAGAAACTGACTGGAGCGCGGTAGAAAGACTCTTGCCATGGCTGTTGGCACTGCTTGAAACCAGAGCAGAGACGATCTCAACAATGCGCTGCTCAAGATCTTCAACGCCCTTATCAGCGGCAAGAGAAAACTTTTTCTGCCAACGCTCAAGGTCAGAGTCGATCTGATCACGGGCCTGCTGTGCTTGCTCAGTAGGGGTCAAGGTGGGTTGAGAGGGTGCCTCCGTAGTGGATGTAGAGGTCACAGTGCTTATAGCCAGCTTCTCTTCGGATTGGGTGACCGAGGTGGTAGCAGGTTGTACGGTCGAGCTGCTGGTGATGGGGTCAGTAAAAATATAGAAAGGTCTGAGCATATGATTTTGCTTTACTCACCTGTCCAACTCTTCTACAACGGCGCGAAGTCGTTTGCCCTCCCTGTAGCTCGCTAAACGCTGGCCAATTTTAACCAATTGAGGCTCCACTTGCTCGGAGTATAGACCGGTCACATGCGGCCACAATGAGCTGTTGGCGAAATAGACCAGAGAGGACCAAATATACTGCGCACCAGGCATGACCTGGGTTGCCAGAACGCCATGGCTTGTGGAGTAAGCTTTTCCGATGAAAGGTTTGGAATGGGTGTAGAAAGGCACCAGATGGCCCCAGTAAACAGAGAGCGCAGCGGTATTGGCTTTCTGATAATATGGCAAAACAGCAGAAACGCCACGCTGAACATATGGGTCCACTTCAGCCAGATAGAGCTGATGGGCTCTACCTTGAGCTGTCTGCAGTCGAGGTGTGACCTGGAGTTGCCATTGCTGAACCCCGTAGGCCTGAGCTTGTTCCAAAGCGGGAGCACCGTACTTCTCGTATCCCGATTTGGCAACCTTTGATGCCGGGGAGTATACCCGCTGGTTGAGCACATTTACGTATGGGCGAGCTTGGTCAACGTAAGGCGCAGCATACATATCATAATATGGCGTGATATAAGGATCGACGTGCGAACGAGCGATCAGATAAGGCTTGCAGACTCGAGGGGACGTTTCCGTAAGATTTGCAAGGTCGGCAGGGCATCTGAGAAAGGGCGTGATGAGCGCGTACCATATACACAGTCTAAGAAGTTCAAATATTAGTATTACCCTATGAATACCATGATAACGGCAGCACTCACCTAGCGACAAGCCCAATGGTCCATCGTGCATAGCCCTTCTTCCGTGGCCTTTCAATATGGGTTGGGCCGTTTGGTTTGGTGGCCTCTACCACTTGGCCATTCTCTTTCACTACCATTCTGTATGTGGCTGACCCTTTGCGAGGCCACGCGATTTGTGAATTGTAGGTGGGCCGCCTTAGTTAGCGGAGGACTTCCCTTCCACGCTTGAATCAAGTTGGCTGAAAAAGGATTACCGCATTGGGAAAGAAGCTCAACGGCCGATTCGAATATTGGTAGGTGATATTGTAGCTTTTGAAAGTGATGTAAAGCAAATTAGCTGTAGACGGGAATGCTCGCGTCGGTCTTGGCGCTAGACTTTCACGGGCCGCGGTCAGATATTTCGAGTAGATGCCTAGGCTTGAGAGAAATGCTAATTTGGAGGGAGTTAAAAAGAACCGAGATCGAAACTGGGAGGGAAATGCAGAGTATTAAACGAGAGCAAGGGCCTCTCAATATGACACAATCAGGGACGATTATTCTGTTGGAGTTTCAGTGAGGTCATCGGTGGCCAGGCGTAATGCATATACAATAATACGGCAAATATTCTACATGAATGTGTAATCTATAGTGTAATTTATGTAATGTTGATCAAGCTTACTCAGCTTAGCGAATTGTGGACTGAGAATCGAAACAGGTTGAACTGATGGCTTTGTTACTTTCATGATCTGCATAATTACAAGGTTGGTGCTAGCAAATGTTGCCCCCAAATGGCAAGGCTCTATATACTGATTGTTCCCTTCAGCCTAACTTGGACTGCCTGAAAACCCAAGCCTTTCCGCATGTTTACGCCCGCCTTCACCAACCCGCTTGTCTAAGAACATGGTGAACAACTGAACAACTATCACCGTCGATTCGACGCAAATCTCACCATGGAAGGCGCGGATAGTAATTTTCGCAACCATGCGAATTCCGCCGCGTTCCCCGACGTAATGAACGACCCAGCCTACGACGAAAGGGAAAAGGGTTTCGACGACCTAGACACATGCCGGATATGTCACGGCGAAGCTACAGATGAAGAGCCGTTGTTCTATCCGTGCAAGTGCAGCGGTAGTATCAAATTTGTTCACCAAATTTGTCTCGTGGAATGGTTGTCGCATTCGCAGAAGAAACACTGTGAGCTGTGTAAAACGCCATTTCGGTTTACGAAGCTTTACGACCCGAACATGCCCCAGAGCCTTCCCGCGCCTCTATTTCTAAAGCAAGCTTTGATCCAATGCTTCCGCTCATTGCTTACTTGGATGCGATTTGTTCTTGTCGCCTTCGTTTGGCTAGGATGGTTACCCTGGTCCATGCGCGCAATTTGGAGAGCACTGTTTTGGCTTGCCGATGGCCGCTGGTCTGCCACTGAAAATGCTCGGGTCCAGGCTGCACAAGCTACCAAAGAAGGACTTGGACAACTGCTCTCAAACGGCAGCACTGTCAATGCTGCTGTAGTTGGCGCGGTCTCAACGGTTTCCAGTGCGGCTATCTCGTCTGCCACTGCTGCACCTTCGGCGCCGCCATCGATTCTTGATTTTGCAGCCGGCGAGCCCCTCATGCTTACCGTGATAAAGAAGCTTGTCCCTACTCTGTTCATACCCGCATTCACCTCGACCGTCGGGCAAAATAGCGCAGACAGCAACGCTGCGGCTAGCCCAACCAAACTACGGTACCCATCATGGCTTTCGGATGTCAAATTTCTGAACTCTCTGACGCCGTATCCCACGATCAACAACATGATCATCGATACATTGGAGGGCCAGCTGATAACACTTCTTGTGGTTGTGGCATTCATCCTACTCTTCCTAATCCGAGAGTGGGTTGTTCAACAGCAACCCATGGCCAATATCGCAGAAGGAGAGCGCGAGGCGGCTCTCCAGTTGATTGCCAATGCCAACAATCGGATTAATGAACGATTTGCCGAGGAAGGTGGATTCGGACATCCAGAACCCGCTCTTGCCGAGGCCCAGAATCCAGCGAACAATGAGAATGCTGAGGTCCATGAGCTCGACCATGATCATCCGCCGCACTTTCGTCCGCCCTCCCCAGCTCCATCTTGGACCGATTCGGAAGATGGTCCTTTCGGCCTTGAGACCGATGCACGAGAATTCGATGCCCTCAACCCAGAAACTGAAACTGACGATTCCGCTCCCACTGCTAGGGCCCTAGCCTTTCGAGAATTGGTGGCTCGGACTCATGGCAACCATGATGAAATGCTGCGCATCCTCCGGGAAGAGGCTCACGGGGACGATCTTGATTGGATTGTAAATGACATGACCGGAGCCACCATAAACAGGGGCATTCCAGAAGGACCGTCTAACCGGCCCCAGGATGCGGACGACGGGGAACTTCCTGACAGTGGCGATGTCTTCAATGCTGGAGAGGAAAGTTTCAATGGCCATCAACAAGATGTCGAGGGTGAACGTACAGTCGCGGACAATCAGTCGCCCATTGCTGCCAACGATACTCCCGCTTTCAATGAACAGGCGGCCAATCGACCACCACAAGCCATTGCCGAGAGAATTATTGATTGGTTCTGGGGTGACATCACACCGGCAGAGAGGGACGCAGATGATTTAGTCCCCGAGGATGAGGAGCACATCGTTCAGGACCCGGCTTTAGAAGACCCATTTGTGCCCCTACCAAACCGCATGATGAACGAACCAGGCGAAGCAGAAGCTGATGCTGCTGCGGCCGCGCAAGTTGGGTTGGACCCTAACGACATGGAAGCAATCGAAGGCGATGATTTTGAAGGAATTATGGACCTGATCGGCATGCAAGGTCCTATTTTCGGACTGTTCCAAAATGGCGTCTTTTGTGCCCTTCTAATTGCCTTCACAGTTGCCATTGGTATATGGCTTCCTTACCTCTGGGGCAAAATTGCCCTAGTGTTGTTGGCCAACCCATTGGAACTGATCATTGGTGTTCCTATCACTGCGGTCGAAGTCGTCGCGAATGTCGCTCTCGACACACTTATTGGTGTTGTGGGATATGCGTTGTACTGGTTCACGTTTGTGTTCAAAGTTCTACTAAGTCCACTCGGTGGACTTATTCCCATCGGAGAATGGATTCCTCGCGACAAATCGGTCACCAGTGCATCGCTTTCTCTCATAGAAGCTAGCAGTCGCCGTTTGAACAAGGTTATTAAAGCGTTTCTGGCCTTTCACGAATCTGACATACCAATGTTTTCAGTTCTCTCGCACCAAGCGCTCAAGCTACACCAGGCTCGTTTCAGTGCTGTCTGCCAGTCTGTATTTGTCACCGTGAAGTTCATTGTGCACGACCTACCACTCCGAATCGTGACGCTAGGCGTACCAGGTGCCTTGTCATTTGAATTCGATATTTCATACCTGATGCATTACGCCGGTCAAGTCCAACAGCAATTCATCGATTTCGGCAAATCAGCCTTCTCGTCTATATTAGGAAAGAGGTTGATGAATGCAAGCGCAGCAAAAGCTGCCTCAACAGCAGCGACCGTTGACTATGAATTGGCGGTCTGGGATTCCAAGGATCGTGCCATTGCCATTTTGATGGGCTATGTCCTTGCATCCATGATTGGGCTCCTATATCTCCGGATCACTGGGCTAATGACACGCGCCAACGGTGGTCAAAGAATCGAGGGTCTAGTTGCTGAAGTGCTTATCCAAGCCGGGGGAGTCATGAAAGTCATTCTCATCATCGGAATTGAGATGATTGTCTTCCCTCTGTACTGCGGCAGTCTTCTTGATCTAGCTTTACTCCCGCTCTTTTCTGAGGCTACGGTCGTTTCTCGTGTTGCGTTCACAGCCGCCTCGCCCCTCACATCCCTTTTCGTGCATTGGTTCGTTGGCACTTGCTACATGTTCCACTTTGCCCTATTCGTCTCTATGTGCCGGAAGATTCTACGGAGTGGTGTCCTTTGTAAGTGGTTTTGAATATTTGCCAGCTTCATCGTCATGCTAATTCGCCGAGCACAGACTTCATCCGCGACCCCGATGATCCGACTTTCCACCCGATACGCGATGTTCTCGAAAGGAGCATCACCACTCAGCTTCGCAAGATTGGGTTCAGTGCCCTTGTTTATGGTGCACTGGTTATTGTCTGTTTAGGAGGAGTTGTTTGGGGCCTGCATTTTGCACTCGATGACGTTCTCCCGATCCACTGGTCGGCCAGTGCGCCAATGCTCGAGTTCCCGGTTGACCTTTTGTTTTATAATTTCGTGCTACCGGTAGTCATCCAATCTTTCAAACCATCGGAGGGGTTGCATGAATTGTATGACTGGTGGTTCCACAAATGCGCTCATTTCCTGCGCCTCAGCAACTTTTTCTTTCCGGAAAGACACCTGGAGGAAGAAGGTTACCATGTCCGAAAGTCGTGGTGGGGCCTGTTGTCTGGCAGCAAGGGTGATTGGGAACATCCAGTCATCGGTGATGATCAACGGGCTGCAGCCGAGCAGGAAAACCGTGATGTCTATTTCCTGCGCGATGGTCGATATGTGCGAGCCCCTGGTTCAGACCAGGTCCGCATCCCGAAAGGCAACCGTGTTTTCTTGGACGTCACCGAGGATAATGAACGTGTCGACGGAAAGCCAGATCTTGCCGATGGGCTACACGGACGATCCAGTATCATGTTCACCAAGGTATACATTCCTCCTTTCTTCCGGACTCGGATCGCTGCCTTTATCCTCTTGATTTGGCTGTTTGCCGCCACTACTGGAGTAGGCATCACTATTGTTCCGCTGATCATTGGTCGGAGAATTATCATGTCATACTCGTCTAATTCGGCACCGGTGAACGATGTTTATGCCTTCTCTAGTGGCCTTTGTGTAGTTGGTGCGTTTGTCTACCTGGCCTACCACTCTCGCACTGCATTCCAAGTTGCGCGAGAGCATGCCGGTGTATATCTTCGATCCCCTCGCCAGGCAGGCCAGATTAGCCTGGAGCTCGTGATGCACGTTGCTCGGCTGGTTTACCTCGTCACCGTTGCCATCATTATCCTCCCATCACTCTTCGCGCTTCTCACTGAACTCTATATATTGATCCCTGCGCACACCCTCTTTGGAGATGGACAGTCGCATGTGGTTCATGTGGTTCAAGACTGGGCGCTCGGCGTGCTATATGTTCAGATGGCCATCAAGTTGACTCTGTGGCAACCTCATTCCTGGGCCGCTGCTGTGATCAATGGCATTTTCAAGGATGGCTGGTTGAAACCCAGTGCTAGCCTTGCTACTCGAGCCCTGGCCATTCCATTTTTCTTGTTTACCGCCGCTGCTGTCACTTTGCCATTGTCATTTGGGTTCATTGTGCGTTGGTCATTCTTTTATTCTAGCACCGGAGTGCAGCCTAATATTTACCGCTACGCCTACCCCACCACACTGTTGATTGTGCTGTCCGTATGTCTCTCCCATATAATTCTGAGACGAGTGGCGGCCTGGCGCACCAACATTCGCGATGAAGTTTATCTCATTGGGGAACGCCTGCATAATTTCAGTGAGAAGCGGGCGCGGGACGTCGGGGTGTCGCGAGTGATGACTGGATAACGGAAATGATGTTTTACTTTTTAAGTCTGAATGGCTTGCGAAGGGAAAAGAAATCCCCTCACTTTATTAATTTACGGCATTAGTGCGTGTGAATCAAAAATGAATTCAATATTGAACTATATTGAGACTTGCCACTGAGGCATTATATACACGTATTTATTTCTATATGGGTAATTCGTATCTGTATTACGGTAATATAACATTTACCTGCTGCCTGCCACGTGATCCACCATCGGCTGGCTGTGAGCGCTCATTGGTTAGGCAACAGGATTCCCTCGATCGCCGCTGTGTGGTTATCGGTTCATCGCCGTCCTCAAGGCACCCATTGAAACTACACTTTAGCCCTTTGCCACACACTTTTTTTCCAATCCATGGATTCTTTGCTCTTCAGCGACTCTGAAGATGTATTCTTGAACCTTCTAACTGCAGTGAATTGTCTCTAACGTTCGATATTGTGCTCTTCGCCCTTATCAATTGCCTCCGCAAACGCCAAGATGTCAGTCCTCCGCCATGGAGGAGGGGGCGGCTTTCTTCAGCGGCGCCTCACGAAATTATACACTGATACGAAAACATCATGCGAAAGTGTCACAACAGCATCGAAGGCTCTCGACGACCCGGAGCTCGTTGCTCTCCACGGGAGTTTTCAGAAACAGAGAGATCGCTTGTTGTCATGGGGTCTCGATTGGAGCGATGCAAGCGCTGCACAGCCCAATGATATCGATGAGTCTTTGACCGCAGCAGGCTTCAGTGATGTGGTTGAGAGTGTAATGTCATCCATCCAGGAGCTGCTGAACGACGCCGAACGAATCCAACATCTGGATGCGCCTATGCTACCTTCCAAGGAACGAAAGGTCGATTTACCATCGAAGGACACCCTCGGCAGTACACCACTGAAGACGCAATGGACGGAGGATGATATAACTCGCTCGAACTCGATATTGAATGAACTTACCGGCTGTATTGATACCCTATATGACCTATCGCGCTCCCGACGAACGATGGCTTCTAGTATGTCATCAACCAGGAACAGCGCTCGTCGCCAACGACCCAACTTCAACTCACCCTACGATTCCTCACATGGCTCCTTCTCCGAGTCAAAGGAGAAAGTTCAGAACCCAAAGCAGATGTTCGACCCTTTCGCCTACTCCCCTTCGACTCCGCATCGCGATACTACCAATCCTTTCCTTCCATCGAACCATCTCCTCATTGATCGATCGGCTTTACAATTATACGGAGCCGCTCATGACAATAGTCCGCCACCATATGAACCTGTCGCGGCGTCGGCGAACTCACGTGCCATCGGGCGCCTGAAGTCTTCCGCCTCCCCGCTTCTTGCCTCGGCCAAAGAGTCCCATGTCTCTGTGCTTGTCGAGTTCATGCCAATCTTGGCAGAGACTAAAATGGACAACAAGAGTTCGCGTATGGAGAAGCTACAACAATCCCTTGAGCAACTGCTGCAGAATGCTAGAATTTCTCACTTGGGGCTTATGCGATTTTTGGGTTACAGCATTGACCAATCAAATGTTCGCTATGCGTTTCTGTATCAGATGCCTGTCGACTATTTCCCCTTTTTACAAAACCCAAGTGATTTGTTGAGGGAGCTGAAGCCTAAGCCATTGGTGGCTCTCCTTCCTTCGGCAGATGAACACCGAGAGAACCGAGTACCAAACCTTGACACTCGTTTCCGATTGGCTTACGACTTGTTGATGTCTGCTCTTCATCTAAGAAGTCAGAATGCAGTTCATGGCAATATCAACAGCAGCAACGTGATATTTTTCCCTGGTCGGAGTGATGCGAGTGATGACGAAAGCGGCCTTGCGCCTGACCTTCGCCGTCCGTATCTCACTTCCCCTGCACGGTTTTCTGGTGATGGACCAACACCAGAGCCACTGTCTTCGGCGATGTATCGCCACCCAGAGGACAAGAGATCTGTTGAAGATGATGGCGCCTGGGCCTATGATCTTTACTCCATTGGCCTGATTTTACTCGAGATTGGACTTTGGGCACCAGTTGGACGTCTTTGGAAAATGAAGTACGACCGTACATGGTTCAAGCATCGGGTGGAAGACCTCTACGTTAAGAAACTTGGCCCAAAGTGTGGTGGTGCCTATCTTCAAGCCGTTCAGCTGTGTCTAGATGCCCCTAATTTCCATCTCTCCACCCAGCCTATGACTGACCTGGGTCTGCGTGTGCCACAAATCTACCACTACCCGGTGCTTGACTTGTCAGACCCCGATGGTACTTTCTCCTTCTCCATGAACTTTATGTACACCATCTGCAAAATTCTTTGGTCATGCTGCCGCATTGATATTTTTTCGGCCCCCTCGGCAGAGGAATTGGATGACTGCCTCCCACTTGCCCTTGTACCGACCCCCGAGCCAGTGACCATTCAGGACAAAGTCAACGCTTACAAGGAATCGAAGCGCGAGATGGCCTCCAATCTCGACAAGAAGCTCCCTACAATACCTTCTCCTGAATGGGGTGTTGTGAATGAACCCACGACACACGAAACGCCGCAGAAAAAGCGTACTGTCAAGAGGCTTCCGCACCTGGAAATCCCAGATGAGCATTTACAAGAGTGGAACTTCCATATGATGCCACGGTTAAGTCGTCTTCTGCAGAAGATATTGAAAGAATCATCGGAGTCTTGTGGTGTTAATCTCATCATGACTGGCGAGTCGACGGAAAGTGCCAGAACAACAATATGCGTTACTTGTGCGAGTGTGAAAAAGGTCAGAATGGCACTCAAGAAACACTTTGCTCTCGGCCGGGATGACTGGGACTTAATTGTCCTGCGTGGTGATATCGAGAGATCGAAGGTACCTCGCAATCGACGTCGCAAACCGGCCAAGGCTCGTCCCAATGTTTCTAATGAGACACCTTTTCGTCAGCGGGAGCTCAACCCCTGTCATCAACAGCGACCACTTTGCGGCGCATCTATCGGTGCTTTTCAAAACGAGGAGCACCTGCCCCCTGTCTCCTATGGTGGCGCCGTCTTTGTCGACGGCTTGCCATATGGTTTAACAGTGCATCATATGCTGGAAGCTCCCAGTGAAGACGAAGGCGAAGGCATCGCTCCCGCAGACTCAAGTCAAGATACCCCCGCAAGATCGGCCGGTAATTGGTATGGTGATACCCCGCATACCTCCAGTCCTGAATTTGTGTACACCTATTCCGAGGAAGATTCAAAAGAAGCTGGCCTTGAATTTGAATTGTCCGATGTGGAAGATGGAGACGACGGGTCATTATCGCAAGGTCTTGAGTCTGGCTATGATGAATCTTGGCTTTCAGATGAAGATTCATCAGACGATGACTCCCTAGGACCCGATGATGACGACGACGATGCTGCATCAATTGGCGATACTGCCGGTATCGAACCGGGAGAAGAGCCTCGTCTTCTTGTCACTCAACCGGCCATTGACGACGTACACGATGATTTTTTTCCATCCCCCGAAGACCGCGACGATGAGCATCTGGCCTCACACTCCCTTGGTTATGTCCACGCATCATCTGGTGTTCGGCGGTGGACCCGAAAAGGTCTCAAACACGAGATTGACTGGGCGCTCATAAAAGTGGACGAAGCCCGCATGGACCCGCGCAACATCATTCTTGATACCACCAGATCCAGTATTGCTCGTCCGGGTCGTCCAATACCACCACAGCCCATTTTCTTGAATCAAGTAGCCCGAATGGAGGAGCTAGGTGGCTTGCAAGTTCATTGCTGTGGTCGGACGAGTGGATTGCAAACAGGGCAGATATCCAAGGCTATGACCTTGGTTAAACTACATGGACGGCATTCTTTCTCAACCAGCTTTTGCGTCCATGGAAATTTCGGAGGTAAGAGGTGCACTTCAGCGGATCCATGTCTTTCTTTATGTCTATATGATCCTTAATTAGATACCCTTTTTTCGTTTTGTCATGTACACCCATGATCTGTCACCCTATTGGTAAACATTCAGCATCGCATTAAACCACATTCACTCGTATCGAGTAAAACATTTGAAGCTAATTTCTCCCCTCCGACAGCCCCCGGCGACTCCGGCGCATGGGTTTTCGACCGTCCCACCGGCCGCGTCTGCGGCCATGTTCTCGCCTGGTCTGCAAAGAGCAATACTACCTACATCTCCCCCATGGAGGTTACCTTCGACGACATCGCCCGAACCCTCAACGCCTCCCTTGTCACCCTTCCAGGTGATCCTACCAGGCCCATGGGCTACATCGACCCTTCCTCTCCGCAGTCCGCCCAGTACCGCTACCAGGCCCAGCGATTACCAGGGAATTTCGGTCAGCTAGCTCTCGGGCCTGGAGGCTCCCCTGGTCCACCTTTACCACCCCACCCGCATCAGTACCAGCATCCACAAGCCCACCATCAAGGCTATGGTCGGGCTCCGCCTCCTCCGCCTCCTCCCCAGCCGGGGTCATACCGTGGCCCTGTCCCTCCGATCCCACCGTCGCTTTTGACTGGACCCCGAAATATTGAACGTCAACTTGCTTGATTATCGGAGCATTCTATAGAATGGAAATAATGAATTGGAGATTCATGTTATGCATTGCGGTATTCTGGGAATTCTTTTTATGATTACATGGATGTTTATGGCTATGATTACCCTTAATGATGGTGTAGGGAGGTTTTCAAATTTTTTGTGTTGAAACCTTACTATTATCGGTGATATCCCTATTAGGTTCTGCGAAGTTGTACAGCGGCCAGGAGTCAAACACAAGGCTTGCTGACCACGGCCTCAGCAAATCGAAACTATATACCTTTATAACCTAATAAGAGATGTAATTGATTGAATATTGACGATTATAAAGTAGGGCATTATCAGGGATCAATCATAGAAAAAGTACAATTTATGTTTTGGTCGCTATACAACTTCGCCGTTAATATTTAAGTTTTGGCCATACGAAAAGGACATTCATCTGCTTGTCGACCCCCTCGCTCACTCTTGTGTGTGTTCAATCCTTCTTCCTTATTTGAGAAAAAGAATATAACAATATATTATTGTACCAGTCCTTTTGTCGACTGTAGGGAGAAACAAATAAGCCACCGTAAATCAAGGAATGGCTGCATCACTTGCAAGTACGTTGACTCCCTTCCGAAGTCTTCCGCCATGCAAAATTGACGTTGATAGACTACGCCATAAACAATGCGGCGAGGGGAGGCTAATCTGGACGAATTGTATCAAATCGGACCATAAATGCGAAGGCTACAGCACCCAATCGCAGACCAAGCTTCGGGCGAAAGCTTTAGGCTTCAATGCAACTGTCAACCCCAATTATCGCCATGTCCTTCATGGATCTAAAGAAGAGAGAGAGCATGTGCACAAGTTTTGCACAGAGACCTCCAAAATCCTCTCAGGCTATTTGTTCCTATATTGTGGTCTCGCTTGGCTCCCCAACTCAGTCAACATTCTTGTCCGGTGCGCTCCATGATGAAGCCGCAGGGTGTTGATGGGCCCTGGAAAAGCTACACTGAACATTTGAATTGGTAAAAAGAGGAAAGAATCAAGAAGACATAATCAAAAAACGAATAATGCACTCATCCCATTCACGTGTCGAGAACGGGCCTTTACATCGGGCCTCAGCAGTCAATTCTCTAACTATGATAAAACACAAGGCAGACTATAATCCCCCTTGAGAACATCAGTTATTTTGTTTCGCCTTATTCCTCAAGCTACTGTTTGAGTTTTGCGACTTGACCCATGCTGGAAAAACATTACAATGTATAAATAACATTCTTGATATTTGATTCCAGGCCGGTTGCAGTTATCCCACGTTCGTGCAGAGACCACCTAAAAACGGCGTAATCAACAAAGACTCGAGATATCCGACGATTTGAACGATAATGACGTTGAAATTGATGGAATCAATCCGACGGCAATGTGCGGCCACCGAGACCACCAAGTATCCAATCAATTTTCAAGCCCCTAAGGCCATGTCTATAAAATGTGGTGACTTGAATTTTGAGGCTAATTAATTTCTCAAACCTCTAAGCCCCTAATCAGTTTCATATGCTCATCGCAACGAATTTTAGGGCTCAGTGGATCATGGGAGCGGATCAGGAGTTTCTCGACTCGAATTTGAGCCTTGAATCTTCATTGGATGCCGATGCTTGATCACCACTCTTCATCGAGTAATTATGCCGGTTTCTACCTGATACTATATAATCTAGTCTTTTCTCTCTCTTATTGCCATGAAAACATCGAAATTCTCATCTCATTCTTTCCCAGGCTGGCCTGGAAAGACCTCTTTACATCGTCCCACACCATTATGATAAACGATTTTACCTCGCAATGTCCAACATCCACCAGGTCCTGAACAAGACGCAGCAAGCCGAACTACACCGGGGTTGTCATCCTTACCACCCCGGTTGGCAAACTGCATATGGATATGTCCCATCAGAAGGCGCAGGGATCGCGTTCTGTGCCCTATTCGCTGTATCTATGGTTATCCATATTGTCCAGCTTTCATGGAAGCGTACTTGGTGGCTTTGTGTTTTCCCAATTGGATGTTTAGGTATGAATCCTTCTGTAGGAAAAGTTGAAATCTATATACCCTGAGCTAGACTAACATAGTCATATCAATAGTCGAGCTACTTGGCTGGGCTGGTAGGACGTGGTCTTCTATTTGTGTTTACAACCAAAATGCATTCCTCATGCAGATTTCTACTTTAATTATTGGTGAGATCCCATTCATCAACTCGACAAAGAAGGTGAATCAGAACTAATCCCAACCTAGCCCCGACATTCTTCACGGCCGGCATCTATATCCTCCTTGGCCGCTTCATCCAAATTTTCGGCCGTGAATCCTCGATCCTCTCACCAAAAGCATACCTCTGGGTTTTCTGCACCTGTGATATTATATCGCTCGTAGTACAAGCAGTTGGCGGCGGTTTAGCCTCTTCGGCATTCGCCAAAGAAGGTGGCGACACAACACCAGGGACAAATACCATGGTGGCAGGTGTGATATTCCAACTCGCCTCAATCACGATCTTCGTCTTCTGTGCCACAAAATTTCTGCGTCGTGTGAAAAAAATGGGCGTTTTGCAAACAGCCTCTTTGTCTTTCATAACGCTCATGGGCGCAATGGTCGTCTCGGTTCTGTGCATTTATGTTCGTTCTATTTACCGAACAATTGAGCTTTTGCAGGGCTGGAGAGGCTATTTGATTACCCATGAGCTGTACTTCACTGTGCTTGATGGTGTGATGATGGTTGTGGCTGGGGCTGTCTTTAATATCTTCAACCCCGGTTGGTTGCTTGACTCTGTCAAGGGGGCCACTCTACCTAAATCTCGGTCTGCTACTGAGTTGACGGAATCCAAGCCTGAATATGAAATGGAAAGATCGCAATGGATCTAACCACTTTGGAGGCTATTGTCGAAAGTTCGAACTCAACTAGTGTCAATGCTACGACTTTCTTTATAGTAAAGTGATTAATGATATTATATATAATTGTGGCAAAGAGCCATATCCTTTTTGATGTATGGGGTGTCATGCTTGATCACCACACCTTTATGTATTCAATCAAAAAGTCATTGCACGGCAAGTGACGCTCTGCTACACTACTTATACATATTACCCATAACTATTTCTGATTTAAAGCTTTTAGAAGACCATTAAATTACGTCTTGTGATCTCCAGAGCTCAGTATAGAGACTTGTAATTAGCCTTTAGAGCCAATTGAAATACCGCTTTCTACCACTTCCTAATTAACTACCATTCACCCTTGACAAGAGCAGAGATTCCATTCGCCTCCGCAGCCCTTAGTGTCAAGCCAGAACGTTTGAAGCTCGTATACATATTTAATGACTTAGACCTTGTGAATCTGAATCAAAGTTCTGGGTTAGGTATGTCATACCTGTAAATGTAATTGAACACTGAATCAACGCATGTATTGGAGCAGAAGAGAGAAGAAAACATTGGAGGAGAAATGACGATGAAAGCTGCTCCGTGAAGAGCTAGGTGTTAGACTTGACCTTAGTTTCCATACTCCGAAGTTTCCTGTGCTACCTCACTTAGCTGATGATGACCCAAGAAAATATGGCTCATCAACTTGGAAACATCCTCATATGGCTATTGAAGTGCAACCCCAACCATGAGCATGTGTTTATGATTGATTGTCGGGCATACCATTGTGTGTGATTCGCCCAGTGCTGAGTTTAATGTCAATATCAAAACCTTTTATCCCCACACTGAAGAATTAATCTTGAATTGGGAATCGAGAGGCGAGAAACAGGCAAAATATCTTTCTGGAAGCTCAAGGGAGCAATATACGTATTACAAGGAAGTGGCACACAAATGGTAGTACGGTGTAAAGCGAGACTATCGGATGTACCGGACTCATCCCATGTCAGGCTTCCCCGGGAATGAATAAACCAAGAGCACGTAGTAAGATCACGGGGTAGGAAGTACACTGTGGTACAATGGTATTTGTTAACGCCCCGAGATCTCCACGCCCATAGACATAAATAGTTTTGTAATGTGCTCTGGAAGATCTAGCCTTCGATTATCTTTATGTAAGACTCTTGCAACTTGAAAGGGCCAAGCAGAAGATATTTGGATCTTAAGATATTGTATTGCTCTATCTTGGAAAGGCAAGCCCGACTTTAACACACTGAGACTGGAGATTCCAGAAATACTTTTGATATCGATTAACGGAAAGGAGTGAATATATGCTTACATTGAGGATAGGAAGAGGCCTGAACCACCGGGCTTTACTCAAACCATGGCGACATCAAAGCATTTGCTGCTTCTACTGTTGGGGTTGATATTTCTAACCGTCGACGTGCTTGGAGCGAGAGTGGCTTATACTGCATGGTATCGAGAAGGCCTTGGTGGTAAGCCAGGCTCTACTAGACGCTACGGACAGTTGAAGGATGTGGATGTGGAGCCCCTTCTAGCCCACATCGAGGAGTGGTCGGGTCGCAAGTTTCAGGCTGAGAGGGGAGAGCACAATATCATCATCGTGAGGCCGTTCCACCGTACTCGAACAAAGACTCAAGCCAGTGGAGTAGTACAGGAGGAGATTCAATTGGTTTGTAGGAAGTTAAAAGAATGTGGACCAACGACAGAAGGATAGGCTGAGTGAGACTTATATGTGAGTTGCTTCTAAGGCCAAAATATCTTTGATATCACGTTTGAATTTAGCTTAATAACCCAGCTTGCCCAGGCAACAAGCCCAATATCCGGACTTGAGATGGTGATTTGCAAGGTTATATTGAGGTGACAATGTGTAACCATGTTGAAGTTGCTTGGCCGTTGTATGGAGTTCTCCAACGGAGTTTAAGCTCGGCCGGCCAGCGGGATCCTGTCTTTACCAAATAAAAAACGAGTCAGTTTGTTGCATTGATTACCGAAAATATCATTGAGCTAGCATGAAGCTTTGTGGCTCAGATCCTCAGGAGGCAGGCTGACATATCAGCGCCCTCCGGTAGCTTCGATCTTTGTTGAGCGAAGGTAAATAATAGGGGGTGGGCTCTTCAGTTTGATTCAAATTTTATTGAACTATTTGCCTCGTCAGAATGTTGATCGACATGTTGTGCAGAGCTGGTGGTGGGTTCTGTCTCCCCCTGGTACCCCACTGGAACTACCACCTCCTAACAACATGCCCCGGCCGTATCTCGAAGTCACAAACTCTAGTATCTAGCAGCCCTTTGATAGCATCATCTACTATCCCGATCATGTCGTATACCCGTTGAAACGTTTTGTCATGGAGGCGATTACCGGGCTTCACCACCATCTTTTCGGTTCTTTTATTCAAAATAAAACCCATCGCTCCATTAGCGCCATCGATTTCCCATCGCGATTGCATATCGAGACTCATATCATCCTCAAATTCTGGTTGCGGGTCTGCGACGACAAAAAGGAGCGGGCTGGAAACGAGGCACCAAATTGTTTCGCTTAGCAGACGAGTACTTTCAGCCTGAAAGAGCCCTTCTGGTACCGCAAAGTGTAGCTCTGAAGGTACGACCGAAACATCGTCCACATCATCGACCGGTGTAAATCCTCCCCAGCTCCGACGGTTGAAATCCTCGACAAGGCTGTATGGAATGTAGATAGTGTCTAGAGCAGGATCGAAGGGACGTAGGAAGGTATAACAGCTTTTTTCCATGTGAAAATTGACTTCCATTCCGATAATTGGAGCCCAGGCGATCGCGGTTTCACGGGCCTCGTGGTTGACATAGGCGATTGGAATCTTGACTCGTACTTGACCGAGCAACTCCGGTCGTAGTTCAGCTTCCACGGCGTCCAACCATGAATATAGCTGCCAGGCGTCACTTCGGTAGGGGAACAAAGCTGGGTCGTCGTCATCAGACATTGCTTCACGCCATATCAAGAGGCGCAGTTCTGGAGGGAGGGACGCAAATTGAGGGAACGAAAAATTAGTCGCAGCTTCAGTCATCGTTTATAGATTTTTGATAAAATGAGCGAATGACAGGAAGAAATCAAAAACCAAGTTCATGGCGTAGAAAAGAGGCTTGGTGCCACGGGTAGTACAAACAAATTGTGATGGTTTTGCCCGAGGCACTCACTTTACACAAGACAACATTTGAACACAATAGTCCCTTGCAGAACTTCTATCTTTCATTCAAATTTTTGCATGGCAAACAAAACGCATAACATATCTCCCAACTCGCCATCAAAAAGCCTAAAGATATCAGCGATTTGGAGAGTCAAATGTAAGAGAGATGAAGGATTTTCTACCCAGAGCGAAATAGGGCCAAACGGTAGAAAGGCCTATTGATATCGAAGAGATTGACACAAGACTTCACTTGCTGCTTAGACTATTTCTGATCGATTGTGTAATGGTATATTCATTTTGATCTTACTGACTGGCGTGTCATGTATTCAAGGCACTTCGCTGTAAGTAGCTGCTATAAATGAACGATTGAGAGAGCATCGGAAAGACCCTCACAACATGTCTTTTACGAAGAGATGTAAAAAGCATGTAGAAAATTACAATAAAAGAACACTGAGAGTTTTACTAGACAGTATAGACAAGAGGGAGAATTGGGAGAAGAGATCGAAGAGTTGTCCCAGTTGTCTTCATCTAAATTTCGACGTCCTTCAAAGTGAGCCAAATCAATGGTGCTCTTCTTCCTGTTGCTCTTCTGCGTCTTCTTTCTCTTTGCCCCTTCTTCAATATCCCCATCAGTTTCCAATTCACATCTCGTTAATTTTCCATTCGGCTTGTATCAGAGCCGATAGGAAGCCTCTTTGATCGCTTCTCGCTTCCTCATCCATCATCTCATCTATCTCGTCAAGGCTTTGACAATGCATGTCCTATCCACCTTACACAGACCTCCCGAGATGGATGCTCGACCATTCAAGGATTGGCCATCCAGTTTTGCCATTGCACTGGCTCGTCTCGACGAGTGGTATCAGGAGGGAAAGCCATTTTTTACGAAGAATGATCTCGAAGATCTTTCCAACCAACTCAACAGGCGCTATCCCACACGGCGCACGAATGCCCAGCGACGTTTAATCGCGGTCAAGGGACTCACTGGGTCCGTGGTCCTCTACTCGGACTTGACAGGCCAGATCATTCCTAACCAGGGTCCAAATGAGGAGTGGGCCGTGTAAGTAGTGACAATGATGAATTCTACACTGAGCTCCAGCTAATACCACCAAACCCAGGAAAAGCCCCTACGTCAGATATGTTTGCTATGAGAAGCTCAAAGAGGTACTTCGAAAGCCAAACGCCAATATCGTTGAAGCTTTCTATCCGATGCAAATTGATCACCTCATGCTCCGCAGAGCGATTAATACCAAGAAGCCCTTGACTCCAAAATGGGCGGAGTGCCCCGAGCCCGTGGAACAGTATCTCAAACAGCATCTTGAGTCCTGGAAAAAGACCACCGAATACCACAAGCTTGAGAAAATCCTCAAGCTGTTCAAACACGATATCACAAAGGTCATCAACCTTGGATCGGGCTGGATGGAGTTTGGCATGGGCCTTGAAGAGTTCTCTCGCTGCGCCACACAGCACGCTCTGACAATCGTGCTCTACCAGTTGCTGCAGAAGAAAACAAATAATACCATCAAGCATTATGCACAGGATCCTGCCTATACCGCCGTCGATATTCTTGCCCTTTCGCTACACGGCTGCGAAGTCCTGGAAGATCCCCAGGCTTTGATTGAAATCGACGACGACTCAGTGGTGTTTGCCTGCTGCCCTGGATTTCCATTGAAAGATATCACCACTGATATTGCTCGACCTGCTATGTTGATCTGGGATCAAGTTCATGAACGTTTCGGTGCTCGGTAAGAGCTTGCCTAAACACTATTCGTGACTCGTACTAATTAGTTCCAGAAGCCAGAACCCAAACTCTCCCCGTGTCCGGGAAATGATTGCAGCTCACTATGATTGCCATAGGTTTTGGGACCAAGACCCACAGCACCCTGCGCCATTCAAGTCGGACCTGGTCGTCTACATCCGCCGACGCAAGTGAGAGGTGAATACTATGATGCAAAGTTGAAGTAATGGGTGATTGTTCGCTCTGGGGGCATGAGGAGAAAATTTCCAGGCAAGCATTATTACCTTTGATTGAATGGAAGAATGAAACACTATCATAAATCCTTTAGTGTATCCATATCTCAAAACTTGATCAATATTCCATACATGGCTTTCTATCTTACCTTCCTCTTACAAGTCTAGTAACACTCGTGGATGTTACTTTACTTTGGTACTAGCTTTGTATACATCTGCTAGACATAGTTCTATCGTTTCGCTTTTTCATTTTTTTCTTAACCTCCCTTGGTACTCTCTTGCCCCTTGGTACTCTCTTGCTGATTCCGTTATGATTGTGAGTAGTTATATGGTAGCTAGTCTGATCTTCTGAGCCATTTTATTTCACTCTAGTTTCTATATCAAGGAAACATGGCACCAAAGCGAACATCAGCACAATAAAAGAATCAAGCAAGGATAGATAAAAGAAAAGTCAGAGAGCTGGCTTCCTACTTCAACAAGACATAGGAGCTGAAGTTTTGAGTGTCCTAGGTCCAGGAAGGACTCCATTCGCTTTGTAGAATCGTCTGTCGCGAATGGAAACAAAAGCCAACAATCCAGCAAAACCACTGCATGAATTTAAGGTTAATGAGGAGCTCATCACATCTGCAATCACCGTTTCACATCACTTACCACAGAAAGAAAGCCAATGTAGCGGCAATACCACCCAACGCCCGACTACTCCCGTTAGTAGAACCTGTAGTCCCCATGATGGTGATGATAAAGAGAGCAAACCAAAAGACAGTATCAATAATATTCAAGATCATGTACGCTTTTGTGCTTGCCCAACGTTTGAGTCGGTCCATGTGAGTCGTCAATATTTGGTAGGTCATGAAAACGGCGGATTTGAGGCACTGTGAGTATATATTAGTGAGCAGGAAACAATTTGGGTTTGAATAAGACCGAATGCTTACCACAGCGATTCCCCAAACATTAGTTCTTGTCTTCGGTGTTCCGTGGTTCGCAACGCGTGCGATGATCAGAACGAAGACAAGAAAAGCCAGGGCACCAATTATGATGTGAAGTCGGAACTTGATCACAGGGTTTCTCTCAATTGATAGATCCATTGCTGTAGTTGAACATAGGAAATGACGTGTGAAGAGTCGGTCCGGAGAAATTGTACAAATCTTAGATTAATCTCGCTATGGGAATTGATCACTTTAAATATTGAAATCCATGATGGTGAGTCTCGTAATCGTTTAGAATGTCTATTGAAGGCAGAATAGTTTCAGATAAGTAAAAGATTGGCTGGGATCTGACGAGGTCTAATCTTAGTGCTACAGTTCGCATTCGTATTCTTACCCATATGGGGAGATGATCACCCAAACACAATGTTTTGATTTGGACTCTACCTTTTTTCTATTTTCATCTTGCCTGCCGTTGAATGCCATTAGAAATGCTGTCCCCAAACGGCTGTTTTCTCGTCGATGTACTGAATTTGGATCGATGTGTTGGCTGTCCAAGTCCCTTCGCAGGAGATGCACCACAACGATACCGCCCAAGCCTTTGATGGTTAAAGAACTGTGGTCGATACACCCTGAACGAAACAGCCATTGGTGGTGAGGCTGAATGAATTAGTTATGACGAGGGCGGGTCAGATGAGACAGGACGCTTGGAAAGAATCAACGCCAGCCAAGCTACCAAATCAAAAGCATGGAGCCTTTGAGACATTTAAGTCGGCGGACTCACACCTAAGCCCCCTCGTGTTCATTTGGTCCTTCTTCTTCTTCTTCCTCTTCCTCCTCCTCGTCACCCTCGCCCACACTCTCCCACTCGTCCTCTTCAACATCAGATTCCTCGAAGTCTGCTTGTTCTCCAAGCATGCTGAGCAATTGCAAGAGCGCAGCTTGCGCAGGCCAAGCCTCCGTCCCAGGCAATGTCTGACTAGTGCCTTCTTGACCTTCTACATTCGCCACAGGAGACTCATTTGAATTGTAGGTAGCGCTAGACTTGTCGGACAACCCGGGATCTAAGCTGATAATGCGAATGGCCTTGGTAGAGAAGACGCGGGGAGGGTTGGCGCCTTGCCGAGGGGGTTGCCCATCCGGGACATCGGAATGACGCCATCCAAGGGTCTGTAAAGGGTGATTTTAGCTATCTTGCTTCGTATTCGTGTTCGGGTGAAGGACCTACGGTATATGTAGTCATGATGGCATCGTCAGCCAATGCCATATAACTGATCGGAACAGCGAGCTGTGGGGCGGAGCTGGTGAGCAGGGAATATGAAGCCCGGGCAGGATTTTTAACGTTTTGAATATGGTTGTTGTCATCGAGAGCGACCACATAGACTCGGTCTTGTATCTCGAACATAACGCGGTGGTTACGAATCGATAGCCAGCCACCAAGGTCAAAGCCTGAACCATCCGACTCGCATTCTAAGATAGAGCTGTTCGCCACGAGAGCTTCCGGGCTTTGAAGGGCCTTACGGAAATCGGAGCAAATGAACACACGACCTGCACGAGAGAAACCGACAAATAGATCGCCTTGCAGCATTCCCGCCCCCCAATCATCCTCTCTGTGCCAGACATGGTCTGGGTCATCTGGTGGAGAAAGAGGGCCTTCTGATATTTCGATCGGCACCAGGCAGTCTGTACGGGGAGCTCCTGGAGGGAAGAAGCGATGTGTTGGACCAAGTCGCGCAGCTCCTGCTAATGCCTCACCTGGAGATGTGTTTGATGGCGGGGGTGGGCCGGCATGATACCTTTTCGTCACCTGCGACGGCTGAAAAGTACCTAGAAACGCACCAGACTCTTTACTGTAGGCAAAATAACCCTTTCTGCCCATGGAGTAGATCACAATGTCTTCGCTCTGATCTAGATGGCCGATGCCATCTCGTTCGATCTTCAGATGAGTCTTCAACTGAGGTGGTCGTTGCGTCATATCGTACACAAAGCCCTGACCCTCATTGGAAACGACACAGAGCGTCCAGTACGATAATTGAAATCCCCTGGTCTGGCAATCGTGGTTCAACCTCGCAATGCGCTGGAACTCTCCACGCTTGGCACCTGGTTGGTCTGCTTGCCAGACCTCGATTGAATCTCCGTCGCTATCAAACACAACCATTCCGTCTTGGTACTCCAAGTGTGCATATGGACGGACTCCATCTTCGTGCCATAGTATCTTGCCGGTGTCCATATCAGTGACATTCAATCCACCGGCGTGGGAACTGGAAATGAAAAAGCGACGCTTAAAGTCGGCGCGGAACCGCCACACGGGATCGTTGCCAACTTGCAGTATTGATTCCCGATTGATCGGACGCGGCTCGGCCCAATTGCGGGCCAGCAGTGTCTGACGCTTGCACAGGTCTTTCCATGATTCCGTGCCTTGCCATATTTTGGTGAAGCTGTGGGATTCCGACAGAAAGGAGAAATCATGAGCACCCCCGGTCGGCTGGGCGGTTTTGGATTCGGAGGCGTAGATGACCTCTTGGTGCGTGACATCGATAAAGTAGTTCCAGGCTTTGGACGTTGCGGTCAGGGATGCGAGTGCGGAGATTGGGGTGAACTCCAAAATTTGCAGGACAATCTCTGGAGGAAGGACAGTGAGAGGGTCCAACACTGTGGTAATAGTCATATTGAAGAATGGTGTATTGGGGAACAGTTTGAAGTGGGGGATGAGTATTTTGTCTGATCCCCATGCGATGACGTAGTGCCATGTGACGGCAGGCGCTCGACTAAATTTTAAGCTTAAATCAGCTTAATCTTATTTGTATATTTTGTCGGCGAAATGAAATTCATTGCTTACTGTAAGTATGTTATATCTTCGATTTTATAACATAGGTCAAATGAGTCGTGTGGGATCCTTTGCACCAGGCGAAATTCCCGGAACAGACCAATAGCTAACCAATTGAGTCCCAACAGAAATAACCAGGTCTGTGTTCTGAACCTCGAATAACACGCCACCACGATGCGATGATGGGCAGGAACCACCCGGCCTAAGTACCAGGTCCATAGAAGCCACTGATACTGGCGATATCAAGCACATCAGGGGGATCGGTAGTGACTAGGAGGTATATATAAATCTCAGTACGGAGATTGGCAGTGGTACGGAGTAGTTGGAGCGGAGATATCGTTGAGGTATGTAGGTAGTGGTGGTTGGAGTCACGGTAACGGGATCAATTTTGTTTGTCGTTTGTAGCGCGAGGCCACAAGCCATGATTGTCGCAAGGAAATACAGTGCTGCAGCTCTAAAAATCATGGTAACAAAGGAGCTAAAGTATTGAAGATTTTCTATTTCATTCTCTGTTTACATTTTTCTGAAAAGAAGGCCCGGGCAGTGTTAGGCCGCACATGGACTTGGGCTTACATCCAAGCCTCTCGTATGTTTGTATACCCCGCCCTCTCAAGCCACACCACACACCATGGCAAACGAGGCTCTTCAGCATTTCGCAGCCCTCAGTCTGGACTACTTGATTATCGGCGGAGGAACTGCAGGGCTGGTTGTTGCAACGCGTTTGAGCGAGAACCCCGAAATAAATATCGGGGTACTCGAGGCTGGTCCATCGGTGCTCAACAAAAATGGAAACGAAGTCATCAACGTGCCCGGTCGCTACGGAGAGAGTATTGGCTCCGAATACGATTGGAAGTTCCAAACCACGCCACAGAAAGGACTTGGAGGGCGGTCGCTGCCTTGGCCACGAGGTCGTGTACTAGGCGGCACAAGTGCGCTCAACTTTATGGCCTGGAATCGGGGTCACCGCGAGGACTATGATGCGTGGGAAAATTTAGGGAATCGTGGATGGGGATGGGATGATTTATTGTATGTATATCGAGCGTTCCTTTATCTGCCTTGGCCAAATATCTTTTATTGAATCGCTTCAGACCCTTCTTTCGCCGCAGCGAGAATTTTCATCCACCAAGCGCTGCTCATCAAGAAAAATATCAATCTTCCTACGTTTCTAAATTCAATGGGACTGGGGGACCTTTGCATACAACTCACGTTAAGCAGTATGGTCCCGCGCATCAGTATTGGCACGAAACTTTGAATCGCCTCGGCATTTCCTCTAGTCATGATAGTCTGGCTGGTGTTAACGTGGGCGCCTGGAACATGGTCTGCACAATCGATCCGGATAGACAAGAACGCAGCTATTCCGCCTCGGCATACTACTCGCCTGTAGCCCACCGTACAAACTTGCACATTTTGACCAACGCAACTGTCATGGAGATTCTGTTTGATTCGGAAAATGAGATCATGGTTGCAACAGGAGCTCGAGTGCGCTATGATGGCATTGAGACCATCATCCACGCCAACAAGGAGGTGATCCTTTGTGCGGGTAGCGTACAGTCGCCGCAACTATTGGAACTGTCGGGAATTGGAAATCAGGATATATTGGAGGCAGCGGGAGTGAAGGTCAAGGTTCACAATCCAAATGTGGGAGAGAATCTTCAAGACCATATGAGTAAGACTGAAAGCGTTGTTTCCCTTTCTGGGCTGATTTTGTAGTGACTGCCATGATTTATGAAATTTCACCTACGCTCCTCACTCGCGATGACATCTTGAATGACCCAGTCAGACGACAAGCAGCCGACCTTGCCTACCAAACCTCCCAGACTGGGCCCTGGACTGAGATGCCGTGTTCTGTCGCTTATTGCTCGCTCTCACAGATATTATCATCTGAAGAATGCGCTGAGTTACACGCCCGAGCCCAGGACATAGCCAGACAGGTTGGTCGGCCACACGACGCTATTCTAGCCAATCAGTTTGAGCAAGGGCATGAACTCGGCCAGGTTGAATATATCTTTGATCTTGGAAATTGGAGTCCATACTTTGTTCCCGAGCCAGGAAAGAAATACGCAACGATGCTGCAAATGCTGCAGTATCCTTTCTCTAGGGGGTCTATTCACATACCGTCCAAGGCCGAGAGCAATTGCGAAAAGACCACCATAAATGATAAGCCCGTTATTCATCCACGATATTACCTTGGACCTGGTGAAATTGACAAGAAGGTCATGGCGAAGGCACAAAGGTTTGCAGATCGTATCTGTCAGAGTGATCCGCTGTGCAAAATCGCTCGAGGCCGCGTATTCCCTCCTCCTTCCAGAGATTCGGACTCCGAGGACTCTATCTACGACGATTTTGTTTCAAACTATACAGCTACTGATTGGCATCGTAAGTTGCACTCCCAGGATGACGCCTTCGATTAGTCGCTAACGGATGAACAGCAGTGGGAACCTGCGCTATGGGCGAACGAAGCGGGCCTAATGCCGGGGTTGTCAATGAACGCCTGCAGGTGCATGGAGTTTCTAGTCTGCGAGTGGTGGATGCTAGCATTATGCCTCTGCAGGTTGGCGCACACATTCAAGCTACTGTATATGCGATTGCCGAAAAGGCGGCACAAATGATCGTGGATGATCACTATGCAAGATGATGGCCAGCAAATTGGAAATTCTAATCGTCAATGCTTTTCCTTACTTCTGCAATAGTGTGTTGGAAGTTGGATGAATTTTATTAGAATTTTCATGATCACATTTTCTTCCTGGGTCGGTCAAATTAATTTAGAGTATGACCATCGACGTTAGTCGCAGTGCTAGAGGCAGCAGAAGCCCAATATGGGAAGTTGAGGGCAGCGATTCCAGGGCTAGCTTTCTCATTGTCAAAAACGAGAAGTATGCCCAAGTGGTAATTAATGCAGCTAAATTATTAGCACGTAATAACGTACGTTGTTCAGCTCGTTACTAGGATCAACTGGCGAATCTGAGATGCTAATGAGGAGCAGACAGTCATTCCGGAATTCCATTTTTTTAAGACCATGAGTTTTTCATGGCGGACTGTTTGAAGCACATGGTACACCCAGAAGACTTGAACTATCTTGAATGGCTATTAAGAGGGGTTCACACTTGGGGAGCAGATTCGTCTGCACAGTGCCAAAATAATAGCACCACATCCAGTGATCGATGTGATCATTACCTAGGTAGTCATTACTAATTATTTATTAACTATGTAATTGCCCGCAATGCCAATAATGTAGCATGTACAATATTGTGCAGATCAAAAGCCCGGAGATGCGCCGAGATTATCGGCTAATGCCGAGTTCTCTGCGGGGACTACCAGGAAGGGCCATGCCGACTATTTGGGCATTTGATTCGGATACTTTTCCAGGTATCATCTCAGACACTTGACATATACTGATTGTACTGTCGATTGACCACGATTGACCTCCACACTACATGTTAACTAACCGTTGACTCACTCGTCATACACAACTGCGTCCGACGCGGAAACTGATTCCCGCGCCGCTTGAACCATATATCCTGGACTGCGGGGGGCTTTCTTAATTCCACATTCCAACCTTTCACATCTCACATCCCACATAATGATTTCCGGAATCGCACACATAAACCTCACGATCCCCCAGGATACATTGGAGCAGGCCAAGGAGTTCTATGGCACTACTCTCGGTCTCACCTCCGCACCGGTACCGGAGGCCCAGAAGGGGACGATCCTATGGTATGTGCCGAATTCCGACCTCCAATTGTTTTCCATTTCTGACCTCTTCCAAGGTTCAATATCGGCTCTAGCGGACAGCAAGTGCACATTACATTTGGTACAACCGATCCAAACTCCTCCCGGCACCCATGCTTCAAACTTGACTCTCGTGAGGAACTAGAAGAGATCAAGACCAGTATATATGATCACCATTTACGAGGTGGACCTGCAGCTCCAATGGCTGCTGATAAGCCCGGTGAGATGGATTCTGGTAAGTTACTACGATCTCTGACTGAAGGTCTCTGCTCATTGAATTTGTAGGCACCCAAGGGAAAGAATATCCCACTCGATTCTTTGCCCGCGATTTTGGTGGAAATCTACTTGAGTTCACCTTGTAATTAAATTTGGATTTTGATGCCAATACAATTACGCTTCATTTGAATTAGCTTCAGCGATGGTGGAAATCAACCTTGTTTCGAGAATGAACTTACAAACTGGTCCGGAAAGGAGTAGAACGCTAAACTTTCCAAAGCATCTCAGATGTACACAAAATCAAACGAAACCATGCAACATAGAATCGCAAAACGATGGAGGCCCAACGTGTATTGGAGAGCTTGTGGATCTATACACATTCTTGATATCAGTGGATCCACACCTGAAATATTACAACCAAAGTGAATAATTTCCATGCCATCGTCCTTGTTCCTTACTGCGAATGCAAGGAGAACTTCAGTTGTTGAGCATTCGTGGGAACACGATCTCATTGCTCTCTCTGTGTCACTTTGAATAGAAGTCTCACCGTTGTAACAACTTCGGACGTTACCAACCAATGTTGACATACGAACAACCGTGTCTATCCCATTCGAAGCAATTGTGCTCGACATCAGTAACGTCTTTTTTAAGTGGTCAGGGAAAGCAACCGGTACACAGCAACTGTCTTTGAGCACATTACTGAATTGCGACCTTTACTCTCAATGTAACCGAAATCTGATTCCTTGGAAAGCGAGTTTTGTGAAGCTCGAGGCTCTCAACTATTTGGATCTATGTGTGCTAATCAGCGTTTACACTTGATAAGATGCAGTGCTGGACTGAGTAGCCGGACTTGAATAATTAGGAATTCAACACACGCATACTGAAACCTGGCTACCCAGTAATTAAGAGCAACCATTCAATGTGACATGTGGGAAAGCGAGAAGTAAAATTTGTGAAACGAGCATGCTAGGGGCTAGTAATCGAAGAAAGAAGTTTATTGAATAAATTACACGGAAAGAGAGTGAATCAAACAAATCCGAGGTCTGAGCCCGTGCTGACTTCTTTCGGAGCGCCCTCATAAAAGCGGCGGCAGCTCAGATAGGAAATCCACACCCGCCAGCGACAGTCCAGCACGTATAATTGCATATGTGCATGTAACTAATGGTTCTTCTTCATACGGACCTCTTTCCAAGCCTGAACGCTGACGATTCCCAGAATCATTAAAAACAGAGCTATCAGAATGAATGTCTTGGCAACCATGCCACATGATTTTTGACTACTCTCTCGCCTTTCCCTTCGCTCCCGCTGCCGATCACACTCAGCACAGTGAGTATGCTGGTCTGCTTGGCCGACTGTCGTAGATGTCAGTTCGACAGGATCACTATGATGGCGATGACCTTGTTCCACATCTGTGTGAGGAATTATGTCTGACTGCTCGACCACAGCGTACTGCATGTTTGTCTGATCAGCAATCTAACACTTCCATACATTTTCCTAGCCGGATCCACATACGCCGTTGCTAGAGCTTGCGCCTCGCTCGTGGAATAAATCCTCATAGGCGGGGGCCGCCTCCGTGGGTGCTGGTTTGCCCATAGTGAATTATGAAGGCTCGCGGTGTTGTCACTTTTCAGTCTTATAGAACAATGTGAACAATTTCACGGAGTGTCAACTTTATGAAAATACCATATGTCATGAAAGGGTGGTTGTGACTAGGCAACAATTTTCTTGATCGACGTCAATAATTGATAGTCAGCATGGCCTAGAACGGCCTAGTGTATCAAGTGTGGCTGATCCACCTGATGTCCAGGCTCGAGCTCTACCTTCAATGCACAGCACGTTTCATACGGCTTTAATTTTTTTTGTAGATCATGATGGCGAGAAAAGAATTAAAGTAAGCACCCATGTTCTGCGAAGTCATGATAGATCCTTAAGCCCCATAGGGTCAGGTATCGCGAGCCGCCTTTTCCATCCCTCGCCGGGAGACGGGTGCGGAGACATGATTAACGTCCAACAGCTGGTATCTAAAGCCAAGACCGCCCCTACGCTCTAACATGACCTCATCCAATATTGAATTCAACCTTCACGCTTGACAAATTTGCAAGAACTCCTTTCCATCGTTTGTCTCCCCTGGCTTGGACCATGCTATAGAAACTTACCAAGGTGGATCTATGGTAAAACAAAAGAAAGCTCCCATTCCGAGCTCGATATGTTAACCTGGCTGAAACATCTGTTCACTCTAAAGGCTAAAACATCACCAGCTAAGGCTGAAACTCCTCAGCATATCGAGCAGCTAAAGCGCAAAGATAAATCGCATATCCGAACACATAACAAGCGAGTCCTAGAACGCGAGCGCGATCTGCGCCGCAACTACACGGGCCAGAAGGGCGAGTAGAAGAAGTTGATTGCGAAGGGTGGGTTTATGGGTGTTTGTTAAGTGGATTTAAACCTGTTACTTTGTTTTTCACGGATGCCGTTAGGTCACTTAGTTATTTCTTTCTTCTTACTATTCGTCGCTATAAGTAAAATCTTGAATTTGAACGACGGCTTTATTATAAATTATTCTTTTTTTTAACAAAATTCATAGCCCGCCTTTACCGCTGTTTTTGTCTTTAGTGCTAGAGCTTAGTCCCTATCCCTAAAATATACGAAGGGCGTAAGAAGAAAGGTGCTGTTCTTCCTCTTATAAAGGACTAGACTCGGCGCCTTTACTTTTAAGAACTCGTGGGCTTTTATAATTAATCGTAATAACTTCTCGACACCGGGAGAAATGTAGGATCCGTGGATGCTTATCTACTGCTATAAAAGTAGCTTAATATAAGGCCTTAGTTCTAGTAAGACGATATAGCAAAGCTGTATTAGTAGCCGAGGATAACAAAAGCTACCTATAAGAGTCAATGTTGCCGTTATAAGTCTATTAAGAACGTTTACGGGGCTAGCAATATTGTGTAATGGCCGGGAAAGCCTAGAATTCAACTTACGAAAGCGAGCATGGCCAAGTGTCAGCCATGACAGTGTATGGAACCTGTTTGAGGTACTTCAATTTGTACAGACACGTGTCGAGAGCCACACACGAGATCTATCTAGCACACGCGGATTATTGTTGTGATTTCATGATGGATTAGCGAGAACCCATTCTAGATATGTTCGGTAGATCACACTTCGACGACTGAGATACCACTGCCTCAAATACTCCCTATTCGGGTCATCCGCAGGTTTCCCCCATGAACCACGCATGCTTTGAAACCGTGTCGTAAAATACTGCCTCGTTCCACAACGGGCGGCAATCTATGTAAAAATACGTTATACCTCAACTGGGAGCACTCCAGTGCCCGGTGGTCAGAAAGAATGGCGAAAGACCCCTATACCCTTAGGCCAATCAACTCCGGTCTTCGGCCGTAGTATTCACCAAGGCAAATGCTACTCCGAGGTGACGAACCAACCTTCTACTCTGTTTGAAGTGGGGTTTTCGACCCACATCGGACCGGAGTATGCACCTGGAGGACGGCTCGGTCAATTCAGATCGTCCATCAGGGAGGCTAAACGAAGTAAGTAAGGATTCATTCTCTTCTCTTTTTGACATTTGTGTTTTTTGTGTCTAACCCTGAGGGGTTCATATCGAAATTAACATACCGCGGAGGCTTCAACCATCTCTATCTATCCTCCCTCTATATGTTTAATTATTTATCTACAGGATGACGCTATTGGAACTCCCCGCGGATTCAATCCTGCACATTGCACCCTCCCTCCCTGAAAGCGCTCTCGCCCATCTACTACAAGTTCATCGCTCTCTTTACAAACTTCTCCTCTCGAATCTTTACCAGCGCCATATACGAGACTGTAAACTTCAAGAAGGGCTCTTCTGGTGCACTGC
The DNA here is from genome assembly GCF_028829465.1 of Penicillium soppii. Taxonomy (NCBI): domain Eukaryota; kingdom Fungi; phylum Ascomycota; class Eurotiomycetes; order Eurotiales; family Aspergillaceae; genus Penicillium; species Penicillium soppii. The sequence goes on from NW_026643234.1 coordinate 3,849,297, forward strand.
CACGGGTAATGAAGCAGCTGTCAAAAAATTCCTTCACTACGGGGCAGACGTGAACGCCTCCATTGGCATAGGCTCAATTCGTCGGCGTGCAAAAATACCTTTCCAGCCGTGGTTCGATGTGCAGACACCCCTGAGCATAGCAGCAAACACAGGAAACGACACATTAGTTGCCTTACTGCTAAACCATGGGGCGAATGTTTACGGATTCCCTTCTCGTCACTGGGGCATAACCCAGCCGGCGGTAGTAGATGCCCTATTATCGGGCCATGAGAGCACGGTCCGGCTTTTACTATTGCATGGGTTACCTATCCATGAGCCTGGCATGGAGCAGGGCGGGCTGGTTAAATGCGCAATATCCAGGGAGCAAATTTCTCTTCTCAAATTGTTAGTTAAGTTTAAGGCAGATCTCAATAATCCCTAGCAGGGAGAGTATCCTTTCAATAGAGCTATGTCGTCTCGCAATCTCTTAACAGCGATAGCTTAGTTCCTGCTAGATAATGGCGCAGATATAAGTTTAGCGAATGGTCCTGGCCTTATCTTAAACTAAGCGATTTATAGCAGAATTGATACTTTGCGTCTATTACTTGACTATAGAGCAACCTATCCGCTAGATGAATTTAAGAGATGGTTTAAGATATTAGTTAACAGGTATACAGTCGAGACCGTACATCTATTGCTCGAATACGGTTATACGCAGAATATCGAGACGCTGTCGATTATAGTAAGGGCTCGGCGGGGAGATATATATGAAATATCGTATCTAAGTATAGGGTTTTAAAGAGTCAAAGGTTTCCGGAAGTACTATATCTCCTGATCTCGTTATTCATGCTAAATAACTTGATATGTTCAGCGTATATCTAGGCGATAATTATTTTTAACCTTCCTTTTGCGTGTTGCGTATTTTCTTGACTGGGTTGACTGGAGTAAGGGCACGTTGCCCTGCGTGGAATTATTAGATGATCAGTGAAAGGTAGGGCTAGATGGACGTCTGGTCGGGGACGACGGTGAAAACGTCTTTGATTATGAGTCTTTATTGCTACTATAGAGCATAAAAATTTCAACGATGCACTTCCCTAAAGTAACGAAAAGACATATAGGAAGAAGAGAAAATTTAATTAAAAAAAAACTTTATCTATGTTTTAAACCTTTGCAGAGTTACGTTAAGACAAAAATACGATGATATAAGTGCACATTTAACAAATCAGTACTACTCCGATGAGACTGTTGAAGCGGCACGGCACCCTTGTGACCTCGTTGAAAATGACGGGGTGTTTGTCAGACTGGATGACCGAGTCGTAGGCGTAGGAAGTGCTGCATGTGGCCCCGGGCCTATGGAGGACTGCTTGGTAAAGGTGCAGGATGTCACTTTTGGTGTGCTTTTAGAGCCTGTATCTGCGTGAAACAAATGTTTATCTAGACTTAGATCTATTTCTAGATAAAAGCATACTGCGATATATATTACCCTGCTATGTATAGTGCTCACTCGGAACTTGTTATTATTCAGGTATACTTTCTAGGCTTTTCGGTCTCTTTTAGCTGTCTTTTTTCGGGTCATTTTAACCTTCTTTCGAGATGCTCGTTGTATCATCAATTTATAGCGGCTGAAAATCCTATAATACCGTCTCTCATTGGGACATTTTTGATATAACCTGTTTCCAGACATATCAGATACTGTTTATCATGTTTTGTTTCTTCATGTTGCGTGATGATGTTTACGATGTCTGCCACCTTGGTAGCAATCTCATCGCAGCAACGTTGAAAGTATATTACGACAAACTAGTGGTTTTTACTCTATGGTCTCTTCAAGGGGGAGGATAATGAATGAATTATTGAAATGTAAATTGAAATTTGACAACAGTCCGATATATGCTAGACATGAGAAACACCATGCAATCTGAAACAAGAAAAAAGCATCAAGTCATAATCACCCTACAAGCGATCTATTTTTAAGCGGAACCGAGGTACTTGAGCACACTCTCGCGCTCCTCAACAGGCAACATAGAAAGCACCTGCTGGACACCACGCAAACCACCCTCCTTGTTACCAATCAACAACTGCGCAACCTCAGAAGCAACGCCCTCGGTGCGGAGCAACTCGACCTTGGTCTGAACAAGCTTCTTGTTCTCCTCGTACCAAGCAGCAACCTTCTGGTCATCGTGCTCGAGCTCCTCGTCCAAGAGCCCAGTCCAAGCGTGCAGAGTGCGCAGGTGGGCAACACGGGGCGACTCGGTGGAAGGGTGGGATCCGGTGGTGGGGATGGCACCGGCGGCACCGGTGCGGGGTGCGGGGGAAGCAGAGGCAGCGACCATACGCTTGACGATGAGCTCTTCGCTCAAACGACGGCGCAGACGCCAGTAGAAGAAGCGGCGGGAGTTAACCCACTGCAAAGGCTGGCGAATGGCGTTCTTGGCTTGCATGCGGCCGGCGCGATCGTGCAGATCGGCGAATTGGAGGGCGATCTGCATGTAGACGGGCAAAAGCTGCTCTTCGCGAGCGGCCATCTGGGACTTGACGTCGGACAGCTGCTCCTTGGTAAGAGAAGTGTCTTCCAGGGCACGGCGGAGCTCGCCGTACTTGGCATCCAGACGGGCCATGGTGTCGAGCTGCTTGTCGCGGCGGTACTTGATACCAACGATACCCTCGGGTTCGAGAACACCTCCGCGGGAGTCTTCATCGGCGTACATCTCCATCTGGTCAGGGTTGATGGTGGGATCAACGACGACCCAGGATCCTCCGCGAAGCTCACCGTGGGGTGGGATGTAGACGAAGACGGGCTGCTCGTACTTGACCAGGGCGTCGACAATGTACGAGCCGTACTTGAGGACTTCGTTGTACATGTCACGCTGACCACCAGAGAATCCACGCCAGTTGGCCAGGATCATGACGGGCAGCTGTTCACCGTTGTTGAAGTCGCGCAGAGCCTGCGCAGTCTTGTATGCCGAGTTGGGGTACCAGACACCGCCAGCCTCGTTGGAAATCATCTCCATAGAGTCGGGGTTGGCGGGGTCGGCAGGGGTGACGTTCTCGACGCTGCGAGTCTCGACAGCAATGACACCCATGGGGATACCACCGAGGCGGGCACGGCCGACGACGACAGTGCGGGCCCAGCCACCAAGGGCCTCCTCGAACGAGTCCTTGTCAAACAGACCAGGAAGGAAGCCGTCAACGTCCTCCTTACCGCCGATGAGCCATCTAACATCATAGGTCTGCTTGGGGGGAGGGAAGTAGGCAACATCACGATCCCAGTTATCGGACCAGGGGCGGATGGGAATGGGAGCACCCTTCTTGTCGGGCACGAAAGACATCCACTCAACAATCTTCTCGACACCCTCGAAGTCATCGTTGGCAGTCATGTGAGAAACACCGTTCTTATACATGATCTGAGTACCACCAAGCTGGAGGTTGGAAGTGTAGACCTCGCGACCGAGCAGCTTGTTGATGGCAGGGGCACCAGTGAGGATGATGGGCTGGCCCTCAACCTGGATGGCACGCTGACCAAGACGAACTAAGTAAGCGCCAATACCGACAGAGCGGCAGGTAACGAGAGTGATGGTGAAGATGTCCTCGTAAGCTTTGGAGGTGGCACCGGCAATAAGACCGGAACCCTTCAGACACTCGACACCCAGACCGTCCTTAGCACCGATGACAGTGGTGATCTTGTGGCGCTCTTCGCCTTCATCATGGATCATCTCGGTGATGACTTCCTTCTTCTTGCTAGCATCGAAGCGCGCCTTGACCTCGGGAGTGAGGTAGAGGTACTTGAAGCCGGCCTCGGGCTTCTCGGGGTTTTTCCAGGCAACAGAGAAGAATGGAATCAGCTCGTCGGCCATGCCGATGCGAGCACCGGAATTGGCAGACAAGTAGATGCGCGGGATACCCAGCGACCGGGCAAGCTCGGTACACTTGTGGAAGTACTTGTCTTCCTGGGGACCGAACGAACCAATCTGGAAGGTGATGTCGTTGGCGACAATGATGAATCGTCTGCCACGGGGATACTCAGGAGTACGGGCGGTGACAATCCATCCAACCATACCGTGGGTGTTTGTGCCGGGCTCGCGAGCAACCTCAATGAGGTTGTCGGTATCATCGAGAACAAGCTCGCTGTAGTCCATGCACTCGCCGACAGGGGGACGCTTCTCATACAAGGAGGGGATGGTCTTCGATACCTTGGTCCAGCTGTTCTGGAAGGCCTGGCGGAAGAGCTCGGGGAAATCGTACACGTACTGGGTTCCCATCAAGTGAGCCTTGTAACGCTTGGGCTGCAACCACTCCTTGGTAGGATAGGGAGTAGAGACAGGGCGCATGTGCATGGAGCCGAGCTTGGTGGTACCACCAATGCTCTGGAAAATCCACTCGCCCTTCTCAGACTTGCGCTCGATGTAAAGCTCAACGTTGATGATGAATCCGTAGGTGTTGCTGATGATCACACGGAGAGGGTAGGGCATGCCTGTGGTGGGGTCAGTGCAGAGGATACGGATCTCGGCACCGGTGACACGGAGGCGCCAGAGACGGCGACCGAAGCGGTCGAGGAAACCGGCGAGGGCCTGCTCAACATCATCTGGCTGGAGGTTGAAGACAGGGGAGAAGTTGATGAAGATGTGGTTCAGGTCGGAGTTGTTGTTTCCAATAATCTCCAGAGCGTCCAGGATGTCGTTCATAAGGCGGTCGGCCTCGGATATGAGGTACTCAGCGGTAGGGATATCATCGCGAAGGCGGCCGGGACGAACGACGGCGCGGATGAAGTAGCGCTTGTCGACAGCCTTATCGTTCCCAGCGCCCTTGCCAATAGCCTCATACACATGGATGCTGCGGTTCTCAGTGAAGACGGGCTTGATGTTGAACAAGGAGAGACGTCCAAGCTCGAGCTGGAAGGCAAGAGCGGGCTCGTTATGACGGATACTCAAATCCTCCTCGTAGTGGGGACCGCGGAAGGTGAAGTAGCCAGGGTAGACGCCCTGCTTGCCGCAAATGAAGGTAACACGACGAACACGGCGGGCAAGGAGCTCGTCCTTGTGGTCAGCAAGAAGCTGCTTCATCTGTCCAACAAGCTCCTGGTCATCGAGATCCTCGATGTCGCGGATGGCAATGTTGCAGACACCAGTGAGCTCACTGTCGTGTTCAACTTTGGGGATGGGGCGACGCTTGCCCTCAAGGCTGGCGATAAGGCCTTTGTCGCTGGGACGCTTGGCATTGGAGCCGCCGAGAGGGAAGGACTCAAGAGCCTTGGAAAGGATATCCTGAGCATCCTCCAAATACTGGACAGGAATGATAACACCCTTGCGGACCGGGTCACTCAGGGGGTCGTTCAAAGAGGAGAACTCGCTGATAGAGTTGATCCGCTTAAAGGGGTTGACCTCCGAAATGGGTGTACCCGGGGCCGAGGGCTGGGTGGAAGAGAGGGAACCGAACTCGGGCTGGCCCAGCTTGCCAAGGCTGAAGTCCCAGGATAGGAAGGGCTGCTCAGTGGAGGCATCGTATTCGATGCCCTTGAGGGTATAGGCACGGTAGGCACGGCGCACGTAAACTTCCAGAGCAGCGAGGGTAACCCAAGGGTCGTTGTGGACGAAGAAGCGAGGAAGGACATCAAAGACGGTGTACTTCGAGTCAACAACCTCCTTCAAGATATCGAAGGAAGGCTCACGGTGCTCCCAACCGGTCTCACCGTAGCGAGACTCAACAACAGAGGACTTGAGGATGTGCTCCATCTGGGACAGACGCTCATCCAGAGAGGGCATGGCACACTGGATCAAAACCTCACGGGCCTTGAGAGTGACCTTGGCAGAGGAGCGTGACTCGAGATCTGTCAACTTCTTGAGGATAGGCTTGAAATACTTGCCAACATTCTCAACATTAGGCTGGTTGGGGCGGTACATGTCCAAAATGGCCAGGACCAGGTTGTTCTTGGATCCAATGCGGCTGTGAGATAGAACAGTGTGGACAATGCCAGTGATATCATCCTTGTTCTCCTCACGGAGCTTGAGAATGACGTCCTCATCACGGAAGTTGTGAGTAGAGAATAGCTTCTCAACGTCATAGTACTGCTCGAGCAGACCAATGAAGACATTGTACTCGTTGGACTTCAAGCCATCCACGTACTTGTTGATAACCTGGACTAAAGGCAGGAGGGTAGCCTTGAGGATATCAGCATCAGCAGGTGCAACATTCTCCTCGATGAAGCGAACGATAGCCTTCTGGAGCTGCTTGGCAGGGAACTCGGCCTTGCGAGCCTTGGCCTTATCAACAAGGGCTTGGAGTTGAGCATCCAGCTTCTGGGGGATACGGGAGTGCAGCGCGGAGGACTGCGCATTCCACTCGCCGTAAGGAAGGTCGATGTTACGCAGCACCTCAACCAGATCATTCAAGGTAGTGCCCATGATGACCTGGTTGTCGAAACCACGGAGGATGTTCTCCAGAATGCCGTGGAGCAGGAAGAATCGCTGCGATGGCTTGTTACCAAGGACAGTGGGGGACCCAAGCTCGGGCAGCTGTCCAGTGAAGGGCTGAGCGTGCTTAACGCGGGAGGGGTCATCCAGAGCAAGTATAGCGAGAATGTCACCAGCTTCCAGGGTGGCACCCGGTTGCTTAATGAGCTGCACAATACCATCCTCTTGGGCGATGAGGGGCATGTACATCTTCATGACCTCAACCTCGGCATACGACTGGCCTGAGCGGACGTGCTGACCGTTCTCGACGGTGAACTTGACAAGCTTACCAGGAGAGGGAGAACGAAGTTGAGTGGGGTCGTTCTCCTGCTCCAGAAGACAGGTCTTGCCGTCAACGCTGAGACGGGTCGCAGCGGGCTCTTCCTTCCAGTAGACGTTGTGACTGCGGCCATCGAGCAGGACCAACAAACCACCGTCAGCCAGAGCACGAACGCCAACTGAACACTTGGAGCCGTTGATGAACAGGTGGTAGCTGTCCAAGCTGGCGCGAGTGGCAGTGAACTTGTAGCGCTCGCCCTCGTAAATAAAGTCGACGGGGAAGACAGTCTTCAGGATTTCCTTGGAGGGAACCTGACCCTTTCCGAGGCTAACGCGATACTCTTCAATGCCAGCCTCGCTAGCAAGATGGGCCTTAGTGACTGCACCACAAATAATGGCAACAATCTGGTCAGGGCGCTCAGCGGTCAGCTTGTTGGTAATGAGCTGGTCGAGCCATCCAGTGGTGATGGTGTTATCCTCGAAGGCGGGGGTTTCCAGAAGCTTAATTAAATACTCGACAGTGGTGCGGAAATCACCACGAATGCTCAGCTCTTTCAAAGCAACAACCATGTGCTTGCGGGAGGCAGATCGGTTCTCGCCGTAGGCGAAAATGTGACCAAACTGACTGTCGGAGAAGCTGTGAATACCACCGGCAGTACCGACAGAGAAGTAACCCCACACATTGGAGGAACTGCGGAAGTTCAGCTCGTGCATAGTACCACTGGAGGGCTTGAAACCCTCGCCAGGATCTTCGGAGGTGATACGGCAGGCAGTGGTGTGGCCCTTGGGCTGAGGACGGCGCTGAGTCTGGTAGCTCTCCTCCTTGGAGAAGTCGAAGTCAATGTCGACGGAGGTGTTGGGGTCCACACCGTAGAGCAGACGAATGTCACGGATGCGGTGAAGGGGAATACCCATGGCAATCTGGAGCTGAGCAGCGGGCAAATTGACACCAGAGACCATCTCGGTGGTGGGATGCTCGACCTGCAGACGGGGGTTCAACTCAAGGAAGTAGAACTTGTCGTCGGAGTGGGAGTACAGGTATTCGACGGTACCGGCAGAAACGTATCCGACCAAACGACCCAAGCTCACGGCAGCGCGCTCCATGGCCTGGAAAGTGGGCTGCTTCGCAATAGTAACGGGAGCTTCCTCGATAATCTTCTGGTGACGACGCTGAACGGAACAATCACGGCCGAAGAGGGAGATGTTGTTGCCGTACTGGTCAGCCAGCAGCTGCACCTCCAGATGGCGGGCGTTGCCGGCCAGCTTCATGATGAAGATGGGCGAACCAGGGATCTCGTTGGCGGCGGCGTTGTACAGAGAGATGAACTCCTCCTCGTTCTCGACCTTTCGGATACCCTTACCACCACCACCTTCGGAGGCCTTGACCATGACTGGGAAACCAATCTCCTTGGCCTTCTCCAGACCTTGTTCCGGGGAGAAGGTGCAACCTTTGTTATAGGTTTCATCCTCGACCGTCACAATACCATCGCTGTCAACCTTGACGGCGTCGACACCGGTTCCAGACCAGGGGATACAGGGCACACCAGCATGCTGTGCAACAATGGTGGAGGAAATCTTGTCACCCAGAGAGCGCATGGCCGAGGCGGGGGGTCCAATGAAAATGATCTTCTTCGGCGACGCAGCAAGTGATTCGGGTAACCGAGGGTTTTCGGAGGCATGACCCCTGCAAACTGAGTATCAGCAATCCGTTCGCAATTCTCCATCTCCATATCCAAGCCACTTACCATCCTGCCCACACAGCGTGAACATCCATTCGCTCCGCAACATCGACGATCAGCTCGACGTTGGCATAATTATTATTATTAGTTCCACCGGGAACCTCGACGTATTGGTCGGCCATACGAATATAGTCGGCGTTGGCGTGCAGATCTTCAGGCGTGGCCATCACGGTAAATTGGATGGCCCGTTCGTTGCCAAAAGTCTCGTAGGCCCATTTCCGCACTGAACGGATCTCTTTGACAGCAGCGATACCGTTGTTGGCGATAAGCACCTATCGAGAGTCAGCTTCAACCCCTCAATTCTCGCAGTATTGCAGTGCTGTAATACTGCAATTCGCTGCAGTAATTTCGAAGGTTGCTTACCGATGTGATGACAGAGTGACCCTCGTGAGCGGCCACAAATTCCTTCACTTTGCTCGGGGGTGCTGATTCGAGGGCATTGCCACCGATGAAATGTGAGGGAAGGTTGCTGTGCTTAGCAGAACTGCCGTTGACCGGAGAGTTGCCATTTGTGACACCCATGATGATTTGATCACAGGTCAGATTCCCATGTAAGAATTGAAAAGCTGAATGCTAAGGCGCGGTATGCAACAGCGCCGATTAATAAGAAAAGTCGGGTAATGTACAGATGTTGAGAAGTGGCGGAATGTGCCCGGGTAGCTTATCACGGGCAGAAAAAGTACGTGGAAAGAGATGGATGTCAGGAGAGTGAGATAAGCGTCAGGAATAAGATCTGCAAAAGAGAGAAAAAACCGAGGTGTCAGCGTCAGAAGAGGAAACAGAAGGCCAGATGCGGACAAATGCGGAATTGGACTAAATTGGTAGCTACCGATGTAGCCAGTTCGCAAACGGCAAACTATACTCCGTAGCCACGAAGCAAAGAAAAGGGTTGCACTTACCGGGAACCACCAAGACCCGAGAATAAGATATATAAAATAAATATGTATAGAACAAAAAAAAAAGAGAGAGAGAGAAACCGAAGAGTTCCAGAGGAATGCAAGTCCAATAAGTTCAAAAAAAATTGATGAGAAGATGATTTTCTGGAGTCCCACCAAGGTGGAGATCCTCCCAACTGGACGTTGGTGATTCCCTCACAGTTGGTCCAAAGTACCCCTGCATAGTCAACAGTATGGAACGGTACCTTCCAGGCCCAGGAACACTTCCCAACTCCCTCGACTTTGTTGGGCCGGTTCCACTACAATTTGTGCCCACCACTTCTGCCACTTTCGATGTTAATTTTTTTTTTCCTTTTTTTTCTTTATTGAAATACTGTCGTTTAACTGATATGTTTGAAAATGGTATTACAGTTATGTGTGAATGATAATGGATGTTGTTTAATTGTAAATTTGTACGGAGTAAATATATAATATTTGTACGGAGTATAGAAATCATTATCCCCACGCCCCTCGGTCCCCGACTCGGAGATTCTTCTCCTTGCTTTTCCAATTTTGGTGAGTCGGGGTTCGGACTAGGCTTTCGGAGGCTTTGCTTTCTATTCTAGATCTGATGTTACCGTGACCTTTCCTAGCTTTGTGGTTGGCCATAAGGCTTAGTATATACAATATAGTCATAATCTTTATGCGAACTATAGTTAGAGATAAATTAATAAACTCCACGTCATTGACCCGAGAATCATGGCGTTTATAGTACGGAGTACGCTATTCCAATTTGGCCGATGTGCATGATTCAACATCAACATTCCAGATCGTTCCCTTGACAAGCACCAATCATTTCCCGGCTTAACCCCAGAACCCCAACTCAACCCATTCTTGGGGCCAACCAGCGCAAGCCAATGGATTTGATCAACTACCAAAACAAAATTAAAAACTTAATTGGAGCATAAACATCGTGGGTATTATTGAATAATGAACGAAAAGACGAGCTGAGACACAGCTTAGGACGCCCCCAGAACCCACCGGGGGCCGCATTGAATGGACCAGGCCTGGCTGGTAGATCAATCAGCATGTGCAAGTCTATACACGAGGCGTTGTATCCGGGATTGGGTCCGGAGGGTGCACCCTTTGTAGATGCAGTCGAACACGGTCAAATAGGTAAAACAGCCTTGAAAGAAAGCAAACACACAAGGCACAGAACCACTCAACCCCCATGGAAATACCATAACTATCAACGAAAAGCACTGGAATCAGAATGTTTCCCCCAGGTCACTGACTTGGGGCTTCCGGTTTGGTGGCGGCATGGTACCGGGTCCGATGCTAGTCTTGAAGCTTCGCGGTGCTGGAATTCCACTGGTGGTTCGCTTCTTCACTCCGGGGGTGGAGCCTGCCGCAACAACAGAGGGCCGTCGAATATGAGTATCGCGGGGGACACGGGACGTTGTCGGTGTCGAGATTTCGATGTCCTTGTCACTGTCCTCATCGATGAGACACATTCCAGCAATATTGGGGAGCTGACCAGCGTGGTTGCTGAGAGACGACCGAGGCCGGCGGCCTTCTGTCATCGGGTTTGTCGAGTAATGGCCCAGTGGCGTTTTGGCGCCTGGGCGGCTCGATCGGCTTTCGGGTCGACCATTCACGGGTACACCAGAATGAACACTTTTACTGAAAGAGCTACGGCTGGAGAAGCTGGTTCGGCTGCTTGGGCGACTCTCGCCTGTTCGTCCAAATGACTGGCGACCTTGTGGGGTATAAGATGGAGTGCCTTCGCTGTCCCGTACAGACGAGCCCAGACTGCTGTTACTCAGTCGCTTGCGAGAGTTTCTGCGGACTGTGATCGATGAGGGGACAGGGCTGTCACCAGTCACAGAGCCGGAGCGCGGTGAGCCAAGAGAGGAGGTGTCAGACGGGGCGGGTAAGCGTGACTTGGCTGATTGAACGCGTTCTTCGAGTTTTTGCATCTTGCCAATCAAGCCGCGGATCTGGAACAATGATCCAGACTTCGGGAGCCCTGGTGGCCGCGATGTATTCATTCTCGTCAAGCTGTTGCGAGACGAGATCGACATAGAAGGGGTGGGGCGGCCATTGCCATTGCTGTAGGCGCCATTGCTATAAGCAAGAGAAGGGGTTCGGGAGTGAGTGGTGCGTGGCTGAGTCCGAGCGTGGAGGGTGCGAGAGTTCACCGGCTCCGCGCCAGCAGCTCTCTGCCGGGGGAAACTGGGTGTAGTGTGTGCGTTGATCGATTTGCGCATGTTCACAGACGATTCGGAGATAGGGGGCGAAGGCGGGGTGGCAGCCGCAGACGCAAGGGATGGTTTGGCGGGCGGTGTGGCAAAGACTGGGGAAGATGTAGCGGTGCCAGGAGAGCGATCAAAGATCTCCAAATTCTGAGGGGTGGACGGGCTGCGGTGGTACAGAGGAGTGGGCTTGCGACGACGGAAGCCGTGACCCTCGGCGTTCCGAAGTTTCTCTTGAACGATTTCAGCCTCGATCTTCAGGTCGGACAGCTCATCGCGCAGGCGCTGATTGTCAATCCGTAGCTGCTCCCTTTCTTGCTCCCCATTCCTGATTTCTTCTTCCAACAAGACCCCGCGCTCGATTCCGATGTTGTATTTGGACTCCATGTCCTCCAGGGACGAGGTGGTGTTTCGGGCTTGTCGCTCGTAGTCATCGTTGGCAACTTCGATATCTCGCAACCTTAGCTGCAAGGTACGGTTTGCGTCTCGCAGAGTGGTGATCTCCTTCTGCAAATTATTTTGCGCAGTGTTGGCTTCGGTCTTAGACTGCTTGTATTTTGTCTGCCGGTGCCCATGTCAGCGTCCGCACGAATGTAGGCAATGAGCATAATCTGGTGTACCTTCCACTCTTCGACCTCGTATCGCATTGTGTCAAGCTTTTCCTTCAGTTGCCGCTCCCGCTTTTCCGAGGCTTCGATGTCCTTCTCCATCTCCGTCTCCAGCTCCCGGCTGGAGGACTGGAAGTCCGCAAGCTCTGCCTCGAGAGATTCATACTGGGCTTTGTAATGTGCCAATTCATCTCTGTAAGAACTGCTCGTATGCTTCCGCTCGGAAGGAGGCTCGTCGACGGCCGGCATCTTCGAGTGTTGGGCAGCCAGACCGGTCGCAAAGGGGATGTCTGGACGACGGGCGTCGTCCAAAATTGGCCGATGTTACTAGAGACAAATCACCAGGCTGTCTTGCCCTGCAGATCGCGCCAGCCCCTCTCAAAGACTCATATGTTACGTGGTGGCCCGATGTCAACAACCGTGCGTTGATAAGAGCCCCTCGCCGAGGCGGTGACGCAAGGGATTGATCGTGGTAGTCGGCAGCGTGTTCCTCCACAAAGAGAGTGCAGAATAGTTGAGGGATGCACAACAAAGTATGCAAAATTGACTTACCTTCGACCCGCCTCTCTTGTCGCGAAAGCGGGTTAGATTAGATCGGGCTGGGAGAAACCGATGTTGTTGTTTCGGTCGTCAGGGGCGGGATACGCTAGTCTACATTTGGAAGATCTGGGTTGAGCCACCCACCGCTCTTTTGGCGCCTGGGGCATAAACTCCTGCCTCAGATATCAGGTGCTCAGGCATTCAATCCGAGCCTAAGCCTCATTGGAAGCTGGACGTGACCTCGGGATCGACCCTCAGCCCGTAATCTGGATTCATCAGTCCCCAGTCTCCAGTTTCTGGGTCCGTAGGGCAATCAAGTCGGAGCGGTAAGTGGCTTTATTTACTTTTCAATTTTCATTGTAAGCCCTTCATGGAAACTTACAACATCCAAAATCATGTGTTTGTTGTCTCCAGACACCACTCTAGGGGCTATGCCCACGCACACGCTTCATAAGATCGTTGATCGCCTTGTTTGCTTCCACGCACTTGTTTACCCCCGACTCTTTCCAAGCTTCATCTATCTCTAGTTTTGGGGCGCATAGATTGGACGTGGGAACATGGTCTGACAAATATGCTCACAGCTATTTCTACTCTGATTGAGCACTCTCTGTGAGGCCAAGGCCTATCTCGATCTATCCACATGGCTGACTCAACGGATCTCAACCTGGACGATGCGCCCAGTGACCTTCAAGACATTCCGGAGCTGGCAATGCAATTGGTGCCCCCTCCAGAAGGTACATACCCTGACAAGTAAGCTGATACCCCACCGCCCTTTGCTTGATAGGGCCAATATCAACAAATTATCTATGAACTAGAAACACTCTTCTCACTGCGGTTCAAGACCATGGAAAGGAACATGGCTATAATGTGGTGGTCAAGTCTTCAAGTACGCCTACCGAGAAGAAACCTGGCCGTACTGCCAAGATTTGGCTGCGCTGTGATCGTGGCGGGCACTATCGGCCGCGCAATGGCTTGACCGAGGAGACACGAAAGCGCCGTAGAACATCGCGTTTGATGGACTGTCCTTTTATGCTTGTCGCCGCTGGGTCTCCGGGTATCTGGAGCCTGACGGTTTTGAATGCCACGCACAATCATGGCCCCATCATCGAAAAGCCACGCCAAGTGCCTCACCACAAAGTGCGCAAGGGCCAGATTCCAGCCCTTCCATATGATTGGCCGCATGATGCAACATTTACCAAGTACACCACTGCTCTAGTGATCATTGACATGCAAAAAGACTGTAAGCATACAAAACCTACTGTCTGAGCATGCAAACTAATGCACCTCTAGTCTGTTTGCCCGAGGGATACCTAGGATACCAGGGCTATGATATTTCTGGCACACGGGCCTTGATTCCTCGTCTGCAGAAATTGCTAAAAGCTTTCCGCGATGCGGAATTCCCAGTATACCACACTCGCGAGGGTATGCATACACTCATATACGAGCCCTACATATGTAATCCACTAATTCCTTATAGGCCACCGCCCCGATCTGTCCACTCTTTCCAGTCGTGAGGCATATCGGTCTCGCAACAATGCTTCGGGCCTGGGAATTGGCTCCACTGGTCCCATGGGCCGCCTACTCATTCGCGGCGAACCAGGCCACGACACCATTGATGAATTGTATCCCACAGAAAATGAGCCAGTAATCGACAAACCCGGCCGCGGTGCATTTGCACATACTGACTTTGAGCTTCTTCTGCGCAACAAAGGAATCAAGAATCTCGTCCTAGCAGGTGTGACGACCGATGTGTGCGTCTCGACCACCATGCGCGAGGCCAATGACCGTGGTTTCGACTGTGTTCTTTTAGACGACGGTAGTGCAGCCGCTGAACCATCACTACATATTGGCACGGTTGAGTCAGTCAAGATGGAAGGCGGTATCTTTGGATCTGTTGCCAAATTGGAAGATGTCATCCAAGCACTCGACAATTCCGTCAAAGCCGCCCACGCACTCAAAAACGCCAATGTGAAGAAGCTGGCTCCTCAGATTACAATCTAGGTTTTTGCTCATTATTTTCGCGAATTGGCTTGGGCCCTGGGCTGAACGGATATCTTTGGCGTTGCGGGCTGGAGTAATCTCCTTACTTTCGAGAGGCTGCAGAGGCATTCTTGTTGCTTTTTCGAATCCATCTTTAGCAGGTTTAGCATTGGGATTCTGGATTCTAGTCGATACCAGATCGATTCATATTTGCCAGCCTTTCCAGGCTCAGAAACGCTGCTTTCATCGAGACCTCAATTGGTAAATGATATTGGAAATCATCTAGTGTCATGAATACACTTGCTCGTTACATAAAACTCCAGTAGATATTTGGCTCAGTCATAGACATGACACCTTTATAGTTCTTATTATGTAGGCCAAGTCCCGGTAATGCGATAGAAACAAAGTATCAAGCCCCCCAAGATAGAATACATGCCCACAAACGCCGCGCTTATGAACCAAAGCGAAGACAACCTTGGAAGACCAAATTAAAGCCACTTCTTCCCAGCAGCCGTGACCCGTGTTCTGAAAACTGGGCTTTTAATCTCCATTCCCTGCTTGTAGAATGGATTCATTGCTGTCTTGACGTAGTTCTCGTAGACCTCGTTCATGAATTGACGCACGGCCTCCTCTGTCTGCGGGGAGGTCGGGTTTGCGGCGATAGAGCTTGATGACGCACGTGTAGTTGAACCTGCTGTTCCAAGCAGGGAGGAGGATCCGAGACCGCTGCCGGTGCTGGTTGAAGAGGGGAGATGCGGGGGTTGGTGCAGTAGGAGGAAACGGGCACCACTGGGGGTCAAGAAGGCTGTGATGTATGCCGCTGCGGGAGGGTAGGTATCGATGTGCTTCAGGTACCTTTATCATTATATTAGCTTTGGCAACAGTTTCGATTGGTCATTGGATGTGAGATAAGTTCCGTGCGGGTGGATGTCTCCTGGTAGCTCGCAGGGCCTTTGCGTCATGTTTCAGGGGCCATGTGTGGATACGAGATATGTTTGTATACTAACATTGATCCATTTGTCCATTGCGCTTCTTCCAGAATGTCCAAGCTCGAGTGTATGATAAATTGGTTCATGTACTGTGCTGTCTCTGGAAAGCGGAAACGAGCAATGCCATCGCCACCGCCTTTGGACGTGCCAAACGCAATGTTGAATAGAGGTGTATCAGTCGGTGATAATATAGTGAAATAATAAGACATTTTGGGCTGATTACGATAATCAGGGTAGAGATGGGAAGACGAGGACATCGGGGGCTATTTACTAGCGGCCGATGATCACGTGGCTGATAAGAAAGTGTGGCTAGTGGCTTGTGGCTTGTTCGGTGAATATGGCACCCACGTATGAGCTTTTGTGTGGTAAATTTGTTTGTTGAAAGATAAGTTACAGATTGTAATGCTCTTGGCTTGAGCAGTCGTCCCAGATTACTGATGTCTCAGCAGTTTCAAAACTTTTGAGTATCAACATATTGTCATGCGTTGTGCACGGATGATTATATATTGTTGAACCGAAATATCAATGACAGCTATTGTAATAGCCACCGACATGTTGTTTCCAGAGCGTACTTGATTGGGTCTTATTAGGTATAGACCTTGTGATATAAGAGCGAAATATTCCAATTTCATCAACGTTTATTGAAGGTTTGTATACTTCGAAATGATCATTCCCCGCAAAAGCCAGACCACGTGACCTACTGATAGACTGTTGCTTTATCGCGCCCTATCGCTGTCGCAACTTTTTGACTTCAACATCTAGCCCAAGACAATCGTGTCGCTGCTATTCATCTCCATCCCCAATTTAAGCATTACCCGATAAACATAAATTTTGCTATGCCGATGAATCTTAGTCTCGGGAACAAAAAGCCCGCAGCACCGAAACCGAGAAATCCTCTCGGACAGAAGAGAAAGAACATTTTTGACGATGGCTCTGGCGACGAGGACGAGTCGAACGAACATGGAGCAATTGAGCTTTCTACAATTGGAGGCTTAAAAGAACCTGTACCGATGACGAAACCGCAAAGTGCAGGTCCGCCGCCGAAACGCAAGATGCAATTCGGAAGTGCTGCCAAACCCTCGATCAAACCACTCAACAAAAACTCGTTGTTTGCTGATGACGAGGACGAAGATGAGGAAAAGGAAAAAAAGCAGCAGGGCGAAATGCACTTGGGGCTTAATAAGGCAAAGTCGAACAAGCCGACCGCGCCTGGCCAAGATTTCACTAATTTGTCAGCAATGCACAGCAGCAAGAAGCATGCAAAGCAAGCCGAAGAAATCGATCCCTCGATCTACTCATACGATGCTGTATACGATAGCTTGCACGCCAAAACTGCCAAGTCCTCGGTGAATACCAAGAGCGAAACGCCGAAGTATATGCAGAACTTGTTACAGAGTGCAGAAATCCGGAAAAGGGATCAACTCCGAGCGAAGGATCGTCAGCTTGCCAAGGAACGTGAAGCTGAAGGTGACGAATTTGGCGACAAGGAGAAGTTTGTCACGGCTGCATACAAGGCGCAACAAGAAGAACTGCGCAAGGCCGAGGAAGAGGAGGCACGGCGCGAAAAGGAGGAGGAAGAGCGAAGAAAGAAGAGTGGCAACTCCGGCATGATTGGATTTTACCGAGACGTGCTTTCTCGAGGCGAAGAACAGCACGAAGAGGCTGTCAAAGCTGCCGAAGAAGCTGCTCGTCGCGTAAAAGCAGGAGAGCTTCCAGAAGCAGAAGAGAGAAAAGATGAGGATGAGAAGACAGAGGCCCAGAAGGCCGAGGATCTTAACTCTCATGGCGCTCGTGTTGCTGTCAACGACGAGGGTCAAATTGTCGACAAGCGCCAGCTGTTGTCTGCAGGATTGAACGTCGCACCAAAACCGAAATCCCAACAACCTGCACCCAAAGCAGTTCCACGGCCTGCTGCTCGCCCAGCCGGCGGTCACCAAAATGCACGTGCTGCCCAGAGAGCTCGACAGACCGACATGGTTGCGAGCCAATACGAGGAGCGTGCCCGACAAGAAGAGGAAGCCGAGGCTGCGAAACAGAAGGAGATTGCGGAGAAAAGTCGCACCCGCAAGACCGAGGGAGAGGTCTCCAGCGCAAAGGAGCGGTACCTGGCAAGAAAGAAGGAACGCGAAGAAGCTGCTGCGAAGGCAAGGGGGTCATGAATATACACTTAAGAGCGAGTTGGACTTGTTACAACTACGGAATCTTGTAATTATAATGCATAGCGCTGGAAGAGGATTGTACTATATGTAGAAATGATATCAGAGGGTATACACCCAGGGTCACCTCCGATTTTTGAGTCGTATGGCTAAAGAAGCCGTATGTTGTTGTAATATTTTGTAGATACCTCTTATTTTGTGGCTTCCGTGAATATATCTTCTTTCTTCTCACCCATCGATTGATATCAATACCAAACCTCGTCGAAACAATTTTACATCGTAAGAATACGTTGTAGTGAACTTATACCTCGGTGAAATCATTGCCAAGACCCTTAACGCCGGATTACCTCACCACAGTCACATGACCCCACAATGGCTGAGTTAATCCGGAATCCGAAGGCACTCGCTAAGCCGCCCCACACAGGTCGCACTCCCAATTTTGCACTCAATCGAGACTCAAGAATCGCTTCACACACCACTTCAATCTCCCGTTCATCAACGTCAATCATCCAACATGGGTAAGGTTCACGGCTCTCTCGCCCGTGCCGGTAAGGTCAAGGCTGCTACTCCTAAGGTGAGTTATCTTCGAAATTCAACAAACGCCACTCGATACACGGTCGCAGTGGCCCTCCATCCGAACCACCTTTTTTAACGATGATTCTGCATCCAGGTCGAGCCCCAGGAGAAGAAGAAGAACCCCAAGGGTCGCGCCTACAAGCGTGTGCTTTACACCCGCCGTTTCGTCAACGTGACCATGACCGGTGGCAAGCGCAAGGTACATACCGACTGACTCACACCCCACGCACAACCGAACATAAAATACTTGCGACACCTATGCTGCAATCACCACCATCAAAAGTGAAGGATAGAAGGCTGACTAGTCGCCATTTACAGATGAACCCCAACCCCGGTCAATAAATTATTCAAGTCGTTAAAACAACCACCTGAGCCGCGATCGGCTAGTCGAGTTCTACGATAAAAATCTTCGCATTGCCACGACACGACCACGGCCCAAACGAATGATAGCACACCAGATACGGCTGGTACTTGTACGGATGATATCACGCTTCTTCGTCTTCACTTGAATTTTTTTTGCTGGTAACGGATGGTTTATTTGGAGGTTGAATCGCGGAAATGGATGAATACCCATGGCGGTCTGAGGATGGAAAGCTGTGTCTAGATGTGAGCTGTCTACGGACAGTCGCAGGCTAGACCAGAGTCACTTTTCGACTCTTTACATAGGCTCCATGAATTGCATTTCCAATCCAGAAATGGACTCTGCTTCTCTTTCGACGTTTTCTCGATACATGGTCTGGAGTTGAGACTGGATCTGAGCATGAATTTGGCTCGAGTTTCATGTGCAAGTTGTAGATCTGATTCGGCAAGCTGACAGTATCAAGGCCGTGGTTAGTTTGATATCTTGATACTGGAGATATTGTGATCTAGATTCTCGGGCCCCTCAAGATTGTATTTGCGAACTGGCCGAACGTTTCCCTATGCGCCTTAGGGCTTACTAGTAACCATAATCAGCACGCCTCCCTTAGTTTGATTGAATCTTGTCTAGAAGTGTGCTTCTGCATTCACATGGAGCCAATAATTTGCGTACAGGAAGGGCCTAGTTCTTTGTTGAGTTTCATAATGGATCAGGATACCATAATTATATCTTTGATGGACACCATTTTCAGCCTTCTTGACAGTTATCATATCATTCATAAAACAGTACAATATGAATGGTATGGAGTAATTTGCGTTGGCAATGGATATCAGCAGAGCATCTTGAAAGACAGGCTCGTTGTATAGCGGGTAGGGTTTGTAGAGCTATGCATCATTTTCGTCACAATTATCTTTGAACTTGAAACCCTTGCCCTGAATTCCAACTATTACCAAGACAGATTTTGCGTCTGGGAGATCATTCACCGTCAAATACCAGAAGGTCGTTACTTTGCTTGCCAACCGACCTGCTCTTGTCTATTATAGAAAGCCTGGAACAGCATGGCTGCCTCTATTCAAGATAAAACCCTCACAGATTTCTCGTCTAGTCAGATGCAGGCTATCAACTTGGTCTAGCGATGGTTTTGAGATAATCGTGAGCCTTTCTTTTCATATATTTCTTATGTGGAAGCTCGAACCTCGTAATAATTTACATACTTAGCGTACCTTAGCTGCTTGTGTTTGACAATATTTCTGAACTGGCCAACATACAAGACAACATCCCTGCTAGCGATATTGGATCGATAGTCATCACTCCAAAATCCCGCGAAATCGCTACACAGTCCTGCGAGATTGATAGTATGAGCCCTCTGGGACTCTCAGTAGACGGCTTGTCTATGGATGATGGGGGACATCTTCTGAGATCCATAGTATGACAGGAGGACCCGTAAAACTTGCCAGAGCGAATCTCTACCGAGGTAGGAGGCATGCCACTGGCCGTAGCCCAAATTGGAGATCATACCAACGAGTTTGAGCTATTATACAAGCAATTTCTAGACATTTACCGTCAAAATAAGAATGTCCATGATACAATAAACTAGGAGTCACAGCCTCGCATTACGACAAGACTTTGCAATTGGTGTTCGACACTGCACTTGACCACCTAGACGACATTGCATCTTACCGGCGAGAGCATGGAGCTCGCAATTTGATCAATTGCCTTTCTTTTTTCAGCCCCGAAGGTGTTTTGAGAGATTCCTTTGTCGCAGCACACAATATTCCCGGGTTGGAGTTCTTGTTAAAGAATGTTATCTCCTGGTAGGTCGGTCATTCTCGCTTGTATTGACCAGAAAAGTGCGAAGCTAATACGAAGAATCTCGCTAATTTGACTCATTGAACAATTAGACGCCCCGTCCTGGGAGCTCAGCTGATCGAACGGTGCTTGGTACCGACAGGGTGCCGGGCCAGGCACTGCGCCGAGCCTCTCGAACCACAAAATCTGCTACAGCCAGATCTAGAATTACATGAACGAGCGGGGGTTTTTGGAGGACGCTTTTACCGTGCTCAAGACAGCCGAGCGAGTCTAAACACCATCCTGGATTCAAATGATCCGGATTCCACTCGCACATTTGATGGCCTCCTTCGAGCTCAATTTTGGATGTTCCATGCAATTTCAAGGACTGGAGCACAAGAAGCAGATATCGGCCCTGCGACAGAAATTTGTGGACTCTTTGTCGTTAGGTCGTGAGTCCACTATTTACCACTAACTGTTTTTCTAGCAAGTGGTAATTCAATAAAAAAGATTATCATTTCGACAATAGCGCTCGTAGATCTCTGCCCTAGAAACTTGACCATGATGTGGTCTCTGGATCTGGCAAATTGTGCTGATATTGGTAATGAACAACCCCTATTGGACATAGCTGTGCAAGAAGTAGGTATATTCTCCCGTAAGGGAAAGCCATGGGTAGAGATTGAACAGATGATATATTTTGCGTCTAGCTGATCCGCAAAAGCGCAAAAGCCATTTCATCTCAATAAGTTACTTTCGGGTATGCAATCGATGATTGGAGAACCTGTAAGCCCTGTCAACACGTAGCCCATATTATAGCTAAGAATGAAACACTTCATATTCTCTTAGCCCAAAGAATTAGACATACAAACACGTGATGGGTTCCGCCTGCCTTAATTTTGGGTGGATACCCGGCGGGTGATAGTGGATACGGAGTCAGTTAGGTCCAATGAGGATCGAGTACTAAGCTTAGACCAAGTGCTGTATCTGTAAACCGACGACAACAAGGAAAACGATGTAGATGTGATGGAGATATTGGGAAGAAATATGAATGATTGAAAAAGCAGAGAAATGGATGAATGGATCAGAGCATGAATCGAACGTGCGACTCTGCCGAACTGGAAGTCTTGCAGGGGACCTTCCTTCCTATTTTAATGTTCTGAATAGCCTCAACTTCTACTCAGAAGGGAAGTGCCCCATGATCTTTGAAATGATTAAACAATCTATTGGATCGCTTGATTTGCTTAAAAATGATAATAGTAGACCTTCAATCCTTGAAAAAGAACTTACTCCAATCTGAAGTATGTATGATGCCCAGGGAGCGAGATATCCGTATTTCAAGATACCAAAGTACAATCATGTAAAGTAATGGCGCTATAAATCTCAAGTTCAGAGGATGCATTTCAACCAACCCCCTCCGGTGGTCTATTGGTCAAGGTGGCCTTTCTTCCAGTAGTATCACCGCCTCCTGGGGCCTTGTCGTCTGAAGCCGCATCGCGAGACAGCCACACATAGGTAAGCCCTGCGCGTCTGGTTCGCTCCGCGTTATTAGCAGGGAGACCGTGGTCGGAGTTGGCGGAGGGCGGCAAGCACCCTCAGGGGGAGGAGAGTCTGCGAAAGCCACTCTCCTGAGTCCATACCGGTCTGGATTTATGGGGACCTCTTTTTTATATTTTTTATCATGATGCTATTCGCAGTACTTGATGTTCTCTTTTATCCTGTTTTTCCCTTCCCAAATTTGCATACCGTTCTCTATCTTGACCTCTTCCCTGTTGATCTGTATACTTTCATTTTCTGTTGCTCTTTTTCCATAATGACTTTAGCGATCAAAGCCTTGGATTACATCGAGTCAACTCTCTTCACTCCCAGGGTTAGTCTCCCTCAATATCAGGAAGGACAAGACAGGCTTGAATATTTGTTTCTTGCTTATGATTATTTTGTCTTGAAACACGGACACTTTTGATGGTATGGACTTTTTATCCTAGTGTATGCAATCAATTCTACGTGCTGACCTTGAGACAGGTCCATTAGGAAAGTTATTAATGCCAAGCTAATGCCATCTAACCAAAGGGTAGGTCTCAGGTTGTACTCCGCATTCAAATTCCCGTGGGAAAATCGGAGCCTCTGAGGACAGCCGAGAAAGTTATTGAAATTGATGACATTGAACTAACTAACGTATTATGGACAAGTACAAATTGGTCCTTCACATATTTTCAAAATCCAACAACGCCGGCGTACTTCACGTCAAAATTTACAGGGCCTGCACAGAGATACGTCTCGGGGCTCCATTTCCGTGCAATCCACCTCCACTCGACTCGCGGAGATGATTATGGTGGGCTTGACCCTCTTCCTCCAAATCCTCAACATCTAAGCTAAACCGTCTGGGCTTAGACCAGACACCGAATTGCTCACCACCATTCGCCTCCCCAATGTTCTTGATCTGATCAGACTGCACACCAAAGCGATCAGTCAACGACTGGAACAGATCTTCATGCGCGGACGCCCTGTTCGAGCTTTGACTCGCACCGAGGCGGGCTTGGGCCCGTCGCAGCAACTCCATGTGCTGAGAAGCGGTGTCAGCAGCACGCTCGTGACCCTTCGCCTCCGAATCGCCGAGCAAGTCATATAAGATTCCCTCGTGCAGAGTCGCCGCAGACTGGTGGTTATCCGAGGCCGTGAATAATCCAGAGAGGAGCTTGGTCATCTCCAAAGTGACGGGATCACAGCTTCCCCAGACCTGTCGCAGATTGTAGCAAATGTCACGGCACAACTGGATGGCAGAATCAACGTTGCCACGACAGAAGCGGGTTTCAACCAGGCGTCGGCCAATCCAGACGACTACATCCGGGGTCCAGGTGCGCTGGACAATGCGGGAGGTCCAGAGTTGAGTCAGTATACTTTCTAGTTCGTCAAACATCTCGTACTCGCCCAGGAGGGTGATGATGTCGTTCAAGTCGCCGAAAGGTAGGTCGACCATTTCTGTGCCGATGGACTTTGAGGATGCCATAATATCCTGCAGAAGCAGCTTTGACTTCACTGACATCTCAAGGTAGGTCTTTTCATCGGTGCACTTGGTCGCCTTGTGTCCGCTCAAGTACAGGCAGATCTGGGTGGCATTCTTGATGCTGTCGTAATTGTTCAGTCCATCGGTCAGATGCATGAATGAGTGCAGAACGCCGGTCAGAATGGTGGCATCTTGGAATCTGTTCGAGTTGCACAGTTCCCGGACTAGGATGGTAGACGTCTTGAGTATGTTTGCAGTATAGTTCTCATGGTGAACCTCGCGCAGACAAATTTGGTAGAATTGTTGTACAACTTCCTTGTCCGAAACACTGGTGGCAGACAGGTTGGAGCAGAAATATTCGTACAACTTGTCTCTGGTGTCATTTGCAGCGCGTGTTCGCTTCTGATCAGACTGTAACGTGTACAAGATGTGGCCAGAAATAAGAGTGGGAATAAAGTCGTGACCCGAGAGATTCTTTGAGAAGGCTTGGTAGTTTTCCATCTCGCGAGACATCTCTTTCATGATTTGGTCGTAGCTAGCCCGTCTGCCGAAGACCTCCTCAAAGGCAGCCACAAATACAGCATCACGACGATCACCCAAGGCCATAGCCGAGGGTTCAGAGCTATAGACCACACGTTGACGGAGCTCATCGAGGATATCGTTGCCGCCTTCAATGAAGCCACACTCGAGGTAGATACTTGCGATTCTGCGGGCCCAGTCACCAATCATGTCAGGGTCCCCACCAGCATGCAATACGTCTGTGGAGTAGATGTGGAGAAGAGCATTACCCTGCTGGACAGAGGTAGTGGTACCCTGTCGAGAATGGGCAAGGGCCAGCTCGCGCAGCCAAGAAAGAGTTGTAGTGGAGAAGTATCCCTGCGTGTTCTTGGCCAGCTGGAACTCTTCCGTGTACAGGGCTCGAGCTTCGCTGGTAGAGTCATGCTTACGAACAAACAGCTGCGCAAGTTTATGCTTGAGGGTGATAGGCAATGGCGCAGTCATTTGATCCAGACTCTTCGATGACTGAGCAGGATCAACCCACTCGCTCGTCTGCAGTGGAATCTTGTACAACGAGATAGCTTGGTCCATGTATAAGTCGTTGGACTCGCAGAGCTCAGCAAATAGCAAAGTAGCATTCAGCGTCTTCTGGCTAGTCTTGCCATGCACATGGCGGCATGTCGCGACATAGTCAGAGGCCACCTGCCATCGCTCAGAGAAGGCAGA
Source organism: Penicillium soppii (assembly GCF_028829465.1). NCBI lineage: Eukaryota > Fungi > Ascomycota > Eurotiomycetes > Eurotiales > Aspergillaceae > Penicillium > Penicillium soppii. The sequence goes on from NW_026643234.1 coordinate 3,874,087, forward strand.
TGGCTTCCTAGTTGTCAGAATAGACATGTAGCCCATGTAGGTCTTCTCGAGCATTCTGTCCAGAAGGGTGTGGTCATAAGACTCTTCCTTGTTGTCTTCGACCACCAAGGTTGGCCAAAGGGCTCGGTAGACTTCCAAAGCAGAATCCCATTGCATCTCCTTCTCGTAGAGACCAACCAGTGCAATTGCGGCTTCGATACCCTCTGGTGCAATGGTCTTCTCCTGTGATGTAGCCCGGAAGATGCGCTGATAGGCACTCTTAGCCTCACCATTCATCTCTAGGCGAGTCGCCAAAGCAGCCTCGAGATACATATTATCGATGGTATGCTTGTGACTCTCCCCGATGCGAGATGCCAAGAAGCTGCTGACAGTATGGAGCAGAGCCAGCGCCTTTGTAAACTGGTAAGAAGTCTCGTAGAATTCCACCACGGCCTTGGCGACGGCTAGCACAGATGGAACAGGGACCCTGTCGGAAGCGAGCAAGGATCCAAACGCGTTCTCATAAACCGTCGTGGCCTGCTCCAAATGCAATCTGCGGAAGTGGCTGTAAGCCAAGACCAAAGCAAGATCTGCTGCTGGAGGCGCAAGTTCGTGTGAAAAGCTTTTGTGAGACTTGGGCTGCTCGACAGTCGGCCAGATATGCTGCAAAACAGCCATCGCGCATTCACTGGCCTGTGCAAAGTCTCCCTCGCGCACGTAGATGCTAGAGAGATTGTGACACATGATCAGTGTAGTGACCGTCATGTTGTTCGCACTAGCTGAGATCACATCCAATAACTCAACCAGCAACCTGCGATCTTGAATGGTGAGCGACGATGCGTCTTCGATTGAGACAGCATTTGCCATGCTTTGGGCAATGGAGAGTGCTAGAGCAGTAGACTCCTCAGAATATTCCTGGTGGGTTTCCTTGTAATAGCGCCACATCAGGACCGACAAAGACCGATCGAGACTGTACAAGTTCATTTCACGGGTCTCAGCCTTGAGAAGAGACACACGCTGCATCATCTCCTGGGAATGAATACCGGTCACCTCAAGATCAGCGACCAGTTCACGAATGATGATCTCGGCCTCATCGATTCGGCCCTGACGACGGAGGAACTGATAATACACAAGCGCAACATTAGCTTTCTTGTCCATCATATCGACAGAATCAATATCGCGCGAGTTTAGTCCAGCCCAGAGGCTTGAAAGCACTGTCTGAGCCTGAGCCGTGTCACCCTGCTTCTCGTACATCTGCGCCATGTATAGGGTGTAGGAGATGCGGCGCTCATCCGTGACTTCCATAGTGCGAACAACATTGTCATATTTGGTTCTGGCAATATCGCGGCTCATTTCATCGCTGCCAGTTGTGGAGAACCGGGCCGTCAAGAAATCGGCAGTTTCCGATGACTGGTGCGAGTTTGTTCCGTACTTCTGGAGAACCTGCTGGTAGAAGTGCTTCGAGATGAGGAGGGCCGAGTTGTTGTCCCCACGAGACTTGTAGATGCTGACAATCATTCCGAGGTACTTCAGACGGTGATTGAAATCGACACCGGTGATCTCGGAATCAGTCAGGATCAGGTACTTCATGATGTCCTCCTGTTGAGTAGTCATCGAGCCTCGTTCGGAGAACGACTGGGTCATCATCTCGGAACATGTCAGTGTGATGGGGTGCGACTGTCCAAGAAGCTCCTGGCTCAGCTTCCATGCTTCGTAACAGTGCTCATCGGCGTGGTTGGCATGCGCTAACTTGGACACACGTGCGCTTAGTACCAGGCTCTCTAACAATGCAAGAGACTTTTCGCCGAGAATCAATCGGCGGATGTCACTTGCCAGTCGGTAAAGCTCAACAACGCTAGACCGAGTGAATTGAGATTCGCGGCAGGTCAATTCCAGACGAGCAAATAAAACGGTTGCAGGCATAAGTTTCTTGAAATTTGAGGTGAATTGGAACTCTCCTTCATCGCTGACTAGAGGAGAAGACAGGAGGTGCGAGAGCCAATAGCGCGCAGTGTATTCCAGAATGACATACTTATCAAAGAGATGGTTGCGTTCCTCCATGCTCAACTTGTCAAGAGAGATATCAACTTCCTCGCGCACGCTGAGCTGCACATCAGACAGGCACCTGGTGAGTAGGTCGTAGTGCGCATCTTTCAGGCTGAGCTCAGACTTTTCTCCAGTCGATACGCCGGTAGACTTAGCTTGTTTGATGACATGGTCACGAATGCAAGTATGGGCAAAGGATACTACACCATCGCGGGTCATAACCAGAGGGCTCAGTGCGTTGAGAATCTCGTAGCTTCCCTTCAACTCAGTAGATGAGTAGCTGGGGCCCTTGGGATCCACATTCAACAAATGCTCGATCTCATCAACTAGAAGTGGTCTCTCGGCTGCTGCAAGCCAGGAAACAATGTTGATAGCACCCTGTTGGCTGAAGTCGAGGCTCTGGGAATGGAAATTGAGAAGCTCGGGCATTGACTGCGGCAAGCTCTGCACAGCCGAAACAGCCTGGGCCAGAGTCTTCTGCTGTTTGGCATATGCCACTGCCATTTCGGCCCAACTGAAAGAGCCTTGAGAGCGGCCCACAATGGCAGATACAGCTGCTTTGAGCTGATTGCCTTTGTGGGTGTCAAAGCTAGCATCAGATGCAAGCAATTTGTTGACATAGGCTGTCAGATCAGTCTTAGTTTGCGAGGACTGAATGATAAATTGCTGAATGCCCTTGGAAGTGGACTTTGCGCTGAGAGGCCGGGTGAAAGCAATCATCTTGGATCCGGCATTCTGTTCAGATAAGATACTGCAGAAGTGATCAAGGCAAGCGCGGGCATCGGCATCGCCACCCTTAATTTGGTCGACTCCATCAACCACGAACATGTACTGAATGTTTGAAGCCAGACCAGCGCGAATACCCCTCCACAGTGATTCCTCAACTGCATCTTCTCCAGCTCCATCGATTGCTCCTTGGGCTGCCTTGGCGACTTCAACGAGAACTGCCTCCTGGGTGACTTTATCACTGACGGAGTGGTCCAACATTTGGTGCAAGACACCCTTCAGGATGCGCAGGGGCAGTGTTGCGACAGGAATATCAGCGCCTGAATTTATTAGCGGGTGTTCTGGCGACGACAGATTAACATAACTCACGGATAGTGTATGGAATGACATTCCAGCTATCATGTTCAGCGGACTCTTGCAATCTTTCGACGGTCCATTGAGCCATGGCACTCTTTCCAGATCCAGGACCGCCCGAAATCAGCATAGCTGGAGAGCTGGAGACAGTGAAATCATAGAGCGTGTTGTTGAACCACTCAAATGATCCTTCAGCAAGCGAGTGAGCTCGCGAGTCTAGGATGAACTGCAGGGGGCGGTCCTGTACTCCAAGGAATTGACGCAGACTCCCAAGTTCAGGCGAAGAATAGATCAAGGGGCTATTCGCCACAATCTTTGATGTATGAGTGTCGACAACAGTATTCCAGTGAGTCGAGAAGCGCCTGGCGTAGGTAACAAAGGCCGCGTCAACGTTTCGACCGATGACTTGATCAGACTCTTTGCTTTTGAAGCCCTCAACACAGCTGGTGGTGGTGCTGCAAACCATCTCAAGCAGATCGGCGAAGACTGCAGCAACCTCTGGCTGGAGCTCAGGAGAAGACTTGTATGCAGTGTCGTACTGCAAAAGCAAATGAACCCCGACAGCAACACGACCATACCGGCCAAAGACACTCTCAAACACGTCAGTGTTGTCCATGTCAGACTGATCAAGAGGTTAGCATCCAAGGTGAGGGGTTCTGTATACAAAGATTTTTTACTGACCTCTAGGAGAAGAATCGAGAATCCCCAAATGAGTGTTGCAGCCTCATTGGCAGCAGGCGCGAAAGCCCCAACGGACTCGCGGAGCGCATCAACAGCGTAGGCTAGTCTGGAAGCCCATCTGAGACTACAGTCAAGTCTGCTGCCATCACGAGGCATCCAGCGAAGACGTTCAGAAGCAACGGCATCGAAGAAAGCATCGACGCTGGGGCTTCGCTTACTGATCTCACTGGATGACAAGCCCAGCTGCGTCTTGCACTTCTGAGACACAGCCTGAACTTTCTCCTGGAGAACAGTGAGTTTGTAACCACCACTGCTGAGCTGTCGGACAGTGCGCTTGGTAGTAACACCATTCACAACGGTGGATTTGGAACCACCAGTGCCAGACATATTGCTGAAGTCACTTTTTCTGGTGGCATCAGATGCACTGACTTGTCGAGTTCCTCCACCAGTCATGCCTGCTTGTTTCGACACACCCTTGCTGTTGTTAAGCACGCCGACGGCGCCGCCCTGTTGGAGTTCTGCGCTAGCGAGGCCTGCTGGACTCGATCCATTGAGACCAGTGCCAGTGGTATCATATCTGCTACCTTGCTGAGGTCCTCGGATCCCTCCACCAACAAGGGTTGGTTCATTTGATCCACCTGCGCTTGTGGGGTAGAAGGCCTTGTTTGCCTGGCTGGGAGCAGTGGAGCGAAGACCACCCGGTTCGTTGAGTCCGCTGGGGGTGGAATTGCCTGTGCTAGTCATACTTCCAGAAAGATTGTCTTGTCCGCCTACACGGCCATATCCACCCGCAACAGCAGCGACCCCGCTCTTGGGACTAGTGGACGCGAGATCTTGACCTCTTGCTGCGCCGGTCCCGGCACTTGACGGTGCCTTTGTCGTCAGATTTCGAGGAGTAGATTTCTTCTCAGTGACTCCCTTGCTCGCCCCATAGCCTCCCGCAATAGCGGCGGCGGCGGCAGCGCCTTCGCCTACTTGCTGGGAGGTCTGAGAGCCTTGCTTGTCGAGATGCGCTTTGTCAAGATGGTATTTGCCGGAATTGTCTTGTTCCGCAGCTTTCTTGGAGAGGCCTTTGGCGGCAGCGCCTCCGCCTACTTGCTGGGAGGTCTGAGAGCCTTGCTTGTCGAGATGCGCTTTGTCAAGATGGTATTTGCCGAGATTTTCTTTTTCCGCAGCTTTCTTGGAGAGGCCTTTGGCGCCAGTTCCATCATCGAAGACGTCTGAGCCGATGTTTTCCTGATCATGCAGCTCATTCTCTATGAAACTGTCGCTGTAACCACCTTCAGCAATGGCACCTCCAGTCTTGTTGCTCTTGTCTGTATCAACTCCCGCAAAGGCAACATTGGAAGCGCCTTTCTGGTCGATGTTTTCTTCGGTGTTTTCTTTGGCGTTGTTGGCATCGTCGTTCTTTCCTCCTGACGAGATGTCTTTACTTTGAACACCTCTTTGCATAATGGTTTCTCTGCCGGTTTTGTTGTGGAAATTCTTTTCTTGGAAAGTGCCAGGTTCGGTGATGGGACCTTTTTTGATATCGTAATTGGGTTCAAGGACTCCAGCTGCCACACTGCCCCTGCGGTCTCTCTTCTCTGTTGCGGCATCCTTCGATTTCTGCGCAGACTTTTCATCCTTTGCGTCGGTTTCTTGCTTCTCATTGCCGGTGTCTCGCTGCTCTGCATTTGATGCCCCAGTCGAGGTATATCCGGTAGTATCTTGGCCAATTCCTCCTTTGCTGATTTGATGGCCTGTTTCTTGAACACTTTTGTGGCTGAAATCTTCCTTCACTCCAGTGCTGCCCGAGGCGCCGCCAGCATCGCCTTGGCTCACTGATTCTTTGGTTGATTGCCCTTTGGTGATGATATCTTTGGCCCCGCTGAAGTTTCCATGGCTGACCTCGTCCCGAATTGATGAACTTCTGTTGAGGATGTCGTTGGACTTGCCTCCCTGGCTAGGAGCATCTTTACTTCCTTGACTCAGAGACAGTCTCTTGCTCAGTCTCTTGGCAAACCCAAGATTCTCGGTCTGTTCGGCTTCCGGCTTGGTGGTCATTTCTTCGGCGGACATATTGATGTGTCTTTGTAATTTGTTGATGTAAAGCAATGTATTAACAATAGGTTGGTCATAAAATTAAAATAAGTCAAATAATATTGTCGTATAGTCGTTGTAGTTCAGATATCATGAATATAGGATATTGAAAATGAACACATATTAGAATGAAAGAAGCTGAATATAACACCAGGAACTTTTTCCTGCCTAGCTAGATAGTCATTGCATCATAAAATCACCTCGGGCTTGTCCGAAGAGTGTGCACCTTAAGAAGTGGGCACAACCAAAGAAGATGGCGTATGAGAAAGCAGCCTTCACACTGTTTATCTGAACCAAAGCATGCTCTTACTTGGAAACCAAGTCCTGGAAGATAATTCAAGAAAATGAGGAAGTTTCCGATGTCATACACAGCACAGTGTTGAAAGTCGATGATGCCCAACCGCGTGGAGGGGACGGGATTGGTGGACCTGCGGAGTGTCCATTCTAGCTGGGGGAACTTCGTTGTAGATTTTCTAATTCGTTAAGATGTATCTCACCACTATATACTCACCATGAAAATGGGGCTAAGAAGAGACTGTAAAAGCTATTAAGTTAAAGGTGAAAAAGACATGCAGAAAGCGTTTAGGCAGATGACAGTAGAGTCATATTCAACAGGGCCAGACTTTCTAGATAGATGGGATTTCCTCAAAGTATGAGCCTACTGTGCTACTATTAGAATGCGGCTGCCATAATGGTAGTCCCCGTTTATCCTTGATCTTGGTGTAAGCATCAGTCGTCACATTGATTTTATAATATCAAATCGTTGTCCTCTTCAAAAAGGACCAAACGATGTCATTGCGTTCTGTGGGGTAGAGCCATCGAGTTAAAGCTCCCATCAAACTCAATGGTCTTAATTGAATTTCCAATGACGTATAGACATGAATATATATGCTCATGTGCCCGAGATCGAGCAAGTGGGTCCGTTGATAACCCTAATTCAACTCGACCCGTGAAAGTTCTAACATTGGACATTCAATCATTTTTAATGAACTCCGGATGATCCGGTATGTGGTGAGGTCACTTCAATTTCTCACGTTGGATGATCCAAGGCGGGAACATCCGCCGTTTACAATATTGCATGTCATGATATCGAGTTTGCGAGAACCGGGACGTCATGTTTCCCCAGAGCATCTCTCGTAAGCACAATTTACGGAATATAGTTGCTCAATTGGTCAAATGTCACCTAAGACAGAACGAAGAGAGAAGTAATCTAGACGATAAAATCTGCAGGGTGAAAGGAGACTACCTGTAAGATGGGACCAACCAGAATTAATCTAGCTGAAAGAAACTAAATAAGTATCAACCAGGCAGAGCGACGAGCTACTGACCAATTAGCAGACAAGGATCAGTCCTCAGTCTGTCTCGAATTGGTGTTCATTCTCCGGAGATATGCTGTTTGAATTTGTACGTTCTTACTAGATGAGCTGGCCAAGAAGGAAACATTTATGATTTTGATTCATTGTCTGCAACAATTATGTACGGTCTAGAACACTCAATAATGTAACTCCCTTGGCGAGCATGTGCAGCATTTTTTTCATAAAAATATATCAAAACAAGTCCCAGTGATGTATCTATACAAGACCACACAGTGGTCATGTTGAATGTAACAAAACGCCAAAACGCATTACCTATGTTCCATGCACACCAAAAGATCGACAAGCAACAGACAAATGGTTCGAATGTCAACCACATCAAAACTTGAATACCAAAGGTAATCATGCGGTCAAAGCGAAGCTAACGCCCATCAGTCCCATACCGGCAACAGCAAAGCCAATGCCCATGCCGCGGTGGTGCGTGAGACCTAACCCTTCGCTAAAGAGCTGCAGCGCAACAGACGTCATAACGCCCGCCGTAGCAGCAAACATGCCGCCGTAGATACCCCACGAAGGCCCTGTCGCATCATCGCTGCCATGTTGGCCGGTGCCCCAAATCCAAAACGCGGCTATGCCAGCACCGGCTGGCTGGCTGATGCCTCCGAGTAGACTGGACCAGAACATCGCTTTCCAGCGGGAGTTCAGGGCCAGATATAATGGGAGGGCCATGGCGAAACCTTCCACAATGTTGTGGATGAATAAAGCCAGGAACACCGTCAACCCGAGAGTCGGACTCGCGTGGTTGGTCGCGTAGGTGATGAATCCCTCGGGGAGCTTGTGGAGAGCAATTGCAAGCGACGTCTGGAGTCCGATGGACAGGAAAGCATTTTGCGGAACGTGGTGGTGGTGAGGGTTTCCAGCAGCGGACTTGGGACGGAAGGAGTCGGCGTCATCTGCGTGGTGGTGAGAGTCGGTATGATGATCCGAATGAGAGTGTGCAAAGTGATCCGAGTGCGATGCTATCTGGGACGAAGCGGAGGAGGCAACGCATGATTGGAGGGTATGCTGAGCGGAGATGTTGTCGAAGTATCCTCCATCGGTGGACACATGGTCGGTTCCGACGTCGCGTTCCGCTCGAGAGATTTCTGTCTCGAGGGGTGCGGATAAATTGCCGCGGTGCTCTAAGTTTGGCCGGTTGATCTCATTGACGGATGGCGGAAGTACTTTGGTGCATTCGCGGCCACAGGTCTGTGAAACCCCGAAGCAGGGACCGTCCTCGTCGCAGAGTGGTTTGACGCCACCCATCAACGCAGTGATTCGTCGTGTCAACATTACTCGCATGGTCTCGCGGCGTCTTGGCGCTGGCTCGCTGTGCTGGCTCCGCTGGATCACCGCCGGCGTAGACTTGAACGAGGGATGCTCCGTGGACCGCAAGAGCGGCGTTTGCTCCGTACTTCTGATCACGTTCCTGTTTCCATTTCTGTGTTTATGGTTGTGGGAGCGACTGAAGTCATCCTCGACTTGAGGTTCGCCGCGCTCGGGATCGTCTTCCGACTCGCCGTGAGTATGAGCGCAGTCGACGACATGTGATGGAATGAATCGGTGCGCAAAGCCAGATAGAATTTGAATTCCTGCTACTCCGGCGATGAATAGACCGATCAAAATGTAGGCAGAAGCGGAAGGAGAGAATCCGGCGCGCGTAAGGTACTGCTTCGAAGTGGGGAGCATGCTATACAGGGAGGTAAAGAGCTGCTGAAATTTAGTTTTTCGCAATAAATAATCATCAGTCATGGCTTACCATCACTCCCGCACTTAGGCACAATGAAGCCGACAGGAAATTACTACTGTTGGCAATTTGGAAGCTCTTGCGGCGAGAGATGACCTGCACCAGCACATCGACACAGATAATGGAAGAACCGAGGACACAGGCTAGGTACCATTAGTAATTTATCATGGAGAAAGGATTGCGACACCTACCGATGCCTGAGACAACGCTCATGATCCATCCCCGGGTGTCGTTGGCAGCCATAGTTATCGAGTGTGGGGGAGAAAGTGAAGAAAACGGGAATGATGTAATTTGAATCCGACGGAATGTGGTTGGCGGTCAAACCTCTCGCCTCTTCAATGATGTGAAATGGCAAGATTCATTCGATTCAACATCTTTGAAATGGCGCCTTTTATTGCTGAAATACCTGAGTTGGGTGAGCTGGCATCCTTTGCCCCCAAGGTTCTCATCTGTCTGGGATATCCGACTTGAGAAGCCATGGTTTCTCCATGATGTGTGGTGTATGGTGTTTGATTTATTGTCTTCCAACAGGCGAAGTCATCTCAATATGTTTGGCGAACGCGAAATCGGTGATATGTTGATATATCATTCATTCATACACTGCAGGTGATACAGCTTGGTCGGGTGATGCTAACCTTTGATCGACTGTGCATGCAAGGGGATTCAGTACATCCTTTTTCTCCGAAGCACTTGACCATTGCAGATGATATACCCCAAAAACATACCTACATACGTAGGTAACATATATTAATGAATATAAGAATGAAACGAATCTCGTCAACATATTAATCAATCCTTTCGACTTTATATATGAGGTTTCCCAACTAACACTCTGATTGGCTCGTGACCCTCCATCCTTTATTTTGTTGCTTTTTCTTTTTTTGTGACTGTTGATTTTCCGACTTACTCAATCTAAGACAACACTCGACACTCAGGGACATCAATCATGTCCAAAGCAACATTGGCTGTCATTGCTGCCGCCAGTGCAGCCACTGGCGCTGGTGTTACCGCACTCCTCTTCTCCGGCAAATCCTCCAAACCGCAACCGCAACAGCAACAACTGCCAACACCCACAACCCCAGGTGTCAAAGCTCCCTCAACAATCGCACCCCCAACCCTAGCGGCCAAAGCGATCGGTCCCGTCGACCCAGCCGGTGTCCTCCAATATGGCTTCCCGGGCCCAATCGCCGACGAACTCTCCTCCCTCCCCCTACACGGCGCCTACGATCGCCGCACTCGCAACCCCTCCTGGGTAGCCGAGCACATCACACCGGCGTCTTTGGCAATCAACAACGCCGACCGCAAGAAGAGCACCTTCTTCGAAGACACCACCATTCCAGCCATGTTCCGCGCCAAACTGTCAGACTACTTCCGCTCCGGCTACGATCGCGGCCACCAGGTTCCCGCTGCAGACGCGAAGTGGTCCCAGGATGCCATGGACGGTACTTTCGCGCTGTCCAACATGTGTCCCCAGGTCGGAGAGGGCTTCAACCGCGACTACTGGGCGCACTTCGAGACCTTCTGCCGTGATCTCACCAAGAAATACCCCTCCGTTCGCGTCGTTACAGGCCCGCTCTACCTACCCGCCCGTCAGCCGGATGGCAAGTGGCGTGTCAGCTATGAGGTTATTGGCACTCCGCCGAATGTCGCTGTGCCCACGCACTTCTACAAGGTCATCTATGCCGAGGACGGAACTAATTCGCCCACTGCGAAGGTTGCGCTCGGTGCTTTTGTTCTGCCCAACGCTCGCATTTCCAACGATACACGTTTGACAGACTTTGAGGTTCCACTTGAGATTGTTGAGCGTGCATCTGGCTTGGAATTCGGTTCGCAGTTGGACTTGAGCCGTCGTCGTCGCCTGTGCCAGGAGGTTGCTTGCCAGGTTACTGTCCGCGAATTCAACAACGCCAAGAAGCGTTCTTAAGTTCGGCTCAAAGCAGAAGACTAAGTCCTATAGTTACTCGGTCGCCTTTTCACTGTATATCTAGACTATTTTATTTACATATTTCGGGCGTTCATCACCGCTCCGGGCGGCGATATGAGGATAATTATATCGTACACGCGATTGATATTGTGATGGCTCAAGCTTTTTCTTTTCCTTTTTTTCCGGCGCTCAGCACTGGAATGCAACACCGGATTTTTTCCCCATATTCCCACCCTTACCAGCAAATCCAGTTCCCTCGGAACTGATTTCAACGAGACCAGGTTGAATAGCATCCTTATCCTTCTTCTTAGACTTCTTGCTGGTCCCATTTCCATTCTCTTTTGGCCGCGCTGTAATATCCGCTTCGCAGACGTAACACAAAACCACTCCGTGCAATGCCGCAGTTTTCTCCTGCTCCTCCTTCGAAGCATGGGGATCAGGAACGTGATGATCTTGTGGAGTCATGAATTTCGTTACACACGGTAAGCACATAACATGGCCGCAGGGTTTTGTGACTGCGAAACATATTAGTAAATCCAACACTACAATCTGGCGTATAGCCGTATGAAGCGGGCCCACATACGCATTGCTTTGAGCCCATTGCTCAAATTCTTCTTGCAACTGGGACACACTCTCGACACAGTCCCATCGGAAGCCTTCTCCTCTATGAAATGCACATCGACTAGCGACTTGAGCGAATATGGATGTTGGTTATCATCCGTAGACCCAGGGCAAATAGGTGTGAGTTTGACTGCCTTATTGGCAATGATTTCATCCGCATCCGTGCCGGGCGTGAGAGCAGGAACCCAGAAGGACGGCAGAGCGGACTTGGTAGACCCGGCCTGGAACAAGTTAGCAAACCCTTAACCCTCATTTGGATAGAAGAACAGACCTTTGCCTCCTTGACCTCTCTCTTCAGCCTTTCCTTCTCCTCAGCCGCAACCCTAGCCATCTCCTCCACCCCAAGTTCAAAAACCTTCCTCTTCTTTCCATCAACCACAACCTCCCTTTGCCCAAACTTCTCGATCGCCTCACTTTCTTCGATCTTCCTCTTCTTCGCCCCACCACCAATAGCCTCCAGCCCCTCCGCCCTCGCCCTCTTGCTATCCTCCCCAGCCATCTTAGCCTTAGCCTCCAGCCCCATGGAAACCATTTCAAAGTCCCTCAAATCACGAGCCCGAGCTTCGCCCAGCGCGCGCTCGTCGTCTTCCGCAATGCGCTTGCGCGCCTCGTCGCGCTCTCGCTCAAGTCTCTTGATTTCTTGTCTTTGGGCGAGGAGGTCATTGATTGCGCATTCGCGACAGAAGAGGTCGCCATTGCTGCTGCATGCTACTGGGTTTCTGGCGGGTTGGAGGCAAAGACGGCAGCTGCCGAATGAGAGAAAGCTATCGCGGCCGATGGCGTGTTTTTTGGAGCCCCATGATTCGCGGAGGAGACCCCGTTCGTAGGAGGTGAAATGGGGGAGGGACGTGTTACGCTTTGAATGCGCCATTTTGTGGGCTTGTGAAGTTGGGATTTGAGGAGCTTTGGGAATGTCGTAATGTTGGTTCTTTGGTCCCAGGTTTTGGAGAGCGGTGGGTGGGTGGGCAATTTAATTGGCTAGTTTGGTCACCGCTCGGTTTACCGCTCTGCTCAGCCCTATATGGACTATGCCCTTGGAACATTTGGGAGAAAAATCTCTGCCTATGTAATTATACTAGCTTACTGTTGTTTATTTGGAGGCAGTCACCATGTAATAAGAGTCGGATCATTGTCAATCGTAATGTTGCTTTTGTCTATGGGTGATGCACACACAAAACAGTAAAAGGCCATGGCCTCAGGAAGCACACGCCTATCCATGGACAAAAATCAGATGATAAGCACCCACCTTCCGCAAACGCAAACATGACATGCTGAAAAGGACAACCGAAACCCTAGCACCAAACCGATATTCACCAGAAGTCAATGCAAAAGCGCAATAGAAGGCAAGATGAGGCAATTGTTGGAAAAGGGGGTATAATAATCGTCAAGCAGAAGATCGAGATCAGAATAGTTAGAATGTACAGAGGAGCAACAAAGTTTCAAAAAAAAAGGTTCAGGCGCCTACGGCCTGCTCACGTAGGCCTTCGGTGGATGGAGTATCGACGACCCGCTCGTTGAGGGATGCAGAGGATGAAGAGACAGAACCATCGTGTATTGGTGCGGAAAGATGGCCATTGGATGCTTTTGTAGGGGAACAAGGGTTGTCTGATGATGGCTCTGTTTCTGGAGGTGGGATTGAGATGACTGGGGATCCGGGGCGTCCGAGATCCTCTTCCTCTGACTGCACCTCCTGAGCATCCTTGAACTCCGCTAGATCATCGTTGGTGCGGATGCTGAGGCCGGTGGTAGTGCTGTTGCTACGAAGTGAATGGGGTCTTTCCGGTTCGGTCTCCAGTACCAGCGAATCTCCACTGTCGAGCGGAGTGGGATCCGATGCTCGTGGTTCCTCATGAGGAGTGGGCTTTCGGAGCTTGAGACGCTCCTCAGGGGGCATGTTCTGCCACTCGGAGCCGAAGGTGACAATGGACGCTTTCTTGCCGTGCACGGTGAAGCTAGGCGCTTTGCGCGGGAGGATGTCACCATCGCCGGAGACTTGGTCGTCTTCCTCCTGTCCGGTGCTAGAGATCGACCCACGCTTCTTCTTTGAATAAGAGTGGTGCTTATGAACATGCGACTCGCGAAGTGTGCGATGAAGGCTTCGGCGAACACGGCTGGGTTTGTCGGATTTATCAGCTGGAGCTGCGTCGGGCTCGGCGGTTTTTCCGGGCGTCGCGTCGGGGGAAATATCAAACTCTTTGCGTCCCGGGGACTCAGGCAGCTGCAATAGACCAGCCTCCCTCAGAATTCGCTCTTCATTGTCATCAAAGCTGACAGGCGAGGTCAATTTCGAGGCTCGAGACGCAATACTGGCGCCATCCCATCTGCTCACACGGCTGAGAACCGAAGCATCACGCTCAAGTTGGATTGTTTTTGGATCGGGCGAGTATGACTTAGCGCGTTCGGGAATAGTGACCGCAGAACGTCGACGCCCAATACGAGAAACGTCAGAAGATGTGACGGATCCTGGTATGCTGGGACGACGTAGCTCGTCGTTTGAAGGTTTCGCCAATAGTCCCGGCTCTGATGATTCGTCAGTGACGATCACGTTAGGCTCGGGCGTATCAATGCTAGCGAGGGTAGGTACAATGCTACCAGCCCTTTCGACGCTAGGCTCCGAAGCAACAGACGGCCCAGAAAGAGAAGATACGCGTGCTACATCCGCCTGGGATGGCGCTGGTTCAGTAACAGATCCAACCCGGCTGTCGGCTGTCTCATCATCCTCTCCAAGGTCTCGCAGTAGAACCTGGCGATAACATTTGTTACGCCAGATATCCTGTCTGACCCATTTAAGTTTCGCAGACAATCGACCTGCAGCCAGGATAACACCCTCGCGGGCACGAGCATGAACCGGAGTGAGAATTTGAAGGTGTCGGGCATTTTGAAGGAGATCCTCAAGTTGCTTTTGAGACGCGAAAAGCTTTTCATTGGCCTCGCGAATCTTCTGGCTCATGAGCTGTCGTCGCGCGGCAACGAATTCAGCAACGATGTCGTTATCAATGCTGGGAGATGGGGGTTCCAGGTCCGTTGACTGGGATTGTTGAGACTTCAGCGAAGAAACGGAACCCATGTGCTGGCTCTTGCGATATCGCTGTCCTTCGTAGTTTGTGGCGATCATACCCTTGGTGCGTACACCAGTGGTTCTGAAAGCTGCAGCATAATTGAGATGCGCCAGCCAATCGTTCATCTCCGGCTCCGAGGTGGCAAGGAAAGTCTCCTCCAATGCGTTGTGTCGAACGAACATGAACGCGTGTTTGTGCTTCTTATAACTCGTGTCTAAAAGCGCAACCGCATCCCCGGTAGACATAATGCCGTCGGGTTTGAAGTCTGACAGGGGCGGGTCGAAAACCAGAGTCCCGCGGCGGCCATTCTTGACGTATGCCTCATGCTGTGCCATTAGCGAGCGCACCCAAGTCACATTGCGGAAGAAGTATAATTGAGAGAAAGTGAGGATCGCTCCCCATTCCTGCCAGGGAGACCTAGCTCTCTTCTTCTTTGGGTCCTTCCGCCACAGCACGCCAACCTTGGCAACTTTAATATCCACCAGACCCGGATTGGAATCAAGAGGATTGTGCAAGCTAGAAGGCATGAATGCATCAGGACGAGAGCGCAGAGACACAATCTGCAAAATCCCAGACTTGGCGAAGGCTTGATGAAGCGCATCCATGTCTGGTGGCCCAGCTGAACCGAAATGATCGTAGGTATCCTCAAGATTCATAACGTCCTTCAAACTTGGGCGCAAAGATTCCAATTTTCCTTCCAAAATAAGGGCGTATGGATCTACTGGTTCACGAGCTATCCGGGCGAGATTTTCAGTGCTCGTGCTTTTGAAAAGGGTACGGCGGGGCTTCGGAAGGTGGCGATCACGAAGATTAGCATCTTCCACGTGAATAAATGGAGTGTACGAGATATTCTCATAGAAGCATTCAAGAATATCTTCGGAGATTCCCTCGCCACGGCAATTCTTGACATAATCCGGCTTCTGCATTTTCCGCTTGTTATTCTTGTTGAACACGTCAGTATGAAGAATCAAGATAGAGAACGCAATGAAGTATGCTTTGTCAGGAGATGAGAAGATGCCAGGATTGCATTCATGATAACGATCAGCGAATGCCTGCAGAAACCGATCAATCTGTTGTGTCTCTTTTGGAAGTTCAACTTCCATCAAGAGCTTGCGAATCGACATGTCTAGTGGATCGCCAAAATATGAGAAGCTTCTCATATATTTCCGTAGTCCAATTTTATAAAATTCCTCGTCCGATTGTGCAAGGATGCCCGCGATCATTCCGCGAGGTAAACATTCTTCCAATCGCGTCAAGTACGATGCTGGAGTATCGTTTTCATCTCGTTTGGGGATTGAGGGTAGCTTTGAAACCGGTGTTAGGGAGCCACCTAATGCGGGGGAGCCATGGCGAGGGTCAGGTGGTGAGGAGTTCTGCCGCAATCGCTGTGTGATATTAAACATATCTCCAAAGCTCTTACGGCCGCTAGTTGAAGTAGAGGTGCGTGCCGAAGAAGCCAAATATGGGGGTACAGACAAGTCGTCCTGGTTCTCGGCCAGCGATCCCATGGTGGACGAACGCCCGCGTTTCTTGCATGATGGATTGGATCGAACAGAGCGAGCGGAATTCGTGGAGTCATTCCGGAATAGATGTGGTGTACTAGTTGCGGCAAGTCCTACCGTGGAACGCGATGGTGATGGTAGCGGTGAGACTTGGTCATGGCCATCTGAGATCTCGGAGTTTGGCGTATCTGCCGGGGGGAACTTCGGTCCATTATCCATAACATGACTTTGCGGGAATTTCGGCGGCAAGGGAAAGAGAGGATTCCGGTTCCGTTTCAACTTGAGACGGAATCGTTTTGCTGATGTCGCACTGCCTCCATCGCGTGGGGAGTTACTTCGGGTGACTGCCTGATCTCCGTAGCTCTGATCGGACCGAGAAGACTCAGAAAATCGAGGATCGATCACAGATGAGCGCTGGGAATCATTCGGTCGTTGATTCCCCCGAAGCGAGTTTGTTGACAGTCTCCCAGGCTCTTCGGTGATGCTCCGGGACATTGCGAGCGCTGGATCCGTCACCTGAGAATCCGCTGATCCCTGACCCCTCCGGCGGGACTTGGTAGGTTGTTCCGTCGATTTCCGGGACATTTCCTCCATAGACTGCTTTCGTGATGACGGTCGAAAGTTGAGCTTGGATCTTTGTTTTGTGGGCTGGTCAAGCTCGTGGCTAGTTGGGGCAGTAGTGATAATTGTAGGAGCTAGAAGCAATATACACAATCAATCATTCCGTCCTTAATATAGAGTTGTCCAATGTTTCACTTACGCGGCAAGGAGGGGACCGGCGGAGTGTCTTGTTGGCCCGCTTTGGCGTAAGACTTGGAGAGTTGGGGATCGGATGCATGGCGTAGTCTCATAAAGCTAAATCTATTGCGGCGCAAGCTGGGGGTGTCCCCGGAAGATGGACCTGTAAAGTCCGGTTGAGGTACGCCATCGTTCGACCCCTTGTCTTCCGGTACTTGCAGGTGAGGCAGATGAACGTGGCTGCTTGACAGACCGGAGGAGCGAGGGATCGACTCGGATAGCCTGGGTTCGGTGGCGGGGGGATTGGGACGTGGTAGATGTTCACTGCGACGTGACTGGTCTTGAGTTTCGACGGTCTGTCTTTTGCCATCCATCAAACGGAGTCCTTTCCAATGCATGGTGAAGGACAGAATCATGTAAATGCCATGAAACGAAAGTAGCAGATACCTTAGAAGGGAATAGAGGACATGATGTGGAGGGTTCCAGAACACGGTATGATCTCTTTAGTGGAGAGGTTGGTCGTCAGCTTGCAAAAAGGGGAGAAACGCGGGAGACTTGGAGCGACGTTCTAGATTTCCTTCCGCCACCATTTGGGGGTTTTTTTTTGTTTCTAGTTTTTTTTTAGTCCTTTCTATTATTTGGTTTTCTATATATATAGCTCAATTTTCACAAAAATATAGTATCAAGTATAAGATCGAAATCAAACAAAAAGCAGGAAGAGGGGCAAGGCAGACGGGTTTTCAAGACTATAGCGATCTGAGCGGACGAACCGTTTGTATATAGTGGAAGGATGATTACATGTTGCAGTAATTTCATTACTATTTTTTTAACACTCTATAGATATTAGACTAATCAAGTGTTATCTACTCCATAGATCATTTACAATTGACAATATGAAAACAAGAACTATACATGCATATGTATGTAAGAGTAAATAAGTAAATAGACACAACCCCGGGTACGGAGATGGCCACTGACGTGTAGAATCCAAAGTGCTTCAACCTCCCCTTCTTTTTTTTCTTCTCTGCGTTACATCTTCCCATGAAAGAGCTACTTGCTTTCCATCTCTTCAACATCTTGAAGCTTGAATTATCTTCAATCTGTTTGGATTTATTCAATCTCAAACACATCGACATGACTTGAAACCTCTTTATCTCCTAACAATTTTCCCCTCTTCTCTTTTCTCCGCAGACTGTCTTGCCTCTTGCCTCTCTTCTCTCTTCTCTTCTCTGCTTACAACAATGCGTCTTCTCCCTTTTTTGGTCGCATCGACCTTCATTCCTCTTATCTCCGCTGTCCCCGCTGGTTCAAGCATCACCCCACAGCCGCCCCTACAACCTGTCCGCCTCGCCCATTCTGACCCACGCCGCCCATGGACCAGACTTCGCGACTGGGTGATTGGTTCAATATGGGATATTGATCGCACTTGCTCGAAACATTCATCGCCCCCGTCAAACATTTACCATCGATACGGTAGTGATGTTGTCCTCCGCTTTCATTTACGTCAACCGGATGAGGCAGAAGCGTTGTCGACTGCTTCTCATGTGCTATTTTTGGACATCTGGGCCATCACTTCCGAATTCGTCGATATCAGACTGGCCGATGAAATGGTACGTTTTTCTTCCGATCTCTACAATACATATGTATTGTTGGTTAATTATTCCATCAGATCCCTTCATTACTTGACCTGCTGCCTTTGACCCTCCGCACCTCCTATACGCCCCTCATAGATAACCTTGCCGAGAAGATATACGCTTCATACCCGTCTCGTCACCGTGACAATCTTGACTTTGGAGCTGGAATTGTATCGGGTCCGCAGAAAACCGCAGCAATCGGCGACCTCTTCTTTCAAGATTACCAACCGCTGTCCGTCATTACGCAATGGATGCGATTGATGGCGTCAATGTTCTCCTCCCACGTTCGCCTGACCAGCTTGGGACTTTCTTACGAGGGTCGCGAAATTCCAGCATTGCGACTCGGCGTTCCTGCTGCCGACCCTTCATCAGGACCGCGCCAGACAATTGTCATTGTAGGTGGTAGCCATGCCCGAGAATGGATCAGTACTTCCACAGTCACATATGTCGCATACAGTCTCATCACACACTACGGGTACTCGCCAGCAGTAACGCGACTGTTGCAAGAGTATGACTGGGTTTTAATCCCAACTCTTAATCCGGATGGATACGTGTACTCATGGGAATCTGACCGTTTATGGCGCAAGAACCGCCAGCCAACAGGTCTCCCAATCTGCCCCGGTGTCGATCTAGATCGAAATTGGGACTACGAGTGGGATGGTGAATCAACTCGCTCGAACCCATGCTCAGAGAACTATGCAGGGTCAGAGCCATTCGAGGCAATTGAATCCCAACGATTGGCGCAGTGGGCTCGAAATGAAACTGCGCACGATCGCGCCGACATCGTAGGATTCTTGGACCTTCATTCCTACTCTCAACAGATTCTCTACCCGTACTCATACACCTGTTCCTCCGTGCCTCCCACCCTTGAGAGCCTAGAGGAGCTCGCGCTGGGGCTAGCTAAATCTATTCGGCAGACCTCTCACGAGTCATATGATGTGACTTCCGCGTGCGAAGGAATCCTCACAAACGGCGGAACCGCTGGGGTTACCTCTGGCGGCAGTGCCTTGGATTGGTTCTACCACAAGTTGCACGCGCGGTTCTCGTACCAGATCAAACTTCGTGATCGAGGCAGTTATGGATTCCTTTTGCCCTCGGAGCATATTGTGCCCACGGGCAAGGAAATATTCAATGCGCTACTAACTTTCGGTAAGTTTGTCTGGGGCGAAGAGGCCTCGGACCTCAGCTTTGAAGACTTGAGGAGTGATCAAGTTCCCCTATCGAATGGCGTATGAATTACCCATTGAAGATTGGCACTCCGCCTTATTTTGATGATTGCATGTTGAACTTGTGAGCGAGTCCTTCTTTATAACCCATGTTTCTCCTATGGAGCTGTATATTTCGGCCGTAAGCCCGAGAATGTAATGTGTTTATATCCTTGATCGCTTGGTTGATGTATGACTACAGCCTGGTAGCCTAAGGGTGCTGCTATGCCGTATATGCGTACACGCGGCCCTTCGCACCCAACAACCTCCAAAGACCGAATAGCTTAGGGTGGAGTGCCGCGTATACTATTGCGCTGCACTCTTGTCTTTGCGTAAAGCCTAGCCGAGACCTGCTGCCTAAAACCGACAGATCTATTTAAATTTGCTGTGTGCATAAACCTTGTTAGTACTTTTGCTCAATAGGATTCGTTCGTTTTACCCTACTTATCGCCTGCATTCGAAAAATGGCTTCACGTCTTAAGTCTATGAGTGGAGAGCATAGGAGAACATTGCTCCTTGTGAAGTTGTGTGGAGCCTTCGGGGTTTGGTTACCTATGTGCCTGGGCCACTGCTCATGTCGATCTTTGTATATTTTAACGACAGAGGCTTTGCGTAACTCACCGAGTTAGGTGAAGTTGAACATTTCGCCTAGATTAAGATATTGATTAGGGTTAATTAATTTGGAAATGTCATTTAAAAGCTTAATACAGATGTATGTTTGGTATTGTCTACAATCTATTCTCCGGCCCATTCCATTCAGACATCAATCTCTGCTGCACGTACATTGACAGGTGTACCTACTGGCTTCCCACACTCGTCTCCTCGCAAACGTGTATTCTCATCAATAATTGGTTCTTCTCGTTCAACCCTCCCTATAACGCCCCGTGCTCGGTCTCTTTTCTCAAGATACGCAATCAAAGCAATGAACGGGAGTGTCAGGGACCCCGTCACCAGACTTGCAATATATCCTTTGTGGAAGTTTGGCGCAGCTGTGGCAGGGTAAAAGATCAACGGCCACCAAGTCACGAAGGCAAAGTCGAAGGAATTCATGAAGCCCGTTGTGATGGCGCGGAGCTGGAAATCATGGCCCGTGACGTCTGCCATCCACGAGTACCAGACTGCTTGGGGCGCAAATGTTGTACCGAGTAGATAAAATGCCACGAAATAGCCTGCGTCCGTGGATGGATTCGACACGAGGATCGATGAGCCGATGATGAAGGTCAGACCGATGGCAATGGATACTTCCCAGCGCGACTGCAGCTTATCGGAAATTCCGGCGTAGACTACAGTGCCGAGAATGGCAGTTGCGTGGATGCCTGTGGGGTAGTTGTTCTGTTGAATGGTGGTATAGCCACGGGATGCCATCCAGTAGGCCATAACATTGTTCTGCAGGGACTGCACACAAAGGGAATAGACTGGAAATAGGTTAGAGGATTATTTGGGCTCAAGTCCTCACTAAGACTTACGCATGAAGATAAATGGTAAGAGCCAGAATTGCCAGCTCAGTAAAACACGCTTGAATACTGTCACGTCCCAGGATTGTTTGCGTACAGTACCCAGTCGTGATACTGCATGCTCCTTTTGTTCGCTGTTCAAGAACCAGGCCGCACGATGTGCTGGAAGATCGGGGATGAATACCCACCCTAAAAGCCGGGTCAGTCAGTATTCACAAATTTTGGTCAGTGACTTGTAAGCTTACCAAACAACGCAACGGGCACGGTCATCGCTGAAACAATGATGAAAATCCATTTCCAGGGTGGAAGACCGTCCTTCCCTGCTAATGCCGCCAGCAAGCCTGCTTGAATCCAGCCACCCGCCATGGTCCCCAGTTGACCAAACACACAAAAGACAGCAGCCCGCATGCCAAGCTCAGACCTCTTGTACCAGGAGCCGAGAATGAAGTGGGCACCCACACTATTCATATTGTCAGTCTTGGGTTCTCCCGAAATTCTTGCCTTGGAAAATTGGGATACTTACTATGCGATGGCCGAAAACCCTCCCTCGATCGCGTTGAGCAGAATCACTTGCCAGGCATGTGTCATCTTGTACGTGATCAAGGTTAAGACGCTCCAGGTGACGTTGGCAGCTACGAACACATATTTAGGACGATAAATAGTCAATAGACTCGTTCCCGGCATTTGGCACACAGCGTAGACAACCAAGTACGCAGTAGTCATATAGTTGTATTCTTTGCCCTGGAAGCCCAGTGCCTCCTTCATGCCGCTGATGTAGGCAGAGGAATAACTCGCTCGGGTGACGCCAAACAGAAACCAGATCAATGAGAAGTAAGGGAGTAGGGTCACGTCGAGTTTGGACAACAGGGCACGATCTTTGGCATCTGGCCCCCAGAGCCAGATTGCAATCTTTGTCCAGGCTGAAACCATTTTGTAAAGCTACTGTCGAGAGATTTCACAAGGGATAGGAAGTTGATGTGCGGGTGTGTTTCGGCAGATATATACTTCGGGATGAAAATTCGTCGATGTCACCATGGCAAAATCGCACATGCCACATCAAGATAACGAGGGCCGCGGTTCCTTGAGTGAAAGAAGAGATCGTGAATAGCAGAGTGTCAAAATGGCGATAGAATTCTCGAAGATGATGAATCGATAAACGATGACTGATGATGTGATATTATGCGGGGTCCGTGAGGTGCATTATCTTCCTTTCATACTTGTGATCTTGCCAGAAACCCTGCAACTTATATATGTATGTAAATTTCGAAACAATTTGAAGCTATCGAAAAGAAAGACGAAAAAAAGAAAAGAAAACATTTCGAAATACAATCCAAGTGCACGTGCACAGACCACTATGTTCACAGAAGATCTCAGACCACTTTCTCACCGTCGTTGCGGACAAAAGGATGTCAAATTGCATACATACATACATACATACAGTACAATATATACACATGTATATATGGTATGAAAAGATTGATCTACATTTCGGGATTGGTCCATGGCTAAGATGTATGAGATGGAGATCCTGGAATATTGAAGCATTATGAGGTTCGGTTGGGTTTCCTCTTGGGATTATTCCGCTATGCCCTTCAATCTGCTAAGAAAGCGGGGGTTTTTCTCTAACATTTGTCAGTGCATCAATTTCATTCTTAGATCTGGTCTCGTTATACGCCGAATATCCCTTTTCCGAACTACCATCAATTCAAGACTTGTACACTGAGCACTATTTGGATCCATAACCCGCAGACATGACTGATTCCACATCACCAATTGGAATTGCACTTCTCGGGGGAGGTGAGTTCCAAGAATAAGGGTTGAAAAGACACTGCTGAATTGTTTCGCTTTAGGGCTTTGGGCTAGAGAAGAGCATGCTGTGAGCTTTGTAATCCACCAAATTATAGTACTAGCTAACACATCGAATTAGCCTGCTATCGAGGCTGCTTCACAATGCATCTCTCTCAAGGCTGTTTATTCGCGATCCGCCGCATCTGCCCGCTCTATCATTGAAAATTTTGCACACCCCGTCGACCTGTATTCCGAGGATAGCGACAATGGATTCGAGGACCTACTGAAGCGACCTGACATTGAAGCTGTAGTCATATCGTAACTTGAATCTGTTTGATAGTGCTCATACAAAACGTTAATATTTTGCAGGCTTCCTATTGGACACCAGGAGCGCTTCATCTAAGCTGCATTGCTGGCTGGAAAATATATTCTCTCGGAAAAGCCAGTTGCTGAAAATGTCGAGGCCGCAAAAGAGCTTATTCAGTGGTATAGAACTGAGATCAAGGGCCCAACTTGGACAATTGCAGAGAACTGGCGATTCTTGAAGAGCTACGAGTTCGCGGTGGAGAAGATCAAAAGCCTGGGCAAGATCATTGGTTTCCAAGGACGACAGCATGGCATGATTTCTCAAAATTGGAAATTCAATCGTGAGTTTGAAATGTCTATGGTACAACCACCTCTAATTTTGTGACTAGTCACTGAATGGCGTCGCAATCCCACCCATCAAGGTGGCTATCTTCTAGATGGCGGAGTGCACTACATGGCAGGCCTCAGATTACTATTAGGCGCAGAGCCTGGAAAAGAGATTGCTTCTCTTTCAGCCCTTACCAACCAGACCCAACCTTATCTACCCCCAGTTGATACAGCCGATGTGATCATGAGAACGACTTCTGGCGTGACTGGTGTTTTCCAGATATCGAGAGGCACTTCTTTGTTGACGGATGAATTGGCCATCGCCTGTTCGAATGGCTGGATCAAACTCGAGAACGAAACTGTCACAATCTCTCGAGATGGAAAGGTTGAGGTTGTGACCGTTCCCAACGAGAGAACCGGCGTTCTACCTGAGATTCGCGTCTGGGGATCAAGCATTATTGAAGGAAAAGCACGACCAGAGCAGGAGCCCGAAGCTGCACTAGCCGATCTTGAGTTGGTAAGAAGCACTGTACATCAAACAGTTCCCAGAGCGCAGCTAATCAAGTATGTATACAGATTGAGCTCATCCTCAAGAGTGGGAGTCGTGGAGGAACCCCTGTTATCTGCGAACATCAAAATGATGTGTAGAGCACGGTATTACCTCCCTCTGATCACAACCATGATTCTTTCGACAATAACATGTGAAAATTTCATATTTCAGTCCACTTTCAATCCTGTTAACTCCATTCGAGTAGCTTTGAGATTGATTGCAACAATGCGTACCACGAATGAGCTGAGCCAACAAGCGCAAAAATTTGTGATTTAGCGAGAGAAAGATGATCATTTAGAATTGGTTATCAGCGGGTTGTTCTGGTCACCAGATTGAAAGAATACGGGAGAGTAGAGCAGTCTTGTGGAGGTAACGAGATGACACTTAGCATGCCTAAGTGGCGGGAGTAATGACTTTTCATCTAAAAGATCTGTGACCAGATCCAGTTCCGTTCCTTGTACGCGCACTCACTGGGTTGACAAAAGTACTGTGCATAACATAGATTCACTTGATTCCTGATGCTCAAGCTTTTAACAGCCGCATCACCCCGAACAAATTGCAACTTTGGAATACGTTTGGCCTTTTCACTCAAAACTGTAAACCGAAAATTCAGCTGCATATCTTTACATCATTCATATAGAGTTCAGACAGAGAGATCATTAAGCCCCAACGAAGGTAGTGAGGCTTTTAAAACATTTCCTGCCTGGACACTCCCCAATTACCCCACCTCCTCTCCTGCAAGATGGATATACAGCACATTCAAAACTTATTGGAGGACACAAAGAAGTCAGTTGATCTTCTCAAGTCCGACGACTCAGAAACCACTCGTACTCATGCCCTCGAGAATGCACTGAAGCTATCGAGGGCTCTCGAGCACCCACGAACGGCGATCTTGAAGATATCATATTCTGTAAGCCGGCATATTGATCTCGAAGTTGACCAGCTAATTTATAAAAACCCTGCCTAGCCTACTGTAGTTATGGCTGTTAAAGTGGCCCATGATATGAAAGTTTTCCCGGTTCTTGCTAGAGCTGTTTCGCCTGTATCTTTGCAAGAGCTCGCAGATGCAAAACCCGCGCATCCTCTCTTGGTCGGTGAGTGCCAATCTCTCTACCGTCCTTGATATTTTTGCAGACGCATAACTGATATTCTCATAATAGAACGCATGATGCGGCTCCTGGTCGCAAATGGCTTTGCCGCGGAGCCCTCGCCTTTGAAATACCTCCCCACTGCTTTATCCAAAGAAATGACCCAACGCACTTCGATTAGCGTAGTGGAATCAATGTATGGAACTTCTTGCAGTCACTGATGACAAGCACTAATTGTTCATCGCACGATTCCAAAGCTTTCTGGAATTCTTCCCTGCCATCCAGAAAACCCCAGAGTATCTCGAAGCAACAAACTACCACAATCCAGACGACCCACTCCTCGCTCCGCTGCAGTACACTCACAACTTCAAAACAGACGGCTTCACCTGGCTATGCGAGAACCCGGCCGCTCTTGCCCGCTTTAACAGCTTCATGGAAGGCCAGCGCGCAAACAGACCCCATTGGGGCGATTGGTTTCCCATACATGAGCACGTTCTCGATCATCCGGATGTGCGAGTTGACAGCCCTCTGATTGTAGACATTGGCGCAGGGCGAGGCCATGACCTGATTGGATTCAGGCAGAGATTCCCCGATGTACCTGGTAGACTGGTTCTTGAAGATCTTTCGACGGTTGTTGACGAGGTGCGCGGGGCGCAAGATCTGGATGCTGCGGGAATTGAGACTGTGGCATATGACTTCTTCGCGGAGAAGCAGCCTATCGAGGGTCTGTTGTGTTCATGGCAGTGGAGTGGCTTCAGAAGCTAATTTATGTTCGCATTTTAGGTGCCCGTGTTTATTACTTCAAGACTGTGCTGCATGACTGGTCTGATGAGAAGGCGAGGATTATTTTCAGGAATTTGATACCCGCCATGAAACGTGGGTATTCGAAGATCATCTGCGAGGAGTATATCCTTCCGGATTCCAATGCTCCTAGTATTTCCTGCATGACAGACCTGGCAGTAATGGTCTTTTGCTCGGGACTCGAGCGGACTCGTCACCGCTGGACTGATCTCTTCACTTCAGTTGGTTTGCAAGTTTCGAGATTTTGGATGCGGGAGGATGATGGGTTTGGAATTGTTGAGGCTGAGTTACCTGAGATCCAGTAGCTGGTTCACATATCCAATGTTTCGAATGTCCATGTTCAGCTTTATCAGCCCAAGGACCTCCCGAGAAGTCATTACTTCAAGCTTGGATAGCTGTGATTCCATGCTGATCTAGCTGTTGATATACGAACTATTGTCAATTGATTGATATGGGAATTGAGAAGTTGATTAGAAATCTTTGGTATTTTGTTTTTCTTTTTCGTTTTTTTTGTTTACAACAGATCTCATGGCTTCGGAGTGAGAGACAAAGGAAAGGAAAGCTGAGTGACAAAAGGAAAAACGAACATCCATAACCAAAAGACGCTAAAAATGATGAGACATGGATATTTCCAACTCCAAAAGAAAAATAGAGATAAAACGAACACGCCAACGATGTTGTACACGATGAAAATGCGAGAAAGGAATCCATAATGCAGGGTGGAATGGGAGGAACGAAGAACAGCAGGTCGAGTGATTGCACACAAGAGGGAAGAAATCAGAGACCTTCGCCCCGCAGAAGGCGTCGAAGAATTCCCTCCCCAGGGCCAGCAATCTGGCTTTCGATTTCCTGTTGGGATACAAAACAGAGGAGACCCTGTTCGTCAAGCGCCTTATGAGGCGTAGAAGGCGCGTGACCGGACTTGGAAGGTGTGCGACGTAGGTCTGTGCCGCCTGCGACAGTTCCACCTCGGCCACGGCCCTGATATTCTCCAACCAGGCCCATTGTTTCGAGATTGCTCAAGACATCTTTGAACTCAGTAGCAGTCAATGGGTGAAGGATGTTGTCATTGCGACACAGAGCGCAGTATGTATCAAACGCCTGCTTGATAGTTGGCGCCGAGGCGCGAGACTTGGATGGAGTACTTGGAACCTCAAGCTGGCGACGCTTACGTTCGAGGGCAATCAGCGCACAGATCGCGGCCTTTTGCTGAAGGTTTAGGCTTTGAAGTCTTTGGACGGTACCTTGGCCGAAGGCTGCAGAAGTGATCCGCGCAATGTGTGCGATACTGGCTCGGGGTGCAGTGATGACTGTGTAGCTTGACATCGAAGTTGGTTTTGGTAGACTGCCTCCTTTGACTGGTGAAGACAGGTTGGTGTTCTCTCCAAGTATCGCTACATTTTCGTTGGCTTGCTTCTCTAGCTTTTGCCAAGTCTCCTGCTCAATCACATCAATCGCCCGCTTGATCAACTCGAAGGCTTTTCGCAAGTCGCCTGTTTGCGAGGCTACCTTCTTGGAACAAAGCTGAATGGCGGCTGGTTGAACGAAAGGCACAAGCTTCGGATCAGACTCGGAGCCAGCAGGAAGCAACGATCGAAGACGGTTGGTCATGACATCTGCGATAGAAGCAGCACTGTACGGCAAGAACGCCAGGAGTCGGGGCTTCAAGTTCTTTGCCTTGAGTTGCGGGAGAGATCGATCGGTCAAATCAAGGGCGTTGGCAATGCCGATCAATAGCAACTTGGACTTGCTTTGTAAAGCCCACTCGAAAAGTGACTGCAGGACCCCGGAATCCCCATTAAGTAAATGGTCAATCTCATCTAGGGTAACCAAGAACAGATCCTCCGCTTTCTTTGACGGGACAAACATAGACTTCAGGCGATCAGCTTCGCTTTTCTTAAAGACGTCTGTATCTTGGCCGAAATCTTGAATGAGTCTGCTGTAGACATCGCGGGAAACTCGCATGCTGGCACAATTCACATGAGAAACTCTCACACCAGAAAGATCGAGGTCCTTGCACACTTCCTGGACCATGGCACTTTTGCCAGTGCCAGGGGGACCGCTGATGTAAAGACATCCTCCTTGTCGAGACTCAATTCCCTCCGTGAGGAAAGACACAAGCTTCTCCCGTTCCGCATCTCGCCCCACTAACCGACCAGAATTGGAACCGCGGGCAAACAATTGCCTAGCTTGTGAATACACGGAGTGTGTAATAGTCGGGGTGGCACTCTGTCGAGGGGTCGGAGGAAGATCTGCGTGGCGGGGGGTACGTGGGGTTATCGCCTTTGCGCCCACCTGCACTCGATGTCTGGGTGTGACAGGCGATTGCGGTAGAGCATCTCGGAATCGCGATTTCGACGGTGTTTTGAACTCGGTTGGTTTCACATTTTCTTGTGCGCCTCTGGGTGCTGCCGCCTCAGGCGCCACATCTTTCAGTTTTTCTGATTCAACCTCTACCGGTTTTGAGGCACGGAAATGCGAATTGATTTTCACAGGCGACTTGAACTGTTCTTCGCGCAGGGTATGTTTGGAAGACACAGTCTCCGGGGCAATCTTGTTCTCGCCATTTTCTTGATCGGGTTGTTCAAGCTCCTTTTTCACCGTCGACCTTGTTCGCCGTAATGAAGGAACGGGGGCAGTTTCTTTTACTTGTTTCTCCTGCTTCTCTTGCTTCACTCGTGGTGCGATTATGCGGCGCTTGCTCGAGATTCGTACTGGTAACGCTAGAGTGGAAGGTGAGTATTGGAAAGTGTGGAGGGGAAGGTGGGATGGTCTTACCTTCTGATTCCACACGAGAGCGCTTTCCCAAAACAGTTCCTGCCATATTTCCAGACCGATGTTGTTCGAACGCAGCTTCCGTAGGAGTTGGAGGAATGTCAGGAAGGAAAGAAGGCCCAGTTAGGAAGTGTAATTAGTCCAGCCCCACGCGACGCGTCGCGCGTTTTACTACGGCCACCCATTTCTACCCAATGTGCAACCCTGTTAGCCTCCTTTTGGGGCGCCTTAGGTGTCAATGATCGGCTTCTGGTGAAGTCACGTATTCAAGATGACGGAATCATTTCAGCCTACACATATAGTCCATAATAAATCTCGAATATTTCTTTCTTCTTTTTGCCTTTGTCTTGCCACTTCATTCCAGTCACTTTCATACATTTGACACTGGCTGTGACGACTTTCGTGTTTGCAGCAGTTTGCACCACACTTCCCCGGTCCCCTCATAGCACAATCTCCAATTACTCGACATTTCATAAGCTATCTGTGGGTATTGAACCACAATCCATCGCAAAATTTTGATAAATTACCTTAACCTCTTCCTCAACAAACCTCACCCATAACACTCTGCCCATCATGGATACCGATGTGGTGGCTCAGTTTACTGAAATCACCGGCTCCACGCCGGAGCTCGCCATACAGTACCTTCAAATCGCAGAATTCAATATTGAGCAAGCGATGCAGCTCTTCTTTGAAAATGGGGGCGCGCCATTGACTAGCGAGCCTTCTCAGCCTCGAGGCTCCGGGGTTCCTAACGATTCGGAGGTGGTGACTATTGACTCGGACTCTGATGATGATACCCCACGACAGCGCGCGGTCCCCGCCTTCGATGATGACGAGGCTATGGCTCGTCGCCTGCAGGAGCAAATGTACGGAGGTCCGAACAATGAAGATGAAGTGAGGGCGCCGATGGCGCGCACGACAGAAACATTGGTGGGGCCCGGTGCGGACTATGATGATGATGGTGATGACATGCACACCAATATTCTCAGTCAACTTCGAGCTCGTCAAAGAGGGGGTGAGCTTTCTTGCTTCCAATACTATAGTATTTTCTTTTTCTAACTGCTATTTTACTCTAGGCCGGGCCGGAATCTTCAATCAGAGAGAGTCATCTTCGATATGGCAAGGCAGCGAGAATAGTCGTCGCGAAGAGCTTTCTGCTGCCACCGGAGGCGCCTCAGATGCCTCATCTAAATCCAACATGCTTGCCGAGATGTACCGGCCTCCGTTTGAGATAATGTCACGATTCTCCTGGGATGTGGCACGCGATGAAGGAAAGGACAATGAAAAATGGCTGCTCATCAACGTTCAAGATGCCTCGGTTTTTGACTGTCAAGTGCTCAACCGTGATTTGTGGAAGGATGCCGGTGTGCAAGAGACTGTCAAGGAGCATTTCATTTTCCTGCAATACTCCAAGGACGACCCCCGTGCGTCTTCCTACATCCAATATTACTTCCAAGGAAGCGACGTCTCCGATAATTACCCCCACATTGCCATTGTCGACCCACGAACCGGTGAACAAATGAAGATCTGGTCTGGTCCACCTCTGGTCAAGCCCGCCGACTTCCTCATGCAACTCCACGAATTTCTCGATCGGTACAGCTTGAACCACAACGTGCGCAACCCTGTTGCGAAGAGGAAATCCGAAAAGAAGGACAAGAACATTGATGCCATGACGGAGGAGGAGATGATGGAAATGGCCATGAGAAACAGTCTTGGTGGGGCTGGAGAATCTGGCCCAGCACTTGAAGATCCCGACGATTTGACGCGCAGTACAGGTGATATTAAGGGCAAGAGCCGGGCCACGGGCGAGGCGGATGTCAGCATGGACGAGCCAGAGCAAGCTGCGGAAGTCTCTCCATTTGCATCCATCCCCAGCGATAAGCCACACACTGAACCTGATGCGGATCCCACTACGACTACTCGTATCCAGTTCCGACACCCATCAGGTAGAGTGATCCGGCGATTCGCATTGTCTGATCCAGTCCAGCGAATTTACGAATGGCTCAAGGCCGAACCCCCCTTGGAGGGCAAGGCTGGTGTGGAGTTTGACTTGAACAGCATGGGCCGTAATCTTATTGATCAACTTTCTACAAACATTGCGGATGCAGGACTCAAGAATGGCACTGTGATGATTGGATATCTGGAAGAGTGATATTCCTTCGCCTTTCGGTCTTATCTTTACGTTGTCACGTTTGCTTGGTTTCTACGAGGCGTTGATGGGAATTTATTAGATCCCGTGTGATCTCACCTTGGTTCCTAGGCAGGGTCTTATCATTTCGGGAAATTGATCAATCTACACGGCTCCACGGTTGTTATTAATTACCTTTGAGCCTACATACGAACTTACACACATAGAACACTTGAGGCTTGCCTGCAATGAATCATGATATTTGACTCGTTCACTACTTGGATATATGTAGAATTCATAGTACTTTAAAATAACTATGAGCATCGTTTGATCTTTTGATATATTTGTGCCCTGCGTTCACGTGCATTAACTGCAGCAAACCTTTAGGACTATCACCATAACCTACATATGTGCATATGTAATCGTTATAGCTTCGGGTTAATTAGAGAAATTATAACAATTCTACCTATTTACGTATTTCGGTAATGTGATAACCCATTGCATAAAAGGTTGTCAAGATCTCCAAGGCTACCTTAGGTAGATTACTGTGATGAGCTCCCCGTGAACAATTTCTTTCGAAGTATAAAAATTCATGCATATGCATTCTCTATTCCAATCCTAAATATTCAATGTTCATGTTCACCCTGTGGACTGTATATTTGATTAATTGATATTTTTGTCTGGCTTGATCTGTGTTGATATCTAAATTCTTAATATTCGAAATGGTACAAACTTGACCAACTTACCACGAACAGGGATGACTTCACGAACTTCGAGTCGGATCCAGTCAATTGCAATATCAAAACTGAA
The DNA here is from genome assembly GCF_028829465.1 of Penicillium soppii. Classification (NCBI taxonomy): domain Eukaryota; kingdom Fungi; phylum Ascomycota; class Eurotiomycetes; order Eurotiales; family Aspergillaceae; genus Penicillium; species Penicillium soppii. Next base: position 3,905,764 of record NW_026643234.1, read on the forward strand.
ACTCGAGCCTAAGACTCGAGATATAGATAGAGATACACCGCCCTCAGATAAGTGTCGGCAAAATAGCCCCGCGTTGATAAACAAGCAAGGGCATTTCTATCACAACTTCCTATAAACTCCCTTCCAAGGTTGACGGTTGATGTTATACACCTGGGCAGATAGATCGGTCTTAAATGTGAAAAAATAGGTAGTAACTCACCCCAATTCTTTCTCGTGCAACCATACTCCTTTGCGCAACTGTATTTGTTTGTCGCCCATCTTATCAATCGTCCACCTCCACTCTCCAAACACCGCATACCATTCGTTCGTTTTCCTTTCCGATCCTAAAACATGCGGCTCTTGATCTAATTTAGTGAAATTAGATTACCAAATCATCAGATCGTACCTACATCATCTGTCCCGAACATCCATACTTTCTCTGTGACTCCAAGTTTAAGGTATGGTCTCTACCTTTTGATATGCGTCGGCTTCTGGTGATTCTGACTTTGCGGCCATAGAGCCTCACATCAGAGACACAAATTGCGCCAATTTGGCCGTGGTCCATGACTGGAACCTTCCGGTGACTCGGATAACCCGTCAAGATGCCGGCTCCCATCGATCCGGAATCCATTTACACCAAACAATCATGCATCGGTAAGCTGGCCGATTGAGATTGAGAAGCGGCGGGATGGATTCAATTGCTGACACTTGCTATTCACCTTAGGCGGTGGAAGTTTCGGTCAAGTTTTCAAAGGGTGAGCCGAACATTCCAAGACAGTGCCGTGTTTAAACAAATCAACTGACTCGATTGGCCAAATGTAGTGTCGATAGGCGCACCGGAGAAGCAGTGGCTATCAAGATTATTGACGTCGAGAATGCTGAAGATGATGTTGACGATATCATCAAGGAAATTGCCATCTTGTCCGAGCTCAAGTCGCCCTATGTCACCAAATATCATGGTTCATACTTGAAGGGATCCAACCTGTGGATCATCATGGAGTTCTGCTCTGGCGGTAGCTGCCATGGCCTGTTGCGACCTGGTGTAATCCACGAGGAGTACATCGCTATCATTCTCCGGGAGCTTCTGCGTGGTTTGGACTATCTGCATACTGATCAGAAGCTGCATCGAGACATCAAAGGTATGCAATGGCAATTGGTTGAACGGCTTGATTTAATACCTAATAATTTGCAGCTGCAAATATCCTTCTCAGCGGCAGTGGCCAAGTAAAGCTTGCAGACTTCGGTGTTTCTGGACAGTTGTCAGCGACAATGACAAAGAAGAATACTTTTGTAGGAACTCCATTCTGGATGGCACCTGAGGTCATCAAGCAATCCGGATACGATTACAAGGCCGATATTTGGTCTTTGGGCATCACGGCGATTGAGTTGGCCTGCGGAGATCCTCCATATGCTGATATTCACCCGATGAAAGTGCTGTTTTTGATTCCCAAGAACCCACCTCCGACACTGAACGGCAATTTCACAAAGCCTTTCAAGCAATTTGTTGAATTGTGCTTGCGCCGAGACCCTAAGGAACGCCCATCGGCCAAGGAGCTCCTTGAGCATCCATTCGTGAAGCGTGCCAAAAGAACAACTTACTTGACAGAACTCATCGAACGTGCAGAGCGTTGGCAAATCACGCACCGTGGCCAGGACGACGACGAGGATGGATATGATTCGCATGATGTGGAGCCTGATCAAACATTGCAGGATCGAACCCAGGAAAAGGAAGATCTTTGGGACTTTGGTACTGTTCGTCCCGTAGGGAAAGGACCCGCGCCCCCGTTGCGGCCATTGAAAGACTCCGAGAAGAATTCACGTATTAATGAGACTGAGGAGTGGGATTTGTGTGATGAAACACCTGGCAACAAATCCACATCCCGGACACAACCACAAGCCCAGACTACCACAGCAAACTCTGCTTTCAACGTGTCTCCCACAAAAACACCTCTTCCTCCATCTGCCCCTTCTTCACCTCTCAAGCAACGACCATCTCAATGTGCACTTCCTCCACGCAAAGTCGTTTCTCCCGTTTCTAGCAGACCTGCAGAAGGTAACTCTCCCACGCGAGGTCTCAACGAACAATACGCAAAGGCTGCCCTGAACTACGCGGGAAACATTGATACGCCTCCTTCAACTAAACCCATCTCTGCATCTACTGCTCAGGCCATCCCAGCGAAGCAAATCCCATTCAACCTTCAAGAACAATACCGCACTCCATCCGGTCAAGTTGTGCGCAAGCCAGCTCCACTCTCACGTACCAGCGCTGACCCTCTGGGACCCCAACCACATCCGCAATCCCCACGGCTCTCCCAAGCAGGTCCCCTCAGACAAACGGAGCCTCTTCAAAACTCCAAGCCAGTCTCCGGTCTAAAATCAAAACGTGCACCATCAAACATGGAAGACCGCAGCTTCGCTCATCGTTCCACCCCTCCCACCCCAACCAGCGACAAGCACTCTCCGCGCCCTCTTCCCGAAGCCGAGCGCGCAACGGCCTGTGGATCTGTAATCCTCCCAGCCCTCCGCGCAGCCATGGACCGCCGCCGCCACCACCTCGCTCGCCTCGAGCCAGGCCGCAACCCTAACGACCCCCAGGCCACCGCCGAAGAGGAACGGGTCTTCGACCGCAGCGTGCGTATCCACCGCGGCATGGAGCAGGTAGCTGAAGATATTGCCCGCTCTTTCAACAATCTCCACCGCTGGGATATGGAGGACCCTGTTGACATGGGTGGTGGTGTTGATGCTGTTCTCGACGCGTTTCTCGAGGAGATTCTCGTCCGTCTGCAGCCACACGCGTAGGTTGACGCGTTTGATTATGTTCTAAGTAAGGAGAGCTCGTGATGGCGTTTATGCGCAATCTTAATCTTACATTGCTCTGATGATTTTCTTCTCAATTCTTTGTTCATTTGTATGTGTTTCATGTGATTATTTTGTATGTTGTAGTTTGTAGCTGGCTCGCTACTAGCAGAAATTTCTCCATTGTCATTTCAGTAATCTTCACTTAGCTTTCCAAAATCATAATTTCATCTGTCATGTTGTGCTCAGTAAACAGTAGTAATATGATGCTGAGGACCATTGGCTGGCTTGGAAAAAGACAGTTTACGATGCATTTCTTTGTTATTTTTGCCATCAAGCAACGTACGTACCCATTTAAGTGTGTGCTTCTTATTCTTCTTGTGTTAAAATATCACTTTAAACCCACAGTCAGTGTTGAACAGGCGATAAAATGAATGATGCCTATATGTGTATGTGTAGGTAGGATGCTTCTCCTTGGACTCCTTGGAGAATCATAGACTGGGGAACAGATACAATTGATATAGAGAAGCAAGTAGCAATTCAACTGAATATAGCTGGATATTATGGACTCCTCAGTAAAGCAACCTTGCAGATGAATTTGCGTTGTGTGTGATTGTGAACACGATGATCACTGGCCCTGCGTTTCTGTGCATCATGGTCGGGTATCAAGGTCCAGGGCATGGTTTTCTGTCAAATCACCTGCGTTATATCTTAAGAGTGGCGAAGTTACATGCTTCGAACGCTAGACTTCAGATCCAAGGGATACATGTGGGTATACAGCTTGCAATGCTGGGGCATCTTTTGGTATTGTGTGGTTGTAAAGTTTGAAGCGTGGCATGCATCACATTTCTTTATTCAGCAGTTCGTTGCTCGGTCGCCAGTTCGTTGATCATTGAATGTTGACAATGTGATAGGCGATTTATCTCGAGATCTTGGCCATAGAGGATAATGATCTCAGAAGCTCAAGTCCCTAGGACGGGCGAAACAGCCAATCCGTCTCCGGCGTCGGGATCAAATAATTGGTGATATTAAACTCATTCGAGTTAGAGTGATGGCTACCGTCAACAACCGACCCCGACGGAGGCGCGGAGCCCGCATCGGTCAGTCCATGAATAGACATAGGATTTGGTACAGTCTCAGGGATATCCATATGAGATGGAGCAGAAGCCGAATCAGGGGCTCTCGCTGGAGGAACGCGGGGCACATTGAAGAAGCCAAAGACATCAAGGTACTCAAGCTCGTTGGGGGCAAAGTTCCGGGGTGGCATTGCAGGGACAGGCGGTCTGGGTTGGTGGCTTTCGCCTATTCCATTGTCTGCGGGCGATTCCCGTGGCTGGCGGGAAATCAAAAAGTCTAGGTCAAATGCACAGCGACGCATATCGGCAAGGATCTTGACTGTAGATGGTGTAGAGCGTTCTCCATCTAGGGCGATAGATTGCTGGTATTCGTTGTATTCATCAAGAACGCGTTGGAGAATGCTGCTGTATCGCTCTGCGACTTTCCAATATTTGCCTAGCTGGAAGAGGGTGTCCACAAAGAAGAGAATGTCGGCGCTGACAGTGTGTGCAATCGTTGAGCCGTGAACGAGAAGGAGACGTGCTGATACCCATAGAGTGAAGGCGAAAGGTGGGCCCATCTTGTCTAGCATGTTGCTCTCTACGACGAATCTTGTTGCTGATAGTATATTTTCGACAGCGAGTAAGCATCGCTGGCTCGCACTGTATGAAGGTGTGAATATTGGGGATCGAGTTGTCGGGTATGCTGCTGATGAGTGCAGACGGATTACAGCCCTATGTTCATTAAATAGTCAGTCAATTTTGGAATAGATCGTAAATAAGTAACCGACTCACGTCTGATAGGTGGCATGTAATTGCACCCAGTCGCTATGCACAGCTCGACCATTTTTAGAACCATTGAATAGTCGAGATGAGTTTTCATATGCATATTCCGCTGGAAGATTGAATTCCCATGATGTCAGCTCACTGTCGAGTTTGCGATAGGTAGCCTGCCATTCCTCGACATCGGAGAGAGCGCCGATATCTACAGGCCGTTTCAAGAACAAGTGAATTCTTGAGAGAATGCCCAAGATCTCGACATAAAGCCCGAAGGATCCGACATTTTCTGCGTGACTTATATAGTCTGCACGGTCGCTGGAGCAGTGGAACCACCGGGTCTCAACGGGCTGATTCTTCATAAAGTAATCATCCTTACATGGGAGCCTGCGATCGATGTCTCTGTCGTCCAAGGCGAAATTGAATGCAGTCGCGAGAGTCGAATATCGGTCAAGCAAATAGACCATCCAGAAAAGACGTCGTCTGCTCTCGTCTTCAATCCATGAATCCGGTTCAGAGAGGGTGACAGCTCTCAATGTGTAGATAGAGGGATAGAGGGGGTTGATGAGGGACGATTTGGCTTCAACGGCCAGGCCGAGCTGAACTACTGATCGTGTTATCAAGGCAAGAAGCTTCCAACCGGGTGGGCCATTGGACGAGCCAACCAAGTCGATGGCCAATATTACAAGTGCCTGAAGTGCCTTCACGGAAGAGTTTTCCAAGCCGTATAGAAGGACTTTTTGTTTGGACGAGTCATGGTAACGCTTTCTGTTTTGATCGTTAAGCCTAGCATCTGAGGAAAAGCGCAGTGTAGTTGCCACGATTGCATAAAGAACCATTCTATCTGCCTCTTCCAGTGGTGATGGACCAAAGAAGGTATCTAGCGTTGTTCGTCGGTGGAGGATCGGACACCAGGAATTGATATGCTCGAAATAGAGATCCACCAGTGCATAGAGCAGATCATATGGTGGCAAATCAAGGTCAGGATCAGTAAGAGACTGCTCCTGATTTGAGAAAATGTTGACAGGAACTTTCAAGGATGATTCGTTCCCTGTGTAGTCATGCTGTGTGTTTTGGGCCTGTAGCAAGGATCCTGCTGGTGCAGCGATGCCATGTTGCAGGTGGCCTTGTGAGGCATTCTTCGCCGATGTATCAGATGGACTAGTAATTGATACATCTGCACGGCGCGATGGCAAAGTCATCGAAGACCCGGGGTCATTAAAGTACAAAGCAGTACTGGGGCTGGGCCCATGAGGCGCCGATGGTTCTGACGGGGAGCTGTATGAAAGAGGGCCGGTGTGAGGCAATTCATGGCTCATTGATGATTGCGATTGGATGATATGCATCTCAATCAGGCGAGCTTGCGATTGGATAATATTTTCCAGTCGATCTAAGCCGGAATGAGATATGAAATAAAATGATCAAAACACCGAAATTAACGTACCAAGGCGTTGCTCCAATTCTTTGCCATACCCGGCCCTCAGACCAGGTTTCTTTCGCTCTCTATATTCGCATAGTTGACCATTGCGGGTACACCATCCACAGCTCGGTAGCACTCGGTCTATTTTGTAACCCCATATTAGGAGATACACATTTGTCTGGGGCAATTGTACGCCTTACCGCATTTGACTTTTCGTTGCTTGCACAATTCACATCTTTGCAAGGTCAGTTCGGTAATACTGCATCAAGAACAAAGGTCCTGGGTAGCATTGGACGCGGTTCAGGTACGCACGAGACAGTGAGGGGGCGTTTCCGCTTTAATATCCTCGAGCCATTGGCCCCGATATCATTATCGGAATCGGCAGAAGAATAATCTACACTCTGATCTCTTTCGTTGCCGAATAGCTGATTGGAGGACGGGGTCTCCTGAGCGGGAAGCGCAGAGTTCGGCATTTTGATGTAGCGAGATAGCAATCGCCCTATCAGGGGCCGAGCATGATGCAACAGGGTCTTCCGAATAAGTATCCGCAGAGGCTATGATAGCCCTGCTCTAGAACAAAGTTGGAAGAATTGAATAATGACAACGGCGATAGTCCGAGAAGAAGTTCAACCGAGGAAAAGAAAAGACGGAGTCATGGAAAGCGGCCTCAGGCAGAAACCGGGGCACCCCGCATTTCTCCACTTTGGGAATTTTCCTTGTGAGTTTGTCTAAGTACATACTTAAGTAGCTATAAAGTGGTCAGTACTTGGTAGTTATTGGTGTAGTTGGTAATCTCTTGTTACTACAGCTAAAGCCCAATGATACAGGAATTCTAATGAATATTTACTATCACACGTTTTGAACTGGTTTATACTCCGAAGTATACACAGCCCTAAGCTGCATAAGTCTATGTACAGTTGCACATCCCAGCCTCGGATTGTAACATCATAAAAGAAGACCAAATCGACACTAAGTCAATACTAAGTACACATATAGTTAGAACTGCAAAATGACAGAATACTACAATAAATAAGCATATCATCTGCATGTGTCCATCAATTTTCCATTTATCCGTCTCTCGGGATAGTGATACCCCGAGCCCTCGGTATTTCCCTCGACGCGGAATCCGTTCAAAGTTGAAATAGACTGCTATCCCCGCAATTGTCCTTTTTCTGTTTCTGTTTTTCATTTTCTTCTTTTATTCTTGTTGGCAATTGATCAGGTCTTTTTGTCTTCTTGAGTCTTACAGTCTGATACTAGATACATCATGGGTTCAACAAAAGAATTTCCCCGCATTAAGACAGTCAGCACCTTCATCATTGATGGTGTCGGTTCTGGCGGTGATTACCACAATGTACGCACTTGCAGATGTTATACCAGTTGGATTTTGAGACGTTAACTGTTTTTGTAGGTCAAGGGAGGTCACTGGTTGGTGGACAGCAATATCTCTACCCCCATGACCAAGTGGGCACAGTTCCGGGGTTCGCGCACGTCCTGGGGTATCAATGTTTTGGGATCTTTCTGTGTTGAGATTGAGGCCACCGATGGCACCAAGGGCTTTGCAACTGGTTTCGGTGGTCCCCCTGCATGCTGGCTCACCGAGCAACATTTCAACCGTTTCCTGATTGGTGCTGGTATGGATTATTTCTTTTGCCTCATTTTTGAACCATGTTTCTCACAAAATCTATGTAAACAGATCCTCGTGACACCAACGATCTCTTTGAGAAAATGTACCGCGCCTCAATGTTCTACGGCCGCAAGGGTCTGCCCGTCGCCGTGATCTCAGTCATTGACCTTGCCCTGTGGGATTTGCTGGGCAAAATTCGCAACGAGCCTGTTTACAAGATGATCGGCGGTGCTACCCGCTCAAGACTAGATTTCTACTGTACCGGTCCCCAACCTGGCTCTGCTAAGGCTGCTGGCTTCATCGGCGCCAAGGTGGCCTTGCCCCACGGCCCTGATGAAGGCACCGAGGGTCTTCTGAAGAACGTTGAATACCTGCGTCAGCAGCGCGAAAAAGTCGGCCCCGACTTCCCCTTGCGCGTTGACTGTTACATGTCCTTGACTGTCTCTTATACAATTGATCTGGTTAAGCGTTGTGAAGCTAAAAACCTTGACATCGACTGGTGGGAGGAGTGCCTTTCCCCCGATGACTTTGATGGCCATGCTCTCCTCAAGCGTGCCCACCCCACTGTCAAATTTACCACGGGTGAGCATGAGTACTCTCGCTACGGTTTCCGCAAGCTTATTGAGGGTCGAAACCTTGATATTCTCCAGCCTGATGTTATGTGGGTTGGCGGAATGACCGAGCTGCTGAAGGTCTCCGCCATGGCTGCTGCTTACGATCTGCCCGTGGTGCCTCATGCTTCCGGTCCCTACTCCTACCACTATGTTGTCTCCCAGACAAATTGCCCCTTCCAAGAGTACCTGGCCAACTCTGCTGACGGACACACTGTCGAGCCCGTCTTCGGGAACTTGTTCTTAAACGAGCCCATTCCTACTAAGGGCTACCTTGATGTCTCTATTCTCGATAAGCCTGGCTTCGGGCTGGAGCTCAATCCTGCTGCTCCTCTGATTCCCGCTGCTGCTATTCTGACCCCGGCACCTCAGAAGTCCCTACGAGCACCTGACAACGAGCAGGCAGCCAATGGCTCCACATAGATGTTTACGATTGGAGTGTTATATGATTTTTTTTCCCGCGTCTTTTTCCATGTTCATCAATTCTTCACCCGCTATATGATAGTCATTGTACATACATACATAGGATCACTTTATCCAATAGACTGAAAATTACGGATTCGACGTCACTATTGTCGTTGTAGACAATTATGTTCACAGAGTAGACATAAAACCCAGTTGAAAGTACTAATTACATTATTTTACCACCATCTTAGCCGAAATGAACTCGAGTTCAATTATGATTTGTTGAAACCAGAATTCGCCCTGCGGAATTGCCCCTCGATTTCCCCCACAGCTCGGTCTAACATCATCACGAAACCCCGAGATCTTATCGGAGAAATTCATGGAAGCCCACCTCGAGGGGAGAAAAGAAAAACACCTAGTCATTGAATCTCTACCAAACACATCATCATGGCTTTCCCTCAATTACTAGTAGGCAAGGTTGCTGCCATCACCGGTGGGCTCACAGGCATTGGACGGGTAGGTTAATTTATTAATGCCCAAACCGAAGATAGACTAACAAAATCACAGGCAATCGCCCTCGATTACATTCGTCATGGAGCCAAAGTTTCAATCAGTCACCTCGGCGGGCCCAAGGAAGATTCCTTACTGGAAGCACTGCGCAATGACGTGAAAGAAATCGAAGCCGAAGCAGCCACCCGATTCATCACAGTATCAGGCGACATTTCCCAGCCAGAAACTGGACAGAACTTTGTCGCAAAGACCGTCGAGGCCTTCGGTCGACTGGATGTATTCGTGAGCAACGCAGGCGTCTGTCAGTTCGCCGAATTCCTAGAGTAAGCAAAGCCTCTCCTATCTCCTCTCCCATCCAATCTGACAACCCAGACTCGAGCCCTCCCTCCTAAACCACACAATATCCACCAACCTCTCAGGCGCTTTCTACGCAACCCAAGCGGCAGCCCGCCAAATGGCTCTGACACAGTCACCACCCGGAGGCTCTATCATTGGAGTGAGCTCCATCTCCGCGTTGGTCGGTGGCGCCCAGCAAACGCACTACACACCCACCAAGGCTGGTGTCCTGAGTCTCATGCAGTCCTGCGCGTGCGCGCTGGGAAAGTATGGGATTCGTTGTAATGCGCTGCTACCGGGAACTATCCGGACGCAGCTTAATGAGGAGGATATGAAGGATCCCGTTAAGCGGAGTTATATGGAAGGACGGATCCCGCTTGGTAGACTTGGTCAGCCGAAGGATTTGGCGGGTCCGGCTGTTTTCTTGGCCTGTGAGGAGTTGAGTTCCTATGTCACTGGTGCGCAGCTTTTGGTTGATGGTGGGCTTTTTGTCAACTTGCAGTGATATGCACGAGTATACAATATATATATATGTGTGTAGGAAATTTCGCTTCATCTCACATCAGTGCCTAAACCCCAATTCCATACGCACGTAAAGCAACAGTTCCCCAAATGCCTCCCTTCTGCTCCTCAGACAGTCCTCTCTGCTCTAAAACTTGCTCCACGATAGACTGCCATCTTCCCCACGAGACATCATTCCCACCTCCCCCAACATTGCATACAGGCCAATCTGACCCAAACATAACACGCTCGGCCCCAAAAGCATCAAAAACAGCATCAGTCCACGGCTGAACACACTCAACTATCGTCATGATATCCAGCCCCGACTGGGTTTCCAGCTGCGGAAGTTCCGAAAACGCCCCAGAAAGCTTCATATAAGTCTTCGGAACCCGAGCCATTTTCGTAATAAGGTCCTTCCATTCCAGGAACTCAGGTTGTGAGCGCACATTCGCCAAGCGAAGATTCGGCTTACACATATGGTCTAGAAATGCATTTAGCCAGGTCAACACCAAGAGGACGTAAAAAACAAACTTATAACAATAGTCACAGCCTCAGCCTCCTGCACCCCCTCATAAACCCTCTCCATCATCTCAACCGCCTCCCTCAACTGTCCCAGCCCCCCAGACCTCGCATCAACCCCAAGATCAAACACCAACCCCTCCCTCCCCAACCACCTCAGCGCATCCACAAATCCACCGCCTACCATCGTACCACTAGGCTTATCCTGAACAAGATATCTGACTCCCCTTACCAACCCGAAAACATCACCCGCCCGCTCCCGCACAAGTCCCATGTACCGCGCCACAGCGTCCGCGCCAGCGGGAACAGGCGCCCACGGAACAATGCCCAGACACAGATCCTTGTCTGTGGGAGTATGTCCTTCGTCGGCGATGGGTGTGCCGCATGCAATGCGGGTTAGGAACGAGACTTCGTCCAGAGCATGTTTCCAGCCTGGAGTTGTATCAGTGAGCGAGGATAGTCGGTCTGTTTCGAGGAATATGAAGCCGCGGAGGTTTGGAGAAGATTTGGTTGCGTGTCTGTATTCGTTGACGCTGTGTTGCGCGCCTAGTGGGTTTGAGGGACTGTGCCAGGATAGGGTTTGTAGGTGGGTTGCGGGGAAGAGGTGGATGTGGGAGTCTACTATTTTGTGGTTGCTCATTTCGGTGTGTTTTGTTGTTCAACCGTGGGGAGATGTATGAGTTGTAGATTGGGGATTTAATTGATTGATTTGTTGTCATATGAGTTGTATTGCATTTGTCAAATTCTATTAGAAAGGGAAAAGTGCCAATGATCGATTTTGGGGTCACTCGGTGGTTGTTGTCCCGAATTCCCATCAGTGGAGACAGGCCACATATTATTATTCAACAATCAATGCTTGGACTCGGTACAATGGACTCAATCTTTGTGCCAATTTCCACTACAAAAGCCGTATCATCCAGAACAGATAAAGAAATTCATGTGCACGAGAAAGAAGCAGAGTATACATACACCAAGGGCATAACAGCACAAGGGCAAAAAGAGGAAAGCATAAGGAAACGTGAGAGAAAAGAAGCAAGAAAGAGACAGGTAGGACAGAAGTGATGTAAACAACCCCTTCTACAGGTAGCAGAAAGGAGAGGGTATGTATGCATACATGCGCTCGAAAGAGGCACGAAAGTAAAAAGAGGTTCAAAAGGGTAAAAAAAACAAAAAAAAGCTGAAGTTCACGCAATTCCAAGGGTCGTCTCCGCCATATTCAGGGAGCAGGATGGACCTATCGAGAGTATGCTTTTATACATGTTCCCGAAACCCGACACTGCTCCCATGTGTTCTATACAAAGGTTTCTCAATGTGTCACGTATTGAAGCATCATGGTATTGCCATTTAGTCATCCATGGGCTTGTCTTCCAGAGTGACTCTGTTAGGCTCGCTTTCGGCAATACTGCTTCGGTTGCTATCCGTACCAGCGGCGCCGACAGCCTGACCGGTAGGGAAATTGGACAGGCTACCAAGGCCTGGCTTGCGGCCGCTGTATCGAGCCGAAGAGCGAGACATGGAATTGCGCTTCTCAAACTCGGCGGATGCGGCGGCGGGTGTTGGGGTGGGAGTTGGAGAGCCGTCGGAAGCAGTTTCGGGCAGATCGGAAATCGGAGGTGGGCTGGGAGAGCCGGAGTGACCGCTAATGCTGGCAGCGGTTGAGGCAGGGGAGTCGGTAGAAACACCGTTGTTTGTTGGCTCGGCAACTTGGGGGTTCACGCTATTGGCGTGAACAGATGCAGAAGCAGGTGCGGACTCGTTGGTTGGCACGTCTAGACTAGTGCCGCGAACAGCTCTGCGGTCTGACGAGGTGTTGACATTGATTGGGAACCGGCCCATCTCGGATGCGCCACTAGAGCGGTCACGTCGATGCCTTGTTCGGGCGGCAGGGCTGGTAGCACGGCTGCGGTTGACAATAGCTCGCTGGCGTGCCTCCATCGCCGCACGTCGGTTGCTCTCGTCCGTGCTGATGGATCGCGCGCGAGATTGTTGGGTGGAGTTATTAAGCCCGAGTGCACTCGATTGGCGCTTGAGCTCACCAAATATGGCATCCTTATGGGCGAACAGGTCGCGGATCAGTCGGTAGCTGTGACGCTCGTTCATGGTCAAACTGCTCTCGAAGCGAGGGCGGAGAATACAAGGGGAGAAGGCCTGCGCCAGCGAAGTGATGTATTCTTCGTCGGCCGAGGTCAAATCAATCAGGCGTGTGAAGTGGGTCATAATTGCATCAAGCGTAGCGATATTCACGAGACGGAGTTGTCCAAGGGTGCTCTGCAGAACCTTGATCCGTCCTTCTTCGGTAGTCTCGTGGGCAGTTGTGGAGTAAATTGTCTTGATGATTTCGTAAACTTGCGAAGAAACAAGGGAGTCTGTTCGGTGATTAGCTTAATTTATAAGTCAAAATGACTGGCAAAACAAACCTGGCAACTCAAGCAGGTACAATCTCAGAACGCTTGCAATAACGGGAATTTCAAACTGAGGCAACAACTCGTTATAGTCGGCCTTGCTGTTGTTCAAAACGTAACGAAGCTTATGGGTGCGGCTTAGATCGACTTCGGTGAGCCAGATCATTCGCCGTGTCTCGTCACCTTCGAGTTCAGGGTAGCCTATGAAAACCTTTTAGCATCAATGAATCCAGCTAGGCACAAGCATATCTTACGGTTATCGAGGTAGGTTAGAATGGTGGTAATCAAAATTGGCACACGTTTGCGGTCAACACGGGCTCTGGCCTCCAGATCGACACCGAAATTTTGTTCTGAACAAGTTAGCACCATTTCTTATAAGAGTATTAAATAGCGCTTTACCTTCAACGGAGCCGTAGTAGTTTTCGTATGCTTGAATCCTTGGCACAAATCCACCAGTGCGGTAATTCTCAAGCAGATATCTCAAGTCACCAAGAGGTTGAATTGTCTCCTGGTACAACATCATATGGTCCACCGTGCTCTGCAAGTTGGGAATGACGTTACTGATCGCGCCAGAGAAGTCAAGAACAACAGCCTTGATGGCCTTGAGGCGGTCTAGCTCGCACTGCTCCATGTACTTGAGCTGGGTGATAACTTCTTCTTCCAGACGGCAGCGAATTTGGTCAAGCTTGCGCACTGCAACCTTGTACCGTTCATCCGCTTCCATTGCCTCTCTCCGGAGCTTCTCTGATGGTGTTTCGTTCGGGTAAGGGTTGTTGAGAGGATTCCAGCCAGACAGTATTTCGGAGACAGACGCAATAGGAGATTCGTTACCGCTGCCATCCTCACTGGATGCCACCGAGGTAACACGCATGAGAGGCTTCTTCTTCTCGGGGATGCCAGTGATCTGGAAAACTTTGGAGCGCCATTGGTAGTTCATCTTGGAGCTGTTGGCGAAGACGTTGCCCATATTGCCAACCAGGCGGAGAAGACCGTTGTCTACCATGTCCTGGCCGATCCTCTCCACTTGAGCGAGATTCTCGGCTTCCATATATTTCTGAATGTATTGTGCAATATCCGCACCGGTAGAAACGTTCAGGTAGGTACCGATGATAGGAACCTTTGCCTCTCCGAGCTTAATGTGGTCAAGCATATGAGAAAGAAGCTTCTTTAAGTGATCCGGGGGAAGACCCGCTCGCCCAGCTCGATGGGATCCTCATCCGGGTCCTCCTCAGCAGGAAGAACAATCTTCGGTGTAGGCTTGACCTTCGGGCTTGACTCGGGGTCCTGGAAGGCAAGTTTGTTCTCCTCCTCCAGGTCCTCTACGACACGGCACTTGTTGAAATAAGTACTGCGCAGCTTGCGGACCAATTCAGCTTGCTTGGTGTGTTCTTTGATGCGGGTCTGGAGGAGATCATGCGAGTACTGGACACGCATCTCATGCTGGTCGCCCCAGCGCCGAAAGGGAGCCACCACCAATTCACGGATGTTGTTGGAGATCTTCTGGTGGTTTCTAGATGCCTCGACCATCTCGGTACGGATTCCTTCATAAGCCTGCAGTGAGGTTCGCGCATTAGTTCTGTCATTTTGGTCTCGTTTAAATTCTTGAACTAACCTTCCTGACACTTGCACCATCGTCCTTGCCGAATCCCACCGCTGTCATCCGATCCACGCTCGGGGCAATATCTCCCATGCGGAGTCCATAAATCTCTTCCGCATCTGCACGCATGGAGGCAATGGTAAGGATCTGCCTGTTCTCCACCACTCCCTGCTGCAGTTTCCCGTACAGCACTCCCAGCCCGCTGGCATAGTCGGGGGTCCAGAACGAATCTGAGAAACCGGGCATTATGGCGGATAAGCGACTGCTTCAGACCGCTGAGCAGAGATACGTGATCGGAGGAAAAAGGGCAAGCGATCCGGGGTCTATCACTGGCGAGTTCGTAAATTTGTACGTTCGGAAGATAATGGGAAGTTGTTGGGCGGAGATAGGGCGCAAGCGAGAGTCAATCGGAGCGAATGCTTCAGCCACTGAGGCTCTTCTGGGTTTGCTAGGGGACCGGTGACACCGAAAGCAAATCAGTTGGAGTGTTGAACAAGTCAATCTCCAATTTTTATGATAGATGACAGCACGCAGAGATCGAGAAACCGATGAAGGGACGATCGCTTTGGAATGCGAGACAGAGCATAGGCTACTAAGCGCCGGGGTGAAAGGAATCTGCACAAATGAGCGAAAGCTGCAGCCAAGGTAATCGCGATGCGACAGGCAATACAAGCGAAAAGAAATGAGAGACAAATAAAGCTAGAATCGGAGTGCTGAAGATGTTGACGGATTTCCAGATCGCAAGCCTCGTCATGTGGCTCGTAATATTACGGTTATGTGACCATCAGGCACTTGTAGAACCCGAATACGTTGGTAATTTCCAGGTACCGTGGCGCCTTTGTCTCCACAAAACTTTGGATGCGAATCCACTTGGGCACAGTCTTTCCCTCTATTTTTGGGGTTGAAAATTACACCGTTATTGCAAATCTTTAGTTTTCGGTATTTTTGGGCTAGAGACATGGAAAAAGGGGGAGAGAGGCCTTTGTAAATGTTGTTTGCAATAAATAAAAGTCACTATAGATATCACAAAGCATTAGTATTGGATACAGGCATGTAGAAATCATCATTTCTCATGCAATATTGTGATACATATCATATTGCCCCTGGAGCCGTTGATCCTAGGTTCTTGGATTCAACGCTCCCCACAACCTTGAAGCATGCCAAGCCTAGAGGCTCGAGATTAAGATCGACACGATCTAGGTCTATATATACATATACACGGACGGAACATATTAAACGGTTCAATATTCGTGTGATATTCATATAAATATTATGGTATCGTTATTCTCCAAAGCAAACGGTTCATGTTGACCACGAATAAATGAGATGTACAGGAGGTGTGGCCATCTAGAACAAAAATAATAAAAACATTAGCAGAAGAACTTGTACGCTTTCTTCCACTTAGGCCATTGCTTCTGCTCAGCCCGTTCCTGCTCAATCAGGTGCTGGATGTCAAGTTCCCGACGACCGGTGGTCAAATCCACCTCGGAAGTGCGAACAAATTTGGTCTTGTACCAGAGCTTATAAGGGATGTAGAAAGCAATGATCACAGGTGCGGCCAAGTAGACCGAGAAGAAGTTGTACACCAACTCCCTGGTGGTCATCTCGGCATATCCAACAGGAGCGAAACCAACCCAGAACTGGGCAATCAACACAAGGATGTTGAAAATCAAACCGATCCAGGAGCCAATGACACCGGGCTGGGAGCGGAAAGCCAGCTCATCCAAGCTGTGACCCTGCTGTTTCCAAGCTTTGCGGAACAGAATGTGGGCACCGCACACGGAGCCCCAAGTGAAGATAGAGGACAGACCGGAGATAGCCATCATCCATGCGAAAGCAGTAGTCTGCTTATCGGAGGCGGCGAGATAGCAAAGCAAACCAAGGGCGGAGGCGACGATAATGGCAGGCAGGGGACGACCCTTGCGATCGATGTATGCCAAGAACTTTGGGGCTTGGCCTTGCTCGGCGAGAGCAGCAAGAGTACGCGAGGAACCGTAGACGGAGGAGTTTCCGACGGAAAGGACTGCAATCATAATGACAACGTTCATGATCGAGGGCAGGACCTTGATACCGGCGTTTTCGATGGCGATGACGAATGGAGAGGCCTTGGCGTCGGCAGAGGAAGATCCGCTGACCAGTTTTGGGTTGTCGTACCTGACCAAGAGACCGACGAGGGTGAGGGAAACGATGTAGAAGAGGGCGATACGCCAGAAGACTTGCTTCACGGCAGTAGGGAGAGACTTGCGAGGGTTGGAGGTCTCAGCGGCAGCAAGACCGACAAGCTCGGTTCCAGCGAAGGCGAAGGCGGCGTTGACGAAGACACTGCACAGACCCTTGAAACCGTTGTTGAAGGCACCTGGGTTATACCAGTAAGCGGCACCGATGTAACCACCCTCGGGGCCACCACCGCAGTTGATGATGATTCCAAGAATACTAATCAAGTCAGCCGCGCACTCAACTGATAGGAAGAGGACGTTGTTACTCACATGAAACCAATAACGGCAGTGACTTTGATAATAGAGAAGACGAATTCCGCTTCACCGTATCCTCGGACACCGAACATGTTGATAGAAACGATCAAAATCCAGAAGATAGTCACCCAGGCAGCGTTGGAAACGCCTGGACTCCAATAATCGACCGTGATTGACGCAGCGACAATTTCCAAAGGCAAGACAATGAGCCACTGAAGCGCATAGTTCCATCCCATGGCGAAACCCCAGGCAGGATCCACGAAACGAGTAGAGTAATGGGCGAAGGAACCGGCAACGGGGAAGAGTACGGCCATTTCACCTAGGGCATGAACTGTGCAGTAGAGCATGCAGCCGATCAAAACATAAGCAATCAAAACCGAGGCTGGACCACCAGCAGCCAAAACAGATCCGGAACCGACGAAGAGACCGGTACCTAGAATGTATTAGTCAGACAAACTTGAAAGACACGCAGACTGTGCATGCATACCGATAGAACCACCGATAGCAATCATCTGCAGATGACGGCCCTTTAAACGACGTTGTAGCGGGGAATGGGCAGTGTTGTGCGCAGCAGTCTCGACATCGAAGCCTTCACCACCTGCTCCTCTCTGGGCTGAAATAACATGATTGGGATCTCTCTTGAAACTGTCCCAGATTCGCTGACCCATGCCAGCTTTGGTTGCACTCGAGTCACCATATGCAGGTGGAGCATCCGCGCCAGTCTGGACGGTATGCTCATCAAACTTCTTCTTCTCCTCCATGGCGAGTTGATGAATCTAATCTCTTTGTTATAGCAAAAGGGAAGGAAACCGGTGAAGAGTAGATAGGATTCAATCGATTCAAATAGACCGAAAGAATCGTGATCTAAAAGAAAGCAAAGATGTTTGACCGGTTTGGAAGGGGCGGGAGTATAAGAATGGGGGGAGGGGAGGGCGAGGGTTTAAATATGACCCAGTCCTAATTCAGATAATCGAATATTTTACTTTCCTTGTCATATAATAATATAATAATCAGAGAAGGCCAAATCTATCTGAACTTAATGCGCTTGGGCCAACTAGACTTTCCCACTAAGTGCATTCAGAATGCAATCAAATCTTCTGATAACCTTGGCACGGTCTAGGTAACGCCCCGCCGAGAGCCCCGAGTGAAGGCAAATTACCCTCCTTTTATTGTTAGGCTTATTTAAATCTTATTTAATTCCTAGCTTTTATCTCAGCCTACCGAGTAGTTACTTATACCTACTTACATATGTACATATGTAGGCATGTATGATTCATTACACAATATGCGGGAGACTCGGTCTGCAAACGGTCGTATAACCCGGGCTCATGTTTCAGCTTTCATCTACGGAGTAATGGTTCTCAGATTCCCAAGATAAAGAGAGATAATTAGGGCGAAGGAAGAGTGGGGCCGCGCCCCGACTGGTATCTCTGTTTCCTCGCGTGATTTAGCCTGTCACAACGGGACGATCTCACCCCAGTTGTGTCTATTTACTACATATATGTTATTTGTATTCGTATGTTGTACACTTTACCATTGCTGACTCGTCTTACATCCTGCAACATACCTAATTAGCCAACGCGGAAATGAGATAATACAAGTTCAACTTGATAGAACCTAAACTACCTTCTGTTCAGAGAGAAAAAGCCAAAGTTGTTAACATCCCAAGACGGCAGGGATCTAGATACACTAAACCCAATTAGGATCTCTCCGCACTTGATAAAGTTGATAGTCGATCTTTACCCAATTGGATTTGCCTCGGGAGATAAGGATCATTCCTCTTTTGAATCCTTACAAGTACCTAGGTACCTATATCTTTTAAAAATAAAATAGAAAAGAAAATGCCTCATATCGTGATACTATTCGTCTTTTCAATATGCATGCAATATCCAGGAACAATAATAGTACTGTAGACACGTTGGATTCTTCTAGAGTTCCATGGGTAAGCACATGCATTCATTACCTTTGGATGGAGGCCTAAGTGATACCTACTCTCACCCCCTTACTTGGTATGGTCTTCCCGACGGAATCCGTTCCTGTGGCATGCACCCCGGGGCTACACGAGGAATATGCGTGAAATGCCATATGGTTCTGAGGTTGCCCCACTGAGGCTGGTTCGCAATTGACTTTCTGGTGGCCTCGGTACAGACTCTTGGCCCGGCATGGCATGAGTATGAAAGGGAGAAATATCATGGAATTGCCATCGGGTTCGCCGCTGGGCATGTCTAGGCCAGGTAAGGGATTTTGGGCTCCCAGATGGCACCATGGAACCCTGCGCTTAGGCACTTTGAGGCGATTCTATTCGCGTGTGAGTTCGCTAGCCCGTGGCGGTCTGCCACTGATATGCATGGAAGCACGGGAGAAGCACACCCGGGCGCCAACAGGATGTGTTGATTCCTTTGTAGGGGATCCCATCATGTGGTGTTCATCAGATATAGCTGTAATGATTGGTTTGGATTCGGCGCTTTAATCAAGATGCTCGTATCCTCGCTGGGCAACTTGCAGGTCATTTCAATCCGCGACCTCTGGTAGGTCCAAGATTGTACCCTCGCACCTAGGGTCCACGAATAGAGTTTCAGAGACAGCCATCGACCATACCCGGGCTTGAGGATCCCGGTCGAAGAAAATATGAATCACATTTGACCGGTCCTCCAGATCCCATGTCAACTGGCTGACACTTCCTCTGGAAGCTCTTTGGGAGCGAATCGAAAATGGTAACGTGCGCTTTCTTATCTTGCAGTATCTCTGTATCCACTCAGCATTATCTACATCCTGGACCACCTTGCCAAGAGAGCTTTTTTTATTCAAGAATAGTGAGACATACCGTGGCTCACATCCTGGTTAGATAGTATGGGGCGAGAAAGGGACAAATCCTCGGCGTGGAGTTTCGAACAGTTGATGCTTGTATACCAGCCACACAAAGCCTCCATAAATTGATGGCGCTCAGTGGCGGGCTCCTACTGGCCACGCTCCCGCAACAGATAGCCACGGTAACATCGGGTTGTATTGGCAATGTGTTCGGCTGACCTTTGCCTCTAAAAGGGAAACAAGGCCGACTCAAAGAGTAGCGGCAGCGCCCGGTTTACGTATGCCTGTAATTTATCGCTTAGAAACCCCCATAATCCCAGATGTAGCAAAAAGAAAGTTGGCACTGCTTTTTTGTCTTTTTGGGTTCCACGGTTAAATTTTAGTGAATTTTAATATTCTTTCCCCGCAAATTGGCCTCCCAAACATCAACATTTGAAAATACAAAAGGAACACTTACGGAGTAAAGCCTTGGTTTCAAAATTCCAACCCACACACGATGCGCAACTAATATTCCGCCACTTCCCGTGCAGAGTAACCCGCCTTACAAGCTTATTTCTCTTTATCTCTTTTTCCGCTCTACATTCTGTATTGGCGTATTCGTGGTTTATGCCAAGTCGGAGCTCCCCATTCAGGACCGTGAGGCTCTTGGTATTTCTTTTGTCTCACTCCAAGACCGAGCTAGATATCAGCTCGTCTCAAATTGCTCGAAAATAAACTAACCGAAACAAGAAGGATCCAATATAAACCTGGAGTCGACTTTAGGTGAGTATAAATTGCGGGGGTGATTTTCTGTTAGGTAACAGTTTCCACATAGTCGACTTGGAGTCTGGGGAAGACGGAACACTAATGATTATCAATTACCCCAGAATATCAAGTAAATTTTGGACCATGCCTATTCAACATCCATCGCTATCCGTTGGCATATCATGGCGCATCCCATGCCTGGAGACTATTATCACCCTGGTACTTTGTGCCCACCCCAAAGAAGGCTGCCACTTTATTTTACTTCAGATTGGCTCTTGGGAGTCTCCATCATCTCCGTGGGCTGATTACATTGGCTACAGTTATTGTTCGATTCTGTCTTCCGTCGTACATATGCAAAGGTAGACTTTCACTAGCACCGGGCCAGTGTAGGTTTGATCTAGGCGCTATAGACCGGAGAATTTATCGCAGATGGGGTACATGATCAACTTGTATATTGTCGTTTGATATCGATCGCTGAGCTTGTGTCAATCACCCAAGTTTTATGCGGCCCAGAGGAGCTATGAGGTAATCTAGAGTTTTTTTTTTTTTCCTGCGCCACGACATTGAGGGAAAAATGCGTATGAATCATGATTGAGCATCGAAGCGCACGTGTATCGAGCCCTGGGTTACCAGGGACCCATTGACCCATCAAAGCTTTACAATATCCGGCTGTAAACCGTAAATAGCGTGCGGTAACCGGGGCTACCCGTTGATAACCTGGTGTTAATCAGAGGCAGCTTACCTACATGCAGGTGCGGGGTGGAAGCTTATTTGTGGCCTGTAGTCTTTGATGGAGACCTGGGATGGTGGTCCTTGCAGTCCTGCTTGGTCTCTCTTGATGGAGTTTGAAGTTGGCCCTTGGAGTCAGGGGGAAGTATCAAAGAGCTGACGGTGCGAAGGGCAGTGCATTGTAAATAATTGTCCAGTTCTTTGGCCATGGATGACAACCATCTCCCCTCTGATCTACAGGTTCCTGAGACTAGAAGGCAGCTTACGCAGACGACCGGCGTGGAAGTTCATCAATTCAACGATTTTGTTCTATCTCGTTGCATTTGGTATCATTAATACACAGAGGTTTCTTTTCATCACTGCAAATTTGGTATCTCGATCATGAGCTTGCCACGGGACCTTCGCCACCAGGGATCAACTGTTCTGAGAGTTATTTGGGCACAAATACATTCAAGGTGGGCTAAACATACCATGCAAATGTTGTTTCCGTTCAGAAGGAGCTTGGGGAGCTTGATCTGGGCACCAGTGTAGTCGCTAAGACAAATTAGTATAGGAAAACGAGTAACTTTTCGGCATATTTGCCGATAGGGTATTCAATGGAGAGCTAGCAGCATTGTGCAGAAACTGCCCGGGGGTGTAGAAAGCAAAGCTAGAAAGCAAGTTTGACCACGAAGTGATAAGGCTATTGCAAAAAGAAAAACATCAAATCACATACAATTCTGTCACATCTTCCATGACCATGTCTAGAGCCAAGATCAGTGCCTAGTAAAACCACAGGTGCTCGCACAGGGATACTCACTGACGTAGTCATCGAAACCGAGCAAGGTTCCGGAGAATTCTTTACAAGTGTCAGTAGTCAATCTGAGCCGTGAATTAGAGCATTCAACTGGGGCTGACCTTTATCACCCTTCATGACAACCCAAATCCGGGAGCCGACACACTTATCAATGAGTTCTATCAAATGAGTTGGCGGGGTCATGGCTTTTTTTAGGTAATTAGGCACAAACCAAGAGGGAGAAGCTGGGAAGCCATGATATTGGGAAGCAATGTACACGACTGAGCGAGTGTGAATTTGATCAATAACTTTCTGAACTGTAAAAAACGAAGATGATCAATCAAATCGTGTGGGCAAGATTGATATAGAAAAGGACGTGATCGTTTGTCGCTCGGTACTTGTGATGATCCGCCCCGGTCCACTAGGCTAAATATGGGTTAGTGGCAACCTCAAAGTTGATTTCCGCGTTTGAAGCTCCGCGGCATATGGTATCCCGTCTCTAGTTATTCTCTTGATTTGCTTTTATTTCACAGGTCTATGGCGAGATGAATGCTTGTTCCACATCAATTGAAGCTTGATCAATTCTTTCGCAAGCATTCAAGCTAGACCACTATGCTTGTCACGCAGTATGCCAACGCGGCCAAACCTTTCAGCAAGTCGGAAGACCCGATCTTCGATTGCAAACCTCAGCGACCATCTTGGTAGATCCTTCTCTCATGGGTTGATCCGATGGGGGGTCTGTGAATGGCGGTGAGCATATCCTGTCCATTCTCTGTGCTTTTGGTGGCGGTATTCTAACAAAATTCCAGTGACGCCGTCTCTCCGAAACTCCGATATCGAAATGTGCGAAGTCCGCGCCCTTACTACACCCTTTCTGTGACCTCACAACATAAGCGGGCATTTTCTAATGCTTCCCATCAGAGGGGTATATGGGATGAAGACGACGAGGTTCCAGAGCCGGCCCCGACCAAACGAAGTGGACGCCCACTCCAACCAACCCAGCCAGTCCGCGCTCGCCCTACCACCCATCGGCATATAGGTGGCTTGCTCCGATCAAGGTTTGAGACAAAGCACTTGGCTGAAAATTACGCAATCCTTAACAAACGGTTCAATTCGCTGCCTTTGTTCAGCCATTTTGTCGAGCTTTTTATTCAATTAAAGTACAAAAATGTCGATGATCTTCTTTCTGAATGCGAACTAGATCGTCTACGCTATGAACTTGAACATCAAGCTCTCTCGTCATCGTTCAAGAACCAAGTTACTGCACTGATCTCACGAATTACAAACCGTGTCCTTGAAGCGGAAGAGATCACTCAGTTGTGTGTATCCGAGTTGAAAAGCCTTTCAAACTCCATGGAGCAGCGTAGGGATTATGTGATTGCACGCAATACTAATAGAATCTTCGAAGCGAATGTGGTCACCCAAGAATGTGTGGCTGAGTGGGAAACCCTGTCATTCTCTATACTAAAACGTATCGCCACTGTGGTTTCACAAAACACAGATCGAGTTTCCCAGGCAGAGAGGATAACACAAAGTTACATTGCTGAAGTAACCCATTTGTCGTCCTCCATGCTAGGATTGGAGCGCATTCAAGCTGCTGTCTCAAAGGCAGAAAAGAGCAATAAAACAATCGATCATGATTTCTGCGCTACTGTTTTTACTCAAACCTCAAAATGGACACAAGAGCTGGAACAATTAGAGGAGACTATCCAGGGTTGGCAACGCGACCTTCGCGTTTCTAAAAGCACAATGTTGGAGCCCCTAGTCAATATATCTGAGATATCAATCCGCCGGCTGCGAAAGACTCTCAGAGATGGGTTTCTGCGACCCCGGAAAACCGCGAGAAAGCACATAGATGATATTATTCGTCGATACGAGGAATTCCAAACCATCTACGAAGAATTACAACTCAAAAGTTCGATAGTGCGCCGCAACCAGTTCGTCAAAATGTTATGCGCACACCTGGAGCAAAGTGAGAACTTGAGCTTAGAGGATAGATTGGCTTTTCGCAACTTCATTACAACCTTCGATGATGATAGTTCGGAATTTGGACAGGCGGCTCATATGTGGCGTTCAGCGTGGCGCGAAAGTTGGAGGCTCGACAATAATCTTCAAGAAAGTCAATTCTGGAACCTGAAAGATTTCACCTCCTCCTTTCCCACAGAAGACCCTACTCACATCCTGACCAACTACGCACTGAGCGCTTTCGATCCAGATATACCTCGGATTTTGGAAAACAACGCAATCGAATTTTCCGATCAGCTCCAACAAAAATACAATTCTCTCTGGAAGTTCGCAGGGGCACGCAGTCCTGAGTTACACATTTATTGGCGGCAGTTGGATGTTATTGCGCCAATACAGCTTGTTGACCTCTTAACATGGCGCCTTTCCTGCGATGTATGGTATCTTTACATCAGTCTCCGTGGTGAGTGTGGAAGACTGTGGGCTTGGATTCCCACAGACGAGATGGTATACATCGCCCAACGCGTACGAACGTGGTCGAACCAATTCCAAGCTCATCGCAGCGACTTGCGAGCGCTTCATAATCAATTCATCGATCTGAATTGGTTGCGCCTTCAATCGGAAAGCAAACTGCACTCAATGAAAGAACCGGTCCATCTGTCTGGAAGATTTGAGATCATCAATCCACTAAGCCAAGATCCTTCTCGTTTCGCGCAATGGACTGAGCAGATGGCTCGCTATGCTGGGGAGGCTTATATCTACCAATGCGTCGGCCGAGTTAAGCCATTGTTTTGGGAAACGCTCTACGACAAACTCGAGGCAATTGACACAACCCCATCGTTGGCCTTAAGACTTCATTCTTCAATGACGCCCAAGCCAATGTTCATTAAATCCATTCGTGATAAGCACGAAAGATACCCCCGGATACACCATCATAATAATACTTCTCACATATCCCAGAGGTCGATCCTACCTCGACCCTTTTCGAAAAATATATTGACTGTCTGGCTTGAATCCAAACTCAATCCGCCCTCTAGCCAGGGCGGTGATCAAGCTGCCAATGAATTGTCTCCAGGCCTGAGAATGGAACTCGAAGCTCGCATTATCCCAATAAAGCTCAAAAGTGACTGGCTGGAGTTCAAAAATCTTGCAATATTGGAATGGCGGTCTTGGGCCAAACAGCACGGCAGCAAACCCACAACTGGTCCATCTCTTCAACACCCGGAGGACCTGCCAAAAGAGTTTTTAAAGAAATTCTTGAGCCATCCTAAGGTGAACAGGGAGGATCTCAGCGCAATCCATCTAACTAATCCAATAAGCGCAGCAAAGGGAGCACAGCTCGCGTTTGACTCATTCCACAAACCAGACACACGGCTGGCCCTCGAGAAAAAATTCGGACCACCCCCAGCTCCTGTCCCCATCGAAAAAAATCCGCAATTCCCCTTGTTTGAACGTAACACACACGGATTATGGACCAACGACAGATCAGATTCAAGACACTTACCTGTCCTCACACAAGATGTGTTCAACGACTGGCAAAATTTCCAGCACCTCACATGGAGATCATGGGGCCTACCCGGGGGTCTACTCACGAAAAAGTCGCAAAGGATGCTCAAAGAAAGACAAATCAAGGATATTATGTGTGACTGGGTCAAGAGACAACAACCACTGTACGAAGCAAACTCAAGTGCCATCCAGGGTACCCAAAGGGAAAATCACGATTCACTCAAGTGCTCAAAGGTTGGATCAAAACATCCGCTGGCTGAGCCAACAGTCAATCAAGGCAGTCAAGAAGATAGCCCGCTCATTTACGGGCCATCACCTAGCCCCTCTGATGAACCGACTAAAAGGTGCATAACGGATTCCGAGTTCAAAAACGTGCATGATGATCGTTTCCATTCCATGACTACACGGAAGACACTCATGCCTCACGAAATGGCTCAACTAGTGCAGCTCGTTGTGAATTCCGATGCTAAACCCACGGATATCTCGCCAACTCAAATGGGAATGCATTCAATTGTGGACGCTGGTTCTCAGGCAGTCGCAAAAAGTCCACTGACCCCTGATCAGGTTTTCAAGAAGCTATTTTCAGTTCCAAAGCGCCAGGACGCATCACAGATTCGCAATAACCTGCCAGGCGTCAGGCCTCAAAGTGGGTCACACCACAAGGCCCAAATGGGACGACCACCACGCATATGGAAAAGCGGCTCAGTCTCGGCAGGAAAGAGGCCGCAAAATCCCTCTGCCGCCGTCATCTTTGGCCACGAGCCACGAAACCTGAATGGGCGTGAATATAGCACAATTGCAAGCTCTGACCGCGTGAGCTGCCAACAAACCCGTGATGTGAGCGACGTGTCCCTTTCTGACCAGTCACTCGGAGATGACATGTCTCCAGTCACATCTACCAATCCCCGGTCGGTTGAGGAGAGTGTTTCGACAGATGAATCGATTTCTTCTACGGACGCTGATTCCAGTGCAAATGCCTCTGCATCGCCTCTGTTCTGGAGTCATAGTTCGCAACAAGGCCCCAATGGCCAGAAGCTCGTTGTTCATTATTGCCGGACGCTTCGAAGTACTGAAGATACTATTCCCTACTTTCTTGGAAGCAAGGTCATTGGGTTTGACATGGAGTGGAAATCATCGGCCTCCAGCTGGGACAGTATCCAGAACAATGTCTCGCTGATTCAAATTGCGAACGAGGAGCGCATTGCCCTTTTCCATATTGCACTTTTCAAGCCCGCACGTACTCTGGACGATTTGGTTTCTCCGTCCTTGAAACGCTTGATCGAGTCTCCTGACGTCACAAAAGTTGGGGTTGCAATCAAGGCGGACTGCACGCGGTTGCGGAAATTTCTCGGTATAGATGCGCAGGCTACTTTCGAGCTTAGCCACTTGTTCAAGCTGGTCAAGCACGGTAAGGACAACCCGAAATTGGTGAATAAGAGAGGTGTCAACCTGAGCGACCAGGTGGAGGAACATTTTGGTCTCCCTCTTGATAAGAGTGAAGATGTCAGATGTGGTGACTGGACTCGACCCTTGACCTACCGAAAAGTTCAATGTGAGTGGTGACATGCAGACAAAGCCTTCCAAGCCAATACTAAACTGATCTTTGTCTGTTCTTATAGATGCTGCTACAGATCCGTATGCTTGCATTCGTCTCTTCAATGCCATGGAGGCCAAGAGACTGGCTATGGACCCAACACCGCCTCGTCCGGTGCATGCTGAACTCAATCAACCCATTGTTCTTCCACTTAGACAAGCGGTTGGTCGTGTGCAAAAAGACAAACCAGCTTGATCTTGTACATACAGATATTCGTATATCTAGTTGTTTCTACGATACTCCTCTCTGCTTTGCAAAAGTTCTGGCGTAGTTACAATGCGAGCATATCTTTTATTCTTTTCATGGGACTTTGTGCTTTATATTTTCAAACGGCGTGCATTTGTATCGTTTAATTTATACTACTTGCTTTGTCTGGAAATATGTACATGGGTCGTGTTTTGGTGTTAAAAAAGGTATTTCTACATATGCACATACCATGAACATATTCGTACTAAGCGTTTAGATTAACCTGGGCAATAGAACTCAGAATCTTGGGCTACCATGTCATGGTCAAAATGAATGGGAAAACGGGGGTATATGTTTATCAAAAGTAAGTATATCAACAGCTATCGGCCGCACCAATGTCTTCGGACATATCCACAAGGAGAACGGCAGAGGCGGTGGCTACATTATTGACTCAGCCAGAAACACCGTTACCCTCTCAAAGGAAGTACTTTGGACAGTAAAACCTCCTGACGACAGAGAGGACACTCAGGCTTCTCACGAACCCAGTCTCGAACACAAATCCAACAAAAGACATGGCCACAGGTTGTAACACTGGGATCTTTAAACATCTCCAAACAAAGCGTACACTTCCGCTGCTGACCCTCAGGGATCCACGAGACAGCACCAGGGTCCTCCTCGAGATCATAAAGAGGCATAGAAGCAGGGAGCAGCGGAATAGCTGACGGGTTCTGGATCGAAGCAATCACAATTCCCTTTGAAGAAGATTCGCCTGCATCCGCAGACTTATCATCTTCCTCGATCATACTAGCGCCTAGCTTTCGAGCATGCAGGAATCCCTGCACCGCAATCTGCAGCACCATCAACACGCCCAGCACCTCGTATCCGATGCGCTGCTCATTGTCATCAATCTTCTTGGTGAAGACATAGCGCAAGCGCCAGAGCCGTTTAGAGAGATGATAGTACGAGCCCGTAAAGTAGAAAGTAGCAATGCTAAGGGCGTAAATAGGGGAGACAGATGTAATCGAGTCCAAATGTTCAAGGAGATACTGCTGAATTCGCAACTTTGTAAAGAACGGCCGCTTAGTCGGCATTGTTGAGAACTGGGGCTTATTGAGCAGGCCAGCCTGCTGAGCCGCACGGAATTGTTCACGCGCGATATTGCGCTCGAGCTTGTTGCGAATTCGCTGCCGCAGTGCCGGCAGGAGTCGCTGTAGTGTCCATGGTACAAGGATGCTGCTGAGGATGTAGCCCACACGTCGGCCTATGGAGGGTAATTGGAGAGTATCGTCTTCTAGTTGGACTAGGTCGCAGTATTCTTCGCCTAGGGTGCGATTACCGATGGCGGTTGTGAGAGAGAAGTAGAGGAGTTCGGTGATGTGTTTGATGGCGTCGGAATGGGTATGGGCGTATCGGGCGCCGCGGAGGGCTCGCACAATGCCTTGTGATTGTTGGATTAGGCTTCCTGTAAGGAAGGCATCTTTCTCGTGCGAGCGAATGACATCTGGAGAAGTTGCGAAAGGGTAGAAGTGTGAGGTGGATGTACTGAGGGCCGAGCTTGGGTTTGGGAGAGAGAAGTGGGAATCATCGTCCGCCATGATGAAGTTGAAATTGAAGCTCTTATGTGTTGGGTGTTATTGGGTTTGCATCCCGATGTCCAGACAATTCAGAGACACGATTCCCCAGCTTTGGAGATAACCCCGGAGTTGACATGATGGTAATGCCTCGGCTCTAGTCCCGTGACCGCCGAGCCGATGCCGGTATTGTGTCATGTGACTTGTCCGACACTATGACTAATAAATTACAACTACGTCACCTGATGCGGTTTCACGTGGAGAATATTACCATACCATTACTG
Organism: Penicillium soppii; assembly: GCF_028829465.1. NCBI lineage: Eukaryota > Fungi > Ascomycota > Eurotiomycetes > Eurotiales > Aspergillaceae > Penicillium > Penicillium soppii. The sequence continues at coordinate 3,934,929 of NW_026643234.1, forward strand.
AATATTACCATACGCCGCACCCGGCTCCACTATTGTCTGGTACTTCGGAGGTACCTTTCTGCATGATTTAAATGCGGGAGGCTTCCAGTGGCTGAAAAAGTACCCTCGGTACCGCGTGTGTATCCCCCTTTGTTTGATTGCTTCCAGGGTCTTGTTACAAGAGTATAAGTTGTAGAGTCAAAGAGAAAAGAATAACACAATTACTCATTATGATGGCATATGTTTTATACATTGTGGACATTCAATGTAACTAATAGTTATGATAGGCTCAAAAGGTTCTTACTATGTCGATCCAGTCAAAAAGATCTCCCCCCCCCTGAGATGTGCTTCTAATTATACCAAATCCGACCTGTGGAGTTCCAGACTCTTCACTAGTCCAGCGCGTACCCTCTCTCCGCTTATTAAAATTGCACTGAAAGCGGCTTCACGAAAAGTCTCAATTCACATCGGCTCACCCCTAGTCATTCTTTTGAAGGTCTTGTCATATCCCCACGGGGTCTTTGTTTTTTTACCCCCTCCAACTCTCAACTCCCTACACCCCTCTCCTGATCAATGGAATAATGGGTCCTGATCAACATGCTCAATTGGATCCCTTTGGGCTGATCTTCCCATTGCCCCTACGTATAGCTGCCATTTTGGTTGCTGGTATGTGACCCATTGTCGAGGGATTCAAGTATCAGGCATACTAACAAAGGAACCAGGTTTCTGGGGATGGGGTTTGAATCTTCAATACCTGGCGAGAGCCAACATTGTAAGTGACCACCCACGCGACCACACCACATTCGATAGATGCTCACCAGTCACTCAACAAACAGGACGTTCCGGCTCTCATAAAATATCCTGCCCGCACATCCTCTTCCCAACGCCCGCAGCATACCGCCGTCTATCGCCTGGCGACATGCTTCACCATCCCACTTGTCCTCTGGTTCGTTGTCTTTTGGCTAGCAACCCGCCGGTCTCCTGAGTTGGTAGAGCGACTGGATTGGATTCCGCAGTCGGTCTTTATTATCCTCCTCCTTATTCTAATCTGGCCCTTCAACCGTGCCTCCCGTTCCGGCCGAATTCGCTTCCTTTTGACCCTCAAGCGGATCAGTATTGGTGGCTTGGCGGAGTCTCAGGATGGCAAGTTTGGTGACATTCTGCTGGCAGATGCCCTGACTAGCTACGCCCGTGTCATTGGAGACCTCTACATTAGCTTCTGCATGTTCTTCACCGATGGCATCGCCGCCACGTCTAAGCCCAACCGGGCCTGCGGAAGCGAAATCGTCGTTCCGATCATCCTAGCTGTTCCCAGCTTGATCCGTCTTCGCCAGTGTTTGACTGAGTATGTGCGTGCGCGCCGGACGACCACGCGGAGAGAGACACAGAAGGGGAACCAGCACTTGGCCAACGCCCTCAAGTATGCGACTGCGTTCCCTGTCATTTGGATGTCCTCCAAAATGAGGAACTATAACCCTTTGGAATTCCGCGGGTATAGCGAAATGAGCATGATGCGTTTATTGTAAGATTAGAGCCCACCCCCATCCATGCCCACGCCTAACGCCTGCAGGTTCATATTCTCTTTCGTCAACTCCGCCTATTCATTCTGGTGGGATGTGGTCAAGGATTGGGACATGACGCTCTTCTCGCCTGAACGCCGCAATATCGACCATCCCTACGGACTCCGGCGATACCGCTACTTCCAATCTGACAGGATGTACCACTACGTCATCGTCGCGGACCTTGCGCTCCGATTTTCATGGCTCTGGCGCATTGTTCCAGGCTTTGGCTGGATCCCCGAAACAGAGAGCGGTCTCTGGATTCTCATGTTCCTAGAAGTCGCGCGACGCTGGATGTGGGTGTTCTACAGGACTGAAGCTGAATGGAGTAGGTTTTCCCCTCGCACTCATCCCTGATCCTAACGGTGTGACATGCACATCATTTTGGTTCTTGAAATATTAGCTTACGCCTTTGTGCAACAGTTCGGAACACACATGGCCCTGGTCCGGATGATGTCCTCCTTGGCGAATACAACCACAAGTTCGACGCCGACTAAACTTGCCCTCTCATCTTCGACCACATCTTCAAGCCACCAGGAGCGCGAATGAGACACAGATTTTTCCCGTTCACCATACAACGACATTTGAGTTTGCGGGCGTATGATTCATATGCTCTTTCACCAACTCCAGGTATCTAATGCTAGAGCAGCGATAGGTACAAGACCTCAGTCTGCTTTTCCTTTATTTTCGGCGTGTGGAACCATCCCATGTCCATGTACGCCTATTGTTTGTTTTTGGCCTTTACCCGTTGTGGTTAATTACCTCGATCATACTGATTTCCTAGACTCCTTGGATTGATTGAAGCGTGTGACATGCGTACGCGTATTCGGTGTGCTTTGTGAGCTCGACGTCTTGCGGCAAGCATGAATTTCCTTTTCAGTTCTTTCTGGTGACTGTCTCCCTTTCATTGTACCAAATATCCAGGGTCAACCTGGTCCCACGTCTGCATCTACTCTGCCCTTTTTTGTCTCATTCATTACATATACCACTTCTTCATTGGATCGCACTTTCTGGTCTTTTCTTTCATCTTTTCTCGGGGCTTGGTCACACAGTCTTGGGTGGCATGTATTATATGCTTGTTTTGGGATGTTGGTGGTTGGCCAACTATTATGATTGAAGACTTAATGTATGGTCTGTAGGCAAGCTCAGACGCTTCGCAGAGCATTTTAGATGCGCAATAAAAGCTGATTACCATAGGACTCTTGTCTTTGTTAGAGGATGCTTCTTTTCAATTACAAGCCTTGTTGCAACTGCATGTCTGTACACATTCATTTGCACACATGCATGGATTTAAAGGAAAGTCTAGGTTGGATAGATGACCATACAGATGAAGTCTGAAAGAGTAATTGCGGGATGTGTTCGTCTAAAGAAATAGTCCATTGACTTTTAAAAAAAAATAACATCACAGACAGACTCGTTGACTTCGTGCAAGCATCCTCTCCCAACAAGACGGTATGGGTAGATAGAACGAACACAACCGTAGATAAATCTTAGGAGATATCAAGGCGGACCAGCCAGACAAGCCGCTGACCTATCCATGTTCCTCTCCTAATCCACCATGTCTTTTCTTGCCTTTCCTGCTCATTCGTTCAGATTTCCCCTCGCCTCGCTTAATTTCATATTGCTCATGTCATACATGTAGTTTAACTTTTGATATGTTCACATTTGAACATCCACACATCAACATTATCGGAATAATATCAAGCTAGCCCCCCTGGGGGCTATAGACCCCCGGGAAAGCGGATGAGGGCCGAAATCATGCATGGAACCCTTACAGGTTCTTCTTGATGATGTGGGCCCTGGGGAGAGTGCCAGCGCGGTCGATAGCGTTCTGGCGAGCTCCGGTAAGGCCGTGCTGGGTGTTAATGCCTTCAACACGGTGAGTGGAGTTGATGTTCTTGACAAGGGTGAGCTGCCAGCAAGTGGCACCACCCTGGCGAGAGGTGATGGTGGAGGAGGCAAGGAAGTACTCCCAGATGCGGAACCAGCGCTTGCCGTACTTGGCCTCGACCTTGTCACGGTTGCCCATCCAGTTCCGGTACCAGCGCCAGAGGGTAGCAGAGTAGTGCACACCAATGGTGTCGACGGCCTTGATCTCAAAGCCGGCACCCTCGAGGCGATCCACAACAAAACCGAGAGGGGTACTGGCGTCGGCACCGGGGAAGATGTACTTGTTCATGAAAAGACCCCAGATGAGGTCCTCGTACTGCCAGGACTTGCGGAGACCAGCGATTTGCAGGAAGAAAGTACCATTGTCGTCGAGCATGTCGTAGACCTGAGACAAGAAAGAAGAGAAGTGGCGGACACCGACGTGCTCAGCCATCTCGAGACAAGTGATCTGTTGGTATCCACCATCGACACGGGGAGCATCGCGGTAGTCGGAGCAGATAATGCGACTCTGCTCCTCCTCAATACCAGCCTTACGGAGACCGTTGTTTCCCCAGGCAGTTTGGTTGCGACCAAGAGTGATACCAGTAACGTGAGCACCGTAGTGAGCCGATGCGTACTTAGCAAGGGTTCCCCAGCCACAGCCAAGGTCGAGAATCTTATCACCGGGCTTGACGCCAATCTTCTCGCACACAATAGCAAGCTTGTTGTCCTGGAGCTCCTCGAGAGTTTCTTCCTTGTTGATATCACTGATGATACCGGAGGTGTAGATCATGCGGGGACCCAGGAACCAAGCGTAGAAGTCGTCACCTCGGTCGTAGTGGTCACGGACCTGCTCCTCGTCTAGAGTTGAATTAGAAACTGTGTAACAAAAAACAGTAGACATATGAGATGAGACGTTCTTACCTTGAGAGCGAGTGTGCATCAGCATCTCGGGGATGAAACCAAACAGGAAGTGCTTGAAGAGGCTGGAGGTGAACTTGAAGTTGGCCCAGTCGTGACGGTACTCGAGAGCCTCCAGGGCATCGCCCTTGAAGTCAACCTCGCCGTTGAAGTACTTCTCGTAGAAGACAACCATGGGAATCTTGCTCTTTCCGCGGTAGGTAGCGCGGTCGTGCTCGCTGTGGAACTGCAGATAGTGCTCGACAGGAAGGCCACGGTACTTGGCCTTCTCGGTCTTGCGAGGAGAGATGGAGGAAGAGACAGCCCAGAAGGCAACCAAAACGGGGACACTGGTGAAGATAGCAAAGAAGATGGTGGTGTAGAAGCCTCCACCGACCTGGCGTGCCAGCCACCAGGGCACCAGGATGAACAGAGCAATCAGCAAGCCATTGGAGAAGCTGTCGCTGCCGGGTGAGTCGGCGGGAACCGGGGCATTCTTGATGGAGGGGTACTGGATTGGAAAAGCAAATTAGCACCTAAAATGACACTCGCCTCGCGGGTAGCTCTAGCTGTGGACTTACCAGGGTAGTGGGCACACCGCAATCGAAGTCAGGCTTGGTCTGCTCGGGGGCAGCCGGAGTCTGAATATACTCGAACTCCTCAGTGGAGTCCGGATGAATGGTCGTCATGGCGGCTAGGCGTCAATTGAGGGGAGTGGGAAAGAAAAGGAGAGGCCAGAGAGTAAATAAGAAGATATGGCAATTCTGGGGCGGTGTGGGCTAGAACAAGGTACCTATAATGTACCTGATTGGTACCTGTTGTCCCGTGCGTAGGTTAGCTGAGGACTTGGTACCCGCCAGGTACACCGAGTTTACGGGCATTTTCCTACGCTGACGTACCTTCACTACCTTGAAAAATACCTTAATTTAGTATTTTTGATCCTTTCTTGATTCCGTAGCTTTGATACAATATACAAACGAAGCTCTTCTCCATCTTTGTTAATCAATTGGACAGCAATGGAGCATAGTTCAAATCTGGTACTGCCTACGTGGTCCCTGACGGAAATGCATGTGCGACCTCGTCTGTGGCTTGGCGAGAGATCATCATAGTGGAGTGCGCCTGAAACAGTATGATCCGCGGTTGAAAAAGAATATCCAATTAAGATACAAATGGTCCCTTCATTTCCAAAACGCCCATTCGATTTGAACCTATGAATCAATATCTCTAATACCCATACTGTAACAAACTTGTAATTAACAGAACAATTCCTTACAAAGTGAGCTGGAAGTTATCGGCTTCTTCATCTTCCTCGAATGTCGGCAGTTGCTCTTCTGGCTCCTGGAAGCTCTCCTCTGGTGTGTCAAAGCATCCAGCAGCTTTGCAACGGGTCCACATTTCCGAGTCCAGCGGAGGCGGTCCGTACAACTGCATGTAGGTTTCAGGCGACAAGGCTTGGGAGGTCTGAGGCTTCTGGGCCTGGGCGGTCTTCTCCCGTAGATTCGCTGACACACTACGTCCTTTCGAATAGCCAACGGTTGTTCGCGAGTTGACCGAGGCAGCAGTGTTGCGCATAGAGGAGGGGTTGGATGGGGCCCTAGCGTGTCTCTTGGGAATAATCAGGGCCGATGCAGATGATGCAAGTGACGACACTCTGGGCTTTGGGGTTGAAACAACCCGGGGAGTCGTGGTTGCCAGAGAACCGGAAAGGGCTGCGGCAGCCTCACGAGATCGAAGCGTAGAGACACTGCGAGTGTGTCGTATGGTAGTAGGTCGCTTTGAGGGAAGAGCCTGCGGCTTGCGGGCCTTTACAGACTCACGCTCACCGCTGCTCTCAAATCCGACATCTTCGAGTTGCTTCAAGATCATATCATCCACCATCTTGTCGCATGCTGCTGAGTCCTCCTTGAATTTGCGCTGCTTCGCTGTAAGTCCATCGCTACCAACTTGTTGCTTGCCGTAAACACTCTCCAGGCCCAAAGCTCGATTCTTCGGTTGAAATTGCGGGAAAGTCGTGTCATACGTCACATCATCTGGAAGATCGGGGAGATCTGTAAATTGTCAGAATCATACACCTAGCCTGATAGCCCTTTTGGAGTATTTTGTTCGCGTACCTCTAGGCTTGGGTGGCATGTATTCAATGTCAGGTACATCATCCACAATAGCATCAGTATGAACCTTGAGTGGAGCTTGTTGCGTAATTGGAGCGGCTTTCCTGAGCTTTTGGGCTGTTGATTGTCTCCGGTTTGTCTTGATGGTTCCTCCGAAGGGAGCAGGCGTCTGGAGGTTCTTGGCTTTAGGGTTGTTCGTTTTCATGCCCAGTGGAGCGCGGTCCTTCACTATACAATCAATAAGCGTCAGTCAGATCCAAAAGCGATCCTCAAACTGGGGATTTTTTGTGGTGAAAGCTCTCATACCCATCGGCGTGACAAACGCATCTTTGCCCGGTTTTCCATTCTCCTGACGATTTCCATTGCCCTTCACAGTGCGATTTCCAAAAGCTAGCGGGTTATTCTCGTCGTTTCGCTTTCCTGGTGTCTTGGGTGCAAATTGCTTCAAGTTTTGGTTCAAGGGCTTAGCTGCCGCGGCGGTCTGGTGCGTGTTTACCAGGTTCTCCTGGTCGCGAAGAGCCAACATGGTGGCAAACTGAAGCTGTTTAGTTTCATATGCCTTATCAAAGAAATAAGTCGCGTCACTATCGAGGTTAGAGAGTGATAAAGAGACCGAATAGGTTCTAGATGCAAGTATTGTCGATTGGTTGCCCGTGGAGACGCGGCGATCTCAGGACTCTAATTGGTTGAGAGTCAGGAGGGGAGTTGTAATACACAAGTTACGCAGCTGGTACTCCGTACACACTAAGTACATGGTACTTCCCCTGTAGTGGAGCTTCTTCGAGCTCGGCTGGTACTGTCTACTTGTTCACTAGTCAGCCATTATTATTCCTCTCCTTCTCTCCCAAATCCTCTCCAAATCATCTTCCTCACATCCATCCACATTTGCCATCGGTTTCTCGCAGAGCGAAAGCCTCAACTGCTCTTTCTTTCACTCATACATATTTCCTCATTTATTCCCCTTTTCAATACCAAAATGGACAAGATCAAGGAGGTATGACCCCTGCCCGGCGGGGTAGCTTCACCTGTCACTCAAAATCACCTAACCCCTCATGCATACATGCATAATCTCCAACCATCCATCACTTGGTAACTATGCTAATTTATCGGTAAATAGCGCATGGTCGCCCTCCGTGCTGAGGCCGACGAGGCTCATGAGCTGGTTGACCAGCTGAAGGCTCAGGTCAAGACATTGGAACAGGAGAATCTGTCCAAGGAACAAGAAATTACATCCCTCAACCACCGCAATTCTCTCCTCGAAGAGGAGGTTGCGAATGCAGAGGCTGCCCTGAAGGAGGCCAAGGCCGCTGCTAGCCAGAGCCTCCAGCACGACACCCAGAACGAGGCCCTTCAGCGACGGGTGCAGCTCCTCGAAGAGGAAGCTGAAGAGAATGACAAGACTCTGCGGGAAACAAACGAGAAGTATGACTATACACTACTACTTCCAAGACTCGGTGCTGACATATTGCGAACTCAGGCTTCGCCAAACCGACATCAAGGCTGGCCACTACGAGCGGAAGGTGCAGGCACTCGAAGACCAGCAAGCCAAGCTGGAGACACGGTACGAGGATGCGATCACAGAACACAACAGGATCAAGAAGGAACTCGATGACCTCGCAAGCCAGATGGCCGACATCTAAGCTGGTTTAGACCAGCAAGGCGTGCAGGACATCGCTGTACACTGGGTTAAATACAAGCTTCATTCTCTGATTTGTCGTGTTTGTGTTTCTATGCTGCGACTGTAACTATTGCCTTTGCCCCAGTTTCACAAGCCAGATACAGCACTTCCATAGCAATACCTTTACTAAGCAATCCGCACTACGGTGTCTACTATTTCCTGCACTTTCAGTTCCTTTGGCATGATGTAAAACGCCTGTGCTCCGTAAAATTGATTAACAAACCACGGCTGAAAATGTCGAGCATATGCACATGTGATGTCGTATCTTTTTGTTCAAGTCTCTTTATCCTTGCGTGCCTTCGCCTTCTTGGATTTGACGTTGCGCTGCTTGCGCATTGTTTCTCTGCGCACATCCTTGCTCTCGTAGCGGAAATTCCTCTTCTTCTTCCTAGCTGCCTCTGAGGCTGCACTCCGGGGCTTTCTCTTCTTGGCAGTCTTTGTGTCGGCGTCTTTCGTCTCAGTCGGCTTCTGCTCTTTTTCTTCGGTGTCGGTATCATATTCATGTGCAGATTTAAGCAGACCTTCACGGGATGCATCCATCTCTTCGACAGTGACTGTCGTGTATTTGTCTTCGTCGATATACTCGGCTTCATAATCCACTGCTGGAGGTTCTTCAATTCCATTCCAGTCATCTTCATCCTCCTCCTCCTTCTCATCGCTGATATCGCCAGCATCTTCTTTCATACGCTGAAGTACTTTCGAATGCTCATCCATTGCTTGTTCGAAATCTTTTTTGCGCTCCTCGCGAATCTAGACAAATTAGTAGATTTCTTTGGACAAGCGTGAAATGTCTTACCTTTGCTCTCATGGCTCTCTTGTCCTCTTTGTATTGCTTTGCGGCATTCTCTTGCGCTTGCTTGGCGCGCTGCACCTTGCGCTTGTGAAATCCAGTCAACCATTCCTGACGACTTTCGGGGTCGAAATTGATCTCCTCCACTTTGGGGGCAGCGACAACCTTGCGCTTTTTCAGGTTTTTCATATTGTGGCCCATGATGACGAGAGTAATCGAATTTCAAATCGTATTTATAGTCCAGAACCGAGGTTCTATGTAGGTTGTGTCAAAACTGCGCGGAGAAAAAAAAGTTGCTGCGAAAGCTCAGGCGGGCCGGGGTTCTCGACCGCCTCCGAGGCCAACTCGGACACCTCCCGCTGCCAACATCATCAACCTAAGCCATCACGACAAATACAATGCATCTAAGCAGGTTTGGGCTGGTTGCCTTTGGGGCAGCTACTGTAAATGCTTTCAGAGATACTTCGCCATTCTTCCTTGCTTCAACCTCTGAGTATGCTCAAATGCACCACGTTTCAAGCTGCAGCAACTAACCACTCCTCCCTTAGGGTCTTGACGAACTCCGCCTACATCCAAACAGGAGCCTCTGTGCTTGAAAATCTCTCCTCCTCCCTCAGTACTTGTCCTTCAGATTACTATGTCGTCGTTTACCAGCCTGGTGTGCATAGCTCCGACTTCTCGACGCGCAAGTCGGCACCCCGCTTGGGTGCGAAGATGCTCGGGAAGGACAGCTCGATCCGTTCTAAGATGAGCGTGGATGAAGTCGCTGGATTGGTGGAACCAAAGGAAATCAAGAGCCTTCTGGAGAAGAAGTGTAACGCTCAGATTACTACCATCGATGGATCCTGTGAGTCGTTCTTGGTGGCAATGAGCTTGATAAACCAAACAAGAGTCACAGAGCTAACATTCTGAAGCCGGATCATACCCTTCGACACTTGAGAAGGGCCCCCGAATCCTCGATGTTCAATTCCCCATGCTATCGCTGGACTCGAACCGCGCGCAGCAGCTTTCTGAGTTCGGTATGTAGACAAGGCACTGTTGTATGACATCGTTACTGACTCGCCCAGATGGCTTCCTTGCCGATGTCGTTGATCGCATTCCATCTACCTCAAAGTATACCATTCTCTACATCACTTCCCCCAGGGAGTTCCCTGAGACAGATTCGGTTATCTACGAAAGTTCGGGAGATTCGTACCAGGACTCACTTCACATGGAAATGAGACGTGACTACTCTGCGTCTGGCAGCGCTTCGGGCTCGTCAACCAGGTCAACATCTCTCTTTGAAGAATACCAGTTTTTCACTCCAGGTTCGTATCCACTTCTCCATCCATTTCTGTTCGCCGTACTTACTTCTTTGCAGGCATCTTCATGGGCCTCATGGCTACATTCCTGTTCCTCGCCATCTTGTATCTTGGTATCGGTGCCCTGAGCAGTCTCCAGGTCCCCTATGCTGCATTCGAGAAGGATACCTCGGCCGCTGTGCAAAAGAAGCAGCAGTAATTGTGTAGCACTTTGTTGGAGTGGGGTTTGAAACACACCTCCATTGCCGCAATTTGATTTCTCTTTGGGCTCAGGGGCAATCTTTCGTATTTATATGTATGATACATCATATTTTCCCAATTGTCTAAACGTTAGCCTGTTCATTGTAAACGTAATCCTTGCTTCTTTTTTTGGATAGCTGTCAGGTGACAGCCCAAGTACTGCCTGAGGCTGTTTCTCCTTTAGCGTTGGCGTCTTTTCGGCTTCTCTTCAATTCTCGCTTACGCTCGAAGGACCTTTGATTTGCAATATTCTCAGACGTTCTTTTTCCTCACTTGAAAGCCAGTCCCTCGTTTGTTATTGGAGAGATTTCTCAAGCCTCATCTCATACGGAATTCTGGTAGATCTGTGGCCTCCAGCCTTACGTACAGTACCAGCCAGTCTTCGATGGGAGAGGCGAATGACAGTCGTTTTTAAAATCAGCATCAAGTATCTTGGAATTGCATAGGTTTCATTGACCGGACAGGCATCAAAAATCCACCTATCTCTCGCTGTCGTGGTGATCGACGCCTACTCCGAAAGACCCGCACCTTGTGGAGCAGATCAATTGTTTACCGCGGCAATATGCGAGTCTTGCCGCAAGGGCTGGGAAGATCCCAGCCGTCATTTATTCTTTTGATCCTTCTGGTCATTGCTATCGCTGCTCAAGTGTCTGCTATACCTGCAGATGATACATCAACCGATACCGATGCCGCTAAGACCACCGATGACCCTCAAAGCACCTCTAGCGTGAGCGAGACCACTGCAACAACCACCACCTCTGCATCCACTTCCAAATCAACGTCGAGCACTACCACCAGCACCTCCTCAACGTCTACAAGCACAACTATGGATACAACCACCACCACCACTACCTCATCATCGTCATCCTCCTCGACCTCCACAACGTCTGATAGCAGTACAACCACATCATCGGTCTCCACGACAACGACTTCATCTACATCCTCATCCTCCACAACCGCCGCTGCCATTGTAACAATACCCCCAACTGCCAATGCCCCATACATGCAAGAAAGCAATGCTCCAGAAGGAACAGTCTTCATCGCCGTCGGCGCCGCCTTAGGCCTAATCGGTCTGACCCTACTCGCCTGGCGGGCAATGGTCGCATGGTCTGTCAACCGCTCCGTCCGCCGCGCAGCCATGCTGCACGCCTCAGAGAACAAACGTCTCCTCCGCGGCAGCAGAAAGAAGCGCTCAACCCCATACTCCGCAGCGCCAGCCGCAGACGTTTCTCTCGACAAACTCGGCGCTGCCACCCGCGCAAGCTACAAGCCCCGCGTCTCAAGCGCGAACAGTGGTCTTTTCTTCTCGCCCACTGCCGGTGGCCCGACTGGCTCGCACGCCAGTCTGAACGCTACTAGCAGTACAGGCAACCGTGGTTCGACTTACTTGCCTGCTGGCTACTATGCTGCTGCCGGTAGTTCCAACCCTGCTCCAGGCGAACTCCCGTACTCGCCTACCGCTGGCCTCTCGTCACCTTCGCTGCCCCCTACCGGTGTTTACCATGATCCGCATCAACGTCAGTCGTACGTGGGCGCTTCGACTAGCTCGCTGAATCTGAACCAGGCTCCTCAGGGCCGTGCGCCAAGCGCATACCTAGAGGACTTGTTTGAGAATCATGCGCCGCCTCGTAACTCGGACTCGGGGCGGAGGGAGCGCGGCTAATGTGGGGTCAACATGCCTCATGAGATGACGGAACGATACAGCGAGTCTTTTAATCTTGGATCTACTTCGATGTATTCTGGTTTTTCTGCGATCTGCTCTGTATTCATTTCTCATGTGAATTTTCATTTCGGTTCTTGATCTAACTCGGCGTTACATAAATGCTCTCGCATGTAGTGATCTTCTACTTCATTTCTCTGCGCATTATTATCATTATTCTCTTGTCAATACGTGAAATCAATTCTACTGAGCATTTTAGCAATACAAGCTGCAAAGATTGTTATACCGTTCGCATAGTTCAAACCGTACACATGCACAAAGCCACTCTCATACAAGTAGAAAATAGATGATCAAAAGTCGTGACATCGAGGAAGGGGATCATGGTTATCATTGAATCCTGCCAACATGTCTAACACAAATAAATATTCTCAAGTTAATTTCTCTGTACAGGACACAGCTTCTGAATCCAGAAGAATACATACGGCGGACGGGGCATGGGGTATCACAACACCAAAGGAAGCAGCTAGTCAACACATTTCTACAGCTTCGGCTTGCTATCAGCAGACGCGGATCCAGCACAGCACGCAGCACGCTTTTCCTCGGGATGCAGGGAGGATTTGTTGAATAGCTGGGAAGATTGCGGGACGTCAAGAGCCGGGTTCTTGTTGAAGAAGCCATCGGGCTTCAGCATGACGCTGATACGCTCCATCGGCATGACCGGGAAGTCTTCAATGCGGGGGTTGTGGGTAAGACCGAAGGCTGGTATCAATATTAGCAACATTGAATGTATCATTAAGATGGAAACAAGAAACTTACTGTGCCATAAGACGACATCTTCGTTCTCTGTGTTATCCTTGCGCTGCACCCAAGTCTCGACGCCCTCTGCGCGTCGGCTCTGGTTCGTGAACTCGCCTGCAGCATACAGCTCATCATCCTGGTATTTGGTGACCCAGATGGGCTTGGTAGCAAATTCGGCACGGCGGAAGCCCGGGGCGTTCTTGCTGACCAGCAGCATCTGGCTGGGGGCTGCCATGAGCTTGTATGCAACGGGCTTGTAGGTGATTGGGTTGGTGACGTTGTCGTTGCGGATCTTGAAGACACGGTGGCGGTCTACACTAGTGTTGGCTGTGCCTGCTGTGCGCATTACCGTGGGCTCGGAGATATAGCCTACGAGGTGAGGGTTGCTCTCATCTTCCGGCATAGGAACGCTGTCCTCATAGTAAATGGTGTTCTTGAATCCATCAATAGCAGGGTCGATGCGCAGTGAGAACATGTGTTGGTGGAAAGGAGCCATAACACCCGGCCCGACATTAGTGCCCCAAGGAACAGTTTGTCCGTTCTCGTTGTCGAATGGCACAGTGGAAAGAATACCGGTAGCACGGACTTCCAATTCGACATTAGCGGCCTGGTCGAAGATGTAATTGAAGATATATTCGTAGTTGGCCACGGTGCAAATCATCTGCAGAACCAGCTGGCGGTTGCGCACCACGGTTGCAGCACCAGTCCGATAGTTCGTGTGCTTATGTTGTAAACCGTTATCTTGTTCGTGCATGCAAATCACGTTCTTTAACTGCAGCGGGTTGCCCTTGCAATCGTTGCGGTATCCGTCAAAGTACTTGATATGACCGAGGCAGTCACATCCAAGCGCGAGCTGATTGGCGTTCATGCCGAATCCAGTATCACCGACATCGAATGCCTGCTTGCGGTGGTAAGGAGCTCGGGGATCTATACTCATGTTAGCTAGATGTTCCCAACCGGAGGCTATCACCCTAGATCCCACTAACCTCCGTAAGGAACAGTCATTTCCGAGACAGCCAATCGATAGAACAGGTTCCGGTTATCATAAGTGACGTTATAGATGACCAAGCCTTCACGAGCATTGAAACCAACCCTGAAGCGCCACTTCTGCCAGTAAACGGAGTTTCCATCTACTGAGTATGAAGGGCCCTCTGGCTGCTGCACGATATAAGGCTTGAGATCAGTACGAACAGGCTCATCCAAGAGGCCGTGGGCATATTGAACCGTCTTGACGGCCTTCCAGGGCTGGGTAGCGGTGGTCTCGAAATCAGCCCCACCGGGGAGATAATCCATACGAATCAGTTCGTGGGTAAGGCCATCGAACACCGGTGAGAATTTGCAAGGAAGAGAGTAGTGGTTGTTTTGAGGGTGATCGACTTCAACCATATACATAAAGCATTGAAAGAGGCGTCGGTCTTCGGTGTCGTTATCTGTGCCATACATCCAAGGGTCGTTGCAGACTGTCACGCCCGCGGGCAATTGCAACTTTTCGATCTCGGCCAGCACTGCAGGGTGCTTCATGCACATCTCTTCAATTGCAGCAATTTCATCAATATCGACGGGGCCCTTTCGATCGAATGTCAGTGGATGTTGAATTCGCCGGGATGGAAGTTGTGCTTACTTGGACCTCCTTTGGGAGCTCTTTGGCATAGACGATGGAGCGTCTGTCGGCATTCAGAATAGCCTTGTAAAATGCGCCGGTGTCCAGACGGTGGAAGAGGACATAAAGCAGACGGGCTGGGGGTGGGGGCAGTGGCCGTCGTAGGCGCTCTGCTTCAATGTATGCGATAACATCTTTCTTGATAGGTTCGTTGACATCAATGCGCTTGTAACGCAGAGATACACCGGGGAAAGTCGCCTCGAGGATCTTAACGGCGAGCTTAATCTCCTCGGGTGTGATAGGGTCGAACGGGTGAGGGCCGTGGGTCACCATTCTGGTAGTGTGGAGTGCGACAATTGGAGTAATTGGATGTTGGGTATACTAGGGGTATACTACTACACAATCCCTGCAAGAAGTCAAGGCGAAGAAATAGAATGGGTAAAAGGAATATTGAAAGAGAAGAATGACTGAGTTCCAATGGCTGTACTTAAGTATCTTTTGCAAATCGGTATCTTATCGCCGCTAGGACTTCCCCGATTAGGACGAGTGGGGTGGTTGGAGAAGGGCAGCCCTGGAGAAGTCTTGGCCCCGGACAATTCGACAGGAACCTGAATACATGAAGGCAATTAAAGAAGGACCATTTGTCTATGCATCATTTCTAATTTGGAATTGTTCACCGTAAATTACCTGCCTATAATCTGAGTGGAAATAGCGATATTTCTCATACAAAATGTAGTATACCTACAAAATAGTGTAGATTCATAGTGAGTGGAGAGCCCTACAGCGTGAGGTTATCCTAGTTGGGTTTAGCGCTCTCTTATATCCCCAGTCCCCAGTTAGTCACTTCATACTTTTCATCCGCAAAACTTGACTGGATTCAGACATTATTTGCGATAAGCATGCAGTCACTAGGACCGATCCAATCTCTATACTATCTTGTTCTTCCCTGACGTAATGAACGCTGGGGAATCGAAGAAGGGTAGGACACGGCAGTCTGGCACACCGTGGACTCGTTCGGGATGTTTAACATGCAAGAAAAGACGCAAGGCCTGTGATAAAACAAAACCGAGGTGTGTGCATAAAACTGGACTTAGTGTTTTTAACTAACCAAGTCAGTTGCAATAATTGTCTCAAGCAAGGCCGAACGTGCGAGGGCTATGGCTCAATGTGGGTAGAGCCACTGGGCCCTTCAGCGCAAGTCTTCTCAAAGTTTGAGGCCCCAAAGCGTCGGAGACTGAGTAAATCCTCCGAATTCCCTTCGCCTACGCCCTCGCCATCCTCAGATGCATGGATTGATATCCATCCATCTTCGGGACCGGTGACACCATGGAGCTGGTCAACTCTATCATCTCCCCGCGAGTATAGAACCATCACCTCGGGATTTAGCCCCGTTATGGATGCAGATGAACCCAGTCCCACGGATATTGATATGTGCATCTCTGGCGCAGTAATCCCACAACCTCAAGGATATATCAGTCATCTCTCAACCCATGAGACCCACTACCTCCAGTACCATATGGAGCAGGGATCTCGGCTACTAGCAAACCTGGAGAGCGAGGACAATCCGCTGCGGTCCATTTTGATTCCGAGGGCGATGTCGTCACCTCTATTGATGAAAGCCGTGTGCGCTGTCTCCGCTCTGCATCTAGCAAACCGTTCCCACGGCTTCGGTGCACATAACGCCGCAGTCAACTACTACAGCGGGACTCTAAATGGCCTCCGATCAGCACTTGGAAAGTGTTCAACGGAAGTTTTTCCCGACGATGCTCTACTGGCTGTGGGGTTACTGTGCAAATATGAGATCGTACGCGGCAGCGTCAAGCAATGGGTTGTTCATCTGAATGCATTGCAACGTCTGATCGTTTCTCGCGGAGGGTTTGCATCGATGGATCGAGACGCAGCTGAATTCTTGCGTGGGCTGTACGTGTAACAATATACGGAGAATGACAGCAGATTCTAACGAATTGCAGATTCGTCTATGCTTACCAGATGGCCCGAATCAGCAACCACAACCGCATCACCTCCGCAGATATCTGCGTCGATAGCAACATTGGTATTCCCAAGTTGGACATATACATCGGATATACGGAAGAGCTCCTCGAGCTCTGTGCACGTATTGCAGAGCTTCCTTCGTTGAAGAACGACACCTTGGCTCTCCGCCTCACCGTTGCATCCATGTACGTCTTTTGCTCACTGCCAAGCTTTAATTTATTCCATCCCACTAACCCACCCAGAAATGAATCCCTGCTGGTCTGGTCTCACACCTCAACGCCCTACATAATCCCGCAAGGCACATCCCCGGCCACGCTAACCCGGCTACAACTCGTCGCCGAGTGTTTTCGCGACGCGGGCTTCACCTATCTCCACTCGATCATGGAACGCATCAGCAGAGACCATCCAGATACCACTCTAATGAGTCCCAGCACTGATCTTCCACCGCAACCGCCATTTTCAACGCATGATTGGCTTCCTCTTATTTCCACGCCAAAACAACTTGCCGTGCATCGCTGTCTTGCGCGTGTTGAAACCTTTCCGCTGGATGACCACTGCGAGTACTCGGCGCTCACGTTTCCATTATTTATCTCGGGATGTGAGAGTGAGAATGTAGCCGATAGAGACGTGGTACTTGGGTCTCTGGGCAAATTGCAGGACAATTTCGGTATTGGAAATGTTCGGCGTGCGAAGGAACTGTTGGGGATCTTGTGGGCGAGGCGGGATGCCGACGCCGGATTGTATGGGGCTGTTGGTGTGGATCGAAAAAAGATGCATTGGTTGGATATTGTCGAAGAATTGGGATGGGAATTAATTCTTGCGTGAGTTAATTAGGGCTTCGCGTCGTGTTTTCTGTCCACTGTACCTGGGTACTTGTACAGTGGGTTTCTTGCTGTATACATATTCCACTTCCATTTTGTATTTGTATTTGGGGTTTCTCAAAGCTGGGATGATTCATGCATGGTACACGAGAACGAGAGCAGTGTAAGTTTGAAAACATCATGACGGGACTAGAAACATATGTATGAATAGAAACCCATAACAAGAGTGGGTAGTTCCTATGCCAAATCGTCGAAAAACCGAATGAAAGCCATCATGTGATTAGAAAATATGTAATCAAGTTTTAGGTAAATTATTGTGTTTCTACATACTTGTTTCTAGGCGAGTCAGGTGGGCTATTAGAGAAATATCTAATTCGGCGTCCGCACTCTCACCGCGTCAAGTACAGAAAGGACGGTGATACGAATATTGGGTAATCGAATTCAATGCCCAGCAAAGATATATAGCGAAAAGCAAGCCCGGAAAACAATCAGCTTTATAAATGGGTGAAGGACACATCAAGTTCAGCTCAACCCCATGTTAACCTCATCGCTGAGCCCCCATTCCCTTTCCGCTCTCTCCGTCCCACCAGCAGCCCGAGTAGACCAGCGATCAAGATGATCATGCGAATTTGCCATTTCCTTCTCGCGCAAACTGGCACTGTCACTGGTTGCCACGCTTCCTTCGCGAGCATGAGGTGGCTTGCGGGAGTTTTGAATGCTAATCGGCCGCGAAGGGCCTGGTCCATCGGTTGGAATGTTTGAGCCCGAGGTGCGACCACTATCTGTTGGAGATGCGACGTTGGCTGAATCCTTTTCTTTGTCCTTGCTATTGCTAAACCAGCGACGACGGCGGGATTTCGAGGCCGTGGACGGGGTAACGCTCTTCGTGTCGGCGTCGTCGTCATTATCCTGTTCTTTCTCCTTTTCCAGGGCTTGGGTGAGCCCGGATATTGTTTCTTCAGAGGAATTTTCAGTACCTGCAGGTGACAGCTCGACTAGTTCGGCGTCTCGGTACCACTTGCGTCGGCGGGTATAACGGTCCCATCCATCTTGTCCGCGGCGTCCGTCGTTCCACTAAAATTGGTTAGAGATACCCTTGGTGAGGAGCGAGGAGGAACCAACCTTGTTGTCATAGTAGATCCAACCTTCGCCGGTCGATCCCCCTTTCGAGTCTGACTTTCCGTTGAAGTTATCTGCTCCTTCGACACGCCATTCGCTGCCTTCCACCCAACGCCATTTGGCGTCTCCAGTTCGGACATCGGGTAGTTCGAAAGAGTCTTTGGGTGCGACGATGTTCATATGCTCGTCTGTCCAAGCAGCACGTTCCGACGGGAACAACGAGTAAGTCCATCCAATGCCTAACCAACGACGCTGGTTTTCATAGACAACAAACGTAAATCGAACACCCGCATTTGTCCCGCGCCGCCGAGTCGAGATGTTCAGACCTTGACTCTGGCCCTTGGCCTGGGCTTGGGCCTTCTGTGGACTGACTGGGGTATCGGCGACTGAAAGGCCTGTGGCGACGGCACACAGTCGACGCACGGCCCTTGACCGCCATAGAATGACCCGCGAGACCCTGGCAGGTCGGGAATGATAGGTGAGGGCGATGGTGCCAACGGCCATGACAATACGGCGCGTGGTGATTAAATAGAAAGGAGGTAGGGTCAGACCGATCCATACTGGAGTGACTAAGAGAATTCGGATGAAGAGAGCTGTCAACGCAGGTTTGGTAGTTGCTGATGTGGCGGTACGTTGCGTTGACAGGAAGTCAGTAAGGTCGAGCAGTGGCTCGAGAAGGATGTTGCATCTGGTGGTGAAGATGCGAAGAGTTTCAACAATCTCGTCGAGGCTTTTTTGATGACGGAGGGAACTATCTGGTGCGATCTTGGTCTTGTGTTTTTCACCTGTTGAGGTAGTCGATGATAGGGGCGAGTAGCGGCGGCCATACATGCCGAGGATCAAAGTGATCACGACCAGGATCGGGCCTGCCCAGAGAATGATGGCATCGCTATACAGCACGATGGTCCAAAATGTAGCCACCAATAAAAAGCTCTGCCATGGGTCTCCGGAAGTCCATGTGAGAAGACCGGCAAGTTTGTTCAGAGGGAGGAGGAATGGGTGTGAGTAGGCCAGGGCCCGAGTGATGGCTGGTGGTGTAGCCACCAGTAGAGGTGATTTGCGATGCACGATGACACTGGAGCGTTGGCGCGAGGTCAGGGCCGAGCCGGTTATCGTCGACGGGGAGAAAGCAGCTACCGTCGGCGGTTGTGAATCCGGCTGGCCATGATCCTGTGCGTGAGATGGGGGTGACATGGAATCTATCCACGGAAGATCGTCTGCTTTCCATCAGTGAACTATTGGAAAATTGGTGATAAATAATACATACCGAGAGCGGCCATCCAATTATGGACATAATTTAGAGAGAATGATCAGCTCATTCTGGGGGAAATGAGGGTTTATACGAATTAATGAATTGAATATGGGAAACTGTTCGGTCAAACGAACTCCCCGCAGATCTTCAGGCTTTGGGCATGTGACTCTCGGTAACGAGTTGCGTGTGATATTGAAGTCATTTAACTCTTTTTTAATTTGTAGAAGTAAATGTAGTAGATCAAAATGGACTTGAAAGTATTGTAAGTATTAATATGAATACATATGTATCAAGTACAAAGTACTTTATAAGCACTATTCAAGTATTGTCATATTGTTGTTCTCTATACATTTGTAGCTCCCCGACGCTAAAACCCGCAGCCGAAATTTTCCCCTTCTCTTCCTCTCTTCACCTCCGATATCGTGACGTCCACGGCACTTCCACAAAATGGTATGGTCTATCTATCCTTTGAATTTCAAATTGACTAATTTTTTAATGTATTCAGGCTCATCGCATTGTCTCTCAAGTCGTCGTGACCGGAGCCCGAGTCTTCGGCCGCGCTTTTGCCGAAGCCTACAAGCAAGCCCAGGCATCTGGCAAATACAAAGGCCAACAAAGTGCCTCCGGAAATCCCGTCACTTCCTCCAAACTGAGCATCGATGAAGCGTGCAAGATCCTCAATGTCAAGCCCCCGGCGAGCGGCGAACAAACCCTGGAGGATGTCATGAGCCGATTCAAGAAACTGTTCGACATCAACAATCCCGAAAAAGGCGGCAGTTTCTACCTGCAAAGTAAAATTCTGCGCGCACGCGAGCGACTAGAGATGGAATTCCGCGAGGCCGAGCGCAAACTCGCGCACGACAAGGAATTGAAGGAAGGCTGGAACCCCAAGGTCTACAAGGATAAATGAAGATCGTGATTGCTGTTCCAGTCTTCATTCTCGAGCACATCACGCTTCCGACTGAAGTCTTTCCATTGGCTTCGTTCCTTTGATCTGCTCAGTTCTCTTGTTTTGGCATAGCATGGCGTTTGGGTTATTGTTGGAGAAAGACGCTTGGTTTTCCTAGATTGGGGTCTTTCTCTCTGATCTTTCTTGGTGGCTCCGAATCCTCGGATATCATTCCCTGGAGATGGAAATCATCCCTCCATCTCTGATTCCCATTGACCTCTCGGTCTGTGTATATCATCTTCGATGCGCGTCTCCGTTGACACCCTTCTCCACTCTTCCCCGGAAAGGATATATGTACAATAGCCACATACTTGCATTCACTTCTGTAATGTTCAATTTAGACTTATATTTGGGCTGTCAGGTAAATGTATGCACTTTAGTAATATCATTGCAAGACTCATCATCAATTCTGTTTGCCTTTTTGCCACTCCTCCCGTGTTTTGAACACCCTAAATCTCAATGTGGCGGGACATTGGCAAAACAAAATAGCACTCTGAAAACGACTAAGAACTTGGTATATCTATTGGAACAGATGTTACCAGAAAGTCATAAACGGACGAAACAATGGTCGATTGACTCTGATAATGCCGCCATGGCGCCATCCGGAGCGGAGCCCTTGGGGTTACATCTTTTTTTTTCTTCTTTGACAACTAACTCATATATATGTACTCTGTTTAACCTCACAACTGACCAGAGAGAATCGAGATAGACGTTTCTCACTCTCAAAGCCATGCGCCCCTCAACACCCCTGTCCGCGGCCCTCCCGCCGCTCATAATGGGCACTGCAACCTTCAACTCCCAATACAACGCCGACCCCTACGCTCTCCCAACCACAGAACTCGTGCAGCGCGCATTATCCCGTGGAATTCGCGCCTTTGACACATCACCTTACTATGGGCCCGCCGAAGAACTCCTCGGCCGCGCATTGGCAACACAATCCGTGCAATCCAACTTCCCCCGCGACACATACCATCTCCTCACAAAAGTCGGCCGCATAGGAGGCTCTTCCTTCGACTACTCCCCAGCATGGATCAGATACAGCGTGCGCCGCAGTCTACGCCGTCTACACACCAATTACTTAGACGTGGTCTACTGCCATGATGTGGAATTTGTCACACCCGCCGAAGTCGTCACTGCCGTGCAGGAGCTGCGGCGTCTCCGCGACGAAGGACTGCTCCGCTACGTCGGTATCTCCGGATACCCGGTCGACACGCTGAGCGAGCTTGCCGAGCTGGTTTTCCGGAAGACAGGCGAGCCACTCGATATTGTGATGTCATATGCGAACTTCACGCTCCAGAACACGCGGCTGCACTCTCGCGCTTTGCCGAGGCTCATTGCCGCGGGCGTCGACGTTGTGCCGAATGCTTCGCCTCTGGGGATGGGGCTGCTCCGCCGTGATGGTGTCCCGATTGGCTCGATGGGCGATTTCCATCCTGCGCCCGATGCGCTGCGGCGGGCCGTGCAGGGCGCTGCGGAGTGTGCGGCGCGGCATGGCGAGAAGCTTGAGGTTGTTGCTATCCGGTTTGCGCTGGAGTCGTGGCTTCGGGTTGGTGCGCGAGGTGGTGCGCTTGGTGCGCCGCTTGCGCGGGCTGTGGATGCTGATCCTGGGTTCTTGTCTGTTGCCAATATTGGGACAGGGAAGAGGCTCGGTGTTAGTGTCATGGGGGTGAGCAATATCGCGGAGCTGGATGAGACTTTGCGTGTGTGGCATAGTATTGTCGATGGGCTGGAGAATTGGAGTGAAGACGATGACGGCTCGTATTTCGATACTAAGTTGAAATCGACTCCGTCAACTCCCAGCTTGGGCGCTATTCCGACGGCCCAAGGTGCCAGCATGCTCACCCCTGGCGAAGGCCTCATTACAGACCGTGCTTGGTCCCGTGCGCGCGGTACTCACATCCTCGAACTCGCGAAAGAGATTCGGGATGTTATTGGTGCGGAGTGGGTTGATTATGTTTGGGCTAGTCCGTCACCAGACTTTGTGAATACGCTTCCCGAGGATCATATTACAGACATGCACAGGATACAGGCCGAAGAAAGCAATGGAACGCTGGATCTCTCTGATTCTGCCATCAGAGAGGATCCTATGCTCACGCCACCATCAGACGTGGAGAGGCAGCTTGAATAGGCATCAACTTATAAAAACGAATACAGCCCCTTTCACTTGTACATATTGAATACATGTCCTGATAGATACGTGATTGCCTACACTTAGGGAGTCTGTGTTTGGGTTTCCCTTGCCAGCGTGAGGGATAGTAACCTGGTAGTCTCTTTTCTTTTTGTCTTCTCTGTATTTTTTCATTAAATGCGCAAATCGGTGAGATTGGCTTAATAAAATGAAGCCTGATAGCTGAGAGAGGACTCGATCTCAACGATCCAAACACCTGAGCACGAACAGAGAGACAGACGCACAACGATTGCGCCAAATTAAGGATATCCTAAATCTACGACAAACCCCAAGTCTCTGGTCGTTAGAGGCTCTCCAGATGTTCACTTTCTCGGAAATACATACCTCAAGGCAGCTCCGACCCAACCCTTGATTCTCAAGTCCTCTCCCAGAAATCGCATATAGCGCATGCTGAGTGAGAAGGAAGGCATCAAAGGGAAGGGGAAGCAAAAATAGTAAACGCCAAACCGTGGATGCGCACAAGGCGAGCCAAGGATTGGTGGGTTTCATTTGAATTACTAACTGAATCCACAAGGAGGGAACAGAAAATTCTGTATGAACTAGGTTCTCGTCGTCACGAAAGGAAGATCGATCGAGGCGCCGGACTCGAGAAGTCGGAAACAAGGTCAGGGTTGAGTATTGTCGAGGCTTGCCAATAGAATTAGTTCCCAATCAAACAGAGTTGGTGAATTGGTTGCTGTTCTGTTGGATGGGCCTAGTCAATTCGGCTCGAGACACAAGTTGACAAGTTCTGAGAAGGTCACCGAGAGAGAATCCTAAAAGAATAAGTCACTTTTCCTTCGTATCAGGCCCAGAATGCCCATATCCAATTTTCCACCGTTAATCGGTTCTCGTCGTCGAGAAGCTGACACAAAGGGTTGCCTAAGCACAAAAAATGAAACGATCGACCCCACGATACCACCGTAGAGAACGCATCTCATCTTTCTCCGCGAAAATCACCAAAAGATCGATCCATTCGAAGTAGGGGTATCATCATACAAAATAATAGTACAAACAAAATTTGAAAGAAAGTCGTCGCGGGCGTCGAGGTTGAAGTTGAAAGAGCAACGTCTTTCAGGCTGAGGTTTGTCTCTGCTCTCTCATATTCAAATCCTTTTCCATTTCCTCGTTGGTCTCATAACCGGCGTGCCGACGAGCCTGTCTGAGACTGAGAGTGTTAGGGAGCTTCTTGAGATCGGGCCTTAATCGTTTGATTCTGGCGGCGCGCTCCTGACAAACTTGGCGTCTTGTCTCACCCCTGCGGGACTTCGACGACTTTGTTTCGCTGGAAGAATCATCGGAAGAAATGTCTTCGGGCTCAGATTTCGAACCCTTGGTCTTCGTTTTCGACTTTTTGGCGGGCTTTTGTGCCGGGGGCACGGGCAGATCTGATGGTGGCGGTCCATCAGGCAGCGGCGGAAGAGGTTGCGCTCCATCAACGGGATAGGGTCCTGGCGGCGGAGGTGGAGGTAATCTGTGCTTAGCGAATCTCTGCTCTGTCATGAAGACTCGGCGTAGTTGGTTGCGCTGTTCAATGTATTCCTCGAAGTTGGCCCCAATGATAGGCCCCAAGATGCTCTTGTTTGGGCCTTGAACGAGTGCGAGGTATTCCACGCGATTCTTCAGGGTAGTATGAGCACTCGCAAAGGTGCGAAGAATCAAATCAATCTCCCTTGTGCCACCAGAAATGTCGTTATCCATGTTGTTGGGATCTTCGATGGTCAGGCGGTCAGGATTTCCAAAGTAGATCTGCGTGATTTCAGAAGTCAGCTAGGGTGCAGATGTGTTGATCCAAGTAAACTCACCTTGTTGAAATATCCTGGAGGGTTCATCCGAATTGCGACATGATCGTATTGGAAATGCTTTCCGTAGAAACTGAAGAAGTCCATCAGAATGCTACCCAAATTTGGCTGGACGTTCCCGTGGGGCAGATGCTGTATAAGACTTGTGACCAAGCAAGTAATGGAGAAACCTCCCAATCCACCGGTCGAGACTTCATTGAGACCACGGATCAGCAAGAACTGCTTAATCACCGACAAAATGACTGGCATCATAGGGAACTGTTCCTTCCACTTTTGGAATGTCTCGTTGGCGATCAAGCCACTGTTGTTGTCAAAGGACATATCAACACGCAGCCCAGTCAACTTATCCACGAATTTGAGGATGGGCACTCGGGCATGGGCAATGCACTCAATCGAATTGGGAACGGCAATGTTGGTGCCCTTGAGGAAGCCCGAAAACGCGTATATTTGTCCTTTTCTCTCGCCAAATGTACGGACTCCTGTACGTCTAAATGTGTTGGAAAGCAGCACCAAATCAATATCGGCGGTTGGGAGGTAGAGGCCAGAGGCAAAAGAGCCAAATGCATGGATTTCGACACCAGAGTATCGCTGCCTGAATGCAGCATTCAAGCGTTCCACAAGATCTCTGCGGACAATGTTTTCAAATTCCTGTGGCTTGGCCCAATGGTAGAAACTGAGGATCTCATTATGAAACCTGCTGTGGGTTAGTGAATGGTACTTCGTATGTATAATGATAGTGAGAGAAAATAGGCAGTACTGACTGAGTTCCCATGTGTAAAGAAGCCGGAGTAGACTCAATCCAAGGCGTGCCTGTTTCTTGAGACAACGGCCTCCACTCATCAATAACCGAGCCATCGTAATTGTACCTGCTTGCAGGCTTGCCGGTCTTTCTAGAGTAGCCTTTGATTTCATCGTCATGGGTTCGCTTTCGACTTGCGATGGCAGAATCCGTACCTTCCTGGGCCCTGGGCCCTTTGGGGGCGTTCTCCGGAGCGTTGCTTTGAGGTTCTGGTTCTGGCATCATGCCGAGGGAGATGAAGTCTGAGTTTTCCTTGACTGCGTCTGTCTGTTCAGTCTTCGTGGCGTTTTCCAGTCTTGCTTTCCTAATCAACTTGACAACGTCGATCCTTTTGTTGGTCTGCTCGCTTGGCGGAGGGAGCACGGTGTATGGATCCGGGTTCGACCATTTTGGGGCAGGAGGGGCAGGAGCTGCGCTCGGCATAGCGTCTTGGACCCCGTCAAGACCCAGAGCGCGCTTCTTCCGCGGTCGCTCATTGTCGGAATCGTCGTCGGACATATCCATTTCAGCCTCTTCGCTGTCACTCAAAGCAGACAAAGAGGCAAACTTGAGTGCAGGTTTGACCTCACTCTCACCCTGGAGCTGATCCGGTGTGGTTTCCCGTTTCCTGGATAACAACGGTCGGTCTGAAGTGGGAGGTGGCCGGTAACGGAAGCTGAACTCATGCTTTGGGTTTGGACGCGATCCACGATAGTTTGAGTTTCCTCTAAATTGAAAAGGCGGCATTTTGAAAGGCTGCGTTTAAGCAGCGACAGTGGCACGTGCAGAAAGAAACAAAAGGCACTGTGGACGCGAAAAAAAAGTGTCGTTGCGGAAAAGTATTGCCAAATGATGAAGGCGGTGTGGGAACTGAGCAATCGAGTATCAAAGCCCTGGAGCCCTGGAGACTACCTTGGCACCTGAACTATTGATTGTTTATTTCACCATTTTTTGATTAAAAACTTGATCTCAATATTTTATAAATCGATTCCTGTGCGAATATAGATGGCAATGCATTATATGAATAATCACTCTTTTGAGGTCGGATTGGACCATCAATACACCTGGGCATTGAATGAAGCTTAAACTGCCCAGGTGGCTTCCAAGACAGCCCTTCCCGATAGTCGATGTACCATTAATTAGTGTTGAGGTCTAATAGAAAGAACACAGTAGTTAAAACCGGGGAAGGAATGTGGTAGTAGTTAGCTCTGGCATCCTAGAGCCCTACGGCCCTGAGTATCCTCTGCAGGAGAGGACAAAATGAAGCCTGTAAAGCGCAAACAACATTGTTGGTGGAAACAAGCTGCTTGAATTATTAGAGAATACCTTGGACTGTCGGATGTATGGCATTTCCAAACGTGGTACCTAGTCGACCACGTCCTACAGCCCGTAGTATAAGATTGCTCAGGGACCGGGACAATAGCTCGTTCAAATTGAAACCTAGACTATGCACGGTGGTTTGTACGACCTGTCAAATGGCCGTATCGGATGGCACTCAACCCCGTCTAACTTGCGGCGCTTAGAGCCTGGTATCTGCATCTCATCATCTTCCTTTGTTATTGTGAGACAAGTAAATGAATCTAGAGGTCGACATGCAGTTGCACTTACATTGTGCCGAAGATAAGGGGAAGGCGATAGATATAAAAGAAAATTCAAACGGGACACAGGTACGTCTTTAAACGTTGATATCGGGATGTGAAGGTACAGGTGAAAGTAGGGAGAAAAAGAAGCTCCAACATACATGTGTACTTATGTAGATGCCAGGGAAGCTACAGATGTTCTTACGTGACTCGACTCCTTGAATAGGATCATGAGTGGGTCATGAGAAAGTTTCTGAGGCTCTAGCGGTCCTCATTAGGTCCTTTTATCGGAGAATATCTTCACACCTTCTTCTAAAAGCTGGATTAAATCAGACTGCACCGCCATCTCAGCGAAACTTACTCGACTTGGCGCCCAATCCAACCAGTCCTCAGCTCTAGCACCCTTTTCCTGGAGTATACCAACACTGACATCGATCAGTGTTGGTCGCTCGTCACAATGCCAGAAAGCAGTAGCACCACAGCAGCCGCAAAACTCTCTATATACTCCAGGTGAACTATTGTGTCGTCGTAGGGTACCTTGATTGAATTTGAGCGGTGATCCATCTGCATTGAAGATGTTTGACCTGGGCACAAAAGCCCAGGTCTGTATGGGAAATCCACTGCTCAGTCGACAGGTATTACAAACGCAGGTTCCTGCAAGATATTTTGTGTCTCCATCTCGGAGCCACCATTTGACATCGTCGGGGTTAGCTCCAGATCCACTGTAGTATGGAACCAAGAGATCTGCCCATGGTGAGGTTGCTTGCGAGGAGGACGCATCGGGTTTGGTGATATAGAAGTCAACCCCTCCGCAAAGACAATTAGCGTGCAGGTACTGCTCTTTGGCCTCACTTTGCAGGTTTGTTGGTTCCCAGTGGGAGCTTTCGGGCAATTTCGAAGCATCGAGCCTGCAACCTGCGATTGTGGACTCCGACCCGGGGAGATATGCACTGAGTCCACCATCGCCAGTGTCGCTGGTTTTCCAGTGCTCAATTTCTCGAACCGAGGGAATTTGTGTTACTAGCAACCCCGAAGCAACTAAAAACCGTCCGCCAGACTTCAAATGGGCGAAGACATGGGCACCACAAGTCTCACAGAAAAAACGAGTAATGTGGTTTGACTGCTGGTACTCCTGTAGCCCTTTGAATGTCGGTGGCTTACACTGGAGAAGATAATATGATGAGTACAACTGTCCAACGTTTCTGCGACATTGTTGACAGTGACAGAGTTGAAGTTTAGTATGGTCGGTAGCAGTGTCCAGTTGAACTGTTAAGTCTATGCTTCCGCATAGACAAGCGACAGAACTAGCCATTTCAATGATATTTTGAAAGTATTCCCCCAAACATGCGTCAGATATGTGCTCAAGCGGGGGATGTAACGTGGAACAAGATTATTGAAGTGTAATAAGTCAAGACTAAGCCTACCCTCAGACTCACCAAAACTGTGATCCCGGAAAGTCACGAGTATATAAGTTTCCCGCTCTCCCCCACTCTCAAACAACTTACCAACCCACAACTCACAACTTTCCTAACTCACACAACTATCACAACTCTTCAAACTTTTCAAGTTTGCTACCTCCAAACAACCAAAATGAGTAAGCTATTTCCTGCAAGCCCACAGGCTCAGCATCGTGTCTTTGCCTTCGATCGTGAAAATGGCGGGGTCAAAGCGGGGTTGCCAACTGTGGTTTTTTTTTTGGTCACTTTGTTAACGACGCTGACAATCCTGATAGGCGACCACGGATGCAGCTGCGGTGCTTCTTGCCAGTGCCCTGCCGGTAACTGCAACTGCCCTGTACGTGATATGTGATATCCCTCGAGAATCCCCGAGGAACCCCCTCCCCCTCGCGATGTTGTGTGGCTAATACAATCCGCATAAAAGAAATAAATCAATACGGGCAATGGCATTCATGATTTGATCTGAATGACCTTCGTGCGATGGATATTGGCTTGCAGTGAGACGGAGGATATTTGAAATGGATACCCTGGTTGCGTTATCCGAAATGGGATTTCTGCATGTCATGTCATACAAAAGGACAGCTCGCTACATTCAATGAGATGCGGTTGTTTAAACATTTTTATCATTTGTAGGACAAGTACCTTGTGGGCATCAAATCCAAGGTTTAAGCTGTTCAGATCGACAGAAACCTTGGGAGCTCAACAGTATAAAGTAAATCCCCGAACCATATCTGATAGAGACATCTGAAGATGCCAAACATGTACCTTTGTACGCCATTTCTATCTCAGCATATATTGGAGCGTCCATTCTTAAACGAACAGATGCAATATTCCGGGGGTAGGAGACAAAATTCCAATCGGAGAGGAGCTGTCCGGGCAAGTGGTCACCGACAATCTTAATTCATACAATCTCAGGCATCCTTCTCAACCCAACCACACAGACCACTAGGTGATCCTCTTAAGCATCATTATGACACTGCCCAGAACCGAATACCCCTTTCCTCTAGCGATTCCTTCCAGCTTTCCCGACTGAGATTTGCCGATGCGCCTTTTTTGGCCATGTCTATCAAACATTGTCGATGGAACCCCAGCACCTAGAACCGCGCATACTCAAAGCCAAAAGAAATAAAAAGCGGGACTCGATGCTGCACGAATCCAAGAGGGGTAACATAAGATCGAAGCCAATCACAAGTGTGCATCATGCATTTCAGAGAGGGTCTGTGTACGTTGTACTGGGATATTCTGGCTTCCAACGAGATGCAGTCTCTCCACTTCCCTGCTATGCTGGTTTGCTTCTGATCTTAAGTGAGTTCCAAGAAGTCTGTGCTCGTATCATACATATTATAGGACTAAAATGTACTATACTTTAAGATCACTCAGGTGACTAAAGATCTTAATGCCTTCGTTATCAGATCTCGCCCTAAGCTGTATAGAGCTTTTGATTTACTAAAGTGTAGCGGTGCAAATACAAGTTTTCAAGTCTCATTCATGTGTAAGCATGATCGAGTTTCCGTCTCAGTTATTATCAATCATCCTCGAACCCCCATGTAGGCAGCTCCATCTGATACACCCTCAAACCTAACAACGCGTATGTAAATCATCCCCTCCGAGCGTCTCGCCGTTACAAATGCACGTCCGGATTCAAATATGTCCGAGTAAAACCAAGACTCAACACGTTGTCACCACTCCACACAGTGGATATAACATGCAGCACAGATAGGCTAGGGCTGCCAATGAGACAAGGCACCACCCCTCCTCCAAGGTCCCCAATCCATGCAAACACTCGCTTCATAGGCTACCACGCCGATGTTTCGACTCTGCGCCGCTCCAAGCGCCGAATATTCAGTTTTGGCCTCTTTCTCTGGCTGATCGCTGTCTCTATTTCCTTGTTTGGATAAATACGTTGTGGAATATACTGGTCTGTTCCAATCCATATAATTTCACAGTTATACATTGCAGATACCATGAATTATACATGACTACCACATACGACGTACAACATACGGAACTGCCTACGGGATAATAAAAGACCCGTTCCCAAATGAGTGGATCATCCATACAAGTAACCTTCTAATGCAGATCTATGTCGCACCCGAAACGTGGCCGTCATCATGGCATGGTAGAGGGTCTTGACGCTCTGTTGGGGGTAAAGTAGAACTTCACTATCGTGTGTTCCCTGTGTATCTGTCTTCAATATACTTGACTGTACATTCTATACACTATACTTCCTTGTTATTGCATATGATGGTGAGATTTCCAAGTCCAAGATCAAATCTCACAACAAACATGTCTAGGATAGGCAAATATGACCGCATCCGGCAAAGCGTAAACAACGCATACAACGTATTGCTCCACAAATGAACACTGCGGCACTCTCCATTAGTCCGATAGTTTTATAGTAATAGACCGACCAGACAATTCTCATGAAATCCGCCGGCCCAAGCACAACACAAACTGATATACTCCGTACATACTTGATAAAGCTGGTCACACTGTATGAGCTAGGTTCTGTACGAAGTAAACACTGAACCATACCTAGGTAGTAACGGGCAACTAAGCTCCGCAAAAGAAAACATATCGGAGCTCAAAGCCTCCATTTACACCCGGTTGTGCCCCGTAGACCGGCCAGATCGGTGGGCTCAGTCTTTATTGGAGGCCCGCATCATAGGCAAAGCCCGGGGTCCACTTGACTGGCTAGCTAGAGGCCGCAGAGAGAAGGTACATGGTATGATGCAGGACTGCGTTCATTTGAGTTGACGATACGAGGGGTGTGGACAGGGCACCTCGACGTAATAGGGTTTTGGATTGGATGGAGACGCATACATAATACGAAAATTGGAACATCCGCAGGGCTATTATTGATTGGGGTCTAATATTGTTATTTGCAGCGCAGAGAAGTATAAAGTCGGTCTAGTATCCTCCTCTCTAGCCTTTCTTTTCTCTATCCAAGCCATCCATATCCAAAGCCAAACAAACAACTTCTTTCAAACTCTTTTCAAGGTTTTTTCAACTACATCTATTCATAATGGGATCTGAGTGCACCTCTTGCAACTGCTGCAGCAGCGGCGGCACCGCATGCACCGGCAAGTGCGAATGCACCAGCTGCAAGGTATGTCTGAATTGTCTAGTGCTTTTGCTTTGTGCCTTATATCCATGATTGAGATGAGGCAAGGGGACTACATATGTACTAACTCCTTGTTCAGCACTAAGCCTGTTCACACACCTTCATTGCCGTCTTCCTCCAATATGACCCATACCAGACCCGGCCTCCCACTGCTATCGAACTAGCCGGGGTGCGGTGTCCTATCTGTCACGTTTATGAAATGCTCATAATTGAGATGGTTGGATGCTAGGATCTGTGGAGAAAAGGGCCTGGGGCTTTTTTGATGGGACGATTGATAATAGGTTGACTTCAACTTCATGTTTGTTCTTGTGATTTAGTTCAGAGCCAGGTGCTATCTATTATATATATGCTCGTTATATCATGACCCATCTCTTGCGTAATACCTACTTAGGTACATTCCTTAGCCATTGAGACTGGATGAGAACAGCCGAGCCCTTGGAAACCCATCGACCTTTGGCCTATGTATGACCTCCATGCTTATTTACGTGTGCGGGGTGTCGAAGGCTCAAATTTGTTTCTTGTTTAACAGCAAGTTCACGCTGTGTAAGTATAGTCAACAGGATAATATAGCAGAATCTCTGGTTTGAAGAGCCTCGGGCTGATGCATGAAGTATGTACGCTAACTGTAGGGGAAAAAAGGCTTGGGAACAACATGCGAGTAGTTTCAACTTCAACTGTAAATAAAACAACAGATCAAAAACAAGGTCTTTCGAGTTTCACAGCTCGTCTTTCGATCGAGGCGCAGCATTACCTGCCTCCTCACCACCTACACAGACAGCTGGCGAAGTGACAAGCATAGCATAAACGCACTTCTCCTCTTCCGATGTCTTCAAGATCTTGTTCTCCTCGCCGCACTCTAGAATAACCCTGGTGGACCTGTTTGGCCCGTTCCAGCACGACTGGCCATGATTATATTCAATCACAGTCTTCTCAACATTGATGACCTCGCCAGCCTCGTTGACCTCTTCAACACTGGTAGTCCCAACCTTAGAGAATTTACCCATAGACACAGAATTGCCTCCTTTCCTCTGGTTTTGCTTAGTCGACTCAAGGAAGCAATGCTCGTATGTGTATTCGCCCGCATCCTGCGAAATGCATACTCCCTTGAGAGCACGGAAAATGGAGGCTGTGCCATAGTCTTGCTCAAGATCGGCACGCTGGTCGCGCAGCTTATTCTTCAGACTGTTCAAGGAGTCCTGGGCCTCTTTGAGGGCATCCCGTGCCTGGGTGACGGCCTTGGATTCCGAGGAAGAATCTTCATCAGGCTTGGGCAAGATGCCATTTTCTTGAAGGAAGCTCTTAGCAGACAAAACTTTGCCTTCAATGAAGCTGACAAGGGACGGTGGGAGATAAGCCGCCAAATTGTACACTGCAATACTGTTAGTCAGCTGCTGGTGGCACAACAGTCACAGGGACAATTTACCTAGCTCAGAATCGTTGCAGCCATCTTCCTCGTTCTCCCAGTGTTCCCAGTTGACACCGTTGTCAGCACCGTCAGCCTTGGAGATTTCGTCCAAGTCACGATCCACAGCACCGTTTACATCCTCGGTGCCTTGCTCACGAGCAGCATAGTCCTCATAGCTCCGAACTGCCCGCTTGACACCCTCGTCATTAAAATTGGGATTATATTCCACCTTGAGCTTGGCCAAGATATCGACAAGCTCCTTCACATGTTCGCGGGCTTCATCTCGCTGGCGACGCACATCTACCAATGAATTGCGCAGCTCATCAACGCGGCTTTTAGCCAGGTTGGCAAGGGCACCAACCTTGCCCTTGCCCTTTCCAGTGCGGACAACCTTGCGATCCTGTTCCTGGGCGAGCTTCAGATCCGCCTCAAGACCCTGTTCCTTGGCTTCAGCACCTTGAATCTCAGCTTCTAGACGACCGATATTGTCTTCGATCTCCTTCTGCTGGCGGCCAGCATCGACGAGAAGGTCTTTTTTCTTTCTCAGAGCAGCAGTCATGGACTTCTGGTTTTGCTCTTCCTGTTTCCGCCATTGCTTGCCGATTTCCTTGCAACGGTCTTCGCACTTCGTGCCCCCAACACGTGCCCACTCATCGCTGCCATCACAGCACAGCTCATAGTCACAGATTCCATCGTTGACCCGCTGGAATGGAACATATGATGGCCGGTGGCCCTTGTTCTTGCAGTAAAAACCCGGGAGGCCGAGGGCTATGTCCAAATCACTGTTACCGGGGCGGTCAGCCACCGTCAGAGGCGAATTGCGCGAGATGTGGGAGCAGGCAGCCGTGCCGGGCTCATCGCTTCCGTCGGGACAGTCACAGAAGTCATCATTGACGGCCGAGAAAGGGATTTTGACGGAAGGATTTGAGATACAGGTGAATGTTGCCGGATCTTGGTAGAATTTAGAGACTAGGAAGTATTTTGTTAGTAACAGACTCTTGTATGAGGTTTCAAATTTCTATCGTAGATCCCCATTGCATGAACCCGCTGCGGAAACGGGTGGAGATCTAGCGTCAGGATGTATATACTCACATTCCGGGCCCACACCGCGGGGACGGGCAAGCTTTTCACTAGCCTGGGCCGTCGACCCAGCAGCAGCTAGTAACAGAAGCGATTGTGGGAGTCTCATACTTGAGGCATTGAGCTGTGTTTATGAAGGTGCGGAGGGAGCTTCTGGCCAGATGTTGATAGGACCCCGGCATCTAATCAGCGCTGAGTAAGCATGCTATCTTTCGCCCGGGCGACTTTATCGTGGCGACAGAAAGCTTTCATTTCAAGTGTATTGCAAACATGGGTAATGATGGTGGCAGGTAAGTGATTTGTATATTAATTTCTCATTTTTAACAATTCTGACACCCCGCTTTCTAGTATTCCAACCCGCCGCGAGCTTGTTAAAGAAGCGGCCCGCGCACCGAGCACAGCGCAAGTAAAAGAGACTCAGCGCGAACAGCAAGAGCACTCCTGGACTTTTTGTCCGCTTTCACACAGGTCCTTGGCTCGACCGATTGTCTCAGATTGCGTCGGGAATCTGTACAATAAAGACGCCGTGCTCCAGTTCCTACTTCCAGGTGACGATGGCGAGGGCATCAGCTCCAAGGCTGACTGCGAGGAAATTCTATGCGGGCGCGTGAAGTCGCTCCGGGATGTGATTGAGCTCAAGTTCGAAGTCGACACCGAGCTCGAAGAACACCCATCAGGTCGTGCCCATGCGCCCCGTGAGCGCCGCGAGGGCTGGATCTGCCCGATCACCGCAAAGCCACTGGGCCCGAACGTGAAATCTGTGTACCTAGTGCCATGCGGGCATGTGTTTTCGGAAGAAGCTATTCGCCAACTCAAGGGTGACAAGTGCTTGCAGGTAAGAGTACTCCAATCGGTACAGTGGAGATGATGGCTGACTTTGTCTACGAAGTGTAACGAACCCTATACCGAAGAAAACGTCATATCAATTCTCACCACAAAAGAAGCTGACAAGCAGCGGCTCATTGCACGAGGACACAAACTTGCCGAGCAAGGCCTCACACACTCCCTCAAGAAGGCACCCGGCTCAAAGAAGCGCAAGAAGCATGCTACGGAGAGTGCAGCTGATGCTAGCTCGGAAGCTTCCAAACAATCGTCCGACCCTAAAAGTAAGAGCAGCACTTCCACCGCGGTCGCGAATAATGCATCAAGCAATGGAATCAAGAATGCTGCCACTTCTTCGCTCACTGCCCGAGTGCTGGCGGAGGAGAACGAGAAAAAGAAGCGACGGAAGATGATGCGCGAAAACGAGAATATCAGCAGTCTATTTTCTAAGAAGGATGGAGCCGCCAAGGGTGCCGACTTCATGACCCGGGGATTCTCCATCTCATGAAGGGGCTTTTGCTTTTCGATTGTACATTTGGACATGGGGAGTTTTCTATCCGGAGTACACATGGGTGTTGTCTTCTTTTTTTCTATTCCTTGACGGCCTACAACAAAGATACACTAGCAAACTTAACAAGCATATCAAGATTAAATTGTACATTTTTCTAAACTGAACCCCCTTGCCATGACGAAATGAAATAAGAACAAAAATGCAATTCAATCAGTAGTTCTAATATACAGAAGATTGTCTCATATAAAAAGGGGAAGATGTCTCCAAACTTTCTCGTAACAAGAAAAGCCACTCTTAGGTCGTCCTCTTGGGCACCTTCTTCTTCAGAGCCCTCTTAATCAAACCACTTGAATAGAGAGCAGTGACAATGGCCTTCTTGCGGCCGAGGTCTTCGTCATTGTCGTGGCGGGTTTGACGAACGTCGAAGATTTTGACATTGGACAGTTCAGCGGTACCGTTCTGGTCCATCTTCCGGTGAAGAAGTGTGGGGTTCAGACGGTTTGTCGTTTTGAGGAAGGCCTTGTGTGCGGTGAAGACTTCTCCAATGGTGGTAGAAGAGGTGATGACGGAGTCGGAAATGCGCTGGGAGGTCAATTTGGACAGGCGAGAGAAGAACTAGGGTTCCAGGTGAGCAATATTCACAAACGTAAGAGTTGGGGGGAAACGAACATCAAACTTGACTTGTCCATCAGTCAGCGGGAGAGACTTAAGGCTGCTCTGAATTGAGCCCGGGACCTTCGCGTCGTACAGGCGGTTGTCGAGCTTTCCGGCGTCCTTTAATTTCTCGATGGCGGCGTTGAAAGCGGTTTCCGTCTCATGCCCCCCTACAAAACGGAGCAAATGGCGCATGGATTTCTCGCTAGTAAATCGGAGTCGGTCGCCCCATTGTTCACCCTGTCCTGAGATCTTGGTCGCCCGAATCTTCTTGCGATGCTCATCGAAATTGAGTCCTGAAATATCTTTACCCATCATTTGGGACAGACCAATCTCCACGACAGCTTGGTGCACAGCCTCGCTGTGAGATAAGCGCTGGGGGTTGTTGTACCATCTGTGGGGTGGGCATGGTTAGCAGGTCTTCGAGCAATACGGCGTCTAGTCAAACAAGCTGGGCCAAACGTACGGCTTAACAACATCGAC
Organism: Penicillium soppii; assembly: GCF_028829465.1. Lineage (NCBI taxonomy): Eukaryota > Fungi > Ascomycota > Eurotiomycetes > Eurotiales > Aspergillaceae > Penicillium > Penicillium soppii. The sequence goes on from NW_026643234.1 coordinate 3,971,407, forward strand.
CTTCTCATTAGGGCCCTTAAGACGCCATTCTTGTTCCTTCAGGTAGCCAATCTTGGGCATATCCTCCAAGTTCACGAATTCGGTTTCTTCGGTTTTTGTTTGAGTTTCCCCATTCTTGGCTAGACTGAACTCCTCCTCTGCCGGTTTTGTTTGGGCTTCGGCCGGGCTCATAGCAGATCCAGGCATGATTTGACTTCCAGAGTAGGGGTCTGCTTGGCCGGGAGGTGTGTCGGTGCCCCAGAGTCTGCGCCGAGTGCGCTCGAGGAATCCGGGGGAGTTGGAGGCATAGTGGCGGAATTGACCGAGCGGCGAGATACGGGGTGCAGCAGCGATTCTGCAGCTAGAGCAGACAAACTTTGCCTCTCGCAGAGGAAGGCGCATTGATGGCCGCATTTTGGGAGTGGGCGCGGATGGTAAAGGCGTCTGCGGACTTTGGCTACGGAGAAACAAATTCAAGAACGGGTCACGTGCAATTTTGATTGCTTGGCATTTTGTATTCTCCTGGCGACACCGAAAGATCATCTAGTTATTGGCATTTTCTATCTTTTCTAATCCTTTTCACCTCCTTTTCACCTCCTTTTCACGTCTCTTATTTAGTCCTTCTTGAATCTCTTTGAAGTCTCTTTCTATCCCTTTTCGATTGTAACTATATATCTGTTGATTACGCCTTGGTATTTAGCTGAATACCTTCAATATAAGCTGTCCTAGAGATAAGCATACATGAGATGATAATCTTGTCCTGGATTTTTCCTCTAATACCTCTTCAGCCCGGGCCTTCTGAGGATAAAGAGGAACCATGTTTGGGTGGCCACCTACAGAGTAGCCTGTACTACAGCAACCCAGAAAATCACCCTCAAAAATCAAGTGGAAATGAAGATGAACAGAAACGATAACGAGTTATACAGTGAAAAGAGCCAGATTGAGGTAGGTGTCTCTCAATGTCAGGAAATTTGGGTTCAATATTCGATATGCTTCGAAGTATCGGACTAAACCCGAAAATTTTCGGAGTTTTCGCTGATAGTCGCATTCAAACGCCTATGATTAGAAATGGTTGTATCAAAGCCATCAATATATGAACAGGCATATTATCCCATCTTCTTTTTGTCATTTCTTTCTATCCAACCACTCAACCAGCAACAACTCTTGAGCTAAAGCAGTATGCCAGCTCCATACAGCACAAACACCACCACGACGGAACTGGTCACCGACTACAGAAGCCTGATAAAAGGCAAGGTAGTCCTAACAACAGGTGTAACCCCAGGCTCACTTGGCGGTACCTTTGTCCAATCGATTGCAAAAGCTAACCCCGCCTGTCTGATCCTCGCCGGTCGAGATCTCTCCAAACTAGACCAATTTGGTAAAGAACTCAAAGCTGAAATTCCAGACTTGCAAATCATCACGGTACAGATCAACTTGGGCTCTTTGGCCAGTGTTCGCAATGCTGCAGCAAATATCAATACAAATACGGACATCCCAGTAATTGATGTTCTGGTAAACAATGCCGGCATCATGGCTGTGGATTATGCTCTCTCGGAGGACGGGATCGAGTCGCAGCTGGCGACGAATCATCTTGGTCCATTCTTACTTACCAACTTGGTAATGGGCAAGATCCTAAAGTCTGAGAGTCCTAGAATTGTGATGGTTACCAGTGATGGGCATCGGTTAAGTCCTATTCGATTTGACGATTATAATTTTGACGTAAGTGTTTTGTCTAATTCTAGGCTTCTCTTTTGTTCCATTATTCTTGGTTCAATAGTCTGCTAACGAGTGCCTTTTGAAGGGAGGCAACACTTACAACAAATGGGTCGCCTACGGTCAGTCCAAGACTGCCAATATGCTCATGGCACTTTCGCTTGCATCCAAGCTTGGTACCAAATATGGCTTGCTGGCATTTAGCCTACATCCAGGAGTCATTTTCACCGGTTTAGGCAGCCACTTGGACTGGAACGGAGATGTGGGATTGCGTGAGTAACTCTCCTGTTGGGCTTAGGATATGAATGATACATGTCGATACTGACCTTTACAATCAGAATCTGTCGATAGACAGCTTGGCAACCGCGAAGGATGGAGTGAATTCAATTTTAAGTCATTAGAGCGCGGTGCAGCCACTCACGTCTACGCAGCGTTTGATCCTGCTTTGAATTGTATGTACCCGTGGCGCTCATATACATCCTACAGTGGACTTTTTTGTGCTGACCATGATATACTTATTCTATTTCTAGCTAGCAACGGTTCTTATCTTATCGACTCGCATGTTGCGGATCCGTTGGTTGATACTGTGAAGTCGTGGGCTATAAGCAGTTTTGAGGCGGAAAGGTTGTGGAAGATGAGCGAAGAGTTGGTGGACCAAGAGTTCACCTATTAGTACCTAGGTTTTGTGTAACATATTACACAAGATATATTACAATCACTATAAGCTGGAATTTGAAGAAAATAGTCATTCATGGTATGCGAACTATATATACACATGCATCGCTGATATCACGCAAAAGAAACAAAACCCCTATATGTACAATTTTACTCGCGGACAAACATACCTGCCATACCCATACCGGTACCAATACACATACTGATGACACCGACCTCCTGGCCACTGCGCTCCATCTCAGGCAGCAGAGTAGCCAGTTGGCGGGCACCAGTAGCACCGAGCGGGTGACCGATAGCAATAGCACCACCGTTAGGGTTAACCTTGGCCTGATCGATGCCAAGCTTGCGAACGCTGTAGAGAGCTTGCGAAGCGAAAGCCTCGTTAATCTCCCAGACACCGACCTCGGGAACCTCGACACCGACAGCCTGCAGAAGCTTAGGAATAGCGACAGCAGGGCCAACACCCATCTCATCGGGAGCGCAGCCAGCAACAGCGGACGCAACCCAGCGACCCTTGATAGAGCCGGACAAACCAAGCTCCTCGGCAGTAGAGCGGCGCATCAACAGGGTGGCAGCAGCACCGTCGCTAACCTGCGAGCTGTTACCAGCGGTGGAGGCACCATCAGCCGAGAAAGCGGGCTTGAGGGCTCCGACCTTCTCGAGGCTCAGGCCGTGGCGGATACCGTCGTCCTTGGACACAGTCACGTCCTTGGCGGGGGCATCTGGGTTCTCGGGGTCGAGTGTCTTGGTGGTGACGGAGACGATCTCAGAGTCGAAGCGGCCGGCCTTCTGAGCAGCGGAGGCCTTGGCATGCGACTCGACGGCGAAAGCGTCCTGATCCGCGCGGGAAATGCCGTAGCGCGAAGCCACGTTCTCAGAGGTAATGCCCATGGGCATGATGCAGTCGCGCGCATCCTTGGAGTGGGACTCCTTCAGCTGGGGCCAGAGGACTGTGGGGATGGCGCGGGAGCCGTAGTTGCGGGTCATGGACTCCATACCACCGCCGACACCTACGTTGATGGCGCCGGCGCGGATGCCGTTGGCGATGGTTGTAATGGCGGCGAGACCGGACGAGCATTGACGGTTAATTGTGTTGAAGGGGACGGAGTGAGGGAATCCGGCGTGGATCTGGCCCATGCGGCCGGCTTTGGCACCACCTAGCTCTTGCAGGACGGATCCAATGAGCACATCGTCGATTTGGGCGGGATCCAGGTTTGGGTTGGCCTTCAGTGTTGCTTGCAGCACGCTCGCGAGTAGCTCCTCTGGGTAGGCGTCCTTGAAACCACCCTTCTTAGCGCGGGTGACGGGTGTGCGCAGAGAGGAAAGAATGACAATATCATTGGGGGACTTTTGAAGGACCTGGCGAAGACCCCGGGGAATTGGAGAAGCCATTTTATGTATGTTCGGAGGTAGATTGACAAGTTACACTGAGGGTCTGGAGTATTTCCGGTCTTTCTCGGAGTTAGCTATAATAATAACAATCTCCAGGATATTAAGGATACACACTCACTTTTGTACAGAGAGCAGAGGATACAGTAACAATTATCAAATCTGGGGACGCCAGAAATACTTATAAGAAATTGCCGGGCAAAATTCCGGGGTCGGAAGTGATTTGGGTCAGTTACCGTTGCGGCATTAAGCATCGGCTAAGTGGTCTCCCGCCGACTTGTGGGGAGATTCGCCACTTTGGATCTTTATACCTTGTATGTACCTATAAATCAATGATATAGAGACTTAAATGTAGTCAATCTCTCCAAGAACCATATACCTTACATCTATGATCTCGCCTTCAAATCTTTTGAAAGGACCATGAGAGAAAGCCCTATGGGCGCAGTCGGATCTTATGTCAGCTTCGGATCGGAACCCGAAAAGTATTGCCGAAACTGATCTCTACTGCTTGTATGTACCTACATAGGTAGGTTGTTTGAATTGGAAAAAATAACATGCATAATCATCGAGATTACCCAGATGGTGGGATTGACTGTATAATAGACTGTCTTGAGATTCAATGTGGCCCCCGTGCGCGATAGTAGCCCCTAATTAGGGCTATCTATTGATGACATGACGTTTGACCTCATTATCCACCCCAAGCCACAACATATCTGGCCGACTATAGTGACCGCACACGTCCACAAATGCCCGAGATTTAAGAACTTCACTCAGATCCAAATGATGATACAACATCCTCTCTTCCGTGTCAGGTATATCAACCGTCAGTTTGCGCCCATCAGGCCCGAAAATTGCAGAGCATCCACCTCCGGGGATACCCATTAAACCGCCCTGAGACTTCATCAAGTCGATACCAGGCTGACTTATAAGGGCAGTGGTGTGAAGCACAAATGACTGCGACTCAATGGCGTACGTTTGCGCAACTGCCGCGGTGCCTAGTAGTTTAATTAGCTTTTTGCTGCTTCCAAGTGTCATGCTGGAGTGAGTCCGACCGCTACGCGACAGTGAATAGAGACCCTTGCCGTCTTCGTCACCAAATAGTGGGGGCCAAGCAGCGACATGAATCTGTTCCCGCTGCGAGTAGGTGTGGTACTTTAGTAGAGGTTGAATATGTTCCTAGCATGACAATGCTCCTATTCGACCCGCAGCTGTATCGGCGACGCTATCGAGACAATCGCCGAATGAGTCCCCGAAGATAGTTCGCTCCATGTGAGTTGCCTTGACTTTCTTGCGGGTGACACGAATTTCGCCGTCTGCGTCAATGATGGCTTGTGAGATATACAACGAGTCGTTGACGTTCTCGGAGAAGCCCAGTATTACAACGATCTTATGCTTTGCGGCGCACTCCTTGATTCTCAACATCTGAGCAGATTCGAGCTTCAAGGAGTTTTGAATGTATCGCGTGGTCAGTTCCATGTCAACCGGCCGTGACCTTCGGATGCTCATTTCGTCAGATAAGCATCATGCAATGAAAACTTTAGACCCAACGTACCATATCCAGGCTGGATATCCAGGCACCCAGCATTCCGGAAAGGTCACAAGTTGAGCCTTGTTTCCCGCTGCTTCAGAGATCAGTTTGCATGTTTTATCAACCGTACCGTCCAGATCGAGCCAGACAGGTTCCGCCTGTGTGACGGCAACGCGAACGAAGGATGGAGAACAAGCCATGGATACAGTAGGATCAAAAGGTATTCTAAGGCTATGAGTACTTTAAACTATCTTTTATAAGTCTTCGATGTAATTGTGGGGGGCGGCATAGACCGAGGCGAGGAACTCGGGATTTGGATAAGATCCTGGAGACAATGGGTCCCTCAATAGTAGCACCTTACGTTTGTCTTCTTTGATATGAGATAATAGCTGAATCTACTGGTGGTTACGTTTTCAAAGATCCTTCTAAGGTTATCTCCAAGTGATCTAGATTGATTGCTTCTACACGCTAGACACACATGCTGTCTAGTCGCATCATAAACTTTTTTTTTGAGTTGGTAATAACGAATGTATGGATTTGAAGAGTCCGTATCAAGACACATACCTTCTCGATATATCTGATGCCTACCTCAATTCCATTCTCATCTTCAAAGTCATCCTCGTCGCCAAAGTCAAAATTCCCAGGATCCAGACAAGTCAGACAAGTAACAACAACATTGTGATACCTAGATCCCATACGTCTTCGGAGCTCACCCACTGTCAAAAGAAGCAATTGCTCTTGGAATAGTGATCCGCGACTCGGTCCAAGAGTAGATGCGGGAGTGAAAATCGACCCATTCCCATCATCCTTAGTATCTAGAAAGTGGTTTGTCTCATGTAATTGAAGTGGCATTTCTTTCTCCTTCAAGTTATCTGGCTCATCTTTCTCATCAAGTGCCCTCATGTTAACGATGATTTGCTTCGGTGTTCTGGAGATTGATCGAACCCGCATCCCAGAAGTCTCTAGAAAGCGGTCTTCCTCATAGTCCACGATAGGCGCCTTGATGTCATCAATGATTTGCTTCGATGTTCCGGGGATGCATAAAAGTGGATTGTCGGAAGAAGCTTCCAAATTTAAGTGGTTTGTTTTATCATTCTCGTTAGGCTCCTTCAAGTCAATGATGGTTCGCTTCGATTTTCCGGGGATTGATTGAGGTGGGATTTCGAAAGAAGTGGTCCAGTCTGGCCGACTGGTTTTGATGGTGATATCATAAAGCGCAACACAGAGCAATTCACCGTTCCTATGGGTTGCCAAGGAAGGGTCATATCTACAGTTGTGCGAGACCATACCCTTACCTACATGTGATTATGCGTGACCTCACGTGGACATCAGAACTTCAAGTACACCGTCAACATGCTAAGTTTTTCAATTGCCAAATGCCAACGCTAACCGGATATGGTCCAATAACAGTTATGATGGTCGCGTCGCCTGCAGTCAGCGTGGCTTATAAGATACGAGTGCGGATTATCTCCAAGGAAGCAGTGGCAATTCCAACGCGACTGTGGATAGTGTTCTATTCATCAAAAGGTTGGGGTGCATATAGGTTTCGTATTACTATAGCAGTAAGCTTCTGGTTTTTTATCAAATTTTTGGTAGCGAATATGCCGAGAATGCGGAGCCCGCACTGCGAGTGAGAATTTGGTTTCTTTTCATGGTCTTTCTATGTGAACGACACTCTACAATAGGATGAGTTCCTACCGGGAACACGGCATTACAACGTCCCGTGACATCTGGAGAGGTCAATTTAAGCTTAATTTTATAATCCGGAACTTAAGGCTCGAGGTCACAAGTGACCCCACTCAATATCATAGCATTATGCTCCACATAGTAACGATCCCATCCCAGAGATATCAGTTTTGTCCCTTTTGAGCGCCGCAAGAAGAAAATAACGTGAAAAGCATATCGACAATCCTGGCCTCGATTCCAGGAATCCCAGAAAATAGCATATATATACGAGAAGATGGAAGAAGAGAAGATCTCAACAGAATTGAGGGAATAGACAGGAGACATCAAGATCAGGGGAATCATACAATCCCGTAACCAGGAAATATGTACGGAATGAAAACAAATAGACACAGGCGTTGAAGTAGAGCCTTGTCGAGGGTATGAAAGAATCAAGAACCAGAACCAGAACATATAGCGAACACAAGAGAAAAAAAATTATCAAATGCATGGCAAGAACTAAAAATTAGATTAGTATATGGTCAACGAAAAAGTCATCGTCAAAACTCACATTCATCACAATAAGCATCGGAATATCGAACACATCACGTTTGACTGTCCAGCAGTACGCGCAATCGACCTTTCCATCCTTGAAGCCAAGCTGGTTCATACCAGCCTCGCCAGCAATCCCACCCTTACGGAGATGATTGTTCCATTTCCCGTGATCGTCAGGAGCAACCTCCATATCCTCCTTGGTCTTGTATTTAAGAAGCTTGCATCTCGTCATGACACTTCCGCGAGAGTCGCCAAATGCCAGACGAGCAAAGTCCTCATAGAATTCCACGACACTGTCGTCGTCAAGGAGCTCAGCCAAGAAGACAGGTTGTGGGTGGCCAGCGGTGGAATTTTCTAGCGTTGAGCCGCGGGGCGTGAAACTGCCTCGCGACGTTGTCCCAGACTGAGGTACACCTGACCCGCCGGTGTTGACGTTCAGGTTTGCTTCCTTGCCCAGGAGAACGTCTTTCTTCCACCCGGTAAGGATGCTGAACTCCTTGCCTACGGCGGCGATTTCACCGGTGCGTCGACAGACGATTGTCGGTGTGCCGCAAGCATTGATGAAGTCTTCGTATTCCCACAGTGTTCGCTGGAAACATTTTTCCATGAAGATGAGATCATCGCGATTGAGTGTCTTGGTAGTTGCGATAAAAGAGGGTCGGATAGATGCGAGAGCCTTGGCGATTCGCACGGTCTTTTGTGGCGAAAAGCGACGTTGTATAAAAGCAGTGAGGTTGTGGAACCCACTTGTGTAAGCATAGGGCTCTTTAACGCTCTCGTATATTGAAGAGGGATTGCGATGACGCCGTTTGGAGCCAATTTGCAGATTCGGGTGTTTGAGGATCGACGCTGATGTCACCTGGCGCTGACCATTCGGTATTAAACTGTTAGACTTGGTATGAGCAGAAACATTGAATGTGCCATCGTCAAACGTAGTCGTTGGGATATTTGGACTCGGTGCCGAGCCAGGGCTAGTTAAGTTGGCAGGGCCGCTTTCGATCGCAAATGCATGCGGTGCATTTGCTTTCATGTGTTCGGGAAGCATGCCATTTTGACCATACACACCTCCGACATTCACATGTTGGCCCGAGGCCGGTCCAGTTGGCCATTCGTTTAGAAGAGGATCGCCGAACATGAATGGTTGATTTCCCGGGCTTTCCCCAAATCCAGGAGCTGGTGTGGAGAACTGTGCAGATCCGCTGCGGCCGATCGACCCTCGCTGTCCTGCGGAATCAGTCGGAGAGTCACCGGCCCCGGTGGCCATGTGTCCAAGCATCCCAAATTCTAGAGCACCATATCGATTTTCAAAGTTCATGCTTGAAAGATCAAAATTAAAAAGTGCGGGATCACTCGGGTCGAAAAATGGTCCTGCAAAGGGATTCTGAGGCTGGCTCGTGTCCCCGGAAAGGGCAGTACTTGGGGTAGGCTGCTGGTTCACAGTCGAAGAAAGACTAGGGTTCCGGCCATTGGTACTGTTCTTCATGTTGAAAGTAGGTGAAACGGGCGATTGTGTCGTAAAAGGGCTTTGGCTCATAGGAGGATCTTGATAAACATTGTAGGGGCCTGGCTGAGGCTGAGGCGTAGGGTAGAAGTTGTTATTGGTGGGAGCTTGTTGCTGACTGTGTTGTTGATTATGTTGCTGGTTGTGCTGCTGATTTGAGTTGACGGAGTTTGAGCCATTTCTAGACATGGGCAAATTATTGCGAAGCGTGTTATTGTAGAGGTTGTTGGTGCTGCCGGTTACAGCTGGCATCAATGCTCCATCTGGGGCATCGTGGAGATATTTTGCCTTCTTGCGAACGCCATCATGGCACGCATCTTGAAGGCCACGCTTGATACAACGTTGACACGGTCGTTCGTCGCCTAAAATCCGCATATATCAGTGACAAGCCCAAAAAGGTGCTAGAAGCAATATTTCACCATACCGCAAGTCAAGTGAGCTCGTTGACAGGCAAAGCAAGCTCGCCGGGCCTTCTTCCGTCGCGGTCGCGAGGGGTCCTTGGCATTGGCAGCTTTACGGTCCGCCTTGCTATCGCCATTAGTCTTGGATTTTACATCCATTTGCTCGTGTTCCGTCATATCGGCAGAATCACGATCCCCGCTTAGCTCTGCAGGAACCGGGGAGCCGTGCTTGGCTTCCATGTTCATTTCGGCATGTATCCCGAGGCGGGCAGTATCTAGACACGTCCACGAAATTGAAATGTATCACCAATTCAATGACCACAGGCCCTTAATTGTGCCTTCGGAGTTCGATCTAAAGTAACAAAGCGTGGTGGCGGCAATACCAATGATACCATCCGCGCTTCGATGTCGACGGGCGAGCGGATCTCCGTGCGCGATATTCTGCCCGACTGTAAGATAAAAAAGGTCGCAAATAGTCGTTTGTCCGTTTCGATTCTTCTTCAAATCTTTCCGGGTCGCTTCTCGGGGTTCGGAGGTCTATCCGTTTCTTGGGTCCTATAATCGCGCGTTTGCGACTACAGCTAGTGGGGAATCGGAGTGGCGGCGAGCCGAGTCACGAGTGTAACGGGAGACAATGGAATGGAGATGCGACGGGTGTATGATCTGACACATCGAAGGAATTCAATGTGGTTCACAAAGTGAAAACTTGGCGCAAAGCTGACGAAGACAGGAAAATGCCGCAAATGTTCGGGCGCGGTTGAGTTGGAGTGGAGAGGCGGACACGACTTCGGCTGCGGGGAAGATGGGAAGTTCTCTCCCAAAAAGAGCTATACCGATATGAGGTCGGTTGGAGAGGCCGGTGAAGAATGAGGAGTAAGAAAAAAAAGATTCGCAGATATGCGCGGGGAAGGTAGAAGAAGTGGATTACTCTCTCTCTCGAAGGGCTTGATCGGAGTGTTCCCGTGACTGGCAGGAGTTTAACACGACACCACGACACAGTCCAATTGCGAAGGGACTATAAAAGACTCGCGTGAGTGACTAGGATGAAAATGTTCGAAGTTTTTCTTTATTTTTTATTATGATTTTTATTAAATTTTCTATTAAAAATTTAGGGCATTATTTCGCACTTGAAACTCCATACGAACTCTCAGCCCTGAGCTGGATATAGTTCGTAATAGCCACTTTTTACCTAATTTAAATGGCGCTTTTTCTCTCTTTTCCAATGTTGCTACCCAACATAATCTTACTTTGATAATTTTGTCTTATATTTGTATACAACTAGATCATCAAACGAGAAGTAAATAGGGAAAGGAGAAAAGGGGCCAAAATTCATAAAACACGTGAAGACTTCACATGCTGACGTTTAGAGCAGCGACAACTGGAGGAAAAAGCTCACGGCATTTGAACTTTTGTCTTTCAATTCATTACCGGTAACTGGTAATTTTGGGCATGTGTACAGAATTGTATTGGCTGAACCACGATCCAGTTTTAGATCGAGTTTGACGGTTACCGGATGACCAAAACCCCGGAGGCAATTGCGCGCGTGCGGAACATGTCAGGGCTATTGTATACCCGCCTTTGGTCTTTGGAGCAATTGCTATACTTCAAAGATACAAATTCAAGCATTGGAATCATGAACAATCTTAAAAAAATGCCCATTCTTTATAGGATACCCCCCGCTTTGAGACTTTTCACAGTTCCCGGGAATTCAATTCGGCCCCGTTTTGTTCCGAGGCTTGCTGAGCGTGCTCTACCGAGGCTAGGTAGTAAACAATATCGCTCACCATTGCTATAGATTTATCTGCAGTTGACAGTTGGCGGTTGGGGATGGTTGCCTGTGAATGGAATCCAAGACCACATGATGCTCATATACTTCGCAACTGGCCTGGGGGACTGGGGGCTGCCGGACAATTCAGTTCCGGGCCAACTCCGTCCAATCTCCATTCATGGAGGGGGAGGGATCTTTTTATTTTTAACGTGTCAAGCAACCTAGTATCAATGGGCTCTTTAGTCTGCTTGCTGGAAAGAACAGCCATATCGAATCTGCTGGTGTGTTTAGAAAATCAAGCAGAGCTGGAACGTGAGACATATCCTTGCCGGTCATGCGTATTCGTATTATTTTCTATGGTCTGCATTCACTTCTTGACTGCAGGCCGTACAGCATTTAGAGACGTTAGGTCTTGATCTAGAGTAATGGGCCAGGTACTATTTTCATCATCCACAGTAACGTCTCAGCCCGGAAACTTGCCAAAACATGGTCATGGGATACCCTGATCATAATTTACGGCACAACGTGTTCAGACGAGACCGGTCGACAAATTTTTGGGATGCAATGGCACCGATATTCTGTGGATTTCCTCGTTAAGAAGTTACCAGCAGTCCAATTATTGAAATGTATGGGTTATCATGTGTGCACAGGAGCATCGATCACGTTTGCGAGGTTGCAAATCGACTCTTCTTTCGGAGCTGCCTTCCATATCGGTAGAAGATGTATCTTGTATGAATGTCAGTATACAATATTCGAGGAACACAATGGACTGTTGTGTTGTCTGATGTCTGACACCAGAACCATATGTAACTGGGATATCAAACTTTCCCCACTTGGGGCAACCTCCTTCGAGGTTGATGATGCAGGGGAAGAGCAAGTGGGTAGGTCAAAGCGCGAGCAATCAGGGAGAGCTCAAAGGTGCCAAGTAAAAACTTACGGAAAAGGGGTCATGACAAGAGTCAGGAACGCCAGCAAGGAAGTCGCCCAGTGAAATCCAAGGTTGTTGTACACTGCATAGCCGTTAGCTACAATCGCCACTTTGCCGTATGCAGACAAATGTAAAGCTTAAACATCAAGCTAAATTGCAGAGCCTGTTCAAGAAACTATGCATCGACCCGCAGCTGGAAGTATGCTTCCTATGAAACGCACAGACACTAGGGTCTTGTTGCAGTATACGAACAGAGCAGGCAGACTTACTTTGAATTCCAAACAATGGAAAGATACCTCCAAAGGATGACCGAGTGAAGCTATTGGCTGCTAGCGCGCTGGCAGCAAAAGTGGGATACGCATCGACCAAAAATGTAAAGATACCCGAGTATACCAGGATTGTGCTAGAAGTAACACGGCCTGTTAGTATCACACGGCACCAAAAGAAAATCCACAAAGCGATGAGGAATTTTAGGACCAACGGGTGTGGCCTGGTTGGGTGAAATTTGAAGATTGATCTTACCCTGCACCAAAAACAGCACTGCCAATGATAGGGGCAATCCAGTGGACATCAGGGTAGATTGTCCAAGCAAAGATGAACATGCCAATAGTTACCAAAGGCCCACCTAGGATAGCTTTTTCTTGTATGAGTCGACAGTTCCCTTGTGGGCAATTGGATGACAAGCTTACCTGGGGGCAGCCGCCACTCTGGTTGAAAATCCCCGAACTTGTTTGTCGCTTTCTCATGACTACGTTCCAGGCGAACATAATTTCGACGCCAAATTGGATCCGATAGGATGGCAATAACCATACCAACAAATAGGCCAAGGAAACATAGACCGCGTTGCCATATGACCATTCCATACACCTCAGCAAATACAAGCTGGAAAGCACCGAAAAAGAGATAGAGAATACCCAATAGGATGGCCGAGAAAATGCACAGGCAGAGGCACATAGGCTCCAACGTCAAAAGAAGAATAGGGCGATACATGGAACGCAGGACCGTTTGAGCTACTGTGCGTTGGAGCTTCTCGATCGGAGCTTTCCATCGGTCGTCTCCGGTCTCCTTGCGGAGCTTCTGCGCTTTGCGCCTCAAAAGCCTAATATTGTTAGAACTTCCTATTCAAGTTGCTGAAATCGAATGTCCATACACTGGGTGGTATGTCTCTGGGACAAAAAGGATTATCGAGACGAGTAACATGCCGGTCCAGATTAAGAGCACGTAGAACACCCAGCGCCTATCCATTTTATTAGTTTTTGAATTATGAGAGATACCGCAGAAACTGACCAGCTGGTAAATGCGTTAATAAAGCCACCAACCCTATTTTTTATCACTGTCAGTATCCAACATCGGAGATGAACAATCAGAAAAAACTTCACTTACAGAGGACCAACTTCGGGTCCTACAAATGGACTGGCAGTATAAAGCATCATAGGAAAAGCAAGCTCATGACGATCAAACATATCGCCAACAGTGCCTCCAGCAACACTCAAGAATGCACTACCTGACAGTCCATTGAAGAACCGAGCGATGAGCATGGTCTGGGTATTCTTAGCCACCGCACATGGAACAATCCACACAAGAAACAGCGAGAATGAAATGATGTAGATGTTTCTCCGGCCATAGAACTGTATCAAGTCAGATCAATCAAATCTCGGATTTTGCATGGAATCAATATACTTCAGATAGAGGACTCAGAAATAGCGGACCAATCCCTTTAGTAAGAAATCGTTAACACAGAGTTCAAAAAAGCACAACAGATCACCACAAACCAAGTCCCCAAATATAAAATGACAACCCAAGAGTAGCAACCTCCTGTGAACATCCAAACTCCCTCATCAATTGATTATACGTGGTGGTATAAATTGACGAGGTGCAGGCCCTAGCTAGGTCAGCGCATGCGATTCAATGCCGGCCCCGCGGCGCAGACCACACCGTGATATACCAGTACTCACACGCAAAGCGAGCCCAACGAAACAATAATAGTAATCAACCAGCGTCGACCCTTACTCATATTCCGCGGATTCATTGGATCATTTTCATCCCAACCAACGGTATATTCCGTATCTTGATCCGCGGCCTCATCAATCTGATCTGGACCAACACTAGTTCCATCATTCAAGGACCAACTGCGCTCGATGGATCTGATCGATTTAGATGCATTAGAGCGCTGTTTTTGGAGCGGTGTGACGCGCTCGTCGTGTTGAGCGGCAATTGGTGCAAATGTCACATCCTGGGACCTCGACAGATCTAGTTCACTTTTGCTGTTATCGGGTGACCCGGGCATTTCTGTTTTCTCTTCGAGATTATCGTGCGACGTGCTTGACCGTGAAGACATATTGGATGGTTGGTCAAGCTTGTATTCTGATGTGTTTTTTGCTGGAGATGGCGGTCATGCTAAATCAAAAACAATAACAACTAAATTGAGCTAGGAAAAGTGATTAAAAGCCTTATGAGGACGAACGGAAGAAGATGTTCCTTTTATCGGAGGTCGCGATCCAAAGGCCGAGCTGATCAATCAAATTATATGACGGAAGCTAGTTTCTTTACGGGGGTCTAATTCCGTTGTCCACTTTTTTTGGTTCACATTGTCGAGTAATATCGCTCCGTCTAACCTGATAGTTGACTACGATAGTATTGTACTTGTTCCTAGCATACAACCTGGATCTCTCTAATTATGAAGATAAAAATCTCAGCGTCTTCAATAGTACATGGACATCTATGTGGATATAAATATTCTCCGATGCCAAGATAACGTGCGCACACGTGGGAGCGTTGGATAAGGTTGCATATGAAATCTCCGTTCAACTATCGGACCGAAAGTGTAGTCATATATACTAGGCTTTCGGTCCGATATTTCATGCAGAAAATTGAGATAATTGAGATATGTTATGTTCAATTAAGCTATGGCTAACACTAAGACAAAATTCATCACGCTCCGGAACACCACACGGCATCCAATCCCAGCAAAAAGTAGTAAAAGTCCGTTTCTCCAATCCCAAAACACCTGATAGTCATCGAATTGATGCTATTCTCAATATCAAACACCAAATCTCAATCGAGACATATCCATGAACCATTCCAAAGTCGGGCTGTACAAGAAAGCAATGCGCCAGAAGTAATCGGATTTCCTTTTTAGTGAAGGCTCTACAGGGCCTGACTTAACTGACCCATGGCACCAGCGGCGTTCTCCTCGGCCCACGAGCCCCAGAGTGCTGGCTTACCGTGGATCTTGAGGGGACCACCGATAGACTTGGCACTCTGCTCAACCTTGACGGCATCCTTTGTAGCTAGAACCAGAGTTTCAAAGAACATCTTGGTAGCATCGGCCTTGGACGAGCGCTGCTCGGGGAGAAGATCCTGGAACAGCACGCTCTTCTTCTGGGAGGTGGCGGAATCACCAAGCTTCTCGCGGAGAATGTGCACGGCATGCTTGGTGCCCATAGAGACCGGCTCGGTGTCCACGGGGTAGATGGTGTCGTCCAACTCCTCCATGGGTTCCATTTCACCTTCACTCAGGTGCAATTGCTCATCGTCGTCTCCGGGGAATTGAATCTCAGAGCGCTGGTTCAAGGTGGTGTCGAGAGCAATTCCCTCGTCCATAGGGGCAATGGCTTCCTCATCACCAAGCTCGAGAGCAGGGACATCAGCGGCAGCAACATCCATATCAGAGATTCCACTGTCACGCTTACGCTTCAGCTCACCAGCCTTCTTAGCTGATTCCAAAGAAAGCATTCCACGCAGCTCGGGTGCCCATCCGCGTCCACGATCCTCGCCAAATACGCTAGAGACGAAGTCCCCATTCTGCTGGCGGGTCATGAGAGTGAGCAGGACAGGGTCACGGGGCAAGAAAGAAGCAGGCTTAAGGATGGACGAGCGGTCGTTCTGCTGGTTCTTGAAATTGGAGCTGGAGATCGCAACTTCGTTGTCCAGTGCGAGAAGCTTCTGGCGCTTGGTGCGCTGACCCTGCTGGGCGCTGGTGGCGTCAGGAGTGGCGTTTTCATCGCGGTTGAATTCTTCCTCCAGTTGGTTCATTTGATCGGATCCAGCGTCAGAAAGGGGGCTCTCAGTGTCGCGTTCAAATCGGTTTTCGGCAGGGCGGGGGGTCTCGTCGCCACCACCAAAGTCGTCGTTGCCAAAGTCCATGGGAGCATCCGGGAGAAGATCATTCACGTTATCGAGGCCATCGTCAGCAAGGTCCATTTTATCCAGAGGTGTGTCATCATCCCCAAGGTCCAGTTCCAAGTCGTCGCCGTCGTTGAATTTTCCAGCGTCACTGAAGAGATCCTCTTCGACTGGACGAGGCGCGGGGGCGTCTCGACCAACTTCCATGGTCGGGTCATTTCCAAGAGGCAATTCATCGTCGCCAAAGTCGAGATCAACCAAAGAAGGATCTTCAAGGCGAGCGGGTTCCTGGGAAACAGAACGGCGGAAGCTACTGTCGGGGAGAAGTTGGCTTCCAAAGTCCATACCGCCGGGCTGCTTTTCAGCTGGCTCCAGGTCAAGAGTTTGAGGAAAAAGTAGAGATGTATCGAGATTGGTGAAGAGATCAGATTCAGTAAGCACATCGGGGAGAGTAATTCCACCAGGGGCGACGACAGTGTTAGTCAAGTCATTGTTATTTGTGAGACGGAAGGCCTGACATATATTGTTAGATCAAGTTGGGTCACGATTGCTTTCAAGTATGTACGTACCATTTTGATTTTCATCAGAGCTTCATTGCAGTCGTCGAGGAGGTAGCGAGCCTTGCGGCTGTAGATTCTAACAACACCCAAGAGCAATTGGCCACTCAAACGCAAGGCCATGGGAGCCTGGCCCTGGTCAACAATGGCATTGACACTGCTCTCAATGTCGGACTGGAGAATGTGCGACTTGGAGAGTTTGCGCTCGATATTGGCCGACAACCAAACGCGAGCCAGTGGCCCGGTTTTCGACAACAGAGTCTCAGAATAGAACATGATGTCTTTGACGTAGTGAGATACTATACAAAGGCGAGATATTTGTTCACCAAATCTTCAAGAGA
The DNA here is from genome assembly GCF_028829465.1 of Penicillium soppii. Classification (NCBI taxonomy): domain Eukaryota; kingdom Fungi; phylum Ascomycota; class Eurotiomycetes; order Eurotiales; family Aspergillaceae; genus Penicillium; species Penicillium soppii. The sequence goes on from NW_026643234.1 coordinate 3,988,529, forward strand.
AAAGACCCGCCCGGCGCGGGGATAAAATGGAAAGGACGACGCGCTGAAGCCGGGGAAAACAAAGACTCGGGCGATGACTCGCACTCGGTAATTGTATCAAAGAGGTTAAAGATGTAGTCAAAGAATAAGACGAAAATCACCGCTTAGGTCGCGTGTATCTTAAGACATCGAACACGATTAACTTGGAGGAGACTTGCGCGCGAGGGATAAGATCGAGTTGGCTGAGAAACCGGGAAAGATGCGCGTCGGTGGGAATAAGGTGTCAATCCCATTTTTGCTGAGGTAATTGAGGGGGCTGGGAATGTGGTCCACGCCACATCAGTATTTGAAGTATCCTCTATACTAATTTACATACAAAAGGTACATGCTCTGCTCTCTTGGTATCTACAACGTAGTTCCACAAACTCGACGGGAATGAGTACTTTGACTAGTGCGGAGTATTCTCATTTAATAAATATCAATGTTAAAATATTAGAAACCTATACTGGTAATGATCTCGAAGCTACAGAGTAGTTCTAACTAACCTTTCACACAACTCTATGATATCTCCAGTCTAAACAGTTGGCGATGTATTATATTCAGGAAGCCTCTTCAAGAGATTCTATGTTTCTTTCTATCAATATATTTTTCGGTTTTTTTCAACGTCTTTGGGGTCTTCTCTTTTCTCTCTTTGGATACGCCGTAATGAGATAAACAAGCACGTGACTTATTGCGCTATTCCTGAAGCAGATCCTCGGATAAACTCCCTACCCGGTATCACTAAGCCGCAACAGGTAAAGCATCATCATGGGACTTGGCCTATTCCAAGCGCTTTTGATGCTGTGAACGGAGTCAATTTGCGGTTTGGATCACAGCAACAAAAGGCTGTTTCGCGAGCGACTTGTATTTTAGGTCAAATTGTTAGTTCCTCCATTGTTTGGTTGGCCGACCTGCGCCAATTCCGCAACTCCACTCAGTTTCAACCCCCCGTGAAGCTACTGCCAGATCGCATCTAACGTGGCTTGCCGCAGTATTGTCAATTCTAATTGAGGCGGTATGAAAATTATTTCTCGACAAATCTAACACTTCATTCGATCGCCTCTGTTCTATCTTCCAAAGCATGAGAAATGTCAAGGTCGGCAACACCTTCATTACCTTTGCATAATGCATCAAACACCGATTATTTACGGCCTCCCTCTACAACCCCTATGACCGGGCGGCCAGATGCTCCATCATCGGTGAGTTTAGTTGAGCAAAGTGTTTCTTTTACGCTGTTACATCCGCCACGCCTTGGCACCTTTAGAGAGTAGTGTTGCTAACACAAGTCTTGTGTCCTTTCAGACATCCACCTCCGCATATTCATGGCTCGAGCCTCATGAAACCGCCGAGCGACTACGAACCTCTCTTTTACATGGTATAACCCCCGCTGAGGCGGAGGTACGCTTAGCACGAGATGGACCGAACGAGCTTCCTCACGATGAGCCGGAACCCCTGTGGCTACGGTTTCTCAAACAATTCAAAGAGACTCTCATCCTCCTGCTGCTCAGCTCGGCAGGAATCTCGTTCGTGATGGGCAACTATGACGATGCCATCAGCATTACTCTCGCGGTGACAATTGTGGTGACAGTCGGTTTTGTGCAAGAGTACCGGTCGGAGAAGTCATTGGAGGCGCTGAGCCGGCTTGTGCCCCATTATGCCCATTTGATCCGTGATATTCCAACTACATCCTCCATGGCAGCCGAGAATAGCGGTACCCCGCCTTTGGACTCGGGCAAGGAATTGGACGAACTTAGGAGCAAAAGTCCAGGTTCGGCATCTGCCGCGGTCAAGGCATCTTCGACCGTACCAGCTAACGAACTCGTGGCCGGAGACTTGGTTCTTTTCACTACTGGAGATCGCATTCCCGCTGATATTCGGATCACCGCCGCAACGGACCTCAGCATTGACGAATCGAACTTGACCGGTGAGAACGAGCCTGTCACAAAATATGCCGAAGCTCTGCGAAGCACGCCTGCTGGCACCACCGCAGCGTTCAAGGGACCAGAACCACCTCGCTCGCCGTTTTATGATGCACCAGCTACTGGTGCTGTCGGCGCTGACATTCGATTGAATGAGCAGCACAACGTTGCGTTCATGGGTACATTGGTCCGCTCAGGCTATGGCCAAGGTATTGTCATCTCGACCGGTGCAAAGACGGAGTTTGGCAGTATCTCGGCTTCTTTGCAAGATATCGAGAGCCCTCGAACCCCGTTACAATTGTCTATGGATCGATTGGGCCAGGAACTAAGTTATATCTCATTTGGAGTCATCGGACTGATCGTGGTTATTGGTCTTTTGCAAGGCCGTAAACTTCTTGAGATGTTCACAATTGGTGTTTCGCTGGCCGTCGCAGCCATTCCGGAAGGGTTGCCCATCATTGTCACAGTCACCCTCGCCCTAGGTGTTCTGCGCATGGCGAAGAGAGGGGCTATCATGCGGAGACTCCCCAGCGTTGAGACTCTGGGCTCTGTCAATGTTGTTTGTTCGGACAAAACCGGCACCCTGACTCTCAACCATATGACGGTCACCAAGATGTGGCACTTCGACTGTGAGCAGCCATTCGAGATTCAAAAGGATATGACCACGGTGATTGCTCCTGGGCCTGCAGCGCAGACGATTCTCCGTGTCGGAAACATTGCCAACAACTCTCGGTTGTCGCGGATGCACGCCAATTCACCTGCCAGCGCATCTTCTGCGGCAGTCCTTTCCTCGACTCTTAACAGCGATTCAGCTGCTGCCAAAAGTCGCTGGGTAGGCCAGCCCACTGATGTGGCTATCCTCGATCTACTGGATAACTTAGGAGAAGACGACGTGCGCGATCGTATCAGTGCTCGAGTTCATGAGACGCCATTTAGTTCCGAGCGCAAATGGATGGGTGTCGTCATTGGTAGCACTTCTGGCTCTTATGGAGGTTCCCACGTTGCCTATATCAAGGGTGCTCTCGAACAAGTCCTGGCGCGCTCTGACACCTATTTGACCAAAGATGGACGAGAAGTCATTCTGGATGAGCCTCGGCGCAAGGTCATCAGGGACGCAGCAGAGAACATGGCATCAGAGGGCCTTCGGGTTCTTGCTTTTGCCAGTGGGGCTGTCCGAGAATCTAGAGGTAGCAGAGGCTACCGATCCCCGAAAACCGCCCAACTTGATGAAGATGAGCGGTACAACGGTCTGGTCTTTGCTGGACTGGTGGGTATGAATGACCCGCCTCGCAAGGACGTACACAAATCTATTCGCCGCCTCATGTCTGGTGGAGTCAGGATCATCATGATTACTGGTGACGCCGAGACAACTGCTGTAGCAATCGCGAAAAAGCTCGGTATGCCCGTTAGCGATGCTCCTAACGCACGTTCGGTCATCCGCGGCGATGAACTCGACCGAATGACCGCTGGCGAGCTTGCCCAGGCAATCTCAACAGTCTCGATCTTTGCCCGTACCAGTCCAGACCACAAAATGAAAATTGTGCATGCACTCCAATCTCGCGGCGATGTGGTTGCCATGACCGGCGACGGTGTCAATGATGCACCTGCTTTAAAGAAAGCAGACATTGGTATTTCTATGGGCAAACTTGGTACCGATGTTGCCAAGGAGGCAGCGGATATGATCCTTACCGACGACGATTTCTCGACTATTCTGCGCGCCATTGAACAGGGCAAAGGCATTTTCTATAACATCCAGAACTTCATCACATTTCAACTCAGTACCAGCGTGGCTGCACTCAGTCTTGTACTGCTAAGCACCACTCTTGGCTTCAAGAATCCGCTTAATGCCATGCAGATCTTGTGGATTAGTAAGTCACTCGACGTCCCTAATTTAGAATTCCTCTCTAACAAGTATAGACATTCTCATGGATGGCCCGCCAGCCCAATCCCTCGGCGTGGAGCCCGTAGACCCCTCAATTATGAACCGCCCACCGCGCCCCAAGACAGCTCGTGTCCTTACAAGACCTCTGATCCAGCGTGTCCTCACCCAGGCCCTGGTCATCATGGTAGGCACACTGTCAATTTACATCCACGAAATGGGCGATATCACCGACGGTTCTCCAGTGGACAAGCGTTCTCGCACTGTAACAGCCCACGACACAACCATGACCTTTACCTGCTTCGTCCTCTTCGACATGTTCAACGCGCTCAGCTGCCGGAGTGAAGCCAAGTCCGTGCTCCGCGGTGAGATGCCGTTGTTCGGAAACACAATGTTCAACTACGCCGTGCTGGGCTCCTTGGCCGGCCAGGCTTGTGTGATCTACCTGCCCTTCTTGCAGCGCATTTTCCAGACCGAGCCTCTTAGTTTCGGCTCTCTGGTCAAGCTGTTCTTCATTGCCAGCTCAGTCTTCTGGGTCGACGAAGGCCGCAAGTATTTGCATGCCATTCGTCGTCGCCGTGGAGTCGGCTCGGGATATAGTGTCAACGTCTGATTGATGCAATGCATCCATGGATGGGTCGGATCCCCTGTTACGATATTAGAGGTGTCCGTGATGCAGACATGTGTAGTTTATCATATTTTGATCGATATTCCATATACATAATAGAGTTTTGTTGGTTGCCAGCATACCTGTTGTTCTTCCCAAGCATGAGTTGTCGTAGCAGTCTATCTGGGGATTTGATGTGAGTGGCCAACATAGTGTGAAATTAGATGTGCTCCCAGATCTACTTGTATTTGTCGAAACATAGCATCCCGGATATTCGTGGCCTTTTCCTAGGTCTTCGCTGCAGGTGTCACTTCGTGTATGTAATATCTCTACATATGTTTACCTGTTGTAGATTCTTTGGTATCGTTCAAAAATATTGACTAATCGTTTTATATCGAAGGCCTATAATGACCCCCCTCTCTCTCCACTTATATATTGTGGTATTCCGCCTGGTCAAGCTTGCATATGTACCCAGTTAGACATGCGGCCCAGCGCGATACCCTTCGTACTACATCTTTATCCACGTTCTCAACGCTAATTGTTTGCAAGAAAAAAAAAAGGCAGGCTGTCATCTTCATAAGCAATAAGAAGATGGCAAAAAAAGTGACCGACGCAGGGATCGAACCTGCAATCTCTTGATTCGTAGTCAAGCGCCTTGCCATTGGGCCAGCCGGCCTTGAGTGAAAGCTTGTCCCCAAATTGGCCTTCTGATTCCTAGGCCTGGTAATATGCTTCAAAACCCTCATGGTCTCGAGGAGATCTCGGGAGCATCTAATCCGACTGTCACAACGCTAGACTCAATGCGGAAATTTCCTCATGAGCTTATCGTGAGACTTGTCAGCTTATTCACCATGGTTGAACAGCGTTAAGTATTGAAAGTATAAATCGTCGATGATTGAGATTGCCTCTTTTGCTGAATTTTCGGTGTCCCTGTGTGGAATCTCGAACAAAAAGCACAATATATATAATGTAAATTTCGGTGAAGTTTAAAGTAAAGCATACTTAGATCAATGACCCGATATTACCTGGGATATCGAAATATTATATCTTTCTAGAATGGATTTCCCCCACAAGCAATTGGCTCCATTGTTACTCAGACAAGGATTGACCGAAATGAATATGCTATTAATACTTATATGGACTTCTAGTTATACTCCGTACATAGAAAACGTTGTTCGAGACCAGAGGCTGAAGGAAGGCCCAGTCCCGCGGGGGCGGATCGATTGACCCTAGCTGACACTACTGCAGAAAAGTCCCGAGAACCCAGATAAACCAAGTCTTCACCTGGGCATACGGAGTAAATTGTCAAATATCTCTTTTTACAGTAGTAACTAGTTCTAGGAAGTCGATCTAACGGTTAAAAATCTAAAGTCAACCATGTACCATATGTACAAAGAACCATATTTCGTACAATGTTTAAAAAAGAGACTCCGGCACCGGTGGCAACCCGAACTCATACGGCCCGGGGGTCCGGGTAAATTCGGGCTGGCTTATCTCTGACGGTGTTCAACCAATCAAAGTATTGTGGGTCTCAAGAGGCAAATTTAACTTTCTCCCGCTATACTGTTGACCAATCAACTGTCACAGATAGGAAATCTGTTATCTCGGAAATGTGAGTCAAATGCGTAAATCCCATCTACAGCAGAGATAAGCCATCGTTCTCTCCCTGGACTCCCCGGAAATGGACGCAAATGTTAAGATTTCTCGGATTGTAACTGATTTTGGAGCAATGGGTACCTGCAGACATAGAGATAGAGATCTAGATAAGCTATCTTTATCTTTTAGCCCTTGCAGAAGAAATAGAAGAGAATAGTATATAAAGATTGTACTATATAGAAGTACAGAAGATCCCCAATTCCCCTGTGGGAATCCACTTCCCTGAAACCCCAGGAACTGTTCCCCGGAGTCGATTCATTGCCGAATAGATTCAGTCACCGGTGACATCGATTGGGCAATGGGTCATACGAGGCTAACGCGCAAACGAAAACTGATATCTACAATACGGAGTTGCTATGAATTTCCCTCAACAGGGGCCAAGACTTGCCCAAGACTATTGGCTCTAATGGTCACTATCAACTTTGCCACCATTTCGGCTCTCTTTGCCGGATGATGAAAGCGATGAGGATGAGGACATGTGAATATTGACTTACTATAGGATATGAGAAGTTGCAATTGGATAAAAGATGAACACATATATTTCCAGTATTTTCCAATATCTGGGGGAGTGAAGCATGGGGTGAGATCCTTACATATCTGACTTAACCACTCCCTGTTGTAGTGATTAAGCTGATTATCCCATTGATATTGTCACAATCTCTGACCAAACCATTTTCTTTAACCCGATTTTCTCCCTACCGCGCCTTCCTCTATCTTATTGTTATTTTGTTTCATCTCTATCTTCTTTTTTCTCCTTTATTTTATTATCCAGATACTTTTCTTTTCTTTTTTCTATCCCTTCAGCTGAAATATACATTCAATTGTATGCAAAGAGGGAAATTGCTGACAATTCTGCCTTGACCCACAAGTTGTCGATCCGCCTATCTCTGGAATTTTGATTGTACCAAGGGACCCATAACTACTAGGTTTCTTCTTTTTATATTCTTCTGATTTCCCCCCCCCGTGGCAAATTCTCCATCGCCGGAGTCCTTTTCTTCTTTTTATCTTCGGCATCTCCAATTCTTTGTCCTCAATCTACTTCTCTACAATTCTGCAATATACAATCACTGTCACTTCTCCCGAAAATAAAAAAACACCTCTTCGCAACTTCCATACCTTTCAGCTTCGAGCTTTCCAATGGCGTTCAACGGGAAGGCCCCGTACGCCCCGGAGTACGCATCCTACAACTGGATTGGAGCTCCTTCCAACTACGAGCTTTCCACCAATGCAGACCTCGGTGGTGATTCCCGTATGCAGCACCCGATTTAACACAATCAAAGCTCCCCAGTCTCTAATGTGGCATTCTTTCCAGGCACTGAAAATGTGAACAAATGGTTCCAATCCGGTGACCAGGCCTACATCATCGTGGCCTCTGCCATGGTCATGGTCATGATTCCCGGTCTCGGTTTCCTGTACTCGGGGTTGGCCCGCCGAAAGTCTGCCCTGAGTATGATTTGGGCTTGTATGGCTTCCTTGTCCGTGATTACTTTCCAGTGGTATTTCTGGGGCTACTCACTTGCTTTCTCGCCGACCGCCACCAATGGGTATATCGGCAACCTGCGCAACTTCGGTTTAAGGAACACTCTGGCTGATCCTAGCCCCGGTTCGCCTCTCGTCCCTAACTTGCTATATGCTTTCTATCAGGTATGATTCGAACATCGAGAAAAAGAATTAGGAATTGTGGCTTTAGTTCAGAAATGCTGATGCTGATGGATCCTTTAGATGCAATTCTGTGGTGTCACTGCAGCTATCGTGATGGGAGCTGTTGCCGAACGCGGTCGGCTTCTTCCTGCTATGGTTTTCACTTTCATCTGGGCGACTATTGTGTACTGCCCTCTGGCCTGCTGGGCCTGGAACGTCAACGGTTGGGCCTTCAAGTACGGTGTTATGGACTACGCCGGTGGAGGTCCCGTCGAAATTGGATCTGGATTCACAGCTTTGGCCTATTCGATGGTCCTCGGTCGCCGCCAAGAACGCATGATGCTCAATTTCCGCCCTCACAACGTCTCCCTTATTCTTCTCGGCACGGTTTTCCTCTGGTTCGGCTGGCTCGGATTCAACGGTGGCTCTTCTTTCGGTGCTAACCTGCGTGCAACCATGGCTTCCTGGAACACCAACCTGACCGCTGCCTTTGCGGCCATCACTTGGGTTCTGCTCGATTGGCGTCTGGCTCGCAAGTGGTCTATGGTCGGCTGGTGTTCCGGTACCATTTCCGGATTGGTTGCTGCAACTCCCGCCTCTGGATTCATCTCTCCCTGGGCCAGTGTGATCCTCGGCGTGGTCACCGGAATCGTTTGCAATTATTCGACCAAGATCAAGTACTGGATCCGCATTGACGACTCTATGGATGTGTTGGCCGAGCACGGTATTGCCGGTATTGTCGGTTTGATCTTCAACGCCTTTTTCGGTGACGACGCCATCACTGGCCTGGACGGTGTCAACACCGGCACCGGTGTCGGAGGCTGGGTCATCCACAACTACAAGCAGCTATACATTCAGATCGCGTACATTGTGGCGACAGCCAGCTACGCCTTCGTCATGTCCGCCATCATCGCATACGCCATCAACGCCATTCCAGGCTTGAATCTGCGCGCCTCCGAGGAAGCTGAGCTCCTGGGTATGGACGACGATCAGCTGGGTGAGTTCGCCTACGACTACGTCGAGGTCCGCCGTGACTACCTCGCCTGGACCCCTCAGAACCACGACCAGCTCGAAGACGGCCACCAGATCCCCGCCGCTCAGCGCTACGGCATCGGCGAGCACAGCGAGATGATGCTCGGCACTCCCCCGCGTGAGATGATGCTCGAGGGCCATTCGCCCAACGGCGAGATCAGCCAGAGCAGCCGCGGCGGTAGCGAAGGTGATATGGTCCACGAGGTTAAGATGGCCCCTGCTCCGCGGCAGGTCTCCGAGCACAACCCTCCCAATACACAGCAGGTCCATGCACCACCTGCTGTGCTGAGACCGGTCAACGAGAAGACAGAGAACTAATCTTTCCACTATACTCTCTGCCTTAATTTTCTTTTGCATGGCATATTGCATAACGCCATTCCGTCAGCCTTTTGATTTTTCTTTCTCGATATCCCTTGAGCGTGTTTTTGCGTCTACAAAGCCTGGGGCTTTTTGATTTACCTTATCCGTTTTTGTCCATTTTCTCCTCCCATACACTCCATCCTCTCCGCGATCCTCAATCCTACCACGCACTATATACCTTGCCACTTGTTGCTCCGGAAAAGCAACTGGCTTATACTCGTTTGGCACGGCGTTCTATTGTTTGATTTTAAGACCATGGGATATTAAATTGGGGGTCGCTTGTACATAAACCGTTTCATTTACCACAAGGATTCTAATCCTTCGCTTTTTGTCTATGTTTGTGCGGCAGTTGAGTGCGGAAGCCTAAATGACAGCTATTATTTACTTCACGTTTCCTCTCAGTTACAAGTAAACTACTTAGACAATACTCATCAATGTAGGCTATTTACATGTAATAGAGTAAAAAATCTATATTGGATCTTGGAAATCACAATCGAACGACAGATAAAAAGAACCCCTTCAACAAACAACTTGCAAACAACAAATCCACCTACCTCCTCACCATCCCCCTTACCCTAACTAACTCCTCTCGACTCAACTTCCCAACCACCTCAGCAGCATCCCCACCCCCTCCTCACCTCCTCCCACTCCTCCTCATCCATACTCAAAACGAGCGTCATCTGCACAACCCGCTCAAACACCTCACGATGCTTATACCTCCCTGGCGCACCAGCAACATATCCCACCTCAACAGCAGCCCCAACAAGGCCGGCGATGTCACGTTCGAGCCGGGCAGCACCAAGCGCGTTGATCCGTGAATGATACGAGTACAGCCTCTTCTCCAGCAGCCGGGATAGATACGCAAGCGTGACGCCGAGCACGCGATCGAAGGCTGGCGCGGTGAGGATGCGCGCGTGCGGCGCGAGGACGTCGGTCCAGGAGGCTGTGAAGCGCGACTTGACGAGTTCGCTGGCGCTGGTTTCTGGGTCGAAGGATTGGGAGGTTGGGTCGGGGGTGTAGTCGATATCGCGGAAAGCGTCCGCTAGGATTGGGCGGAGGCGGGGCTTTATTACGTTGTTGAAAATTACTTGGATGCCGTCGTTGAGGAGGTCTGTTATTTTAGATTCGAAGGTTGTTGAGAGGGCGAGAAGGGTGGAGTAGACTTTTGCGGCGGAGGTTGGGGATGGGAAGATGTTTTGGAGGTGGTCGGTTGTTTGGGTTGGGGAGGGGGTTTCCGGGAGTGTCTTGGAGCCTGTGTTGTTTTGGACGATGCGGCGGATGTAGTCGACTCCTAGGTCTAGGTTGTTGATTTGGACGAGGAAAGCGATGGTCATTTGCTCGGGTGGTTGGCCGCCTTGGACGGATGCGCGGGGGTAGCACTCGTCGCGCATTTTGCGCTGGGTCATGCCTATGAAGTCCGAGCCTAGGACGCGGGAGAGAGTGGGGACAACGTTTGTGACTACCGCTTCTTGGGAGGTTGCGATGGATTGCTGGATGACTTTGTTGACAATGTACATTATGTCGTCGACGGCGGAGGTGATATGCGGGGGGTCGGCTTTCAGGGGCCGTTGGATATTCAGCGTGAGGCCCGAGGGTGATTCATCCAGTTGGAAGGCCTTTTCGACCGAACGGCGGAAGAAGAAGGTTGTCATTGCGTTGAAAGGCGAGACCAGACGGTCGTTAATCTTTTGGGCCAACGACGACTCCCGAAGGAAACTGGGAAGCTCGAAGCTCTTCTCGGCGTTTTCATCACCCGGTGGCTGCGACTTGTTAGTTTCGAGAAAGGACAGAGGAGTAGGCGTACTGACATTACATGTATCAGCCAAGAACCGACAGTACAGCGACCACCGGCCTAGCATGATTGCCATTTCATTCAAAATGCCGTCGATCTCCTTCATATCCACTCCTTCCTCATCGGTTGCACCGGCGCCAGTGGCAGGGGACTGTGAGCGAGGCGGGCCTGGTCGTTGAGCAGGCAGGAAGCTCTGAACCAAGAACGTGAAGGCATAGGACTTAATATCCATCATCTTGCGATCGACATGCCGCTCATCACCCCATGTATCAAGGATAATACCACCCTGTACATCCGCCTCAATCTGTAGGCGTTCAATGACACGTCCCATTTTCCGTGGACCGTAGTGGTGTTCAACGAGCCCGCCGTGACCGTCAATAATTTGTGCAATATGCTCAAACAACTTAGTGAGTGCGCTGGCGTAGAAGAACCCGTCTTTTGTCGCACCGCCAGTAGCCGCATTGAGATTGGCACGAGCCTTCGCTGCCACGCCCTGGCACACGTAACGCCCATAGACATCGAGTCCGACCTCGGATCGGCCTATCAGGGGGAAAAGCTTGAAGAAGCGCGTGATCTTTGCGCCGTCGTTTTCTTTAACTGCCTTATCGAACTCCCGCAGAAACAGTCCGCATAGCGACTCCGCCGCATTATCCAAAGTCACACTTGGTGGATCTGGCACGTCGGCGGTAGGAACCATTTCAGCAGCAAAAGCGCCGTTCACAACCACGCTAGGAATCTGCGCTGCCCGGTGCAGGTAGCTGGCGGCTTTCTCCCAATCCTGGGGTGCGCCCATGGACCCGGCCACACCCAATGCACATGCCTTGAGTTCAGCCACCTGCTCAACAACCTCTAATGTAGCTTTGACTCGCGCTTTCTCCAGGTCCAACCGGCGGACGGCGCTGGAGATCCGATCGGCGGTGCCAGCGGCTTCGGAGAGCATGCTGTGGCTGATGGAGCGGGTTGTACTGGCGTGGGATCCGATGTTGGCGCGCATTAGATCCAGCCTGCCCAGTTCCCTGGACAGGTCTTTTTGGGATGTTACGAGAGCATCAAGACGGGCGGTTACGGATGCTTCCTGGGTGTGGAGGTGAGACAGCGTGGCTTTGATTTCGGCGACGGAGCTGGCATTGAAGATATCCGGCTGCGGGGATAGTGGTGTATCGGAGGCATTAGCTACCCAGAGAATTTCTGAGACATGCCCATTTGTTGTGGCCATTGTGGGCGCCATATGTTGCCGCAATGGTTTGTTGATGCCAACTATCCATGTTGTAGGCGGAGCCGGGCGGTGAGGGTAGTTTCTTACAGCTTCAGGTACTCCGTAGTGAATCGTGATACGATGAAACCCTGGGTCTCAATCGCTTTATATTTGCCCAAAAGAGAATATCATGTCATACATATTTGTCTCTGCGCCTTTGTCTATCTAGTAGTCTCATCATTTGCTCAATGTGGTTGTGAATCAGCCCGACGTCATTTTCATTTTCACCCTACACGCGCGCGACACCATATTCATTTTCTTTCTTTATCTTTCAGACGTGATTTAGAGACCTTGTTGACTACATAAAGTCCTGCACAAGATTTAAAAAGACCTTTTTTCTTGTTTTTGATTCGTCATCATCGGAATACCTGCAAACACATATCATCAGCACTGGCGCCCCGCGCGCCATGGGTAACGAAGAATCAACCATGATGGATGATACCATCGCCCCCTCAGTGTTGGAAGCGCGTAACATTGAGGCAGTGGCCAAGTACATCAAAGTTTACGATGTGAAGAAAGTCGTATTGATGGTATGATACCGATATCCACAACATAGAGCGAAGAAAGCTAATCATCGCACAGGTGGGAGCCGGCATCAGCACTTCAGCAGGGATTCCAGACTTCCGCTCACCTGATACCGGAATCTATGCCAATCTGGCCTTCCTGGATCTGCCAGAGCCCGAAGATGTCTTTGATATCGGTTTCTTCCGGGAGAACCCTAAGCCGTTTTACGCTTTGGCGCATGAATTGTACCCAGGCCGCTATCGCCCAACTATTGTCCACTCATTTATTCGACTGCTCTATGAGAAGGGTATGCTCCTGAAGCATTTTACCCAGAACATCGACTGTTTGGAGCGCCAAGCTGGCGTGCCGGGCGATAAAATCATCGAGGCTCATGGAAGCTTTGCCTCACAACACTGCATTGACTGCAAGGAACTCTACCCAGACGAGGAGATGCATGAAAAGGTCGCCAAAAGCGAGGTTCCCCACTGCCACAAATGCAATGGACTAATCAAACCGGACATTGTATTTTTCGGCGAAGCTTTACCATCATCTTTCTTCGACAACCGCGACCTCCCCGCCGAAGCCGATCTTTGCATCGTGATGGGAACAAGTTTGCAAGTGCAGCCATTCGCCAGCCTGCCATCGCTGTGCAGCGAGGGTGTGCCTCGCGTGCTCATTAACAAAGAACAAGTGGGTGGACTGGGATCACGCAAGGACGACGTGTTACTTCTCGGCGACTGCGATGCTGGCGTTCTCAGATTTGCGCGAGCTTTGGGATGGGAAGAGGAATTGGAGGCACTTTGGGAAAAAACCAACCCGGATCTTCAGTCGAGGGCGGAGGAGACTGCTCCCCCGCAAACTAGGGATGAACGGCTGCACGATGAAGTGGAGCGATTGACGGAAGAGGTTGACCGAACCCTGGGGCTGACAGAAGCGTATCAACGCAAGGTTCACGAAAAGCTGGAGTCACACGAATCACCCGAAGCACACCGCCAGTCTGGGGGTCTCGGCCACGTTTTCCCCCATCTCAAGCTGTCACATTAAGAATTATGATTTTCATGAAAGGAATATGGAATTAAATGAATACTTTGAGAGATTTGAAATTCAAGAATTCAATGAGATCATCGTCAGTTATAATTATGTATCTGTAGATGAGTAGATATAAATAGTTAAGTGTCAAAATAGTACGGAGTATGCAAGTCAACTACGAGTGCCAAGAATGCGCTGTTGATCCATAATACTCTGCCTATCTCCCTACATACGTAACTAGCTATCGTTGTAAGTAGTAATAATTTAGTTCTCCCCGAATTTCACCGGTAACTTAGTTATTTATATGTTGAACAGCAAAAGATGGTAATATTAGTATCTAATACGTTATAAATTATATTTTTGTATGCATATTAATAGAAAAATAAAAGACAATACACAAAGTATTCCAAACCAAAAACTTGACCGCAACCAAATCAAGTCAAGGTGATCTTTATAATTGCCCCACGTTCATATCGTCATTTTCCCCCCTCCTACTTTTTCTCCCTTTCTTCCTACATACTATTCAATTCACCTTAATACTCATTTATTCACAATGGTCGGACTTGGCCCTAAACAACCACCCTCCCGCAAGGGTGAGGCTCGTCTTCCCTGTACTGATTAAGCTGCACTAACCAAGTGATGCAGGGTCCATGCAGGAGCTGCCCCAGGACCTTCTGGGGCCCATCCAGAAATTCGAGAAGGAATTCACCGTCGATAAGGAGAGACTGAAGAAGATCGTGAACCACTTCGTGAAGGAGCTCGAGAAGGGTATGTTTATCCCTAGCTCCCCGATTTCTCGCGTCAGCCGGACTAATCAGCAAGACAGGTTTGACCGTTGAGGGCGGCAACATTGTGAGAACCCTAAATCCTCAGCTACGGAGATCAATTGAATGGCCACTAACTTCTAGTAGCCCATGAATGTTACCTGGGTTATGGGATTCCCCGACGGCCATGAACAGGGAACCTACCTTGCCCTCGATATGGGCGGCACCAACCTGCGTGTCTGCGAGATTACCTTGACCGAGGAGAAGGGCGCTTTCGATATCACACAATCCAAATACAAGATGCCGGAGGAGCTCCGGACTGGTACCGCCGAGGAGTTGTGGGAGTATATCGCCGACTGCTTGCAGCAGTTCATCGAGACCCACCATCAAGAGAAGAGCATTGGCAAGATCCCTCTGGGTTTCACTTTCTCCTACCCTGCTACTCAGGAGTACATCGACCACGGTATTCTGCAGCGCTGGACCAAGGGCTTCGACATTGATGGTGTTGAGGGCGAGGATGTTGTTCCCCCTCTGGAGGAGATCCTGAAGAAGCGGGTATGCAATTGAGAATGTGTTTTCACGCAATTCCCCACTAACTCGTTACAGGGCCTCCCCATTAAAGTGGCCGCCCTTATTAACGACACCACCGGTACGCTCATTGCCTCTGCTTACACCGACTCCGATATGAAGATTGGCTGTATCTTCGGTACCGGTGTCAACGCCGCATACATGGAGAATGTTGGCTCCGTGCCCAAACTGGCTCACATGAACCTGCCCGCCGACATGCCCGTGGCTATTAACTGCGAGTACGGTGCATTCGATAACGAGCACATCGTGCTCCCTCTGACTAAATATGACGAGATCATTGACCGTGACTCTCCCCGCCCCGGTCAGCAGGCCTTCGAGAAGATGACCGCTGGTCTTTACCTTGGCGAGATCTTCCGTCTTGCCCTTATTGACTTGATCGACAACCACTCCGGCCTTATCTTCAAGGGCCAGGACATCTCCAAGCTGCGCAAGCCCTACCTGCTGGACGCCTCCTTCCTTGCCGCCATAGAGGAGGACCCCTTCGAGAACCTGTCCAACACCTTGGACCTCTTCAGCAAAGAACTGGGCATCAACACCACAGAGCCCGAGCGTGTACTGGCCCGCCGTCTCTCCGAGCTCATCGGTACCCGTGCCGCTCGCTTGTCCGCCTGCGGTGTTGCCGCTATCTGCACCAAGAAGAACATTGACTCCTGCCACGTCGGTGCCGACGGCTCCGTCTTCACCAAGTACCCCCACTTCAAGGCGCGTGGTGCCCAGGCCTTGAGAGAGATTCTCGACTGGCCCGCCGGTGTGACCGACAAGATCGATATCCTGGCTGCTGAGGATGGTTCCGGTGTAGGTGCCGCTTTGATTGCTGCCCTAACTCTCAAGCGTGTCAAGGCCGGCAACCTGGCCGGTATCCGCAACATGGATGACATGAAGACCCTACTGTAAGGGGGTAATTCTGCTTTATTTGAAACGTCACCCTTGCTCTCTGTTGGGTTGGAGTATGTCTAGATCCCGGCGGAGCGATTTTACGAATATCAATTCTGCATGACTACTGAGCTCATGTATAGATTAGTGGTGCCTAGGTAGTATATACCAATGAGATCAATGAAAATGCACCCAACGGGCTACTATCCCCTTGAAGTATTAACTCGAGCCCTAAAATACCATTGGTTGTAAATCATGCGAGAAAACCAATAAGCCACCACACAATCATGTTCATCTAAAGACCAACTTCAACCTAAATTCCCGAATCTTCCTGCTCAATATTAAACGATTTATCATAAGCATCCCAAGAAGCACAATTCTCCTTCAACCCATTAATATCAATCAACGGTTCAATCTCGCTTTCCCGCTCCAGGAACTGTATCGCAAACCCTTCATCAGTATGCCACCCAATATGACAATGCATAAGCCAAGCACCAGGGTTATCCGTCTGAAACGCAATAAGCAAAAATCCATTTCCGACAAGTAAAGCCGTATCCCTCCGCGGCGGATTAGCAGTATGCACAACCCCATCCCACGGATTCGTCCCCTGCGCCAAAACAAAGAAATCATGCCCATGCAAATGAACTGGATGCGCAACAGGAATGCTCGTGTTGATCATGAGATAAACCCACTCGTCTGCCCTCGGGAGCTCAATGACGCCGCTTGAATTGCTGAAGTCGGGCGTGCTCGCGCTGTTGAATAGTTGCAGTAGAGTCGGGTCTTCCCAGAGGACTTGCATCGTTGTGCTGTTCAGATACCAGCGGAAGAGATTCGCCGAGTTCTTCGCCACCGTCACGTCTGTCATGTTGCTCCAGGATGCTGCGGAGACGGTCTTCGGGACTTGTGGGACGAGACTGGCGGCTGGTTCGTCGACGCAGCCATCGACAAATGCCAACGCGCTTGTTGTTGGTGTTCTAGGTTGGGTGCCGTAGTACAGTATTCCTCTGATGTTTTCTGGACTGGCGTTTTCAGAACAGGCTTCTTGTGGGATTGCGCGGATCCAGAAGGAATCGGAAACTCGACGTTGGTTGGCTGTTACAATTACGTCGTAGCGTTGGCCTGGGAGGGTTAGCGTACATGTCTTATTGTTGGCGGGGGAGGATGGGGAAGTAGTGGTAAGAGACAGAGGGATGGTACGAACCCATTCCGATATCGATATAATCCGCCTGGAAAGGCTTGATAGGCACGAAGTCCGTGCCAATAACGGTCAGAGTATGATTATCAATCATGAATTTAAAGTGTGTATCGACGGCCGCGTTAACAATCCTCAGCCGATACGAAGATCCCTGATTGACCTTCAACTGGAACCGTTTGCCAGTAGCTTGGGTGCCATTTCCAAAAACATTAGTGCCGTTAATTAGGCCGGTATCCATTGTAGGGGGACCGACAGTCTGAGCACTCAAATAGAGCTCGTCGACAGTCGGGTGCGACCAATCGGACAGGAACAGACTGCCCTTGTCAACGTCGTAGTTTGCAGTGGCAGGACCATTGATCACAATCCCACCAAAGACACCCTCCCAAGCCTGCAGGCCAATATGGGAATGATACCACGAGGAGCCGTACTGCACCGCGCGCCATTTGTAGGTAACGGTCGAGCCAGGCGCAGTGGGGCACTGGGTGATTGAGACCACACCGTCGTTGCCATTGGTGTAGTTCTGTCTGATACCGTGCCAATGAATGCTGGTGCCATTTTTAGATGTTGTCAGGCTATTTTTGACATGTACGACGACCCAGTCGCCCCAGTCTGCGAAGATGGTAGGGCCGGGGATTGTGCCATTGATGGTCATCACTGGACGGCTGAAGCCATCTGGTGCTAAGGTGAGATCCTCGAGATTCATCCAGTACTCGCGAGTCACGCCTGTGTCTGGCACGATCTCGGTGTAGTCCGTGTTGATATCGTATTTGCACCATTTAGACCTGGTTTTAGCTGTGTTGCCAGCACAGGGTGTTCCTGTTGGCTTGTGAGTCGTCTTGGTGGCTGTCTTGGTATGGATGGTCTTGGTATGGATGGTCTTGGTATGGATGGTCTTGGTATGGGCTTGACTAGGTTGAGTTGTGGTTGCGGTTGTCTTTGTCGTGACTTTGTGGTTTGCAGCATTGACTTCATTCTGCGGGAATGCTGAGACTGTAGCGCCCAGACTCAATGCTAAGAGCAGCAGGAATCGGATCATCATTCTTGCTGTATATCCAACAGAGACGTCTTTGCAAATCGTAATACTCTTCCAACGGACAATGTATAAAGGAAATAGATAGAGTTTTCAACTCGTGTAGTAGTCTAACAGTCTGAAGCAAGTAAAGCCCGAAGCATATGAAATGATAACGAATGTGTCTTGTTGATGATAGAAACCAAGAGATATATCCTCTACTTAAGCCATGAGCTTGTAATTAGGTCTCGTACAGCATGATCAAGGGAAACTCTTGTCAGGAGAGCAAAACGCCGTGCGACATCTCACGGGATGCCCTAAGTCTGGACCTCACCAGCATATGCCGGGTAGCTTTGCAGACCAAACGGGAGAAAGCAAGAGATTCTTACACACATGACCATTCAGCGGACGAATGGTCTAGAGAACTGACGTACTTCGAGTTCGGTTATTGAGGCTATGTGTCTATATCTGGACATGCGACTAAGCCGCCAACTCCAACCCAAAGCCCGCTCCCTGCATATATCACTCAGAAGTAAGAGAATGGTCGGCTCGGGAGACTTCTCAGCTTCGCAATTGGTGAATAGAAGTTCTATCAAGCCCCGAGAGGTACTAACTGTTTCAAGGAAATTAAATATTGGACATTGCTTTTGGATCGTATTGATGATTGCCGAGTGAGGTCCCCGACAGGAAACTAGGGCTGCGTGTCTCAGATTACCGAACCAGGTGTCAACTCAGCGAATGGCGGAGGTTGGAGAATACTGGTTGTCTGAGTCTTGTTCGATCGCAGTCAAATTGGCTTGCATGGCCTGCATTAGGGTTAAGTGCCCCGGCAAGCCGAGGTCCGGGTTTGGGTTGGCTGTTCCATTTTCAGCTATATACGAGGGGTAGTAAGCAATCAACGCGCAAGGTACGCCAGTCATTTACAGCATCACAGATTGCATGTTTTCTTATGTGGCGGTATCAGGTGGTTGTGATTGTTGATTCTTGTGAGCAAGCGTTGACGTAACACTTGCATCGTGGGTGGGTCTTCATGCCGACCATTGGGGATGAATTGGTTGGAATTGGGATGTTGATATGGGAAAAATAGTCGATCAATCCCTAATACTAGTAAGGCCACTCGTACTTAAACCAAGTGATCCTGGTAATGATTGCAAGGTACGGGCCCTCGTCAGCTCGTATCAGGCTAAATTAGAATGATGGCTTAGAAGATACAATAGCTGGACAAGAAAATTAGGGACTGCGATCAAACTAACTTTGAAAAGAGAGGAAGTGTTGCCTAGAGTTTGCGTCACCTTCATTTACATATTGATATCTCGCTCGCTATACTTCTGAGGTCATTTCCCATCCAATCTATAAATCTTCTCAAACGCGAGAGAAAAGCGAGCTATAACTTCTTATTGCTTCATAGAGCACCTATTGAGAGATGGCATCTTTTTTCATACTCCCTCTGCTTCTCACCTTCGGGTTGGTCTGCTCGGCGCATCCACTTGACGCACGACAGTCAACTGCCCCCTTCAAGCTATATGCATATGGCAAGGGTATTAGCGGATTGCCTGTTTTTTACAAAAATGGTATCTCAACTTCCAAATCAATGACGCAAAGTTAAGATCTGACACTCAATTCTACAACAGGAACTGCTGAACTTGCGGATACCGCTAAAGTTGACATGACCGGAATGGTCTCAGTTGACTGTAAGTCAGTCCAATATCGCTGGGAATATGCATCAATGAGATCTGTCGCCTGACTATCCCACAGTTGCCTCGTCAACTGACTCGTCAAACAATTGGAATGCGTACCCCAGCTCCACAGAACTGTCTGCTCCATTCTCGACAAACATGCTGTGCCTAAGCCAAGGCAATACATCGGCGAACCCGGTTAGCTTCTGCGGGACATCCAAGGCAGAGCGCTCAGACAGGCTTACCGACATCTGGACACTGTATGGCAACTATGTGCTGGTCACGATAAGCGGGGTTAATTTTTACGCTAAATCAAATGGCACAGACGGCCTGTACTCGCTGCTTTGGAGTACCTCAGCTGAAGCAATGACAGATACTATACCGCTAGTTCTGCGGACCACCAAGCCGGCGACGGGTTCTGTGCTCGCTTGAGCTAAGCTGGGGGGACTTACTGGCGACCAGTAGATAAAAGAAGCTGTGAATGCGGAGGATTCTCCTCTGTCGTAAGAGGTGGTCTGTGTTCGTAGGGCGTGCAGTAGCTCGCTCTTAGCTCTGTATCTCTGTGTTGGCCCGGGAATTCCGTTACCGAGAATGTGGCTCAGCTCGGCTTTGCTTTCCTTTTCTTCTTTTGGTTGGGCATACTGTGATTGATGTGTGAGATTTGATGGGCTATCAGGCATCAGTTCTTCTGCAGCTCTGCTTTGCGGTGAGGGGAGCGGGGGAGAGGCTGGGCCAGAGATAGGGCTTCGGAAAATAACCATCCATGAATGCATAACTACATACATTTATGAAAATAGGAATATGTTTACTCCTAGATAAGTCGTAGTTGGCTTTCGTGGTCTAGATTAGGTCCCCACCGATTTCTATTTGACATGCCATACCATTTCAAATTAAATGGTAGCTTTACAGGCCGGCTTCCGATGGGAGCACATTTAGTGCAATGACGCTGGGGGTGGCATGGCTCGGCTTTTACCTTGTGCCGTAAGCCACACGCAAGTTGCGGTCTAGCACAACAAAAGCTACATAAGGTAATTTACCGGGGGATGATAGAAGCAAGTCTATGCTCGTGCTATATTGAATACCATTTCAAGAGCTCTAGCTGAAAGTATGCTCCAAGTAACTCATCAGCAAATCAGAAACACTGAAACAGCGAAAACGTAGGGTTTATGTATATATACTGCATTTCTGCTGTTTTATTATACATAGGTTACTACTGCTCACAGATTAAGAGAGACTAAGTCCCATGAGAAATATCAGAAAATACCAAGATAGTCCGCACATGGCTGATATCCATGAATTATATCAATGTCGAAAGACGATTCTAGGTCCTATGCATAATGATCTGTCAATCCATCACTACACTTTCCACGTGATGCATTTAGTAATGAATTTGTGATTATAGAGAAATGAGCTTGAAATAAGATAATCTTCTGCAGATGTCTATAGAACGATCTGAGTTGCCTCAACAGATAGGAAGCATTGATAGTACCGTCCATATTGCCATCTGCCTGGCTTGAATGTCTGGCTTGAACTGACACCAAGAGACGGACCACTTTAGATACCCTCCCATCCTGACTCTGTGAACACCATTGTTCGTCTGCCCCGAAGCTAGCTCAACGATGATTAATTCCGAGAATGTCTCTCTTTTTCTGTTAGACCAAAGAAAATATAGTCTCCAGAACTACATATACAACCTGAGCTAATGAAGTGGAGTTGTTACAGCCTGCCACAAACCCCCCCACAGCCCCAAAGCGAGGATTGACGGTTTAGCGGCACGGGCCGTCGAGTGGCGGCTAGTAGTTGGAATTGCACCATCGGGGACCGATGGCCTACCAAATCGTTTGAACAGTTGATAGAAACCCCTAGGGCTGATATACTCGGAAGAGTGAAAAGAACAGAAAATGATTTCAAACAAAAGAAAATCAAGTACATATACGACAGGGTACGTCTGGGTGACCAGAAAAGGCCCTTGCTGGACACAACCAGAGGAATTGGAAGGAAAGCCCAACTGTTAGCAAGCAAAGTGTTGGTAGATAATCTCAAACGAAGACAAAGAGCCCAGATCAAGTGGAATAAAATAAGATAAGGAATGGACTAGACCAGATGGAAAAAATGACCCAGAGAAGCAAGGCACAGATGGCCAAATCAGAAAAAGAAAGGAGGAAAAAAAAAACGAGAAGAACCCGATGCAAAAAGAGCATTGATATCGAAGACAAAACTCCCCATTCTCCCAGACCCATAAACGCCGAACTGAAACCTGAAACCTGAAACAAAGTGCTCCTTAGAAAACACCGGAGCTTCCCCCTAAACCATTGGTAAATTGATATCACGATAACCATTGTCTTGACCGAGAACAAAAAAAAAAACAAGAGAAAAAAAGAACACCCCCCCTTTCTACCTTTCATCTGTACCATATCACACCAGTGAGTCGGAAAGTCATCTTAAAAGACCTAAACTCGAGTCGATCGTTTCCGTAAACCAAATTCTTGTTCTTGAAGCTCTCGTATCAAACGAAGGCTTTCCTCGTCTGCATCTTCATCTCCCGTCAAATGTTGAGCATGCTTATGCTGACGTGGGGACAATGATGTAGGGGCATGGCGATGGAAGTGCTTTTCATACATCGGAGAGCTCTTCTTCGCATGTGAAGACGATGGACGTGATGAAAGCTTTCTTGTCGAAGATGGCGGAGGTGTTGTCTTGCGCGTGCCGATATTGGAAGATGTGGCCCGCACCGCTGGCTTCGTCGCCCGAGACGTAGTCGATTCGGGTGCAAACCGATCAACATGACGGGGCTGGCGAGATGAATGCCGAGAGCTGGAGTTAGGTGTGTGGAGGGCAGTTGACACGTCTCCTTCCACAGATTGTACTGCATCTCCCTCTTGGACCCCATCCATCTCGTCGGCCAGCGACGTAGGCGGCGACACCAGGGATGTGTTTGGCTTGGATGAAGACACGGACATGGAGTTCAGATCCTTTGCATCCACAGACCCAGCCTGAAAGGCAGGTGGCGAAGCGTACAGAGCTTCATCTTGAGGTGCCTCGCCTACATCCGGCAGTTGTTTTGTGGCATGAACGTGGTCGATTAGTTCGTGATCAAAAGCCCCAATCAACTCGGACTGCGCCATCTGCTCATCGCCATCATCATGACCGAAGAAGACAGCTGGTTGTGTCATAGGTGATGTACTCTCTTGCTTTGTCTTTTTAGCTGCAACGGGCATGTAATCCTCCTCGGCAGGACGTGCTCGCTTTGCAGAAGCATTCGCACGAGGTTTGGAACGCTCTTGAGCCTTGACCGGATCTATTCGGCCATATTCATCATGAATGCAGCGGCGCTGGTGTTGAGTCAGTAAAGGAAAACGAAGCAAAAAATGCGTCTTAGGGATGCAACATACCTTGCTCTTCCGACAATCATCGCACGCCTTGCTGCGCCCCTTTTTCCCTCCATTGGTGCCATCGGGACTCACATCAATGAGACGGTTAGCAGCGGCTGTTGAGTTGCCCATGACTGCTGATTGAAATCTCGCCGAGCTCTCCAAACGTTCGAGGTCCACAAGATGGCCATTCTTCTGGAATCCGGTTTGAGATGCAATTGCCGCTAGTGAATTCAAGGCAGAGACAGCGTCCTGAGCCAGGGAAGATGGTGTGCTCACTCCTGAGCCGGGTGTAAAAGTATTGACTGCGACTTGTCCGTTCAACATCAAATCCCCGGGCTCATCTTTGTGCCTGCATCGGATGCGGCGTTTACGACAGGCGTCACATGCTACTCGCTTCGGGCCGAGACCTGAACCTCGTTGCACGACTCGAGGCTTGGGGGTGGTGGCCTCTTTGGTGCTGGAGTCCGGAGCATAATTAAATGGCGCCGGCGTCGCACTTTCATCGGACTGTGCATAGGCAGCACTGCTGTGTTGGGGATTCGGAGTTGCAGGGATCTCTTCTGATGGCCATTGGACCGCTTGCCTCTCAGCATAAGTGCGCTGATTGTCAAAGTTGCGTTCAGATCGACGACTAGGTCGGCCCGCTGGTTTCTTGTCTGCGAGAGACACTTTGGGGTTGCTCTCAATGATGCCGGGTCGAGTCCAATGGGGGGACCTTTCGTTACCGCGTTTCCAAGCCACCCACATGCCAAACCTCCTGATGATATCCACAGGATCACCGGTGCATTTGGGAATGGAGCGTTTGACTGCGTTTCGAATATCAATGGAGGGGTTTCCATCGACAGTATAGCCACCTGCAATGAGCGCAGTCCGCAACAGATACTTGGCCAACTCAGGCAGACCCTCTAACTCTGCTTGCGAATAGAAACGAGCATTGTGATGAGGAGAACCTCGAGGTTCCTGATTGGCACGTTCCCCAAATTCATAATAAATCGGATACTGACGGTGGAATCGATAATTCTCATCCTGCATGAAAGCTTCCAGCACATTCTGCGGAATAGGATCATCCTCCAGATATTTCAAGGCCGTATACCACTGGATCTTTTGGAAGAAAGGATATCGGAACTTCTTGGGGACCTTGGTTTCTTTTTCAATGTTGAGTACCTTAATTTGCATCCCGTAGTTCAGTTTGGTTAGGAAGTTACCACCAATCACCAGACTGTTTGTCGGGGTCCAAACTGCGTGAATCCAACCGGATGGAATCAGCATAGTGTCCCCCTCAGAGAGATCCACGCGATAGCACTCCTTTGTCTGGGTACCAAGGAAGATCGAGTCCTGAGCGGGAGAGTTGCACCATTCTTCATACTTCTTAAGGTGTTTGTCTTTGGGTGGAATGAAGAAGAAGGTCTTTTTGCCCTTGAGGATATGGTAGTATACCGAAGATCCACCGAAGTCGATGTGAAAGTCAGTGTAGCAGTCGGCAACAGACATCAGACAGTAGAATTGAACTTTGGGATAATCGCCAATGGCCTTCAATTCATCCGGCCACACGGCGTCTTGCAGATCCAAGTCACGTACAATCTTGGGCCGTCGAATCAGCCTGCCCAGTTTGCTTTGCGAAACTTCCAAACTGATCACATTTCTGACTGGCTTGTCTGGCTCACTGCTTTCGTAGTAATCGGCCCATTTTCGCATGTTCCATCTCTTGTCCTCGCCCTGCTGGGACTTGACATCGATCACTTCAACCCTTTCCTCGGGCCCATAAAGCTCTGCCACAGCACGGACGGTAAGGCCTTGAGGAATGACCATACCCAAGAGATCCTGGCCACAATCAACGGTCTCTTCAACGCGGGTTCCCTGCTCTGGGAGATTATCGAGGAGATCATCAAACATCTCTTGCGAACAAGCATCCTGGACCAGAGACTCAAAATCAGAGGTGTCTTGGTGAGGTACCGGTTCGCGGGTATTCCAACAAGCAGGAATCACAATGGGCTCGGTCCATCCATTCCCTCGCTCAAAGTATTCCGCTGTAACTAACTCGGGCTTCATTCGAGGAAAATTCTCTGGTTGGAATCGAATCTTGCCTTCACGTATGGGTTCTAGGTAGTGGTGTTCGAGCGAATCACTGGCGGCTTTGACAAGGCCTTGGTTGAGTCCGGCATAGTCAATAGCTGTACGCGCCCGCGAAGACTTGCGCACAAAAGTTGTTTGCCCATAGATTGAACGGCATGGGCGACATATGTATTTGTCAATTGTACGGATCTCTCGATCGGTCTTGAAGCCGGCACAGACGATGTGGAACCATCGATTGCATCCATCGCAATTGATCCATGTGTCCTCATCCTGTTCCTCGCTGTCGGCCGGGATACGCACTAACTGACACCCCGCGCAGCTTGCTTGATTGACATCACTTTCTTCAGATTCCGTTTTGGGTGGAAAAGTCGGGAGTTGGTGCAGAAAGTGAGATTCCTGAGAGTCAGCCGGCGGATAAGGGCCATAGGTCGTTGGGGGAGGTGCATCAACAGGTGGATGCCAGGCGTTGCTTTCGTTTTCGTCCTCCCAAACTATAGGCGGCAAAGTACCTGCGCTGGTAGTTGGGCGGACCCCGCTGAGAACAGGGCGAGAGATGAAGGCCGACCCATCGGAGCGAGAGCGCATGCGAGATGGAGGGGCATCATCAAGATTGCGAATGGATTTCGAGTCGCCCTGGTCCGTATACCCGCCAGACGAAAATCCAACTCGAGCTTGACGTATCGCGTCACCTGCGTACTGATTGTACGACTCGTCGATACTGACTCTTTTGGTGTGATTGGCGGGATGGAAATAGGTGGGTCGCGCAAGATTCAACAAAAGTTCAGCATCAGTTGTCATGCTTTCACTTCCAGCCGGGTGGGCATTTTCTGTGGGCATTCCTGGCCGCGGACGGTAGGGCGATGGATCCCTTGCCGACCGTGCTCGCTTGGCCGGCCGCTCAGAGTCTGCGGAGTCGGCAGGAAACAAAGGAATCGAGGACCGAGGACTCGGGGAAGACGGATTGGGAGGGAGTGGTGCGAATGTAGGACTAGTTGCGAGGGCAATCGTCGCAAGTGTGTCAATGGTTGAATTTGAGCGGCCATGGCCCGATCGCTGGTGTGAACCACCTTCTGCGGCGATATTCCGATTATGATTTGACGGACGTGGGTCGCGATCAAGGCTGGTGGCTCGAGGGGGGCTACGGGCAGCCCAGGAGGATTGGAAGTCGGCGGCTGTGGATGGAGTGATAGGTTCGACGGCGCGCAGCGGAGGGGACGGAGTACGGTAATGAGGCGGACGGCCGCCTAGGGGACTCGCGAATGATGCCGCACTCATCATCTTCGCGACCCAGTGGAGTGTATGTTATAGAATGTTAAAGATGAAGGGTTGGAGGTGCGAAAAGTTGCGCTTGCGGTAGGTGGGTGCAAAGCGGGGATACTGGACCACACGGGCTAGCGAAAGGCCGGCGCAGGCGAAGGGAATGTCATTCCTGGCAGAAGGGCATGCGCACGGCGGACCGCAAGAATATGATTGATGTTTAAATGAAAGATTGAGGACGAAGTGAGTAGTCGACGGGAGTCGCGGAGGGCTGCGTTGAGGGGGGTCCGAATCGAGCGGCGGAAGGACAAAGGCGCCGAGAGTCGCGCCGCAACCTGCGGGCAGGTAGGAAATGGAATCGAGTAATATCCAGTAGCCAGGAATCGATACCTGTCAACTGGATGGGAAATAGCAAGTATGCGAATAGATGAAGCGCTGAAAGAGAGAGAAGAAAGGATGAGCGCGAAGTGTTGGGCGAAGGAGGAAGCGGGAGTCGAGTAGCAACTTTGAAGGTATGTACGCGGTACAGCGGTCTACAACATTACACTGCGCTTTGTGATAACTTTTGCCAAAACAGCTACCCGGATACTGTTTGTGTTCTATAAGCTCTATTATATCGATACTGAAATGCGATTGTACCTATTTGGGTTGCTCTCCTACTCATCTTCAGTCTGTCTAAGTGTATTGTGAACGCCGAGAGCGTTCACAATACAGTCCGGTACATACCATCACGTGCTGGATTCGATACATGGTGTCTAAAAAACAGGACTGGAAACATTTTAAATGGAAGTAATTCTGTTGCGAGTGAGATACCAGAGAGTAAAAGAGACATTATACATACACAACTAACAGAGTAATGGAAAGACCCTTCAAGTTACTTATAGAGAGCCATATCAAAAGACTTGCAGATCCGAAGCTTGAAGTATTAAGGGTATTATATAATCCTGTTACATATGGTATAAGTTACCACTAAACCAAGATAGGCAAGCGCACTGCCAAGAAACCTCGTGGTTGTTCTTGCGACTTGCTCTCCATCTTCTGCTTCTTCGTTATTCCAATTTGCAATCGATACCTTGTGTATCTTTCTTGTCAACACTTTCATTCAACATATTTCTCGACTCTCTCAACTCTGAGAATGAGCCGAAAGCTCGCCCCCGAAGCCAATAGGTACGTGAAATACTTTTTCCATGCCCCTCTCCCCGATGGTCGGCACTTAGCCATTTTACCATCAACGGCGTGATTGTCGGGTCTACAGGAAGATCTTTGAATTTAAACATTGATTGCTAACTTTTCGTTTTCTGGCTTTAGGATTCTCTTCGTCAAGAACCTCAAGTACGTACCTGATCTTTCGCCGCTTTGCTCCGGCTGTCAATCTTCCTACACCTTCGCCTTCTATCCTGTCATCTGCAACTTTGACCATATCGCTGATATCATCTTACAGCTATAACGTAACAGCGGAACAACTCTTCGACCTCTTCGGCAAATTCGGCCCTATTCGGTAATAGTCTTCCATAGCTCGTTTCAGCACACGATCTAACTTTATTTTACTTGCAGCCAAATCCGCCAGGGTATCGCCAATAATTCCAAGGGAACTGCATTTGTTGTCTACGAGGACGTTCACGACGCCAAACAGGCATGCGATAAGCTCAATGGCTTCAACTTCCAGAACAGATACTTGGTTGGTACGTATCGCCATATGGATCATGATGATCATAAAACCCCTGGAGGTTGAACAAAGATCGCTAATCTGATATAATATAGTCTTGTATCATCAGCCAGACAAGATGGTCCGTACGAAAGAGGACATTTTGGAAAGGCAAGAGAATTTAGAACGGCTCAAACAGCAACACGGGATAGAATGATGTGACGATTTCCTCTTTCTCATGATGCCCTCTGCTAGCATTTGGCTGTGCATGGTATTCCAACGGCTCTACTATTCAATCACGGCTTGGTTGAGGGGTTTCCGGCGTTTTTATTCCCTGGGTTCTTTCTTATTTCAGAGGGTTTGGTGGTGGGCGAGGCTGGATCTGGTCGTCAGAAATTGACCCAGAAATGATCGTGCGACACGTCCCGCGAGATTTGATTTCTTATTCTGTCTGTTCTATTTACATTACTACTATTACTTCCCGTCAATTTGACCCTCCGCTTTGCTCCACCCAATACTTCCTGCATGCGCAAATCCAGAAATTCGTCTGGGGAAGACTATCCCAGCATGAATATGGTTGCACCGCCAAGCATTCTCGAGTTGGCTTCCCGGGCCAGAGCCGGATCAATAAGTAAGAGGTCTTCTGGACAAGGTTGGCGCACCACTGGAGCAGTACCCACCCTTATGCAGACAGCCGAGGACCCTTGATAATCAATTTTAGGCGGTCCACTAATCTAGACTGTAGCCGATCTGAGCAGTTTGCACATGCAAGGCTTAGCATGGAATTAGATAGCGAAATTGAGGAATGTGCCAAGACACAAACCCTTAAAATAGCCATAGAAAGGGAGATATCAGCCTTGTCGATCCCGCTGCGGGGGGACCCTGACACCGCCCCAGGCGCAGCGCTACAAACTGGCATCCTACTCCGCACTGAAAATTCAGTTTGATCTCTGAGAAACTTCGTTTTCCTTTGCGAAAAACAGCTCTCTTATTATAATAAGTTCTTGTTTCTGCTGATATTTGTCAATCATACTTAGGGTTACACCCCTCCACTTCTGCCTGGGCATATCACGCGTATGACGTCCAGCCGCCGCCTCCGCCTTGGATAAGCTTTCCCGACTGTTACCTCGATCCATTCAGCACATGTCACATCATCCCCTTTGGATAACCTCAGACCACATTTTCCATTACTGGGGAAATGATGGACGACGTAACTGGGTCACTGGTTTCGATAGCGACGACTACTCTTGTCGCTGCTAGCGGTCTCGCCTCGTATTCCGGCACGGCTCTCCCAACTCCTTCTTCGGATTTACACACACTATACTACCATGGAGTATCCCCTGCAGACCAAGGGAGAGATCCAAATGGGGAAGATGGGGGAGAATGCAAGTTACTGGGTCCGTTCTCTGTGTTTGTGCAGGTTGCCCTTGGTGGGCTTGCATTATTATCACTCGTTTTCAAGAGGTGGAGAGAACGACCACAACGCCCGATAAAGGTGTGGGCTTTCGATGTTTCGAAACAAGTCTTTGGGTCGGTGATGCTCCATATGCTGAATCTGCTCTTGTCCATGTTTTCAGCGGGCCAACTGGAGATTCGGAATGCATATAAGCCGAACCCGTGCTCTTTCTACCTGCTCAACCTGGGAATCGATGTGAGTCTCGACATTTTACTTTCACTCTTGTTTAAGAACCGCTGGCTAACTGATTGCGATGAACTAGACTACCCTCGGTATCCCCATTCTGATCCTCATCCTCCGTGTTCTAAACTTCCTAGCGTCTTATACAATTCTTGCCAACCCCCCAGAATCGATCGAGTCAGGAAACTATGGCCAGCCTCCACGTGCGACGTGGTGGTTCAAGCAGGCCATCATATACTTCGTGGGATTAATCAGCATGAAGATTTGCGTTTTCTTCCTTATTCAGCTCCTGCCTTTCATCGTCAAGATCGGCGACTGGGCTCTACGATGGACAGAAGGTAACACTGCTGTTCAGATTTTCTTCGTGATGCTCCTCTTCCCAGTCATCATGAACGCCATTCAATATTATATCATTGATATATTCATCAAGAAGCCGATTTCCCAGTACGCCATGGATGACGAACATGGTGATACTGCCACGGACGACGATGCCCTTCGCCGGGAGGCTCTTCTTGATGGTCTAGATGGATCGTATTCGACCGATTCTGATGATGACACACCTGGAAAATCACAAGGTACTGTCTCTCATCCAAAGGCAGCCGCAAATGCTCTTCATGAGTCGGAGCAACTACTCACCGAGGACCATTCTCCTGTTCCTCCATATGAACCCATTAGCTCAAGTAGTAGCTCCAATGAGCACGATGCTAAGCCTCATTCAACTCACTACTAAACACGATGGGGCTGTGGGATTTGGCTGTTTGATACTTGTTTTGTCTGGATATTTTTGATGACTTTGAACGTGTATACGATTGTCGCTCATACATATTAGTGTGGTTATTTGTCTGTAGTTTTCATATAAGTTCAGCAATGGAGTTTGGCTACTTACTTTTAACCATCGAAACCACCAAATAAATCTATTTAGGTTTTCATAACTTTGATCGGCAATCATTTGGCCTGCTCTTCAAGAGTAACTAATTGGACTGCAGTGTAACTAAACCATGAAGTGCTCGTATGGGCGGACATACAGGCCGCTTTATACACCGCCTTGTTCTGCCGGTTCTGGAAAAATCAAAGAAGAAAAATATTCTAGCTCCGCCCGAGAAACATTGACGGCCTACAGTTGCATTATTGCCTCCAATTACTTACTTGGTGGTCGAATCTGCAAGCAATTTTATTTGATTTGCAGATCCTCATACACCAGCCATCATGCCTAACGTAGGGCTGAAGGAAAAGTCCAAGCGGACGACTACTCAGTCTCCGTTCGAGAACAATACAGCCAATGTCCGGCCGGAGGATTCAGATGTCGAGATGGAAGATGAAACCAGCTCAGATGAGGATGATGTTCCCGAAAAAGACGAAGCGGAAAAGAAGCTGGAGCGCATGCTCTTCGGCGACGATGAGGGGTTCATGGGCGCATTAAAGAACCAACAGGACCGCGAAGCTGGAATGGCTCTCGCTTTGAACAGTGACGACAGCGATGCTGGTGAAGATTCTGAGGGGGGCGAGGCTCAAGATCTGGCTGATATGGCCGATTCAGACGTATGCGATCCCAATTTTGTTTTTTTCTACCTGTGTCGATCTCTTGAACTAACATATCGCGGCTCATATAGCTTTTCTTCCTCGATTCAGGTGCACCTACCACTACCGATTTCATTCCCTCTCCGGATGGCGCATCGGATGCCGAAGAGGAACAAGAGGATGACGAGCCCGCAGTGTGGTACGACAGCGACGATGATCGTCTCGCCGTGTCGCTAGCAAGCCAAGCCAAATTGCGCAAATTGCGCAACACCGAGGCCGAAGATGTCGTGAGCGGCAAGGAATACATCCGACGACTGCGCAGACAGTTCACTCGCCTACACCCAACCCCAGAATGGGCAACCCCCGAGCAGAAGCGCCGCAAGACCGACTCCGACTCCGAGGAAGAAATCGACTCAGACAACGAGAACGAGCATCTATCCATGCAGCCGCTGGCCAAACTCCTTCAAAACGCCTCCGACCTAACCCGGATAGAAGACAACTCGCGCTCTGGAAAGCGCAAGCTGCGCCAGGAAGTCATCGACATCCAGCGACTGAAGGACGTCGGCAAATCGCAACCCTCTTCCGTCGACTCCCTGAACTTCCACCCGCATTATCCCCTCCTGCTCTCCTCCGGCCCGGCATCAACCCTCTTCATGCACCATATCTCCCCATCCGCACCAGCCCCCAACCCCCTCCTCACTTCCCTGCACATCAAGCGCACCCCCATCCACACTTCCGCTTTTGCCCCGCCAACCGGAAACAAGATTTTTGCCTCCGGCCGCAGGCGCTACTTCCACATCTGGGACCTGGACACCGGCAAGATCGACAAGGTCAACGGTTCCGCCGACAGAAAGGAAGAGCAAAAGTCCATGGAGCGCTTCAAGCTCTCTCCTTGCGGACGCTTCGTCGGCCTCGTCGGAACCTCCCGCAAGGGCGGTGGTCTCATCAATGTTCTGGACGCAACCACGGCGCAGTGGGTGTCACAAGTGCGCGTCGACGGCCGTGGCGGTGTAGCTGATTTCGCATGGTGGTCTGACGGCGAGGGTCTGACCGTCGCGTCGAAGAACGGAGAAGTCTCCGAGTGGGACGGGCGTGTTGGACGCGTTGTCGCTCGGTGGGTGGATGCCGGAGCCGTCGGCACGACTGTTCTCAGCCTTGGAGGACGCTCCGGACGTACGCAGCTTGGAGGCGATCGCTGGGTGGCGATCGGTTCTTCTAGTGGTATTGTCAACGTTTACGATCGTCGCGAATGGGCTGCTGCGTACGCAAATGCTTCTGCCGCCGAGAAGGACTCGCCGGCTCAGGCTGGCATCCCGCGTAGCCCTGCGCCTGTGCGTGTCTTGGACCAGCTTACTACTCCTATCAGCCACCTGGTGTTTGCGCCTGATGGACAGATGATGGTGATGGCTAGTCGTTGGAAGCGTGATGCTCTACGTCTCGGTATGTTTTGGGTCTCCAATTGTTCGCTTGTCTGTTCTCTGCTAACTTTCTCGCTTAGTTCACCTTCCTACTTGTACGGTATACCGTAACTGGCCCACTTCCAACACACCCTTGGGTCGGATTTCCTCTGTGGCCATTTCGCCAAACTCTGAGCAGTTGGCGGTTGGCAATGAACAGGGTGGCATCCGTATGTGGGAGATTCGGGGTTAGGATTCATATCTTCCAATAAAATATTTATTCATCTTGTTATATCCATATATGCCTAAGTGCATTTTGTGGCCCAGGTTTCGTAATGTACACTCAGCTTGTTTTGGTGGCTTTCCGTGGGGGTTTTTGGGGATTGATCAATAGGGTCGCACGCTCTTTGAAGCTACAGCACGACTGCGATAATTTGACGATGTTGAGCTAGTCACTTCGAATTGGTCACCGCGAATGGGCGAACTATTCTTCAATTTATGCCTAGACACTCATGGACATATACTAGCAGATGGGTTTGGCTTTTGTGCACAGTCCCGGCCCGACCCGCATGATAAGTACTAATACATAGAATGACGCGAGATCTCCCCTTAGAACGACACAAATTCTAGCACGGAGGCTGCGCTGTGTTCTGAAATCGTGAGGAGTAAGAGGCAAAATGAAACTGGGCAAGCAGGCAGGGAACAGGAAAGCTAGCGGGCGATCTTGCCAAATCAACAGATCAACAAAAGCGGTTCTAGATTGGACCTATACTACGATGATACTGGAATAGTAATTCTATCACAGTGGCAGCATCACTACCATGACAATTCTGCTGAAACTAAGCCTCCAGCTCTTATTGAAAGTTTGGACACAGTGTTGATGGTTAGGTGATTGCAGACCGCACCAATAAATCATTCGTGGTGAAAGATGGTTCTAATGTTCAGTCGAACTGCAGCTCAGGCCTACTGTCTCCACCCGACACAGGCTAGATCGGAATTTAGGCGCCCAGGTTAGCGCTGCCCCCGGAAACCAGGGTCAGCAGCCAATGGCCATATCATATCAAGCAACCTATAGATGTCAGCAAGGTGAGACCTACATGATGAGCAAGGCGACTGTTCATATGCACTTCGTAGCCGCATTCTATATTTCTCTCATATTTCCTCTTTCCTTTCTGTTCATATACCGCCCGCACCGACATAATGCTTAGTAGAATTTCCTTGATCTCAAGTCTGCTCGTTCTCGCACCATTGCACGCGCTGGCTAAAGAATGCTTTGCCCCGGATGGATCCGTCGCCGACCACACGTACCGGCCATGTATTGCAATCGACGGCGTAGAGTCCATGTGCTGCTCGCTGAACTCAACCACCCCTGATACATGTCATCCGAACGGTCTATGTTTGAGCAGTGCAAACAGCACATACGGCTCAAACTACTGGAGGGACTTCTGTACTGACAAGACATGGGATAGTCCCAATTGCCTAAGCAAGACACTCTGCGACAAGAACGTAAGTCGACGAAACCAGGGCATCATCCTTATATTCTTATCCGGCCTTTGAATCTATATTAACAAACCTTCCCTTACAGGCTGGCGGATCCTCAAGCTGGACATCTCGACTCACGATATGCGATAATGGCGCGTATTGCTGCGGTACAGATAAGAGTTGCTGCTTGGAGGGCACAACATTTACGCTCGCGGCTACACTAGTCGACATTGGGAACCACAGTACTGCGACTGCGACTGCGACTGCGACTGCAACTGTGACTGCAACCGCCACCGTGACATCAAAGGTCTCAGGATCATCAACTGTGGCCATTGGGGTCGGTGTAGGGGTCCCATTGGCAGTTCTTGCCCTTGCAATGCTGGGAGCAGGCTTCTTTTGGGGGAGGAGAAAAGCACAGGAGAAATACAATGCGTTAGGCGGTGCCCATGCGGATGTAAAGGCGGGAGAGTATATACGATCAGGAATATGGCATGCCGACTCAAATCCGCTCTATGAGGTTTCAGGTCAGGGATCGCCCAGTGAACTGCCCGGGAGCAAAGCACCAATGCGATAGAAATTTTGGCTTGATACGTTATATGTGGGGGATATATTGATATACAAAAAAGATCCTCGAAGGTGGACGATACAAAGATGACTTTTGTTCACCATAAGGCCGACTCATCCTTTGCTGACAGCCACCGCAACCCCTCTCACAACATTTACTCCAGCTCACTAGTTGAGCAAAATCTCCGCCCCGCGGAACTCTTTCCCATCTTCAATCCATATGGCATTCCGTTTCAAGTACACATTTCTAGTAGATCGAAGCCTATTGATGATACAGGCTTTCCCGAGGGCGAAGACCCAATTTTCTCAAGCATATAACTTCGTCAAAGAAGGGTTTACTGTGTTGAATACTGTGAAGCTGCAGTGACCCTTGTCATCACCAAGTCCATGGCAGGGCTCCATAGCCCATGCCGGTTGCGTTGTTACTTGCCCCTATTTGAGCCTACACCTACCCAAAGCCGCAGTGTCCAAGTCTTCATCTCTTAGTGGGTGGCAGGCAGCGCTGATAGCAGCGCTACAGGCACCGGTCAATGGCATATTAGATTTGAACCTTCAAAGAGCCCGAAAGCTAATGCTAGAGCTCCATGAGCTTCGCTGATATCAATTACGCGAGAATCGCAATTTCGGGTACTTGTCCAGCATTATCAATGATTCTTTGGATGCACGCAATGAATATAATCAAATATGGCAACGGGCATCCTCGAAGTTGGAGTTAGGGCTGAATCTCGAGGCCAGCCGGGACCCTAACTATGTATGTACATATGTACTAGTTATAGCGCCCTATTGACTACATGTAATCAATCTACTACAAGCCTGAATGAAATCAAGAAATGGTACTCCGTGCTGATGTTCTCAGACTTATCATCTGATTTCGATATTCGCTGAAAGGCCAAGCTTTATTTTTTTGTAACTGTCAGATATTTCTAGCAATACAAGCACGCAGAGCACCAAAGATGAACGCCAAAGATCCAGAATGGGAAAGAAAGGAAAGGTATGGATTTTCAGCGCCGGGGTCCGGTATCGAGGGGAATATAAAACGAGATAACGCAACCAAATCACATGCAGGCCGTGCCGATCAAATCAGATTCGTGGGTTTATTCGTAAGGACGGGTCTATACTGCTGGCCTTTTGAATCAAGGGTTTTCAGTAACAAAGGGGGTATATGGAGTAAGTAAAAGTTAGAGAAAAAGAAAAGAAAGAATGACAGAAAATGTTAGTAGAAGAATCCTAGGAAAGCTTTATAAATCTGGGTGAAATCTTGCTCGGCAAATTTTCACACAATTGAAAGCAGGTGTGGAATGGAAAGAAGGGAGAGTTCTTTTTATGGGCCTGAATCAATTCAAGTTGCGAATCAATTCAAATTCGAGGTGTTATTCTCCATTCCCACTTGACGCCCACCGCTGGGGCCGCTTCCCTTGTTCGATGTAGTTCTTGATAACGCAGGGGGCACGATCAGGGCCTTGGCAGACCTTGTGGCGGTTGAGATGCTTGAATTTCGGACCGAGAGGCCCATTCACGTAGTGATACTGGCCTGCAAATCGGTACTGGCGCTCATCGCCAAGCGGGTAGAACTTGTCGCCCCACTTGCCTCTATAATGGAACCATTCAGTCGGAGCGGAGGGATTTAATGTTGATGCGCGCAGATTCTGACTGTCAAAGTCATAGGTGTATGTTTGTGAGTTGAGTAGGGGATCCCATAGTGGGCCGCGGTCTGTGACATCGTGCAGTAGCCCCCAGGGAAGAATGTACTCATGTACTCCGGTTGTGGCGTACATGGCGTGGCTGCCCTCGGCGGAGTATATGACAGGCTTAACGGAACGAGTCAGTTGGGCGGAAATCTTTGCTGCAAGAAATGAAGACTTACTCGTTGACCTATCTTCTCGACTGCCTCGTAGCTGTAAGCCTCTCCACCCTGGTGGGCGCTGAAAAATAGTGCTTTTGGTATGCCGTTGTGGAATCGCATCAAACAATGCTCCCAATCACCAACATGATTTCCAAATCTGACATTGACGACAGTGTTGCCAAGGTTGAAGCTATAGAAGTAGAACCAGAATGCGTCTATAATCCCATTGCCTTTGTCTATCACTACCAAGATGGCCGGCGCGTCACTTCGGCCACCAGCAGCGTCATCGTGGATTTTTTTGCCGCTATACCGCTTGTGGAGCTCTTGTCTGAGGATTTGCTGGGCCTCGGCGTGCTCATTGAAATTCGATTCGTGCGCAGAGTCGGTCCCTTGTTCCAATTGGGTGAAATCGTACCACTCGGCGCGGCTTTCTTCCGTGTCACCGGGGATTTCACCATCCACCCGACCATCCCAGTCTGACCATGATTCTGGCGTCTTGTCGCTTTGTGTTTGTGGGATATTCCGTTCGCCTTCCAGCCACGGCGGGCGGGTCTGTACATCATCATTGCTTGTCAAAAATACGTGTCTCCCCCTTTCCCACTCATTCAACTCATCCAAGTCGTGCAGAGTTGGATGATCCCATTCCGCCTGGATAGGCGTGTAATTCAGCGTCGGGGTGGTATGGTACAAGTGCTCGGCGATATCACCGGGCCAGAATTGCTCGCTAGAATAAAGGTGGACGAGTGGGGCATAGTTCAAAACATAGTCCGGGATCTGCCGCCGAGCCCGCTCTTCGGCATCCCACTTGGACTCGTTATCCCCGCTAAGCCAAAAGGAGCGCCAGGGTTCTTCTCGCTCGGCAATGTGTATATCTGCCCATTGCGCCGGGTCGCGATGCCCGAACCGACCCTGCGCAGTACGCAGATGTGCCGCACCGCAGACGCCCAACCACCGACAGGCTTTGCGGTCGAACCACGAGCGCGAGCTCGCAATCCAAGTCCGCTCTTCCCGGTCCTCCACGCACCAGACAAATGCGTTTGGTCTGACTATGTGGAGTATGCTGTTGATGGATACATAAGCGATCAGGGTCGAGAGCACGGCAATGGTTGCCTTGGCCTTGCGGGTCATCTGCTGAAGCGAGTCGACATAGACTGTCAAGGCTGAACACCGTTGAGGTTCATAAACTGTCAAATGGGGGATTGGAGTTGAGGCTGGATCAATGCAGTGGGGGTCAAATAGGGCTGCGGCAATTGGACAGTCCCCACGATCTATAGTAGGACGAGAGATAACGAATGGGATAAGAAGGGCACACAACAGGGCCGCGGGGTCACCTATATAAACACCGAAGTCATTGTTAGCGAGTCCGGTCTTCCGAGTCTAGCTAGTATCCTCCGAGAGTAGGAAAAGAAAAAAAAAGGGAAAAAAGTCAAAAGATGGATATCGAACTAGTCAAACACACCAGCCGGGAACGTGCGGAAATGCAGAACGGTAGCCAAGCCGGGATGCGATCGCCACAGGCCCCGAGCTACTACAGTAGGCTTATCCGTCCAGAGCCGGATTGGAGAGAGAAAGATAGAGAGAGGAAAAGGGAAGAGAGAGGGAGACTTACGAATAATAGATGGCC
The DNA here is from genome assembly GCF_028829465.1 of Penicillium soppii. Taxonomy (NCBI): domain Eukaryota; kingdom Fungi; phylum Ascomycota; class Eurotiomycetes; order Eurotiales; family Aspergillaceae; genus Penicillium; species Penicillium soppii. The sequence continues at coordinate 4,026,739 of NW_026643234.1, forward strand.
CTATGGTTGTTGCGGTGAAGAGAGAATTACTACTATGCGTAAGGCTGAAGGGCAGTTGATGAATCAAAACTCTACTGGTTCTATGTCGTGGTTCCATGCAGACCAAGAAGAACAAGATCAAGGCTAGTGGATGCTATTTGGAAGTTGAAAAATGAGAACCAATTGATTACGACTTGGAAGCATCTGACGGCATAATTCACCCGATCGATTTGCCCCTCCAACTGATAATTAGTTGATTTGAGACATTGATAGTCAATTTAGTACAGTAGAAGCACGAAGTGGATCCACTGAGGGGAAAGAGAAAGTACATGTCTACATGTAGAATGTCTGAGCACTCCTGATGGATAGTATTGAAAAACAGCTATTCCCCTATATATGTGCAATTGATGATAAGTTGTAAAAAATCTCCAAAGAAAAGCAAAGAAATACTTGAAACAAAAGGAGTGAGAAGATGTATTGTCCGGTATGTCCACGGGTTTGTGGAGTTGAGTTGTCATCGACACGTCGGGCATCGGGAATGTCCAAGTCACCGCTTTACAAAGCTAAGTCACGTTATCTTATTATCTTATCTTTTTCATCTACTCCACGGAGTACTTTGTTTAAAGATGGATACAACAATGCTTGATGCTTCTGATGGTGAATATGAGTATGAATATGGGTCAGAAACTGAGGTGAGCAGCTCTACATGATCTGTATGTCTTTGTGTTTTGCGTCCACTGACTCCATTTTGCTAGACATTTTACCTCAACCTGGACCTGACCGCCCACCATGGTGCAGTGCGTCCACCACGCCGTCGCACACCTGCAGGTGATGCAGAATCCATGAACGAGGTCCAAACTTCCGCGGATAATAATGACGATAACCGTGCGAGCGAAGCTTTTACTCCAATCGAGACCGCCGAGGGAGGCAGCCTCTCAAACGAGCGAATCCAGATACTCGATCTCCACACGTGCAACCCAATCGTCTCGTATCACAACCAAATGTTCACCTGCTCCTGGGCCGATCAGATCGGCACCGAGCTAGTCTTTGCAAGCCCAAACACAGAACCAGGGACCAACCAATCCACCGAACCCTTGCACCGTGGACCCTCGTTCGAGCTCATCGCCGCCAACAGCGTGAAGATCCTCGGTCGCAAAGCACACATCACCTCCAGCTCTGGCCCGGGACTGGTACAGAATTCCCAAGCCGAGACTCCCCCTACAAACCCTGCATCCGAAGCAACCTCTCAGGCACCTTCGCAGGCCGGCGTGCCTCGTCGTGTGGCGCCGCCTTCGCACCAGGCACAATTCCTGAAACGGCTCCAAGATTTAAAATCCGCCAAGGGGGAAGGAGACACCGTTCGCACTGTTATGAGTACACGGCGAACCTTGCATAGCGCAGACCATCTCGAGCGATTGCAAGGCTGGACGCGCACCGAGGCACAGCTTGCTGAAATCCAGCGCCTCAACGAACGTGCAGCCAGAGGGGACGCAGAGGCCCAGACGACCCTCAATATGATGATCTCTGGGCTCCAGACGGAGTCGGAGTCTGAATCGGAGAGCGGAAGTTCAACATCCTGAAGGTGACATCTAAGGTGTCCACACTGAAGCACCCAAAACACTGGTCTAGACTCCGTGCTTTTGAGCCGAATACCCGGAACTAACTAAGCTGCCGGCTCTCGGGATCTCAGTAACGTCAACGCGCTATGATTTCATAGCCGACTACTGTCACGTGGGATTGTGCCGGGGACCGGGGACCGAGGACCGGCACTAGCGAGAAGATATTGATACGATCCTGAAATTATGGCCGACTATTCATTGCAGGAACTCAAAAACAACCTGATTCCACTTTTGCCGCGATACCATATCAGCCCAACACAGCACCCCCAACAGCAGTTACGTTGACCCCGGAAGCCGAGAAATCGCCGGGCATGATCCCAACCCACACCTCACCTGCACGATGGACACATTAATTTGACGTGAGAGCTATTCCATGTTGCTCAATGAACTTTATTTGTGGGATCTACCAGGCAACGTCATACTGGATTTTAGTTCTGGGATGGTGTCCTGTCCTCGTTCCCTGAAATAACCTGCATATGATACAATCCAAAAAAACGCGTATAATATAGACCTTTTTCACTTTACCCAACTGTATTGTACCTTTAGTACTTCCCCTTTGAGCATGAATATTGTATGTTGTATTACTTCCGGTTCGAGCATAAGGCAGAGTGTGCGACCCATCTCATTTCACGAGGTGAGTGACGTCGTGATCGGCAGTCATATTCAGCAGATAGTTCTGTCGCATTTAGGAAGGGTATGCAGCTAGGTAGCACTATGTACACGGTACTTTGAATTCTTTTTGGGAGGAGATACTGCTCTGGGCCCCAGCTGTATGAGTCGTCGTTACGGCGTGTAATCGAGTTTCTAAGACAAGTAAGACACCTTGTGGTTTATGTACTCGAGATCATAGATGGTGAAGGAAGATAAGCCCAAAAAATGTATACTAAAGCATTGAAAATGGTTAATAAAGATGTAAGAAGCAGCATGTCAGCTTCGTGTTAGCTTACGAATTCTACTCGATGTGTGTAATAGATGTCTAAAACAATATATTCAAGATCAAAATTTGATTCCAAAGCCCAGGGAAATACTATATAACACCATCACCCCAGACCTTTGAGATTACCCCTACTGAAGGGAGGTATTGAATGATATCCACGCCGCCATGCACACGCTAAATCCAACAGGCGACTAGTAGATAAATGAGAAAGCAAAAAGAAAGACATCAGGCTAAAAGCATCGCGGGTGTAGACATAGAAGAGAGGAAGCAGAAAGCAAGGGACAAGACCGGTGGCTGTAACTCCAAGTCAAGCAGCCAGATCCATATACTGGAAACCGATTATCGAGATATCGGGTTGTGTTGGTACAAGGAGCTCAATAGGGAGGTCCAGGAACGATGAAAAGACAAGAAAACAACCCGAAACTGAAGACGAGCAAGGGCAGGATTACTCCAAATTCAAGCTTGGGATATTATCGTAGGAGCCCTTTGCTTTGAAAGCGACGGGTGATGGAGGCGGCGCGGGAGGCATGCCGTCGATGAGGATTGAGCGGTTTTTTTCTGGCTTTTGGGTTGTGGCTGTCATGATTGCGGAGAGGTCCTGAGACATGGAGAAAGTGGGAGGCATGACGGGGGTTGCAGTCTTGGTTGAGACAGTGGCCATTGTTGGTCGGTTTACTGAAGGGTATGGATTTGATTTTATGGGGTGGTAGAGGGCTCGAGGTTGGAGAGAATGTGTTGGGAGCGAGGTTGTTGGTTGTTGACTTTTTATAGATGCGGAAGAATATGTGGAAGATCCGGTCGTCTACCTCGGTTGAGATGTGATGGGATTGATGTATTTGTGTCGTCAAGGCTTGATATCACGGGAATGTTAGCTTTCTGTTGTGCAGAGTGCTTGTGCTTTGTACTTTGATCTGGCATATGCTTATTCCTATAGATGGAGCTCGTGGTTCCGAAGTTGCCCGAGCACCCGATTTCGGGGGATCGGATCGGAGGGGAGATGGGATGTGGCAATTATTGACAGGAGTCTTACTCACATGGAAGAACGGAATCGATTTGAAGATTTTGTGGTGGCGGTGGTGGTGGTGAGCTTGAGCGTGAATAGTTCAGTTGGGTTGATGCGGATGTAGTTGACTTGGCAGGTGCGCAAAATGTATTTGTCTGGTTGGAGTTGGCTGATTATAACAATGAGTTTGTCCAGGTGTGAAACGACTGAAGACAACTAGTGAGTGGTGATAGCCAAAGCTCTTAAGCTGTTGAAGTGCTGGGTATCTTATGTTATAGTTGGAGATAGTTGTACACAAGAGTGGATGAGAACAATTCCAGAACTAAAATGAAATGGCTCCTGGGTCTACTACTAGTTATATTTTTCTCCTGGAATTAAATATAAATTCCAAATAAATAGATGAGACACAAAGGGAAATTAGAAAATTAAAACAAAAAAAAGCCATCCCCGTAAAAAAAGAAAGTGTGGAGGAGTACATTCCCTGGGGAAGAGATCAAGTACCGTGTACAATATTGTACACGCATACCTGGCCAGACCCAAGGCTTATTGTTGATCCCGCCAAGGCTCGTCCCATTCTAAAGCACCCAACAACCCAGCCCATCGAGGTAGGGATAGGGAACATTCCCCATCGGAACAACGGGACCCCAACCCGGAAAGCCTGTCGGGGAGAAAACAAAGGAGGAAAATGGGGCCTGACGCGTTGGTGTGGGGGCAGGATTGACTTCCAGGGGGTGAGAAAATCGATGAATCGATCATCTTTGCATTATAATTTGTCGGGGATGATATGACACTAGACGAAACAACTAACTAGTGAAAGCCGGAATCGGCAAGGCTTAAGGATTGCTTTCACTATTGTACAATATTAGAATAGTCGACGGGTTGCTCCGTATATTGTAGGCTATGACAATATATATTGTATGATTATTCAAGACCCTTAGTGTTACGCGCCAGTGTCTCCAGGGCTTCCTACACCTTCTAGCGTTTCCCGGAGAAAACCCGTTAGCACAGAACCTCGGCACGAGAGCGGATACGGCGATCCTCCTTTCGAGAACAACTAGGGCCAGCTACCAATCACTCGGAGTTGACGGAAGCTTTCTTTTCCGTTGCGGTGTAAGAGATCGGCCTTGTGGTGGCGACAGGAATCGGGCTCCTTTTTGTTTATCCCACGAATATACGTGGTTTCAGGCAGAACAGTGAGATCCTGTAATTTGATCTTCCGGAGGTGGAGGTATGTATCACCGATCGACAATAGGAGACACCCATACATACATACAGCAACCATCCACCTCCGTTATCGCGCAATACAACATTGTTGGAAAGAATTTTTCTTTCTGACAACCTCACCGACCCGATTTGTATAGCAGATCAGGGCGATCATCCAAAAATTGAGATAGCTCGAAGATTCTTTGGAGTTCGTACGGAAGGTCCGGTATATCCGCCTATAGTATACTCCACACAATCTAACACAGTGTCTGACTAGCAAAAATAAATGTCTTCTTTCATGAAACGTATCATAGCGCAATACTTCGCCCGAGCCGCCATTTCAACACAACATTGGACCTTCGCTTAAATCTCAGAAAGGGAAGATATCCACGCTAGGGACCGAGACACGTCTGGGGCGCATATCAAATTATTCTTTGTTCACAATATCAAAGACTCGAAATCAAGGTAGCAGGGATATGATTCAAGATCTGGGGTTAGCTGTCCAACGTTCCCAACGTTCTTTTGTAGGTTGCCATTGGTAGCGACCCTTCACGCCTTCAGGGGCACATACATACATTGAGCTTGACAAAAGTACGAAAAAAAAGTAGACCGTTGATCGACGTCTCAATAGCTAGTACAAGCGAACTCCACAATTATTTCCCCGGATTCAAGGGGCAGAAGCAGACTTCACTATTTTCAATACCTGCAATGCACTCCGCTGCCACCTACGTACTAGTCCATCGGTAGATGACTAGCTAGCATACGTATATCTGGGGGAAAGGGGGCAGATTTACTCCAGAATGTCCCATGCCAGACACACTCCGGATTTCCTGGGTGTCGGGTCCCCGAGAGTCAGGGCGCATTGTGGGAATCTCAACCCCCCTTCGATTGCGGCTGGAACTATCCCCGGTATCTGGAAGGTTTCAATATCACATAGTCTTATCGATGGATAACAATACAACCTAATCAATAAACAATGCTGCTACGACAACCTTGTAGTAATAACGGGAAATTTGACAGGTACAGTATACTTGCATATCGACATGCACTGTGTACCTCCGTGAACGTTGTAGAGAACATTCTTTTCATGATAAGCTCCCCGCATGACTGGTGACTTGTCCACTTCACCGCTCGTTCAAACATACAATTTTTTTTAAAAATAGTGAATTTTTAAAAGTGCGTAGAGATAGGTTATTGGAGGGGAGGGGAAGTGATGAGTTGGCTATGTTTTGGGCGAGGCGAGCTTACTATCTGCTGCCAAGGCGCCAACTGTGGAATGGATTCGTCAGGTACAAGATGTACAACACATCCCATGCATAACTATCAGTTGTGCTGATGACTCGTGATGGAAGCCTTGCGATGTACATTCTCCAACGTACAGCTACCGGGGTCTATTGTTTGCTGGTTAATTTTAACTACTTGAACATACATAAGGTCGACGTTGGTCTACCCGACACGTCAGGTCGTCTGTTGGCATTTATGGAAACATGTCCCTGTAGATGCTGGGCTTCGTATCGAGGAGACAGTGCTTTGGGGCATGCCTACAAGGCATAGAGGTATCGACTGGTCCATGCCTAGCCACATGTCACGAGTGCAGGGCTATCCTACAATGTATTTGTACGCAGGGGATACTTGGATCGGTGAGATCGAGATCACATAATTTACTCCTGCTTTCTTTGCATGTTATCTTATGTTGGGGACATGGATCGACAGGCCGGCACAAACAAAGAAGAATTCAGAATTTGGAATCTCTTATCTATGGTCTGCCCAGGTGTTTGGACCCTCCGGGCCTTGCAATCTTTCGAACATTTCGAATCTATATCCAATGATAACTACATCCCTTTTTTTGTGTAATGTGTACCCAAGATCTTTCATGCGCGCCCTACAATGAACGGTAGGAAAATCTGTCAATCCGTGCAGCAACTCTGTTGGGGAAAAAACGCGACGACAATGATCTTCTGACCTGCCCGTGTCCTTTCTTGGAAATTCACTGCACAAGGATCTTCCCAATACGAACACAAGTCAGCGATATCCAAGTAGCAAGGTATGAACGTGTCCCAGCGTGTTTCCAAGTTTATGTCAGATGGGGTTGCACCAGAAACCTGGGCAATACAATGTAGTACAACAATATATTCAATATCCAAATGATTCTAAAGGTTTTCTGGTTTCGGAAAGGGCTGCCGACTCAAGACTCCCCCAGATTTTCGAGATTAAGGCCTGAGGCCACCAGAATCTGAATTTTCTTCATTTACGTCATCCACAGGTCACGGGTTTCTGGGACGGAATATCATTTCCCCTAGAGATCGGACAGTCGGTGAATTCTTCCAATCAAAATTGTCTATTGAGGCCGTCAGTGGTCCGCTATCACGTAAAATGCCCCGCCGGACGTCCTTGGAAGATTTGGATTGCGTGAAAAATATGACAATGATTGTTGGGGTATGGAGAGACGAATGCGCTATTTCTAACGAATAGCGGTGCAAGACCAAAACAACGTGCATCTGAGATCGAGGGGGAAACCCATGCGATAGGAATGTTACCCCGCAAGTCGACGATCCAGGTACCAGAGCCCCTCCGGTTGGAGATGGAGATAGCCTGTCACCGGGCCGGGGATATCTCGCGACTGCAATAATTGTAGTCATTAGTTTGGTCGAGGCTTTGATTGCTTTGGTTTATTGGTTAGCCCTGGAGTCTGAACCCCGATCAAACTGATCAAACTCTTCAAACTCTTCAAAATTCTCCCCCAATGGCGAAAATCCCCCGGACATAGGGCAGGCGATCATTCAATCTGGGGACGCCATCTGGAACCTTGGGAACGTAATTGAGGCATTTAGCATGGGTTGATTGGTTTATTGAACTATCTTGGTACCTAGGTCTATTCGTGATTCAAGAAAAAATCTCTATCCCGGTGGATTCATGACACATTGCATTCCACGATGTTCGATACATATCGCATCATATGGAAATTTGATAGCAAAGAATAAAAGATTTACCAGGATCGTAGTAAGACAACACTCAGGTGACCATGTATAACTCCTGCTAGGGACTCTATTTTCAGTCTCTGTCAAGTCACCCGGTCACTTTTTATTTTTTAATTTTTTTGCGCTTGTTCCTATGTTGGTAACCGCAGTTCTATTCCCTCAGCCACGTTCCAGACTTGAGGCAATTGTTTCGGCCCGCATGACGCAGCGGGATTTTATCATTGCATTCGGCTTCAGCTCGGAAGGAGGGGCGTTGGCTACCAATCAGAGTGACACCTATCGCCGGCTCTTAGTCAAAAATAGTCCAAAGTGGAAAGGGAATGAGCGTTTGAAGTGGATCAGATCAGAAAATGTGCTTCGAGACTCTCTCTATACGGTTGACCCTTCCGCCTAGAATCGGTTATGACTGGCCAAGGATTGCGGGACATATGTAATGATAATAGAATAACAAGAATTATCAAGAATTATCCAAATGATTTAATTGGAATTTATTTAAAAATTTTATAAAGAATTTATTATTATATCTGGAATTGCAAGGCAAAAATATACTCTATGCTATGTTATAAAAGGACAAGGGTTCCCCGGATTTTCTTGACCAGAATTCATTATCATCTCCATTACATTTTTTTCTATACATTTTGTTCACCTTCAGTCCATGGCGACGATCGGTGATCATTGCATTTGTTAATTGTAAGTTAATCACTTGACTTGGACAAGGATGTTCTTCTTTCCCTTACCTCCTGTTTCCCTTGTTTCTCTCGTTATCTCGGGAATTGGCAATCGGACGAGATAAGGAACATTCTTTGTGTCGCCTTATCTCACTCATGTCTATGAATCATCTCAGCTAATGCTTCTTAAAGACTTTTTCATCTTCCCTCTTACGTGTTAGGAGATTTTCCTTATATACACCATGTCGTCTCCTGTATCTACCCCACTGTCGGAGACTCCCAATGGCAATGGCAATGGCGTGAGCTTGCCTAGCCGTCCTCAGCCTAAGCTTGTGGCCAGCCAAGATGGAAGCTCCGGCTCAGGTACTCCCATCGGTTTCCAACGCTTCCATCCCCACAACAAGCATTTGGATCACGCAGTTGGAAATGCCTTGCGTCAACCTTCCCCGCAGCCCACTCATTTGGGTATCCCAGGTACTCCGCAGCATCGTGTGCTGTCCGAGGAGGACCCGGGCTACATCGCGGCCACTTTTGAGGGCAAGCAGAAGCAGATGGAACAAGGTTGGTGGAATTGAAGCTCTAGCGATATGCAAAATAGCTAATTTTGGACTAGTCATGGATCAATTGGAGGAGAAGGGCTTCTTCCCCAGTGACTTCGTCATCTCCGAAACTACTTGGTTCTACAACATGCTTGGCATCGACGATACCTATTTCCAGACCGAGTCCGTGGATGCCATTGTGACCCAGATTCTTTCCCTCTATGCCGCCAAGGTCGCCGCCTACGCTCGCGATGATAAGCAGTTGGAGATTCGCCTGGACAAGGAGGCCGAGGATCACGCTGTGTACATCGATACCAGCAGACCCGGTATATCCTCCACGAAAGGTCCGCGGTACGAGCAGCGTATCGATGAGAAGTACGTCAACCACTCCAAGGGTGCCAACAGCTACCGTGTGGAGACCTTCCGCTCGCCCACCACCCTCCCCGGTGACAACGGCCAGCAGCTCCGTTGCTACTTCGTGTACAAGTGTCAGTTTGTCAACCCCAATCCCTCACCCAATGAGACCAACATCGACATCATTGGCGAAAAGCGTTTTCTCCAGAAGGCCACACCAAACACAAAAGCGATCTACCAGGAAATCATCACCACTGCTGTTGGCCGCTCCGGTCCCGTCATCGAGATGTTCGAGATCGAGGGCAGCCGGGAGAAGCGTCTGGTTATTGCCTACCGTCAGGGATCTGCTATGGGTCTGTTCAGCGCTCTGTCGGATTTGTACCACTACTACCGCTTGACCAGCTCACGCAAGTACCTGGAGAACTTCTCCAACGGAATCACTGTGATTTCGCTCTACCTGCGTCCCTCAGACAACTCTGAGATCTCGGCCAAGTTCCCTCCTATTGAGGCCGCCATCCACCAGATCATGAAGGAGGTTTCCCTTCTGTACTGTATTCCCCAGAACCGCTTCCAGGGCCACTTTGCCAGTGGTCGTCTCAGCCTGCAAGAGACCATTTATGCTCACTGCGCGTGGGTGTTCGTGCAGCAATTCCTTAATCGTCTCGGTTCAGAATATACTTCGTTGTCTGCTCTTTTGGATAGCAACAACAGTGTCCACGCAGAGTTGCTTTCAAAGATCAAGAAGCGTCTGCGAACTGAGACCTTCACTGCAGACTATATCTTCGAGATTATCAACAAATACCCCGAGCTGATCCACAAGCTCTACCTTGACTTTGCCAACACCCACTACGTCCAGACACAGGGCCCCAGTGGTGATGACTTCCTCCCTACTCTCAGTTACCTGCGTATCCAGACCGACGAGGTCCTCGACAGTACCAAGCTCAAGCAGCTGATCCGCGGCACTGCCCTCAACGAGCACGATGAGATGGTCATGAACTCCTTCCGCGTGTTCAACTCTTCCATCCTCAAGACCAACTTCTTCACTCCCACCAAGGTGGCTCTCAGTTTCCGCTTGAAGCCGGACTTCTTGCCTGAGCACGAATACCCCCAGCCTCTGTACGGTATGTTCTTGGTTATCAGCTCCGAGTTCCGTGGCTTCCACTTGCGTTTCCGTGATATCGCTCGTGGTGGTATTCGTATCGTCAAGAGCCGAAATGGCGAAGCGTACAACATCAACGCCCGTTCGCTGTTTGACGAGAACTACAACTTGGCGAACACCCAGCAGCGCAAGAACAAGGACATTCCCGAAGGCGGTGCCAAGGGTGTCATTCTTTTGGATGCTGACCACCAGGACAAGGCGCGGGTCGCCTTCGAGAAGTACATCGACAGTATCCTCGATCTGCTCCTGCCTCCGGTCAGTCCCGGTATCAAGGACCCAATTGTTGATCTGCACGGCAAGGACGAGATCCTCTTCATGGGTCCCGATGAGAACACTGCCGAGCTTGTCAACTGGGCCACTGAGCATGCTCGCGGCCGTGGCGCTCCCTGGTGGAAGTCTTTCTTCACCGGTAAGAGCCCCAAGCTGGGTGGTATTCCCCACGATTCTTACGGTATGACCACTCTCTCGGTCCGCCAATACGTACTTGGAATCCAGCGCAAGCTGAACATCGACCCCTCTACCTTGCTCAAGCTACAGACTGGTGGTCCCGACGGTGATCTCGGATCCAACGAGATCCTACTTTCCAACGAGAAGTATGCTGCTATCGTTGATGGAGCTGGTGTGATCTACGACCCCAACGGTCTCAACCACGAGGAACTTCTTCGCCTGGCTAAGAAGCGTGCCATGATCTCTGAGTTCGACATGTCCAAGTTGTCCTCGGATGGTTACCGCGTTCTGGTTGACGAGAAGAACATCAAGCTCCCCAGTGGCGAAGTCGTCCACAACGGCATGATCTTCCGTAACACTTACCACCTGCGCTCGCAGGAGAAGTTCGACGTGTTCGTTCCTTGCGGTGGCCGTCCCGAGTCCATCGACTTGTCCACCGTCGGCAAGCTCATCAAGGACAACAAGTGCATCGTTCCCTACATTGTCGAAGGTGCCAACCTGTTCATCACCCAGGACGCCAAGCTGCGACTCGAGAAGGCCGGTTGCATTCTTTACAAGGACGCCTCGGCCAACAAGGGTGGTGTGACCTCCTCCTCGCTGGAGGTTCTCGCCTCGCTCTCCTTCAACGACGAGGAGTTCGTCGAGAACATGTGCATCCGCGAGGACGGCACCGTGCCCGACTTCTACCAGGCCTACGTCAAGGAGGTGCAACAGATCATCCAGCAGAACGCCGCACTTGAGTTCGAGGCCATCTGGCGCGAACACGAGAATACCGGTGTGCTGCGCAGTGTCCTCAGTGATCGTCTCAGTTTGGCCATCACCAAGCTCGATGAGGAGCTTCAGATGACCGAGCTCTGGGACAACGTTGCTCTCCGCCGCTCTGTTCTTGGAGACGCTCTCCCGCGTCGTCTATTGGACAAGATTGGCCTCGAGACCATCTTGGGACGTGTATGTTTACCCCTTCCATCCCTACTACCGTTGTGAATATTTACTAATGAATCTTAGGTCCCTGAGAACTACCTGCGTGCCATTTTCGGTAGCTACCTGGCCAGTCGCTTCGTTTACGAGTACGGAAACCAGCCCAGCCAGTTCTCTTTCTTCGACTTCATGACCAAGCGTCTGTCTATGGTCCAGTCGTAGAAAGAACTTTGGTTATAGACATTTCTTTTGCGAGCGCGAGTCTTGTGACTTTTTGTTTTCCTTTTGATGAGATTTGAGTCACACGATATTACTAATACGGGACAAAAGATTGTTCCTTGACGAATGTATGGTTAGAAAAGTTTTAAGCGGCATTCTGAAAAGAGATAAGGCCTTTCAGGGTCCTTTAGAATTGCAATCTTTACATTATATATGGTCCTAGTATCTTAACGATAGTATCTAGGGAGCTGCGGCTACATGTAGTGATGTTGAGATCGTTAGGTCATGGTTATAAAAGTCTAGTCGAGGTCTAATTATCTATTTCTAGTTATACAATTCAAAACGAACTCCAAACAATGCAGTCTCATCTAGACGACCCAACCTCCATCATAATCAGCACGATATTCACTGCCTAGTTCAAAACATAACCGTCAGCACAACTAGTTCAACCCGAACCCTACAACAAACTTCCCGTAGAACCAAAGACAAACTCACCAGCAACAAATCCACCCCCTCCGCCACCTGAACCTCCCACCTCGCCTTCAGCTTCGACTTCGACTTACTATAATCCATCGCATTATGCCGAGTAATATACATAATCCTATGATTACCCATCATCACACCCGTCCCCGACGCAGCAGACTGCAGCACTTTCAGCTCGACCCTCTGGCCGGTATTGATGTCTGCTGTCTCGTGCCCAGACCTGGGCCTTGATCTTGAGCCGGAACTCGACAGTGCGAATGGAGAGGTTGGTGCTAATTCTGGGGCTGGTGCTGGGTCTTCAGGTGGCTCGATTGCATCGAGTAGGTCTCGAAGGGTATTGCTGGAGCTGAGACGCGCGGAGGCGTAGGATGGAAGTATAGACGCAGAGTCAGGCTGGGTTCTTATATCTGGCGGGCTTTGCTCTGGTGAGGCATTTCCATAATTTGAATCGTGGAAGAGGCCATCTTTCTCGTTTCTTTGGGTCGATCTCCTTTCTTCTTCTACATCACCAGCAACATCACTATAGGGTGGTGGTTCATCACAAATGTGCGGTTCTGGGATACTCGATGTCCTCTCCCTCCCCGCAAAGCGGTACGTGGTAAGCGCAAGCGCATTTCTGAATTCCAAATCTAGCTGAAACCCACCTCCAACTCCGATTTTCAAATTCCCTTCCCCAATCCACGGCATAGAAGCATTAAGCAACTCCACCTTCTCTCTCTCTTCCCCTTTTCCCTTCCCCTTCCCTTTCCCTTCATCAGGAAGTCTAACGCCCCACTTCCGAGCACCAGAAAGCCAAGCCCGTCTTAGTACAAGCACCGGTGCATTTTGAGCGCAGATAACCCGCATCCCCGCGGGCCATTGCTTCTCCAACACGGTGTAAAGCAGCTGTCCTTTAAGGGTTTCGGATGGCTCGTGCGCAAGCAGTCGATGTACAGTTAAGACATGATTTTCCGTGGATGTAATTGATAGGGTTGTCGGGGTGTTTGTTAGGCGGTCTGGGGCTGGGGAGAGAAGGTGGCTTTTCTGTAGGGCTATTGGCGTTGCGGGGGGGTGAGGGGTGGCGATTTGGGCATTGGGGTAAATTATCCCTTTTTGCCGGATTTGTCGGATTGGATTGGGGTTTGGTTTTGAGCGCACGATTTGAGTTCTGTATCGTAATTAACAAGGTATATCTAGAGAAGCTTGAGACTCTCAGATGCTGATATGTTGATATTGATGTTGATGTTGAGTTGATGTGGGGTTTCGGCTGGGCCGGATATGTAGACGGTGCTGGTGGTTGGCTTATCGAGCAGTGTACTGTGCCCAGATGTTGTTTATTGATTTCATTTGATTTTATGTCAATGACATAATTCATACATTGCTACATCACTGGTTTAGCATGTGGTTTTAGGGTTATCTCTCGACGCCACCCGATGTTAATTACATGCATATTTACAAAGTTATGCATGCAGTAGCTAGTTAGTTAGTGATTCTTTAGTTGTGTTATTTAGCTTGTTCTTGATAGGTTAGTTGACTTGGTCATTCAGATTGTAGGCAAAGGATTGTTGATTCCCTCGAATCACACTCCAATGTTTATCTGACAGATTCTCATTCTCACGTAAGATCGAACGAAGTCTTTCCTCTGGCTGAAGCCCACGTCCCCAATCTGTAGCGGTTTAAAGATGTAAAGCTCGTTATTGTCTGCGGCGACATACGGACAGATGTCGTCCAACGTCCTCTTTCCGCAGCGACTGCGTTTCCTAGGCATAGGTTGTCCTAGCTTTCCAGGTACAGCCTGGGAGGTGACGATTGGTTTCCTCTGTTGTGTGGTTCTTATGACATACACCGTAATGATCGTACACAATATGTCCCATGAACCTAATAATTCTACGTGCAGTTGGTAAAATTGTAAACTACTTGAAATTGCATTAGCCGTACAATTGGTAGCGTGTATCTTATTACCCTCCAAGATCCCAACTTGATGGATTCCATTAATACAACTAGTTAATATCACATGTAGGTAATTATAAAGTTCTGCTCGCTATAATAATGTCATGATAACATACGACTAATACCACTGCTGTGCAGAAACTAACTATTGCGGAGCGACTGTAACTATGTGTCGCGGAACCAAAAAAAAAAAAATTGAAGCACTCCCGGCGGGGTACGATCCCGCAACCTTGCGATTAAAAGTCGCACGCTCTACCAATTGAGCTACAGGAGTACTGTGCTTATGACTGTTGATGAACTGTTTGGATTATGACCACTCATTTCTTTTCCCAAATCAGGCTCATTTATGGTCATAAAGCAAAAGGCATCGCGGAGGAGTTCTAGATTGTCTTAGCAAATGTTTATCTGACAGATCATCTCGTGTTATGCCAAACTTAAGAAACAAACACTCGACGTTCTTGTCACAGTCAAGCCTGCGAAATCACCGATCAACCCAGATGAAGCGGGCACGCTCTTACTCACCGGGGCCCCAGTTCATAGAGAGTTCATTCCACGATTGCTAGCCTTACCTCTAATGGTCACGGGGTTTTATAGAATGAGATCAGTCTGCTTATTGTCATTATTAATGTGCCTTATATCTACATATGCATCTTTCTGGTTTGGGTTTTTGGTCTTTCTCCACATTCATACAAGGCCCCTTTCAACTGAGCTTATATATATACAGCCAATGATCTCCCGACACCGATGCAGTGGGATAACTTCCACCAATTAGTCCTAAGCTTTCTAGACTATAAACTGAAGATATATAAATATTTTCAGACAAATCAAGACCACATTATATTTAGTTCAGCGCGATCTTTCTGGGGCGTTGAAGTACCTATAAGATGTCCACGTGAGCGGATGTATCGGATAGAGCCGTTTACAAATGCCGAGGTCATTTTTATATTGTGGAGGAACTACTATGTAAGCCCAATTTGCCATTGTTGCCATTGGCACACAATTGGCACATACCCAGTCCTTACTAGATTCCAGATTGGTCTCGCCTTTTCTAAAGACAAAATTAGAATGTTCACCAAAAAAACCACAATAACGCATCCCGACGGTTCATCCGGACAAAGTGGAACAATGGCCCACACCGTGCCGAAGGTAATAATAGTCGGAGGCGCAGTCTAGGCCGAAAGAAAAATTTGCTTCTCAAGTGACAGGAAGGATTTTAAATGGATTTTGGCTGAGAAACAAAAGAAAAGATGCAAGTGTCAGTACATACGTGGTCCCATAATGTGTACATATGTAGATAATGTATAGGTACACGTAGAGAAAGAGATGAAGGAAAAGCCATAGAAAGTTAGTGTGGGTTAGTGGATGAATGAGAAGCTTATTTTGATGATTTTATGAAGGAATTAGTAATTTACAGTTATACACCTGGGCAGAGAGTATGTCCATGGATTATATCAAGATATTATTTCGGGCCAGGAACGAGATTTTGCGCAAATTGTACAACCCGCCCTCCAGGTACGGAATAGAATGTTGTACTCCGTACAATATAAAAACAATAATAGCCCGCCACGTTGGTGGAACGCGTCAGTCAGTTGAAGACCCATGGCCATGACCTCAATCCGCATTAGCGACGTGGGTCTCTGTCATAAATTTGTGAAAGGACTGGCTTCTCCTCATTCTAAACAAAAGGATCGTTCCACCCCTGGACCCTCTTGGTTTTTTTTCCTTTTCCTTCTCCCCGGAATATGAAGTCTGACCGTTTGTGGGGTATTGAATTGGACCGTTGATCATTGAGCTCTTGTGTGAGGTCGGGGTTAATTCGACCTAAATCCCCTGAGCATCTTTTTCTCCACACATCTACTTGGAAAAGTACCCAGTCCACTTCCGAGCACTTCCGCAGGAATCGATTTTGCCGTGCCACTTGCGCGAAATGTCGGATCCGGAAGAGAAGTTTCCACCTATTCCTTCCCATCCTTCTGCAGAGGATGCGGAGCGGAACCACAAAGCAGATACGGACCACACTGGAGACGATACCAAGCCAGACGCGCTCACTCCAGAAGATGCTAGTGTGAAGCCTAGTATCTCATCGTCCCAACGATGGCGAACAGCAAGCCAGCGGGTCCGAAACCGTGCCGCCACTATAGCAGAGAGACTTGGACGACCGCCTGAGAGAGAAGCAGATGGCTTGGATTCGCCATTTTTACCGGAGTATTATGGAGCAACGGATGACATCAAAAGCTATGAGGCCCGACAAGCAAATGATGAGGAAGACAGACTTCCCGGAACAGACTACAATTCACAGGCTCGTCTGTTGGTGGAAAGATTAGGCTTACAGTCCGAACCAAGGCTTCCGCGCGTTGAAGAGCCTCGTTCAGGTGCCACAACCCCAGGCACTCCAGATGGAACGGCAATCCCTGGCGGTCCACCAGGTGGACTTCTTTCCCAGTTACTTCGAGTCTACGCCAACAACCTTCAAACGGCGAGTCGGATGAGTCTCGTCTCCACAGCATCAGAGACCGACCCGGAAACGGAGACACTGGCACCGTCTGGCACGGTGACTCCAGGTGGAAAGAAAGAAAAATTGAAGTGGTACAATAATGGCCACCATCAAACCAAGTCAAATCACAGTTATACCTCCTCTCTCATCCATGCATCCATGGATATGAGCCGGGTCGGAGTCCCCAATGCCGCAGGACCACCTCCCGTAAACCCCAAGCAACGAAAGAAAGAGAAACGCAAGAGCAAGAAAGATGTCAAGCTCACAGTGCATATTGCCCGCCTCCTGGCCCGTCAGCAGTACATAATGCAACTTTGTCGTGCGCTGATGAAGTACGGCGCCCCAACTCATCGACTAGAGGAGTACATGATGATGACCTCCAACGTGCTGGAGGTCAAAGCGCAATTCTTGTATATTCCAGGTTGCATGTTCATGTCATTCGATGATCCTCTGACCCGCACAGCGGAGGTCAAAATCATTCGCGTGATCCAGGGACTCGATTTGTCCCGCCTGGCCGAGACTCACAACGTCTACAAAAATGTTGTGCACGATGTCATCGGCGTGGAGCAGGCCACGCAGGATTTGGACCAAATCATGCAACGCAAACCGCGCTACAACCGCTGGATGCTAGTGTGTCTAACTGGCCTAGCCAGCGTCGCAGTCGGACCGTACTCCTTCAGCGCACGCCCAGTCGACCTTCCCATCATCTTCATCCTAGGATGTCTCGTAGGCTTTATGCAACACGTCCTCGCCCCAAGCTCAGCAACGTACTCGAACGTACTCGAAGTATCCGCCGCAATTCTAACATCATTCATCGCCCGCGCCTTCGGCAGCATTCACCACAACGGCGAGCGCGTCTTCTGCTTCTCAGCAATGGCCCAATCATCTATCGCAATGATTCTACCCGGGTTCGCAGTCCTAAGCAGCAGTCTCGAGCTCCAGTCCCACCAAATGAACGCCGGCTCCATCCGCATGGTCTTCACAATCATCTACTCCCTCTTCCTCGGCTACGGCGTAACAGTCGGCACAACAATCTACGGCCTAATGGACAACAACGCAACCACAGACTCAACATGCTCCGGCTTGCCCGAAGTCTGGGGAAACGAGTACATCCAACACTTCCCCTTCGTCGCGCTATTCTGTCTCTTCGCCGCCCTGATCAATCAATCCAAAGCAAAGCAGCTGCCTGTCACCATCACCATGGGCGTGTGCGGGTACGTCGCGAACTACTTCAGCACGAAGAAACTCGGCGCAAACCAGGTCGCCAATACAATCGGCGCGTTCACAATTGGTCTGCTGGCCAATCTGTACAGCCGCGTTTGGCACGGCCATGCTGCTGCGGCGATTATCCCGGGCATTTTCACGCTCGTGCCGTCTGGTCTTGCGTCTAGTGGGTCGATTATCTCCGGATTGGAGTATGCGGAGGCTGTGAAGTCGGGTAATGTCTCGAGTACCAGTGGAGCGACGAGTAATAGCTCGCTTACGTCGCTTGGATATGGAATGATTCAGACGGCGATTGGAATCTCCGTTGGGCTTTTCATCTCCGCTTTGATTGTTTATCCGCATGGGAAGAAGAGGAGTGGGATTTTCAGTCTTTAGACTTGCCATTTTTGTCTCCTGAGAATATTTGCGTCGCATTTACATTGTATTATTTGCATCATATGCATTGTCTGCATCAGCATCAGCGTCTTGGCCTTGCAGCGAGAGAAGAAAGCCATACAACCAGTTTTGTTCCAATCAATCATTTTGTACATTTAATTAGATTTACTGGCATTTCACTGGGGGCGACTCAGTGACGACGGCCAACCGAACAACCGATAATTACATGTGTGTCACTCATATACTTCCACCTATTCGTTGTTCACCTTTAGCACAGCTTCATTCATACCTGCTTATGGCTTTAATTCCTTTGCTACCTGACCTCGGGGACTCATCATGCGCCAGTCACACATACATGGGAAACGAACATATTGTACATTCAGTAGCTACCTAAATGACCGTTATTACACCGTCACATCATTCGATATACCGTCAAATTTCAACCCTTCCTCGTGCTCAGTGCGTTTCATCGTCAACAGGTGTTCCCAATGTTCGGGATACTTCTGAATTGCCCATTTCTCAACCTCGTCTTTCCAGTATTGATACGGGATGGCATTGTAGAACAGCCCGATACTAAAATGTTTGTTAGCGACGATAGATACAAGAGAGATAGCGGATGTACTCACGTATTACTTGTGGGAAGGACGCCAATCTCGGACTCCATGTTGTTTATAACCTCGGTGGCGAGATCGAACTCGCACTGCGCTGCCAGAGCTTCCATATAAGCCGAGTAAAGAGGGCGGTCCACGGTAATCTCCAGCTTCTTGACTTTGGCCATCATCTTCATAGCCTCTTGGGCGCCGTTGTGGTGCTTCTCGCAAACCTTGAAGAAAAGGGTGATGGTCTTCTGGGAGGGGCCCTCGTCAGACTGGAGGATCTGTCGAAATATTGTCATGCTCTTCTCTGGCATTTCGCAAGCGGCATAGGCCATCATCAGGCCATTCAGAGTCCTCGTGTTGAGATCCACCTCAAGATCCAACTTCAGCATATTGTGCACGAGTTCCAGGTTGGTGGCGTCTGCCGTGCGGGCCAGGCCCTGGAAACAACGGGCGTACGTATCGGGCCTGGGGCGGCGGGTGAACTCATCGGCTTGACGCATGTGTCCGAAGACCAAAACCGCCAGATCACTGCGTTTGCGCTCGAAGAAAGCGGTCATGATTTTGGTGCGTGTTGCGACACCCGTGTATGGGAATGCGATTTTCAAAAACTCATACGCGTTCCAAACATCTGTGTCGGATTGGCTCATGTCCAGAATAAATTGGGTGACCGCGTCGCGTACCGGTGCCTTCTGATCGTCCTCGTAAGTTCCTAATCGTGGACGGAGCAGCTCTGAAACGGCATCCAGGTCATTGCGGTAGAGAAGAAGGTGCGTCAATGCGGCAACGGTTTCAGGCTCCAGGCGTACATTGTCTTCGAAGAGCGGGTCTAGGAGAGACGAAATTTGATGGAACAGCTCGTCTTTTTCTTCGGATCGGCAAAGCATCGCGATGAGCTTATTGGCAAGGGGGAGGTAGTCGCTCGTGAGGGAAGCTGCGTCAACCTTGTCTTCGAGAAGCCTCAAAGTCTCTTGAACGTTACCGGCCTGGATTTGAGACTCCAATTGCAACATATGTGTGTTGTTATCCGGGGCAAGGCCCCATTGGTCCGCTAGCGCCATTAAATCGGAAGCCAATTCTGTGTTTTGCTTTGCATTGGCATACCGAAGAAGCATATTAACAATGGTGATATCAACGGAGTCCTTGAGTGCCGGGTTCTTCGAGATCCAGGAATCAACTTTTTGCGCAAGAACAGAAGCATTGTTACTCTTTGCTGCTTCCCAAAGTAAGAGGATGCCAGCAGTGTCTTTGTTTGGTTCGCCGGAGATGGTATTGATGATTTCTGCTGCCGTATCTGCCTGGGACTTCAAGATACAATATTCGATGACGGCTTCTTTTGTGCCTAGGGAGGGCTGCAAGCCGCCGGCAATGGGACAGGCGTAGACAACTTGGACAGCTTTAAATTGGTCGTGGTCGATGAGAAACCTGATGATCTCTTGATGAGAAGCTTGATCAAAGCTATTACCATGAGTCTCCCATTCATCGACAATCCTCCGTATTTGTCGTAAATCGTCCTTCATGGCAAATCCTCTCAGCACAGTGAGCCAAGGTGACGGTTTGGCCTTGCTCATTGAACTCCAAAATTTGAGAACAGTATGTCTAGCATCCTCCGGATTGCCATTCATAGCCAAAATTTCAATGTACAGAGTAAGAGCTGGTCTGCTGATCTTATTCGGACCAAATCCGTGATCGAGGTTAAGTTCTTGATATGCGAATCGGGCGAGTCGAACCACAGTCTCACGGGCCTGTGGAACACATTCTGATTCGGCGAGTACATGCAAAATTTTCTCGAGGTTTTCCGTCGAGAAAATATTTTGCCAGTCTTGTTCATCAAGATCGTTCTGCTGGGCCCTGAGATGCTTCCACGTGACGACCAACGTACGGGCATGGAATTGAGTGATCACCCCTGGAGTTTCAAGCCGCGTTGTGAAAAATGTTTGAAACGCCCTTGCGAGAAGATAGCTCGGAGGAGATCGGCTTCTATCTTTAAGCGACCTCATCAAATCCGCCATTGGTTGCAGGCCTTTCTCGGATGGCAAAGTACTTGGCCGCCGGTCAGGGTCTTGAGACGTAGTGAAGGAGAAGAGGGTGCGTCGCGAGGTATATGAGATGTTGGACATGGCAGGTCGCACACGAACAGAGGTTATTGTATGCATTAGGCGATTTCGACGACATTGCGAGAATTGAAGTGGTTCATTGTTGGTAATTGCCCGGAAGACCCGTCTCGTGAGATGAGACTGCATGGTGAGCGATTAAGACTGGACCTGTAGCTCAGTTAGAGCAAGGTTTGAACTTGGAAGAGAAATTCGCGATCTTGAGTAGCTCTGAATGCTTGGGACAAGAAATAATGGTGATTCGCGACGCGGAGAGATCTGGAGGTTGACTTAGGCGGAAGAAGTCTTGGCAAAAAAAAGATCTCAACTCCGCGTTGACTCCCGGTCTCCCTGTCAGTTGCTCAAACATCTAAATCAGCAAAACCCCGTGGCTGAATACCGGTGTATTTTCAATATGTCCTTGAATATTTTTTCTTCACCCTCATTGTTGCGCAATGCTGCGACAACCGCCAGTGCTGGTCTGTCACTATGTCGCTGGAGCTCGACTGCTGCCATCAGCGACTTCACTTCACAGCGCCGCACAACTTCGCACAGTACGTTGACTTGGTACATTGAATTGACCTTACTACTCTTTACATCTTTTCGTTGGGAATGGGAAACTTGATCACTGGATACGTCACTAACATTTCACGACAGCCGACATGGGCAGCCGGCGCCGGGTTGTCAACCGGGTAACCAGTCGCTCGAGGTTCCTTGAGGACCACAAGGCAAACAGCGAGAGCCGAGCCCTTGAGAAATATCAGACTCGCGATTACAAGCCCGGAGACATCTACGCCCCCCACGATCTCAGCCCGTTGGAGATGAGGAAATGGGGAAAACGCCAAAGCCCTAAGACGGATGCTTTTGACGCATTGAACTTGAATCCATTGGATATGTACAAGGTAGGCCTTCTCAAAGCCCTTGAGATGTGACTTATATGATACATGTCTGTATGGACCAACAATTACTGACGTTTTATCTTTCGCTCGCTACAGAACTTTGCTGTCATGTCCGAATATATGACTTCCATGGGCCGCATCAAGCCTCGAACTGAGACTGGTTTGCGACCTGTCAACCAACGCAAGATTGCCAAAGCTCTCCGCCGAGCCATTGCACTGGGCCTTATGCCCAGTGTTCACCGACACCCGGAGATTCTCGCATATGAGATGCGGGCTAGTATGGAACGATCTGGTGGCATTTGAGCAATTCATTACTATTGGAGACTCAAATGGACTGGATAGAATGTGTTGTACAAGCACCGGTGCCTGAAGGGACACATTTCGTGTATTATTACTCTTAGCGATCATTGATTTTATTGGGAACTTCCAGTCTCGATATATTTGTAGTTGTGGAAATACTGTATACTACTACAGATCGATTTTGTTGTATGTTTACCTACCCACATACAATATTGCACAATATTGTATATTATAGTAGTAGGTAACGTGCACAATAGATGCGTGGCTGTGTTCCCCGCTAGTGTGGCCCGAGTACGTCAGTCGACATAAACAACTTCCCCTCTACATTTACCCTTTGTTGACGTGCTTTAGCGATGTCACTTGCAAACGGTGAGACTTTGAAAACACATTCCTGTCATTCATCTCATTCTGACAAAATTTGAAAAGAGTCTATTTGGGCTGCTAGCCCGTCCACCACCCGCGGCCAGCCCACCCAGCTTTCTTCTGATGCCAAAGGCGAGCGATTGGCATATGCAGTATGTTTTTCAACCGCTTATATACAATGATATATTCTCGATCTAACACAATTCTCTTTAGTCCAACAAATCTATCTTCCTGCGTTCAATTGATGACCCCGCGGTTGCAAGACAGTACACCGAACACAAGGCGCAAACAACGGTCGCACGGTTCGCCCCTTCTGGCTTCTACGTTGCAAGTGGTGATGCCGCTGGAATCGTGAGAGTATGGGACTGTGTTGGCGAAGGAATCACCAAGGGCGAATACAGTATTGTCAACGGTCGAATCAATGATTTGGCCTGGGACGGCGACTCCCAGCGCATTATTGCCGTCGGTGATGGCAAGCAGCGATTTGGACACTGCATCACCTGGGATAGTGGAAACACTGTTGGTGAAATCACTGGTCACACCCACCAGCTCAACACTGTGTCGATTAGGCAGCAGAGGCCTTTGCGTGCCGCTACTGCGGGCGATGACAGGAAGACAGTTTTCTACCACGGAGCGCCTTTCAAATTCAACAATGGTATTGCTGATAAGCACTCAAACTATATTTACGGAGTAGGCTTCAGCCCAGACGGTTCGCATCTGGTCAGTGTTGGCGCAGACCGGAAGATTTGGCTCTACGACGGCAAGACGGGCGAGACCAAGGGTCAAATTGGCGAAGGAGAGCACACCGGCAGTATCTTCGGTGTGTCATGGGCCAAAGACTCGCGCAAGTTTGTGACTGCCAGTGCAGACCGGACTGTCAAGATCTGGGACGTGGAGGCCGGTAAAGCGACACAGACCTGGACCTTGGGAGAGGAGGGTGCTATGGCTGTTCGTGACCACCAAGTTGGCGTGGTCTGGCCCCATGGAAGAAGCGATGACCTGCTCATCAGTTTATCTCTTAGCGGAGACCTGAACTATCTGGTCGAAGGGACTCCTAAGCCCCGCCAGGTCATTTCGGGCCACCAGAAGAGCATCACCTCCTTGAACCAGACTACCGTTGACAACAAGGAGACTCTATGGACAGGCAGCTTTGACGGAAGAGTCTGCAGCTGGGACGTGTCGACAGGATCGGTCGAAGAGATCGAAGGAGAAGCTCACCCCGGTTACGTCGCTGGGCTTGCAGCGACATCAGAGGGATCTGGTAGAATTTACAGTGTCGGCTGGGACGACACCCTCCGATCTGTCGATGCCGCTGCTAAGACTTACACTGGTAGCGCCTCAAAGCTCAACGGACAGCCAAAGGGTGTTGCAGCTGGGGACACGACGGTTCTGGTTGGTGAGTCCGAAGCTGTCGAAATTTTCCAGGATGGCAAGAAGACTGGAGAATATAAAACAGACTTTGCAGCCACCACCGTAGCCGCGCATGGTACCATGGCAGCAGTTGGAGGCGAGAATGGATCGGTACAGATCTGCGCCATCTCAAGCTCCAGACTTTCTCCGCGGGCAGATATCAATGCCTCTCGCAACCCGATTTCTTCTCTTGCCTTCTCCCCAGACGCGTCCCACTTGGCAGTTGGTGACTTGCGTGGACGTGTGCTTGTTTTCAAGGTTTCAGATGGCAGTTTGGTGACGGACCGCTGGACGGCTCATACGGCACGAATCACATCACTTGCCTGGAATGCAGCTGGATCACATGTTGTGAGTGGATCGCTAGACACAAACATCTTTGTTTGGAGCTTGGCCAAGCCAGGAGACTGGATTGAACTGCAAAATGCTCACAAGGAAGGTGTTCATGGCGTGGGATGGGTTGCAGAAGGTTCAAAGATCATCTCAGCCGGTGCAGATGCAGCGGTGAAGGTTTGGAAAGTCGAAGGCCTACAATAAATGTCAAGAGTAGCTGAGATCGAATTTTGCTATGAATAAATCATAAATTCTCCAAGTTTCTTTTGACTTAGATCAGCAAATTTGAAAGAACAAAATTGGGGGTTTAGAATTGGTACCCAACCAAGCACATAACAAAATACATATTCTCTACGGAGTACGGAGTGCTCGGCGTAGAGATAAGAGGTGCGTGGAGATGGGAAGTGGGGAGTGGCCGTAACTTGCTTCCAATCGTAGCCAAGCTAACAAATTATCCTGCATAGCTCTGCATCTCCGCACGAGGATCTCTGACCTCTCAAAAAAGTCTGGAACAAGGGAGACTCCATATAATTTATTTTGCCATGAGGCTCGTACAATGACTTCAAAGTACGTGACGCGAGAATCTGAATTATGCCGTCCGGAACTCCCAGCAGCTCCCGCCGCTCACGCCCTACGGTATGTACTTGCATTCTCTGCCCAATATTCCGAGCTCAACTACTAACTGTCGGTGAAGCTCCGCCAGGCAACATTTGTCCTCCCAAAGACCGGACAGCGCCTAAAAGGTCTGATCAACCTCCGCGACGCGGCGCCCGATGCCAACGACAATCAACACGATGAACGGCGCGGCCTTCTCACAAATGAAATCTCAAGTCACTATGAGGGGTATCTCACACTACTCTCACGCCGGTTACAAAATGCAGGGGCTCAGGCGAGTGAGTTCATCAGGTCTGAATCAGGTATTGGGGTCTTGAAGTATAGTCTCGCGTATTTCATCGGATCTCTTGCAACATTCATCCCTGTGATTTCGGCGATGCTGGGCCATCAAGATGGAAAACATATGGTGGCCACAGTCACAGTTTATTTCCACCCTGCCAGGTCCCAGGGCGGGATGGTCAAGGCTTTAATCTGCGCGTTCCTGGCATTCTGCTATTCGGCGTTCTTGACAATCACTAGCATGTTCGTCGAAATGTTCTTCCAAGATACTCTGGAACTACCCGTCCTTGGCCATGCGGTGGTTCTTATTGTCTTTTGTGGAGGTGGACTGGGCTTTGTTGGTTGGACTAAGCAACGATTGGGAGATCCTCTGGTCAATGTTGCTTGTTCACTAACTGCTTTGTCCACAATCACCGTCCTGACCAAGGAGGGTGCCGTGCAAAGTGGCGATTTATCACTGGCCAAAATCTTCCAAGTCTTGAAGATGGTTCTGATGGGTGTAATGGCTGTCATGGCTGTATCTTTTTCCATATTCCCTATATCGGCGCGAAAACAATTGCGATCGAACCTTGTCACAGTCACTGACACATTGGCTACCATGATGGCAATTATTACAGACAGCTTCATTAAGGGCTCGGAGGAAGAGCTTGTTTCGGCCGAATTTCTTGACGCAGAGACAAAGCACCGGAAGGCCTACAGCCAACTCGATAAACTCGTCCGAGAAGCTAAACTTGAGCACTATGTGGCTGGCACTGAAAAAGAGTATAGGCTCGAGAAAAAGC
Organism: Penicillium soppii; assembly: GCF_028829465.1. Lineage (NCBI taxonomy): Eukaryota > Fungi > Ascomycota > Eurotiomycetes > Eurotiales > Aspergillaceae > Penicillium > Penicillium soppii. The sequence goes on from NW_026643234.1 coordinate 4,052,934, forward strand.
TTGTCCGCTGGGTGCAAGACATCACACATAACATGGGAGGACTGCGCAATGCAGCTTCTCTCCAGTTCGGTTTAATTCGAGAGACCATTGCCCGTGAATCTGGAACATTGGAAGAAGGGCAATGCACTTCGACCCATGTAGACTATTTCACACCACTCGAACGATCGTGGTCGTTCCCTGATGGGTCATATCTAGAGCCTATTGTTGAGCGACCAGAAGAGGAATTATCTCCAGTGGGCTCTACACGTTCTCATAAAAACGGAAGTGCTGAATCGACACCAAAGGCTGCACTTCTTCCCGCGGATGTATTTGATATTTTCATCGCCGCTCTAGGTCCAGAAATGGTAAGTTGGCACCAAGCAAACACCTTGATAGAATACAAAAGTTGACCAAAAACAGCGTTCATTGGCCTTCACACTGAAAGAGATCTTCAAAGAGATCCCATTTGGGCCTGCTCCAAACTATAAAGTCTCGGTGAACGGCCGGTTGAGGATTAGTCTCGACCGGGCTCTTGATCTTTACAAAGAAAAGCGCGAGGATACCCTCGCATCTTTATACCAGCATAAGGAGAACATGAGGCCCAAGACTCATGAGGCTGAGGCCGATGTTGAAGAGGTTTCAGCTAGCTGCGGCCATTTCAGCTTTTCCCTCCTTGAATTCGGAGAGCAGCTACAACAGATGTTGGCCATTTTGGATGAGCTGCAGCTTGAGGTTGAAGAGCGTCCTCATGGGCGATCTTGGTCGTGGCTCAAATTTTGGCAGTGGTCGGCGACTGCAGAGGCTGCTAAAGCAGAACCATTTGATGCAGGTGTGTATCAAATGAGAAAGCATATAGCTGATGCTATGGAAGATGTGCTAATTCTTTCACAGAGCCAGCTTCCAGACTAACCGGGGCGCCTGCTAGCGACCAGAACCACCATGGACATGCTAGACATGCATCGGATGGCTTGATTGCACATGACAGTGTGCCCATCACTGCACAAAACCTCAGAAGCACACCCAAAAGAGAAACAGCGAGGGAAAGACTCGGCTATCGGATTTGGAAATGCCTCGGGTTCTTTCGACGAGATGATACGAGATATGCCATCAAGGTTGGAGCAGGAGCTGCAATATATGCCTTGCCTGCTTTTCTCCCATCTACACGTCCTTTCTATGGGCGCTGGCGAGGTGAATGGGGTCTTTTGTCATACATGCTGGTTTGTTCAATGACAATCGGTGCCTCAAACACCACAGGATATGCTCGTTTCCTCGGTACTTGCCTGGGTGCAGTTTGCGCTATAGTAGCATGGCACATCACAGCGGCGAATGTGTTTGGCCTTGCATTCCTAGGATGGTTGATGGCCATTTGGACTGGATACATTACCATTGTTCGAGGTAACGGACCCATGGGTCGTTTTATCATGCTCACCTACAATCTCTCAGTGTTATACGCCTATTCTCTCTCGCAGAAGGAGGCAAACTTCGACGAGGATGAGGGAGGTACTCATCCAATCATGAGTGAAATTGCACTTCACCGCGTTGTTGCCGTGCTGTCTGGGTGTGTTTGGGGCGTCATCATCACCCGATTGATCTGGCCCATCAGCGCGAGACGTAGGCTTAAAGACAGCTTAAGTCTTCTCTGGCTGCACCTGAGCCTCGTTTGGAAGCGTGACCCTCTATCGATAATGGCCCAGGAGAAAAGATCTGTCGTATACATGACCCCACGGGAAAAGCTCGAGATTGAAAGATTTCTTTCTCGGTTGGAGTCTCTTCAGGCCGCAGCAAGCTCCGAATTCGAATTGAAGAGTGCATTTCCTGTAGCTTCATACGCAAACATTATTCGCCGTACACGCAGCATGGTGAACTCTTTTCATACCATGAACATTGAGCTGATGAAGAACGACCCTGCCACCGAAGGTGAAATCAGCCTTCTCCAATATACAGCATTGGAACGCCAGCAGCTGTCTGCTCGCGTCAGCCATCTACTATCAGGTTGGTTGATCCCTTTGTGATCTATTCTTCGATTTCTCTTGCTAACCACCTTCCAGTCATTGCCTCTTCCATGAAGCTAGAATACCCCTTGAGTGATGTGCTCCCCAGCATCGAGCATGCGAGAGACCGATTGCTTGCTCGCATCTATCGCTATCGTTTAGATCGCGAAGAATCTCAACAGACCACAGATGAAGACTGTGCTCTTCTCTATGCCTACGGTAAGTCTTCTGTGTATTGTATCTTGTCCTTGGCTAATTCTGACCCTTGTACCTCATCTTTTAGTTTTGGTAACTGGCCAACTTTCAAATGAGGTCACGGAAATCATTGCAGAGATTGGACAGCTCTTTGGGGTATTGAGTGAAGATGTAGTACAGCTAGCTTAAAAATATACCTAGGGGGCCAATCGATCGAAAGGCATCGCAAAAATACGAGGGGTCACTATAGTAGGGTTGATGTAGACCAGTCAATAAATAGATATGTCTCGTCTGAAAAGTCTGGCAATATCTCCAATGCCAATTTATCTGCATCTTTCTACACGCTCTGGGTCGTCTTGACATTTTTGAAGTCTCTTCCTAGTATGGTTACAATCCAGATGATACAACAGCTAACCAGGTCCTAATCTTGTCGCAGCGTAATGCTTTCAAGATTGACTGCCTCCATACATTTTCGACATCATATATTACGAGCCCTGGAGGATGTACTGTGTCGCCCGAGTTTCCAAAAGTACATACATAGTCTATGTTCAAATGCGAGTATGTAATGATACTTTTCAAATTAAGAAAAAAAAACGGATTTATGAAGAAGCAAGTAGAATTCATGGGTATTGAACAAAGCCTGACCTCCTCTTCCCAGCGAAAGTCAAGGTCATTGTTTCGGTTTTTGGATCCTTTTTCTTTTCCTTCGAAATCTCTTTTGTTCTCGACCGCTACCCTTTGTCTCTTTGACAAGAAGTGATACTATACATCGCAAGGTCCAAGTAAGACCAAGGTGAAAACGAAGAGAAATGTGGGGACAAGGCAGATGCGGTCGAGAACAGACAGTAAAGATATATCTTCAAACTCCAAATCCATATGCAAATCATGTGGCACCGCAAACAGTAGTAGCCTCCATTGGTAGTACCCAGACGCCGTGAGCCACCCTCCATCCAAACCAAGAAAGAAAAGAAACAAGAAAGAGGGTGAAAAAGTAATGTGGCAGCGTGGGTGTGAAAGTGACGAACGAAAAAAAAACAGAGCGGGGGTATAAAATTCTCACGCAGCCATGGATAGACACTCGTCAAGCAATCCGCTCAACTGATCTCGGTCAGCAAGGGTGCCTCCTTCCCAGTCGGGCAGAGAGCCGTCATCGTCATCCAGGTCCATCTCATCTTCGTCCTGTTTGATGTCCTGGTGTGATCCACCAACGCCATTCTCCAAGCGATCTTGTCTTGGTGTTTCGAGCTCATCTTCGTAGTACCCGCCCATGATCTGGTCCGCAATCAATGGCATATGGCCGAGAACACCGCCGCCCAGCTCCAAGGTTAGGCGGAGATCCCTGACACCCAATGGCCTTCGGGTGCTAGCCTCTCTCGCTTCAACGGGTAATAAACCCGTTGCGGCGTCTTTCACGATTTCACCACGTGTGTAGGCAAGCTCTTCGACCTCGAGCTGGTGACGATATTTGCGCATCATCATGTTGTTGATAGTACCTGACGGTCCATTTGACCGCGTGCGTGAGAATACTGCGGACAACACCTCCTTGACGAATGTTTCCGTCGCAATCGCCATGAATTCTGCGCAAGGGAGCCCAGCACCGCTGGGCAGAGACTCTTCGTAACATATAGGGACCATGCGGGCATGGATTGATTCAGCATCGGGGAATTCGCCGGTTTCTGCGGCAAGGGGTTGGGCATAACGTTTGCGGATTTCCAGTTCCCAGTCTGTAATTATGGACAATGGTTAGAAGCTAATCCCTCACAGGAAGCCTCGGGAACGGAGTGGATTTCTTGATTCCGAGGCTTTAGATGTCTCTTACTAGTTTTGTTCAGCCCCCCTGCACTTGCGGGAACTTGGCTAGGTAATTTGATTTGCTTGGCTAGGTGGCATTCTTCTAGCTCCGTGAGTATCGTCTCGTTGGGATCTCGCTGTTGAAAGTTAGTGGTGTGTCTCTTTGAGGATGGGTGGTCATTGTTTCGACTGCATACCTCTGGGATTCCTTTTATGCGCCGGCGGTCCCTCGGAGGCAATTTCATAACCTCGGTCTTCAATCTTTGCTCCGCAGCATCTCCGGAAATAGGTTTCGTGACCGCTGATGGTTTATCGTTGGCCGATACCCAGGTTGCGACGCCATGATCGGGGAGGTCTCGCGTAAGGTTTCCGATGAGCGCGCAAACGAAATTGTTATGAAGATGTTCATTTTTGGGATCGGCGCATAAGAAAGGGTCTACTCGCGACGCGTATTCGTTCTGGTTGTAATGTCCTAGAATTGGGTAAGAGGTCAGGAGGTTAGCGAACCGAGGTCAATTGCTGGGAGGGATGGGCAAGATAGCTTTGGTGAAGCTTGAATTATCGCTGATAGGTCACAAATCCTATGCGCATAATCACATACCTAATAAAAAGAGAGCCGTAGACTCCTTGTAATCGGCCCACTTGTCTCCGATGGCGGCCTTCAGGTCCGTGTAGGCAGGCTCCAGCTCCAGCCGCGGTACTGATATCAAAGCTCTGGAGGTCTTAGATGATGCTGAGCCGTTGGGCACGGAACCCTTGATTGTGTTTGAGGCAGAGTCACTGCGGCTCAAAGCCGCCGGATCGATCTGCATGATTGCTGGACTCGCGAGAGCGCGACGGGCGAAGCCGAAGGGCGGCAGGGAATATTGGCACCTACGCCTTCATGAAGGAGAATCCAAGGATCTAAACCAGGGATAATGAAAGAGGGGATACTTTCATGTAAGAGATTGTCGAATTGATGATGAAAATTGATGAGGTGAAAGAGATGGCGAAGGGTTTGGTGGAAGGGGAGGTTCCAACTTGCGGTTCCCCGCCAGACGCCAGAAACGGATACATCGACGTGCACCGAACTCAGTAAGCTGTCTTTAACATGTACATTATATGTGTATCTACAATGTTTACTTTATATAATCTTGTCACGATGATATTACCACATAGCTAACCGCTATATAACCACAATTGAAAGAGGATTGAAAGAGATTTGAAAAAGTAGTAAGAAAGTCCTGAAAAATGACCTTAAAAAAAGATGTATGCAGAGCATATGAAAAGATGGTAATACATTGATATTGAAGAGTCTCGTCATCCTTTCTAAATGGAAGGTAGCTACAATTCCATGAGTTCTTTGCTCCCAAAACGCCAGAGAATACACCTGCGATGACCATGCCAACTAGTTGATAGCACCTGCAACCAAATACAGAATCTCCTCGGTGGACTTGTACGCATTGGCCGGGTCCTTTGCAATGGACTGCCAGAACTCGCCGTGCTTAGGTTCCATCGTAGTGCACTTTGACACAACGTCTGACCGTTTCTCCTGTATTTAAGAGGTAAGCTGGATATTCAAAAGTCAAGGAGCCTGAAGGCATAGAAGCAGAATAACTAACCTCAACACCATGTTCCAGAAGGAACTTGTAGTACCAAGCCCAACCGTCACCATAATCGCTGTCCGACACAATCGCCTTCTCGAACCACGTCATAGCCTTGTCCAGCCGACGTTCAGCCCAGAAAATGCGGGCCACAGCAATGAACAAGACCGGGTCATTTTCGCATTTCTTGATGGCCTCTAGACTACGAGCCTTGCGCTGAGCGCGAGGCTCAAGATGCCAGATGCTTTCGCTCCACAAAAGACCCGACGACGGAACTTCTTGGAGCGCACGCGCCATCAAGGCCTTGGCCTGAGTGATGTTGTTGGCACGACGTTCAACACGTACACTCTCAACCCAGAGCTCGGGGCTTTTAGGAATGGCCAGACGGGCCCGATCAAGGACAGAACGGGCCCGGACAACAACACCGGCTTTTTCTTCCAACCGTGAGGCGAGCAACCACAGTGCGACGGACTTGGGGCAGGCTCGAGTGCCTGTTCCGTATGCCTCGCGTGCTTGTGGGAATTTCTTTTGAGCTTCGTAGAGCTGTCCCTTGATCATCCAGAGCTTGTCAGCCTTGGGAAAGATCTGGAGACCTTGGTTAACCAGGTCTAAAGCATCATCGGTATTACCCAGCTGTCGCTCGAAGGCGACGCTTTTGGTCCACACACGATCAGTACCGGCTTCACGACGAGCGGTGGCCAGAAGTTCTCTAGCTTGGTCGGTTTGCTTGGCATCAGCCTCGAGCTTGACAGCCGCCAGCCAAATATCTTCGTTGTTGGGGTTTTGGTTGAAGGCACGACCGAGGACTCGTCGAGCATCGTCGATTTCTCCAGATTGCCATTTCTCTTTGGCAAGCTGGAGCCAGAGCTCCTCGCTCTGAGGGCAAGCCTCGACTGCCTTCTCTAGAAGTTGCCAGAGTGCTTCTTTGCTGCCATGATTACGCTCTAGGTCTGCTGCTGCGAGCCAGATTGATCGGCGATTGACAAAGACACGCAGAGCATATGCATAAATGGCCCGTGCAGTCTCATATTTACCACGAACAATACTGGACTTTGCGTCATCCATCCAGATATCTTTGCGGTCATCATCCTCGTCCAGCCCCCATCCGAGGGTCTCTTGGATGATACCACCGCAAGTGAGAACAGCACCTTCTTCTTCACATTTCTCGGCTTCTGTGATCCACTCCTCTCTTTTCAGCATCGCGTTTTCTCGAGCCAAAGATTGGACAGCACGCTTCATGACATTGACTTTATCGAAAGTGCCCATCTGCTCCTGAAGTCGAGCTGCTGCAATCCAAATTTCGTAGCTTGTGGGGACTGCCTTGCGGGCAGCGTTCAACACCTTCTGTGCATTTTCCGGGGTTTCAAGGTGAGCCAGGGCAAGCCACAACTCGACTGAAAGGGGAATGATCTCAACGGCCTTGGCCAGCAATAGACGCGCATCGGCGGGATCTGCCTCCAGATTGACAGCCTCTTTCCAGATCTGCACCGATTGAGGAATGTGCAAAATAGCTTGTCGGAGGACATTCTTCTTAGCACGAGTGTCCGTTTCTAATCTCATGGCCTCGGTCCAGAGTCTTGTAGAACGGTCATTGTTCTTGATGGCGTTTGCTGCAATGACCTTTGCATTATGACCTTCGTTGAGTCGAATATTCTCCATCCATGCGTCTTCACTCTTTGGGCAAAGTTCACATCCTTTGGCCATGAGGTTTCTAGCAACTACCTGCCGACCAGCAAGCTCCTCGAGACGAGCGAGAGCAATCCAGCCGGGGGCATGCTTGGGATTGGTTTTGGTGACAGATTCCAACAAAGTTCGGACTCGCTTGACATCACCCACCTCAACTTCACCGGCTTTGGTTTCTGACTGTGTCAAACTGGTCAGGTAGCCAGTGGGATCAATGTTTGTGGCGCTGCCAGATGCTGTATCGGCGGATGAACCCAACGCAGCCTGGTCCAGCCTGACTTTGAGTACTTTATCACGCGCAGCACCAATGTCTGCGAAATTCGTCATCGTGCCATCGGCGCTCTCTCCGCCGGCGTTGGTTTGTGTGCCATCGTCGGCAATTGTCGTTTCGTACTGAGCCGAGTCTCTTGCACCAGCAATAACACTATCTGGGACGGCGTAGAACCGTTGTCGATTGTTCTGTTTCTCTCGTCGATTCTTGCCTGTCAAATCACCAACTTCCGGCAGGTTGGCCCAGTCCTCCTCGGATACGGAGGCGAGGGTTCGTTTCAAATCCGCAAATTGCTGTTGGATTTTCGGATTCTTGCGTTCGAAGTCTTCTTTTTCGGCCTTTTCTCGGGCTTCCCTGTAGGTTGCGAGCGATTTATGTCGGTACTCTGTCCAAATAACCGGGGCTAACCCGATGAACAAATGGATTTCGGATGGGTTGGGGAGGGGGATAAGACTAACCTGCGAGCTCTCCGGCGCTTGTCCATCTTCTCGTCTACCTCTTGATAGATGCGATCTGCCTCATCGTCTTCCTGGTCAAACTGTCCGTACGCGAACAGTCCGACCTCGTTGTCGGGGTCTTGGAACCGCTCATCATCCTCTTTCTCTTCCTCTTTCCCTCCTTTCTCGCGTGTAGTACTGCCGTAAGCAGTGGGCGCAGCAGCTCCCAGTTGTTGAGCTCTCTTGGTGAGAGCAGCTTGGATTTGTTCGGGCGTAGGTCCTTCACGCGCCGGGCCAAGATCGGAGCGAGTCGTGAAGCCTGTCGCACCACGACCTAGACCGGCGACATAGTTTTCAGGCGCAGCCTGGCTCAGGAAATCCTTTCTTCCGGACGCCATATTGGGCACAACTCAACTCAGATAGCTCGAGGTCGACGGCGCAGAAGACGAAGGCGGGCGACGTTGAAAAGTAATTCCGGTCCCGACAATCTTATCGCAAAAAAAGTTGCCGCCCACTTTTGAAGTCGGTGCTTTGTTGCTGCAGCATTTCTCTCTCAGTCTTTGATTAATTTTGGAATTCTTGGGGCTCATTGGTTCAACATGCCCAAGATCCAGAAATCCAAGCGCAATAGCGCTTCGCAGGGCATGTCAGATGCCGCTGCCAAGACAAAGGCTGCGCACAGCATCTTCAAGATGAACACTGATATTGGCCAGCACGTTCTGAAGAACCCTGGTATTGCTGGTATGGATCAATCTACTTGTCATTTTATGCACCTGGCTAATCAATGAATTTTTAGCTGCAATTGTGGAAAAGGCTGAGCTTAAACAAAGTGATGTAGGTTATGAAGGCATTGAATCGATTGACATGCATTAACAAAGTCGATAGATCGTCCTTGAAATCGGTCCCGGTACTGGTAACTTGACAGCCAAGATTTTGGAGAAAGCAAAGAAGTGCATTGCTGTGGAATTGGATCCCCGTATGGCTGCAGAAGTCACCAAGCGTTTCCAGTCTACCCCATACCAGAAGCGGTTGGATGTCATCCTTGGAGATGTGATGAAGACCGAACTCCCATACTTCGACGTCTGTATCAGCAACACCCCCTACCAGGTATGTGAACTATGCGACAAACATATTTATTATGGTCTAACGGAACGGAATCCAGATTTCCTCTCCTCTTACATTCAAGCTTTTGGCTGTATCCCCGGCACCTCGTACCTGCATTCTCATGTATGTCTCCGCCCTGGAATATTGCAACACCCCAGAAATAGTTTGTATCATTGAGAGCTTACATGTGATTCGTGATTTTCTTATGCAGGTTCCAACGTGAATTCGCTCTGCGATTGTTCGCCAAGCCTGGCGACAAACTCTACAGTCGACTTTCAGTGAATGCGCAAATGTGGGCCAAGATTGATCATATCATGAAGGTTGGCAAGAACAACTTCAAGCCCCCGCCACAGGTTGAGTCTAGTGTCATTCGAATGGTTCCCAAGAACCCGAGGCCACAAATTAACTATGAAGAGTGGGACGGCCTTCTGCGTATTGTTTTTGTGCGCAAAAACAAGACTCTCAGATCCAGTTTCATTGGTGTGACTAGCATCATGGAATTGCTAGAGGCAAACTACCGCACTTGGTGTGCGCAAAATGACATCCCTGTGGAGGACGGCCCCGCTGAAGTCGCTAATGATGACACGGCAATGGATATGGACGGAGAGGATGAAGAGGAGGAACAAGTTGCTGAGCCAACCGACGAGGTCATGGACATGGACGATGACGATGTTCCCGACTTCTTCAAAGAAGAGACAAATGCCCGCCTCCAAGCAGCGCTCAAGAACGGAGCTTCACGTAAGAAGCGAGGCAAGGTTGCGGAGCTAGTTCGTGAAAAGGTGCGCAGTGTCTTGGAGGACGACACTGGCCTTGGGGAGAAGCGCGCGAGAATGTGCGATGAAAATGATTTCTTGAAGTTGCTGTGGGCATTCAACCAGAAGGGCATTCATTTCAACTGAGCGAAGCGATACCATGTCTTTGCCTCGGGGGAAAAACGTCCGAAGATCGGAAGCCAGGAATTCGGATGATGAATTATGATTACTATCAATAAAAGATACCATGTTCAGGAGGTTCATCACCAGCAGGCCGGAGATGAGCACGCGAATCTTGAAACAGGCTCTGCCAAATGAAAGCCTCGCTGAGTAAGAGCTCAATGTCTTTCTCCGTCCAACCCTTCGTAGGCAATGCTTGGAGGAACATCATAACCTCCTGGTGGTGTGTCAGTATTCCGGTTTTGTATAAACATTTCAAAGAAGTTCTTACCTGGAAATCCATTTTCACCAATTGATCTGTCCACTTGACCAAAAATGCCGCGCAGACATAAAGGTGAAACCGTGAGAAGCCCTGCTCCTCCGCCTAGATATGATATCAGTATCAGTGATACGGCCCCAGGAAAGGCAAACGTACCATATACGTGTCCCACATGCGTATCGTGTTCTTGATGCTCATTTCCCGCATGAGCAGGCAGTTCATCCATCGGAAACTAAATTGCATAAACTCCACACCTTCTTGTTCTAGGTGCTTCGCCAATGCTGAATCGATGCGCATTGTGAGGTCCCGTAGCGCCCTGACCTGCCGGTGAATTCCCGGTTGGGCATAAATGTAGTTATCCTGGATACCGTCCAATAGCTTTGTGAGACACCAGAAGGTGTCAGCTTCCACCGCATCCAGCACACTCCGAGGCAATTGGCCCGGATCCATGCCTTCTTCGACATTCAAGTCGGTGATATAAACGCCCAGAAAGACCTGCCAGAATGGCGTCACTAAGTCGTTGATTCCTTGGACATAACCGCTAGCTGGGTGTCGGATGGCCCACAAGTAAAGAATGCGTTCAAGAGACCTCTGGGTAGCCTCGTAGCCATATAGCGGAATGTGTGGACTGGTGCGTGGAACATCAATACTGATCTGGTGCCAAACCGCTTCGTCCAGTCCTCTGCCGCGGCCTTTGGTTGAAGCAGTGGGAGTGGCAGAGTTTGCACCGCTACCTCGCTCAAAGGCCTGCCGAACCCCATCTAGATATTCCTTGCGTTTCCGTTCTAGAGTGGAGATACGTCGCTCACTATTTGTTGGCAAATACCCAAGAAGAAGTTGCCAGGTCATCGGCCGTACTTCTTCTGGTACACCTGACCAAGACAGATCTCGCAATTCGGTGGGTGATACAGTGCTCGCTTGGAGGATGCGTTTGAATTTGTTGATTCGGGTAATGCGACTCGAATGAATGTCTCGTTCTTTGGGCGAAGCATCTGTGGGTGGCGGAGAGTGGTTTATAAGGTTTAAAGCATTGGCGGGATCTGGGAATCATCAGTATGGCACTACCTTTACACCATCAACTTATACATACCCTGCAAAATGTCCTTGTATTGAGGCCGAAGAATCTTCCCTTCTCCCTTTCGGGCGACAGGGTACATCGGGGCACCCCGCTCCTCCGCAATGTCTGCGCTATTTGCTCGTTGTCTGTTGCTGGCTGCTAGTCCAAATCCAAGTGATGAGGTGTTACCTCCTGGCCCGCCACTAAAGTTAATGTTCTTTGACTTCAACGGCGCAGACCTTTTTCTCCTCATGCTAGCCAGACTGGGAAGCCCAAATTCATCTTCATCATCATCGTACAAAATCTCGTCATCGTCATCTTCATCATCCTCTTCGGTGGGGTCACGACTCCGCTCGTCAACCCCCTCGGTCATAATCCCGGGGTATGGTTGCCGGGGAGGAGATGCTACCACGTTCCCTGATCTGCGAGCTAAATGTGAGGTGGAACTCGCGCCTAATGGTTTTGATGGTGTTCTTGGTCGAGAGTGGGAGGATGTGGGCCTGTCAAAAGAAGAACTCGTCAGCTATAGTTTCCGACCAATTGCACTGGATTCATGCAAGGGTTGGAACATACTGTACAAGACTGGCATGTGAATATGAAGCACCAACAACAGTGTTCGGATCATAGATCTTCGATGCTCCCTGGTTCAGGGATGTGCTTCGGCTGGCCCAGAAGGGTGATTCGGCGCGTCTTCACCACATGGTTAGTACAAGGCATGCGTGATAGTTGGAATGACAGCTGTAGAACAGTATTAAAAGGACCTAGAACTTACTCCGAATTGTCTATAAAACGTGGAAAAAAGGATTGTGTAAGCTATAGCTGCGATTAAAATGCAAGGGGAGGCAAAAGACACGAACCAACCTGGACCATTTCCTAGGGGGGTAGTTAGCTCAATTTCCAATAAAGGAGGTAAAGCTATAAAGCTTGAGGGCTGGGAAACCTAAACATACCTGCTGCCCTTTTTTGTTCGCCATCTTTACGAGATTCCACAGGAAGTGATCTCATGCGGGAGTCTTAGCAACGTGCGGGGTGACGCTGGAACGGTATCCTTGCTGTGTTTCATCCAACCAGGCCATGTATGGGATAAATGAAAGGTATCAATAGAGCATTCTGGGAATATTAAATTGGAAGTAAAAGGTAAATGAAAGCAAACCTGTAGGTTCTATAGATACAGACGAAGGGTGTTTAAGTCGGCGGGCAGCTCAATTCGTTTATGTAAGCATGTTCTCCGCTTGCGATCCCGCTCCGGTCCTGACTTCTCAACTTTCTTCCGCCTTGCTCTCCGCTACATTTTCCGCTCTTCTCGTGATTTTGATCTCTTTACAACTTCTTTTAGGGGTTCATGTTTGCTTGTGACCATATCTCGTAACCAGATCTTTTAATTGCTTAATACACTCTACTTTCAAACCATCATGGCTGACCCAGAGGATGGTGATGATCTCTTCGCGGATCTGTATGTGTACTACTCCTACCCTGCATTGAATACTACGAGGCGCTCTAATGATGTTTTCGTTCTTTTAGTTATGATGCCGATGAAACGACAAACCGCACTACTTCAGCCGCCGAGGCCCCAAAGCCTGCTGATCCAGTCGCAACAAGCGCTGCGCCTACTGGGGATTCTGCCACCCAGGGCTTTGAATCTGCTCCCGTCGCCGCATATGAATCGCAGCCCGCCGCCGGTCAGGCTCAGTCTTCAGGGTTCGATACTGGCTACAACAGCGGTTCTGGAAATGCCTATGGTGCTCCAGCCACCACAGAAGCTCCTGTCGAGACCGAGTCTCACGGCACAGGTATCAAAGAAGACGGGTAAGTCAATCAACCGCAATGTTCCATATTTCAAGATTCCTATTCTACCTCAATTGCATGTGCCGATTTGGTATCGAGCTGTGTCTTGCTGGTATGGGTTTGGGTGGTATCAGTTGCTATTCACGGGTTCGACTACAAATTTGTGTGCTGGAAGAGGAGCTTCCTGGACGGAAAGAAAAGCTTTCTATTTATGGGATCAGTTGTTACTGGGCTATCTGAGGGAGATTCAACGGTTGTTTGGGTTGTCGCGTTTTCATGGGAGGAACACAAAGCGGGCTCTGCGACCAATCAGCATCTCTACCCGACGAAACCCGTTACGTGGCCATCAAAACCAACGATCAGTATATCACGCACTGGTCACACTTCGGTATCTGGTTCGCCAAAGTGATCAAAGTCCTAGAAGGAATCGCCTGAAGTCCTTGATGATAACCAAAGTTCGCACAAACCAAACCAGCACTACCCATCACCAACGCGGACCTTTGTCACAAGCCATTCATATATAGTACAGCCGATACTATATAGATTCTTGTCTATATACCTTTGATAGGGCAGAGCAAGAAGTAGCTATCTAGCTTGGGACTCTGTTAGACAAGGCAAAGGTTTTCACGGGTCAGACAGACAGAACAGTGTCAATTCACTTTTTACGACTGAATTACTTGCACCTCTACGCTTATCATCTCGCCCGCTTGCAGCTTGGGCCAATCAGAAAGAGGAGGACATGGATCATCTTGCACCCAGGCTCATGTAAATCAATGGGCTCGACGTTAAACCCCATTTATGAGTATCAGATCAATTGCCCGGGACCGCCAAAACCGTACATTGATGACAACGAAGTACAATGGCTAGGCATTGAGCATGGGACCTGTTCCAAGTCTTGCTTTGTCTGTCCCATGACAGTGTACTCAGATTAGCGAAGCTTTTCGCACACACACTTCGTTAGCCCGTGAATAGCAGCGCCTCGCCACCCACAGCTTTAGCCAGGATACCTCACCCCTTGATTTATGTTCCTTCAGCCAACCTTCACCCCATTCATACTTCTCTATTGCCCGTTCTCATCGGCAATTGGCAACCATCAAATTTCGCAATGGTCACTGATCGCAGGAAACAATAATCGATTGAAAAAATCGTCCTAACAAGACACCCTTTGCTGACTGGAAGTTGTTTTGTCTAGAAAAATGTTCATTGGTGGTTTGAACTGGGAAACTACCGACCGTATGTTCTCATCTTTGCTACACGAAACTTTGTACACCAGACTAACATAACAATCTTATCCCAACTCTAGAATCTCTTCGTGACTACTTTTCCTCCTTCGGTGAGGTCCAGGAATGCACCGTTATGCGTGACAGCGCTACTGGTCGATCTCGTGGCTTCGGTTTCTTGACTTTCCGTGACCCGAAGACTGTCAATACTGTCATGGTTAAGGAGCATTACCTGGATGGAAAAATTGTAAGAACTGGTTCGCACTAATTTTAGGAAGCCTCTGCTGACAGATTCCGAAGATTGACCCCAAGCGTGCAATCCCTCGGGACGAGCAGGAGAAGACTTCTAAAATCTTTGTTGGTGGTGTTAGCCAGGAGGCAACTGAGCAGGACTTTAAGAACTACTTTACGCAGTTTGGTCGTGTTGTGGATGCTACCCTCATGATTGACAAAGACACCGGGCGTCCCCGCGGATTTGGCTTTGTGACCTTCGACAGCGAGGCTGCCGTTGAGAAAACCCTCTCTCGTCCTCTTGAAATCCTAGGAAAGCCAATTGAGGTCAAGAAGGCACTGCCTCGTGGTAATTTGCGTGAGAACAATGATCAACGTGGTGGCCAGCGCAATGGAGGATATCGTGATCAAAATCACAACGACGGAGGCCAGCAGCAAGCGCCTCAGCAGGGACAGGGTAGCACCATGACCCCCCAGATGATGGCTCAGTACTGGCAACGCATGCAGCAGTACTTTACCATGATGCAGCAGTCGATGTCCCAGGGCCAAGGAATGCCTGGAATGAACATGAACCCGGCTATGATGAATCCCGCTATGCTTCAGCAAATGCAGCAGATGCAGATGCGTCAGCAGCAACAGCAGATGGGTAACCAGCAGGGTGCTATGAGCCCCGGTCCCCAGAGCCCCGGTTCTCAGCAGTCGATGCCTAACATGATGAACCCCGCCATGATGCAGCCCAACCAGGCCAACAGCGCCACAGGTGGCCCCGGAAGTGACACCGCCAGCCCGGGTCCCAACGCCGCCGCTATGGCCGCCAACCGACAGCCAGGACCAGGTTACAATGCGCACGAGCAGCTTGCCTTCGAACAGCAGAAATATGAGCAACAGCAGCGATCAACAGACCCCCGTGGATTCTCGCCTTACCAGCAACAGGGAGGCCCGACTTCGTGGGAAGGCATGTACGACGAGGTTCCCCAGCCTCATAACTCAGGTGGACCAGCAGGTATGAGATTCATTAGAAGTTCAGGTGGTGGTATGGGACTCTCATGAGGGTCTATATATCATGCCCCTTTCATCCCGAGTTGTAATGAATCAGATCTAGACGCTAACAATCTTTTCTAATAGGATCTACTCCTCAGCCTCAAAGCACAGCTCCTGCTAACGCCCCTACCGGACCCCGCAATGCCGGCAAGCCGGGTGCGAACTATCGTGGCGGCGGCCGAGGTGGACACCGTGGTTACCACCCCTACCAGCGCTAAGCTGCTCGATGTGGTTGCACCAAGGGATTTTCATTCAGTCTCTTATCTTTCAGATACGACTTCGTTTCTTTCGTGTGTTTTCTACGTCTTTTCTTTTTTTGTCCGGGGCCAGCGACTTTGGGCCTCATGGATCGATATTTGCGTGACCACCGGTGAAGAGAAAGAGTGGAGGCTCGACGGGCTGGTTGCATTGACGTTTTCCATCCTCTGTATCATTATTCTCAGAAAACGGCGTTTTCTTAGGGGGTTTTTTGTGAGGGCTTTAGGGCTCGAGGGTCGTGGTTTTGAAGGTGGAAAACTGATTGGCGATAAGTCAGCGTCTGGGCTTTAAGCTCGGTGGTGCACTTCATTTTCCTGTGACTTTAGCCTCACAATCAAAATGTTCATCTAATGCGAGGAATTGTAGACCTTGACTCTTGGTGATGCTAGTGCTGAACCTAGAGTTATGTTGTTGCTTCATAGTTTGAGGACATTCGGCCCCGGGGGCAAGTGATTGTGGGCTGTCCGGGCTATCGGGGCTCTTGAGGCTATTTGGCTTGCTGGAGCTGTTCCAAGTAAGACAGAGAGTACTGTGCTGATTTTAACCAGCAATTTCACACCATGCAACAATCTTGAAATAAATCAAATAGAATATTACAATGTATAGATGTCTACCAAAGTAGGGCCATGGTATCCACGTGACCCATTGGTTGGATCCGACAGAACGTGATGCTAATGCATACTCGAGGACAATCAAGAATTACAGTCTGGTGGTTCTGTTGAGGATAAATAGAGATGAAATAGAGGGCAATATATATCAAAGATGACACGATTAGCGCATGGAATGCTCATCAATTGCAAATTGTAATTTGTATGATAAATGGTAAAAATGGTAAAAGAATGAGGTATGTATAGAGACAAGATCAAAAGAATGGAGCAAGTGATATCACACAAGAAAATGCATACAAAGGCGAAGGGTTTAAAAAAAACGGGCCCAACCGCCATTTTCCAAGCACGCTAAAAACCGTCAAAAAAAAGTAAATATCTAACCACAACGTGTGTACCCAGTCTAAGAATGAAGAGTCGGAATGAAGGTGACAAGGTGGGAGAAGTAAGAATGGTAACGTCATGGCGAGTCTGTGACGCTTTCGTGGGTTCGTTTTTTGTTCTTTTCTTATAATTTAATATGCCATCCCGTACGCAGGTTTTGTGGGACGACGGCCCTCAATTGAGCTCCGCGAATGCTGGCTGTCGGGACTTGAGCTGCGACCGTGCGCTATGCCGTAGTCGTTGCCAACCAGGCGGTGGTGTTCGTTGCTGCCAGTAGACCCTGGTCGGTGGGGTTGGTCGCGATATGGCTCGTAGGGGCCGGTGAAGTTGAACTTGCTCATTTCAGTGTACTCCCTGCGCTGAGGATGTTCCATGAGGAGGGAGTCTCGAGCGTCCAACGGGGTCAGGTCGTCTAGATCACGGTTTGCTTTTTCTAAAAGGAAGTTGCTGTTAGCATATGTATTTTTGGATTGCCATTTGGATGGAAGGTGTCTGGACTTACCGGCTTCCCTTCTGCGCTTGGCGTGGGGGTTCTCGCGGCAGCATGCAATAACAGCATTGACCGTGATGAGAATAGCGAGGACAGCAGTGAGAGTGGACTGCACGACAATGAGAACAATTCCGGTGACAGTCTTGGTTGTTTGGGAGAGACCGAGCTCTTCAACAAAAATCAAGACACAAGCAATGGACAAAACGCGAACGACCTGGACAGCAATGTTGATACCCATGGACGCCTTAGTGGCATAGGGGCGACTCCACACTAGAAGTCCTAAAAGGAGAATCTCGCAGGCAAGTTGGCCTGCACTTTGAAATAAGCCGTGGCCTTCGCCACCGGCGATGATGCAGCCCTTGACCAACGCATACACGATGACAGGAATGAAGATCCACCAGAAATCCTTCTTGTAGTTATCATAGAACAGACTGTACTTTTTCCAAGTCTCCTTATTCTCGTACAGTCCTGCGGTATCTCCCTCGGCCCTTTTGTATTTGCGAGCCATGTAGACGATGCGAATGGCAAAGAAGAAAAGAAGCGCAGTGAACAAAGCAAGGGTTATCGCAGCCAGAAGTTTTGCTGCCCACGAGTCACCCTTTCGAAGCTGGTAGACACAGTATAGCACCCAGATGCTGTAGAGCACGAGAATCATGTTGGTGATTGTTCGCGCCATCAGGCCCCAGTAATCCTTTCGGAAATCGGAAAGCTTCTTGGGGAAGTTGCCATACAGCGCCCATAGTTCAAGGACGACTTTCACGAGAAGAATTCCAACCACAACCACGGCAATGACGATGGCAAAAATCAAGAGAACAGTCATGAAAACATTGGCGGAAGGAATCATCAGTTCTTGAGCAAGCTCCTTTAATCTGTCAACTTCGCTGGAGGGCCCGCTGTCATCGCTGCTTGAAGTGCTGTTTGAGACACTGGAGTCGGCAGATGCATCAACTGAACGAGCAACAAGCTCACCAAATTGGATCGTGTAGTCCCAGCTTCGTTTGGTTGTGTTGGTGGAGGCTGAGCTACTACTGGCCGACAAAGAAGCATTTTTTAAAAAGGTGTAACTGTCAGAGGTCGTGTTACCTCCAGTGGCGCTCCGGAAGTTGTCGATGGAGGTCTGCATGCTGGACCAGGGGATTAAGCCGGTACTCCACATGAAGTTCTTGGAGAAGCTGCTATAAACAGTTGGGTAAGCCACACTAAGCATGCCATTGGTGGCCATCGAATGGAACCAGCCCATTACATCGCCGAAACCAGGGCTGTGCGAAGGCGATCCGACACCTCCAGCCGCGCTGGCAGCAGAGACACCACTCAGTGCCAGGGCGCCTGCTGCAATGCCAGCGGAGACGTAAGTCACAGCTTTAACATTGGTGGTGTGACCGTTGGACAATTCGGACTGGATACAGGCCACGTTATCATTACTACCCTTGGATTTAAGGACGAGTTTTGCCTGGCCATCCAGATCGGGCATGGTGAACGCAATGGCAGGGATCTGGCTAGCATATTCTGATGGAATCTCCATGGATCCACTGGCCTTGAAGGTACCCTTGGGGACGGGGCAGAGCTGATCCACATGAATTTCATCGCCGCAGGGGTCAAATTCTTTGCTGTATAGATCGTGACCGTATGCAGTAACTGTTATGGCCGCAGATACCTTCTGTTCCTTGGCGTTGGTACCAGCCACGTCAAAGACAACCACTCCAGTGGAACGAGTATATGTAACATCCAGCTTTTGGACGTTGATTGCCGAGTCGGTCATGCACAGGTTGAATCCGCTCGTGGAAAGTGTGTCGGCTGCCAGTACCCGAGGTACGGCGGCCAAGCCTAGCAGAGCCCAGATGATGTTCCGCATGTTGGCCAAGCAATGTTGAGTTTCCAAAGATTTATACCAATCCAAAACCAACAAGTTATACCAAGGGGGGGATATTCATCAAGGATATAGGGATCGATTGGGGATCGCGATGATCGGACGGATTAAAACGTATTGGGGGACGAATGATTCGCAAGAAAATTGCAGGGTCAACCCGCGATAGAAAAAAAAAAAAGGATAGATAAATGAGTCGGAAGGGTCGCAAGAAAACAAGCCCGGTGGACTCGTTGTTAGACACTGGTTTGTCGCGCACCAGGAGCTGTGGGAAATTGAGCGAAAGACGATAAATGATAGTAGTAAGAGAGGAAGCGATTGGAAAGGGAGCGAGTGGAATTTCCTCTCTCACAAAGAACGCGATGATCAATAAAGGGAGGAAGAGAGAGCATGGAAAGTCTCGACTTCCGAATTACGACTCTACGGTTAAGTCAGGGTTTGGGCCCCCCTGAATTTAGGACTGATTGGCTCTGATCACGTTTCAGAGTCTAGACCGAACTCTTGGTATGTTACTATTTAAATTTACTTGTATTTATAGGTATCTTATGCTATTACCTGTTGAGATCTCAAAATTGATCCCTAACGATCTAGTGATACAATACAAAGATCAACGTATAAAAAAGAAAGGAGAAGGTCCAGGTAAACAGTGAAGCTAACAAGAAGCTACCGCTTCTCAGACTATTGAACCCAAGGTTTTCCATTACCATTACCAAGGTTTCACCCTAAGTCTGCCCGGTCGCCTAACCACGGAACCGAATCCTGCCCTACACCATTTGAGGGATCGTGTGTCCCACTTCCTCACTGGTGCACTAGCATTAAAAAATCAAAACAAAACGCCACAACTAGCCACACGGCTGGTCGATATTGCCTCTGGTGCTCGCGGGATTTTGATTGGCCCATATATATTAATGCAAAGATTCCAATAATAATAAACTCCGTAGTCCGTACTCCGTAGACGCAAGGCACACGGAAGCGGTACCTGTAAGCCTGAAACTTGTGTATCCATCGTCGATTATTTAAGACAAGTGTCGAATAGCCCTACTCCGTACAAACGATGTTGTTTGGCATGATTTATTTTACACGCATGACGTGCCCGTGAGGGGCAGGTTTCGCTGACCTACCACAGGCCTTGCCACACACTAGAGACATGCCGATCGAAGATCCTCACGAATCCAAGTTCTAGCCTTCTATGGATTGTGGGCCCCTTACAGGCTTCGAGATGGACACATAATAATGTTCCTGGTAAAAATTCGTGCCACGCATGCGACCAATCCAGCTTGAAGAATCAGAAATCACATTATAAGCGTATTGCAACAACATAGCCAAATCATCTGAATGTGTGATACAGAATGGGTCAACCTACGTTGCAGGTGGGTACGAGATAGAAAGGACGGCTAGTAGCAGTTTTCATTTACCTCGAACCCTCGCTGCTAGGTAATACCCTCGTGAAAGCCATGTAACCTACTGGCTTTTGATATTTTCAATTTTGCTTCAATTGCTTCGGATTTTCATGGCTGATCTTTTAGAACTAACAGATAGAACAAGACCTTCTGCTACACTCACTTTATGCATACCTAGTAGCTGGCCCAACTCCCTAGGATTAAAGATCCGCTCAGAATTTAGCTATGTCTTTCACGCCACCTCCCGCAGAGCATATAATCGTCTGTCCTTCCAAGCTTTCATTTTCCCTAGCACACTCCCATTTCCAGCTTCAAAAATTGGAATGGTCTCAGCACTCATCAAGAGCCTTGTGGGCAAAGGTCGCTAGTCCTAGCCCGCAACAGCATCAAAGATAACTTTAATACAATCATCCGGTCGAGAAAAGGTCTTGTGAACGGCTGAGCTCATCATATACCGCATCAATTGGTTTATCCGGCTTGTCGGGTATCATGCGCGGGATGGCAGTTCTTGAGCTGCATATTTGAGCCGAAGTTGGTCTGCATGCTACCTGGAGCAACCACTATAAGTTTGAATCCCTAGCTCGGGTCCAATTCTTTGGCCATGAATTAGATAAATCCACCGAGTACAAATTTGCTGTGATTGAGTTAGTACGCGATCACTTTATGGCAAAAGTGTGACTTACCCGACGTGATAGAACGAGCTACCTAAGGATGTCAAGTAACCATTAATGGAGGAAAATTAAACGATATTTCCACCCTTTCTAGCCAGATTAACTACTTTAAAGATGCAAATAGCCTTTTGGGTTATTAGGACTGGGCCCTAGAAAAGGGTTTACGTTCAAAGCTAAATATCCGATTGAGGTATGCCTTCGTTGACTTCTATAAGGGCATATCCTACATTGTTTATCACTACGTCGATGCGAAACAACTTCACTACGGCAGCGGAGAGGCATTGAAGAATAGTAACTCTAGATGTAATGTTAAGACTAAGCTTTAGAACATTTTGTCTATCGGAGAGGTAAGAGAGGGTGTCGACATTGCGTGCTGTGGCCACAATTCTGGGGCCGGCCGCATGGATAGTGCTCGCTAGGGATTTTCCTACACCGGAGGAGTAGCTAGTGACTGCATCTAGTTAGCTCTAATTTGTTCTTGCTTCCTTTTTTATTCTTTTATTATTCTTTTCATATACTTGTTAAACCAAACAGAATCCGAGTTCAACATTTCGAAGCAGGTTGATAATTGCCGTCGTTTGACGATTTTCACCAGAGGAGGGAAACAGTTATGCTGGGAATTCACAGAAGTTGGATATGGTGTTTGCTTAATATAAGTCCTCTTAGTCTTTCATACCTGTCTCGTATCCCGGCGGAAACGGCTTTACGGAGGCAGCAGCTGTCCAGACAAACCTTAAGACTCTCAGCCGAGGGCGGAAAAATACTATCAACGGAGTTACTCGGGAACAAGAGACTTTCTCCATGTCAAGGGCAAGACAACTGACCCTTGGCCTAGATTTGGGGATGGAAAACAATTGATTTTGGATGGGTACTGAGAGTTCCCCCAAAGTGTGAGGATAGACTTTTACTGTAGCTCTGCTGGGAAACTGTATGCCCAAATTATGTCATACCTACTGAAGGAATCGGTCGTCCAGCGGCTACAGCTCATCGATGGATCAACGCATCCCTCAATGAGACTGCATGCCTCATTGCCAACTGTGCATCATGTCAATCGAGAGGTGAGCGGAATGATGGCGATTTTCTGGTATCATGATAGTTTCGGCAGTTTTCCCGAGGTAATTGATACATACGCTGATAGGCTAGCATTGCACCGTTGGATGAACGCTGTCATGACTAGCCTCAGAGTCCTGTCTCGTGTCCGCTGATGGCGACGTTTGCATTTACTGTGAGCTTGACGCGCATTAAGAACTTACTAGACCCACCCGGTCTTTCACGAACACTCGTCTTCAGATCAGGTGTCTTGGGGTATAGTATAAGCTGGTCAGATGTTATCATCTTAAGTGAACGCCAAGTTGTGAGGTTTTCACTCTGATAATTGATTTTGCAAAAATATCAAAGTTCATAATTAATACACTAGATTTATGCCTGCATGTCAATAAAAACTGATTTCTCTACAGATAGGTAAGGTTCTATTATTTGTTAAAAAGCGGCAAAACTGATCCTAAACCCTTGGAAGATAGGATATATATAATCTAGCTACTAGACCGGCACGTTGCTATTGACTTTGAGGTTAAACTAAAACCAACCATACCGATGAGTTTGTCTAAGAAAATACCACTGTCCGCAAACTTTTCCTCTGAGTAATTTCGATTAGCCAAGTTAAACTCGAGGGGCGTTTTGGATTCTCCAAATAGATAGATGACGGGTACTAAGAAGCCATAAGCCGCAATGTATCATTTTTTAAGAGGTGATAATGTAAGACAAATATCAGGATAGGTTGTTACCAGATCAGGAACTGCACTATGCATAAACACTTTATAGACATGAGAATAAGCATGGCCATATGGTAGATATATATGTGCAAATGTATGTATGTATAATATCAAAATTCATTATGTGGGACGCTCCCAGGGTGAAAGCTTAAATTAATGACGGTTGCCTACGTCTAGTATGAAGCCAGTCATCCCATGAGGTATTTCTTTTCTTTTCTTTTTCTTTTTTTTTTCTTGAATATCTTACCGTGGGATTCGCCAGGATTAATTGACGCATATTGAAGTAGATCTAAAAAAAATAAGCGAAAAGAAAAATTGTTACGAGGAGAAGAAGTTGATCTTTGGCAGTTGCCAGATTGAGTTGCGGGATTTAACATGGAACTCGATAAAAACTCTCTCATTACCTTCTCCCACTTTCTCTCTCTACCTTAAATTCTTCTTTAGTTCTCATCTCGCAGAGCTGCAACACTACACACAGTGTTCAATCACTCTGAATGGCTCATTTTTACTCCATGAACTTCTTCATCCCATCAGTGTCCTTCATCTCAGGCGCATTGTTTGGCCCAGAATCATCCTGTGGCTTTGCAGAGGTCACTCGTCCACCTTAATTCCCAGACTATTCCAATCTACCCACAGCCTGGAAATTGCTTGCATACACTCAAACGCTCCTTTTATGATCTATCATTCAACACTCGGTACGCCACAATGAGGTTCTACCGGCCAATCTTTCTGTGTGAGGTGGAGGGAGCTGCAGAGACGCAATTGGTTGTTCAATCGACTCAAGAGAAAGGCAAGGACAATGATCTGATGACAGTCAGCGACGTCTCTGGCTACAAACCCAAAGCAAGTCCAAGACTCGTCGATCGCTGGCTGGACCTTGTTGTGCGAGTAGCTGGCTCGGCTCCGATTTTCCTCTTTATAATCGGTGGCCTTCTCGTGTGGGCTTTGATGGGAATTCACTTTGGTAACTCGGATGTGTGGGTTGCTATCATCTCTGATGTGCAGGCTATTCTATGCTATGTATTCGACTCATTCTTGATGCGACAACTTCTTCGGGAGTACTCCGAGCAACGCACGGTCATGGTCGAAATGCACTCTCGCTCCAATAGTCATCGCAGGATGCTTGCTGCGCTCAACAGCAAGCTGGGACCAGAGACCACTCGCTGTGTTGCTGAAATGTGCAAAGACGAGCCTCTGCATCCACTCGATCCACCCATTGAAAGCCAAAGTCTGTTCGCTCGGTGCATGATCTTCTCGGCAAAGCTGTTTGGCCATCTCATAACTGTTGGGCTGTACTGGGTGTGCATCTTTATCTGGCTTGGTTTTGGCCATAGCTGCGGATGGTCAAATCGCTGGCAGCTATACATCAATGATGCCACGTCCGCTCTAATGGTTCTTGTATTTGCTTTCCTGGCTTGTCTCCGAGAATGCTACGCTGATTATACCAACACCTGCGTTGATGCAATCTTCCGGCTGGATGCGACGCTTGAACAAGAGCTCCGCCGCCTCACTCAAGACGAGATTCCAAACACAACTGAGGTCATTTCGGCACCCAAGGAAAGCTACTTGCAAGTGGTTGTCTATTACTATGCCGATGTAATTGGCACACTGCTTGGTATTATCATTCTGTTGTTAGTGATCGTTACCTGGGGTGCCATTGGCCCTGTCTTCAAGTTTAACAACACCTGGTGGCTACTTGTTGGGACCTATGCCGGACTAGTTGGTCTTTTCGACAGCTTCGTACTCCGGAACATCCAAGGCAAAGTCCACAAATCTATCAGCAGCCAGATAAGTCGCGTGGAACGAGGAGATGAGCCCATCTTTGCCACACTCTCCATGCAGGTTCCTTCAGCCGATAATCTCAAGTGCCCGTCTTTGAGCCGCCGTGTATCCCGACACATGGATAAAATCAGTTCCCATCTCCTCATGGTTGTAGCTGGCTTTCTATTGACTATTGGGTGTCTCACAGCCTCGAGCGCAATGCACTGGAGCTTGACGGGTCAATTGATCTCAAATGTTCCGCCTAGCATCATCGAGAGTTTTTTCATGCTCATTCTCATTACTGGACAGAATGACGCAGAAGCGAAATCTCGCATCAGCCTGACAAATATCTACTTCCGGCGCCAACGATTACTATCGTTCGTGAAGCATGCGAAGGGTTTTTGCATTCCTGAAATGTAGAGCAATAATCAAGTGGCTACATGATGAAGCCACCGTGATTTTATTCGTCGATTTTTGTGAAATTTTGTGACGAACGATCTCTAGTCTGCTATCGATTTTCATGTTTGGTTCTTGATTTTTGATTTGAATTTTTTTGTTCATGTTAATTGATTTAATAAGGCAGAATTCACCTTGGTCCCGAATACTTACGCGACGATGGAAGGAGTGAGCCTACACAAAAGTATTTTTTATTTTTTTATTTTACACATGTTTCACAGATAAATTAGTTACCAGCTGTTCAAGTTTCATACTCCAGTCTTCTCATTCGTATTCTAGTGTACCTCTGCCATTTCATATATCCCTGGAAGACTACCATCGGGTATATCCCCATCTAGCGGAAGAATGATACAGTTCCAATATCTGCCTTGGAAACAGATCACCTAAACAGCTGGAGCCACGGAAAAGTCACCAAAAAGCTTGAGAGATGGAGTGATCAAGTAATCACCGCCATTGGCCCGAACGAAAGGCTCAAAGGTGACCTTATTGTGCTGTTTATTACCATCGTAGATGCTCGTGTACAGTATCTTGTCATCTTCTTCAAAGGCACCCTTGACCGACTGGCCAACAATGGCATCCTGTCCCGGATTCATACCGCCGGTGAAATCAGTCTTGTCAGCCGGAAACGTGTCAGGGTTGATCCAGCCTTGAAAATTTGAGAGTCAGCAAGGCCACAATATGTTTTGAATGGACCCGGACTTACGGTGTTTGATAAATTGGAATCCGTTAGAAAGACTGGACTGGTAGCAAGTGAATATAAGGCCGCGGTCCAATATAGTCTTCGAGTTCTTCTTCTCGTAGGGACCGACCTCGGGTCCGTACGAAATACCGCGCCGCATGATGTCGAATACATCTCGATCATTGATCATACCACGGCCCCTAGTCTTGCGCATGTGCGATGCGAACGGGCAGTTGGTCTGATTGTCGAGGGGGCAATCAAAGTCGTTCCACCTCGCATAATCCTTGTTGTCCTCGTCGGGAAACATCTGAACAGGTGCTCCTGACTGTGGTCCCTAGACAGACGAGGCGGCTGCTCTCATTGAGCAACACCAAGCCTTCTTGATTTTTGACAAAGAAAACTGGGACCTGGTTGCATATGGAACATGGTGGCCAGATCAAACCCGAAAGATCTCAGCCTTCCAACCTAAAAAGGTCCGATATGTCCGAGTGTCAGCCCCTGCTCCAAAGGGAATCGCTATCGCAGATATCAGACTATACGAAACGGAATTCATCCCACCGAACGCTTCCCTTAGAGCTTGGGGCCCTACCATCGACTTTCCTCTCATTCCAGTCGCCGGTGCAATCGATGCAAACTCCGGCGAGGCCGTCGCCTGGTCTTCTTGGGGTTACAACATCTTCACTGGTGGCAAAGGGGGCAAGACACAAACTGCTACCCGGAACGGGGAAAGCCAGTCAGTCACGAGACGCGCAATTACCAATACCCAGCATGATATGTTTTGTCCGGGTCTTTCAATTGACGCGAATGGAAATTTTGTCGTATCTGGGGGGCAAGATGCCAGGGCAACTAGCATATACAACACGACCGTCTATGACTGGTTCAGGGCAGGACATTTGAATGTCTTTCGCGGATATCAATCTTCCACGACCTTGTCCGATGGGCGCATCTTCTTAATTGGAGGATCGTGGCAGGGAGGTGTTGGCATCAAAAATGGGGAAGTCTACGACGCCAAAGCGAATGCTTGGACGGAAATCGACGGTGCAGACGTGAAGAAGATGTACACACAAGACCAGCGGACCTACAGACAGGATAATTATCCCTGGCTATTTGGTTGGACCAATGGCTCCGTTTTCCAGGCCGGTCCCAGTGTACAAATGAACTGGTTTGGTACATAGGGTAACAGATCCACTGCCCCCACTGGGAACCGGACTGGTGATGCAGATGCCATGTGTGGAAAGGCAGTGATGTATGAACAAGGCAAAATTCTTGCCTTTGGTGGCTCTCCATGGTAAGAGACACTCGAGGCCACCAATCACGCCGCCATCATCACCATTGATAAAGTCAACAAAAAGCCTCGGTCCTTGCAAATGCAGGAGGTGGAATGAACTACGAGCGAACCTTCCACTCGTCCGTCGTCCTACCAGACGGCTCTGTATTTCACGGTGGTCAGGTTGTCGGATTGCCATTCAACGAAAGCCAGCCTCAGATGACACCGGAGCTGTTTATTCCTGAACCTAAGAGTGCTACCGGAGGTGCATGGGTCAAGCAGCAGAAAAACTCGATCGTCCGAGAGTGTCACATCATCTCCCTATTGCTTCGAGATGGTACTGTCTTCACTGGTGGTGGCGGTCTATGCGGAGATTGTGACGCCAATCATTTCGATGGCCAAATCTACACCCGCGTATCTGCTCAATTCCGATGGATCTCTTCGTGACCGTCCCGCAATCAAGACTGTGACAACGAATTTAATCCACCCTGGCGGCTCTGTCGAAATCACCACTGATGGCCCTGTAGATGTTTAAGCGTCGATCATACGGTACGGCTCTGCCACTCACGCTGTGAATACCGACCAACGACGTGTCACCGTTCAATTGGCAAAGACCCGGGAAAACGAATGTACATTCGAAATTCCTGCTGAGCCAGGTATTGCTCTGCCTGGCTAATACATGCTCTTCGTTCTGAAGGATGGAACGCCGAGCCACTCAGTAAATACCAAGGTCGCGGCTTAGACCAATGCCGGATTTCTCGCTTCCTGATGTTGGGGAAAGCACATGAGTTTTGCGATTGCTTTCGTCTGGGTAGATCAGCCAAACTCTTGAAACTTTGTTATCTCTTGTTAGACTAACTTGGACAGAATTCAACTATCTTATATTGCTCCACTATCCATCACTTAATCATCATCTACAAAGCACGTACCTACAGAGCTTCTGCGTACCTGCTGGCATCTATTGTAGTTGCTTCGATTATTTTGGGCCCTTGCAAAACCCGAAGAGTAGGCTGTCAGACGTATAACTGTGAAGCCAGTTATCGTTATTTTTGAAATTTGTGCTAAGACCCTTGGAAGTTCGCATCCCAGAAAGGAAATCGTAAGGTCCCGTCTCGCACAAGGAAAAGTACGATCTGGTTACAGCTGAAAGTGAGCTTCAACTTGGAGTTTGGGATGAGATTGCGTATTCCCGGATCTCCATCGTAATGTGAGAACGGAATCCGCCTTTTTATCAGTCGCGTCTTTGGCCGTTAATAGGCCGTGGAGCCGTGGGTTTTTAAGATGGGAATTAAGATGCGGTGTCTTTATACAGGTCCGAACCGCAGTAGTTATCAATGAAAAAAAACCATAACCCTAAAATCGTGGACGGAGGAAGCTAAGGCGCATTGATCGAGATATCAAAGCGAGAAGCTCTTCAATGGTTGGCCCACCTACCACCTGCGTGCAATCTTGTTGACTTACAATTTATGGTTAACTGCGGTCAACGACGAAATTTTGTCCAGCTTGCTGAACTTAGTGAATTTTATACCCGCACAATATATTCCATGCAGGCATCCCGATGGCGGTCATTGTCAAAAGAATGTTACTATAGAGAAATCTAAAAGAGAGTAATTGTTTTGATTGATTCAATTTTCGTGCAGAAGCAAGATAAAAAGATCACAAATTGTGATAGTAGCTATGCTGATGCAAGCATCAGACAGGATGCGAGAACACCTGAGAACTTGGCGGTCCTAGGTTAAACAATACGATAATGAAGAACATCCGAGTTTCTTGCAGTCATCGATCCATCAATGAAGATAACCGACTAAATTGCAAGTTGTTCTACCTTGCTTTTCAGCGCATCGATCAGAGGAGCGAGATCACTGTCATCATTCGAAGTGATACAAGCCGCGATGATCGATCGACTCACACCACATGCGCGCCCCAACGACATCTTTGTAGGCACAAAAATGTAAGGTACGTTCTTGTCCTCCGCGAGAAGGGGGAGGTGTAGCAGGATCGCGAGCGGGCAAGCGTCACCGGCGAGGACAATCATTTCGGACATGCCTCGGTTGACGCTCTTTGTGACTGAGGAAAGGTTAGCCTCAATAAAATCGAGAGCACTCGTTTTGAGTAAATACCTTCGTTGGCACCACGCTTGAGCTGGTGAGAATGGTGCGCTTGCTGCAAGAGGTCTAGAATTTCCTGCGCGAGGGCGGGATCGGCCATCGGCCAAGCTGGAAATTGTGTCAGAAGAAGATTGGGTGGATTGGGATACGGAGCAGACTTACCAGCAGAATAAGAAGAGATTTCCATTTTGTTTTTAAAAGGCTCACTACGAGAGATCACGGCCTGGATGTGGATGACGGGGATAGTTTGGTTGATGCGAGCGTTAACTGAGCGGTGCGGTAAATGAAGTAAGTAGGGTCGAGTTATGCGGAATATAGAAAGTCTGAAGGATTTAACCGTGACTTTAAATTTTATTCCTGATTTGTCAGGCACAATATCACGTCCATGGCTTTCATTTCTCTCAGATGAATTTCTCTTTCTTTCATCAACTATGTTGGATCAAGATCTGCTGGTACTGAAATAATCACTCTGATGTCGATTATTTGTACATTGCATTCAATCTCCCATCCCGGCTCATATCCGATGACTGAATGAACATCAGGTTCAGGGTCCAACACATTCAATAAAGTCTCCTGATATGGACAAACATTAAGAGCCAAACATCGGACTTGTCATCTACAGATGGCGATATCGAACTATCTTTGCCTTTTCGCACACATCAGATTAGATATGGTCGGTTTGGGCATTGCAGATGGCGTCCAGGATGGATTGCAGCTCGCAGCGGTAGCTGTCCCAAGTCTTCATCTACTTCTTATAGGCATCGGAGAGCGATGCCAAAGAATTTACAGACATGATGGAAACTTTTTCAGCGCAATGGAGCGACCGAGAAAAACGAAACAACGAATAACAAAACCTCAAAGTTGTCAAGGCCGCAAGGGGATCTTTCGGCAGGGACTTGATAGAGCCACGCACCTAGAGGAACCGATAGCGCTAAGCCGGAATGGTTAAGAACCGCACCTAGCCTTTCATACGACATCTGATGTTTTTTCGATTTATCGAGGTCGTGGAATATTCAGTCAGGGCTAGCAAAGCGTCACCCTGAATGCTAAAGACTTATGATGCCATGGCCTTCACATACTCAAGGCAAAAATATAATGGCAATCAAGTA
Organism: Penicillium soppii; assembly: GCF_028829465.1. Lineage (NCBI taxonomy): Eukaryota > Fungi > Ascomycota > Eurotiomycetes > Eurotiales > Aspergillaceae > Penicillium > Penicillium soppii. The sequence goes on from NW_026643234.1 coordinate 4,083,317, forward strand.
CAAAGTCGCTCTTAATGTCTGGTAATAGTGAAGTGTATTACCATCCGTCTATTCAACAGATTCAAGGTGACAGCAAAGCAGAGGAATATATCGAAGTACACAAGATAGTCGCTTCCTTGTGATGGAAACTTATACATGCCGGAAGCACGGTCATCAATTATATCACTGCATTATTGGCACATCAATAGCAATGTAAATAAAACATCAACAAAAGGTGAAAAACAAAATCGGAGACATCTATTTTCAAACATAATCATCACCTTCAACCACATCTATAGCAAATCCATGAAAAGAGCGCTATTTCTTCTCCTGAACCTCCTCGATCTCGTTGCCACTGTCACTGCTGAGACCAAGTTCGTTCTTCTCGGGTACAGCATGATCGTTGGTATCCAAGCCCAGCTCGCGAGAATATTCGACGATCTGTTCGAAGCTGAGCTTGGGCAATTCATGGGCGACTCTGAACGGCATCTTTCCGTCGACATGCGCTTTGGCGTAGATTATGTCGACCTCTTCAAGCTCACGGCCGGCTGTCTCCACATAGAAGAAGAAGCCGAATATCAAGCCGAGGAAGTTAAAGAGTGCGAAGAAAAGATACACGCCCCATGGACTCTGACCAGCAAAGAGCGGCGTAAACATAACGACGGCGAAGTTGCAGATCCAGTTGGTGCAAGTCGATGCCGCTGCACCCACGGTACGGGTGCGGAGGGGGTTGATCTCGGGTGGATAGATCCAGGGCAGTGGGAGGAGAGTGAATGCGAAGAAAGTAATGAAGAGGAAGATACCAACGGCAGCTCCCTTGGCGTTTTCCTCGTTCTGTTTGATCAAGCAAGCGAATGTGATGACAAAGCTAAGCCCCTGGCCTAGGAAACCAATCAAGTATAGATTGCGACGGCCGACTTTTTCAATCATGAAAAAGGACGGAATTGTTGCAATAACATAGACAGTAGCGAACACACCACCCATAATCATAGAGAGATATTCCCCCATGTTGAGGTTTTCTTGGAAGAGTAGCGTCGAGTAGTAAATGGCGGCGTTACAGCCGGTGAACTGCTGGAAGAATTGGCCGGAGCAACCAATGAGAAGACGCTGGAATTCCTGGGTCTTGCCAAACGTGAATACTGTCTTCCAGCTTGACTGTACATTCTTCGAGGATTCCACGTCCATCTTCAAGAAGTTGAAGTCGTGAAGAACTTTATCAGAATCAGGAGTGGTGTTGTTGAGCTTAGCGAGAACTTCGCAAGCCTCCTTATCACGTCCGTTGTTCACAAACCACGAGGGGGAATCCGGGAGCATCATGGCGCCGGCGGCCACAATCACAGCGAAGAAAATCTGGAGCGCAATAGGGAATCGCCACTGAACGCTGTCCGCGGCGTGCGAGAGACCAAAGACGACCCAATAGGCAATGAAAGTGCCACCAGCAATCATCGCACCCTCGAAACAAACCAGAAAGCCACGATTGTGAGCCCCGGAGCATTCTGATTGCCAGACCGGAATTGTGGCGGTGTTCATGCCGTTTCCAATGCCTGATATAACACGGCCAATGACGAACTGACCTACTTCCCATTTGCCAGTAAAGCAGACGGTTGTAAGCAAAGCACCGACGATGAGGATACTGGCACCTGCAAAGATCAGACGAGTGCGACCAAGTCTATCGCCAAAGAACATGGAGAACAACGCGCCGAAGAAACATCCAAGCTCATAGCAGGATGTGACAGCACCGCGAATGACGTCGATATAGTGTTTTTCCGATGCAGTTGGAGATTCGGGCATTTTAAGGATTGGGAAATTGTTAACAAATTCCTTGCCGTTGAGGAGGCCAGCCATCATGCCCTGATTGTAGCCGAATAGCGAGAAACCAACCACAGCCGTGATAGTGATGCTCAGCCGGAGCGGCCGACCACTCAAGCCGGTCGTGGTCGTCCACATGTTGACGGAACGTACAAAGTAAGAGCCGTCAATCTGCGGGGTATAAGAATGTCGGGGAAAAGTACTGGTAGAGAGATAAACGGGAGCAATGCTGGGGGACGGGAACCGGCGGTCTTATAGCAAGCACCTACATGTGGGGTGTAAAGCAATACGCTAAATCAAATATCCCACACATACTGCAACCTTGGTCAGCCTTCAAACAGGAAAGTCCAGCGAAGGCTCTGCGGTTCCCGACGCGGAGAGACGCGGGGGAAATTTTCACCTTGGCACTTGGCGGAGGCACATGGCACTTGGCGGGCGCACATGGTACTTGGCGGGGCACTTGGCACTTGGCGGGGGGCCTTGGCAGACCCACTGGTTTGGGCAGGGACGACTTGTATGGAGACTGCAGGCTCAATGTTCAGCGTTTAGTACAGGGCTAGCTCACTATTGATGCATTGTACCGTATTTGCCTTCACGTAGTTATTTCAATCTCCTCTCTTCGATATGATATGCATAATATGCATACTGGCGTTGTGCTAGTGTAGCGTACTTCATGCCGCCAAGGCCTTTTGGCCCCAACATGACGTCGAAAGCTTTTTGCCAAGTCTCTCATTCGGCGCTAGAAAAGGTACAAGGACCGGTACAATCTCGGTCAATTGCTTTTTTTTTTGCGTTAAGCCGGCTTTCCGACCAAACTACAGGAGCAGTTGGCATCAGAACCGACTCGGCACCGCCGTGTTTTGTTCCATGTTTGTATTAATTTTATTAGTTGTATAACATATATCAAATGAGCGCTTTCCAGAGCCCTGGAGAGCAGCCATTCAGTCATTGTTCTTGAGCCTCCGCGGTCATTCACCCAACGGTACATACATCGGTACACTTAGAATCCCGAGTCTCGGCTTTTGTCATCTCCCCACGCCAAGAATTACAAACTCTCAATCCCGCCCCTTTTTAATCTCGCATAGTAACTAGCTGTAGTGGTAGTACTGTGGCATGGTCGGATGTAGTTTCCATGGACAGCCGAATTCCATCAATGGCTGTAACCTTCTGTTCCACGTATTGATTCGTTCGGCACGAGAAAATATTAGCAGATGGAAATCGGTTGACCTTGGAACAAGCAATAGCGAATACTACGGCGTGGCTGTAAGCCACAAAATATATTGGCGATGACATCAGAACTCGCTAGACTTTCCACCTTCCCTCTGTATCAGCCGTATAATTATTAATTGTATGCTGATCATATATGCGCCACAATTACTAGAACAAAGAGAAGAGCAAGCCATCGTGCTCTTAGGTTTGATTTGAACAAGTTCCGGAGCTCGTAGGTCTATGATAAAAGGTGAAACGTGTAGGGTCATGACTACAACTTTAGGGGGCGACCAGGGATGGTATATCAATTTTTAACTTTCGGACATTCAAAGCCGCCTTAATCTCAACGCAACCGTTGTAGGACCTGAAAGGTGCTGGCATCACGAACGCAAGATGTTATTAAAATATGTAGGGATTCGACAATCGATCGGAATTCAAGTGGATGCAGGTCGGTGCAGCGGACAAAGGGCTAAGCTTCCTCAAATCATTCGCACTGGTGGGAGTAAAGAGAGACGGGGTAACTATAGCGAGTGAAATCAATGCAAATTGCTTAAGGGCCTTGGCCAAATCTTTGTTAAGGATTTGCAGTGGCCTATCTACTAGGGGTAAAATTAATACCACACTTAGTCAAATCGGAGCTTTTTGGAATCACGCACGGTTATGTAGCGAAATACTATTAGAAATCATTCTTAATCTTGACAGTGTCCATATCTATGCTTGGATGATCAAGTCGATCAAGTCTGTACAATGACTATGAAGTGTATGATGGTGGGTCCCGCCGTTTGCCAAACATTTAGCAAGTGTAGCCACGCCAAGAATAACGTCGGTGGCGGAGCTTGGTGACCTAGGTGGATAATAGAAAAGAGTAAATATCGGGAGAGCGGGTCAAAGAAAAAAAGCCTCAATACTAGATCAAGGACGAGGGTGGTAAAAATTGTTGAATATCTAGGGTGACCGAACGATTATATAGATGTGAAGCAAACCATGGCAAAATTTGGCCCGAAGACTCATTCAATATTCAATATGGGAGTATAAATGAAAATCAATTCTCATTTCTTAGTACTGTCAGTCTCGATTCTCTGGACCAAAACATGACCTCGCATCGATAACTACAAATTTCGACCCGACCTTGATCCGGTCGAGCGGCAACGTTGTTGTCATGTCAAAATTTTCACCAACTACCTAGAGAAATTTCCGAGTGCACCAACACTTCTATGCGATCCTTTACTCTGAGCCACCTGGGGACCATGGACAGATACGGGTTGAACCCCAAAGTAAGGTGAAGCACATGTTCAGAAGTCGGACTTTAATCTGAAAGGTTGCCTTGTTTCTATTTCTTATGTTGTTTCTCCACAGCAAACTGAGTTATATCTGATCTGATATGCTTGCACCGCTCCAAACTTCTTGTGCTTTGATGTACAATATACCTATTGGGCTGGAGAGACCTTCCTCAGAGGAGAAGTTGAAAACTCGAATTGTAGGAACAGTTTAGGGATCTAGATCAATCGCAGAAATGACTTTATCTCAAAAACGAACTGGGAATAGCAATTTCAAAGTCTACAACATGTAACGTAGGATCTTGATGTTATGCATAATTTTTACTAAACCTAAATATGTCGCATACAACCCCCCATCACAATAAATGTTTCTCATGACATCAAATCTTCAAATACACACATACATAATTCAGAGCCCATGTGTAAGCCGAGGGAAAGTGACGATGAGCTGGCCTTTATGACTCCAAATGCGATCAAGGGTACATGTTCCCCACAAATTATTACATCCGCCAGACTTTGCTGACATGATGGCGATCTGTTCCATTGGATGTAGACATGTATGGAAGTGCTACAAAGAATCGGAAGATCCTTTGAAAGAGCAATTTCCAGGGGATTAGTGAGAACGAACCGGGTATTCCTGCCGAGAAAGACCCGGAAGTTCACCGACAGATCGCCAAGCAGCTCGTTCCTGCATTTAGCACCAAAGCTCTGAGAAAGCAAGAAGATGTGATCCATCAACATGTAGATGGCTTTGTCGCTCAGCTTCGCAAACACAGGATGACAGATGATGAAGTCGAGATGAAGCAGGTATGGTTCCTCGGTTTCTGGAATACTGAACCAGGACTGACATTGTCACCTAGTGGCTCGACTGGCTCCTCTTTGATATCTGGGGTGACATGGCGTATGGTCGGGCAGTTTGAGCAAGTTCAGGACCGTATGCCGCCAACGGATACCCCTAAGGTTAATTGGAGCATCTGTCCACTTATTAGCAAGTTCTCTTAGTTTAATTATCCACTTTCCTATCCGTGTTTGGAAAGGTTGGACTCTGGGGCACCACTAATCAGGTCACTCGACGATTTCGCATGCTTCGACCATTGTTTGGATGCTGATTCCGTCGTCCGTGGTGCTCACCGTACCTCCACTACTCCGTCTGAACAGACAAGAGATTCGTCGCCGGATGTCCCAGCGAGACGAAGTAAAACATCCTGATTGTCCAACGAACAACTTGGAGATGGATCTTCTAATCAACCTACCTGTTGACGGTTTTGCACTGGTACTTCTGTTCTCGTTGCTACATACTAACTACCAGAGCAATGCAACCTTTTCCCAAAAAGTCAAGCGTATAGAAACCGATGGAATCCATAGTGCAAAAGATCAAACACAGAGCTACTCCTAACAATCTGGCGAGATCCTTCTTTCATTATTTCATGCCTTGGTCAATTGGTCACGCGCAGCCTTCGCCCACACTAGTTTGCATTCAAAATAAGGCTGCAGTGACACCATCAAGAACTTATCCTGGTAGGCAATTTGTTTCTTTAAAGCTTTGGCTTCTGTTATCCACTGCGATTCTCATTCGTTACCAACTCCTAAAAAATCCGGTACTTGGGGAAACTGACATAGTCCCTCCCAGGATTGCCATACTATGTAGAGGAAATAAGGCATCACTCTCTTTTGGTCTCTAGCTTCCCAACGCTTCTCATGCCATAGAGGCTGACAACTACGGAGGCAAATCCCAGTGAACAGTTATACCACCAACCAGCTTTATAGCCAAGCAACAGTGCCTCCTTGGTGCCTACCTCCTCTACCTGCGCTGTTACTTGCCTTGCAATAACTGCCGAGGTTGCGATACCGACACTCTTCCCAATCTGGGCCAGCATGTTGAAGACACCGCCAGCCATAGCCTGAGTGCTGGTTGGAAAAGACGCCGTCATCACCAAATTCGCGATAGTATAAATTAGGTCCGCACCCAATGGATTGAGAGCCATGGCTTGAAAGATACCCCGCCAATACCCGGGCCCGTCAATATTACAAAGGGTGGCTAGAAGTAACGGTGCAATACCACTCACAAGGCACCCCGTGGGTACCGCTATTGAGGGCCGCAAATGCGGGAGCAGGGCACCAATGGCGACGTTCATCAATGCACCACAAATTGGCGCCGGCAGAAAATACAAGGACGATGTGAGAGCCGAAGCGCCTCGGACATCCTGTAGGTATAAGGCCGTAAGCTGCTCGCTCGCGTTCAGGCTGCCCCAGACCAGAAAAACAGTAATGCAAGTGGCTGTAAACGGTAAGTTAGCCCATAGAGTATTTGGAATCAACGCCGGGCGGCTGAGGCGAGCCTGGCGCCGCATCCATAAGCCGAATGCAAGTATGAGTGCAAGTGCAATGAATAGTATCACAACATTTGATGGTTCTCGCATACTTCGTGCCGCATCTGATCCAGTGGCCAAGGCCAGCTCATACGATAGAAGCGCGAGGGAGGTGCTGATGAGCAGTGCACCGACCCAGTCGACCTCACGGGCGAGACGTGTGAGCGATGCTCGACCCAGCGGACCGTCATCAATGACACATGGCAGTGCCCACAGCCCTAATGCCACCACAGCACCGTTGAGTAGGGCAGTGGCATAAAAGCCCCAGCGCCAGCCGACAGTATCCGAAAATACGCCGCCTAATGTCAACCCCAACCCAAAGCCGACAGCCTGGCCGCCTCCCATGGCTGCGAAGGCGATGCTACGACGGCGCGGGCTGCTGTTGATGGGGAAGACGCGTGCAGCGATGCCGACAGCGCCAGGTAGACAGAAAGAGGCGGCGAGGCCTGCGGTGACCCGCAGTGCAATAAGTTGCGCCGATGTAATAGCAAGCCCGGCACCTAAGGCACTAGCTGTTTGAAACAACCCACCGAGCAAACAAGCACGACGCGAACCCAGAACATCGGCAACGGCACCGCAAGGAAGTAGCGTGCAGCCGCATGCGAGAGCGAAGGCAGCAGTTGGCCAAAGTTGTTGTGCAGATGGGATGTGTAGGTCCTCCGCAATAACTGGAATGCTTACAGTCAAGAGCCCAGCTAAGAGGTTGCCAATGCCGGTGATGCAGGTGATGCAGGCGATGATAGCTAACATTCGGCTCCTGGAGACAGCCAAGTCCGTCTCAGCTTCTTCCATCGCTATAAATGAAGTCATTCCCAGAACTGAGCCTGTGGCTGGTGCTGACCTGCTTGGAGGGGAGGTGGGATGCAAAGTCAAATTTCTGGTAGATATGAGGACCCGTAAATTCAATGTGATCTTTTGACATGATGCGATGCGGGTTTTTTTTTCTTTTATGAACTAATCCGGATTTTTGTGGAAAGTAGCCGTTACCTAATCGAATTATGGGAAAATGCCACCTGGGACTGCTGTATAACACGTGGCAGCTCATAATCGGAGCGGCCAACTACCAGTGGAGGGTAATGTAATTCCACGGGGGTTAGTTATAGGGTTGCTACCCCCTATACTATTACATAAGCCAACATTCAACCACTAGGTAAAAAGTTCATAGCCAGATCTGGAGGTAGCCAAATTTGTCTGTAGCAATATATATACCAGACCCCTAAAACCTTAGGGGACCACAGTAACGCCAAAATAAGGTAACGTGAGTAATAATAACTGTACGCAGGCAATATCTGATATCGTTGGTCGCGGTGAAACTGTGCTACTTGCATGGGGCCAACACCAAGTTGTGAACAGCCTGTCCGCCTGGACTCAATTCGTTTATCACATTCAGATTCATCAACGTAAACTAGATGATAGGACTGGAAGTCCGATAAATTATGCAAATAACATACTCGTAGGTCCGCATTTCGCTCCACAGCTTGTTGTCAAGTTCTCTTTTCAGACCTCTCTTTTCAGACCAACCTTCGGCGACAAGGGCTCTTCTGATACTGGACGTTGTAACAAAGATCTAAAAATCATCCAAGAGGAAAGCAGCCATCTCATCGAGGTATAAACCGGGTTTTTTAAAGCAGGTAGTCGCAGAGCGCTTGAATCATCAGTGGTGTGACAGTCCGTTAACATCCTATTCGAGCTGGGCGTGCGTGGACACTTCCAAATTGTTGCAGGTTTTTGCAAATATTTATAATCGTAGCCTGGCTGGATTCAGCTTCTTCGGCCATGTGAGATGTGGTAAGCGACTGGCTCTCTCTCATATCGCGGACGAGGCGCAGTTTTGACGGGGAAGTGTCGGAGCCATTTTGCAAGGCCGACACGCAAGGTTCAAAAGTGATGGGTGAGTGAAGAAACCTCCTACTCAGAGTGGATAGACAGGATAAAAGGAGGGGTATAGAGATACCATGTGTATGTAGTCCATTTATGTGTAGAATATATAGAACCGTGTCCCACAGCCACTGTAATCCTGCCTAAGTAAGACTTGTCTATTCTCTATTCTCTCCTTTATTGTTTATTGTCTAAAAAAAAGACGTTGCTTCGAAACGAGATAAGCTCTTAGTAGGGAATAGAATAGACAGAATCTATTAGAGGCAATTACCTCCGTAATACTAACAACGTACTCCCCACTAAGTACACTTAGCGGATTTACGGCTCCCTACCTAGGAGCATAGCCTATGTTCTGACGTAGATGCGAATAGGACACTACTAGTTGTCCATATACGAAGGGTTACCGTATCCGGGATGAGAATCTGTACATCTATAGAGACCGGAAAACAGCGACGCACATTCTATAGGGTTGCCCTAACCTAAGAGACCTGTGGCGAAAGCTACGGGGGAGAGTCGGCAACGCGTGTAAAAGCGTATCGAGCCTGTTAGGAGGCTCCTAAAAAGCAAGGAGAGGCAAGACAGACAGCTACCCGCGAGCTAAGACGGTAGAAGCAGTACTAGATATCGCTGAGGCGCCACAACGAGTTCGAAGTAGCGCGCTAAAAGGGCAGCTAAACAATGGAAACGGCATTTAGGCCATGAAAAGCGTCGAGGAGGCTCTAACCTTGGAAATTGTTGTAGGAAGTGGTGCAGTCTACATGTACGTACACGGATATATACCGTTGTGATAGCCTACATATCGCATTTCAGCGAGGGGTGAGGGTGAATGAAGTCTACCTACCTACTGTAAGCCAACAAGTCGTGCCATAGTTATGGCATAGCGTCATTCTCTTAGCTACTTGCATCATTGAGATTAGTTCTAGCCGATGACAAATTCATGTCTGTCTCCTCGGCCTAAACTGGTCCGTTCCGGATTACTGAACGGTCGGACCAGTGTACTGTGGTCTTACTTCCTAAACCTTATAAATCGACCGAGTGCTCAACAATTTATGCTCTCCTTTTCTCCACCGAATTAATGACCTCGACCATTGCTTTCAGCTACTAAAATAAACATGTCTGACACGGCTCAAAATGGGTTCAACATCCAAGCCTCCCTCTTTTTTGCCCCGGAAAATATACACAAAGTCTTTGCGGCACTGAAGCCAGTGTATGAGAAGACGACCGCAGAAAATGATTGCCTTTCCTTCCAAGTATACCAGTCACTTGATGACCCTGGGCAAATACTCTTAGTGGAAGATTGGTTGGTTCAAGCCCCTAATCCAGTCAAAATGGCTTATTATCGCTCACATCGAAGCTGACAACATCTTTCAGGAAAACCTCTCTAGATGACTACATGGCGGTATGTTGACCTGTTTGTATTAGGTTTTATCGTGGCCTGAGCGATACTTCGGGCTAATGAAGTACGCTATAGGAGAGGCTCAAGACTGATTACATGCGAGAATTCTTTGCGATTATCGAGCCTTTGTTCGTGAAGACTCGTGAAGTCAAGGTATTCAGCCGTCTTCCCCAGTTTCACAATATGAAGATGTGAGATCACTGTTATTTTTTCCGAGCTCGTTATAGAACCAGTTCTTTAGATCGACTACAACAAGAAATTGAGTTACAGTTGCATATATAGCAAATCAGCCTTGATACTCCATTCAGAAAACCCCAATATGTGCACTCCCCTCAACCAATTGTCGATTTCACATGTGCAGCGGGCTAACCTGCTGAAACGAATCATTATCGGACCATGACTCTGTTCACTATCGCAGTCTATCACTTACATGGATAAATAACAAGGCATGCAGTTAAATATCAGTGTCTTCCCTGTGCTTGACTCACTTCTTGCAATACTGTTTGTGTGGCTTCCAGGACGCTCGATGCAATGGTGAGTCTAGAATTAAGCTCTCGAGCCACTTCGGGGGCTCGATCTGCTTCAGCAGCCTCGTTGTCCGGTGCAACCACAGTGTGAGAGTCTCGTTTTATGTCTTCAACTTGCTCGAGAATCTTTTGTCGGAGAAAGCGCAGATGCTCAGAAACAGCCTTGGTATAGTCCACCTTGGCACGATTCAGGTAAATTCCAAATAGGCATGGGTCTCTCAGGTGGTTTCTCATGATTTCTTTACGTCTCATGTCACTTCCGGTCCCTGGGAATATTGAGTCAGATGTGGACCACGCAAGTGTGCTCATAAGCTAACCTCCTTCCATACTACAGGCTGCATAGACTGGGCGCATCAGATCTCCAATATAGGAGCTGTCGTGGCCTTCAAGCATGTCGCGTCTCATTTTCCTAGTAATATTATAAGTCAATTGCCCATTACTCGCATTCGAGGTGTAGACTGACCATGTGTCCTCAATAATCTTGCTGATAGAATCCTGGACATGATCTATGATACAGCTCTGGCGGAACTCCATATTGTCCAGAAAATTATGCATGGCTTGGGGGGCCAACGAGACATGTTCTAAAGAGTCTGTCAGTGTCTGGTTCGTTGTATTCCTGTCACTAAAGTTGTCAATACTCCAGGGAGTCTTACGGCGTAGTTTCCTACAGACACTGTTGAAAACCGATATGATTACCTCTGACAGTATATCAGCCTGTGGTTCTACCCAAGCGTTAATCGTTTCCCATCCCGGACTGAGATCCTGTCGGGGCTTTTGAACCAGTTCATCGTTCCAGCAATGGAACCCGCCAGCTGCTTTGGTACCATGGGTTCCATTTTGGCGACAGAACGCAGCATATGTACTATGATGCCACTAGAAGGTTTCCGTTAGAATATGTTCAATTAATGACTTTTGTGTCACGAGGACTTACAGATGACCATCGTCCGCTCACACTGAGACAGTTATGCATCCACTCGGATCTAGAAGTAGCTATTTCAGCGTTAGGAATTGAGATCAGTGGAAAGGATACTAATTGAGGGAACTCACAGATGATATGGAAGATATACTGACGAAATGAGTTGTGCAATGTTTCTTCAAAACGACGCACTTCTGATTGGTGTGTGACCAGCTCCTATTAAGCATTAGAAAGCTATGTTTGTATTCGGTCCCTTACAGAGATCCTTCATTGGTTTGATTCATATGACATACATTATGGAGAGTCACTTCCACATCTTCCAAAGCGCGACTGAGCGTAGCTGCTCTCTCCGTCGTAATTGTATCAGACCCCGCAAGTACCCATTGGCGAATAGAGCCCAGGAGTGCTGGAACTTGGTGGGTCAGAAATGCCCGTGTTGCACGTAGCCCAGCCTCCGCTGGGACTAACTGGCAATAGCGTCTCAAGTCCAAGATCCCACTGAGATTAAGGTAGGCTTCTGCTGAGTCCGGCGGGTCTTGTCAGTGATCTCTGTATAGTGTGTTGCTGACACAGAAGACCTGGATGTCATTGTACTTGTCAGCGAGCTGGCGTCTCGCGTTCTCGTTGCGCCGATTTATCAGAAACACTTGGATTCTAGTAGCATCATCAGTATTTTAAGACTTTTCGGATTTTTGGGATGCTTTACTCTAGCTTGAGTTCACTTTCTTGGCGCCTGTCGCTGTGTTAGTCAGTTGACTTAGCTATTCAGCGAGATAATATACTAACTCGAGATCATATAGTCGGAGCGCGTTTCTTCCTTGATCTCTTGAAACTGCCTTCACTATTCGTCTCTTAGCTTGTCTGATGCTATTCTTCAGCTCTGTGGCTCTTTGGTTGAACTGTTGCACAATTCGAGCAGCCGGGCCCTGCTCGCGAGTTGACTCTTCGAGTGAAACATCCTTCAGAAAAGTCAGTTTCTGAATTCATTGCATACAGATAAATAGATACCTCGGATTGGGTGCAAATGATTCTTTTATGCTGATCCTTTCTGCATCTTCGAATGATATCGAGAATTGATTCGTCCGTGATGCATCGCTTGATCGCTGCTACTATGAAGACTTCATCGCAATTGTGGGCCATATACCTTTCTGTGGCTCTCACTCTGGCAAAATTGAGATCTCGTAGGCCTATTGTCCTTTAGTCTCAATACGCACGTAGATATTCTGATCACCCAATCCTACCTGGCAGGTCGGCTAGCACTAGACCGGTCCGCAGTATCGAGGAGTCGAGGTAAACCCTATATGTTTTAGCATAGTCTTCTATCAAGGTATTTTCCTTATCAAACCTTATAATCTTAATGAAAGGCCATAGCACTGGTCGCTCATCATCGAACGAATCTGCTGTGAGAAAATCAAGATTCTCTCTGCACTCTTCCAAGTTCCTTGCGAGCTTCATGTAACGCATGGTATTTAGCCCGCCGGGCTTTTTAGCTAGTTCGGCATCGGTCCATTCTTCAAGCTGTGCTCGAATGGTACCTTCAGCACCGTCCTCTTCATTAGCAAGAAACTCAATTCCCATGTCTGGTTGATTCTGGAAAATTGTTTGAAGAGTCTTAAGTGCTTTAATCGCCGAATCTCTAAGTTGCTGTTGCTCTTGAGTTGAGGTGACATCCTGATACGCTGATGTATAAAACTGTCTAACGCTCCGTAGAAGTTCTTGAAGAAGCTCGCTCCTTTCTTCGGCGTTCATGTAATCGGCTTCAACTGTATATGGTTCTTGGTGATCGTCATCCACGTTTCGGAACTCGGTAACTACACAGGTGCAAGCAGATCCTTCGCCACTCTAAAGTAACACATTAGAATATGTCAGATTTAATCAATTGAGATCTATTGTGAGAAACATACCGATCTTGCCAAGTTGATTTGGTCCAGAAGACAGTTTATCACAGAGCTCTTCCCTGTTAGGGTAATTAGCTATCTTTCAGAAGTGAAAAGTGATATTCGAAGCATACCAACTCCAGAATCGCCAATAAACCCAACAGTTCGTCTTTCTGGGTATTGAAACTCGCTTATCTTCTTGGTATCACTGCGTAATTTGTGCAAGCTAGAGTTTGGATCATGGGCTAGACCAGAGGCTCCCATTGCATGCACCAGATCTGCTAAGTGGCTCTTCACATCCTTGAGGCCGGTTTGTAGACGCTGGTCATAGATAGGCGCCGAAGGGAGAGATTCTTGGCGGACATCATATAGTTCATCATCAGCATCAGAACTGCGTTCAGACTCGCTCTCGTCTGCTTCGATTTCAGGTGTCTTCGGCGGCGTCTCGGAGGTGTCTCTGGTTGAACCCCCTCCTAGGGGGGAAGAAGATAGCGGCGGAACTTCCTTTCGAGAATTTCCGAAGTCATCTCGGTCCACAAAAGTAGTGGAAGCTGTAGGCGATCCGCTTGACGAGTCTTTTTTGCGAGAAACTGGAACAATAATACGTCTTGGACTAGGTGTAGCAGTATGTAGACTTGCATAGGTAGAAGGTATATAAAGAGGAGTCGAGCTTTCAGAGTGGCCAAGGCTTTGCATGTTTTGTCTCGGGGAAGATAGTTTCGTCGGTGTCACTTGCGCTCCCGTCGAGGATGATCGGTGGTAGTTTCGGGAGGATTCAGCCTGGCTGCCATCCTGAGAAGATGTTGGGGTGAAATTACCCTCACACGAGTCTGTAGTGGAAGCGAGACTGGATGCCATGTTTGGATACCGTCTTAAGAAAGAAAATAATTCAAGGAGTAGAAGATAAGGGGCCACTTTATGTGTCCTTGTCTTCGGAAGTCCCGCATTACACACGCTACGCCAGGAGAAGGCTACTGCAACCTGCTGCGCCCGGTTGTTTTATTCCAGGATAGCTTCAATATGGCGCTTAGCGATAGGAAGGAATTTGACCGTTTCTCAAAGTTTGAAACCGACCAATATTTGTGACAGAGGCTAGGTGATTATGATTGGAACACAGGCGAATTTCCAGCTTTCAGGGAGAGTTATCATCCATCGGTTGTTCGAATGTTTAATTTGGCCCCCAGAAGTTGATTGAAATTGGCTACGGCGTACCACTTTGTCTCAAAGAGTGACAATGGATTCCGTGCGCTAAAGCTGCATCGTACTTTTGTGCCTACGGCCACTTGAGCCCCTCCCATTTTTCCTCATGGTCACGTCTTGTGACAATCTAGCTCAGTAATCAATGTGATAATATCTAGCACTCTCTTGGGTGCGCGAAAATTTTACGTCAATGTTCTCTGTCAGAAACGTTAGATTGTATGTATCTCCCTTGTTAGTTGATTGCGGGGATGCTGGCGTTTTTTGAGCGAGTCAGGGATCCACTTGTTACGGACCCACAGGGGCCGCTCCGCCCGCGGAGCAACAATCAGTTCCTCGAGGCTACGTTAGTACGCAAGTCACGTCAATGGCGTGATATCCAGAACCATGGTCATCTATGAGGATAACTTTTAATCAGGTAATGAGGTCCTGGTTTCGGTAAAATCACAGTGATGAGAAGGAGGATTTTGCTGGACAGCTGCACTAAGGTCCTAGAACGGCCCTAAAACATCATGAGATGGAGCTGAGAGAACAATGAGATATACATGAGGGGCGAGAAGGGAAGAGGGGGTTGGGGGGGGGGGAGTGAATTTACGCTGAATCTGCAGTAGTCGTGGGTCTCCCACATGATTGGGCCGACATAGAGGGTGCGTATTAAAGATGTTGCCTGGATGCCTTAGGGGTCTTCGGGGCCTTCGGGACCTTCTGGTAACAGATGATTTGGGCCTAGCACCTGTGGTGTCGACTGCAAGACTGCTCAATCCGTCGCTTCCCAAGAGATGTCGTTGCTTATGAAAATCTCTGCTAGACTAGGTAGATTGTCCAGTGGCTGAAATTCACCCTGGCTCACCATGCCCCTGGAAATGTCTTCGTAAACATCAGTGATTTCCGATTTCCATTCGAGCGCGTGGAAAAGAAGTCAGTCTGTTTGAATATAACCTTCGTTGTTCAGTTTCTGGTCTTTCCTAGGAATAAAAATATCGATTCTAGGAAGAAATGGGCCTTATCAGCCTGCCGCAATGTCCCCAGATTCACCGAAGTTTCTGGGTTTTTGGCCCACACTGCTAGATTGCAGTTGATATAGTCTCCCCAGTCCCCGCGGGTTTGAAAAGCTCTAGTCACCGTGAACCCACTTAGTTTCTCCCATGGTTGAGACCAAAACCCCAAGTTTAAATACTGTGACTGGGCCGGACCCGTGGGATAGGGATGAAAAGACGATGAATCCAGCTAGTATTTCTAAAAGCCCAAAAGATGTAAAAGCTAACCTCTAACCAATGTAACGCAATGCGGGGATCCACGGCCCCTCATATACCTACATCTGACGCAATTGCAGTGGCCAGTCGGTCAAAGCTGGTGTTCAGAATCTCCACAACATGGCCCCATGGATCCGCAACATATAGGCACTCATCATCAACCCTAATAACCATTTGACCAATCTGTCTTCCTCCAGCCTCCGTCATAGTCTGTGCAAGCCGGGCAGGATCCGAATCAGTCACACAGATGTGAAAGAACCCTCCGCGGGTATATTCGAACGGCTTTTCCGGAGTAACTGGAGCCGGGTCCACGAATTGGAACACTTCAAAGCCGATGCCGTTGCCAGTTGCCAGGTAGGCAATTTTGACCTCGTTCAGATCAGGCGGATATATCTGAAAGATACCCGCGCTGGGGTCTTCAGCTCGCTTGATGTGGATTATATTGCCGATAAGTTGGAAGCCGAGGACCCGACTGTACCAGTCTACTACGGCGTCGATGTCGCTCACGGATATGGCAATATGGTTGATTGGGCGACTCTGAACTCTCTGCAACCTGTGTTACTAAATGCTCGGAACATTGCTCTTCATAACCTACCAATGACTTGATGTCCATCATTTTTCTATTATCTGAGCAAGCCTTGTTTTCTGTCTATTGTGTCCTGTTCTTGTCGAAGGGCGGAACAAATTGACATCAGAATTCACGTCCGCTAAATGGCTGCGCATTATATAATCACGAAGTTATTTATTTTGTTGCAATGGCGCTGATACCCCCCTACTCTGAAGTGGCAGCAATTCGCAGTGTCACTCGTGCCATCTCAGTTGCCTGGATAGACGGTGTGAACTTCATATTGTCAATCATATATTCTAGCTCACATGCCTATAAGTGCATACACAGGCTCTGACGTGGCAATCTTTGGCAGTTCTTACTGTCGGACCACTATCCGTACGCACTACTACGAAGGGAACCAATTAAGTGCATTGATTGAAATACTCTCTGTGAAACCACTTTGAGAGGGTCTCATAGCCTCCAGGGCTAGTATTGGCATTTTATGATAGGAGTATCAAACGGACCTGGTTTACCATACAGAAACACGAAAGACTGTAGACGCTGAATCATCCCTGTGCTGAGTGGTAAAATACTACCTCCTAGATTGGCAATTGCCTATATCCTCGGAGATATCGATTTCTCGATTACCACATAGTATACAAATCAAGATACCCAATGCGATTGAAAGAAATGAATCTCACATGTTCCCGCGGCTCCAGTCTCATGGCTCTTTGATCCTATTAATGCATTAAAGTATAATCCCGGAGTAGAACACATCTATCACATACATATTGCAGATCGTCAAGGGCGCTGCAAACTAGCGGCCTCGGCTATATTCTTTGATACCCGGATCGGTCAATTGGGGGGCTTCTCAGTCTCATCCTCCGTCCATCTTCGCCTGGATGATCAGCTAACATGTTCTGCTTTGACTTGACTGAGTATAAGCGATTCTGGTCGTCCCATCACTCTTCCTTCGGCTCACCTTTCCTCAAATTTCGTAAATAGCGTTCCGCACTTCCCTGCATTACCTCATTCCCCCTCCATACGTTAAGCTCCATCACATAGTAGGAACTCGCATCCCATATGACGAGTTCCGCTGTCTTTGCATTGGTGCCGAAGTTCCCCGAATACATATATCCGTGAATCAGGGCCAGGTGCAGTTGTCGCCCGTCTTCCTGCAGCACTCCAAGAAGGCGAGAAATTGCATTAGCGATAATGTGCCGGAGCGATACCCCTGTACTGCTTTTGTCATGGTTCACAGAATCAAGAATAATATTTGCCCGGCATAGAGCATCATTTGGTTTGGTAAACCTGTCCCGCCAAAGTGAGGGGCCAGCGTAAATATTTATTAAATTTCACAGTCGAATCTGATACAACGAGTAACGCACATAGGATTTTCTTCCACAATGTTGTATTATGGCGTAAATTCATGCACGCCAGAAAAACAAATGACTCACCTTATCTGACTGCATTTCTGACGCCTCCAATAAAAGAAGAAAACGCAATCATTGTTTTTTCCATTCTGATGCATGATGCAAAGTCCAGCCCCATCACATTATCTAGGTTGGATCTATCAAGTCCACTTTTCACACCGCCAGTCAGATTCGAAACTGGTGGTTTGGCATTTTCCTACCTATAGCGCTATGCCAGATTAGAGAGAAGTAAGATTTACATAAAAGAAGGAATTCGATAAAGGAGGGGTAAAAAGCATGCCGAAATATGTTTGTAAGGGCAGGGATTATATAATCTATTACAGTGAATACCCCAATGTGTTGAGCTTTGGAGATCTTCAAACAAACTACTCGGTACCTAGGTAGACATCATTGCTAAGGAAGTTATGAAACCCCAATTTGCAATCCGTGCAGCCACATTAGAGTACCAGATGATTGTCAGGAGAAGCGACAACAAGTAAAATCCAACGAGTTAGGGCACCATGCAATTGGTTCAACCTCTATTGGTAGCATTTTCGTACCTGAACAATCATCATGTGGGCGTATGTGTTATCACCAGTCAATGACAGTCTAGGTCTTGTTGAACTAGAAGTAAATTTCGAGATTTACTATGTTTACAAACTTGGCGCCAAATCAATATGCATGGAGTGGAGCTTTTCAATAATATTGAATAGAGCAATGGAATACAGTATTTGTTTGAAATGTGGCCCGGATGAAGGAGCAGGGATTAGTTCGCTGTAGCGTAGAAGTAGTCTGTCCATGCTTTCGATCCGTACTTCGAGAATCTCTTCGGCTGCAACCCTACTTATTGCTCCCCCTGCGCCCCCGGCCCCCAGAATTGACATCACTTCAAAAAACATCTGTTTCAATCAAGCTATGTCAGGAAACAATTACTCGATTCCTCCTGGATCCCTAATCCTGGTTACCGGTGCGAATGGGTATATTGCCTCTCACACCATCGACATCTTGCTGAAGGAGGGGTACAAGGTCCGAGGTACCGTGAGAGGGCCTAAGCCGTGGCTAAACAGCTACTTCGACGACAAATATGGAAAAGGTCGATTTGAATCTGTCCTGATACCGACGTTGGATGATTCGGGCACCTGGCTTCGTGTGATGGAGAATGTCTCCGGAATTTTGCACCTGGTAGGTCATTGCAAGGGTGAGTCGAGTTCTGTATTAATTTAACCCAGGCATCGGACTTGTCCTTTGGTTCCGACCCCCATTCCGTGATCCCTTGGGTCAAGCGCGCAACTTTGACTCTCCTGGAAGCGGCAGCGAGCCAGCAGTCTGTGAAGCGAGTTGTTCTCACTTCGTCATCAGCTGCTGCGCTCATTCCAATTCCTAACGAGACTGGGATCCGAGTGGACGAAAGTAAGCCTTGGCTCCTCATTCAGTCCACAGCAGAAGGCAGGGCTGTTTTCGGATACTAACATATCATATAAGATACGTGGAATGAAGTTTCCATCAAGGCGGCTTGGGCAGAATCAACTGCCGCCCAAGATAAAGGTTACCATGTATATGCAGCCTCAAAAGCAGAACAGGAGCGAGCCGCATGGAGATGGGTGGAAGAGCACAAGCCGGGGTTTGTATTCAATGTCGTGGTGCCGAATACCAATGTGAGTGTACATATACTTGATCGCCTCTGTCGAATGGCATTAATTCTGCCCAGTACGGGAGAATCCTTCTTCCTGAAATCGGAGGATCCACTATGGCCTGGTTGTGGGGACTTCTCAAGGGGGATGATAGTCTGATAAGCAGATTCCCTCCCCGTAAGTGTCCCCTGCATTTGTTGAGAATTAGTAATCCATGGCTCTAACCAGAGAACCTCTTCTTGACAGAATGGTTTGTCAATGTGGAGGACACAGCTCGTCTTCATGTGGTCGCTCTGCTAAGTCCAGCTGTCAAGGGGGAAAGAATATTTGCCTTTGCCTCTGCCTTCAACTGGACGGATATCATCAACATTTTGAAAAAGCTGAGGCCCAACAACCACTTGATTCCGGAGCCGCCAGCGAATGAAGGGCGTGACTTAAGTGACATTGTTCTGTCCCGCCGAGCGGAAGACTTATTGCGGGAATTTTTCGGACAGCCAGGCTGGATTGGTCTAGAGAGGAGTATTGCTGAGGGGATTGAAGGCATTGAATGATTCTACGCATGGGTGTTATGACCCTTAGTAAAATTATATCGATCACGTCCTCGCGGAAAACTCTCGCCGCCTAAGATCGAGGTCGTGAAAGAAGTACCGCAGTCTTCCCTTTATAGACTCGCAAAGAAGGATTTAGTGTTATTAGTGTTTTTAAAGGTCCGATCAAATCTTATATATTAAGAATGGTAGGGTGCCGCTCGGAGCAACTGTCTGTTTCGCGGACAAGCCGGATTTGCGAATTATCGAGTACCAGTCGGCGTCGCCGACTATCCGAGACTAGTATCTGTGAAAGGTGGTGGTTTTTTATTTAAGTACTCCTTAGCTAGCCTATGGCTTTGCATAAATACTAAAAAATGTTCTTTGGGCGCACACACCCAAGGCATTCCGATTTACCACGGAAACGAGGGAGGTGGACAAACTTTCATATAGGCAATATTTGTTGAACTAGGTATCATGTGACACGCTAGTATTGACTGTGATCTGTCCTCTATCTAATTTCTTGATACTCGCACCTCATATGACAGCGGCCAACAAATGAGCGCGCAAGATGAGCAACGATTCATTCCACTATTTTTTGCAGCTACCTGCAAAGCTACGCCGTATGATCTGGATGCACTGCCTACCGTATCGTATAGCAGAAGAAGACCCCCCTAGCGACTTTTTTGAAGGCTACCAATCCAAACATGTCTGCTCGAACCTACGTGTGACACTCCAAAACGCTCAGATACCGGTTATTGCATACGTTAACCGCGAGTCTCGGCAAGTCGCACTAGAGCAAGGACGCTTGTTAGAGCCGGCTGACGTGAGAACTATAGAGTCGCTAGGGGTGCAGCCACATCGAGATGTGCTGCATCTTAACTGGACACGATCACGCTATATTGACTGGGCAGTTGATTCAGATGCTCCAGGCTGGGTTGACGAGTTTCTATTACAGGCGAAGGATCTTGGGATATGGCCTTCTATCGCGACTGATCTTATTCACATTTTCAATTTGAAGGCAGTGTTAGATTGCGCTGGCGATGCTGATACGCTTGGCAGCCATCACCCTTTTCATTTAGGTATACGGGATATACCAGAAGTTCGTTATCGCAGCAGAGGAGGTGGAGCGGATGACGTACGTGAGATGGTTGATATACTACCTTAGGCGAAAGGTTAACGCAGTAAGCTAGACGTAGCTATGGCGGCAGTCTCTCCCCATATCACTAGGGAAGTTGCTTTAAGGTCTGGTCTATTCGGACTACTAAGCGATGCGCCTGTTCAGATGGTTAATGTTGAGGATGAGGTTCGGTTGAGGGAATTCCAAGCACTATACCGGGAACACGCATTAGAAAAGGAACCGGTCGTGCAAACGCTTTTCGAAACATTTACTAGTTCTCTGTTCAGAAACGCTGTGAAGAATTGGAAAAGAAAAGCTGAATGGACTATCCTCGCGTACATGTGGCAGTCAGCTCGAGACAGACATCTCGATATTCTTGGGACGAGCCCGAGCTCCGCTTGGCTGCCTTACCTGCCGGAGCAAGAGTACATTTGTATGGACCAGTATTTGCCCAATGATCAGCACCCGTGGGTGAAGCATGCTAGGCAGATTGCGCTCCAGCTGGGACTACGGGTCATGGTGCGATATTGTACTAATGAGTGTTACATAAGGAAGTGACTTCCCAAGGGCTTTGCGTTCGAATAAAGAATAGTAGATACCAATGCAGATTCTTTCCTTCTAAAAAAACAACGCAACAGTGCATCATGCATTGCAAGCCTCAGCAATATGTTTATGTACATCGTCCGCCTTGTTGATAGCCTGGATATGGTTTGACGATTGTCTCACGCTGTTTTCCACAGCGAGCCAGTCCCTCACCCACTTCTCCATCCCCTCGTTAAATAGAGGTCCCTTAGCAGTAACTCACAGCCCTAAACATGACGATCTGATAATCAAAACCTCTTTCGGGGAATACTAAAGATTCAATCAAAGCATCTTTTTTTCGAGGGTTGGGTATACCATAGCGAAGCTAAGGCAACTAAGCGAGGCTTGAACGAGAGATTTCTTTGTCAGGACACTAACTCTCTATTATACCTAGATAAGCTGAACTCTATTGTGTTATGGTGACGGGGAAATCTATACACATTAAATAAAATCAGGTAGCGGCTATGAGATTACAGCCGATGGATGGATGGATGGTTGGATTTCATTTACCCTGCCCCCTCGCAATCAAGCGATATGCAGGCTACCACTATTGTGTAAATACATGATTGTGTGTTCCAATGAGATTATTCCAAAACTTCCTGAACGGTGAACTTTGAGCCTCACCTGGTAAGGCCTGTGATTGTCTCCACTTCAACCTGTGAGAAGGCTGGGATAACTCCACTACCCCGGTATTATGGGTCTCTCTCCATAGAGACCATGATGGTGGGTTTTTGGAGTTGTCGGCACTGGGATTCGAACCCGAGAACCCCAGAAGATGCGAGGTGACCAACTCCGCACTTCTGTGTCAGTTCCACTTTTCTGCGGGTTACAGGGCGTAAACCACTTGCCCTGCTACCGAACAACACGATGAAGGAGGGCAGGGGTGCTGGGATTCGAACCCAGATTCCAGAACTGCAGTTCTGAAAGCTTCCATGATGACGACACTAACCAAGTGCGCGCCATCCACACCAATGAGATTGCAACCACTCGCGAAATTGGCTTCACAACCGGATGGAATATTAATGCCCAATAAACTCAGACATTCCAATGCGTGCATCACTATATTAGACATTGATGATAGCTCCTACTGAGTTAAGTCGGGGGAACAAGATACAGAAATTATCATACACCGACTTTCCATTTCTTATGCTGAACAAGGCTTTAGAGATACTCGGCAACAGCGTAGACGTTATGCAACCAGATCGCTGCCACTCAGGACTACACACTTTGTGGTGACTTTTTTGTGAAGGGGCATGGAGGCAGGCAATAAGTGAGAGAAGGTTAAAGTGGAATACTCGGAATGAGCTTTTCGTCATTTCATTTTATCACCAACCCTGATCCGGGCCTTGAGGCCTTGTAGGACACAATTACGACAATCGTAAGAGCTAAAGAGTGGGACTGGCCTTCTGGAACAGGCCTGAGCCAGCACCAACCTACTTTTCTCGACTTGTCACATTCAGCAGGCCACAACAGAGCTGGAATATTCTCGAGCATCGGCATAGGTGTTATCACATCACTATGTGCTACTCTAAATATTCCGACGGTCAAGCTTTATGCTCACCTGGACTGGTGACTGATGGACTGCAATACCATGGTCTAACCACTCCAGGTTTGAGGTCTCGAAAAGTGTCATCTCAAAGCGTGAGAACATCACAGCTAATAAAGTGTACATTTCTAGCCATGCCAGACTGGGAGATACAGATTAGCTAACACTTCTTGCGGAAAAAGTGTGGTGGATGACCACAGCTCGCTGAAAGACCTACTTAATTCCAAGACAGGCACGAGGGCCCTTGCTGAATGGCAGCAAGTATTTTTCAAGTTTTTGACTTTGTGAGCCCAGCCATCGCTCTGGATCAAAATTCTCTGGGTCGACAAAGATGCTTGGATTGTGGTGGATTGCATGATGACTTGCAGAAATAATTGTCTGCATTGGTAGTAAGCAAAGTACAGGAGATAAAGACGTAAGGTCTTAAAACGTACGCCGCCAGGAAGAAAATGAGATTGTACAAATGCTCCCTTAGGAGGCACCACACGGGGAAGTACACCAGGGACTACAGTGTACAAACGCATGGTTTCTTTGAGAATCGCTGTCTGGTGAATGTGTCAGTATAGTAGACGGTAGGGGGCATGAAGACTACTGAAACAAATACTTATGCTTACTAGATATGGTAATTTCTGGACATGCTTCCAGTCATACTCCCCTTCAATACTTGACTTGGCCTCTTGGAGTTCAGTCATAAGCTTCATCAATACATCAGGAGATGTGAGGATATAGTAAGTCGCAGCCGCTAGTGTGAAGCCTATCGGATCAGTCCCACCAAGAATGAACATGAATGCCTCATCGATCAACTCATGCATCTCAAGTTCATTGCCGCCTTTGGCACTATTTGGCTCAAGAAGAAGATCGAAGATAGTTTTACTACCATCTTCAGCAATACCAAGCCCGTCAGATTTCCTCTTGACGGCGTCTTTGACCAAAATTTCGGCTTGCTGTTGGATATATTAGCGCCATAGGTAAACTGATAAAGAGTAAATATGTGTTCATGCATACCGCTCTGAAATTCTTATATCCCGGGATCAGCCAAGCAGCAATTGTATCTGGCATGTTCAAAGCCATCCAGTTCAAAAAGGGAAAATGTTTCACTGTTCGTTCACCAGTCAGAAAACTCAACAGCATAGTTGGTATCTTGATCAAGTCTTACCCAACCAGACATGAGAAGTAAATTTATCGATGCTGTCTATCAATTTGGGCTGTTCTTTCCCTGCATCTAGCAGGCTCTGAGTTTTACCGAATAATAGTTCACATGTAATATCTGCCTAAGTTGTACAAATTAGAACAGGAGCTAGCTTTACCTTCAGCTGAGGAGAGTGCTCAATCGTCTTGGAAATACAGTGACTGACCGATATAGAGCGATAAAGCCGATTGAGATTAATAGGCAAACCCTGCTGCGCCCGATTTGCAACAGATTCGGCCGCTTTTCGAGCCCTTCGGATAATATAGGGCGCCATTGAATCAATGGCCTTGACTGAAAACATGGATTGGACTGTGCGACGTCGTGTATGATGCCTCTCAGGGTTGAGTATGCCGACAATTGACTCATTAAACAGGGACTTGTAGTAATATGGTGCCTTGTAATAGGTTGTCCCCATGTGGAAAATCCTGTACAGAATTGATATTATCGTCCTTGACCTTCTTCACGGTGCAAATTCCTTACTCTCCATAGAAATTCGGGTCATTAACATGAACATGGTTTGGCGAAATTCGGATGACAGGTGAGTCTTGATAAAATTTGGTCAGAAATTTAATAGCTCGTATAAACACTGAAGATTCTCACCATATTCTTTATGTAATCGCATAAAGTTT
The DNA here is from genome assembly GCF_028829465.1 of Penicillium soppii. NCBI lineage: Eukaryota > Fungi > Ascomycota > Eurotiomycetes > Eurotiales > Aspergillaceae > Penicillium > Penicillium soppii. The sequence goes on from NW_026643234.1 coordinate 4,108,187, forward strand.
TTCACATAGGTCCCATCACAAATAACATCGTGGTAAAACTCGTACCAAGAGGTGGCGGCTGCTATTCGTAATCCTGGTATCTTAGCAAGAGGATGGAAGTAGAGTCGTTGCACAAGGCAGAAAGCAATGGTAAAAAACAATATTATAAGCATCGCCGGGAATGCTCGAGCAAGCAGATAATACGAAAATAGGGGATTTATCTCAGTGCGAGGTGCAAGGCTGTGAAATTTTTCCATGGCTGGAACTTGAGCTGCAGTAAATCCCTGAGGTGCTATTATTGAGAATCTCAAGGGGTCGTTTCACCACTTTATATGATAACAATTTCCTTTAGAATGTAAGCGTCAAGTATCTTTCATGAAAATCGGTGCTAGCAGTCCAACCTGAAGCCCCAATTTGAAGCAGACCTGTAAGCCTGCCCAAAGCCCAATGTGGTACGGGGTGACTTCATTGGTTTCCGCAATGGTCGGAGACTGCACCTAGACATGCTTGCAGCGCTTGACTGACGTCCAGAATTTCTTCCACGTGTAATTATGCAGAGCAAAAGTCAAAGGATCAGAAGGATGTCGCATCAAGGCCCCAGGTCTTGCACATATGCCCAGGTCCCCCTTATCACACCAATAGTCTTGAGGATGTCATCATAACAGTTGTTCTTATCTGACCCTTTCCGTATTCAATACTGAACAGCCACCTACGGTATGCAGTACGCTTGATTTTGCCCAACCAGTTAAACATTCTCATATCTTTAAAATACCTCTTGAAGCGACAAAATAAATTATCAGTTCATGTTTCACCGCTGTTTTGGCGATCCTTGGGGATACGATCGATCATGCAGTTGATGGTATATGCTGCAAGCTCTTGCATGAGTACAGCGGACGAGAACGGCATGCGGGCACAACGTCGACTCAGACATGTATGGAACGGTGATATTAAAAGCCATTCCCAATAGATATACGGTCCAGGCTACCTCGGGTATGTAGGCAAGACGCAGTTCGAAGAGCTACAATAGGATCAACAGGTAGGCAGCATGGCCCACACGACTTCTTTCCGTAGTTAACAGATTTATGATATCTATAGACCGAACCGAACGGCGGTCTCACGATGTAACGCTACATGGGTAATTGGTAAGTCCGAGGAGTGGGAATTTTAGCGTTTCAGATATACCTGCTTCAGGTCCACTCAAAATCTTGGCCAGACCCACTCGGGTCTACATCTGGCCTATATCACATTGTAATGTCGAATAGGAAATGGGCTACGAGCAAGGATCTGTCTTCAACTAACTACATTAGGCTTGGCGTTACTCGAAATACAGTGTGAGAAACTGATTCCGATCCGCCCTGTGTCTTTACCGCCGGTAGCGGCATCTCCGTGGATCAAATAAACATGTACTTTCACAATTGATGTAGCCAGTATATCGTTTGCGAAGTTGGATTAAACCATATCCCACTAGGCTGGGTACGGATTCGTATTTTAGTCTGGCTGGGAAATCAATTTGCGAGGGGCCAGAGTAAATTGAGTTACAAATTCTACTACTGTATCCAGGAACTTCAACGGGGATATTTCGGTTTCGGCTACCTGCGCGAACGCCTATGTTGCACAATAGGTAGTCAGTTTCTTAAAGGGCCACAAGCTATGGATTGTCATGGAATACCTATCATGAATTTTGCATTCCATCTCGCTGCCTTTGCGAGCCTAAATCGGCCAGAGAGGGAGAAGGTCTTGTCACCACTCATTGGTCTGGAATAAATCATCGACATGTTTCTTTCTTGCCCCTTTCTGCGCATACTCCATGGTCAAATATTGCCATCTATTGAGTTTGGCATTACTTATATTTTGTAAAGCAAATAAAATGCAGTAAGAAAAATCGAGATATTCCAAACGGAGGGGAAAGGACACAGTAATAAGCTTTAAGCCATAGGTTGAGAGACAGTTCGTTTGATTATTCCACCATCAGAGCCGTGAATTACCATGTCAGCAAGCTTGTAGCGAGTTTGGTTCAAATACCAAGCTATATAGCCTTGTACGAACATTTCGGTAGTCTTTAATATCTCAGGTTCGTTCGATAGTACAGCACGAATATTCTTCAAATTTTGAGCAGTTTCTCGACACACCGAGCGCAGTGAATCAGAAATAGTGAGGCCGTGAACTTTGGAGTAGTTGCAGATGTAGTTGAGTCGCTCATTCGATACCATTGACTCTTTGTAGAAGGATAAAATGTCGTTCCCGTAGTTGATAAAATTGCATAAATCAGGAAGAATGGGAAGATAACACTTCAAATATGATTCTTCTGGATAGATGCCCTCGGGAAAAACGAAGTGGGTGTGAGGCTCTGCATATCCTGTCTTTAGGCGGAAGTAGGAAGGAAAGTTGAGAGCACCGATGGGAGGCACCATTTTTCCATCATAGTAGCATTCTAGGAGACATCCATTGATGAACTCTATTGTCGCTTTGGCAATCATTCCCCTGGCGTAAGGACCGTAATATTGGCCAATATCAGGTAGAAACTCAACCAGAGACTGAAGGATGGAACAGGGTTGTGGCTTTCCACAAATCAAATTGGTCTCGAACTCCAAGAGTGCATGTTGAAGCTCCTTGCTAAGATCATCAATGAAAAGCACGTAGGTCGAGAAGATGCCAATTGCCACTTGCGCCTCCTTGGAGACAAATGGGTAGCACAAGCCAAGGCCTGTAGACATCCATTTACCCATCTGAACGGCCTTTTGTATTTGATGAGGATGCCATGGCTGGGACTCAAAATATGCCATGACTGGTTGCTCCAACGAGAAATCGTACTTCGCTGTGGGCATTGTGAACCCGATTTCCCGGAGAAATTGTGACAAGATTTCACGATATTCATCTATAGACTGATTTGAAGGATTCATGATCAAACACAAATTGGGTGTTAAGTGAAAGGCTGGAAATATGACGATGGGAAAATACTCAGGACATGTCGAAATAAGGAATTATAGGTTAATATATAAAATATATCTTGGTTATAACAAACTAGCACTCTGTTTACATCCAGTATGACGTTACTCAAGTGGTTTTCTAGATTTTTGATTGGTTGACTGATTTTCTGTCTTCAAGATACAGAACTGCAAAGGATACGAGACTAGTTTCGGTAAAGGGCGCATGGGCTAATAAGAAAAGGATATTCCAATAATTCTTCCCCGCCAAGCAACTAGTCGATGGTCTGCAAGTCGAGGTTTAGTCTTAATGCAAAGGAGTCTGATCGCAGCATTATTAGCCGATTACGAACAAATGTTTGTCCGCGCTCGTCATAATCTTCGATGTATAGAAAACTTAAAACGCATTCGACGGTGTCATCATCAAACTCCGTCCAGTCAATAGCACCATTTGCACCATTCGTCCTCCATGGGCCGTTGATACGAGCTTCCAATACCGGTGAGCCGTTAGTAGATAAAGCTCCGGGGTTGACAGCCCGTCGAGCGACCCGACGCGCTTCCTCCCTAGCGTGCGCTCGTCGTTATTGAAGCGCCAGCACGAAGAATGCTGGGACAGCGACATTTACAGTAAATCCAATTCCAGCCGCACGCAGCAGGAAGCGTACAAAAACGACTGCCAGTTGCTGCTTACCGCTATGAAGCGCTCGCACACGACAATTACCTTCGCGCCCGAGCAGAGTATAGACTTCTTCCCCAGTCACCGAATATGCAAGCTCACCGTCCGCAACCAGCAGAAGGTTAGCTGCAGCGTCAAGACGCAAAGTGTGAATCGCGCCACGATGGGCAAGTCCCTGGGAGAGACGCTTGACGCATACCCGTCGCTAGGGCAAAATAGTGGCTGGGGGTATATCACGGGGAAACCGAATCTGGCCTATATTGTCGAGCCTAATCAGGTTGCGCCACCTTCGTATTCGCCTAGTTGCGAGGATGGTGGCTTCTCTGGAAGCAGTAGCAGCGGTTAACAAGATTCATTAGTGGCTAATGGAGACCTATTCTGGTGGATTAAAGCTGGAGCGCGGATATTGCTTATCACGTTGGAGGAGGTTATATGAGCCTTTTTAAATTTAATTCTAACTTTCCCTATATTCCCTAAGCCTTGGTGATACTCATGTGAATTCGGTTTACTTATATCTAATTTATTCAAATTATTGCAGGTGTTTGAAGAGTTGGGTCCAGGCGGGGGTGTCATGGTCCGAAATTCCTAAACGGGAAATTGGTCCAAAATGCAGTTCTTAGCCATACCCGTGGCACTGAACACCCTACCCCTACCTGCAAAGGGATAGAGATAGCAGAGTTGTTTAATACGTCTCATTGGCCCATACATCTTGGTTCCGACATCTTCCCGGCGGATATTAGGCTGGTCCATCTGCTTGTGCATAACAGTATATTCGATATATCTATTTGTTGGACGATAGCACGATGGCCATGTCATTCTCGAATGCATCGCCAAGGTTGTCAGAAATTGATGCAGCGGCTTTAGCCGCCAAGTTTAGTTGATTCATGGTTTCGTACGAGTTGATACGCAAATTGGGCGATTACGAAGTGGGAGGCCTCTTTTATTCTCTCGTGTGTGGTTCCTGGGGTAAATAGTGAGCTTTCTACCCCGGATAGGTCAATTTGATAGAATAAGCCGATAAGCTAGAGGGCTTATAGCCTAACAGCAGATATGAGAATAGAAAGGGCTAAAGTAATAGATGATATTGGTCCAGCTAGCAGGAGATGCGTATTCAGAAGAGAGAGGGAGTGAGGGAATGGATTCTGTCGTGCATAGGCATACAAGACTACAGTAGAGAAGAAAGGGTGACCAGGATTGATGAGAATAGGTGAGATGATGGTGATGATGAAATTTAACTAGCTGCCATGAAGCTGCGTCTATATAGCTTCATGGGACAAATGAATCAAAGAGATGAATGTTAGAAAGATCCACCTAGTAAGAAACTTTCTATAAGCAACGGAAGATCTGTCACTAATGCATCATGATGGTCAAACCAGCTGCCATGAAGCTGCAAGCTACATGGGAAAAAGAAAACAAAAACATGAAGGCTAGACGGATCTAGTAAGAAATGCTCCATAAGTCAGGGAAGATCTGTCACAAACTGCATGAAAGCACTATCATTGCTGCATTGCAAACTACGTGTAACTACTATCAGGCCTGCCACCTGAGGTATCTTATCAATTCTCTCGCTATTAATCGAAAGCTTTTTCTTTAGAGAACATACCTAGGTAGATCATACAGGATGTTCAAGCCAGCGTAGCAATAGCCCATATATTCCCTGTGTAAAATATTCGCGGGTGTTGTGGTTGGCGGTCGAGTTCATCATGGTTCTTAGTGGTCTTAACGTGGCTTTCGATCATTTGAGATTGTTTCTTTCTACTTTCTATATGACATCAATAAGCTTGATCTTTATACGTACGGTTCTTTTCACCCCTATCTTTTCCTCATCAAGTACACGAGAATCCCCCCCCGGGAAAATTATAACTCTACGTTAGAACCAAGCCCTGGACACTCTCAGTTTACTACACTAGGCTCTGAGTCCATGATGATCAACTGGGAAAAACAAGAAAGATAGTCAAAGAAAGACATCTAAGGTGTTAGGATACTTTTTGGAGACTTAAACGTGCCTTCAAGCTATCGTCTTCATTCCCCATTCTCTCTTTATGTTACAATAACAACAAATACAACCGAGTATAGAATTCCAGGACGATTAAAATGTGCTTTGAATAAATTTTCACTTAAATAAGTTATAAGAGCAAGAACGGATTATGGTCTAGTGACTCGAAGGAGAAGCAAGTATAATAAGAGAAAAAGTAGCGGTTCAAAGGAGAAGTATGGCATGATAAGAAAGATCCGAGTTGAAGACCAAGAGAACCCGCAGACGTACATAAGCGACAGAAAATGTTGTTGTAGTATCTTCCTTTCAGGCTTAATTACCGAGTTGCCATAACTATATGGTCGCAGCTTTCATATTGCGAATTGAAGAATGAGTGAACTCGTCATTGGTGGTGTGAATCGAAGTATTTCCATCTATATCTGATCTTACGGGATCAGGCTTTGTGGTGATGATGGACAAATCGACAGCCGGAGAGGGGTCGGTATCTCCGCGGTAACTGCTCCTTTGACTCGATACAAGATCATGAAGGACACAACAACGGCATCGACGCATTTGCCAATTTCCAAGAACGATACTAGTGGAATAGACAATAATTGAAACTATAACACCGAGACTGTAGTATAGAACAGGCAGGTACTTGTCTTCCATTTGATGTCAGATTCTGGAAATGGGAGAAAGCTGTACTCATTGAATTCTCTGCTTGTCAACATATGGTCATATGCGCAATGACGATTCATGGACGTAATGTAATAATCAACAACCCTCAATCAAAATTATCCGTGGAAAAGGTTACGCTATTGGTGTCTCAAAAATGGGTAAAGAAGATACCTAGGTAAGATGTCATGTTGTTAGAGATGCATCCCGGCTTCTCCGGTTCTTGCTCTCTTGATTGCTCCTGCACCTCTTCGGCTCTCTTCTTCTTCTATAGCTCTCTGCACTCCGCATATCTCAATCTATCAACATTTCATGATGCATTTTAATATCTCTATCGCACATATTATTATGTTTGTAGTTGAGGTATATCCATGTGGTGATTATGTGAAGCTATGTAGTGGAGGGGAAAAACGTATTATTTTCTTTCATATAAAGATCAATACTTGCTAAAGGGAAGTGTTCCATAAGGGTCCTCATCACCATATATGCTTCCTTGCCTACGAAGGTGCATAGGGTCCTCGGGTCAAATGTAATATATTCCCAGTATTTATGCCTGAGGCTTCAATATGGTGCCTGATCTCAGACCGCCTTTTTGACCGCTCCATACCATGTATTGTAAATGAAGCTATTCCCATCTCTCATCATTGATATGAAGCTATTTCTAATCATTAAATGCCTCCATTCACCAATTTAAACCCTCATAAAGACGAGATTCTTACTCTTCTCTCTGAAAAAATCACACATGAAGCTATTCGCACCCTCTTACAAGACAAACACCACATTAAAATCAGCCGGTCAGGCCTGAAGAATCGCCTCCGAGAATGGCACTCTACACATCCTACTCCTACCTCTACCCTTACCCGGCGATTCGATATACAGGATCGAGTCCTAGAGCTTCTGCCTGTTTATAACACAAGTGAGATTCTCGCGATCCTTGATAAAGATGGTACACCTTCTTCAATACGCACTGTGCGTAGAATCCGGGAGGATCATAAGATCAAGATGCGTCTTTCACCTTTTGAGCGACAGCAACAGGTCTGTGATATTGAAGCTATCCTCATTAGTGAGAATATTATTGGCGATATTGAGGACTTTGGCCGCCGAACTCTTTACCGTCATCTCCGTGCAATGGGATTATTCTACACTGAGTACTGAAGCCTACTATATATTCTTCTACAGTGCTAATGTTATATCTTTTAATTCATTAACAGGAAGCAAATCGCCAACGTCTATCGACTCCTTCGTCCTGATGCTGTTAACGGTCGACTTCCTGGTCAACGGAGACCACGAATCAATTACGTATCACCGGGACCGAATGATGTTTGGCATATTGATGGGCACATGAAGCTTGAACCTTTTGGTATAGAGATCTATGCTGCAATTGATGGCTACTCTCGATATGTTATTTGGGTATATATCGGGCTAAGTGCTCGCACTTCGATCAGCGTTTTGAGTCAGTGCCTGAAAGCCTTTACGGATAATGGAGGGTTTCAACCAAGGAAGATCCGGTCTGATCGAGGCACTGAGACTGGGCTTCTTGCTGATGCACAATATGAGCTTCGCAAAATAGCAGACCCAACGGTGAAGATCAACGACTGTTACCTATACGGTAGGAGTGTTGATAATCAACGGATCGAGGCATGGTGGGGACTTTTATCAAGAGCATGTACTGGTCTATTCCATGTAAGTTATGTCGACAGCGACAGCGACAGCTATGCTAAATAAATAGGGATATTTCCACCATCTCCATCGCGATAACCTCTTTACAAAGGACTGTATCCCCGAGCAAGTGTCTCTTCTTGCTATCTATATGCCAGTTATTCGACGCCGAGTTCATTCATACACTACTAACTGGAACACGCACCGTATTCAACACCAGAATTCACCAGGTTTTGTATCAGGGAGACCATCATTCAACTACTACTATTCTAATATAGCAGACCTTCGCTGTCCAATCAACTCAGACCGAACCTCGGCTCAGGCGCAACTATTCCAGAAGCTACAACAAGATGTACGAGGTTGGGATTCTAACGAGTATCTTCCTCTATCTACGCTCGCTTGGTGTCAACAACAGCTTGCTGAAATTGGGGAGCAGCTAGCGGGGATACCATTTAACCCTGAAGATCCGGATCTCTGCTTTGTTGGGGACCAACAAGCACCATACCGAGCGGTGTACGAGGCATTACGGGAGCGAGCGTTTGCGCACTGGGATGCTGGTCGAGATCCAATACTCGACGTTTGTGCTAAGCCGATTGGTGCTGCTAATTGGCGGCCTAATGTCTCAGAGGAGATGTAATGTCTCGGCAGTAAGTGGTTGGTCATTATTATAATACTCATCTTTATTAACATTCCCTATTAATCAACTAAGGATATCTATAGATACGTTTTACATCGATCCTATAATGTCAGATATACCCTCTGCTGCTGCTATTGCTGCCTTCATTACCCAATGGCGGGAAATGAATACAGTAACGACTTCGCCAGCGACAGCGACAGCGACATCGACACCGACACCTATAGCGAGCGCACCTCTATCTTCGGCCCAGCTCACAAGCACACCATTTTCTACACTTCGCGGCGCAGTCAGTAGTACTAGGCTTGCATACGGGCAACACCAGCAAGCTACTCAACAAGTGGAGCGGGAGGTGTCATTCATTGTAGTGTTTTATCTACAAACAAGCCCAGATACCACAGAACTAATCCCAAATGGTATAGTATCGTGATCTAATATCGCGAACCCGCGGATACTAACTTAACCTTATTATACTAGCTACTACAACGATCCGGCTCCCTCCTTACGACCTCATCGGCGACATCGACCATTTAGTGCGGGAAAAGATACTCCCTGAGCTACCTGGGATCGTGACGTTTAAGGCCGAATACACAGACAAGTTCTATCTCGCTGACGCGATGATAACGGGTGCAGGAAAAAAGCTTCTTCCTAGGTGGGTTCCAGGAATCAAAGCAGATTTCCTTGGCACAGCGAAGCAATTTGTGGAAACTATTCGCACTGCGAAGTTACATATTGTTGTTGCGCGGTACGAAGGGCAAGTGTGGAATTGGCCGGATACCGAACTCATTACAAGACCCCCTCGGCCAGCGACACCGGCGCCAGCGACACCGGAGCTAGCGACAGCAGAGCCAGTGTTCAGAGTACCACCATTCATACCATCTTCACCAGCATCACCAGCATCACCAGCAAGAAGCGTCCACGTTATCAGAACAGTACGGAAGCGAGGTCGATCTCAAACACAGGAGTTAACTACTCCGCCACGTCGGAGCCAGCGGAGGAGGGTACGGAGGTGAATAAAAAAATGTGGTGGGACAACATGGGGGTGCGTGATGTTTTGTGTGGTAGGAATGGCTTCATCGCCAGGTCCTGCGGGTGCGTGACGTTTTGTATGGTAGGAATGGCTTCAATATTGCAAAATACGCAATTGTCAAATGAAAATATATTCAACGCCTGATTTTGGGAATAAATGCAGTTTTATGTAGTGGGAATAGCTTCAATATTATAAGATACGCAGTTTTGTCGGAAAAAAATTTCTTCAACGCCTGAATCTGGGGATAAATGCAGTTTTATGTAGTGGGAATAGCTTCATTTTATTGAACTTGAGCATTTGGGCAATTCTGGTACTTTGCTTAATAAGGCATTTGTTATAGTAATTCATGTATTTTAATTTCTGCCGGTCTAAAATAAGGCACCCACAGGCACCACCAGGCATCAATACCAGGTTTAAATTACATTTGACCCGAGGACCCTATGCACCTTGGTACTTGCCTTATCTTTGCAAGTATAAAAGAAATACTAACGTATTACACAAGCGAGCTGGCCACCCCACCCAACCTACTAATTTCAAATACATATATCTTAACCAAAACTCCATTAAATTACATACCCGTCCAAAAGTCTGTACTCACTCCCGTTTTTATCTCATCACTCTTAAATCTATATCTTCACCACCATATAAACTATTTATTTACAACAAAATTTTTGAACCCTAGGCCACCCTCAATTAAAATTCAATTTAAAATTTAGTGTAATAAATAACCTTTAGCCTTCCGCACCGCCCTATAACGCCAACCCATGCTCAATATCAACCTATTAATTCGCTCCTACGGAATCGCCATCTAATCCTCCTCAGACCTTCCTACATATATAAGCTCGGGAAATCACCTGAATTTTTTAAGTTTTAGCCATCGCTAAACGGTTATAATCGGGCTGAAATCCGGTAAGTGCGGAGGCCACTCCTTTATATATACACCGTGAGTTTTAAACTAATTTTTATACCACTCTCGCTATATAGATTCGCGTGTTATCTTATTAAAAGATAGAACCCGGTCGATAGTCTCGAATTAACCCTTTTCGAGGGTATTGATGTACGAAATTATAATATAACTACGCTTCTTCGATACGGGGTCGGTTTTATTCTCTTACTTCATTATAACTAACGGTAAACCTCCACCCCACTTCGATATGGTGTAATCCAAGGAGATAATAGAAAGACTATGGTTGTGGGTGTTTTTAAGAGGGATAATCGTGGTGTTTCCTTATAGGCGGTTTTATAGATCTAACTAGGACTAGTGTTAATTATATGGCCGGCTAGGTTTAGCGTATAATTGTCCCTGCACTTCCTAAGCTTCTTCTGGCTTGCTTTGCGAGGAGCTATTATGGGCCCCCACTCTTTTCTCACTAATAAAAGCCAAGCAAAGACTTAGCATTCTTGGCAAGTTTTTGTTCTGGATCTCAACCCTTAACTTCTCACACAAGACACAAGACTGATTGGTGACATGGCGCGATCATTTGCAGATAACAACGCAATACCCAACGGCTGGCGTACTCGACACCCGGGATCTGCCATCTGGATCGTCATCGCTATCTTTCGGGGCTTTTTGGAGGCATTTTTCTACAGTATCTACTACATCCCGAGCCCTTTGCGCCAGAGTCCAACGTGGACCTACCGTCAGGCCTGCATGACACGGCTTCTCGAGAGAGTCTTTCATATTATCACGGAAATTGGTTTCACGCAATCTTTGAGCCTGGAAGCGGGCAAACTCGGCGATCGCTGGGTGACCATAGACCCAGCGCCAGAGTCCGCATATTGCGGTGACTTCGCGAGTGACACTATCAAACCAGAGACGGTCGGCGGTACCTGGTATCCAAGTCTACCATTGAAACAGCAGCTGCTGGAAGAACAAGGCCTAGTGGTTTTGTCCTTTCATTCTGGCTCGCTTCTATGGCTGACTGGACGGCCGGAGGACTCAGGCCCCACTGCAACTATGCTGAACAACAGTCTGGGCAACAATACTCGCTCTTTTTGGCTGCAGTATCGTCTCGCCGGTGGCAGTAACCCAACACCATATCCCGGGGCCATGCAAGACGCGGTAACAGCATACATCTACCTCACCAAAGACATGGGAATATCCCCATCGCGCATTGTTCTCGCAGGCGATTCCACAGGCTCAACCATTGCAGTCGCACTGCTGCGCTATCTTGCCTCCACCAAGGAGGTAAAAGATCATGAACTCGCCGAGCTTCCACCTCCAAAGGCATGTCTTTTGTTTTCGCCCTCGGTCGAGTATTGCTTCGAAGGTGATCCGGAGGCTGTCAGCGCAAATAGGAATATTAAGACCGATTATGTCGAGGCGCGTATGATGGCATGGGGTGCAAGGGCAATTGCGTTACCTGAGACCGTGCGACTGGATGATCCGTATATCTCTCCAGCGCTGCATCCATTTGCTACCCCGGTTCCAATTTTCGTTCAGGCGGGTGGCGCGGAGGTTCTCGCTGATAGTGTTCGTGGATTTGCCACCGCGATGGGCTCTATCCCGGGCAATGTGGTAGAACATTTTGAAGTTCCAGATGTGCCACATGATATTTATGTTGTGGGCACTATTCTCGGATGGCCGAAGGAGCAAGAAGAGATCCATGAAGCTGCGGCCAGATTTGTTCTACAATAAGCTTTTAGCTTTTCACCATGTCATTTCATTTGATTCTATATTACATCTGTTTTTGGCAAAGAGAATCGCCCAGTTCGTCCATAGTCAAGCGATACAGTAGTCTAGCGTTTTGTAGGGCTGGTACAGAAGTAAAGTGTTCCGCCAATACTGTATCTATACCTTCTACTTGTCTTACCTGAAACATGAGTACATCAGCATGTCCTCCAGCTATTCGTTCGCTCTACTGCCGGGTCGAGCAATGATTCAGGGTTGAGTGAAGTCTTGAGGGGGGGGGAGGACTGGGAAATGACTATATAGAGCTATCCACAGGTATGCACAAGGCTAAGTGCGCTAAACCAGAAGGGTCATAGTTGAACTAAATCGAGCCATCACCATAGCGGTCCGATATGGTGTAGTGGCTAACATCGTCGTCTCTCACACGACAGCCGGGGGTTCGATTCCCCCTATCGGAGTTTCTTTTTGTGTTTTTGTGACTCTGTCAAGTGGGTCGCGGCCCGAGTTGAATTCTCGGCCACCCGGTGCACTGCTAGGTTGAGCCGAGTACAGTAAAACCCCTATAGGAGACATACTTTGACAGAGCCTCCTTCTTACTCCATAACGGGGTATTCCTATCGAATGTGTGCTCACGATTAAATATGCCTTATCGCCTTCTTTCCATCAATAAGCACTGATCCTGTAAACGGCACATTTGTACTCTCTAAAGAGTTAGAAAGGAGATATAAAGAGAGATACAAGGAATTCTGATTTTGTTAGTGTAGGAAGTGGTGGAAAAAGAACCAGAAATTTGAATTGTCATAATATGTTGTGATCAGTTTAGAACGGCCTAGAGGATGGAGAATGATGGAGAAATTATACCTCAGTAGACAATTGAGACCAACGCCTATATATAGATAAACCCTGGAAACCAGTAATAGATTTGAAACATACTAAGCATCATCTGCATGCAGATGTCACTTGCTTCACATAGAGACGTATGTGCTCAGATGAGTATGAGGCACATGGCCAAGACTTTTCTTATCATATCAGAAGCCGTAGCGCTGACATGTGAAATCGGAGATTTTCATTAGAATGTTTTAGCAAAACCGTTTTCTGTCAGATGTCAAATTAAATCTCGATTTCTTCTTTTCTTCTTATACTCCTAACATTGTTCTTATTGACATTCATATGGATTACCCAGGATTTTCTATATTTCCCATCCCGGCCTCAATTCGGCGACGATTGCCCCGCCTATATTTGTCTCGGGCCGTGATCAAGTCGGAGACAACCGGGGATCCGCGCCGCGGACTGGCATCCACATCTGAACCTCAGCTGTGTTACACCAAATTTCCACTGGGTCCCGAGGTCCAACGACCCTCAACAGCAAGCGATGACCAAGATTTCGATTCTAGGTCCAGAGGATCGGACAGTACAGCCGAGGAAATGGGATCTCCAACGAAATATGAGGCCGAGTCTGGGTTGCGATGGAACAGAGTAGTACCCGGTGAGTTCACGCAGGATTGCTATCTAGGCTTTTCTGCTCGTTGCACAGCTATCATTGACGAGTTGAAAAGCGTTCAACCTCCTTCGTAATGCGGGATACGAAGCACAGCAGCCGCATGCTGATGGCCGACTGGCGCGGTCTCTCTATGTTAACGCATTGGTTTACCTGCTCGATGCTTTGCCTCCGGACCTTACTGGCGAGGAAACGTCCATGCTTCGGCATCACATCCCAGAGTCTGTTAAGGCGACATTAACCACATACCCGCAACCGCCCAGGTATCTGCAACCCAAATCAAGTCCCGTTTCCAGGTCTTACCTGCATAAGGTGCTTGCTTCGACAATCCTGCAGTTGTTCATCTTTGTTCGATTTATTTTACCATATGCCAAGCTGCTATTGCGGCAGGTTTATGAGTACGAGCGAACACATCGCATCACTGAGCGTATCTTGACCACAACTCTGGATGCCGCGGACGGCCTGGGAAAGGGTAGTGTGAATATCGGTGCTGCTGTTTGCAAGTTGAATGAAGGGCGGGTTGGCGCTGCATTGTCCAACTTTGCAGTTTGGTGGATGGAAGGAGTGGCTGGTGGTATATATGAGGGTGTCGGTGAAGGGATGATGCATCTGGGTATAATGGGACAGGAGGCAGAGCTTGATAGATTTCCTGTGCAATCAATGAATAGATAAATATATAGGCATTATTTAGAGTAGATTAGCTTTTATGATAGTTTCAATTGCATGTTCTTCGGAAGAGTACTATAGAATTTTGATATGTAAAATAATATTAGTAACAAATTTTGGTGCAAGATCAGACAAATGAACAGGTGCGGTTTTTCTCTCCAGCATGGGAGCATCATAGAGACTATGCCTAACAGTGACGGTAGTCTTTTTTGGCACAGTGATCTAGGGATGCTCTGAGTATACTGAGAAAAGATATATCATACTGGGCCGCAAAATTGTCGAAGAATCACTGGCTGAGATGATGGCAAACTCTGCGCCTGCTTTGGCAGTGCAGTCAATAGAAATCACTCAGAAATGAGATCATGGATCGAAAGTTGTCGCATGTGATGGATTGCTTGCACTTTGCGTATAACATGGTGCGGGTGCCAATCTGAGGCCACAAGACTTCCCCTTTGACATTGAGAACTTAAGGTTAAATAGTAGAAGTTTGAACAAAAGAGGCGCGGAAGATGCTGCTCGTAGTTATACTAGGAGCGTTACAACGTCAAGATGCTGAGAGGTCCCCATATCTTCGGCTGACATGGAAAGATATTCATGGTGATGCAAGGTAACTTATGGGTACAGAATATACAATTCTTCTTGTTCATTATCATTATTATTATTGACTCATGAATGTCTTCTCAACTATACCTACGGAGTACCTACATATGTGCCTAGGTAGGTAGGCAAATTGTCCACGGGTGTTTGTTTATCGATCGCCGATAAGCACCGATAAGCAGACCAAGCTCTCTAAGCCCCCGGATCTTCCCAACAGCCTCGACCTGTCAAATACTTTAACATGTCGACGTCCAGGTTACCCTGTGTTCCTTCTCTTCGAAAGCAACAATTACACCTTGAATTGTGAGATCTTTTCCGGTTAAGCGCGCTATCTGTACTGATTTTCAATAGCGCAAGCTTAAAACATGCCGCACCACCGGGGGTCTACGTAAGTCTCGCGCCTGGGGACCCGACGCTTTGGAATGGGGTCATATTCGTTCGGTCTGGTGAGTCAAAAACATTTAATGAAATTTAGCGGTAACTGATCACCAGTTCAATTGAAGGCCCATATGCTTCAGCTGTCCTCCGCCTCCAACTCCGCTTCCCGGATACCTACCCGGACCTCCCACCGCTAGTCACATTTGCAACCGACCTGTTCCACCCATTGATTGTACCTCTTACCACATATACCTTCAGTACCGGCTCGGCAAGTGATAATCCCGTTAGCGCAACGGATGATGAGCGATTACCGCCGGGTGGGTTCAGCCTACGCCATGGATTCCCTCATTGGTTTGGTAGGGCAAAGCGCAGCGGCCGAGCATCGGGCAATAATTCTCGAAATGTTAGCGGTGCCAATGCCAGTACTGCATCAACTGAACAGGAAAGTTCTGCAGACCCAATGACGAATGATGGTGCCTCGGATACACCAAAACCTCCTGTGACTTCAATCACTAGAGAAGTAGGAAGCGAAGAAGCCAACGTGGAAACCCTGCGTTTGGCAAAGGTACCGACAGATCATTTTACGCAACCAAGGCAAGTTGTGCCTGTCTCCGAGATATTGGATTACATCCGGTCGACATTTGACGACGAAGCAGTGTTGGATTCATTGCCAGTCGAGGTCGCGGGAAATACTGGAGCATGGCATGCGTGGAAGGCACATCGTCGAGGTGGATCTGGTCCTGGTCACTTGAAACGAGGAAGTCCACAGGCTCGGCTTCCGGGGGATTGGCACTGGGATGGAATTTGGGCTCGACGAGTACAGGATGAGATCGAAAACTCTCGTTCTGAGCCAATGCTGTTCGGAGGTTCTGCTCGTGGTGTGGATGAAATGGTATGGCACTTTGATTCCTGACCTTTGATGCTTATATTAATACGATTCCAGATTCGATTCTCCCGGCTGGACGATGCGACTCTTAATACAGTCAAGGAAAATATGACTGCGATGGCAGGAAATGGTATATAAGTTTTTTGTTCCATTTATATCCCATTTATACCCAAATGCTACAACTTTTTGGATTCTACTAGAAATTTCCGTGGCTCTCAAATGTTCGAGCCGTGGAATTGACCGAGAATTGAACCTTATGGACGTTATGCTATTTCCTTCTTTGTCATCGGTATCGAGAAGGTACATATGGCCTCCGAACTTGCCATACTCATCTGCGCATATTGTTGCTTCTATCACATATCACGGCTATTGCATATCACAACATGATGAACTATAAGCTTCCATATGACATCAAAAGTGCAACTTTAGTTATTGCATTGATTTTGGTTCCTATCCTTGTTCTCATCCTTGTTGTTATCATCGCTCTCAAGTGTTCTAACTACTGGAGTATTCATTCTCTTTCATCCTGTATCTGCTGTCATTGGAAGCAGTGGAGAAGCAAGAAGATCTTATCGGACTCGGAAAACTGGCCATCGCCCTCAACTCGTGCGACAGAAAGTTTGGAACTCTGGGTCGAGTTCGAACCATCTGTTTCCAACAGAGAACACATCTAGTTATCTCTTCTCCAAATCATGGAGGGAAAACATAAGACTCCACCCACAGCCCTCAGGCGCCAGACCTCGAGCATCAAATCTCGTCGCAGACCGGCAATGCGGTCTTTTTCAAACTCTTCTTACCCGCAGATACCTTCTCGTCGCTCCTCACTTTCCATGACTACAGGGTACGATTCGAGCGACCTTGCGACGTCAACCAGAACACCATCTCTCAGCGATAGTCTTTACAAGATCGACGTAGTGAAAATTCGCCAGGAGCACACTAAACCTGATATTCGCAAGAGCGGTCTCGATGCGAGTGAAGACCCCTTCGTTGAACATGTGCGTATCTCATATTCTTCACATTGAATTACCTCGGAATTTGCGCTTACTGACTTCTTTCTCAAATAGAAGTATCCAAACCGTGCCATACCCAGAGTAGGATTAATGACCAGGAGCGGGTACCAACTGGTGCCACAACTGCTTGTCCGCTGGAGCTCTGGTTCTTATCGCTCTATAGAGCCGTGTCTTTCGTCAGATATGGTGTCGTCATCTGATGGAACGGGACAACTTAACTCGCATCAAGACTCCAGGCCAGACTCTGATCCATTGTGCCCGTTGGAACTTCCAGTGGCTTTCGCTAGTATGCGCTCTTGTGCGGGAAGGCCCTATATGAACGCAGACTCATCTATGTCTGTATGGACTTCGGTGAACATAACTGCCGATGTGAGCCCTATCTCGCTTCGCGAAAGCACAAAGCTTGCGCCTCTAGACATGATCATACTTTTTGACAGCTTGTAAGTCAGCTTGATTTTTTTCGGGGGTACATTCGATTGACTAGTGACAAAATAGGCAACAACCTTCCGTCAGCCTTCTGACGCCAATGGTTGTGGCATCTTCTGTGCTGACTTCGAATCTGGTCTTGAACCATGACAGGCTGGCTATCGCGTGTGTGGATGGAGGTGCCAACAGCGGGTTTGAGCTGTTACTCCCTTTGGGGTTTCACTCATTTGGAACAATAAGAATTTCTCTGAATACTTTCTCTCTTCGCCAGCTGAAAAAGAAAAGGAGAATCGGATCAAACTTGGGCCACTCCCTCCGGCAGATCTCTCAACTGTTTTCTCCTTCTTCCAGAGCCGCCTTTGGCCACTTGGTGCTCGTTTCCGCAAACTCTCCGAAAGATACTCTTTTCATTTCCGGTGTTGATCCAGCGATTGGTTTTCACACGATATCCCCACAATTGACTTTTCCTTTGAACACAACGAACCATCCTCTTGGGTGGCATATCTTTTATGACGCCGATGCAGACGATCCACGATCCCTCGAATCCCACTTCATGCGCAAGGTATCCAAAGTTGTTCGGCAGCTTCGCACCGGCATCAATCCCGGCTGTATATCAAATCTTGAACTGGGCGTCAACCACGGCCCTGGATGCAAGTTCGAGTCCGCAGTGGAATGCTGCAAATTGAACCGACTGCGACCAGGCGAAACATGGGTCCTCAAAACGAAAATCGGCACGCCCGTCAAATTCTACCAAGAGACCCATCTGACTCAACACCCCATCATCCAAGATTTGATCGGCCAGATCAATGAGGTCATTCGAATGTATTCATCTGAGCCGGTTGCCCAGCATGTTCTCACTGCTCATCTTAAATATTATCATTCTTTGCTTCCACCACTACATGCTATTTGCTTGGAAACCCACTGTACCATCTCTCGTACCCCGTTTTCATCATTCCCTTCTCTTTCGGAGCAAAAGGACTCTGCGCTCATGCTTTATGAACAGGATGATGATGCTATCAGTATCAGCATGGAATCTGCCAGCGAAAGCAATTGAACAGAGAGCAAATTTCTAGCGCTACTCTTTATGGCTTGAACCATCACTATTCTTATGGACTCCTTTCACACTTCTCGTGTGTTTTATGTCTTACTTGATAGGAGTTTTCCTGGAATGGCAATTTGACTGAATGCAAAGGACTCCTTGTCCGTAGGACGATAAAAGTACAGTGATATATTTTTTTCACACTATTGGGATTTTCAAACTTCGAGCCCATCCTGGAATCATCGTTATTCGAACCAATTCGAAAGCAGAAGCAAACCTCGCAGAAGACATAGAAAAACCAAATAATTAGGCAGGCCTGGGTGTATTAATTGCTTCTATAGATTCAGATTCAGACCTAGAAGATTTAACAACGCGAGATATCAAATTCGAGCATACACATTGCCCGCTGTCCTCCATGTCTCCTTGATCAAATCTGCACACTTCTCGCCGATGCCATAAGCCGGCATTTGAGTGTGACCACCGTGCAGCGTGGGCATAACACTGCAATCGGCAACCCTCAACCCCGAAACACCCCTTACCCGCAGCTTTTCGTCAAGAACAGCCATGGGGTTATCTCTCTTGCCCATCGCACAGGTACCTGCCGCATGATAACCTAGATGGCGTCAGTATAATCTCCCCGATTCTCTCAGAGCTCGAACTCACAAGTAGTAGCATGCTCCTTAACATAAGGAGCCCACTCCTCCCTTGATTTATACGTATGATGGTTCAAATTCGGGGGCCAAGACCCCTTAACAATATCCTTCGTCCCCGCACCCTGCATAACAACCTCATTTCCGTAACGACAAGCCTCACTCAGCACCAGCAAATCCAAAGAATCAGCAAGGTAGTTGCAATCGACAACAGGGTTATCGGCCGGATCCGCCGACTTCAGCGTCACCGTGCCACGGGACTTGGGCGCGAACAGCTCGGCGATAATCGAGAACGCGTGCTGGTGGTTAATTGGGAACTGGTCGTACTGCTTTGGTCCCCCGTAGCACTCCGTGCTGAAGAACTCGATGTTTGGCTGTTTGGGTGTAAGGCCCATTGGGTCGCGGCCTGGAGCGCGGGGGGCATTTTGCCAAAGTGGGGAGTCTTTTAGGCGGTCGTCTAGGCGGGCGAAGGCGAAGCTGCCGAATGGGAAAGTCGATAGGAAGCCGCTTTTGTTTTCTTTCCATTGTTGGTAGGTTTTGTCGAAGTTGTCATCGTGGTAGACGTGTGAGTCGTTTGTGAGTCCTTTCTTTTCTGTTTCATAGAACATGAATACGATCTAGATGGGTCAGTCTTGTTCGAGATAAGTTGACCAATGGGTAACGGCTGTGGAGGATTGACTGACAAGGTGGTCCATTAGGTTCTTGCCCACACCGGGGAGATTGACCGTGCAGGGAATATTGTGCTGCTCGAGTTCTGCCGGGGGGCCAATACCTGATCGAAGTAGGATTGCGGGACTGCAGTATGCCCCTCCGGAAATGACAATCTCCTTTCTAGCATAGTAGATCCTGGAGGTGCCATCTGATGTCTGCGTCACGACACCAGAAGCACGAGTTTCATTTGCCTGTTTGCTGAAAATGATCTTGTCGACCATGGTATCGGTCTTGATGGTGATGTTACCGCGTTGGTTCTTATTTGTGACGAAATCAGCGCCGGTTGTTCGGAGGCCCTTGTATACTGTACGAGGCACATGGCCACATCCTTGGGCGATGTCTCCAGTGCTAAACATATCATGGTGCAGGGGCATTCCCTGCGAGACATATGAGTCCATGAGAAGCTGGGAAATCGGCGCTAGATCATGCGGCTCTGTATGAAGGGGCCCGGAATGACCATGGCTCGCTGTATCGGCTTTGAACCATGCCTTGGGGTGGAAGGTCTCCGACTGTTCACTGTTAATTTGGATGCTCGTATGGGTCGTGTCATAGGCACTGTATACCTTTCTCATGCTCTCGAAGAATTCCTCTCCACTCCATCCAGGCAGTCCCCAATCATCATAGTCCTGCTTGCTGCCGCGAATGCAAAGCGTGCCATTACACCCACTTGACCCTCCGAGGAATCGACCCCGGCTTAATTTAACCTGGCGATTGTCAACTCCCGCCATAGGAGGAGTGATGATGTTCCAATCGGTTTCGGCATCAAAGTTATTTGACCACCTAATTCGTCAGCACGAGTTATGCTTTGATTGATGCGTAAAATTCACCCGCCTGTCATATGAACATTTTCCAGGTTCTTGTTGTGCTGTCCAGCTTCAAGCAGCAGGACCTTGACATCTGGGTTTTCAGCTAAACGGGCAGCAACCACACACCCAGAGGTACCTCCTCTAGCTCATGATCAGCAAAATCAAATAATCTGCTGAGATGGATATCCTACCCGCAGACAATATAGTCATAAGTATCCGGGATTCCAGCCATCGCAACGAATACAATTCACAAAGAGGTTTTCAACCCAGAATCAGGTCGTGAGGAAAATTTTCAACATGGCAGCCTTTTAAGTCGTTTTTGTGAGATAGCGGAAGCGCGGGAGTGGATTCCGCATATCTTGAAGTGCGTTGAGGGGTTAGCTCTTTACCAATGTCTACGCAGGCTTGAAAGATAATTGGAACAAAAATCACATCGGTGGAGTCTAAGGCAAATTCCGCCTACTTGGCGTTTCACTAATCCAATCATTGGAGAATTAGGGGAGCACAATGGGGAATTGAGCCGTGTACAAAGGTGGGTTATTTATTTTGGGGGCGGAATCTTCAATCCACTCCCCGCGGCCTAAGGTTATTCATAACCCCACAAACCTTATTCTTGCTCTTTTGGTTCGACCAAAGTATGTACATGTACAATGTAATTGTATGTAGATGTATGTATATATGTAGATCGTTATAGTATCTATGGGGGAATTCCGCACTCCCGCTCTTCCGATCACGATAGATCGATTGGAAATTACCAAGGTTCAGTTTGATCTATACATGAACCATCATCTAAGAATATTTCTCAATAAAAGGCGGGACTGTTCCATGTCTCTCATACTGCGTTGCCCCGAAATCAGGAGTACCCCAGATATCCCATACATGGTGAAAATTTCAGAGCTGTCCTACATGCTTTTTAAAACGTGGGAAACAGCCTATTTGAAGATAGCGCGCTGCAACAGTACTAAACTATAATTGACCGCTATGTATTTGCAACTGTAAGAAGCCCTGGAAAATACTTCAATACTTCAGAAATGTGAAAATCCCCTGATAAAAACACAGACAACATCAAATAGCAATGTGTCTATAAATAAAACGGCGCGGTGATTGGTCAATTTGAGAGCAATCATGTGACGATAATTATCTTATCGTGGCTTTGCTGCTTATCAAGCAATCAAGATATCTCAAATACTTTCACAGTTTCCAGAGTCTTGAGAATGAGATGATCAGAAATCGGGTTTTTGAGTAAACATCCATGGATTCGTTTGTATCAAGGAAGCGTCAACGACTGTCTCCCAACAACGAGGAGGCCAAGTCAAACCAGGGGCCGTCTGATCCATCCATCGAAGACTCCACTGACATCAAGCTTGCAATACTATTATCGCTTTTTCCGGCCATCAAGCAAGATGATCTGTTGGATATACTCGTATCCTGTGAAGGGTCCGTGAAAGCGGCTTCATCGATACTCTCCACACAAGGGTCTGCAAGGGATACCCCGTGGATAAAAAAAGAGCTGCTGGTGGTTCGCTGGGCATGCAAACCTCTCTATCCTCACATGTTTTCACAATGACTGAAGATGGGATCGTCAAGTCTATCAATGAAACAGGAAGAAAAAGAAGAACCCCACCTACAAAAAGAGGAAAGACACTACACCTTTACTCGCCCGAGGACATTGCAATCTATACGCCCTGTACAATCATTCACAACTTCCTACCGGCGGAAGATGCAAACAAACTCCTACTGGAGCTACTAGATGAATCAAAGCATCTTACGCGGTCTGAGTTCCAGCTCTTCAACCGTACCGTACAGAGCCCCCATACACACGCCGTTTATGTCTCCACGCCAGAGCAGCACCGGCAACAGACATCCGAGTACACCTACGGAGGCACATATCGATCGAATGTACGGCAAGCAACGCCACAGCTACGCTTAGTGTCACGCCGGGTTCAAACTGCGGTCAATGATGAAATCCAGAAACGGATTCGCGAGGTCTATCCAGAAGGAAGAAAACTCCAATACCAATCACCAAAAGAGTGGAAACCCAACGCGGCATTCGTCAACTGCTATAATGGACCAGCTGAGAGCGTGGGATATCACTCTGACCAACTAACTTATCTTGGACCCCATCCGGTAATAGGAAGCTTGAGTCTCGGCGTGGCACGCGAATTCCGCATCCGTCGGATACTAGCGCAAGACGATGATATTGGAGAAGCGAGCGAAGACAAAAATTCCATCGTTTCAAAATCTCCCCAGAGCCAAGCTGCATCATCTCGCGCAGATGCCCAAGGACAAATTTCTGTTCATCTTCCGCACAACTCACTCCTTATCATGCATGCAGAGATGCAGGAGGAGTGGAAACATTCCATCGCCCCCGCACAAACCGTCTCTCCACATCCCATCTCTGGAAATCGTCGGATCAATGTCACCTATCGTTGGTATCGGGATACTTTACATCCACGCTATACACCGCGCTGTCGGTGTGGAGAACATACGATTCTTCGGTGTGCGCAACGCAAGCAAGAAACGAGGGGGCGGTATATGTGGATGTGCTATGCTAGTTTTATTCCGGGAAAAGAAGGGTGTTCCTTTTTCCAATGGGCCGAGTTTGATGATGATGGCGACCCGGTGTGGGAGAAGAAAGCAGTTGAAGATCAGGCACCTATTCTGGATAACTTTTCGGCCTCACAATAAAACGTTATATCTAGCAAGTATTTGGAAACTCTCAGTATGTTTTCGGTGTCATCTTTCTACTGATCGTTTTTCAAGTATTTTTTTACATTCTTCAGAGTCTCTTCCTCCGAGGTTGGCCCTCGTTCAACCGTGAATATATACATAGCAGCTATTTATGCCTTAGTATGGTTGCAGCGGAATACCTCTGCAATATACCCGTTTCCAGACTTTTTAGACACAATTGTTGTCGGTTGAATGATGTTTCGATTTGATGTACAGTTTTCGGTGGACGTTACATGTTGCTCCATTTTCCTTCTCCTAGGTACACCCGTCCCTCCCGATGATAATCAACCAAAGCCTTTATCTGCCTCAGCCCATCAAAGACCTCCACCAATGCATCAAGAGCCACCATCGTCCACCCATGATAATTCCCACGATAATTTTTTGCACAATCAGATACACCATTTATATCAACTTGCGGGTGATCACTCATTCTCGAGTCTGGGAAATTCTCCTCGACAACCTTCACCCAGCATCTCCCCAAAACAATATCTTCCCCAACCATTGAGGATGAATCTAAAATAGTTTTTGAATGCGATATTACTGCATCGTCAACCATCAGACATATACGCAGTCTGCTCGGGAGCTCTGTCGCAGGTATCGCCAGCGACACCTTGAATTCATGAAACACCTGTCGAATCGCTTCCTCGTTCAGGTCGGCGTACATATCCCGCGAGCTGAATATTTTGGAGGAATATGTCTGTGTCAGGATACGAAGGTCCTCATCGGAGCCTGTCAGGGTTCGGTGTAGTGATTGGCTCACGGAGTCGTTGAGGCTGCGCAGGAATACTGGGAGAAGACGCTTGGTTTCGGGGGCGTAGGATGTGCGATATATAATGGGGCCCCATGACAGAGTGAGGAAGTCACGCTCTGGACCTGGTGGTAGGGAGCGTAGACCTGGCAATGACCCAAGGCGATAGACTTCTTCTTTGAGAAATTCACTGGCTGGCGATTTATAGTCTTTGTGTTCAGGCAGTTTATTGTCGCAGCCCATGGAAGGGCGGGGTTCATAGTGTCTTTGACTTATCATCTTGTTTTTGTTTGTGTCTCCAAAGCTAAGGGCACAATAAGGAAGAATAAAAGATTGGGACAGAATCAGACGAGAAGAGGCCGATTGTGGCGTCGTTCCATACTTAAGCTTGAGGCGAAATGTGGTTCTAGACAAGACGATAATTGGCCTAAGCCTACCTATCTTATGAAATCCACCCATAATTGCTATATATCTATGACTTAAGGTAGTTCTAGTCTGTTCGGAAAGCTGATATGGTTAACACTGGCCCGTTGACGTCAATGATCGTTCTACTGGAACTTAATCTCGACTTCACAATTTCTGTACATATATGTGTATAGCATCAATGGCTGATTTTGGTGTAATATTTTCGGCTATTCCATAAAATTATATACGAAGTTCTCCCACCTGGGCATTAAGAATGTGAGCTATGATCTATAATTCTAGGAAGCTCTAATTTTGTGTTGCATGTATATACATGTGGCAAATCCCCAAATGTCAGTCATCCCTGACTGCGTACTGTGTTATTGGCCTCTCAGTTCTCTTATAAGATATTACCAGCAGATGTGATTCACATATCAGCTACGTAAGACAAAAAGTCGAAGAACCAATGCATCGAGCCCTGTTTCTAGAGTTCCTTCGCGCAAGTTGCGTGAGCTCCAATGAAGTGAGATAAAGATTTATATGAACCAAAATATGTCGTCTTGCAGAGAAGTTCCACAAAATCCATGAATATAAATTGATATATGTATTGATAAGAAAGTAACTGAAACATGAACGTGACAATAAAAAAGCAGTGGTGCCTGAAAACCAAGGAAGGACCTCGGCCCATTTGGATCCCCGCAATCCCGAGATCAATTCGCCGTAATTTGGATTTCGCATCTTCCTGATCGGTGATGTTTAAGGCCTGATGTTTTGATATAATTTGTTTGAGGGCCCCCTTTTATAGTTTCCTATTCTGTTCCTCAGCGATCGGCGCTGGCTCAACATGCTCCACTACCGCACGCAAGGATTCAACGGCTGCGCCGTCAAGTACTCCCCTTTCTTCGACAATAGGCTAGCTGTTGCAAGCTCGTCAAATTTCGGCCTTGTTGGAAATGGTCGCCTACACATCCTGGAGTTGACCGCTAATGGTATTCAACCTGTTAAATGGTAGGTGAGATTATCGCGAACCCCGCGGAGAGCTCGTCCCGCTATCCATGGGAAATGCGAACACATCGCTGACGACGTATTGTTTCCACATTCAGGTTCACAACACAAGACTCACTCTACGACCTCGCATGGTCCGAACTTCACGAGAACCAAGTTCTTGCCGCCTCAGGTGACGGCAGCATCAAACTCTTCGACTGCACAGCGAACGACTTCCCCATCCAAAACTGGAAAGAGCACGCACGCGAGGTCTTCAGCGTAAACTGGAACCCCGTCGCAAAAGACCGCTTCTGCTCAAGTAGTTGGGATGGCACAGTCCGCGTCTGGTCGCCTCATCGCCCACAATCTCTCCTCACCCTCCCAACCCATAGCTGCACATACTCCGCATCCTTCTGCCCACACAATCCAGATCTCATTTCTTGCGTGACTTCAGACTCATATGTGCGCGTCTTCGATCTCCGCACCCCGGCCTCCGCTTCAAACCACCTCGTCACCCAAATACCTATCCATGCGGCACCACACGCTCCCGCTATTCCCGGCCAGCCTGGTGGTCCGGCCCCGCCTGCCGAGGCACTCACCCATGACTGGAATAAGTACCGCCCTACGGTCCTTGCAACGGCCGGTGTTGACCGTGCCATTCGCACATTTGATATCCGGGCGCCGCAACAAGGGCCTCTATGTACTATGCTCGGGCATGAATATGCTGTCAGGAAACTAGCGTGGTCACCCCATCTTTCTAATGTTCTATTGAGTGCTAGTTATGATATGACTTGTCGCGTGTGGAATGACCGCTCAGACACAAACCCGGCGGGCGATTTGGATATGATGCGCGCTGGCCCGGGTGGTCCTTTGGTTGGTGCGGAATTGGGGCGAATGGGTAGACATACTGAATTTGTGACTGGTGTGGACTGGTGTCTGTTTGGAAATGAGGGTTGGTGTGCTAGTGTGGGCTGGGATGAGAGTGTATATGTTTGGGATGTGCGGGCTGCAATGACATGAAATGGATGCATGATACCACCCAATTATTTATAAACTTGGCTTCAGCGAGATTTTTGAATGCCAAGTTAAAACAAATGTCAGACCTTTTGAGGCACACAAACTTGCAGGATTCAACGTATATTTATCATTTTATTTCGTAATTTATATGTCGGAACAACTGAGAAAACATAATGCATGGTACAATGTGGAAATCACTTCGACCGCGTCTATAACTTGGGCTGAATTTTTCAGCCTTCTGTTTGAATTGCAGTGATATCATGATGCAAATCAGCCGATTGTCTCGAAATGTGCAAAATGAGTTCAAGTCTAACCAAAAGAGGCACACGTTCGGGAGTCCATGGTGGGTATTTGAGAGCCAAATCTTTCTTCCTATTACCAGCAGAATCTCGGCGCATCGGCCTAGTGCCTGTGATCCAGTAATAGGCCAATCTATTTGTTGCCGAGACGGCCCTCGAGCTTTTTGCGCTCGTTGTCGCGCAGCAGGGCAACCTCCTCCTTGGAGGCATTGACGGCAGCATGCACCTGATTGAAGGGGTTCTCTTCGCTCTTCTCGAACTCCTTTCTGCAAAGGTCCATACGCTGGTTGCGGCGAAGTCCGGGATTCTCTTCTTCAATCTCGGGCAAGCGTCTCGCCTCAAATGCGGCATAGGCGGCCTTGAATCGTCGCTCGGGGTGTCGGTCAATCTTTGTGGTGTCCTTTTCGGCCAAAGATAGGGCGTCCAGCGCATTGTCGATACCGGTGGCACTGAGAGATGATCCCTTCTTGCTGGCTGGGGTGTCGTCCAGCTGTGAAAGATCGAGACCGCGGGTCTTCTTCTGCGCAGTCTTCGCGTTGGCACCTTTAGCCTTAGCTGGTTGAGATGCTTCCTCCTCAGCTAAAAGGGCGTCACGCTCGGCCTTCTTGCGTGCTGCTTCAGCCTTCTTTGACTCCGCATCATCCCTGTAAATTGCAGAAGATGAGTTAGCTCGGCATTCGAGAACATGTGTTGGGGGCTAGCGTTGTGCATACTTCTTAGCGTTGCTCTTGGATCCCTTAGACCATTGCTTATCCTCCTCTGCGGATTTTTTCTGTTCCTCGGCTGCCTTCTTGGAATTCGCTGCCTCGGCTTTCTATACATATGCCACTGTCAATATAGATTTAAATGTCGTAATGCTGAGGGATGTGGCAATAATAGTGGGGGCGGGGTTAGTAGAAAGAAAAACATACACGAGCCTGTCCGGCAGCCTTCTTGGTGTTTTCACCTGCTGCTTTCTTGCCTCCCATGTTGAATTGTGATATCCGAATTAAACGCTGGACTGAGTCTGAAAAATAGATGTGAAAAGAAAAAGTTGGAATAGATTTCATCTACATGGTTCGATCCACAAGGCCGTTATGCCGACTCCGACCAAGGCGGTGACCAAATTTGGCCCGTGCGTCATTGTAATTCAGGCACGGGCGGTGAGTTCCCCGGGTTCATCATTTATAATCTCCTATCTCATGAGAGCTTCAGCCTGATTGCAGTCATTTGGAAAAACTATGGCCTTGGTATAGTTTTGATGTTTGATTTCTGTGGTACTTGACCTAGGTATTGATTTACTGCTGCCCATCTTGCTTTCACCATCCGGCAAATCAAGTTCGTTCCTCCCTGCCGTACTATGATCTGATCGTCATCTGTCGCAATGGCTTTGCTCTTCCGCTTCTTGCAGGCTTTCGCCTTGCTTCTTCTCGCCAGCACAGTTGCCGCTGAACATACCTCCAATTGGGCGGTACTAGTCTCTACATCCCGCTTCTGGTTCAACTATCGTCACCTCGCCAATGTTCTCTCATTATACCGAACTGTCAAGCGTCTCGGTATTCCCGATTCGCAGATCATTCTCATGCTCCCCGATGATATGGCTTGCAACCCCCGAAATGCCTTCCCAGGAACCGTATACAGTAACGCGGACCGTGCTGTCGATCTCTACGGCGACAATATCGAGGTGGACTACAGGGGCTACGAAGTAACCGTGGAGAACTTCATTCGACTGTTGACTGATCGCCTCGACGAAGACGTGCCGCGCAGTAAGCGCTTGGGATCTGACGCCGGAAGTAATGTGTTAGTATATATGACTGGGCATGGAGGCGACCAGTTCCTGAAGTTCCAGGACGCAGAGGAGATTGGCGCATGGGATCTGGCGGACGCATTTGGACAAATGTGGGAGAAGAAACGATACCACGAATTGCTCTTCATGATCGACACTTGCCAGGCCAATACAATGTACACCCACTTCTACTCGCCCAACATTGTGGCCACAGGCTCCAGCGAGATCGACCAATCTTCCTACTCTCACCACGCAGACAACGATGTTGGTGTCGCTGTGATTGACCGCTGGACATATTATGTCCTTGAATTCCTCGAGACCCAGGTGACGAGCGTGACTTCCAAATTGAACTTGGGAGACCTGTTCGATTCCTATGATGAATCGAAGATTCACTCCCAGCCAGGTGTCCGGTGGGATCTTTTCCCTGGAGGCGAGCAAGAAGGTCGCCTGAGGACCGTTGTGGACTTCTTTGGCAATGTCCAGAACGTGGAAGTCGAGAACGCCAACGCGACTGAGCCTGGTTCTCTGAAGGAAGATCTGGCTGAGATCGCGCGGCTTGTGGAGAAGTGGCAGAAGCGTGACGAGGAATATTCAGCTATACTCGGTGACTCTACTCGAAATGCCACCAACAACTTGCATCCGTCATCTTCCCTGCATCTGAAACCGAAGAGCAGTGTTGGGCCTACCAAGATGGGCGAAGACAACAGCTGGGGAAAGCGGCTAATTGGAATTTCTGTTGTTGGTGCATGCACTGCCATCTGGGTCGCGGGGGCAATACTTGGTCGCTCAGCTGTTTAGCATATGCAGCAAAACATCAGGTTATGTCTGGGGGCTCATTGCACACTCATAACTCATACTTCGACCTTGAAACTCGAATCTAAGCCCTTTCTGTGAGGATCCCGGAGTATATAGCATTCTTACGGCGTACGGTGTTTAATCTGAATCCTATCTTTTTATCTTACATTCCTTTGAGACGAGCATCCCTTAGACCATTATTCACAACCAAACCCATTCTAGAGTTCCTGTGGTTCGGGCAGACTAGACAAAGCGGTCGAATTCCATCAACGAGTGCTGCTAATGCTTCGTTTATCGATAGGCATCTCGACAGGTACTCATGCATCCGGCTCGGGCCCGGAACGTTGGCCGAAACTGGTTCCGCGATCTTGTTATACGATGCCGAGCAACCGTCTGCACATGTATAAAATGCCTACGGATGCCTGGATTGGATGTCAGATGACAAATGCGATTTCAAATCAACAAAGATAACATTAAACAAACATCTTTATTAGATTATCTCGCCTACATGTCTGTGCCAAGTACTCTATTGGGCGGTGCCATGATAGCCAGCACTTTCACCACCGTGGAACAAGTCCAAGAAATACTTGATCGGTTTAAGATATGTCCAATTGACCACACATTGATACTAAACCCGATACCCCCTTGGAAGCCCCGACCGCTCGGAGGCTTTGCTTGGAGAAGTGCAGGCATCAGAGGGGGGCTTCATCATTGAGAACATGGTCATCGCTGGGGGTTCCTCCACGAGCGATTGATTAGGGACACACACGCCATCTGCAATAAATATATCCATTGGAGGCAGTCTCAGCTAGCTTAATGAGACTAAAGTCAATTTTCTCTATTTCCACCATCCAGACGCTGGTAGGTACGCCGGTTGCCGAGCAAGCTGCTCAAATCAATAGGCAATACCTAGAGGGTCGTTTTGGAAAAGTCAGCTCGTCTAGTATTACCAAAAAAAACCCCTTTTCTTAACCAGCCAGTAATTTGGTTTATCCAATTTTCCACCTGAGACGGTCACAGAATTCATCACAGTCTTGAAGAGTAAGGTTATGTCAAGTCAAGTGTGTATCAAGGTCTCTACAATGTTCTAGGTCGAGAGAATGAGGTTATATTTCCTCTACTTCGTCAATTTGGAATTGCACTCCATGCCTACAGGTACGTGTGTGGCTCCACCTCATGTCAATGTTATCTCTAACCATGCATGTCAATCTATCCAGTTCTCTGGCTCGTGGCTTTCTAACGGTGGAGATCACCCGCGGTGATGTCGAAGGCACTATGTTTACACCAGCACCAAACAACGCAGTTTTTGAAGGTCATGATGGGATTTATGATCGACCTCATATGCAGCTATCACGGACCTTCAAGATATCATTGAGCCACTCCAACATTCGGGCTCTCAAGCCTGTCTCCGGTGGGCATACTATCGTTCGATTCTCAGTGAAGTTGATGGTATAATCTCGGGGACCAGCACAACACCACAGATTGTTCAGATTGTGGAAGATATATTGAAAGCTTGGTCGAAAACCTTCGTGCAAAAAATTGATTCGATTTAGGATAGAGTACGGCAATGAGTGGAAGAAAGTCTCGAAAGGATTGGCAATTTTAATGGGTTTTGGTTTTCACTCTACAACCTATCTCTAGCTGTAATATCTAACTTTTAGATACAAAATGTAATTATAGTGTACATATGTATTTATCTATTATATTCCAATCTCTCTTTGCGTCTTATATCCCAGTCGAGCTATATGATATGAGGTTTTACTCGACAGATACCCTACCCAGGTAAGCTTGTAATATTTATAACTAGGAGGGGCATTTATTAGTGATAATAATTGGAGAGTTTGTTAGTACTAAGCGATTTAATAATTGTAGGATTCCTCAAGAGGGAATATAAATGGTATGGAGGTACAATTATCCTTTATATGTTCACGATTGAAATGAGACCAGGAGAACACTTTCAAGTTTGCATGAAAAGGATCCGAAAAGACCGGTAGAATGGCATATAGAAAGCATCGCAGCCTTACTGAAGAGTGTCGCCAGACTCTCTAGACAGAATGTAGAACTATTGGCTCCAAACAGTCACACTATGGATATGGTAGAATCTCGATCCTTGCAAAGAATATTGTATAAATTATAGGAACTATTGAGCATATTATATGCATGTCGTGCAGACATACGTTGTATGTGGTCTATACATTATGCAAGGCTCAATTTGGGCGGTTATAGATGCGAATTTTCGCGTAAAGCATCGATCGAAGCATTAAGGGCAAGAACAACAACAAGAGCTATTATCTTTGAAATTAGAAGATCTACAAAGTGATTCAAGGAGTTAAGGAGTGAAACATTTCGATTTGATCATAAATAGTGTACATAGTGCAAATACTTGGTTTTTGTCAAGGTGATGAAGAGGTATGGAATCCCGGCACGTGCCCGACGCGTCGCGCTTGTCCACTTCCCCGGCGCTACGAGAGTCTCCTGCAAGGGCTTTCCTAATAACGCTCTCACAATTCACCTCAACATTATTCTTACGAGTTCTTTTTCTTCATGAGCTGTCGCATGAATATCTGAAAACCAAAAGCTGGCCATGTATCTTCCCAGGCAGCTCATCTCACATCTCTACCTCCAACTCCTCCGATCTCACCATCCACTTTCCCCGCCCGTCCTAATTCTCGTGGCCTTGGAGCCAGACGCGCTATGTGCATGCCGAATTCTCACAGCATTGTTTAAACGCGACTATATTCCTCATAAAATTCAACCAGTTGCAGGATATGGCGACTTGTCGCGTGCGGGGGAGGAACTGGTCCGCCCCATGCAGACCACCAATGGCGGCAGCGGAGGTGTAGTTGTCTGTCTCGGAGTCGGGGGTCTGGTTGATCTGGGCGAAATACTGTCCTTGAACAGCCCAGAAGATGAAGTGGAGGATATGGGTGGCGTGGAGATCTGGGTGTTTGACGCGCGACGGCCATGGAACCTGGGGAACGTCTTTGGCGGACAAGCCGGGCTGAACCAGCCCATGGAGGAGGTCGATGCCAATGCGCGACGGCGAGAGCGTGGCGTGGAAAAAGGCTGCATCACTTCTTCTTACACGTCAAAAAATGGCGGCATTGTTGTGTATGATGATGGAGACATTGAAGAAGAACTTCACACCGAACGAGATGCATATTACGCGTTGTTGGAGATGCCGGAAGTGGATGACGACGATGCAAGCGATGATGGTTCCGAAAATGAAATGCCAACGGGGTCGAAAAAGCGCAAATCTTGGTCGGGCCGTGAAGACGATGAGGACTCAGGCGGCGATGAGCCGCCCCATCAACGGAGGAGAAGCAATTCGGTATGGATTTCCTCTCAGAAATGAGTTGTTACCGAACTAACACGTTCTTCAGGGCTCTTCTATAACATCGTCTCCAACTCGTCGGAAAAAGACCGACATCAACTCGTCAAACTCGTCGCGATCTGTGACCCCAACATCTGACTCTCCGTCCCCACCGGAGACGAAACAACCCTCAGCACGCACTTTAAAGAAACGTTTACTCAGTCTCAAGAGAAAACATGACTCTGTTTTACAAGCCTACTATTCGTCTGGAACTTCATACTCGGAACCAATCTCGTCTTTGATCTATTCTCTGGCATCGGAACTTGGAAGAGACGACAATGACCTCTTGTGGCTTGCTATTGTGGGTGTCTCTAGTCTGGAACTCAGTGGTCGAACGATGACCGGTGTAGGTATTTCAAACACGTCAGAATCCGGCGGCTCAGCAGGTTGGGGTGGCCAGCGTGGTGAACACATTCGCCAAATACTTCGCGATGAAGTGCACCGTCTGAACCCACCTGACACTCAGGAGCGCGATATTAGAGCAGAGATCAACGGAGTCATTCCAACAACTGCGAGGTCACCAACTGATACGTCAATTCGCATTTCTCCTGAACCTCGTTTTCTCCTGGTACGCCACTGGTCTCTGTATGAGAGTATGCTGCACAGCCCTTACCTTGCCCCACGACTACACGTTTGGACAGAGAATGGCCGCAAGCGACTCCACAAACTTCTGGCTAAAATGGGTATCAGCCTGACCCAATGCCACCAATATTATACCCACATGGACATGGAATTGAAGCGTGTACTACGAAGCCGTTTGCTCAAGTACGCTCCCATGTACGGGTTAGATGGACTTGTGCCAGCGGAGGGCTCTTCAAGTGCTAGTGCCCGCGAGGGCTGGGGCTTTGTGCGCTGCTGGGGCTGGAAGGCCTGCCTTTCTGCAACAGATGTAGGTGTTATCGTGGGTGCAATGCTGGAAGTTGGGCCGCACGAGACTTCACCTTCGTGGGATTCCAGACGCTTGCCCCCAGCACGCACCAACAACGACAACGAAAACGGCATATCGGGCGAATCCGATCTAGCCAGTTTACTCCCTCGATTTTGGAGCGCGTATGACGCCCTTTCGTTGACATCCGAGTCTCCCACAATCCTTCTGGAGTCTCTGCCTCTGGCTCAGCATCTACACCGTGCTATCCTCCGCACTGGTACATCCTTGCTCTCCAAGCATCAGATTCGTCACCTGCGCGCATTCCGCATTGCCGTGGTCAAAGATGGACCTGATGTCAAACTCTTCGCAAATCCCGGTGCCCTGACGAAATTGGCACTATGGATTGCTGAGGCAATTCGAGTCCAAGAGAAAGATCGGGGTGATTCCGTCAAGATCGGTCGCAAGAGAGCAGCAGGAACTCCTCTTGTCCTTGCTGGTCTTGATGAAGATCGTGATCTCTATGTAGTGGTTGGTACTGGTGGTGGCGGTGGTGTTATTGACTTCGCTGCTATGTCCAAGCGCCAGGAGGAGCGCAAGAAGAAGAAGGAACTCAAGGATAAAAAGCAGAAGGAGCGGGCAGATCGCCGGTCTAAGAAAGCTGCCGAACGTGCCGAGCGAGAAGACGACACTGGGGCTGAGGACGAAGAGTCGGAGGAGTCTGAGTCCTCAGATTCGGATTCGGAATCCGACGAAGAGGAAGATCCTCGTGGGAGGAAGCATCTGCTCCGCAATCGCTTTGGAATTGCCTTCCAAGAGGTCGTTCAAGAGACAAATGCCCGTGTCCGCATTGATAGCTTTGAACACTGTGTTGTCGAGGTCCAGAAGGATGACCTCGGTGGCTTCCTCGAAGCTCTGAGCTTCCGCAGTGTGGTGGGCTAAATCTTCAACAATCATTCACGCAGTCTACGACCAGTCATCTTTGTTTACTTTCGATGCATGGGATGGCCTTGGGGGGATATATGGGAGGATACTGGACTCTGAAATCGGCTACATGCATAATGACCTTTGCATCGCTTCTACGGGAGGCTTTCTTACAAGCATTCGACTTCATTCTTGCATCCGTCTTCAATGGCGTTTATGGTGTTTGTTGTGAGGGAAACATGTCTGACTTCATCTAGTGCAATCCACATTTACATCTATGTAGTTATTATTGCAACGAATCTATGCATTTTCGGCCTTCTCTCCGAACTTCCGAAACCTCCCCGCATAATCCCCGCAGCATGCTTGTCTAATATCCGATCAGTACCCAATCTCCAATAGGTTAAATACTAGATCCTAGACTCAATTGATGCAGAGACCAGATCATAATCGAAAACTAATTACTATGTTTCAACCGCGCGAGTATCCAGTCCTCTCCCGCGAAAGCACTCTCGCCAAGCTCCCCGCGGAGTATTCCTACGACGCGCAAGAACAAATCACCCAAGCCCTCACCACCGCACCAATAAACCGCCTGGTCGTACTAGATGACGACCCAACAGGCACGCAAACCTGCCATGACATCTCTGTCCTAGCAGTCTGGGACATTCCAACCTTAAAAACCGAATTCCAAACCGCAAAGCCGGGCTTCTTCATTCTAACGAATTCGCGCGCCCTCCCACCAAAGGAAGCGGAGGAGTTGATCCACGAGATCTGCACAAACGTCTCACAAGCTGCGAGTGCCACAAACCAAAAAGTCGACATCGTCCTCCGCGGCGATAGCACCCTGCGCGGGCACTTCCCACTCGAGCCCGACGTCGCACAGAAGGTCTTTGGTCCTGCGGACGCGCTCATTCTTGCGCCGTTCTTTTTCCAGGGCGGTCGCTTTACTATTGATGATGTGCACTATGTTGCCGAGGGCGAAAACTTGGTGCCGGCGGGTGCTACCCAGTTTGCGAAAGATGCCACTTTTGGATATAAAAGCTCGAATCTGAGGGATTATGTGCTTGAAAAGGCACCTGGGAGGTTCAGCGCGGATCAATTGTACTCTGTCGCCATCGAGGAGATCCGAGTTGGTGGACCACAGGCTGTTTGTGAGAGATTACTTGCCGCGCCGAAGGGTGGAGTGGTGATTGCCAACGCTGCTGCTGAGTCTGATATGCACGTCTTCGTCGCAGGATTGTTGCTCGGTATGTCAGAATTGACTCTTAATACGGATGATTGAATACTGATTGTTTTCAGCCGAGTCGAAGGGGAAACATTTCCTCTATCGCACCGGCGCTGCGTTTGTCTCAACTAGACTTGGAATCCGCTCCAAGGCACCCATCTCCGCGGCTGAACTTCACCTGCCCT
Source organism: Penicillium soppii (assembly GCF_028829465.1). Lineage (NCBI taxonomy): Eukaryota > Fungi > Ascomycota > Eurotiomycetes > Eurotiales > Aspergillaceae > Penicillium > Penicillium soppii. Next base: position 4,144,347 of record NW_026643234.1, read on the forward strand.
CACCTCGTCAGACAGGTGGGCTGATCATCGCTGGGTCATATGTTCCCAAGACTACAGCCCAGCTGAAAGTACTGACAGATCGGCGGGGCCCAACTGGCCAGCTAGCAATTATTGAGATGAAAGTCGACGACCTCATCTCGTCTCCTGAAACTGCAGCGCAGGCTGTGCAGCGTGTTGTCCAAGAGACGGAGTCTAATCTGCGGTCTGGGAAGGATACACTCGTTATGACGAGTCGGAAGCTTATTACCGGTGGTGATGAGTTATCGTCGTTGAAAATAGGGTCTGCAGTTGCCGAGGCGCTGGTTGATGTTTTGCAACGCATTGAGGTGCAGCCGCGGTTTATCATCGCTAAGGTATGAACTCGGCTGTCTCATTCTATTTTAAATGATCTGATGGAATGCTGACTTTCCTTAGGGTGGTATCACCTCTTCAGATGCTGCGACTAAGGGCTTGAATGTCAAGCGTGCTACGATTGTCGGCCAGGCAGCGCCTGGTGTACCTCTATGGCGATGCGACGAGGAGACGAGTCGTCACCGTAGTGTGCCCTTTGTCGTCTTCCCTGGTAATGTGGGTGGGGAAGAAACGCTTTGTGAACTGGTCGAAGGATGGAGTTAGACGCAGCCGTCACCCCATTTCTGCAAGTCATTCATATGAAATATGGGTGTAGGCAGCGGTTAGATGAAAATAATATCCGTTATTGTACATTTGGAATTTAATTGGAATTTATCAATCGTAGCAGGACATGTCATTCCAAGGTTGAAGAAATTTGCAAAGTCATAAAGATGCCTACAAATAGGTATCTCCCAATCATCAGGGTTCATACGTCGTAAAGCAAAAGCAAAAGCAATGTTCTCATTCCCACCAAAAGCTCACGCTGATGCCAGCCCTCAAGCCACGCACATAATGCCACCACCCAACAGGAATGTAAAGACATTCCCCCTCATGGAGAACAGTCTCCACGTACTCAGCATCCATGAACCCAGGCCACATCTCTTCCCATTGATCGAACTCGGCGGGAGACTGCTCGATAGCAGCTAGGTCAACTTTGGACGTGTTAGAGGTGTCAATCAAATGGCTAGCCAACGGCTGGGCTCCGGTTACGGGGTCTGGATCAGCCGACTTGTCAACAATTGTGACCACCTCCTTGCCCCGTGGGTAAATCTGGGAGGCAGGCGTGTGTGGCGAGTACAAGCGAATATACTTCGTGCCCACGACCTGCGCGAGGATGTTGTGATAAGGGTCATGGTGAAGAGGGGAAATAGTGGACGAGGGACCCATCCATATGTTGATCAACGGGTCCTTGGGAATATGTGTTTCCTCGTCTGATTCCCTGTCATCTGCGTCTATTTCAGGGGTCTGTTCAGGGTCCTGCGAGTTTGAACACGATTCAGATGTCTGCACTACTGCTTTCGCTTTCGCTTCCTCGCGTTGACGTTTTTTGTTATCATAGACTGGAGTTCCAGGCTCCGGGGCCGGCGGATTGATGTAGCAATAATCCGGGATGCTGAGGTCGCTGCGCAACTTGGGAATTTGTGTGAGCAAGTCATGTTGGGCTAAGTAGGCTGTCTCGGTATCTTTCTGGGTTTCCTGATATTCGCTTTTGTGGGAGCTGGTTGATGTCGGATTCCCGTGCCAAATGTAATTGTCCACAAAACTTCCAAAGGAAACGATCTTCTGTCCCCATTGCTCGTCGGTATATGACCTTCCCACCTCGATGGGAACTAATCTGCGACCCGCGAACGTGCGTTCCCACCAATAGTCCCGTGAAGCCCATGGGCGCGTTGTTATGGCCGGCCAATGTTCTATCGCGTCGGTTATCACCAGCGGGGTCCGGATATTTTGAATGTGGAGTTCGATGGAATCAAAAGATGGCGCCGACAAACGCGGTATGGGGTGTTCAAGGTCGGGGTTGGGGAGCGCATTTGGAGGGAAGAGGGGAGGTGAGAATTTCCTGCGTTTTGAGCGGAAGTATTCCGTGTCGCTGTCTTCATCAAGCCGTGGAGGGCTTGTGGCGTCCTCTAGTGCGCTCAGTAAATCTTCGATGAGTTTCTCACGGCAGGGTGCTCCAGTCATGATCAAGGCATTGTCGAGGATTTGCACGACTTCCGATATCCATGGCGCGTTTGGAGAAATTTGTGGCCTATGTTTGAATTTCTTGGTTTCTTCAATAAGTTGCGGAACATCGAGACGCGTTTTGAATGTATCTTCCGAGCATATGTTGCATCTAGTGATGATGATGACGCAGGCTTTAATGATGGACGCGTCGGTGTAGAGTCGTCGCCATTGAATTTGTACCCCACTGAAAGGAAACACGTTTAGTTTTTTGTTGGAAAACTCGAGCGCCTTTTCAGTACCGTTGAAGAGGACGTCTTGCACGTCGAGCTCTTCATTGCATCGAAGGATTGGGTCATCGGATTTCGGTTCGGCGATAAGCGACAGCGCGCAGGGGAGTATCGCATGTAGACTCATAGCGCAGGCAAAATGGAAAACAGAATAAGAGGCAAATTGCCTACATATGTATGATGTATACGTTGTCGAGCTCCGACGAAGTAGGAACTGAAAGTGTTGGTTCTTTCTAGGTTTTCCGCCTCAGAAATAAATTTCCTTCACCTTGGGATTCACCTTCGGACTACGTCTGTTTTGTTGGTTCAAGGCTTCCTGCTTTCTTCTCGTGTTTTATTCTTATTTCTCTTCATGGCAAGATGACACAATGGTTGGATCACCCCAATATACGTCAATATTTATTATATAGTACACTTTGTTCACAGTTAAGAGGGCTTCCTAATAACTATACAATAATCATTCCAGAAGTTCCATCACCAACTTAGGAATGCGAGAGACACCTTCACCTTTCTTAGCACTGACCGGGACAGCACACACCTTCTCCTTCCATGCCTTGGCATGGCCAGATGGGTGTTCAAATGAGCCATTCTGGACGCCAGACAAATACTCCTGCAGAGCACGGAATTGATCTTGTGTATTTTCCAGATCTGCTTTGGTAGCCACAACGAACCAAGGCTTCATATGTAGAGGTGTCATCGCCAGAGGGGGCAGAGCTCCATCGGGACCGACATTCGATGAAAGCCTAGCAGGCTCATCACTGTCTCTCTTCCACGGACGATGATCCTCCTCGTTTTCTTCCTTAAATGGATTCCATTCGATGATTTCATCTTCCCCTGGTGGTCCAGAGTCAGGTTCTTCGTCGCGCACTCGCTCATACTCTCCAAGCTCATGCCACAGCTTCTGCAATTCCTCCACGGGATCACCAAGACTGAGATCAACAACAAAGGCCAAGATTCCAGCCCGGTCGATGTGACGCAGGAAGCCGAGGCCAAGTCCTCGGTCAAGATGAGCGTTTTCAACAAGACCGGGAATATCTGCGATAGTAAAATGGGTACGGCGAGCCTTCGACTCTACCAGAGGACGGCCCTTCATGTCATCGGTAATGACAGTGCCAATGTGAGGAGAGAGTGTGGTAAATTCCCAGTTACCGATGCGGGTCCGACTGTTGGTCAACGAGCGGAGAAGCGTACTCTTGCCCGCATTCGGTTTACCAACCAGCCCGACATCCGCTAGAAGCTTGAGCTCAAAATCGAGCTCTAGCATCATACCGCCTTCGCCTTTGGATGCGAATTTCGGTCTTCCCATAGATCGTGTTGAGAAGTGAGGGTTTCCCAGCCCGCCGGCACCACCAGCAGCCAGAAGCATAGGTTTATCCATGGGTTTTGAGAGATCCAGCCAAATCGGCGACTTGGGCTCCATAGCTGCTATAGCTTGTCGCCGCGGATATGACTTCGGAAACTGTACCATGAAGAAATCAGACGGTTTTGAGGATGGGTGTAGTACCCAGCGATCGTGCCGAATGGGGTTGTATTCTGGATCTTCTGACAATTCGAGTCCTCCGTTGTCGGCTTCGGGATCATCGGGATCATCGGGATCCCCCCAAACCTCCTTCTCTTCTTTGGCGTTCTGGGATGTCTCCTTCGCCTCCTTGATTCGAGCCCACTCTTCCTCAACTGGGTCATAACGGCTCACCTCTCGAACCACAGTGCCGACGGGAACCTGAATCAGTACATCATCGCCTCGTTTTCCACCCTTGCTTTTGCCCTGTCCATTTCGGCCACGGCTTGCTCTCACAATGCCTCTGCGGGCCAGCTTATGAAGACTAGTCAAGCCCTCCACGGTCTGGATGTAGATGCCTCCTCCGCTACCGCCATCGCCGCCGTTCGGGGGTCCCTCTTCGACATATTTCTCACGCAAATATGCGACACAGCCATGACCACCAGATCCAGCATGCATTTTCACCCGGCATTTATCTTGGAAAATGAATCTTGAGTAGTCCTCCGGAGGGGGGGTCAAGATGCGACAAGTCCGGTGCTGACTGGTCGGGTACAGCAATTTCGCTGGATGACAGAGGATTGGCATCTGCGGTGGTGCTTTGAAATCGAGATCGTGCGACACACGGTTTTTGTGAAGTTTGTAGGAACGTTCCATTACAACGTGTTCTTGAAAGGAATGGTCGTTTGAGAAGGGTAAAACGGGCTCGTGGATGCGCCATGTTGTGTAGTAGACGGCTATTGCTCGCTCATTCTGCAGCTCAAGTTTTAATACATTCAATCAAGTCGGAGATTGATCTTGAAAAGCAAGTATAAACGTTTTGGGGTCAATTGCCAACACGGAACGAGTTATGACTTCAGCGGATTTCTCAAGCTCCCGATAAGATCACATGGCGATAACCAAGCTATACTGCACCTAATAGTGCAGTATATTACCATTGGGTTATGCTTGCACAGGAGCACACTCGTTTTTGCAATCTGGTTCATATTGAGATATTCACAATCTTCATGAATTTATCAATCGCGCCGAAGATGGATCCCTTCGCTAACTCCCAACCGAAGTTATTTGGCAAATTTTCGAATCTTGCAGCGACTTCACTAGCTTAGACGGTCTTCAACAAATATCTCCCCGAGTGAAGGAATCGTTTAACGGCTCGTTCAAAAACACCACTGAACACGTCCTAAGAAAATGCTCCCTTACCTCGCACGGGCTTCACTGCTATTTCACGCTCCTAGCCTCTATTCTATCGACATCATTTACTCCACAAGCCCTGCAAGAAGAGCTCGCTAGCTCACTAGGGGACGTTATACGACCTATTTCCCTTTCCACTGCCTAATCACTAGCTACGGTGCATCAGACTATAAATCTAGCAGTGAAAATACATCTTACTGCCTGTGCTTGCCTCCAAAGTTTCATTAATCGTCTCGAGTCCGCAGAGCCCCGTCGTCCTATAGCTTCCGATACTAATGTTATGAAAGGGCAGAAACATTATGCTTAGTTATTTTGATGCCCTTCGTAGCGGTGAAAAAGGCCGTAGCTATTATGCTCTCTAGAAAGTGGATTTCAAAGCATTTCGACGACTTAGTATACCTATCTGGAACATATGGCGATTATACCAAATGAGACTTATGCCCCAATCTCGTAGTGTGCTTTCACTACGGGGCAACTTGGTTAGCGGAGAGTCAGATCATACTGAATGGCCCCCTTAGATTAGAGCCTACGTATGGTTTAGTCTAGCAAAGGAAGGCGATGTGATTGTATAGTTTAGAAAACAAGTCCTGAAGTCCTGAGTTCTGAGAGATATATTTAATCGACGTGATAGATCAACCGACAGCACATGGACATAGTATGAATCGAGGCTGAGACGAGATGCATAATAAATCAAGTATTAAGATTTATCAAAATTATCCACGGGTGATCAATGTGGAGACAGCCTGCATTTTAGCGAGTCCATATTTGGCTCAGATGATTTTCTCTGCAGGACAAAACCTTTGGCTATGCAAGGATCGCCAGCGACAAACAATCCGACCAACGCCCAACTGCATTCTCCCGTATGATTGCCACCGCCTCTTAAGACCCCTCAGACAAGTATTTCAAATTTGTGCAGCCGTTGGACTTCGACATATGATATGTAGGGCCATAACAGCTACCCTGTTTGCATCTGCGAGTTGCCGTTGTGACTCCCCAGCTGATCCTGATGTAACAAAGCGACCAATCAACAAATGAGGCCGCCAATTCAAAGTTTTGGCTTGTTTCGTTCCCGCTTGGATTTATTACTCTTCTGTGGCTCTCCTAAAGTATTTCGGGTCGCTGACATGCAGGAGAAAAAACCGGTATGCCCGTGGATTTGTCAATTCTCAAACCTAAAAGAAATATGCTTGTATATACATGCTGTTTAGAAAGTCCGGAGACACTCTCAAATATCTCTCTATTATCACATTTCCATGGCCTCTAATCTGCCTTCTTGGTCCTATAGCTCAAGTTTCTATGAAGCCCGTTCTCACTCCCTTTCAACTGTAATTATATAGCGGCAAGCTCCTATTCCCTCACACCATTGGATTCGAATACCTTACTTATAAACTATTTCCGAACTTTCTGGACAACAAGTATGTAGCTGGCTATATAAATATGTACCAATCGAGGGTTCGATCAAGAACCTTGGGATCGCCAACACGCATCCGTGGATCCCTATGACGGCATTATAGCACGATGACTCCTCAACACTTTTTTCTCTGTGCTCTGGAAATCTCTTTCTCTTGCATCACTTTGATCATGGAGTCAACTTTCAGTAAAGAACAGCCTCGGGGAGTCAAGTATCCAATACCAGTTCAGGAATGCAACCGGGATAGCGAAAGCCTCAAACCCAGCATAGAGGCACTTAGACAGAAAGTTGAAAGGTTTGACAAACGGCTCAGTCTCCTCATAATGGACCTGAGGTCTCCTATGGCAGAGGAGAGGAGATCCAATGAGGTGGATAGGGAAGAACTCAGAGCTGTCAAATGTGTGGAATGTAGGATCAAGCGCGGGCCACATGCGTGTTCGGATAGTTTCTGCCAGAGCTTTAAACAAGCAGAAAGCAGCCGGGAATCTTCAAAGACTCATGCCAACGTGTCTAAGGAAACTCTGGACACGCTAAAGTATGTGCCATACACAGACCAGAAAGCAGTCGCCGCCCAACAACTTCGCATTGACACGTTGCAAGACCATGTTATCAACTTGCAAGATTCTATTCAACAATTCAATCACTTGAATGAACAAGTCAGCATGCATGAAGATTTGTTGAAGATAGCCAATGATCAAACGAAACTGCAACAAGAACTCATGCAAACCCTATGTGATGCGCAATTTTCGACGGCCCATCAGGTCTCTTCCATGGCAGACCAGCTTACACGCCTTGAACTACGTGCGCAATTGACACAGAAAGGACAGCTTGATGAAAATGACTCACAGCACCCGGAATCCGTTACTGGCAGAAGCAGTAGAGCTACTGATATCTCTGGTTTTGACTTCCTTTCAGACGAAGAAGCCTCCTGTCAAACTGCTTTGGGTTCGAGTTTTTGAAACACTAAAGTGCTTGCTTCGCATATCTCGATGATTTCTCACGTCAAGTACCACTGGGTTATTTTGGCATTTGGCTTTTGATATCTCGACGGTCAAATGAACTAGTTCCGCCATCACGATTTGCTCTTTTTTTTTTTTTTCTTTGGCAACGATATGCTATCGATGATGAGGGGTTGGATTAAAGAATTTTTTGTTTTTTTGTTTTTTTGTTTTTTTTATCTCATTAATTCGGGTGAAACTTTGATTTCTGTCTTGCTTTAAACGATTCAAACTTTTTTTCGTATATGGCTGATCAAGCCTCTCCAACAACATACATAACAAGTCATTTTCACATACCCGAACAAGGTGTCAGTCTGGATTCGTCAGGCAGAGTTTTGGCATAATCAAGGATGACTCAAGAGAGTAAGCTAATCTTATATGAGTTACACGGTTTTAGGCGCCAATTAGTGATACAAACTTTGATGCAACTACGAAGACAGAGTTCGACTACTCCTTTTAAGATCAGATGATGAATATTACCAGAATATGCATATATCCACGACACACCTATTACTCGAACCACGGAAAGTCGCAGTGCCCATGTGTATAGTTGTGTCTATAATGCCTTCTTTTCTTTGCGTGGGATATAATGCGTATATAGGTGAAAACCGCGCAGGATGGGGAGCCACACCGACCTGCATATCTACATGCTTAGCAGGATTACGTCTAGTCATCAACAGGGGCAATGATAATAATGAACGAATAAAGAGAGCCCAAGAGGAGCATACTTGTTGGTATACAGTAACTTGCATGTATGGGTAATTATTTGGAATTCTCGAGATTTGGAATCAACTCAATCTGTACTACCGGGTAGAAAATTTGATTAAAGCTTCGCAGTATCAACAGATCGTTCATCCCTATTTTCCAGTGTTACCTAAGTAGGTACTGGGTAACTAACTTGTACAGTAGACGTATCATAGAAGACCCAGCGATCTGAGCTGGTTGGTCTACGTCTTCCGCCTATAAGCTAGGTTCATCACAAATAGCACTCTTCGATCCGCTGTCACATCTAAAAAGGGTACATATCATGAAGACGATTCGCTCTTAGCCCAGGGCAGCAAAGGTACTTTGGGGAAGGAACCGGCCCTTGTTGTTGTACTTTTGCCGTCAGTCTCAGCTCTTGAGAGTTTATGCAGGTTCTGAATCTGGACTCTATCTGGAGACGATCGGTGGCGCTACATTTTCGATCTTCCTTTACGATTGAGTAAAATTTATGGGGCCATAAGAAAGTTCATGCATATGCTCTGCCGCTCGGGACTCGGGATCTGAGGCTCGGTTGTCTGATGGAGGAATCCGAACATGGTTGATGTATTTCCACAAGTAGCGTCAAAAGGAGGCACTGTTGCCTCGTGAATCGACACAATTTACTGTCACACCAGTGCGGTGCACCCAGTACGCTCTGCTGTTTTCTTGGGTATCACTGCCTGCATAATTGTGCATTCGATAGCAACGAAATGGGAATGAGGCTGAAGATGAGTTTGATCATTGTCTAGTACTGTATATGTATGTGTAGCTTTGTTTACACCCAGGATATTAGGAGAACAAGCATCAAAATATGGAATCACAAGCATCTAAAACAGGATACCTGAATTTTGAATTGAGTGAATCATACCCAAGTTGCCCTTCCACACAAATCAACGACATAAACAATGAGCACGTGATCATAGCTTACCCAATAATTCCGATGTCTAGACCGCTGCAGGGGAACGGATCTTGATCATGTCCCGGATCAGCCCCAAAGAGTCCAGAATCAATGAAGCAAGGCTAAAAAAAAGTACAGCATAGGTACACAATTTGACCAAGGTACGGAGTACAGGTCCAGCTGAAAGACCAAAGTCGGCCCCACTTGGTACCTTGGACAAAAGGCGTAAAGAAAAAATCAAAGAAAGGGGACAATGGCTGTTCACATGACCAACAATAGAATCAATAGTGTGAAAATCCTTGCAAAGACAAGATGTGATTCGTGTCCACTCGCAGAACTTTTGTTTTTTGTACCCGTCATCGCGGCACCGGATCACTGCTTCCGCTCGCCACTGGTGGGGTAAAGGAGTCGATCGTTCCTGTTGGTTACAGAAATAGAGTGGAAAAAAAGTACATACCTTTGTAAGTACCAAATAAACGTATGTACCGTACATTCTTGATATTTGGTCCACTAATGTACTCCATAGATGTAGATAGCTGTACTTATTCTTAACTGAGCAGGAACTGGTACCTTGTATGTTTCCGCGGTTCCCCGATGGTAAAGAATGACATTTTAGATATCTGATTCGTCCGCGGAGCCCCCGCTCAGCTGCCGGACCCAGCCCCAGAATTTCGTCACTTCAATGGATTCGATACACACTAAGGGACCTGCAAGGTTGTGCACTCTAGACAAATTCAGATCTTGACTTTTTATATTTTAATGTACAGCACTACGTTATGCGTGGGTCCTTTTCTACGGATACGCTTGCCGATTCCACACTCAATTTGAATGCAGCTTTTAATAGTGTCGAGTAAAAACACCTTTAGGAATCGAAACATTCCGAGATCTGGGATAAAACCCATAGAGTCCAGATCGGTATTTGGAAGGGCGGCTGATCGGCAGTTATTGTGACAGCGTGTCAGAATAATAAGCTTAGAGGTCCAGCTATACCTCTTCCTGGAGATACAACATACGAGATAGTACGGAGACGTGTTCTAGTCTTATACATCGCATCAGCAGTAAGGCGACGGACTCCACCATTGTGTCTAAGACCCAGGGTGGCAAAGTTCATAAGTATCAAATCCCAGTACTACTTGGACCATCGATCGCCAAAATAAGCAGCTTAAGGACATCATGTAACACATCGCGAGTCCATCTCGCGCAAGGTTCGAGATCGGAATCGAGATCGTATCAATGCTCGACACAGCAATTGACTTTAAACTCTTATTTTTCTCGATCGATCGGGTAAACTACGTAGAAAATTAGGTATCTCCTTGCAAAGCACACATTGCAGGGACGGCACAGTTTGTGGCGCTTTATTGATGTCGTGAAAAATCGACTTGGTGCCTTTTGGTCAAAATTAGGAGAGCCACCCGTGTCAAGCCGAATCGAGCGATTTGCGATCGATAGACCTGAGAACATGATTCATAATGATCTGCAATGCGCATACGTCTATTACCTACATGGGGTAATTGGTGGTGCTTTCGAGGGGCATACGAAGTTAAACCCTTGTGTTTATATTCCGCCCTTTTTGCTTTTTGCCGCCATGTTGACATGGAATAATATCTGGAATGATTGAGCAACTAGGCCATACACCACCGGCGCGGTGACACCCAAAAGTTGATAGATCACACAACTAAGTTTTCTTCCCGTCAACCATCACGGCAGAGGGGCCCGCTACGAAAAAGTCTGAGCCCACCAGCCCTTGGGGCCATTTTGCCCGGCTTCCCCTAGATCGGAAGCTAGTCATGTCAAAGGGAGTTTTCCTATACGTTGTATGCAGGGAATTCTTTTCCATCGTGCATTGTCTTTGTATTTTTCCTTTTTAGCCTGGAGTGGCCCAGCGCCACACAATCGATTATCTGGGATTGATGCGACTGTCAGAACCCGACAATACGGTGCGGCAGCTGTCTAACGTCGATCATGGAGCCTCTGTGCCTACTGTAGTATATAGTCAAAGCTAGATTGTTTAGCGTTCCCTTCCAAAACACAATGCCTGCGATGGATCAATCTGGACAAATGCCAGACATGGTGGCGACCTTGTCCCGGTATCTTGCCGAGGTGGAAAGATCTGTATGTAATCGAGCTGTAGGCTTGCTCTCGCATCATTGGCAATGTAGCGGTAATCGCGGCAGGCATATACGATCTGGGAATTACGAGTGCGCGATAGACGGCACCGACACGATGTCGGTGGAAGCCGCCTCACATTGGTCATTAAGCTCGATCGGGGGATATTGAGGTGCAAATCTATGGCGTGATGCATTATTCTGCTCACTTTGGAATGGTAGATATAGCAAGGGCACAGTGAGGAATGTAGGAGCTTTTGGGACAATGTCTGACGACGGTGGGGTGGAACACGACATAGTAGATCCAGAATTTGAACGTTCACGTTGTATACGATGTCACTGGCTGTTGGAGCCAGCACATATCGGAAGAATCACCGAAGTGTTGATAAGGGCATCGTGAAACGGATAACTCGGCGTCATCAATGCTCTAGAAAGATGCGTCTTGGCTCACCGTCTTTTGCGAGGCTCTTTAGGTTGGGCAACAATAACCGCAGAGGTCTGGATATCGATATGGGCTACATACGCCCCACCGGTTCAAATCACGATGGGCGTCGAAAATTCTCGACGGTCAAAGTCGGACAGCTTACCGGCGGTGCAGATGCAAATGGCGGGGCTGCGAACAATGCGCCATAGGTTGTATAGCAGACGTGCAGTTCACCGAGCCCTGTGTACCAACAGGATGCCAGGAACGAGGACCCGAGGTTCAAAACAAGACGTCAAAGCATCCACCCTTGTTGCAGCAGATGAAGGGATTGCAGCCAAGAGACACACCGCTTAGTGTCAATCATTCTCATACCCGGTCTATTGATGCAAACGAAGCGGCCAGTTCATCTTTGTTTACCCCCCTTTTTAAAAGTGGCGAGAATCGGAAGAAAGGAGCTGGGGTTCCTTTCTACCCCCACCATACATAGAATATTCGGTTGGCTGCAGGGTCGGGTACTTGAAGCCTCACATGATCGACGTCTATATTACAATGGGAACATGAATCTGTGAGAGTTTATATAAATTATTTTTTTTAAAAGCATTATTATTCCCCGCGCTTTGTTCACAGTCAACCAACAGTTGGGTCGCAATACTCCTTCCGAACAGTCCGAATGGATATCGAGGTCGACACGACTTCGCTGACGGAGCTACGGCGGCAGCGCACTGTCGCGTGATGCAGGGAAGATAACGGGCTTCATTATTATGAGCAACATGAATAACAGTCACCGCTACATCCAAGTCGAACCACGTTGGGCATTTTGGGTTACGAATACCCTCGAAAACCTGCCATCAGTTGATGGTTGGCCCTTGTGGCCAATGGTATCACTGGATGAAATGCATGCATTGCGATCGATGTTTCATGCATGGAAGAATTTGTCAACGCGCTGCTTGTCAGAATCGGGGCTTGTATCGGCCTGTTGTTGCAGTTACTTTTTTTTTAATGATCTTTGATGAATCTTTGTATCGCCAAACTGTTTGCTTGCCCGAGATCAACAATACTACGATCTGGTTACATTTTGTTGCACTGACGGTTTGACAAGGTACAAAAATCCGCTTTAGGCGGCGTGGAAGTCTACCGGTATGACGTTGTTACTATCATTAATGTTTTTTATAACTAATTAATTCAAGGACTTCGTGATCATCGTACATACTACTATATACAAAACCATCTCACCGGCTTGTTTGCCCCTCTCACTCGCGTGGTCTCGAACAATTTTCCTGTACGCCATTAAGAATGGAGTCGATCAACTAGTGCATATCTTTTTCTATACGAGATTCAAATAAATGGTCCCACTTCTTCCCGATCCCTTGGGTCTCATGCAAGTTGCGCCTACTGGGTCGGCACTTTACCGACTTTTCGATAGATTCCATTGCATTTGCCAGATACATTGTAAATAAAAAGTGGCAAAAAATAAATTTGATTATAATGTAATTATGCTCTATTGCCACGTTGTTATATCTTTCTTTTCTGCCTAGGCAGGATTATGTAAAATATTTGTATAATATAAGGGGCAAAGGGGTAAAATGGTGGACATTGTTTTCCCCTGTCGCGATCGACCTCTAACGGCCGATAAATGAATTTCGGAAGTGTCGGTGAATTTGTGACACGCTCAGCTGATTCTTTGGGGTCTTCTCGAAGGTCTCACAAATCAATTACCATTTAAGAAAACTAACAATACATGTTTTAGAGTATATTTTACCTTTGTAGTACCCCATACGGTGTGTATGTACATACCTTTAGTGACAGGACGATCATCGAGGATTTCAATAGCCTCTCTTTTTTATACCGGTTCGGCTCCATCAGTGCCAAAGTGATGGGAGGGACATGCCGTGCTTAAATTTTGGGTTCTGCGAAGTTGGAATTAATATCCCTTTCTTTAGAGCCACTGGGGGATCGCGAGGGTAGACATCATCCGACCCACTATGCTAGATTATGATCGATGGAACATTTTTATGTCGCGCAATAACTAACTAGTCATGTCTATCGAACACACTTCAATCCCGACTAGATGGACAAACTGGGGGTCGATTTTTCCCTCAACGGTTTTCACCTTGTACGGTTGTATACATTTTGGTCTCCGGACAATACAATATGGTTTGACAACGGACGGGACGGCGCCCAATTGGCTTCATACCAGGTTTTTTCTCTTCTTGAGATGTACACCGCATGTCTAGGTGATTGACCCTTCGTACGAAACTTGCTTTAGCTCTATGTATGCTTGAATGCTATTCCGCGATTTTCCACGTTTTGCCTATCTTTGGACCCAATCTGCCAGTTCACCTTCAACGTCGATGTCTGAAAAGTTCAATTTCTCCTGAGAACACCTTACGACTATACTATACAACGTACACTAGGAAAGCGGCTAGCGGTGAGGACCCCGCTACGTGAAGAGTATGACGATATTGAGATTACAATATTTATGGTATACTCCGTATGCTAGTATGGTTTCTGGTTTGACACAGAGAGACACTCTTTTTTTTTCTTTTTCTTTTTCTTTCATTTTGGTCATTTTAATTATATCAATTTAGTTTTCGATTCTCGATCTCACATAGTCCAAAATTTTGTCGATGTATTCTTTTTTTCGTCTTTCTCTCTCTCTCTAGGTTCATACTAGTGCTACAAGTCTCGGGGAGGCGCAGAGTCCAAAGGATGCGAGATCTATCATCTCACTAGGGGACACTAAAACCACACCTCTGGGTAAAAAAAAATAATAAAACGGATCACCCCTGCCTTACGCCATACGGGTGGTAGCAGTTAGCGCCGTTTTGGGGGCTAAGTGTACGCAGTAGAGTAGGCCTAACGCTGTTCCCCGGGGGCCCGGGACTCAGGGCAGTGGGTCTGAATAAATCAAACTAAACAGGATTTAGTATGTATCAGCCTTTACCTTTTTCGCTCGATCTGGGGGGATGGATCAGATCTGTCGAATTAAAATGTACTACAAGTCTAGTAATTTGATTTTGATTTTGATTTTATACTGTGCTAGTGTTACCAGACCAAGAATGATCTGATTTGATTGATAGTTCTGATTCTGGATTTTTATAAGGATTTCGGAAACCAATGTGTTTTCCCCCGAAAAATGGTATCAAATGGTATAAAAATTCATATCCCAAAAATTAAAAATAAATATATACTACAAGTAAATCAGAATCATGATGTATTCCTTCTTGCCCATTGGTTCTCTCTCCCCCTTTCCTTACCTCCGGGGTACTTCTTCCGTTCCCGCCTCTTTTTTCTTCTTCTCACGGAACATGTCAAATCTCTATGAATGGTCAGATCCATAAAGTTCCCCGATCCATAAATAATAAAACCCTTTTAATATAATATAAAATATATGATATTATATGTTATTATAATATAATATAATATTTTGATATGTATATGTTTTTATTAAATTCAAATAAATAAAGGGAAAAAAAATCACATTGACCCACTTCGTTCGTCTTTATCCTGATTCAATGTTTGCTGGCAACCGCATCCTGTACAGCTGTAACCGAAATCTCTATCCATGGATGTGTGGTGATGAACCGTTGACGTTTTAGTTCTTTGGCGCCTGATCATGTCTATAGACCTATCCACTGTCAACTTCATTAGTATAATAGCTTCCCCTTTCCCACTTCATTGTCTTCTTCTTTTTCTTGGAATGACCCTCTCCCTTCCATCCAATTGAGCCTCTAAACTTGGACATCTTGATTCCCCTTTCCAATCTCCATATACCTTATTAGGATTCTTCATAGATCCCTTTCTTCATTCTTGAACTCCTAGCCACAGTCAAGCCCCAACTCGATCTCGTGATATTGTTCCTCCTATAACTTTTCGAAGGTGTCAACTCTCTCTCCCTTGCAGGTGTCTCATAGTCTCTTGAGAACCCGAAGATTTACCTTATCGATACCGATTTTCCAAAGGGGGAGCAATGCTGAAGCCCTAAAACCAAAAGACGGTCCTCCTTGCTCCAATTGCACCAATCTCATATATCAACCATTACATTCTCTCCCTTACAACTTAAGATCCACTCTGGGAAAATCAAGGAGACAAAAGCACCTTTTTTCTGGTACTTTGTTTTCGATTTTGGACCTGTCATTCAACCTATTTTTTTTTAAGGGAAGCGAAGTGTATTCGAAGGCTCTGCGAAATTCTTATTTATTGCATATTTCGACCTTCGATATCTCATCACAATGTTCCAACGACCAGCCTGTCTACAGGGCCGGCGCTCGAACAAAGATATTGAAGATGACTCGTCTACATTTCCAATCCGGCAGTTGTTCGTCTTAGGTAAGTGGTACTTTTGCAATGCGAACTATGAAATCTCCCCCCTCAAACACATAGTTATGCCAGCACGCGGTCCAACATCTATAACCGAAGCTTATTGATTGCTGACGATGTCGTGCAGCACTCGTCCGGATCTGTGAACCGATTGCTTTTATGTCAATTTTCCCATATGTATATCGCATGGTCGAATCATTCCATGTGACGGACAACGACCGCCAGATTGCGATGTACGCTGGAATGATCACATCCGCATTCACCTTCGCTGAATTTTCAGCGGGTATGTTCTGGGGGCGTATGAGTGATCGGATTGGCCGTAAACCAGTGCTCATCATGGGCTTGGTGGGCACGGCCGTCAGCATGGTAGTCTTCGGATTTGCGCCCAACCTGGCCACGGCTATGATTGCACGCGCGCTAGGCGGCTTATTAAACGGCAATATCGGGGTTCTTCAGACGACGGTTGCGGAGATCGTCACGAAGAAAGAGCACCAACCGCGAGCTTATTCGATCATGCCGTTTGTCTGGTGTCTCGGATCGATTATTGGACCGGCTATGGGCGGCGCTTTGTCCCAACCCTGCGACAACTACCCGGTCCTCTTCTCGCGCAACACCCTGTGGGACAAATTCCCGTTCCTGCTGCCCAACTTGGTTTGCGTCACTGTTCTAATTTGTGGAATCGTGGTCGGTTGCCTGTTTTTGGAAGAAACGCACCCCGAGAAGAAGCACCGCCGTGACCGCGGCGTCGAGCTCGGCCAGTGGTTGGTCAACATATGTTGGGGTTCGCGCGTGCAGCTTCCTGATGGTTCCGATATGATTGAGAAGAAATACTTCGATGATGCGCCTGGATACGGAAGTGTCGAATCATCACCTTGCTTGCGCCCCAGTGACGCTTCTCCGGCTGATTGCGACTTGGAGGGGCAGAAGAGCCGTGCGCCCAAGGCATTTACCCGAAAAGTCATCTTGGCTATTATTGCCTACGGGATCCTTGCATAGTGAGTTGGCACAGCACCCTTCTATCCGATACGTCTGAACGAGTTACTGACATACATTTTTCTGTTGCAGCCACAGCGTATCATTTGATCAGCTGATGCCTGTTTTCCTGAGCACTCCCATATCCGATGACGCCGTATCGTTGCCCTTCAAGTTTACCGGCGGTCTCGGAATGGCCACGAAGACCATCGGGTTTATGCTCGCTGTTCAAGGCGTGTACTCGATGATTGCCCAACTGTGGTTTTTCCCATTTGTCGTCAAGAACTTCGGCACTATTCGCTGCTTCCGCTTCGTCTTACTTGCCTGGCCCCCTCTCTACATGGCTGTGCCTTACCTCGTTCTCCTTCCGGCCAAGTTTCAAATGCTTTCTGTCTATGTGTCCCTCATCAGCAAGATTACCTTCCACGTCATCGCTTTCCCATCCATCAACATCCTTCTCGCAAATTACGCCCCATCCACCAAAGTGCTGGGCCGCATTAACGGCGCTGCCGCCTCAACCGCTAGTCTTAGCCGTGCCTTTGGTCCCACCATCACTGGTATGCTCCACTCTCAGGGTCTCGAGAGTGGCTTTTCCGTGCTCGCCTGGTGGGCATGCGGCCTTGTCTGCTTCATCGGCGCCATCCAAAGTTTCTGGCTGGAGGAGGAGTCATCCGAGCCAGAGCGTTTCAAGACCAATCAGCCTGAGTTCGAGGAAGAACAGCGACTGCTTTCTTTGCGCTCTAGTCTCGACACTGATTTCGACCCCTCGCTACTCGACCTGAAGGCTCTCGACGAAGTCACACACGATACCAAGGTTTAAACAACCGAAATTTGCATTTTTTGCAGCATCTTCCTACTTTCTCTCTGGCCTTCTGGAAAGGCATTTATTTCTATTCTCATGATACCTCATCTTCTTCTTTTCTTATGATTTTTATTCTTTGGAGACCAGGGAGTGGCGCATTATATAGATGGTTTATTGCATATGCCAAGGCATAAAATTGGGTCTCTTTTTAGTTTCATTTTGGAGCATCGACAGGTTATATCATGATCATACTCATATGCATCAATCAGGAGGCTATTCGTGTTTTTGTTGTTCAGTTCATTTATGACGCAAGCATTCTATCTTTGTTAGAGTATGTTGTTACGATTCGCTCAATGTTAACGACTGTCTTCATCTCTACAATCTTCTCTTGTAACTATATCCTAGACCACTCCATATGCATGTTTCACTCATGACAGTGGACCTGCATATTCATGGTTTCCGACGGGTGTCCGGCCATTTTTGAAATTATTTCAAATCCAAATCAAAATCAGATGACATTTGCAGCATGTTATATAGTCTCTTCATGTTCCCCCTCAAGACACCTGTCATATGTCTCTTCTGACGGCGGGGAGTGGGGGGTGTGGTCCACAAATCTCCAGATCCCAAGCCCTTGAAATCAAAGAACAAAAGTCCTAAAGGATCGCTGTAGCCTTCCCGTTCGGCACTTTTTAATTTTTTTTTCAAAAGTCTGGGGAACCGAGTGAACCGAGATGCTCGTTCCCGAGGGCAACTTAAATTCCGAGCTGGGGAGGCACTCCACCAGAAACCCTCGATACTTCTCCTTTTCCCCATATTCTTCGATCTTTCGCATTCATTCGTTTACGTTTAGTTTTACAGACATTTAGTGCCACAGTCCAATCACGGAGGATAATCTTTTTCCGGTTTTGCGGAATTTACGCGGAGAGGGAGATTGGGGCTCCCACGTTTCCGCTGCGGGCCTTTTTCCACTCCATTCAATTCGAACCTCTCGAAGTACCGAAAAAAAAAAAACACCTGCCGAGAACAACCCAAAATCCACTGTGATCTTATCATGACTGTTGATCTGGTCTGTGGAGTCAAGACGCAGTTCCCGACAATCTCCGTCTCCGCACAGAAATGATCGCGAGTTTGCGGTACTCGTCACTTGGTCCTAATAATGCCTAACCCCCCTTCGCCGCCCACCCCGGTCTCTTCAGGAAAGAAGAGACCACATCCTCCGAATGATCCTCCGACTCAAACCGACACCGCGCATTCATCGCGGGATGCACCAAATCCTTCAGCGGGTGTGCCCTCTGCCTCGCCCGCTCGCTCAACCGCCACCGTCTCGTCCACCGCATCCTCCTCATTTCGCAATGTTTCCGCGTGCAATCGATGCCGACTACGCAAGAATCGCTGTGACCAGCGCCTACCGCGCTGCCAGTCTTGCGAAAAGGCCGGTGTGCGCTGCGTCGGATACGACCCCATCACGAAGCGGGAGATTCCCCGCAGCTACGTCTATTTTTTGGAAACTCGTGTAGCACATCTTGAAAAGCAATTGGCGGACAACAATATTGAGTTTAAGAAGGTCGTGGCTTTCGATGAGGAAGAGGCTATCAAAGTTGAGACTGATGGGGACACCGCGCAAGCCCAAACCGGCTCGGATGGACAGGTCGGAGAACGTTCTGTAGCGGAAAAAGTACGGGGGAAGAATACCTCAAAAGAAGAACTTGGCCAGTCTGATCAAAGGGAAGGAGAGCTTGTTCGCGATGCAGAGGGCGACCCCACGAACGAGGATAATTGGCGCCTACATAATTTGGTTTCGAATATTGGCATGGTCTCTGTGCAGGGTACCTCCGATCCACGATATCTCGGTTCGACATCGGGCATCTCATTCGCCCGGGTTGTTTTTGCTGCGGTGAGGAGTTCGCTCCCTGGCAATATGCCGGAGCGTGCTTCGGTCCGCACGAGCGATCGTTTGCCGCAAAGTGCTGCTGGTACCTCTGGAGGAGGAAGCAGTATGCGCGATTCTTTCTTCGGCCTGCAAACAAGACCGATGATGAAGCGCGCGGGGTTCCCGGATCGAGAGCTCGCAGAGCGACTGGTCGATCTCTATTTCGAACATGCGAATCCTCAGATGCCGATCCTCCATCGGGGAGATTTCATGGAATTGTTGGATCGCACATATTCACTAGAAGAAAAGAACCGTTCTCCGCGTGCGCTCTACGTGCTTAATATCGTGTGCGCTATCGGCGCTGGAATTATTTTTGAGGATAAGCCTCAAAGCTCAGATGAGGAGAACCGCGGTGATCGTGACCAGTCCTCGTCTGGGGCGAAGAGGCCGAGACTCTCGAGCCATCAATATCAACCAGAAGAATACCACGCTTCGGCGATCATTCATCTGGAATCGTTCCTCGGCTCATCTTCTAGTGAAGGCTTTGGTGGGTTGGAAGAGCTGCAGGCAGTGCTTCTTCTGGCCAGTTTTGCCCTACTGCGACCTGTTGCACCGGGTCTTTGGTATATTGTTGGCGTTGCCATGCGCTTAGCAGTCGATCTCGGACTTCATTACGAAGACGGCGTGGGCATTGACTCCGCAACGAAAGATGGAAATCAAGCACAGTCGCGGATCGATGCTCGCGAACGAGGACGTCGCGAATGGGTGCGCGATTTGCGCCGCCGCCTGTGGTGGTGTGTCTACAGCTTTGATCGGCTGGTTGCTACCTGTGTTGGACGACCATTTGGTATCAGTGACCAGGCCATCAGCACTGAATTCCCGTCCATGATGGACGATAAATACATTACCAAATCCGGTCTACTCACACCTTCAGACGGAGCGCCTACCTATAAGCATGTCGCATTCCATTATTTCAAACTACGCCTCCTTCAATCGGAAATTCACGATGTCCTACAATATCAACAGGTTCGCGCTGTGCGGAGAAGAGCTTCCGGTGTAGCAATTCTCCCACATACTGAGCTCTCCTCCTCTTTCCTGCAGGGATTTGACTCATTCCGCTCATGGCGCCATGATGTGCACCGCCGATTGGTTGAGTGGCAAGAGACTGCACCGACACGCCCAGAAACAGGCGTGAGGTTTTCCATCGAACTACTCGAGTTGAATTACTGGCAAGCTATCATCCTGCTATACCAGCAGAGCTTGACAGTCCCCGCAGAGCTAGCTGGGGAGCTAACCCCTGCAGATGATGTCTCGAGTCCTTCTTTCTCAAATTTCGACGAGGGCGATGAAGAGGACCACGTCTATCTGAACGTCGCCGAGGCTGGCCAGAAAGTGATTCGAATTTATCGCCAGTTGCACAGAGTGCGCTTGGTGAACTATACTTATCTTGCAACGCATCATATCTTCATGGCTGGTATGTGTTGTGTCTATGTAGTATTTGATTTATTGCTAACACTCTCTAGGAATCTCTTTCTTATATGCTATTTGGCATTCGCCTTTGGTTAGAAGCCGTTTAGTGCGTATTATCGGATCTGGACCCTTCATGATCGAACTTGCTAATATCTCCATCTCTATTAGACTCTCGACGAAGTAGACTTCACAGTACTCGCCGCAACTTCGGTTCTGGGTGATCTGATGCACAAATGCCCGCCTGCCGAAGCCTGTCGCGATGCATTTGAGCGCATGAGCAAGGCTACTGTCCAAATGTGTCTTTCCACCACCGGCTTTGGGTCGCAGGTCGATATGAGCCGGATCCACGCTACATCACAGGCCGGTAACCAATTCTACCCAGGTCGGGCGCGACAGCCCATCAACCAGCAGCCCCGCGCAGGCCAAAGTCAGGCTCGTCGGGCACCTCAGACACGCTCATCTCGCCCAGTCCCAAAGTTCGATATGAACCTGGCTGATCTTTTCACTGACAACACTCCCCTGGCTGACCGTTCTCGACCCGAGAATAGAGCCGGAGGGCAATCCTACCCTCAGCCGGAATCAATGGCTCGCAATTTCCCAACTGATCAGTCCCGATCATATGGACAGCACAATCCATCTATGGAGTACTATCCCAAGTACGATAATGCGGGTTCCCCGCAGCCTCAGCCGCAATTCTACTACTCCAACTCGCCGCAACAAAGTGGCTCTCCTGGCAGTAATGCTCATGGCTTAGCACCTACCGATACAGAAGCGCCGCCAGGAATGAGTCTGGATTTCTTGGATTTCGGATCTGGCGATGCAGAAAGCCAGAATAATATGGAAGGCGAAGCAAATCCGGATTACAACATGATGCCTGCACCATCTTTAGGTCCCAATCTGGGCCAAAACGTTGGTATTGATCTTGGCTTTGGGATGGCAATGGACTTCCAGCATGACTGGAGTGAGAATCCCAACTACGATCTTTTAGAGGGTTATTTCTTTGGTGGCTCGGGGGCTGGCGCTCCTGGAGGGGATCCTTAGGCGTTTTTTTGTCTCTTGGCTGTCTTTCGGCCGTCCCTTCCTAGTTTGCGCCGTTCTTTTTCTTTTTCATTCACCCTTGTCGTCACATGCCTCCTTCTATATATTGAGAGAGCAAGGAAAAAAAAGATATCATTTCGCAAGGGGTTGTGTATAATTTGGCTTGTGAATCTTTCTATTGGATACCAACTACAACATATATATATATATATATTTATATAACTATATGGATACCGATACACAAACATCTAAAATTAAATAATTGAAGATGAGCTAAATGTCTAGTAATATATATAGCTCAGTATGTAAAATCTAGCCCTTGAGTAGTTGCGAGGTGGCTTGCCTTGGGCAGCAACGGAGGATTCGGCCAAAACAAACACTTGCCGCCTTTTTTTTCTCTCTAACGGCCAACACACCAACCTTCAATGCCCAAGTGATCGCGGCTCTTACCGCAAATAGAAAGCAACCAGTGCTATTCTAGATCTGCGCTTGGACCTGACTGCCTGATCTCGACATCAGGTGCCCACTCCGATCTCCAATTTTCGATCACCTCTGTCTGCCCTGTCCCCCCGCCTCGCAAGTTTCACTCAGAATATGTGTATTCACAATCAAGTCCAACCCCAGAACACTTTCTTTTTCAAGTCCGAGCTTTGATTAGCGCTTTCGGAGACGCTGCGACCCACCGAAACCACGAAGCACACACAAGGAGGCTCTGCCATTTCTGGTCCAGCACCCAGTCTTGACTTTTCTTTTCGGCTACATACTGCGAGGGAGTTGCGGATTCTCTGGGACGGTGAAATATAGCATTTGACATAATCTGCTTGCTTAGACCGGTTCAAAAGGCTCTACTTTTGTGCAGCGTGCTTTTGATCATACTCTTAGGTGGACTTTCTATCGCTGGATATGCGTCGAACCGCCAATTGTCTACTTGAAATCCGATAATGCGAATTTGGCTCAAAAAGTCCGCATAAGCTTTCGGGAACCGCAAGATCAAAATGGTCAAATCAGACGTACGAAGTGATTATTATGCGGACCTGGGGCTCTCACCCAGCGCAGATGCCGAGGATATTAAAAGACAATTCAGGAAACTGGGTGAGCTCTAAATAAACCTAAGACTGAAAGACCGAAGACATCACTAACCAGTGAAAAAGCACTTTTGTACCACCCGGACAGAAACCCAGGAAGAGAAGCCGAGTTCAACGCCAAATTCCAGGCCATCCAGGCTGCCAACGAAATCCTCAGTGACCCTAAAGAGCGGATTAAGTACGACACCGAACGTTTGCGCGCAGGATACGGCAAGAATTATGTACCATCCAGAGCGAATACCCAGCGCAAATCACAACCACCCAGTTATCCGCCTCGCCCTGCAGCTACTCCCACACCATCGGCCAAACCACAATATGCGAAAACACCACCGAATGGACCGTCAGCTGGTGCACGACGATACGCATCCCATGCGCGTGCCGGTCCACAGCAGTGGAAGTCCCAGGACACTGCGGAAACAAGGGCCGATGCTTACGCGGCATTTGCCAATATGAGAGGAGGAAATAAGTCTGGATGGCAGGGCTTTGATCCTGCAACTGGTCGTGCTTCAGCTAGCACACCAGGTCCTGGGGCCCAACGTCACCCTTTTGGAGCTTCTGCGCAGTCCACTCGGCCGAAATCCGCCTTTGAGGCTTTCCAAAACGCCCATACTAATGCGCAGGCTCACAGCACTAGGAAAAAGCAGGGCTTTGCGCCAGGCGCTGCTGGAGGTGATGAGCCCATGGCCCGCAATACTTCCGCCTATAGCAGTAGCAGTCGAACCGAACGACCAAGCAGCCAATACTTTGAGCCTGCTCCGCCGCCAACGGCCAAGAAACCCGCAGAGCCTGAGCTGTCTTCTAAGCAACATCAATTTACCCCAGAGTTTGAACGATCCAGCAGGATATACGCTCAAGCGGGCAGGGGTGAGAAAACCTTCGTTTCAGGCAGTGGATTAGGTCGCTCCCAGACTTTGCGAACCCCATCAGGGTCGACTCGTCCAAATGTGAATGCCAATACATCCAGTCCTGCGTCAGGCCGATCTGGAAGACACCGTAGCGCCAGCCCCAAGGCGAGACGGAACCCCACCAACTATGACTCCACTAGCTCGAGTGAATCGGAGGAGGATATGCCCAAACCAAAGGCCGTGCCGAAGAGTCGACTGCGGCCAGAACAAAAGTTTGCAGACTTCCATCGCCAGCATACACAAGGACCCAGAAACGGTGAGGACCTCCTCTTTTCCTACAGACTTAAACATGGGATACCAGGCATCCCAGACTTCGTTTTCGACCTGCCAGTCTTTCCAGATTACCTACTACCACTACCCCATCCTCCCTGCGGATTTTATCCGATACCACAGGTTTCTTCCCACTTTGAAACCCAATATACTGACTGCAACGACCCTAAAGGACATACCTCGGATAGCGCAGCTTTCCCAAAAAGCTCGTTTCGGCCGGACCAGGCCGATTCTTCAGGCTCCTCCTCTTCTCTTAAGTATGCATGGCTCAACCCCATTGGGGTTTGTTACCCCAGCTGACAGATTAATCTAGTGTTGAGCATGGGATCAATACACGGCGACCTCAGCCTACTCCATTCGGTCGTAGCAGCACAAGTGACTTGCATAAAAAGTTTTCTGCGGATGATTGGCGCGATCATTTAAGTCAGTTCGATTTCATGGGCTCTGTTTCGCCGGCCAAGGATTCACTTCCAAAATCGCCCGCTTCACAAACCCGAGCACGAGCAGCCCAGCGAAACGGAGCTGGGTCCCCAATCTCGAATCCCTTCGGTCCTACACCATTATATCAAACTTCCGACTCCGCCAAAACCCAACAACAACCTACTCCCTTTGCGCAAGCCAAGTTCTCTGCAGATTCGTGGTCCGAGCAACTTCGAAATCTCTCCTGGACAGCTCCCGAGGCAGATAAAACTCGGCAAGCAACGAATTCGGTGCCACCCCGGAGTCCTAAGAAACAGCCCAGGGCTGGCACCAAAGTACGGGGGGCGCCGCAGCCTGCAAGTGTTGCCACCGAAGCGGATGAGGCCAATGCGACACTTGATGAGCAGAACCCTCTTGGGCCACCACCGCGAGCAGACGCAGCGCCGGATGTTGACGTTGAGGAGATGGATCTCGACGAAGACCTCTCTACTCCGCCAGGCGGACCACCTGTCCCAGGCAAAGTCTCACTTGACAGATCAGGCAGTGGCAGCTATCCTGATTTGGCTTCTCAAGCTGCGCCGGAATCCCCAGCCAAGAAGCCCAGACATCCTCCTCGAACCGAAAACAGCACACCAAACTCACCATCTAGACCCGCTCTTTTTAACCTAGACAACCTCCGCAATGCCGCTCCGTTTGCCAATACAACCGGTGGAGGCATCGAGAACCTTGAGGATTTCCGCACAACTCTCCCATTCGACTCCCAAGCCAAGCAACAAACAACCACAAAACGCGACATTCGACCACGAGAACTCCAACTCCCGAATCCCCCCAAACGCCCCATGGCCCCCGATCCCATTTTATTCCCAGGTTCCTCCAAGCCCGTCCTGCCTCGCGACAAATGGAACTGGTACGTCTCCGCAATGGGGGCATACATGCACGAATGGAACTTATTCAACCGTCGCATGCTCACGCACTTCAACGCACGTCAACACGCGAATGAGACCGGTCTCGCGCCAGGCTGGATCAGTGCCGTTGGTGACTCAACGCGTTTGAGAATAGGCCCCGACGATGAAAGCAACGGCACTGACGGCAAGACGAAGATCCGCGAGGATAGTGATGACATCGACGAGTTTCTTATTCCTGATTCGAATAAGGGCGGCTTCAGTGCCTACCTTCGTGGCGTTGAGGAGGATATCCAAGTGCGGAAGCATTGGGATGTTGCTTCCGAGTTGCACCGTGAATGTATTCTTGAGCTTGGAAAATTAAGAGAGTGGATTCGAAATGGAGGGAAAGTCGCCTAGGCTCACCCTCTTCGTCTTAATGCATTAATCATGTCGGCCTGCTGTTGTTAAGACTTCATGGTGCAATGGGTACCGCGAAGAAGAGCAGTGATGGTTCGGTGCGGCTGATTTACTTGGGTTGGCGTTTCGTAGGGCTTCATATCCAGCTTCATATGAAGTAGCAGGATCTGACCTCTCTTTTACTCGAGGGTTTTAGATTCACTCACTTCTAACGCTGTTGTTGTTCTCTGATTTTTCTTTTGTTTGGGATGCATAATTGACTTGGTGTTTTTGTGAATACCCGGGGTTTTGATCACATTTCCATAGATACATCTCATGTTGTATACCAGAATATTATCGTCACTGGGCTTTTGGAAGTTATTTCATGTTAGATTTGAATTGCAGGATCTGTGTAAGAGAACCATTCATCTCGGCCTTGATATTTTCTTTTTGCTTTCTTCAATTGTTCTTGTCAATTTCCTTAGAATTAGCAAGCCCTTTGATACCCTAGACCGGCAAAAAGATCCTGCATATAGCCAATATAATCTAGTAGTTGATTTCATTGTAAATTTTACAACTTGCCTTGCCTTTCATATGACTCTAATCTCATCAAACTATCAGAACAGAAATCTTGCCCTAACCCTGGCCACCTAAGGTGTCAAGCCCAAAGTCTCAGGCGACAAGGCCGTCAGGCTACAAGGCTATAAGGCTGCAAGGCTGCAAGGCCAACTAGCCCCGCGCACCCCGCCGAATCCGTGACAGCACGGGGAGGGAATCGCTGTGACTCACTGAATGAAAATATAGCTCAAGCTGTTAATCTTGGTTCGACTGTATTTATTCAACCAGAATCCCATCATCAATTGTAATTCCTGCACTTTTGCGTGGTTATTCGCCCCGGAAAATTCACACCGGCAAACCTGATCTTGGCCCCGCTATCGGCTCCAGACATATTCCTTTTTGCACTCGAACATACCCCACCATCCAAAGCAATTGATCACGGCCAAATACCGAACTTGACTCTTGTAATCAAGAAGACTATCTTGTCAAGTGTACAATCATGGTTTCCATCGTTTTAGGCAGTCAATGGGGAGATGAAGGTTGGGGAACAAGACCCGGGGACGTCGGACACCGCCGCTGACCATGAACAGGCAAGGGAAAGATCACAGACATGCTGTCGCAGCAGGCGACTCTCTGCTGTCGTGCAGCTGGTGGACACAGTATGTTATACCCACCCTGCATCCCCTTCGCACCCGAGTTTTGAACTGGGCCATATGTTCAAGAGTTGTGACTGACCAACCCGTTTTTTTTAATTGGATACAGATGCCGGCCACACCATTGTCCACGAGAACGTCACCTACGACTTTCACATTCTGCCCTCCGGTCTGGTTTCCCCCAAATGCATCAACCTCATCGGTGCCGGTACCGTTTTCCACGTCCCCAGCTTCTTCAAGGAGCTGGCCGCTATTGAGTCCAAGGGCCTGAAGGGCGCTGCCCAGCGCATCTTCGTCTCTGACCGTGCGCACGTCTGCTTCGACCTCCATTCCGTTGTTGATGGTCTTGAGGAGCAGGGTCTCGGTGGCCGCAAGGTCGGTACCACCGGCAAGGGTATCGGTCCCTGCTACAGTGACAAGGCCGCGCGCCGTGGTGTGCGTGTCGGTGAGATCTTGGATGAGGTCACTTTCGAGCGCAAGCTGCGTGCTCTTGATATCGCTTACCGTAAGCGTTACGGAGAGCTCGCATATGATGTTGAGGAGGAGATTGCCCGGTTCAAGGTATGCATGACTCAGGGAAATCCATGTTGGATTTACAAAAACAAACTGCCCATGGCACAGCATTCAAAATGGGGTCCCTAATGTTTTGTTACCTCGAAACACATGACTAACACGTCCACCAGGAATACCGCAACCTCCTGAAGCCCCACATCGTCGACCAGCTCGAGTTCCTGCAGGAGCACAAGGACTCTCCCAACACATTGGTTGAGGGCGCCAACGCCCTGATGCTCGACTTGGACCACGGCACATACCCCTTCGTGACTTCATCATCAACAGGTCTTGGTGGAGCCGTGCAAGCGCTCGCTTTGAACCCCACAAGCATCAAGTCCGTCATCGGAGTTGTGAAGGCGTACACGACGCGCGTGGGCTCCGGCCCCTTCCCCAGCGAGCAGCTCAACGCCGAGGGCGATAAGCTGCAGCAGGTTGGTCGTGAGTTCGGTGTTACCACCGGTCGTCGCCGCCGCTGTGGATGGTTGGACCTTGTGCTGTGCCGCTACTCCCACGCCATCAACCACTACACTGCTCTCAACTTGACCAAGCTTGATGTTTTGGATGACTTTGACGAGATCAAGGTTGGCGTTGCTTACATTTTGCCCGATGGAAAGCGTACCACTGGTACTTTCCCTGCTGATCCTAACGTCGTGGAGAAGATCCAGGTCGAGTATGTTACTCTGCCCGGCTGGAAGTCCAACACGATGGGTGCTAAGCGTTATGAGGATCTGCCTCCTAACGCTAAGGCTTACATTGAGTTCATTGAGCGTGAGATCGGTGGTGTCCCTGTTAAGTGGATCGGTACTGGACCTGCTAGAGAAGACATGATCGCCCGCGACTAAGCGCATGTCTACTAATTGGTTTTCTTGTTTTCGTTCGGTTTATCGGTCTCACGAGTAAGTGACTGTTTCTTCGTTCATATTGCGATATACTTGAGGTATGTGATATAAGGTTCTCTTTCTGTCCCATATGCACGATTTAGATGTCTCGAAAATGGATTTGGTTAGAGGCAATAGTTACTCAACTGTTTTCTGTTTTATGGGCTGAATAGTATAAATATAGATGTGTGCGTCAAAGTCGGATTAACATTGAATTCTGGATAAAATAAAGGCAGATGACTGAATATAATATTGTACATGGAATCAAAAATGCGTCAGAACTTCATGCCCAAACAATAATCCCGCAGAACAGTCGCATAGTACAAGAGAAGGAGGAGAGAAGTCTAGATTAAAAACACAAAGCACCCGGGGACATAGAGTACATGCCAAAAAAGATGGGAAAACGCCGGCCTATGCGAGAACCGTTGGTTCTTTTTTCAATCCAGAAGAATCTGGACCCATGGAGGGAAAGCGCTGACCTCCACATGAGCACAAAAGAACATGCGGTTGCCAAAATGTCTGAAAAGAGTTGGGCTCTAATTCAGCCCATTTAGAAACGGAAGGAGGAGCCGCCTTCGTCATCGCCGAAGTCACGACGGCCGCGCGAAGGGGAGAAGCCATCGAGAGCACGACGGGGGGCACGGTCACCACGAGAGTAGCCGCCGCGGTCGCCACGGTCACCTCCACGAGAGAAGCCGCCGCGGTCGCCGCGGTCACCTCCGCGAGAGAAGCCACCGCGGTCACCACGGTCACCACGGCGAGAGTAGCCACCACGGTCACCGCCACGAGAGAAGCCACCACGGTCACCTCCCTCACGGGGGCTCTCATGCCAGACCCCGTATTGACGCCGGTCATACCCCTGAGACCCATGAGCTGAGCCACCCTGGGGTTGATCTCAGGGGGAGTGCTCAATCCATAACCGTTGAAGGACATGTTGTTCAGTGCCTGGATAGCCTCTGCCTTGTCTCTGAAGTTGGTGGTAGTGGTGCCGAGTTGGCCCATGTATGACTGGATCTTGACAAGAGGGGGAATTTCGACGAAGGCTGCCTTCAGCTGGTTCACGGTCTCGCCAGCGATGGTGCTGTTAGGGAGTTCCTGCGACATATCGGCGCTGGCAGTGGACAGGGAGGTAGAATCGATTCCGATGGGAAGACGACCGAGGCGCCTGCGAAGGGCATCCTGTTCACCCTTGTGAATCAGGAGCCAGCCCTCACCCTCCTTGCCGGCACGCGCTGTGCGGCCGAGACGGTGAATGTAGGTCTCGCGGTCACGAGGGACACCCACTTGGATTACGTGGGTGACATCAGGGAAATCCATACCACGGGCAGTCACATCGGAAGAGAATAGAATACCCTCGCGAGCTCTGCGGAAATTGTCTGCACTGCGAGTGCGGACAGCCTGGGTAAGACGAGAGTTGATTTCAAGCATGGTCATGTTACTGAGGGAGGACTGGCGGAATTCACGACTGCGACGGATGTTGTTGAAAACATCAGCGGAGATCTTAGTCTCGGCAGTGGAGTTGAAATAGACAATAGCCTTGAAAGGACGCAGCTCCTCGCCGTTGTCCCGGCGTGCTTGGTGGTTCTTGGCGAGCTCCAGAACGGCAGGTAGTCCGTTCTCGAGGCCGTTCAGGTATACAAGCTTTTGGGGCACCCGTTCGTGTGTGGGGACCTCATCTTCGCGCACGGTATTGACATGCTTGAAATCAGGCTTCAGGGTCTGGCGAACCATCTGCATGACTTCTCTGGGGACAGTGGCTGAGAACATGAGCGTCTGGCGGTCCACTTCAGTGGGCTTAGGGAGCATTGTCTGGATCTCATCGATGTCTGCAGAGAATCCTTGGTCCAAAAGGCGATCTGCCTCATCGAGGATCAGAGTGTTCAACTTAGGAGCAGAAACACCAGTCCAAGGGTCTGAGAGGATGTCCTTGAGACGTCCAGGGGTACCGATGAGTAGGTGGCAGCCCTCATTTTGAATCTTAGTCAGGCCGAGGCGCTTCTGGGTGCCACCAACAGCGGTTTGCACGATAAGACCGGTGCCAAAGGCGACCTTTCTAGCCTCGACTGCGATTTGTTCCGCGAGCTCGCGGGTAGGAGAGATAATAAGGGCGCGGATTTCTGAAGCGGCAGTTCTGGGACGGCGGCGACCGGTTTGGCGCACATCAACGGTCGGGTCATTCAGAATATTTTGAAGAGTAGGAAGAAGGAAGGCAAGTGTCTTTCCGGTTCCTGTTTTGGCCTGGGCGAGGCTGAAAAGAATTTCGTTAGTGAATGAACTCATCTCAATGTCTAATCGATAGAAACTTACACATCATCGCCCTTGACAATCTCACTGAGAGTGAGCGATTGTACCTCAGTCATGGTTTTGAGGTTCATTCGATCCGCTTGAACAATGTTCTTGATGATAGACTTGTCAATGAGTCCATTCGATAACAAGTCAGCGAACTCTGTGAATCTCTCAGGCTTGGAGATCTCGGCATCCTCAACAGGTGCCTCTGCAGTAGCAGCAGATAGTCTGGGGAAGGAGGAATGCAGCGATCTGGTTGCAGAAAGAGATGAGAGAGTTGAAGGAGCTTGCCATTTCGGCAGTTGAGAAGCAAATCGTGCTGAGATTGAGCGAGGCGCTGATGCGCGCAGCGCATTAGTGATGCCGAATCGGCGAATTGTACCAAGCATTATTGAATAATGCTGATGGGTAAAAATGGATAGGGGGATGAAAAAAGTTGTAAAACGCAATTGGGGCGTTCTAGGAGAGCGCAAAAATAATCACAATCACATGACCCTTATCAATAGATAAGGAGATTCTGTTGGCCTGCAAACCCAGGCCGCGAGTATCTTGTTGGTTCACTAACTAATAGGATCTATGTATAGTTACATTCTAATTATTTTCCTACGTAGATTGCTTGAACTGGACTTGGACTTTTTTCTTGCTGATGAAAGTCTCTTCTCATCTACTAGTTTCGGCAACAATATGAAATTCTTAAAGCTCTGTTTGTAACTACATAAGTGACCCGTCTCTTCGCGGTAGGGGCAAACAGCTCAGCAAACATATCAAACTATTCAAACGCCACAAACTGTTTCATTAGATAATCAGCCAGTCAGAGCAAACAAGTCCAAAATTCAAACTAGATCATATACAAACAGGTCTTGAGACTTGATGGAGATTATGGTTTATCTTGCATTCAATAGTAGAAATATTAAAAAATGGTATCAATCTATCGTATTCCCCGTGTACCGAGATCAAAGTAGCAAATTACCAAGGCGTAAAGCTCATTATAATGTATGAGAGATAGTCTTGCCAATTGTTATTCTAAATTCCTGTCCAGCTTCCAACTAGATAACAAGCTCACTTCCTGGATTTACTGTACTATGTACATACACATAGTGTGTAGCCATAACTGCAATATGTACGTATGATGTATGTATAATATAGATCTTGATACTGGAGCCAGAAAATCAACTTGCCGTAGCAACGTATAAAACAGTGCAAACATGCCAAACAGCCCGGCCTTTTTTATCAAAATGAAATGATACTCCAAGCCCGGGTTCCAGCTGGGCATGGCCCAAGATAAGTTGAGCATGGCCCAAAAAATGCTGACTAATTTTTGGGCCATGGTCAGCTTATCTTAGGCCATGGTCAGCTGTATGCCCCTGCAAGCCACCTGAGCGATATTGAGAAAGTCAGCATTAGAAATAGAACAATTCGCTGACCAACCAAAACCCTTGCGAAAAGTTTTGGGAGCCTACGAAGTGACATATACGGCTTGTACCAAACCCTGCATAAACGCGGAGATAGGAAGATCCTGCACATATAAAACCTCCCGTCCCTCCCCAAACAAACCAACTCTTCTAAGGTTCTCCACCCATCTCCACATCATGGCACCTATCAATATAGTGGTCATTGGCGGCTCCTTTGCAGGTCTTCATATTGCACACTCGGTGCTTCGTGATGTGCCCGATGCGAAGGTGACGTTGATTAACCCCTCAACCAGTTTCTTTTGGAATATCGCTGCCCCACGCATCGTCGCCAAGCCGACTGCATTCCGCCCCGAGCAGTATTTGCTCCCTATCAAGGACGCATTTGCAAGCTACCGCGCCGACGCCTTCGAGTTCCTTCCTGGAACTGCTACCGCCATCGAAACTACTGCCAAGACAGTCACCGTCAAGCCCAATGAGGGTGAAGCCAAGACCCTATCATATGACTACCTCGTGATCGCATCGGGTAGCACAACATCTGCCACGAATGGCTCACTCACCGGCACTTCTATCCCATTCAAACAGTCGAATCATAATGATATGGAGCAACTGATTGAGGCTGCCCAGGGACACATCGCTGGTGCAAAGGAGATCGTCATTGGCGGTGCTGGCCCCATCGGTGTTGAGTTGGCGGGTGAGCTTGCTGAAGCAGTGGAGCGAAGTGGAAATACCGGCAAAGTGTCCATCACCATCGTCTCGGCGACTGAGCGTGTGCTTCCGATGCTCAAATCATCCGCCAGCGCAGCAGCACGCAAGATGCTCGAG
Organism: Penicillium soppii; assembly: GCF_028829465.1. Lineage (NCBI taxonomy): Eukaryota > Fungi > Ascomycota > Eurotiomycetes > Eurotiales > Aspergillaceae > Penicillium > Penicillium soppii. Next base: position 4,177,548 of record NW_026643234.1, read on the forward strand.
CACAAGAACGTCAAGGTCGTGACTTCCAAGCGAGTTGTGCGTGTAGAGACTCCAGCGGATGATAGCTCCAGTTGGACCGTCAGCCTGGAAGGCGGGGACAAGCTTTCAGCGGATCTCTATATCCCTACAACTGGTGTCACCCCCAACAACAGCTTTATTCCGGCTCACCTCCTTGACAAGGACGGCTGGGTGACTGTGAACAAGGAGATGCGTGTCCAATCAACTGATGGATCAGCACTGCCCATCTTTGCTGCTGGCGACATCACCAATAACTCGATGCGTCTCAGTTTCAAGGCCGTGGAACAAGCACAAGTGGCCGCAGCCAATCTCAAAGCCGAGATTGTAGGCGGGGCGTCGATCAAGTCATACAACCAAGGCGACAGCATTATGATGGTGGTACCTGTTGGTGAAACTGGTGGCACGGGTCAGGTCTTTGGGTTTGTGCCTTTCAGCTTCATGGTTAAGATCATCAAGGGAAAGCACTACTTCATTGACAAGGCAGTATCCGCACTTGCTGGCAAGGCCTAAAGGTCATTGGAAGAAGGGATGAGATTTAAATTTTTGCGATGTCTTTTTTCTGGGTTGACTTAGAATGCTGCCCTTTTCCGGCGATGACTACATACATATGTAATGCATAATGCTTCCAGGATGGAGGTTGCGACCTTATGACTTCATTGCGAAACGTCAGGGACTTTGTAATATATAGTTAGATAGATATATTATGTATTAAGGATTATACATATTGTACCCAACGAAGAATGAGGAATATACCAGTTAAACCTCGGTCCAATCGAGATCTATAACTCTGCGGCCCGCTCTGACCCGAAACGGTAAATACCTCCGTGCTTAACAATCATAGTACTACGTTGCACATTATGCATCAATCAACAAATTCTCCCACCATTTTTGCGATCTGCCGAGGGGTGGGCGGTCCTCTTACCTAGAATGGGGATCCCCGTCGGCCTGAGCTGTCTTCAATTCATCCGGTCCCCACTGTTTTCTAAACCTGATCCGTTGCCACAGTTATGAAACCATTGGACCGGATCTTCTTCTATGAGATCGGTACATTGAAAGCCACGAATATGAGTATTAGCTGCACAATCTAAATTATGCAGGTCAGAACATAGGTCTAGATTAGCAACTCTGGAATAAAATAGAAACTATAGAAAGTGGAGTCCATTCAACCCTTTCTGAAGAACATAACCTTTCTCGAGAAGCTTCTCCGAGATCCATCGGTTGCTTTCTAATTGAAGAAGAAAAAAGGGAAAAATGAGTTTTTTGCATTGTTCCTCGGATGTCCGCCCCGCTTGTTTAGAGAGCTCTAATCGTCATATAAAAAGAGCTTGCTCCTCCCGTACTTTCACGTAACAAATAATTCCCTTTGCCAATAAAACTTACTTCTATTCATATTCAACATGTCCAACAAGGCTCTCATCTTCAAGAAGATCCCCCAGGGATACCCCGCCCCCGGTCAGGACTTGGCCGTTGAGGCCGCTGCCTATGACGCCAACGTTGCCGCACCCGACAATGGTGTTGTTCTCCAATCTCTCTACACCAGCTTTGACCCTTACATGCGCGGCCGCATGCGCCCTGCTGAGGTCAAGTCCTACGCCCCCGCCTTCGAACTCAACAAGCCCATTGAGAGCGCTACCGTCGGCAAGATCGTCCGCTCCAACAACGCCAACTACAAGGAAGGTGACTTGATCATCGGTCACGTCGCAGTCCAGGAGTATGTTGCTGTCGCTGAGCAGGAGCTGGTCCGCATCCGCAAGCTTGAGAACCCTCTTGGCCTTGAGGACATCCGTGTCTTCCTCGGACCTCTTGGCATGCCCGGTCTGACTGCCTACTCCTCCCTGTACGAGATCGGCAAGCCTAAGAAGGGTGAGACCATTTTCGTTTCCGCTGCCAGCGGTGCCGTCGGCCAGCTGGTCGGCCAGCTCGCCAAGCACGAGGGTCTGCGCGTCATTGGTTCCGTCGGCTCCGACGAGAAGCTCAAGTACATCACCGAGACCCTCGGATTTGAGGGCTTCAACTACAAGACCGAGAAGCCTGCTGCCGCGCTTGCCCGCCTCGCCCCCGAGGGCATTGACATCTACTACGAGAACGTCGGTGGCGAGCACCTCGAGGCTGCTCTCGATGCTCTTAACAACTTCGGCCGCATTGTCGTCTGCGGTCTCATCTCCCAATACAACTCTGCCCCCTACCCCATCAAGAACATTCACAACGTCCTTGTCAAGCGTATTGACATGCGCGGCTTCATCGTCGGTGACAAGGGCATGGGTGATGCCTACACCAAGGAGCACCAGGAGAATCTGCAGAAGTGGATCAAGGATGGCTCCTTCAAGGTGCTCATCCACGAGACTGTCGGCATCGACAACGCTGCCGAGGGCCTGGTCGGTATCTTCCACGGCAAGAACATGGGCAAGGCCGTCCTGAAGTTCTAAGCGCTTCATGAGACTGATGAAATAATGAGCTGTTTCGCGTAATGACTTTTTGTTTAAACATTGGAAGTGAATTGGTATGCAATACCTCGGTTAGGATCCCTACAGTATGTAGGAATCAGATAGGCCATCACTCAAAATAGCAAATCAAAGATAAAATGCAACTATAACACAAACGTATGAGCATCAAAATTAAGGAACATGTCAAAATAAACAGATACGAACAAATAGGAACAAATAAGTGATGAACATCAGAGTTGAAAATCAGTAGCTGGCAGGGCTAAATGTTTCTCGCATCGGCCAATTTCGGCTGGGCGGAGGCACGTCGACCAATCACCTGACCCGTAATAGGATGACATACCGAGTCGGACTCCCGAGGTCTCCAACTTCATCCGTTTGTGTTCACGGCGTTTCTGTTTCTTTACGACCATACTCTCCCCTCACAATGGCTTCATTCGTGCGCTCTTCCCTGCTACGGCAGACTCTTGCGGCCCCCCGGTCGTCCTTCTGTCAGAAGAATGTCGGCGTGTCGCAGATTGTCGCTTTCCACGCCTCCGCGAAGAAGCAGATCCTGCCTCCTCTGCCTCGTAAGTTGAGACCCTTCCAGTTGGAATACTGCAATATTTGAAACGGAGCGAAATTCTCGGCGCTGTTAGGAAAGTTTTGCTAACGTAATTCTTGTGCAGAGTCCGTCGAGGGAACCAGTATGTGATTTCCGCGCTATCCCTCTCCCAATACGATCCTTTTTTTGTCGATTGCAATGAGCACAAAGCCCCCCGGCAATCTATGGATATAAAAAATCTCCACAGTTCCCTCAGCTCGAACAATGCTTCGTCAAATCGTGAACCCGCAGCTTCATCAGGTCTTCAATATTAACCAATCCAATAGTGAACGACCCTGTCGCCGTCCCTGAACCCCACCCCGCTGAGGGCAGCTACCACTGGACTTTTGAGAGGTTCGTATCGTTCCTCTGCGCGGAAGGACGCGCGGAACAATTCCAAGACTACCACCCTTTCCGACCGCCCCGAGATGGCCGAAGAAAGAAAAAGTTACTAATCCCTATAACAGACTGGTCAGCGTCGGCCTCGTTCCCCTCACCATCGCTCCCTTCGCCGCTGGCTCCCTCAACCCCGTCATGGACGCCATCCTGTGCACTTTGATTGTCGCCCACTCTCACATCGGATTCCAGTAAGGCCTCCCCGCACAAATTACCCCAGATCTCCAACCGGCCGCATTCTAACATCTACTAGGGCTGGTATTGTCGACTACTTCCCTCCCTCGCGTGTGCCCAAGTTCCGCGCCACTTGCAACTGGCTCCTGCGTGCCTTCACTCTCACCACCGCCGTTGGCCTGTACGAGTTCGAGACCAACGACGTCGGTATCACCGAAGCTCTGCGCCGTATCTGGACCGCATAGAGTATTGTTCTTTTCAGACATGTTGTCTTTCTATTTTCCTTTTTTGACCTGTTGGTTCTGGATTATCCAGGCGTTCTGTTCCGCCATTGTATATGTTGATACTCTTTTTTTCCATTTGTCTTTCTGCCGAATCTATTCGTGCCAGATTCCTGCTCGAGGTTGTTTCTGAGCCATAGAAAAATACGGAATATAACCCTTGTACGACAAGATAATTTATTGCTTGGCTTGGTGTATCTTACAAGTACTGTAGATCTATAACTAGCTGTGTTTTTTGTATGGCTTATGCGTAGCATATCAGGCGCGGCACAATGCAAACATTGCCTGCATTGATTTGCTACATGCTGAATAGCAGACTCTATCTAGTTCCAACTCCATAGTTTTAGCTTCCATAAAAGCGATCATGCAACATCAAATATAAAATCAGGGCTAACAAAATGAGACCGGATATGTAGACCCACCCTCTTCAATCATAACACCATTCATGCAACTTTTACTCTATGTCCTCATCCTCATCATCCGAGAGCAGCCCCTCGTCATCGTCAGCCTTCGCCATCACATTCTCAATAAGTTTCAACGTCGCCTTGAGCGGCAACCCAATGACATTGTCATAACTGCCATCAATCTTCTCAACGAGAATACTCCCAAGCCCCTGCAGCCCATACCCTCCAGCCTTATCCGCACCCTCGCGCGTCCGCACATAAGCCAGAATCAACTCATCGGTGACCTCGCCATCGAACCGCACCGCCGTCTCCTCAACCGTCGTCTCAATAGCATACCCCGGGTCCCGCGCACTAGCCAATGGCGCCATAGCCACAAGCGCAGTATAAACCTTGTGATTGCGCGCGTCGCGCAAAGAACGCAGCATGGCTATGTGGTGAGCTTCTGAGCGGGGCTTTTCGAGGATTATTCCTGTTGAGGGATCCACGACGACGGTATCAGCGGCCAGGATGAGGGCCGGCTCGCCGAGCGTTTCGTTGTTGATTTCTTGCTCATAGACTGCTTGGGCTTTTTTCGTTGCTGTTGCTAGCACGTATTCGAAGGCGCCGAGGCTCTTCGGTAGGTCTTCGGCAGCGTTTGAGGGGATGATTTCTAGGTTTGCGAGGCCCAGAAATGACATTATCTGTTTGCGGCGCGGGGATTGGGAGGCGAGGATTACTCGTCGGCTGCGGAGGCTGTTCAGTACCGGCAGGTTGAGAGGTGGTGGGCGTGGGAGAGGTGCGCCGCGGTTTAGCTTGGTTGGAGGGTCATAGGCTGGGGGAGGGGTGGTTTCGCGGTTGTTGGGGTCTTCCATGTGTGAGAGAAGGGCTTCTTTGGATTCTGACATGGTGGGTGGTTTTAATCTTGTCTGGTTTTTGCTCTGGGTGTTGTAGGATGGATGCGATGCGGGGCTTGAAGAGATGGGTGCGTTAAGCCTTCAGATCGGGCTACGCGGCCCCCCACTGGTTTCTGCCGGAGGCATCTCTGGGAGCGTGACAAACCTGCCTTTAGCAATGAAAGGCCTATTGACAAAGATTGTGGTAAATTTTCTCACCTCCATATTCCCAATACTATTGTCAGTTCACAAGATGTTTCCATTAAACTTGCATCGATTCTAGACCCATCGCGATCCAAAAATTTTCGGCAAAGCTCTTGAGTAGGATGATTAGGGATACAAGGATAGGATTAATATCTAAAACGGCTTGATCAACCCAAATATCACAGCTGGCGGTATGCGCGTATAAATAGAAATGCTAACCCGCTGCATCCTCATCTCTTCAGTTTTGAATGGACTGTTCCTCATGCTGAATACGCACTTCATACCAGAGGCTACGCGAAAGCTAGCCTAAACAAAGCCTTGGTTTAGTTTTATCTTAATTTTTGGTGAGTGTGCGTTCACTTTAGAAGATTGGCCTAGTAAGAGCCCGCAATCCTTATCATGAGGCATTCTTTGATGCCCAGTAGGAGTGGATGGCCAAGTAGATTGCACTTTCAGGCCACAGATCTCAGAAAGTCGATGCTTCCTCAGCTTTATCTTAGGGATATTCTGTTCAGGGCAGAGGTTTCTTGGCGAAATCTATTTTTGAGCTTGCCAGAATTTGGGAGTTGTATGATCAGGGTCGGATCTTGCAATGCAAAACACAGAATTTTATATGCTTCATTGTTCTAGCCTACTTATTTGTTGAACACATTCTCTAAGGATAATCCTGACATCCTTCAACCGTGAATATATAACTAGCGACTAGCTAATATCTTTATGTCGTTGCAGCGGAGCACCTTTGATACAAGCTAGTTCTGATTCTTGTCAAGTCCTTAATAATAGCTATAACTCTAGAAAATAGTGGTTGCTAGAATTCCTCGAATGACTTTCAAAAGACAGCTGATTAGATATAAGATGACCTAGTTATAATAAGTCCGTGAAGTCTACAGGCCTATAGTGAAGTTTTCCATCTACGAGCTAATTGTGGAAGCGGACTTGATTGTGGCAGATCCGCGTTAATCTCCGTACACGTGAAGTGAAGTACGGGCCTCGGGACTCAAATTGTTCCGAGTTGGAGTTCCCAAAAATGAGATGGCTTATTCAAAGGATAGAACTCAATTCTCAAATTATTCGGTGTTAAAAACGCCCCAGTTGCTTCGCAGCAACAACCATGACCATATACATTCTGGTGCTCAACAGAAACAAACAAGATGAGAGAGAGAGAAAAAAAGAGATCAATGTACAATAGACACAAGAGGACCTAGGTATAGAAAGAAATACAAACTTGTCGCAGTGGATTGATTGCCGTTGAGTCCAGTGAATGCTCAGCAAGGTGTCATTGGCATCAAATCAGACAAGGAGATATGAAGACATGATATACCGGACAAGAAGGAAATCCCCGCAGTTGATCATTTTCAACAGTTCATTCGTAATACAGCGGTGAATAATGATAAGCGAAGGAAAAGAAATTCGTTGCACGAGTAAAGGAAATATGGAACCATGTGGTCCATAAATTAAGAAAGGGCCCCGGACCCCCCGGACCTCGGCAAATGCATGCAACTCCAACACCCCAGATCCGCCAGCGGGAAGTGTCAGAGGCAATAGTATAGTGACTCAAATGGTATTTTTTTGAGGCCCAAGGGGAGTAAAATCATGTTGGACGGAAAGAGTCGTCCACGCGGCCTCCTTTGCTTTCAATCTCTGCAATGAGATCGTGGCGCTCTTGCAGCTTCACATGGATAAAGTCCACCGTCTTTTGTAGCACAATGCTCTCACTCCGGCCCTGGCCCTCCAAGCCAGGCACCAGTTCTGTCAGGCGATCGAAGCCTTCGCGAATGGCCGCGCGCCGCTTTTGCTCTGAGGCAATGTGGTTGCTCTTCTTTTCTTGGTCGGTCAGACGAGGCTTGTCCTTGTCTTGGGCAGATCCTTGCTTGGATGTACCATTCGGTGTGGAGGATGACCGGTCATGCTCATCTTCTGGATTCATCGTGGCGTTCGGTGACTGGAGGATTTTGAGAGGAGCTGGAAACGTAGAGATGCGCCGAGGGTATGGATTCGAGGTTCGTATAATTCGTTATGTGCTTATCCCTGTTGTTTATATGCGATGAGGCTATAGACGAGGAATATGTAGTCAATCGAAAATGGGGGAATGCGAAAGAGAGGAGCAAGAGAGACAAGGGAAAGCGGAAAGCGATAAAGAACGATAAGCCATTGCGGAGTAAAAGTGTGGCCGGAAACTCGGGACTTGGCACACCTTAAACGTCATAGAGAGGGTCCACAGAACACGCCTGGCTTTTCTTTTTCTTTCACTTCGTATCTTTTGTTCTTGCGTGGAAATCAATTCCTACTCTCAAATACCCACGAACCATCGACTCATCGATCAAGAATTCTACCAGACGAACACCTTGTCTGCTCGCTTAGCTATCCTGAGCACATCTATAACACGGCCATCCGGCGCCACCGTATTTCTTCGTACCACCATGGCCTTCGAGCCACTACGCGGCTCATGCTCTTGTGGCCGCAATGAATACCAGATCAATATTCCGGAAGATGTGACAGACCATGCCGAGGTGTATTTTGACAGCAGCCGAGATAACCGTGAGTAAACCCAAACCAAGCTTGTCGATCTCCCGACTAATATCAATCATAGGTCGATTTCACGGCACTCCAATCTCAGCATGGCTACGCGTGCCTCTTGATTGGTACCAATCCTCCACTCGCTCCTTCTTTGAGGGCGAATCACACTCTTCTATCCGCCGCAGCTTCTCACCCCGCCATGCACCACAGACCCAGCGTATCTTTTGTGGTTTCTGCGGTACACCATTGACATTCTGGACCGAAGAACCCCTCCACGAATCTGAATTCATGTCTATTTCAATCGGCAGTCTTCTGATAGAAGACCAGCGGGCATTGGATGATCTCGGTCTACTTCCCGAAGACTTCGACGACGAAGAAGCCCCCGTGCCGGTGTTTCACTCTCGGAGCGGGCACCCGCGCAGACTACTTCATCTTCGGTTATCATTCCTTCTTTCGAGGATTCAACGAGTTTCCCGGATATCTCAACGAGCTTGCAGCGTGGTAGAACCGGGGGAATTCCTTGGTTTGAAGAGATGATGGAAGGCAGCCGCTTGGGTCGCTTGATGCGTTCACGACGCGGTATGGGAATCAGTGACGACCAATCTACCTCGATACAGTGGGAGTTCAGTGAATGGCATGATGACGGAACTGGTGGAATTGTGCAACAGGACTCGGACTCGAGCGGGCGTTCGAGGGCCAAGAGAAAACGTGTGACTCGGGCTGATGCTGAGATCCAGTCACCTTCGAAACGAGTCGAGTGATTTTCTGCATGCCTTTGAGTATTTGTTTGTGGCCGCTGATACTTAATACACCTCAAAAATCATGTCGTAGCTTTTCTTTCCTAATCTGAGATGTGCACCTTGAAAAATTGACAATGTCCAGGCGTTCCATGCGACAGTATAACAAGTAGATATATACATATGTATATATATAGTTATACTCATGTAGTTAGTCAAAATGTACTATTGATGTGGTTCAAGCATCCATCGGATGATAGTCGTTATTGCTAAAGTCGAGGACAATTTTACCCTTTTAATAAATAAAGAGCCACAACCAAGCATATTTGATCCATGGATCTTTGTGTATTTTCCTTGTATATTTTCGAAATGAAGTATACAAAATGGAAGAAGTGAGGCTTATACGAGAAGAAGATCCACAACGTTGAAGCTTTGGGTCGCAAAGCATACCCGATTGGGCCAAGTGCGGGCCAGGCGCCCCCCCCCCCCAAGATCATCGCGCTTATTCAACTTTCTTGACTCGATCCTGTACAGATTTTACACCTCTTCGACATGGTTTATTGTGGGAAACCAAGCAAAGGATGTGGAGAGTGCAGGTCCAGGAAGATCCGGTGTGACCAGGCCCAACCGGCTTGTTCGCAATGTACAAGGGCCAAGCGGGACTGCCCCGGATACCGGGATCAACTATCACTTATGTTCCGCGATGAAAGCAAATCGGTAGTCCGAAAGGCGGCGGCAGGGGCTGTTAAACATAAACGACCAGAGCGATCCTTACGCACAGCATTCCCTTCTGGGAATGCTGTGCGGCCTATGCTAACCCCCGATCCAGTGGACCCCGTGGAAGTCAGGCCCGATCCACAACACGTCTATCTCACGCAGCAGCTGGGAATACGCCCATTAGAGGTCCAGCCAACGCAAGACGTTGATTCAATAAGATATGAAGCTATCTGCTATTTCATAAGGTCCAATTGTATACCAGGTACGTTTTGGACTAGCGATTTAATCACCAAGTTCCTGCTGCAGACCGGGGGTCCTGCAAGCCAGAAAGCCATGCAGGCTAGTGTGGCTGCTACCGCTACAGCCATGCTCTCTCGAGTTAGAGACTTGCCACACCTGAAAGAAGTGGCCCGTCGGGAGTATGGATCCGCTTTGAGATTGCTCAACTCCGCTCTAGCCGATGTGGAGGAGGCAAAAACGAATCAAACATTGGGATCAGTCGTGTTGCTTGCCATTTATGAAGTAAGACATTTGATTTCTTGGCCCCGGAATGATTATTTATTCCTAATTTTCTAGGTGGTCACGTCAAGGGCCGCGGAAGATATCGACAGTTGGACAAACCATATAAATGGCGCGACAGCTTTGCTCGATATAAGGGGAACCGACCAACTCAAAAGTGAAAGCGGTCTCCGATTATTCTTACATCTGCGCTACCAAGTGGTAAGTATTACCAACCCAGTCATTTGGTCTCAAACTAAGACCCCAATAGATCATTAGTTGTCTACAGCGAGACGCACGAGTACCTCAATCAGTACTTGAATGCACAAAAATTGCGATGTTTCTTCGCCCAGCAGAGGCCCATGGAAACCGACTGGTTATGATCATCGGCAAGCTGTCAAACCTTCGCGCAGATATCCGATCCAACATATTCAGCGATGAGCGGGAAATCATATCAGCAGGCTCGGCCATTGAAGCCGACTTGATTGCCTGGCTAGCCTCTCTTCCACCCGAGTTTAACTATACCACCCATACGAAATCCCCCTTTGACTCTGTCTTCCAACCGCGATTCCGCGGAATCACCCCATACGACGATCAATACCATGTATACCCCAATCTCTGGGTCGCCAATTCCTGGAATCAGTATCGCGCCGCCCGCATTCTCGTCAGCGAGATCATTCTTTCCCATGTCCGCAAAATGTCCGACAGTACCTCTCTCACTTCCTTATCCGAAGAGTTCCGTCTCCAGTGTAGAACGCTGCGATCAACTATCCGGCGGTTGGCAGTGGAGATCTGCCGTGGCGTCCCGTTCCATTTCAACGCCCACCAGGCAGAGAGGGAGCCCAATCTACCACCGCCCGAGAGTTACCTTGGGGGGCTTATGCTTCTCTGGCCTCTGTTTGTGGCTGGTGTTGTTGAGAGCCCGAATCATGGGCTTCGTCGTTGGGTTGTGAAATGTCTGCAGATGATTGGACATACGATGGGACTTGATCAGTCGCTCGCTATTGCAGACATTGTTTCGGCTGATCCGGGTGTCTTACGTTTTGTGACAGAGGAAGATGATCCACTCGTTGAAAGTTCTGATACACCCGATCTAACAAGGCGACACCCAGCTCCGCCTATCAGTGCTTCTATCAACGAGATCCCTCCGTCGGGAGTATAACACTTGAAGCAATGCCTCATTTCTTTACATCATATCTCTTGTAGTGGTTAATACTTTTTTATTGATTTGTATATTATTGCGTTTTTGTCTGAGATTTTGGGATAAAGGGGCGTCATTGTATGGGCTGATTCGTCCTGAATCACAGTGTGTTTCCGGTGTCATAAATGGAGAGCGGCCAACGGTTTCTTGTGTTCAGTTTAATCCCAGAATTCATACCATTATCTTCATGATCATTCATCATTCTTCATATTTTCTATCCTGCAGAAATAGTGTAGTCTTATCACATTAAGATGAAGTAAATATTGATTCTTGTAAATGACATTTCAAAATGCACTGAACAAGGGCCTTACCAAACATACACAAAAGAAAAATACACAAAAGAAAGAGTGAAATGCTTCTTTTGGTGGCTGGACGGTGTAATTTTATGTCAGCGGCAATGTACATGCACGTATGGACCGAGTGGTTCCCACGTCAACAAAAAGGATGGGAGCCTTCATTATAGCCAGGTTCCCCTGGAAAATTTCCAACGACATTCCAGAATGACACCAACACTTATCAGGTACTCTTGTCTCGTTTTCACACGCCCATGTGGGGTTGAGTGGTGCAAATTATGCGCTGCGCCCTGTGTGCATTATCAGATACTGGGGCTGTGCTCAACACCGCCGACCCAAGTCTTATGAACTCGCCTACACTTGCAGCTGTCACGAAGAAATGCGCCGGTACCATTGGCTGATTTTAGATATCATGAGCAAACTATATGAGCATGACCCTTTCGCTTGCTGGAGTTCTGCTTTGACTCCGTATATCGCCCCTCAGCCCTGCCTTCAAACGTAGGGCTGCTTGGCGAGTCTGCCTCGAGGTTTAGGTTTCGAAGGTTATCATGTTGTGCATAGGCATATTTGGCTCAACTCTTGAAATCTAGGTCTTGATCATGGGTCAGTGGAATCTTCATTGGTCACGGAGTGTCAAAGTGTGACTCGTACTTCTGTCGCGGCTTTTTGATTCATCCTTTGTATACGGTGTTCCACAACTAAGCCCTGGTCAAGAATGCCGGTAATGATGATATAAAGAAGATGTTTCTTGCTATATCAAGTCCTTTGTTGAGATAGAATATCAATATATATTTCAACAGCCACTGTAACCTTGGAACTCCAATCCATTCGATATATATCTTTTTCATTTTTTCCAAAGCCGGCCACTCTATTACCATGGGGTTTTATGAGAAGTTCCTGTCCTCATCTAAACAACGCAAGCAAGACAAAAAAAACAAAAATACCAAAGAATACGAAGGCACAAACAAAGGCAAAGGACGATCTTTGCTCCATATCACCAGCTCATCAGTCCGCAGTTCAGATCTCCCACCTGCCTACTCAGAAACCGTTACAGTCGAAAGTCCCCTTGATGAGTCACAGTATGACTTCCTGGGTGTTTTCGACACGATATTCCTGGTAGATGACAGCTCAAGTATGAGAATAGACGGAAGGTGGGCCGAAGCCGGCAAAGCCATAGCCGCCATCGCACCAATTTGCACAAAATATGACCAGGACGGAATCGACATCTACTTCCTCAACCACAAAAAAGGAAACCATACTTCTCGTGGTCTTCGCGCCGGTGGATATCAAAATGTCACGACCAAGGAAGAGGTAGAGAAAATATTCCGCGATGTGGCACCCAACGGTCAAACCTGGGTGGGTACTCGGCTCAACGATATTTTGGAGCCATACATACACCGTGTGAAATTGATGCACGAGATGAAGAAATCAAACGGCAGCTTCAGTTTCAATATGGATGTTAAGCCGATTAATATCATCACCATCACTGATGGGAGGTTCACGGATGAGGCGGAGGGAATTATCATGCAGACGGCTAAGACGCTGGACGCCTGTTCTGCTATTCCGTGGCAGGTTGGGATTCAGTTTTTCCAAGTTGGAAATGATCCAAAGGCAACTTCCTATTTAGTGCAATTGGATAATGAGCTGAGTGAAATGGGACAGTCAGAAAAAGTGAGGGATATAGTTGATACTGTTATTTGGAAGAAGAACGGTGTTTCCTTGAATAGTGAGGGGATTTTGAAAACGGTTCTTGGGGCTGTCAATAAGAAGTGGGATAGGACAGAAGTTTGATGTGTTAGTTAATGTTGAGTTGTTCCTAGAGGCTCAATTTTATATTAAAGGTTGCCACTTTGTACAGCTAGATTGTATATTAGTCTCTTTCTCCCTGGTTTATAGTCTAAAGTTGATGGTTTATCTTGATTTGAATTTATTTTACTCGTCTTTACTTATTTACTTGTCCATTCGCTATCGGAATTCGTAGTTTCGACTCGACTCGCACTATCACCAAGCTGAAACTGACTGTGACGTTCAAAACGAGTGGCTAGTAGAAGATGATGTATCTAGCTATCTAATGCGAGGTATAAGAGCCGCCAAATTACGGCGTTTAGATGAGCTGACCGCCACCACCAGCCAGCCCAACAGTGACATGTAGGCGCCATAAAGTAATAGTCTCAGGAACCGCCCGAGTGGAGAAGAGCTAGTAATCATTCCTGAAGTAGAGATATAAAGAAGGTTGTTTCCTGTTGAGTTCAGTCCTTTGTTGTGATACAATATAATAACTCAACAGTCGCCAAAACTCCAATCTATCACCATGACCTCTTCCAACAAAAGGTGGTACTCATTTTTTTCAGATGACAAAAGATGAACAGACCACAGAAGTGAACCAACAGCTTTATCACCTGCCTAGTCAGTAAATTTCCCGTGTCCGAAAAGTCGCAGTTCGCCTTCCTGGCTAAAATCAGAACGGTGTTACTGGTAGACGACACCCTGTCCATGATCGGTGACAAATGGAAGAATCCTGGGAAGCTAAAGCTGCCATCGTACCAATTTACACAGAATGTAACAAGAAGGGAATCGACATCCAGCTTCTCAGCTACTCTCCCCACTACAGAGAAACATATTGCGGAGACTAGACCGCAAACAGAGTAGAGGAAATCTCGAAGAGAACTGAGCCGCGAATCTGGGAGTATCTATGGGGAGCGCTCGAGGACATACTGGATCCATATATGCTGAGGGTGAGAATGATGCATGGCCAGGGGGAAGCACATGACCCCAACAAAATCAGGCCAATCAATATTATCATCATCACTGATGGGTTAACTACGTGTCAAGTAGACAAGCTTATCCTCAAGACAGCTAAGACACTAGACAAGTGTTGTGCTGTTGCGTGGCAAGTTGGAATTCGGTTTTTACAAGTTAGAAATGAACTCAAGGGGACTCTTCTTTTGAAACAATCAGACGATACTTTGTGTACACGGTATAAAGTGAGGGATAATGTTGAGCCTACTCTTGGAAGACGAATTGGAGGATGGGATTTTGAAGATACTTCTTGGGGCTGTTAATAAGAGGTTTGATAGACAAGAAGTTTGATTGTTAAGTTTATAGTTTGATTTTGGGTTGGTTTAAGGTGTTTTCCACGAGTTTCAGGTTTATATTAAAGGTTTGCCAGTTTACATATCTATGCTGAGTTGTTTCTACGTGGTTATGGTTGATTTTGATTGTTGATTTTGATTGTTGTTTACTTATTTATTTGTTTACTTACCCACTCACGACCTAGTCATGTAGGTTCGCCTCGACTGATACCTATCAACAAGCTGAAACTGACATATCGAACTGCGGGCGCGCCATAAGGTAATCTTAGGAACCGCCCGAGTGGAGAAAGGTAGGCAAACATCCCTGAACCTATGAGCGGCAATTAGGGACAATTTTAGTTGCAGTAGTGTGTTCACTCTCATTTAATTCTCCAGTGTAATTTCGTCCATTAAACCAATGATCATATCCCAACCCCAACTTGCCAATCATGTACTCTCGGCATTTACAATGCTTTTACAAATATTTCAAGAGTTCTTTGCTTCAGTATTAGACCTAACATTTTTGTAAACAATAGCATATACTGCAAGTAGAGCAATCTTTCTTTTCTCCTAAATTTGACAAATTTTTCAAAAAAAAAGTCATAATGTGCCTTGCGTGGGGATCGACGAACTATGGCTGGTACAAGTGGAGGATAGCAAGCCACACCGTAAATGAACAATCTGACCTCTTGCTATTTCCTTATTTTATACTCTCCGTTCATATTTCCACTTTACATATTGTAGTGGGTTTGTATAATATTTGAGGTATGAGACCGGTATATTCTATTCAATATTGTGTGATCTGCGGAGTACAACAAGATAAAAAAATTAGAAAGAAATGAAATCACTGATCACGTCGACTGGTTTAGCTCCATCACCGCCAATTTTGTGATCATCAACCATCCCCGCGCCGATCGCCTTCACGAAAAACCTCGAATTCGCCCCTTCTCTCACTTTTCCCTAGTCCCTTCTATTCCAGGGTGAATACCCCCTGTTTCAACACATTTTCGTTATTACAACAACCTTCCACAACTAGCGCTGGACTCTCAACGCGAGGAACACCAGCCCTAGTGGTCGGCGCTTCCTCCTCCATCACGTCCTCCGATTGGTCAACTTTGTCGCTCTACAGCACAACTCAGCACACTCGGGAAATTGGACCGTCGCGATTCCTGAAGCATCCGCCTCAGTTCTGACATTTGGTCCAGGCCCTGTGTCCAGGCCATGGCATCGCTGTGACTACGCCGTCGTACCTGAAACGAACCTTCGATCGGTTATTCTTAGACCTGTCACTTCAACCTGAGACAAGTACAGCGTTCCCGCACCAGCTGTAATTATAGAAACGCCTTTGTGGAGTTGCTTTGATTTTGCAGGCTGGTCTGACCGGGGCTATATTTGTGGTCGCTTTGTTATATGAGCGTGGGCTTTCGTCACGAGTTGATTGTTTTGCCTTCATCTATAGACCACTGTCCTTCGTTGCCTTGCATTTGCGTGTACTCTATTGAGATTCTTTCTTTTAGCATTTTCTTTTTTGTCTTGCATTGCTGTGCATTGTCTTTCTCTGATATATTCTTTCTTTTTTTACTTTCCTTCTTTCTGTTACTGTCTTCAGCTTGTTCAGTGATTTGTCTACTTTCTTTTTGGTTGATTTAACCTGCAATGATCTCAACCACCCTCATGACTTTTTTATTGTGAGTGTCTTCCATACATTCGCACCTGTGTTCAGCTGCTAATCCGCAATTCAGGATGACCAGACCCGAAGTTCGGTCAGTCAAACTGCTCGGATCATGGGATAATTTCTCCAAACAATACGTTATGGAAAGAGATAAACGCGTCGGTCCCGGTCACTGGAGAGGCTGTCATACTTTTAAGGATATGATCAGTGATGGACCCGACAAGACTCAATGGCGAACAGGGGGTTTAAAGATGGGTGGTACTTACTGGTATTATGCAAGTCTCGAACCTGACTTTGGGAGCTTTCTTACTGGTGATAGAACTAACAAAACAATAGTACTTGCTCGATGACGATATTGAATACTTTAACGAAGCAGAGTCGATCACTACAGCGTGCCCTCTCCTTCCAGGCCAGCCCGTGAATGTGCTCAATGTTCCCATCATTTTGCCAGACAGTCGAACACATGGACGCTCAGCAAGTGGCAGCTCTCAAACATCAGAGCACATTCGAACCATGAACCCAGAGGACAAATTTATGAACCCGCGGAAGCCGCCACCTCAACCCCAGTCAGTACGTCTTCAGACGTCAGCATCAGTCCGTCGCGACCCAAGTCCTGCTTCTAGCAAGTCTCCGATGACTAGAGTTCATCGGAGTGCATCTCAGCCGTACAGTGCCACTCGCAAGGGCCATAAAAAAGACTCACGCTCTATGTCACCCCCGGCAGCTCGGGCCCTCGTGGCCGCTTTAAGACAGCCAACCGACGCGGACAGAAAGCTCGAAACAGCCCACTGGGCGAACACCCCCACTAGGTCACCGCAGCGGGGAGAGTCCGACGAGAAGCACCGGAATGTTCCAGGAATCAAGGTCAACGCCGAAATTGCCGTTCCATCTTCCGCAATCTTCCCCAACAAGCCTGGTCCGGTCGGCCCCTCCACCATTCAAAGCCGACGCGCAATGAAAGCAGCTACTGGAGACGCGGCACCAGGGTGTCTTTTAACCGTACAGACGCGACCTGAGCCCCGCAAACCTAGTCCGTCTCGCAGCGCAGCAAATGGCAAGACCGGGTTGGACGAGACCGGTGCGATAAGGGAGGCACTGAAAGGCTTCGCAAGCTCTAGTGACTTGCCTACGCCAACGGCCGCTTTCACCAAAGAGAAGAAAGAAAAGAGACTTCCAACACTTCCCAATACACCATCCTCAGTCATGGATGAGGCAGTCCGCGCCATTGACGAGCGAGACAAGGCGATGGATGGCGAGATCCCACGCAGTCACTTCTCTAGCATGACAGTCACGACTGACGACTCTACTCACTCTCGCTTCATACCCGAACGCAGCCGTTTCTCCGAATGGAGCACCGATACCGACACCGAGTACAACCCGTGTGCATCAATGGTGTCGACTTCCAGCTTCTCCAACCACTACTTTGACGAGACCTCGGCTGACGATCGATGGAAGACACCAGACCTATCACAGTCCGGTGATGGCGCAACAAACACCGACCCGAATACACCCCACCTGACCGTCCACTCCAAGCCTTCATCTCCAAACTCCGCCTCCGGAGAACTTCCCCCTTGGAACGTCTCTCTTCCCGAATTCACCGTATCTCTATCCACTCCTGGTATCGAATGCTCCGGGCTGGGAATTGAGAACATGGACGAAGTGGAAAGCAACCCCAAGCGTCACGCAGCCCTGTTCAGTGCGCTTGAGTCCATGGAATCCTTCTCAATGTCGCGCAGCCCCAATGGCTCGCCCATTACGCTCCCCCATATTCCCAAAGACTATGGCACCCCTAGAAAGCTGTCAGATACAGAGCGGGAGGTGAGTGAGGCTTCACTCGAGCGAATTCGCTCTCGTCGTAGCAATGCTTTTTTCTCGGAAAATGCTACTATGCAGGAGATGATGGATGAGCTCAGCTACTTGAGAAACATGATTCAGTCTGAGATGGATGGGACTCCATTCTGATAGGAGGCATTGGCCTCACTGTCTCGTATTTTTATTCTCATGTTCTTGGCGCTGGTCGCCGAGTCCGCCCATGTATCATAAATAGAGATAAATATTTGCATTTAGATTCAAGCACATTTTTTAAAAGGAAGGAAATTGAACTTGTCCATAGCGAACCATCTAAATAAGCAGATACAAAAATGCATCTAATGCTGAAGGTGTAGTTGGCAGTTTCCCATACCAAGCCCAAAAACAAAACACGCGCCAAGAATCCCTGTATCCACCACCCGTGATTAACAGCTTTATCAAAACGCCAGAAGACCAAAAGCAAACCACGCCTCAACTCTTTCTTCCGGCTTTCAATTTTGAATGTGTTTCAAATCAAGCATGGGCTGAGTCCAAAATCTGTCCAGTAAAAAGCATTCAATATGGCAGACGAGGGACCCCAACTGACGCCTGTCGGGGAAAAGACCCTCCCAGCAAAATGCAAGGCGCAAGCCGTAGCGTACTGTCCCACAATGGACCTAATTGCGCTGGTGACCGAGGATGAAGAATTGCGCGTGTTCCGACTTAATGGACAACGCGTGTTTGGGGGCTCATTTGGGGGTGATCCCTACTTAGGCGAGGATGAGGAGGACGGCGAGATTAGAGGGATGGCGTGGAAGGGGAATGGTGAGTTTGAGTTTCCTTTCGCTGGGCTTGTTATGGGGCTTTTATTTGGTTTTTTGTGTTGTCGCATTACCCTTGTGAGGTGATGTCATGCGAGCTAGTCTAATAAAAATGCCTAGGTCGTCTCCTCGCCGTCGCGTGTGCGGACGCCACGCTCCGAATCATCAGTTCTTACAGTGGTAAGACGGTGCACCACTATCCCGCTTTTCAGCCAAAAGAGGAAGTTTCAGATTCTTCCCAGAAGCCAATTCCCAAACCAACATGCGTGGGATGGGGTATCAATTTCACTGACAGTAGAGCTGCACGGCGGCATTTGCTTGACTTCGCCGGCCAAGTCTCCATCGAGGATCTTCTAACGCCGAGCACCTATCCCTCCAAAGCAGCTGGTATTCTGAAAGCAGACTTGCCTAGAGAACTTGCCTTGCTGGACATCGAGAGCTCCTTGCCTAAGCTGAGTACCCTCCCTGCAACAGGAGGCGAGGACGACGTCTTCAGCTCGCGCGCATCTATTGATGCCATTTTCCATTCTACGAGGGATACAAGTGACTCGGTTGATGTCCTTTCCGTTGGATTTGACGATGGCACCGTCCATCTGCGCATCTTTAATTGCTTTGAGATTGGCTCTTTTCCCGTGGGCAGCTCTCCTGGTCTCCCTGAGTCGTGTCGTATCTTGCGACATGCTTCTCATCCTTTAAGTTCAACACATGCTCTGCTGGCATCGCCCATGAAGGGAAATGCCCGGGGTTCCCTCGATCTGGTCACGATGGACCTCCGCTTCATCACCAAGTCTGGGAGGTATTTGTCACTTCTTGCATCGAAGACGACCCAGCTCCAGAACCTGCTCCGCTATATTGGCCAGGTGCAGAAGCAAATTGAACTCGAATGGAAAAATGCACAGGAGCTTCCGGCACGGTTTTTGCGTAGTGTCAATGAGGACCTACAAGAGAAATGCCAATGTGATTTCATCACTGCAATCTATCATCTCGTGGTCACTGGCCATTGCTTTGAGCCCATGAAGGAGTTCCTTGTGGACATTGTTGGGGAAAGAGTATGTGAGCGATGGAACCTTCGAGAGACCTGTAACTAATGAGCAACTCAGGGCCATAAGAGATGGGAGAAAGCTGTCGCAGGCGGATATGACAATATTCGTCGACTAACACATGAGTGTCTTCTCCCAGCCTTGGAACGCAGCCAAGTTCTTCTCAGTCGATTGGTTGGACTGTCCAAATTCCACAAGCTGAGCGATGTCCTTGGACTCGATACAACCAAGCTGAACGGCATTGTAGAAACACTTGACTGTCTTCACCTTTTGGCGCATCGCGTCCTCAATCATGTCAACGAGGAGCTAGGTCAATTTAATGCTTTCGCCAGATGGCTTCGGCATGAAATCCACATCCTCAACAGCGAACCCTTATCACAAACTCTGGAAGAGCTGCAAGAAAAGAGGGATCTATTTGATGTCCCCCCCACCGTGAAGTACATCACAGGAGCCCTGACTAAGAGTGCCCTGCGCAACTTCATTCGACAGCTTCCTATGATCGGAGTCGTTCAGCCACCTGCTCCTCCCCCTGGTCGATGGCTACCAGATGGCCATGACCGTTCATTCTATGACACTTTCAAATCCCTTCTTCAGCAACAACGCCAGGCCCGAGAAAGGGGAGATAGCACTACCTCAATTGAGACACCGAAGCTCAACGATTTGACGAAGCGTCTAGAAATCCAGTTTCAAAAGGTCTTTGGGGAAATTGCCCTGACCCAGCGGAGGGGTATTCTCCATCGCTCACCTCTCACACTTCACTCTGACTGCGACCAGCAAGTGATTGATATTACTGTTTCTTGCGAGGTAAGCTTTGATTTTGTTGGGCTTTGTTCGTCCATACTAAATTATGATTTAGGATGTTGTCGAAGACCGACCCTGCACTATATACGTTGCCACTAGATCAACCACGTCAAAACACCAAGGTTTGTTGCACCTCTTGTCTGGAAATTCTGGATAATTTGCACTAACATCCCCCAGTCTATCTCTACCGCGTTGTTCTAGACTCAGTTGGCGGCGTCAGCTCAACGCGAAGCATTTTACTTGCAAACCTCGACCTCCAAAACGGCGAAGTACGTCAACTGCAATTCGTAAACGATGAAACGATCATGATCCTCTGGCGCAATAATAGTAAGTCCAACTCATGACTTTCCCTCCCCAAATCCCCGATGAACGCTAACCAATTTACAGATGGGATCTCCCACCTCGTTAACATCCCCTTCCATCCCGCCTCTGTACATCAGCATGATCTGAATGACCCGCCAATTCCAAACCTGATCTACACTAAGATTGATAGCACACCCTCTTCTCCCAAACCTACAACACCCATCACAGACCTAGATCTTTCAGCTGGATACCCCTGGGGAGGTGTTCTCAAACATACGTTTGCTGCTCATGGACCTAAAGCGAGACCTGTCCATATTGATGTCAATGGGCGAAAAGGAAGACGGGCTGTGTGTGTCCTGTATGGCGACTCTATGCGCTATGAGGTTTTGGACCTGGATGCTGCTATGGAGGAAGAGGAAGAAAAAGATGAATACTCTGATGAAGATGAGGATGTGATAGATAGCGATCAAGAAAACTGAGGACTGCCAGTAATAATATCTTGAATGATAGCCCAGACTAAACTTTGTCAAATATATAGTGTATACCTACCTAGGTATTACCTCATTTACCTCACTACTATTTGATTCCTTCTTAACTGAATATTGAGTTTCGGCTTGTCTTTCATGATATATATGATGCATAGTGCCTCTTCCCAGGTTCCCAGCCTGAAAGAAAAGGACAATAAAGATGCTGCAGACGGAAAGGCGCGGAAAAGATAATGAAATATCAGTGACCCCTGGAAATATATCCCTTGGAGCACCCTTTGTAATGAACCTTGGACTGATATGCCAGCCATTGTATTGAATTATTGCCCACCCTTTGTTTCAGTTCTACCTATATGTCTACATAGACCGCGTAGACAGATCTACGAAATATCAGAGAAGAAGGTTACCTGCGTGGAGTATGGGGGTTTGTATAGCGTTGTGTCGACCTTTAGTTGTGAACTCACTCCTTTCATACTGAAATCAGAAGAATATTACATGTTTTAACTAATAGTCTTTTTTTAGTATCTGTGCTTTGCATAAGTAAAGCTAGCGCTTGATTAATCTAATTGAATCTGCCTATCATATCATCAGAATCAAAGCTAAGAGACATGTCAAATAGACAGGGATTTTTTTTCCCATTCAATAGTAATAATACTGTAACTACAAAGCAGCTATATATGGCCCTCTCTAAAAGGGTAAAAGGGTTAAAATGAGAATAAAAGAAAAACATGCAAAGCCCTAAACAATGAATGTTTTTTTATTTCTAGAGGATTCTCTTTGCACTCCACTGTGGAATCGGTCGCTGGGGCCACAAGGTGCCCGGTTCTTTAAGAAGAAAAATCAAAATAAGCAAGAGGTTAGAGGGGCTGCCCCTCCATGGTCATTAGGGCTTCGAACTCTCTTGTCCATGTTTTATGAAAGCCATTAGAGCTTGGTATATAGCAGTATGGCTACATATATATCAATCTCGTTTCAATGGGAATTTTATGCCAATAATATCGAGTATTTTACAACGGTAAGATGTAAGGATCATATACCAATCACGTGATACATACAGAGGCGAACAAACGAGACTTGGAGCATGTCAGCGATAAAAGATGATTGTATTTGGGTGAAAAAGCTTTGATCTATGCCCAACATATTATAATGGATTGTTCTTCTATTCTCGAACATGAACGAATCGACATTCCCGGCGATCGGACAATAGTACGAGTCAATTCAGGAGCAAGGAGATGGCGGCCTAAGGCTCAAAGTCACGTGAATCATGACTAAACCATGTATAATGGCCAATCAGATGGCGACCCCCGTAGAACCTCACCCATTGTGGTCTTTCTTGCTTCGAATCTGTGTTTTAGTCTCTTCACATATCTTGCTCTTCAAAGCCTTCTTCCACCCTTTCCAGAATTTCCCACCTTGCTTAAAAGTGTTGAAATTTGGGCGTGCACTCAAGGCACCTTTTCCTCTCTGTGCCTCTTGTCGCGGAAAGACCTAGTGCATGCCGCCTCGTCATATCCACAAAAACACTCCGTCCCTTCCTCCCACTCTCAAATCCTCCTTCCACTATCATCGTGGTGATCAGCCTGTGTTCGAACCGTCGACTGATACAGGCTAAGAGGGGTTTAAAGACTTTTTTTTTCCTAATCTTCTCTGACTCTTTTTTTCCTGTCTTTTTTTCTCTCCCCCCACATCCTTTTCTTTGCACACCATGGATGCCCGTCAGGTGTTGCAGAGCACCCTCGCGCCAGATGCGGCCGAGCGTACTAATGCCGAACAACAACTCGCCCATGCCGCGGAGGTCGACTTCGTACGCTTCACCCTGCTCCTTCCACAGGCGTTACTGGAAAAGATTCAGGATCTGGACGCTAATATCTTCGTTATCTGATAGGCTGCCTACCTTATTACCCTCGGTCAAGAACTTGCCAACGAGAGCAGCCCCGCTCATATTCGTGTCGCTGCTGGTATTGCCCTGAAGAACGCTTTCACTTTTCGGGATCAGGCCAAGTTGCGAGAGGTGCAACTTCGATGGGCTCAGAGCATCAACCCTGAGACCAAGACTCAGGTCAAGGAGCTTGCGCTTAAAACCCTGCAGTCCCCCGATGTCCGTGCCGGAGGTGCTGCCGCTACCCTTATCGTTTCGATTGCCTCAATCGAGCTGCCGCGCAATGAGTGGCCTGAGTTGATGGGCGTTCTTGTCCAAAATGTGGCGAGCGGAAACGACGCCCTCAAGCAGTCCTCCCTGACTGCCATCGGTTACATTTGCGAGTCCCAAGATCCAGATCTTCGCGCAAGCCTTACACAACACTCTAATGCTATTCTCACTGCGGTTGTGCAGGGTGCTCGACGGGAGGAGGAAAACAACGATGTCCGCTATGCCGCTATTGCCGCTCTCAGTGATGCTGTCGACTTCGTGCGAACCAATATGGACAACGAGGGAGAGCGCAACTACATTATGCAGGTCGTTTGTGAGGCTACCCAGGCCCAGGAGGTCCGCGTGCAAGCTGGTGCATTTGGCTGCCTGAACCGAATCATGGGTTCGTATTACGAGAAGATGCGCTTCTACATGGAGAAGGCTCTGTTTGGCCTGAGTATCATGGGCATGAAGAGCGAGGAGGAAGAAGTCGCTAAGCTGGCTATTGAGTTCTGGTGTACTGTCTGCGAGGAGGAGATTGCCATCGAGGATGACAACGCCGAGGTAAGAATTCGACGCCTTCCATCAAGTGCATTTGAGCGTGTGTTTATTAACTTATTTCTTTTGATAGGCTCAGCAAGAGGGTGTTGAGGCTCGTCCTTTCTTCGGATTCGCTCGCGTTGCTACTCGTGAGGTTGTCCCCGTTCTGCTGCAATCTATGTGCCGACAGGACGAGGATGCCACCGATGACGAGTACAACGTATCCCGCGCTGCCTACCAGGCCATGCAGCTTTACGCCCAGTGTGTGCAGGGCGATGTTATTCAGCCCGTTGTGACATTCGTTGAAGAAAACATTCGCAACGAGGACTGGCACCGTCGTGACGCCGCTGTGGCTGCTTTTGGCGCCATCATGGAAGGCCCTGAGCCCCGTGTGTTGGAGCCTCTGATCAAGCAGGCACTGTCTGTACTGCTTGGCATGATGGAGGATAGCTCTATCTCCGTTCGCGACTCAACTGCTTACGCCCTGGGTCGCGTGTGCGACTGCTGCCCCGAGGTTCTCGATCCCGAGGTCCACCTCCAGCCTCTCATTTCTTGCCTATTCAATGGCCTTGCCAACTCTCCCAAAATTGCCAGCTCTTGCTGCTGGGCGCTCATGAACGTCGCAGATCGCTTTGCCGGTGAACCTGGCTCGCAGACTAACCCTCTGTCGAAGCACTTTGAGGACAGTGTGAAGTCCCTACTTACAGTCACCGAGCGGTACGTTTTTCAGTAATAACCCCCAACTAGATTTCGTTGATCTAACAACCCTTTAGACAGGATGCCGATAACCAGCTGCGTACCGCTGGATATGAAGTTCTGAACTCATTCGTCATGAACTCTGCTAACGACAGCTTGCCCATGGTTGCCACCCTCTCAGACGTTATCATCCAGCGCCTTGAGCAAACTGTTCCCATGCAGCAGCAGATCGTCAGCGCCGAGGACCGTATGCTTCTCGAGGAAATGCAGACTAGCTTGATTAGTGTCATTCTCGCTATTGTTCAGCGCTTCGAGGGAGAGATCAAACCCCAGGCTGACCGCATCATGAGCGTGCTCCTCCAGGTTCTGACCACCATTGGTGCTAAGTCCAGCGTGCCAGATGTCATCTTTGCCACCGTCGGTGCCATTGCTAGCGCTCTCGACGAAGAATTCATCAAGTACATGGAGTCCTTCAGCCCCTTCCTATACAACGCCCTTGGCAACCAAGAGGAGACCGGTCTCTGCTCCATGGCCATCGGCTTGGTTAGTGACATTGCTCGTGCATTGAACGAGAAGGTTCAGCCTTACTGCGATCACTTCATGAACCTCCTGCTTAAGATCCTTTCGGTAAGTGATTCTTTTGAGATTCGCTAATGATTGTGATTTTGAATGCTGACTTTCAAAACAGGCCTCCAGTAACCAGCTTAAGCCGGCGATTCTTGAGACCTTCGGTGACATCGCTCAAGCTATTGGAACCAACTTTGACACTTACTTGGCGATTGTCGGCCAGGTTCTCCAGCAGGCTTCCAGTGTCACCACCAGCTCTGATCTCCCATACGATATGGTTGATTACATTGTTTCTCTCCGTGAGGGTATCATGGATGCTTGGGGCGGAATCCTTCTGTCTTACAAGGGCACATCTTCGAGTAAGTTACTTTTTACCCCACATACATGACTTCAAAATGCTAACTGATTACAGTCACTCAACTCCAGCCATTCATTGAGTCTATCTTCAACCTTCTGCACATCATCTCTCAGGAGAGCAACCGCAGCGAAGGCCTTATGCGCTCTGCTATGGGTGTTATTGGGTAAGCATGATCTTCTTGTCGATTTGGGTTCTTTCTTTTGACATGTTTTGATAGTGACCTTGCCGACGCGTTCCCCAATGGCGAGATTGCTACGTACTTCACCAACCCTTGGGTTACCGCCCTCGTACGGGAGACCCGGCAAACCAGACAATATAGCGAACGCACCATCGAGACCGCTCGCTGGACCCGTGAGCAGGTCAAGCGCCAAGTCAACCTCGGTGCCGGTATGTCGTAAAGCCATTGAGCCGTCCCATACCATCGAATCCCATGGCGTCTCGTTCGACTTTTCAATACCACCCGCCACCCACCTTGGAGCTCTTGGGTTTAATCACTCGAGCCCTTGTTGGACGTGGATCCAAGGCGGTCTGGCCTCGCGCCCACTTGGTGCCATCGGTGGACGTACAGAAGCCGCCGAGTTTGTTGGAGGCTTATCGCAGGCTTTTTGCCGTCTGCCTCAAATATTTCTCCCCTTTATTCCCAGCACAGGACCCCCCCTCCCCTTTGGAAATGAACTCAGTTCCCCAATCCCTTTGCTGGTGCTCAATTCCTTGATGACACACGTTCGAATGAAAGCCAGTTACCTTTGCCCTTTGTTATGGCCCTGTCAGATTCCCTTTTTTCTTCTTGACACAACCCTTTTCATCTTGCCCTTCCCATCCTCTTCTAAGTTGTTTTTAATTAGACAAGACCCCTTCCCCCACACCCGCATCCTATAGCATTGCGACTCATGTAGCCCAAGAATTCATGTATTCCCCCATCTCCTCACCTGCACCCACTATTCATGTATCCCAACCCCTTTATGTCACCCTACCAGAAAAGAGTCATTGTCATGAAAAAGCTGTCCCTGATTTCGTCTCCTCCCTCGTATACGCTCCGAACTTACCCCGACCACTTCACACTGAAGAATCATGTATAGACCCATGGTGGGTATTACCCATGAAAGGAATAAGTGGATGGTGTGCTGATGATTTGTTAGTAGCAGTAATAGTAGGGATATTTGTATGATTATTTGCTTCGTGATTTCTGCCGCTATTGTGTACGATCATTGTGTAATTTTACTACTGATTTCATCTTTTCGTTCTACACTACGGTGAATGCGAATAATCTAAGTTGCCGAGGAGATAGTTATCAGATGTGTTTGCCTAAGGCACTAAAGATTCCTGAAATGGTAATATCACCACGTGACCCGAGATAAGGGCTTTGTTGCGTGACAACCCTACCCGCCCACGAAAATCAAAGTTCCACCCGTTCAGCAAATTCTTCCCTTCGCTCCATCCATCGTCGACCATCTCTCGAGGTATGTTTTCTGCCCCCCCCTTTCTACAACAGCCTCTCGGCTAGTCTGGGGGTGCAATCATCTTGTCTAGATTGCTTCCAATGCCAGAATTATAGAAAATTCTCAGGAACTGCGGTCCAGGAAGCCAAGATGATACGCATCTCCCAACTCGGCACGGGCTGAAGAACTCCTTGCAATGCAAAAGGGGCACTCTTTGCGCTCGAAGACTAGTGGTGGCTGACTTGTTCTGCAATTTGAAAACACCCTTCCGGTTAGTCGGAATGGGGTGCTTTTCTGTTGCGTTTGTCGTACAGATACCTCATAATCCTTTTTTCTTCCAAACGATTTGAGAATCTCGATTCCTAAACCGCCAAAATGGTCAAGACTTCCGTCCTCAACGATGCGCTCAACGCCATGAACAACGCCGAGAAGGCTGGCAAGCGCCAGGTCCTCATCCGTCCTTCCTCCAAGGTCATCGTCAAGTTCCTTGCTGTCATGCAGAAGCACGGTACGTTCCATTGTGATATCCTTTGCCTTGATTTTATTTCTATTTTGTCCTTTTTGCTTTTGTCTGTTATGTTTTCTTATGTCTGTTGTCTTTTTTTTCATCTCCATATCCTGTCCCGAGAATTTTTGTCCCAAGCCATTCGGGCTGATAACTAGGCGGCCGGTCTCAACAACCTACGACGTCTGCCTTTTAAGTGCCCGATATATTGACTGCGGAGATCTTACACGTTTTCAAAGCGCTTTAATTGCTTTTTCAGTATTTGACGACTTTTAAATCTTCGCAACATACTGACATTCTTTCTTTTTCAGGTTACATCGGCGAGTTCGAGGAGGTCGATGACCACCGCTCCGGCAAGATTGTCATCCAGCTCAACGGCCGGTACGTATCCACAACCATTACCGCCGGTGAACATCAAGCTAACTTACATCTTCAGTCTCAACAAGTGTGGTGTCATCAACCCCCGCTACCCCGTCCAGCTCCGTGACCTCGAGAAGTGGGCTACTCAGCTCCTTCCTTCTCGTCAGTTCGGTTACGTCGTCCTGACCACCTCCGCCGGTATCATGGACCACGAGGAGGCTCGCCGCAAGCACGTTGCTGGCAAGCTCCTTGGCTTCTTCTACTAGAGGAGTCGTTCTTCTAAAAAAGGAATTGAAAAAGTTCTTGCTTTGACTGGTTTCGCATGGCGTTTGATATACTGGGCTGGACCCTGGGAATGTAATCTGGATGTAGCTGTGAACAAAATACCCCCGTTCCGCACTTTGATAGCTTGCAGAGTACATGGTGCGCTCGTATTTGAATGTTAGTCGATTCTGGTCTGCAAGTGTATTTTGCTCATCATCACTCCTTGTAGTCTCTAGACACGAACCGAGGCAAAAGTTCACCGCCTTCGCTGTACAAGTATTCTGCCTTTTCCCCCGCAACAGGTCAACAGGTGAACATTCAGGAACTCATATGCCATGCCTTTGGACACCATATATCTGACCCGACATGGGGTATGTAATAGAATTGTATTTTTTTCTGAATCCAGTAGACCTGACAATCGCAGCACCGGCTCAACTGGACCATCGATTTCAGTACGGGAACCTACAAGTCCCAGTTCCCCACGCCGTCAGGGAATCCAGCAGACCCGGCTTTGACTTCGCATGGTGTCCGTCAATCGCATGAGCTCGCATCGCACATCGCCAGCCCCCAGTTCCATCCGAAGCCATTCCGGGTCTATTCGAGTCCTTTCTATCGCTGCCTGCAAACGATTCAGCCCACGGTCGAAGAGCTGAAGAGGATCCATGAGTCTGGAGAGAGCCAGAACGGGGCTTGTGGCCTTGGTTTGATTGATCGACATGCGAAGCTAGATGTGCAGATTGAGAATGGACTAGGGTGAGTAGTATATGCTCGAGAGATTCTTAGTTCGGTCACAGTACTCATTCATATACAGAGAATGGTTCGGTGCAACGGACTTCTTCGACCACCCCTCGCACCCGACAACAGAGGAGATGTCAATACACTTCCCAACACTGCTCCCACCAGCCAGTGTGCACCAGAAGCCTCTGTTGATTCCCTCCACACGTGGCGAGACAATAACTCAGCTTCACAACCGTGTGGCAACAACTTTGGCAGGTATTATTGCCGACATTGATGCGCAGGTCTCTGCGCTGGAGGCGAACTTACCCGTAGAACAAAGAAAAAGCAAGTCCGTTTTGATCTGCGCACATGCAGCTCCGCTAATCGCAATGGGCCGGGCGTTGACGGGCCGCATGCCACATGATAGCTCAGAGGAAGATTTCAACGTGTTCACTGCTGGTATGAGCACTTTCAAGCGCAGGAATTTTTCCCTCGACGGCGCGGAAAGCAATGATCACAATGGAAAACAGGAGAGTCTACTGGCTAAGGGAACCCGGTTCATTCGTGCGTCGGAATCTGTGCCGCAGTGGAGAGGGCGTGGTGTGGGAGGTGGATGGGACTGTGTTGCAAATGGCGATTGTAGTTTCTTGAGCGGAGGCGCCGAGCGTGGATGGTGAGTCTTCTATATTCTGGTTCTGAGAGACTATATTGACATGGAGTCTGCAGGCACTTTGATGGCGAAGAGAATTTCCAATCGGGTCCTATGGGTCCATCGTCGGAAACAGCCGCGAGTACTACAGCCAGCACGAAGTTGTGAGACACAACATGGATGCTTTGTAGAAAGACCATTGACGACTTGGACAAGGAGTCATGCTGATGCTGTTCACTCATTATGTGTCTAAGAGATGCTGGTATCTGCACCAGTTGACACTATTTCCATTACCTAGGTATAAATAGGTCTGCGATATTGCATAGAAAGACGAAAATCAATCGATCACTGCCATTCGGTGGTCGAGAACCTTGTATAGCAAAACAATAATACAACCAAATGATAGCATCATTTAATGGGTCAAAGTTACTCAAAGCGACAAGGACAAACAATGGCTCATTCCTACGTTTATATTCTACATGGTTTTTCCGGGTCAAGGCAACTCCCTGTCTGGGCATAGTAATAGACCATGGAAATATTTACAAGTAAACTGTCTTCTCCAATCAGCTGGACAGGCTGAATAGTTGATGAGAAGATGTTGCATCGGCCGAAGGTAGTGTAAGCCCTAATAGTGCAACTTTGGAACCAGCATGTGCAAGATCAAAAAGTGAAATAATCAACTTCTTGGAGCAGAAGGTTTCGGCGATTAATCTGAAATGAACTGGTACTACGCCTGATCGGAGCCAGAGGCAAAGCACGTTAGAGAAAAGAGAAAAGAAAAGGAAATATCAAGATAGATCTCCGTATATATACCCCCAGCTCAGGTTGTGAGCACACAATAAGACTGCTGTTTTCACATTTGGGAAGATACTGTGACGCTAAAGCTAATGAGAACTATGAAAATTTATATGAAATCCATAGTTGAGATAGATATCCATCTCATTCAGTGTGTTGCTGAACATTGGCGGAACTGGATTCATCAATAACATTGGCATCGACATCACCCGCTCCATTAGGAGCTTGTCCAGCCTGCTCTGCCCGTTCCCGTTCCTCTGTCTGCTCCCGCTGCACACGTTCCTGTTCCGCACGCTCACGTTCCTGTTCAGCGGCATGGCGGGCTTGAACCTGACGCTCTCCGAGCCCGGGAATCAAACTTGCAACAAGCAGAACAACAGACCGTTCCATGCGGCGAATCTGGTCCCAGATGCTGAAGACTGGCGCCTCATTTGCTACCTGCGCGGCTGGGTCTGATGGCCCACCAACATGGGTGAGGCCTTCCAGATGGCGCTGCGCAGGCGCAACAACCAATCGCATCAGTTGCTGTGGAATCTCCGTCTCCGACAACAATGTGACCAGAAGAGCGATGCTGACAAAAATATAGCGTCTCCAGGTTCCGGGTGCGCTGGTCAGGTAGCAGAAGAACCACAATCGGGTAAACAGCCAGATGCGGCGCATGTGTCGTGCTAGACCGGCATGCTCAACGTTGTTTCCCCGGCGCTGTTGGTTGAGCATCGCTTGGCGAACGACATTTTGCACAGCGGCTGCATTCGGGTTTGGCTGAGGCACGGCTTGATCGCCCGCTGGAACTGTGCGAGTGGGGAACGTCGGCTGCATTGTGGGCAAGGGGGAGTTGATTACGTTTGGTGCCATGATGATATTTCGATCTCCGCTTGGTGAGGACAACATGAAGATCTGGGGAGAGTTTGTTGCCCCCCTATCGACTGAGCCTATAGCAGTCGAGGACTGACTTGGAGAGGTAAACTGTGAAGGCCGTTGCAGCATTTTGTCTAATAAGCGGGCTCGTTGTTGGGCGTCCAAGATGCGGCAAAGCAGCTCTGCAATGCCAGGAACCGGAAGTCCCCTCTCATAACGAGTGTCCTGGATCTCAAGAAGTTGAGTTCGTATGCGAATAACGTGTTCCATGGATGGCATGGCATGCTGATCTAGTTGTTGTTCGATGACTTGAATCTGACAGCGTATAATGTGCACGCGCCGAGCGAATTCAATGCCGTCAACTTCTGATACATATGAATTGTTTGCAAATGGACTTGGTAGTGGGCTGTTGAGGGGCAGGTTAGTTGTGGTGTATGGGGCCCCAGTGCCAATATTAGGTCTTGCAAAGCTGGGTATGGACGGCATGCTTGGTGTTGCCACCGCTGAATGCGTGCTGGACTCCATCAGATTGGACATTTGGACAGGACCTCGAGCAGTGACTCCTCCTAAAAGAGGGCTTTGTGGCAATTCAGATGACACAGGGGGATTCTCTATCTTAGTTGGCTCGGGTGGCAGGACAAGGTGCATACTGTCACTGTCATTATGTTCCTATGGCATTATGTCAGACTAGGAAACAATATCATATAGAGTTGGTAATGACGAGTTACTTACCTCCCCAATTGATACTATCGCTTCGAGTACTGCGTCCTCAATTCTGAGGGGCTTTCCTCGGTATATCAGTCTCTGGGTATTTACCGGAGGATGCTTAGGGAAGTCTCGTTCAATCCGCTGCTTCAGCTGGGAAACTGTGGTCGACAATGGAATATCTTCAAGGGTGAAACGGCTCGGAGGAGGTAGAGATTGGCACAGTATATGGAGGGTGATCGCATTGCGTCTTTCTTCCGTCGCGGGCTGGGGCAATGACGAAGTCGCCGCCATTATTTGAAAGAGGAATATCTTGTTCAAGTAGAATGTGTTCAGGGTTTGAATGCTTGGATATGCACAGACCGAGAGTAGACGTTATGTGGGTGCCACTAGTGTGTCGTCGGTGCTGCGTTATCGCGGAATGCGGGAATGGGACACGGGCAGACGATGCAATTATCTTTCGCTCCGAGAATTTCTATTGCTTAGACCAGACTCCCCAAAGAGGACGGAAACGGAGGCCTCTGAACAAAAAGCTTGGGAAGAGACAGCTGTAGACTCGATCTAGATCCTGATATCTGGCATCAATCTTCCGATAAGAAGTATACGCGAAACCCTTGATATGCGGCTTGTGACCGTTGATTAGACAAAATAATAGGATGATACCAAGACAATTAATGCACAGAGAATCGAATTTGTAGGAAATGTCCAATGAATTGCAGAGAGATGATGATAATCAGACCAGAACATTGCATCTCCACGTGCAATTCTGCCTGGGCGGTGTATCGGCAGCAGGTCATTTCCCCATTTCGGAAAAAAAACGCTCAGAGCTTAGGGGTCGATTTAGCGTCTCCAGGCCGATGGATTAAACATTATGGCCAAGCGCCTTTTTTCATCTTCTACGCTCCTTCACTGTCCTCCCGCTTTCCCTCGGACAGGGGCTGCGTCGATGGAGGTTCTCTCGTTTCGGGCCACGGCCCGCCATAAGGCCAGTCTGCGGCATTTTTCGTCCAAATCATGGCGGCAATATCACAAAGACAATGAAAATAATAGAGGTGGATTCGGTTCACGGCTAGGATTTGCCCTGCGCAACACTAAGGTCGAATGGTATCCCATTCCCGTTGGACTCGGTATCGGCCTACTAGGGTTGTTGAGTTTCTACAAATCACAGCGCGCGGAACGCGAACGTCTGGCCCGCGATGCCGCTGGAGATGAATGGGAGGATGGAAAGCGACCCCCACGCCGTCCACGCATATCACTATCTGGTCCATGGCATGTTCAGATCATGTCTACCCTACCCCTAAAGGCCATGTCGCGGCTGTGGGGTCGTTTCAACGAAATCGAACTTCCTTACTACTTCCGTGTACCCGGCTTCAAACTCTACTCCTGGGCCTTTGGTGTCAACCTTGAGGAGGTCGCCGAGCCTGACTTGCACACATACCCAAATCTGGCCGCGTTCTTTTACCGCAAGCTGAAGCCCGGTGTTCGACCTTTGGACCCTGATCCCCGCGCACTTTTGGCGCCCTCCGACGGTCGAATTCTGCAATTCGGAATGATCGAACGTGGTGAAGTTGAACAGGTTAAAGGAATGACGTACAGTCTGGATGCCCTCTTGGGTTCGGCCACGCCTGAACATGCTGATCACACTAACCGGTTGGTCGACAAGGGCGCAAAGGAAACGCAAAAGGATGTCGAAAACATGTCTGCCCATGAAGAGTTCGCACGCATGAATGGTATTTCTTATACGCTCCCAACCCTGCTCTCTGGTGAATCCGATGGCTCCAAACGCCGTGCGTCATTGGATGCTTCAACTGCATCCAAGGTAACCTCGGAAATCCAAGTCCAAGAAGAGCTGGCTCGTGGTGACGGAGTCCCGTGGTACGCGCCAAAAGCTGCGGCTAACCATGCCTTGTTCTACGTGGTGATCTACCTGGCTCCCGGTGACTATCACCGGTTCCATTCCCCAGCTCCCTGGGTAGTTGAGAGCCGTCGTCACTTTGCTGGTGAGCTTTACTCCGTTTCACCCTATCTGCAAAGGCATCTACCCGGATTGTTTACTCTCAACGAACGTGTGGCACTTCTTGGTCGGTGGCGATGGGGATTCTTCAGTTACACACCGGTCGGGGCCACCAACGTAGGCTCCATCAAAATCAACTTTGACTCGGAATTGCGTACAAATAGTCTTTTAACCGACACCGCTGCGGACTTAGCAGCGGCCTTGGCTGCTAAGCGGGGTGAGCAATATCCCGGTTTTGTCGAGGCGACTTATCGCCACGCTAGCCATACGCTTGGCGGACATCCCCTGCAGCGTGGAGAGGAGATGGGAGGGTTCCAGCTAGGCAGCTCGATCGTGCTTGTGTTTGAAGCTCCCCTTGGAACTCGCAAGTCTGTCGATGCCGGCTGGCCGGACGATGCTCCAAGTGATGGCTGGACATGGAGTATTGAAAAGGGTCAGCGCATCAAGGTCGGTGAAAAGTTGGGCTTTGTGGGTGACGCGTGAGGCACCTGAAGTCACACAGCCCCCATGGGCTGCATTAGCCTATGCATTCAACAACATAGCCTGATTTTGGATTGTGATTTGATCTTATGTATTATACCAGGTCTATTGGACCAGCGCCGGTCTCGAAACTTTATCATTTCCACTTGTCCTAATAAACTGTATCATTTTGTATACTTCCTAATAAACTGTATCATTTTGTATACTTTATGGAGTACAACAGCCAATTCAGCGTATATACAACGAGTTACATGTGTACATGAGTTAGTTAAATATATAGAAGTATACAAGTTCTTAATTGGGCCAGTAGAGGCTATCTAAAATCTTGGCAGTTGACTGGTGATATCATCTCCGAAACGCGTCACTTCATTGACTTTGATAGTTACACTGTTATAAGTTGTATGGCGTATTGATTCACAACATTGCACCATATGTACAGTAAATGCTTTGATCATATTAAGCAATTATCACGTATGAAAAAAAAACCAAAAAAAAAAAAAAAAAACTTGTACATAAAGAAAGAAGAAAGAAAGAAATGTGGATTAGCCACCCTAGCTAGCCACTTTGTGGAGATAAGGCAAGGAAATTCCCATCCAAAGAACTATCAACGTGCCAAGCTTGTGATAAAAACAAGGAATGTCTAATTCTTCATCTTCTTTTCCACACCATTCTGAGGTTTTGTAATTCATATTCTCATGGCCATCTTTAACTCACCTCGATCATTTCAAAATGTCAATTTCAATCAGGCCCCTATGGGCATTGATCGCTCATTCATGGCAAGCGCCCACGAGAGTCATCCCCCATTCTTTCATTTAGTGCTTCTTGTGTTTGAGGCCGTCTTAGAGGTTGTCTGCGTCAGTCTCCCTGGATACATTGCCGCTCGTACGGGCATGTTTGATGCCGATGCTCAGAAGCTTGTGGCGAACCTCAATGTGACTTTGTTCACGCCGTGCCTGAGTATGAATACCTTCCCCGATCCCCCTGTGAGAGGGATCTGAGCAGATTCTTCCTTAATTCGCTAAGCTGACTCCTGTCAAAGTCTTCACAAAATTGGGTTCGCAATTAACTGCTGATAAGCTGACGGACCTGGCGATTATCCCCGTCATTTTCATCGTCCAGACATTTGTTTCATACTTCTGTTCCTTTGTTGTTGCAAAATGCTGTCGCTTCAAGAAGCGTCAGTCCAATTTTGTGGCTGCTATGGCGGTAGGTGATTATCCTTATCTAGCGAGGTTGACCATTTAGTTGAATGGTACTAATGACGAACCCTTGGCAGGTCTTCGGCAATTCGAACTCCCTCCCCATCTCCCTCGTTGTGTCACTCTCACAAACCCTTAAAGGCCTCCACTGGGATCAGATCCCTAACGACAACGATGACGAAGTCGCTGCACGTGGAATTTTATATCTTCTGATCTTCCAGCAGCTGGGCCAGCTCGTGCGCTGGAGTTGGGGATACCACATTCTCCTAGCCCCCAAGGATCGATACCTGGAAGAGGCTGAGCGCGATGAGACCGGCCAGTCGGTCATTGAGCAAGGCCAAGCGCGGTACACCGACAACCCAGACCAGACAGACCCGGACGAACCACTCATCCGAACGCGCAGTTCAGAAGATCTGGATCATGCGCACCACGCCACACATAGCGACCGCTTCCGATCCGGCGATCAAACACCCGTATCAACGCGTGCATATTCCTACTCCAAGCTCTCCTCCGCCCACTCCGACTGCCCAGGTTCAGACGACACCCCGTCAGTAATCGGACCGCCACCATCGGGCCCCTTCCTGGCCCGCCAAAGCACCGAGGGCGAAATCCTCCAATTTCCCGATGTGGAGGGCACTGCCCGGGAAGCCCACGAAGCAGAGCAGACCCGCATCCAACGCTGCAAAGCATCCCTTCGCAAATCGCGAGACCGTTTGGGCCGCTGGCGCGAAGAGAAAACCAACGCGCTGCACGCGCGTCTCCCTACACAAGTTCAAAAAGCCCTTGGCTCGACCACGCGCGGTCTGCGTCGCTTCCTCAGTGGTCTGTGGGACTTCATGAACCCGCCCTTATGGGCAATGCTCGTGTCAATTATTATCGCCTCCGTACCTAACCTCCAACACCTCTTCTTTGATGACGGTACCTTTGTTCGCAACTCTGTGACCCGCGCAATCGACCAGAACGGACAGGTTGCTGTGCCACTGATCTTGGTCGTTCTGGGTGCCAACCTTGCGCGCAACACTATTCCAGAAGAGGCACTGGCCGATATGGAGCACCCCCGTGATGAGCGCAAGCTGATCATCGCTTCTTTGGTTGCGCGCATGCTGCTTCCTACTATCATTATGGCACCATTGTTGGCGCTCATGGCCAAATTTGTGCCGATTAGTATTCTTGACGACCCGATTTTTGTTATTGTCTGCTTCTTGCTTACTGGCGCGCCCTCGGCTTTGCAATTGGCGCAGATCTGTCAGATCAACAATGTTTATGTGGGCGCCATGTCGAAGCTCCTGTTTCAGAGCTATGTTGTCTGGTATGTTCCTTTTTCCTGCACAAAGAGCAAACTCTTCGCCGATTGGGACCATTTGATATACAGGCATGCTAATAATTCTCAATCAGGATCCTGCCCTCCACCCTTGTGCTCGTCATGTGTGCCTTGGAGGTCGTCGAGTGGGCTGCCGCTTCTTCGTAGCCTCATCCTATGTTTCCGTACTAACCTGAATCGTGGAGCTGGTCTTACATTCTTTGATATTGTTCCTCGGTCATTGCATTTTAACTCGTTGTGGACATTTGTGATTACCCTCTCTCGCTTTGGACTGCATTGGCGTTATGGCACTGGACACGGCGCAGTCTATATATCATCCTATGAAATGTTTTGACTATATTTATATTGAAATTAGATCTTCTTATCAAGTCGAGTCTGACACGGCTGAACAGTATTAATCTTTCTCGCATTTTCAAGCCCTGGGAGATCAGTGGGGGCCGTACCTTGATCCAAGTCGACGACTTTGTTAGGCGCCAATGTTTGGGATCATTTATCGAGGTCCAATACTAGCCTACTTAGCTCAGGCACTAGACAGTGGCTTTGGTCCCTGCCAAGACAAATTGGTGATTTAACGCTTGATGAGAGGGGTCAGAGGAAGTTTTCTAACCACAATTGAAGCGCTTTAAGCCTCGTTTGGATAGCGCTGCATGGTTACGGTTTTTTCATTCCCCCTTTTTAAGGAAGTTTATTTAATAAATAGGAGCACAGAAATCCTCAATATGAACACGGTTTCATTATCGATTTTAGGGAATAGGCTGTGAAGAATCGACCCTCGCAATGCCTAACGTTACAGCTTCCGATGGATGGTGGTCTTTTGAGAATGTCGGCCCTCTCACAACAACATTCGCCCGGCCCACGAGCTGTTCCATTCTTGAGCTTGGTCACATGAGCAATGGGATTTTCTGGGGTAGATTTGACGTTCAATGTACTTCATATGACTCAGCCTGCTATCCAGCCATCACGACTGCAACATCATCCGTTGACCTTAGTGAATTTGCTGGATATGGAGGGTACTTCTCGCCAGGTTTATACTGCCCCTCTGGCTGGGCGACAGTCGGTGTAGCAGCCC
Source organism: Penicillium soppii (assembly GCF_028829465.1). Lineage (NCBI taxonomy): Eukaryota > Fungi > Ascomycota > Eurotiomycetes > Eurotiales > Aspergillaceae > Penicillium > Penicillium soppii. The sequence continues at coordinate 4,215,529 of NW_026643234.1, forward strand.
GCGACGAGAACCATTCGCTCAGCAAGTCGGGATTCATGACTACCTCGACGAGCAAGCAAGAAGCTGCATTCGACTACCCGCAGACTCTCCTAGCCAGCATACTGGAGCCTAGCCAGACTATGGCTCTTTGCTGCCCGAGGTATGCCCTTTGTGATCCAAGAGCCAGGCTTATGCTGACTATATTCATAGCTCGATGACCCCAGATGTCGGTGGTGCTTGCGTCTCCACTATGCCGGACATGAAGCCAACTTCGGGATGTGTCGTCTACGAACAGTACCAATGGGAGGGAACCGCTTCTCCTTTGTCGACCACGGTTCAACCCAGTCTGGTAACTTCTACGGAAACTAGGAGCGAATACCTTTCCACTTTGACTGTTTACTCATGGGCACCTATGATCACACTCTTGCACCATCAATCTGATCTGGACTCGGCTGCCACTGGCACGTCTGAGTCTGGAGCCACGAGTACCGCTACAACTACGTCGAATGCTGCAGGCAGAATAGGCTCGCAGGGGTCGTGGGGTGGGTTGAGCGCTTCGCTTGGTCTCTCTGCTCTTGCGATGGCTCTGGGAGCTAGTGTCATTTTCATGGCGTAAGAAAGCACGCCTCATTTTAATAATCTTGTCAATGTTTGGCTATATATCAATAGCAAGCCGTGCTGACCGCGCAGAGCGCGATCTCCTTCACCTTTCAATACCTTGGCAAACTAGTTCATGCACTTCCAACAACTAGTTTGCTTGGAAAATTGAGCTAGGTTTCGCATTGCATGGAGCAGACGCGGTGGGCATGCAAGGGAGAGACATATTGAGAGAGCTGAGCTTTTAGGCGATTGGGCGCATGCCTCTTTCGTTAATTTATTGGCGGTTTGCTGTTGAGTAACTTCGCAGCTAAATGCAGCTGGTAGACTTGGCCATGCTTCAGAAAAACCGAGTAACAATAAGATTGATTACTTTGTCTTGTAGTCGTGACTAAACGGCAGAGGAAAGTCGGCGCAGACAACTTTCAACAAATTGGCCTATTAGAACCAAAGGTTTCATCGGCGAACTCCTTGAATAGGCTCAGCTGAGCACCCAACAGCTCGCCACACGAGCGCAGCATTCCCCGTATTTGGCGTCTGACACCCCAGATCGAGATCTGCATAGCCGAGCCCCGATCAATCAACACCTCGCAGACCCACGCACACTCCTCACGCCAAGAGGTCAAAATTTCAATCTGAGGCCAAGTGGAGAATCAGAGTGAAACCCTGTCACTCAAATCTTGCAGACCGGGTGTTTAGATCCCGAAGCTATAATTAGGGGTCTTGTGTCGTCGGTGGCACCACGACGCTGTATAATTTCTGTGTGTTATAAGACCCTGAGTATCTGCAGTGTGCCTGTACTTAATCCAGTTCCAAAAAAATCATCATCTCTACATCTACATTTTGTTCAGTTCCGAAGAATTAAGATGAAGTTTACTGTCCCAGTCCTTGCTTCCCTGGTGGCTACCAGCACCGCCTTGTTCGATAAGAACCAGCGTATGCACTATCACACCAACTGATCCCTCAAACCAAACATGACCCCGACTAACAGTTTCGAATCAATTAATAGCGTGGGGCAAACGCGACTACTCCTGCGTGAACGTCTACCAAGGTATTCCCGATAACTCAACCGTGACCGCCGGACAAACCATCAAATTCCGCTTCGACCGCAAGCCCACAGGTCGCTGCCCAGACCCGTTGACCCAGTACCCCGGTGACGACTACAGCGTCTGGCTGTATAACAACCCCGTGCGCAAGCTGGATACCATTTCCTTCGACCAATCCATTAAGATCACAAGCGGTATCAAGGAGAAGGCTGGTGTTGTGGACGTTACTATTCCCAAGAACTTGCCAGATGTCAAGGATGGTTCGCTTTGGTATTTGAGAGTCGGTACTTCTCTGTCGACAGCACCTCAGGTATGTTTCGATGTTTTGCCCTTTTTTACTATGGCTTATTTGTGGTTGGATTGTTTACATCGGGACTGCTTTTGTTTCTGGATGACTGCATGCTAATTTGATGATGCAGATGCCCACTCTGTTCAACGCTGCTGGACCGTTTACAGTCATCAAGGCATAGATGAATTTAAAACCAAAACTAGACTCGGGTTTTTAGTGAATATGAATGAGTATCCATGCATATGATGAACTGTGTTGCTTTGAAGTTTACCCAGCGATTCGCTGCAAAGAAAACAGAAAGAGAGAAAAACAAGTTGACCTTTGTATGTTCATTGGTTTAAGGCTCCTGGCCCCTGAAAAGACTTTAAAATGCTTATAGCGAAAATAAATGATCTGACCGGGCACCAGCCTCGAATGAGATGGCTATACAAGATGTCGTAATTTCATCATATCAATTCCCTAGTCCCGGTAGGAAACACTGAAGATCTTGTAGCCACCGATAGCGTCGATTCGGGTACTGTCAACGCTCAAGTATCCCTGGGCGTTGATATCAACGTATTTGCTTTGCTCCACGAACTGGATGGTGTAACCGCGACCATTGCCCAGGAAAGAGAGTCGCACTTGAGCTGCACTTGCGCTTTGGCTCTTTGGAAGTAGGACACCACGTGAGCCAACCCATCGGCCATCGAGCGCACTCGATATAGTGAAGACTTGGCTTTCCTCGTCGCTGTTGTAATGAATGATCCAACGCTGAGATTTATCATTATGTTGAGGGGTTGCATGACTGGTGGTGAGAGTGTGGCCGTTGCCGGGGTTAGTTATGGCCAATCCATCTTTCTCGAACACTAGGTAGCGGCCCTCTGTCAGGTAGCCAATCACCTCTTTGTATCCCTCTTCAAACCACAAGGAGTTGGTATCCGTTGTATTGCCTTGTTCTCCATATGGAACAGGAGGCCGTGTTTGCGCATGACGAGACTGGCAATTAGAGCTGCCAACATAATTACCCTTGGCATTTGTGGCTGGAGTCTCAGCTTCCGGGATGTTAGGGAGAGAGTAGTCCGGATGATCGAGATCCAGTGCGTTGACAAGATTTGACATGTGCTTGCGCCTCCATAAAACCATCTGGTCTGTTTGAATATTTTTGTATCCTCGGGCTGTCAACCACTCTTCAACAAAGAGAATCTGGGAGTTGTGGTCTGCTCTCTCGGTGAAAACGCGGCTTCCTCGGGTCCACGGAGAGATCATGTAGAAAGGTACTCTGAATCCCGGACCAACGAAAATATCCGAAAATAGACCCAAAGGATCCTCCATCCATTCTCCTGGAGTGTCTCTGGGAGAATGGAATGGAGTGACATGATCGCCAAAGCCACCTGTCTCATCGTAGCTGATCATCAAAAGAGTGGAATTGTACTTGGGACTGTTGGTTACTGCGTCCACAACTTTCTTTTGAAGCCAAGCTCCATCTTTGGGCATATAGGGTGGGTGCTCAGACAACTCAGCTGGACCAACAATGAAGCTGACCTCGGGCAAGGTGCCGTTAGCAGCGGCCTGATAAAAGGCATCAAGGCCAACGAATGACATGCCCTTTTTAGCGAGGGGGCTGTTCTGAGGTGCATTTTGGAACTGCTGGAACCAAGCTAAAGGGTTGTCGTCGAAGTTATTCTTATCTTGGTAGAGTTGCCAAGAGACCCCAGCTTCCTCGTAGAAATCATAGACTGTCTTCCACTTGAGTGGGTAGCAGTTGATACCGTGATCGTCACAGCCTGTACATTGCGGTCAGTGGGAACAAAGTATGCGACATGTTGCTAGATAATGACCAGGAAGAAGGGAGGGAAAGGGAAGGAAGGAAGGGCATGGTAATAGAAGAGGAAAATCGAGAACGACACGTACCTGGAACTTCGTTGTTGTCGATGTAAACACCTCCCTCATCTTTGTTTTGTGGGCTCCCGGGTACATTGATAGAGCCGCTTACTAGAGTTACCCGGTTAGGGTTGGTGGCGGTAATTTGGCTTTCCTATCTTCGATTAGTCTTATGCATCTTTCCTGATCATACCTAATCACGTACCTGATACATATCTCCTGCTGTCCATCCTTCGGCAATAGCATATTGAACAGGTATGTCCTGCCGCTTCAAGTAGCCCCAGCTCCAAGGTGTGTTTTTAGTAACCCAATGATTGTTTGAACCATTGTTCAGAGACTGCTGGTTCTCTTGATAGCCATTACTACCCGCAACCATGCACTGAATAGCATCATGCCAATCTCCGCCCTGTTGGCCCAAGTACCAGGGCAACAAAGACTTGGTTTTACTGGACTGTGCGGGATCGACTACTCTGGGAGTTGTCAGAATCTCTCACTTATTCCTCACTGAGAATATGTATTTGTACAACTTACTGGTGCCAGACCGAGTTGCCGTCGGGATTGACTTGAACATTGGGATCATTGAAGCCCCGGACTCCAGCCATTGTACCGAAATACTTCAATCAAATGAGCACAATGTCAATAGATAGTAGCACAGGGAATTGCTTACAGTGTCCCACGACCGATTTTCCTGCATGAAGATGACTACATGCTCGATGTCCTTCAAAGATCCACCCGACACCGGGCTACTTCCCAACAGCACCGCGAGAACGATACCTGGAAGCGTCTTGAAACCCATGACAGAGGGTATTTGTAGTAGGGATTAGATTGAAGAGAGAAAAAAAGAAGGAGGTTTCACTACTTCTTATTTATCTCAACAAGATCTGAGACCTTGTCACATCTTGAAAGTACCTCTTTCGTTGTACTATACCATGAAAAGGAGTCGGAAGTGATCGGAGCGCAGGGATAGGCTACATTCCTGTGAATTCATGCCGATCAATCTCCGCTTTATGCACTATACACATAAATTCTAACTACATATGAACTTACCGTGTATATAGTATGTAGTCATAGCAGAAGTTGTCCAATCTGATATGCGGGTAGATCCACGTGAAGATCCACTAGAGTAAACACTTTCTCGGCAGGAACAGCGATTTATTTAGTTTCGTGTGACCGGGCCCAAAAGCAGTGAATGATCGATTCCTTCTCAATACAACTCTGAATAATTAATTATGTCTTTACTCTGATTGATCAATAAAAGGCACGTGGGTTGCATACCTTTCTGTAAGGTCGTAGTTGGATACCCCTTTGGAGCAAGGGTGGCCATGAGGTCATAGCTCGGACCCTTGTATCTCCTCCGTTGTACGTTGCATTCATTTGGAACCATACCTCTGACATACTATAAGTGCCGCTGAATGCACTATGCTTGATCGTTGATAAATTATGCGAAAGGATAGTCTGTTTCAAACTGTCGACACTTCGGAAAAAGCCGCCCTTGGGCCGATGTCCAAACCACAACATAGGCGGTGGCCTATCGTGGGCTGTTCATTAGTCGCATGCTTTTTGGTAGGGCTGGTATACCTGCTTCAGTTGACTCCAACCTCTCCGCCCTTGATATTACCTGGGCATCGACACCAAGTGGACGAGGCCACGCGCCCGCGGATTGAAGTCCATCCGGAGAATCACATATACCGGGCACCGGTTACACATCATTTGAATTGGCGGGTGACCTCGGGCTACCGCAGGCCAGATGGCGTGTCAAAGCGGGTCTATCTAATTAACAGTCAGTCGAGCATATCATTTGGTAGTGAGGTTGTCGATCTAAACGGAGAATATCGATCTAGACCTCTTTCCTGGGCCGACGGTTGAGAGTCGATCTGGTGATACGTTGATTATCAATGTGACTAATGACCTGCCGGAAGAGTCGATTGCTTTCCATTGGCACGGTCTTCATGTAGCCAGTAAGTATTAAATTTCGGTCATATTGTCTTCCAAGACGACATGGCTAAACTCTACAGATGGCATGGATGGAGCAGTAGCAGTTTCGCAATGCCCGATCGCAGCCGGAGAACAGTTTTTGTACAACCTGACGATTCCTGCTAGCCAGAGTGGCACATTTTGGTATCATTCTCACTCAGGAGTCTCACGGGCAGACGGTCTCTATGGTGGGTTGGTTGTTCATGCCCCGGCTTCCAAATCAGCTGTTCGAGGCCGAGCTCCCGGAGACCAAGATGGAGCTCACCACCTGCCATATGATAAAGAGGTGTTGCTTCTTATCGGAGATTGGTACCATCGATCTGCGAGAGACGTCCTTGACTGGTATACAGATCCTGGGAATTTTGGAAACGAGGTAAGATACGAGATTGAACATTCAACATGCAAAGAGCCTACTTAACACAATCATCAGCCTGTTCCTGACTCACTTCTGATAAATGGAGTAGGATATTTTGATTGCAAGATGGCCGTTACTGCTAGGCCAGTGGACTGTATGGATCAGGCTTTGATTTCATTCCTTGATCTCAATCCTCGGTTGAAATATCGCATCCGTGTGGTCAACACTGGGTATGGAAACATCACGAGAGCCAGACGATTTTTAACTGACTCGTTTCCAGATCTCTTGCTGGGTTTAGTCTCAAATTTGATTATTGGGTGGATCTGATTCAAGTAGATAGCGTGGATGTCGAACGCCCTAGAGATGAAGATATTAACTCCATCGGTATACTTTACCCCGGACAACGAATGGACTTCATTCTTCGGCCACCACCGCAGAACGCCGAGAATGAACTCACCGTGGCAGTTCAATTAGATCAAGAGTATGAGCAAATTCAACGCACACCCCAGCAGCGATGAACTTCCGGCTGATACTCGACTAGGTGCTTTAAGTATGCTAACCCGGCATTGACTCCGAATCAAACTTTCCCTTTGAGTCACAAGCCTCGTCCTCTATCCGACGCTCAAACCAAGTCTTCTATCCGGATCCATCATCTCAACATTCAAGATGTTCCATCTTCATCCTCAATACTTCAAGCTATCCCCCACGTCGCACAGCAAACACATGTTGTATACACCAAAATCCAAAAGATGGCCCGGCATTCCAACAGACCACTTGGGTACTTCAATCAAACCACATGGAGTCCCCAAAAAGACCCATCTGCTCCTTTAGTATCTTTACCACGAAAAGAGTGGGATACAAACCAATTCGTGATATCCACGGGTCCATCGCCCGCGTGGGTGGACTTGGTAATCAACAACCTAGACGAAGGATCTCATCCATTCCACCTGGTAAGAAACTTCATCCCCTCCACATTGACATACCATTAACTCCATTTCACAGCACGGCCACCACTTCTACGTCCTCAAGACCCATCAATCTGAATACGGCTGGGGCTCCTACAACCCTTTCGTCGATGAAGCCCCACCCCACCTTTCTTCTGAAACAGATTTGAGATCTAAAGTTGGACATGACTCAGAAGATGCAAGCATTCCACTGTACGACCTAAACAGGGCTGCTTTGCGCGACACAGTGCAGATTCCTAGTCGCGGCTATGCTGTGCTCCGCTTCAGGGCTGATAATCCTGGTGTGTGGCTTTTGCATTGCCATGTTCTTTGGCACTCAGCTACGGGTATGGCTATGTTGATTGATGTTCAAGATGAATCGGCAGGATTAGCTGCACATGACGTGGAGTCATTTTCCAATGCAGGTGGACTGTGTCCATTCGTTTAATAAATATATACACACCTGAAGACATGAGATACGTACAGTAAATTACTAATCCGCGATGTATGCAATGGAAATAGGCATAATTGGTTAAACTAGTCGAGCAGCTCTTTCACCCGACTGTCGAGAACAACTGATTCAGTTGATCCAGTGGATATTTCTCCAGAAATTCCAGACATACCCAACAATACTTTTGGGGTGGACCCTTGAGGAAACCCTCCTCGATAGCCTTCTTCAAGCTGATAGGTTCGTTGATCTTCCACAGTGAAAGAATCTCATAGCCGTAACCGGAGAGCTTCAAGCTCTCGTTGAACTCAATGTTTCCAATGCCGCCATCTTCAGGCACATCTCCTGGACGTTTGCCCTGGGATATATGTGCGACGTATTCAATACACTGCACGGGGCTGGAGGTGTAGAACCAGATTCGCTGGATATTTGATGGGAGAAGATAGCTGCGGTATTCATGGTTTTTAGATCGCGAGGCGATGTTTCGCATGTGCTCAGGTTTGATGCTCATGAAGATGTCTGTATTGGATTTTTTATTGTTGATTTTTCCATGGTGATAGTATATGTGGACGAAAAGGTCTAAAGAGTAGTGGGGGTTGTCGAAACTACGTTTGCTTTCAATGGCTAGGTAGGAGAGGTTAGAAGCAGGAAAGAAGAGAAATAAAAGCTCCATGTTGTGTTGGACGTGTTAAGCGGTGAACTGACACGACAAAACGTCTACCTAGGTGTCAACATCATATTCTTTACGTATGTAGTTATATCTCTTTTCAGGGTATAAAAGTACTATTTGAGGTAGGAATAGTTCAATGAGGGACTACTTGATAGATGATCTACTTGGAGAACTTGGTGTGAATGACTCATAAATTTTGTTCATTAGTTTTGATTTACATTCATGCATGCACCAAGGTCCTTGGCGACGAAAAAGCATAGGAGACCATGTAGGGCACGATCACTTATTTCACTTATTTCACTTTCATCCTCATACCATCATCGTGCTTAGAGATAATCTTTAGTGCCAGAGATATATGGTAGTAAAGCAGTTCATTTCATGTCGTCTTAGTACCCACATTACACAGCTCATAATGAATATCGTATTGCCCATTCGAATTTTTGATTGGCACACCAGACCCATCCCGCTTTGTTGCACCCATCCCTATCTTCGCCCCGTCATAGTGGCGTGACGTAGATACGGCGTGACGTAGATACGATGGTCACAAAGGCTTCTATGTTCGCAAGCTCTTGTTCAATACATGAATGCTCGATACCCTGGCATTACCGGGAAACCGGATGAGTACCTGAGTCCGTTGGGGTCCCTCGATACACTGGCTATGAAGGGACTACATGATTATAGTATCAGCCACTCGGACATTATGAGGCGTTCGATAAGATCAACCTCTATCTTTTTGATTTTGGCTAATATATGTGTAGCACCCTGAATCGGCTACTGCGGGTAATAATTAGAGCGAGCAATGAAAAACCATTACTTCTTTCCTACCATCGGTAGCAAAATATCCAACAAATTTATGTAGGTTACAAGTTGATCGAATGTCTATTTTTAAAGCTAGGTTTTACACCCGCCGCTACCGTCCGAAACTCTGAATTTGTAGTTGGGCAGCAAAAGTGGCTCCTAGAAACATAGGCTTGGTAGTTCAACTTTTTTTCCTATTGGGTGGGAAGTATTTTCCAAAGTGTTGCATATCCAGGTCAGATGCGGGACTGCTTGATAGTCCAGTATGTTCCTAGATAGAATCTATTACACGAGAGGTGGAAATGAGTCATTGCTTACAATTAAATTTTACGTAGGGCGATGAGCGTGAGCACGAGCCTAGGCATGGTAGGCCTGTCTGGTGGCTCGGGTGAGGGAAATGTAAGGAGGCTCAAGCGGCCCATCGAATTCATACGCAGATTCAGCTGATCGATCTCGTAGCCAAATGGCCCGATTCAACCACATGCAGCAGATGGTATCCATGCAGCACCTTGATATGGACATAACCTGTTGTACAACCCCAACCTGCCGAGTTCAGTGGAAATACAAGAGCTCCGCTTGCCACCAATTGCCATGCATTATCTACTCAGCTACCAAATGATGATCGCAAGTTTGTCTCGTGCAGTATATGTTTCATCTTGCATTACATTGCATTGCATTAGCTCGGCGGTCCGAGCCGTGATCTCAATTAGATCGGGAAGTTCTTTTTCCAATTGGCCATCTAGCCCATCCATTCTGGTCGGTCCTTTACCTCCCTAACGTGCGGAAAGAGCTCGGTGAATCGGGTGGCGACATCGCCTTGGATGACTGCATCGCACTGAATATTTTATTGATAGGCGGACGGTGGATTTCGAAATGAATAACGCCACCGCATCTTTCTTTGTCAGCTGCTTGCGCAACAGGAGCAAAGCGATCAGGGTCTCCTGTCACTCAATCATTAGAAAGTGCACATAGAGCTATTCTAAGAAGCATAGCGAGAACCATGCCGATAGTCGATAGTCTCAGTCTTTGTTGAATATGGTTGTGAATACAGTGAGGCTTCAAATGGTCTCCAAAAGGTAGAATACTTTACGCTCAACCCAAAATAATGCATGTGCTATAACTTCTTGATAGGCAATCTGATCATAAGCTCAACAAAGCACCTTGCCAAAAACAATACAAAGCGAATCGGTAGAATTGCCTTTTTCCAATCGATATACTTCACACACTTGTGATCGTTCGCCTTAGCTGGCATCTGATCGAGCCATTTACATTGAACCCTAGCCCTGCAAGGTCACCGTCGACAGAAAATTGAGCTTTCGACATCAGATGTCAGACCGGCATACATCTCTTGTCTAATATGCAGAAGGTAGTCGGCTATCTGCTCGTCTGTATGATATGTTTGGTTGTAACAGGCCCTGATAGACAATTTATTACCAAAGGTCTGGAATCCGAAATAAATTCGTTCGTCAGTTGGCACCCCAGCCATCCAGAAGTCCCGGATTTTGAAAGAGCCGTAGCTTTTCGGGAAGGCTTTCGAGACATTCCCAATGAAGCTGGGCAGTATTCCCTTGAAGTATTCTTGAGACAATTCTGACGCGGATTTCTGCAAATATGGCACCATCGTGACGAGGGCAGCAGACTTTCGATGAGCGAGAGCCTTGTATGCATTTTTAATACGCAAGGCGGTACGTTGAAATTTATCCGTTATCAGCACCTGTACAGGCCAAAAGCCAATCCGCAGAGCAGCAGCTCTTGAATTGGCATTGGGAGGCGAGTCTGTACATCTTTCTCGAAAACTGAAAATAAGAACGGCTGAGTGGATCATACTTTCAGAACTGGGACTAATTCTCTTTCCGGCATAGAGAAGTGCTGCATGCAAGAAAGCAGTAAGCCCCAAATTTTGATTTTTAGCTTGATCCCGAAGCTCAGATGTTTCGTTTTCGGAAAACTCGAGAGATTGTGTCTTGCCTGCTCCAGGTGGGTGCGTGTTATCAACGGAAGGTATTTCGAACGCCTTTCCCTCTGCTCGTAGCTGGGGCAAAGTCGAGACAAAATTCGAGGACCAGGAATTTTCCAAAGCGGTTATTCCCGCAGCGTCGAATCCACCAGAAGCAAGGCTCTGTACTTCCGCACCCCAAGGTTCATTCACAGTTTCTCCGCCCAAGTTCAAGCGTTGGATCTCAGTAAAGAGGTCTTGTAACAAAATCACAACTGCCTGTCCATCCCCGTGCATCTGATTCATGCGGAGAATAAGTTTTTGCTTGCCAGGGAAGTAGTAAAGCACAGGCGACTGGGCAGAAGGTGCGATACCGAGGTCTTGACAGCCTTGAATTTCACTATCCGAATCCCACTCTTTCATGATGAAAGTCTTCTCCAGCCAATTATCAATATCCGCTTGATCTTTGAGAGGCATGTACCGGAATTCGTCTTGGCCGACTTCAGTGGCAAGAGTAGGATGGAGATAGCGTAGTCTGATCCATGCTTTTTTGATCGTCTCCAGAAATTTATTTGCGTCCTTAGGTAAAGTTTCCATGCCAACGCTGGCCACGATGTCAAGGCTTCGAGTTTCCGGTCTAGCCGGGTCATGACAAAAAAATAAAAACATTTTTTCAAAGGGATCAAATGGCCTGATATATTGGCCGTTGCTGACCTGTTTCCATTTGACTGATGTTGAAGAAGGTTCCGAGAGGCTTTTACTCTGGCTTGTTGTACCGAGTATATTCCCAGTGGTATTTGCAAAGGTTTCAAAACGAGTGGTGATCGCTTTGACAACAGGAAAGTTCTTCAAAATCCTAGTACGTGGTGATCTGAACAAGATAGACATGGTGTAATATGGGCCGAAAGAAGAGTCGTATCAGATGGATATACCTATCTATATCTCCGATCCTACAATGATTTACCATTGTTGCCTGTCAACAAATGGCATCGCAAGCACGTCTCCTGGCAGACTTCCAAGTTTGCGTCACCTAAGATCGAGACCGGGCTTTCAACCCAATTCAAAGTCAAGAAACCATCAGTTTTTCTGTGTACTACATTCGATTGCGGTCTTTTGGCCCATCGTCATGCCAACTTGCATGATATTTGGTAAATCTAACATAGCTTCGGAAAGTGGCAACGAATCAGCTAGAAGCCGCAGAAGAACATCAGATTGCTAAAGGGTGTTGTGTCAGTTCAAACTTGTTTTTCGACATTGACCTTGTGTGACAAAATTTGTTGTCATGTATGTTCAACTCAATCTGGTAGTACCCGTCCCGAGCGATATTGGAACTAACCGATCGGGCAGTTAATCGGCACGATCGGACCCATATATTTGCTTTTTTGCTTATCTGTATACCCGAGCAAGGGTCACTAACGGTCTCGGTACGGGAAATATAAATTAATCAACTAGTGATAATCTATATCTGAAAAATATGAATTTTCTCATGAAAACAAGCCATTGAGCATGCATACACATGACGAATGTTTTTGATGGTAAAGCCGAAAAGTTCCAAAGACTCCTCACCGCTAGACTGTATCTTCACTATGTCAATATTATGCAGCAACCCAAAATCTATCCGAAACATCTTCAAGTACAGAAAGAAGTGCTAGACACACATTTAGGTAGAAGTAACCTACCGGGCCTGTAAGCATGTACGACTCAGTAAACTAATCTATTCATATGGTAGTCTATCGTACAAAACCCTTAGTTTGTCGGATGAAGTATGCCTGCATTTACAAACGCTTTTTCTTGACTTTGCTCTCCCAGCTTTCATCCTACCAATAAAACATGAGCATATAAGCATACAAACTTGGATTCCTTTCGTTGAATGCATGAGTAGTAACAAAGTCCGTTGAAAAATCCCTCATTGAAAATGTTGTTTCCGGTGTGAATACCAACGATAAGAAAGTGCTTTCCTATACTTGAACATGCATATTCTTGCGCCGAGAGAAGCATATTAATTGTCACCGCTGCTATCGCCCATATCTTCACTTAGTTACACGACGTGAATGATTTGAAATCAATGGATAAAGCAGGGAAAAGGATGATCTGATCAGAGCCTACTAAGGATCAAGTATCCAAGGCTGAAGCCCGCAGAAGACCATAAATAGCAGGAGCATACCATTAAAGAATGGACTCATTATCACATCAGTCTCTCAAATCTCTCAGAGGTTCTCCAAAACGCCTCCATTCTTGAGTTCTTCATTAGCTCTCCAGAGAGCTATCGTTAGGATTTAGATATCGTTCATATCTTGCTGGCTGGGTTATCTTGTTACTTCTATTAACTTCAAACGCAAAGATGACAACAATCAAGTCAAAGAAAGTGAATGGGGCTCACAAGGTACTCGAGATTCCGAAGATGCAGTGGGCACAGGTGTTTGAAAAGACAGCCTCAGGTAAATGCTGCAATATATCCTGAATTTAACTTCTGTGCCAGAATTGTGCTGATCATTAAAAGCTTTGCTTTACACTCAAATTCCGGTGCCATCAATCTCCTCTGACGAGATATTGGTACAAATTCACTATTCGGGAGTGTGTCATACCGATTTGCACGCATGGAAAGGTTTGACTCAAGAATATGCGTCGAAGATATTTTCGGCTGACTTAGAACAGGGGATTGGCCACTTGAAACCAAGAAAGATTTGGTTGGTAAGTCACTCATTCTAGACTTGAATCATTTGGTAAAGATTCTCACTGCGGACAGGTGGCCATGAGGGAGCCGGGGTAGTAGTTGCCCGAGGAGGTAATGTCAGTCGAGTATCAATTGGGGATCGAGTTGGGGTACAAGTAAGCCTCTTCTCCGTCTTCTCTGAAGTTTTTCAATTACGAGATTTTTTCGATACTGATATAAAATGATTGATATAAAGTGGATGAATGACACTTGTGGAAGTTGCGAGTTCTGCGATGATGGCGATCAGCCACTCTGTCCCAGTGCCAAGATTTCTGGCTACACTGTCAATGGCACATTTCAGCAGTATTGCGTTTGTAAAGCAACGAATGCTGTCCGTATACCGGACGAGATTTCTTTGGATGAAGCCGCCCCTGTCAGTCAGAAAATACTTGATGTGACCTAATTAATCCCCTTGTTGCTGACATCCGTGATAATCAGATTCTTTGTGCTGGAGTGACTGTATACAAAGCACTGAAAGAAAGCAACCTCAAGCCAGGACAGATTGTTGGTAATGCTACCAATTTCCTACAATGTTGATGTCTGTGTCTAATCAAGGATCACAGCTGTTGTTGGAGCCGGCGGGGGTCTTGGTACACTCGCTTGTCAGTATGCTAAAGCACTTGGATATCGTGTACTCGCCCTTTCGGCAGGGTCCAGCAAGGAAGCTATGCTGGTGAAGGAGATTGGAGTTGACTACTTCGTGGACTACATCGCCTCTCAAGAGCGTCTAATTCCTGAAATTCAGGAACTTACAAGGGGTGGACCTCATGCTGCTATTGTGGTCGCATCAGTGGAGAGGCCAATTGGTCAAGCAATTCAGGTAAGCTCCATGACATTAAATACTGTTTTGCCGTTACACTAATCGTGCAACCAGTACATCCGACCAAAAGGAACCGTCGTTGTTGTTGGTCTGCCTAAGAATGCTATCATCAAGGCCGACTTGTTTTCTACGGTCGTAAAGCAAAAAATGGTGAAGGGTTCTTACGTTGGCAGTTCTATTGAGACCGAAGAGGCACTGGCAATCTATGCGAATAATCGCTTTCGCATTCAGTATCAAATAACCTCCCTTGAAGAACTCCCTACGGTCTTTGAGAAAATGGAACAAGGCAAGATGCAGGGAAGAACTGTGCTGAAAATTCCTAGTCCCGAGACCGTGGTCAATGGTTCAATAGGGATAAGCCCAAAATTTACTCCCAGCGAATATAACATGGGGACATTGCTGGCATCGCGCCTGGAAGAGATTGGGATTAGGGATTATTTCGTCGTTCCCGGTAAGGCTCGGTCTGTGAGAGGCTCTGACTGCGAGGACAATGCTGACTGGGTTCCTAAGGGGACTTTAACCTGACTCTCATCGACCAGATTTTGAAAAACCCCAACCTGCGGATGGTGGGTTGCTGCAACGAATTGAATGCCGGCTATGCTGCCGACGGGTACTCGCGATCATCTCCAGCTCGGACCGCAGTTGTGTTTGTCACCTTTATGGTCGGAGGGCTCTCGCTGCTCAACGCAATTGCCGGCGCATATTCTGAACGACTGCGGGTCATCGTCATCTCCGGAGCTCCTCCATCTGACACATTTGGACAGGATGATTTGATTCATCATACCACGGGGCTGAAAGAGCGAGACCAGGCAATCCGGATGTTTGAACATGTGACTACGGCTTCCGTCCGTCTAGATCCCAAAGCAGATCCAGCATTTGTCCTGGATCAGGCACTTCTCCGTTGTCTTGAGAACTCGCTCCCGGTTTATATCGAGATCCCAGCCAATATTGTCGAGTACCCTTGTGACGCTCCCAAACCGCTCATTCTCCGGCAACCACAAGTATCTCTACCTAGTGTTCTTAGGGATACATTGGATCTCTTCACCAGCTACTGGCAGGACGCGCAGAGCCCGGTGATACTTGTTGGTCCACTTGCACGACACAGCCTAACCCGGGATACTCTGCTTTCTGTTATCGAGAAGTTGGGATGCCCCGTGTTCTGTCAACCTGACGCCAAGTCCATAGTCCCTGAAGTACATCCCCAATTCCAAGGGACTTTTTGGGGGTCTATTTCAGACTCAGCATGCCTGGATGTGATGATGGGTGCTGACTTATGGGTTGGGATCGGGACACGTTCGACCGATTATAACTTGGTGAAGGGGCCCACACCCCCGCTTATAGATCTAAGCCTAGATCATCTTCGGGCACCGAATGGCAGTTTGATCGGTCCCGCCACAATGGCTGATCTATCGGGGTGTATTGTCGCTTCCAATCTCACCAGCTACTGCATGAAGAGCAACGGTTCCGCCAGCCATGCGGAAGACCCCCCGAAATGGATAGATATGCAAACTTCTATTAGCCAGCCCCTCACGAGGGCAGGAATTTTGAAGGAAATTCAGTCCTTACTGCTACCTAATGACACCTTGATAGCGGAAACCGGTGACAGCTGGTTCAATGCGCAGATGATTAAACTCCCCCCGGGGTAGACTATCAAATGCAGATGTTGTATGGCTCTATCGGGTGGGCTTTACCAGCAACACTGGGTTCTCAACTTGCCCAGCCACAAGGGCGTTCAATCTTAATGATTGGAGACGGAAGCTTCAAGTGACAGCTCAGGAACTGAGCACGATGATTCGACTGAAGACAAACTCCGTGATTTTCATCTTCAATAACATGGGATACAGAATCGAGGTAAGAATCTCGACGCCAGCTTTGGATCTACAAAACTAAACATTCAAATCTATTAGAGTGCAATCCACGACGGTCCCTATAATTACGTCAGCAATTGGAATTATGCCAATTTTGCAGAGACCATGTGCAATGTATCTCACAGCCCTGGAAATGGGAACAATTACCTGACGGAGGCGGAAAAAAGAGGTCAAAACAATCCGGCTCTACTTGCAATGCGCATCAAGACCCACGACGATTTACTATTGGCAGTTGATCGAGTTCTGAGAGAACCAAGCAAGCTGGCAGTTCTCGAGTGCTGCATCCATCCTTGGGATATAAGTGAAACCTTAGCTCGATTTGGTCAAGCTGTAAGCTCCAAGGAATGAGCGGCTTAGACCTGAACGCTGGGACATGACATCTGCCACACCCGCCGCTATGGTGTTTGAGATTATGCGATGCTTACGTACCTGATTTACATGATTTTGAATTGTCTTTCAAGAACGCTCATAGAGAATAGAACCTATTGGACGTTTGGATACACTGGGCGTGGATGATAGAGAGTGTCTACATGGCAAAGTATTGCTTTTAGCGACCAGTAATAGTTTTAAAAAGGAGCCAAGACACTGGCCGATAACTACTAAATAAGATATTCCTGCGATGGGAATTATCCAGTGATAACTGAAAGGAAGCCAACATTTTCCAGGGGTGAAACGTTGACCGAGTACATCCAGAGTTCTGGGATGTAAAAACACAAAGGCAAGAAAAGTGGTAGCATGACTGCCACCTCCAAAAACTCTCATAGAGGAGCAACCACAGCAGCAAGAATCAACCACCGTCTTGGAAATAGCGTTGTACTGGACAATACTCATCCTTAATGAAAGAAGATATTCTTCATATGTAGCTTATCAGAGGAAATATACTTAAAATAAAATCCCTCGATATGTTGACGGTGGTAGCTGTTCTAATTCCCGTATAGTCCACCAGATATGCGAGAAAGGGCTGACTAGACCAATTTACACTTTGTTTTAGTACTTTTATCTTGTTTGGGGTGTTCAAGAGCGATACACCTGCGACAGTCAATAAGATCACGCTTGCGGTTTCGATATTCCATAGCCGAGTAGTCAATGAAAAGGATGGGTCTACTATGAGCATCCCAAGAGTACTTTTGTTCAGCGAGTCGGCCAGTGTCATCAAGAATATGTTGACGAACACTATGATAGCTATGATACGGGTAGGCCCCACAGATCCCGACAACCAAGAGGTGAATCAGGACATGTTGTTTTAACATTCATATCTCAATGACCCAGCCTCGGAAAGTCTTCAGCTCGCCATGCGAAAATCACTTAGCCAGCATAAACTATAGTGAGACAATTTGTACTGTGTAAGATACCATCATCTAGCTTGCCATTTGAAGGATTACACGGCGGCCAATGTTGAGCTTTAACCAAGAGCAACTCATTTATTCTAGGTGCGCTTGTTGGCCAAGATCCATAGATGTGGAACTGATTTAGAAATTTGGGTACTAGTTGTTGATTTTAAAATTATAATGCGCTCATAGTTTATAGCCTAGGTGGTTTAGGCCAGCCATCCAAGTTCCCAAACCACCGTGAGCGATAGATTTCATCACCGATATTTATCTTCCGTCGCTGGCCATTGACTACCAGGCTAGTATGAAAACCACGGAACTTAGTCCACAAGGACTGCACGTAGATGAAACTTCCATCGGGTGCAATGTTGAAACTCTTGAGATCAGACTGTGGCAGCTCCTCCCACACCCCTTTAGTATACCCATGACGGTCATTGGTTGTAACCTCAAACCCTCTGAGGTATTTCTCGGTGACATTCTCATAATGCTCCGTGTACTGTCCTGTCTCTATATCAAAGGCATGAAGACCGCGATCTTCTGACACAAGGAACTTCCGCTGGCCAGGAATGGGTACCAGATCGTGTAACCCGGCCCACCAGGGGTATCCTTTGCCCCATTCAGCCTCAATTAAGGTTGCCTCGGGCAGCTTATAGATATAGCGATCATCCTTCTCCAGTAGCCCTGTCGTGCGGTTCCAGGGATATCCTATGATGGTGCCGTATGCAGGGACCGGATCAGAGCCGTCCGCCGCAGCGTCTGTCCCGGCAGCCCATAGCATCTGCCCTTGTTCGTCCCAGATCAGCCCGTGGATAGCACGTAGCCCGGTGATATTTTGAATGATTGGAGGATTCGCCATAAGAGGGTTGGCGGCACTAGCATTATAGACAAGGATTCCGTCCCAGGGTCGCTGGCCAGTAGTACCCACGGCGAGTAGATCTCCTGGTAGCGGCTCGAGGGTATGCGCATTCCAGAGAGCATCGTTTCTTCTGCAGAGTGTGAAGGTGATAAGCTTGTCGATGGCCGGATTCTCGGGTGTATGGTTTATGACGAGAGCGAGGTCACTATAGACACCACCGACGCTGGTGCCGTTGTTCATATATTTGACTTCGGTGGCATCGTTGGCTCTAGAATAGAGACATGTGTGCACATCCTCGGGCAGATCTTGCGTAACGTCTTTGCGCTCAAAGCTCCAATTCACAACCCCATGGCGGTCATGAATCTTCCAGAGGGGTGGGCGGCCATACACACCGGTGATGATCTGCCCCCAAGGTTGATTATGGGACTGGATACGCTCCTGGGGCTGTATAGGAGGGATATAGTAGTTGGAGAGGGGTTCGAAGAGAAGGGGGATCCATCCCAAAAGCCCGCTCAGCATGATGAATGTGTGTCTGGGCCAGCTGGGGGGCCACTAGTTGAAAGTGGTGAAGTCCCTCGTTCGTCCGGGAAAACAATCTCGCACCTTTTTCCGAACACCTCTTAACAAATGTATGTTGTAGGTTTCCAAGTGGAGCATGAAATATAGATACCACACTCCCGTACGTTGTAGGTGGAACTTAGCTTCAATACTTTTCTGCCGCGCACATGTTTGGCGCCTCCACCTTGGAAGCCGCGAGATAAGTTACAAAATAATAATGGTGCAAAGTGACTCCCCCTTCAGTCGTCATTGCGATTCTTGGCGACCGGAGAACCTACTGAACATTCTGGTTGATTGGAGCCTGATCAATCCTCCAAACTAGTCATGCAATACATTGCAGTTGAGACAAAAAAAAATCAATACCAAACATAAAATTCGATATAGAATCTCTGATTAGCTCCAGCGGGATATGGGCGGAATTATTGTAGTACGTATACTATCCGCATACGAACGGTACGAACTCAACCCGATTGGTATTCGGCATAGATATGGCTTTAGGCGAGGAACTATCTGGCCAATAATAAAAATGGAGCTCCCGCTGCTCCCTCCAACATACGTATGTAAAGCTCCACCAGTCTCCACTCTTACGTATGCTTAATCGCAGTATAATATTGGTTAGTTCTACGACTACTAATCCGATCTGGTAGAAGAAGCATTGAGCTTTAGAGGGTTTACCACATTCTTGCTTTTATTTTTCATCAAGAGATACTCGAATACATATCGTTTCGGACCCCTGACGGTGTCCAACCTAGTGGACTCCATCTTGGACCCTAATTCAAGTTACAACATGAAGCTCATTGAGGGTTTAGAAACCCTTATCAGAAGCCACAACTGTTAGTTTGCAGGGCCTTGTGATCATCAGAGCACCGATTCGGGCTATTTGGTGTCTCTAAAGCGAAAAATATTGCTTGGTGTTCTCACGTAGAGGTGACCACAAAGTCCTTGGACTTTGTTAAATCTCTATCACCTTCATCTTCACTTTCCCTTCCATCTAGTCTATCAAACAACATAATCATGATAAAAAATATGAGATAATAACAGACTAAAATCCATCGAGGGT
Source organism: Penicillium soppii (assembly GCF_028829465.1). Taxonomy (NCBI): domain Eukaryota; kingdom Fungi; phylum Ascomycota; class Eurotiomycetes; order Eurotiales; family Aspergillaceae; genus Penicillium; species Penicillium soppii. The sequence goes on from NW_026643234.1 coordinate 4,235,628, forward strand.
TAAAATTCACGTTCGATCAAATTACTCTCTCGGCAAATTAGACGTGCTTTTAAGGCTTTTGTTAATCTTTTCTTTTCAAATGCCCTTACGTAGATCCTAATTTCTGCAATCTTAATAGTCATCGCAATAATTTGGTGATATCTGACAGTATTCCCTAACAAGGGGGATGAACTTCGAAAAGCTGGATGTGGTTGAGGACAATTGGAGATATGGTGGCGCCTGAGGCACCGAAATTTAATTTTCAGGCCACGTGCATTGATCTTCAAGGTTGCTCCTGTTGCACCGCATACATGAACACAACACCTGCGGATTCTAATAAACAGAACGCGCACTAGATGATTATATATATTGCTTGATGCACATCCTGTCCGGCCATGCCTTCATCCCAAAGGTCTGGCCGTATTGGCAGTACCAAATCGAAAACAGGATGCGATACCTGCAAGTCAGTCCACATTTTCTAATCAAGCCCGCTTAAATTGGGTGGGGCTGAAGAACTGATGTACTCCTAGAATTCGTCGTATCCGGTGTAGTGAGGAGAAACCATTTTGTGTGAGATGCACTAGCACAGGCCGACAGTGTGCTTACAGCACCCATTCCCTTCAAACAATCTTGGTGTCACCGTATCCACAGTCGCATTCGGGCCAGCGGGAACGTCGTGCTTTTGAGTACTACTTCCATCGAGTAGGACCAGCTCTTGCCGGCGTGTTAGATCTCACCTTTTGGAACGGATCCGTCCTGCAGATCTGTCGATTAGAACCAGCTGTGTGGGATGCTGTCATTTCACTTAGCACACTTCATGAGCGACCTCCAATCCATGACACTTCTCCATTTTCTCTCATCAATAACCCGGCCGACGTGCGCCATGACTACCACCAAGAAGCTTTAGTGTGGTACTCACGTTCACTGGCTGCTCTACAACAACGCATCAACCGGGGTGTTGCTGATCTCACGATATCCATGATCAGCTGTGTTATTTTTATCGCTATTGAGCTACTCCAGGGCAATAGAGCAGCCGCCGTTACTTTATATAAACAAGGGGCGCAACTATTGGCCAGCACAACATCTATCGCGGCTTCTGACAATGGCTTTGCATTATTGAAGACCACTATCTACCCGATGTTCCACCGTTTAGGGGCTCAATTTCTCATTTCAACAGATGGTGCCTTACGCGACTCATGGGCATTGAATCATACCAGTATGAGAGGAAGGTTCACGACCACCAATGAAGCTCAAAACGCACTTTTAGATCTTGTTGCAGAATGGAAAATCCTCAACAAAGAAGTCAAAGCTGATTTGAAAATATTTAACGACGGCAATATACCGGATGTATCTGCCTTTGCGGACCGACAAAAATGCCTGGAAGATTGTTTACGAGTCTGGTACATATCTTTCAATTCTATGACACCTTCACAAAATCCGAATTACTATCCAACTGTGGAACTCTCCGATGACTCGACCTGTCTTCTTTTGATGACTTTCATCAGTATATTGATCGAAACGCAAACATCTCTCGTTCTCAATGAGATGGTATATGACGAGTTCGAAGCAGAGTTCGCGCAAATTCTGCAATATGCGCCCAAGGCCATTAATGCTACCCGTAGCCCAGACGGCAGCCAGCCTTATTTCATGCTTGAAATGGGCATATTTCTTCCTCTCTTCATCACAGCGCTCAAGTGTCGGTCTCCTAAGTTGCGCCGCCAGGCATTGTCGTTTCTACTGGATGCGCCGCCAGTACAGGGGCTATGTATGTGTGCTCCAGTTGCGAATATCATTGCTACAATTGTTTTTATAGAAGAGGATCTCGCGCAGGACGGGATCGAGTCGTTTGCAGATTTGATGGGGTCTTCCGGGAATATTCCGACTGCAGATAAGCGCATCAGTAGTTTGAATGTCTCGTCAGATTTGAACAATGAAGGGGAGCGGGAAAATCGGTTGCATTTTACGGCCTATGTCTCTAACATGGAAGGAAAGAAGTGGCTTTCGGAATCATCTGTGCTGCTCCCACTTCTGAAGGATAAATCTGAAAATCGATAAGAGGTTTGGGGGCTAAAACTAGATTACTATTCCCGCCCAGTCAACTTCTTTTGAATTTCTAGTTCATGAATAATGGTGCGTGTGAGAGAAAGTAGAGTACGAGAAAGGCTACGGAAAAAATTCATTCGTAGCTGAGCATTGTGACGGTCTTCTTCCCACGATTTAGAAAGCATTCTGCCCGGGATTGCTCAATGTACTCAATCAAGATACAATCTGTGACCAAAGGGTGGGCGCCTTATTAAAAATTCGAATATACCGAGAAGGGACTGCGTAGCCTACTCACGCCAAAACCCACCGGTGGACATTTTCCATCGAGCGTATAAGCATAGCTAGATTGTCGAGAGGAGCGAACTATATTGATAAGCATGAATTCCACGGACATATGACATGGTAACGGACAGTCTGGCCAGTAGCAAGTCCGAATTCATATAGATGTGGAACAACAACATCTGGGCAATTTGCCTGGAGCCATACATATGCCCATGCTTCACAAAGTATCTTCTCATCGGCAATTCCAGGACAAGAGACTTCCCCGACCCGATATGGCAAGGGAAATCGTATAATCGTTTGTATTTCAGGCTTTAGGCCTTGACTATCGGTGTTGACTGGGATGCAAATAACAAAGCTTCCACACATCCATTGCTCAGGATCAGCGATGTGGCATTCATCTGCCGAACTCAAGCCAATTTGATGAGCAACAATCGATTTGATTGAGTTATAGTTCTGGTATAAATGTGAGAGAAAATCTGTCTCCTGCTACCAATAGCCCAATTCACGAAGATCATTTCTTTCGCACTGTTTCGCGCAAAGTATGCGATGCTGCCATTATCAAGCTGACGAGGCTTCAGTTAGCTGATGAGGGACCATGGACTGATGCCATCGTTCAACTATTCGGATCTGGGACCATGTGCAAGGCAATTGCACGCAGCAGAAAAGAACCCTCTAGTCTGACTACACTATCGGAAGGTTGTCAATGTTCGCTTCAAACAGGGGTATTCTTTCCGCCGTCCACCGGAGAAATATTTCTCCTGCTCCCTGCTCTGAATGAAGCAAGGGCAAACATAGAAGACCGCGCAGCGCACGGTCGGAAAGCTTTGTCAATTGGTTAAATTAACGTGTACCTAAGTACTCCCCTCTCAATGGACATTCCCCTCAATCCAACCTTCTTCTTCTTTGTATCCATCAAAATGATTCCAACGTCAGAGAAGTCGAGACCAAAATAGGTTTCCGACAACCTGTGATAATACTTCCAAAATGAGACTCCACGAATGCTCCGCCCATAACTAGACTCTCTCGGGAGCCGAGACTACATGGGACTACAAGCTTCATCCCCCACATACGACCATTTCAAAGCCATCTGCGCCATGTACAATATTTTATCCGTATCTGAGATGCTCAGGTGACCAACTTTGTGACATTGCGTGTGCCGACGCAGCCACCAAATACAATATTCGGCCTTTATCGATGACGAGTACGGAGTACGGAGTAGTGTGACACATTTCTCAATCAGAACTAAATCTATCATCCCGGAATAAATGAAATGGGATCGATCATTGGTCAATTGACCACAATTATTTGTTGGCTGCCCGATCCACCAGGCATTCGATACGGGTCACCTGAGCGATAAGCAATCGTTTTTTTCGCCACTTTTTTTTTTTGTTGTACATTTGACACCCCGCGATCAGAAGAGATCGACTATTCATTCGACAATTGTTTGATGGTTACTGCAGTAGTCTCATGGTCCTGAATTTCCCCAGATTTCGTCATCTGGCCGGAGTTGGGAACTTTTTCAGGGACCACATCCACAATCAGGACGTTTCCGTTCGCTTGTCAACCCGTGGTTTAGGGGTCCAATTATCTCCCCCACTTCAGTCTCTCCTTTCTATCTCCAAACTACATTTTGCACAAGTTGAACACTTTTTGTTGTCCAGTGCAATCATTTTTGCAACTGGTCGCGTGCCCGATAAGCCCTTGAGCCTCGTCTCGGCTTACACGTGGATCACACCCGGGAACGGTCCCGAACAAGGTAGGATCCCCCTTTTTAACTCCTTTTTCCTTTTCTCTTTTTGGTGGCTTTTGTTGTAGTTAAGGAATCCACCTGTATCGCTGTTCGTTATCTTTCGCCCCCGCCATATAAGTACACGTTGTTCCCTTGCTTGTAATTCAGTCTATCGGAGGCGACTCGACGCTCGCCCCCAGCAACCTCACACGAATCATCTGCCTTTCTCAGCTCAAAAGCTAATTCCCGACAGATTCTTCTAAGGGAAAAGGTTTGGATATCGATTTTTTGACCAAAACCGTGAAAGCAAGAGAACCCGTTATTGGCCCCCCATCAAACGGAAGTCTGAATCAGTGTTGGGCCTCAATGTCCCCAAAGCCCATTGCGCAACCAACCTCTCAACAAGCACCCACCATGCCTTCTTTAGACGACCAGTCAGGTGCTAAGCACGATGGTGCTCAAGATCAATCCAAATTGGAGGAAGATACCCAGCAGGGACTACTCCACCAAGTATACGAATGGCTTCATCATGAAAAGACCAGACGTCAGAATCGTAAAGCACGGAAATCCGAAGCAACATCCCATGCAACACCTGAAAGCGACGCACCTACAGAAGAGAGTCTTTTAGAACGACCTAGGTCAAACCCTTCCTCGGAGACCTCATTTTCACTGGATAAACTGGAGAAGATTCTCCTCCAATATGCGACCACCCAACCAGGATCTGAAGCCAGCTCGACTCAGCGGCAGCCAATCAAAAAGCAATCTCGACGCCGTCTTAAGGGCCTACGAAGAGGTTCCGCCTCTGAGTCTGAACTTACGGATGCCGAGGCACCCCCACCAGGCGTGGAAGCTTATCTTGACAATACAAAGACACTTGCCTACACCGGTGGCGCTGCAGTAGAGGAGAATATTGACTCCAGCGCGAGCGTGAAGCAAGCCAAGGACGCAGACGCTTGGGTGACATTCAAAACTGAGATCGTCCGTATTGTGCACACCTTGCAACTGAAAGGGTGGCGGAAGGTCCCTGCGGACCTGGCTGGAAACATTGAGGTGGTCCGGCTCAGCGGCGCTCTTACCAACGCCGTATATGTAGTTGAGCCACCCAAGCATCTGCCTCCTCCGAAGACCGACAGCAACACTCTGGTTTCTAGGAAGCCCCCACCGTGAGTATTGAGTTGTTGCGACTGTTGTGAGACGCAAACTAACTGGTGTCACAGGAAGCTTCTTTTGCGTATCTACGGCCCTCAAGTCGACCATTTGATTGATCGGGAGAAGGAGCTACAAATCCTCCGTCGCCTAGGAAAGAAAAACATTGGCCCCCGCATTCTCGGAACTTTCCTTAATGGTCGATTCGAAGAGTACTTTGAGGCTCGCCCACTTACACACAAGGAGCTGCGTATGCCTGAAACGGCGAAGCAAGTTGCTAAGCGGATGAGAGAGTTGCACGAAGGTATTACGCTCCTGGAAGAGGAGCGCGAAGGGGGACCGATGATCTTCAATAACTGGGACAAGTGGGTGGACCGTTGCGAGCAGGTGACCACATGGCTAGACAAAGAGCTCGAGTCCCCGCAGAATGAAGCCAAGGCCGCAACAGAACCATGGCGTCGCCGCGGCTATGTCTGCGGTGTACAATGGGACATCTTCCGCAAAGCCGTGGAGAACTATCGTCGTTGGTTGATTGCCAGCTCTGGTGGCATTGCCGAGATCAAGCGCCAGCTAGTCTTCGCGCATAATGATGTAATTGTTTTTCTCTTGGGTCACCTCGGTATTTTATTGACATTCTCTCTAGACTCAATATGGCAACCTGCTTCGCATGGAGCCAGCTACACAGTCACCCCTACTTTTACCCGCAAACGAACACAAGCAGCTTGTCGTGATCGATTTCGAATATTCCTCTGCCAACACTCCTGGCTTTGAGTTTGCCAATCACTTTGTAAGTTCATGAGTTCAATTGCCGGCCCTGAAAGGTGCTAACTATAACAGACCGAGTGGTGCTACAACTACCATGACGAAGAACGCTCGTGGGCTTGCAACAACCGTGCCTATCCCACACCAGAGCAACAATACCAATTCGTGTCGACTTACCTCACCCACAAACCCGGTGCTGCCGGAACTATCTCACCCCTATCTACGCCAACCATTCACCCTCGCGCTTCTGCCGCATTTGCGCCGCTAGACTTGGACGAGGGGGCAGAAGGGCCCTCTCAGGCTTCGCAGATTGAGAAATTCGCTGACGATGAGCACGACAAACAAGTGCGATTCCTCATGCAGCAAACCCGTTTATGGAGGGTAATGGGATCCGCTCAATGGATCGCCTGGGGTATCGTTCAGGCCAAGGTGCCTGGCATGGAGGAAGGCATTGCCGAGGCACTCGCTGCTCGCGATGGGTCTAACAAAGATGAACAAAACGGCGAGGGCAGCCAGAAGACTCCCCAGGTGGAAGACGATGCCGATGAAGAAGGGGACTTTGACTACCTAGCTTATTCCCAGGACCGTGCGATGTTCTTCTGGTCTGATCTCCTTGCAATGAAGCTGGTCAAAGAAGAGGATCTTCCCGCTCCCCTGGTGGAGCATATCAAGTCTCGACTTGTTGAATACTAAGCGTTGGAAGCACAGCTGCGTTGATATTTGCAACGAAGACTGTCCATACGCATACACATCGTTACGACGCTCGAATTACGATAAGGACGCCAGTACATACTGCGTCGCATCGGTGATTTATCGCATCTACATGTATTTAGTACACAATAGCGTTGTAGTTTCGACGTTATCATCGAATACCATACCATATCTTATTTCACTTCGATCGTCCCCATCATCTCAAAAGGGTATCTGAAATGCCATCATAGTAGCATAAACGACGAAAACAAATCCACGAGGAATCACTCATGACCAACACTCAGAGGTATCTCTACCGTCGCATCTCAAGCTTCTTCCTTGTCTCCTTCTTCGCATTCTCAACCCACTCCCCATACGCCTTCCCTTGAGGATCCTTCTCCTTAAGCCCAACAACCCCCTTCATAACCTCCCCAATAAAGCCAACGAAATTGCACCGCCGCAGCGAATTCTCCCACTGCCACGCAGCCCGCTTTCTCTCCTCTCTCTCCAGTGTCTCAACATCCCCAATCTCCCGCGCCCGCCCCCTAGGATCCTTCACAACAGCCATAAGATTGAAATGCGTTTCCTCAGGCGGGTACCGCGCAATGCGCCGCTGCAGCACCTCAATCACCTTCTCCGGGAAAGACGCCACATCACACTCCCCATGGCTAATAGGATGCGGCTGCAGTCCGTCGAGCTCATACAGCTTCCCATTGACAGGCGTGTACGCAATGAAATGGTACACGTCTGCGCCCTTCTCGTCGTCTTGCGGCCGGGCCGTCTCATCGGCGAAGGGGCTTGCGCGCGCGAAGCTGTTGTGTGCGGACCGGATCGCTTCGCTGTTGGAGAGCGCTTCACCGCGGAGTTCAGGCGGGAAGCCTGTTGTGAAGTCTTTGAAGGAGCGGAGCTCAGGGCCTAGCTGGATTGGTGGGAGGGGCGCGGGCGGGTTGTCGTGATTCAGGATTACGGAGAGGATGGCTTGCGTGCCGCAGGCATTTTGGATTGTCTGCGCCGCGAAGAAGAGGTTGTTGTCTGTGGCTGTTTGGTCGTAGGTTCCATCGAGGGGGGCTTCGGCGCGGGCGCCTGCTGCTTCGCGAGTCCATTTGAAGAGGAAGATCACGCCGTAGACGGGACTGTTGCGGGTTTGATAGTTAGCTTTGCGGCTCTCTTTTGGGGTTTTGGTATGTGGTGGTTTTCTTTAGAGTTGCAAAGTTTGGGACTAGGAAAGGTTTGCAGCTTACCCTAGTGAGCGGATTGTGTCTGCATCGAGGGAGATGAGTTCTTCGAATTGGGTATCTTGAACCCCGAGGGTCTCAATCAGAGAGGTGAACAAGCCCTACATTGTGTCAGCTGGCTACTGAGGTAGATCATTGAAATAACAGTACCTCATCTGACTCAATAGTACTCCAGCCACCTATATCAGCCATTCTGACTGTTATTAGTGGTGTTGATTGAAAAGTAGGTGACGTTGTTGGAGCTCTCAATCAAACGTTGCTTTCTTCCCTAAACGGGCGGTTATGTCATTATCACGTGAGTTTCAAAGTACACATATCAGTCACGTGGGTGTCCACTTTATAGCACATAATCACCCAAAACAACAAGAACGACAAGAACGACAATGAGTAATTTGGGCAGGTACGATGTACAATGTTGTCGAGTGTTAACTCCTCGTTTCTGCTCTTCCTTCTTCCACTATCTCCAAATCTCCCTATATCCAGAGACAGAGTCATAAAGCATCATGAGTTTTGCATGAGAGGAGCGGAGCATACATCTCCTAGGCAACCTACAAAGAGACATAAAGAATGTGCGCTCTTTCACGCAATAGGCCAAGCTAGGATTAGACTCCTAGTAGAAGCAACTTATAGCTTTATACATGTCATAGATGCCTAAAGGCTTTCTCAAGGCAACCACTTCCCGAGAAAATGAGAAGTATGCAAGCAAACGTGATAGGAACAGTGACCTATTGCTACGAGCAAAGTTAGTATTAATATAACTCAAAAATAAGCTGCCACGAGAGGAAACCATATTTTATTGCGGTGGGAAAGTACACATCAACGAGTGGCCCATGCAACAACCCAGCGCCAATACCAAAAGTGCTATCCAAGACGCAAATTTCCTTTCTATGTTATTATGACATAGTTTCCACCTCATCCAAAACGTGCACCAGCATATTACTAGATTCTCGATATTGAGATGCTAAGAGTATCAACAAGAAGGGATAAATATAGAAATACGAGGGATCGGCAATCCCAATTTGCCATATACAAGAGAACATCGCACCGATGAAAGACGAAACAAACCAAGACTGATTTGAAGCCAACTAACAGTACCATGATATCATTAGCAGCTGAAGAGATACATATCGACCGAACCCAAAAATAGACGATCATCATCCCTAGGGCTACGATATAGTACGAAAACGACCCCACGAGATACACTTGGCGCATAAGGACACGGCCTACGAACCGCCGTAGCCACCCAATTTCTCTCTTCGCTGAAATACAGCCCGTGAAGTTGTATAGCTCGAGTTTCACCGTACTGCCCAATTCGTCTTAGACCTGTAGGTGTGATGCTGATTTCGGACAGATCTGGAGAAGCCAAGGAAGTAGCCGAATACGAGCTCTGGAGGACCCATGATTAGCCTGCCAATGAAAACCCCGGATTTGTAGTCTAAATTCTTTAATATTAACTTTGCCCCGGTCGTGTCTATTCTTAGTTTCAAGGGTCTACTGGCTGGTGGCTGTCCCTGTCGATCGGCGTGATGGGATACATGTGCGTGTTGAGGAAATCACAACGGTGCGGGGTGATTGCTATCTTTAGATGGAGTTGTTTAGCTTTGAAGCCAAGAAGTGTGACGAGGGACTGTGAAACTGTACCGAGGGAAATGTATGACCGCAGTGCCCGTTTTGGATCTCAGGCTATCGAGTACCTAGGTAGCCTTTACTGCAGATTGAATAGTTTTCATGATATGAAGTGTTCACATTTAGTGTAAACAGAATCTTTGATAAAACCCGGGTATATACATAATTTCAAACGATGAATGTCACAAGATCGGCTCGTAACTGCAACCAAAATATATAGATGAGACTAAACATCAGCATCAGCATCAGCACCAGAACAAAGACCACACCAACGCTCATGCTCGACAAAAACAAAATCATCCCAAAAAGAAGAAGAAAAAGAGTCAGGTGGTGGAACCAAAACGGATGAATACAAGGGTTCCCTAACCCTTGACCTATAAACCAACTCCGTAACCTGTGTAGTTCGAGAGATGAGATATAATCATTTTCTCGCTGGTACCCAATAGCCAGAACCAGATTGAAGAGTAGCCATCCCAATATTCCATGATTTGTTTGTTTTGTTTTGGTTTCTTGTTGTTAAGTCAAGAACCATCAACCTGTGACTCAGGATGCAGCTCCACTCATGTCCAAAGAGAAGCGGGAGCAGCCAACCCCGGAATCTCAAAGGGGTGTGTCTGCGAATAAAGCTCCATATTAAGACCCAGTGTGCCGTCCACTCGTGGCATCTCGGTGCACAACTCGCTGCTATATGGCGGGGTATATACCGAGGAATGTGGTATCGAGCCTGAATGCGCATGGCTGTGGCTCAATTCTGATAAGCTGAGGTGAGGGTCGTGGGTGTCGATGAGATGTGGGGAAGGCGGGTATAAAGAATGAGAAGGGGCCGCTGGAACGTAGCCATCTGGGAGGTGGAATGGAGAGTTGGCAACTGCGACAGCAGGAGGGGAATGCAGAGGAGGGGTATAGGCGGGGTATGACGGTGAAGCAGAAGCAGGAGAAGAAGAGGCGACGAAGGGGTATTCATGCGGATTGTGGTGGTAGGGGCTCGGAGGGCCGGGGGAGTATTGGTCGACCGATGAGCGAGGGGACCATGGGAGACGGCCGCGGTAGCGGGCGACAATCCCACGGGGTAGGTCCATCAATGTAAGGGCAAGGCGGAGTTCGGCGTTGAAGGGGTCTGTTGCGCTGTGGGTGGCGATTATGCGGTAGATTTCTTCAATGGGACCGACAGAAAGAGCGCCCAAATATGCGCCGCCTAGCTCTGGAAAGAAGATGTCGAGGGAGATACCGACTGCGAAGAATTGGGCAAGGATTGGGAGGGCGTTGATGTCCGAGTCACCACTTCGGAGGAGGGAGGCTGGAAGCCAGAAAAGCCAGCGGCGGAGGGTTTGGATGCACTCGAATGATTCTTCGGACGTTTGGCTGGGGAAGTCGTCACGAAATTGTTGTGTGAATTCGATGAGCTCGCCCAGGCGCTGCGAGTGCTCAAGGTTGTGGGATACTCGCTCTTGAGTGATTCGTAGGGTCTGGATTGTTTGATCTAGATGCAGCATGTCTTCATCGAGAGGTTGGTAGGCCCCGGTGATTGAGGGATCTGTCGTGTGTAGTGCTCGCTGGTTTTCTATAAACTGTGCGAGATCTGAATCTTGCTTCCAATATGGATGCATGGATTCGAGGACGCTTGAAATTCCATGCTGTAAAGACGCCCAACTTTGACTACCCTAGGATTAGTTAAGGAACATTCTGGAGACATACAAGCCACTCACTGTTCTGTCGCTTGCCACGATAAAAGAACGGAAGCCGCAAGGATTGCATCACAATTCGCTTTGGAAAAAGACCCAAGGGCAGTCTGTAGCCCTTGAAGCGCAGTGGCCTTGTGACGGAAAGCCAACTGTTTAGTGTCCGAGTTCCGTGTGAGGGAACCAAGATGAAAGGCAGACAAGCCCAAAATAGCGCTCATCACAAACTCGCTACCCAACGCAATCGCAAGGAAACTAAAAAACAGCGGCCGTAAGCACAGCCCACCAATCCCAACAAAAGCCAAAAGAGGACTTACTTGGGCATTTTCTGAGCCCATACGGTGCAACTACTTAATCCACGACGATGCAGATCAATAGAAAGCCCAATAATATGATGAATCAGGCGTAAATCAGAGCGCGACAATCCCAACCAGCCTGAGCGCGGACACTGCAAAAGTTCGGGATATGGAGGTACCCCCGTTCTATGCCAGTTCTCTATTTCCGTCTCGATTTCTGGCGACATGAGGAGGTCCGGACCGCGGCGTGGTGCGGGTGGACTGGCCCTTTGAGCGGCAGCTGTGTCCTGGTAGTCACAGCGGCAGTTGTGTTTTGTACAATTGCGACTAAACACGGTTAGCAAGCGCAAATCGGGGAGGTACACAAACACAGACCATTGCGGGAAAGTCTCATCGCATCGAATATGTCTTCTCTTGCATGTTTTGCAACCGTTGCGGGATTTGGTGTGGCTCTTGCGTGGTGGACCACCGCCTGGACCGACCATTTTGGCTTTTGGAATTGCGGGGAGTTGAGATTGTAGTCACGGACTCCGTGAGATATTGATGGGCATGCCCTATCGATGAGATCCAAAGAGCAAAGGTGGAAATGGGAGTATAGGAGTATATATAAGAAGTCGTTAGATAAGAAGAATGTTGAATTAAGCACGTGGATGCGAGTCCAGATTTAAGTAAAGAAAGATATATAGGGGAAGAAGAAGAAGAGAGACGAGCTTGAATAGTACTCGGTAGTCAGGTGCAAATAATAACCAATTTTTAGTTATTATTATTATTATTACTATTATTTTTTTCCTATTGACGATCGAGATTTTGAGCCTCTGGGTACAGGGGGGAAAAGTCAGCTAGGAAAGGAAGAGAAAAATACAGTAATCAAAATTCAAAATCAAAATTCAAAAAGATAATTGAGTATTAGAATAGTTCCTAGGTAGTCAGAGAAATATAATAAGAAATAATAGAAATAATAAGAGAAAAGAATATATAATAATAGTCTAGGATAGCACAGGTGGACCACATGGGGAATCGGGGACTTCCTGACGGGAAGCTTATACAGCTGCCTTCATGGGTTTAGACCAATAGACTTGGCACATATCTACTATAAGGTGCATATTGTACTCTCCGTACTTGGGGAGGAGCTGCGTCCTCCGTACCGTTGACATATGTGGAAATTACCTTACTTTACTTTTTTCTTAATGGGCCCAATTAGACCGGATTTTGGAACAATACAAAGTACCAGGGCTATGATCTGATGGTTCTAGTTCTAGATTCCGATATATTATATCTATATATACCCTATTGTCGATTCTCTTTCGTGGTTCTCAGGCAAATGGGGGCTAAAGCTTAACTAACTATAGGGGCTGATACACGTTCATCATTCTCGTTGCTTTTTTTACCTCTGCTGATTCTCATCCCGCGTTCCAGAGGACATAGTTCTAGCCAAGACTATGCAGGGGCCATTTTAAGAACTTCTCCAGTCTTCGGGAATGTACCATTGAACACAATACTAAGAATTAAGAAAATAAAAAGCGTCAAATATAGATTGTAGACCACCGATCGACTTCGCTAAGGCGTGCGATCTGAAGGACCCTGGATTGTGGATCACTGTCAAAATACCGTTAACCTCGTTGGGAAAGAGAATGTGTCAATCGGTGTGCCATTCTAGGCAATACTGGGGTCATTTCTCACTGGCTCAATCAGTCCACTCTTCTCGCTAAGGAGCTTAGCCTGACAGGCGGAAGTCGGCCGTTTCTACCCGCCTGTGAGTCAGATACAATATATATCATCTATATAATAATAGTAAATTAAAATAAAACTCGGTAAACACAACCGAATAGAGAGAAAATCCCTTGTTACAATCTCTTTCCTGGAGAAAAAAAAAAGAAAGATTTAGAGTGTTTTGCACCACATGGACCCTAAGTATTGGAGGCAACACATTTGAAGGTTTAGTCCGCAACCAGGGGGGTGTAAGACCAATCTCTCGGGATCACCGCATCCACATTTTCAATTTCTCTTCTTTTTTTTGTTTTTTTGTTTTTTGTATTAACTTTTTGTCACATCCCTTATCCTGACCAACAAGGCGATTCGACCTGTTGCGAACGTTGCGCCAGCCGGTCGGAACCTTCTCCCTGTCCAGTGAAGTTACCACTGGGCTGGAACGTAAGGAAACCATGTGTTGTAAGCCTGAATATGTGCGACGTCAAGAGGGCCTAAATGGGGAAAAGGACCCCTGGTACTTCATTGTCTAGGCATGCAGGGATGAGCGAAAAGTCGTGAGATCAGCTAGTTATTCGGTACCAAAGACCTTAAACAAGGATGGGCTCATTCCTGCAGGGTCTAGGGGCTGAGTCCAAGTGCAGAACGGTTGGAACGCTCTCAACACCTAATGAGGGGACTAACAGAGGCCTTCCCTGTTAGAACCATTTCAATCATGCACTCTAACCCGAACGGGGGTAGCTTGCTCTCTTCATGAATCTGAGTATACTGGAGCTTAGGTATGACTCCCCTGAAACTAAATAGACATAATTTGCTGTAGGTGTCTGACACCGCTAGATCGATCTGACAGGCCACGTTTTCTTGGAAGGGGATCAGACGTTCAAAGTCGGTGTGTGCTACCTTTCTATCTGGACGGGAAGACTGGTGCCCTACCATATCCCTGATCACTTGCAGTCAATGACGATGATTACTATTAATCCACACGTGGCACCACATTCTGAGATCATTGTTATTTGTGTAGTCAAGATTTATCGATATCGTCAATGTAGTTGATGTAGTCGATATATTCTGCCGTTGATATCTCTATTAAAATCATTAAAATCATTTAACTTGGTAGCTACAATGTACAATATCGTACCATTTTTTTTTAAAACAAAACCAACTTAAGAAATGTCGATCCGGAAATGTTCGGGGAAGGCTATATCTCTCCGCAGATCGTGGTGAGAACATAAGATCTGAGCTGTCCAATCACCATTGATTGGTCTCGCTTGTCGCGACATGACACCCAAAAAGGTTAGGGGTCAATTGGGGGCCAAAAGTACCGAGACCTAGGTTTTCACTTTCAACTTTATTCTTTTTTGGCTCTAGTTTATATTGTATGCGACTATTTTTGTCGGGTTTCTGTGAGATGTTGAGGATAGAACTAATACAATGTTCATACGGAATATATTCCTACATAAGTAGTATTATTTTCAAATCCACAAATATATTCCTTGTTGTTTTTATCTATATATATATGGGGAAAAGAAATATTGGAAACCACAACCATGGTAATACACCTCATATAGTTAATATCTAGTGCTTGTGATCTGAAACCCACGGAAATCAATATTCATACCTAGGTATGCCATGAAAGAAAAATAAGAATGGATTCCCCAGTTCTTACAAAAAGCACAGCCCATGGGTGGCCGTAGTACGTACACTACCCAACTCTATTATGCCAAGAAAGGGCCATTGTAGACCAGTGGAGTACCTCTTGATCAGCACGAGATCGTCAACTATCTGCCATCTACCCAGGTGGGCGTGAGTCGCAGGGAGGCTAATCACGGCCGTTGGGTCATCTGCAAGTACTCCACTCAACCACCCATGCACAGCAATTTAAATGACTTTGGAACAGAGCTCAGCCCTCAATGCGAAATTAAAGCCATAGCATTCGAACCTTGGGCCTATCTCTAGATCCTATCCAAAGTATGTTCTCATAACACAATGAAAAAGATCGCTGTTCATTCACCCGAGTCCCAGTGTATAGACTTCCCTTTCTAAAGTTAAAGTCATTAGTGTCAACTCTGTTTCTGCAGCCACCATCTCACATTCTACTCAGTTCGTTATCATACTTATACTTATTACCCGACTGCTGACCTAGAGCAGTGCCCGACGTTTGATATATATCATTGGGAGGCTGACATGCTTTGCGGCTGTGAAGGGTTTCCCGTGCATGAGGTCACTATGAGCCAAAGGAGATTGCTGCGTTAATTTCTCCGTCCATTGATGTAAACTTTTACCTACATATGTAGATGAAGATATATTCAAGCCCTACAATGCATGTCACAATGAGATAACTATGATGACCAACCTACTGGCCCCCGTCGTTCCTCATTTGTTCCTAATGGCCAGAGTGAGACTTCTACGCTATACCGATGTCATTAGAGGCAAGGGGCAACAATTTCTTAATATTCGGACCATGTGTATGCCATCGTGAGATTTACTTTCTTTCTCCTTTCATAATGCCGCTCTGCACAATCAGACCGTTTGGGTGATACTCTGTTGGCCCGCATACTGAGACGACATTCTAAATAGCTTGCTTTTCTTGCCCAAAGATTGAAAACTAAAGGGCTGTAACGTGCTGAGCTTTAGTTACATATTCACCTTGATACTTCGATATCTTCGAAATGGGCTTCCACAAGTCATCCATGGACATTAAGCTTGAGAGGGGTCATATCCTCACTGCTTACTGTCGCCGACCTACCGGAGAAGCAATCTACTCAGAACTAGATTTGGACCAGTTTCTAGGAGCAAAAAAAGGTAAGTAGAGCTAGAGACTTCTTTTTGTTCATTGACTACTCACACGCCCATCCTCGATTTAAATGAGGGTCGCCGAACAACGTTTCTTGTCCATTCCATGCATCATGCACAGATTGACAGAGATGTCACTACAGGACAATTCGCTTGGGGAAGCCATAACTTTTCAGCGCATGCCACCGACGTCGATCTACAACTAGAGGGACCAACCCATGAACCAGTGCTGCATGCGCATATTGACGATGGCATTGGAAACATTCAGGACTGTGAGGTGAATTTGGCTGCTTGTATCAAAAACGAAGATGGAAATTTGCGTTTCATGGAGTGTTTCTAGTGACATATAGAGGACTCGAAAATCCGGTTTTGTCTTTTCTTTACATTTGTGATTTAGACAAGAATAAAAATATGGGTTTCAAGTCTGAATGTTTCATCTAAAGGCCTATGGCTTCATTGCAACCTTGGAATATACATTATATATAACCAATACATGTCTTCTGGGGGGTTGGGTTGAGGTCCGAGGCCGACGCCTACGTTTCAGATCTGACGCTGTACCACAGTCCCAAGACTATGCAACAGCAATAGCAACAACTTTGGCACAGCTGAGGCTGAGAAACATACCGGACATCTAATCCCTCCGAGAGCCGTCTGCCGCTCCATCTCTGAATTGGTCTGCTACAAACAACCCACCATTCGAGAGTAGTCTCCCCCAGATAGGCTCGCACTTAAGTTTACCTTACGGCATGGCGCTTGCTTGGGCAAAGCATGAAGCAATCCGGACCGGTCCCGGTGTTCAACAATGCCCCGGTGTGCCCTCAAACAGTAATGAAGATCACCCAGGTAGAATGCCTACAATAACCCCGAACATCTATATTCGCAAGCCACGCTAGGCATAGCCCAACGCTTAGAGAGATGACAGCGCCCCATTGCGAGCCAGGGCGCACTGATCTTACCTAAAAAGGCAAAACAAGAGCCACGCCTCGGGACGCCAATTCTTGGTTAATTTCGCCCTGCATCTTGTTCCACATGCCTTGATCACCAGGGTGAAATCCGTGGGGGCTATAAAGATGGGCAGAAAAGCGCCCCGTTCGTGAAAAATGTCCATTAAAGGAAAGGCTCGCGCCTTGGTATGGGCGGTCCTTGCCTGAGCGGCCAATCGGTGGGGGCACGGCGCTGGCTGAGACTTCCGTTGCCGACTCTTAATCATAACGCGCCAATTAAGCGAGATCCGGAGATTTCAGGGAAGACCATACATATGAAGTTATTGGATGATAATTTTGGTGTCTCTGATTACCTTACTATAATGGAAGTAGTTGGGACTTAGTTGTCATGGCCTGCTATTTTCGTTGCAGAAACCAAATATAATCGATCATAATGATCGGGACAGGCCGGTCAATAATCATCACTTCGAACATATAATCAACTACAAAATCGGACAAGTAGCCGTTGTTAGCCTTAGTGTAACTATAGCGAAGGACTGGCAAAGGGAAGACTTAGGTCTAAAGATTTAGGTATTGATGTTTCGTTTATAGCTTCCCAAGTGGAGCGACCTGCCTCTCCAAAGGTATATAAATACATCAAGGGCCTAGGCAGAGTCAAGTTCCCAGAATCAAACAAACTTATGTTCCCCTAAATAGAGTGCACAACGTTTGGATATTCAACCTCACTTCCCTAGTCCTGTTCACCAACTATAAACTGGAAGGAAACGGGGTAAATGCCTTCACACAAAGGAATTTAACACCTTCCTAAATAGGCAAGACCACCTGACTGGTCATAATATGTCCAGAGCTTGGGGCTAGAAAGTCAACAGCCAATTTCCAACTTTTGGAAAAAAATTGGGGGTTAGCAAGCCCATTATAGCCGAAATCATTAGAGCATGCCCTTAAACAGGGCTTAGGCTGCCATAGATAGAGGGGTTATAGATATACCTAGGTATATCTAAGATGAGGGTGAATGTAATGAATGTAATGAGTGTATTTGAGCTAAAGCTTAGACTTTGCAGGTAGTCTTTCTCATTAGTGGGAATTAGCATCACTACTGGGCCTAGTAGATCACCTAAGGAGAAGGAATCAAAGAGGCGATTGTTTGCAGTCTGTGGCATGTAATGATGTTTGACTCGCCATATTAGCGAAAGGCGTCGGATGAAGAAAAATACCAAAATAATCTGTCATCTAGTCATCTACGTAGATTGAGTGCTATCGATTTGTTAGGCCTTGATCTGAGAAGGCGATTGCTTACAGTCAGTCATATTTAGTGATGTTCGCTTTTCCCTACTTGCTTAAAGCATAGGAAGTAGAAAGGAACCAGGGAGTTCCGCTAGCCAGTCGCCGATAATGCAGTTGGTCTTTCTGGCCAATCAGAGCATATACTGTTCTGGTGTCCTGAAGCTGGTGTAGAAAGGCATCAAAAAAAGGCTCGATACGATACTTGTCAAGAAAGACAAAAAGCCGAGTACTAGGGAAATCTAAGAGCATGTACGCCAATTTCATACTTTCACGCTGTAGCGTGCATCGTTATTTTTAAGATCTCCATTGAGATCTATCTATCTAGGTATCTATCTAAAGGGTTGGGGGGGATATGGATATGACAAAAATAAAAGAAAACAATCCCCAAACTAGCGCTGAGCAAAAAAAAGGCTACCTAGGAGCCGGCCCTGACTTGATGATATGCACAGTAAAATGCAAGATAGGTACCAAGAAAGAAAAAGTGAACAAAAAGGAGGTCATTTCAGGTCATGCATGCTCATCGGAACATGAGATGTAACATAAAAGAACAACTAAATCGCAAATTGCTCCTTGTTATGATTTCCCCCAATTCCTCCTCTTACTATTAACTTGAAATTCTAACCAGAAGATGACCCCCTCCATATCCTTCACCATCCCGGCTAGCTCACCCCCAACGGCCTGAGATGAAAGTGAGCACCTCGGAGACTAAATCTAAGTAGAAATTGAGATGACTTCTACTTAGATCTGGTACACCGTGCGCAGAGTTTGGGCCGCAGCAGGGGGCAGCTGGCCGAGGAAATCGCCAAAGTTAGGGATCAAATTCTTGTATCCCTGAAGAACCTATAAAGTTGGGTTAGTGGGATCTTAATGATAAAGGGAAGCACCCTTACCTGCTGGAATGAAATCTGGATGTCCCGATATTCTTCTTGGGCCAGTGACCGGGCCGGGAAGGAGGCGATGGCAGAGAAGTAGTCGAGCAAGCTCGACTCCATCGCCTGAGGGTTCTTCATGACAATCTGATTGAAGCCCAAGAAGGCCGAAGCCTTCTCCCGGGTGAAATCGATCTTATCCATTGATTTCAAGAACGGCTCTGAGAATTCGCCCAAATTGGGGGCAATTTGATCTGCACAGCAGAAACCCAGCCGTCCCAACGCCATCGCAGCGTTCTCGTTCACCGAGTCGATAATCTCCTCATTCGTGATAATAGTGATCAGCCCTTGATAAAGCTGGGTAACGTAGGGAGCGAGAGGAGAATTTTCGTGAACGGCAATTTCACCACAAGACCAGCAGGCGTTGTTCAAGACGCTGAATCCTGTGTGGCGATCGTCATCGCGGATCAAATCTAGGTCTAGCTGCTTGATAAGGATCGGCATGATGTTAGGAATGAAGGGCTCTAGATGCGGGAAGATACTGATAGCACAGTCGCCGAGCAAAGCGTAGGTCGACTGGCGAACTTCGTAATTGGAATCCTCCATGCAGTAGCAGAGGAGCTCAAAGAATGGAGGCTTGGAGGTTGCAACAAGTTCGCCGCTCTTTTGCGGGTCAATAGCTTGAATGATAGCACTTAGGAGGTCAATACTAGTGACGAGGAAGTCTTTATCTGGCTCGTCAAAGGCATCGTTGCCAGATGATTGAACCGATGCCTTCAAGTTATCGTAGATGATTGCCTTGCATCGATTGAAAAGATGAGGCGCGAATTGCGCAAAGGCATCACCGTAGGCAGCTGCGACATAACCAAGACATTCAAGTAGCGGGAAGAGCTCTCGAGAATCGTCACTGACTGAGTTGTAGCGCCCAATCAAGGCAGGCATCAAGATGTCGACCAGATTTGGCTTAGCTAGCTCGCTCATAACACATTCGGCAAGAGTTTGGACACAATCATAAAGGATGTACATGTTACGATCTTTGTACTTGCCGAAGCAAGCGACGAACTGGCGCAGGATAGGCTCACAGTAGGGCACCAGATTCTCGTCTGACTTCTCTTCCAAGCTAGCGAAAGCTGACGCAGCAGCTTCTTGGACCTTCTTGTTATTATCAAGCATGCGGTGAAGGATGCCCTCCATCATAGGCTCGAAGAATTGTGCTTTCTGGGCGGGCTCGCGGAGTTGTGCCGCCCAGCCGGAGTATCGGGCCAAACACCAGCATGTAATTTGGCGAACGACGGGCTGTGCGTCGTTAAGAAGGGAAATCAGATAGGGAATGAGTTGTGGAAGGTGGGGAGTGACTGCATCCATGCAGCCATCTGCCACGGCACCCAAAGTGAGAACAGCTGCCTCGCGGTTGGGCCACTGTTCATGGCGCAAAGTTTCCATTAAATAAGGCAGTATAATTTCAAACACGGGACCGTGGTAGACGTTGGAGAAAACATCGAGCGCAGCAGCAGAGCACTTGCGCAAAGTCCAGTTACCGGAAGGATCGTCTCCAAATTCTGAATCTTCTATTTCGCCCTCACTGAGGTCGGATTCGTCCTCAGTCTGTAGTTCTTGGACTGCATTCACTTGATCACCAGGCCGGGAGGTGTTAAGACGATCGCCCTTCGATTTGGCGAATTGCGGTCGCAGATCCTCGGCGCGATCCTCGGTTTCGGCATCATCTTGCTCTTCCATCAAGCGAGCCACTTCTTCCTCATCGTAGATCATGTTTTGTAGGAGAACCGGGATAATCTTAGGCATGTATGGCGCCAGCTCATCCTTTAAACGATCTTGTTCACCAGCACCAATCCAGAATTCAGCGGCATCAAGCGCAAGCTCTGGATCATCCTGAGATTGCTGCTGAATGATAATGTAGTCAACTAACCCTTCCATATGCGGGGCCAACTTCTCTGGGGCGAATTCTACCAGTTGAGAAAACGATTGGCATACCATTTGTCGGACGCGAGTGTTCTGATCGCCCGCTAGACTGAACAGCTGCGACAGGAATTGATCAAGAGAGGCCATCAAAGCCTGAGGCTTGTAGGGTAGGAAGATATGAATGGCGGTAAGGGCAGTAGACCGGATTTTAGGGCTTTCGATAGAAGTGAACTGCAGCAAGCTCGGAATGATTGTATCAAGAGGGCGTTGACCCGAATAGTCACGGTCCAGGACCCGACGGTTATCTTCACAGACCTTCAACAGAGCATCCATCGCAGCTTCCCGCACGGGCATGGGAACATTTCCGGTGGCATTGCCAACGAGACAGAGTAGCTCGTTGACGATTTCAGGCCAGGCTAACAAGCCTCCGCGAGTCACCAGTTCGGTGATAATACTACCGGCGGTTCTTGAGACGTTGCGGTCGAGGTCGCGCAGAGTGTGCAAAGCTGCGGACTTGACGTAGACAAGACTTTCAGGGGATATCATGGCGTAGGCAAGAGCAATCTTCGTCTTGACGTTCGTGCCAGCAGCGAATCGCACGGTAGGGTACTCATTGTCGTGAATCCCTGACGAGGGAGGACTTTGAGGGTGGGAAAAGATGTAGGTAATGTAATTGATGTAGTCGGGTGAAGACGTCGCCTGCGCAAGCATCTATTACCAAAGAACAGAAAGTTAGTTTCTGTCTCTATGATGCGTTTGTATGGCTCGCTCCATCTGAAACGAGGTTGCAGATTGCAGCGAACAAAAAAAAGGGAAAAAGCTATTACCTGTTCAGCTTTAGCTCGAGCGGGATTGTTTCCTCCAACGAGTGAGTCGCGAAGGAAACGAGCCAAATTGCTCAATGCCTCCTCCTCAGGTTGCCAATCCATCTTATCGCGCTGGGAAGATATGCGACAGAAGGGAGAGTCGAAAGTGCGAGTGGCACAAAAGCCCCGCCGAGAGTGTGGGAACGGGTCCTCTTTGTTTCCCCAGATCAGAGAGCAAAGCGGCCACCGAATTCGCCGGACCACTCAAGAAGATCCGAAAATGACAGTGTATGGATTGAAGATAACAGAAGAGAAAGCGAACCAAGCAAGGCCATAAAAAGAAAAGGGTCAGAAATATTGAGGCATTGAGGGGTGCGTAGGCGCTTGGCAGAAAAAAAGAGATCGATCAGTCAGGAAGGCGGTCAGAGTATATCGATCAATATAATTACCGATGTAGGCGTCTTACCACATGACCAATGCGCGGTAGCAGCATTGGTCTATTTCACCCTACACAAAATACATAGTTTAAGTACCTTTTGTATGTGAAATATATATAAAGATACATTAAGTATGCATTTTGTGCTAGGTGAAGATTTTGCGTGAGGTCAAACAGACTGATGGGCGGGTAGGCCAGTCATGGTAAGATGGCTAATCGATATCAATGATATCACGGTGTGAATAGTATCGTATGTTGATATCCACAGTAAATCTCACAAGGCAGAGCCCATAGAGATATCGGGAGTGCCGTAAAAAAGTGGAAATCAACTAGCGGAAGAAGCATGTCTTGAGCAGAAAGAAATAGCGGGAGCTGCCCACTTAAACATGGCTCCAGGTACATCGACTTAACTTTAACTTCCACCCACGGTTCACTAAATTGTTACTACAGTAGTTTTCATCTCCATGGGGTCTATAGAAACAGAGAAAGCTGTGAACTGCTACATGGCGAACATGAATTGTCAATTGGGGTTACCAAGCTCCAATACCAATTGGGTGTTCAGATCTTTATGTAGATAGGATCAACAAGGCTTCGTCAAACATTGATGAATAATGACAAAAGTAGGAAGTTGATGGAAAATGAGAAACGGAATGTGCACACAAACAGCGCCGCCGCAAGGCAATGAAGAAATGTAATCAAAATCAGGCCCAGACCATCTTTTTGATATCGTAAACAAGATATTCCAACCACCCAGTGCGCTTCTTAGCATCAGCCAAAGAGATAATATCAGACTGATCGACCGCAGAGCTAGCTTCGACATTGCGGGCCTGGCCAGCAAACATAGCACGCTCAATATCCAAGCAAATAGAGCGTACACGATCCATCTCTCGCACAGTTCCACCGCTAGGGGCGAGCCTTGGGCTCGCCACGGAAGTCGCCAGCGGCAGACTCTTAAAGGCCATGAAGCGTGTCGTGGCAGGCTTGCTACCACGCAGCCAAGAAACGAGGTCCCATTCACTGTTTGCACTAGCGGTGGTCTCTAGGGTGCTCAGATCGACATCGCTTTGTAGCGAGCGGGTATTCACTCGGAGGGTGTTGATGTCGCCATCGCGGTAAACCAGCACAAGACCAACGTTACTTGCCTCGTTCGCTTGGCTATCTGTCAGGATGGAAGTGATGTATGTGCCGTAGTGGATGTGGGAGACGGAGCGGAGATCGATGCGCTCAAACGACAGAACCTTGTCTGTTTCCCAGTCGAAGCGACAGCTATAGACCGCCGCGTCTGTTAGAAGTAGTACTGATTCCTCAAATGGTAATGTGCGGAGCGTATTCGGTTGACGGGGCGTTAGCATTGTCCACCCACCGAGGAACTCTTCAGAAGGGCTACTGATGACGATCTTGCAGCTTGTGTCGATTGCATTTTGGCGAAGCTTTTGGACTGATATTCCTGGGTCGGTGGTTTGGAGTTGGATGGCAAACTCATCGAAAACTTGGGTTGAAACGTTGCCTAGGAGGTAATCGATGCAGGCCTGAGAGAAGAAGTCGTTGACGATATTGTTGTAGTATCGAGAGAGGGTTAAACCCAGGTCGTTGAGAGCACCTCGGTAATCTCGCTTGCGTGTGCGGGTATAGTCCCCCTTCAAAGCAGCGGTGGATGAATACTGCTTTGAGATTGCGTCGCCGTTGTCTGCCCACAGGGTATTAAACCATTGGGTGGATGAATCACCACCAAGGTCAATGTCAATGCCCTCGTTTTCAAGTTGACGTTCGAGAGCCCATTGCCCGAAAGCACACTGGGCGACACCAGTTCGGTCGAGACAGTCCATGCAATTGGTTCTAATAATGCCCTTTTGTGTTTGCAGGATAGCGTTGTCTGTAACAATGGTGTAGCAGAATTCATTCAAGGTATCCTTTAACCGGTCTACCAGGCGGGAGACGTTTTCAAACTTCATGCCCCGGCATTCACGATGGAATTCAAACCATTCCAGTCGCAATGGAGTGCCGTCAATGCCGCCGGCATCATTGAAGAATTCAGTATATTTTTCATACTGCTCTCCCAGCTTCAGTTCGCCGGCCAGCTTGTCAATGAGAGAAACCGCCTGGACTTTGCCATACCGCCGACTCATCTCTCGGAAATGTCTGCTAAATGCAAGCAAATTCGTGTCCGCGGAGTGATGAAGCACTGGGATTGGCTTCAACGCATATGGCGACTGCGAGAAGTACAAAGGAATGGATCCCCGAACTTGCAGATAGGAGTAAGCAGGATGGGACGGGCTCCAATCTGGCACCGAGAGAATCTGCTCAGTCTCAACGGTGTTGGCAGTATTGCCCTCGTCGTCGACGCCGCGGCGCAGGTATCGCAGACCTGGCCGGTTGACAGATCGTCGAGAGATGAGAGTCAAAAGATAATCACGTTTGCTTGGATCAGTTGAAGCATCTTCAGCCTCGGATTTTTCACCGAGAATCCGCCCTTCAGAGAGTTCATCTGATGAGCTCGAAGATTGCTTCGGCTCAGTGCCTGCAACTGTAAATTCTCGTTGGCCGACAAAGCCTTGGATGAGTGGTAGAACAAAGCCGTGGGCTCCATTGTCAATAAAAGTGTGCATCAAATGTTTGTTCCAGAAATACTGCCTATGGATTAGCAAGTAAAGCTTAAGAGGAAACCAGGCCTTCGGTTCATACCAATGGATCCACAACTTTGTGAAGGGGGAGCTGGTCTATACGCGCTTCCTGCGTATATAAAGAACGCGTAAGATCATATTCATATGTAAAAAAGAAATTATGCGATGCAAAAAGCAGCTTTGTATATCGAAGCAGCTTTGGCAATAGATCCGCCGCCTGTGCAGATTTGGGCTGATCTCCACCTTGGGATCCAATCTCTGGGGTGAGATTGCCTTTCTTATTCTCATATTTGATGTCGCCGGTATCACCCGGACTGGGCATTTCGTCAACGAGGGACTCCGGTACGTCCTGTTCCAGAGCTCCCGGATGAGGCAAGCCCAAATTTTTGCGTGACAGCCAGTTGGCCGCAAATCGACCAAAGCGAACTTTCTTTCCGATCACATCTTCCGCGATGCTGCCGACACTAGTTCCACGGGTATGTGACGTATTGCGTGTGGGTGATGCGGGCACGCTTCCGACCTCCGTCTCGGTCTCCGCTCTGTCGGTTTCATTGTCAGGAAGGTCGTCTTCGTCAGAGGACGATTCGACAACGACTTCCTTTTGAGATGTATCTTTCCTGGCCTGGGCGATTGCACGGCTGGCTTCATCTTCTGAAGAGATGGGAATGATTGCGACCTTTGTAACTGCGTAGATCGGGCGGCCTTGGATCTGCGCTACCTCCTGCCGCTGAGTGATAGAGACAAGGAATGAGTGCGAAGCGACGGACAAGAGACCTGTGGCGGTAATGATCCTATATTAGTTTGGTTTCTTCGGCTTTCGCCAAGATCACGTACCCACGAGACCATAGGCCTCTAGGGCGTCCTTGCCGCCGAGGGGCTCCGAGGCAGAGGTGGGCAACGCAGTAATTTTGTTCGTTTGGTAATCGATGCGGATCGAGGATGCCTCATTGTTGCTTCCACCGTTATTCCGTCCGTTGGCAGTCTGTGCATACAAGACCAAACCATCCGGTGCGGCGACGATGGCCAACTTGCGTAACAAACTGGGCATGTCGAAAGTTCCCCGCAGTGGGATCCAATAACAAAATCACCCCAAGGTTACGTCTATACCAAAGTAAATCAACATCAAAATGAGAAGAAGAGTTGGAATTGAGGTTGGAAAACAAGAATTTCGGAAGGGCAAGTTCCATAAACAGCTGACCTGCAAATACATCATCGGCCCCAGCCCCACCTAAATACGTTTCTATTCAAAAAAAATCCAACTTGAACAAAGTATATACAAGCCTCTCGCCATGCCATAGCACCAATCAAAAATAAAATCAAAAATGAACGCAACCATCCAGAAAACCCCAGAGTCATATCCAGTCGTTCAAACAGCCACGTCCAGTGCCTGATGTGTTCGCCCGAGTTCCATTGCAACTCTGGCATTTTCGTCGGAGAAGAGTAAAAATACAAGTTTCAGGAAACCAAGCTTAAGCCTGCAAGTAGTCGAATGTGAAGAGAAATGGAATCATGCTCAATGCCTCGTTATAAGATCGGAGTAGACCTCACTCGGGTTCAAAGCTGGCTGTTCCGTTTTGTATGCATCACAGTCTGTGCTTCGGTTCGTTGGAAAGTCGGACCGGGCTCCCCTTCGCTTGCTTCCGTCAAATTGTTCAGACCTATCCCGTGTTCCGCATCATATGCGTGGATCAGCCCTTCTCGATCGCCGTTTCCATTGAAGTATATGCTCGAAGAGCTTCGGCGAGACTGCATTGAGCGCCGTGTTTGGAAGCTTGCCAGGCCATCCGTTGGTACGCCATCTTCGTCAAGCTTGGAGTTGACCATGGAGTGTCCATCTGGATCGTGACGTGAGAGGTTCAGAAGGTACACGCCGGTGAAGATGATGAGGAATCCGCAAAGCAGTGATATTGTATTGACGGCGTCTGTGGTATTGAATCCCTTGAAGAGAATGAAAGAGGCGCACAGGGTCGCGGTTGTGAAGGTAACATAGTAAAGCGGGTTGACGCTGTCGAAGATGTTAGGTTAGCTGTAGACCTTTAAATCCAAGTGAGACCACTTACATCGAGGTAGAGAAAGAGTTCAACGCCTTGTTGAAGTAGTTCATCTGCGTGAGAATGCAGAATCCAGTCACAATGGCGAAGACATAGGTAGACGCATGAACGAATTGATTGTTGCCTCCAATAGTCAGCTTGACCGCAATACCGAAGGCCTTGACAGACATGACGGAAACCGATCCAACGGTGGAGCAAATCGAGATGTAGATGAGCGGGTTTTTCTTGCCATAGACTGGCGCAACCCGATAGATCATCACGGTCGAGAAAATCGCAACCACCAAACAGTAGAACAGGAACCCTGGCTGAACAGCATATCCAAGGATCTCATTGACTGTTTCCACCTGCTTGTCCGGGGAGCATGGAGGACGATGACGACCGAACCCAACAGACACAGCGCACAACCCAGCTTTCCTAACACTCCGAGTATCTCGTTGAGGAAGTACGAAC
The DNA here is from genome assembly GCF_028829465.1 of Penicillium soppii. NCBI lineage: Eukaryota > Fungi > Ascomycota > Eurotiomycetes > Eurotiales > Aspergillaceae > Penicillium > Penicillium soppii. The sequence continues at coordinate 4,262,976 of NW_026643234.1, forward strand.
TCAGGACCGCACTGTGACTTGTCAGCTAAGCTTTCGTGCCGTTCAGTTAGGTTGCCTACCCGATCAAAACACTCAACGCACCCAGTGGCGTGACCAGGATCGCCGGCGCAAAGGCATATGCCGCAAAATTGGCAACTTCACCGAGAGCCACTAGATGTCCATTAGCTTCAATTTGGCCGCAAAGTTGAATCTAACTCCGTACATGTCACGATGCCACCCCACCACACAGGACTCTTCAGGTATGAAAATCCTTCTCCCTCAAACCCATGTCGTTCGGAGGCGTGCATCAAGCCCTAGAACATATTAGCGATTGCGCTCCAATATCGATTCCTCTCGCAACGACCAAGTTCCGCCGCAGGTCCTCCAGTTCGCCCGAATCTCGGTTGTTCGCTTGGAAATCTTGAGAGACCAACCTTCTTCGTAATAACAAAACTCGTACCGATCGCCATGGTTGATACAATGGCTAAAATAAGCCCAACATATCTATAGGGGAAAGCGCGCAATGTTAGTGTTGACCGTCCTGTCCTCAGGGCCAATTTGAATGAACGCAAATCTTACTTGTCTGGAAGCATCTTGACACAATATCTGTTCTAGGAGCCGAATGCTCCTATTGTCGAAAGACCTCCAGTGCCGGCAATGAATCGGGAAATGAGCGAGGGACTCGGATGAGCGAAGGAAGGGCGGCTAATGGGTTCCAGCTAAGGACAGCTAACTCGAAGCGAAGGCAAATATCGGATATCAAAAAGAACAGAAAACGAGCCAGCCCGAGATTTCTGCAATGTAGGATGAGTAAGGAAGGGATGGAAGAGCCTAGGTGTGATGAAGGCAGGTGTTTGGTGCCTGCGTGCGGTGGGGTTCCGTTTCAAGCCAGGCCGATCGGGGACGCGTAAGAGCACCGAAGACCATGTTCCGAGGTGTCCTTGAGGTGATTTTTTCATATTTTATTTCAGAGTTGTACTTTTTCTTTTTTTATTAGTTAATTATATAACTAGTTACGTTATTGTTAACCTACCTAGGTACGGGGTAGATCGATATATATTGATTTGTTGATCCGAGCGTAAAATATAGGTGGTCCCATCTTAACATTCTTATACTAGTAGTTATGGAGTACATCTAGTTATAAATTACCCTTGTTGTATTTTGTTCAAACTTATAATATTAGTATCTGCAAGTTTCTGCAAGTCCCTGCAAGTATCAAACGTCCCATGCCATGTATTTAATTCAATTGGACCCTGAAATGTGGCGAAGATCGTCGTTTAATCTCGTCTCGGTCCGAATGCGGCATGTGTTTCTATACTTAGGGCATCCCCAGAGATGTCTCAAATTTGTGGGAAATTGCATGCGAGATAGAACCAAAGTGGATGAAGTTCCATGTCGATATAAAAAGCTTGGTCTAATGTTAGATCCGCCAACCCCGGTGTACTTCTCTGCTGACACCTTTGTGCCCCATAATATAAGCGAACTAGGCAGCACTCAATCTAGATGCAATAAATGAAATGAGATTGCACTAAAAGCAGCAGTATGCAAGCAACTTAGGCTTAAGGCGAATCCATGTACATAGCCTCGGGTGCATGCACAGGGTATTCATAATTAAACCAGGAGCGTAGTTGGTAAAAGGGTTCATATTGATAACCTCGGGAAGTCTACGAACACGTGGACTAACCCATCGCGCCGATACACCGGATCCTATGGAATATGCACTCGAGAAAAATCAACGCAACCCGAGGGGCAACCATCAACACCAAACAAAGATTTTGGCCTAAGACCGAAGTGGTATCTCGAAATCGCAGGGAAAGAGCCGGAAAAACAAAACAAAGCAGAAAACGTGGTAAATGTTGAGCAATTGAGAAATTTGTCGGGCACAACTGGAGTTTCATTCAATCGGCCTGTAATGCGGACGGAAGAAAAGCATGCCACGGAAACCTCTAGGCGTGCGTGGGTTGGGGAGGAAAGGGTCGAACATACCTGTTTTTTTTGGTTAGTTATCAAATGAGATACTTCGTCCACCGATCGAGTTCGTCGCTGGTAAGTATGATTAGTAGGTCGGATGGATGAGTCGGGCGAAACGAGCCATCGAGGGCCAAACTCGCTTGCCACCAGGTATGGGGAGATTGAAGGTGGAGATTCAAAGTGAAGATTGAAAGGGTGAGAGAAATATGGGTTATGAGGACCGGCGACGTTTGGTGTCAAGAGTGGTATTCACAACGTCCCAGTCATCTTCTTCATCGCGGGACCGTTTGGTAGACGCGTTGTCGTGGAATTGGGAGTCTGCGAAGGAGGGATCTGTTGCACCAAGCTCTACCGCCTCCGATCCATCATTATTGGGGTCATATTCGCCAAGCCCATTCACTCCGAACTCGTGATTGTCGTCGGCTTCATTGTCCGCTGCAGCAGGGGCAGCTAATTCTTCCTCGTCGTCACCGTAATCTAAGCCCTCGAAGTGATCACGCTCGGTGTCTTTCTTAGGGGTTTGCATGAGGTCTACGGCGATCCCAAGCAAGTCATCGGCGGGTTCTGGCGTCTGCTCCTTCTCGTCAGAGGCGGTTTGCAATCCGCTGTCGAGCGTCGATGTCGCCTGTCCAAGGATGGTGTGGTTGCCCTCATCTTGCAATGATTGCACGGGGGCTGTCTCATCCCTTGGAGCGGCATCGAGTTCGTTTCTGTCCTCTTTTTCAGAGACGGCAGCCAGATTGTCTGGCTGTTGAGCTTCACCATCATCATTGTCAACTTTGTGGAAAGCTTCTTCATCATCGACAGGACCAAATTCTCCGTCTTCATAGTAATCCTCGGGTCCAAGATCATCATACTCAGGATCCTCTCCATGGGTGTTCTCATTGTTTTGTTTCTCGGTTTCGACAAGCTGGGAGTGCTCATCTGGATTATGCGTTTTGGTGTCAGATTCTCCAGCCAATGAAGCCGTGGCAGTCGACACACTGTTAGGGTCATCGGATTCATATCGCTCTGCATCGTTGTGATCATCAAATTCCTGGGGCTGGTCTAGCTTTTCAAGTTCAGGTTGATCTGCGTGTACCGGCTCGGCAGCAGCGTCGTCATCCGGGCCAGGTTCCTCTCTGTCCACATCTTCTGGCTGAGCCTCATTTGTGTTTTGTGCCTGCGTTGGGGACGGATTGGATGGTAGCTGCTCAGCTTCAAGATGATCCTCAGGGATCGACAAATTCTGCTCAGCCTTGGTGGTGTAGTAAGCTTCGTCCTCATGTTCCTCAGCCTCGTGGTCGTGATCCTCGGAGCCAGGCTCAGCTTCATCGTATTCATCCCATAAATGAAGCTCTGAGAGGGTCTTGCCGTCATTGGCGGCATCAAGAAGATCTGCAATTTCAGCAGGAAAGGCACGCTTGCTGCTCAAGGCAAGGTAAAGGGCATCAGGCTCATTTGCTCCGTCGTTGCGACAAAGTTTGAGGTAGAGATCGACCACCTGGTGTAAAGTAACCTGGGATGTGTGGAAGGAGTCCTGGAAATATCGGTTAGTACTATTGCCAGCGAGACACAATCGGCAAGGGGCTTACCTCGGTCATTTGGATACCAAGAGATTCAATGTCGATGACCAGTACCTCATTGTCTGCAACATTGCCTTGGAGTACCTGGCGCAAAGACTTGAACAGTTTTTCAATACTTTCATACGCAACCTCTTCATCGTGAAGGAAGAAAGTCTCTGCCGAATCTCCCTCAAGGGGAGGGAACAGTGCGATCTCGTTCTCCTGGTAGATGATCTTCACAGGATGAAGGGATTCATGGTGTGCAGGTTCGGTATCACCTGCGATAAGGTGATCCACCTCTGAAGGTTGAGCCGTGCTAGCAGCAACACTGGTATCTTCGGCGACTTTCTCTTGACTGCGTGCGAGGTCTTCGTGGGACAAAACCTTTGCCTCGGAATTGGACACAGAAGGCTGGACTGTCTCGTTAGCCTCTTCATCGGGCTTTTCATCGGGCTCTCCTTTTTCATGATCATTGTTGCTTTTGGTCAAATCAACTGTTGGCAATGGTGGCTCCGCACGATCATCGCCATTATCACCTGTGTTGGACTCGATTTTATTGCTTGGAACATCGCCTTCCAGTACTGGAGCCTGACCCGAGGCAGATTTGAAGTGGTCACTTGAGGTTTCCGGCACTGTTTCAACAGTTTGCGCTACCAAAGCCGGTTCGTCCTCCTTTATAGGGTCGTGGATGTTGTCATTGCTAGGCGACAGTTCGACGCGAAGACTGGGGAGAGCAACGGGAGGGGCGGCGTCTTCAGCCTGATCGCCCTCGGTCATTTCTGCCTCGTATGGTCCTTCTTCGAGTTGCACGTCGATATCATTATCTTCTTCAATGTAGTTGTCGGCGTCAACCATAAAACCTTCCGATGGCTCATCGGCCATATCAGCATCAAAGATCGCGTCGTTGTTCGGTTCCTGTGGCTGGGAAGTGGTCGAGAATTCATCTGCGCCCATCATATCACTGTCCATGTTCGAGACATGGTCCTCCATGAGGTCGATGTCGATATCGAAATCGTCTACCTGCCCAACGTAGGGTGAGGCCATCTCCATTGTATCATCCATAGTGGGGGCTTCCATCGTTGGGTGTGTTAGAGGAAAAGTGGCTGTCATAGCAAGAAACCGCGTAAAAGGCGCTTTGAGGTATCGGAAGTACGTATTAAGGTGTTCAGTGTTGTTCCATGAAAGCGGTTTCAAAGAGAAAATAAGATAAATAGTGTGAAATAAATCCAGAGCGTATGTCTATGAGTCAAAATGAGATTAGAAGATGAACTAAGTCCCGAGAGAGAAGAGGTATGAACGCGTGGTGAATTGATGAAGTGAAGAGAAAGAAAGGTTTCAAGTGTCTTCGGACGACTAAGCGAAGTGTATGCACGGGCCAATCGCCGCCGCCGAAGTGAACAGATGGTAGCTCCCTACCCGCCAACCATCACAAGGAGTACACTTTTCGTACTCCACGCCTCGCTCTCATTCTATCTACTGTCCTGTTCTTTCACTCTTTTTTTACACGCTCTGTGCCTATTTCATCACCATGGTATGTCTTGTACCGAACTAATTCGCGGGGGCACTCAACTGATCAACACACAACAGGTCGTTCTGGCAGCGTCGATATGCACTCGCGGAGGCAAAGCTGTCCTCTCGCGTCAATTCCGGGATATCTCTCGGTCTCGAATCGAAGCTCTACTCGCATCTTTCCCCAAGCTCGCAGATTCGGGAACCCAACACACCACTGTCGAGCAGGACAACGTGCGCTTCGTGTACCAGCCATTGGACGAGTTATACATTGTCCTGATTACCAACCGTCAATCGAACATTCTACAGGACATTGATAGTCTTCATCTGTTCGCGCAAGTGACTACTAGCATCTGCAAGAGCCTGGATGAGCGGGAGATTCTTCGCAATGCATTTGAACTCCTCAGTGCGTTTGATGAGCTGGTGACTTTGGGGTACCGTGAGAACCTCTCTCTATCTCAGATCAAGACCTTCCTGGAAATGGAGAGTCACGAGGAGAGGATCCAGGAGATCATTGAGCGGGTATGTTCTGCGAGAAATCGCGGGGTTTGTTTGTGGCTAACATATATCAATAGAACAAAGAGTTGGAGGCCAGCGAGGAGCGCAAGAGGAAGGCGAAGCAGTTGGAAATGCAGCGCAAAGAGGCCGCTCGTTCAGGTCGGGCCGCGGCTCCCAGAACTCCATCCTACCCTGTTTACACACCCCCAGCGCGCCCGTCTGTTCCCGATACCTACGATTCATACGAGGCCGAGAAGAAGAAGTCATTTGCCAAGTACGTCCTTTTTGTGATTGGCCGTGAAATAATACTGACCGTTCAATCATTAGGCCCATTCCCACTCGTGGCAAGGGTATGCAACTAGGCAAGAAGTCTAAGGCAACCGACATCTACGAGAAGGTTCGCGGTGATATGGGTCCTGAAATTGAAGAGGATATTCCATTGGTGGCTCCGCAAACTTCAACTCCGGTGCAAGATATTCCCTCAGCGCGCCAATCCCTAAATGCAGACCGGGAACCCATTCAACTCACAATTGCCGAAACCATATCAGCCACTCTTACCCGGGAGGGTGCCTTGAAGTCTTTCGAGGTTAAGGGTGACCTGCAGCTTCGTATTTCTGATCCTTCATTCACCAAACTTCGACTCGATTGCCAGGCTGTTCCCACACACGGTGCACAGTTCCGCACCCACCCCAATGTTGACAAAGCTCTCTTCACCAACTCGTCCACGATTCAATTGAAGGACACCACCAAGCGCTTCCCTGCAAATAACTCCATCGGCGTGCTACGCTGGCGTGTTGCTAGCTCGGTTGACAATGCTGATATTCTCCCAATCACATTCACTGTGTGGGTCAACAAGGGCGCCGACTCCACCACTGTCACTGTGGAGTATGAGCTTACCGGCGAAGACAGCCTCCGTGATGTCGTTGTCACTATTCCATACGACACGACAGAACCCGCGGTTTCTAGCTTTGATGCGGTGTACGAGGTCTCTGGCGACAGTCTGGAATGGAATCTGGGTGCGGTGGATGAGTCGAATGCATCTGGCAGCTTTGAGTTTGAGTCGACCGATGCCGACGAGAACGAGTTTTTCCCTATGAGTGTTCGATTCACAAAGACCAAACCATTTGTGGATGTCGATGTCAACAACGTCGCCCTGTTGGACATGGATGGTGAGAGTACTGCATTCTCAAAGGATATCCGCAGTGTTGCGGAGAACTTCCTTATTGAGTAAAATGAGGTTGGACTACAAATGTATAGAGTTTCTAATGATGTCCGGATTGTGGTGTTCTTTAATTGCTTCCAAGATCGTGTTAAGCCAATCTGATTATTGTTCTACTATACTTACACAGTCAGCCTCGTGGGTCACCTGGGCAATATACCAGATAAATAGGGCTGAAAAGCCTGGGCATAATTGAATTCTATAGTCATCCCCACGTAATATTCCTACTATACAGCACATCCAACATTGTAGGATTGTGAATCTCAACGGGAAATCCTCATGATAATTGCCGTGAAGCTTTCCGTGCCTTAAATTCCGTAGCGCATGATTGTCGTCCTTCCAATGAAATCTTGGTATTAGATGCCAACCAGGGACAAAACAGCTTGAGGTTACCGCCACGCACACGTCAGATTGACTTCGAGTCGCAGGTTTGACCCACGAATGAAATGACAACTTCTTCTAGCACCAACAGTGGCTTTATATTGCTTTGCTGAAGATAGCTCGTTGGTTGCAGTGAAAGTTCATGTTGTCCATGTGCAGGTTAGAAACGTTTAGCTTGGGGATTCAATAGAAGCCCGTGGTGACATTGTTGGGTGAATGGAAAGATGAAAAAAAGCTCTTCTCGGTTCTTATATCACGACCCTTGGTCGGTGCATCGGAATCCAAGGCCACTCGGAACCGACAACCGAAAGCTAGCATCTCTACTCACCTACCTAGGTACACGGTGGAGGCAAATAGCGTGATAACCACATGAAGGTGGGTTTGCTCATGGCAACGTTGAGCATTCGCCTCACATCTAATGAGGCAAACTTCTCAAGGACTATTCCCAGTTTGTCGAACGGTGGCTAGTTGTGCGCGTTTACACATTACCATGAACGTCAACGACCGTGGATGTCATCGGGTATCAACCTGACCAGCTTGCAGTTCCCAGCGGTGGTCGAAGCCCGAATCGCTTGCTCGTCCTTCCCCGGTCTATGCTTCTCATGGATCAAATCCTGGGGTCGTTTTATAAATTCCATCGACCTTCTTCTTACCTTGCACCGTGTTCTTGGCCCGATATATATGATATATATCTTTACCTTGCTGATATTGTCATAAATATATCATAGTTGTCACATTGAGGGCTGCACTTCCTGTGAGTAGCTCAAGTCGTGACATTGAGCATTATTGACGTTGGTAGCTTCTTGGTTCTCTAGCTCACAATGAGTAATGTCCATTTTCCCTTGTGGGAGCAACAGAGCCTCTTCAAGTTATCATGTGCTGATGCAGAAACGTGTAATCAGTTAGCAAGTGTGGTTAGTGTGGAATCACTCTGCTAGCAAGTTTTTATCTGACATTGAATACCTAGGAGAACCAAGTATCTCATCAAACAGGTGATTCTGAAGTGGGCACCAAGAAGATGGCTATCCCACGCCTCGCGGAGGGAGCTGAATCTGCGTTCACCTCTCCTGGTAGGTTTCACCGAAGACACGTGCGTCGAGCGTGCGAGTCGTGTCGACAACGGAAAACAAAGTGTACTGGGGACAAGTCTGGCTGCCGCAATTGCCGAGACGCTGGGATTATCTGTTGCTATACAGACGGAAAAAGAGAAAAGTCCAAGCGGTACGTATGGCCAGCTCACTAGGCTTGATGCAAAGGTTGACAATTGAGCCCATAGGCAGTTGGTAAGTCTGTCAGCAAAAGTGCATGCATATGAGGATGTCATTGGGAAGTTGAGCAATCGATTTGGGGTGTCTGATGAGCAATTAGTGAATATTGCACTAGCAGCGGTATGGTCAACATCGGAATAACGAGACGTCGTCTAATATGACCCAGGAATCGGCTCCAGACTTGTCACTCAACTCAAAAGCATGCCTTACAACTAGATTGTGGGATCCAGGTTCTGAGCCACCGCCCTCTCGAGCATTATCTGAGAGTCCCATGGAATTGGGAGACCAGACAGAAGAAGACTTCAACAGGGATGAAACTTCACGGGCAACAGGTTTCATTGGAACAAGCTCCGAGATTACTTGGCTTCAGAAGCTCAGTAAAGTGGTCAACGCCGAATGTGAAGCCTGGCCTGCGCCCTTTTTAAATGGCGATGAAGATAACGGTCTTCCCTCTCCGACCTTAACACCTCGACCAGAGAATACCAGCGATCCATTGGTGGTGGCCTCCAATTATTACCTTGATGATCAGGATATTCCAACAGCAGATCCCTCAGGTATGTTTGGAGTGCCCTCGCGGGAGATGGCAACAAAGCTGCTGAACGCCTATCTGACCTCGGTACATCCTTCGTTCCCAATCATTGGAATCTCCACATTTGTGCCCCAATTCCAGGTCTTTTTCAACCAGCTTTCCCTCAAACCAGGGAACAAATGGCTTGCCATTCTTAACCTCATTTTTGCCATTGCAGCAAGATATGGACAATGGACAAACGCAGATTGGAAAGAGGAAGACGATGATCATCAAATGTACTTTTCCAAGGCGCGAGCTTTGAGCTTGGAAGATCAAATTCTGCATCATCCTGATCTACAGCAGTTGCAAGTTGAAGGACTGACTTCGTTCTATCTAACTGCATTGGGACACATCAATCGGTAAGTTGGTAGATTGTGAATTTCGGAGAAATACTTACAGCTGTTCAGGGCCTGGAAGTTGTCTGGAAGTGCAGTTCGAGGAGCGCTGGCTCTCGGGCTGCACCTACGTAATGTCGGTGTGAGTATACCAGACAGCTCCAAAGAGATTCGCTATCGAGTGTGGTGGTCGCTATACACGTTGGAGTACCTTCTCACTACTATCACGGGACGTCCGTCATGTGTCACGGACAGCTCTTGTACCACACCCATGCCCGTTCCTTTTGATGAAAGTGATTTTCAAAAAGTTGAAGTGACTCGACTGATCACCAATGGACACCACGCCCATTCTGAGCAGATGTCTACAAACAGCCGTGCAGAATCAACTACGGGTTCTGACAACGATGTGTCTACTGAGGCCGAAACGAAAATGAGTCGGGTAGAATATTTGAAGACTCTTCCGCCTTGCACTTCACTTTACTTCCTGCAGCTGGCTTCCTTGACATGTATTTCTAAGCGGATGACTGTGAAGCTTTACAGCCCGGAAGCGCAGCAATCCCCGTGGGCAAGCACAGAGTTTACCATGCAGAGCTTGATGCTTGAGGTTGATTCGTGGTTTATGAATCTTCCTGCGGCATACGACTTTACTTCGACGCAGACATCTCAATGCCCCATCAGTCAAAGAATGGGCCTCGCCTTTCTCTTCTACGGCACCAAGATTGGAATAACCAAGCCATGCCTACGTCATTTGAATCAATCTCTTTCCGAAGATGATAAAACATACGAGTTTTGCAACAAAACTGCTGCAGACTGTGTTGAGGCTGCGTGCCACATGCTCACGCTGTTCCCGGAAACCCCAGACGCAGTACTTCTTTACAAGATGTCACCCTGGTGGTGCACATTACATTACTTGATGCAAGCGGTTACGGTTCTTTTGCTAGAGCTGGCGTTCCGAGCACAACACGTTCCCGAAAAATCCACGATGGTGTACAAGGCCGCAAAGAAAGCCCTAGACTGGCTGTCGACGCTATCAGAAACAAATATGGCGGCGGAAAGAGCCTGGAAACTTTGTGACGGGTTCCTCCACCGCTTGGCACCGTACATTGGTCTCAACGTAAACGATTTCCCCCACAACGAAGAGTCAGATTCACTCTTTGACATCCCTGATACTGCAGACTCCGAGGCTGGCTCTTCGGTCATGCAGCAGGCGTCTGTGCCATTCGACACTTCCGGGGCAATGCCCGCAACAGCAGCGGTCAATGCCATTCCGGTAGAGCTTGATTCGATTACCTGTTCCCCGATGAATCAATCTGATACTCCTTCCGCCATGCAGGGTTCCTACGAGATTGAAGCGCCCGATTTGCTGGATCAATTTATCAAGCAGGAAAAAGACCAAAACTCGTATGACGAGTGCTTCCCTTACGACCCGGCTACTGGTCAAATCACGGGTTCTTTCTTCCCATCCGGTCCTAACTTGGACCTTGATCTGGGGTATTTCTGGGGCGACCCAGTATGTTAAATAAATGAAGACCATATCAGGCGCATTCGAAGAGGGAAAAAATAAGGAAAAATTTGCAAACAAACGAAACGCAGAATCAAATTGAAAACTATCTCTGCAGTTATCTGGATTCGGATTCTTTTCTTCTGTCGCTTCATTTGCATGCCATCAAAAGAAAGTGAAGTCTGCGCCTGTCTACATATAGACACTATAGAGAAAAGTGATTCTTGTTTGTCTGGCTTCTTCACTGCACGATTTACAACCCAAACTATCACCCTTTTTTTGTATCGAAAACATGTACTCCATGCTTATTAGCTTTGGACGTCATAGTGTACGTGCATCATGTCGTGTAACTTAATATAACTCGATACTTCCATTGCTTTCCATCCAAATATGTACATTGTCAACCAATTTCATACTTCTCCCATGTCTCAAAAAGCTTAAGGACGCACGTGCCAGAGATCTAAGTACTGTGGTTATATGCGGAACGCTTCCTTGGATCGAACATGGTGTCGAGACCGGTCTGATGGCGCTAAGTTTTTCTAATACCAGTGGCTGCATCATTATGTCGATCAACCTTCTTTTTGATGAATCTTCTTTTATGGGGCCAGGTCAGGGGTGTGATCATTCTGACATGCCTGCACGACTCAGGCTCAATTATTCTCTGCACTTGGCAATAGAATATGTGCTTCACTTGAATCTAATGGAACACATTCCCACTCGTATTGCAAGTGCGCTTAGCATTTGTGTCAGTGTGGCAAAGTACATGTGTACGACTTGGAATTTTTCCAGTATAACAGCATCTACATAAAGACATAGATACAACGATAACCAATAGCTCAATTCGAGCCCGCTGCACTCCAATCTCTCCTCGCAGCAGTAAACAGTAGTCGACAGAGTTCTTCTTGTGGCGTGGAACGGGTGACTTGGTTTTTCGACGGTGCCGAAGGATAGTACACGGCAGTAACCCTCGCAAAAGAAACATCAGCCATGTGTTTACGGGTCAATAGATCTGCCCATGGGATCCACCTCGATGATGTAGATTCTGAAACAGAATCAGAGGCAGGAGAGATGCCCAGCAGGCCACGATCATCCCAGACAAACTTTTCGACACATTCCAAGGCAGGCATGATTCGACGTCTGATACCACAGCCGGTGTGAGCTTCATCAATTGGATAATCCGGGTATTGTTTAAGAGAAGCAATAATAGCAGTAATGACCAACGATGGGCCTGTAGATTGATCATTGCTTTCGCCAACTGTGTACTCATCTTCGGGAGTTGCGCTGAAATCGGGGTTGATCAACGTCGAGCCAAAGAAGATGGTTTTGGCTCGCATTGAGAAAAATCGGACCATCTGGCCCAGTTGGAAGAGATCACACTGACTGGCGTTATTGAATCCACCTCTGCAGTGAAATTGGCGGGAGTGAAGGAGAGCGGGTGCAGATGTCATGAAGGCTGCGCCTAATGATCTATTGGCTCTGGACGGCTTTGCACTATCATCCTCCATTCCCCCATAGATTCGGAGAAAGTGGGCCTGGAGGTCGGTTATGGTGTTCAAAACACATTGACGCCGATAATAGATTTCCTCTGGACGTGGGCATGGTTTAGTTACTGGTATCTAGTGAAGGAACTAGAATACGCACCTTCTATGCCATTTGGCAGGTACTTCCAACGCAAATCTTCTTCTTCAGGGTCTTCCAGCCCGTTGATCCAAAATCTGGAGCCAACAACTGCCAGGGTATGTGTCATAAGCCTAGAGACTCTCGAATCATCGAGAAACGTGGATATAAAGATGGTCTGGCGGACCCTGTCTTCCCTCATGGAAAGCAGGCCAGCATTAAATCTCGCAAAAAGCGCAGGTTTTGCCTTGCCATAGGCATACCCAATTCTTCGCAAAACATTGCGCACAATGCGGGGAGAGTTGAACGAATCGGCAAGATCGATCATCCTTGCAATAAGCGATGTGGGCTGAACTTTAAGCTCATGCTCAAATACATTTCTTTCGGTCTCTCCAATGGAATCAAGACATAGAATCCGCAAAAAGAGTTCGATGGCATCTTCTCCGCACATGTTGGTAGGGCGGACACTGGGAAGCGTGACTGTTGGTAGCGTATGATGTGAAGCCACGTCTTGGATCTGAGTTTCACTCCAGGATTCCTTTTGAGCATTGAATTGTCTTCCCTCAGAAAATTTTGTAGGGTCCAGTAGTGCTTGAAAATACGGACTGTTCGACGCAAGAAGCTTACTTGCCACCTGCCATTTGTGACTAGTAGTGGCGGCGGAGTCACCAGCAACATATTCGAGAATCAAGTCTCCGTTTGCAGTAATCACTTTGAGGGATGAGGGTGAACTATCCAATTGAGGGCCATTCTGACCAGACTCTTTGTGATAGTCGCCTGGGCCCATGACTGTTCAGTTCCCAAGGTCACCGACCCGGACTCTCTAGGGATATAATGAAGATCACAAGACTGTCTCGGTTAACAGGAAGCATTGGAAGAAAACAAATGTGAAGGGGTTATGTCCAAAAAGCAGATTTGAGTATTGTCATGATAGAAGAATTGTGCAATCTCAAATGATGTCCACGGGTGGTTTGAAGATGCTGCTTAGTGGGTCAAGCGCGAGCAGCCCTGGATGGTCAATTCTTGGAAATCGACCATGAAATAGATCTCAAGCTTCAATTGATTCTGATCAGCTACAATGATAGTAGGGTCTAAGATCCAAGACAACCATAACAATCAATCATCACAGATTCCAGTGTCTTCATTGTTAACGATGGGTCGGGCCTTCGGAATTTCATGACTAATCATCCACGGGCGGCCATCCAGGGATCTTATATATCATGGACTATAGCTGAACGGAAATCTTATATTTTTCTTTACCTTCAGTTATTAGAGTATATTGCTGTTAAACAAAAGTCCATAGGATACAAAATCAGCAGGTGATTTCCAAGGTTCCCAGATGATTTCTATTGATATATGCAATGAGTTGATGCAAGTTGGCTTCTTCAAGCAATAGGCAAGCCGCACGAGGGGGTAAAATCAGAAAAAAACTAATTTTAAATTCAAAGTCCAAGAAGAGTGCATTAAAGCTGGTTGGCAGAGCAAGATGCGCTAGTTGATATGAAATTATGCAATCAAGATCGCTGGGATATGCATGATATTGGGTCCCACCGGGGTTGGTTCTCTTGAACCGTTGCCTTCACGCTCTTGTCGGTTCTTTTCTCTTAAATCAACGGCTTTCTTCGTGATATGATAAAGATATTGCACAGAGTATGGAGTGCCAAGCTCAGAGGGCTCAACCCCATCAGGCTTGAAGTTGGGATCAAGCTCAAAGCCGAAACCCAGACCAGGTGGTACAAGAGAGATAACACCAAGGGATCTTCGGTGCTCACTGACATAAGGCGAGGTAGCGAGTTTTGCACAATCCATCCCTTCTTGGACGTTTCCACTGCCATCAAGCAATGCCAGTTCGAAGATATCGTTTCCTCGATAATTGACATAGAAGGGCTCACTTGTTCCGAAACCGATGACAAAGTCGGAGTTGGCACATGCAGCAACTATCGTACTTTGGCGATACTCGGGTGTGAAAGCAGTCTCAATAGCACTGGGTAGACAGAGTGCGATGCCACGGGCCAGTAGCGGTACGGCTGGAACACCGTCATCTATATCCATTTGCGCATCTGAAATCACAGACTCGGTGGTGAAGGAAATGGTTGATGATTTGCGTAATGCTGATCCCATATTGTTCGGACTGAATTCTTTCCAGCCGTGGGTTGATTCATCGGAAGGTGCTGTGACTTCCACGTCCTCTCCCGACGAGTAATTATTATTCTCTGCGGATATCTCCGTTTGGATTGTCTTTGCGGTTGTCGCAACTGTCTCACGAGCAGCCAGTCGTAACGTAGGGATCAATACATCCTTTTCTTGCTGATCAATCGGAGCTGCAGGAGCCCAAGATAGGGCTAAATTGGACCATGTTGCCGTCTTCAGCGGGCCACTGGTGTACGTCTTCTTGATCAAGTCCGCCAACGCCTGTCGTGATTCCAATGGTGCGTCCGCTCTGCCCATAAAATTGATAAACGAGTTTAAAACTTTGCTTGATTCCCATAGCAAGAATCTATGTTTTTTGGATAAATGCTGGAGTTCTTGGACTGTATCGCTGGACCAGTCGTCGATGCAATCTGCTGCAATTTCTAGCATGGCGATGTGGGGGCCGAGCTCTGCGGCCAGCCGCAGGATTGAAGCCGAATCACTATGATTGTGGGAGATGTAGCCGACGACGGGTTGTCCATAGGGGAGACCCTTTTTTGTTTTCGCTAATGTCTGTAGGTAGGCTAAGACGGGGTTCTCAGGGGACCAGTCCGTGGTCAACATGGTGGATATGGTAGAGGAATACGTAGAAACAAGATGAAAAGGAGAAAAGGTCTAAGCCGAGAAACAAGAAAGGAAGAGGGGCTGAATATCCACCAGCCAGTGTGATGTCTTCAAATGTACTCCGTACGTATGTAATCTTTCTTAAAGTGGAATTGACCGTGCAGAGATAAAATGATAAATAACCAATAGTCCAGCTTTCCCGTACGAAATTCTTTGTCCGCAGGATTGCACTATACAGCGCACTAAACCTTCGGTGGAGACAATACCCCGAGAGAGCATAGTCAGTAAGAAAGATAGATTTGCCTTTGACATCACACAATAATCTCGGAAGAGGATCATGTCACAAATTGAGATATATTCCAGGGTCCGACTACCTGATCTTCGAGAATACAAGTAGCAAAGGTACACAACTACTTGGAAGATCAGGGGAAGTTGATTGCGAGGAACAGTTTAGGGGGTAAGAAATTGTTTAGTCAGTTCAAACCAATCCTGGCATAGCCTATGTAATGACCGCACTAAGGAGTTGGTTGTGATTTCGATTTACTCAAATTTGGGGGATTATGTCAGCAATATCATAGTACTAACCACCTATGTACATAGGCTATCAAAGAGATTTCCAGTCTTAATAACCATTATATATAGAGCAAAAAAGATTTTGATTAGCTGGTTAATCCCTTTAGAAATTTACAATTAATGGTTTGATCTTTTTCTTTCGATTTGTGGCCTGATTCACTTGTTATACAATATACCTAGGTACTATTATTTGATCGAAATTTTGCCGGAGCGACGCGGGATCTCTGATTGGTTTTTTGGTGTCACGCCACGCCCCTGACTTAATTATTTTATTGTTATCGCCC
Source organism: Penicillium soppii (assembly GCF_028829465.1). Lineage (NCBI taxonomy): Eukaryota > Fungi > Ascomycota > Eurotiomycetes > Eurotiales > Aspergillaceae > Penicillium > Penicillium soppii. The sequence continues at coordinate 4,278,977 of NW_026643234.1, forward strand.
CCTCGGCCACTTTTCAACATCGCCTTTGCAAGATCTTCCAACAGTCCAACTCGACACCTTTGAACTGATTCTTCTTCTGCGAATATGCCTGGGAGGGTTCTGCCAACAATCAGCTCGGCCGCGGTTCAATCTCACAATACCGCTAAGTCGTGCTACATTACTTTGGGCAACAGCGTTTACGATGTCACCGATTTCCTTGGTGATCACCCGGGCGGTGGTGATCTGATCTTGGATTATGCAGGCAAGGATGTGACGGATATCCTAAAGGACGAAATCTCGCACGAACACTCTGATGCTGCCTACGAAATTCTCGAAGAATACCACATTGGCTTTGTCGGTGCCGCTGCGCCCCAAAAGACCACGACCACCGTTATTGAGACTGTGACTGAGACCGAGGACGGTCCCATCTATACAAGCACCGGAATGTCGCGCGCGGAGGACTTGTCAATCGATACAGATCATTCTCAAGACTACAAGACCCACAAGTTCCTGGACCTGAACAAGCCACTTTTGATGCAACTGTGGAACAGCAACTTCTCTAAGGAGTTTTATCTCGAGCAAATCCATCGGCCTCGTCACTATAAGGGAGGAGAATCTGCCCCTCTGTTCGGCAATTTCCTCGAGCCTCTCAGCAAGACCTCGTGGTATGTCGTGCCAAGTATCTGGCTGCCTCCCGTTGCATATGGAACCATGGTCGGAGCTGCTGGACTGGGCAGCTCATCGGCGGCTGCTGCCTACTTCGTTGGCGGCGTTTGCCTATGGACCCTGATCGAGTATCTGATGCACCGATTCCTCTTCCACATCGATAACTGGCTTCCTGATAACCGTGTTGGCCTGACGCTTCACTTTTTGCTCCACGGAATTCACCATTACCTTCCCATGGACAAGTACCGTCTTGTCATGCCCCCAACTCTATTTGTAGTCCTGGCTGCTCCATTCTGGAAACTCGCACACGCAGTCTTTGCCTACAACTGGTATGCAGCTGTCTCGGTGTTTTGCGGCGGAGTGTTTGGGTACATCTGCTATGATCTCACCCATTATTTCCTTCACCACCGCAAGTAAGTAATTTCTTTTCTCCGGCCTGAATGTCCCCGACTAACATTTCTTCAGTCTTCCCTCCTACTACAAGGATCTCAAGAAGTATCACCTCCAGCACCATTTCGCAGATTTCGAAAATGGATTCGGCGTGACCAGTCGGTTCTGGGACCGAGTTTTCGGTACTGAGTTGGTGACCCCTGCCCCCAAGGGCGGGAAGGCTCAGTGAGCATAAACATGCATTATCATTGGGCGCTCACTGGCTCAAGTCATGATCTTACGTCGAGTACGATTGAGATAAGTTCTCAGTACTCTGTTATTACATGGAACTGTGGAGTTATGGTTTGTTCTATCTTCATGTACAATATGGAGACTGTCATGTCTTTTCCGATGATTATTTGATCACTGGATCGCTGTGATGAAGTCCTTTCTTATTCATTCAAGTATCACTTATCAGTGTGTATGACTGTTAATCATAATTTGACAAAAAATAATGTCTTAAGATATGTAATCTGTTTGTTTTGAACGTTTTTTTCTAGACAAACCGCCTGTGTTAGAATCAAGTCTACATAACTACATAGAAACAATTAACATTAAATGGCTTGAAGCAGAGTTGTTGAAAAACATGTCCAGACTGCTCGCCAGTTCTAGGTTGAAAATAAAGCAACTAATAAGGAAACAATAACACACAGGAACAAGCAGTCGAGGTTTTTAATGGGGTGCGCAGCTATCACAGCATGGCTACCGTATGTACTTGTATGTATATGTACTGTACAGTCGTGGCAGCTACCTACCAATCAGAGAGCAGGAAATGTCGAATTATGTCTCCTGGGGGCGGTGAGCCCAAACCGCCACTCTTCGATAATCCGATTTTTGCCAAGTCACGTGCGATATAAACACACCGCCTTCTGCACCATGGGATCATCTTTCTCTGATCTCCTCTCAATTGCTATTGCGCGCACGAGCAACTTCATCAACAGCACGAATTCTTGGTTCTTGACATCCCACGTCAACCTTAACTTTCAATACCACAAGGGTATCAATGCCAACATCTTTAAATCTTGCGCGTGTCCTGATCTTTCAACAGTGATCCTCCCCCACGCATTGCTCAATCGCATCGCCCACTATGTCCGGACTCGACGTGGAGGCTCTTCTTGAGTCCACTGCGGCTGCCCCTACCGAGGCCTCCGTCAAGTCGGATGACCGTGATGACCGCGCACGTACCGACCCCGACCATCGTGACCATTCCCATGACAGACGCCGTCGCAGCCATGACCGCCGCCGCCCCGATCGGGACGTGGACGCCGACGAAGAAATGAAAAGCCCACGCAGCGAGCATGGAAGTGCTAACGGTAGTCAGAGAAGTCGAAAGCGGAGCCGCAGCCGCGAATCTGACCGTCGCCGTCGTCGTGATGACTACCGCTCCAACGGTGATTTCTATCGTGGCGGAGGTCGTGCTCGCTCCCGCTCCCGCTCACCTTATGATGACCGTCACTACCGCCCTGGACGCCGTGACCGTGATGATGATCGCCGCCCTCGCCGTGGCCGTGACGAACGCCGTGCCACCCCTAACCGTCGCGAGAGCAAATCTCCTGAACTTAACGAGGATGAGCGTGATCGTCGAACTATTTTCGTGCAGCAGCTCGCCGCTCGTCTCAGAACTAAAGATTTGATGCAATTCTTTGAAAAGGCCGGCCCCGTTAAGGAGGCTCAGATCGTCAAGGACCGTGTTAGTGGACGCTCCAAAGGGTATGCATTCTCTACTTCTCTACTCCGTTCAAATGCACTTGCTAATGCTTTTCAGTGTCGGTTACGTTGAATTTAGGAACGAGGAGGCCGTTCAGGCCGCGATTCAGCTCACCGGACAGCAGCTTCTGGGCATTCCCATCATCGCGCAATTGACCGAAGCGGAAAAGAACCGCCAGGCACGTAACCCCGAGGCCAGTTCCAGCAGTCAGAACGCGGCGCCATTCCACAGGCTTTACGTTGGTAATGTTCACTTCAGCATCACTGAGAGCGATCTTCAGAATGTCTTCGAGCCCTTTGGCGAGTTGGAATTTGTCCAGTTGCAAAAGGATGAAACTGGAAGAAGCAAAGGATACGCATTTGTGCAGTATGTCAACACGTCTCAACATATTTCTCCATATTTCTCCATACTGACTCTCCCAGGTTCCGCGACCCTAACCAAGCCCGTGACGCTCTGGAGAAGATGAACGGATTTGAACTTGCAGGACGCGCTATTCGAGTTGGTCTTGGCAATGATAAGTTCACCCCCGAGTCGAACCCGAGCCGTGTTCCAGGACCCTCATCTTCGAGCCAACAGAATTTCCAGGGATCTTCATTCTCCGGTCAGGGAGGCCGCGGCGTTCAGGCCGGAGGTTCCAACAACTTTGACCGCGCTGGCGGCAGGGAAACTGAAAAGGGCGGCGGTGCCAGTGCCCTTGACGATACCGATGTTGCCGGTGTGAACTTCAACAATTACTCTAGGGACGCGTTGATGCGTAAACTCGCTCGTACAGATGACCCCCAACCCTCGGTCGACGACCAGCAGAAGATGCTCCGACCCAAGACCGAATCTAAGCCTCTTCCCGTCAATGTCAACATGGCCAGTCGTTGTGTTATGCTGCGCAATATGTTTGATCCCTCTGAGTGAGTCTCCCTCTGAGGTTTAAAATTTGAGTTCCAAAGTTTGAGAAAACAATTACTAATTTTTGACAGGGAAACTGGCGAGGCCTGGATCAAAGAATTGGAGGACGACGTCCGCGGAGAGTGCGAGCAGAAATATGGCCACGTTGTTCACATCTCGCTAGATCCCAATTCCCAAGGAGACATCTACCTGAAGTTTGACCGTGTCCAGGGCGGCGAAAACGCTATCAAGGGCCTCAACGGCCGTTTCTTCGGCGGCAAACAGATCACAGCCCAACCCGTCGTGGATGCCGTTTACAGCAGCCTGTTCTCCCGGACCAAGGCCATCTAACTCACCATTTCTGAGTGTGGGTCCCTTTCATGACCCCCATCATGACATCTAACGTCACGTTTTTTTCTGAAAGCAGATTCCCTTGACTTCTCCCGTGGTATCTCTGGACGATTCTGCTCCCAGTAGGTGTCAATTTGACAGCGTATTTCCCCCATTTTTTGGTCACACCCGTGGACCCCTGGTACCTGGAGTTACTTTTTTTTAACAGCGTGGTCTAGCTGCACATTATTTGCACTAGTTTTCTCAATGGAACTCTTCGAAATTATACAGTAGCACATGGTAAATTGTACATTATATGTGTGCGTATATTCAATTGCGTTTACTCGTTCTGTTTGCTTGCCTTCCTAATGGCATGCGGTTGCAGTACTAATACCTAGGGTGTGCACAATTGGTACAACTGGTGTTTCCTGCAAGGACTTTATACGTTCCTTCTTTGCCTATAGATGGATCAGCTTAGTTCTGTAATCTGCTACTCGGCTTCGCGTAAATTGATAGCAGACTCATTCTCTACCCTGGCCAGTGACGCGTTTGGTGTCTTTGTTGCTTCGGGCACTCAGAAGTTGTGGAAAAGGGATTTGGATGATTGAGGAAATGTTTAGTCTGGGTACTTGGCACTTGATATGGAAGAGTTCCGGATAATCTGATTTTTTTAAACAGCGTAGTGTGGTTGCGCATAAATCACACAAGTCTTGTCAGTTGAATCTTTGCGACTCCTTACCAGTAAATGTAGAACTATATGTACGTTGTATGCATGTAGTAGTAGCGGACCTAAGAATATGCCGACCCAAGTGTTCTTATCTGCCGACGCTCGGGCCAGTGATCCCCCCACGCAATCTTTCAACCCTTTCTTCCACTACTTCTCTGCTCTGTACTTCAATGGACCAATGACTCTCCTTTCAGCGAGGCGAGTAACAAGCCGGGTCTGGACCTTGGCCCCTAGTTACAGTATTTATCACACTCCCTTATGAAGTTCACTAGCTAATCTGCAAAGGCTTCGCTCTTCAGGCTCGAAACTACGTAACTCATCTACCCGGCCAGCCGACAGGCAAGAAGGAACCGCAGTTCCGCGATTACTTCGTCTCACATTTACCCTCTTCCTCGCTCCATCCGGACCCCCGCGGTCCGACCTCACCGTTCCATAAACTCCCTCGATCTGAATCTACACCACATACGGGAGCTACGTCACAATCCCCAGCTTCGTTCCAAGCTTTGATAGACCGCGAGACAACGGTAGTCAGGATTCCACTTCGCAGCGCGAAACACCATTTCGGCGCCGTCACTGCTCGTGGCACCCGGCCTTCAAATGAAGATACGTACCAGGCTGGCGTCATTGACATCCCGGCCTTTGCGAAGCGCCCTCCAGCTTCGCTAACGATCAAGCGGCTATATAAACAGGACCCTCTAGCTAAATACAGCGAATCGCGAGGGGCAGAAACGGCTAGTGGGGATCCGCAGGTCTTCTACTTTGGTGTTTTTGACGGTCATGGCGGAACCGAGTGCAGTTCCTTTTTGAGGGACTATCTTCACGAGTACATTCAGAACGCGGCATTGGATATCGACCTGCAATCCAGCCTCCGACCTGGCGCCGAGGTTCCTCCTACCACCAGTGAACTGCCAGTGATGCAAGAAGGCGACCGACGCAGAATCGGCGATTTAGAGAAATACCTTGTACAGAACTGGAGACGGATCGTCGGAGGATACTTCAAAAGATTCAAGCCGCCACATTTCGCCTACCATGGGACCGAGTCCACCGACCCAACTATTGCAAACCATGTTTCTATCGAAGAAGTCCTGGAATATGCTTTTCTCCGTGCAGATTTGGACTTTGTCAAAGCCCAAGCAGCCAAGCAAGACGATGACGTGGTACAAGCTGAGCGACCTTTGAACGAAGATGAAATCTTCCACAGACCTAGCATGACGCGATCCCCCCAGATTGGCGGACGTGCCCGCTTCAAGGGTGGTAGCACTGCAAGTGTCGCGATGATCTCAACCCCAACCCCAACTCCCTTCTGGCACCCAATGGCCCCATCAAGTCTTCTAGTCGCTCACGTCGGCGACACCCGAATGCTTCTATGTTCAACTGAAACAGGCGAAGCCATCCCTGTGACCTCAAACCACCACCCCTCCTCTCCAATCGAGGCTAGCCGACTCCGGCGGTACGCCGCAACGTTCGTCACGGACTCTTTCGGCGAAGAGCGCATGAGCGGACTAGCCAATACCCGTGCCTTCGGCGATGTCCACTCGAAACGCATTGGTGTCTCCGCTGAACCGGAGCTCAAGCGCATAGAGCTGGGACCCGCGGAGTTCTCGTTCCTAGTCATGGTCTCCGACGGTATCAGTGGCACCCTCCTTGACCAGGAGGTCGTTGATATCGTCAAAGAGTCCAAGACTCCTGAGCAGGGAGCCCGGGATGTGGTCAATTTCTCGACCGAGGTTACCAAGGAAGGTGACAATGCTACATGTCTCGTCATTCGGCTTGGTGGTTGGGAGCGTCGTCTTGAAGGCGGTGTTGGGAGTTTGGGAACTAAGGAGTCTCGCGAGTGGCGCCGGCAGGATGCCACTGATCCGCGCAGGTCACGGACATGAAGGGTTCCTGTAAAGTTTGGTTGTGTTGTATATATTTTTTCTCTTCGGCTTTCGCTGATTGCATATAATCATTGGTGTCCATAAGCAATAAACATTATTTTGCATTGATTGGGACTTGTTCTCTTTGATATCGATATTTACGATTGGAGATTTGTGGATAAGTGAGGTGACATGATGTCGAAGCAGCTACAGAGCACTCCTGATTGGCCGTGATTGCTTCATATGAGTTGGGCTTCGATCAAGTGGCTACTGACAGTAAAAAAAGAATTTATACATCATGGTATCTATCTCTAAACTTACAACAAGGTCCATGTTTCTCAATCATACACAAACCACCCTAGTGCTTTATGATAGCTCTGTTTTGAATATCCTGTCTGTGTAGTGGACTGCGTGGGGAAAGCTTCCAAGGTTCCGAGTAATCCGCCAGGGACAAGGGACACATTCCTTAATCTCCTGTTTTGTACGGAGTATCTCTCACTCTCTTTTTTCTTCACTCTTTTTCACCTTTTTCTTCTCTCTTGTTCGTTTTGTTCGTTTCAGATTTTCAAGAGTTTGAAAGTTGATCAAACAACGCTTATCACCTTATCGGATCTACACTCTGAACTTTTCCAAGGTTCTCCTTATTGCCCAACGTGTCTCCATCCTTATCCCGGTCCATTATCTGCGCTGACATCGTACGTGTCTCTTGGCTTTGTTCTTTCCGATCCGGGCTGACGGCTATCCTTCAGTAAGATCGAGCATCCGGCTACATTCCTTTCCGGACTCCGAACCTATACAAAAAGCCCCCGTTCGTTCTCAAAGTATCCATTCACATCACAATGAGCGCACGTACACGACGACAAAAGGCCGCTCTCGCCGAAGAAAGCGAGGACTCACCTAATGGAAATGGCGCCGTGTTAACACCCTCAAAGCGCTCCCCCTCCAAGAAGAGAGCTAGGTCCGCTGTGCGGGAAGAGGCCAAGGAGAACATCTTCCTTTTCACTCCTAATCTCATCGGTATGATAGATTCATGATTATAGAGCTTTGCCCGCCATCGGCCATCAAATCTGACTCGATTTCAGGATACACCCGAGTCTTCTTGACCTTCGCCTCCCTATACTACATGCCCCTCCACCCTCGAACCTGCTCCTTCCTTTACACGATATCTTGTCTGCTGGACGGGCTGGACGGTTATGCAGCTCGCTACTTCAATCAATCCACCACCTTTGGTGCGGTGCTGGACATGGTCACTGACCGCTGCACAACTGCGTGTCTCCTTGTATTCCTCAGCTCCGCCTGGCCCCGTTGGTCCATCGTCTTCCAGGCTTTGATTAGTCTCGACATGGCCAGTCACTACATGCACATGTACGCGACCTTGAGCATGGGCGGATCCAGTCAGAGCCACAAGAAGGTTGATAAAAGCCGTAGCTGGATCATGTACCAGTACTACACCAATAAGGTAAACACCGTCCGTCTGTATGTCCCGACTTGTTATTAACATCTCTAGGCCGTTTTGTTCGTCTGCTGTGCCCTCAACGAGGCCTTCTTTATTGGCCTATACCTATTGTCATTCTCTTCGCCGATTCTGTCTCCCTCGCTCCTGCAGCCCGTCTCCGATGGATCATCCGCTCAGCCCGGAAGCCCGGCACACCCCGAGCCAGCCAGCCTCTTCGCCAGCCCCTGGAGCGCCGGTGCCCTCGAAATGGCGCGTGCCAACAAGCTTGAGAGCACCTGGCCATGGATCATCACCGGCATCTCATTCCCCGTCATGGCCTTCAAGCAGTTCGTCAACGTTGTCCAGATGGTGAATGCTAGCAAGTGGCTCGCCGAGGGTGACCTGAAGGCTCGCCAAGCCAACCGTAAGAAGTAAAGGATAGCTATGATGGCATGATGCAGCCAGCACATGCTTCACCCTTCCTTCCTGCTTGTCATGCATGTCTTTGGAGCTACGGTCTGTTTTTAGGGATATAAGCGGACAGCTCTCGGAGCTGTTGCTTTGTCCCTAGGGGAATGGTTGGTCTGGTTGATAGATCCTATTCATAAGCATCTTGGATAGGGATGTAGGTATTTTGGTGACCTGGCATGGTCTGGTTTTTGGGACCTTGTACAGTACACACATGGGTCGTGTTTCTTTTGCTTCTTTTCTCTCTTTGCCTTCCCTTTCTTCTCTTCCGTCCGCTTTTCTCTTTCCTTTGGGCTGTTTGTCTTCAGCCTTTTCCTTCGATATTGTCTTTGTAGTCATTGCTTCTGCCGGTTTTTCCTCATCATTAACGCCGTTATACATCATTTAATGCATTTCTCTTGTATCTTCCACACTAGCGAACATTGACTTGAAATCCTCAATGGTATTTGCATCGTCTCATCCTGAATATATTCCCATTAGCATTGACTTGCAACGGCAAGTCATTGTTGATAATCCCAAGAAAGCATCCTTCTAAGCTCCAGATCAACAGGTATTAATGAATCAAACCAATCAAATTTCTTCGACTCCGTCGAAGAACCTCACACAGAAGAAAGCCCATACAAAAGAACATGGTAGTGTAAGTCCTAGATGTCGTACAGACCGTAAATAAGCGGTGCCGATAATTGCATTTATGTCATCGGCGCCGATTTCGGAGCTAGCGGGGTCGAATTCACCCGCCCGCCGTCTTTATAAGTCTGAAGCTCTCCTGGACACCAATTGAGTCACGAATTCCTATTTCCATAATTAAAAGCACAATGTCTTCTTTCAACGTCGTTGTCTTTGGTGGTGACCACTGTGGTCCGGAGGTATGCCGATGAGAGCCCATTTTAACCCCACCATGGGGACGCGAATCCGGGGACTGACATTTTGAGTATAGGTTACTGCTGAGGCTGTCAAGGTAAATTTCTGACAAGCTCATTATCAACAAGATCCATGTACTCATTCCGTCTTCCTAGATTCTCCGTGTCGTTGAGAAGACCCGCGGTGTCACCTTCAACTTGCAAGAGCACCTGCTTGGTGGTGTGAGTATAGTCCCATGCCACGAAAGCTCAATCGCTGATAATCCTAGGCTTCCATTGACGCCACTGGCTCGCCTTTGACCGATGAGGCTCTTACCGCCGCCAAGAACGCCGACGCTGTTCTCCTCGGTGCTATCGGAGGACCTGTACGTTTGCCCCATACAATTGCTACAACTACCACGAACATGAACCACGTACTCACGCTTTCGCACAGAAATGGGGCACCGGCGCTGTCCGCCCCGAGCAGGGTATCCTGAAGCTGCGCAAGGAGATGGGCACATTCGGCAACCTGCGCCCCTGCAACTTCGCCGCGCCCTCGCTGGTCGAGAGCTCCCCCCTCAAGGCCGACATCTGCCGCGGTGTTGACTTCAACATCATCCGTGAGTTGACCGGTGGCATCTACTTCGGTGATCGCAAGGAGGATGACGGCTCCGGCTACGCCATGGACACTGAGCCCTACTCGCGCCACGAGATCGAGCGTATTATTCGCCTCGCCGCTACCCTCGCCCTGCAGCACAACCCTCCTCTTCCCGTCTGGAGTTTGGACAAGGCCAATGTCCTTGCCACTAGCCGTCTGTGGCGCAAGGTCGTCACTGAGGTCATGGAGAAGGAGTACCCCCAGGTCTCCATTGGTCACCACCTCATTGACTCCGCTGCTATGTTGATGATCAAGGACCCCCGTAAGCTGAACGGTATCGTTGTTACTAGCAACCTGTTCGGTGATATCATTAGCGATGAGGCTAGTGTCATCCCCGGTTCTCTGGGTTTGCTTCCCAGTGCCAGTCTGAGCGGCATCCCCGATGGTAAGAGCCGTGTCAACGGTATCTACGAGCCTATTCACGGTATGTATCTCACTTCTTCCCTCTTTGGAATTTCGTGACTAACGGTACCAACAGGCTCTGCCCCCGATATCTCTGGTAAGGGTATTGTCAACCCCGTCGCTGCCATTTTGTCCGTTGCCATGATGATGCAGTACTCCTTCAACATGATTGATGTGGCCCGCGTCATCGAGACTGCTGTGAGCAATGTCATCGAGGCCGGTGTCCGCACTGGCGATATTGGCGGCTCTGCTAAGACCGCCGAGGTCGGCGACGCTGTCGCTGCCGAGCTGGAGAAGCTGCTTAAGTAAATACGAAGTAGCCTCTTCGATGTTTCTATATGAGATATGACTAGCATAGAAAACAAAAAATTGAATACCCGTTTTAGATGCATGTGTTTCACTGGCGATGCAAGAAATGTCTAACGAGGGATGCACTATGGCCATGTAAAAACTGGAACTGGGTATCATGAAGATCAAGAGATAAACTCCAATAATAAAACCTCCCACCATGCAGCCCACTAACGCCGGTCCTTTTTCTGTCCTTTTGTTATCTGAGGATCTCATCGAATAACAGGCTCGCCCATCCAATCCGGCTCGTCCAAACCAGTAGCAAAACCAGCATCAGCATCTTCACTCGCCGTCCGCCCCCGAAGATCATGGTGTCCCCTTAGCGAAGAACGCCGCTGGCGAGCATCAGCCGAAGCAGACGGCGCAGCCGCCATCTTGCGGCGAGTATCATCGCAAGCAAACACCTGGAACCCACGAACATGCGTATCCTTTCCATTCTGATGATTCTCCATAATCCGCATCTGAATGACCATAGCCTTGAGCACATTCCCCGCGTAAGGATCATCCCCATTCTCCTCATCAGCCTCGTCATCCCCAGAAACCGGCTCGCACTCCTCATCATGCTCATGTTCGGCGTCGTCACAGTTCCGGTAGACAGTCCTACGCCGCCCACTCAACCGCCGATTCGTCTTCGCGTCTGCCACCCAGCCGCCGTTACGGCCGCCCACGCCTTCCAGCGGGACATCGACCCACCCGCACGGCGCCTCGCCTTCCCACGTCGCGAACTCAACGAGGTCGTTGCCGCCCATGCCCGCGGCAAAGATCATTTTCGTCGGCGTGTAGCTCTCGTCCAGGTCAAAGTCGAGGTACACGCGCACGCGCACGACAGCAACAAGCTTGAAGAAGTGCAGGGTCAGCGTGTGCGGTTGCGGGCCGTCGGATTGCCAGTATTGGGATGGGGAGGGGTTGCGGAGGGCGGTGACGCCGCAGCCCGGCTTGGAGGTGGAGACGGTCCAGGATGCGAGGGAAGAGATCTCGCGGAGGTTGGGCGGGAGGGGTGAAGGTGATTTTTCTGTTTATATAAGGTTAGCATGGACTTGCTGTACCGTAGCCGTAGAAGCGTTGTGCCGGACGTACCGCGGTCGTGCATTTCTTCGTCGGCGTCCTCTTCGAATTGCTCCTCTGGCTCCTCCTCTTCCTCCTCTAAGTCCTCGCCATCGAGATCGGAGTCGTCGAACTGTCCTTCGATGGTTGGTTCAACATCAAAAGAATCGTCGGGGTCAAGTGGCTCGTCGTCGTCTAGCTCACCCATGCTTGCGCGGGGTCCGAAATCGTCGTGGAAATCGTCGTCCATAACTTGCTGCCGTTGCTCTCTCGGCCTGCCAAATATGTCGAATGGATTTATCGGCGCCGCTTGGTGTGCCGCTTGGGCGGTTTCGGGCGTGAAAGCATTAGGACCGGTGGATGGTTGGTGTCGGGTTGGGTTCGTGGGTGTGTGACGCGTTGGCGGGGTTTGGAATTGTGTGCGCAGATCGCCTGGAGCATTGGGGTCTTGATTTGGTATTAGGTCGCGCGGATGCTGCCTGCGCAGGTGAGGCATGGTTGAGTCTATCGGAGCTCGAGGTGTTGTTTACGCGCAGTTCCAGCTCAATTTCCTCTTGCGGTTAGCGGCTTGTCGAATCTATAAAACGGGGCTTAAGAATGTGCTAATTGAGTCATGTCTCTCGACATATGCATCTTTTTTCTTTCGCTTTTTAGTTCGCGGGTATAACAGATTCTCCTAATTCATTGTTATATTCCGTTAGTATTGTGGTTATCTTTCGCATTCTTGCAAGGCCTTGAAGAACTGTGGAAGCATGCTTTCATCTTTTGACTATTTCCTTGGTGCTTCACACTATGGTATGGACATAGGAGCCAGCCTCTTCAGATATAAGAAGCTAGTGGGAGCACAATGACCTGGTGAGCTGGAAAGATACCTGGTTGATACTGTGTCTTTTGCGCAAATTGGTACCTCATCCAGCCTCGTCAATATCAATCGAGGGACAGGTGGCGCACCCCAACGAACAAATATCCATCGCATCCTAGCTGGATGAGGTGACTGAGGTCGGGATGGTCTACTTGATTCGATTCCCCAACCCTTACCCTGCTGTATGTCACATTGTCAACGCCTATCTTCTTGGCCGAATGTATTTGGAGTTTGAGAGTTTTGCCCCACCAAGACTCCAGTTGCCGCTGATATCTTGATGTCGGGTTACCTCGCAATGAATAGAAAGCAGGAAGCAGATTACAGCGCGGTCGATGTGTATTTTGACTCCCAGTTAAATTTCAGAAGAGTAAGTCTCAATCAGCCGCAGGTCAGTAGACAATCGTTGGTTGGTACTTGAAAAGTTGCAGTATTCGTAGCATCGGGGAAAACAAAGAGAGGGAAGTCGATTTTGAGGAAGGGGAGGTTTATAGTCAACTTTCCAAATGGTGCATGGGGAAATGATCGGTTACCAGTTGACAAGTGACACTACAGAATTCAACAGACAAATAGAACGGTAAGATTTCATTTCAAGAAGTGGTATCCAATATGCTCGCGGTATTCACATGAGCTTCCAACGCCGGACAACCCATCACATCAAGTTGTAAGGTCTCGTATTAGTAGCGTATCTAGCAGCAACACTCGCAGCACTCGAAGCAGGCGATACCGGCGCAACTATCGTGTCTTGATTAGTATTTGTTCATCGTGTAGACCATCGTCCATATAGAGCAAGGAGAACTCACATTCCACAGCAGATATCACCACCCTCGCCGCCACCACGGAGTTCCATCTTCATGGACTCGGGCACCTGTGGGTAATAGTCTGGTTAGTTGTTGTTTTCTTCCAAACCCAAGATATTCAAACATACGGGCTGCTGAGAGACAACCTGGTTAGAGGACATAGCCTCAGCGTTGGAGGGCTGCTCCATGGTCATGGTGGCCGCGTCCCAGGTGGGCTCCTGGGTGAGCTGAGACTCGTTGGAAGACTTGAACCAGCCGAACATTTTGATGGATTGTTGTAATAGAAAGAGGTTAAGGAAAACCAAGCCGTGTAGGAGGGGAAGGGGAAGATAAAGGGGAAAAGGGCCAGTAAGCCGGGGTCAGCCGTGTTTCCGTTTTAATTAATAAAAAAAGGAAATCTTGGTCGTACGGCGCAACCGAAGGTACTGGTTCTCAGGGACCGATAGGCCATCGTAATTACCCCAGGCAGCCGTATTCCACACTGGTGGGGCTGGCTGAACCCAAGATGGCAGTGGTATTTTGGGATTTTGTTGCGAGAGCGCTAAGGTAGATGGATTTTTGAAACATGACATAGGTGGCACGTAAACTGTCCGTTGTCTGATTATTTATATACATAGGTGCGTATCTTTCAGGAACAAGAAGAAGAAAACCAAATACAGTGACATACACATTATATGTGTGTGACAACGATATTTTACACAACTGGAACGCCAATAATTGGTCTTCGAGGTTCCACGTGAACCACACTAAGCTTTTAGTCAAGCTTTGCGAGTCCTTGGCACGTTTGTTCCTTTTCAGCCCTATCTGATGACGTTTACGTCTAACAATAATTTGTACTGGTATAATCTCTTCTTATTCTCTTATTATTGCCCTAGATATTTTATCCAACCCGAAGTTGTATGTCTTACAATCTCAATCGAAAATGGCATCAACTATTCCATGTAAACACTCCGGTGCATCATGCTTGGCCATATGCAATTCAACAAGACGCAAAGGCGGCGGGTTCTTCTCATCAAAGTTGTCAGCCGGCCCAAATGATGAGTCCATGAGAAGGCTATCCAACTCGGCTGTCGTATGAACAGTGTAAGTGCGAACGCTATCAGGCGTGGCCTGGAAAACAGTCGGAAGAAGCCTATGGTCCCAAGGTTGGATGTCGTTATACTCGGCCTCCGCCCCGTTAAGGAGGCGTTCGATCGTGTAACCCTCATTGCAGATAACAAACATGATAATCCCGAGCTTGCACCTCACCATGGTGCTGACTTCTTGCACCGTCATTTGAAGACTGCCGTCGCCAGTGAAGAGGATAGTCCGCCGGCTCTGAATCCCCTTGGAACTCTCCTCGTATTCACGCGCAGCGATGGCAGCTCCCACGGATGCGCCAACGGCGTACCCAATAGAGCACCAGAGTAGCTGGGTCATTGGGACTGCTCCACGTGGGAACCGTGACCACAGTGTGCCAAAGCTGGAGGTTCCTACATCTGCGGCTATGATGTCGTCTTCCTCGAGCCAAGAGCTGATCCGCTGCCAAATCCAGTCTTGCGTCAAGGGCGCAGACTTGTCGGTTATGTTGCCTTGGAGGTTTAGAATTCCATCGCCATTGACATTGCCCTTGGGAGGCGTCGAGGCAGATGAGACAGATCTAGTCATATCGGGTGAATCGCTGAGCTTGTGCGGGGCTGTAGAGGCCGGCGAGATTGACCCTGCCTTTTCCCTAATGAGAGCATTGCCTAGTTTTGTGAGAACGCCGCTCGATGCGAGTCCTGGGAATTCTTCGAACTGCAGTGCAACTCTGTCACGCTCGAACCTGATGGTCTCAACGTGTGGCATATCGGTCTTGAACCCAGCTGTGTTTAGATCTGTGGGGCGTGGTCCAATACTCAGAATCAGGTCACAGCCTTGAACCTCCTCCAAAACGGAGGGATGCGAAGCTCTCTCTGCGTATACGCCGCGGAAGTTGGGCAGAGTCTCATCGATGACTCCTTTGGCCATCGGCATAATAAAACATGGCAGCCCTGAACTTTCCACGAACGATCTCGTCGATTTCAAAATGTGTGGCTTACTGGCCAGACTATCAATAAGGATGATCGGGTTATGGGCCGCCAGAATATGATCTAGAATGAGATCCACCGCAGTTTCTTCCTCTAATACAGGGTTCGTAGCCAGTTCTTTAACAGTCAGCTGGTGCGCAAGCGGAGATGGATCTACTTCTGCTTTGACGAGATCCATGGGGAAGCCAATGTATACTGGCTTGCTAGATCGATAGCACTCAAGAATTGTTTCATCAATGAGTCTAGCTGCATTTGAGTGGTTTTTCAGAACAACCACAGCACTCGAAATCTCCGCACTCATTTTAGCGAATCGCTCAAACTCGCCATCTCCTAACGTATGATGCATAGGGAGTCGCTTTTTTTGAACCTCTGTTGATGGATAGCCCACTATATGGATGACAGGTACAAGCTCAGCACATGAGCCTGCTAGTGCATTGATGGCGGAAAGCTCCCCCACGCCGAGTGTGGTCATTAGCGCAGAGATTCCTTTGATGCGTGCGTAGCCATCGGCTGCGTAACCTAATCGATTAAAATGTTTAGATAACTGTCTCTTCATCACATTGAATATATCCTTACCAGCATTAAGCTCGTTGGTATTTCCAACCCAGTTGAGTCCGCTTGGTTCAAGATAGTCGAGCGAGGTAAGATTGAAATCACCGGGACACCCGAATACAGATCGGATTCCAAGTTGGTGGAGACGAGAAAACAAGTACTATATCGGAAACCTTATTGTTAGAAGATGCCAAGAAACCAAAGAAACCTGACAGGTTGACAGATGTATACCTCGGCAAGATGCATGATGGACTCAGTAATTTGAGGCAATCCAACTTTAGTGAGTGTAATAGTTATGAGTTCCCAAGGGCTTTCTGGCTTGAGATGTTTTTTTTCGACTTTTGACGTCCAACACAAGGTTTTTATATCATCCCGGCTCACCATCATCGTAAAAAAATATTATATTTGATACCGGTCACTCAACGCCACAAACTATTTCTTCAACCCACCCAGCCAATGATCTGATAACTATTTTTCCTTTTTAACCAATAGGGTGATAGAATATGCAACACACGCTTAAGAATATCTCAAAGGAGAGTTATGCACAAGATCGGCAGAGCTGTGTAACTTTAGATATCCCCTTTTCACGCCCAATTATCCGGCGAAAGGTGTCACAATCCTCGATCTAGATACATTCAAGCAGATCACCAATCACCATGATAACAACTTTCCAGATTAGGGATCACTTTGCATATTTCTGGCAGCACGGTATGAGAAGACGAACTCTGAAGGACATGAGTGACGAAAGCAGGCTGTGCAAGGTTTGAGATTTGCTCTTGGACATATTGCCAAGAGCCCCTTACGGCTTTTATTCATCTACATTTAGGATCTCTTTCGCCAAAACAAAAAAAAAGCTTACAGAAGTTGACCTCATATAACACTATGGGTATATTTCTATGACACACGGTGCAAATTTTCTTCAAATATCCGTAAAGATCGCAGATCTACATGTGTCAGCTCGCAAGGAGTTTCCTAATGAGGTTACACATCCTCATGTATTTTCTCTATTCATCAAGGATGATGTTGATAAATTTGCGAAAGAACAGCATTTTACCCGACATATGGAGTGTGACAAAGTGCTATCGTAATGGCACAGCCAAAAGATTCAGCTTGCGAGTTAAAAAAAAACTCATCTCGAATCAAATCCACTTGAATCAAGTTTAATGATCTACCAGTGCCTAGAATCAAAAAAATCATTGTCTTCATCGGGAAGACACCACATGGCTGCTCACCAAGGCTGCGCATGCCAGCCATCATCTTCATAGGCGACTGCAAAGCCTCACCTGTTCTGGATCAGATGCAGTGAGATCTGCAATATTTTCCCCATTCCAGAACTTCCTAACCGCTCCCCAATATCGGCCCGGATTTTCCATAATCAGCCCACAATGTGCACCATGCTCAAAGAGAACCTGCTCAGCATGGTACCCCAACGAGCGAGCCTCTTGCAGATGTGTCTGTACATCAGTCCAACCAATCACCGGGTCGTCCTTCGTATATATATATAGCCTTCTCGCGCTCGGCCCGAAAGTGTTTGGATCATTAAGCAGGGCCCGCAAATCGCGTATGGAGCGCAAAACACCCGCATTTTGCAACCCATTGATCACTGACATGGCCGGATAAAGCAGTGCCTTGCCTAAAAGTTGGGCTGCAAGATTATTGGGGACTGACACTTGCGCCGCCCCATAGGATTTGTTCAAGCTATCGTCTCCGGGACAACAGTCCAAAATGATGCGAAGATTGGCAAAGAACAGTGCACCTTGGTCATCACTTGCTTTCATCGCAAGCGCAAGCTGGGATCCAGTGCCCCCTCCTCCATGTGAGAACATGTGGAGCAATGTTCCGGGCCTGTCATTTGTATCGCTTGCTCTCGTCAAGATCCGACGAATGCTCTCGCATGCTGGCTTCAGGCCAGATCGGACCATGCTGAGTGGCCGGAATGCCACGTTTTGTACATTGGTTGTTAGAATGAGAATGCTGGCTCCTGGGTATAGCTGTCGATATTGAGAGGTGTATTTGTTGATCCGGCGGGGAGTGGCTCCCCCTACCCAGGTGCAGAGGATGATCAGTGACGGCGCACTGGCATCCGCGGCGTCAGCTGTCTCTTGAGGCTCATAGAGAGAGATCTCTCCACTCAGGGCTATGGGATATTTAAGTTTGGGTTCATCAGAGGCCATGGCGGGCAAGTGTTTCAATGTTGATCGCTTGACATCAATCACAGTGTTGGGGAAAGAACTTGTCTGTGCTCCGCTCCAGGGTTGATATTAGCGCTTACCGAGGTAATTCTCATCGTCTATTGTTGCTTATATTAGTTGCAATCTATTGATTGAGAAATTCTTTTCTTTATATTATTTTCAGCAATCTACTAGGGACTTATGTCGGTTCGGGTACCCCTCTTTCCAAGGTTGCTTTCAGCAGGGCCATTTAATATATACATTTAGAATAACGATGTAAGCCCCAACCAAGCCTGTATATTTGCTCTCTTTTTTCTACAGCTTGATGGTCATCATCGATTTACTTCTTCTTGGCCAAAGGATCATTTGCATTTGAAAAAATTAAGACTTGAACAAGCAATAGTGTATATACTCAGTCAGCCCTGGTGGGATGAGCCTTCTTTTTATAGATCATAACGAGTAGCTCATTTCGGGTACGCAATGGATATAATGACATCGTTTCTATGCACTATTTCCTATCAATCGATAAACTTTATAAACATAGATCGGGAACAATACCGCTGAAATGTCATGCGGCCCTGACATTGGGCGTTCATAATTGGGCGTTTTGAGCGATGAGATGATTGTTATCATACCAAAAGATCGTCGGTCAAATCTAAACCTGAGGCTTCTGCTTTATCGCTGTGATCAGAATGCCTTGTGCAAATCATCATTGCATGGTCCCACTAGTTTTGGCGGCGATTCTTCGGATGATAGCATCGGTCGGCAATGATCCGATCATGGTTTCGGGTAATGCTCACCTGTGGCACCGCACATTCAACTCGGCGGGCACTGCACCGACAGTGGGTCCCCCCGCGCCGATGTCACTTTGAACACATTAAAACGAGAGTCTGGGGAGGGTCACAATTGCTTTTGCTTCTGCAGCACTCTCAGAAACAAAGAATTCCCAGCAAAATGTCTATGACCGTTGATGATTGTGCTCAAGCTCGGGATGGTTTCCCTCGACCATTTCCAGACACCCCTTCCAATGTTTTGAAGCAGTTTCAGATGAACGGGAAGGTGGTTGTTATCACAGGTGCTGCCGATGGACTGGGTTATGCCGTAGCAGAGTCCATGGCTGAGGCGGGCGCTCATGTCGCCCTGTGGTATAACTCGTGGGTTATCCATCTTCCGCTGTTCGGTACCTAGTTAGCTAACCAGTCGACAGGAATGATGTTGCTATTGAAAAAGCAAAGGTTCTGGCGCAAGAGCACAACGTTATGGCTTCGTCTTACAAGGTTGACGGTGAGTGCACGCTTTTGGCTTCTAGAAAAGAAACACCCCATTGCTGATACATATTCAATTTCGATAGTTTCGGATTCAACTCAAGTTTCGGAATCAATTGCAAAGGTTGCTAAAGATTTTGGCAAGATAGACGTATTCGTCGCCAATGCAGGTAAGGTCGCGCTTCAAGGACATCCATGGATGGAATATGACAACCAGCTGACCATGGACAAAGGCATGGCTATCTCGAAGCCCATTTTGGAACAGACATTGGACGAGTATCGAAAGCAGATGTCTGTGAATGGTATGAACTCTATCTGATTATGAACAGCTTATAGTACTATTCTAACAGGCACTAGTCGATGGAATTGTTTATTGCGCTAAATATGTCGGTGAGGTATTCGCAAGACAGGGTTATGGCAATCTCATCATCACCTCTAGCATGAGTGGGCACGTTGTCAACGTCCCTGTTGATCAACCTGTCTACAATGCGACTAAAGCTTACGTTACTCACTTTGGAAAGTCACTGGCTCGCGAATGGCGAGACTTTGCCCGTGTCAATATTGTCTCGCCGGGATTCTTTGATACCAAGATGGGTGCAAGCCCCTTGTGCCTCCAAGAGGCGTATCGCATGTCATCGGTTGGAAGACAAGGTCATGTTAAAGAGATTAAAGGCTTGTACCTCTATCTTGCTAGTGACGCCTCGACTTACATGACTGGAAGCGATGTAATTATTGATGGAGGATATGTTTTGCCATAGATTATAAATTCTAAGTATAGACATAGACAGTGAATATGGAGATGAAATAACGACATTTGCAAATCATAAATTCGATGTACAATGACGACACATGTAGATTTAATATCAAGGGTCTTCGATATTGGGCTGAGACCTTGCTATCTCATGCCGGAGCCCCATTACGTCAAACTAGAGAGAATTAGGTACCAATGAGAGACATCCACTGAAGGGTTTTTTTTCTTCTTTTCTTTTCGTTTTCTTTTTCATATTGAAAGTGAAATATGCTTATATCAATAAAAAATAACTATCAATCTCCTACAATATCGTAAAAGTAAAGAACGTGTTCAGGATCTTCATGGAACACATCCGAGCCAACAAATGACCGGATAACAGTGGAGCAGAGTGATTCAACGACTCAATAAACCCAGACGAGGTTCGGTCTGAGGAAGGATACCAAATTCGGTACTTTTGCTTTGTTCCACAGTTCATGTTGCGTCAGGACATCAAAGACATCATAGACATATATAAACCTGCTTGCCAAGACAGGGATTCCATGTGTGGTCAGCTCATACATAAGTATTTTTTGTATATCAAATTCTTTTTAATATGCGACACACACGGCAGATGAAGGGAGTAAGAGAAAACCTGCTTTTTCTTGTCGCGTGATTGGCTGGTGTAGCGGCCCGGAGATTTCACACCCCAAGTAGGAAATATAGTGGAAAATAACTAGATGATAGGGTACAAAAGATGTGACATTCTAGGGTATTTGTTACAAAAAAAAGAAAAGAAAAGTTTTAAAAAAACCAGTTAGATAGGAGTTATCAATAAGCCACAAGGCGAAAAACAAAAGGAAGCAAAAAAGTGCATACATAGTAGCCTAAGAGCACTTCCCCACGTTATCGCAGTGGATCCGTGACTTCAGCGTTGCGATTTCAACCTCTGCCCCTCCTTTCTCTTTCTCTCCAATATTTTTTTCTTCTTCACTTTTGCATTTGCTTTATAGCCTGTTTCTGTTACAGCGCCAAAAGGTGCAATCAAGCCAAAACGGCCTCATCACAGAAACTACACCGGCCATTGGTGTTGGTCCGACATCTTCAATAGTCCGCCATGGCCGATACACGAGATTTCGCCGTTGAGCCAGCACCGCCAGAAATCGACGTCTCTGTCCAAAACGATACGTCTCAAACAATGAATCGTCAACCCTCAAGCCCTGCGGTTCTGCCTCCTCGCGACTCAACGACGTCGGGTTTATCTGCCTCCTCCACACACATGGGTCAGATCAACGCTGCGCGGCGGGGTGGACCCTCACCGCACCACCAGGTATCCATGAGCTCGCAGGCAACCGGTGGATTGAATCAGGATATCATGGCCAAAATGAGGGCGTTTTCACTTTCTCGGCAAGGTGCTCCGACACCTCATGCTGCATCGACCGGCCAAATCCCCACCTCACACTCGATCGGTGCGGGCGGCGGCGCACTTGCAGGCCGACTTCCTCCGACCACACGGCCTAGCCCTCAGCCTTGGAGCTCTTCTCCAACGTCTGCTAATTCTTCCCCTGGCCCTGTGCCCAGGCCTGGGGTTGGAGGACTAGCGGCGAAGCGCATGAAGCCAGGCCTCAAATTGTCGGATGTGACCGGCCCGCCTACTCCAGCAGCTGGAACAGACCAAAAGCCGAACGAGAACCCCGAGGAGTCTGCTTTCAGCAAGTACTCTGAGTTCATCGATACGAAAGAAGGCACTTTGAACTTCAAAAATAAAGCGATCTTACACGGTGGCGGTGTCGAATTCTCATCTGGTCATAGCTTCAAGCTATCATTGGATGAGGTTGAGCGCCTGGAGGAATTAGGCAAGGGAAATTATGGAACAGTTTACAGGGTCCGACGCTGTCGTCCACATCTTCGAAAGCCAGGTCAGGGCTTGGGTGGCATTGTCAGCCGGCCTGCTGATGAGCTCAGCCCCAAACCTGGGTCGAACCAGCTGTCTGGCATGGAAATGGCGATGAAGGAAATTCGCTTAGAATTGGACGAAGCCAAGTTTGCGCAAATCATCATGGAGCTCGACATTTTACACCGCTGCCTCTCCCCGTTCATCATCGATTTCTATGGAGCATTTTTCCAGGAAGGTGCGGTCTACATGTGTGTCGAGTATATGGACGGCGGTTCGATCGACAAGCTCTATGAGGGTGGTGTTTCCGAAAACATTCTGCGCAAGGTCACTCTGTCCACAATCATGGGATTGAAATCATTGAAGGATGATCACAACATCATTCACCGCGATGTGAAGCCTACCAACATCCTCGTTAACAGTAAGGGCCAAGTCAAAATTTGCGATTTCGGTGTCAGTGGAAACCTCGTTTCCAGTATCGCAAAGACAAATATCGGTTGTCAGAGTTATATGGCCCCCGAAAGAATCGCGGGAGGTGGAATGCAACAATCAGGAGCCCCCAGTGCTGGTACATACAGTGTACAAAGTGACATTTGGAGTTTGGGACTGTCTGTCATCGAATGCGCCATGGGTCGTTACCCATACCCACCGGAGACCTTCAACAACATTTTCAGTCAACTACATGTGAGTTGCTCAAGACTTTTTGCCTACTTATAATTCTAATCTTCTTCATTTTAGGCCATTGTTCATGGAGACCCCCCAACCCTGCCTGCTGAGGGCTATTCCGAAGAGGCCCACGCTTTCGTCCGAGCCTGTCTCGATAAAAACCCGAAAAACCGCCCATCTTACAGTATGCTTCTTCGGCACGCTTGGCTCGCACCCCTCATGCAGCCACCAACAGAGTCAGGTGAAGACGCCTCGCCCGAGGATTCCGACTCCGGTGATGCCGCCTCATCCGCGACGACAGCAGACAAAGAAGTCGCCGAGTGGGTCAATAGACAAATTCAACGCCGGAAAGCAGGCACCCTTCGTCCCTCTGAGAAGCCAGCGCTACATGCTGTCGCGCTGGATAAGGTTGCCACAAGCCCCTCTGAGGGTGACCTCGCTCCGTCGCATAATGACTGAGCTATTCACTTCTCATCTATTTCGAATTCCGCATTTTCCTACTTTTCTCAGGAAAAGTAGTTAACGGCGCAGGCGCCGTTCTGAACGTTCTGCATGCCTCTGGACTTCGGGTTAATACACCATAAATCCGGTCTTTTTGAGACCTGGGGCTCGACTGGATTCTCACGACGGCTATGCAAGACGTATAATATGTGATTAGCTTGACAAGTTTCCATGGATATGTGGCTATATGGAATTCAACGGGCTTGGTTGGCCCATTCTGCTCTGCCCGCATTTCATACCAGCATGGCTCAGGCAACACATTTCTTGTCATACACATTCCACTTTGCGTCAAACTCTTGTATTTGAACTATGCTTTGGTGCATTTGATACAAGCGCTCTGTTCTCGAGCTTTGTAAGCATATTGGATTGGGGGATTTTTGTGGACAACATTGCATTCTCATAGGCTCGATTACTGCAGTCTCAATCATGATCCATTTATTAAATTCATTTTATTTAACACCCAATCCGGTCAATTTTATGTAGTAAACTCGCTGCTCTGTCGAAGTTCATGTTGAATATGTACAAAATCCCTAAGTTCTCGCTGTTGAAACTGAAAACCGAAACAACCCCACGATCTAAGCCTGACCCCAGATTTCATCTGCAATCTCCCTCACAAGACTCAACTTCTTCTTTTGGTGCTCAACAAGAAGAGGATACCCACTCTCGTGAGTACTAAATCCACACTGGGGACTAACACACACTCTCTTCAGAGC
The DNA here is from genome assembly GCF_028829465.1 of Penicillium soppii. Lineage (NCBI taxonomy): Eukaryota > Fungi > Ascomycota > Eurotiomycetes > Eurotiales > Aspergillaceae > Penicillium > Penicillium soppii. Next base: position 4,302,944 of record NW_026643234.1, read on the forward strand.
CTCCTCACGACTCTCTCCCGACCCCTCAGCCACAAAGTCCGCAGCCCTGAAGATCCTGTCCTTAACAGCCTCCTTGTCCTCCATCTCTCGCAACTTAGTACTAATAACACCCACAACAACATTCTTATCCTTGGGCAAGAACTTCAGCGGCTCGAACCCTCCGGCCCGCTCAGTATCATACTCAAGATAGAACGTGTTCACATTCAAATCCTCAAACAGCTTCTTCGCAATGATATCATACGACCCCTCAGCGAAGTGCCGTCCACCGATAAAGTTGCCCCGACACAGATGAATACCCGTGTGCATATCAGCGGGGAGTCCAGCAAGCGAGTCGTTGTACAGCTTGATATAAGCATCAAGCAGATCATCCACAGACCCAATATTATCCTTGTCTTCCTCCCACCCCTGGCGGAAAGCCTTGGAGCAGAAATACGCCATGCCGGGATCATCGAACTGCACGTTCCGCAGACCGGCCGCATACAGCGACGCCAGCTCCGCGCGGTACACTTTCGCGACGTCGGCGAAGTATTCCTCGTCGTTGGCGTAGGCGTCAGCGGCATATGCGCACCCCTGCTTGTAGCGCATGTGGAACCAGGCCGGCGTGATCATCGTCAACTTGATGTTGTGCCATTCGCTCTGGGGCAGCGAGGCCTGTACGAGCTTGAGCTCGTGCAGGTTCGACCGCGAGGAGGCTGTGCTGTGCGAGAGCTTTTTGCCGGCGATCACGGAGTCGCCGGGCATTACTTTGCGGTCTTTCTCGATCAGGCTGACTACGTCTGGGTGGTAGAGTCTGAACATTGAGGACTCGGCGTCTTGGAGACGGATTGTTCCTGGATTGGGGTTAGGTGGTGGTTGGGAGGGCTGGAGAGTAGACGTTTCTCACCTTCGAACTCATCCCACATCAGGCCCCAGAACCGGGTGCGGTTGTATTCGCCCGAGGTCACAGCCTTGAAACCGAGCTCTTGTTGCATCTTGACTACATCGCGGACAGCTTCCTGCTCAACGGCTGGCAGGCCGGCTTCCTTTTCGGAGATGCCGGTGTTGGCGATCTTCTCGCGAATCTCGAGGAGATTATCCGGACGCAGCAGCGAGCCCATTTGCTCAGCGCGGAAGGGTGGAGCGCTGTGAAGCTTGTTCGCCATGGTGGTTGATCCGTTGATGCTGATATCTGGAGAGAAAGATGCTACCTTTGGAATCTGGATAGCTGTTTAGGATCAGAATGATGCAATTGAGCAATTCTGGGCTGTTTAGGAGGGGTATCTGGGGCACTCAGCACGATCCTTCTTTTTCCACCTTCTTTCTCCACGTGGGGTCTATCTATATGCGGGGCTGCAGCTAAAATGTGGTGCAGAAATGGGGCTCTTTTTGAGTTTGATATCGTCTGTGTCCAATCTGAGAGACTGATGGAGATTTGCCCTTAAACCCAGTCCTCGGCCTATATCGAGTTCAAGTTATCATAACTAGCACATAATAATTACCTATCTTCCATATCATTGCTACTTTACTATGACGTTGTCAACTCAAGCAGATCGAACCTTAACTGAGCCCCACATCATATAGTTTGTGAGATCTGCCTTCGTATAGAAGATATTCAACTTGCTAGCAACATTTAAGGCCATGGAATTGCAATCAAAGTCATTTTTTGATACACACATCTCCATTCGCGCGGATGCGGACTCGTACGATCGATCTTTGTCAACGTGACTTCCCAAAAAGGACAAACCCTGGTAGCTTCTCTTTGATTAAGCGTGCCATCCTTAGTGCAAGGGCCATGCTAATCTTCTCTGTATATTTTCGGTTGATCAAATGCCCCGAAGGGCGAAAGGCTGATCTTTCAAGTTCATTATAACCCTATTATGGGATAAAGGTCCACACGTACATACAACAAAACTATTGTACATCTATTTGTTCAGCATTGTTAGATCTGACAGTCGCAATGAGTATTTTTAAGAGTACATATGTATGTACCCATATAATAGAAGTAACATGAACAATACTATGTTACGAGGCATTGAATATGTAGAATCTAACAGTAGCAATTTTGAGGTCAACAAGGCTTCTGAGTTTTATAAACTGAGTATCTAAGGTATTCACATTTCTCTCTATTCAAATATTACCGCATGGTCACAAGCTCCTCGGCACTGGTGGGGTGGATAGCAACACAGCTATCAAAGTCCTGCTTAGTAGCACCCATCTTGACAGCCACACCGAAGCCCTGCAGCATCTCACCAACACCGAGACCAAGGATGTGGAGACCAACAACCTTCTCCTGGGGACCAGCACAGATGAGCTTCATCTGAGTGGGGTTCTTGGCTTTCTCCTCGGGGGACAGGCCGACATCGTAGAACATGGCAGTGAACTTGGTCTGGTAGATCTTGATCTTGTCATCGCCGTAGCGCTGGCGGGCTTCGGGCTCAGTGAGACCCACACAGCCGACTTCGGGGTGCGAGAAGACAACAGTGGGGATGTTCTCGTAGGAAAGCTTAGAGTGCTTCAGCTCGGGGGGACCGAAGAGACGGCTGCCGAGTTGACGGCCAGCGGCGATAGCAACTACACGCGATTGGTCAGCAATGAAAAACAAATATGCTGGGGGAGAGTCATTGTGGCTTACCTGGAGTCAGCTCGGCCTGGCCGGTGACATCGCCAAGAGCGTAAACACCCTCAACGTTAGTGTTCTGGTACTCATCGACAATGACGTGGCCGCCTGCGTTCAGCTTCACGCCAGGGATGTCCAGGTTCAGATCCTCGACTTCGGGAGCACGGCCCACAGCCCAGAGAAGCTCGTTAACTTCAAGCTCGGAGCCATCGTGGCCAATGAGCTTGATCAGACGGTCCTTGCCCTTGCCATCGCGGATGAGCTGGATTTCCTTGAAGCCAGTGTGGTTACGGTGGAGCTTGACACCAGCGGCGTCGTAGCGGTCGGTCATAGTCTTCTGGATCATAGGGTCGAACTTGCGCAGGAAGTGCTCGCCACGAATGAACATGTGGGTCTCAACGTTGATGGCATTCAAGACACCAGCAAGTTCAACGGCGATATATCCAGCTCCAACAACGGCAATCTTAGGGGGCAGCTCCTCCATCTCGAAGAATCCGTCGCTGGTGATGCCGTGCTCGGCACCGGGGACGGCGGGGAGGTTGGGGCGGCCACCAGTCGCCAGCAGAATGTGAGGTGCAGTGTAGCGGGCAGTACCGGAGCCATCGGCCAGCTTGACCTCAATGGTATGGGGCTCGACGAAACCAGCGCGGCCGTGGACGAGGTCGATTCCTTCGCGGTTCCAGTTGTTCTCATAGGCGCCGTTGAGACGCTTGATAACGGCGTCACGAGTGTTCTTGAAGTGGGTGTAGTCAAACTTGATGTTTTCGGGGATGGCATAGCCGTAGTTCTTGCCAATTTCGAGGGTCTCGTTGATGGTCGCAAAGTTCCAGGTCATCTTCTTGGGGACACATCTAGATGTCAAATTATGTCAGTCGCATATACCGGCAGGATACATCTGATCTAACTCACCCCACATTGACACAGGTACCACCGGAACGTCCACTTTCGACGATCAGGGTCTTCTTGCCATACCAACCAGCGGCGCGGCGGGCGCTGCCACTACCACCACTACCGCCGCCGAGGACGATGTAATCGTACTGCTGGGTTTCCACGGGAGCCATGTTGGAAGATTGTTGGTCTTTGGAGATTGCAGACGAGGATAGGTGTCGAGAGATAGTAGAAAGACGAGAAGTAGGAGCAATTGAGTCCGCGGGTGTAGGGCGGGGAGAGCTAATGGTCGCCAGAGTTCGATTTACGGTCAAAGGACCAAGGATGGATTGTCTGATAAAAGACAGAGATGAAGAGGCTCGAAAGCTGATCCGAGGTGATTGGAGGGAGCGGGATAGCATGGAGGGAAAGAAGAGGGGAATAATTATGTACAGGCTGATGTGAGCGGAGACGGAAAAAGATTATGGTGACGATATCGGGCTTCGATAATGCGTGTCTACCGGGAACCGTGCATTTCCGTCGATTTCTCAGCCGATTATGTGATCCGATCTAGATCCATTTTCACACCTTTGTTTGCTGAGTATTTATTGCATGTGAGATCTACTTGATGATTAATACAATTTTGTAGTTCTTTATAATTATCGTCAAATGTATTATAGTATTGGATGGTATGGGGTATAAGGAAATCCAAAGAGTGACAGGAAGTGACCAGCACAACAGCAACAAAAGGAAACGCAAAAGGCAATAGATATCAGTATGTCTTTCAGAACTCAAGATCCAGGGTTGAAGAATTGGAACAAGACAAAGTCTGTTGAGAGTAATGAAAGCCAAGCAATGCAATGGTAAAATATTCACGTAGGGAATGTCCAATCATATCAAGCAAGTAATAGAATGAAATGATGAGGAAAAGGCAGGTCCTATAAGTGCTGAAGGGTGAAAGAATAGGGCATCTGGTTCAAGCACAGTTGTCGTATCCTTGCCAGTAAGCGATATGCAGCACTGGTAGAGACAACGAAGACCCCGCGCATGTGTACCGATGGTTTAATAGACCAAAGCCGCGAGAAGTTTGTCATCTCAAATGATTTGGTATAGGTGAAAGCTCAACGGTGTTTGTTCCAATCTTTCCGAGTTGGGTTTATATAGTGGTTTGGAGGGTTGAAGGGAGGGTGGCAGGTTGCAGTCTGTCAGGAAGTTTCAGAGATGTTCGCCTCTTATGATGGCCAGCATATATCTTGATCCACTGAGAGATAAAGACAGGATCACTTCACTGTTCAGACAGATGCTTGTGGTGGGGTTGTCTTCAGTGTTGAAAGCGGGGACCGGAGGTATTTGGCTCGCATGTTATGTGGTGAGACGAGAAAGGAGGCATTCGTAGATGAGGGGTTTCCGGAAAATGATAGAGACATTCCAGACAGCAGAAACTAGACAATAGGATCTTTCAACTGTGTCGGGAGCATAACGCTATCGCGGGCTAGTGGGTGTAGGCGATAACGGCAAAGGAGATAAGACAGAAGCAGAGAGGGATGTAGACAGAGCGCTCCATGTCGGCCTGGGAAGAGTTGGATTTCATTGCAAAGATCGTATATGTTGTACGTTGTACACAAAGAGATCGAAGAGAGGGGGTCCGGGAGTATATAGAATCTGGGGAGGGGCGGTGCACCCGTGATCTTTATCTGCTGAATAACAGCGTTGGGGCGCCTCAACAAAACATCACCTGACTCAACACTGGCAATACTCTCGGACTATTCATAAATCAGTTTATATTGTTATAAAGACAATCAAATTCTAGTATTTGGGCCCGTGGGAACTTTTCAATCTGGTTGCTCTAATTGTTCTGATTGTGTGACAAGTAAAAACGCCCAAATGTTTCACGTGGGACCTGCATAATCCTCGGCAGAGCCAAGTGGACTGGACACCTATGATTGTTTAGGGCCAAGTTTGTATATGTGGCATTTTGAAGGCCCTAAAAGGCCCTAAGAAATGACTCATATAGAGTTCACCAGTGTTCGTTGTAATTTCTAGGGCATGTATATAAGGACCCAACTTCATACATCCCTTGATAGCACCCAGCCATCAGGGATTGCCTCCTAAGTTCACACGGACACTACAGCCTCAACAGGAGTGATCTACATGACTGCCATGCCCCTAGCTACCGTAAGAATAACACCAGCAAGAGAGACTGGCCCCTGTCGAGCAAACCGCAAAACTTTGAAACCTCCACATTCACAAAGAATGAAGAATGCAAGGAGATACCAACCACGCCCCCCATCGACCAATGAGGGTAACGATGAGCAGCCTTCATACCTAACGAAGAGGCAAGAAAACAAAAGCCAGCCTTGCCAGCCAATGGAGCAAGGCATTGGTCTCTAAATTCTCCTGTATAGTCCTGTTTCATTAGACCAAATCTTGCCCTAGATTGATTCCTTCTAGTTGTATACATCAGACAATCTTCCCCCACGCACGCACTGTCTTTACATCGTCTAATTGCAGACTACACGATCTTTTAACCGCTATCATCTCAATACTGCCATAATGCGTGTCTCAACCCTTGTCTTCGCCGCCGTTATGTCCATGGTCTCCGCCAAAAAGATCAACATGCACTGTAATTTTGCGGATGACCATACCGGCATGGTTCAACAACCCTACTGCTGCCGTGACCTGGTTCCTGCGCGCGGAAACTCGAAGGCGAATGAGGCAATGGACTGTATGTATCATCAGGCGATGTTTGGTCATCCGATATCTCGCTAATCACCATTTGTCTCTAGGCGATCAGCTTTCTCAGCCGCAGCTATGCGAGGATCAGTCGCGGCCCGCCTGCTGTTACACCATTGTGAGTCGTACTTCGAACAATGAGATATGGGCTTTGCTAACAGATTTCTTTCTACGATGTCTAGGGTCCCAAGAAGATCTGTACCTCCCACGCTATCTTCATGGATGCGGATGATGTTTAAATAGCGATGACATAGGGTTCCAGATGAATACATTTGTTATGATCTAGCGGGATGAGAAACTTGCTCAGCCATTACGTTTTGATGTCAACAATTTTTGTTGAATGGCCATCGAGAGATACATATCACACTTCGCTTCTTGCATCTCAAATATTATATGCCAGCAAGGGATGATCTGCTGGCAGGCTAATGATAGACTTGCGAAAATTCACTCCAACGGTAACAAAATTAGTCAATGTATGATTCGTGAATCATGATGATGGGCTGTAACGCTTGAAGAACGACCGAACTCCGTAACCCAAATGCTGGAAATGCTAGATAAATTCTGCTTTTGTATCTCCAAAAGCGTGGCGACCTCAAAAAAGACCAATCAATCAGAAACAACACCTAGCATCTCTTCCGTATTTCTGCGAAACAGGCGCTCCGCTAGCCCCGGCTTAGATGCACACAGGTCCAAGCAGCATTCAGTGAAAGGACTGATATCAACCCCGGAGAACCGAGTATGAGGCCAGTCCGTGGCATATATCACGCGATCAGGGGCAACGGATAGAAACTCGCGTGCCATAATCTGCAAATCACGCATTTGATGGTCTTTGCTGAGTCTGTAAGGCGCAGATACCTTGACATATGTACTTCCGGCACGAAGCAGAGATATCAAGGATGAGAATCCGTCAAGCTCGTAGGGATTGAACAGGGGATTCTTCTCTAGGGACACCAGCGCGGGACTACCGAAGTGGTCAATGCAGATGCGGACTCCTAGTCGCGGAAGAATAGATTCAATCATGGGCACCATCTTGAGGGGGAGATAGACTTCGACGATCCAATCAAATGGCCGCGCAATCTCAGCATGTCGAAGTAACGTCTCTTCCAGCTCAGCCTTGTCCATCACCTTGCCGACGGACTGGAGGTTGATTCTCAATCCACGGACTCCGAGACGATGCCATTCTTCCAATGTTTCTGAACGCACAGCGGTTGGGTCAACGACCACAACCCCCCTGCCACGGGATGGCCCGAGTTTCCTCAATGCATCTAGTAGACATGAATTGTCGGATCCATATACTGAGGGCTGCACAAGAACTAAATTTTCAACGCCCAGCCCGGATTCAAAGGCGAGTGCTTCGCTAAGCGTATGAGGAGTTGGCTTGTACACCGCTGTCGGTGAGACAGGAAACCGCTCAGGTTCCACAACATGCATATGACTATCCCATGACCTGGGAGGGAGTCTCTGCTTTAATGATATGCTTGCAGGACTGGCATGGCTTGACCGCCGGTGCTCGAAACGGGCAGAGAGAACATTGAATGATATTGACGGAGCCCCGTGGAGTACATTGGTTTTTGGCTGAGCAGCAGTCAGCATTCTGGATGCTATAGATTTCAAGCAATCGTATGAAGCCAGATTTTCAATGGGGAGCCAAATAGACCAGCAGTATTAAAAAAGAACGAAACTGAAGCTCTAGGGTTATACTAACAGAAGAGTAAGTTGAACGGGGTGCAACCCTTAAACCGTGCTTGAGGAGTACCATTCCAGTTTCACCGGTCAATGTCCATCGTTAACATTTCAGATCCCTGTAATGCAGGGTTTTCCACTTAAAAAGGGCAGTCCTCGCCCGAGTCCGAACAAGACAAGACAAGCTGCACGACCCACTACCTCGGCAGCCACGCGCTTGTGACTTGATGCAATAGGGGGTAAAGTCTAGTCAGCGCGGAAGTCGTCCGTGAGGCCGTACAATCTTGAAAGCCTTGATCATTTGGGCCTCTTAAATGAGTAGACGAGCCGTCAAGCGGAGCCAAAGTGGATATCTCCGCGGAGTGATCCGACATTGAAGAAGTATGGAGTCTGAGAAAACAGAAGATCAAATTGGAAAAGAACAGACAAAAGTAGAAATAAAAATATGCATAGTTCAACCAAATAGGTACTTGGTGCTCAAGCCTCTTGTTTGCAAATCACTTAGAGGTCCGAGTTGAAAAGTCGCAGGATGCGCAGAAAGCAAAGCTCGGACGTTGACCGAAGAGAAATCTGTTTGGCCGGGATGCCGAGCACCCAAATTTCCTCCCTCATCCACTCTTTGGGAGTTTGCCGATGAATCTGATTCGAATTTCCCCAGGATTTATATTGCCTCCACAATTTCGCTTATCTTTTCCAGTTCCTCGTTATGCGATGGGACGCGTCACGATGGTCAACCAATCCCTATTGCGCCCTGGTGATTGTTGTCATAGCCTGCGGTGGAATTCCCAAAGGTATGGACCCCGAATTGATAGTCATTCCAACCAATGGATACCTAGGTCTATAATAGGTTAGTATAGCTTCCTATTAACTAATCGATCATTATCCTTTTTAGGCTATGACGAAGGCGGTTATAGTGCCAGCGTGTCTCTTCCTTCATTTAAGGCGGACTACAACCTCGATTCATCACATTGGGAAAATGACGCCACTGGTTTAGCCAACCGGAATGCAAATATTACTTCCTTCAATGTGCTAGGGGCAGCGATCGGAGCCCTACTCGTCCTCGATCTAAACGACAGACTCGGCCGCTTGGTGGCGTGGCGCCTAGCATGCATCGTATGGGCAAGTGGCACACTGATGCAAATATTTGCATCTGGCATCTACGGATTCCTGCTGTTTAGTCGTATATGGGGTGGATTAGGAGCTGGTGCCCTGACAGTGACTGGTCCACTGTATTTAAGTGAAATAGCCCCTGCTAAAACACGCGGTCTGGTGGTGGGGGTATACATGGTGCTATTATTAACATTCCTAGCAACAGGTGAGCTATGACCTCCCCGATATGACTCCGCTGGCCACGTTCTGACTAGTTGATCGCCACTCGATAGGGTTCTTTGTGAACTACGGTGCTAGAGTCCACATGTCGATCACCCGAACCCAATACCGCCTAGTTCAGGCTGTTCCATTAATACCGACAGGGATCGCATATTGCCTGTCATACTTTTGTCCTGAAACACCTAGGTATCTTGTTTCGAAACAGCTCCATGCCGAAGGATTGAATGCGCTAGCGCGTTTGCGCGGAAAAGCCATCAATGACCCGGACGTGGTGGCCGAGTTCGAGACCATCGATGCTCAGGTGCGCAAGCGTGAGACGGACCTTGCGTCTGTGTCGCATTGGGCTATATTCAAGGAGACCCAGACCAATCCAAATTACCGCCAGCGCTTTTGGTTGGTCATGACCATGCAGAGTATCGGCCAATGGACCGGTGGGAATGGAATCACGTACTACGTCACGAGCATTTTCAAGGTATGTCAGCACAACCAAAGACAGAAAAGAGATCTATTGACAATCCTCACAGTACGCGGGCCTAATAGGCGATGCCGAATCCCTTGTCGGCTCCGGCGTCTACGGCGTCGTGAAACTGCTCTTCACAATGGCCTTCACGTGGGGACTTATTGATCTTCTGGGCCGACGGCGCTGTACCCTCGTCGGCCTAACTCTCCAACTAGCAGCACACATCTACATGAGCATATACATGGGCCTGCGACCAGGATCTGCGGACAATCACCACGCATCAAATGCAGCGGTCGCTTCGGTCTTTGTCTACGCCGTCGGCTGGTCTATCGGTCTATGTACGGTGCCCTACTTATATGGCACTGAGATCTTCCCCACGCGCATTCGAAACGTCAGCTACGCGGTCAGCATGGGATTGCATTGGCTCTTCCAATTTGCCGTTGTGCGTGTTACACCAAATATGTTCGTTTCGCTGGATGTTTGGGGTGCTTATCTCTTTTGGTCGCTCATATGTTTCTCGGGACTGATCATCCTTGGCATCTTGATGCCAGAGACTAAGGGTGTACCGATTGAACAGATGGGTGACCTATTTGATGGGCCGTGGTATTTGCGCTGGAAGGCAAAACCCAGGGAATTGGTTGATACCTCACGCCTTTCCACGGAGCATACTCTTGCGTCCGAGGATGCTCCTCCACCCAAGGTTCGCGATTAGATCCTTGGTGCTTTTTGTTCCTTTGGATACATCCTAGGCATTTTCTTCGACACGCGCAGCGATATATTCATGACTTATGATACCCACATCTTCTGTTATAACTTCCGGCAACTTGCATAAACTGATCTTCAACAACATCAAGCTTTGCAGTACTTGTATATATACATCCATTAGGAACGAAAATCTGTCTATCTTGAGGACTCGACGGTTTCTTTCCATAAAGTTGTCGATGTATACCTACTTGGGCAAAATATTATACAAAGTGGAACAGTAGATCATGTAATTAGTGAACAGTTCATGCAAGATATATCACAACGCTACAGATATATATTCAAAAGTCATAAGAAACAGACAAAAGGGTAATCGACCAACTTGGCCGGGAAGCTCACTGAGGAGGCCCACCCCATCCCTGATCAAAAGCAGGCGTCATATTCGTCGTGATAGGCTGCGCATATGAGAATGCTTCGTACACCTCCGGTGTAATCTCATATGACGCAGGATCATCCATCGTCATAACGGCGTTAGGCATCCCGCCCAGTAAATGTGTGGGCGGCATCTGAGGCATTTCGCCGGAATGCGGGATATTGAAACCCGTTCCTGGATGTTGGTAGTTGCTGTATCCTTGCATCAAGGGTGGGGTTTCTGGCGCCGAGCTTTGGACATGGGCGGTCATCGATACTGGGGTTTGGTGATGATGCTGGCCTGGAGAGACGTGGCGGGATGGGTTGCTGCCTATTGATGGTGACTGACTGTGGCGAGGATTGTGGTGCTGTAGTTGAGGAGGAGGCTGGTGGTGCTGGGGATGGTGTTCTTGGTTGGATTCAGGAGGGGCAGACCTTGGAACGTGGATATTGATGTGAAGCCTTTGGAGTTCCAGGGAGATCAGATTGAGGGCTGTTATAATGACGGGGTTGGCGGCCTTGACTCTCTCCAAGGCAAATATGCAGAACTTGAGTTTGTCCAGTGTTCCTGGTGCGGCATACTTCAAGGCTTGGATCTCAAGTAGGAAAATCGATGCCGCTGTGTAGATGCTGTATGCGAGGGAGAGGACCACGTGGCTGTCACCGAATGTGCGGCGGTATAGGTCGAAGAGGGATAGGATTGATGTTGCCGATGCCATGCACTGTACTAAATGGCTTGAATCGTATTCATCTGGCCGAGTTTTGAGCAGTTCGCGAGAGCAGAGAATTGGTCGATGCAGCAGGATATTAATTGTGTGATACAAACAGCTAGAAAAAAGAGGTCAGTATGAGGGCGCAACAAGCATAGGGTAATCACAAACTTCAAAATCACAATATGGCTCGGTGGTGAGTACGGGGGAAGGTTTGACGCCGTCAACTTCAAAAAGTCTGGAAGATCGTCCCACCATTCACCCAGAGCTTTGCCCTGCTCCTGAACACAATCATAGAACTCTGAGTCCGTACTTCGACGCATCGGATCGTAGATGTGGATTAAGATCTGGTTGAGGACTTCTGCAAGTCCGCACATCTTCATGAAACATGACGTCGAATGCGCCTGTGTGGGCGGATAGTGAGCGCCATCGGGGAAGCTAACGCCGTGAGGGGTCCAAATCTCAATCTCAGCTGTATCATCCAGAATCAAGCGCGGCGGGCTAACGCGGGAGTGCTGCATTGTCGGCGCCCGACCGAAGTACAACGAAACCACCTTGTCCCAGAAGTAACAACTCCAAAAGAGGCGATTCCGTATCTCGATATCCTCGTCACTCAATTGAGCTGAACCAGAATATTTCCGGCTGTCAATGGAGATGCCCAAGTCATCTAGCAGTCGGAATGCCATGCCACTGTACAGCCATGCTTGTGTGCGGTTTCCACGGCCGCATTCCTGTGCGCTGAGCAATAGTAGTGTCTGGATGGTAGGTATGCCTGCATATCCAACTTTGAGGGAGTCAAATACACCCGTCAATGCGCGGTGGGAGAATTGAGCTCCGCCGTCATAGGAGTCCAATAGTGGACCAATCTGAGGCTCTGCTTTGCACCATCGTACTGAGTGGGAGAGGATGGCGTTCAACAAGACATCTGAGTAGTAAGTTCCTTGGATTTTCATATCACCTGCTCCGTACATTAGCTTCGTTGTCGCAATCTGGAACGAGGTAGAACAGACGTGTAAATGCAGGTCGGTAGACGAAATTCCAAAGCGGTTGGATCCAGCACCAGTGCGAATCGAGAAGATACTGAAACGGTTCCTGTAAATCGCATGGTGTCAGCACATGTGGCTTCTCCGACCATCCACAAGACCAGAAACTCACTGGCATAGCAGCCATTTGCTCGAATGCTCTCTCTCGCCACGCACTATTGATGAGACGCTCCTTGCGACCTTCGATCTCCTGCGCGTAATGCGATTTCGATGCCGTGTCACTCCCTACCCCACTCGGAAGCTGGAACAAACTCGTAGGTCCATGAAACGAGACGCGACCGTCGTTTTCGACATTCAGGCCATCGAATTCTCTCGCAAGATCATCCGTATCCGCTTCGATCTTAATTCTGGGGCCGCTCGAACTGGACTCGGCTACCGACGAAGGCGAGCTTGCCTTCCGTAACTCGACATCCCCATCAGGGCGAATCTTGGACAATGCATCCTCCAATTGGGCAACTCTAGCTTCAAGCTGTTTCGTGTATGATAAAGTCGGCGCTCTTAAGAATAAATTCTCAATTATCAGCGGGGTGTGTGCGATGAGGAGAAGGGAAAAGGGCGGTCAACTCACAAGCTATACACACACAGCTCTCCTCTAGCTGCACATCGCGAACATGACGGACTTGCTCCGTTACATTTGACCTGCCGGGGTTCGACGAGTCAGCTCGGCAATCTCGGGTTTTGTCCGAGGGGATCCGCGCGCACCTTGCGTTTCCGACACGCCTCGCACGAGAAGGCGCTCTTCCGGGGAAGTGTGGGCTTGGGCTCAGCCATTCGTACCCTCAAGTGGATTTAGGGAGTTTAGCCTCCATGGAAGAAAAGTAGAGAAGAACAAGAACAAGAAGATAAAAATCAGAATAGGAGAGAGAATTTTTGGCCCCAATCCTGCGTGGGGCAATGATCGCGGGGATTAGCGTTTTTGAAACGGGTGAGATAGTATTGACGTCGAATCAATCCTGAAGGGTAGCTTGTTGAGTCAGTTGGAGGCTTTTGGAGGCTTTTGGAGTAAAAAAAAAGGCTGGGCCCGGTTATGCCCCAGTTGAGACCCAATGTATTCTTAAGTTTCGATGGGTAATCTCTCGAAGGGAAATCTTGACGACTAATTAACATATGGTGAAGAATGGTAATTGGTTGAAGAGGAAGGGATTTGCTGATCTTGGCATTAAAGGTATCCATATGCGGCTCCACTGATGAGTTGTATAGATAGTCCATCGTGACGAGCCAATTAATCCACAATAAACTAACAACAGTGTAGGTAGTTATATAATTATGTATAACTATAAGTATAACATACTGTGTAGAAAACAATTATTGCTATTTGCATGGTATCCCAATTGTATACATTTAGAAATGCTCATTTCTTCCCTTTTGGTCCCTTGCCCTTGCCCTTGCCCTTGCCATGGCTCTTGGGGGCCTTGGCGAAAGCAGCATCGCCTTTACCCTTCTTCCACCCCAGATTGCCTTCATGTCTTTCATTGCGATCGTCGAGACGCTTCTTGTCCTTGTTGCTGAGCTTGACATTGTTCTTCTTGACATTGGGCCCGTTCAATTCAACAGCACCCAACTTGCGAGCCACCTGCTTGTCCTTCTCGGTCTCGAACCATGTTCGCTTCGGTCGCGACATGATTTCATGACCATGCTTCATCAAGTTCTCACTCTTGGTGTATTGCATCTCGGCCTGAGAGAACTGCTTCTCGGTCTTCTCTTCCTGCAGGACCTCGGTCACCTCATCGGCCAGATCCTCGGCCTTCTGGGCCCAGCTATCTGCGACGGCTTGCTCAACTACGCGGCTGGCAATTTTAGCGCCTTGAGCTTTGCCGGCTCGCACGGCGAGCTTGACGATCTTGCGGTCCGGCTCGGCAGCGATGGTGCATGCACGACCAGAGCGACCGGCACGGGCGGTACGACCGACACGGTGCAGGTAGATCTCGTGGCTTTGAGGAGCTTCGTAGTTAATGACAGTTTCAACACCTTTGATATCCAGACCACGGGAGGCAACGTCGGTGGCGAGGAGGAAAGCAACCTTGCCGTCTCGGAAGTTTTCAACGGATTTGATACGCTGTATTAAAAATTAGTGCGGTCCATGTAGGGTGATGATAGTTAGATCGTACCTGTTCTTGACTCAAACTACCGTGCAGCTCTGCTGCCTTCAGACCCAATAGACCGAAAATGATGCGAACGCGGTGAGCTTCCTTCTTCTGTCGGAAGAAGATAATGACACGCTTTGTGTAGACTTCCATGCACAGGTGCAGGAGATATCCAAGACGCTTGTCTTCTCGCCCGGGGCGGAGACGAACAAACTCTTGAACAAGGGTGGAAACAGTGTTCTTCTTAGCGTCAACCATCAACCGCATTGGGCGGTTCATGCCAACACGAATAAGCTTGTCAATTGAGTCGGTCATGGTAGCGGAGAACAGCATAGTTTGACGGTTCTTGGGAATGGTAGTGAGAATCTCATTCAACTCGTCGGCAAAACCATCTTCAAGCATACGATCGGCCTCATCAAGAACCAAAATCTCAAGAGTGTCCACAGTAAAGCTGGGCGAGTTGCGCATGTGATCAATGAAACGACCAGGAGTGGCAATGATGACATCGGGTCTCTTCTTGAGAACATTCTCCTGTTCACGAAGACTGAAACCACCAACAAGTTGACAGAAAGTGACGTCTGTGAAGGTGGCTAATTTGACGGAAACATTGTAACACTGGACAGCCAACTCACGAGTGGGCATGAGGATCACGACACGACTTGTAGGGGTCTTGCGGGGACGGAAGAGAAGACGTTCCAGAATGGGGACAATGAAGGCCGCAGTCTTTCCGGAACCTGTCACGGCACTACCGACGATATCCTTGCCCAGCAGAGCAACAGGGACCGCCTTGCGTTGGATAGGTGTCGGGTCTGTGAATCCAACCGAGGCCAGACCTCGAAGGATGGGGCGAGAAAGGTTGAACTCTTGGAAAGTCATCTTGGACAAGTTGGCTTTGGTGTCGGTCTTTTCTTCGGGAGCAAAGAATGCCTTGCGCTTCTCGGCTTCCTCTTCGTCCACAACACTCTCTACATCAGACCCTGCGTCCGAACCATTGTCATCGGGGTGACCAACAGGTGTAGCGACAGAGTCGTTGTCAGATGCAGCCTCGTCGTCGGAATCTTCATCCTTGTCCTCGTCGTCGGAGTCGGAGTCATCTCCAGAGCCAGGCTCGGGGCCTTCAGCATCGCTAGCCTCGCTCTCCTCTGCACCGTCCGCACCCATACCGAAGGCGTCATCGGCCATGAGCTCATCATCCTCGAAGTCTACAGGCATTTCATCGCCCGATGCGGCCTCATCTTCGTCTTCGGATGCGCTCTCCTCCTGGGTAGCCTTCTTCTTCTGCTTCTTGGCAGCAGCCTCTGCCTTCTTCGCTTGCCTCCGCTCGATGATGTCGTCGATATCCACAGCCTTCTTATCACCGGACCGCTTCTGCTCGTTGTCGTCAAGACCCCAGCCGTCGAAGCCCTCGGTAACACCATGGTTCGTCGCGCCGCCGACATCGAACTCGAATTCGGGGTTCAGGACGCCATCGTCTTCTGTCGCATCTGCTGCAGCAGCGTCATCATCTTCCTCCTCTTCAGACTCGGGCTCGGGCTCGGGCTGAGCAGTCTTCTTATTCTTCTTGGCGTTCTTCAATTGCTGCTTTTCCTGCTGCTTCTGCTTTTTGTTCTTGGGCTTGGGGGCTTCGACTTCACGCTTGCGCTTTTTGTTGTCTACTGGCGAATTGCCCTGCATTTCATTGTCGCCATCTTCTTCTTCGAAACGAGGTTCGTTCTCGTCGTCAGAGAGCGTGAAGACGAAATCGTCGTCTTTGGCCATTTTGGAGGCTGGCGCAAAACGGAGGATAAATTGAGTAGCGGTGCGCCTTTGTAATTCTCTCAAACTGCCTCAATGAAAATTTCAGGATCTCCGAACACTGTGCAAGCAACTTATTTCGGTCGAGAAGAATTGGATCAACATGCAAAAAAAAAGTTCCCCGGGCGGTGACGGGGAATTTTTTTGGATGACATAACCAAGTTTGGATGCCCTGAAAGCTTCATTGACAACTGGAATTCTGACATTGATAAAGTTGTAGGTAATCATACATTATTTTTGATTAAAATAACTTCTCTGCTAAAAGTCTCAAGATATGAACCAAGTACCATATGGCTTGACCTCACCACCTTCACCTGTTTTTTTTTTCTTCTCTTTTGGTGCGAAGCACAGATGTATAAATTACTTGGAAGACGTTGCTCTCATTCAAGCACAATGATATGCGCATGAAGCATCCAAATTCTTAGCTCTTTTTTCCTTCTTCCGCCTTTCTCAATGGGACTTTTCTTTTCATCACCTCGCTGGCTTTTCTGCAAGCGCCAGAATCTTCATTCGTTTTCGCGCAGACCTAAGATGAGCTCAGATCGATGAGATCCTCCTCATCAAAGTTCCACCGAAGCTGTCGCACCAAACTTGTTTTGCTAACCTCGTTCATGTGCGGGGTGTCCATTTGGCGAGCCATATAGCAAATGTCAAAACTAAAAAGCCGTGTGAGTAGAAAAATCCCAGAATGAAGATGGGGGGAAAAGACATGCCTTGCACCAAACTTCACTCGAGCACCTTCAAATATGCCCTTTTCTTGGAAATTGAAATCTTTCCGTAGCCACTCCTTTAGCCAGGAATGCCTCTTCTGTACTTCAGAGGGGTAGGCGAGCGAGCAGACCAGGGTGGTCAGGCTTCTGCCGTAGCCGGCCCCGTACTGCACAGTGCCGGTTTGGTCGAAGCTGTAGTCCTCACTCTTTGTAGGAATATCATCATAGCAAGAGAGGACCATGTCAACAAGAGCCCGCCCGATGTGTTGCCTCTGTCTGTCCTTTTGGACGAAAACCTGCAGCTCGCCCATCTGGGAGTCGGCATTCGTACTGTAGCGGTGATATTTGACATAGGCGTACCCAATCACAGGGTCAATCTGGTTCTTGCTGTGACGGACCTCTGTGCGCTGAGCAGCAGCGACAAATGGAAGCTTTTCATTGCGGCAAAAATCAAGAAGCTTCTCATAATCGCTCTCATTCCAAAGCTGGGTGTCTTCGCTTGAGGGTGAATTCTCCACATACCAATTCACAATGTCCAAAATCCAGGAAGCATCACAGAGCTCTGCGGGACGCAGATAGATGTTGGGAGGCACTACCCTGGAATCTGGCGGCGAATTAAGCCAGGCTCGATGCGGTGCGCTACGACGCAGCTGGTCTTTCTTCTTTTCTTCGGCTTTGATACGCTTCTGGTTAGAAGAACCCCAGTTGCAAATGTAGCCTTGAGTTGTCTCATGCCAGTGCATTCGGGTAGGCTCTTCCTTCATGTTTCTGGGAGCTGGAAGATGCTTGAGGTCAGATAGGAACATGGAAGATACCCCGTCAGGCATTGCGGACCCATCAAAGAAGGCAACATGCTAGATGTCAACCATCTCCGGGTCATCTGGGAGTTGATCCAGCCAGCTGCAGAACTGCGCCCTGGCAAATGGGTTGGAAATGGTATAAGACGCGATCCTGCATTCGATCAACCAGTCATCCCAATCTTTATCCTGTTGAATCACCAAATCGCAATTATCCCGAGAAGTTGGCAGGGGGTTGTAATTCAATTTGTCTCTTTCAGTAGTATAATGGAGTTTTCCAGGTTGGAGGATTGGATAGAGATGATCAGAGTCTCCATATGCCTTCAATTGAGCCTGGTTTTTACCTTTCCAACGGGATCGAAAGTGTTCAGTGTCGATTTTGTGCTGCGACCATTTGGGCTTTCGCTCAACCTCGTGGGCATATTCCTCATCGGGGATGACATCAGGGGGGTCAAAATTGACCATCGCTCAGGCGGCTCCACGCCTGGGGACATTCGGGGCCTAGAGAGATACTGGTAAATATTACTTTTGATCTCGGCTCCGGGCCCGCCTCTGGCTTTGGGGAGCATCTCGAGGCAGGAAAAGCTCTCAATCTCCATGCCAATCAGATTCGGCCTCACAGGTGAAGACTTTCTCTCCATATTTTTGTAACGCCGGCCGATTTCCTTGATTTCGTTCAAAGACACATTGTTGCCCAGATCCTGAATCAGCGTGTTTATTTGACTCGGACTGAGCGTTTTTAGCTGAGGGGAAAGCATGATTTCATGAGCTCTGGACGCCTTCCGTTTCGACTCATCGAGGACCTGGGATGAATGGTTGCGAAAGCAGGAACGGGCATTGCTTTCAAATGATCGCCCACAGCGTAACTCAGGTTCCTCAGCCATTCTGCTGTTCTGAACTCTGTCAAAAAAATTAGGAGTACCGAGTCTGACGGGACAATGGCTTTTCTCAGTTGCCTGATGTGTTTCAAAAAAGGAGGACACTGAGTAACTGAGTAAGGACAAAACCCGGTGTCCTTACAAAATGGAGCAGGGTAGAGGAAGAGTGCAAAGTATGTTTGTAAGATGGAAACATCAAAACCTGTTCTGAAGTAGGCCACGTCAATAGCGGTTCTTTAGCCTGATCGAGATGGTTGCCCTTCAAATCGCAAAATTGACTAGGAATTGATCAGTCTTTCTTATCAACCTTCTTTGTGGCACAAAATAACTTCGACGCGATAGAAGAAGAGGTGAGAACTCGTAAACTTACTCGAATAATGACTGGTGTGTATGCCTGGTTTTCATGCACCAAGATTCGGTTTTAGTGGTGGAAGATGGGAATAGAAGAGTAAAAGCGCAGGGTGGATAGAAGACGTGAGTTTACAAAATTTAGAGAGTTGGGGAGGTTGGGGAGTTGAAGAGTTGAAAGGGAATGAACAGAGGAAGTCGAGGTGAACTAATCAAGTCACTTGGGCATTCACTCCTTCCATAACCCTACCTAGGTAGAAAGCTCTCTTTTCTTCTTTACAACTGCTAGATATACTAAAAGCTCGATTGTAATATTCGTGAACTTTGCTACTACATTTACATATTTGATGAGATACAAATCGCGCGAGAGCATCCTCAGCAGGGTCTATGGTCTTGTCTCTTTCTTTTGTGCATGGATATGATAATATCAATTATGAATGTCTGTCCCTATCTTCCAATTGATTTTTGTTCCTTCCTCCTGCTATCCTACTTATTATACCTTCGGGGCTTAAATCTTTGTTTTTAGATCTGTCGACAAGTCGTTTCGAAGGTCTTTCGGGAGGTCTTCTCAACGGGTCTTTCAACGGGCATAATCATATATCACCAACCGGTATGTGATATGTTGTACTGACTGTGTCAAAGAAAGGCTTTCTGAAGAGCAAGAGGGCGCCTACCGTGGCCGAAGATCTTGATAGTGATCTTGAAAGTGTGATGAGCTTTTCACCCTTAAAATGTCAGATGAATTAAATAGGAAAGACGAACTATCTTCACTTGTTTGCTTTTGCTTTTACACCTTGTAACCTTGTAGAAAAAGACCTTTCTACCGTTTAGCTAAATTGTATAGTATATTTTTGGCTTGTGGTTTTCTATCTCCTACAATGTTCACTCCGATTAACTCCCAAGGTTTAGGAGTTCTATGACAAATAAAAAACATCCGTATCCATTCGTTCTATCTAACTATATAGGTAGTTTAGTTCCAAGACGGATCTTTTGACAGGGCTTGGTTTGTAAATAGCAGCAAGGTCAAGAATCCTACCCATGTTAGCCATGTGGAATGTCGCCAATCTGAGGCTATTGTAGTCTAGATTTATACAGCCTTCCTATCAACGAATACTATTTATAGAAGACCATAAGGAAACAAAAAGTATAACATCTGCAGGTATAAGAAAAACCAGAAAACTATGAATTTTGAGCAACATAGAGTTGGTTGGTAAAGATTACTTCAATCCCCATTTTGAGCCCAACAACATTTTCCCTCTTTCAACCCTCTCGAAATTCCCCGGGCAGCACGAAAATCCGCAAATATGTTGTCCATACTCCGAAAAGCCCGATTAAAGGACAAAGAAATGCGAATATTGATGCTGTATGGATCATATCCAGCTTTTCGGATGAGAAACTAATGATTGCAGGGGTCTTGATAACGCTGGTAAGACGACTATTGTCAAGCGAATCATGAACGAAGACATCACGACGGTCAGCCCAACTCTAGGCTTCATCATCAAAACAATTGACTTTATGGGGTAAGTTGCTATCGCAATATATAATCGCTCTTTGCTAACTTGGTCTCAGATACAAACTCAACATCTGTGAGCCCAAACTGTGCGGGTTTATAACTTCATACTGACAGCCTCAGGGGATGTCGGCGGGCAAAAAACACTCCGATCTTATTGGAAAAACTATTTTGAAAAAACTGATACTTTAGTCTGGGTTGTCGACGCCACAGATCGGCTTCGCGTGGATGACTGCCGACATGAGCTTTCGGGTCTGCTTCTGGAAGAGGTGCGGATGAGGTCCCCACCCTGGCATCGCAAATCTTGACGCAAACTGACCAATTTCAACCAGCGACTTATGGGCGCCAGTCTGTTAGTATTTTTGAATAAAACAGATGTGGAACATTGCATGAGTGAACAGGAAGTTCGAGAGGTATGTATAGAGTTGTTTTCCCTTGGGGACTCGGTGTGGCCCTTTGCTGAACATGAATGATTTTTATAGCGTCTTGACTTGGATTCAATCAAAACCCACAAATGGACTATTCTTCCATGCAGTGCAATGACAGGCACAAATCTCAATGAAGGTTTGGAATGGGTGGTACAAGATGCTAAAGACCGACTCTTCCTCTACTAAGAAATCTCTATCTAAGGGAATTTTGGCAAAATAGGGCTACTTCTCATTCGATATCCAATATATTGTATTAACGAGCTTAATGATATCTTTTGCATCCAATTCAACTGCCTTGGTCATGATGGCCGAACACCTAAGCTACCTAGGTAGAAACAAGGCGTTCACACTCCGGTAGAAGACGAGAAATCCTGGAGTCTCACCCGTTATATTTAACTCATGTGTACTCCGCAGCCAAGTCAGATTTAAATTTCGTTTCTGAAAATCACCTATGCCGTGCATCCCATGTATACTCTTTATAATCCTTGTTATACATTCTAAAGGAACTGTAGTGGTTCAACAAACGTCTGTAAAATTGTATGGGAACCGGCCTACCTAAATCCGATAGGCTAGAATATATTGAATGAACCATAATATTATCCAAACCAGTAAGAACAAACCTTCTCTTAGTGTACTCTGCATAGGGTATATATAATATTGTAGGTATACCTTTAAGTGATGTTATTTAAAGACTTTGCCACGTAGGAACCTTGCCGATCTATTTTATTTTACGTCCAGAGTTCAGAGTTCAGAGTTCACCCTATCTAACGTATCGGACGTAAGGTACAAATGATATATCATTTTCTAGCACATACTATTCAAGAATTAATAGTGCGATATTCAAGCATTTACTCCATACAATATTGTATATTGAGATTATACCCCTGAATGTAAATCAAAACATACACCGGAAACGTGAACCAAAGAGAGAAAAAAGAAGGGAACAATATGGAACGCGGCGAAACTGCGGGGCGTAAACAAACACCACTTTGGTTTCAGGTCCATTTGGGTTTGGTCTAACTATAATGCATCTAGCCATAGATTAACTATGTAGGGAAAAAAAAGTACCGAAATAGAGTAGAATGAAGTTATAAAGATTTTCGTAAAAAAAAAAAAGAAAAGAAATAAAGTGTGCGTAGAAATATGGCTTGTGATCATCGTGTCCCGATTTAATTTAAACAGGGCGGAGAACACCTCAGCCCTCAAGACTTCCACTTTGCAACTCCCCGTTTTCACTTAGGTGTGTTTTGTACACATCACACGGGAATATGACGGTCCCCAATGAGAGTTCTGAAGATGTCAATGACTTTCTTCAGCGCATTCGGGAACTTGGCGAGCGCCGCGACAAGGAAGATGACGAGCGCACCAAGAAATTAGAAGAAGAGATCCTACAGGGCCGCAAGGAAAGACAAGCCCGAAGAGCCGGTACACCCCTCTCCCCCTCAAGTGTCGCAGTTTGTGTAGTCTTGGCTTTTTCCGCAACTTGAAGACTAATGTGCTGATATCTGAGTGACTCTAAACAGAGCGAGCACGTTCGATAGCCCTCACTGACGACTCATCTACACTGAATATTGCGCGAATGAGCGCTTCCTCCATCAGCCCGGGGTCTATCAACCCTCCGGAACACCTCGAGCCAACACCGCATACAGAACCCGAGTCCCCGAGAGGCGCGAATTTGAGCGAAGATACGGAATCTGTGACAAACAACAGGCGTGGATCAGTCCAGGAGCCCACGATAGGGGTTTCCCCAACGCAGGTTTCTCCAACACAGATACGGCCTCCTCTGTCCCGTAGCCGCGCGGGAACTCTGTCATGGCAGCAACGTCCAACCTCGCGGGATTTCGGCTCCATGTCCCCCGGCTCAACATCCCCCACTCGTTCCCCAACTCGCGCCAGCCATCTGAGAAACCATTCCACGGCCTCGGACGATAGACCTCGCTCGCAATATGGGTTTCCACGACTGTCGAAGGATCTTACAGGGGCTTCTCTATCACCAGAACGAGGGGTGGACTCGGCAAATCCGGAAAAAGAAGAACGGTCGGATAACCGGGCAGAGTTGGAGGTGGGGCATCAATTGCCGGAGGTGAGCGACAAATCGAGTGCTACACTAGATAAACCTGAGGTTGTAGATGGGAGACCATCGTCGCCTCCGAGGACCGCTTCTCGAGACAGCAACATGAGCCATCGCTTCTCTGTATCCTCTGTTTCGACCACTGGGCTGGGTTCGCCGGTGCATTTGTCAGAGGCTCAGAAGCTGGAGCCTCCGCAGGCTGATTCCTCCATTGAAGAACCTGCGCTGTCTCCAACCCAACGGCGCATGTCACCAGAGCGAGCTCGGTCCACATCACCAACAAAGGGAATGGGAGGCTTCGTTCAAAGTGCAATGATGAGAAGGTCAGATAGTGTGTCAAAAAGGTGGAGTGCGCAGATTCCGCAAGGGCTAAGCCGGTCGAATTCCATAATTTCGAACCGCAGCAGTGTGGCGGGTCCAAGTATGAGTGAAATGGGCCCTCCAACTCTTTCCCGTCCTGGAAGAGACTCTTCAGCTCTCCCACCACGCCCCAACTCCAGCCACAGCGACGCACCCACAGAAACAACTGAACGACCAACAACACCTTCTGGACCCGCTATCCTCGATAGAGACAGTGTGCGCGCCGAAGGTAGTCCGAACAGATCGTTCCGACCAAGTCACTCACGGTCTGCAAGTTCGGTCACCGCAGATGGTGGAGACACGCAGTCGAGCCCGTTCGTCTCGAAAACAATGGATCCCCGACGTTGGAGCCCGAGCAAGGCAACTTGGCTGGAAAGTGCCCTCAATCGGCCAGAGCTACCACGTCAAACCACCAGGCCTCCATCGCAGCCTAACTGGGCCCGAGATCGTCAATCGCGGGGAAGTGTCGATATGGGACGTGTCAACAGTTTCAAAGAGGTGACTCCTGTTGGTCTGATGCGAACTCCCCCACCGGGACTTCTCAAAAAGCCTGGCGTTTCTGGTCCGTCACTCCCTGCGAGCCCCGATAAAGAAATCGCACCAGAGTCTCCGTTGGGGTTCCCTCTCAAGAAGACCAGTATTTCTGGCCCTTCGGTCTCTGGAAGCCCTGATGGAAAATTCAACGAGGCGACTCCTGCGTCTCCGTTAGGATTCCCTTTGAAGAGGCCTAGCATATCTGGTCCCTCTGTTTCTGCAAGCCCGGATAATAAATTCGAAGAGTCTGTCCCTGAGTCTCCTGCCGAATTCCCTTTCAAGAAGTCGAGTCTCTCCCGAACCTCTACGTCCGATTCTCTGTCAGACTTCCCATTCAAGAGACCAAGCTCCTCCGGAGCTTCATTATCTGGAAGTCCCAAAGCCAAACCCAGGGAGACCATGCCTGATCCTTCATCGCGCATTTCCTGGAAAAATTCCAGCATCTCGAGTGACTCGATTCCCGCAAGTCCCGGAAGCATATCGAAGGATATTGTTCCGAACTCTCCGTCAGTTCTCGGCGGTTCCAACGCGGGACAAACAGATGAGGATACACCAGCTACCCCATCACACATTGAGGATACCCTTAGGGCCCTATCTGGTGGTCAGCCGCCGGAAGAACACAAAGCTGATACTCCCGTTGGAGTGGAAAGTGAATCTCGAGAGCAGCAAGCGCCCACGGAGCCCGAAGTAACCGTTGAGCCCGAAGCGACACCTACCCGCAGAGACCCTCCCCAGTCTCTGGTCAGCCCTAAACCAAATTTCTCTATATCTCCCTCATCGCGGGTCATCTCACCGAGAGTCATCTCACCCAAGCCAAACCCAACCCAATCTCCTGTCCTCGATTTCCGGGCGAAACTCAAAAAACGCGAAGTCGTCAAGGACAACGGAGGCGAACAAGAACCAGAGTTCAAGAACGTGTTTGGCCGGCTCAAGAAGACGGAAACTCGCAACTATGTTGCTCCCGACGATCTCAAGGGTAATATTCTGCGGGGTAAAGCTGCCTTGAATGCCACCGGCGGCCCGAAGAAGACCGAGCGCGTCGACGAGTTCAGAAAAAGTCTCGTCCAGCGGAAAGATGAAATGAAGGCAGGCGGAGGCTCGATCAGGCGCAACACTGCAGGCGAGAAGGATGCACCGGAGCCCGCTCAATTCGTACCAGAAGCAATTGCGAAGCGGCAGAACATGAACAGGACCAACAGCATAAAGCAAAATCCTGTGGATGAGCCCATATCACCCACCAAGAGTGTTGGCTCACGGGCATCCCAGGACATCAAGCCCTTCTCCCCAACTTCGTCCTTCAAGGAGATAGGCTCCTCGCGAACTTCTCAGGAACAAGAGCCTTTGTCACCATTCCCTACAGATGATGAGCCTGGTGAGCCAGTCTGGCCCTTAAAGAACCCCAGTGCCCCTGCTCCACGACTGTCTCAAACTCTGCAGCCATTGTCGCCATCGCCTGCCGCTGAGCCCGTTGAGAAGGATGAGGTGGAGCTGGCCCAGGTGACGAGTGACTACCAGAACACTCCCGAGCTGATTTCTTCTGCCCAAGAGGAGTCCCGTGAAGTCGCGGAACCCGTTGAGCCCTTCACAGAAATGAAACAGGAGCCCTCTATCGCCAAAACCCGTCCACTCCGTAAAATGCCCCAGGCGCCCGTTACAGATGCCACCGAGAGCCCAGTCCAAGCTGCGAAAAACAAGTTGGCAGGCCGAATCAACCCTGCATTGGCAGGCTTGCTTTCTCGCGGCCCACCCGCCCCCCAAACACCGACAAGGGAACTACCGACCGCAGTCTCTAAGCAAAACAACTCTGGCCCATCCGCGCCCCTCGAACATACCACAAAAGGCCGCGCTAGAGGCCCTAAGAGACGTCCTCCCCAGGCGGCTACTCTCTCGACTCCATCCGTTCAGGAGGATACTAAGGAGGTTGGTGCTATTTCACACTCTGAAGCCACCCCATCCCAGACTCCTGTATTCCCTCTTGAGTCTTCGGACGACAATTCGGATCACCTCTCGCAGCTTGATGAAGATTCTGTTCCTGACACCGATATTCTTCGTGCAGAGAGCCCAGTAGCCGAACTACTACCCGCCGAGAAATACTCTCCCGAGCAACTTCCTGCCGAGCAGCTCCCCATCGAACAGTCTCTCGCCGAGCAATTCCATTTCGAACAAGATCCCATCGAACAGCCTTTCACCGAGCAGCTCCCTGTCAAACAGTCTCTCACTGAACAATTCAGTTTCGAACAAGATCCCAACGAACAGTTCTCCACTGTGCAACTCCCTGTTGAGCAGCTCGACATTGAACAAGCTCCCACAATCGACCAGTTCCCCATCGAGCGGCCTCTCGCCAAGCAAATTTCCGTCACGCAATTGGATATTGAACAACCCTTCGTCGAGCAGCCTTCGATTGAACACCCTGTCGCCGAGGAACTTCCCGCTGAGCCACTCGATATCAAGCATTTCCCCATTGAGCAGCCTTCAGTTGAGCCACCTCTCGCTGAGCGACTCCCAAATGAGCAATGTGATATCGAACAACTCCCTGTTGCGCAGCCGCATATTCAACAACCCCTCGCGGACCAACTCTCTGTCGAGCAACCTTCAACCGAGCAGCCTCTCGCTGAGGAACTTCATATTGAGCAGCCTTCGATTGAGTCACTTCCCGTCGAGCAGCTGCTCGCCGAGCAACTTCCTGTCGAAAAATTTCCTGTCGAGGAACTCGACATCGAACAACCTCTTGCCGAGCAAGTTCTGGAAGTGAACGCTCCTCCCCCAGTCCCCCGCAAAAGTGAGCCTTCCAGCAGTGGATTCCCACAGCCACTCCAAACTCGTTCCCTCACACCGGATTCCGACACATTTCCCTCCCATAACCCAGAGGCCATACAACGCGATCCTGTAAGCCCTGAAGAACCGGTTCCATCAAGCGGGCCACCTGTACCATCGAAGTCCAGTTCTCCCATATCTATGTCTCCCTCAACACCGAAGTCGAGATGGGCCCAACAAAATCGATATGCGTCGCCATCGCCTTCGCCTCTCCGAACAAATTACAATGAGAACCGAATGGATTCGCCCGTCAGTCAGCGCAGCGTTCCCGGTGTAAAAGTCAAATCATCTCGGGAATCTCTCACACAGCCCATGAGCCATCCCTCTCCGCCAGTGCCTCCCAAAGACAACGATATCACGCTCCAAAAGCCAGTTGACCCGCGTCGACTTTCACGAAAGATGTCGGCCCCATCATTGGTTGCGCAAGCTGGCGAGGCTAAAGAGGTTATTGCGGGCTTTTTCAAGACGTTCCCGAACCCCTCAAAGAGGATGGACATCGACCCTCAGACCATGTTGATGAACAAACAAGACGACTCGAAGATTCGGACTGTGAAGTGTGACATCTGGGAACTCACCGGTGATGGCAGGCGTCAGGAACTTCCCTCTCACCAGCAGTACATTCTATACCAAGGAAGCATGTATATCTGCGTACACGCATACGAGAGTGGACGAAGCACTACTTCCGAGGTATACCTCTGGTGTGGAGATGATGTTCCTGATACTTCGGTGGACAGCGAGCAAGCGTACGCACGCAAGGTTTCCCGCGAGAATAGCTCCAAGTTGCAGGTTATTCGACAAGGTAAGGAACCCACACGATTCATCCAAGCCCTTGGTGGCATCATGATCACTCGTCGTGGATCCAGCTCCCGCCACAACTCATCGGCTCTCTACATGCTCTGTGGTCGCAAGCACCTGGGCCAGATGACCTTCGACGAGGTGGATTATTCACTGCGTAATCTGTGCTCCGGCTTCCCATATGTCATCTCTGCGCCCTTCGGGAAGCTTTACCTCTGGAAAGGCAAAGGCAGCGGCCCCGAAGAAACTGGTGCCGCTCGACTAATTGGCATGGACTTGGGCCTAACAGGCGAATTCGAAGAAATCGCCGAAGGCGAAGAACCAGAAGATTTCTTTGACGTATTCGCAGGGCCCAAGGAGGCCGCGCCACACATGTGTCAAGACTACTGGAAACTCAGGCCGAGATATAACCACTTCCGCTCTCGGCTCCTCCGCGTCGACCACGAGCTTGGCCAGCCCACTCGGTTCTGGAATCTCCGCCGTCCCGGCTCCGGCTCGCCGGTCGTCAAGCCAAACGATTGTGTCCAGGAGATCGAGCCATTCTGCTACCGCGACCTCACTGAGAAGGACGTCTACGTCTTGGATACATTCTTCGAGATATACGTGTAAGTGCCACCACTCTCTATCCCATTTATCTCCAACTCAACACTAATTCCCATAGGATTATCGGCGAGCAAACATCACAGAAGTCCGCTGACTTCGCTTCGGCCGTGGTCTTCGCACACGAGTACGGTATCATGGCTACTTCACTTCAGGATCGGCCGTTCATTCCTAAAAGTTATGTCGCACTAGGGGGTGTCCCCGATCGCTGCCAGAGCGCGTTCCGCAAATGGAACCCGCGCAATCATCATGCGCCCTTCGTGTTTCCTCTAGATGTTGTTCTCGAGGCGCTTCGATCTCCTGGGGAGAATGAGTGATTTGCATTTGTGTTTTTATCTGTTTGATTATGTGCATATTTCGGTCTATGCAGTTTGTACAGGGAATATTTTGGGGCGGGTCTTTCTATTTCCATAGAGCAACGGGAGCGTGGGACTGTAGATAGGCGAATTCGCATTTGCGGTGTATTTAGTCATTTTTATTGGCATTTTCTGTGTATCAAGATGAGTTATCTACTCCGTACATGCATATCATATCCATGGTGTAGTAGGCAAGGGATGGTTGAAGCGGAAAACGGAGATTAAACAGAATCAATCAATCGGGAACACAAAAAAGCTGAATCGGGTTGTGTCGCCATCGATTTGTCCCCGTCTTGTTTTCCCTCCACTTCCCATAGAATATGAAGATGCTTTGATTGTACATTCAAATCATTAATGGATCCTTTAATCGTCCATGAGCTCGCAAAGCTCGACCCTGCGGTACCGTTCCGCTCATCGTCCGACCACCTCCATCACACATGGGCCAAGACTTTCTTTTCCCGCCCGGAGTTGTACATTCGTCCACAAACAATCCCAGAGATCCAGCAACTGGTCACCCTCGCCCGGCGTTGTCGTCGACGACTGGTAACAGTTGGCAGCGGCCACTCTCCCTCCGACATCACTTGCACCTCGTCCTGGCTCGTCAACCTCGACAACTTCAATCGCATTCTCAATGTCGACCCGAACACCGGTTCCGTAACCGTCGAAGCAGGAATTCGATTGAGAGACCTGGGCAGTCAGCTGGAACAACATGGATTGACGCTCCCGAACCTCGGCAGTATCGATAGTCAGTCCATTGCCGGCGTCATCGCTACAGGAACACATGGCTCTTCCCTCCGACACGGCCTGCTATCCGAATGTATTGAATCGCTGGGCCTCGTTCTCGCCAATGGCCAGCTCGTCCGCTGCAGCCCAACCAATAATCCCGATCTCTTCCGCGCCGGTCTGGTCTCCCTCGGAGCCCTCGGAATCGTCGTCGAAGTCACATTCAAGGCAACGCAGTCATTCAATATCGCCTGGCGCCAGGAACGGTATACGCTCGGTCGCGTTCTGAGCGAATGGTCGACCGGTCTGTGGACTGCGCATGAGTTCGTCCGCGTCTGGTGGCTGCCATATGAGCAGGGCGCTATCGTCTGGCGGGCTGATAAAACAGACCTGCCCCTGCGCGCTCCTCCCAAAAACTTCTACGGCGACTCTCTCGGCTACCACATCTACCACAACCTCCTCGCACTGTCATCATACGTTCCACGCATCCTACCGTGGGTAGAATGGTTCGTCTTCGGCATGCAATATGGGTTCCGCGCCGGGTCAACCGTCACCGAAGCCGTCGAGCCGGCGCGTACCGGCCTGTTGATGAACTGCCTGTACTCACAGTTCGTCAACGAGTGGGCGCTTCCCCTCGAGAAAGGCCCCGAGGCCATCAGCCGGCTTTCCGCATGGCTAAACGGCGACTCGAAGACTGGCATCCCCTTCTCATCCAAGGGACTGTGGGTCCACTGTCCCGTGGAGGTGCGTGTGTCTGACACTTCGCTAAACAAGAACCCCCGCCCGTTTCTCGACCCAACCTGCCCTGACGGCCCAACGCTCTACCTCAACGCAACGCTCTACCGTCCCTACCTCCGCGACCCCCCTTGCAAACGACGATACTATGAAGCCTTCGAATGGCTGATGCGGGACATGGGCGCCAAACCGCACTGGGCAAAGAACTTCAACGCATTGGGCTCCTACGAGTTGGCGGGCGCTTACAAGGACGACATGGACTCGTGGATGAAAATCCGCGACGAAGTCGACCCGGACGGCATGTTTCTGGGCGAATGGCACCGCCGCAATCTACCCCTGGCTGTAGAATCCCAGCTTCCCCTCCTAGAGCGCGAACAGGCCCGTCGTAGGCTGGGGACTAGTGGCGTCGGCGATGGCGTCGAATGGGTAGGCGATCGCCGATGGCACGCTCAACCCCAGCACCCCTCTCCTTCGCTGAACGTGAACGTGAAGACGGCTTACGCATTACCGCCAGACGACTCGCCTAGTCCGCCTGGTACGACTGCTAGTGAGGAGAGCTTTGATTTGCTGGCCCGGGGTGAAGCGAGCATCTTGCTCCCCGATGGGCGAGAGTAAGAAATCAATCAGTCAGGCCCCAATGGAAGCAAACATCGGGTTGCGGTCCTAATTTCCCCTGGGGGCTTTGGCGTCAGCTGATCTGGTTGTGCACTGTGCTGGTGCTGACTGGTTCGCTCGAATGGAGCTCAGTCTTACTTTGTGAAAAGGGGACGAACTTTATTGGGTCTATGCAGCTAAATTGTTCATATCATTTCGCCTTTTTTTTCTTTCTCCTTGGTCATTTACTTCGGATTGGTAGAATCTGACAGGATCTGACAGGAATTTCAAAGGTATGAAATCGAAGAGGGGTTGGCTAAAACGGTTAGATCTCATCCCACGTTCCTGCTATTGTTTTGTGCCTTTTCCCCTATATTTGCTTTTTTTTCCTTTTCCCATTCAGTTTCCTGCCATGGCAAGACTATGACCTGGTGGTCTCTGGGAAATTGGCAATTTTAGAAAGTCACAAGTGTGATTGTGTCGGTGAACTAGTGGACTCTGTCTGCATGTTAGACGCAGGTGCTCATCATTGATTCTTTCCATAGGGCGAGTTTTGCTTTTTTGCTTATTCTTTTTCCCTTTGAAGCAGATATGCATCTATGAGTCAATAGTGGTATTTGTACATTGACCTTGTTTTTTTTTAGAAAGCATTTGGGGCTCCTATTCTAAGATCGGGGAGAAAGTGAGAGTGTGTGGTATTGTGTCTCTACGTTGTATGTCTCTTGTCCCATGTTCCCTGTCTTGTCTCCCCTTCAGCTGAGCTGGGAGACCTAAGAGATGCTAGAAGCCCTAAGCATCGGCATTGTACAGTCATAGATTATTCAGACATTGGATGCAGTGGCCAACACAAACAAAAAATACAAACACTATCCTCGGAGTAGGATTGATCTACGAAGTACCCTCAGAAAGATTAAAAGAAACATGGGAAATCAAATGAGAAGGGTGTCGCAAACGTCCAGAATGACGGTGCAATACAATACAATTATCTGCATTGTACAGGTGATCGAGGAATAGTGTAGAGAGATCTCTGTTCAGATTAGGGCTGCTTCTTCCCGGGATATGAGGCGCAGTGTTTGTGAGAATGCAGGCAGTACCGGGGTGTAGAGAGAAGAGGGGAGAAGGAAAATGTAGTATTGGTAAGACGCTCTTAGCCCCGCTTCTACATTCTCTGTATGTCTAGTTGTTGGGAACGTTATATCCAGTCCTAGTACGCTATTCCGTACTCTCTGCCGTATCCAAGTAAGACCTAACCCCCAAAGGTAGTAATTTTGATGAAGCTCTCTCTATTTCGCTTTTTTTCCCATTTCACCTCGATCGAACACCTGACAGTCACTCAGAACCCGATTTGCTTTCCGGGATTTTCCTCTGTAGCATATCACATTGTACCACGTTTGTACGGCGGTGCAAGGATTGTCCACCACACTTTGACTTATGTAGGTATTGCTTTACCTATTCAGCTTTCTTTGTTTCTTTTTTGGGAGGGGATTCCTGTTTTTTTCCCATTTTCCCTTTTGTCAGTATTTTACCAACATTCGAAGAGCATTGACCATTGAATCCATGCTTCCAAAAGCACGCGCTCATGAGTGCAGATAGACCGGGGGCCTGATTGGTGAAGTATACAAAGTCCGACACAATCACCCTCAATAATACTATCCTTGGAATTCACTTTTCTCCACACACGTGTTGGAAACACTGTAAGTCAGCAAATATGCAAACAGGCAGCTATGCCCATAGGCAGATATGCACATATATGGACAGATGTATGACAAAGAAAAGTCAAACGGATTGACCCTGCTTTCCTGCCCAAGGATGACTCTGCCGATTTCACGGCTCGGACCGTGTTGATTATCCCTTTGTACTTGGCCGAAGCTATTCCCCGAGATCCTTGAATTACTGGAATATTAATTGAATTATAACACAATAGTCTGACCGTTCTCCCACGTCACTGCTCTCAGGTCTCTATACTATCTTTATATGCGCGGGGATGTCTCCAATATCAACTTTCATTATCTACCACCCCACCTGCTCGATTCCTTTCTTTTTTTTCCTCCTCTCTTCTTTGTTTTCTATTGAATCATTGCTAGATATTTTATTTCTACTCTATCCTTATTGATCCTTTCTGCATTGCGATCTCTCCCTTGCTTGGTGTGGTTTTCAATATGATACAATCCATGTCGTGGCAGCCAAAGCTTCGCCCCAAGGGCTTCCCGCATATCATGGATGACTTCGCCGCTGTGGCTTCACTATCTGAGTTGGAGCATCGTGCTCGTACCGAGGACAAGCGCGACCATCGAGTCTTCCGGGTCAAACGTAAGCATGTTCTCAAGGCTTGTGATCGTTGTCGCGTGAAGAAAACCAAGGTAATGTCGAGAGATGGCACGATAGGGGCAGTATACTAACCTTCGATATTTAGTGCGATGGGAAACAGCCTTGCAATCGATGCTCAGTATACAACCACCCATGTCTCTTCCGCGAGAGAAAAGCAACCCAGACAAAGGTCTACTCAAGAGGGTGAGAATACATAGTTTGCATATACTCGACTAAACACTAATAGAAGTCGACATAGCTTCGTTGAAATGCTCGAATCCCACCACTCGCTAGTTGTGAAAGCCCTCCAAAAGCTCTACAAATTCTGCATCAACAACGAAGGCTTTCCAGGCGATCCCCTCGCCGAAGCCCCAGACGGCCACCCTCTAACACACGCGATCCTCGACCGGCTAGGACTAATCAAGCAAGCCGAAGAGACCGCCGACGAGCCAGACGAAGACTCCGAGGATCTGCGATACCTGCGCCTCCTCTCCACCTCAACAGAATGCAGTGTCACCGCCGAGCCCTCCCCAGAACCACGAACGCCAGAAGAACGCTCCCCAACGATCCCGCGGCATCAAATCCAAATCCCACCCCCGGTGTCCGTCCCGCCTCGCTCAAGTAGCACAGCAAACTGGCAGTGGGATCTCCAGCCCGTCCAGACAAGCTACAGCTATCCCGACGCGGGATATCAGAATCTCATGGCTCTGCAGCGCGGTTCCATGAGTGCCCCTGATATGGCGGATATCCCACCCCATGTGGATTTATCGGGCTCTGCAGGTTTACCGCATCACGAACAGTCTTTCCAGTATGGGGTTGGATGCTGCGAGCAGACGCAGGATGTCAAGCCTGCTATTTCGAGACTGCCGCCTGGGCTCATGGAACATCCGGGCATGACGGGGATGTCTGCGGAGATGATGGGTGAATTCCAGTTCCAGGGAAATGATGGTGCTTTCTATCCTCCGTTTACGCCTGGCTGGACGTTTCCTTCTGGGTAGTTGTGGGTGCGGGTTGGCTTTGATGGGTTTGACACGATACGATATACACGTTGGGGCACTTAGTCTGGCATAGGCTGTTGAGCAGCTTTCTTTTTTCACTTCTTATTTATATTTTTCTTTGCTTTTTCTTTCTCGTCGAGATTTATGAGTTACGACATTTTCCTCTTTGAGCTTCCTGTCCTTTCTTCTATACCCCTTCACATTTGGATCTGGATTCGGGTTGTCTATCGGAGCATATCTACAAGGCTCTGCCCACTGCTGAGCATGATTTCGAAGTCCTTTGCAGGATATTAGTTGGATACGTTGGAAAAGATGTCTGGCACATTGAGCCCTAACCCTTCCCAGCCGTCGATTTTGTTTTTGCTTTTTCTTGTTTTTCTCGGGTTCAGCCAGATCTCTCACTTTGGTTTATTTCTCTTCTGGTATCTATCTAGCTTGAGAAATTAACCCTATCACTTTAGGTACAAGTTCTTGCTTTGCTTCTTGTCTCTAGGACCTATACTATGTGTGCCAGCCAGGGCCAGGTAGACCCTATTTTGCATGAAAGGTTTGGAGTTATGACCATGGTACTTGATGTACTAAGAAACCTTACAATAAATGTAGAACTCTGGTGATACTTTGATCAAGTTACATAAATGCAGTCACTAGTATTTACTATACTTTATTGATCCCCTTCACGTCTATGACCAACATAGACCGACCTGAAGTGTAGTGGGGGCCTTTGACCTTGTATAGTCAGTATCAAGTACATGTCTCCAAGCAGCGCCGTCTAATCATATTCAGCATTGTACAAGAATCAGCCTCTCAATGTTTCCCTCCCAACTGAAGGTGAGACTCGAGAGGAAGACACCAGCACACATCAGATCTAGATCTAGGTCCTGGTGTTATACGGTTGCACCGACAACGCATAACATAGCACAAATCGAGCTGGCATATCCCCGACAGTCAAGTACAAGCTGGTAAATCAGATCAGATCATGCAATGTTCTGACGTATGGCGTGTTCTTTGCTCGTGTGGCTAGCTGCGCGACTGGTTGTTGGTTTAGTGGATGTGGCGTGGGTATAGTCTGTGAGACTGAAACTTTGCTTTGGTATCGAGGTTGGTTGGCTGTGTGCCCTTTCCTGCAGTGCAAGGCAATTGAGATACAGTATCTATATCTCGATCTACATCTCGATCTTCATCTGGAAGTAGTGGGTGAGCGGTATGGTGGGATAAAGTACATTTATACAGGCAACTACATTACACACTTTAGATGCCGGAAGAGCCAAGTATCATGCTTGTCTCTCTTTTCAAACTTTCAAAGTTTGGAAATTCTCGAATCGATTTCCGCCGTCTGTTATCCAAAGACAAAAGACAAAAGACGAATCATAGATGCACATACACAGTAGGAAAAGATAAAACAGAGAGGAATATAAAAAAGAGATAAAACAAACCCCGAAGCTACCCGATGAATAGTAGAAAGACAAAAACAGAAATGTAATTGGGGCTTCCAAGACAACGTGGGCCCAAGCGAAAAGCCAAGCCCACGGCCAAGGTCTAGGTTAAGATCCAAGACGCATGTCACACAAGTCCTGAGTACAATCAATCAATCATGCAATAGAAAGGAAATCAATCCTCGTCTTCCGTCTCTGTGTCGGTATCGCTGGTATCGCCTGCGTCGCCGTCGGTGTCACTCTCACTGGAGTCGTCGGAATCCCTGCTCTTCTTCTTGGGTGCTTGGCCTGTCTTGATAGCTTGCATTTGTCCGGCAATAGAGTCTGCAGTATGTTAGTGAGTAATCGTTTATGTAATCAGTACGATAATTTGGACTTACCCTCGTCAGGCTCGCTGATGTCGTCTTCCTCTTCCACAGCCGCAGCCTTGGCGGGGTCGTCGATGTGCAAGGTGATCTGTGCTGTGTTGTCGAGACCCAGGTAGCTGTCACAGAGCATGTGGAGGACGAAAGTGAAGTCGCCAACCTGTGGGGGAGCCTGGAACTGCATCTTGAGTGTCTGGACGTTGTAGGTGGGCTTGCCGGCTTCGTCGAAGATCGGCTTGTCGAATGTGGTGAACGTGAAAGGCGGCACGGCCATCTTGCCCTGCTTGGCGTCTGCCAGGAAAATATTCCAGCGTGGGGAGTGGTCGCGGGCCAGGTACGGGGCGTGGGCAAGAGGGGGCTGAATGGTCTCGATCTTAGACTCGACGACCTTCTTGCCGTCCACCATCTTGGGCACGCGGTTCTTAGCCGGCTTGCGGCCCATTAGCGCTTCCAGATCATCCTCATCTGGGTCAATGTCTTCAAGGTCGAGTTGATTCACCGGCGGCACGGACGTGCTGCCTGGTGGGATAAACCGTGCCTTGACAACCAGCTGTACCAGACTGCTGGGTGTGATGACTTTCTCTCCCATAACCTTGAAGAAGATTCTTTCGGGTTGGAGGTAAGGGAGTTGTTTGGCGACGGAGATGGCGTCAACGTATTGTTTATCGGAGAGAAGACCAGCGCCAACAGTCAGACTGCGGCGTTGAGCCTCTGGTATTTCCATGTACTTCTGAACGGTGATGTGTTCCTTGGAGTCTTCACCCTCCACGGACTTTACAATAGCGTCGGTGAAGTTGGGAAGTTGCAGTAGTGGTGAGGAGCCTGGAGACACAGCCTGGATGAGGTTCTGGGAGGTTTTGAAAGCGCCAACAATAGGTCCAAGATTGCCAAATGCGAGAGCGATAGCAGTGAAAGCTTCAGTGAGAGAGAGGGCGACAGGTGCGGCTTCGTATTTTTCTAGCATCCAATTAGTGTTGTGCTTTCAAGATACTCAGAAATTGATCTTACCAGCATCAAGAGAGGCATCGCCAAGATCAATACGACCAAGGTAAGCCCACAACAAAGCCAAGGACTTGCGACGTGAGGAACTGTCCACTTGCTTCAGTGCGGTGCGGTCCTTGTCCGACAGGAATGAGTTGTCATCAGACAAAACTCGCTTCTCGAGCTTGGCCAGCCCAGATTCGGCCCGAGCGCCTTTAAGCATATCCTTGAATTCTTCACCAGACGATAAAGCGCTAACGACACCACCTTCGGTGATGTCGTCCTTGTACTCGCGGAAAATGTTCCCGGCGCTAGCAACAAGAACGCGCTCCTTGGTGTAGCGCTGGGATCCATACCACCACTTGCCGACAATATATGGCAGAAGCACACCCAAAAGAGCGCCGTAGACCAAAAGAACGTACTTGCCATTACCATCCATGACAATGAACTGGGGAAGCGCGATACCAATGCTAAAGCTCTGCTTGCCATCGGGGTGGCCGAATTGAAGGTAGTTGTTGCGCACTTCCTCGTCAGTAAGAGCCTTGTAGGCTTTGGTGAGCTCGACGAAACGCTCATTGAGGGTTTCCATGGTCTCATTTTTGGCGGGGTCGGGGCGGATTTTATCGGGGTGGTAAATCAAAGACATGCGCTTGTAGTGTCTGGAGATCGCTTTCTCATCTGCGCTCTAATTTACAAAAACAATGGTCAATTGAAACGCTCGTGCATGTAGCCATGTTCCGGAGAGGACAACTCACCCTCGCAACACCCAATATATCATACGGGTCGTAAGCTTTGGTCACTGTTCTGGCCGTGACAACAATAAGATAGACCATCCATGCCATGACGGCATATCCGAGGATGACGGTGACAATGCGCTTGATCCGGCGCTCCTTGCGCAGGCGCTTGCGCTTCTGCGCGTCGATGAGGTCGGCATGTTCTGGTTTGAAATCGGATTTGATGCGGGGAGCGGTATTCTCGAGCTCTGTAGATGACGCAAAATGATTAGACCTTAATAATAGCTTTCAAAGCTATCTTTTGTCCAAACTCACCTTTGCTGGGTCGTAGGAGGTTATAGGTGAGAGGGAGGGTGACCAGTCCGGTCAAGGTGAGGATGAAGAAGGGGAAGAATTGGCCCTGAAAAACAAGTCAGCACTTCTATTCTTTCCCATGTTGTGTGTTATACTGACCTGCTCATCATAGGTGTAGTCTGACGACATTCTGCGGAGAGTTCAATACAGACAGCGGTTGCCGCTGTCCGCGGAATTTAAAGAGCGTGTTGCACAGGGCAGTTGGAAGTGGCCACTTTGGACAGTCCGTAAAACGCGTTTTGAATGTGAAAGATATACCAGAGCCAAATTAGAGCCCAAAAGCCTGACCCGCAAGAAATAAAAGAACGATGAAGGGGGAAGAGTCAATATTGCACTTCCTGATCTGGTGATGACCGTGTCCTCAAGCAGGGTCCGCTTACCGCCTGCCTTACGTGGGTCCCAATAAGGGCAGTTTCTTTGTGTGGCGCAGGCGGTGAACATCTTCGCAGTCATTCACAGTAAAACCATTCATGTTTTGGACTTCTACATCCCACCTTTTGATATTGCAACAGTATGCAGTAAGCTTACATCTATTTTAGCCAGTTTGAACCTGGTAGGAGGGAAAAACTTATGAAATATAAACGTTTTTGGAAAACCAGCGGTCAATTTCACTGTTTCGTGTATTGACAACACTCAATTTCATTAATATCAAGCATTTCATCTCGTGCTTGGGTTCTTTTATCATTAATATGACCGTATACTTACTTTAACGGAATCCAGGATGGCACCAGGGCTTACCCTTTATTCTGTTTGTACATATTTTGTTTATACTGTTGACAAGCCTTATGTCATCAATCGCAGCGGCAATTCACCATCTGGATGGAGCCTACTTAGGTGCAAGAGGTAAGTGGGGCTTGCAAGCCCTTTCCTTCTCTTTTCGAAATGGATTGGAAGTGCACTAAAATGGCACAGTCAATAGTTCTAGCCAACTAGAGGACCAAAGCGGAATATTGACTTCATCAGTCTAAGACAGACTCTTAAGGTTTCTAGGCCTTTCTCATCCTAATCTAGGTACGGCCTGGACAATACAGCTCCTTCCAGATGATTCTCGAAAAGCGGAGGCTTGTGCTGCCCTAAGTAAGGGGGCCCTTTTTTGAATATCTGATGTATGATAACTGAGGTAGCGCTGTAATGAACCAGAATTGCGGTGAGCAGACAAATGAATTTGGAAAAGAGGAGGCTTGCGTATTGAGCTGTTCGACCGTGCCAAGCAGAAGGTTGGAGCAAAGTGGATGTTGGTTGATCAGGTGCTACGCAGGTCTCTCCGTATTGCTGGAGTCAGACCATAAAGAAAATCTTGCTGAAAATCAGGACTTTTGCTGCAAATCGGAGTGTGTTGGCATATCTTGTTCGCTACGTGTCATGGGCTACTTCTTAGAGACACGGCATTGGTGGAGATTTACTACCTAAGTGTTACCATCTAAACTTATGATTTACTTTGCTTGTAGGAATGGACTTCTTGATAAAAATATGTTTTGTATGAATATGTAATGAGCTCAAGGCTTCATATGTAAATATATCGTGATTAGGTCCACTCCAGAGAGCGACAGTTGTAAGAATCGAATATCCAATCGAACCCACTAGCAGCCTAACAATCCCATCGGTTTGGGAGTATTGAGAACAGATCCACGGCACACATTTCTCCCCTCATAACGATAATAGTCAAGCCCGCCCAGGAAGGGTGTTCAAGCGTCAACAACTCAAGGTCGGACGCGAACTCAACCTAAATAGACAGAATGACTGGAAAATGTTATGACTCATTTTCATTTTTTCATGTGTGCGGTGAGATCAGTAGACCAGAATCTACACGGGCCGGGTCAAAAGGGACCAATCCAATATCCGGAAAGATATCTTCATTGCTGCAAGTCGGGGACCCGGAGTGATCCATGTGATCTGGTGTTCTCGCCTGTTGGCGCATTGAGGATGACGGAGGCTTGTTGTCCGTTCTCGATGGCACTTTTGGGTTTTTTGATTTGTCGAACGCGGATTCATAAAACGTTGCAAATTCGGTAAAAAAAAATTCGTGGGTGTTTTCTCTTTTTTGTTTGACTGAAAAACAAAGGACAAGGGTTCGAACATTCAGTCTCCAAGGGCATGGCCACTCGTTCTGGTAATGTCAGAATTGGCGTCGAAAGGTATGTGTGGCTGAGTTCGATACTCACGAGTCGATATAATCCAGTGCGCCGAAGTATTCAAGCATCCGGTAACAGAGACTCACGTCATCTCCCGGCTCACCGCCGAAAAGACGACATTGCTCTTCTTCCAATCCTGATTCCAGTCTGGAAGGATATTCACGGGTCTGCCAGGCCGTATACCCATTGTGCCATGATGGGGCGAGGGTGGCTGCGGGCGATCCCAGTGAACTGCATGGAGAGTTGTCGGCAGACACAAGGTCACAGTAGGTGTTTTGAGGTGTCCGAAGAGTCGGAATTGGCGAGACCGGATGTGAAAGACTTTCTTGTGAATTGCGGTTGGTTGAGCGACGAGTTCGACGTCTGTTGTGTCTCTGGCCCATCCTCGACAGGATGTGTCGAAATTAGAGAGGGAATGTTCCCCGATTCAAGAAATATAGAAGGAAATAGACTTTTATAAGAGGGGGAGCGACCATCACCTCCTGGAAAGGACGAGATGAGGTACTGAAAGAAAAAATCGGATGTTCATGCAGCAGGGGTGAGTACCTTTATAGAGTGGACACCAAGGTGAGTCACTAGTCCTCTAGTCACAGAAAGAAACAGTATCCACTTTTGTGTTTTTCTCGGTGGGACCCGAGCAGATCACCTTACGGAATCACTGAGAGAATTGCCCTAGTCTACTTTGGAATGAAAGGCGTGATATTTTCATCAAATGACAGTTGAGTATCCCATGGCGTTTTCCTCTCGCGTCATTTGAGCCTCTCTTCAGCGTTTGAACTGACTAATTTTTAAACTTTGGGTTTCATGAGGTGATTTGCCTAGTCGAATCAAGAATGCGAAAATGTCTCATGAGCAATATGGCAACGACATTAAGGGCAATTAGGCAATAAAGAAAAATTCTTGCATGAAAGGGGTTTTTTAAAAAAAAAAATTCAATGAAAAAAATTGAAACATCAAATGACGACAAGATCCATGACACAACGCACCATCTCGGGTCTCCATATGCCAGTCCTCCTTGGTCTCCAAAGTCCGATCATGCCCGATGCCGGCTTCCCCTAAGCGCTTAGAGCCGTGCGGACCGAACGGCGATCACATCAGGCAACGAAGAGAGCTCGCCCGGCTTTACCCTTTAAATTTTAAAGAATTTTAGTCAAATATGCAGGGTACCCGGGGGGCTTTGTCAGACTCCGAGACCCGCTTAGTCGCAGATGCGTTTTATGTACTTTTGTTATTGTAAGGCTCCTGAATATCCATCTGCAACATGGAGAGATTTAATTTGACCTACGTCGAAGGGAACGGATGATGGAATACCAATTTGAGTTCCGGCACTGAAATAAAAGTCTTCAAGTCGGAGTATCGAACTAATTGACGGCTTAAGCGAACTGCGCATGTAAGCCAGCTGCGCAGCCCAAAACACCTAGTAAAACGATAAATCACAACTTGCTATCTCAACAGTAGTGGTCTATAATCACTTCTCCTAAAAGTATACTATATTTTAGGTAATTCTAAGACTCTTGAGGGACTTTCAAGAGTTTTCAAACCCAAGAGACTATGTAGATATATATTGCTGCCTCGGAGCTCGTCAATTTTCGACAGCCGTCTTACCGTTTGACCAATGCTGCTCCGCACATTCACAACGATGTAGGTTTTCAACCTTGGAATTTCCTTAAAAATAATATACAGAGTTTATAAGCTTTATCAATAGCTTTCGACAAGCAATGAAATAAAATGCAAATGTGGTTGTTGAGATATCAAGTGATAAAATTAGGGCATTTACTAATATGTGTTTTGGGCTGGAGGTAATTAATTACTTATCTTTAACAAAACTAAAAAAAGGGCCTTGCCGGGGATCGAACCCGGGACCTCGTGCACACAAATACAGCCTTTCAAAGGCTGGGATTTTATCCGAAGCACGAATTATCCCACTAAACCACAAGGCCTCAGCAATTAACTTTGTGGAAGGCCCGGTGCTAGCGAATCTTAAACACCCGTTGAGCTACCCTTTATTGGTATGTTTGCCAATATAATGTGAAAATCAAAAAGAGGAGAATTGTCTGTGGTTAGACTACAAAGACAAAACAAAAAAAGGGCCTTGCCGGGGATCGAACCCGGGACCTCGTGCACACAAATACAGCCTTTTAAAGGCTGGGATTATTATCCGAAGCACGAATTATCCCACTAAACCACAAGGCCTCGGATATTAACTTTTCCAAATTGTACGTCCTATGAGTCGGTTTACATATAGGTTCTCTTTCCACTCCAACATAGCAGAAGGCTTGATTTATAGACACGTCGACTATAATTTACGTTCGATAGAGGGAACATCACTATGGAAATCAATAGACTGCATACTAGCTTTACCTGATTACACGCCTCTATCTACTTTCTGAGTCTTCCCGCTTCGGGGAAGGCTATAATTCTACCGCCGCGCCTCTCTGTGACGGCACATATAGAGATGGAACAACGGGTTTAGGGCTTAAGAAAAGAGGTCATTTATAAGTAGAAGAAATATATTTTTTTAAGGCATGGGCATAAGGGAAGATAGACGGGGTGAGATAGGCAGTTTTATCTAAAACGACTTTTGTATATGAATCGATCATGAATGACTTTAAAGGGCTTAGGCTTTTGATAAGAAGCTAAAAATGAGAGTATCTCTAATACTTTTCCTTTCTTTCTATCCTATACCTTCTCACACGCCCCAAGTCTTTTTGAATTTTTCTTTACATCCTACACAGACTGCGTCTCTGCTTGGGTGTTGGCAAATCTTATATTCAATCAAATCATACGGAGCAGAAGCTTCTACATTATCAATATATCACCATTTAATCTTATAAGCTTTTACCCTGTTTTGTTTAATAGGATTCACATAATTCGAAATACATGGATTGGTCGGCGTTGTCTCAATGGTGAAGCTAAAGACATTCAAAGCACCATGTGTCGTCAGGTCAGCAGGTCCTTCTGGGTCCCTTTACGACCTTGTACATCGGTAGAGTGTTCAACAACAACCGTATCGCTCGGTCATGAATCTGGATAGGATTTGCGAAGTGGGTATGCTGGCAGGTAAATACTTCAGTCTGTAGCGTGTTGTTATAACATTCTCCGCCCACGAACTTGCAAATCCTTGCTAGGTGGTATTGCACTCGCTGCTGAGGATAGAAGTGCACTGAAAGAATTAATATTTCGAAAAGGGAGAGCTGCTCAGCCTGAAAGCA
Organism: Penicillium soppii; assembly: GCF_028829465.1. NCBI lineage: Eukaryota > Fungi > Ascomycota > Eurotiomycetes > Eurotiales > Aspergillaceae > Penicillium > Penicillium soppii. The sequence goes on from NW_026643234.1 coordinate 4,346,125, forward strand.
TTCATTTTCATTCCGTGAGACCATGTTCAGTGGCGATTGCGTCGTTAGTATCTCCATTTAGGATGACCCTCTTGAGACTCCCGTAGCTGGAAAAATCCTAGGACCAAGCACATTTTCTCCGGCATCTGGGATGCTTCATCGACCAGAACGTCAAAACCAGTCGAATCCCAACGATTGCACTTATGTTTTACCGAAGGTCCCGTATAAAGTCATCATGTGGCTTTTGTAGGTCTGGGGTTCAGAAAAGCAACGTGTGTGCCGTCTGCGATCTGCAGCATATTTAGTCAAACATGAGTGCATCGCTTCGCCCTACGAGAGAATGACATGGAAGCATTCCCAGTTCTCCTGGATTTGCACTCGTCACTGAGGAACCAGCGCGCTGGGCGCCAAAATCAAGATTGGCTTGTTGTCCTTGGAAGGTACGTTTCAAGAAAAGTATTGATTTGGACTGAAATGATAGTTAGGGGATCAATCATCCCTGACAAAAACTACACAAATGCAAACATCTTAATCTCAAGGCTCTCTCTGGCAGCACTCTCCGTATACTCCGGATCAACAAAAGCAGTGTGTGGAACAGTAACACCACCCCAGTCAAACTGATCACTATCGAACTGCGTAAAGATCAACGGTTCATCAGGCCGTTGGCCGCTAAGATAGCACCACCTCTGCTTGGGACTAAACACATACCGCCCGAGTGAATTCCAGCCAGTTGGCAGCATCAATCGATTGGGAATACTCTCCTTCTGAACATCCACAGTATCCCAATCACAGACAGCCAGCGGATCCCGCTGGATCGTCTTCAAAGGCCGCCATACATTAATGATCAACACCCGGCCAGCGAGCAATGTCCTGCGCTCATTCTCATCCGGTATAATCGCCGACAACTGATGTAATGCTCCTGCAGCTGAAAAGTCAGAATGCACGCTGTGTGCTGGCGCGCGGTTATTCGCTAGCTGGGCTGTATCGGCCACGAAGCAGCGGACTCGATGGGCAAACGTGACGGTTCTTGTTGCGCCGGTTCTGCGCCTGTTCAGTCTTGACCGTGTGCTATTTAATTAGGGATTGCAACTGACAGGGTTCGAACTAGCTCTTCTGTCTTAGGGATGATTATGTTTTTCATGCACTCTTCGTCGGATGTCCGATCTAGCTCTGGTATCACATGGGACAGGTATGTGAAACCGTTTCTTTCGAGTGTAAAGGTAGACTTTTGGCCTCGAATGTCTTGAATTGTTACTCGATGCCTTTCGTCAAGCTTGTGCATTGACTCCATGTGATCTTCCGGCTTGCCTTTGGTAAAGTCGACCTGGACGTCATTACGGGCTTCGGGACGTCGCCCGAAAATGAGATCTGCATCGATGTTTCTGGCTGTGTATTCGACGTGAGCAGCCATGATTAAAGGTTGGTGTTTCTTTATATCGAAGTGCGTGATCGGATTTGCAGATGGCACTTGGGAACCTGGGCTATAAGTACCCCTGTTGTGGCGAGTCAAGCTGTCGACTATGTGACACTTGGCAGACTAAAGAGCCAATTAATGTGCATAAACTGGGGATATCTGAAGATGAATGCGAGTCTCAGGGGCAAAGGAGATTTTATGCTCATATGCTGGCATGCGAATTGATCGTCGCTCAACGAGGACATATATACGGGTACGAACCCGAGTTAGGAGGTGGAGATCGTCGTCCCAAGTTTCATGAAACGTGCATTTTGGTTTCAATCTGGGTTTCATATCGCATCCACGGAGTGTGGTCTATATCATGTAATCCTGGTTTTTTTTGCTTCGGATTTTCTCGATCATAGGTCATGATTTAAGCTCTACGATATTGTAGTCTAAAGGTGGGAGGCGAGAAATTGATGGAATAACATGATATATATATAGTACATTAAATTTGTCTCAACAATATGATCTGATAGATCGAAGTACAAGAACAAGAACGCGAATTTGCTTTGTGTCACTGAGAGTGTCCTTCGCTAGGTCACTTGTAGAGGCGCATGGAGGAATATGGCAAGCAGATCAAATCAAAATCCAACATAAGAACGCGAAATTATGCTCGGACCATTGTCACATAACGATGAGAAGGAAGCGGTTTATCGAGCTGGTTGAGTGTAACAAAGATGGTCATGATCAAGGCGAGTAGGGAGATTCATCCCACCGGTCAGCCTTGGCTGCCATTAGGACTCGTTGAGTTTGCCATGTATCACGGATACGACGTGAGATGCCGTGCAACCAGGTTGGAGAGGACATTGTTTGTTGGCCGTGGAGGATATGGTATTTTGGTTGGTTTGATTGTCTGAGGAGATTGGAGATCAAGTATATAATGGACTTGTTGGATGGATTATGGGATTTAGGACATAGGACATGATGGACTATAAATATACGAAGCAACATAACGAGTTTGTCAGAGTGAGTCTCGAGAGGCCCATTTGAACAATCAATTGGAAAATTTGCCACTGGAGTTGATAATGCTGGTACCTATGTTAAGTTGTCGAGACCCACGTCAAAGTGTGGTTCGTGGGTCAAAAGTGTGGTTGCTTAGAAGAGCACCCGGGCTGAGGCTCGGGTTTCAAATATAACGGCCTAGATTATGTAGATTATGCGAAAGATCTCGATTTCAAACACAACCCCGCTAATACGCTACGATCAATGAATCCCTATGCAGATCCTCTAATTACAGCGAGCATTTTATCACCCTTAGGTGCAGTGGTGAGGTTCTCGTAGCCAGTAGCAGTCACGAGAATATCATCCTCAATACGCACACCCCCGATATGCACATATTTCTCCGCGACATCGAAATCAATGTACTTGGCATACGGCTGCTTGCGCGCATTATCAAGGGCCAAAGGCGAGAAGTACAGCCCCGGCTCAACTGTAACAACCATCCCTTCTTCCAACAAAGGAGCCAAGAGCGTGCAAGGCGAGAGATAGCCACATGCCCAGTTCGGGCGAGTAACCCCCCCACCAAACGCCATGATCTCTCCTTCAGCGACATCGTGCACTTCAAGGCCAACGTGGTGGCCCAGGCCATGCGGGAAGAAGACCTTGGACGCGCCAGATTCTCGGACTTCATGGCTCGCGCCCTTGAGCACACCCAGAGCCAGCAGTCCCTCGATTGCAATATCGTGCGCTAGATCGTGAAGAGCGCGATACCGCACCCCTTTGCCGATCCGTCGGATGGTTTCCTCCTGCATGCGCTCTACCAGTTTGTAGATATCCCGAACATACTCGCTAGGCCACTCGCCAGCAAGCGGGAATGTTCGCGTCACATCGCTCGCGTAGCAGTTCCACTCGGCACCAGCATCGAGACACACGAGCGGCTTCTTGTGAAGTGTTTCATTATTCCGACCGTAGTGCAGGACTGCCGCATTGGGCCCTGACGCTGCGATGATATTGTATGCTTGGTTTCGGGCTCCGTGTGAAATGCAAGTGTTCAGGAATGACCCTTCGATCTGTGACTCGTTGGAAAAGGACCGAATGCTCTCTAAGATCTTGCGGTGCGCAAGTCCGGAGACCTCGTTGGCCTTGCGGATCATCCGAATCTCATACTCGTCCTTGATGCCTCGTGCCGCGTTCATAGCGGGCGCGAGGGTGTTTAGATCCACAGGTAGGTCTTTGGGTAAAGTTTCAGGCCTCTCCGATTTATGGAGCAGGTACAGCTCACTGCTCTGTTCGCGCTTGTCTAACCATACCTGCAGCTCATGCTTGAGGGATGCGTGATATTGAACACGGTCCACATCATATCGGTCTTGTGCGTCCTCCAGGGAAATGGTCGGTCCCATCCAAATAGCGCGGTGGAGGTCGAAGTCGGGCACGTAGAGAGTTAGGAGGTCTTGTTCGATATCGTACGTCAGAGAGCAGTCAGGTTCGTCGACTCCGCTCAGATAGTAAAAATATCGCCGTTGTCGAAACGGTTGTGACTGGTCTGAGTCACGCAGGTTGATTGTTGGCTCTCCGGAAAGGAAGATCAAGCCCCTTGAGGCTCCAAGCCTCCGAGCGACATTGCGCGCATGCTGCTTGGCTAAGGCGGTCTAGTTAGTCTGAGGCTCGCGCAATCACCGGTCGGATTCAGTGCAATCAATATGTTGGCATAGTGGTATGCGAGAGGGCGAAGGAGAGGGACTCTAGCTGGGGGTTCACATACCGGGGTATTTATCACAGGAGGTAGGTGTATCCAGGAGAATCTTATATGCGTCAAAGTTAATCATGGTGTGAACCGAGGAGTGGGGAGCACCCTTTTGATTTGTACGCATGATCTTTATTTAACAGACAGACTTTTGTTCAGAGGGGTCACTTGTCACTTCGAAGTAAGGAGCTATGAGGAGGGGAAAAGGTCAAGAAGGGCGCTTATCCTATAAGCTCCTTAGTAGGGATAGGCACCTTTTATTTCAAAAGTACGACTCTCGCTACTGCGTACTTGAATATAGCTTGAAAGTCAAATATAATAGAGACGTCAGATATGACAAGAATTCCAGGAACTAAGAAAGTGTATATAACCTTGCATGTTTTAGCCCTTAACTAGGTAGAATTCCTTCCCTAAGGGCCGCGCAGACCACCTGGGCACCGAAAACGTCTTAGATAACCCACGCCTCTTCTGTCCGCAGCCGCCCACTTATCTTTCAACCTTTGACAACAACTTGTTTCAACTTCGTCTTTTCTGCTTGTTAACTCTCTCTTCCTTTCTCTTCCTCTCTCTCTTCCTCTAATCAATAATATTCGACAAAGTCAATGAACCATGCAGGGCTCTGAGGCTTCGAGCGCAGTGCTCGCAGGCCTACCTTCGACTTTGAGAACGGTGATAGGCAACCCGACGACGTCACCGATCGGCCTCTCAACACCAACATCTTTACAGATCGAACCATTACTATCACAGCAACAAATACACGAAAACCTGCAAAATGTCCTCTCCTCTTTGTCGATGGAATTCCGTCCTGAGCCCATGCTCGCCGCCAGTGGCAACTCGACCGGCTCGACCGGCAAAGGCATCCTGATTGGGATCTTGTCCGCCTTTGGCTCTGCCGCCGTCGCATTTGTGGTGTTAGCGATTTTCTTTTTCTTCAAATATACCCGCCGGGGGCGAATTATGCTGGATCGCATCGGCCGGCCCGGTGAATTCGACGATGAACAGGCCTTTGCGCGGGAAGAAGAGGCGGCCCTAGAGTCAATGGATGACTTAGCGCGGTCGGAGTATTTACGAGCAAAAGGTAAGACACCAGTTGGGGTTTCCCATGGGTCGCTTGGATTATTTGACTGACTAGTTGCAGCTTTTGTCCAAGGAAACCCGCCCGAATCTGTACAAACCGATATATCACTCTCACAATTCCTCGCGATTCAAGAAAAAGGTGTATCTGCGTGGGAGTTCCAACCAGAATTGGAAATTGCCAATTGTTTTGTGGAAGGACGCACGGAGATTGAATTCTTTGACTCGGAGTGCAGTGTACAGACCAATCTGCCCATTCCTAAGCAGAACGAGGTTTACTACTGGGAAGCGAAAATATATGACAAGCCCGAAACGACCATGATCGGCATCGGAGTAACTACGAAACCATATCCTCTGTTCCGAATGCCTGGTATGTACAACAAGAAATCTGTTACTCCTAAGGCATGCACGCTAACAAACCCCAGGCTTCCACAAATCCTCTGTTGCCTACCAATCAACCGGACATCGCAGACTAAACCAACCATTCAATCCCACTCCCTACGGACCTCCTTTACTACAAGGCGATGTGATCGGTGTTGGGTACCGGCCCCGATCCGGAACAATTTTCTTTACTCGCAACGGCAAGAAACTCGAGGATGTGGCTCACAATTATCGCTCGCAAAACCTCTTCCCTACTATAGGTGCCAACGGACCCTGCACCATTCATGTAAACTTTGGCCAGATGGGATTTGTCTTCATCGAAGGCAACGTCAAGAAATGGGGCTTGGCCCCTATGACTGGCAGTCTCGCTCCGCCCCCACCTTATGGTAGCGAGCAAGGCAGCATCTTACTAGAGTCAGGCCGTGAGAGCGCGGCTCAAATCTCTCAACGGGTTTACCAAAATGCAAATTACGCGGCCTCAGGCTCAAGTGTTAGGATCCCTCCAGCGCCCAGCCCGGGCCCTGCTCGATCGCCAACTGACATTTCCCTTGCTCAGCTAACCCACATCCCTTCTCTGGAAGATGCTGGTGAGGGATCCAGCCGGTTTGCTCTGGGAGATGAAGAGGCTAATATTGGAATTGATGACGAAGAACATGAGGCCCCACCGCCTGAGTATTCCAGTCCCAATGGCAGTCGGAGAGGAAGTGATGCTTCTCTTGAATTCCCGCCTAGAACTGGGGCTACCGAAGAGCCCGGATCTCCATCCAATGACTCTATGGAGTCTGGTGGTCGATATCTACCTAGTTACCAAACTGTGGTGGAAAGAGATTTGAACGACCACAACTCAAGAGGCCAATGATCGATGATCAGCCCTCATACATTATACCCGTCTATTTATGAACATAACTCTCGCTGCATAGGCTTTGTCTGATCATCTTTTTGCTGTTTTATTTAGCGGGCTCACGGATGGCGTTACAGCACTCGGGAGGCTGATTCTTGGTGCTTTATTTTATTGGAATAGGCTTTGTCTCTATCTAGCCCTACCCTTGGGGAGTCAATGAATACATGTATAAGGGAACAATCGTTTTGTTATGTTGCTATTTTTGCCATATTCTTTTGTACATTTTTCTATTCAAGATAGGCTCAATTTTGTTCTAAAAATGTAAAAATGAACCACACCCAGGATTTCTTCAAATTCAACTAAGATCATATAAAAAGCCGAATGGCCTACGTGTAGAAACTAGAAACTGGGATATTTAAACGACTTGGCCCCACAAACCTAGTATCGCCAAGTTTCCCCAACACTCGAAGCTTTGATCTAATTTTGCCGACACAAAAACCTCTATTCTAGAAGCAGAATTCCAAGAATAACAAGAATACATTAGATCTCACTCTCAACCCCAGATCTTCATGTTTACCGTGGCTCCATTACGATCCATTCTCCACTAGCCCCGCCGGTCCACCTGAAACCTCTCATCTCACTGACATAATCCGCAATCTGCATCTCACCTGCAGAACTCCTCAGTGGCTGTCCAACCTGACACAAAGGCGTTTCTGTGTTACAAAAGAAAGAGAGTTCTCTAATTTTCCTATCTGCACGCAGCCGTCTACCCAGCCCCCGGATTTCTGTTGCGGCTTCGCGCCCATCTCCCATCTCCCATCTCGAGGAAACGTGAGAACCCCATTTCAGTCATTGCAAACACTACCTGCTCGGGTGCTTTATTGTGTGCATGACGCACATACTGAGGGGGCTCTAGCTCTGGAAGTTGCCATCTACCAGACCGAATCGCAATTTTTGCGCGTTAAATCTGTCGTGCACGTAATATCTTTTTATCGCTTAGCCGCCTCCCAGAAATTGCTGCTTGGTGATTGATCAGCTAGCTCGCTTGGATTGTGAGCCAGCTTATCGCCGAGAGCCGGCTCTTACTGAAGATCAGTCACTGAAATAGACTTGATCTTGGGGGTTTACACATTATCAGTTAATCGGTTGTGTCTCACATGTCTAAGATCAAAGATACAAGTGGAACAATGGGGGAGAATCCAGCATTCCACGTCATTGTCTTGGTAAGTTTCAGTTACTAGTCAATTTGTCTGATTTGTCTTTTTTTTGTCTTGTTGCAGAACCTGTCACGTGCAGTCCATGTGTCGATTTTGTTAACATGTGCCTATCTTGGTGGTTTTTGTCGCGCTTGATGGCGGGTTCTAGCATATATATCCCTGCAACCATCCATACTGAATGCTAAATGCTGATTTTCTTAGGGCCCAACGGGTGGACCCCGTGAGGATAGCGTCACCGGCATTCTGGTCCGCTCGACCGCAACGGAATGGTCTCCAGACTCGATTGTGGCCGTTGATGCGGGTACTCTGCTTGCAGGCATCATCCGATTGCTAGAGCAATATATGCCCGACTGCACAGACGACGATGGTGTGATGACGAGTGGGCCATTTAAGGGGCTCGAGCTGCCCAACATAACCCCCCAGGCAAATGGTGCTCATATCTTTCGTGAACTCATTGGCGCTGTCCTCATCACACACCCCCATCTAGACCATATCGCAGGACTGGCTATAAATACTCCGATTTTGGAGGCTGGAAATGGCCCCAAACCTGTGGCTGCCCTTCCCTCAGTATTGTCTGCTATCAAAAACCACATGTTCAACGATGTCATCTGGCCTAATTTGTCGGACGAGGATGGCGGTGCTGGTCTGCTCACATATCAGCGCCTAGTAGAAGGCGGAAATCCTCGTTTTGGTCGTGGTGATAGTCGAGGCTATGTTAGAGCCTGTCATGGGCTGTTGACTAAATGCCTCAGCGTCAGCCATGGCCGGTGCAGGCAACGATACCATCCAGAGACTGGGACACATCATCGAATCGGAAGCACTGTCTTTGCTGAGCATCAATTGATGCTTCCTTCAAGGGCAATTTCAGTGGACCATACTGATGGCAGGTAAGCTTGAACCTGCGTGTTTTCATCACATTCACTTGTATACTAACCCCTCTAGCTTCTATTCACCCGCTCGCTCTCCGCGCATGCTCCCATCCAACCCTAAAGAGCCACCTATGGCATCAGTAGAAAGCTCCGCATTTTTCCTGCGTGACCATCGCACCGGCAGCGAGATAATTGTCTTCGGCGATGTTGAACCGGACTCAGTATCCCAAGAAGGCTACAACAAGCTAGTATGGGAAGCCGCGGCACCAAAAATAGCCAGTGGCAAGCTGAGAGCGATCTTCATTGAATGCTCCTACAATGACAGCACAGACGACGCATATCTGTATGGCCACATGTGTCCGCGTCATCTTGTCTCGGAGCTCAGCGCGCTAGCAAACAAAGTCATGGAAGTGCGCAACGGAAAAATGGGGGAGAAAAAGCGCAAGCGCGATTTTACAGTGCCCGTCGAGATCGGCAGTGAGGCAGTGAGCCCTCGGTCAAAACGGAACCAAAGCACTGCTGGCGATAAAATTGAGCCTCGATCGCACCCTACCGATCATTTTGAAATACCTCAGATCCCTAAAATTGGCTCCCCGGCTTTTGGGGACACTGGTGACCGTGGTGACTCTGGTGATGCTCTAGAGACGCCGGATCCTGAATCTTGGGTTGACACCAAACCCCTTCCCTTGGAGGGGTTGAAGGTCTACATCATTCATATCAAAGAGAATCTCACCGATGGGCCTCCGCCTGGAGATCAAATTCTCAAGGAACTGAAGGCGCATGGCACAGCGGCGCATTTGGGATGTGAATTCTTTATTCCTAGTCCTGTGGAGGGGATCTGGATATGACTGAGTAGATATGATTATGCGGAGGTTTTTGTCTTGTTTTTCTTTTTCCGTTGAGGCAGCATTGGAATACCTTCTCTGTACAATTACCAGCACTACTTGTTTTTCTCTGACAATTACTTCGCTTCTGTATTTCTATATTTGAAAAAATTCTGAATTCCTTATTTCACTATAGACCAATTATTCAGGTTTCTCTTGTCCAAAAACACAGCGGATGAGAAACTGAATTTGAAGTTGATCTTTCACTGATTAGGAGGTCCATTTGGCACTTTGGGTCGATTACTGTTTGGTAGCACCCTGAGTACTCCATCCTTCGAGTAATAGTTGTTGAGGTAAAACACTATCACGAAAGAAGCATCGTCAGAATCAACTTGGCAGCAAACCACGCCCACAACCAAACTTACCTCGTGCAATGATAGCAAATGTATCACAGTTCTTCCATTTTAAATCCGAACTTGCAAGACCTTTGCAGCCAGCATACTCATATTGCTCGCTGGTTCCATCGCCCAAGGATCTTGGGACTAGATCGAATAGTCAATTTATATGACCAATCGGTAGCAAAAAGCGGAAAAGTACTTACACTGATCGAAATCACCCGTATGAATCAGCTCGTGCGTGAATATAGAGCTGATCGTCTTGGACAAGATATCCACCCCCTTATTCTGAACATTTCCAGTATTCAATTGACTGAAAGTCGCCGGCTGATTGACACCAGTGTTATCCCTGTTACACAGCATAATAACATCCTTGCCTTGGGCTTTGTACGCAGTAGCCTGGACAACATCGCAGGGACTTTGATTCGGTCCCGGCGCAGGGTTATATCGCACGTCTGCATACCCTCTATCTTGGTCTCGGTACACGCCTGTGGTAATCTTCTTTAGGTGACTGTCACCACACACGATAGTGAGACCATCGACTGATTCGGAGTAGGCGCCTGGAACTTTTGAGGCTGGGCCGAGGGCATCTGGGAGATGTTTTTTAGCTTAGGCGCCAGGGATTTTGGAGTCTTTGAAGTAAAACTTACTGGCTATAGCTTCATAGGCCGTGGCGCTATGGTCTCCAAGGAAATCATCCAGGATGCTGCGGCGTCCTTGGTCTTTGCAGGTTTCGTACATTGATACCGGTTCGTCGCCTGTTTCGTGCATTCTCTCCCACATTGCACAGGCCGTTCCGGTTAAACTTGACCAGTTCAGCACAGCCTTTGCTTCTTCCATTGCACTTTTGATATCAGCGCGGTGGTCACCACAGTCACAGCTACTGTGGATGTTGTATGCTAGAGCTTGCGAGGCTGCTCCTAAGAGGAGAGCCGCCGTTGAGGCCTTCATTGCTCCCAAAGGTATAGGTTGACTTTGGGATTTAAGAATAGATAACTTCACGCAAAATTCGGTACGGAAGAGTTAGCACAAATTTCTCTTCTCTTTTTTATGGAATTCAATTGAAATTTGTGGTTTGGATGACATCCTATGCTTATGCTTCCAAGTTTCTATACATTAAGGGTCACATAGCCCGTTGCAGATCTCCACCACACTAAACAATATGTACCTTTGCCACTGCAATCTGATATCCCGTGTCTATTGGGGGCCATGCGGCTGACTTTCCTCTGGTGTGCAGAGAGCGGGACGTTCGGACTGATTTGATAAATGGAAATTATCATCATGTTGTCTATTATTAACAACTGAAGCCGAGCAAACCAATGAGAAACGTCAATTACAATAGAAAACTTCCGTAGAGCACGAGCGCCACTAATCATGCAGATATGAAATGGGGGCGAAGCTTGGTGCGGTGGGCCTCGTTTCAGCACTTTGTCCCTGCCAAGCACCCCTCTGACAGTGGGGGCGTTACATGCAATAGACTCCATAGTAAGCAAGACAAGCGAATTGGATGTCCCAGGTTGTTGTCTGACAGGGGCATACAAGATGATGTGCCTTCCGCATGAAGCAGTGGGGGCTACTGATCGGCATTGTCGACTGCCCATCACTTCTGTTTTAAGAATATCTAGCCCTGCAGGACTAATTTCCCGAACCTAAATTAATGTCAGAAAATAGCATGCTGATCGTGCTGATTATGCTGGGGCCAAAGAGGACTTCTGCAATTGGAGATAGTGGAGCAATGGAGGCAGCATAATGCCTCGTGGAATATCCAGTTTTCGACGTTACATGTTAGAAGCTCATTTCCTGAGGTTTGGGGGGCTAAAAAGGGAAGCATAACAATATCCGGACAATTTACAGAAAAGAAGACGGATCCTTCTCTGTTTGAGTCCATCAAGTCCCTACTTCTTGTATCAACATATAGCAATGATGCAACTTAGGGCTATTATCTTTGGTTTGCTTCTACTCGAAGCTGCTGCAATTCCTCAAGGCAGCTCATCAGCTAGGGGGTCTAGCTCAGCACCTTGCAGCGGCTCTGACTCCTCCTGCTCGGCGATTCAGTCTTCTACTAAGACGCCGAGTCCTATTTCAACTCCATATTCCTCTTCAGTTGAGTCGACAAGCTCTGCTGGGCCATCTGCCACTTTCAGCCCAAGCTCTGCGAGTCCCGGGTCATCCACTACAAGTGTGTCGAGTGTTTCTGGCTCTTCTCATAAGCCGGAGACGTCGACTCCAATTACCCCCACTGGAAGTTCTACCATCACGCCTTCTAGTACCCCAACGCCTAAACCATCCAATGGGTCCTCTGCCGGAGGATCATCGTCAGCGAGCTTGAGTCCTGGTTCATCCGCACCGAGAGGCCCCACGCCAGGGACGTCTACGCCAGGGACGTCTACGCCAGGGACGTCTACGCCAGGGACGTCTACGCCAGGGACGTCTACGCCAGGGACGTCTACGCCAGGGACGTCTACGCCAGGGACGTCTACCCCTGCTTCTTCTTCTCCCGGAACATCTACACCTGGATCCTCTACACCTGGATCCTCTACACCTGGATCCTCTACACCTGGATCCTCTACACCTGGATCCTCTACACCTGGATCCTCTACACCTGGATCCTCTACACCTGGATCCTCTACACCTGGATCCTCTACACCTGGATCCTCTACACCTGGATCCTCTACACCTGGGTCTTCCTCTCCCGAAGGATCTGCTACTTCTACTCCGGGTGATGCTAGTTCTACAACTCCTCCGGGAAGTAGCGGGTCATCAGACTCCACCACCCTCCCTATTATTACTATCACATCGCTCTCTACGTCTTCAGTGAGTACAGTGACTGGTGTCACCAAGAACACCCTCATCGAGACAACGGACAAAGATGGCCACCATACTAAAGTCGCCTTCTTTTGGCATTGTTGGTTCTGTGGTGGAGGCGGACTCTTTGCTTGGGGCATTGGTAAGTGAATATTTTTTCAACTAAACAAGAACCATAATTGACGCGCAAACAGGACCAAACCCGGGCATCTACCCTCCACCCCCAGATCCCCCTGTCACGAACTGGCCAACCATTACTATTGGCACTGATAATATGCCTACCCCTGAGCCAGAATCTTCAGCCTCTCAGCCTTCATCTACCGCCACTTCATGTACATCTACCTCAACGGTGACTAACACATGGGCTTCATGCACATCAGTCACAAGTGGAACATCATCAGGTATCCCGGTACTTACAGAGAGCTGCACTACCAGCACATCTGTGGAGAGCGGCTGCAGTCTCACTTCAACAGACACTACGACGACTGCTACTCCAGAATGCACTACCAAAACTGTGACCAACAGCTGGGTATCATGTACTCCTGTCACCACGAGCACGCGCTCTGGAACTCCATTGTACAGCAATAGCTGCACTACAAGTACATCGGTAGCAACAGGCTGCAGTGCTACCCCATCATCTTCGTCTACGTTGGCAACGACGACGCCAGCTGCCTGTACCATTGCTGTGAAAGCTAGCCCATTCGCTACGCTCACGGATCCCATACCTGATGCCCCAGACACAACGTCATCTACTCCGGATAGCACTTCGGCAACGAGTAGTCGGCCCGTATCAGGTAGTTCTGTGCTCCCCAGTTCATCAACTGTCTCTCCAAGTGCTTCGTCATCCAGCCCCATTCAAACCAGCACTCGCAACCCAACCTCGACCCCTCCTACCGTAAGCGGTACTTCAACGGCCATCTCATCACCAAGCTCAAGCTCAAGCTCAAACTCAAGCCTGGAGACTACCTTATTGAGCACAATAAGCTCGTCTACTACCACCAGCCCAACAACCGAGACTTCAATAACCAGCAATTCAGCTTCGCCAACAGCCACAAAGTCCTGCACTGGCGGCAGCGGCCAGACATACCCTGTCTCTCTTCTCAACACTGAAGGCTCCCAATCCGGAAACCTAGACAAATTCTGCATCAAGGCCGCCGCGCAAACCAATTGGCCATTCAATCAGACCTTCGACGGCGAGTACGCCGGTGACACCAAAGCCGTCATGGAAGTCTCAACCCAGCAAGGCTGCAGCGTTCCAGATAACGGAGAGATCTCGGCCGACTATTGCAAACAGTACATGAACATTCTCGCCAACGACTGCGACACAGACAGTGGCAACAAACACGGCGGTACAGTCTCAACGGATGAATGCTACATTTTCAGTTTGAGTGTTACTTCTGAGTCTAAGCTGAGCTGTAAGGGCGGCGATGGGTGGGATTGGCCTGTTGATCTTTTGAATGGATATAGTAGTAACAGCGGTGTTATCGATAATTTCTGCTCGAACGTTGAGTTGAATACCAGGGATGGATTCCATGAGGATTATACGGGTATGAGGGAGAGTGATAATGAGTGCACCATTACACTCAATTTGAACAACTGTGATGGTGACATGAAACTGTCGCATGATGAATGTGTTCATTATGTTGGGCAGATTGCTAATGGCTGTGATACTGACAGCGGGAATAAGCACGGCGGTATTTTCGATGTTGGAAATTGTTTGTCATTTAACATGACGATGTATGATCCTTCTGTTATTTTTGGAAGTGGTTAGAGAGAACAGGTTGCTTTGTATATCGACTCGTTAAAGAAATCATTGAACCACTGTCACTAGTCTTATAGGCCAATTATGTCTTGAGAATCCGTCTTCATATTTCAGTGCTAAGACTAGAGCACTTGTCCAATTACAGATGTGACTTGCGATATCTGGGTAGCAGCGCGAGATTTGAGATAAGATATACACGTACATAAGAAGGGAGCATCGGCAATTATTTTGTTTACTCGGAATGTTTCTCTTTCGCCTGAGCGATCACATCCTCCCAGACCGCAAGCCCACCAGAGGGAATACGCAGACCGTTTGACACTGCGGCAGTCCCAGCTTCGAATGGAGGACGAGAACCAGGCAGGTCCAATATAGCCTCTCCATCGCGAGCAAAGGCGATCAACTCCTCCTCTGTGCCCCATTCACTCATAGCCATCACACCAATAGGGACCCCACCATCAGCGGTATACCCAGCGGGACAGCTAATGGAAGGACATCCGGTGAAGTTGGCCAGCCAGACATATTCCATGTTGCGGACAGAGGACTTGCCATCTGACAGCCCGCGGGCTAAGTCTGCCTCGCCGCCATCGATATGCCACCCAGGGATGGGGGTAGTAGGCGAAACAATTAGCAGCCCGGGATGAGACTTGAAAAGATGAGCCAGATGCGTCATGAGGAGATTACGCAGCCGCTGAGAAGCAAGTAAGTCCTGGGCGGTGATCTGCCACATTCCCATAGAAACCAGCACCTTGTTCGGTGCCGTGAGGTGCCAGATCTTGCTCGCGTCAACACCAGATGCAATCTCCGCCATGATAGTCAGGATGTGAGCGCGCTGACCCTCGGGGAGATAAGGAATAGTGATATCGATGATGTTGTAGCCTTGCTCGCGGTAGTAATCGAGGGCCCGGTCCAACGCAGCGCGCACTGGGGCTTCGGCGCGGTCGATCCAGTCACGCGCGATTCCGATAGTCTTGGTCCGCTTAGCATCTGGCATAGGAGGTTGGGGGTAAGGGAATTGTGACGAAATTGGGTCTTGTGAAGCTGGCGCGGGAGTGGCCATTGTGCGATATGCGAGGGCGAGGTCATCGATACTCGAAGCCATGGGCCCAAGTACACCGACAGTGGGCGCCAGACTCTGAGATGGAGCCCCTGATACACGACCGTGCGAAGGTTTCAATCCCCAGATACCACAGAAGGACGACGGGATCCGAATTGAGCCTCCACCGTCTGCACCCAGGGCAAACGGCACGAGGCCCGCTCCAACAGCATACCCAGAGCCACCGGATGAACCACCACAGTAAAACTCCTTGTTGTGGGGATTTCTAGGTGTTCCATAGTTGGGGTTGTTGTTGTTTGTATCTGGGAATAGTCAGTGAGTCCAATTCGACAAAACATCACCCAATAGGAGCTCACCTAGTCCTAGCTCGTGCATGCTGGTTTTTCCAATAATTATAGCTCCAGCATCAAGCCACTTCTCGACACACCACGAGGTTCCATCGGAGCCATGCTTGAAGTCTAGCTTCGATCCTAGTGTACGCTTATACCCCGTAACATGCACCTCATCCTTCACGGCAACAGGCACACCGTCCAAGGGACCTAACGATTGACCATTCTTGTATCTCTTCGTAGAGGCTTCCGCAGCTGCATGGATAGCTTCAGCCTGGGACTCAAAGAAAGCAGTTGAATGCTTGCCGGGCGGGTGGGCGTCACGTCGCACTAAAGGCAACAATGCCTCAATGACCGCGGTCGGTGTCAATTCCCCTGACGAGTATAGCGCGTGATAGTCGGCGGAGGTATAATATCCATTGCTCCCCTTTCTGCGTTGCACAATGGCAGATGCCGTCTTCGCTGCTGCCTCGGCCTGAGTGGTACTGTCCACGGGAATCACGGTTGGGTCGTACCGGCCGGCGTACTGGCTCAGTTGGGGGATCTCACGGATCACTCCAAAGCCGGCATTGTGCCAGAAGTGTCTTTGAATGAAGCCAATATTGTGAATTCTGCAGCCAGCCGGGGATATTAGTATGTTGCGACAGCTCAATGGAGTTTGGAGCTTGGAACTTACAATGTAGCGCTGATGGCTAAAGGTGTGCCGCGGAAGACTGGAATGACTTGTTCTTCATTCTTGTATGGGACCGAGGGGCCTTCGCGTGGTGGCGGATAATTGAGAAATGACGGTTCGCTCATGGTTGATTGTTGTAAAATGAAGCGCAACCTCGGGTGTCAAGCTGTTCTGTTTCCCCACCGATGATATCACATGCCGCGGTTAAAAAATAAAAAAAACGTACTTTCGTCCAGGAGTTCGATCTATGAACTTGGTTGCTCATTGCTAAAATATCATGTGTATTTTGGGTGTATATATGTGTGCTATCTTTGAGCTGTAGGATTTTGCATGTATTTTTACAAGCTCAACTTGATGTTGTACTTGTCCATTCCCAAAGCAGCAGCAGTGAGCACTGCTGCATAGAGAACCAAAATGCCCATGGCCTGCGGCGTATTCAGGTCCAATGTGGGAATGCTCAAGTTTACTGCTCCGGTGAGGAGGTTCGCAATGAGGAACAGCGCAAGGCCTCCGCGGTTGAAGGCGTGCAGGATCCGACTGGTCGCAAAGGTTGTTTGCTCCCCCTCGCCTTCCTTGGTAGTTGCGCGGTGAACCATCGGGAAGAAGACAGTCTCAGTCAAGCAGAAAAGGAAAAGCTGCACGCTATTAAAAGCCGAAACCCACAGCACATACGGCATGTTGGCTAGTCGACGTGATACAGGAATGTTGGCTCCATGACCAAATGCGTAGGTGGAATTGAAGAAGAACATGGTCGACCAGAACATTCCCTGCAGGATCAAGCTTGTCAGGACAGACTTGCGCGCTTGTTGTGGTGATTTTGTAGCCGAAGTACCACGAGGAATAATGCGAATTCCAACACCCCGCCCGGCGAGGAAGATTGCAAGATATCCAATGAATGAAAATATACCCTCGCGGTTCTTGGATAGAAGATCCGGCCCGCGAGGAGACACAAGAATGTAGCCCTTGAGATCAGTGGACTCCAAGGCGACTTGGTAAAGAGCCGCAGTCAGAAGCGCAAGTGCCTCGTATGAGGGGATCAATGTAGTCAAGGAATCGAAAATCTCTACAAAAGGAGGCAAGAAGCCAAGTGTGAAGAAGAAGTTCCAATGCACGCCATACTCAGTGACATGCTCCGCGTAATCCAATCCCTTGACACTCCAAAGTCGAATGAGGCCCAGCACAAGCAGAGGAATGGAGTGCCGAGCAGAGCCAATCAATCTCCTATGCAGGGCCGCCTTCGGGGTCTTCGACTCCCGACCCTTCAGAACCGCGCGTGCAGACACCACACCCGCGGAGAACACGAAGGAGCCCACGCCTAGGTCCATGAGAGACGTTCCCCAGTTCTCCACCTTGGCAAAACGGCGTGGGAACGCGCGGAAGTCGACAGCCAGAATTGCTACACAGGTAACGATCATCATGGCAGCACGATACGTCGTCAAGAATGGGTGGATAGGCAAGGCCGACTGGCCCTCCTGGGAGCTATCATTTTTGGCCTTGGATTTGCGGGGTGGTTTGGCTTTCTGGGGAGGGCGCTGGCTGTGCCGAGTAAGGAATAGTAGGACGGCGGGGGAAACAAGAAAGATGTTGAGGAGGAGGGGTGCGGAGGAGTATGCGGTCGTTGCGAACAGTATGGCTAAAACATTGAGAATGAAGTCGGTCGCGATTGCTGCAGGTCCGTATGGTGTGAAGAATGACAGCCTGGATTGGAGAGCGGACCAAAGGATGACAGCTGTCTAGAGATATATCAAATCAGAATGAATCAATTGCAACGGTAAAGATCGGGGTATCTCACTGAAGCGACTAGGGTAACTGCGTTGATTTCGAGTATTGTGCTGCCGGCAAGGTTAGACACGAAGGCCTCCTTGCGAGCTTTGTAGCTCTGATCCATGTTGAATAAGTATCTATACAGAGAGCTGATTACCCTTGGTGGCCGTAATTGAGAGAATGACGGGGTAAAAGAGAAGTTGGAGAAGCTCCGAATGTTGCTATTCACCCGCAATCACCTGACCATTTAGCTGTCCTGTATCACAAGAACAACTGTCAAGATCAATCATGACACTGTGTCAGTTATTCCAAGCTTGTATTGTCGGTCGAAGTAAATATCATGGTCGAGTGGATATATAGTAGTTCACGGCTGGTCAAAACACTAGCTTTCTTCCTCTACATTGTCTAAACGAAAAATCAAGCACTCAAGCGTAATTCCAGTGCAATTAAGGATATTTAGTAACAATGCGTAACTCTCTAGGGTCTATATAACGACATGATTTAATATGCTTTTACTTGGGGTATGAAACAGCCTTAAGATCTCGGCTTTCCACGTCCTCCGCCGCGACGTGCGCCTCGGCCTCCACGGCCTCCTCCACGGGTCTTCTCAACACCACCTCTGTCTCCCCGACCGGCTCCAGGGCTGAGCGCATCACGGGTCTTGTTGCTTCCCCGGTTGCCACGAGAATGACCGTGCGATCTACCGGAACCCTGCTTGTCCAATTCGTTGGGGTTCGCATAGTTGAATCCAGGAATGCCCTTCAATCCCATCTTGCCAACAACTTTCTTATCCATTGGAGGAGCCTCGGGGCATCCCATACCCTTGATAGCCAGCTCATTTGCAAGTTGAACAAGGCCGGCCTTGTCGATACGAAGTTGTTTCAGGAGACCTGATCCAGCGAAGAAACCAATGAAGGACGAGTATGCGCGCTGCTTTGACCGTTCCTCAATAGTGTACATGGCAGCCATAACAGCCTTAGAACATCCTGAGGCAGCCGCGTTAATAGCCTCAGTATCAGGGTGGGCCTGGATTGGCAAGTGACGGTTGTTTTTCATGAAGAAAGACTCGGCTTCGGTAAGAAGAATGATAGCACGGCCATCGGCACCAGCGCGAGCTGTACGACCAACACGGTGGACGTACTGCTCGCCGTTGGAAGGCATACCGACCTGGATGACCAAGTCGACGTTGGGGAAGTCCATTCCACGACCGATGACATCTGAGGCAAACAAGATTCCGGAATCCGCCTCCTTGAACTCGTTGGTGGTCTTTGTGCGAGCACCCTGGCTGAGTCTGGAATGAATCTCAAACACCTTCAAGTGAATCATGCCCTTACAAAAGACACCTGCGAGAAGAGAAACCATATGCGCGGTTACACCAAACACAATGATTTTTGAGTTCTTCTTGACTTCATGCTTGAGCAAGGCGGCAAGTGTGGTGAAGGTATCTTTCACGGAGGGCATCAGCACGTGGTACTGAGGTACTCTCTCATGTGTGGGTGCTTCGTTCTTGTCAATGGTACTAATGCTTGTGTAATCATTTCGCAACACCACATTCACAACATCCCTGACCTTGGGAGGAACAGTAGCGGAGAAGCACATTCCTTGCCAGCCGGTGCTCTTCGCGGGGATGAGCTGGAGAATTCGCTTAACATCAGCGATAAACCCGCTTTCGAGCATCGTGTCGGCTTCATCCAGAACAAGGGTTTGAATGTTGGATAGCTTCTTGGCAGTAGCATCGTCACCCAGGTAATCGGTCAATCGTCCTGGGGTTGCCACCAGAACAGAAGGTGACCCATTCATGAACTGTCGGTGGGCAGATGCACGAGCAGTTCCACCAACTGCGATGTGGCACTCAAGGGGCTTCTCCAACTGCGATGTTAGTTGATCACATGATTTGGCAATTTGTTGTGCAAGCTCGCGGGTTGGGGTGATGATCAAGATGCCGACCTTGCCTTTCGGTGGCGTGTTTCCATTGAGCAGGCAGTGAAGTGCGGGTAAAAGAAAAGCGAGTGTTTTTCCTGTGCCAGTTTTGGCCTGGACAAGACAGTCACTGCGCCAGTTGGGAAGTTCAGTCATGACACGGTGTTGGACAGGTGTCATATCATTGAAACCCATCACATTGAGGGACTTGAGAAGTCTGGGATCCAGCTTTCCAGCCATACTTGAGTATGGCTGAACATCACTGGGTTGAAGACCTTCCATTGTAGTTGAGGTTTTCTGATCCAAAGAAATGTTTGAAAACCTGCGGGTTAAATATGAATGAAAATTTAAACGGTGGCGAGGTAAGTTGATAATTCTTTGGCGAGGGGCTAGAAGGGATCTTGTAAGGAACAGGCGATTGATTTTTAATAATCCTTGCATCGAAGTTGATGCAAATATAGGATAATGAATCTAGTTGTCAACAATGCAGAGATTTGTTGCCGAGCGCATTATTTAAGTTGACCTTATGTCTGGTAATCACGCAGCTGATTGGCCACATCCTGGATCCACTATCTTCGCTTGATATCACGTGAATATCTACTCCCAAATAGGAAAGGTCGCTCTTTTACCATCTGTCCCTGTCGGTGTAGTAATCGTACCAAACCAATTGTCAATGAATTCCATCATCAGCTAGGAAGGGCTATGCTTTGTCGGACGAGACTATAGCTGCAGACATATGAGTGCTTACTGACCTTAAGCACGAAGCGTGGAAGAGGATTTGTCTTTAATTCTTGATAGCTCAATTTAGTCTACCAACGATCAACTTGAATACCGTGAAATGACATAGGATGTCTATATCTCTGACTAGATAATTAAATGATAAGAACCAGGGAGTAATGAGGATTTTACATCTAAGTCAAGTCTACTCCGTAAGTGGAGTTGAAGTATGTTCGAAATAAGGCGTAGGTAGCTGCACACTAACGAGGCTTCAAGGCAAAAGGTAGCCAAGTGTTCAGACGAAAATTCAATCCACAATTGAGATTTGATTTCGCTTTGATGAGATTTCAAAAAAATTTTCAGACAGTACATATAACCCGGTTAGATTCATAGCTTCTTAAACATCAATAGAGACATTATTTATTGCGTATTACTCTGGGCTAACAATGACTACGTAGAGTTACGGGCGAAGGTTGCAAATGATTTCAGAGACCCTTCTAGATCCGGGTGAGGTGATTGGCCCGGCAGTCCACAACAGATCACCGAAGATGTGCCGGACACCGACACGGAGTGCAGCACCACTTGGCACTTTCTCCTTTAATTCCTACATAGTAAGGCTGGCTGTCTCGGTTCATATAAACTCCAAAATTGCATCTCCGGGATTCCTATTATCTTTTTTATGAAAATGAGCCAAGGGAGAAAGTAATGAACATGGGGAATAATATTTGATCATAGATGCATTGACAAATTTGCGTCAAAGCCAAGCGACAGGGTAAATGTACTACAAAGTAGCACTAATTCTAGTAAGGCTACGGAGTACCAATTCGATTGATGCCCAGCCCCTCATCTCGCCAAGTCTTTAGGCTCTAACGTTGGCGGAGAGCGTTCGTCTAATAAACTGACGTTTCGACTTTAACCCCATCGCACTAAATCCGGTATCACACCCGTAGATGATCGGCCGGGGAGGCCGGAGCATCTGTGACTAGAAACAGTGCGGAGATTCGCATTTTATACTCTAGTGGTGATTGATTGGTTGGGGGCTAAATTTCGAATAACATGAACGCCCTCTGACCTCCCACCATATATGCCGTGCGATTATAATATGGATCAAGTGGCACACTCTTTAACTTCATGGAAAATTTAAAAGTTATTATAAATCTAGGGACAGCGGGGATCGTATGATAGACTCCTACTGATGAGTTCAACCTGGTTTCTAGTGCTATTCTCGAGAGATAATGTTTCCTTTCGCCATAAACACGTGTATTAGAGCTATCAAGCTACATACTTACCTCGAAGCCATTAGCAAGGGTTTTACTTATGTATGTTGCATGGCTTTCAAAGGATCACGAACAGGATTGGGGGCCGAAATATTCTCGTCCGCTCTTCAAGCCATTTCTCTATCGCTCGGCTACAGAAATGGGGGCGAAGACAGCTTAAAGGGGTTGGCCATTGAGGCATTGTGGCTCCAAGCCTATTTTCAACAAAAGAAATGAGCAAAACTAATATTAAGTCGCAAGGATGTTGTTTTAGTGCTCTTTTTTGTCTCCACCTGATGGGGTCAACGACCGGCACGAACGTGTCCGCCACGGAGTCAGCATTTATAATGTAAAAGAACCTACCAAGTAACAAGAATCGAAACCCATAAAGTCCTGCGCATCAAAATGAGCACAGACACTTTCTGTGAGCGTTAATGTGACAGACACATCAAATCATCGGCACCTATGGCATCCTGGCACAAGTTCAAAAAAGCGGACCTCATAATGGGGGCGGCTCACCGTAGTGGCTGGAAGAAAGACGCTATGTCCATAGCATGTACATACCCACACCGTCGTCTATTTATCAACGTTCATTGGACATCGCGGAATGGTCTTAGAGTGTCTTTTTCGCCGCATTATCGGGAACATTTGCCTGACGCGTTGATGGGACAGTCCGGAGACTGGAATAGAAGTTTGGTGCAAGCATGGCTATCCTTATTTAACGCGCTTCAGCTCCTGTTCATATGAGTGGATGCATCTGACAGTCGCGACTCTTTCCTATAACGGTACCTCGTTTCTTGCAGCCCAGGCGAAATCAGCCTTGGGATTCGCCTTTCGCCTTAATCCCTGCTCGGATCGGAGATAGTCTGGAGCCACCCACTCTCGATCTTTGCAAATCATTGATCCACCGCTTCCCCTCATGCTAAGCCCTCTCCAGGCGTTGCGAATTGGGTACATGGTATATGGTCATCAACAGAGGGTTCTTCGTGAAGAAAAAAACAGACAAGCAAGGAGCGCTTCGCCGAGAATCATCTGGTGCCTTCATATGTGGTCTCAGCGTTGCTAGGAATCGGGTAGCCATGACTCTTAACGAAACACAGCCCAAAAGGCGGGAGTCTCGCTCAGGGACTAGAAAGGTGTCGACTTTGTCAACGGAACAGCTTGAGCGAAAGCGTGCCAACGACCGAGAGGCCCAACGATCTATTCGCCTACGCACAAAAGAACATATAGAACAACTTGAGGCTCAGGTCTCCGCCTACCAGTCGCAGATCGACGAGATGAGGCTCCGAACCGAGCGCTTTGATGAAGTCATGCAGCGAAACACCATGTTGAAAGATGAAGTGGACCGATTGAAGCAACAGCTATCTTCTCTCACTGGGCGACCGGAATTTGAACCTGATAACAATGAACCGATGGGTCCTTTTCCAAATGGCTGGTCTATGGAGGACCCCTTGAATAATGCATCGCCCGGTATCCCCACGACAGGGACATTACTATCGCCGCATTTCACTGCCACCTCGAACCCCCGAACTCCCTCAGCCCTGTCAGCCTCGAGCCGAGCATCTCATCAACATGACTGGCACCAACAATACCCACCCACTAGATCACCATCCGTGGGGGAAGCTTCCAACCCGGAATACCCGAATCGCATGGAGTCTTATGTGATAGATGGCCAACTCCATCAAGGGCAACAACACATCTTTCCGTCCCTGAATCCAGTAGCGCCTCAGTTCCGCTTTGGTGGTACTCCGACTCCTTCCCAGCAGCAACCCGAGTCCTCTTTCCCCCCATTACCCTATGGCAGCCGGTCACTTTCCCTGCCGAATGCTAGCTCGGTTTCTCCATCCGAAGCTTACCAGTCCTCGACCTCGGTGTACCCCCAGTCTTTACCTCAGTCACAGCAGGGAGACGAGACATATCACTATCAATGGGCGCCTCCTCCATGAGCACTACCAACTACCAACGCCACAGAATTGGACCAAGACGCGTTACTCTCCGCGGAAGACGCAGATGCGGGAAAGTGTAAACCTTAATCGGTCTCACGGCAAGTTGATCTAGCCTCGATGCGCCCACAGAGACTAATTGGTACAGACAGCAACATGGCTTATGTTGGCAATATACAACGGGGGAACCAATGAAGTTGCTTTGACGTGGGAAATGGCAACGTGCTAAACATACCACTCACACTCCGGTCCCACCTGATCTACAAGACTATCGGCTATTGCAGTTAGGCTGATAGCTGACTGTGCGATTGACACTCCCCGGTGGATGGAGTTGAATTTGTAAATTGAGCGTGGTCGCTGTATCCGCCCTCTCTTATATATACACTGGGATTTATACACAGCGGAGCGGGTTTGAGCAATCCAAAGTCACGATCAGCAATGGCCGATGAAGTCCTGTCAGTCCCAAAGGGAATAAATGATAAATTCACATTCAAACAGGAAAAGCAATGCCCCCAGTGTGCATAGAGTGAAACAATTCATAAGCAAAATATCTCTATCCAAGAATGCCACGTCTATTGTGTGTACTGCTTCTGAAGAAGCTTAGCAATCGTCTGCAACTGGATGTTGCTGGTGCCCTCGTAGATCGCGCCAATCTTGCTATCACGGAACATCTTCTCGGCAATGCCCTCACGGACAAAGCCCATACCACCCATCCACTCAACGGCGGAGCTGGACACGCGCCCAGCAACCTGGGAGGCATAGAGCTTAGCCATGGCAGCATCCTGAACAAAGTCCTGGCCAGCCTCCTTCTTGCGGGCGGCGTTGTACACAAGAGCACGTGCGGCGGCAATCTCGGTATAGGCCTGCGCAATCTGGTGCTGCATGCCCTGGAAGTTACCGATGAGCTCGCCGAATTGGCGGCGGTCGTTCCACACGTATCTTTTCGCGGAGTCAGTAAATCGAGTCTACGTTGTCGGGTTGAGATGAAACCTACCTGGCGGCATTTTCCCATGCACCGAGAGCCAGACCGGTCATCTGGGCCGCGATACCAATGCGGCCCTCGTTCAGCACACTGATAGCGTACTTGTAGCCCTGGCCCTCCTCGCCGAGAAGGTTGCTCTTGGGAATGACGCAGTCGTCAAAGTTGAGCACGCAGGTGCTGCTAGCGCGAATGCCGAGCTTCTTCTCCTTCTTCGCGATTGAGAATCCGGGGGTATCCTTCTCAACAATGAAAGCAGTGATGCCCTTGTAGCCCTTGCTGGGGTCGATGTTGGCGAAAACGATGAAGATACCAGCCTCCATCGAGTTAGTGATCCACATCTTGGATCCATTGATCTTGTACCCATCAGCGGTCTTCTCGGCTTTGGTCTGGAGCGCGAAGGCATCGGAGCCGGACGCAGGCTCGGAAAGACAGAAGGAGCCAACAGTGCCAGTGGTGAGCTTGGGCAGCCACGTACGCTTGGCCTGAGCATCGCCGTACTTCAGGATCGCGGTGTTGACGAGGGTGTTGTGAACATCTGCCAGCACACTGACACTGGGGTCGACACGTGCAAGCTCCTCGATCGCTACGATCGCTGCGGTGAAGTTCATGCCGGCACCGCCGTACTCCTCTGGCACCTCAATGCCCATGATACCCTGCTCGAAGAGCTGCTCCACGACCTTGGGGTCCATGGTCTCGGCCTCGTCCATATCCCGAACCTTTGGGCCGATTTGCTCCTGCGCGAACTTCGAGACCATTTCGGACATCATGGCTTCCGTGTCGGACAAATGGGTGATTGGCGTCGGAGTCAGCTCGGAGATGTCGGTGTCCCGCCGGCGGGGGGTAGTAGAGAAGGCATAGGCACTGTGATTATAAGCAAGTTTGTTAGCGAATGTTTGAAGCTGTGTTCGGAGGGCTACACGGGGTGTACCTTTGCACGGGCCGGCCGGCAGCTAGCCTTTTGCCGGCAAAGCGGACTGGGGTACGCGACAAGGGCCGCAACGCGCGAATAATAGAGGCCATATTGAGGGGAAATATGCTAATACTTGAAGGAGAAAAAAAGGGAAGGGGAAAATAAGGATGAACGTGAAGGCCATAATCACGAGGGTTTGCTGTGAGCCTCGGTTACCGGCGGCGTTGGGGATTCGCGGGGAGCACAAAGTGGGGCGAGAGTTGCACCGAGGATGAATTCGAATAATCGGGTCGTCGAACGCGGCCACCTGGCGGTGTCCGGGTTCCCGGGTCTAATTGCCACCCGGGTCTAATTGCCAATTTACCAATTCCATCATTGAATTCATTGAATTTAAATAGCATCGCCTTCTGTATCAACACAATAAAGATCATCTATCCAATCCTGGGCCCCTTCTGCACTATTATCATCCTCAATTTCTCCTGGATTTTCAATGTCGCCGTCCTCAATTGCTTTTAAAATAGCTGCATCCCGCCATGATTTCTTAGATCGGTTGAACATCTGCAGCCTTTCTCGGTCGGCGCGGTCAGATATTTGTTTTTTACAGTCCTTAACTAGGCGAGGGCCTAGTTCAGGAAGTCTGCGCTTTGTTTTAGCAGTATTAGACTGTTTTTTCCGTCGTAAAATGCGAACATTGTCCTCCGCAAATTGAGCACCAACTTCGGCAAGAGCGAGTCCACCTGCTAAAATCCGAGAAAGACTATCCCGCACCTTCGGGGAAATTGTAGCATCATTCTGTATATGCTTCACAACCTTATTGCTCGCTTTTCGTAGCTTTTGGACAGTTGTAGGTGGTGAATTTGGTAGTGAACTTGATAGTGGTGGGGGTGTAGTTCCGGCAATATCATGAACTATAAACCCGGGCATTTCAGGGAGATCATTGTCTACCAACTTCAATTTTTCAAGGCCTTTGTCTGAATTGACAGGCCAAATTCCAGTTTCTCGGAACCCGTGTCGAATTGTCCGCTCGGTTAATGATCGTGTGCGCACATCATGAATACCCGCGAAGAAATTGGCTTTATGTTTCGCATCACCACCCCAAAAGGCAGTCTCGTTGTTGTATTGTTTGTAGTAATGCTTTAAGACCGAGAAAGGTGTATCATCGAGAGGTTGGCAACCATGTGTTGTATGTGGAATAAAGCAGTAAGGAATAATGCGTTTTGTCCAACAAAATTCAATGAAATCATAGGTCAAATGTGAACTATGATTATCCATTAAAAGAAGACGATATTCCCCCTTTTTAATACGCAATGATGTAAATTCATCGAACACCTGGAGCCATGCAAAACTAATGATTTCATCAGTCCAGCCATTTGGGGTTGGACAAATTGTGTAGTTGTCTGGTAAATTGGTGTCGATAAACCAACTTTCCATATGGAATTGTCCCTTCACTAAAAACCATGGCGGCATAACCCAACCCGTAGCTGAGACACATTCAATACCGGTAAGCGATTCAGCTTGACCACCGGTACTATTATATGAATTGCCCCGGGCTGAAACAACCTTTTGAGCCTTCCCTTCGCCAATTCGAAACCCGGTTTCGTCGAAATTATATAGATTTCTCGGGCTAATATTGTAGTTTTTGAGCGTAATTTGTAGACGATCGTACCAGGAGACAATATAACCAGGATCTGCGGCCTGAAACCGTGCTTTCTCCATTGGTTTTTGGGTAAGATGCTCAAACCGTGGTGGTAGGCGAGCGATAAAATCGTAAGCCCAATTCTTTCCAAGCGTGCGAGCGGGGTTATGACGCCGAACAATTTGTAAAGCAGTACCTTGAATTTGGGCTGTAGATGGTGGAGAAAAAGCCTGATCTAAGGTATCAATCCATAGAATTAATGCCTTTTCTTGCTCAGGATGTAGTGCTTTATTGGGTCCGTCACGGTTGTTTCGAGATGTGCGACCGTGGATACGTCCTTTCAAGGTGCCGCGCGAGATGTTGAATTGCTTAGCGGTAGCTGTGATGTTGGGTTTCTTACTAGCATGGTATGCTAATAAGGCATTGGCAATGCGAATCTCCAATTCTGAAGACATGATATAAAGAATTGGGGGTGTAGTGAATGATTAAAGAAGATGGAATTGGTAAATTGGCAATTAGACCCGGGTGGCAATTAGACCCGGGAACCCGGACACCGCCAGGTGGCCGCGTTCGACGACCCGATTACCGCTTTCTATATTGTTGTTTCTTAAAACTCATCAATTGACTATCCTACAAATGAACTTTCAAGCCTTGACCTATGTTCATAAAAAATTAGATCCCCTTAAATTATACAATGTCAAACAACTTTTCGAGTATCAGGAGTCTGTTTTCGAATCAAGTCTTCATCCGAGATTCTACCAACACCCGACGATGGACCTGTATGGCGCTCCACATCCTCATAGCGAGTTACAATGTCGGTAGTAATGACCACATCCGATGGCCCGTTAACAATATGTTCATTACTTCCACTCGGCCCTTCGGTCACCGTGAGTTCCATCCAGCCCAAATCGTCATGTTCACCACCGAATTTCTTTCTTCCTCCATGTGCATTGGATTGGAAGTTGGAATGACTAGTGGGGTTAGATTTATTCGTGCTGTAGGCTGCATGGCCACTCGAGTCGCGATATTGGTAAGGAGCCGATGATTTCTTGGAGATAAGACCGAGGCGTTGGAGCACTCTTTCCATAAGAGGCCGAATGGGTGGCACACAGCCCACGACGATAACGATCCAGGCCTCTGTTGATGCCCATATTATCAGGGATGATTGATCCCCTGGTGGAAAGACGCATCATTAGCAAATGTTAAAGTGGCGAGATAGAGCAGAGCATACAGGTGATATCTTTTGTTTTCGTCAACGCCTTTAGCTCATATGTCTTGACAGCGGAGCACACTGCGGCTCTGCATTTGGATCCATGTCAGCTCCAGGTAATAACCCAAACTCACTTCGGTAAGAAACACTTACATCCAGCCCAATCCCATGAGTATAGATAATGCGATCTTAATCCGCAACTTCATCTGCAGTTTCCAAAAGAGATAAACCGGATAGGTTGCCAAGAAGGCATCGGAGAATGAGTTGAAGCCTAATTTATCAGCAACAAGTTGCACACTCAATGGTCTAACTTGGAATTCCGACTCACTAGCTTGGAAGAACGAATAGTTCTGGTTAATCTTGCGCCCCGGGTCACAAGTCCCCTCTACAGAGTCATTCCACAGTTTGTGCATTGGCTGGCATTGACCTAGAATGGTGCCAAGAACGGCAATGTTGACAGCTCCGATGAGCACACCAAGAACAATCAACAGCCACGGCTTCTTCTCATGACGGCCACGAATCTGTACCAAAAATGTGAGAATCGCAAGCTTGCCCAGCATACTGGCCGCAATTGCAAGTAACTGGAATACCCACGACCATTTCAGGGCCAACACTAAATTGAAAGGGGAGAGATCATCCATACGCCGACCCAGGCCAGCATTGACCGAGAGCTGCAGGAAAACCTGAGCAGTAGTCTCAGTTACCTGTAAGAGCCGTTTATTAGCATGTAATTAAAGTGGTTGTTTGCGCTTTCAAACAATATGGGTTGATACTTACCACAGTCAAGCCAGCGATAGCAAAGTCCCATCGAAATCGTCCCACGAATTTCCAGTTACTCAAGAATCGAAGAGTGAACATAAACAGACCAACGCATGTCTCCGTCCAAGAGACCGCGAGAATGACCGCAGCGTTATCGCCAGCCATTTCTGGCCTCAAACGGGAATAACTTCACGCGTTCTGTCAATATACAGGGCAACACCGAAGAGAATTGAATAACGAGGTGAGAAGTTTAGGATATGATTATGGTATTCCCAATATCTTCTACATTATCTTCGCACCTAAAAGCCGACAGGTTGCACTCCGTGGTCCCAGAAAAGTTTCACGGTGTGCAGGGGTCGATCATCCCTTGTTTGTCTTGTATTGGAAAAAAACAGCGCCTCTCAACTCATACCAGAAATCCAAATCATATCACACATTTAACAACTCACACCAATAAGCATATCGTTTTTTGCAAGAAATTGTCGCGTGTCCATAAAAATCAAAGTTAATTACCTCGCAATTGTTCTGAAGGCGCTTTCCAACATAACATGAAAATCTCGCAATGTACGCGACCCAATCTTTGCCTCACCAATATGCAGCCTATATTCCTTAGCATGGATGTTGACTAGGGTCTGAGAGGAGAGAATGACTCGTGGGATTTCGCGATTGCCTTCCAACTGTTAAATAACATGTGGTATACTGGGCGGGGCCGAGAGCGAAACTTAGTGCGGATCCTGGTTGGTTTACAGCCCCACCTAAGTTATATGTCAGAGAGCTAACAGACGGCATCACATCAAGCTATGCAATACTTCTTTTTATAGTTACGGTGTAATTGTCAAAAGAAATTATATCCAACGGCATACGCAGCCATATAACTACAATTATTGAGTTGGATCCATAAGAACTCTATTCGAAACTTTACTCAACAATTATAAGGAAATGGAAATACGCTACTCCGTACAGTAGAAAATAACAATTAGCCAATTCTACGGTTGTCTTGGCACTTTATAAATTGGGCTTTTGGTAATCTCAGGTACACACTATAATCTCCCATTGGGGCCAATCGCAGCGGTCTAGATGAGACCAGCAGACCGGAGCAAATCCTTCCGGTGCAGCCAAATTCGGATATCCTTGCCCTTAAGATAAAATGGGATATAGGCTAAGTAGACCGCCAAATTGATAGCGGCTACCGTCATAAAGACACTTATCACACCACTAGCAGTAATGAAGTCGTTAATCACCCAGGTCCAAATCCATGCAATACAGCTTTTTAGAGCAGCAATTGTGACCATGATCTCGACAGATAGCTGAAAAGCAGGAAAATTAGCAAGTGGGCCATGATATTTCGTTGACAGGGATTCAAGTTGGAAAGACAAAAACCCGTACCTCTTTGTGGCAATCCAGCGCATAGTTCATTCCTAGCGTGGTTCCCATTTGACTTCCCACTGAAAGTATACCGGCTCCCACAAGAGGCATTGCCCAATGCATTTGGCGCTCGTAGGAAAGACCAAACCATAATGCCCCGAAGAATGTGAAAAACGCCGCTAGCAAACAAGTGGGCAGTCGCATCTCGGGCTCGCGAATACCGTTGTTGCGCTTAGTAAAGAACGTTGCTACCCAGTCACCTCCTGGTCCAGAGAAAAAGACACCAAAGAGTGATCCGATAAATGGTGAGAGGAAGAAAAGCCCCTGGGCGTTAGAATTGAATCCATATGGAGGTGGTGTGAACAGTTGTGCTACAGAGGCACCGAGGATGACGTTCCAGCTGAGAGCCATTCCGTAAATCAAACATGACCAGACCACGGTGGGATAGGCAAGAAGCACGAACGGACGAAAGAAAACGTGAAGAAGATTCACGTTCGGATCTCCACTATTCCAGAACTTGAGTTCTTCCACAAAAGTCTTCTTGGGAACGGGGCTTAATTCTTCGACCACTACCTGGTCTTTCAAGTCGGACTCTTCGCCTGCTCGGCTTGCTTGGAATGGCTCAGGACGAGGTCCGGTAAACTTGGTCTCTGGCATGAAGAAGAACATGCAGATGATGTTGGCACCAACAAACATAGTCACAATCCAAAATGCCCAACTCATTCCAAGCGCCTGCACAATAAATCCCGAAAACATGGGCCCCAACTCATTGCCTCCAAGAACAGACAGACCGTAGATTGCCACAAGTTCGCCGCGGTTATGTAGGAAGAACATGTCAGTTACTGTAGATGGAACAATCGACTCGATCGGTGCCTGGAACGCGCCAAGAAAGGCACGTCCGACGAGAAACACGGTATAGGTTTTGTCCGATGCGATGGCGAGCCAGATACAAGCGATGGCCATGAGGATATTTGAGATGAGGTAGACCGGCCTGCGGCCATACTTCACGGCGAATGGCATCCATACAAAGTTCCATACACCTTGGTTGATCAAACAAGCACCATTCGCGTATGTCAATTCTTGGAGGGACTTGTCGAAGGTGACGGACAGTTGGTTCATGCCTGTGTCACTGATGAGAATTATGGCTCGAAAGAAAGATGGTATACACATACCAGCCGCCATGATGGGGCCTGTGATAGCTCCCATAAATGCAAACCAACAGCCATTGAAGAATGTCAGACTTTTCTTCGTGGTCGACCAGTTCAAAGGATCATTCGGGTCGTTGATTGAGGGCTGTGGGACTAGAAGCATGTGGCCATCTCCAGTTGAACGATGCTTCAGCTGGTGGAGCCGATCGGGGAGACTCCCATTTTCGCTGTTGTCAAACAATATCTCCGTTCCAGGTGCGTCGTGGAAAGTCTCTCCGACTCTATCGTTAGACTCGTGAGGTGGGTTTTCCGACATCGAGAAGATGCTCGTATAAATCCTCCAGGAAAAGCTCGAAAAAGATTAATGATGGGTGTTAGAAACAAACAGAAAAGGATGACTTTGAACACTATGTAGATCAGGTTTAGGTAGAGGCCTCCTTTTAATATATCAATAAGTATGGAAACTAGCTATTCCCCTTTGAATCCCAACCCAAGCCAATGCGAGTAAGTCGGGAAATCCGGAGAGTTTTTTTTAATTCTTTTTTTTCAATTCTTCTTTTACTCGACTGCATACATCCCTGTATTCTTGGCGGCCAATGATAAGTTCAAACGCAAATCATCAATTCCCTATCCAGGGATGTAGGTTGCCGTCGCAATAACGAGGTACGTGCGTGTTTAGAAGGACTAGTTCCCCTCAATGGCCCCGCAAACAATGGGCATTTCCCATGGAGGATCGAATCTTTAGTCTACGTGGCCCTGAATTTCATTGGAATATTCCAAGACTTTGTTTGAGTGTGCCATAAACTGTGACCTCGGAGCCGAGTACGTAGATGCATTAGCTTTGGACAGGTCCACTTATGCACAAACACCCAAAGTTCCTATCTTGATTCCCTTGGAAGTAAAATTATTCGTTCTCTTTAGATACTGAAGTCGATTTGGTGACCTGTTCTACACTGGGAGCTCTTGTCTACGAATTGTATCTAACTTAAGTCACGGCAGATTCAAACCTTGAAGTTCACTCCCCGGACAACCTTCTCGAATTGACCTGGGCCAAATTTTGGAATTACTTGGAAACACATCATGGCACCCTCGCTAGACTTTGCGTCCCATAATTCCGGAGGATCTCGCAGTCTACCGAATAACGTTCCAGTACTTATTGTCGGCGGAGGTCCGACAGGTCTCTTGCAGGCACTTCTTCTGTCTCGTCTGGGAGGTACATTGTTTCTGGACACATTGACGACACATTGACGAGCAGCTTTCGTTGACGTATTCATGCAGTACCATCATTGATAATTGAGCGTTATCCTGAGCGTTTGGCAGCCCCTAAGGCACATGCGATTAACCCCCGCTCTCTGGAGATTTTGCGACAGTATGGACTCGGGGAGAAGCGCATTCGTCAGTTGGGCACTTCACGCGATGATAGTTCCTGGGTTAACTTCGTTACCAATCTTTCTGGAGACTCGATTGGGAGGCTTCCGTATGAGCGCATGGATCCTGCAGTCTTGGATGATACTCCAGAGGTAATTTTGGCCGCCGGTAGGAAAGGCTCATTGCAATGTTGTATTAATTGATTCAAACAGATGATTCACAATATTCCTCAACCGGTCTTAGAGCAGGAGTTGACCAACTATATCGATAACGATCCCAACATTACCTTACTGAAGGGATTTAGCATTCATGCTGTAAAGCAGGTGAGTCGACTTTCACTTACTGCTACTACACAAATCAAGGAATGAAGAGTTTAACCAAAGCCCTGGGCCAGACTGAACGCGAAGTTCTGGCGACGATTGAGGACCGGTCAACCGGACAGCTCCACCAGACAAAGTCACGACATCTCATAGCCTGCGATGGTCGCAAAAGCAAAGTCCGCGAGCTTCTCGGAATCGAGTCTGAGAGCGAAGACTCAGATCAAACTATGATGACAATTCACTTCAATGCCAATTTGCGACCCGTTGTTGGTGATCGCGTCGGTATGCTGTACTGGATCATGGACCCAATAGCCGCAGGTTTCATTATCGGATATGACCTTGATGGAACACAGGTACACATCAGCCAGGTGGATGTTAATCAACACCCAGTTGAGTCGTGGACGGAAGACATGTGCAGATCCAAGATCCGTGGGGCTATTGGAAAGGATGACGTTCCGTTCGATATCCTCAGCTTCCGACCTTGGGTATTTCGGCGGCAGGTTGCGGTCACTTTTCAAGAGGGGAATATCTTTCTGTGGGTTGTTTAGAATGAAAATTGACGACTTGAATGAGACTAACTAATGTTTTCGTTCCTAGTGCTGGAGACGCCGCTCACTCCTTTCCGCCAACTGGTGGGCTTGGTCTGAACTGTGGTCTCGCAGATGTCCACAACTTGGCATATAAAATTGCCTTGGTTCATCAAGAGGTGGCAAATCCGTCAATACTCTCAGCATACACAGCCGAAAGGCGCAGTGTTGCTGATTCCTATTCCAAGCAAAGTGTCAAAAACGGCAAGGAAATATTTGCCCTGTTGCAAAGCCTAAAGACTGCCGGTGTTGAGGATGTTGCACAAGCACGGAGAAATATGATTGAGGCGTTGGCAGATCCAGCTCAACATGCAAAGGTTGTGGCAGGTATTGAAGGTCAACGAGAGCATTTCGACAATGTAAGTGATATGCGTTAATATCTCTCCTGGGCTTATGGAAGGTTCTTTTTGACCTTGTTGATTTTAGCTGGAGCTTCACATTGGATATGTGTATGGTGCGAGTAAACCACCTCCTCATGCCTCATACTACTCTCCAAAGTTTGTCCCGGGGGCCCGCTTGCCTCATGCTTGGATCAAAATTGTTGAGCAGCCTTCACTAATAAAGAGGACGGGCAAGCATTCTTCGATTCCTCATGAGCCTGTCGATGTGTCTTACATCAAAGAGCTCGATGCGAATAAGATCAAGACATGCCAGTGGAGTACTCTCGATCTCTGTGGGCCTGACTCGTGGACGGTAATACTTGGACGGGATCACACAGGCTCACATGTTTCACAGTTCAAGCAACACTGCGACGCTATTCATGTTCGTCTCAATGTTTGGTGTCTTGGTGCGGATTTTGAGCTAGTTCAAAAAAACTGGTTTGAAGATGAGGCCCTCAATAATGGAGGACTCTTGGTTCGCCCTGATCAACATATCCTGACAAGGTTTACTATTTACACAAGGGGAGAAGAGCTATTTACGGAGCTGAAGAGACATATTGGGCTTTGAAAGAATTAGATTAGAGGAGATGGCATTTAGAATTGCTGTTCGAATTCTCGAAATTTTCCTCCAGCTCCCACGGCATTTCTCACCTTGACCCATTCTGCTTGTTCTTGGGCCTCTCCTCCCCACTGAATTAGATAATCTGGTTTGCTTTCGTTCGTAGCTCAAAGTAACGTCGATCTGTGAAGAGACGACGTTCGATCCCGCAACGACGACGCCTGCGCGAAACCGTCATTTTTTCATAGTTGATTTTGCGATGACCATGTTGTATTCGGTTGCAAGAGCCATCCGCCACTGTTTCTCACGCCCGTTAGCATTTGCACGTCTTTCCAAACGAGACAGGTCTGCACATTGTTTGGTCCCAATTGCAAGGTAGATGAATTATAACCTGATAGGAGAGCACGCAGTAATTGGCTTTCTGAGACGCCAATAGTGGCTCTCACTACACAGAACAGCGAGGTTGAAAGTAGATTATAATGGCCTAGGATGGCGTGAATCTTAGGGTGGAACTCTTTGGTGCGGTCCTTTTGAGCGGAAAGCTATGCAACGTGAATCAGCCTGGGAGTGGTTTATGGCAAAACCATGCTTTGGAATGAATCTGCTTGGTGATTGTACTCCTCGATGGTCATTGTTATAAGGTCGAAAGTTTCTCGGGTGTTGTTGCGTAGGGAGCGGGATTGCCAGAGGAAGTGAAGTGAATGAAGGCTAGGTCACTGAGGTAGATCTCAGAAAGCAAAATGATGTTTGGAGTGTACAATGTCCTAAAGCGGGACTATAGTTACGCTGTATGAGTACATATAATTTCAACCTTGCTAGGTCTGGTAATTTAGCCGATAGAGTGTGGTATACCCAATTTTCCACTGCCAAATCTGATTACTTTCCAACGGGGACCTATCTTGTTGGCGAAACGCTACTTTAGCTTCAACTTATCGGTTCCTACGAGAAACCATACTTTTCGTCAGGCGAGTATAGGTAAATTTTTGTTAAAGCGGCTTATTGACATTCCATAGATTAAAATCCCAGCAAGCCCTCATCGGCATGATCTGTTTCAAAATCAAAGCGAACCAGGTCCTCCTTGTAGGGAATGAAGTATGTGCTCGTCACCCTAGGAAACACGAATCTTAGTTAGTGTTCCAGTTGTCAAAATACCACAGTAACGGCAATATATATAGACAACTAACTCACCTTTCATGCTCACTACTGGCTTGATACTCGGCCAGCGCAGCCCGATCTTCATGGTAGCTGACCAGAGCATACTGGAAGCCTTTGCTTTTTTCGATTGGGACGGTAATTGAGGGTCCTCCAACAACAAGCCTTTGGCTTTTAACGCAGGGTAGATTCTTCAGAGTCTTGATTTGTGCAAGAAATTCCTGCCTCACTTTATCCCCAACATCTGCGCGAAACTTGAACAGGACTATCGGAGTGTTAGTTGATTATATAGATGATTCTTGAGAACAGATTATACCAATGTGAATGAGAGTCATTATGAGAATCAAACTTTAGGTAGTAGATTTAAGTGAATTGAGAAGAAGTTGTACGGCCTCAGAGTCCGGATTGTAGTTCCCTTTTAAATGACGCGCCCAACGGATGTCTTCCGTGCGCCAAGATCAGAGAGTTACCAACACGATTTACCAAATCTGAGTAAAAGTTGTTATATACTCTAGAATTAGCCCGAGAATACAGAGAGGAAAGTATTGGCATTATAGTAAATCGAAGAGAGTTTTGCCATTCAAGTGAGGCATCATCGATGAAAATTGATGTACTTAAGTGGTGGTCAAGTTCTAGACGGAAGCTTCCCGTCTCCACCAAATCCTTTTTCTCTGTACCTCCTGGATTTTCTTCTTCCCAAACAGACAGACCCTTGTGATTCTCAATTTCGCTGCTTTGGAGGTTTACTACTTGGAGCGCTTTTTTGACACTTCAATCTCACACTTGCTCCTGTCCAGCAGGCAAGATTCACCGCCTCTACCCATGGACTCTCCACGCCGGTCTCGGAATCGCGCCGCGTGTCGAAGATGTCAAAGACGGAAGATCCGCTGTGACGGGGATCTCCCCCAGTGCGCATCCTGCAGAAAGGCGAATGTCGCCTGTCTGAATGAGGGCAAGCAAGAAGTGAACCGAACGTATGTAACACTTTTAGGCGCATCGAGCTTCCCTCCTCCTGTGTCTTTTTTGCTTGTCCCTCTTCAGCCTATCACCACCAAGTAGTACTAATAGTATGCTAGATATATTGCGACTCTTCTGAAAAGAGTGCAATGGCTAGAATCCTTAATCAAGGAACATGATTCGACAGTACGGCTAGATGATGGCCCGCAAGCTGACTTGTCAGATACCATCTCACTATTAGAGCCTACACAAGGAGAGTCCCAACTAGATCCTGTCATTCTGGAGGCTGCTCGCGCTGTTCCATCTACCATACCACACGACGAGCAATCGTCGGAGCCCAGAGAACTTGAATCATCTCGTACACAATCAAGACCGGCTCATGAAATCGGCCTGGTCTCTCTTTCTTCTGGGGGCGAGCCGAGATATATAGGCCCTTCAAGCGGATACTTCCTGGCAAATCTAGTCTTTTCGAATGCTGGTCGTCGTGCGGGACTATCGGGCAACAATGCGTCAGGAAATCATGGAAATTCCGACCGGCCCATGTCTCTATCTTCGGAATTTTTCAATAGCCCAGCACCACTTCCGAGTCGCAAGGCAGATGCCATTGAACTCACCTCAAAATTTTTCACTTCCGTTCATCTGATATACCCGTTTCTACATGAGCCTTCCCACATGGCAAGACTTGAAAGGTTGTATTGTTCAACTAATTACGACTCGATTGACGCCTTCCACGTCTTCATGGTACTCGCGATAGCAGCCTCGGATCTTTCCCGACGAATTCGAATTCCTCTTTCAGCTGAGGGATATTATACGGCAGCCACGCAGCACTTCGAGCGTGCATACGCTGAAGGGTCTTTAGAGGGACTCCAAAGCCTGCTGCTACTAATGGTCTATGGGCTTCATAATCCATCATGCGACATCAATGTGTGGAGCTTGAATTATCAATGCTTAGGTACATTGATTGACCTGGGCTTACAGCGTGACGTTCGCACATCATCAGCATTCCCCATCTCCTTTCTGGAGCAAGAGATGAGAACTCGCATCTTCTGGGTGGTATACAGCTTCGATCGAACATTGGGAACTATGATGGGTCGACCTATCGGAGTGAGAGATGAAGCGTGCGAGCTTAGGGTAAGTAGCTATGCTGGCTAGCCATATAAAACAACCTTGGGAGCATTCGCTGACAGCATCTCCAGCTCCCTTCCAATGTCTCAGACAGTGATCTTCTTGAGCAAACAACTGTGGAAGGATCTACGCATAGATCAACATCTCATATGACATTTTCGATTCATCTCTTCAAGCTCGCACGGATCAATTCCGAAATCAAATATGTCATGCACAGCATTTGCAGGGACGCTCCGCAATATGCCTATCCTCCCGTTGTCGATATCCACTCATGGCAAAAGGACATGATTGACCGTTTGCAGTCATGGCTTGCAGATATTCCCATTACGCCCTCAAATGAGGTGATCTCGAAAGTCTGCGAAACCAAATATCACGAAATGATGATCCTGATTCTCCGGCCCAGCCCGGGAATCCCTGATCCATCAGAAGAGATGCTCGGTCGATGCTTTCAGCATGCCGTAGATCTCCTCCGCGGATTTGGACAGCTGTACCGCCAGGAAGCTCTTTTATACAGTAGACTCATTGTTCACTCAATCTTTTTGAGCACGCTCATCATGCTTCATTGCTTGTGGAGACTGCCACATGTTGCATCCGAGGTGCAGATAGATGAAGTGGTAGCTGACACGAGCATCAGTCTGAATGTTCTAAGCAGCATCGGAGAGTACTGGACTGAGGCTAAGCGGGCACGGGATTGTATCCATGAGTTGTCTGGTGCCACTGTCCAGAGGCTCGTCAAGATGCGAAGCTTGGAGGTCTCTTCAAATCCAATTCGAAAAGGCAAGAATCACGCAAATTCTGGCACTAGAAGAGCCCGAAGGCCACAAACTACAAATATACAGACTACAAATGAAGCAATGGAGGCAACTCCTGCTCCTCGTCCTCATTCTGGTGTTGAGGACGTACCAGAAAATCCCTACATGGATGATTACGACTCCAACGTTGAGTCAATGAGCTGGCTCAACGATCCCATGCCAGGAGGCTTCATGGACTTCAGCGGCGCTCCAGACTTTGATACTCTGATGTGGGAAGTCTTCAACGCCAGCTCGGGATAGTTGTCTCTCTCATTTGAAAGATTATCCAAGTATATTTCACATTTCTCGGGTTTGAAACCACAAAGCTATCATCAAACAAGTTAAACGGCTTCAAAGGTGACTTGTAAAGAAGTCTCGACATCAATCTCTTGGGGTGTAAGGTCTAGCGCGAGAGGCTCACTGCGACTGTCGTCGCTAAAATCAGCAGCAGCCATCATGTACCTCCTCATGGGTGGAGAAGAGTATCCTGCGTCAAAGATTTCCACTACACCGACATTCCGACCAAGAACCTCGGAAAGATCGTCCGCTTGCTGAATGGCATCGCGCAATGCCAGCTTCCGCGTTTCGGACGAAAGCTTTTTTCCAGTCTCGTCGGTGAGACTCCAGTCAATCGACTTGATCTCTACTTTGGGAATAGCTAGCAATCCGCTGACAGCTTTTCCCATGGCTTCGAATTCGTGGAAGACAGCTGTAAATGATATAGTAGCATGGTGTGGGTCTGCCACGGGCTTATCATCCTCATCCTTCGGCTTTGACCAGGCTTTGATGTTTGAGGTCCAGAACTTTTTCACAGGGGGCTCGGCGAAGTCTCCATCATGCAACCGGAATCTTTGAAACCATAGTTGAAGGTCTCTAGCTGCTGCAGTCACATCCCTAGCAACGGCGTTTTGCTCTGGGCCTTGTGCTTTGACTGAAAACTTGAGGGTGCATAGCTCTGGAGCGTGGCTGACGGATGATTTGCCGGTAACGTTGATTTTGAGCGGAGGCATGATGATTTGGAGATGGGCTTGGAAATAATTTGACAATAAAATCACAGAATATTCCTCTTTACTTATAGGAAGAGCTGACAGGCAGCAGCCAGCAGATCTGCACTCTAGCGCTAAGATTTAAGACACCCCCACCTCACTTCGCACAGCCCTGCCACTTTTGTGGCGCAGTTTTAATTGCATGTACATACCTAGGTATTCTCTCCCAGTGGCGGCTTTAGACTATGTTTAAATGTTTCTCGGGAATCTTTAATATGATTAATAGAAGTATGCAAAGTGGATAGCGGCCAGGGGTCAAATGCATTTATATCATAAGGTTGATGCCTGAAGATGCCTTATTTTGGACATAAATTACTACCTAGGTAGTATAACGCCCGAATAGCATGATACTTGGTATTGTTGGAGAGAATATCAAGAATCCCGTCATTGTAGATATTAAGATTAATAAACAGAGGCATTTCATAGAAAGGAATAGATTTGACTTCTGAAAGAGATGTACCTTGGTAAACAGAGCTATCAGTCATGATTGAATATAACTATTATGGATGGAAATGTTTGAATATGATATAAAGTAGTCTACAGAGCGGTTTATAATAGGAATAGGGCATCTTCAGATATCAATACTGGCGATAGAATCCCTATACGCCTTTCATTTGTCAAGTTTTGCTCCTTGACAAAATATTGTGAAAAAGAACCCGTTATGGTGAAGGCACGAACATCTGGTGCCATATTGTTCGGATCCGATCTGCGTTCCAACTTCTGGATAATGGTCTTACGAGCGTTAGGCTATGCAGTCTGCTTTGTTCTAATTGCTGGTCGGCATTTGCCAGCCGCTCTTAACGATGCTCCTTTCTCACTAGACGGAACCTCCCCTATGAGCAGCCGATGTTTCCCAACAGGGTACTATCTAACACGCCACCTGCCATGCGTGAAGACTTTCGTCGGCTTTTTGAATTACTGAGGAGCAATGTCACTGCTCTCAACAATCGCCTCTCCGCTGCAATTGCCGTATCTACTGACGAGCGCTGTGGACCAATTCAACGTGGATCCAAAATTGATAAAAGTCTTCACCGAGAACTTGGTTTTTTTGGCATGATATGTAGCTTTACTTTGTAAGCCAAACGTCGAGTAAACTTATAGGTCAGATCTCCTAGTACCATGCTCTTATCACACTCTACGGAAAGATGGTCTTCCGCAGAAACTACAGAAAGAAACTGCAGAAGACAGAGATCGTATTGGAGTGGTGTCTTCAAAATTTCCCACTAATCATCAATGATGATACCTGTAATTTGAATAGCGATATGTCTTTGCGGCAGTGCTTCACGCCCGGGTATCTGCTCCCGAATCGGGTTTAGCGGGATGGTATCACTCGGCAAACACTCTTCGGTGATCGGCAAAGATTCCTCCGCTATCCTCCGCCAACATCACCCATGGCGAGAACGCGAATTTCTGAGACGCAGCGTCGAGCGCGTGCTGTATGTATTCGTTGTCATAGTCGCAAGGTTAGTCTTGGCTTCCACCCTAAATTCATAAATTGTTAACATGGAATGCAGGTAAAATGTGATTTGGAGGATCGACCAGGCGGGATCTGCACCCGCTGTCAACATGAAGGTCGCGAATGTCAGCCTCACATTGGACCGCGAAAGCAGAAGGCCATTCGCTCCTCGCTAGCTGGATCAAATTTTGGCGCTTCCTCTCCAATTCGGACTGTGCCAACTACAGTACAAGAGGGCACACCACAGCAGACGCCGTCATCCTCATTCAGTGTTCTTGGGAATCAACCTCCAAACTGCTCAAGTGCAATCAACGGGGTTGCTCATCCTAAACAACCAACTTATGTAGAAGGAAGTGAGCTCATTCTAGACATAAGTCGAGCATGTCTTCTTCCGCCCCCGATCATCGCCCAAGCTTTGGCTGATTTCTACTTTCGTGAACTTTTCTTTTTTGTGCCGGTCTTCGACCGTGGACAACCGGAATTATCAACATCTCCATTGTTACAACAAACTCTGTGTTTTGCTGGAAGCACCATGCGTAGAGCAACAGGTCCATCAGCGGAATGGTCCGCACACTCGATTTATGGGCGGATCAAAACGTTGCTGTTTCTTCACCATGACCCGAGCCCCTTCCATATGCTAGTCACTCTTTGTGTCCTTGGGACCTGGCTTCCATACACTCCTGATGCCGTCGTATTGGACAATCCATGGCAGTGGACTGGTATGGCAATCAGACTTGGTATCCAGTTACACCTTCATGAAAACGAGGCGTACCGCTCACTAACCCATCCTGG
Organism: Penicillium soppii; assembly: GCF_028829465.1. Classification (NCBI taxonomy): domain Eukaryota; kingdom Fungi; phylum Ascomycota; class Eurotiomycetes; order Eurotiales; family Aspergillaceae; genus Penicillium; species Penicillium soppii. The sequence goes on from NW_026643234.1 coordinate 4,388,610, forward strand.
GAGATTGCGAAGAGTGTGGTGGTATCTCTTTATAAATGATACCCTGCAAATGTCATGCTGTGGGCGTCCCGGGATGTTCCCCTTGGAGGAGACCACTGTCCCACTGCCCGAACAAACTGATTTCGAGAGTCCTGGTATTGAGTCTGCATCTTTTTGTGCGTTGGCTAGTCTATGCACTCATCTGAGAAGAGTTATAGACCTTGGAAGGAACCAGTCCACGCCACAAGACGAAGCCTATTCGGGCCTTGAAATATTGATGACGTGGAGAGAACATTTGCCCTTTGAATTAAGATTATTTGACATGGAAGCCAGACAAGCTTACAATCGCCCCATTGTCGAGCTCTACATATTCTACCTAGTGACTATCATCTTGACCTGCTCGCTTGGCCGCCGCGATAATTCTCCATGTCTCAAGTACGTTTCAATGGTTGCCTCGTCTTGCATCTCTCGGCTGTACGAAGAGATTCTATACCACGAGGAAGTACAATACCTACTCCCGATCCACTCATGGGCAAACCTAGTGGCTGCAATCCCCCGAGCTTTCAGTGACAGTGATATCCTGAACCCCAATCGGGCATATGAACTCAAAATCAGTTATCAGGTGCTTGAAAAAATGAGTGAGAAACATACGTCCGCTGTCATGGTACAGGGCAAGATCAGCGGTCTTGGCAGCCTCGGTGCGAGCTTATTTCCTCACGCTGATAATATGGGGTCTAGGCTGGACGGAAGGATAAAGAATATGGCACTTTTGTTCCCTTTCCCTTCCAGCTTTTGTTCAATGCTCGAATTGTTGCAATCTGCTGAAAATAGCGGAAGTCAAGTATCCAACACTCTTCCTGCACTGTCTACGGATAACATTGATGGACAAGATTGGCCTGTAGATTGGTCTTTCTTCTTATTTGATTCAAGTATGACCTTTTGATATAATCGAATGCCAGAAATTATGAGCAAACTTACATTTTTGATAAGTGACGATTCACGCGCACATTTTTGAAGATAGAAAAAACCAGAGCTAACCACCTGTCTTCCTTGATGTGGGCCACGGTCACAAATTCCTCCGACGGTCGAACTTGTTCATCTGGCGCCTTCGGCTATCTTTCGGGCTATCTGTGGTAATAGCCGAGTCGCCACAAGTTTCTACGGATTTCCGTCAATGTATTTAATCTGGCTTTGGTTCCTCCTAAGCCTGTTCATCATTAGATTCGCTTCAAATTTTATATACAAGATGTCAACCAATTCAATTGGACATGTGCAGTTAGAGTTTATGACAACTGGGACGGTGCGGATCCGGCCCTCAATGCGTTCACAACCTCTCAGCAAAATTGGCCTTTTTCGACGCATTCGATCGTTCCTTGACAGGGAATGGACTGATCCAATTCCAGTTGGAGTGTTCCTCATTCGCCATCCTGAAGGCCTCTTCCTCATGGACACTGGGCAATCCCCGCGTTGCAACGACGCAGGATATCTCCCAAGAGGCGCTTTCCTCAGTGGCTTGTTGACTCAATTCACCATTGAACATCACGACGGAATTCTCGAGCAGCTCCACAAACGCGGCATTAAAGCAACCGATCTGAAAGCTGTCATTCTGAGTCACCTCCATAACGATCATGCAGGTGGCTTGGAAGACTTAGTTGTCGAAGCACCCGATCTCCCTATCTATGTCAGCCGCGAACACTGGAAGGCTTTTGGAGAACATCCTTTCTTTGCAAGCATTGAAGGTGCCACTCCCAATCATTGGCCGAAGAACTTCTCGCCAATGGTGTTTGATTTTCAGGACAGGCCCCTTGGGCCTTGGAAGCAGTCATTTCCTGTGACAGAAGATGGAAGAATTGCCATTGTTGATACATCAGGACATGTTCCCGGGCATGTCAGTGTGGTGATTTATGGGAACGATGGACCTGAGCAAGCCCAGGTCACATACCTTCTCTCTGGAGACGCAACATACGCCTTGGACCTTCTGGATAAGGAGCAACCTGATGGTATCAATGATGATCCCATGCGCGCGTTCCAGACTCTGCAAACTATCAACAAGTTTGCCAGGGAGACTGATGTGGTAGTCTTGCCTAGTCATGATACCAACACTCCTCGTTTGCTTGATGAACGAGTGGTCTATAAACCTTCTGGCAGGAAGTAATCTTGTTTGAGAAATTTGTATCATACTGCTTATTTACAGATATATTGGTTGCCGTTTGTAATTATTTGAATAATACTCCGCTTTACATTGCAAAACTGTTGTACCTTCCGTCTATCCCTTTCTTCATCTTCAAACCAACCCATGGATGTATATACCAAAATAAGCTACATGTGTATACTCAGAAACAATGTGCTGGCATACAGGTCTCTTCATCCTTCATCTCCACCCATTTCCAGCAGGCTTCCCACAGAGCCTCGCGCTTTGCCTGGTCTTCACTGGCACGAGCAGGAGGCTGGACCTTTCTTCCATTGAAATGGCCTCTCGTTGAATTATACTCGGGGTCCAAAGCAAGTGCCAGAACGTCCCTAGCCGAGTCCGCATTTGAGCGCAGTTTGTGGGTAAAAAGTTTGATAATAGGAAGCAGAATTGCAAACAATCCGAACAAAATCCGGTTGATTGAACGCTGAGCAGTATGCGCCCGGGAGGCAACAAGACCACCTGGATCCATAGCAGTCACCGTAATCTTGTTGAATTGGGGGTTCTAAGTACGGAGTCAGCAACATCTTTGCTGATTAAATCAGAATTGATACATGCCTGCTGTAGGCGCTGGTTCAAACTTTGCATAAACATGACATTGGCCAGTTTGCTGTTTGCGTATCTTCGCCAGCCCATATCATGTTCGGTTCCGGTTTCATCTGGACCGGGCTTGATCAGTTCATCAAGTTCATCATTGGCAGGAAGTTTTGCCCCCAGTTTAGATAAGGGATTGGTATGTTCAGGATCGTGAACTTCAGAGCTCAACATGACTATGCGACCTTTTTCTCGATCCATGCTTCTCACGAGTGTCAGAACTAGCAGAAAATGCGCAAGATGATTGACCTGGAATGTCGACTCCAGGCGATCATTGGAAAACTTTTGGCCATTCAAAGACCACGTAAACGCATTGCAAATGATGGCGACAATCGGGGGAAGCTCTTTGGATTCCACCAAACCGGCGATTTTATCTGCAAATTCCCGGACTTCTGAGATCGAGCTTAGATCCACGGTGTTGATCAGAAGCTTGCCGTTGGGAAACTGAGATCTCAGCTCGTCCAGTCGAAGCAGATAGGGGCTCTTTGGAGATTTTGTAGCATGTCGGACAGTTCCGACTATCGTCAAAGAGGAATGCGACGATAGAAGTTGCTGTATGGCTTCGATGGCGAGAGATCCGGTTGCACCGGTGATTACCACTGTTCCTGTCATAAATGATTGCGATATGAGACTTTGGGGTTGGTTCAGGGGTGAAACTATTCATTCTAGTGTCTTGTGGCAAAGGATTTACCTAGGTAGGGACATAAATGGACTGACATATGTGTTTGCCGAATCTTAACCGCAATAGCCGAATTTTGAATGTATGCCGAAGCTGGTATGAAAACCACATTTAATCGTTACTACGGATGTGTATTTTGCGCCCTAATTGAAAGAAGCGAAATTTCTCTTCGCGTTGCAAAATTCTCCCCATGACCAAGGCGGGAGAACCACTGGCTGGTGTCCAGTCTGTAATTGAAGGTAAGAAAGTTGGAGGATCACAGATGTTGAGTAGAAGGATTTGGGAAGCCGCCCTAGATAAACAATGGAAGCATTTTCAACTTTTCAGTAAGTATTTTAGGCAAAAATTAGCTGCTTAAACGTTTGTCGGATTCCTTAAATTGCCAATGCGCTATTGACGTGAGATGTCAGATGAAGCTCGCACTAAGGAGTGATAAACAAAGCTCTTCGTTATTAGGAAATAATATGTAGTCACACTGCAAAAGTGTTGACACCCCAATCGAGATTCTGCCGGTAATTTCATTCATTCTCCACCAATCGCAATTTGATGGCGGTATACGCGTATCGGAAAGCGGTATACATAGGGGTGCTAACACTTTTGCCGAGTCACTGTATTTGCAGTCTCGATTACCAGTCGTCTAGCCCCTGGGCTAGACTTTTCAATCGCTTGGCAGAGATAATATATCTCCGCAATCCGGTAGATACTGATGTATAGCTGCTTGTTGTAAGCGAGATGGAGACACAGTTGAGCAGAATCAAGCTATTTGAATCATACTAATTCTTAATTTTCACTTGGCGTCAAGGGAGACAACATCAAATTTGCCGAGCTTCCGTCGATGTTCCATCTAGGTGAAACAAGTTGGCGACAACTGCCCCTAGACTAGCGCCCTTTCTGACTGCAATCCACCATCTAGATATCGCCCAACCTCCGTGTAATTTACCGACCACACCACCGGTCAAAACATCTAATAATCCACCAATATGCTGACGCGTCAAAGATCAAGACTAGCGGATCATTCACTCTACAGCGCTCTGCTCCTAATCTGACTACTCCTAATTTGATCAGACTCAGGTGGGGTCGGGTCTACCAATGTGAAAACTCCAAAGCCTTCTATAAAACACCTGTCTTGGCCCATTGCTTAGCCTGTCATCTAGGTCACTCTTTTACTTTCATTCACTTGTTTTCAATTTCATTCTTTTTTAACCCTTCAATTCTTCAAAATGCGCTGCGCGCTTTTGCTTGCTCTTTTGCCCCTGGCTTTGGGCTGTGATAATCCTGCCAACGATGCTTGTGCTGCCGCATACACTGCGTCTAGATCTGCTGCCGATGCGTTTTGTGCCACTTTCACTACTAGTACAGTGACGGCTACTACGGGCCTGCCTGCCTTTGCTTCGGCTTGTAATTATAACACAAAGCACCTTTCCAGTGCTTGCAGTTGTATTGACACTGCCTGGGCTACTGCTGCTGCGGTGGTCTCCAGCCAGTCTATCGCTACTAGCGATGCCATTACTACCAGTGATAATGTCGCCACTACTGCCCCTGCAGTAGTGACTACCACTCCTACCACCCTCGTTACAGCCACCCGTGCCGCTTCCAGCTCGTCTTCCTCCACTCTAGCTCAGGCTTCTGTCACTACCGCACCTACCGTTGCCGACTCAGTCACTGAGGCTGCTGGAACAGGCTCTACCTGCGTGGTGACGGCTTACGCTTCCATATCCTCTGCCGTCAAGTCTTGCACCAACATTGTGCTTTCCAACATTTCTGCCCCTCCTTCCAGCACTATTGACTTGCAAAGTCTCCAGACTGGCGCTACTGTCACCTTTGCTGGCACCACGGTAAGATACAATGGTTGTTTCTCGCGCCTAACGTACTAATTTATGGTAGACATTCGGAGATACCTATGATGATGATTTTGATCCTATTGTCATTTCCGGTCACGACATCACCATTACCGGTGCTTCCGGTCATGTTATTGAGGGCAACGGTGAGGCTTACTGGGATGGTGAGGGATCCAACGGTGGTCAGGACAAGTAAGTTTCCCGAGTGATTAAATTTCATCAATTAACAATTTTCCCAGGCCCAATCACTTCATCGTACTGAAGAAGCTCTATAACTCCCAGGTCACCAACCTCAACATCAAGAACTGGCCCGTTCACTGCTTCTACATTAGCGGAGCTCAGCATCTCACCGTTTCTGGCCTTACCCTGGACAACTCTGATGGCGACGAGCCCAACTCCGCCAGTGGTGATGACCCAGCTGCGCACAACTCTGATGGTTTCGATATATCTTCCAGTGACTATGTTACTCTGGAGAATATCGTTGTGTACAACCAGGATGACTGTGTTGCTGTTACCAGTGGAACCCAGATCGTGATCGACAATGTGTACTGTTCCGGTGGTCATGGCCTAAGCATTGGCTCCATCGGTGGCAAGAGCAACAACACTGTTGATACTGTCACCTTCAAGAATTCCCAGGTTGTCAACAGCGAGAACGGTTGCCGTATTAAGAGTAACTCTGACACGACTGGTAGTGTAAGCTTATCAACTTCCTTTCTCGTCATTTCCCCTTTACATGAACAAAACTAATATCCTCTACAGGTCAGCAATATTGTCTACCAAAACATCACTATGTCTGGCATCTCCGACTACGGTATCGATATCCAGCAGGACTACCTCAACGGTGGCCCCACTGGAGAGCCCACCAACGGAGTCACTATCAGTGACGTTACTTTCACTGATGTGACTGGTACTGTTACTGACGATGCCTATAACTACTACATTCTCTGTGGTGATGGTAGCTGCTCTGGATTCACCTTCACTGATGTTTCGATCACCGGTGGTGGTGAGACCAGCAGCTGCAATTACCCTTCCAGTGGCTGCCCTTCTTAAATGGAATGGATGGAATGGATGAAAATCCAATTGGGTATATAGGGACTTGAATGTACAATATTCTCCAATCCACATATAGGCTACAGCTTGAACATACAATATTGGATTGACTCTAGTGTGCCCATTCAACCTATAAACTCAGGGCAGCTGATTTCGCGCCATTAGCTGTTCATATAAGGCAAACTTCTGCCGCTTAAATCTCCACGTTGCCATCATATTATTGGTGAAAGCCAACCCTCCCATGATCCCAAGCAGCATTATTCCAATCAGCGGCCCAAGTATCGAAAACACAGTAAACCCATAGGAGACCTTCTGGAACGGCGTATTTGTACCTAAACGAGTCGTAGCCAGTCCAACCTGCATCGCTGTCAACACCAACGCAACATAGATAGTCGCTGCGGTCAACGGAGTCAGGTAGTCATGGAACAGCTCGGCATACGTCTGGTACGTATACTGATAGGCACTCAGCACACTTCCATGCCGAATTGCATAGATTTTGTTCAGTCGCGACAGCCTCAGCTCGCCGAAAAAGTACCGCGAATTGATGTTTGCGGGGTTGGGGGCATCGCTCTTCAATAACTGGTGAACTAACTTGAGCCACATGTCCCAGGTTATGTTATTTGGTAGGAGCTTATATTCCCGAGCGATCGCAAAGTCGCTTTCAAACTGGATCAATGCGATGTATGAGCACAAGAAACCAAGGGCACATTGTCTGATGTTTTTTGAGCATGCTTGAGATGTTTGTGCAATGCGGTCACATGGCGATGCGCAGCAGGGGGCTTTGCAGGACAGATGATGCTCCCAGAACTCGGGGTCGAGCAGGTATCTTGGGACCGGTTTTAAGTGAATTCGCCGAGTATGCTCCCATACCATGTGCATGTCGATTCTTTCATCCACGGCTATCTCGCGGGAGGTTGCGAGTTGGTAGTTCAGGGGCTTGGGCGGCGTCGGCAGGCCGGCCAGCCACAGATATTGATCGATCTTGTTCAGTTTCCCTACACATAGATCCTTCTTGAGGAACCTTTGTATGTCCTCTAAGGGGTTGGCGAGTGTATGAACTGCTGTCCGAGCGGAGGCTGGGAGAAGTCGACCAGGGTCCAGTATGTTATCATCGAACACGTCTTTATTGAACGGTAGAGAGGACATTATATATTTTAATCTGTCGGACTTGTCACAGAAAGAGTGATCAAATGCTCTGGAAAACTTAGTGTGCTGACAGCTGGCTTGGCGAATTTGTGCGAGGTTAGCTACAATAGCTAGATAGGATTTCCCAGGCTGAGGGTTGTACCAAATTGCAGACTATTCCTCTCAATTTAATTCTCTATAATTGATATGCTTCTCATCGTCGTATTCAAGCTCACACAAACGTAGATATCCTGATATCCTGCGTATCCCAGCCGCAATAACCCCTCCCCACCCGACATCTCCAACCCTTAGTAAAAAGACCTAGATACTGATCGAACACCGGACTTTTCGCAAACATTTACATGCAAGCGAACACTCTACCACCGATCTCGCACACAGGTGATGTGAAAATGCGCTTGGTTGCCATCAACCCCTCCACCAAGTTTGGGTCCCAAACTGGATTTTGGTCTATTTCATCAAGACACTCGATCTCGATTGATATCTCCTGATACCTGCGTATGGTCTCAGTGGTTAAACTGTTTACCTGATATTCCCCGATGTCAAAAATCGTGTAGATATTTTCTACCATGGATCTGAGTCCTAAACCTGAATTAGTTTCACATCGTCAAGACCCTCAAATCTAACGTCATTTCACATCACCTGGGCGTGTGACTCAGTGGTAGAGTGTTCGCTGTTAGTAATCACCAAAACATTCTTTAATCATTTCATTGCTAATTCAGTCTTCAGTTGCATGCGAAAAGTCCGGTGTTCGATCCACCGCTCGTCCATTTCTTTTTTGTTTTTTTTTGGTGTGCACCAAAATGCCGATGGGCCGAGGAGATACCTCCGACGGATGTTGCTGATCACCACAACTCTAAAAATGTAATTACTGCTATCAAAAGAGCAGGCAAGCATGGACGGAGTGTTTCCCACTCTTCTAGTTTAGTCTTATTTTTATATCTTAAAAGGGCGTGAGTGGTGGCTACAAAATGGGAGGAAATTCCCGATCCATGACAAAGCTTGAGATTATAGTCGCTTTTTCGCACCTTTCTCGATTCTGTTTTGGGGCTTTTCGACTGATACCAATGAGCTTGTAGATAAATGATACGAAAATCTACCGCGTACGGGGTGGCCAAAGCAAATATCTCCAAGGAATACCTAGGTAGTATGCTAAGTATATGCACATATATATATATCTGGCTGTAGTTCACAATAACGACAATACTTACATTTTTGGTCTGTGCATAATCAAAGAAAGTCAAATTAAATCAAAAACCCAAATAACAGTCAGTTAACCTCCTGCTTCATTCAAGCCAAATCCCAAGGCCAGCATAGCTACACGAGGTCCGCGTCCCGAGGCTCACAGTACGACCACAAATCCATCCACTCCTTGCCAGATTTTGTTTCTACGCGTTCACACCAAAACTAGACGAGAAGAATATTACAATTTGCTCCAAGATACTTGAACTCCACATCACTTCTTGCAATGTCTACAAAGCCACCCCCAACAGACCTCCCAACACACTCATTCTCCACTACTAAGGAACTAGAAGCATTTTTCGAGCGCGAACATTCAACTCTACCTGGATTTCACCTAAAACTCGCAAAGAAAGCCTCTAAAATACAATCGGTGACCGCCGCAGAAGCCGTTGAAACTGCTTTGTGCTTCGGCTGGATTGACGGCCAAGCGAATGCGTACGACAAGGATTGGTGGCTCGTGCGATATACTCCTCGCCGGGCTAAGAGTATCTGGTCTCAGAAAAATGTGAATACGGTGGGAAGATTACTAGAAAACGGCCGATTACGCCCGGCAGGTCTGGCAGCGGTGGAAGCTGCAAAGGCCGACGGCCGTTGGGACCGCGCTTACGCTGGCCCCGCCACCATAACCGTCCCTGACGACTTTGCGACTGCATTGGCCATGGAGCCAGCCGCAGCAGCTTTCTTTAGTACTCTGAAGAAGAGTGACCGGTATTCTGTGCTGTGGCGCGTGCAGACAGCTTCCCCAAAGTCTCGTAACAACCGAATAAAGACTTTGGTACAGACGCTAGCTGAAGGCAACTGGCCAGCTGTTCCAGCGACATCGGTGTCAAAGCGCAGGGATACATCTGAAGAGTTCACTGAGATCAAGGAGGATACGAGTGTTATATCTAAGAAACAAAGACGCACTACTCGTCTACAAGGCGGCCGTCATGCGCAGGATAATAGGGAAAGCTAGGCCCAGGTGGCTTGTCTGTCTACAAACAAATAATAATTTTGGAAAGAGTGGGCAAAGGTCTACTAGTACACATAACGGAATGAAATCATTTTGTGACATCAAATCGTCACCACTAGCTCCTCATTAAAATCTTGTGCCTGAGAGAAGTAATACCCCCGCTGGTTACTAACGACCAGCTTCCCTGTATCTTCAAGGTAATTGGCATTGAAGTGAGTATGACCGAACGCCCACAGCCGCACCAACGGGCTCTTCCAACACTCTTGCGCCGAGAGATCGGTGGCAAAGCCCGATGAGAGCGGACTGCTTATATGTTTTGGATCAACCGCTCTGGCATCCTGAGTAACCGGGCTATGGTGGCTCAAGACCACTATCTTGCGATGCGGTTCGGAGGTTGCTATCTCAGAAACCTGATCATTCAACCACTGCAAATCTGCTTTGTGGGAAGCCATGTGATCTTCAACTGTCCAGTCGTGGATGCGATAGAAGTCATTGAGACCGAAGCTGACACGCTCTTTATGGGCCTCACTGACATCCGAGAAGAGTGTAGACCCCAACACGGTCAGATCTGATGAGAGATCGTACCGAGTTTGGTCTAAGAAAATAAAAGAGCCTAATGTTTCCAGTCCATGGTGTTTTGAATGTAAACGCCGCTCGTCAACCGAAGCTGAGAATTGATGAATTGTTTGCTTCGTTTCTGCCCAAGTAGAGTAGTAGGGCTCGTGGTTGCCTAATAGAAAGAAGACGACCTGGAACCGACTCAGTTGAGCTTCCATGAATGGGAAAAACCCGGCATCCTTGACAACGCCTATGTCGCCCAGAAGAGCGAGATATGATGCTTTGGGGGAAATTGTGTATACATCGTAGGCAGACGGATTCTCTAGATGTAGATCAGATAATATCTGAAAGGACATTTGGAACCTTATGATGCGGGATCTGCCTTAAAAAGTACGTACGGAGTACGGAGGATGTGACTGGAAGGTAACTAACAACGAAAAGCGGGTTATAGGTGGAAAATCGGGGCTGGATGACGACATCCAATCAAATCAGTTGATCGCAATCACAGGCCCCATCAAGTGTGGCGATGTGGCGGTGCGAATGTGATGTGGCGTAGCACAGCCCTCCATTTAGTTTATTTAAGCGCCCAGACATGATCTCATAAGAGGACCCCTCCTTGGCCGAAGCATGAAACATATTCGATCTCTTCTTCCTTTCTGCTATCCTCAACTTCTCTTATTACTTCAGGAGGTGGTTTCGTGATTCGTTTTCTACGACAACGCCAACCATCGACACTACGTCATATCCGCGTTATCAGCGTCTTAAATTGCGGGCAACGGCAAGTTCCCGATGACAGTTAACAGAATGTCAAGTGCAGCACATGACCCGCGATTGCTGTACAGCGTCAACAACATCCGCGCGTTCCATATTCAAGATGGCGAAGAGCAAGATCTCACGGCGTCCGGCGCTCAAACCCTCTCACTGTTAATGGTCCCCACCAACACCGCCACCGCTGGGCCAGGTACAGATTCGGCCGATGATTCGACCGAAGAGGATTTCTACCTTCACCTATGCCTAGCACCTGAGCTGGATCTTGCGATCCCGGCGACTACTCAAATATTCCACCAACCTCCCGACAGCTATCTCATACCCCGCTGGGATATGGGACCCGAGGCCGGCGCTTTCATTCGCATCCAGTTCCCAAGCATCGGACCAGGCCCCACAAATGTGTCACAGGACGACATCGATACCTTCGAATCGATTCTTGCGCAGTGCACCGCTTTCCTGGAGCGCGCTCCTGCCTCAAAGGGTCGGGACTTTGTCTATAATCCGGCTGATTATGCACCCGGCGAGGGCTACGTTGGTTCTTCAGATGATAAGAAAAGCGGGCATGGAAGGATTGTTTTAGTGGACGAGGAAGATGGAAGTGTCGTCGGAGAGCTCGGCGATGGCTATGACTTGGTGGAGGATTCTGACGTGAAGCCTGGCTCAAAGAGTAAGCAAAGCATATCGTGATCCTCGTCTCGCTACTAACAATGTTTACACAGGACCCGTGGGAATTGAACTCCCCGTGGAAGGCAAAGGTAACCGCGTCAGTGTCAGCAATCTCTCTGAAGAATACCTAGCGATGGCCCGACACCCGGCTTATAAAAACTCCACGATTGTTCAGAGTTCAGCAACGGCATCCCGTTTGATCGTGACTGGATCATCGTATCTAGCCAGTGCGATTGCCAGCGGCGCAGAAAACTTCCAAAAGAAAACAAGGCCCAACCAAGAGCCCCTTAAATTCTCTGACGCGACCCATGCACGCATTCGCAAGGTCGGAAGCCTCTCTAATGGAGCAGCTGACATTTCTGCGCGCACAGTCGGCCAAGTCGGCAAGATTGCACAGAATATCGGAGCATCACTCGCGCGCAAGCAAGAAAGCCAGAAAGGTTTCGACAAGCGAAACCCACCACCAGAGTACAAACCGGGCGTGCTGAACAAATCAATGATCGCATTTTCAACTATAGCTGATGGCATCGAGCAGAGCGCTCGGAACATGCTGTTCTCGAGTGCGAACGCAGCCAGCTCCATGATCGAGCACCGCTACGGCAACGAAGCAGGCAATGTCGCGACCAATCTGACAGGAGGCATCAAGAACGTCGGATTGGTGTACATTGATGCCACGGGCGTCAGTCGCCGCGCGCTTCTCAAATCCGTCGCCAAGGGTATGGTGGTTGGAAAAATGCGCGACGGCAAGCAGGTTGTTGTTGGCGGTGGTGATGGCGGTCAGATTCCAGCTGGCGCCGTGGACGACGCCTCGGGCCCGTCAGGCCTAGGGGCGCGGGACCCTGTTGCTCGTAGTGCGTCATCTGGCTCCACACCGCCTCCTGTATATGGTGCATTGTCCCCGCCAGGGGGTAAGCGGTAAAAAACCCGGGGGCTGGCGCGCATGGCAATTGTGGCATTGGAACAGGCATTCCGTATCTGGCACCTTTTTTAATTTGATTTTAGTACGGCGGCAAGATTTATCCTTTTGCCAGTCTAAAGTTTGAGACTGGAAGCTTCTCGAATATATTTCTTTTTATGATACGTATGTAGTATGTAGATAGCTCGCATAACACAATAAAGTTCCGACCGCATCCAATGCGAAACTTGCTTAATTTGATGGATAGGATTTGGGTTTTGGCTAGGTGGTACAGCGAAATTGCAGGGCACAGAGCTCAAATTTGACCCTGACCGTCTTTTTCTAGCCACCTGATTTGTAAAGGATGTGAACAGCAGGCCTGGTTTTGGGGAGGTGAGGGTGTGAATATGTAGGTAACGGCGAGGAAGGTTATTGGATAGGACTGCTCATATGCATTAACGCTGGACGATCTATCCGATATCGATTGGATGGGAGCATAGATGGCGAATATGCCAGCGCATTCGCTTGACAGCTGTCGACGACCCACTACCCCTTGCCCAATAGAACTCTGGATTCGATAGGAAATGACGGTTACAGCCAGATTATACATTTGAAAGATCCGGGGCTGAGAAACACTTGGAATGTATAATTTAGTGACAATCAGGTGGAATTGCCGAGAACGTTGAGAGGTCAAATATTAGGTGGGTAAATAGTGGAATAGCATATACAATATTGTAAGTTAGAGTAAGGTTTGCGAACTATTCAGGCACCGCATTACACGTACATTGAATTGTAAGGTTGCAGTTGCGAATGAAATGGGAACAAGATCTGCTTCGATCGGATGGTTACCGTGGGTCAACTCGTCCCTACCATGGTTGAGACCGGCATAGTAGTTGGAAGCTCCATGGCTCTTCCAGTATTTGATCAATCAATGAATCAATTATACATTGTACATTATAGTGGTGGTAATAGTAATAGTAATGGTAGTGACATTAATCTATAATATTAACCGAGTGCTGATAGCTTTCTCTAGGGCTGCAACGTAGCGTTTTCGTGATGCAGAAATCAGCGCTAATTGGCATCTAGACTAAGCTAGGGAGCTTTAACTAATGCAAACCATCTTCACGGGTATTCTCTGGATTGGAATATTGAAATCTATAAATGATTACAATCGAAATCAATTGATTCCATTAACACAATTTAATTGAATCTAAATAACCCAAGCCAATGAAGATTCTCAACAAAAGCAAGATCTGAGCTTTTGTTCTGTAGACTAAAAGATGACGATCGTCCCAAGGTGTCCACTCTATCAACACTCGAAACAGCCGGTGCAACCCCCTATTCTACTTTTGACATTGGCGCCTTTCTTTCGGCGCCTTGAGCTATTATGGGTAAATCTAATTGTCTCCCTTCTTTGGCACATGTGAGGATCGGGACTCGAGCCATTTTTTTTATAGCACAGATTTGTGTGTACATATACTTAGGCGCAAGGGACTTGGGATATATGGGCAATATTAATTGTGTACGTGTACACAAATAACTTTCCAAGGTTCGTCATGGATGTATCATACAAAGCTTTGGTTAGACCTCGGGCTACAACCGCTCTTCAATGTTCAGCAAAGAACACACTACCTAGCTAAATAGATAACTAGTTATATAGTGTATTATGAATACAGTTCTCACATAGAAAACATAGCTAATTTGAATTGAAGAAAAACAATTGAAGCAAAAAAAATATACTATCCTACTACGGAGTACTTTGATGTGTATCTAACTACTTGGTACCTAAACCCTCAGAGCCCATGGAAGACCCGCCTCCCCCAGACTAAGAGAGACTAACACCAAACCTGCTCGTATCTCACCTCCTCTTCTCCTCTTCCACCTTTCTTCTCAGCTTCATTAAGGGCCTTTCTTTTTTCTTTATTTCTGTTGTTTTTCGTTCTTCGATTCTGTTCTTTGGGGGGTATCTTGTTCCCCCTTTCTCAGCTCGGGAACCCCGACCGGTGCTTCCCGTCTTTTTTTCACTCCCCTCGCGCCCCCTGGCCGCCCCTCACCCTGTCTTCGACCATGTTCAACTCTTGTCGCAATTGAATCTGAGTCCGATCGGAACTGCAATCGCGACTGAGACATCTACCGCGTTTGCTCGTTTTCTCGAACGTGCGATCCTAAAGCCGTGGGTCTGGACAGAGGGGACTCTGGAGTACTGCAGTGCAGGTATCTTTAGCTTTCTGTTCGTTTTTCGAGGAATTTTGTGTCCTTCGACGCGTCTTTAAATCTAGAAAAGGGCGTGACCTGGTGTCCTTGGTGATATTCAAGCCTTATCCAACGGCTTCCGCGCGATTGGTGGTAAGGCAGCTTCCCCCCATTCCTCCGATCTGATTCTGTCAGCTCCCCCCATTCCTGGGCCCAAAAAGGCACATGTTTGGCGTTTATCGATAAGATAATTTGGAAAAGTATCATACTGACAACAATTACCATGTCCAGAGATTGCGCTTTCGAATCTCCATTGAGCGAGTGCGACCGGTCGCCCCAACCTCCCGACTTTTGCCAAACACCCCCGGAACGTCTTTGTGCTCCCTCGCGCCAATTGTACCAATCGCAATTGATACCAAATATTCAACGAGTGCCCACAGTAGCTGCCCTGGTCACACAGCAAGTCTCATAAGGCTTTGCGCATTTACTAGACGAAGGTATGCCGTTGACCGCGATCCAACTTGCCTCGTATCGCGTGCCGCCTCCCAAACCGAAACACCACATTTTGTAGAAAGCTCGCTAATATTACTCTAGCCACTTCTGAGGCCGGCCCCGAACAGCCTCTTTGGCTATGAGCACTTCCCATCAGCAGGCCGTGCCACTTCCCGCCCATGCCTCAACAGTATCGACCAGCACATTACCTCCCGCCCAAAAGAATGCTCGCATACCCTATCCCGACATGTTAAGTTCACCTCCGGTTCCTCCGCCGAGGACCTCGTCAACAAACCACAGCCGGCGCAGTCCAAATGGAACGACAGAAAAAAGCAGCTCCCGACAAGGCAAGAGCAGGTCGGATCGAAAAGAAAACCGTGATCGCACAAGAGACGACCGCAATGGCCGATCAAGGCGACAGCAACCCGAGGAAACCTCCCGCGAAAGACAGCAATCAAGGACGGCACCAGTTGTAAACCCCTCCGATTCGGAATTGGACAACATTACCGACCAAGGGAATTTGGTGAAGGAGCCAAGCACAGTAATCAACTCCATGTTGGTCAGTGATCCCATTGTAGATCAAGAACGAGAGCAAGTGCGACAAACAGGTGCGGAAAATGCCTCTTCATCTGGATTCGCTGCTGGTAGCGACGGCACCGAGGAGGCTCGCGGACCTCGGAGTCGACATGATTATGCCAACAATGGAAACGTTGTCAAACGCAAAGAAACCACCTTCGGATCGTACATTCTCGGGCAAACTCTCGGCGAGGGTGAATTCGGAAAGGTCAAATTGGGATGGAAGCGCGATGGCAGTATCCAAGTGGCTATCAAACTAATCCGAAGGGACACACTGGGACACAACCCCAGCAGATTACCGAAGATTTACCGTGAGATTGCCATTCTTCGCGAGTTAGCTCATCCAAACATTGTGCGCCTTCACGAAATGGTGGAGACCGATCGCCATATTGGCATCATCATGGAATATGCATCCGGGGGTGAGCTATTCGACTACATCTTGAACAATCGGTATCTTAAGGACAACTCTGCTCGCCGACTATTTGCTCAGCTGGTCTCCGGAGTTGGTTACCTACACAAGAAGGGTATCGTTCATCGCGATCTCAAGCTTGAAAATTTGCTACTTGATCGAAACCGCAACATCATCATTACCGATTTTGGATTCGCCAACACCTTCGACCCGGTGGACCCGTTAGACGAGGAGATTGAATATAACCTGACCAACAAAGAATATGTGAAGCGAAAGCGTCTAGACAAGACTGGCCCCAATGGGTTACGGCGAGGTGATCTGATGCAAACTAGCTGTGGGAGTCCGTGTTATGCAGCTCCCGAGCTTGTTGTGAGCGACTCTTTGTACACAGGCCGAAAGGTGGACGTTTGGAGTTGTGGCGTTATCTTGGTATGTTCTGTCGTCGCTCACCTAACCCCAGATTGACCTGGCCGACTTACGAATTTTAGTATGCCATGTTGGCTGGATATCTTCCCTTCGATGACGACCCAGCAAACCCAGACGGCGACAATATTAACCTTCTTTACAAATACATCGTCACCACCCCTCTCACATTCCCCGAATATGTAACACCACACGCCCGCGATTTATTGAGAAGGATACTAGTCCCTGATCCTCGGAAACGTGCGGACTTGTTTGAGGTTGCCCGACACAGCTGGTTGAGCGAGTTCTCAAACGTTGTGTCTCACATCACTAGCAGCACAACTAACGTCGTGGACATTGCCAACACAACAATTCCGTCCGAAACACAAAAGGAAGCACCGCCTCTCGTCCGCAGCGCTTCTGTACGCGAGCCACCAAAGCCAGCCCAAAGCAATGTTGCGGCTGTTGGTGGCTTAAGCCACCACGCTGGAGATGTTTCTCAAGATCCACCATCCGAAAAGTCCCGGACACCACGCGATGCCAAACGCAGGACAGTACAAGTCGAGTATGTCGCACCTCAATCACAAACGACCCGCGGAGAACCCCCAGCGGAGCAACCTGCCCCACGCAGTCGAATTCCTGTACCTGCAGAGGCCCAGACTTCTGCTTCTGCGCATCAGCCCGCAGAGCCAGTGCACAAGCCTGCAGAAGCACCCGCACTCAACCTCAACAAGCCACTTCCAGGACACTTCCCGCGCTCGACATCGGACAATGCAGCTCTTACCGGGTCGCATTCTGCCATTCCCCAAGGCACACGCCCGGCTACTGGTGGTTCAATGAACTCCTTCGGAAATACTGGTCGCTTGCCCTCGCGCGGCTCATATGGCCAGCCTGTGGCTCCGACTGTTACCGCAACTAATACTCAAGGTAGCCTGGCACAGCCTAAGAGCAGGCAGTTCGCTCTCGCACAGGACCCCACACACGCATCAAACTCGTCGGTCAACCGTCCGACCACCCAGAGCCAGAATTTGCCTCCTACTTTCAACACAACTCCTCGGCAAGAGCCACCAAAAGGCCACAAGAGGTCCAACACTGTGTCGAGTTTGAGCGACAAGCTCTTCGGACGTTCTGGTTCAATCTTGGGTGGCCGTGCTGCACAGTCTAATGCCCCTCGCTCAAAACAAGACAAGCGTTATCCTCCAGTCAGCATGAAGGAACCCCTAGGAAGAGAAAACTCGAGAATGTCGATGGATTCTCGCCGTTCTATGCAATATCCTCACAATCGCAAGATAAGTGAGTCTGGCCAGGAGAATCGCCCTCGTCGATTTACCCTTCTACCGCAGTCTTTCTCATTCCGAGGATTTTCCACCGCTCGAGCCCAGACTCCAGAAGAAACATCGCCTAGCCCCCATCTCGTCGATCCTCGTGCCCCGCAACGCCCCGCGACAGGCCCTGCAGGCCTGCCGCAGGTTCAGGGCCAGGGCCGTTCTCGCGCGACAAGCTATGGCACCCAAGATGCCATGGGAATGGTCAGCGAGCGACCCGGCGAGGACATCCAGCATGAGTCCGCACCCCTCAGCTACGAGGCTCAGATAGATCGACAATTCGCCGACCTGGGTTCTCAATTCGGCCAACAGAACAACTCCTTTGAGATACCCTTGGCTGAACAGGTCTACCAAAACTCCGCAGACCAGTACTCCGATCATAGTCAGGGTTACGGAACCAAACCGAACTTCTACGACGACTACAACGACAACACGTATGACCGTGTGCCCCGGCAATCAATGCAGGGAGGTCGATCAGGACGTGGGCCGGGAGTGTTGCAAAAGAACAACCGCAAGTTTGCCGATGCCTACGAGTATGAGCGCGATGGATCACATAATTCCGGTAGCTCTGGCGCAGCTCGCAAAGTGATGGATTTCTTCCGAAGACGTGCCAAGTCTAGGGCTGGCGATGATCGTTGATTTCTCAGTTTGAACCCGAATAAAAAGCAAACACCTAATTCACGGGGATTGACTTATAAGTCCAGGCTGATCAAACCTGAGCTTTGCTCTTAAAAGCAGATTTTTCAAACTCCGCCATTCTATGCTTCTTTTGAGTGGCTTGAAAGAGCAGCGAGGTTGTTTGGATATTACGTGATACCCTTGCTTTTGTCCCCTTATGCATGGAGCGATAACTCATCATTCACCGGGTGTTTGATTGATTATCTAGCATGTTCTTTATTTCTTTTGTCTGAATACATTTCCTTGCTCCTAATGTCTTGCTTTTCTGTTTCCTTTTCGATTCCTGTTCCACCGTTTTACACCCACATGTGATTTGCATTCTCTTCTCCTGTTACTATTATCTCTGGCTGTAAAGTGAGACTTTCCCATGTTCCTCAGAACATTTATTATCCCTGTGACCTCCTTTTTTGCTTCCATTGTCATCTCTTAGCTATTTTTTGTTCCTCTATGGGAGGCTCTGTCGACGATAATTCAATTGTGACACTATTTTTTTCATCCCTCTGTGAATCGTGTGCTCTTGACCCATATTTTCAATATGGGTGGCTTCTTGCTATAGGGTGGCTTTTTCTGGCGGCTGTTTGTCGAGGATCTATTCCTGTTCTGTTCTAGTTCTCGGTACTCTACTTTCTAGGGCCAGTAGTCATTGATTCCACAGGACTTGAAACTTGAATGATACTTTGCCAAGATTAGGCTCAATGACTTCGTATTGTATTGCACATAACTAGCAAATTGGTCGCGGTGTAAGCATAAAGTTTTGTTCTAACAGACAGCTTACAGCTTCAAGTGTTCAACATTCACCAAGTCGGCCTCCTTGTTCAAGCTTTCAATCTCCGCCACAGCGAAAGGAATACCTTCTTTTCTCCTCTTCTCCTCAGTAATAATTTCAATCTCTCCAGGGAAGTAAATCTGGTCCACACCAGCCATTCTCTCTGATTCAACAACCCTCCGGTAGAGATAATCCATCCTCCCTTTGAACTCATCAATAGTCATAAACAAATCAGGCTTGATAGCCACCAAAAAGTGCCCCACATCCGCCGGCCTCGACGGATCATACGGGTTGGTAACATGCCCCGCAAATGCGGACCCAGAAAGCACCCCAGAGAAGACATCCATCATAACAGAAAGCGCCGACCCCTTCGGCCCACCCATCGGCAACATAACACCCTGCAAAGCCTCAGCAGGATCGTCCGTCCTGCCCCCATCCTTGTCAAGCGCCCAATCGGTAGGAATCTTTTCCCCCCTCCTCAAAGCCTTATAAATCTTTCCCCGCGCTGCAATAGAAGGAGCCATATCAAGAATAAAAGGCCTACCCTCACCAGCCGGCGCCCCACAAGCAATAGGCGAAACACCCATGAGCTTCTCCTTCCCACCCCAAACAGGCAGCGCAGGCGAACTATTCGTAAAAACAAGAGACATCATGTCTGCGTCCAGCGCCTGCTGAACCAGCCACGCAGACATACCGAAGTGATTCGAGTGTTTGATGGAAACCATGCCGATGCCAAAGATTTGGGCCATTTCAATGGCACGATTCATGCCTTCGTGCGCGGCGACAAAGCCGAACCCGTTGTGCGCGTCTATCTGCGCTACTGCTGGCGTTACTTGATTGAGCGTTGGTGTTGCAGCTGGGTCTAGGGCTTTTTGTCGGATTCGCTCCATGTATGATGGGATACGATTGCTGCCGTGTGTGTCGACTCCTCGGAGGTCTGCGGAGACGAGACATTTAGAGACTATCTCTGCATGGGTGGGTGATGTGCCGTTTGCTATGAGGATTTGTTGGACGAAGTTTTGGAGGTGGTCTGGTTGGATATTGTGCATTTGTTGCGGTTGATTGCGTTGGTCTGTCATTTTGTTTAAGATTGTTTTTTTAATATGGTTGTATATAGTTCACCTGGTTGTGGTTGGAACCTTGTAGTCATTTTTGTTGAGGTTCCGTCTTTTATAGACGGATCGCGGGGCGGATGCGTCCCGAGAGACGGAAAGCTGCCGTGTGTGGGGGTATACTTCCACTACGGAGTTATCCGCCCCAGACGACGGCAAATTGATTCAGAAAGATGATTTTGTAGATGACCATAAGATCACACATGTACCTAACTGCAGCCATATTGGATTAATGAAAACAATAAGCGCATAGATTCCACGTGAGTTGAACCCCGCGCTAACACGGCCCTGTCTGACCAAGCCCAAGCGAAGATCAGCCATCGGTGCAATTCAAATATTCAAATCTCAGTACTATTGCTTTCTATTACGGTTTGTTTGACTAATAATTCCATCTATGGAGCACACCGGACTAGCGATTGGAGTTGTGGGACTAGCAGGTCTATTTAGCTCTTGCTAAGATGTCCTAGAACGGTTCGACTCCTGGAGGAGCTTTAGAAGTGACACCCGAGCCCTTGCGGCTCGTTTTAGGGCAGACAAACTGCGCTTTAAACAATGGGGCCACGTTGTCGGATTCAGTGCACTGTCATCTACTCATCATGAAGCCCTTGACAACCCGCAAACATCGGCAAGTGTCAAAGAGATCCTGTCGGTCACCAAGGATATTGAAGGCAACATAGGACCTGCCATGTCATCGAGATTGTCAAGCTGCTTCTCACGAAGGGGGAAGATATTGAAGCAAAAGACGCCGAGGGGATTTCAGCTCTGCATATAGCATGTTCTTTAGGGTATTTGAAAGTCACAAGTCTGCTTGTTGAGCAAGGGGCAGATACCGCTGTCGAGAATAATCAGGAATGGACGCCTCTAGGTACTGCTGCTGGTCGGGGGCACCTCGAGGTTACCAGAATGCTTCTCGGCAAAGGGGCTCACATTGCCGAAACCCGCCAAGGGTGGACTTTGCTAAACCGAGCTGCCCACGAGGGTTCATATGAGCTTGCCGAGCTACTTCTTGAGAATGGGACAGACGTCAATGCATCGCAGGATAACAATTGGGGGTGGGTACCGCTCATGTGGGCCTCGGTTCAAGGCACCTCCGAACTTGTTAAGCTACTACTGAGAAACGGAGCAGATACACGCAGATCTGATGATCTTGGGCGCGGACACCGCTCTATTTGGCCTCGGAAGAAGGCTGCGATAATGCGGTCAAAATTAGTACTCAAGAAAGGAGCAGAGCCATCTGCAACGGACAATCTTGGGCGATCACCACTTATCCTCGCCTCGATGAAGGGACATTCCGGCGTGGTGAAGCATCTTCTCGAAGGAGGCAAAATTCTCGAAGAATGGATTGCAATTCAGGATAAGATTAGCGACTGGGATGCATTGATGTATGCTTCCTACTGTGGTGACCTGGAGATCACCCGACTCCCACTCACAGTGCCAGGGGTTGGTCCCAACAGAAAGGAATTTGATGGTCGCACATCTCTTTTCTTGGCCGCTGCGAGAGGTAATAGTGAGCTGATCCGAGTGCTGCTGTCAAGTTGTGCTACACTGCACGTGATGGACCGATATGGCTCGACACCATTGTTTGCTGCTGTGAGAAAAGGACATGAGGAAGCTGTGGAAATGTTGCTGAGCCTGAGAGAGCCCAATATTAACCTTGAAGATGGGATTGGCCGGTCAATGCTCTGGTGGGCCACAAGCAGCGGCAATGTGAAGGTCACTCAGCTCGTGTATGAGCTTTTTCAAAGCATGGGTATGGACATCCCTTTGAACTATCTTGAGATGCTATACTCCCCAACGCTTATCAACGATCCACGTGATCCATGGTGCGATATTTATATAAGGTATTTTTAGAAGGGAAGATCCTGGAATAAATGCAAATCTTGCGCAAGGGGTGTATTTTGTATTTGCATAGATTATTCGGAGATCGGAGCTAAATGTCATGACGGCTCCCACGAGAGGTTTACTAAGCACTGCGGTGTCTAGTCAGAGAGGAATCCATATGCTTGAAAAATCCTGAACTGAAAGCAAGAGTTATTATACAGTCACAACGTTTGTAGAATATATGAAACGAAAATTGTATGAGGCATCAAGGTCTAACTACCTGGATATCAACCACCGACTTTGACTCTGCGCTAGTCCATACTGGGATTAGACCCACATCAACTCTCCGGCGAATTGAACAACAGCCGCAACCAATCAGATCAGACTCAAACAGTGCAAACACTTGTGCGGGCGAAATTTTGGCAGTAGACTGCTGCACCATTTTATGAAGGGCAGTGACTTTGTGGGTTAAAAGAACTTTACCTTTTGCTCACTGAACCAAAATGGAACCGGAGATTTCAAAGGCCCAATTGCCAGAGGCCACCGTGGCTGTGCCTGATATGGACGTGTCCAAGCGCGAGGTCGCAAGTGGTGATGCCGATGCGGCGGGCGAACCTCCATCCAAGAAGGCACGAGTGGAGGAACCCGCTAAACCGGTCGCACAAGATATGCGCGATCGAGGAATTGCGCCTATCAAAGCCGAGTATGCTCCGCCCCTTCCAATTGCCGTTCAACCAACTAACAAACAATCCAGGTACCGTATCCAAGTAGCACCAAAGCCTCGCTCCACAGACGAGACAAACCCCGACGATGCCGCCGAAGCTGCTCCTCACGATGCCCGCGATTCCCGTGGGTCCCGGGATGCCCGTGATGGTGGTGGCAAGAAAGACAAGTCAAAGAAGAAGAAGGGCCAAAATACTAACCGCAGCTATGGCAAGTCTGACGATGCCAAGGGTCTTTGCAGCACGAGAATGTTTGCCAATGAGTTTTCCGCTGGAGAATGCCAATTTGGTGCCGGATGCCGATTTGAGCATGACCTGCGTGTTTACCTGAGAGACCACAAGCGCGAGGACCTCCACACCTTCAATGACGTCTGCCCCGTCTATGAATCGCTGGGCAAATGTTCTGCCGGCTGGAAATGTCGCATGGTTGGTTCTCACTCGACCGAAAGAGAAACCGAAGACGGCAGGAAGGAATTGATCTTGCTGGAAGATGCTGAGCGCATGGAGAAGGCCCGTCCTCGTGTGCCTAACGCGACTCCTGAGGGAGTCGTCAATATTATTCCCGTTGGGGACAGGGTCGCTCTTACTAGAAAGAAGGAGAAGACTCCCCGCGCTGATTCTTACACCAATTGGTCCAACCAAGTGTCCGCGGAACTAGAAAAGGCGATTCACCAGCGATCCACTGTTCGCGCCATGGGAGAGCCTGTTGAAGCGGCTGAGGCTGCGAAGATCGAGATGGAAGAGAACCGGGCTCAGTTCCTCGAGCCTCCTTTTATGCCTTCTGAGAAGAGACGCATTTACTTTGGGCCAGAGACTCCCGTTCTGGCGCCTCTCACCACCCAAGGTAACATGCCATTCCGACGACTCTGCGGAGATCTTGGTGCGCAGTTCACCTATTCAGAGATGGCGATGAGTATGCCTTTGATTCAAGGCAACAAGTCTGAGTGGGCCTTGCTCAAGGCACACGAGTCCGAGATGGCTCCACCATCCGTCATCCCTGGAGATAACATTGTTCAAGGCTATGATAACTCCAAGGATTCCAGGTTCGGAGCTCAAATTGCTGCCAACAAGCCGTGGCAAGCATTGAAGGCCACCGAGGTGCTCTCAAAGTTCACTCCTAACCTGCGTGTCATTGATCTGAACTGCGGCTGTCCTATTGAGCTTGTGTTCCGAGAAGGCGCTGGTTCGGCTCTCCTCGACCACCATTCCAAGTTGGAGAAGATTATTCGCGGCATGAACACTGTCTCGCAGGAGATCCCAATTACCGTCAAGATCCGCATGGGAACCAAAGATAACCAACCTACGGCACAGAAGCTGGTTGAGCGCATGGTTCTTGGTGGATACGAGTCCAGTGTTCTGGGTCTCGGCCCCCCTGGTGCCGCAGCCATCACCCTGCACGGACGTAGTAGACAGCAGCGCTACACCCGCCAGGCTGACTGGGGATACATTTCAGAGACTGCAGCTCTCATCAAGAGACTGAATAACAAGCAGGATGCGCTTACCGACACCATCCGTGAGCCAGATGAGCGCCACATGCCCAATGGTGGCAAGACTTACTTCCTTGGAAATGGTGACTGCTACTCACACACCGACTACGACGACCATGTCAACAACGCCGGCGTGGATTCCGTCATGGTGGCCCGTGGTGCTCTCATCAAGCCTTGGATCTTCGAAGAGATTCAAACCGGACAGTACTTGGATAAGTCGGCTACTGAGCGTCTGGCCTACATTGAGAAGTTCGCCAAATACGGTCTTGAGGCTTGGGGATCCGATGAGCACGGCGTTGGAACTACCCGCCGCTTCTTGCTCGAATGGTTGAGCTTTACTTACCGCTACGTTCCCATTGGATTGCTGGAGCATCTTCCTCCCAACATCCAGGACCGACCTCCTGCTTGGCGTGGCCGTAACGAGCTGGAGACTCTCATGGGCAGTGATAACTATAAGGACTGGATCAAGATCACGTAAGTTTCCTCACTTTATTTTCGTTAACTGATAAACTGACTTTGGATACCAATAGTGAAATGTTCCTTGGCCCTGCTCACGAGAACTTCAAGTTCGAGCCCAAGCACAAGTCGAACTCCTATGATGAGGCTGAAGGTTAAGTTATATTATTATCTTCGGCCGTTCCAAAATTGTATATAAAACCATTCAATGCATTTACGCATCTTTCAGGGCGTTCGATTTATGATACGTTACGCAGAAGTCTTGGCTTCTATTCATTACTTCTGTCTTTCGAACACAGTGAAAAGGCATTCAACTGTGTTAGTTCTTTTGACATCTTCTGTCGCACTATCAACCCCTAATCAACCGTCAAAAGTTTCTCAAAAAACCCACCAAACCCACGTTCCCGATCATGAAGATGAATCTCCAAGATCCAATGACGCCTGAACCCATCACTACCCGCCAAACCCATCGAGTCATTATTATCCTTCGTAATATAAAGAGCAATCTTATTCCTCGGAATACGCTCATGAGGAAACGACCCAACAATATGACCCGCAATATCGGCACCGAAATCAAAGCCCCACTCCTTTGCAACCTCACAGGAAATATTATATAGCTCGTCCCCCGACATATCAGGGTTCTCGCGATACCGCGCCTTGACAATATCCCAAATAGGCTCAAGCGCATCCCGCAGTTTGAGCTTGTGTGGGTCATTTCCGAGCACGAAGGTGCGGCCAAAATCAGCTTCCCAGGCCTCAAAGACAGGTCCGAGATCCACAACCAGGATGTCATCTTCCTGGATGACTCGATCTGGGGGGTTCTCGGCGAATGGGCTTAGAGTGTTTGGACCACTGCGGATGACTCGTTTGTGCCAATGGGTCTTGATGCCATAGCGGTCTAGACCTAGTTGGTAGATTTCGGCATTGAGGGTCTTTTCTGTGATTCCGGGTCGGATGAGGGTGCTTTCGATTTCTTCGAAGAGGGCGATGGCTTTCTCTTGGGCATTTAGAAGTTGGGATGCTCTTTCGATCTCTTCGGCGCTTGGATTGTCGGGTGCCATGATGGGAGTGGGAAGTCGGAAGATGGGGAAAGAGGATTCAGTGGGACTTGTGTGTTACTGTGTAACGTACCGGGGGCTTTGGGGAGAATTGCATATAAATATATACATGTATGCTTTGGAAATACCCCTCACCATAGGGCGCCGTTGGTCTAATGCTGACAATCTGATGTGATACCTAGCCGAGACTCCCCCACACGAGGGGAACTTTTACCGACTAGGCCAAATGCAGTATCTGGAACCGCATGTACCTTCAATAGGATGAGATGGGTGTAGATGACATTGAGAGAGTTTGGTATTGATATAGCTATATATGTACCCGGTGACTGGTACCTAGGTAGACACATTCTCAATTGCTTATCAGCAAATATCTGTAGATCGCCGTGCAGTGACGACATATGTGTATTCCAAACAATGGATAAAAAGGCACAAAATTCGAAGAACGAGGAAAAATATAATTTCCCTTATTCTAGCTAGCTATGTTTAAAACTGCCCAAGCATATAATACGCAAACGACTCAGGGACAAACGCGAGATTTAGTGATGACAGCATCACGTGCTGATCAGCTATGACGTCTTCCTCCGAACTTGGAAAAACTTCCATAAGAGACCACCTCTGCTTCTTACTTCTCTCCGACCTTCAATTGTCTCAACCTTTTGATTTAAGCAAAAGAACATCTATTGCTTGATCCTTTCTGTGTTTGTGCTCGTCACTACCAGAACTGTTACCACCATTTGCCTTTGTTTACCTTTTCCAAGCTATCTCACCCCGCCCCTTTTGATTAGGCCAAAACTCGAGATCAAGTGTCGCTGCATTTATAATACTCGTCACAATGACTCTCTACTATTCCCTTGTACGTTTGAAAACCTCATCTCTAAGTGATCTGTGGTGGTGTTGTCGCGCTCCTCTGCGAGGATCGCTGCAGCCTAATGCCTGAAACTGCCGCGCAGCCTAAGCTGCCACGCAATGTTTTTAGATCTTGCGCCCATGGATTCGCTAACAATATTTTCATATAGGTCTTCCTCCTATTGGTGTTCGAGATGGCTGTTTTCCTGGCCCTCGTCATCCCTCTTCCCCACGTCATTAAGCGCAAGCTCTTTGCGTTCATCTCCGAGAGCCCTATTATTGCCAAGCTGCAATACGGACTCAAGGTATGTACTGAACAATGTTCAAATTAAGTTTCCCGGTCAATTTGCTCATTTCACACCTAGATCACATTTATCTTCATCCTTATCTTGTTCATTGACTCCGTGAACCGCGTTTACCGTGTCCAGCAGGAGCTTGCCTCCTTCACCAAGGAAGGTCCCGGCATGGGGTAAGCAACCAGTTCTATCAAATCACAGCGCAAAATCTAACTATCATATCAACAGTGCCGCGCACCTCGGTACCGACCGCATGGAGGTCCAGGCTCGCAAGTTCTACTCGCAGCGCAACATGTACCTGTGTGGATTCACTCTCTTCCTCTCCCTGATTCTCAACCGCACCTACACCATGATCCTCGAGGTTCTCCGTCTTGAGGACCGCGTGCGCCTTCTCGATGGCGACAAGAAGGCCGGAGGCAAGGACTCCGCTCGCATCGCCGAGGCTGGCTCCGTCGGCGAGATTGGTCGTCTTAAGGAACTCGTTGCTACCAAGGACCGCGACATCGAGACTCTCAAGAAGCAGTGTGAGGGCCTGACCCGTGAATACCACAGCCTTGGTGATAAGGTTGCCACCGAGAAGGGCGACATCAACGAAAAGGGTAGCAAGAAGGACCTGTAGAGGATTCGCATCGTTCGATACCGCCAAGGCCAGAATATTGAACTCCGGCTTTGACGGAATTCCGCATGCCCTCACCTTGTTCAACTTGTGTGTATGATTCGGATAAGGACATTGTCCTCATCCAAGGTTTCATAGAAGTTGAAAATATTTCGGCAACAAAATCACTTCACTTCATACATTCTGGACCGGGCACCGTTAATAACTATGTACTTTTTTTTCGGCATGTACCTCTACTGTTTAGTGGGGGATCGTCTGAGACACGCAGTGAACGAGGTTCATTATCCCTTTTGATGCACTAGCCGGAATTTTTAAGGATTAATTCATAGTGCTTGCTTCTAGCACCTGTCATATTTGATTACCCTTTAGTAGCTTTAAGCGCTACTAAAACCCCATTGATCCAAGTCTCGTCACGTCTAAAATCATTATTATTCGTAAATGTACATATAGGGACCAGAATCCTCAAACAAGGAATGTCCAGAAGCTAGGATAAACCAGCTCCTCCTCAAAGATGCGGCGAACTTGCGCGAGCACAAAACGCTCCACCTTCCCAACGTTCTTCAACACCTGCTTTCCATCCTCCTTGCGACCGATCTCACTATCAACCCGAATCTCCTGCAACAGCCCACCCTGCCTCTTCTGATCCTTCTCTTTCTGGTCCACCCCAGACCTCGGTCTTCCATCCTCGCTAGGATTCTGACTACCGTGCGACTGCTCCGATCCAAGTAATGCATCCGCGTCCTCAGCAGACAAAAAGCAAAAATGTACTCGCTTCCGAATATACGCCACAACCGCAACTCCATCAAATGTAATACCCGTGACATTCAGCTTCAATGGCAAGCCCACAAAGCTGGGCATGGGGTAATCCAGCAAAATCTCCGCCGTGAGAGACATTCGCACGTCGCCGGCGTACTTGGCATGGCAAAGGATCTGAAAATCCTCTGGCCGGCGCTCGCGCATCCGCGGCGGCATAGGAAATGACCGCTCGTCGGCATCGGGGCCAGGGGACTCAATCGAGGGCTGCACGGCATCGACGGGGTCACTGCTATTGTGATTGGAACCGCCACTGCCCGCATGGCCTACTGACGGATGGGATGGAAGGGTGTTGGCGGTTGAGGGCCTTGATGCGGAACCGGTGTCCAGATCTGGTTCTGCGAGATGGTGCGCGGCGGAGTGTGCGACCCGTGGTCTTGGCCCTGCGCCCATGCCAGAATCTGACCACCCACTCGCGAACGGCGTCCCGCCTGCGACGGCAGCAAGGGGTGTCTGCGCGCCTGATAGACCGCCTAATGACCTCATATGGTATCCGAGTGTTGATGTCCCGCCTGGAATCCCGGGTGTACCGGCGCGGGGCAGGAAATGCGGGTTAAGGTGGTCGCCTAACGGAGATCGAAGGGCAGATGGCTGGAAGCCTTCACCGGGGTATGGGTGGTGGCTGAAATTGTGAGGGCTATGGGCGTTTGGGTTGAAGGCCATGTCATCTTCGTATGGTGATTCATGGAGCTCGGACATAAGCTCGGACGAGGTGACTGAGGTATCGGCATCGTCGTCATCCTCTTCGTAGAAATCTGCAAAGGGTTCACAGAAATCCTTGATTTCGAGATCTGGGGCTATGGTTCCGAAATCGAAGGAGTGGACCTGCACTGAGCGGATGAATCGTGGTAGAGTTATTTCTTGGAACTTGTCATGTACAAATGATCGGATCCGCTCTGCCAGGGCCTCCCCATCCGGGCCCGAGGTTGCGGCTGCCCAGTCAACTTCGATTGACATTACATATGCAATGCGATAGCTTTTTGATGTTTATATGGAAGAGGTTGGGAGGTTGCATGTCAGAGCCCGAGATAGTACTCCTTATCACCACGTGATACGAATGATACCGACCAGTTGGCATTGACGGATAGATCCATGGTTCGTGCAGCATGTCAGGGCAAGACACGGACCATCTCTTCTTTTCAGCAACATCAACTCGTCGAACTCACAATACCTTTTCAATTTACCTTCTATAATTATTGTTACATCTTGTCTAACTTATGCTCTGACCTCAATTTACAAAATCTGTAGTTTATATCAAGCATAAGCTTGAGGAGATATGATTATGCAGTTGAAGTGACGAACCATCTCGACCTTGATCGCCTTTTGGTACATAGCTAAGCCAGACACGCCGAGGTTCATGATTTCATCTTTCTGTTATTATTTAATTAATTGATAAGATGAAGATGAGAGGTCATAGTTGATACCTCCCTTGTATAGCTTCCTCCGAAACTTCGGTCCCCGAATCCTGTTCCTAGATCTGTATACGAGAACGTAGCACTCTAGTTGGCTTTAAGATAGTAGATTTATACTGAAAAAATAAACTATATATACATAAAACAGCGTCCCATACAAATTATCGATCCTTTAACCTTCCAATATTAATCATCCTGATATTCACATTAGCCTCCGTGCTGAGAGCACACCTGGGCAGGAAGCCCTGACATCCATGGATCGAGAGACTCCTTTCTCCTCAATACCGAGGCAAAGAGCTATGTCTTGATTTGCACATAAATATCTGCCGCCTTCTTGCTCTGTGTAGCCGTAGCCGTAGGTGTTAACGTAGGAGGATCACGTAGTGGTAAAAGTTCGAGTGCGAAATCACTTGATGAACACGAGTTGGCGTATGATGCGATTTGAAGATAGTCCAGCTCGGAGAGAAGCTTGAATGACAGTGGTTGATTGCTATGATAGGAAATAGGATGCGAATTGATGCCCGGCTTTACAGTATTCATTCTATACTTCTGCGATGTAAGCGAGTTGACTACCCATTTTAGTAGAGAGAACATACCTAGACGTCACTTTCCATGGCGAATGCATTTGCCCTTAGCTGGACGAGGCTCATGAACAAGAGATGGGCAGACACCCGCGGGTTTATTTGAACAGACAATAGTGTCGGTTGTTGGTTGTTTGCAGCCGCAGCTCCAGGTATCAACGTAGACGAGACACATATTGAAATTTGAGTGCGAAGTACAACAGGAGTTGAGGAATGATACGAATTGAAGATAGTAGAGTTTGGAGAGAGAGAGAGCCTTGAACACTATTGATTGCTTGATTGCTGCGATGAAGTTGAGAAGCGGATTGATGTCTCGATTTATATCATCTTGTATCGCCACATTACCCAGCTGTATGCGAGTTGACTACGCATTCTCAGCGGAGAGAACACACGAAGATGACATCGAGACGAATGCAATAAAGATTTGATCCTTGTGTTGTCCCATAAGGGCTGTGGTTCTAGTTCAGTGCGTCAGGCAGTAACGAGGGTGAATAGGGTGCGCAGTTGAATGCTATTGCGCAGTGAGATAAAAGTGATAGACGCCATGAATGAGTAGAAACATGCTATATCCAGGGTATATGCCTTTACTAAAAGTAAGCAGGGTTGGCTGTGGGTGGATTTTTACAGACCCTGGAGGGCTATGCCAATCGGCTTCAACGCGAAAAATAGAGGATAGGTCAGACAAACGAACTGCTGATCACAATTATTGCCTAATTTAGTAGGCCACAGAGGGCACTAACCAAAATATCCCCTATTCCCTCTATAGGTGGAGCAATATGGCGTAGGAGCTGTAAGTAACGCGATGCGGCTCTATAAGTAACGTGATGCGGCTTAGATGATCATGGCGGCGGGACTCTACAGCGATAAATATTGAGGGTATAGAAAAAAAGGACTCATAGCTACGGCGCAGTTGTTAATAGCCATAAATTCTGCGCGACTGAAAAAGACATAATACCCTATAGTGGTAGTGAGGGATATTTGATTGATTGATCTTAGTAAAAGATCATGGAGGCTGTGTATACTCCGCATGTATGATGATTTCGAATGTTCTTTATTCGATTTAGCGCAATCATGCGGTAGGATTTCAGTACTAGTTTAGGGAGAATATACCCGGTGAAAAGCACCAAGTTCCTCAGTGATACTCTGTGCAGCAAGGCTCTCTATCTTAGCCGCCGGCCCACTGGGGAAAGGGAGATCACCTCCTGGCGAATAGAAACGCACGAGGCTAAGCGGCAAGGCACACACACTTGACAGTCCGAGGCCAGTCGCTGCTTCGCCGCCCCAGAGCTGTTTAGCCGCATTACATTCTACATCTACAGGGAATGATGATAGACCAAATAAAGATCAGGAGTTCACTGCATACAGGCCGTACCACGTGATTTTCCAACGCTGCGACACTACTCCGTACTTCAATTTCGCATCATTTTCAATATAAAGTTCCTTAAAATTTCGATTGCAATCTAGCAGATCGGTTCAAAACATTGCTTCCCATTTGACACATGCTTGGCGCTCTCGGAGTGATAAGTACCCGAATCTGAGGTTTCGGTCAATCGAATATCTCAATTCTAGATTTTAAGGGATAAACACTAGAAAATGATGTCATTATAGTATTCTTTTTTCTTTAAACGGCAGTGAAGTATACCTGAATCGGGTGTCGAAGAGAAAAGCCGGGGTGAAATCTGAACTTAAGCATAACCGATGGTCCTAGCGGCCATGTGATCGGAATTATTCGCGATAGGGACTCGTTACTCATTACTATTCTAAAACTTGAAAAGCTTCCACCCGACACCATATTATGATTATGAACAATATGAACACACGTACTGCATAAAGGTGACTGCATACGTGGGCCTGTGAGAGCCGTGAGATTTCGCACGCTAGGTCTTGGCCCCTCACCCTGGCGACTGATCTTCCGAGGTCCTTTGACTTTCGGCTGGCAACGGACCTGGGTAAAGTACTCTTGCGCAATGACATATCTGCGCGCACACCTGGGCAGCTTATCTTGCCAAATCGTCATATTTGCCATGGCTGCTGGGGAATGAGTATCAGCCGCCCAGACCGAATTTGGTGCAACAATGTTAAAGCCAAGAGAGGCAAAGTCCAAGCATTCAGAAAAAAGAAAGGGTGATAGTTATCCAATAGTGTAAACTCTTGGCTTTGATTGACCCCCTTTTTCCCTTTTTTGGGCCAAGACATGTGAAGCTCTCTAGCATGCTTACAATATTGTGAAAATCTCCTTTAATGGGCGATAATCGCGGGGGGTGGCTTGCAGGACCGGGTATCCACCTCACAACAGATAACTACTCCGTATGATGTCCTAGGATCGGCGTGACTCGGGCACATCATTATTGATACCAGCATGCCCCTCATTCCCAAAGGTTGTTCTTGGCTTATTTCGGTGAGAATCTGAACTATATAAGTCAGCTCATCTCCCTGGGATTTAATCTTTATTTCAAACAATCCATTGCACACAACCGCTGCCTCCAAAACTTCAAACATCCCGCTTCAAACCGAATCTCTACTTCCACACACTTACATCTTTTCCAAAGTATCTTCAAAATGTACACCATCCCTCCCTCCCACCGTTTCCTGGTCCTCTCCGCTGCTGAGTCTGGCCCATACAACCCTGCCAACCAGTTCCTTGTCTTGTCTCCCACCGAGTCTGGCCCGGACCCTCGCGCCTTTGAAGAGTCCCAGACTGAGACCAACTCCGCTGAGCAGAGCCCTGAGTTGGCTCCCCTCAGCCGTGCCCGTACCAACAGCTCGTCTTCTACCAACTCCTCAGCCTCTTTCAATGACCTCACTGGTACACTTCCCAATGGTTTCCTCTACCTGGGTCATGGCAAGAGCAAGAAGAACTAGATTCCCAGTGTCTAACTAGCCTTCTCATTCTGGTCTTTCTCATCCAGAACTTATGATATACCAGCATCACAGCGACCGATGCATCATTGTACTCATCAACTTTGTCTTTTTTCTATTTTTCTTTTGCAACATCGAGCCTGCCCAATGGCTCCGATCTGGGATTTTGGGATAACCTCAATGAAGGAACACGGCAGGAAAATCAATAGGGGTGTTTATGGGCGCTACTATCGCACTTTGGTCTTCATTCAGCATTAGTTTATGGTCATTACCCCTTCCGCTTCTGGGAAGCATATATACTCCGCCCCAATGGGAAAGTAGCGATCAATAAATAAAATGATCTACTATCTGAATACTTTCTTTCTCCACTCTTGCCACCAATCCATGCCGTTTACGCCGTCCACATGACCCATGTAGAGGAATCTCCATCCCGCCGGACGCGAGGAGGTCCCTGAATGTTTGCCAAGGGCCGCCAAGATGATGATTTTCCGCCAAGCCTTGTGCAATCTGATACTCCCGCCTTGGCCGGAGGACAGGGATTCACGCCTATCGCGGATCATGTTCCACAGCTTAGGCAACAGTGGACATTGTGCATGGTATAATTGTGACGCAAATTTTTTTCCCGGTCTTGCCAAGGCCCCTTGTTGCCAATCTCACTGCGACTGCTTATCAGGCAGTTTTTTTTTAGTTTTTTTATTCACTCCTTGCACGTTTATTGTCTCTTGAACAACATTGGCTTGTATCAAATATTTGGTCCACAATTGACAACTGGCTATGCTACTCTTTAAATTTCGGTGAGACCGTCCCCTCATTCCCTCTGCCCCTCCTATGGGTCTGGGCCCCATTAGTTTCTCCGCACTGGATAAATCCTGGGGCTAGGATGTGCACTATTTACCTTACCCTATCGATAGTCTCGGTGTACTTTAAACTGTGTATGTCCAATGGGATGTGCCTGTTCTGACCACATGACAGATGCTAAGCGACGTGAACTCGGTAAAAAGGAGGAATTCATCAAGTCGGCTTTCGGATTCCGAGTTGGTCAGAATTACCCTAGTACTTAGGGCTTGGGCTAGGACTAAGGTTCTCACCCATCAAATGTAAATATGACTGGTTCTCTGAGTGATAGATCTGTGTTACCTTGTGCTTTGCTTTTAGAATAATTTTCATTTTGCTTCACGAGCCTCGTGGGTATTAGATGAACCCAAAATAAATTGGGTTGGAAGCCGTGTCCCACGCTCCTCTAACTCTTTTCTATCAATATATCATAATAAGAGACCGCTACTTCTTAATATAGGGGTCAGCATTGAATCAGCCCATCTATCTTGTCTCAAAATATGGCCCGAGAGTTCTACAATGTACGTTTGTTGTTCCCCTTTAATCTCGTTGTATACGAAATATGATATTGCTTCATCACCTCTCATGCCATTTTATTTCTTATAATCCGTAGAGCTAGCCAGACTCTCGACCTCAAGAGAATATGCACATTCCCGATTTGCTCTGGAAGAAGCTGTTCCGCGTGGATCTCCCCACACCACCACGATTGTCGATATGTTCAGAAAGTCTAACTTGCGGACCATCCCCCATTCCAAGGTTGTCATACCCTGCCATTATATACACTCACCTTTGAATTGGAAAATTCCAACGTAGATAAGCCCCCGCTCCTTGCCAAGTCTTCCACTAACCCTTCCTTCAGCATTCCTCTAGAGAAATATTGACCAAACATTACCGCATCCCCACGCATGATGATAAGGGCAAATACTATGTCGCACACGACTGGGATATTTTTTATCACACCACCTTGACCGGAGCCTCTGAATTGTGGGAACCTAATTCCCCGCGGGTAATCTGAATTCCTCTGTCCATCAACGAAGACAACAGCGCCACCCAAACGCCCCTGTCAAGGGATACGAGCCTTTTGTAATAAAATTGACAGTCGAACGCAGTCTAGACCCAGCTCTCTGGCGATGGAATCAGTACTCTATCCGCGGCTCAAGCCATATGAAACGGAGCATAAGCACGATATAAGGTGTTGTCATGTTTTACTGAACACAGAGATGCCGTGAAATCTAGAATGCATGCTACAAATTACTCTGTATAAAAGTCATAATTTAATCGTCGCACGATATCATCTTCAAACCTACACATTCCCCCTTTTGGGATGGTTGTCGCCGGTGGTACAGCATCGCAGAAAGTAGCCGAGTTATTTCATGAATGAGACGCAATGGAAGAGTAGAAGACAACAAGCCGGAATTGCTTCTAGGGCATGGTAGGGATTCAAGGCAAATCTCAATTCCAGTTGATCCATGCTTCGTACTCCGTCCACGGGTGGCGAAAGCGCCAACGTTAAAATCTATAAATATGTACATAGGTAGCTATGTATAAGGTTATCATCTAGTGAAGTAAAGTGGAGCAGACGTGAGAGATAACCAAATGAAATCTGAGAAATGTCATATGCTGAATCAAGTTCAAATCAATTAGATCACATCCCATCCCAAATTGTGTTGCTGCCTAGATTTGGAGGGCATCCATGAAGAGTGCTGTTTTATGGCATCAACCAAATCAAACAAGGCATTTGATCTGGGACTCTATATATATATATATATTCGTAGCCAGATGATAGTCGCCACCATTGAGGCTAGTCCAGAGAGCAGGAGTTTGACCTGAAGCGTGTCCTTCCTGACGAGCCCACTCAGGAGGCTATTTCCGCGTTCAACAAGATCCAGCCTTCCCACAGCTCTTCAGCTGAGATGGAGTAAATGCGTCCGGTGCGCCCATTCCATATGCCATCAAAACAGATGGCAAAATATCAAAAGTTTGACCTCTTGAGCTTGCTGGATCACGAATAAGTCTGCAGGTTTTCTGGATACAATATTTGTGGTATGGAACCAATTAGGGCTGAGCTGCTTTTTGACCAGATGATATTCGTGTGCCCCATCAGTCAAACCAAAACTGTCCGTCCTGGGGCCTACACCACTGCAACTTGCCGAACGCAAGCTCCATGTTCGGATACCGGCGAGACTTCACGACAGTCTCGCTGCCCAGCTCCCCTCCCCGCCTGATATGCGAAAAGCTGAAATCGGTGGGCTTATTAAACACTGCTTCTGTATCAAAACCCCCCTCCTCTCAATCAGACTTGGGAGAACTGCTGCTCATCCAGATGGATGCTGGCGTCCCTTCCATAGCGAGAAGAGAATCAGAAAGTCGATAATGTAACTTGCCGACAATACAGTCTAGGCATCTGATTTCCAATCACGGGTGAAGAGTGGAAATTGATGTTCTTGGTTCTGGGTTTGTTTTAAGTCCTTGCTTATATTAGTTGAGTAAGGTTTGAGGATCGTTTACGTTGAGAAGAAAGCATAACTCAATGACAAAAAGGCCTAGGAGGACATCAACCGTAACAGGAATCAGTACCTGGTTCTCCTCGAAGTGTGGTCTCAAATTGTTGAAAGACATTTTGATGATTATGATTGTCTTAAGGGTGTGGATTACCGCTTGTATAATAGATATTCGGGTTTCAACTCGACCGAACGGGGTTAATTAATATAGAAAATGAATGTTAAGGGTAGGAAACTATATTAATGAGAAGGGCGAATTTGTTAACCCTCTATACTTCGTTAAACTCTAGGACAACATAGGTCTACGAGCTTATCACGAGGAATCCAAATACAATAATGAGAGCGGCCCTATAGAACCGCGACTTCTAAAAGACAGGCGAGGCTGAGTGGCTAAACTACCTGTATGGTTAGAGGTAGTTCACGAGGTACCAAAAACAGAGTCCCTTCTCGCAGCAAGTCAACCTACTGGCAACTGATAACATTAGAAACCTAAAGAAGTACGAAGCACATTGAAACGTCAACAATCTAGGAAGTTAGGACTCGGACATACCAGCTTCTATACTGCATACGTGTGTGGCGAGTTCAGCCATCCAAACTGCGAAGGGGAAAAAAAGGCTCAATTTTTCACTGAGTATGGTTTCAGTGAGCAAAGCGAGAAAAGTGCCGAAGCATCTGGTTAGTGTGATATTCTGGGGATGGGAAAGTTGCTGTTCTTGAGGAGTGTATAGTCCAATTGATTGTCTGTGAGAGGGTACAACGAGTCTAGCATGAATCGAGAAAAGAAGGTCTCCGCAGCAACGGCCTACCTCCGGTGAAATTTAAGGGCTGGGCCCGGTCATTTATATCACGCTCTAGCTACGTTCAGCGGCAAGATCTATTCAAGCTAGTCTTCAGACTTAAACTTTTGTTTGCGTTCACTGCGCGCAGACATAGATGAACTGATTTTCTTTTTTAAAAGGAACTAGTAGGATCCGAAGCAAACACAAAGACCAAGGGAATATCGAATGAATTGATGACAATATATGGAGTATACCTAGGTATATATGCGGTATACGCAACAAGACAACCTCCCTATAACGTACTTCTTTAAGATTGCGAATATGAAACTAGCAAATATGCTACAGTAGCCAATGGTATATGCACTAAACTTTCTATTACAAGGATCCAAATCATTTGAGTAACATGAGCACTTGTCACATTGAAGAAACATGTTGGATTATTAGCTAAAGAGCCATATTACTCTTTTCCGTGTGCTGTTCTCTCAATATAAACATACAAGGAAATCCAGGAGCCTATTGGCACAGATAACACGGCATATTTGAAGTGATCCCAAGTCTCCAAAAGCTTAGATCAGAGTTCTTCCCAGTCTCTGTAGAATGTTGTATCAAAATTCCGAATTCCCCACAATAAAAGCCATGCGGGGGTGTTGATAGCGGTAAGGGGTCGGATATATTCCCCTTATCAGCCAGCCCGGCTGCAGATCAACAAACTAAGCGCTGTAACCTGATTTAACTATGATGCAAGCATACCACATCATGAATCCTGACACGGCTGGTATCTCAGCCTATTAGATTTGTTGAGACTGAACTAGGAGCAAACTAACGAGGGCGGAGGTTTGACGTTGACTTGGAAAAATGACAATCATCCTGTTTTTAGTCTCGTAATTTACTTACCTGGCAACCCCGACATTTACATTTATTTCTCGCCGTATTGAGTAAAGAATGAATACATCATATCGGATTGGGGATGAATTCCCGGTTGAGTTCTAAAATGTATCTTTGAGATTTAACATCCTGCCTCTTGTGCGCCTTGATGCGTGTTTGTATCAGCCGCTTGCACTGCCACTTCACATCTTGCTCGAGTTCTATAACGCCTGCCCCACCTCAACATCCAATATACTCTGTGTAGTAGTCCCACGGATCCCAAGTGCCGGTAAATTGACACAGAATCATTGGCAAATATCTTGTAGACCATGCATCATTCCTATTAGCAGTCTACTGTGCTTTTCTGACCTTCCAGTACGCAGCTAGCCAGCCCGACTGTTCCCAATCGACAATTGCAAGAACATGATATGGCTTAGAGCATGTCATCAAGATGTTGCTGCGGTGGAGATCAACATGCGTAAAAGTAATAGCACTATCATCAGGTGAATCCTTACGAAACGGCTCGATTAGGGCAGAATATGGATCTGGCATTGGTTCGATATAGGAGAGTGAACCAATCATGAAACTTCTGGACGGTACTAAACGGCCCGGCTTAGGATATAGAGCTGGGGTGAAATGCCCTATCATAAAAATAGCTCGTAGAATGTTACTTATACGCGGACCTAAAAGTTAGACAATGTAACCCAGGGACTTTAAAGACTTTTGAGAAAACCCTACCAATGAACGGATCTGCTCGATCCTATTCAAGTTGGCAAAGGTTGTTGCAGATTGTCCAAAGCTCATAAGAGACCGAAACACGGTCCTCGGTTTCCAGCATATCCCACAGCTGCTCCAGAGTTGGCACCTGCAAGTACTCCGTTAAAATAAGCATTATTTTGCTATCCTGGCGCCACCCGCATCCTTCCGGAACGTGGAATTCATCTTTAAGGAGTTGACCAATACCATGGAGGCACTGGCCCTGGGAGATTCTCATATCCGTTCCCCTTTTAACAAACAGTCCAGAGTCCTTAGAATAACACAGGCGGTGGTCACACATTAGGGGTGGAAGGACTCCTGCGAGATGTTGGGCTTTGGCTTGCGTGTGGATTTCATCTGGAGAAGGTAAAATGGCGATCTTATTGAAGAAACGATAATCTTTCGCGCCGAAATTGGAAGATTTTGGTATCATTAGGGGATCAATGTTATGCGTTCTTGCTTGATAGGTACCCCGCATGTCGAATCGGGTGGGATCATATTCATCAAATGAAATCCGTGAGATAAGAAAGCGTGTTGAAAAATTATACACAGTTGCTGGTATTGTTCATCTACGTGGCAAAACGAGAACCGGTGCGTCGAGGAGGTACAGGGGAGAGGGGTTTTCATGTTAGATAAATTAAGTCGCGTTACAATTTGGCCAGGTGGTTTGCATTGCTCATCAATCTTCAATGTGTACATCTGATGTGTGTCTGTCATAAGGGGGAAGTCACAGCGGCCGTTTACCCTAACCTTGTGATTAACATGGAGAAAGGAGGCGGTGTGACCCCCCAAGTCCTAGGCGGAAACACCACGTCTCACCATAGCGTCTGCGCGGTCACCTCAACTTACACCATATCAGGTGCGGATCGACAAGTTGCAACCGAGGTTCTTCCCAAACATTGGTCACCAGACGACCCCGAAGAGATATAGTAAATGAGGTTTTGGGGGCTAAGTGGTTTTAGTTAGCTAAAGGATGTGTTGCACTAGTACTAGGCTACTAATATTGAATCCACGGATATTGGGCTGGGATAATAAGCTCGGAAGGTCAATTGGGTTTATACTACAATATTGTGAGACATTGTAAAATGATGAGGCTTGTGTGAATTGCATTCAGCAAATAATACATAAAGTTGTAATATATACTGTATAGTATATCGAAACAAGAATAAGATCTACCCTGCATAAATCGAAAGATCCAGACAATGCTGATTACGCATGGTGGCGATGTTTTCTCTAATAGTACGCGGTCCAGCAACGAAGGTGCATATCGACCGTTGAGCGGATAAACCCGAAATAACCCCGAAACACAAGGGGTTACATAGTATCGACCGAGTGAAGGTTAAACCGGTTCTATATTGTACAATAGTACAGTACTATATAATATATTATATTGTTTTATCACGGGCATAGCGGACTCCGAACCTCGGGAGTTTCGATGTTCCTGCCGGGGTATGCGGGTTTCGGGGTTTCGGGCCCCTACGATTGTATGATTGTACAACGTATTATTGAATTTCGCCCTAAAATCCCGAGGATCCGTTTCTGTTGACCGCTAGAAGCTCACCTTTTCTCCCGCACGTTCTAGCGTGTATCGACTAAATAATGAGATTATTTCGCCACAATTGCTTTACAACTAACTTACTGAACACAGTTTCATGCCGATCAGTGGGATGTTCCACCCTTTTGCCGACGTGAGATCGTACTAGGAAAAGGGGTATCGACCCATTTCATTTGGCTATACACTACAATGTCCAACCCTCGATTATTGACTCTTGATCAACAGCTTTCAATTGAATATAGTAGGTGGCTTCATTTGGTGCAAAAGGTAAATCGCCACCCCGATCTCTTATCGATCACCCCTTGCAGATGACCCCCGGATTTTACAGGGTATCTGAGTTTATTTGGCAAGATCTATATGGGTCTATGTATCTAAACATATTTACGTTGTAGTATATCAAGATGATCTACCGATCCCAAAGCCGTAGAATTTGGAAGGTTATTCTTTCTTCACTTATGAGCCATGGAAGACAACTACCGACAATAGCAGAGTTAAATAGCCCCACTGAGGCGGTTCTTGGGAGAACCTTCAATAATAACTAGGACAAATGAAGACCTAAGTAATGAATATCATTCAACAGATGGGGTTGATTAAGTGTCGCTCATTACATAGTTCAACACCATTGAACATTCCATGATATACCACTTGATGATGACGGCCGGATATAGTATCCCAAATAGCTCCCATTAATTCTATCGACATCATAGACTTCAGGGCCCCAGCATTCTTATTAGTCACAATACACTAGCTCTGTTTCAGGTAATTTGAATACATATGTACGATTAATTGATAGTGACGTTTTCAGTTGCCGTCCCATTCTAACATACTTCCATACTACTTACCCGTATACTAGAATATATACTATACGTTTCCAGGTCAATCCTCTACTCGTTTTTTCCGGGATAGTCTAAGATCTACTAAAAAGTACTAGTCAATATAGTCATCAAGAATATACACCCCTCAAATATAATTGCTCGGCGCCAAAACCCGCTAGAAAGAGAATCACGTGGGTCACGGCGCCTGTCCTAATCCGGAAGAGCGGTTTGGAACCCATCTCATAGAAAGTGATCAATCTTGCCCCTACTACTCTTCATCTTATCACTCTCCAATTTCCAAAAAAAATAATCGTTCTTTTTGGATCCTATTTTCAGGTTCATAATATCCCTAAGAAGAAAAGAAGAAAGGAATCATTAAAAGAACTCGACAACTTTCTGCCAAAGCGGGACTCCATCCGAGTGGGCTCTTGTGAACCCGCCCAAAAACCGCCGTCCACTCAAAAGTCCACTCATCGAGGGGCACCGATTGTCTTAAGTCGTGTTCTTTATTCTCTTCAGCTTTCCATCTATTTGTGTGAGCATCGCGCCTCAACGCGGGAATCGAAGCAACCTTACCATAAACCCCTCGGGCTTGGCGTCACATCGCGCAGATCAGACAGGGAACTAGGATATTTATTCGTCAGACCTCGATCGGAACCAACAAACGGAATTTTCTCCGGAACTCATTACACCAGGCAGTT
The DNA here is from genome assembly GCF_028829465.1 of Penicillium soppii. Taxonomy (NCBI): domain Eukaryota; kingdom Fungi; phylum Ascomycota; class Eurotiomycetes; order Eurotiales; family Aspergillaceae; genus Penicillium; species Penicillium soppii. The sequence goes on from NW_026643234.1 coordinate 4,430,890, forward strand.
CACCACGATGACTGGCGCTGCTCCCATTGATATTTCCTCCCGGACAACTTCGGTGTCGCCGCCGGGCCAGCAGGCGTCCAATTTGACCTCGGCGCTGCAAAGAGCGGGTACCGGCGAGCGCACAGGGAGTTTCTCAAACCATGCCGGAGGAGGACTCGGAATGTTTAAGGCGCCACCGCCTCGTAAGGACTCGATCGGCGCAGCTGCGGCACAATGGGGGAACGGGACAAAACCCATCTCCATGTCCGGGTCTGCCCGCGACAAAGGCCGTCGGGAGTCGCTCGCCGGGAGCTTGGTGGGTGGCATGAGCTGGGGTGGTGTGTCCGTTGGTAGTTGGATTCGTGATGAGTGAGTATTCTTTTCCCGGTGACGGAAGGCCCACGGTGGAAACGCTCGTGTGCTGCTGGTTGTTGCACTGCATCAAAGACTGACCAAGGAAAAATTCCGCAGTATCATAATGACTGGCACGTCACCATTTGCCTTCCAGTCACCATCTTTCCACTCTTCATCGTATCTCCCGAAGCTAGAGGCAAACTTTATGCGAGACTTTTCGTGCTGCGGTGTGACGTTACCAACACTTCACGACCTACTACAACATTACGAAGAAGCCCATGCGACCAAGTCGCCCAATCAAGGGCATCGACCGAGCCAGGGTGAAAACCGAGCTGCTTTGGCCGCTGCGGCAATCGCACAGCAACAGAGCCAACAGCATGGCAACCAAGGACGTGGCCTGCAGCCCGACCGGACCCTAGACATGCAGCGTAAATTGGGACAGAACCCATCCCCGTTACAGCATGCAGATCTGGACACAATCGATGACATGGAGTTGGACGATGCCCTTGGCGACGGAGACGCTTCGACTTCGCAGCTGTTCTCCCCTCAGATGCACGAGGGTGGACAAGGTGGATTTGGAAACTCCAACCAAGGCTCGCAATTAAATCTCGGCATGCTTCCAAGCCACCAAGGATTCAGCACACCCTCGCAACCCGGTACACCGATCGGATCAGGACGGCCTCTTTCCTTGCAGAACAATCCGACCGTTTCCTCCGTCAACACCCCAACGTTGATGGCCAACCCCCTTCAAAACTCGCAGTTCCGAAATACGCCCGATTCATCCGGACCGGGGACCCCCGCTGAAATAGACGAGAGCATGATGGGTGGCTTCGGTGACCTCAGCATGCAGAATAACACTATGGGCCAGAACCAGAACCAGTTCGGCCGCTTCAATGGTAACAATAATGACATGGTCGATCTCTGTATCGATGAGCCAGCCAAGCGGCTCTTTAGCCCAAGCGGTGGCATGGGCTCTCCTAATGCCCACTTCAAGCTTAGCGGGGCTCAATACGGCCCGAATAGCGATATTGCACGACGGATCCGCGAACAGCAACTGCTGGCTGGGGTTCCCGATACGACCGTTATTCTCCCGAATGAGGAGCCCAAACCATTCCGGTGCCCTGTCATCGGTTGCGAGAAGGCATACAAAAACCAGAACGGACTCAAATATCACAAAGCTGTAAGTGTGGCTTAGACTCTGCCAGACCTATCTCATATTCTAATGATCTCTTCCCTTCTAGCATGGCCATAATAATCAACAACTTCACGACAACGCCGATGGCACCTTTTCAATCGTCAACCCAGAAACATCAGCACCTTATCCCGGCACTCTTGGCATGGAGAAAGAAAAGCCCTACCGCTGCGAGGTGTGCGGCAAGCGCTATAAGAACCTGAACGGACTCAAATACCACAAGTCCCACTCCCCGCCCTGCAACCCCGACTTCCAGCTTGGAGGCCGCAACCTTGCCCTGGGCGGTGGAGTCATGCAAGGGCAGAACATCAACGTTGCTGGAGCTGGTCTCCCCGGAATTGGCGAAGAAGGTCTTATGTGAACGCGTGAACGAAATATGTCCATATGTCCATACATAATTCCCAGCTAATTGACGCACACGATCTCGACGGCTTTCGGGGGTCTGAGCACTCCTGCACACACGATGTCATGATTTTGAAATTGGGTCTGGTCACGTTGGAGTTTTTGAGTCTTCTGCTTTCGTTCATCTTTTGGAACATTCTGTCTGGCTTCGCGCCCGGCCTTGTCCCTTCTTGCTTGAATCTGTTTGGGTCTGTTCTACTACCATGGGTCGGTTTGCTTGATATCCCTTGCCATTTACAAATCTTTATGTATTGGCCCGGTAATAGAGCTTCCCTTGAGCGATCACCGGCCACACCGAGATATCTGTCAGCATCAAAGAGCTGTTTAGAATGAATGCTGGCTGCTTGCTTTGACTCTATCCCTGTTCGATTTGCGCTTGCGTTTTCTCTCACAACCACGGCTCCCACGGGAATCGAAGGGGAATTGGACCATACAACCCCGCCACGCTATCGCTGTTGCTTTTGCTGCGTGTTTCTTTTTGCACGGGTTGGCTTTTTGATTTGACTTGCGCGTCATGTGCGCATGTGCGTTCAACGTTTCCGTTCATGTGCCTCTTCCACAAGAAAAACGACAGTCGCTGGCAAGTCCGAGCCACTCCCTAGCACTTAAAACAAGCACCGAATGGAACGATGCAAAGTGGTTGTATGATTGGCTGGGGTCTGGATTATATGGGATATTGTGCGAGGTTGAGGGCTAGGGACGTGCTACCGTCCCCTCCTTCGCCCAGTCGGTGTTCGCTCTCTTCCCTTCGTCTCTTTCTTGTGGATTGGACTGGATCTGGGATCTGGGATCGGGAAATGGAAATGGAAATTACAAAAAAGTGTGTTTTCTCGGCGTCGGATCTTTGTAGATATGGATTTTTGATACACTGGCTTTCTCGTCTTATGTTACTTATCTTTCTTTCCTTGCCTTGCTATTGCTATATATTTCATTTTTCAGATTTTATTAACACTTTGACAAGTGGTATTGCCTTGGTACATAAAAAATAAGACCTGGCGTCGCGAGGGCCAGCCATGTGGAACAAATCAAACGGCATGTTTCCGTTCTCTGTTGTTCAACCATAGTCTTGCATACATGAAAAATCCAAATATTCAACTTGATTGATCGATATATTAACTGATGAATTGCAGAAATTCCAAAGCAACCGAACTGACCTTCACAAATTGTTTATGCCTTTTCTGACATTCAATCTGCACCAGGATTTTAGGGCATTTCCGCTTTCGCTTCTCAATATCAACCTGGCCCATGCTAATGATTGCTTAATACTAATTCCAATGATCTTAACTCAAGGAGCAACATCCGATGAAGGAAGCCGCTTCTTCGTGAAAGCCCTCAAACGATCAAATTCCCTTTGCAATTCACGCGCAAATCTAACCTGGCTTTCAGCCTCTTTAGCCAACCTATCCAAATGACCTTGAAACTTCTCAAAAACACAATCATCGTCAAGAGGTTGTTTATGTTTCTGCGGTCTGCGATCAAACCGAGGATTCCGTATTTGAAAGCGACCTACCCAATGTGAGCCGATCTCCGGGGGTTCAGTAGTCGGATCGGTATGCGCGTCTTTTAGAATTGCATTGGCTGCGGCGCCAATTTGGGATGGCTCGATGGTGGCGCCATCTTTTTCGAATTCTTCAATGTACTTAAACAGAGCTTCTTCTTGTTCGGAGTTGAGTTTTCGGCCGTTGGCTTCCCGCTCAAAGATTGATTTCCCGCCGAGCCATCGTCGTCGGAGTCGGTTTTCGGGAACCCCGAATTCGCGCGCGGTTTTGGAGAAATTGCGCTTTGGTTGCTCTGATAGGAAAGCTAGGGCTTTGGTGATCTGAACTTCGATTTCTGTATTGTTGGCTTTTGGCATTTTAGAGTTGTTGAGAGAAGGGTGACGGATATAGAAATTAGAGAAATCTGGTGTTTGGGTGATTTCTTCTGTGTGGACCAGGCTGTCTGATCGTTATATGCCACGCTGCTAACATAGAGAGCATGGATGGAGTAGTACAGTAAATGCACATATAATTATTTTTACAATGGAATTTCTGGCTTATTGATGTCGAGAGTCACTCAATTGGTTTTATTGGACGTAGCCGTACCGGCGATTCATTCTAATACAAAGCCAACCATACGGTATGGCAAAGAGATGGGGCAAAAATAGCAAACCCATCCATCCTCACTAGTTAGCGCCGTGAGCCACTGAGAGCTCAAAATCAAACAAAAACACGGGAAAACCCGGTAACGGATATGTCGATATCTGGGTAGTGGAATCATAAAAGAGATATTTCGCTTGCACAAACCGTTTCGAGAGCGTAAGTGGAAAGGCGTATAGATTTGTTTTCGTTTGTGTCGTAAACACAATAATGGGAAATTGTTACAGAACGGGGAAGTAAAGTCGTCAATGGATGTTGGAAGATGGATTGGAGAAATATTGTGGCGTGGTGACTACCATTCGAACTCGCCTTGGCCCTTGTGGAAGACATATCTAGAAAAGTTAGTATAAGGCAAGTATTGAAGGTGCAGATACAATCTTACTCTTTTCCACCACTGGTCAGGATGCCGTCCTTCAGGGTGCACTTCCACTTGTTCTTCACACGTTGGACCTTGTCATACGTGCAAAGCATGACTTGGCCTTCTGATTCGTCTTGGTCGTGATCATCTGCAATAAGATCATCCGGATCATCAAGATCAGAGTTGATGGCATCTTCATCTTCTTCCTTGACCTCGCCGTCTGCGCCATCAAATTGGCCAGCCATTCGAGGAACCGCAGATGCCTCGGTAGTATTTTGACTGAGGGACGCGCTCAGGGCTGCACGGCGGGCAATCTTAGCAGATGATTCATGCTCATCTAGGGGTCGCATGAGACCACCGGCCTCATATTGGCTCATGCGCTGCTTTAGGTGCTCGCGAAGGAGACGGTCGCCCTCTCCACTCTCAGCAGCCGCCCTGCGGCGTGCGACCTCGGCCTTCCAGTCCGTCATGGGGTCATCTCCACCATCGGTCTGTCCTCCCATAGGAGGGTAGCCATGTTCTTGTTTGATATGTGGCATCTGTCCATGGGCATTGGGGTGCATCTGAGGATATCCTTGTCCAGCCTGTGCCTGGGCTTGCATTTGACTAACAGAATTCGCAGCGGCGGCACCGTACTTTTGCTGAAGGGCAGTCGCAGCCCGGTCGCGAGCAGACTGCGCGTTCATACCATGCGGGGGCATGGGGTTGTTCATTTGGGGCATTCCAGGCTGGCTGTTGTGTCCAGGCTCGGTCTTAATGCGAGGACCTCCCATAGGCATGGAAGACGGCATTGGCGGGGGAGCATGTTGAGGGATGGAGACGGGTGGGGGAATGTATTGTTGTTGCTGAGGTGGTGGTCGAGGAGCATTAGAGGGGACAGTAGTAGAAGGATGGATGGCGTTCTGAGCAGGCTGCTGCGGGGCAGGATCCCAGGGGAAGTCAGCAACGTTGACCGAAGAGAGCTTCGCTTGCCAGGTCTGTTTAATATTTATTAGCATAAGTATACCAATATAAAGTCATGGACGAATTAAATTGTCGCTGGGGCGGAGGCTTGGCAGTCTAACACCTAAGCGGGTAACAGCGGCACATATAAAGGTAGACTCATAAGTCGGTGTTCCCCCATAAGCACCGCCTCCCGCACCTCGGATCTCCCCGCTTTTGGCCGACCAAAAGCAACCACGCCAGAATACCACGAAGGGCACAGAAGATGAGGGGAAATATATAAATCACCTTTCGCAGATCGTGCAGAGTCTGTTGATCGACACCGCTTTCTTCGAAGTCAACCTGTGAGGAGTCACAGACCTCCTGGATGACCTTCTCAAAGACGACACCCTATGAAGCGATGGTGTTAGCTCTCGCGTCCGGATGAAAGAAAACCGAAATGAGACATGTGTGAGGATCAAGAACACTCGAGAGGATAGATACTATGGGCGCGGGTGTGGATAGACCGAGTAGATCCCGTTGGTTGGACTTACGACTTGTTGGTTCGACATGGTGGTCGCTGAGGAAGAGGAACTGAATTCGATGCAAGGGCGAGAGAGCAAGAAAACTGAGAGATCAAGCTCTTTCTGAGCAATGAAAGCTTAGGAAAGCTCAAGAAGTAGAGCGCTCCGTCGCAAGTTGCCGAAAGGGTGATCGCACGGTCTAGGAATGACGCAATGTCGAGAGAAAGATTGGGCAAACTAAGGATTTCGCACCAAGGAGCGAAGCAGTATCGTTAGAAGTAGGTTCCAAAATACTAAACGTTTAAAAAGCGAGATGGGGATATTCCCGATGAGTTGGCAAAGGTGAAAGTCACGGCTCTGCGGTGGAAATCCCTCTGGGTCCGAGATGCTTACATAATCCAACCGCTTGCTATAGAAATTTGGTATATTCAAGACCTCTGTGAATTAGAAGAGAAAACCATTCCGCATTATTCTACAGACTAAGGTGTGAGTGACAAACTCCATGCTAGGGAAGATATTTTTTTTGAGAAAATAGACGACCACATTGAATTAAAAACAACCATAAGAATGGCATTTGTACAGTTTGTACGACCAGCTTATGGCAAAATAAATACAACGAAAAAAGAAACACCATCCAAAACACCGAGATCATTCTAGCCATGGGAAAAAAAAGCCATAACACCAAAATTATTGTCCCAGCCCATCAATGCTTTCAAGTATGAACCAGGGTATCGAGCGAAGTAAAGAGAAATATGCAAAGTCCGCTTAGCGGATGGTCATTGACTTGGTCATCTGAGCCTTGCTTCCGACACCACCCTCACGAGCAGCGGAGGCACTGCTGCCAGCCTTGCGCTCGAAGATCTTCCAGAACTTCAAGCTCTCATCAGCGGCAGTGGTAGCCAGCATCTGGCCATCGGGGCTGATGGCGCTGTGAAGAACACGAGTCTCGTGAGCAGGGATCTCGACATTGCGGACCAGAGTAGGGTAGCTCCAGATGCTGAGAGAATTGTCGGGGAATCCGCTGGAGCTGACAATCTCGCGGTAGTGGTTGCTCCAACGCAGAGAAGTGACCTGGGAGCCAGTGTCGATGCTGTTGGTACGGGCACCAGTCGTGGTGTTCCAGAAATGGATGTGACGGTCATATGAACCACCACCGGTGGCAAGAAGGTTAGATTGCCACGGGCACCAACTGAGAGCCTTGACGGCAGCGCGGTGGTTGGTCTTGGTGAATTTGGGAGCAGTGAGGGAACGAGCGTCCCAGATGTTCACAAGGTTATCATTTCCACCGGTGGCAAGCTGGGCACCGTCGGCACGCCATTCGAGGCCGCAGACCTCGGAGGTGTGGGAGACCAGCTCAGCAATTTTGTGCTCGGCGATGCGAACATCGTGGTTGTATACGAGACCACTGCGGGCTCCAGTGGACAGAGTGTGCTTGTTCCAGCCCATGACACCAACACGGGAGTCATGGCCATACATGCTGCGCAGCTTGGAGCCTTCCTCGACGTCCCAGATCTGGACTTCGCCAGTTCCCAAGCCAACTCCAACGTAAGCACCATCGCCACTCCACTTCACACTGCTCACGTAAGTGTCGGGCGAGGTTTCCAAAAGACAGTTAACAGTTCCAGATTCAGCGGACCAAACATAGACATTGCGCTCAAGACCGATGGCGACCTGGTTGCCGGAGCTCCAGTCGAGCAAGTTGAGATAATAGTCATCAAGAAGACCAGGTGCATCCAAAACACGTTCGGGGGCAGTTTGCACTCGGCGACGGAACTGAGCAGCTGTGGACTTGGCAGGGCGAAGAGGACGGTTGTACTGAGCACGAAGATCGATGGGCTTCGAGGATTCTGGGGGAGGAGGCTTGAAGGCGAGAATCCGAGTGTTCATGTTCACTCCGCAGGCTTCAGCCAGAGAGGACTTGTAGGCAGCGGCATCAGGAGCCGGCCGAGTATAAGTAGAAGGCTCGTTGTCTTCCAAGCCCATGTTTCCCAAAGCAGCAGCAAGATCATCATCGGATCCACGGGTACCAATGTCGAAAGCACTAGCTGCGGAGGCGAGGACTGATGATCCGTCACCACCACCACCACCACTCTTGGGGCGTTGACCCTCTTCGGGCTTCGCAGCACCAGTTGTGGCCAAACCTTCACTTGCGGCCCGGTTTGGGATGAAACGATCACCAGCGTTGTGGGAGATACGCACGGTCGTCTTGCTGGAACGAGTGCGAGGAGGAGCTTCTCTGCGGACGACACGTTCCTTCTCTTTCGAAGGAGTATTCGCAGTTGTGGCGCTTGTTCCGGTCAGAGTCCAATCAGAGACTCCGAGTTCCAGGTGCTTGGGTGACTTGCGTGTGCGGGCGATATTCGATTTGGGAGAATCACGGTAGGTGCTGCGTGTTGGCTTCGAAACGGACGTCTTCGGAACAGAGGTCCTGGAAACAGACGACTTGGCAAAATGAGCGGACAGATTTCCACCGTATACAGACTTGGTTTGAGTGCGGCTTGAATCGGACTGGCGAGGAGGTGTGAAAGGTGACTCTTGGGCACTTGCACGAGGGTTTGGTGAAGGGCTCAAAGGCATACGGCCTCCAGCAGTCTTGGAAGAGAAAAGCCCATGGTGGCTCTTCACCGGAGTAGACACAGTGACAGAAGTCATAGTGATATAAAATACAGGTAGGCGCAATGAGACCAATCCCAATAGAAGATGCAGAATACTAAACGATGTGGTTGATACAGATCAAACAATGGGATAGTATGCAGATATTTGAGGATAGTAAAAGAGAAAGAGTCGTATGAATGATGAAGAAAAGGAGATCGAAGCCCAGGGGAAGGAATAAATAGAAGTATACTTAGCTATTCTTGCTAAAACCACGAAATTCTCCCCAGCAACGGTCACCAGGCCAACATTCTACCGCATTGGGATTAGCGTGAGCTGACACATCATGCCAGGCGCTTGCCTCTTTTGATGATGAGCGTCTTGGCATTAGTCCACTCGCAATTGCCTCATTCAAGTTGGGCAAAAGGACCAAGAAATCGCCAATTTAAAAGATAATCCATTGCATATTCCTTGATTTTTCTCTTAACTTCAAAGGGATGATGGTTGTTTATAACAACTTGATTGAGGTGGCCACATTCTCTTGCTTCTGGGATGGCGCATCCATCTCCTCGTTCTAGTAATCCCCACCACGCTGTTCTCTCTTAGTTCCACCAAGACCCACTCGAACGATCGAACGACGTCGCCCTGGGATCTTCGAGGCCTTTTACATATTTTGTCTTCTTGGGACGATGCAGGACGCTTACTTGATGCCTGCCAGTACGGCCCTTGCTCGTCGGACCAGCGCGGACTATCGTCCCAGCATCAAAAAATCACAAGGACATGTCCCCGCCTGCTTGGTCAATGCCTCGGTGACGTACTGCAGCAATGATCGCATTTATGCATTCGGAGGATTCGACCAGTATACCGATGAAGGTCGGAGTTTCCTCTGTAATCTTTAGAATTATACTAATCTATACTAGTCTACAACCACGTGCTCAAGTTAGACCTGGAGACTCTGCGGTGGGAACTTGTTGATAACTACGGCGATATTCCCGGAGTGCGCATGGGTAATGACTCTCTCTCTTCTCATTCGCCCGTCACACATAGTCCACAGCACTCTAATTCGGTGATCTTTCTTTGACAGGACATACTGCGACATTGTACCAAGGCGATAAATTGATCGTCTTTGGAGGCGAAAATGAACATACCGACTACCTATCCGACGTCATTATCCTTGACCTGAACACCTTCACCTGGACACTCCCCGAGATTCGCGGATCAATTCCGCGCGGCAGAGCGCGCCATGCCGCAGTGATTCACGAAGACAAGCTTTTCATCGTGGGCGGAGTGACGGGGGAGAAGAATGTGATCTTAGACGACTTGACATATCTGGACCTACAAACCTGGACCTGGTCCCGAACCTGGAGTTTCACCGCACGCTTCGATCATACCGCATGGGTCTGGGGCAACCGCCTTTGGATCTTCGGTGGATTAGGCCCAAACATGGAACGGACAACTGATATTTGGTGGCTCGACCTCAAAGGATCCCCATCACTGGCCGGAAACATCACCCCCAAGGTAGCGTCGACTCCCTGGACGTCAATCTATCCACCACTCATCTCCCAGACTCCGTATCTAGTAGCCCTCATCAAATGTCTCCCCGGTCCGGCATCTATGCTGCGAATTCGGGAAGTGTGCAGGTGCGCAATCTAGGTCGACGCAAGCCCGTTGCGCCTGGTGCCATCTCACGTCTCCGTTTCAGCTCTGGTCCCCATGTCCCCTCTCTATTTTCTGGTACTCATTTCCATTCCTTTGCATCTGGTGTTCTTCTCGATCTGATCACGCCCTCGGAGACCGTACGGTCGCATGATTGTAATCTGTCGGCCCTGGAACTCAACTCGCTGCGTTGGCAGCGGCTCGCCGATGGGCAAGAGATCTTTCGTCCCGGTTACAGGTGGCACTACTGCACAGTCAATGATGCGGGGACCAAAGCGTGGCTCTTGGGATGTAGTCTCGACACCACCAATGTACCCGGTGGCAGTGATGGCAATCACATGAGTGAAGTTCTCACCATCGATCTAGAAAGGTACGGTCTGTTGGGCAACGGGTTATCGGCTGAGTGTCCCGAGCAGGACTCCCCTTGGCCATATGGCCAAACAGGACCTTCTCAGTTATCTGGGCTTGGGGCAGATCTAGCCGCTGACTTCGATCAATCTCCCGAGTCAGGCAGCGGTACTGATTTTGTTATCACTGCTATCTGCGATGATCACGAAGGCTCAGTCTCGGAAGAGATGAGCGACATGCCGAACCCTTCCACATATCAGACACAGCCAACCTTTGTGGAACCAAACTCCTCAACGTCAGAACCCATCCATGTCCACCGAATCATTCTGCAGATGCGGTGGCCACATTTCAAGCGCTTGTACTCGGCGCAGATGGCCGAGTATCATACCAAACGCATGCATATACCCGAGCCTTATTCCGTCGTGCGCGCCTTTCTGTACTACCTGTACACGGACAGTATTGCCGGTCATCCGGAGTACTGTTCGAGTGTTGTTGATGTTGCTGGCATGCTTGTCATGGCAAATCTTTACGACATGCCCAAGCTTCGGCTGTTGTGCGTCAATCGACTAAGTCGAGAGCTCGACGTAGACAATGCAGCGATCGTATGGGAGCGCGCAGGGCGAACCAATGAACATTGGCTCATGCGCCGAGCCGCTCAATTCTGTCTGACATACTGGGGTCGCGTGGTACGGACAGAGGGTTTCAAGTCCCTGAGCCACCAAAGTCTGATTCAGCTCTGTGAGGTGGTGGACACGGAAGGTCGCATCATCGCAGGACCAGAGCTAGAGATGGTCACGTTAGGGGCTGATGGTTTAGGGGACCGAGACAAAAGCTCTCGACTACGCCTAGGCTCTACCGCGGACGAGCTGTCAGAGTCAGAAGGCGACGACGAAGGCATGGAAATTTCATGAAAATAAAACGAATGGGGCACGCATTATCGTCCGGAGTTCTTGGCGGGGTCGCATTTTTCTGAATCTAGCATTATTTGATGAACATAAAATCGTTTATACTCTTAATCTGTAACTCTCAACCTGTAACCCTATAAATTTTTGACGGTGAACGGGCCGGTCAACCCGCGGCTGCCGCTAACACCCTTTTGGGTAGAGAGGGGTGGAGCCTGACGCTCTCGGCGCGGCGTCTCCTCCGCGCGGAGATCATTCCTGTCACGATAAGGAAGCTCTAAAGCGTGTCTCAGAATTTTCATAGAGTTTCAGGAAAAAAATGGATACATGCTGAAATTACATAAATGTCGATGTGCGCTGAAATTCAACTCAAACAGGTTGGCAAACGGCTTCTGCGTCAATTCCAATTCCAACCGTTATGGGGTCTATCGAACAATCCACTTTGCCCTCAGATTTCATCTGGGGCTTCGCAACAGCTGCGTATCAGATTGAGGGCGCTGTCAAAGAAGATGGTCGGGGGCCGTCTATTTGGGATACTTTTTGCAAGATTCCCGGTAAAATCGCCGGCAGCGGCTCTGGAGATGTGGCTTGCGACTCGTATCATCGAACACACGAGGATATCGCCTTATTGAAAGAATGCGGTGCTTCGGCTTACCGATTTTCCCTGTCTTGGTGCGTTGATTCTCTGATTTTTGACTGTTTATACCTCTTCTAATTGACGTCTTCGAATATATAGGTCTCGCATTATCCCGCTCGGCGGCCGCAACGACCCTATCAACGAGAAAGGCCTGCAATTCTATACGAAATTCGTTGATGATCTGATTGCCGCGGGTATCACGCCTATGATCACACTGTTCCACTGGGATCTTCCCGATGAGCTCGATAAGCGTTACGGCGGATTCCTCAATAAAGAAGAATTTGTTGCCGACTTTGCACACTATGCCCGTATAGTATTTACAGCTTTTGGTCCCAAGGTTAAGCACTGGATTACTTTCAATGAGCCTTGGTGCAGTAGTGTTCTTGGATACAACAATGGGTCGTTTGCGCCTGGTCATACGAGTGATCGTACCAAAAGCCCCGTGGGAAATAGCTCGACTGAGCCATGGATTGTTGGTCACAGCATTCTCATTGCTCATGGAGCTGCGGTGAAGATATATCGTGATGAATTCAAGGCGAAAGACGGTGGGGAGATTGGAATCACGCTCAATGGTATGTAAATTTTCCTGTGAATTATTGACTTCAAACTAAAAAAACAATAACAGGCGACTGGGCTGAACCATGGGACCCGGAAAATCCAGCCGATGTGGAAGCCTGTGACCGCAAAATCGAATTCGCAATCTCATGGTTTGCAGACCCAATCTACCACGGCAAATACCCAGACAGCATGATCAAGCAATTAGGTTCTCGTCTGCCCGCTTGGACAAAAGAGGACATCGCACTTGTGCATGGCAGCAATGATTTCTACGGCATGAACCACTACTGTGCGAACTTCATCCGCGCCAAGACAGGAGAGCCAGAACTCGACGATATTGCAGGCAATCTGGAGCTGTTACTTGAAGACAAGAATGGTGTCAGTGTCGGGCCTATTACACAGTCACCTTGGCTGCGACCCTCTGCGATTGGATTCCGGAAGTTGCTTAAATGGCTCAGTGAGCGGTATGGGTATCCTAAGATCTATGTCACGGAGAACGGGACTAGTGTTCTGGGTGAGAACGACATGGAGCTGGATGAGCTGCTCAATGATGAGTTCCGTGTGCAGTATTTCCGGGATTACATTGGTGCTATGGCTGATGCTTATACATTGGACGGTGTTAATGTGCGAGCTTATATGGCTTGGAGTCTTATGGAGTATGTTTCTTGTTTCTCTATATTTGGGCTGAATCATGCTAATTCGTTTGCTTGCAGTAACTTTGAGTGGGCTGAAGGATACGAGACTCGCTTTGGTGTTACTTATGTTGATTATGACCATGATCAAAAGAGGATGCCGAAGAAGAGTGCCAAAGAGATCAGCAAGATCTTTGAGCGTTTGATTGAGAAGGCTTAGATTGGATGCGGCGCAATTTATTTTGATGATAGGGACACAGCAGAATGTCATTTTACTAGAATTATTTACAAATAATTTGAGTAAGATGGCTGCTTTTAATCAGCCTCATGAAACTCAGCCCAAGTAGTTGGTTCAATATTGGTAATTGTTCCATTGAAGTCACAAAGTTGAAAAATGACAGACTTCATTGACGCTTGGAGCGTCTCAAGGAACTTAAATTACATTGATGGATTTTTCTTCATTGCCATAATACATGATTGCTTTTTCTAAAAGTACAAGACTGATCTGGGTTTAGTTGAGTAGAAGTGTAACAAAGGGAGAGAAGAGTGGTGATCTGGCTGCACGGCGGGGAAGTGTGGCGCCTATAACCCTCGCCCGCCTCAGCGGGTCGGAGCTTGAATTGCCCCCGGGCATCTAAAGATTTAGGAACAGCTGGTACCGAAATCAACCTGCTATAGTAAAATGTCTAGCAAAATGGAGTCAGTGGACGCAAAACACAAAGACATACAGAGGGAGACCGAGCGACAGCAGATTATGGGCCAGATTCGGAATATTTTCGGTAAGGCAGCTAGCCGAAGCGAGTAGGAGACCAACAGGATAATATGTGAGAATCTGAGATCGAATGATAACAAGAAAAACACAGAACAGGAACAGGAAAAAGTGCATGAGAAACATGTTGTACGCAGCTCTCCATTGCGCGGCACATCAACAAGTGAGTGATACCGGGGAACTTAGTAATTCCGCATCCGAATCAGATCTGATTCGTTTCTGCTTTTTTTATAGCGTATATCCCCCAAGCAATATGAGCATAACCCAAATCTCAAAGAGGCTCTCATCATCACCCCAAAGATTTCCAGATTGCTGCTTGGGGATCTCGAGCACCTTGATCGCCCACCTCTCTTCCATCCTTCCTAAGAAACCCACATTCACCGTTTCCGTGGGCAGCGGATCTGGTTTACTCGAAGCTTTAATCGTAAACCACGATGAAAATGTGACAGTGCAAGGTGTTGAGATTGGCTCAGCTGTCAATCGATATATTGCCGAAGAACACATGAACGTCGTGATCGGAGGCTGGGGACTCTGCTCTGCTGCTCAACAGGCCACAGCATGGATGTTTGTCTACCCCCGCGACCCGAAACTCATCAAAAAGTACATTGATACATATGGTGATCGACCTCTTGAGTTGATTGCATGGCTCGGGCCGAAGGTGGACTGGCCAGATTATGAGCTGCAGTTTCGCCAATCTTCGTTTTCCGAGTTGACTTATCCGGATGATATTGGACTAACACCGTATGAGGTTATGGTTATTGCAAGGAGATCATGTTAACATAAGCCAGTGGAATTGTCTGGAGTCTGCCGTTGGAATGAAATGTATATACATCGAACCTAGTACATAAGAAGCTATATCTCGCATGAGGTTTGAACCGTTCGCTGACGATATACAACGAGCAAGTTCTTCAAATGCTAATTTGTAGACATCAAGATACTAACTGCATCAAAACTCTAGATCAACTGGCGTATTCTAAAAATAGTGCCTTCTGCCTGTTCTCCACGGACAGAATTTTAGAGTCAATGTGGGGAGACCCCCCTCTAATCGTTAACTTTCTGCTTCATTCCCATTCGCAAGATATCTATAATTGGAGATGATAGAATGTTCCAATGATGGAAAAGTCCCAGTCCACCCTTCAAAGGGGCCGCATCGGTGCCACAAAATCTCGATTTGGCTGTAAAACCTGCAAGTAAGGTATGCCGCTTAGTTTGTTAGGATTCAAGCCTAACCATGACAGGATCCGGAGGGTGAAATGCGGAGAAGAGAGACCCAAGTGTCTGCGGTGCGCAAGCACTGGGCGCAAATGTGACTTTGAGACAGAGGAGCTCTCACCCCCCGCGCCATCTACTCCGCCTTTTCTGAACCCACGTTACACACCCTCTTTATCTCCAAATTCGGGGAGGAGAGAGCGCCGGGCATTTGAATACTATTTTCAGCATGCAGCTCAATATCTTTCTGGCGGTATGGACATTGACTTTTGGACTGGTGTGGTCCCACAAATTTGCCGCACTGAACCTGCTGTGTGGGATGCCATAATCGCTATTAGCGCTTTATTTGAGTGCCCAGAGCAATCATCGCATTTCACTTTCCTGGGAACCCAAGAAAGGGATCGTGCGCTCAAACAAGCCCATCAAGAGGCTTTGGTTTGGTATTCCAGATCAATATCTGGTATTCATTCCCAAATTGAGCGTGGTAGCGCGGATCCTTACATCGCTCTTGTCAGCTGCGTACTATTCATCTGTGTAGAAACTATTCAAGGACGCATGGAAGAAGCTCTACGACTTCTCCAGCAGGGGTTTATGTTGATTCAGGATCTCCGCACGAGGGCTTGCCATGGAACAGTCTCTCCTACAAAATCCGCTTTGTTAGAACACACAATCATTCCGCTGTTCTTACGCTTGAACACCGTTGCTCTTAATATATCAGGTACTCAGGTCAGCGAGCTCTTTTCTGTTTCAGAAGATACAGAATACGTGTTTCCATCTCTTGCCTCTGCTCGGCAAGGCATTACCACATTAGCTGCCGAATGCATGATCTTCCAACGAGAAGCAGAAGTACACCTGGAAGCCGTCAGTGGAGATACAGGTGTAAGCCAAGATCTTTTTGCTCGACAAGAGTATTTAAGGTTTCGGCTTGCGGGTTGGCTGCGTGCCTATACCGAGATCTGCCAAACTCTACGTCGCAAATGCTCCCCTAGCTCTAGATCATCCCCCCACACGGAGCCAACTCTTCTCACTTACCATGCCGCTGCCTTGATTCTTGTCTCTGGCTGTTTGACGCAACACGAAACCGTGTACGATACTCAAATGGCTGAGTTCGAAACAATCGTTGAGCAGTCAAGTCTGATTCTGGAGGCAATAGCCGGACCAAATGGTGCGCCACCGCCATTTACCTTTGAGATGGGTGTCGGATTACCGCTATATTTGACTGCGCTCAAGTGTCGTCATCCGGCTCTCAGACGAAGAGCTCTACAGCTGCTACAACAGGGGCCTCCTGTTCAAGGATTCTATAAATGTTCCCCTGGTGCTGCTTTAGCCGGGGCTCTCATGGCCCTCGAGGAGAAACAAAGCATTCAACTGGCTGAAACCATGGATCAAAGCCATACTGCTAGAGTTAGTGGCATCATAAACTCTGATAATTACTACGATTTCACCCTACCACTTTCAGCGGTCATCCCTGAGGAGGCCCGTATATGTTACGTTGGTGTTTTCAAACTTGGAAATGGTATTCCACATAATGTTTCTCAAGAGAATGTTGAAAAATGGAATCGCGGCCCAGAGCAGCTTTTTGTGTCATTCAGACGACTACGACGTGACCATGAGTCTGACAAATGGGAGTCCATTCATGATTGTGTACCCTTAGAATTTTGAGTTCAAATTTTTCTTTTGATATCTCAATAGTACACCTGAAACGGCTCATTACTGAGGCTATACGATGCTAATTGGGCAAAGTAACTCAGAATCGAGCTGAAGCAACAGAAGACCATATTAACCGGGCAAGATTCGAATATAAGGATACAGTTGTCTTGGCGAAAATTGGAAAACGGAGCTCATATTTCGTGTGTCTTAATGTAGCTCATGCTTTTCATGCCGCTTCTTCTCGTTCATGGCGTCTACCCGCTCCTAACACAGTATTGCACAATATTGCCAACAAATCTCCGCTCTTCAGCTTTTGTCACTTACAAGTTATAGACTGGTCTTCATATCTGATGTCATGCTTCTCTGACCCGACCATCCTATCTGGGCTTTTTTGCTCAACGATGAGGAAGATGACAGAATTGCGAATGAAATATTGTTCATCAAAATTGTCAAAGAATCAAATGCCGAGCTTCAAAGACTTGTCCACGACAATATCTTCATGAGAGCAAAGAACTTACTGCAGCTTAAGGAAACAGCAGATGAACTGAAGAACGCCCAATCGAGCCTTCGCAATAATGTTGCTTAGTTCGAAGAAGATATGAGCCAGCTTCCTGAGCTCGTTCATCGCGCAGAGCACTTTGCTAGGGCAAAAGACAGAACACAGAACTTCCTTTATACTCCTTCCACCGACTTCGGAGTCTTTCAACAACTGCTCCACGGTGTTGTTAAAACGCCATGGCTCCATGGGAACCTCTTTCGGAAGGGGTTGCTCTTCGGAAGGTGGAGGAGTAGGCTCTTCGGAACGTGGGTGCAGGGGTAGGTTCTTTGGTAGGCTCGACCTCTTCATTCCTTCTTTCTTTTCGCCTAGGCTATTTTCACTGGGCTCTTTGCTCCTACTTGGCTCCTACTTGGCTCCTACTTGGCTCCTACTTGGCTCCTACTTGGCTCCTACTTGGCTCCTACTTGGCTCCTACTTGGCTCTCACATTCTCCACATATTCAACCATCTGATCGAATTAATCCAGTTCACACAGGATCCTCCTATCTAGCCTTTTTCCTAAAAAAACCTCAAAGATTATCTTACTATAGCTGTGTGTATTACCTGGCGGGGTTTATCAGAGTAAACGAGCCTACCTTTTTCCAAAGGTTGGGTGTTATAGGCGCCATTTCAGCATATAGGGTCAAAACTATATCAGAGACATTGATCTACCATTACGCATCTCGACCATTTTGATCACTTAATTTATACTGGCATGTACGTTTGAAAAGACATATCTGCCAGCTCTCAGGTTATTCATCTGCCACTAGCTCAGCGCTGGGCAGATCCAGCGTCTACAGGAGCCGTCAACTATCGAGCGTTTTAGCAAAGATTCCTAGATCTGTGCAGACGACGACTATGCAAGCAATACCTTGAGTGATTGCGTTGAGTTCCACAAACTTTCTCAAAAAGCTGAAAAAGAAATTGAGGTTTTGCCAGAGTCATAGTTCAAAGTGAGCCTCAAGCAACTTTACAATTTATGCTTTCCAAGATCTCTTTTTCAAGTCCTTATCATTATCTTAGCATGGCATGGTTTCTGCTAACTACGCACGTCTTGATCGTTGTCTTGCTTATCGTTCTCGACTCGAGATGCCCATCAGCTAATCTTATTGCGTTCTGCTTTTGCTGTGTTCTTCTTTCTTTAAACTTAGTGTTTTTTGCCCTTTGTGCCGTTTCTTTTTCTCTATTTGCTGCATTCCACGTTAATCTATAGCATCAAGAATTCAAAAATAGGCCAAAAGCTACGTATTCACCAGTCATTCGTGTATTAGATCTTGAACACTAGATCTACTTCAAAGAGCATACCTAAAATGCTTAGACTCCATATCCGTCATATCCTTAAATCCATCCAAAATAGCCTGGGCTGCAACATCCCCCGAAACCCCATCAGCATGTTCTCTCACTGCAGCATCCCTACGAGCATTCTCCCACCTCATAGAAACATACGCCACAGCCGACAAAACAATAATACCAGCATAGCAAATAAGCAGTCCCGCAAGAGCCGAATAGTAGCGTGGAGCCTCGCGAGAAAAGAATATGTTAGCTCCGGCCACATTACCCGCTGCATAGAGCGAGAACCAGATACCGTTTGCGACAGCACGCTTCGTGTGGCCGCCCACATTGGTCGCGAGTATATTCCACGATACGATAACTGGTGCACCGATGATGTACTGGAGCCAAGTACATCCGACTAGCGTCCAGCGGTGATCTAGGTCTGTAAAGCGGATGCCTAGGAGGCCACAGAAGGGGATAAGACACACGATGGCGAGGACGATACAGCGCGAGTCTTTGATGTATGTGGCGACGATGCCACAGATTGGGACCACAAGGGCTTCAATTGCACCAGTGGGTAATTGGAGGAGTGTAGCATACAGCCCGTCAAATCCGAAGCCTTTGATGAGCGCCGATGCGAAGTTCGATACGCCGCCGTTGATAACGCCACATGCAATGCCGATTCCGGCGCAGCAGAGGACTTTGACATCGTAAAGGTTCTCCAAGGCTTGGCGTGGCTTGATTTCTCGGGTTTTGACACCGATCATGTTCTCCGCAACGCGTTGCACGGCTACCACGCGCTGTCGGTGGGATAGGAAGCGTGCAGAACTGGGCGAGTCTGGCATAAGCCATAGAAAGAAGCAGGCGCAGACAAAGTTGAGAAGCCCGATTGTTAAGAAGATCAGCTGCCAGCTGCGGAGAGCAGTATTGTGTGTATGGCCGAGACCAAAGCCCAGAAGCGCACCAACCATAGTGGCCATACCGTTGGCGCTAAGCCAAATTGCCATGCGCAATGGTTGTTCGGAGCGCTTGTAGAACATAGAAGTGAGGTTCATCACTAAAATAGATTGGATTAGCATTCTTCGCCTGGGTTTTGCTATCGGTTACTTACTGCATGGGCTGACACCTGCCTCTGCCATGCCCAGTAGGAATCTCAATACCAGGATTCCAGCATAATTATTGGCTCCAATATGAGCGATGACCAGTACACTCCAGATCAGAAGCATTCCACCCATATACTTTGCAATTGGTAATCGCTGGATCAATAGGTTGGCTGGGAGAGCCCAGAAGAGATAGCCGAAGTTGAATATAGCAGCGACCCATGAGTATCGCTGTCCCTCTAGACCAAGGTCTGGGATTAGGGAATAAGCAGATGCATAATTAAGTGACAGTTTATCTGAACAGAACGTCAGTTATGAGGATAGCCTTGAAAAGTAGGAATTCTCAGCATACCGAGGAACTGAATAACATAAGTCACATAAAGCTAGGGACATGGTGTTAGTAAATGGCATCAAAGTGTTGAAGTGTTAAAGTGAAGGAAACCGAAGTACTAACAATTGGCATAATTCTCCAATCGATAATGCGAAGCACTTTCGCCCCCTCACTCTCCAACTCCTCAGTAGACAGCTGCTCCGCTTCCAGGTACAGATTAGCACCGATATCGTGTGTTTCACCGAGGGCAACATCCTTCTCCACAGTGGAGTGAGGGTCCACCTTGATGTCTTTGTTCATCGTGAAGTTGATTGAAGTCGAAGGATTTATTGAGGTGCATTCTACACGTCCTTTGCTGGACTTATAAGTACTCAGCCATAGTCTAGACACATGTTATCGCTGCCAAGGAGATAAGCTTCATTATCTCTTCAGTTGCATATCTTTTTGCCGAATGATGATAAATGGTGATACGGGCTGCGGCCAAAAGTCCGATCGTGGAGGTGCCAAGACATGCGGACTATTGTCCGCCATCTCCACGTTAGCCCCGTTAGCCCTCTTATATACTTGGCTTTCCTGTGAAATGACAAGAGATCTGCGGTTATTTCGTATCTCAAATTCAAAGAAAAGATACACACTTGAAATATGGCTCATGATCAAGATTTCTCCTTGCTTGACGCAAGCATCTCGGACCTCCAATCCGCACTCTCTGCAGGAACACTCTCTGCCGTCGATCTAGTATCAAAATATCTCCGAAGAATCAGTACATACGATGCAAATGGCCTAAAACTCAGCGCAATCCCAATTATCAACCCATCCGCCATCCACGATGCAGCAGCCTCCGATGCCCGACGTGCATCTGGTCTACCACCACGGCCACTAGAGGGTATTCCATACCTCGCCAAAGACAGCATCAAAGTCAAAGGGATGAGCGTCGCCTGTGGATCCCCAGCTTTTGAGAACCTCATCGCGAACGAAGATGCAGCGTGTATCAAAATCCTCCGGGACGCCGGAGCCATTCTTCTAGGACGGACGAATATGCCTGCAATGGCATACGGCGGTATGCAGCGTGGCTGCTACGGTCGTGCTGAAAGTCCTTATGACAAGCAATTTCTGGCCGCAGCTTATGCATCAGGCTCATCGAACGGGTCCGCCGTCGCCACTGCAGCTAACTTTTGTGCCTTTTCGCTTGGCAGCGAGACTGTGTCTTCGGGTCGTTCGCCTGCATCGAATAATTCCGTCGTCGCTTACACGCCTTCTAAAGGCCTCCTACCCCTTCGCGGTGTCTGGCCTCTCTATGCCACCTGTGATGTGCTCGTTCCTCACACCCGAACCATAGCAGATCTATTCCAGGTTCTCGACGTCCTGGCCGTTTCCGATCCAACCCCAAAAGGAGATTTCTACCAGGAACAACCCCTCATCCCCCTCCCTTCAATCGACACCCTCCGACCAGAGTCATTCTCAACTCTCTGCGACGCCACTTCGCTGCGTGGAAAGCGTATCGCCATACCATCCATGTATATCGGCGGCGACCAGTCTTCCCTCAACCCCGCTAGCAAAGTCAACACCCGTCCCTCCGTCATCAAGCTCTGGCAAAAAGCCAAACAAGTCCTAGAGTCCTGCGGCGCAGAAGTAATCGAAACAGACTTCCCACTCGTAACAACCTACGAATCAAACGCCGACAAAGGCCAACTCGTCACAGTCGCAGGCCTGCCAGAAGGTTGGTCATCAATGGAGCGAAGCGAGCTAGTCGCCCATATCTGGGACGATTTCCTCATCGCAAACGCACAGGAAGGTCTTAGCTCCCTCGCGCACGTCGATCCGGCTACCATCTTCCCCCTCGCGCCGGGTTCATTGAAGGGCACGCCTGATGCAGCGAATGCGCTGCGCTGGGACGAGATGGTCAAGTATCCGCTCCGGAGACCGGATTCCATTTTTGATATTCCTGGTCTTCGGCAGGGAATTGAGGCGCTTGAAAATGCGCGCAAGGAGACTCTGGAGAAGTGGATGGATGGGCTTGGTCTTGATGCTGTGGTTTTCCCGGCGAATGGTGATGTCGGCGCTGCGAATGCGGATTGTGAGGAGGTCGCTTCGCGCTTTGCTTGGAGTAATGGAGTTAAGTATTCGAATGGTAATAGACCTATTCGGCATCTGGGTGTTCCTACAATCTCTGTGCCTATGGGTGTTATGGATGATACGGGGATGCCTATTAACCTCACTTTTGTTGGGAAGGCATATGATGATACTAGTTTGCTGAAGTATGGGTTTGCGTTCGAGAAAGCGATGAACGGCCGTGTGCGGCCTTCGTCTGTGCCTGCCCTTGACTCTGATTGTGTCAAGGCTGCCAAGGGCACCCTTTCCTGGACCTCACAGTCGATTCCAGAGTTGGTGGTGCAGAGTCAGTCAAAGAAAATTGAGAACTCAATAGTTTTTGTCCAAATTGAGGGGACGGTAGTCCCGAACGATATGGAGCTGTCTACACTATTGTGCTATGTCAATGGTGAACCATTCAATGCTGTCTCAGATGGAGATAGATGGTTCCTTGTCGCATCTTATCCTGAGTCTGAGCGCGACCAAACCTGGGAAAGATGGTCGAGCCCTGCTTTGACCCAGACTATCGTGGTTATCACAGCTCGTACCAAGTCTGGCTCGACGACTGGTAAATTGATACTGTTGTAAATACTATCGACTGTACAAAATTACATTGTTTTTTTTTCGTTGTTGCACACTCGAGATCCACTAGTTCCTTAAAGCCTCGATGTGTTTATATAGATTCCATTAAATCGTCTTCG
Source organism: Penicillium soppii (assembly GCF_028829465.1). Classification (NCBI taxonomy): domain Eukaryota; kingdom Fungi; phylum Ascomycota; class Eurotiomycetes; order Eurotiales; family Aspergillaceae; genus Penicillium; species Penicillium soppii. The sequence goes on from NW_026643234.1 coordinate 4,453,737, forward strand.
AAATGCTCTTGCTGTATGCTTCCGCCATACATCATATCCTCAATCATCCCTAGCACAGCACGGTGCAGGTAACTCTTCTTCAATTGCTCGAGGTACAACTCAGCATCTGCGGGCAAGACAGGGGTGCTGGGTTCCACTGCAGCTGTATCAATATTCCACATAATCTTCTGTCGCAGAAACTCAAACACATTCATATACGGGATTGCGTCCGTCCAGCGGTCGATAAAGCCAGACAGATTGGCGGCGCATGTAGCAATAGTTTCTTGGGTAGTCAGTCGAATGTGTTGTTGGTTCCGACCATCGGTCAGATTTGCCGTCATCCAGACAATGTAGAGAAGCGTGATTCCTGCTCGGAATTGAAATACAAGCTAGAAAGGAAGTTTTTATTAGCTATTCGTTATAGCGGAGGTCTTGTATATTATATAGCACTTACTGCAGACCATGTATAGCACATCACATGTCCTTCATCTTGCAGCATCCTAAAATTGAGACAAACATCCACAATTGCCGCGAGGATATCCTCTGTTCCATCCATATCATCGAAATCCCGTCGTCCTTCTACCAGGATCAGAAGGCTGTAATCATATAGTTTCTGCATCCATATAGGGTGGAGGTAGCCGCATTGAACATTAGTCAACGCATTCTGCGGAATTTCCTGCCTCCAACTGTCCAACGCGGATTTAAATGACAATCGATGGCTCTTGTCATCCAGCATGAGAGTGTTGCAAGGTCGACTCTCCCGCGATCTTCTAATTTTCGCTTGAATCTTGCGGAGTCTGAACAAATGACCCAGGGCCGGGTTGATGTCTAGTGCCGGCTGGAAAGTATCTCCTAGGGTACACATCTAATGAAAGTCAGATGTTGTAGAAGAACGAAGAGGATTCAGACATAACTTACGTCATCGTCCACAACCCGGTCCGCAGCCGATACGGGCCTATCCCAACCAGAGACAATGACCTCGTTGAGCATGTAACAGGTAATAAACATCTTCTCCGATAGAACTTCATCGGGCTCCGTGGCCGATCCATTCTCCCTGCGGATAGAGGCGTGTTTCCGAATCTCCGTCATTGCAGCCGCACAAAAAGGTAATACGGAAGAAACACTCGTCGTGATCTCCTCAGAGGATGGAGAATGCAACGCATACAGAATCATAAGCAACGAAGCTTGAATCTGTAATACCAAAGACGAATGACCAACAACATAGGGGTAATATCTCATTGCCGATGTATAAAATTCCTTCGAGCGCACCGAGTGCGATGGATCACGCTGTAAAGTACTGGAAAGAGATGCGCCAATGGCATATACCATTCGCAAAAAGAAGGCTCTCCATTCATCCTGTCCATTCAGTATTGCTTCCGTATGCCATGATTTCCATGCAGCTTCGTCTAAAAATGGCCATTCGCGGTGGGTGACTGAGAAGTACATATTTGCGTATAGCTCTTTCAGCCAGGATGAGTCGTCGCTAGTAAATGAATATATAGGAGCCATGTCTATCCAGGGTAAGTTGAAGGAAGACTCCGTTAATAGGGAGAATGCATCAGACGAGTACTGTGATAGAGGCGTTCGGCGAGACTTCAGGCCCTGGTATTGCAATTCCGGGAATACCAAAGAGGGAATGTCATTCTCCGTGCTGCTGATTATATCGGAGTCGACCAGCAACTGTCGTGCATCGGTGCAATCCAAATCATCAAAATCTGTCTGAACACCAATCTCGCATGAGCTTGTTGAGTTCGCATTTGAACTATGATCGAGCTCTGCTACTCGTTTCTCTAGTTGTCTCAAATATTCAAGTGGGATTGTAATGTTATCGCCCGACTTCCGAGACTTGGCGGGCAAGCATTCAGCTCCTTTGCGACGACATTCACTGCAAGATGGCTTTGCGTGGTCACATTTCCGCTTAAGACGGAAACAGCGAGCGCAGGCTATGTTTCTTTGCTTCAGAGGGCGCGACATACAATAGAATATGAGAAGAAGGTAAATGCGGGGGACGATAACGGCCCCGGGAAGTTGATATCAGTTCTTAATAAGTCACTGGAATAGGAAGGTCGATGCGAAGATAATAATGCCATTCTCCTCTCTTCTTCATTGTCGTGTCTTTCGTTTCTTAAATATACTGATCTCTCTTCTCTCCGGGTATACATATTTCAATTATCAAGTCAAAATAAATCTCCATGGTCGTAATGGTCATCAATACTTGGTCAAGTCGCCAGCAACATCAACCTTTAATCCATCGCTGAGCCTTCGTATCATACCCAATTAACTTAGGATCAACATGCAAAGTCTTCAGCATATACTCCATAGTAAACTCCTAAGCAAAGAGGTCAGCATATGAGTTCTAAAGACAAAACCAAAACCTACCTCATCTTGATCGCCAATCCCAGACCCATCCTTCTCATCAGGCAAATTCTCAATCTCTCGAGGGTCAATCTCATCGTCAACATGCTCCCGCTCATTTCTCTCTTCTTCAAACTCCCATCGAGTCGCATCACGCTTTGAATTCTCTTTCCACGCGGCCATTCCTCCCATGCGAGAGACTCTCTCCTGCGCACCGGTGAATGCTTCCTCGGCAGCATCCTGGCTGGCGAGACGCCATTTGATGATCAAGGCTTCGAGCTCTGTGTCTTTTGTTGAGCCCTCGAGTCTGAGGGCTTGGTTTGCAGTGTCGATTTCTGAGCGCAGTGTAGCCAGTCGTGATTGGATGGCGCGTTTTTGTTTTTGGAGAGCGATGATTTCAGGGTCGGAGGAATGGAATGGTTTGGGGGTGGAGAGTCTAGGCTTGAGGATTGGCTTGCGTGCGATCGGGATTGGAGTTATCGGTAAGGATGAGTTCGGATCTGGGGATGGTTCTGATTGTATAGGAGTCGCTGGTATTTCTGTCTTTGAGATGGGCGTGGAGGGTTGGATGTCTGTGGCTGCTGTGGGCCGGCGCATGGGAGACTTGAATGGCTTAGACAAGGTTACTGCTGTATCGATGCGACGACGCTTGGTGGCTTGAGCCATGATCAATCGATTACGGAATTAAGCAAAATGAATGGGAAGAGAAGGGTGAAAGAGGAATGACAACATCGAATATTTGAAATGCGGAGACGCGATAGGCTTATCGATAAGCATGTATTTTTTTATCTACACCCACCTGGGTAACAAAATGGAAATGCCTCAATGACCAACTCCCCCTGCTACCCATTGCGCGAACTCAGGATCACCAGGCTGCGGGAAAAACCCCCGATCATTGGCATTCGCGTTTGCGTTTGCGTTCGCATTTTGGGCGTTGGCATTCTCGTTCTGCCGATTGCGCTGCTGTTGCTGTTGTCGGAAATAAACCAATACCAACAAAGTAGCAGCCAGACCAACAATGAGCAGACCCTCGAGCATTCCTTCATCAATATCAAGATCCAGGTCATCATAGTAGCCATCCTCGTGGCCCTCAGATTCCAAACCTCGGTAGTCATCATCATCTCCCTGTCGTTCGTAAAGGTCTTCGTAATAGCTCTCCTCGTCGTTATCGATAAAGGCTGTAATCCATTCTCTAAACGTTCGACGGGGTTTTGACTCTGTATTTATTTGTAAGTATCAAATCGGAGAAACGAAAATACTATCCATCGCTTGTGGTAATCGACAAGGAGATGCTTACCTTCTTCGTCACGAATGGGATTGATGTCTCCGTTGGTAATGCGGTTCCAGTATCCGCGGACCCGGAGTTTGAGCAAACTCAGCTTGACTGGGAGGTATGCTTCGGGGCTGAGATCTAGCGCTAGGTCATAATATCGCTTGGCCATGTGGAAATCCTGGTCGACCGCCACGCCATTCTCATGCATCCAGCCCAGGTTCCAATAGCCCTGGGCACTGTGATGAGCTTCAGCAGCATTGTGATAGCAAGTTGAAGCCTTGTCAGCGTCAACGATAGAGCCAGTTCCAGACAGGTAGTAGTCGCCCATTTTGAGCAAGGAGTCGATGTTAGCTTGCTTGGCGGAACGAGTCCAGTAAACCAGTGCAAGCGCTGCATTGCGCAGCAAAGAAGACGGCGCCTTTTCGGCCCAGGGCAGAACCGAACTGAGCGATAGCACAGAGCGATGCTCGTCAAGCAGGTAAGCTACATTTGCCTGTGCATTCTCATATCCTTGTTCGGCTGCCATCATGGCCGCAATGAGAGCACCTTCTTTGTCGCCAGATTCGTAAGCATCGTTCGCCTCCGCAAAGGCTGAGTGGACGATCTCAGCTTTTTCAGCCACCATTTTGTAATAAGCGGTGGCCACTCCACAGTGACGTTGTCTGCCAACACCAAAGTTGGCCATTTCTGCGAGGTAATAATACGCTTCCATCCAGCCCCAACGGGCAGCAAGCTCGAAATAGCGAGTGGCAGTTTCCACGTCACCTTGGTCCAAGAAAAGAGCTCCCAATCGCGATTCAGACGCCGGGAGATCCTGCTCTGCAGCCGCTTTGAAATACTCAGAGGCCTTGTAGCCATCTTGGGGGACCCCATACCCGTTGAGGTACACCAGACCCATCCAGTGCTGGCACAGAGAATCTCCATTCGCAACACCCCGTCGGAACCATGTGAGGGCTGTCGGGTAGTGTTGCTCAACTCCCTCTCCGCGGAGGTACATCAACCCGATATGTCCTGCAGCTTTAGAGGCAAGCTTGTCAAGCCCGGCTTGGGGGTTAGGGTTGATAGAACCATCTTTGTTCCAGTACTTCTTAGTGACAACCTTGAAGTATTTCATGGCTCGTCGGAAATTACGAGGCAGGCCCCGGGCACCCTCAAAGTTCATCTTCCCCAGGGTGTAGGTAGCCTTGAGCTCGCCCTTTCGGGACATGAGATCCAAATATTCCAGAATGTCCTCCACACTGGCCTCCGGGCCCGCATTGGCGGCTTCTCTTGCATTTGGACCGGAGCTGGACACACTAGCTCCTTGGCCGTAGACACCACCTTCCTCATCGGCCCAGCGATAGGATTCCCTAATCAGAGCACTGCCACCCGGCGGACCAGAGCGGTAATACTGCACAGCCTTATCTGCAACCTTCTTGTAATAAAAGATCGCGTGGTCACAATTCTTCGGCGTTCCAATACCACTGTGGTAGCGATATGCCAATGTCATCTCCGAGCGGGTATTTCCAGTCTCAGCTGCGAACTCATGGTACATGAGGGCCTTTGCCTGATCCCGTTCAACTGCACCGCCAATTCCCGTCGCATACATAAACCCGACCATGTGTTGCGCTGTGTTGTTTCCGTTCAACCATGCCAACTCATGGTACCATCTGAAAGCAGATTTGAAGTCGCGGGGGTGGGAGAAGTTGCCGTAGAAGTTCATCTCCGCCAACAGGAACATCGCGTCTGGATCTTGGTCCTCGGTTGCTGTTGCTACCAAATCATCCACCGCTGAAGCAACCTTCGGATTAAGTTTACGCACTAGTTTCTCGGTGGTCGGGCCATTCATGAATAGTAGGCGGAACGTTTGGCGGCCGTAGTGTGTAACTGTTCCAAGTAAGCCCAGCGGCTTGTCGGATTGTTGGACTGTGGGCTTTGCGGTGCGAAGGATATCCCAGGCATTCTCGACTCGTTCTACAGACAATCGATAGTCAGTAAGATGTGTCGGTCAACAGGATACGAGACGAGGTTGCGCTGAAGCTATCTCTACTCACGAGTCATGGGTCGATATGCTGATTCCTCCGATGTAAATATGAATTCATGTTGATCATCATTTCCAACCGCCGAAGAACTTGTTTGGTCAGTGAGCGGTTGGCTAGGCCCGGCTGCGCATGTCTGTAATAGCACTGGATAGGGGGTGTCAGCCTTCGTTGTCGTATTGCAGTTGCCGGCGGAACTTACGCAGGGCCGGTAGAAACTGGGCTAGCGGCGTCCTCATAATGCCTGCGAGATAGGGATGTAGTTTCGGAAGAAGAGGCACATTGCGACACCCCAAAAAGCAAAAGAGTCGTTGCCTGAGTGGGAGCTGGGGAAACGCGATATGATGTAGTTCCGAAGTACGGGCCACTTGGCTTGACGGAGCTTCATTCTGCCGATGGCGAATCACTGCAACGAATCCAGCATAACTCTACAATGCTATAACTATGCCAATATGTTAACATATGTCTAAAATTCTACAATTTACAAGCAACATTTGACAGGAAATGTCATTAACATTCTTTGAGTCTACTCGTCCCCTAACGAGGCTGTGTACATAACGGGAAAAAAGCAGGCAGGATACATCCACATAAGCGCTCTCCATGCAATAAAAAATAGGCAGCTTTGAAACTTCCATCGGGAATCGAAATCTACAGTTCTTCCGCACAGCGTCCACGGGTGTTTCCACAGTTCTGTTCGGAATAGCACAGTCTTCGAGTTCACAACGGAGGGAAGTCAAGTCCACCTGCGAAACGAGGAAACAATCTTGGGGAAACAAGGAAGGCTGATACCGAATACGGTACGATTTGTGTTTAAAAAAGGTGGAAAAAAACAGATACAATTGAAAGGGAAAGCGGTCCCTGATATCGTAAAAAAATTATCAATCAATTCCCATGTTGGTCGCGAAAAGATCTTTTTTGTTGGTTATGTGAACGTTCGTTCGATGGTGGTACAGTTGTACAGCACGAGCCTAGAGCCAGGCACGCCATGTTCATCCGTAGTTCACTGGCGTGGCGACGTGGGGCTATAAGCCGGCGAAGTCGGGCTGTAAGCCGGAGAAGTCGGGGAACCAGAGAAGTTGGGCGAGGTTGGCGAGTAGGACTGGGGGCTCGTGGGAGACCACCCAGGCGAAGTAGGTGTGTACTTTGGAGATGTTGGGGAAGTTGGGGACAAGTGCCGAGCGCCGCCAATTGCAGGACTGGTGGGACTATAGCTTGGAGATGTCGGACTAAAGGCCGGCGAGGCCGGGCTGAAATTGGGCGACGTTGGGCTATAATTGGGTGAAGTGGGTGAGAACCCAGGCGAGGTTGGAGAGTACGAGGGCGACGTAGGAGACGCTTGACCGTACGCAGGTGAAGTTGGCGAATAAGCTGGGGAAGTGGGAGCAAACGACGGGCTGGCAGGTGAGAACCCAGGAGATGTCGGATTGAAACGCGGACTGGTCATGCTCATGCCGGGAGAAGTTGGCGAGTAGCTTGAAGACGGCGAATATCCAGGAGACGTAGGACTGGTGTTGAAGGGGCTTGTTGGGGAGTAGCCCGGGCTGCGAGGGCCGGGACTAAAGCTGCCACTACCAAATCCGGCGGGATTGTTGTATTCCGTGAGGCCTCCAGTATTATCCTGTCCAAGCTGGTGCATCGGTGAGAACGGGGCAGCGTCGTCGCTGTCAGTCATGAATTGTGAGCTAGCCATCGGAGAACCAGTGTCGTACTGAGTAGCAGCACCATCTGGGATGATGGCATCCTTGGCACCAACAGCACCCATTAGGCCGTAGCGTGCATTGTTTGACACGACTGTGTTCAGCAAGCTCTGGTCCAGGTAAACATCGAACTCTCCCGTTCCAGCGGGCGCCATCTGTCCAAGGATCAAGTTTTCGGAAACACCACGACAGTCGTCAAGCTCTCCAAAGGCAGCAGCTTCGAGTAGAATTTCGACCGTTTCTTCGAACGAACAACGCATGAGGGCACCGTTGTCAGCACGGTTAATACCGTGACGGGTGACGGGAGTCAAGTAACCACGAACTGTCATAACATCGACCAGCAGCGCCAAGTGACGATGGTTGACATAAGATCCGTCGAATGCAAGCACAAGTGTCAACTCGCGAAGCACAGCTGTACGGGCAGCCTCGATACCAAAGACCTCGAAAATCTCAATAAACTGGTTAGAGTATGTACGAGAAGCATCGACACCAGGAATTGAAAGAACGGCAGCGAGAGACGATCCACTGGTTTCAAGGACCCACTCCTTGCAAAGAGTATCACTCTTGCTTGAGAAGAGTGTACCATCTTCGTGAACACGGACCTTGGCCTTCTCGTTGATGAAAGCACGGTCGACACCAGTGACACCACGAAGAGTCAAAGTGTCCAGCAGATGCTGCTCAAGCTTCTTGAGAGTCACGTCGTATTCAACATCTTCATCTTCATCATCCTTGTAGTCCTGAACCTGGCGAATACGGATGACTTGCTCATCCGCGTTGTTATCACTGAAAATGACTGCAATATCACGTGGGTAAGCTTCTTTGATTCTGGTAGCAACATCCTGCACAGTCAGACCCTTATCAAGAAGAGCAGGACGGCTGAGAACAATACGAAGCAACCACTTCGACTGCGATGCTGAATCATCGCCGGTGTCCTCAGGAATGATGAAGTATGACTCAACCATGTCTTTATCGTTCTCGATGACAGTAGACTGGATATCGGGGTCATAGTAGATCTCGGTAGACTCAGTCACGGACCGCAGACTAGTGTGCTCGACAAGACTACGCAGCGTCTTAGCACCCTCCTTGTTGTGGGTCTCCATACCTTGCTGGTAGACGGTCATGGAGGGGGTCTTGATGTTCGTGGCAACGTTGAGAATTTCCTTGAGACGGGGCACACCAAGAGTAACGTTTTTGGAAGACACACCAGCAAAGTGGAAAGTGTTCAATGTCATCTGGGTGGCGGGTTCACCAATAGACTGAGCTGCAAGAACACCGACCATTTCACCAGGGTTGGCTGCTGCGCGAGCGAAGCGGCTTTCAACGGCACCAAGCACATGCTGGAACGCCAATTTGTTAAGCGAATAGTCTGTCACAAGGCGGCGGAAAGCCAGACGACTGCGCAGCTGCGCCTTGAAGAGCAAAGTTGCGTTGACCTGGGCCTCGCGCGAAATAACATCATCACCGCGGACAATCACCAAGCGATCCAGTAGCTGCTGGACTTGAGGAATGACCTCAGCGGGGTGCAAGTCACTGATTGTGCCCTCGCGAATGTGGAAGGTGGTTCGAGCCATCTCAAGAATACGCTGAATGTTAATGGGAAGTTGCATCATTTCTTCGTCTTCCTTGACCACGGTTCGAAGGAACTCGCGGTCCTTCAAAATAGCCTCCCATTCTTCATCGAAGTATTTCTGAACCTCCATGTCGCCAGCAATCTCATTTGCTTGCTCCAGAACCTCAGGGCCAAGAGTACGCTCGGGATCCATGACATCAACACGGAAACGCTCGCGGAGCTTCTCATCGGAGCATTTGATGTGATCGACACGCTGGTTCTCAATGTGGGCACCATCGAGACCATCCTCTCCATAGATGAACTGAATAATATCACCGAGAGAATTGCGAACAGTGCCATCGTACTTAACCATCACTTCTTCAAGGGCCTTGACCAGCTTACGCTGAATGTAACCAGTCTCGGCAGTCTTGACAGCAGTATCAATCAAACCCTCACGACCAGCCATGGCGTGGAAGAAGAACTCGGTTGGAGTGAGACCACGGAGGTACGAGTTTTCGACGAAACCACGAGACTCGGGAGAGTAATCGTCCTTTGTGAAGTGCGGCAAGGTACGGTACTTGAAACCGAATGGAATACGCTTTCCTTCCACGGACTGCTGTCCAACGAGAGCAGTCATCTGCGAAATGTTGATTGCGGAACCCTTGGAACCGGAACGGGCCATCTGAATGGCGTTGTTCAAATCCTTCAAACTCTTCTCGGTAGCATCACCAGCTTCGTCACGAGCGTTGTTCAGAGCGCGAGAGACCTTGCTCTCGAATGTCTCACGGACGTTCATACCGGGGAGAGCCTCCAGTGTGTTCTCAGTAGCGCTGGCAGTAATTGTCTCGACTTCCTGCTTTCGGTTGCGCACGGCTTCCTCAATTTTGTTGATGGTCAATTGGTCAGGAATAGTGTCACCAATACCGATACTGAAACCGTTGTGAAGTAGCCAGTATCCAACAATGGCCTGGGCACCATTGAAGAATTTAACACAAGTGTCAGGGCCATACTCGTTGAAGATGGTGTGGATAACACCACCACCACTGGCACCGACAGTCTTCTTGGAAAGCATGCCGTACATGAGCTGTCCACCGTGAATTAAGAGACCACCATCACTGAGGGGACTGAATTTCTCGGCCAACGGGGAACCATCCTTATCCACACGCAGAAGATTCAAACCCGAGGGGAAAGCCATGCTGATCATCTGCTTTCCGGTCCAACGGGGCCGGGGCTTCAGGATAGCCGGAGGGGGAATAGCGCCATCCCAGTCAGGAACCCAGAGCATGAGGTTCATAACTTGGTCCTTGTTGAGGAAAGTATCTCGACGGCAAATCTTGTAGATACCACACAGGGTGTCCTGCACGATACCCATCAGAGGACCGTTACGTTGGGGAGAAACAATGTTCTTCGGAACCAGAGTGAGCTCGGCCAGCTCGGCACGAGCCTCTTCGCCCTGGGGAACGTGCAAATTCATCTCGTCACCATCGAAATCAGCGTTGTAGGGACTGGTCACAGACAAGTTCATTCGGAATGTGGAGAAGGGCATAACACGGACACGGTGACCCATCATGGACTCCTTGTGCAGAGAGGGTTGACGGTTGAAAAGAATGTAATCACCGTTGTCGAGATGGCGCTCGACCTTCCAGCCATAAAGGAGCTGCTGAGCACCTGCACGCTTGGCGTGACGAAGATCGATACGCTCGCCGTTGTCACGGACAATGTAGCGTGCACCAGGGTGGATGTTAGGTCCGTTGGCGACCAACTTTTGGAGCTTCTCGATGTTGTAAGGTGTAACAACTTCGGGGTAGGTCAAAATACGGGCAGTCGAGTAGGGAACACCAACTTCATCGAGCGACAGGTTAGGGTCACCAGTGATGACGGTACGAGCGGAGAAATCGACACGCTTTCCCATCAAGTTCTGACGAAGACGGCCCTCCTTACCCTTCAATCGACTGCGGAGCGCCTTGACGGGACGGTTTCCTTTTTGCATAGCAGTCGGCTGTCCAGCAATATCGTTGTCCATGTAGGTAGCGATGTGGTATTGTAGCAAGGACTCGAATTCACGAATGACGTGCTCAGGTGCACCTTCCTGCTCACATCGCTGAACATTCTGGTTGGCACGAACGATTTCGGCAAGCTTGTAGGTCAGATCATCTTCACCGCGGGCGCCGCTGGTAGCCCCCATGACAACACTGGGGCGGACAGTGGGAGGTGGAACGGGCAGAACGGTGAGAACCATCCATTCGGGGCGAGCGTAGTCGTTGCTAAGGCCCATAATGCGCACATCTTCGATGGAGATGTTCCGGAAGATGTTCAACGCCATCGCGGGAGTGATAACCTTCTTCTCGGGCTGTGCCATCTCGTCCTCCATCATAGCCTTGCTGGGCTTCCATGTTCCGACCAGGCAAATTCCTTCTTTCCGAACAGTAGGCTGGGCATTACCGCAGCCACCGTGGGAGCGGCCCTTCTGTGAGTCCTTCGAAAACTCTTCGTCATCGGCAGGCGCGTCGGCCTCACAAACCAAGACATCCTTGGAAAGTCGCCAGATGGCGTCAAATCGCCGCTTGGGATCACGGAATCGGAGGGCTTCGAGGAATTTAGAATCGGCCTGAATTTCATTTCATGTCAGCAAAATGTACCAGTCAAGATTTGCCATCCCGGTAGGGATGACTAACCGTGTTGGCCTTGATCTTTCCACAGTTGTGGCAGACAGTCTCTAGCAGCTTCTTAATTTTGGTCAAGAAACCTGAATTTAAGTGAAAAGTCAGTAAGAGCAGAAAAGACGAAAGAAGCCCGAGGCAAAACGTACCAATGTGAAACACCGGACAAGCAAGCTCGATGTGGCCAAAATGCCCTGGGCATTCTTTGGGACCTTCTTCGCAAGTCTCGCAGTTGTATTGGCGGTCGATTGTACCGAGTCGCGGGTCATTGATACCCTTTGTCCGAGGCCGTTGACGTTGATCGTCCTATCGCGTTGTTAGTAATCCGATAAGTGGCGCAAACCCCAGAAAAAGTTTTCTGAATGAGTATACGACAGCAGAAAACCTAACTTTACTCACCATTGTTTCCGGGTACTCGATGTGGACCACACTCATGCGCTTGATCTCCTCGGGAGCGAAGAGACCGAACTGGATCTCCTTGATGGTGCGCAAAGGCGCCTTGGAGTATGGGAAGAAAACGTTCGACATATTGGCTCGAATTCGTGATAAACGGAGATGAAAAAAACGCGGAGAGGACCGATCAGGCGAATATGTGAAACCGGTATTAAAGAGGGAGCTCGAGTCGTAAACGTCGCAAAAGTTGAAGTGACAGACGTGCTGATAAGCTGAAAGTCGAGTTTACACGTAGCGACGATGAAAAGAAGGTGATGTGGAAGCAGCTGGCCGGCTGAGGCCTTTGGCAGCCCTTGCCACGAGGGCGCCGGCGACCTGGTGGTCGGACGTCACGGAGCAGAAAAAGAGAGGGAAAAGGCGCGCGCAGCAATGGTGAGCACGTTCGGGTCGTCAAGAAGAAGTATCGCGGTGCTGTGGGCGATCTCCTGTGTTGGGGGAGGTGATGGTGGATGGTCGGAAGGATGAAAGGGAGATGTTCTGAGGTTGCCTCAATGTGATGGGGCTTGAGTTTTCCCAGCACGAAGGTAGCCGTCTAAACTGTAGCTGACCGCCTTGGCAGAATTGCGGGTACCTTCCCCAAAGTGTTGGCCATGGGCAAAATTGATGTCGCCCTTCAATATGAATTTATTGTCATCTTTCTATACATTTTATTTTCTTTCCAGGTCTTTATTTAACTATTGAAAAGTGCTTTCTACATTTCTTCTGAATATGAATATACAGTGGGTCCACACGTTATCATGATCCGACCATTTTCAGAACAATACATTCAATAAATCTAGATACACCATTCACCATTGTTCGTAAACAAAGACAGTCAATGAAATAAGGCCTCTTTATGGCAAAATGACTTGTAATACAATGACCACTAAATCTAGAGTTTATCTAGGTGACTGTTGACATAACAGTTGATTAGAGTCAATTCATCATTATCCATATATATGTACGAAGTATGTCCGCACCAATCAAGGTACTTTAATATCGTTCACTGATGTCGATATATATAATGCGTGAAAAAGGAAATAGCTTATGTTGAAAAATTTTCAACCACTTTGAGTTTCCAGTTGAAAAGAAATTGGGAAAATACCTTCAAACCAATTATAAAGAATAATTGGAAAACAAAACCTTCGAAGACACTGAGAAGACTATACTGAGTCCTCCATAGAAACTTGGAACAGAAAGTCATGTAAGCAAAGGCGGTCAACAGATAAGGCATCAACCAGAGGCATCGATACGACTACATTTTAGAGGGGTCTATTCACCGCCCTAGCTTCCTCCAGATTCGAAGGATATCGATCCGGCAGAAGCAACCATGATTTCAATGTGAATTGTCAATAATTCGGAAAGTGAACTCCAGTGTGAAGTTTGTGATATTCTGATATTTGCTAGATGCTTTGCCAACAGTCATTCTCCTAGCCTAAATTGGCTTCATTTACAGGCTAGGATCTTATCTTCAAAAACACTGCTCCGTTATACGCCGCCGCAATGAACTTATCACTCGTGGACCCATTTGTCTTGGCCCAGGAATACCCAGATACTCTGACCGAGAAGCTGAGTATGTGCGCAACCAATCAAGGAGAAAACCCAAGAACTGACACTGAATTCTAAAGGCAGCGGCCATGCGACATGCTTGAGCTTCAATCACAAAGGCGATTACCTTGCCTCCGGACGAGTTCGTGGACCCAATACCAAATAGACCCGAAATACTAAGATGTACCTAGGTGGATGGCACGGTCGTGATCTTCGATATTGAGACGAATGGCGTGGCGCGCAAACTACAAGGTCACACTCGCCAAATCCAGTCTCTCAGGTACATATCCTCGCAGTGAACATGCGACACAACCCGCTAACCTCCTCCCAGCTGGTCCCGCGACGGCCGCTATCTCCTCACCTCGTCCCAAGACTGGAAATGCATACTCTGGGACCTCCAAGACGGCTCGCGAGTCCGCACCGTCCGATTCGAAGCCCCCGTCTACATTGCCGAACTACACCCATTCAACCAGTACGCCCTCCCCTCCCCAACCCACCCCTAGACCCAAACTAACACCCCCAGCCTCCTCTTCGTGGCCTCACTCTTCGAAGACCAACCCGTGCTAGTAGACATCTCCAGCGCAAAACCAATAAAACGCATCCTCCCCTCCGCGCCCCTCCGCGCCGAAGAAACCGACCCAGCAACAGCCGCTAAACAAGCCGCCCAAGACGCCAAACACTCCACCTGCGTAACAATCTTCACAGCCTTCGGCAACCACATAATAGCAGGCACCTCGAAAGGCTGGATCAACATAATCGAAACGCAAACCTGCACAACAATCCACTCAATGCGCCTCTGCAACGGCGTTGTGATCCTGCTCCGCCTAGCCTCAAATGGCCGCGACCTACTAGTCAACAGCTCGGACCGCGTCATCCGCACAGTCATAATGCCGGACCTCTCACAGCTAGGCATTGACCTCGAGCAATCCTCTATAAAACTACACGTCGAGCACAAATTCCAAGACGTCGTCAACCGCCTTTCCTGGAACCACGTTACGTTCTCATCGACCGGCGAATTCGTCACAGCAACAACCTTCATGAATCCCGACATCTACGTCTGGGAACGCAGCCACGGGTCTCTGGTGAAGATCCTCGAGGGCCCGAAAGAAGAACTGGGCGTCGTGGAATGGCATCCCTCGCGGCCGATGGTGGTAGCCTGTGGACTGGAGTCCGGGTGCATATACACGTGGTCCATTGTTTCGCCGCAGAAATGGTCTGCGCTGGCGCCTGATTTCGGCGAGGTCGAGGAGAACGTCGAGTATATGGAGGCGGAGGATGAGTTCGACGTGCATCCTGCTGAGCAGGTGCATCAACGGCGGCTGGATCTGGAGGATGAGGAGCCGGATGTTGTTACGCTTGATCTTGTTAAAGGGGAGGATGTGGATGGCATCGAGGCTTTTAATGTGCCTGTTTTGCTGGGCGTCGAGGACAGTGATAGTGGAGAGGATGTTGTTGCTGTTGGGCCGGGGACTATGCGGAGACGTACGCCTGGGGCGAGGGAGAATGGGGAAGATAAGGATAAGGCTAATGGGCGGGGGAGGAGGAAGAGGTAGGTTTTCTTTTTCTGCTTTGCTTGGCCTTGCATTTGCTTGCATTTGTGGTGTTTGGAAATATAGGTTTGCCTGGCGTTAAAGGGTATTGGTTCTTTTGGGGAGGGGAGGTTGTCTTGATACTGGGATCAATCAACTACCAAAATATATCATACTACCATGTTTCAACTGATTCTGCACACTTTCCAATGAATGATCTAAGAGGCCATGCCATAGGAAGTGGCCGATAACATTGCAATGTTGACATATATCAGCACTGCCGTGAAATGTCAAAAGGATGGTCTATCCACGAACCAAAACACCACTACCAGCCGACTACAAAACCAAAAATAAATACAAAGAAGAGCGAAATCGATTCAGACTCGCCGCGGGTAGCAAACGGCGTCACTAGGGTAATCAGGGTATAAACAGGAAAGCCGAAAACCGCTAGGGATCCAAAATTCGGTCCCAAAACGCCAATGAATGCAAGGCTCAAGGCTCAGCATGCAAAGAAAAGAAGACATGACCAACAACATCACGCTGATCGCAAGAATGAAAGAAAAAAACCAGAAAAAAAAAAGAAAGAAAGAAAGAAAGAAAGAAAGAAAGAAGAGAAGTTCACATGCATATCGTCAACCGTTCGTAAGCCCCAAACCTCCAGTCGAAGCTGACACAGTAGTCTCAATTGGGCACAGGAGGCTTTCGCGCCTGATAAATGTGCAGCAGATTAAAAGTGTGAGTCGTCTCATCGGCGATCTCGTGTTCGAGCTCCTCGACAAGTGCATCGATCTCCTCTACTGTCCATCCAAGAACGCGAGTGAACGGCGCCAGGCTGAGAGTGCGAAAGCTTTTACTCAAGGCCAAATTATACCAGCGGCCGACCTTTTTCTCCTTTGCATCCGAATGCCATTCGTTCAGAGGTAGTCCGACAGTTTGGTGATCGATCTCTGTAAAGCCAGCGTCTTGCAAATTTTTAATTGTTTCTTTCGAACTATGCGCCATCGGCCGCATCGTGGCTTCAGTTGCTTTCTGCAGATTCGAGTACCAGGTGGACAACGCCTTGCCGGGTTTTTGGTTTTCGTTCTCACAGCGCGGCCGGAAATCAATCTCGACCTGTTCGAACCAGGCTCCAGGTTTAAGGTGCTTGTAGACTCGATGGTAGAGGCTTATCCAGCTTGCGACGCTACCGCTGCCCATTTGCATATGGATCAGATCCCATGATTCCTCGCCTAAGGTCCAAGGGGACTCGAAGTCGAATGGAACAAAGAAGTCGTGGTTCTCCGCGTACCAGGGTTCTTTAAGCAGTGGTGGTTGTTCTGGTTTTGGTGGTTGCATTTTGGCAATGTCACAGCCTCGCACGTAGGCTTTGGGAAACTTCCCTGCGACATCGAGGACCCAGATCCCTGTTCCACAGCCTAGGTCGAGAACTCTGGTCTTCACATCCGATGGCAATGGTGCATAGAATAACTCATCCCCAACCCGGGCTACCTTAAACAGGTGGTGGAAGAGATCGAGACGGTCTAGCTCTTTTTCGTCGCACGGGAGCGGATATGTACCCTTCCGATAACTATGGTACAGTCGGCCGTTCTCCTTATAGGGTGGGTATTTTTCAGGGATTCTGAGCAAGAGTCAGCCACAGGACACAGTCTCGTCCGTAGAAATGACTTACTTATGATCGGAGAAGATAATCGGCGATGAACGCGATATTTGAGACGTATTCGACACCTGGGATGCCTGCGTAGCTACCGACCCAATGCTGGTGAACCTAGCATTCCTCCGGGGATCGCTATCGGCTGGGGGATCTCGATTGATCAAGGTGTACAGGTCCATGGCGGTAGAAGATTGCCGTGAGCGGGCGCGTTCACTCCCGGTGACCGAGTGGGAGTAGTATGCGGAGGCATCGCTGGCTGGGACCGAATCGGATTTGTGTCGTTTGGGCGCTGGCACCAGCGGTGGAGAGCGCATCCGCAAAGGAGGCAGGCATCGCATCCTTCGATCTCCTTCCGTCGCATACATTCTCGGGGGTGACGGCACGGGAAATGACCCGGGATACCCTCTGTGACTGTGAGAACTGTGAGACATGGCGAACAATCAATCGTCGCGAGTGGTTTATGAAGTTGTGAGGGGTCGAGAGATCGTTTGAATCGTAAAGGAGCAAATGAGCTATGGACGTTCGCTAATATGCAAGACGAAAGTACGAGCGAGGGTGACGTCGGTTTGATTGGCGAGAGCTTCGACCAGGCGATTCGTACGGTCGGGTGAAGCTCTGGAAGGCCCAGCAATTGGGGAGGTGAAAGATGAGAAATGAAGAAAGGTGCAGCTTTTAGGTACAGCTAGCAGCACTCCGACTCCACTCAAATGACGATGGTCATCACAGTGGGAATTAAGGTTGAAGGGCGGGATGGCGGAGAAAGCAGCCTGATGAATATGTGAAGATGCCAGGAAAAGATGACAAAGATAAGAGAAGGGGGAAGAGGGGGGAGTGAAGTGCAGAAGCGCAAGAAGTGCAGAACCTAGGCGCAAGCAGAAAGGTGCAGAAGTACAAAGTGGGAAAGTACTGTCGTATGCGCTACTGGTAATGTATTGCTCTTTTTTTCCTCCTCTGCTACTTGACGATTTATTCTGTCTGCATTTTTCAATTTATTGATGATCATGATATATTCATATATTATAGAGAAATTCAATTAAATATTTAAAGAACAAATCGGTTCTAATTATATAACATTTTAAGGTATGCAATATAAACAATATAAACAAGATTGTACCATATACAATATTGCTCCGTACGGAGGAGAAAAGCCCCGGCATACCCTAGTGATTCCCAACCCTGGAGCCAAAGTGGCGGGCCATAAGCTAAACTAATTCCAGATGCATTCAAAACCTTAGATTTCCTTTTTTTATTCCTTTTGGCTTTCTTCAAGTCTTCCCTCGCATTGCATTTACATTCAAAGTTTCACCCGAGTTCAAAATTGACTTCGTCCATATCAAATAAGGAAAGAGTCTCTGATCTTTTTTCCTTTCATTTTTCCTTTTTTTATTCTTTTTTTTATGTTATTTTGATCGACAGCTCCACGCTTAAGCGGGCGGGACGCGGTCCGTCTGGGCCTGTCATTCCCAAATATTAACTATTGATAACTCGATTAACATACGAAAAGAGCCTTAACTAGTTGTCTATGTAGCTAAACACTTTAATTCCATTGATAATTCAATAGAAATGAGGAGTTTCAATGCCCATATAAAATTCAAATCTCACGAGAATCCAGGAAATTCCCTCACCGCAACCCAAAGCCCCGGGTCGGCAAACCCCGGGCGCTTGGTAAATAAGTCGATGGGTATTATACCCTTCCACTGTGCTGGGTCCGCTGACTTGAGTCAGCCACCTACGCCCCGTTCTACCCGTTGTACGGAGTATACACTATAATCACAACGTTGTAGCTACATATGTAGTTATATGTATGTACGTATGCAAGTATGTATGTATGTTGTAGCCTCTAGTGATTTATTTTTATATACATTGTACGTGTACCTAGCAGCATCCCAATCCAAGCTGAGCAGGAAAAAGAACGAGTGGTCATGATTGGGTACCAGATAATGCTCATACTGTATGATTCAGACATGATATGTGTGTTTTAGCCTTATTGGCCTTAAACCGCCTGATGTTAATTGTTCGCAAATCCCTCGTCTCGTTCTCGCTCTCTTAGTTACGCTTGACCTCCGAATCCCTTGCGTATCGTTTCCGCTACTTTAGGGTTTGGAAAATTGTTTTGTCTCCGGCGATCCGACCACGCCGATCTTTGGTGGCAGCCGACCACCACAATATCGATATCGATAATCGATCGATCAAGGCACGCATCATTATTTTGATTGGATAACTGGGTCGCATATGTGGGGGTTTTTTTTATTGACCTTGACTCTGTACGGAGTACTAATTGGTTATACTCTGTATTATTGGGTGACGACGACTTACGCAGTGCGGTTTAGTGTGCTGATTTAGGTTTAGCTTTACAATGCTCCTTAGCATCTCCGTGCGTGTTTCTATAAAATCTCCTCTATTGCTGCTTCAACTTCTTACTGCTCTTTGTCCTTTTGCTTTTTCTTTTCTATGTACGCCTTAGATATTCATGCTCAGCATATATGGGCCCTTCGAAAGTCTACTCCGGCAAAGGGATCCCCGTTGCTCTGGTGTTGCTGTATTTATGGTAAAGCAAAGAAAGTCTTATCTAGGTAGTACATGGTGGATCGACCTAAGAACTGAATTGGAATGCCCTTCTATCTACTCATACCTACGTCTATTTCAAAGGCAGTGTTTCGGTGCAAACTTTCATTACAGACGGCTAGAATGTAGAACATAGACAACGCAGCGAAGATGAGGATGAGATATCAATTCAAACTACTTCATTTGAGTGCTAGCAACATTTTGTAAAAGTAATAACCAAACACAAATGCTCAGAGACTCTTGTTGAAGCTGTCCGATCTTTCTAAGATAGCCGCGCATATCTTCCCAAAGCCATCATAGGAAAATAATGAGAATATAGACTATACCCGAGGTAGAAATGGTTTGGGAAACCTGTCCCTGTATATTGGGATTCTGGCCATGAAGCTTCACCAGGACGGTCAGATAGCGTCTGTGTCCGCAACAAATATCCTACCCCTATTTGAATCGACTTTTGATGAGACGAGCTGCGAGCGAGGAGCGCCATCAGCGCCCACCCTGTTTGTGAAGCAGTAGAAGACCCCTGACCGCCCAACTCGGGCTTTCTGTAAGACAACAGCGTCTCTCCCCATCCACCATCTGGGTTTTGGACATTTCTCAGCCAGGAGATTGCACGATCTAGGGAATTACCCACGTGGCTTGTCTCCGCCTCCCAAGCCGAAAAGAGGGCCAATCCACAAACCACGTTGCTAGTGCCGTAGATGTAGTTTGCTCCCCATCTACCATACCAGGAACCGTTTTGTTCTTGTGTTATGAGCAGATAATGGATGGCGTGGTCGCAGGCGAGTTTCATATCGTTGATAAGATCGAATGGCAAGTTGTGGGGACGTTGGAAAAGGAGGCCGAATGCCTCAAGGATTCGTCCTGTGACATCTGCCGTAGAGGGATCGCATAAGGCCTCCATATCACTGAAAGGAATTTTGTTCAAAAACAACCGATCATTATGAATATCGAACGCTCCCCATCCACCATCATTGTTCTGCATGCCGATGATCCATTGCACTGCCTTGACAATAGAAGCGCGAGAGTCCGCCAATTCGGGATCTTGCTTAATCATGGCCAAAATTGCAGCTGCAGTGTCATCCACATCTGGATACCACCGGTTAAAGTACTCGAAGCTGAATCCTCCTGCGGTGATGTTCGGCTTGTAAACTCGCCAATCACCCTCTGGCCCGCACAGCTGGCGGTCTTTGACCCATTTCATGGCGCGCGCGGTGTGGTCAGAGACCATATTGGCATCGCAGAGTCCAATGGTACTCAGGATTGTATCCCACACGGGAGAGACACAGGCCTGTACTCTTTTACCGCGTTTGTCAGACCATGAAAACCTTTCAATTGCTTGAAGTCCTCTCTTGACTGGGATATCATCAAGCGCGTATCCTTCAAGGCATAACGCAATAACGCCGGTATGCATGGGTGGGAAGATCCCAGCCCAGTCACCTTCGGCCTCTTGATGTTGTAAAATCCAATCGATGCATTGTCCGCGGGCGCGGGACCGTGTTGGAGAACTACGCAGGCCGCCGAGCATGTGAAGAATGCCATCAATCACAACGAACGTGGAGGCGACCGCGTCAGATTTCACTAGTTCCCAAAATGAGGGAGAGTAGGGCACGTTCTTCTTTGCTGGGTTATCCCATAGCTCATCCAAGAAATCATTTGTCTCCGACTTGCCATTTGGTAAAGGGTATACAGGACGATGATGTGAAATGATGAGAAGGGGCACAATAGTGCTGCGAGCCCAAGACGCTAACCGATATATACTGATGAACGCAGCATCTGGCATCATTATTAACTCCGCTGGAAGTTCTGGCACTGCACCCCAAGGGAACAGACCAAACGTCGCCAAATAGATACGCGTGAAGATGCGCACCTTGGCGATTCCACCGCTAGAGACGATGAAAGATCGGGCTTTCTGCATAAACCCTGTGTCTGGCTGGACGCCGAGAATTTTCAATGCAAAGTAGGCCTCCACTGAGGTCGAGATTTCACCTGAATGTCCCGGAGCGAGTGACCATGATCCGTCCTGGTTTTGTTCTGACAGGAACCAAGAGATCAATTCATTGCGATCTGAATCCATGTCCAGGCCCAATGCTTGGCGAAGCATGACATATTCTGCCGTGATGGTGGCGTTTGACTTCAGTTCACCACACCAATGACCATCCTCATGTTGGCGATGGTGTGAGTAGTTCGCAGCTCGGTCAAGTGCTTCTTTGACTTCAGTTGCCAATGAGCCAAGGGGAAATTCAGCCATGAGGTCTCAAGGTTCTTGTAAATTTTGAGGAAATTTAGTTGGTGCCCGCGAAGCAGGTGTTTTGCAATGTCGTGCCTAGGTCATATATGCCCAAAAAAAACACTGCGCAGAGAGCTTGGACGAAGGAATTGTTTTTATACGCTACACGCTGATCAGGAGGTCCACACACTGGAGCACTCTATCATTATTATAGGATATTATGATTGGGTGCAAGAGTATCTGGGTCCAAATTTGGAAGAAAGCAGCGCTGGCCAGACATCTCAATAACCCTTTTCTGTGACATTCATATCCGATCAGAATCGATATGTCTTAGTTTGTCATTGATATTATCCGAAGACCATCAATTGATTAGTGGGATTACTGCAAGCACAGGATACGCTTGAATCACAACTAATTGGGCTCTTCTGTGGACGTTATCTTACTCGTAGAAGTAGCAATCCTGCATTCGGCTTTGCTCGGGTGTCCCTAAGCTATATCCCGCGAATCCACAGCTGACAGGGTTATCAGGTTTTTTTGCCAAGGGATTTGCCCTACAGATCGTGGAAAAATCTGAACCAGATCTCGGTGGTGTCATATGTGGAGCCATTATGTCGGCTGGGAGATGTTGATCTTTCTAAGACTCCACCAAAAGATTTGGATTAAGTGAAACTTTCCCATATCAGTTCGTCTATCACGACGCTAGGCCCACAAAAGAGCTAGATTGTATGTAAGCTAACAATTTGCTATGTTTCATGGCCGAAGCAAAGCTTTTCCGCCACCAATACAGAAGGAGCTTCTTATTCCTACCACTAGGCATATGGTGGTCACTTTGAATCTAAGTAGGGAATGAATTTCATGGGTTGTGTAAGATACAAGACGTTTTCTTCCGTGGATCTTTGATCTACAGTATGTTAACCTCATCTAGGAGATCATCTCGGAGAACAAGTGGTGTGGATCCCGGTTATGAATCTAGAGATCCCGGTCTGAGCCGTCTTTACACCGTAGTCTTACAGAAAATCTGGATTCAGTTCAAACTTTCCTAATCAGTATTAGGCGAGTCCCACTATAGAGCTTGGTTGGGTCAGGCTGAGCGTTGCCATGAAATATTGACCCTACCTAGCCCTTGCTCAGGTCATCATCAAACATCGTCTTTCGATTTGTTATTCTGACTTCCCTAAGTATCCTCCATATTTGCCCCAACATGAAGGACTCGCAGGATCTGTCGACACTCTGTGTCGCTACTGCAGTCGTCCTTTTATGTCTAACGCTTGTCATTCGAACATGGATCCGTCCTGAGCGAGTCCCTCCTGGGATTGAATGGGCAGGGAAGCGACTCGAGTTCTTTGGCGACATCAGAGCATGTGCCCGTGAGTACATGGGAGGATTGAAAACAATGCTGTCTGGTTACAAGAATTTCAGTCGCAATGGGAAACCGTTCATCCTGCCCGGAACGGGCTTTGAGCCTCATGTCATGTTACCACCTGAATTTATCAAATGGCTCATCGAGCAACCTGAGCATGTTCTTTCTCACCGACTGGTTCAAGGAGAAAAGCTAGGTCTTAAGTATCTTCTTCCGGCATTTGATTATACCTCTGATATGGCCATCATTGAAGCAATTCGCGTCCATCTCACCCGGAATCTGGGCAAGGTGCAGGGTGATCTATTTGATGAAATGAGACATTCGGTTGATCAAACGTTGGGCATGAATGATGCAGAGTGGAAGGAAGTAAATCTCTACGACACTTTGAACGAGATTGTTTTCAAGGCCAGCGGTCGCATTCTTTTTGGCCAGGATTTGACTCGCAATGAAAAGTTTATGCATTACGTCTTGAAATTTGCGACATGGTTCGGCATGGGAACTGTTTTGATCGGTCAATTGGTTCCATGGCAATTTCGACGATTGGTTGGCTCGCTTTGCGCCATACCAACTGCCTACTATCGGTCAATGTGCGCAAATCACCTTTGGCCACTGTTTGTTGAGAGATATGAAAACATGAAACGCAAGAGGGATGACCCGACTTTTGATTACTCTCCGCCAGAAAATCTGATAACTTGGATGTACCGTGCTGCATTCGACATAAAAGATCAAGAGATCACAAGTGGGAAGCCTTTGGCGGCCAGATTCACAGTCTTGGTAAGTGTCATCACTGGATCATGTCTTTTATCCATCAATCTCAAGCTAAAAATTATATTCACAGGTAGCGGGGGCCATTGCAACATCCGTAGTGACATCCACTAACGTTCTACTTGATCTCCTTGGTTCTGACCCTCGTCAAAACTATTACAGACTCTTGCGGGAAGAGTCCGAGGCAGTCTTCTTGACAGAAAATGACTGGAATAACTCTTCTTCGCTCTTGAGACTACACCATCTGGATAGTACAATTCGGGAAAGTCTTCGACGCCATCCGATCATTCTTCGAGGTTTGTCGCGACAGGTAATGCCCAAGGAAGGCATTACACTACCTAACGGCCAACATATTCCCCAAGGTGCGTGGCTCGGCTTTCCTGTTCCAGCAATTCAGAACGATAGCCGATACTACAACGAGCCCGATGTGTATACTCCGTTCCGCTTCTTGCCCACAGAAACGAACAAACGAACTATGCTGGTGACTACCAGTGACACTTTCCTTCCATTTGGCCATGCTAGGCACTCTTGGTATGTTACCCGTTGCGATTAACGACTATTGGGCCAGATAAGCTAATGAACTTCAGTCCCGGTCGTTGGTTTGCATCTCACCTCATGAAGCTGCTCTTTGCGTATATTACGATCCACTATGACGTCGAACCCTTGAAGGAAAGACCTTTGAACATGATTGTGGGCGATCACCCAATCCCGCCTCCTTGGATTAAGATTCGTGTTCGTCGCAGAGCGCGTCATACCTAGTTTTGAATCTCGAACGGCGCTACTAAATTTGATTTGATGGTTCCATTATACTCAAGGGAGCAATGCAGCCTAGTCAAATTGTCAGCGACCAAAGAAAATAAGATGTTGAAAGTTTACTACTCCACACAACAGCGACGCAGAGCCCACATCATCCGAAAAAACTCGCTGGTCAGGTTTCTCTTTTTCTTGGAAGGTTCTGCTTGCAGTCTTGTTTATTTGGTAGGCAACCAGGCCAGAGTTCGCATCTTAGAATGAACCAATCTCATCGGAAGGGTTCTCATCCGGATTATGATGCGCTCGATTTACCAACAGGGCGGCATAAATACGACCACTAGCCGCACGTAATCAACGCCAACCCATCATTAGTCCGGATTAAATTATAGGACTTGAGAGAGATCTTTCGTGGGAATGGGAAAGGTTATGAATAATCCAAACTCAAATTGCGGAGTAGAAGTAAATCAGATGATTCATAGACGCGTCATCTCCCAGGGACCATCAACTCTGTTTTGACGTCTCGTCACAACGATAAGTCAGAGTGCATTCATTCCACCCAAAAATTGTCTACAGGAATGCGACCCCATAGTTCCGATAGTGCGGGATCGGAATCAACAGACAGCTGTTATTCACAGAGACCAGTATAAAGAATGCAAGACAATACTTCTCAAGATACTCGTCCACATTATCCCTTCGAGCATGTCGAATCACCTGCACATCCATTGTCATCTCATCGTCATAATGTGAAAAGAGAGGATGATACAGATATGAGCGACTTTCAGCCCCCTCATATTTCCGATAAATTAATCGGCCTCTTATCCAAATGGGGCTGGGCGTCAGCTGAATCTGAAGGTCATTCTGAATCGAGAAAGGGCTTGCCAGGTCATGGTTCTCCAGATCCTACGACCCAATCTCGTCCACAAGACACAGATTTGCCCTCATTTGAGTCTGATCAGACGCAAAAAACCACAGTAACAAACAAATCAGCGGATGAAGCATCCCGATTATCTTTTGCAGAAAAGTATGGGAAATTCAACAAAATCCTCCATTACGGGGACTCCAATACTGTTCAATTGTACGAAAAGAAACTACCAGCTTTAGCCCAATCCATACCTCCAGCAAAGAATGCGCCCGGCAGTATGATGGCAAGATTGAGACGAGCTTCTACATTCAATACAATTAGAGAACTTTATGCAGTGAAAGTGTTTCACCACGCTCAAAAGACCCGGCTTTCACTACCCAGTTCGCTTCAAACTGGAACCCAAACGGTCGCACTTGACCACCCTAACATTGTTCCAATCCTTGACATTCTCTATAATGAGCAAGATAACCTTTGCCTTGTCATGCCCTACCTTTCTGGCGCCAGCTTGCATTCCTTTCTTGCTCACAAAAAGAGACGAAAGGAGAGTCTCCTACCCGAAGAGGCAAACTGCTTGGCTATACAACTCCTACGCGCAGTGGCATTCTTACATGAAAACGATATTGCCCACGGCGACCTAAGGCCCGAACATGTACTGCTCACATCTCAGGGTGCAGTAAAGCTAGGTGGTTTTGGTGAAGACCAAGACGCGATTCAAGGGCTTATGCAACGATCACATGGCGACAGTCCCACATCAACTTCGGTATCAAGCCCTAACTCAGCTTCGGCCTCTAGACACAAGCCAAATTTGTGCCTTCGGAGAAAGCTCTTGGATTCAAGTGCACCTTATCTTCCGCCGGAGAGGCTTCCTGGTCGCCATGGTTCTCGCCGGCAAAGCTATACAAAGCAAGACGTCTCGGATATGAAAACGGGCGATATATGGGCATGTGGCATAATCTACATGGTCCTACGATCTGGTCGGCTTCTCTGGCAGAGCGCACAGAGAGCCAACGAATCCTTTGCTTATTATCTCCACTCTCGCCTGGACGAAGATGGATATAGCCCCATTCAGGTTTTGGAAAATGTAAGTCACTCCTATCATCTGTCTCTAGTAAATAGGAAATGTATCTAATCTTTCGGAATCACAAAGCGCTGCCGAAACGTAGTCTACGCGATGTTACATCCAGAACCGGGGTCAAGGATTACTGCAGCAGAAGTCTTAAAATCTGAGTGGGCCCTTGGAGTTGCTGTTTGTGAGGTTGGTGAGATGGGGCTATGACCATCGTTTCAATGTATGCGCTTCTTATTTGCATGCAATCGACTTGAGCCAAGTCTAGAGAATATATGTAGGTCTAACAGTGATGAAATTGGAGAAAACATTAGGACTACAACAGCAGAAGCCCTTCCGACCCCACATGCTCACCGTCATTGTTTGCCAAATACGATCATTACCAAAGACGGCGACAATGCAAAAGTGCGCGCGAGGCTGAAGCCCACACTCTAAATAACCGGGGGCAGAAGGACAGACAATGTCAAGTGGCTTAACATTCTTCAGCCCTTATCATCTCATGGAATAGCTGACTTGCAATTTGGGAGGTTTTCTACACTGAACCAGAGCGGCCAAATGCAATCACTCGAAACATTCACTGATAGGGACACAGTTTACTAGTGCTGCATTTGGAACTGATATACGGAGTATTAGTCGTTGACATAATACCCCATACTCCAATTTCAATTCCAGGGTAGATATCTTCACTAAACCAACGTCATAAGTTACTCCCATACTGTATAGATCCAAATCGCCACAACGCCGCCGATCGTGCTGATGAGCAAGTGACGGTTAATGCCGCTCAATCACATAAATTGTGCCTTGGAAAAGCCAAAAAAAAATTGCATTAGTGACCTCGAGGTGTGGAATGTCGAAGAGATTCAGCTGAACTTTTGTATACCACTCCAAGCGCCAAGCTGCTAATTCGTGCAACTAGTGGAAAATCCAATGCACCTTAGGCCAACGTCCCTGTTATGTAGACTCCCGCTGCTAGGAATCAAGATCGACAGCTAAAGTATAGTATATAGATGACCGACGTCATAGGACCAGCCTTCCTAGAGTTATTCATGATTTGATCGGACCTCTCGTCACTTTATCTAAATCTTTCAGCTATCGACGGATCCATCATTCAATTCGTGCTTCTTCTTCTTCTTTTTGTTCTTCCCCTCTTTTTTTCAATAGTGTCATTTAGCTCATTGCAAATTCAGGAAATTTCGATTCAATCATCACTTTTTAGAATAACCCTTACAGCACGGACAAGAGATCTTTACTTGAAGTACTGCCGCCACATTATATAGGTGCCTGACTAATATTAGTCCCATAACTATTTCAGCATGATGAGCAATGTCAGGCATTCAAGAAAACAGGGCTTGGGGAAAAGCAACTCTTTCTTCAACACTGACCACTTTTTCCATTACAAATAAGGAGGTCTCGCTCCCTCGTAGATTTTTCTTCTCACATAACAAATCCTCTATCCTAGTCCCTGACTTGCAACATATCAATCCATTCTCCGACCCCTAGTAAGCTTCTGAAGCCTCGATGACTAGGTCGATCCATTTTACTGACTGAAATAAATCGCAGATTCCACTTTCGCGCAAACCAAAAGCATCATGAAGCTGCTTCTCGCCATTACCACACTCTTTGCTGCGTCCGTAGCTGCAAAATACGCCCATCATACTCTGCACATGTCTACGTGTATCCTACCAAGGAAGGGGCCTTGAAGGACAGTAATGGCAAATGTATGCCTCTGTCTTTTCCTAGCCTTAAGCAGTCAGCATAGGGTTTAAGCCCTGAGGCAGCTTTGAATGAATTTCTCTTGTACTTACCAACAAACGAAGATCCTTATAGTACGTTGACTCCTTTTCATCTCTAAATTTCTTAAAAATATCTTTGTATTGTCGGCATAATCGCTATTAACTTACGTAACTAGCTAGTGAGCCTTTGAACAAGTTTTAGTCGGGTTCAAGACGTTCAGCTCGAATTTTTGGCATTGTGCCCCAGTCAAATCTCAAGTACAGCAACCGTCGCTGATAGAGAAAAATAACAGACGTAGAGATGATATTTGGAGGATCATTAAAGGCTCATTTATACCTTTGCCCTATGACAGACGCGTTTAGACTGTCCTTGGTGATGTACAGAGTATTTACATTTGTTGAAGAAAGGCAGGCTAAGCCTAATTTGGCTACAAATGAGGGTGTTCGAGGTGCCAGGTGAAATTACCACGATCCCCCCTCTAAAGGCCACGCACCATCGTCGCCTTTTTACCGTCACCCAGTTTTACTCCGTAAAATATTGTAATATTGCGCTCCGTACATAATAACGGGCGCTCGTGCATTTACGGGGCTGCGCATGCCTCTTTGCCTTTTTTTTAAGACATTCCAAGGCACATGTATGTATGTGGATGATTATGCAGCTGCAGGATATATGCGTTGATCGGATCTTACTTTCTTTTCTTTTCGTGCTCGGGCCTTGCCGCCCTTTTTTTGCCTTAGCGTAGGCTTGTGCTCGGTTCGTTCCGGGGTCTACAGCGTTATAGTTTGCATATGATCAATGCTAACTCCTACTTTATATGATGAAAACTCAGGTGACTGCAAGTAGTATAGCCGGACAGATTGATAGCAGCAACGTAACTATACTTTATGTATGTAAGTCACGGTGAACGAATATTTATGCCCCTGAAAACGTGAGATAATTCCAGCGATGATATATGATCGGGGCGGATAGATATTTTGCCGAACCCAACCCAAATTGAACTTGAATTGATCTTCCAAGGTAGCCGAGATACTCATGTAGGGAAAGTGATACTAACCTGAATACACAAAAACCCGTATTTACCTGGTATTGTATTTCAGGGTGTCAAAGTGTCAACCCGAGAAGCACCATCGGAGACCGGCCCCACCATTAAATCTCTTAGCTTCAGCACCAGGCTTTGAATTGGAACTGGATTTGCGCCTATCCACATCTTCCAAAGCCACATATATTCCTCCAGCCACACCCGTCGCCACTCTGAATCTGAATCTGAATATTGCATCAAAACGGACCTAGTCCGAAGCAGAAAATCAAAGCAGAAGCAATGCATACGCTCCACGCTGTCGCCTCGTCGACGCTGTCTCTCCCGACAGATAGCTACATCTACTCCATCACGCCCTCGGCACCGGGCACGTTCGCGGCCATTTCATCAGATGACTCGCTGCGCGTGTTTGACGCCGCCAATCTGGACCGCGGATCTGTGGTCTCTAATGCTACGCATGCGGGTGTAACGGCGTTGCGGAGCTTTGGGGTTGGCGGGTCGCAATTGCTTGCTACTGGTGGGCGAGATGGGAAGGTCAAGGTTTGGGATGTTAGGGCTGGGAAGTCTGTTGTGGAGATGCAGACGGGTGAGTTTATTGCTTAGGCTAAGCTAGGTCAAGCTTTTGTCTTTGTTTTGTCTTGTTTTGTTTTTTATATGTGTTTCCTGTTTGGGTTGGGTTCGGGAACCTGCCGGATGGGTGCAAGTTTTCTTTTCTTTTCGCTTGTTGTTGGTTCTTGCATTTCCATTCCGCTGTATTGGGAATTTAGCGCTTGCAAGGATTGCCTAGGAGATTGGGTTGGTTCTATGAGATGCGTTTACTAATGCTTTGTTTCTAGAGAGAGCAGCACCTGTTCTGTCTGTCGCTTGTAATGCAGAGACGAATATTATCGTCGCAGGAACTGAGCTTGTCTCTTCGCAGGCAGTCGTTGCTTTCTGGTACGTTCTATCATATCTCAGCTCTGTATCTGCTATTGCCATCAAGGCATGGTGTTTCGACCTCCCGTTCCCACAAGACCATGTATACATTTCCATATAGCCACTAACAACGTAACCAGGGATATCCGATCCCCACAAAAAATCAGTCTCCAATACGTGGAAAGCCACAACGACGACATCACCGAGGTAAAAATTGCCAACAAACCCAAGCCCGGACCAATTCACTAACGGTCTCGTGCCTGTAACACAGCTCCAATACCACCCGACCCGCAGCAACATCCTCCTCTCCGGCAGCACGGACGGGCTAGTCAACATCTATGATACAACCATAGCGGATGAAGACGAAGCCTTAGTGCAAGTAATCAACCACGGCTCCGTCCACCACGCCGGATTCCTGTCCGAGCACGCCATCTTTGCCCTCAGCCACGATGAGCTCTTCTCCGTGCACCCGGCTACAAACCCGGACGATGCAGCGCAGGCGCCGGAGCCCGTGCAGTTCGGCGATCTGCGCGATCCGCTGGGCTGCGAGTATGTTGCTCAGCTTTGTCTCGGTGCGCAAGGGATGTATATTGCCGCCGGTAATAAGATGTATGTGTGCTGTTGTGTTTGGTGCGCCGTTGTACTAATGAGATCAGGGAGAAGCAGCTTGATCTTGTGCCACTTGTTTCTGGGGATTCTTGGTCTTTGGACCGGGAGAATTTGTGGCGCTTGCCTGGTGCTCATGGAGAGGAAGTTGTGCGCTCGGTTTGTCTTGATGAACAGGTACGTTGGGATTGCTTGGCTTGTGTCTTTATCCTGTTAGGGGTTGTCTATTACAGGTTTCCTTTTCATATCTTCTCAGATACTAATGCAATTACCAGAGTCAATCGGTCTTCACCTGTGGCGAGGATGGATATGTGCGGGCGTGGAAGCCTGCCGAGGGAGGCGACAGTTCGGTTCAGTCTGGGTCTGGGTCAGCGAAGGCTCGGCCGAAGGAAAAGAAGAAGGATAGGTACAAGCCGTACTAATCTGTGCGCGGGTGAGTACATCTGCTTTCAGTTGTCTGTTATGTCTTATTGGGTGTTTGGAGTGGTAAAATAGAATATCTTGCACCTGAATATCATGAGTTTATGTCGTCAATATCGAAATTTGCTTCCAAGGTTCTAGGTTGGCAAAGGCACTAAATGTGTTAGGGATCAGTTAGATGACTGGTGATATGGTCTAGGTCCCTAGGTCTTGAGCAATGGATAGACTTACCTCTTTTAAGTACCGATCACCTAAAACCGAGCCTAATGAGATGTCTGACGCTAAATATTCTCTCTGTGGTTTGTTGATGACAGAAGTAAATAGGCTGCCGTTGCTATGCTTTTAGGGGATTCAAAGCATAAACCCGAGGTATATCTAATAGACCAAGAGAGGGAGGAAGAAGAAAATGATTCATGGTATCTTAAACACTATCTACATATCTATTGCTAGGGAAGGCATATCAAACTGTTGTGATGTCATGTGCCTATTGCCTTCATATAGTCCTCGATGGATCAACCATGACAGGAATGTCCCCAGGAGATTATCCAAGACCTCATTAAGGAGAGCCGTCTTTGGCTCGGGACGTACAAGGTCAAATCACGCACACAGCTAACTTCCGTAGGCAGGGAAAGCTCCACCATGCCTTTTGGGGATCTTTTCTCTGTATCGATTGATATTAAGGCGCAAGAAGTCCACCTTCCTCGCGTTGCCGCCGATCATGCTATAAGAATGCCTTCCGGCGTGCGCACCTTTGAAATTAGGTTCATGCTGGAGAACCCATTTGGCGGCTGTTTTGCGTCCGGGAAAAGTACAATTGATTCCATTTAGTGTTTGTGATTCAATCACCCCAGCCAGCGTTTGTAGGCACTTATCGATCCTCTACTTAGATATCTTTAGGAATGGGATGCAAGGTGCTCTAGGACAGGTCATCCTGCGTGTATTTGGAGCAAGACGGTGCAAGACTGGCCCTCACAAAGTCAATATGGTTATTTCAACAAACTGTCCATATTCAAGACATTAAGCAAAGTGGTGGTGCAATGGAACACTGTGAAAGCTGCAACCTATCTAGGTATCATGTTGAAAAAGTCACGCTAAAAAAGTGACTTTACCAACAAACCTTGCAATGAACAAGACTGAGTCGGAGCCTGGAGTAGAAAAGAGAATCATTGGTGATCTGGAACAAAACAAAAAAATGGGGTGAGCCGGGATCGAACCGGCGACTTTACGAATAAATGACTGTAGCTTCAGTCGTACGCTCTCCCAACTGAACTATCGCCCCATTTGATGAAAGCACTCGCCGTAAAAGAATTTCTGAAGCTTAAGCAAAAAGTTTCTCTGTTGGCCTTTTTCGGGCGCCCAGTCTTATCTCGAACTTTTTTCTGTTATCTAAATATTTTTTTCTAAGGCTCCCTCAGGAACAGGGACACTCACTCCCTTCCAACCACCCTATATCACGAGATCTACGCCTCATAATATAACACTGTTTTTGAGGAAAACTCCAATTCTCACCTCCAAAAGAAAAACTACCCGAGTCCACCCTCTCCACCCCTCAACCTCACCTCAACGGCCCAGGGCACCTCACACAAAATGGACGCACAAGCCTACCTAATCAAACACGGCTGGTCTGGCCCCGGCAACCCGCTCAACCCATCCTCTAGACCAGGCCTTCACGGTGGTCTCGGCCTCACCCGACCGATTCTCGTCGCACGCAAATCCAACAACCACGGCGTAGGCAAGAAGACAACAAAAGACGCAACGAACCAGTGGTGGCTGCGCGGTTTCGAAGACGCTCTCAAGGGCGTCGGCGACGACAGCTATGAAGCGACCTCAGCACGCCAGAATAATGCCCTCACCAGTGAGCTTTATCGTCATTTTGTGAGGGGGTCTGGGTTGGCGGGGACGCTTGATCCGAAGAAGGAGAGTGAGGACACATCTGCGTCTGCGCCTGCGTCTGCATCAAAGCGCAAGCGTGAAGACAGCAAAGATGATTCTAAAGCTGGGAAGGCAGCTAGGAAGGAGGAGAGGGCTGTTAAGCGGGCGCGGAAGGTCGCGAAGAAAGAGGAGAAGGCCGTGCGGAAGGAGGCGAGGCGGGTGAAGAAGGCTGAGAAGGCCGAGAGGAGGGAGGCGAAGGAGGCCGAGAAAGCTGCAAAGAAGGCGAAGAAGGCGGCGGAGAAGACTGCGGAGGAAGATTATCCTACGCCTATGTCGATTGATCCTGAGTCTGAACAGACGGTGAAGGTTGATTTGGATGAGGCTGCTGCTCGACTACGGGAGAAGAAAGAGAAGAAGGAAAAGAAGAGTACGGAAGGCTCAGACTCAAAAAAGAAATCTAAAAAGGATAAGGAGAGCAAGGTCAAGGCCTGATGTGGGCGTTTGATTTTGGAGTCCACATGCACAGTGCCATGTACAAAACTTTGCATATACCAGCTTTGGCTTTATCTACGCCATATAGAAACCACGATACCCTTTTTGTTTGGTGAATGGCAATTTCCAAGAGACTCTATCTTGTAAAGCTACACTGGTAATTTGCCCGGAGTTCCAGATAGGATCCACGGGCGTCTCTCCCAGAACTCATCCTTAATGATGTCGACATGGTCAACAACGACCTGTGCTTTCCGGCGCAATTTCCGGATCTTATCCTGCTGTGACCGCGACTGGTTTTCCACGCTTGGTTGTGGCTCTTGGTCGATTTGTGTAGCCTTGGGTTCTTCCAGTTCGTACTGCGGCTTGTTAGATATCCGTAAAAATGGCGGAATAAATTGGCTATTACCTGGCGGTAGAGAACACTGCCCTTTTTATAAATCTCAAGCTCATTATTGTAATTCACTCCAAATCGCTTGAAGAGAATTTCGTTCTTGTCTGCTGATACAGTGCCCTGATATCGTCAATCGTGGGTACTCGTACTCGGAACTGCAGATGATGGTGACTTACCTTCAATTCCTGCTCGGCATCTGTATTTTTCATACCACCCTGCAATACCATGGTCCAGAAAGTGGTATTATAGAGGTTGTTGATATGGCCTGCATATCAGGTTAGGTCGATAGTACTGCTGGAATCGAATGATAACTTACAATCAACCTGTCTCCAGCTCATATAATCGCGCAGGATGCGAATGTTCGGGTAAACTACAGCACGCCCATCAAAAGATGGCAGATAAGGAGGCTTCAGAGGCGTCGACGGGAAATACTCGCTCCATAAATAGATGTAGTAGGCCGTAAATGTAGAAACAATGGTGGTCACCAATTTCCTGGATAGGGGTGTTAATTAATGATTGTTCCAGGAAAATTCGACAGAGACGAATGAAGAATACTAACCCATTACGTCGCTCAAATAATTGAGAGTTGGGATGGAACACGAAACTATATAGACGTGAGTGACAAAACATGTAAGCTGGTGGCTGACGTACCTGAACTCATCACTAACGCCGTAGGCAATGCATAGATCTGGAAGATCTTTCATGACTTCGACAGCGGCTCGATTCATCAGATCCAGTGCGCGACGGTCATTTGGTTTCACGAAGGAATAGTGATCAGAGAG
Source organism: Penicillium soppii (assembly GCF_028829465.1). Lineage (NCBI taxonomy): Eukaryota > Fungi > Ascomycota > Eurotiomycetes > Eurotiales > Aspergillaceae > Penicillium > Penicillium soppii. Next base: position 4,488,274 of record NW_026643234.1, read on the forward strand.
TCTAGGAAAATTAGATCATGTAGACATTCTGGGTGTTCGCCACGCGGTCAAATCTCAGATATAGATGCAGGAAAAAGCCAAAAATATACAGACTTCGTCTTCTTCGAGCATCGAAATGCATGGGATTCATAGACAAACAACTGGAGTAGAAACTCACTTGTGAAATCCTCGTCCATCAATGCGGACCACAATCCACGTACTGGGCAGGAGCACATCTGGCTGCTCGAAGTTCTTGACGTACTCGAATCTAAGTTTTCTCAGTGAATGGTCTGGATTTATTCAAATTTCACTGCTAACCTTGAATTCGCCATGTCGGATGCTATTGACTATGGTGTTGCGATGGACACAACCTTGGAAGTTTGCATGGAAGACTCATTTTGTGCGGGCGGGCAGAAATCGCATCCGCACATTTGTTCTCCGCAGTGCCCGACTCAAGAGCTACAACTCATATCATAGAAACAGGTAGTCTGGTATTTGAATTAGGAAATTAATGGTGTTATTTATGTTCTTATATATTACACTAGAATGGAATAAGTCAAGTGACGAGTCTCAGAGTGGAAATAATCGTATGTCGCTTAGATGCATATCAACTGCGGAAAACCGTCAAGGTGTGATAGATACTCCAGAATCAAGGAAATAGAACAGTGAAAGGACAGAACCAAGGTGGCCCATAGATACATCATAATCACGAGGTCTCAGCCTCCTCCCGAATCTCCTCGTCGCCAGTTTCACTAGCACGCTCGCTAGTTTCACTGGCCTTGTCGGAGCGGCGGGACTTGCGAGAAAAGAAGCCCAGGCTGCTGCGAGTCGAACGGTCGGCAGATGTAACACTTGAAACAGTGCTATCAACGCTCTTGCCAAGTTGTGCTTCGCTGGCCGCGTCCTCGTCAATATCACCTTGCGAGGCTTGCGAGGACGTGTCCTTCTTGGAAAACAGTCCCGAGCGGTCCTTCCATGAGCTGAATTTGCTGGAGCTACCCTTGCGGGTGATCTTGCGGATGAAAGACTCTTTGGACGCATTGTCGACGGAGGTTCCGGATGGCATGCGCTCCAGTGACTCATACGAATCAGCAGTAAAGTGGGAGAGGGAGCGGGATGTGCGAGGCTCGGAGGGTGATCCTTCGAACTCACGCGTATCAAATGGACTGTCGGGGCCATCACGCTTTTGTCCTTCTCGGTCCGAATTCTCGCCGGTGAAAACTGCAGTGAAGGCCGGAGCAGCGGGATTCAACTTTGGAGTCAGTGGTCGATGAGAGGATGACGGGCGAGTGCCAATCGGTGCCTGGAGTGGTCGATGATGACGTTCAAATGTGTCCTCCACGAAATCAGGTTCACCGGTCAGCCCCAAAGGAAGATGACCCGACGACCCATACTGGATTGAAGGACGCCGAGAAGGAGCTCGAGACCAAGTTGGTGGCGAGGCCCAATCGAATCCAAGCGGGCTATTGCGGTGCCTAGCGTTCTCAGTGGATGGCCACCCGAAGTGGCGATTGTCCGTTGAGGGATGAGGAAGCTGGTTCTGTGTGTCAAAAGACGTAGATGAAGGTCGTGGAGACAAAGAGCCTCGTCGAACGCCACCGAGAAGAGACGATGGGTCGATGGGATCATGACGAGGACTAAACTGATTATATCCGGTGCTGAGGTCGGGGTTTCCACGGGTGCCAGCACCGCCGAAGCCAAACTTGCCGGATGAGAAGATACTTGAGAAAGCGGCTCGGCGAGAAGGCGCATGGTCGGAAGAGCTGTCCATAGTGACACCCGTTGTGTTGCTCCGAGGGAACAAGGACATTGGGTTTGCCCAATTCCCGGTATAACTTGATCGTCGTCGCCGAGAACCGATTGGGTCCAGCTCATCGACATTGCGGGGGAAGGATTGACTCTGTCCAGGTTTCAATGTGCCCAGCATGGGCGATTCGTCTGCCAGGGTCTTTCCACGGGGTCGATGGAAGTTGAAAAGCCCAGAAAGCCTTCGGGTTGCACTTTTCGGGGCATCCCCAGCAGCAGACAAATGGACTCCTTGGGGTTCGTCCTGTCGGGTTTGATTCTCAAGTGGGCTTGCAAAGATGCTGCCGGCTCGGCCGTCAGAAGAAACAGGCGATACCGGGCCGTGGCCGAAGCTATCCAATGGGTTGCTCGATGTGTCCAGAGTTGTAAACCTCGGATGAGCCATAATTCGGGGGAATTCTGGCGATTCCTCATCGCCAAGGAGATCAGATGGCAACAGAGCATCCGCACGGGGGCTCATCTGTGGGTTATTGAAAGCGACTTCTGAGTCTGATCGCATAATCTCCGGGGGGTCATTGAGGCCGGGAAGTGCCATGCCATTGTTAATGTTGAAGAATGCTGAGCTTGGAGGGAAAGTAGGCGAGTGGGTAGGCTGGTTGTAACTGACGCCACCTGGGAAAGAAGGCTCGATACCCGGGAAGTTCACAGGGGATGAGACATTGCTGACGAGTGAGCTGCGATGGCGACGAGGTCGAATGGTGGCACTATTTGTTATATCGAGGTCCAGGGGCGGCAAAGCAAAGGGGCCTGAGCTGCCTGGTCGTTGAGCAGTCAGCCATTTCAGCCGCTCTTGGGCTTCTTGATATTGCTGCTGGGCTTGTGCATGAAGGTTCACCAAGGTGGCATATCGTGCATTCAGGTTGCCTAGTTTGTGCTCCCATTGCCGAGCCCGCTCATTGTCGATCCGATCCAGTTCCTTGCCATCTTCACTGTCGCCTTCTTGCAGCCCCATTCTCTCTTCTTCGAGCTTCTTGACCCGACCTCCTTTGTCCTGGATTTCATCATCAAGTGTCTTCATCTCCGACTGCTCCTTGGCGATCTTTGCTCGGACTTCATCTGCGCGTTCGGCTCCTTCCTCTTCGATCTTTGTCTTATCATCCTTCGCCTGCTCGGCGTCGGAATTCATTTGCGCAATTTTTTCTTGCCATCTTAGAATTTCGTTCTTGCGCTTCTTGCGCTCCGCCTCCTTCTGTTGAAGTAGCCGCATGCGTTTTGACTTTTCGCCTTGCACCGTTCGGTTGACGCTTTCCAGCTTGTAGACATGCTTCTTCAAATCGCCGCTGGCCTCATCCTTCTCCCTGACACGCTTTCTTAGTTCACTGCGTTGCTTTTCCAGATCCTTCAGTAATCCGATATGCTCGTCTTCCTCCTCTATCCCTTGCTTCTCTAAGCTCTCGTTCTCATGCTGCAATGCCTTCAATCGGTCTGCTAACTGCTCCAAAGTCTCATCCTTGGCAGTTTTCGCCCTGCTCTTGAAAGTTTCTTCGAAATTGCCGTGCGCAGCGTCTAGCGTTCCAGCCGCGGGAGAAATTTTCCGTCCGGCTGAAGGGCGTTTGCCTGGCAGTTGGCCGGTGCTGTGTTCGCGAGACATGATCGGGGCAGAGGGCGCAGGCAATCCAACCGTAGACCGGGGAATCGAAGCGCGAATAACTGGACCTCCGGGGGTGCCATTTTGCTGGGTTTGAGAAAGCGGAAGAGATTTCGTTCGGACATGGAGGATTGCACTTGGTGTTTGGAAATTGGCGGCACTGAGGGAAAGAACGCAAATGTGGTAGATGTTTCCAGGTATCAAATTCGAAATCTCAACTGCCGTTTCGGCTCGTTTGGATTCGCCGACTAGACACCGTTAGTATGCCAATTTCTAGAGAAAGTTGTCGAATAGCTTTACCTTTAACATTGTTGACCTGGATGATATGCTTATGTATTGAGTTGTGAAAGTCTGGTTGCTTCCAAGCAAGGCGGATCTCACGGGCTGTGATCTCTTCGAGAGTGACTTCTGGCGGCGGAGGAATGTCGAGACCCAGCTTTTCTACCAAGACCTCGTTTGAAGTTTGACAGACCTGCCACGCACGGTAAAGAAGCCTAGACGAATGGGTCAGCCGAATAACACGAATGGCAGAACAAAGGACTCACCAGATCAGAGCCCATAAGATCGAAACGGCAAGGAAGAGTGCCATAACACCTCGGACTCGAACACGGGGAACCACTGCTGGGTAAGCGTCGAATGCAAAGTAAAGCGGCTCATACATCCCAGCGTCAGATACCCATGGACGCGGGCAGCGGGATAAGGGACTGACAGGGTCGCAAATGCCTTCAATTCGGCGGGTGGGATAGGCTCCACGTGACTACTAATTTTGTAGGTTAGCGCGTATAAAGATCGGCCGCTAGTCCAAATTGAGTGGTAACTTTTGCCGAGGTGTTCCCCAACATCCACTCTACTCCGTACTAGAAACAAATCATATCGGAAGTTTTCTTTAGAAGACGGATTTTCAGCTGCTATCTCGAAAGAACTTTAGGAAGATCCGAAAAACAAGACCGGTTAAAAGAGAGGAAAAAAAAGCCTAGACAGACTAACTGACTATGAAATGTCACCATACTTTCTAGACGCACACCTCCCTTTCTTTACAAATCAAAAGTTCCCATTTCAGAGAAAGAGGTCAATGAGAGAGGATGGGATTGAACACACCATGTGACTCTAGTAGAACCCGTGGCTATATCCACATACGTATGATCATATGTGCTAGGTTTGCTATATTCGCCGATATTTCACATTTGAGTCCATGGAAACTCTGATCAAGCTTTCATGGACCTTAAATATAAGTTTGAACATAAGTTTTCATAATGTGAAATTCTAACTGATCTTTCCTTTTTTTAGAGTGCTCTGATGTCTTGCTGGACTACTTCATCCGTGTTCACGCCCCTAGTACTCCTAGCAACCAAGGACCTCAGCGCCAAATGCCCAACCTCCCCCAGAACTGTCTATAATTGCAGCAACCCTCGTGACAATCTGCGTTATACTTCGATCAAACCACATATCGGCTATCGGGCATAGACGCGCACAAATTGGGAAGAGTTGGCTGGAAGAAGATGAAGCAAAAACTTTCAAGACAGAATGAGTTTTACAGAGAGTGAAAAATCCTTGCTGAGGCTAAACGGCTAACTGCAAACTGGGAGGAATTGAAGTGTACCCTGACTAGGCACATTTTGGCGGGGTTACTTGTGCTGGTAGCCATTTCGCGTGGTTGCACAATAAGTATCTGGAGAGAGCTTGCTCATTGTTCGAAAACTTGAGACAAATTTGCCGGGTTCTTGTCCAGATTGAAACGGTCCAGGTCCTCTTTGCCTTCTTTGTGCTTTCTCCCCCAGGTGACCATTTCCGGGATAGCCTTTTGTGCCTTGTCACCACTATTGAAAGTGTTTATGTCATCTTGCGGGATTTCAGCTTCCCAGTTGCGGACTTGCTCTTACGCTAAAAATATTTTAACCACAATCAGAATGTCCCTCTGGCGCTTGACATAAAAACACGGTTGAGCCCACACGGAATAAATAACATGTGCAGATTCTAGAATGGGATTAGCCCGCTTTATCACAAGGCAATAGTCACAGTCTCGCCCCAGACTCTCAATGTTATAATATTAGCATTGCTCTTTTTTGAGATTTTTGATGAACTCACCTTAGTGATAGGGTCTTGAGAGAACTCGACGTAAATAACTTACTTGGATGTAGCATTACCAACAAACGTATTTTGTCTTAAGTAGAAGTGAGGGATAACTAAAGAAAATCTAAATAACCTGCAAAGCTAGATCAAGTCACTGACGTATCATCCAATATTCGGAATTATATCATTCTTAGATTCACAAAACTACGAAATTAGGAAGACGAGATAGTCGATAATCTAAAAGCATTGAGAGCTAACAAACGAGATTGAAAAGAAAAAGAGAGAGAAAAGAGGTGATTAATATCTGCATGCATTCCCCCGCATACACCTCGTAGATCGTTTCCCAAAGACTGTTTATTGAACCCACACTAGTCCAAGTAGTTACTTCTTCTTCCCAAACCATAAATTAAGCGACCACACCTGTATTATCTACCTAGAAAGATTCAGCCATGGGAGCAAAAATAATGGACTCGCGGGGAATCGAACCCCGGACCACTCCCATGCTAAGGGAGTATTATACCACTAAACCACAAGCCCATTTGATTGGTTGGATGGGCCCTCCAAGGCTATAGAACGCTTTGATTTCACCCAAGACAACAGACAAGAAGAAAGGCTAATCACAACGGGTGCAACATCACACAGCCTAGCACGGTTCTCAAGACCGAGCGATATCTCGTTAGACAATTTGACTGTGGAAACCGTGTTATCTGCCGGTTACTCGCCTCCATTGGTCACTCACCCCATAGGTGTTCACTCAGGTTGGTTATATAAATTGAGCAGGCACTCTCGGGGAGATAATGTGTAATATAAATGTGCCGCGTCCAATCCGAGTCTATGCGACATCAAAGGCCTGTTTGTCGACACGTCGATCAATGACGGGTTCCAAGTATGGGAGCTTTGTGTCATGATCAACTTGCAATATTGCATGGACATCCAGAGCTGCTGAATGAATGAATGCTTCTTCAGATACCAGCAAAGCCCCCAAATTTCCGTTATGGTCGGAGCTTCTATGCGATCGTGCCTGAGAGGGGTAATATAACAAGATGCCAAGGATTGAAACATAGAGCGAACCAAACTAAACAACAGCTCATTCTTTCCCTCTTTTCCTTCTCTGTTTCCCCGCCTGTCGCCAATTAATGTCGCAGTGCAGTTCGGAGCTACTAAATAAGCCTGAGAAATAAGAAGATCAATACAATTTACTCTCCCTTCACCTCATGTAAACGCTGAGAAAGTACTTGACAAGGCCAGTCTCCTTTAAGAGTCAATGTTTCGAATCGCTTGAATCCTTGAGACTCATAATATTGGACCAATCTGCCGTCACCACCTGCATAGCAATCCACCCGTAGCAATGAGACTCCAGCTCCGTAGGCGAGATTACGAGCATGTTCCAAAAGGCGTTTGCCAATCCCGCTACCAGCGGATTTTCGATCTGTGACCAATAAGCGCACGTAAAGCTCAGGCTCTGAGATAGCTGCCACGTAAGGCATCTTCTCCCCAACAGCAAGCGCTCCTACGATGGACCCTGAAGCTTCTCCATTCATAGTTTGAGGGCGTATATTTGAGGGTTGATCCTGGTCCACTGGCGTGCCATCAGTAACCTTGATGGCGAGCCAAAGGCCAAGGCCGCTTGTTGCAAATTCTTGGAGTTGTTCAGCGCGTTGTGGATTCTCCGAAAACGGTGCTTCTCCCCACTGCCCAGTTCTGTTACGCGACACCAGCCATTTGACTGCGGTATCTAGGAGATGGAGGACCGCCGGCACGTCGTCCACTGTTCCTCGCACGATAGCAATGTCGTCAAATTCATTATGCATAGTACTTTCGAGACTTTTAGTGAGTTTCTGTGAAAGGATTTTCTTTGATATTGACGCCTTCTTATCTACCTTTTCCTGGGTGGATTGGTCCTTCAAATGATAGTACTCACTTTGATGCCATTTGTCCAATCAAATCAATATGAAGAGAGGTAGTTATCGAACAGCTTCAATACACTGAACTGATTCGAAGATTTTGGGAACATCCGAAGGATGTTTTGCCAATGTATTTCTTTATGGGAAGAGCCTCTTTCAGTCTGTCTCACTTTCAGGCCATGTGTCCAGATTCCATTGGCTGATCCTGGATATTTCCGCGCAGTAGCGTGCCGAGGTGCCAACGTGTAACTAAACCATGTACTTATCATAAGTCTAGTATTATTATTAATTTTTAAAATAATATTCTAATGGTATGTTCACATGAAGGATAGGTGAGAGGTTCCATGGTTTCCTTTCATGTGAGTCCCTTTGTTATCAAAGATGGCACATTGTGAGCACAACTGGCAAACCCAGCAGAGACTGCCATGCCCACTTTGTAGGTGCTCGAAGAGATTGTTGGACGTTATGTACATATCTGAATCCGGGCAATTTTCGGAGACGCACAAATATGGAGATATGTCTTGATCAACATGCATCTTCTAATGCGCCAGTCAGTCTAGAATATTCATTAACACAGAGCTACGATAACATAACTGGATCTGTAGTGGTCCCCAAACATCTTACCGACAATATCTCAGTACAGGATGGACACTGTGTCATGTTATCCCATAGGAGTTCGGTTTGGGCGAGGCCAGATAACTAGGGTCAGTTTTGCCGCTGCGCTTGACCATTGAACGTGATAAGCTCATCGAGAGTGTATCAAATTCGATCCTACTCCTTCTGATGATATTTGCCTGTATCAATCGCTTCTGCACATTCATCAATGAGCTTGAGGATGCGTTATGTGCTACAACATCGGTGGCGTCGAATGACTTGAGGGAGTCAGTGGACATAGTACCTCTAAGAATCAAATCTGTTAACTGCGTTCTGCAATCCGCGATGTCTTCCTCTCGTAGCGAAGCATCAGCCATTCTGTGTCCATGTTCGGGCCCCTCTTTCTCAGTGGTCTCCCAAAGGGCCTTGAGCTTCTCTGACATAATTTCCATCTCCTCCTTTAGGTGACTACTGGCTATACCCACGCTTTGTGAAAAACTATTTGCTTTCTATCTGACAAGAGTTCCTCGAGATTGTCGCTTGACATATCTTCAGATGATACATTGAACTTGGTCAGCTCTTCATTCTCTGACTGGACACACTTCTTTGATGATAATACGGCTTCTCATACCTAGGCCCAATATAACCTGGGGATGAGCGGAGAGCTCGTCGATTAGATGGTATGTATTTTGATGTTGGACATCCCGTAAGGGATGATCTAGTGATGATCAACCAACTTCCAGGGCGTCTGAGTCGAGTGCCCAAGAAATAAGTGGCCAAAACGGATTTCAATCTAATTTACTTTTGCTTGCGTCTTACTCGAAACCTTTCACGGCCTTTTATCCTTCCACCTCGCGTGAGATTCTCGATATATGCAACCGATATTCGTAACGTAGCCTCGAAATACTGGTTCGCCCTTAAAAAGACCCACTACCCGCCACCCGCGTTTCTAGAACGTTGAACCGGCTAAGTTCAAGGTGGATCGGATCGGATCTATCTCGCACACCCTATCTCCGATCTGAAGCACCAAGGATCTTACATGGTCCCCTCGACATTCCACTTGGTATGCGCATGTACCCCACCAAAGCATAGAATCTGACGTCGGAGGTAAATCAGAGTGATAGAAGAGAGTTCTCCACCCTAGCCGGGGTCCTAATCGTCGCTGCCGCTAGAGTAAACCTCAGCCTAGCTGCTAGGGTAGTTTTCAAATCAACGGCACAAATTTTGTGGGGAGTCTAAAATGCTATCCCGATTGGGGGCAAGAAAACGGACCCGAGGTTGACAGTGGCAGACTTATTAGAAGGACCAAAGCAAAATTCCATCTTAACCGACTCTATCAGGAACCAGATGAATGCTGGCGTTCAGATTACCTTGTCTCGTGCCAGGACATTGGTTTCTGGTACGACTTTTGGAAACTCGCTGGAGGAAAAAGCTCTAGCGAAGTTGCAACATGGCATTCTCAACGCTTTCGTCTCGACGATACCCCTGGGTGCTTTCTCTTGCTTGGATGTATAGTCATAATAAATGGATGGTTGCGTTTACGTAGGAGTAGGAGAAATCTTGGATAGCACTGACTTCATACAACTGTTATTGAGTATGTGTTCGAACAGTATCTTGGCATGTAATTCATAATGATGTGAAACGCGGCTCGCTGGATTTGAATGACACTTAATTCTGCATAATACGAACCGATTGAACTAGGGTTTGAAAAAAAAGCCAAACACGGGGTCTTGTCCGTCTGGGCTGCAATTCCCTGCTATATTAGGTTGCGTTGCCTCCCCAAATCCCTTTCTTCTTTTTTCATCTCTATTCACTAAGATCTTATATACAAACTTGAGACAAATTCTTCATCACAATGCAGCTCGGCATCTACACTCTTCTTGGTCTACTTCTCCCTCTGGCCACTACTGCCAACCCCCTTGTTAAGCGCAAAGAACAAGTGTGTACTGTCGTCAGCCATGGTGACAATGGTGGCTGGGTAAACTGCCGCCGACAACCCCGGCTCGATGGAGAGTATTGGGGCAAACTACAGAATGGCTTCAAGTCGGATTACACGTGCTACGCGGTTGGAGACTGTTATAAAGGAAATTGGTGAGTCTGCTGCTTGTTTCACGTTTTTGCTTAGGCTTATTGTGTCTTTGAAGCACCTGGGATTGGAATGTTGACGAGGGGTGCTATATCAATGGCTACTATACAAGCTCTAACTGCAACACTGGTAAGTTGTATGTCTATCAGGAAATAATTCTGACATTTATATCTGACTGCTACGGTTTGGTACAGATAACCTCCCTAAATGCAAGTCAGCTATTCCGTGATTATGTCTTAGAGTCGGAAGCAAACTTGGGGGAATTAGTTTCCCCTGCCTCTCTTCAAATGTGGATTTTGGACACTCAAAATAGTCAGAATGCTCAGAATACGAAGCAGATCGACATCTCCTCAGTTATTGGCGATATATGATAGGGTCTTTATACGAAGTGTGTTACTTGGCATAGCCTCCAGCCCCACTTCACCTTATTGGTCTGCTACTTTCCAGGCCGTATAGCAAGAAAAGCCTGGACTGCACAGAAACCACTGATGAAACAACAGTAACATGTCGACCATTGACCATAGAGACAACACTGTCATTTTAGGAAAGATGGCCACCTATGAAAGCAAGTTCTACAGGGCGGGTAACGGTAAAGCTTACTGACTTCAAGACGTCTCCCATTCAGCCAGAAGAGCTCATCATGCTGTACCGATATCTCTGATTTCAACCGAGCGAGCTTTCTTTTTAAGAATTGTGTCCATCAAGGCTTTTCGAATTCAGAAGAACGGGTATCGATGAGTGTAATCATTCCCTGATGAATTCAGAGGAAATTGAGAAGAGAGATGTTCCTGACCTTCACGCCTCGTATGAGTTAGTCCTGAGTTTCGAAGATTCGGAAGAAACTTGCAGTGTGTCTTCCTCGTTTGGCTAGAAACTATCTACTAGTATCAATGGCTAACGTTGCATGTATAGCTGCTACTGTCTTGGAAAATTTGATTTGAAGTACTAGTAGCACTGAAGACAATCAAGTTCCATCGATTATTGGACTTGCTATCACCAATTCTACAGAATCATCACTGTTATCCCATGGTCCGAATGTACAGATTCATGTTAGAGTGGGTCTCGTCTCGGTTCAAACCACCTACTCCAGGTGGATGTTCGTCACCATCCTCAAAATTTGCATTTGAGCGCAAAAAAGTACGTGCAACCGCCAAAGTTCCGCCAGATGAAACGGCACAGGAACAGCAGAGATCGAGTATCCACTTCCGGGAGGGACCTCGGTATTCTGTGCTGACGTAACAAAAAATGTTGGGGTGCGGGCGAAGGTTGAAATGTTGACGAAACCAACAAATGTTGGCCTGAAAGTAAGGAAGAAATCGCCTCATATTTGAGATTTTCTCTGTTTCTGCCATTCTCAAGTGTACAATATTCTAATAATTCAACTCGTTGTTATCAAAAGTCCCGTGTTGGTAATGCGAGTCATTGTCGACTGAAAGTGTCACATGGGCCGGCCCTTTGGAAGGCGGCACTCCAACCTCCGATTCCTCAAAACCTGTCTCAGTTCTCTTTGACACCATTCTTTTCGCCTCTGCATTTTTTTTGCTCTCTCATATTCTTTGTATTGGAAATTCTTTCGTTGTGAAAGGTGCTAGACACCATTTGGAGGGATGCAGTACGTCCGGAGCATCAGCGGTTCCGTCTCCAAGACATGGAATTCAATCAACCCGGCCACCCTCAGCGGGGCTATTGATGTCATTGTCATTGAGCAAGAAGATGGTAATTTCAGTTCTGCGAGAGTTGGCATCTGCAAACGATACTGATTCATTGTTCTCTTGCAAGGCACCCTCGCATGTTCGCCCTTCCATGTCCGGTTTGGCAAGTTTTCGCTCTTGCGTCCGTTTGAGAAGAAGGTGGAGTTCAAGGTCAACGGCTTGAAACAACAGTATGCTATGAAGCTTGGAGAAGGGGGTGAGGCATTTTTTGTCTTTGAGACGACCGACGAGATCCCCGCATCGTTACAGACTTCGCCCTTGGTGTCTCCAGCGGCCAGCCCAAGGGCCCAGAGTGAACCAGATCTTCCGCCTTCGTTACAGGAACCCGACTTTTTCGATCTAGAAAAAGGAAGTGGTGATGCATTGTCGGAAGGCGCGAAGACACCGCCGGAGATCGCGATGCCACCTAACAAGATGCGAGCCAACACGGATTTAGGTATGACACACATCGGTCCCTTTGTCGATACGAGTATGCCTTTACTGACTAGCAATACAGGAATGATTACCCCACTATCGCGCTCCCCCGATGAATCAAACCTGACACATTCACGGCATGGCTCGCTGGGTGCCAAGCCGCCACTCGGTCATACAACCTCCGACAACGTGCTTACAACCACTTCCCCGCGCCACTCCTTGACAGGTCATTCGGCAAATGAAACTGAAGATTCTCCTCAAACTGATCGTGAATCAGCAAGGCGTTCCCGTAGTCCAGCTCTTTCTCCAGAGGAAGCGGTATCTCGTGCCATCTCACTTTCAAAGAAGCTGTCTGGTTCCAATATTCCATCGCATGTTACCGAGACAGGCGATTTGATGTTGGATATGACCGGCTACAAAAGCAACGACGAAGACGCACTCCGTGCGGAGGTCGTTGCGCGGAAAATTCTCGCCGAGGAGCTTCAAGGAGATAACGATATCGGCGCACTAATTGGAGCCGACGAGCACGGCAACCTGTGGATATACAGCAGCGAAGAATCGAAGGAGCTGGCTGATCGAAGAGCCACCCTCAACTCGATGCGACCAACCACTGCGATGAGCGATGATGCTATCTCTGACCCGGGCTACCACAGCGAAGGTGAGCATGCCGTCTTGGAGCCATCCATGGTTTCGCGCCACCACCGAACTAAATCAGATGTTCAACCTGGATTCCCTACACCCCCGCACTCGCCTTTGCATGATTCTTTCGAGGTTGAAACTCGCCAGTATGCGAAGACTCTCCGCTTGACCAGCGATCAACTCAAGGCCTTGCAGCTAAAGCCCGGTGCCAACACTATGTCGTTCAGTGTCAACAGAGCAATTTGCACAGCAAACATGTATTTGTGGAATGGCAACACCCCGATCGTGATTTCTGACATTGACGGAACTATCACCAAGTCGGATGCACTTGGCCATGTGCTTAACATGATTGGACGCGACTGGACCCATGCAGGAGTCGCCAAGCTGTACACCGATATCGTCAACAATGGGTACAACATTATGTATCTCACCAGTCGATCTGTTGGTCAGACAGATACAACAAGAGCCTATCTGAATGGCATTTGCCAAGATGGGTACAGACTACCAAGAGGTCCAGTTATCTGCAGTCCCGATCGCACAATGGCGGCTTTACGGCGCGAGATCTACCTGCGAAAGCCAGAAGTCTTCAAGATGGCATGTCTGCGAGACATTCTCAATCTCTTCTGTGGCAAGGAGAATCCGTTCTACGCTGGGTTTGGAAATCGATTGACTGATGCTTTGAGCTACCGCTCTGTTAATATTCCATCTACTCGGATTTTCACAATCAACTCAAATGCCGAAGTCTCTTTGGACTTGCTCAGCCTGAACAAATACAAGAGCAGCTATGTGACCATGCAAGAGCTGCTCGATCATTTCTTCCCGCCAACCAGTCTCCTCGTGCAGTCCGGAGGCGAGGAATACACTGACTTCACATACTGGAGAGATACACCAAATGAGCTTGATGACTTTTCTTCAACCGATAGTGAAGATGAAGAAGAAGATGAAGATGAGGATGATGTCGATGAAGATGCGGCCGATGAGGATGGAGATGAAGACGGCTACGAAGATGAACTGAGTGAGGGCGAAGGGAGTGAATACCTTGATGAGGCTGATGGCGCCGACGAAGACCTCGGCGCAAGCTACATGTCCCAGGACTCAGTCGCCGTATCAAACCCTGTCGGTTCGATAATCGAGTCAGTGGAAGGCGATGTCGAACTCGGCGAAGAGTCCATCGGGGAAGAGCAATTTTTCCCCATCGTCGAGAAACCCCTCGAAGCAACCGAGCTCTCCACGACCTCCCTGCCGATCCGATCCAAATCACCCCACAACCCCTGAACATACACTTCGCTATGATATTTGACTCCGGCATTTCTCTGCGCCATAGATACCCGCCTTGCGAATGTTTTACTGAGTCAGATTATGCGTTAGACTGCTGACAGCGATATATCCACGTTCAACACTATTGCATGCAGACCTTGATTGGGAGACTGCATTATACACTGTCCCTTTGGACCAGCAATTTAATCATGGCATTGTTGGCGTTTTGGTTTTTGAGCTTTTGTACATTCATGGCGTACATGATGGATTGAAGAAGTTTATGAGATGGGATGCAACGAAGGAAATAAGTCATTAGAATTGCAAATACTTTGAATTGCTGAATACAATGAATGGAATTAAACCGAATCAATTAAGCAAATCTACGTACCTAGGTACATTGGACGTTGGAAGCAACATACTTAAATAAATTGTTTAACTATTACCTCGGGCGCTCCAGGCCCCATAGTAACTGCGGCCGCAACACGCTTACATAACCATAATTATCGGTCTCAAAGCTTCAACTTTTAGAGATCGCCACCCATGCAACCTCTTGCTATATCCTCCAACCCAAATCTCATAATCGACCACGAAAATGTCAAACCCAAACTCCTACGGCACGCCCGTATCCGACACAGCATTCCGCAAAACCTGGGACCGAGAAGAATACACGAAAAAAGCCGCCGACGATGAAGCCAAACGCAAAGCAGAAGGCAAAGCGCGCTACGAAGCAAAGCTACTGGGCAAAAAGTACCACGCCCCGGTCGACTATAGCACGTTGGAGGAGACGACGGCGCGCAACAAACGGCTCGATGTCGCGTCGATGGTTGGCAAGACGATGCTTGTGCCTGCCGGATCGAGCGTTGGCAAGCGGGGCCCTGGTGCGGGCTTTTACTGCAAGGACTGTGATCTTACATTCAAGGACAATTTGCAGCTTGTCGAGCACTTGAATAGTAAGCAGCATTTGATTGCTACGGGGCAGAGTGGGGAGGTGAAGAGGGCTGGGGTTAAGGATGTGAGGTTGAGGTTGAGGATGCTTTCTCATCGGAAGAGGCAGTTGGAGGAGGAGGAGAGGAAAGCTTGGCAGCTTGATCTTGGGGTGAGGCTAAAGGAGAGGGAGGAGGCGGATGCGAAGGAGAGGGAGGAGAAGAGACGGATAAGGAATGAGAAGAGGAGGAAGGTTAAGTCCGAGGATGATAGCTGGGAGGGACGATTGGGGATTATTTCTTGAGGGTTTTCCTCGGATTGCGTTCTACATTTGATACCCATGGTGTTTTTGGCATGTTTTTCAGGCTCTTTACTCTGCAGTTGCAACGTTCAATCAAAATTGTGAACTTGAAACAATGATTTCACACTGTCTGGGATTGGAGATAGTTAAATATGAAGAAGACATCCCAAAGTAGAAGAGTATAGTCAGTAATGTAAATGTGTCTACTTGAGACGGTGGCCTAAGGTAACCATTGTACAAGCAGCAGGAGATAGCCGCCTATATACATTGAGATGCGTTACCTTACTACTGTACATGGATACCTGTAGAGTACGCGTATGGTAAAATATGATCTTTATACTCCAAAAAGAGAGGTGAAAAGAGATATAGGGAACGCTGATCTTGAGATTGCTTTCTTACCCCATTGACATGGAATTCTAGATCCAATTTGATGGATCTTATTATATGTCCTTTTAACCTATTGAACTTCTTATTTATCTTCTGGCTTTTTGAACTGGCAGGTTGGCCAGAGCTTCTGCAAGCTTTCTCGCGTCTGTCTTTCTGCAAGTGATGATGACGATGACTTCTGCGATTCTCTTACTCGCTTGCTACCGACGGTCTTTGGACATTGGATCCACGCTCCATGCAGGGCGTCCGTGTAGACTTGACGGCCTCCACAGCGCAGTTTGAATAGTTATCTGCCCTCTTGCAAGCATAGAACGACGTCACTGATATCCTTGGTGTATGAGCAGATTCCGCCGTTGGGCTCTAATTCAATCCGATAACAAGGACGTTGCATATTAGCCAACGCCATAATATGGGATAAGCTGGAAACGCCAATTAATCTGTAGAATAGGACATGCCAGGGTATAATAAAATGCGGAAGCCGAGTCTAGTCATGTATGGGTGATGTGGGCCAGACAAGGTCGAACCGGGGCCTATAACTTCTCTTACTTACATGTACTTACATATGTATTTTTTACTGCAATTCTAAATATGTGGAAACCGAGAGCGAGAACCGTCAACTCGCTGTCGTCACATCGAGACGAACCGATCTGATGTCAGTAAATAATTAGAACTGCCTGCAACCCAGGCAATGTTTACGTCACTGGAACGATGAGACAAGTACCTACTGGAAACAAATTAATGCCGTCTTACGGCTGCAGCCGTCATTATAGCCTTCTTTCTTGCTTCTCTCTTGCTTAGTTCACCCCAACTTCTTCCTGACTTACATACGCCATCAGTTAATTCTCAAGGGCTGAAAAGCCGCATGACTCTTTACTCCTTCCTCACTTCCATACTCCCCCTAATCCATCCCCTAATACAAAATCTACCATGGGAAATAACCAAGGTCTTTCTGTGTTGGCGAGATTAGACGCGATGGAAGAAAAGATGGCCGCGATGGAAAAAACTGTGAAAGAACCGGCAGAACCCTCTGTAAGCTACGGCAACCAGTCCTTGATTAATGGGTCCATGAAGCGACAAACCCTCAATATATCCATGCTCGAGATACGATCGCCTATACGGGAAGATGTTATTGCAAGGTTGAACGAAGCTAATCAAGCCGTTACTGAAAGCGGTGGGGAAAGTTTCAACGCTTCTTGAGTGCTGGTATCTTCGTGCTTGAATTTCTGAATTATAACGATGCCTTCTTATTGACTCATCTAGTCGCCAGTCAACCATTAAATTTGGCTTCCACGTTCTTTACTTACTAAAATTCATCCCTTTTGATCTCTCTCCCATAGTTCATTTCTTGTTCTATCCTAGCATTTTCATTCTCATGGTTCCGGATTAGCTCATATCAAAACATTTAAATTTCAGGTCGGGTGGTTAACAAAAAGCGCTGCACGATTTCATGAACATAACTCAATAACCGGGTCGTCGAACCCAGCCACCTGACACCGCGAAGGCGGTGGCCGCAGTTCGACGACCCGGTTATGGGTTTCCAAGCTGCATATCACAAAATTTCAACGCAGCAATCATCTTCATTTTTGTGTGCTGCCAGTACCGAGCAATGAGCCTTAGATGTCAGGAAGCTGGCACCCTCGAATCACGTAGCATCAAGTTGCTCAAGAGTAATTTGTAGAGATTGAGTCGCTAGATGGCACTAGCAAATATCTCATCGTGTTAAACCACCGGTGGCACCCGCGAGATAGCGAGAAAAACGATCAGATAACTGAATAGCCTCTCCGCCGGCATATAAGCCCTTGCAAGTAACCAAGCCTGACAGCATAAACTGTCTAGAGCGCGAGAGAATGGATGTAGCTCATGATGGCCTCTGGATTCTTTTCAGCTGCATTCCACTCGCGCATGATGATTCTCTCATGCTCTGGACTTCGGACGCGGAATAGGGCTTCGAAGTCCGCGGGGGGAGGTCATGTTCTGCTCCATGTTCCAGGGGTCGACCTCTTGTTTAATTCCATCTTTATATTGATGAGTAATTTCGTACGCCCAAATCAAGCGCGAGATGGAGATAGTCAAGGAGTTACGAGCGACATGTCGTCCAATGCACCCCCGACGGCCGAATCCGAAGGCAGCCAAGGGAAGATTCGGATCGTCCAGCCAGCGCTCTGGACGAAATTCTGTGGCGTTTTTGAAAACAGACTCATCTAAATCTAATGTCCAGTGGTTAGGCATAACCATCGCTCCCTTTGGAATACGATAACCCATGTATTCATCGTCTTCGGACACAACACGGGCAAACCCTAAGGGAGTGAGGGGCCTCCACCGCAGGCATTCGGTAACCAGCGCATTGACATAGGGCAAATTTTCCATATCCTCAAACGAAGGGAGACGATCCAACCCAACGACCTTGTTCAATTCTGCATGGGCCTTTTTCATGGTTTCCGGGAAAGTCAAACAAGCTAACACAAACACTTTCAAGGCCCCAGCTGTCGTATCGGTGCCCGCCTCCCAGAGAACTCCGATGATATAACTCATCTCATTATCTGACAACCCTTTTGACTCTTTCATGTTGAGAGACGCTTGCACCCAGTTCCAGGACGGACTTGATCGTCCATCAAACAGGTTCTTTTTGTAAAGAGCAATGGTCAACTCATGGGCAATATCGCCCTTCCGCTTCCAGGGAGCGAATATTCGCGGTAAGTAGTTCAGCACTGGAAACAGCTCGACCATAACACTCTGACTGGAATTGATAGAGCCGAGCCAGCTCTCTGTCAAAGCCGCTAACTCCTTGATGACCTTGGCATTCGGACTCTCAATGCGCTGGCCGTACGCCATGGTTGACATTACACTTGAAGTAAAGCGCCGGAAATGGGAACAAAAGCTACCATCTGTCAAGAGATCGTGGATCAGCTGTTTGCTCTCCATATCCTGAACATCGCGGTAATTGGTTGATAAGTCAAGTTTCAGGAAGCTTGCTTGGATTCGGTGATGGTTTCTCCATTTAGGGCCGTACGGGAGCAATGCAGTATGAAGATTTTTTGCAATACATTGACTTGCAATGATGAACTGGGGCCTGGAACTATAAATGCTGCTTTTCTTTTCCAGGAGGTCTCGCGCCACTTCATGGGATCCGATAGAAATTACATCCTTCCG
This sequence comes from Penicillium soppii, assembly GCF_028829465.1. NCBI lineage: Eukaryota > Fungi > Ascomycota > Eurotiomycetes > Eurotiales > Aspergillaceae > Penicillium > Penicillium soppii. Next base: position 4,507,085 of record NW_026643234.1, read on the forward strand.
ACCGTAACGCAGTGCCACTATAGGTCCGTAGGTCTTGTGCCAGTTTTGATATGTTCTACATGCATTGATAGACGGAGTTTGATGCCCATTTCCAATGATAGGGAGCGGTGGTGGACCGGGAGGGAGTGGTAAGTCCTTTTTTCGTCGCAAGGAGTACCAGAGGACGATGACGAATAGGCCAGTAGAAGCAAAAAGTATCAGTGACATTGAAAGGCTATGTGGGATTCGATGATGAGTAAATTGGCTGCAGTTGTCCAGGTGAGGATGAAAGGGGATGAAGCAGAAGGAAGGCACGGCGTGTGAGAAGTTGGAAAATTGAAGAAAAGAAAAGCACTAGTGTGTTGATCTAATCACCTTTTTTTGAGAGCTCAGAGGGAACTGTATTTTTCAATGCAGAGGCTTTCATTAAAAAAAATTTAATGTCCAGTGTATTTGAATTTCGCCATGACGACCCTTGTCCTCTGCGGACACAGCCTCGCTATGCACTGATCTGTAACAAATAGATATATCAATTCCCCCCCCCCTCAAAGTGCCCCTTACTGCATATGACCGAGTAATAAGGGCCCTTAGCTGAATAATATCAAGAGTATGCGTTCCTCCATAGGGCCCACAACATAAGCTTTTGGACACCTTGTGTAACAGATGTCTCTCGCATATCTGATTATGAGTTTTGACGAATGAAGATAGCCAATGCACTACCAAAACACTATACAATGCTCTATACATAATCTTGCTGCATATGGATTTATGTCCGCCATAATACTGGGTTTTTCACCGAACACCTCAAGTATCAAATCAGCCCAAAACTGGTCAAACCCTCCGGATTGAACTGCCGTCAAAAGCAAAGTTATTGTCGATCGGGTTATTTAGATAGATGTTGGCAAATATTGAGGGGAAAGCTTTACAACACGAGACCTTATAGAGAGAACATATAAATTCGCGGCCGCTTTGAAGTCTTACGAAAATGCTCCGTAAATTGATAGGGGCGGCCCTACTCCGCCGTGTACAAAATCTTATCTTTGAAACGTGTATCAATTTCAATGGCATAAAAAAGGGTTTAAATCGTATTGTCCTTTGTTCTAAACCGTAGCTTCTGACCAATGTGAAGAGCAATTTGGGAATGACAGGATAGTATGTCATTAATGTGAGATACAATCTTAAACCATGCGGTCAAAATCCACTTGTACCAATCATAGAATGCGGTACTCATGTAGCTGACAGAGAATATACAATGAAGCGTGTATAGTTGAGAACAAGGTTTGTTCGACACCTACGACACGTAGAATTACAATTATGATAGATTGTCCTTACAGGTCTGCTCGAAATCAGGTTCACTTTTAAGTCTTCATGAATCTCGACCAGAACCCAATATATATCTGTCCGTGCCTCCCCGGGCCTGAAAAATAGGAAAAGTGCCAAGTGCACCGGCCAGCTACAACTATATTAGGCCTAGTGATCTGCAAATTGGAGTTTGGGATACATTTCAAGAGCGTTGAATGAATGGAACCAATACGATGATCTAGTTAGTTGTGTAGATTCACTACTGCTGCTACTACATTATAAAATTCCAGAGATCTACCAAGGGTTATCCGAAAATGCAGTCAGTGGCGCATTTCTTTGCACCCCGCAATTCAATTGATGTGTTATCGGCCGAGCTACAATCTGTTCAGTATCCCATTTGAACGACACTAACTGGTGATTCTGAATCAGAGAAGTAAAACAGACTATAAAATCATGAAAATCATTCGCTAGCCACCAAAGCATAGATTGACAACTGGGTATTAGGAGGTTGGTGGGAGCATTCCAATTTGACAAACTATGGGTAGTAGTTGGCGTGTCAAGCCAATTCAACCAGACAGCGCTTGCCTTTTGGTGCCATCATGAAGTAAATCAGTTGCTCCATGTCTGAGTCACTCATGTTTTGTTGAGTCGAAACTTTGGCGCGTGGGAAGGTACGGAAGAAGTAGGCTGTCGCAAGACGTATCTGCCGGCGTGCAAGGTGTAGACCAACACAAACTGGAACGAGATATCTTAGACTTAACTTGCTCATAAGGTATACGAAAACAAAAGGAGTTGAGTAAACAGGACACCAAAACGCGAAATGTAAGAGTAAATGACTCACTTCGGGATCCACCACCAAATGGCATGGAGGCATCTCTCATCTCCTTAGTCGAATTGGCCCAGCGGGATGGGTCAAACCTGGGACTCATCAGCCAAGCATAATAATTTGATTGTAATAGTTCTATCACCTGAGAGGATCTGGAAATATCTTTGGGTCTCGATGAAGAGTATATGCCTGTGTTGAGACGGTAACACCAGCGGGAATGAAAAAGCCAGCAAGCTCTGCACCACTTGACGGGACAGCCCGAGCCAACCCAGAAGGCGCAATAGCATACAGACGCAAGGTTTCATTGATCACTTGTTCCAAATAAGGTAAACGCCGGACATCCTGGTCGGTGAAGTTCTCTGGGAGAGAACAAACTTCGCTCACCAAGGCCTTTTGGACTTCCTTGTGCTGGCAGACCGCCCATACAAGATAAGTCAATGTAGTTCCGGTAGGACTACTGCCCGCAAGAAGATAAGTGAAAGCTTCATCTCTGATCTCTTCATATGTGAGACTGTCAGAGTCAACGCTATTAAAGAGCTTGGTAAAGAGCGACATCTTGGGGTTATCTTTATTTTTGATGAGTTGATGCTTGTATTTCTCGATTGCTTCATCGGAACTTTTCAGCATCCTTTGACCTCCAAGGACTATTTCGGGAACAAAAGGAATGGGCAGCATGGTCGCAAGTTTGACGAGAGAAGGAACGGTTGTGTGAAGGCATTCGATATAACCTGTCCTCTTGACATCTTCCGCAAGTTGGCTTCTCTACAATATGTAATCAGCATTTCAAATGTCTCCAGAACATAAGATGACATCAGACCTTTCCGTTTTCCAACAGCTCAAATGATTCCCCGAAGCTCAATTCCCCAATAATATCAGTCGACATGAATACCCACCATTTGTATACATCAACAACACCATTGGTATCCATTTGTTCTCTCATACGTTGGATTGTGAGCTGGACTCTAGAGTCAATCAATGGCTCAGCGAGGCGCAGCGAAGAGTCCGAAAGGGGGGTCGATAGAAGACGTCGGTGTCTACTGTGAAACTGCGGGTTGGTTGTGACAAACAGGTTCTCAACACCTGGAGGCGACAGTTTCTGATACCAGGAGGCTTTGAGAAATCCACTGCCGGTTTGATGAATCTGCCGGACCGCTTTGAGATCTGATATATCAATTTCATTGGGGCTCAAGCGAACAACGGGGCCTACATTCATTAGCCCCTCGGTTCGGAGAATTGGACGTCAAAATGGGAGAAGACTCACCATATATTTGATGAAGTGCATGGACATATTTGGCTCGTCTACCCCATACCCACTGGATCTGAAGTGGAAGAGTTGTCCATTTGGAAAGGAATGGCCCTGGCACATCACGTAAAGAAGAGGCAACCATGCGTTGGATCAATAAACTTGCAAGAAGAAAGAAGAGGATTCCAGAAACAGCCCCCCAAGGCAGGCCAGAAATTAGGATCCCCATATCAATCTTTAAGGATTAGTAGCGATGTAGCTGGTTACAGCGGGGTGGGTCAACAGCCAGTGTCTAATCCGACGAAGCTAGATAGGTAGATGCCTGGCTCAAAAGAAAACTAGATAACCAAGAGTGATGGCAGTCTTTTCTTCGAATCTGAGAAAACTCAAGACCAGGCTTGGTTAGGATGCAATGAAATCCTGTCACTTCGATACATATAAATATATACAATTATCCCAAGGGTCCTGTATGCAATTGGTGGCTTGAGAGATCCACAGCGCATACTCCGGATTACAATAAATATACTTGGTCTATCAAAATCCTACACCGCTATTTAGCTTTAGATGTTTTCATCCTATAGTTCTCCTCTCATGTACCCAAGAAGACTAATTGGGACTCTACATAGAATCAGGCCTCGACGGATGAGCAAGGGGTCAGTGAAGAGACTTGATCGAGAAAGGCCAGAGATTACCCCGCACACAGAAACTGAAGAGTCCAGAGAGATTTAATATGTTCATGAGCTAATTGGTGTTCATATCTAATTTGTCAATACTCTTGATGGTTATCAATATAAAACGTCATAGCCTCAACAAGCAGAAATGGTGCAAAAAGAGTTGGATAGATTGAATGTGATAATGACTACACATGTGATATCTCCTATGTTGTGCGATTCAATAGAAGGTTGTTGAATGTATATTTTACTGTGCATGTATCATGTATCTGAACTAGTATGATATTTTGAGTTTCAAATAACTTTCATGCATACTACATACAGGAAAGGCAAGATCCATCTTATGCAATGATGGCCAAACGAGCGAATTTGGTTTTATACTCATGCCCACTTTTTCATTTTACTCGAAATGAATGCATGCTTATAGGCTCATGTAGTGTTGCTATCTTAGTACAAGCCCATGCGCACGGAATATGTGTAAAGGCTGTGATAGTACCCTATCGTCCGAGTGGTGATTGCGCTGCCAAGACGATTGTATACCAATTTCGCAAATCATTCTCGCTGTTCGATAAGCTATCGAAGGATACCGTCAGCCGCTCATCATGAGTCCTAATTTGTGAGCCTTTATCATATGCGGTGAGTAAATGCATCCTGATGACTTTTAGCGTTGCTACGGCAAAGTCACAGCAAAGACCTTACATTGGGAGCAACCGAAACAGGCAATCCAAGAATCCCACTGCCGAAGGGTTAACGGGTTAACTCGGGATGGGGTGTACGCGTTACCTCAATTTAAGAAGTCCAGTAACTGCGGCCCGAATTTCCCGCTTTGTTTATTTGAAATATCATCTCTAATAATCTGCCTATTATATCTCAACCAGCATTGTGCGATGGAGAGTACAGCAAAGGAAAGCATGTCAGCCGCAACTGAGGTTCCTGTCCTAATTGTGGGTGGCGGCGCATGTGGTCTGGCTCTATCATGTTTCTTGTCGAACTATGGAGTCAAACATTTTCTTCTCGAGCGACGCCTAGAGACGTCCAAATTGCCAAAAGCGCACTATCTGAACCAGCGTACAATGGAAACCTTCCGCCAGCACGCGATGGTGGATGAAATCCTTCAGAAAGCCTGTCCTCCAAAGTATATGAGCCGGGTCGCGTGGATGACATCCCTCGGGGGCTCTGAACCGATGGACCGGCAGGTGATTCATACACTTCCATGCCATGGAGGCGAAGCCAAATCAGCCGAAGCGGAGGCCTACAGGTTAGTGATATATCAGGACTTTTACTGTTCTTCTCTGCTCATTGCCGATCTCCAGGCGAGATGCACCATTGCGATCAGTCAATCTCCCACAAATGCGACTCGAACCGATCTTACGACAACTGGCCGAAAATAGAAATCCTGGCTGTATTTTGTACAACACCGAAGTAACACAAGTCCATGAAGAGGAGATATCGGTGGTGGTGGTCGGCACCGATGCCACAAATTCGCAGCTCCTCTATCGCTGCCAGTACCTCATTGCGGCCGATGGAGGACGGACGATCGGCCCTAGAGTGGGGATTAACATGCTAGGCCCGACAGGACTTGCAGATATGGTCTCTGTCCATTTCAGTGCCGATTTATCTGCCTTTTGGGACGATCGTAATATTCTCTGTTATCTCCTGAATGAATGCCCGGGGAGTGGGCCCGAGAAGGGTGTGATCGTTCCTACAGGGCCAACATGGGGAAGGCATTCCGAAGAGTGGGTATTCCAGGTCGGGTTTGATCACAACGATCCACAGAGATTTCAAGAAGATGTCCTGATCGCCAAAGTTCGGAATCTGCTGAAGACACCTGATGTCGACATCAAGGTCCACAAGATCAGCCACTACGCTATTGAGCGGGTATTAGCAGATGCCTATCAAAAGGGAAACATCTTTGTTGTGGGTGATGCGGCACATCGACAGCCGCCGACCACCGGGTTAGGACTTAATACGGGATTGGAGGATTGTTTGAACCTGGCCTGGAAATTAGCTCTGGTCCTCCGCTATGGTGTCAGTCCATCGGTTCTCAACACGTATGAGTCTGAACGTCGGGCGGTTGGCGAGAAAAACTGTGACTGGGGCTTATTTACATTCAACAATTCAGTCCTCATTGATGCTGCGATGGGATTGATCACCCCACTTATGAAGGCGAATCAGGACCGACTCAGGTTCCTCTTTACGAAATCTGCCCAAGCTCAAAGTCTTCGGGCTCAGCTTGCCCGGATTGTCAGTTCTCAAGACGTTGAGCTCTCTACACACGGTATTGAATTAGGGTTTCAGTATGATCACGGCTTTTTTATCGCCGAATGTGGTCCCTCGCCCCTATCTGATCCGCTTGGAATCCAATACTTCCCCACAACCAAACCTGGTAATCGATTGCCACATGCGTGGATCCAAAGCAAAGATGGAATCAAATCTACACATGACCTGGTAGGCGCGCATGGAGCGTTTGGGCTCATTATCGATAAAGATGGCGCACCTTGGGCATCGGCGGCGAGAAGTGCATCCATAATCCATGGTGTCAATATTTCAATTGCAGAAATTGACGGTGGATGTCAGTACCAGGACTACGATGGTCAATGGGACCAAGTGAAGGAAATTGGCACCGGCGGGGCTTTATTGGTTCGTCCGGACAACATAGTTGCTTGGCGATCAATACACAGAAGTCAAACCACTGGCCAAGAGTTAGTGAGGGCATTAGAACATTTATTCGCCTGCAATTTCGAACCTTTCGGTGGAAGAAGATCCACCAAGCTCTGAACCCGCCAACCGCGGGCCTGGTGGATGGGACCTGAACTCGCGCGTATGAATTCAGTAGGTTGGAATTAATGGAGGCAGAATAAGTGACTTCTGTTGAAATATGGCATTGCAAGGAATTTTCATATGTATGCAACATTGGAAGGACGCTAGTGTGAATCATTTGCTGTGTGAATTTTCGGTTTCCATACATTCACACAACTCAGATTTATTGCAACCCTTGAAGCTCACTTTCATTTATTAAGTTAGTTGTAGCATCGCCTTACGAAGGTGCATAGGGTCCTCGGGTCAAATGTAATATATTCCCAGTATTTATGCCTGAGGCTTCAATATGGTGCCTGATCTCAGACCGCCTTTTTGACCGCTCCATACCATGTATTGTAAATGAAGCTATTCCCATCTCTCATCATTGATATGAAGCTATTTCTAATCATTAAATGCCTCCATTCATCAATTTAAACCCTCATAAAGACGAGATTCTTACTCTTCTCTCTGAAAAAATCACACATGAAGCTATTCGCACCCTCTTACAAGACAAACACCACATTAAAATCAGCCGGTCAGGCCTGAAGAATCGCCTCCGAGAATGGCACTCTACACATCCTACTCCTACCTCTACCCTTACCCGGCGATTCGATATACAGGATCGAGTCCTAGAGCTTCTGCCTGTTTATAACACAAGTGAGATTCTCGCGATCCTTGATAAAGATGGTACACCTTCTTCAATACGCACTGTGCGTAGAATCCGGGAGGATCATAAGATCAAGATGCGTCTTTCACCTTTTGAGCGACAGCAACAGGTCTGTGATATTGAAGCTATCCTCATTAGTGAGAATATTATTGGCGATATTGAGGACTTTGGCCGCCGAACTCTTTACCGTCATCTCCGTGCAATGGGATTATTCTACACTGAGTACTGAAGCCTACTATATATTCTTCTACAGTGCTAATGTTATATCTTTTAATTCATTAACAGGAAGCAAATCGCCAACGTCTATCGACTCCTTCGTCCTGATGCTGTTAACGGTCGACTTCCTGGTCAACGGAGACCACGAATCAATTACGTATCACCGGGACCGAATGATGTTTGGCATATTGATGGGCACATGAAGCTTGAACCTTTTGGTATAGAGATCTATGCTGCAATTGATGGCTACTCTCGATATGTTATTTGGGTATATATCGGGCTAAGTGCTCGCACTTCGATCAGCGTTTTGAGTCAGTGCCTGAAAGCCTTTACGGATAATGGAGGGTTTCAACCAAGGAAGATCCGGTCTGATCGAGGCACTGAGACTGGGCTTCTTGCTGATGCACAATATGAGCTTCGCAAAATAGCAGACCCAACGGTGAAGATCAACGACTGTTACCTATACGGTAGGAGTGTTGATAATCAACGGATCGAGGCATGGTGGGGACTTTTATCAAGAGCATGTACTGGTCTATTCCATGTAAGTTATGTCGACAGCGACAGCGACAGCTATGCTAAATAAATAGGGATATTTCCACCATCTCCATCGCGATAACCTCTTTACAAAGGACTGTATCCCCGAGCAAGTGTCTCTTCTTGCTATCTATATGCCAGTTATTCGACGCCGAGTTCATTCATACACTACTAACTGGAACACGCACCGTATTCAACACCAGAATTCACCAGGTTTTGTATCAGGGAGACCATCATTCAACTACTACTATTCTAATATAGCAGACCTTCGCTGTCCAATCAACTCAGACCGAACCTCGGCTCAGGCGCAACTATTCCAGAAGCTACAACAAGATGTACGAGGTTGGGATTCTAACGAGTATCTTCCTCTATCTACGCTCGCTTGGTGTCAACAACAGCTTGCTGAAATTGGGGAGCAGCTAGCGGGGATACCATTTAACCCTGAAGATCCGGATCTCTGCTTTGTTGGGGACCAACAAGCACCATACCGAGCGGTGTACGAGGCATTACGGGAGCGAGCGTTTGCGCACTGGGATGCTGGTCGAGATCCAATACTCGACGTTTGTGCTAAGCCGATTGGTGCTGCTAATTGGCGGCCTAATGTCTCAGAGGAGATGTAATGTCTCGGCAGTAAGTGGTTGGTCATTATTATAATACTCATCTTTATTAACATTCCCTATTAATCAACTAAGGATATCTATAGATACGTTTTACATCGATCCTATAATGTCAGATATACCCTCTGCTGCTGCTATTGCTGCCTTCATTACCCAATGGCGGGAAATGAATACAGTAACGACTTCGCCAGCGACAGCGACAGCGACATCGACACCGACACCTATAGCGAGCGCACCTCTATCTTCGGCCCAGCTCACAAGCACACCATTTTCTACACTTCGCGGCGCAGTCAGTAGTACTAGGCTTGCATACGGGCAACACCAGCAAGCTACTCAACAAGTGGAGCGGGAGGTGTCATTCATTGTAGTGTTTTATCTACAAACAAGCCCAGATACCACAGAACTAATCCCAAATGGTATAGTATCGTGATCTAATATCGCGAACCCGCGGATACTAACTTAACCTTATTATACTAGCTACTACAACGATCCGGCTCCCTCCTTACGACCTCATCGGCGACATCGACCATTTAGTGCGGGAAAAGATACTCCCTGAGCTACCTGGGATCGTGACGTTTAAGGCCGAATACACAGACAAGTTCTATCTCGCTGACGCGATGATAACGGGTGCAGGAAAAAAGCTTCTTCCTAGGTGGGTTCCAGGAATCAAAGCAGATTTCCTTGGCACAGCGAAGCAATTTGTGGAAACTATTCGCACTGCGAAGTTACATATTGTTGTTGCGCGGTACGAAGGGCAAGTGTGGAATTGGCCGGATACCGAACTCATTACAAGACCCCCTCGGCCAGCGACACCGGCGCCAGCGACACCGGAGCTAGCGACAGCAGAGCCAGTGTTCAGAGTACCACCATTCATACCATCTTCACCAGCATCACCAGCATCACCAGCAAGAAGCGTCCACGTTATCAGAACAGTACGGAAGCGAGGTCGATCTCAAACACAGGAGTTAACTACTCCGCCACGTCGGAGCCAGCGGAGGAGGGTACGGAGGTGAATAAAAAAATGTGGTGGGACAACATGGGGGTGCGTGATGTTTTGTGTGGTAGGAATGGCTTCATCGCCAGGTCCTGCGGGTGCGTGACGTTTTGTATGGTAGGAATGGCTTCAATATTGCAAAATACGCAATTGTCAAATGAAAATATATTCAACGCCTGATTTTGGGAATAAATGCAGTTTTATGTAGTGGGAATAGCTTCAATATTATAAGATACGCAGTTTTGTCAGAAAAAAATTTCTTCAACGCCTGAATCTGGGGATAAATGCAGTTTTATGTAGTGGGAATAGCTTCATTTTATTGAACTTGAGCATTTGGGCAATTCTGGTACTTTGCTTAATAAGGCATTTGTTATAGTAATTCATGTATTTTAATTTCTGCCGGTCTAAAATAAGGCACCCACAGGCACCACCAGGCATCAATACCAGGTTTAAATTACATTTGACCCGAGGACCCTATGCACCTTGGTAATCGCCTGCATCACTGAGATTGGAGACATGATTTGGCCAAACATGTCGGTTTGGTCATCTATAATGAGATCGCTCTCATGCCATGAATCGATTCGGCCGATCAGGACCATTATTTTGGTATACGAAATCTCATTGGTTTTGCGTGAGATATTGAAGTTAATACCTTTAAATATCCTAAGGTCTATCACCTTAGCCCAAAATGATATGATTCTTGGGTTTGACTAGCTCTTGAGGCAAAGACTGTCAATGGACCATAATATGAGCTGCTACTGCGCTATTAAGAGTCGGACCCTATAAAACCACTATTTATTGAGAGGAGGAAGGTATCATGTCAAGTTTTAGTTGATAATTATTGAATGATTCCCCAATCGGTCCAATGGATGAAACAAAAGGACCGCCACTTGCCTCTCTGGAAGTAAGGGAGCCTGGCCTGCGTGAATTCAGTGAAATCGACTTCTGGGTGGCGGCATGGTTTTTGCCTAACCTTGCCAAGGTATTCAATAAATTTGCTCATGCAGAGATCAAGATCTGCTTCGATTTTATGCAGCCACAGAATCTCAATTCTATGTTTGCTTCTTGCCAACCAATTTAAATTTATGAGAAGAGTTTACACCGATATTGTAAATTGTCCAGACAGAGCAAAATATGCATTACACATCACACCGTCGATGTTTCTGTATGATTTGCTGAATGTGGCGCGGGTCAGTCATAGCGAGTCTTTTTGATTTCAGTCTCTGACTATAGCCATCATCCCTTGCTGTGAGGATCAAATGTTTCTTTTTTGCTTAAAGAAACGTAACATGTGCTGGTGAAAGACCAAGATTCAAGGTTTCTGAGAAGCCATCAAATCATTATTCTATCGTATAATTAGGTCATTGGAGCGATTCAAGTCTCCTCCAATGAGACAAACCCCATTCTTTCAGTGAACGCACATCCCCTTAGATTTTATTTGTTCTTGATGTTGCCTCGTCTCTAAAAATGCTGAACTCACGACAATAATTCAGAGAATATCTTACAATGTCAACGCTGTATCTGTTCGTAATTGTTTTCGGTACTCCTATATTACTAGCTAGGGTCAACCGAATTAGAAAAAAAAGATAATTTGCATCTATCAGATACAGTGGTTATACTGTGGACTTTACGGTGTAATCATGGTTCATGTTATGAAGAGATCAATGGAGTCTTCTCGATTTATTACATATGCCTGTACATGGTCCAGTATGACCAAAGGTATGGAATTATTCAATGCCGACGTGATCCAGCGTAGCCGACCCTTTGAGCCTCCTTTTGTACAGTCTATGCCTAAGCTTTAAGGCTATATAGGCCACTAGCTTGAAAACTTTTTGTGCTTCCAAAATGATGGATATTTTGATGGAGATCTACATTAGTCCGAATTACTGACTGAAACTATGGCAAGAGCTATCTTAGCTACATCGGAGAAAGGCATGATGTATTAGTTCAACTCCGCTTGTCTCAAAACTGTGTTTATTTCAGATGCTAAACTCGATAAAGAGATATTCTGCTTTTGCCCGAAGCAATCTTGAGGGAGATATTACCAGTTTATCCTACTTTCTAGTAAAGAATCCGCCAAAGCTGGTAACTAGTATATTACCAGTCATATGAGAGTTGCACCCTATGATATATCCACCTTTTGCTTTCTCACTCCGACAAACCAGGTCATGTAGCCAGTAGGAGAAGTGATCAGATCGTGTCCATGGACAAATGACCAATCATCCGAAGAAGCAGAGCAGCCGTTCACCAACGATAGGATCTCCTCGGGGGTACGAGTCCTAAGCGCGCTCACGTATCCATCATACAACACAATGAACGGGATCAGTGGAATAAGATACGTAAATATCATGTGGCCAGGCGATCTCCAAAAATAGAAAGGAGTGATTACCAAACTGAGCAGCGTAAACAGCGTAATGTTGGCCAGTGATACAAAGGTTCGCTCCTGAAGCTCAAATATCCTGCAGGAGTGTTAGCAACTTCCCTCAAACTCCCTTGATCATACCCAAGGGTCAGGCATTTGTGTTTTTCCAGAGAGATTGGTTGCAGGGGAGGTGATCCCTTACCCAAATCCATCAGCAGTATCCAATGTCTCGCGTAGCATTGAGGAGGCAAGTTCATCATTGAAATGGTGGAAGGCTAGATTGTATAGTCGAAATATCTTCCTGCCACCCCCGAGGCTAGTGAGGAAGGAGTATCCGTCGCATCAACTGGCTCTTCGACAAAGCTAAGATGGCTCCGGCCTATCACAGCCTTGGACCAGGCTGGAATATGAGGGTGGAGGTCTGTCAAAATGAACTTGACCGCCTTCTCTGCATGTGCGCCGTGGGACTGATCGAGTTTATCATTCCAAGTTTTTTCAATGAAGGCGGAAGGCCCGCCGGCACCAGCACAGAAGTCGACATATGTGTAGTCTCGAACTGCACTGGAAAGCGTGCGAGAGAGAATAGAGGCAACCCCGGCTGCTGGAGACATCGGCTGCAGCCCTTTCAGGTGAAAAGTCCAATATAAAGTCAGGAAATCCTGGAATTTGGCATGAAGGTATCGCGGTAACCTAAACCCCATCTCAGCACTTGTTAAATGTGCCCATTTTAGATTTTCCACATACCATCTCTGGTCTCCAATCTCATGAAATTGAATTCGACGACAAAAGGGGCTCATTTTATCTTTTGTTCCTCAAAGCGGCTAGTGAAAGAGAAAGATTTCTGGATGAATAAATGGTGTGCGTGTTTTTTGGGAGTCCCTGATGAACATGTTTATAATTATTCACAGACCCTATGACTAGGATCGGGATCCAGGTCAGTCGTATGTTAGATGTCTGCCTGTCTGGACTGTAAAGCTGTAAGGAGAGATGTGCATGTGTGCGCTGCATACTCCTTAGTGAAAAGTATAGATCGATGGGCCATTGAGCAGACCTATGCATCACTATAGAATTGAATTGTAAAGTCAATTCACCACCTAGGCATCGATCATAGAGTTTGTAAATAGTGGCCGACTTATCGGGGTTTGGCGGTGAACTTCATTTTCCTGAGGGTAAAAAATTGCTTTAGCTGATACCTAAATCTTGATAATAATTTAGCAAAGATGTGCTGTAGATGTGGACATCGAGAGAGATAATCTTCCGTGGACGTTCATCAGGTAGTAATAGAGCGTTAGTAAGAATTTACATTTATTTCAAAAATCTATTTTACATGTTCTCTGCAGATTCTAATACAACAGTTTTGTTACGGGACTAGTGCATAGAGAATATCTTATGTCTCTTAGTCTAATTTCCATACGGTAAGAAAAATGTGAAGTGACTATAATTAATTACACCATTCAGCTCACAGTTTGCACAGGCTAGTGAACGCTATACTCTTAAGGTTCATGGAAGTCCATATTAGGCCCATCTTGCGTAATGCTTATGCAGAATCGGTGTCAGATTATGATCATCAACACACTGATCTACAGTGCATAGCTGTGCATATAACTATCTGTCAAACGCATAGACAATCTTTACAAAACCTCCTTGCCTTTTTGTATAAAGGAGAGTATCATCAAGAATTTTTGCCGATAGCTAAACAGTGACAGAGAAATGACCATGATAAAATTGCTTGGTTAACAAGTTGGTCACATTGCATGATGCTAGGGGTTGTTGAAATTGAGGATTAATTGAATTATTTGTTTGGATGTAATTTGGTCGTTGCATTTTCTTATCATCACAATTATTTAACACCGTGATCCTCTTTTATCCGCTTATTGGGAGAAATGATGGAGAAATCTATGCACGGTATGGGATGCGAAGGGGTTTCTGTTGTTGTATGCAATGAATGCTAGCTTTAGTGATTTACTGTTCTCACCTATCGAACCATTTATTATCAGTTCTCCGTAGGGTTCTTCGGTAAATAGGGCAAGATATATGTCTACTGAGATTCGTGCAGTGTTGGCTCTGTTCTATTGTCAGGACTTGGAAGCACGACTTCTGCAATTTGAGCATTGTTTCATTCACGATGAGATCCGAGGACTACCATGATGATTGTTCAATTAGTTCACCAAGTAGAGCCTCGGGCTCTCTCCCCCTGCATCGTGAAATTCTCTTCATTGGCACAGCTTGTATGGTACAAGTTTTGACCCAAGGCGGATTTGGCCAAACGCTCTCTATTCCTCATATAATCGGTCAATCCTTCGGGACGGAGAATCAGCCGGGCGAATTAAGCTGGTTTACTTCGGCCTATGGCCTGACCATGGGCACATTCATTCTGATCGCTGGCCGCTTAGGCGACATGTTTGGCTACAAAAAGATGGTGGTTTTTGGGTTTCTATGGTTAGGGGCCTGGTCTCTCGTATGCGGTCTCGCGGTATTTTCGGGGCATGGGCTTTTTATCGTCGCGCGAGCATTTCAGGGAACTGGTTCTGCAATTCTGCTGCCGAATACCATTGCCCTACTAGGCTCCAACTATCCTCCGGGTCCACGAAAGAACCTCTTTTTCACATTGTTCGGTGCTGCTGCCCCCGCGGGCGGAGTCATAGGAGCTACTTTTGCAGCCCTATTTGGCCAATTGGTGTGGTGGCCCTGGGCGTTCTTCACACTCGCAATGGCCTGCACCTTTCTGGCTGTGATAAGCCTTATATCGATCCCTCCTGTAATCAAAAGCAACCACCGGCAGAGCTTTGATTTCTTGGGCGCCATGACCGGGATTGTCGGCCTGGTTTGTATCAACGTCGCGTGGAACCAGGCTCCGATTGTCGGATGGTCGGAAGTATATGTTTACATCCTCCTCATTATCGGGTTTCTTTTTCTTGTGGCTTTTGCCCTTGTCGAACTATATCAGGCCTCATTTCCTCTACTGCCGTTTAATATCCTCTCAGTCGATGTTGCGCTAGTTCTCATCTGTGTCGCCTGCGGGTGGGGGTCGTTCGGTATCTGGATATATTATACCTTCCAATTTCTCCTGGTTTTTCGAGATGTCACCCCGTTGCTCGGGGCTGCGCAATGCTGCCCTCCAGGAGTCCTCGGTCTCGGCATTGCTCTCACCACAAGCTACCTCCTTTCTCGAATGCGACCTGATTACGTAATTACAATTTCCATGGCTGCATTCACTATCGGAATGATTGTCACAATGACTGTACCTGTTCACCAGACATATTGGGGCCAAATCTTTCTTGGCATGATTATTGTGCCCTGGGGGGTGGATATGAGTTTCTCCGCAGGATCGATTATTATCTCTGGCCTAGTCTCACGGGAGCATCAGGGTATAGCTGGCTCACTGATAAGTACCGTGGCGAATTACAGCATGTCACTTGGACTGGGATTTGCAGGAACCGCGGCAAGTCAGGTCAACAGAAGAGGAAACACAAGTGACCAGGGCCTGCAGGGCTTCAGGGCAGCATGGTATGTTGGCTGTGGATTGGCGAGTCTGGGGCTTGCTGTGAGTATTATCAAAATGATTTTGGACCGAAGGCGCTCTGTGGGTAGATGATTGATGAAGAAGAAGAGAGACATGTATTTACTGTCGCGATGATAGAGCGGGAGAGAGGGCTACGGAAAGAGAGCCCTGCACGCAGGCGAGCCTCAGGCCGACATCAATACACGGGTAGCGCGTTTGTCAACTATCTCAGGTTGGAGTCAATTATTGTTTGAGCTTTGCTGAGATGAGAGAAATTGAAAGATCGATATACATAACTCAGATATTCAAAATTTGCAACTCAACAGCAATCCCCGAGATATACGCTCAGATATGTTCTTCTTCAAAATTTACTACATCGCGTCCTCAAGAGGAACAAGACGTAACTCGGTGGAAACAATGCTAGGTTAGTTTAAGGGCATGGCCTGCCACCCTATTGTGGTGTATTTTCCTTCTTATAATGTATCAAAGCATTCGAGACCTCCATTTGCTTTTATGCACACTTCTTGCGTCACAAAGCTGAACGTATGGAAACCCGCAGATGCAGGAAATACTGAGGTTTTGTCTAACATTTCATATTCATTTCCCGGGAGGCTGAGTTATCGAGATTGCCTCTGAGCTGTAAGCCTTATTGTATTTTTGGATTTGCGTTCGACATCCATAGAGGAACAAGTGTGTTATTATGATATGAACAAAATGATTACTTTAGTTGACGGAAATCTGACCCTAGATAAACATCCGGCGACGAGGAAGCCGGTTCATCAGTCATAATAGACAGCAGGAAGATCTACGGTCGGGTCTATGGGGTATTCGCATGCGCCGGCTCCAATCTAAGGTCTCCTCCTAAATTTAATAAACGAGGCCTTAGGCCATTTAGACGACAGGTCACTCTTGGTATATCCATGTCATTAAGCTAAGAATGCTTCCATCAGGGGTCTTGCAGCTTTCAAGCTTCAAGTTGGGTTCCACTGACTCCACCAGGTGAACAAACTGCTCCAAAGTTCGCTCCTTGCCAGCTAACAAAGTAAACATACCGATATCCAGCGAACGGGTACATTTTTCTAGGTATAGTGGGATTGAATCGGGCTCAGTCAGGATGGTATCCATCACCATCAGCCTGACACCAGTCCGCAAGACAGGCCGCAAATTTCTCAAAATCCGACGTGCATCTGCATCAGACCAGTCGTGAAGAATTCGTCTCAAAAAATAGGCATCTGCCGTAGTGGGCTGGGGCGAAAAAAAATCGTGCTCTACAAATTCCACCTGAGCTTGAGCCAGGACGCTCGGGGATTTGTTCGAGTCTTTAATGACTTGTGCCGAATCTTGCACTATGCACTTCAGGTGAGGATATTGCTTTGCAATGGCGAAAGAAGCATTCCCCGAGGATCCTCCAACCTGGCGTAATATTAGAACAATTGGTTCATCGATATTTCAGGGGAAATCATGCTCACATCCACGAGGGTTCCAATTTGGTTCCAGTCAAATGCACGAAGAATATGATTTAGCGAATACATCGGTGCCCTACACTGAGTGACCATGAGATCATAGAAATAAGATCGGAACGAGTCCTCTTTCTCCAAAAGACTCCACATTGTCGGTCGACCTTGATGATTTTGGTATGCCAGTCCAAGAGGAGTCTTATCGCGTTGCTCGCCCATAGGGTCAATCTGTAGCGATCGCTGGAATTCCATAGCACATTTGAGCTCAACATTGAGACACCACTGCAGAGCCCCGCCGGCCTGTGGGTTTCGGACAAAGACCGAGGACATTGAGTTGTGCTTCACATGCCCTGAACCATCCTCAGCGAAGTACCCGGTTGTCATGGCGAATCGAATCAGCCGAGTAAGAAGAGTTGGAGAAATGCCAATCTCTCCCGCTAGCTTTTCATATGAAGCTGAACCTCCTAATGGTATTTTGTAAGGCACACCTAGGCCAATCAGCGCTTTCAAGGTGCCCATCTCAAAAATCTATGAAATGCTCGGTATTAGACAGTAATTTCTTTTTGGGATTATAGATTTTACCTTCGAATGATAGTCTATCAAACGCTCGGTTGGAGTCTTGGCCAGTCGCAGGATAGTTTCGGCTGTCGAAATCACATTTAACCGAGCAGAGGATCCTTCGGGACTCAACCGAGACAAGTCATGGGATGAGTTCTCATCACTCAGGGATATATCCTTATATCCAGCAAATTCTAGCTCCTGCTCTAGGCAATCGATCGCTGTATTTAGAGTCAAACGAAGATCATGGAAAAATGCCATATTCTTCTTTAGCGTCACCCAAGCTTCGGGCACACTGGTACTGGATGGAGTGAGAGGACATCAAGGCAGAAATTCCGTTTCATTTGTATCCTCGGTACATCTGGAAACAGAGCATGGCGCGGAGCCCGGACCTATGATGACTCAGGACGTGGACAGATGTCACCTAAAAGCGGTGATATGCAATGCCTATCCTAGAGATCATAACTATACCGTCGGTCAATCTGTCAAATGACCTGTCGAGTCGCACATTGATCCAAAGTATATATTACCCTTGCTTCCCGCTGGGGAGATCACGAGAGACCCGGATTGTCGATATTTCGAACTCTTGCAGATGTTAACTAGAATGTCTGTCCCAATAATGGCGCAATCCTAGTTTGATCTTGTCACGCATGAGCGTGTGACTGTACCTCAAAAGTACCAAATCGCGCCCATAATTAATCAATTTACCAATTCAAATTCATGGCTTGCTGATCATGGTCAGTCTACGTATAGTCTCAGAGAAATTATAGGGACCAGGGTGCCTCACCACAGAACGAGCTATGCAAAACTTTGTAGATCTTGGGTTACAAATATTTCAGAGGAATTGTACACTTATACTGGGGAATGATTGCTATTGTGCTAAAAAGGGATTAGAAAGCCTAGATCTTTGTCAAATCGCTGAGTCGAGTTGATAAGCGATCGCGATACACTGCTGTCGAGGGTTCATGCACTCTGTAAGGGTTTATATGCGACCACGGAAAGTCACGAATTATACGCAGCGGTTTTTATTGTGTTATTGAAATCTTTGAAAAATGGAAAATGCAACCAAAAATTGCTTTCAGTCCTTTCAACGCTTACCCTCAGTGTACATCTCTCACAAAAGTTGGTCGGTGGTGCATAACCTTGTCGGTTTAGTTTGATAAAGATTATTTCAATATCGCATTTCCATTCTAGGAAGAACTGCAACTCAGTTTCTATTGGACTAGAATTCGTCAAACGTGTTTTGTTCATGATTATACATTGAAATTGGGGACTCAACCGGCTCTTGCCTTACGCAAGACTTATAGTACAAAGAAGAATTTCGCTAATTGTGGGATGAGGATATCCTAGATACCCAGGAGTTGAAGTTTTTTTATTATGAAGAGATGGATTAGTTGTGCGTTTGAACTACCTGTCGGTTATTTCATCAATATATTTTTCAAATTATTGGAGACTATCCCTTCTTTACATGCACTAAACCTGTAATTATTATCTTTCTCCTATCTTTCACCTCAGTGATTGTATGTATACCAACTTGTCAGTGTTCTAAAACTGCATCTATGCAATGGAATCTACATCTATACGATGGAATCTACTCGACACTGTGGTTTTCAGTGTTGCATAAATCATCTTCTTCCTGCCAGTAGATATTTGGCACTCAAATTACTGACAAGAAGGCATCCAGCCTCATAACGCAAGACCCAATATTTGGAGATAATTGTGGATCTAGATATAACCTTTAGCCAACATAATAGCCTAGCTCTCCACACCCAAAAATGTTGTCAACGTTCAGAGTAATCATGTCTATACTTTGGGCCCCGAGAATTCGTGGAAAAAAGCATCCAGTTGATCCGTATCTTCTAGATCTCCAATGAAAGCGACATGCTGGTCCGGGCGTAGGAGTATCATACAGCCCTGAGGGCCAATACCATATCTCTGGTAAGCATTACCAGAAATTTGCCGGTCACCCTGACGATCCACAAAGACTTTTGTGTAGTCATAGCCTTTCGCTGGGTCAAATGGTCTGAAGATGGCCGGGGTGTCCATCCATTCAAACGTTTTGAATGCGGTGTGTACAAGATAAATCCCGATAGTTCCAACCAAACTCTCTTGTGTCCACCGATTTAGACGGCTTATTAATGACCATGGTTGGGAGAGTTTCTTGGATAAATGCTTCAAACGGGTCATCTGAGCTTTGCTCGCAATATCGCCCCCAAATACGACGAGGTGCCATTGGCCTGTGCTGAGGAGTTGCTCTTGCAGATGCCAGGGACGAGAGTCACTTTGACATATCACAATTTCACTTGGTAGCCTGCGCCCAAGGTTGACGTGTTGAGCAAGATAGGGTTTGCTATGAGGAAGCGAGGTGTTCTCTAGGCAGAGTGTTTTATGAGTTGCCTGAACTCCTGCAGAGGTCACTAGAAGGCCGGGTGCATAGGTAACCCCCAGCCCAGATTCCGAGGAATTCTCTTCGGCAAGGGTAGAAACCAGATCGTTGAATTTGGGGGTAATTAGCGTAGTTGTCTCAGGCAATGAGCATACCCCCTGACACATTCGCCGGTCAAAGGAAATTAGTCTCTCTGCCACTGGCAGACGCTCTTCTTGGTATGTCTGCAGGATCCGTGGGATTGCCTTGCCTTTCAAAACAAGAGCTAGCTTCCACCCAAGATTGTACGAATCCTGTATGCTGACATTCATGCCTTGGCCAGCCTTTGGAGAATGAGTATGGAGGGAATCGCCTGCGAGAAAGATTCTATCATGCATTGAGAAAGTACGACAAATTCGTCTTCCGACCTGAATCGGAAGTATGAGCCCCTGGACACATGATAATATTGACTGTAGGGAGGATCTGGGGACTTACACGGTAAACAGTTGACCATTCAATTTGGGTCGAGGCAAAAGTGTATGGGTGAAGTATCTCTGTCAGAATACCAACCAGCAGCGATTGGTTATGGTTCTCTTTCAACTTCGTAGCAACTGCTGTGGGGAGCTGAATGTAAAATCGAACTATCATTCGCTCCCGAGGTATTATCATGATATTCCCTCGAAGGGACTTGATGATGCATCGCTTCCGGACATCGGCTGTCGATCAGTTAGTATAGTCACTTATACAAGTGCTGGATATAAGAACATACGAAAGTCTGTGATAGGTAAGCAGTCGATGACCCCCCAGCAATCCTCATCTGAATCGGTCTCTCCTTCAAGCGTCAATCCTAGATTTTTTCGAACCCAGCTATGAGCACCGTCGCACCCGATCAAGTATTTTGCTCGCACCTGGGTTAAGATTGGCCCCTATGTTAATTAGAATGAGGCACGAAAAGTTCATGCGCATATTTCAGGTCCCATACCTCCACATCTGGCACATCACATGTTTTGAGATCGACTTGGACAGGGTAGGCACTCATATCATCCGGGCTTGCTGAGTCGACATTCAGTGAGAATGGAGCCATGCCCCACTTAATCTCAATGTTTTGATGACGTTGTAAAAGCCCCAGAAAGTGCTGTTCCACCCTCCCCTGTCCCAATGTAACCTCTTGATATCTGGACAATCCATTACTGTGATTGATCGAGACATTATTCCTGCGGATTCTGCCGTCGAATTGGTCCTATCGTTTGCTTATCAGAGGCCAGGCCCTTATGCCTAAATTCATAGCGGTGTATGCCTTACCCAAAGACAAACTTCAATAGTCCTATTTGCCTCTGTCCAAATGGCTGCACCAATTCCAAAACTGTCCAATATCTCAAGTGTCCTACTTTCTAACCCATCGGCATGTCCTGCCTTGGTGTGTGACAGTTTTCTCTCAATAACCAAGGTTTTGATTCCAGTCTGAGCCATCCAAGTGGCGGCCATCAACCTGAACGTATGTCAGTCACAAATCAAAGGAGTATTGTGCTTGAATATTACCCAGATGGACCTGCGCCAACTATGATAACATCAAACGTCTCAGGAGAGGCCATAGTAAGCTTGAAAAGGGAGTCAAGAGGTGCCAATTTGCGCCAGATTGAAGCGGGCGTCTCTAGTATTCTGTGCAGGAAGCTTCTCGTGGTATGGTGGAAAGGGTGAAGCAGCGGAAAGCAAAAATATATTTCATTGCTAAAGCTTAGCTACACATGTGACTACTGCAATTTGCCAGGTGCATCTTTGACTTCTGGTTCTGATAGCGTTCATTACCCAATTTTTGACGAGCTCTCCTACCTCAAGGTTGTGCCAGTATCTTTTGAATTATCCAATGCCCAAATCTTGATCTAGCTGACTGCAAGAGAATTTTCTGCAGATCAGAGAACATATACAATTGGCTTCGACTTAATCTCAACCCCCTTACTGAGAGACGCCGACTTAAATATAACAATCGGTGAAGGTAATTAAATAATTCAGGTGCAGCCCGGATCTTTGGAGGCTACGCCCTCGTACATCTCCTCCGGAGCAGCTGACCCAGCAATGATTGATACATTCTTTATGCGGATGGAAATAACAGAGCTTGGTCCGTTACCAGATAGACCTTGAAATAAAACGGAGGTCCTTTGCGGCGTGCAGATAGAAGCAGCAAACTCAGAAAGTCAGTGCAGGTGCAGCCCGACTAAAGACTCGATTTAATTCATTCCATTGCGCCATGTACTCAGAGCTTCTTGAACTAAATTCTCAACTTATCGGCTATTCCCAGATGAAAACATCATAGAATAAAAGGGATGGGGGGGGGGGGGGAGTTCCTCGAATTTGGTCAGCTTCAAATCTACAAATCCACAAAAATTATGAATAAAGTCTTTTAATAAGGCGTTCTATTACCCAATATAGTTTATCTGTAATTACTAGTATCTGCAACTGCGATCGCCTATCGAGCCACAGAGATAGACTTAGTTACAAAGGGTAATTAAAATGGTAACTTCACAGGCTCGCTCGCGCACATTTCAATAAATTCAAATTTGAGAAAATCGTATTTAATAAACTCATTAATTACAGAACCATACAAAGCCCTAATGCATAGCGTGCATATATATAGCATTAGGTTCTCGATCCCTAAAGCAAGATGTTAGCATATGTGAGGTGCCAATTGTGATAAATCTCTGCATTGAATCGCGTTGGAGACCATATCCCTGGGTATCTAAGGTATTGAGGGCTGAAAATACCTTTTAGCTGGGCAACCAAGCTTGTGTCTTTATATGCCTTCCTGTATCTTCTCACGAATTCTATTCATTTTGGATCATAACTATCAACCTGCACTATCTCTTTCATAAGGGATCACCAAATTTCATCAAGAGGAACAGTCTATTAAGGAACTCTACATCATGGCAAAAGTCTTTCTGACTGGTAAGTCCAACAGATTTGACTTGTGATAATATTGGTAAAAAAATAGCTAAACCCACTTCTTCGCAGGTGGCACTGGATTTGTTGGAGCTCATATTCTCCATGAACTTCTTGTCTATGGGTATGTACCTTCCATTGTATCACCTTCTAGGGCCATTTCCTAAAATCTCGATTTTGTTCAGCTATACCGTTGTGGCAGCTGTTCGCTCTAGTTGGAAAGGTCAAAGGCTAGAGCAGAGATACACCGACGAGTTAGGAGACAGGCTGTCTACAGTGGTTGTTGAAGACATCTCTAAGGAAGGCGCCTTTGATGAAGCCGTTCAGACATTTCCGTTTGACTTCGTCATCCACGTGGCCAGTCCTTTCTATTTGTTCCCGAAGAACCCCGAAGAAGATATGCTGAAGCCCGCCATCAGTGGTACGCTTGGTCTTCTTCAGTCCGTGAAGACCTATGCCCCTTCAGTTAACAGGGTAATTGTGACTTCCTCTTTCGCCGCCATGGAGAACCCGACCTCCCATCCTCCCGTCTATTCCGAGGAGTGCTGGAACCCTATAACCTACGAGCAAGCGTTGGACCCGTCACTGGCCTACTTTGGAAGCAAGAAATTGGCCGAAAAGGCTGCATGGGCCTTCATGTTGGAGGAGAAACCCTCATTCACTCTAACCACTATCTGCCCCCCGCTGATTTACGGACCTGTGATGCACCACCTTGATACCTTGAATGACATCAATACGTCAAACGAATTCATTCGCGATGTAATACTCGGAAAGTTCCAAGAGCACATCCCACCGACTCCTCTATATCTGTGGGTTGATGTTCGTGATGTCGCCCATGTCCACATTCAAGCACTCGATGCCGCTGGTGCGGAGAGTGAGAGGTTCCTGGTAGTTGCGGGGCACTGTGATAATAAGGCGATTATTGATGTGATCCGCGAGGAGTTTCCTCAGCTTGCGCCAATTTTACCGCCCAAAATATTGCCAGGTGATTTGCCACTGAATGTCTACCAGTATGATGACACGAAGGTGACCAAAATTTTGGGCCTGAGGTATCACAGCCTGCGAGATAGCATTAAAGCTACTGTTGCAACACTCCTAGACAAAGGCGACGGATTAGAAAAGGTCGTACGGCCAAGATGCTTGATCTAATGAAGATGTTTGAGATTTCAAGTAATGATACATGCTATACACAACGTATATACACCGTATTTATAGGACAGTTGGAGAATAATGCTCAAAGTAGATCATTCCGGAGACCTAGCCGGGCCCTGATTCGCCTACGCGCGCCGGGCCGAGTCCAATACACCACCACAACCAATCATATCGCCAGATTAAACGTCAATTTCGCAAATTTAACTGCTAAAGACATCTAGCCGACGGT
Source organism: Penicillium soppii (assembly GCF_028829465.1). Taxonomy (NCBI): domain Eukaryota; kingdom Fungi; phylum Ascomycota; class Eurotiomycetes; order Eurotiales; family Aspergillaceae; genus Penicillium; species Penicillium soppii. The sequence goes on from NW_026643234.1 coordinate 4,531,492, forward strand.
CACACTTCCTTCTATCGGTCGCACATATTTAAGCCCCAAAGGAAGCAAAGGATGCTATTGATAACTTCGCACATCCTTACGGCTATGCTTTTATATCAACTCGGTCAGGAATTATAAAGAAAAGGATAAAGAAGATGGTATAGTTCATCTATGATCGTGGCCGGTATTTTAGACCAGGGGATCGGTCTCCTCTTGAGAAGCGACCTAATACTAATACTGTTAGTTATGGATGCCCCTTTTCTATGACTCTTCGTCTATATCTATTTAAAGGAATTAAGTATTTGGATTGAATATCCAAACAAGGAATGTTCTTAATGACGCACTTACCAAAAACGCACTTACAAAAAAGACGACTTCTGATGACCGATCAGGTCATCATACCAGAGTTTCCATTATATACCACCAAGATCCAACGGACCGGTATCCGAGATATACCCTAGTATGGCTTATCTATTATAGGTAGTTACGTTATATAAAAGTGTTTATGTTTAAGTGGCGTCTGAATGCACCAGGAAATATAAAGACTCGACAAGCAAGAGGTTCACACGAAACGGGGCTCGAATGTAACTCGGCGTAGTCGACCAAGAGCAAGAAGGCCTCACCGAAAGCACTTTAAGGAACAGAGAGGAAGGAATAGCGAGCAGACGGTCTGGAATCGCACACAGTCGACGGAGAAACAGGGGGTGGCGGAGCCCGGCGATGCAAATCATAGCAAAAATGCCTCACATGGGTAAGCAGAGAAAAGTAGCAAAACGTCGACTAGATATACAGGCATTGCAGTTAGGCGCCCTGCTCATCAATTACTTTTGATTGCTTACAGGATGGATCGAAATCAGTTTCACCACTTGCAAACAGAGATTCTTTCTCAACCCTATTCTGAAAGACGCTATGCCTATTACAGTTACTCTACTCCTGTTCTTAGCGGTGTTTCAGTACACTTGTAAATAACCGTATAAAAATCGCTTGCTCAGCCTTGCTCACCCCTCTGCTTAATGAGCAGATGAAATTTATGTAGAACAATATGTCCGGGACATGCTAGGTGTAGAAATGGACGTGACCTACTGATCTCGCATTTCTGGCAGCTTGGTGAAGCTAATTAAAAGCTGCCGACCTCAAATTTTGGCGATTGAAGGACCGCAGCTTCCTGCACTAGCTCGACCAAAGCCACAACAAATTCATGAGCATGTATTGCTTATACCGTACATTTGAGATCACTGACGCCGGTGAGTGGAAAACTGTGAAATAGGTTCTGGCATGCTGCGCGTCTTCTAGGCGTGGAAAGCTGCTATCCTATCAATTGGTTTTTGTACCGTTTTTGTACCGTCGCGCGCGTTACCGCCTCTTAAGTGATTGGCCCTTGCAGATATTTTAGAAGACTACCTCGTTGCCATGCAGATCGCTTGCGCCCCGAATTACATTCTGTTAACAGCACCCTAACGTCAGTCCGACCGTCTACACTATGGTCTAGATGTATCTAAATTAAGATCCAACATTCTTTCATGTGAGATTACCATATGACTGGCCAAGTCTGAGATAGTCCGGATTCTTTTGCTTCTGCCTCCGCCTCAGGTGTGATTAGGGCATGCAGGATCTATAATTAATGAACTAATGCACAATCAATCACATCTGAGAATTAGCTATTGACACGTGGATCTTTGAAGGCGCCTAGTCGTTCTGATCATATGCAGGGGAAGATGCATCGCGTACGAAGTTCTTCCTCTCCCTCTGCCAACTATCCGGGTACTATCCGGGATATAACTTTTCACTGAAATACTCGAGGTATACTCAAGTATCAAGTCGTTTGTCGTGATACTCTATCACGATGGCAGAAGTGATTGGCATAATTAACGGAATTATTGCCCTCGTCGAGACTTCGATCAAAATCTACGACAGCGCTCGGAAGGACATCAAATTATCCAAGAATTTTAAAGCTGTTCGATACCGTCTTCCGATCATTTTGGATACCCTCGCAGTGTGCAAAAGCAGCCTTGAACCGAGAAAAGCCTCAATCCCCGAAGACGTGTGTGAAGCCCTGGAGAAGACTCTTGAGGGTTGTGAGGCAAAAGCCTCGAATCTAAGAGGGATATTTGAGAAGATTATACCCGGTGAAAGCGACACATGGAGGAACCGTTATTCAAAAGTCCTTAGCAGATACGGTAAAGGAAACAAAGTCGAAGAGCTTATGCTTGGTCTCGCTGAAGAAGTTCAACTCATTGTCAACCACGATGCGGTGAGCTCTGCCAGCCAGAAGCAAAATTTTGAGCTTGATGATATCATTCGAGAAATGAAGTCTGTCATCTCCTCGGGAAAAGATGAAGACAAAGTTACCATGAATTTCAATACCGGGGGCGGGGCACAGGCAAACTACATAAATCCCGGTCGTGGACAGCAAATCAACAATAGTGGATCTGTTGGAACGCTAAACATCAATTCTGGTAAGGAGCGGACTTGATCGCGATTTCATCTCCTGATTGCATGTGCGAGAACAAAGGCGAAATTGGCCCTGGGCAAATTTGCTTTTCACATTTTTGCGAGAAACTCGCTATTGCTAGTTCAATATCCAAGCTACCTATGCCTTTGATGCATCCCGGCTTCTACTTGTACCCAAACATGCACATCCAGAATGTAAATAGCACTGCTGACTTCTAATGTAGTTTTTCAGAAGCAGAAAGAAGATTTTAGTTTTTGCGGACCCGTTGGTCTCCAAATTGGCCAAGCACCATATATCGCTCCAGGACTTTTCGTTGGTCGTGGCTCCGAGCTTGAGCAAATCAGAGAGCTTTTGCAACCCGCCCTAGGTGCTCACAAGCAACAGCGTCTTGTTCTTGGAGGAAAGGGTGGTATCGGCAAAACCCAGCTTGCTATTGCTTATGCAGAGTCGCGATCTGAATCATATACCTCGGTGTTTTGGTTGAATGCATCGTCCGAAGCTGCACTCCAAAAAAGTTTCCTGTCAATCGCCCGCCTCATTTTTGATATCCAGGATCCCCTGCTTTTGGAGAACAAGGATGTCATCGTGCGTGTACAACGCTGGTTATCAGATCCCCTAAATACTGGATGGTTGTTGATATTCGATAACTATGACGACCCGAACCTGTTTGACATTAACGTCTACTATCCACCTGCATCTCAAGGGTCTATTTTAGTCACCACCCGGTGCCAAGATCAGATTGAAGGAACTATTATGCATGTAAAACCTCTTCAGAATACCAGAGATGGCCTAACCATTTTACAAACCCGATCGGAAAGAGACAATGTTCAGTCAGGTAGGACACCCGCGCATTAATTAAGAACAAACTGACAGCCGCTATAAGATGTCTACGCAACAAGGCTCGCAGAGCGACTTGCTGGTCTCCCGCTTGCTTTAGCAACTGCTGGGACATATCTTAAGCATAGTACTTTTTCATTTGAACGCTACCTATGTGAATACGAGAAACGCTGGGATATCGGCCCCACTCAACTGCAAGAGTATCGTGAACGTACACTTTACACCACCTGGGATCTGTCATACTCTCGCCTAAAAGCCCACTACGCAGACGCGGCAGAACTACTCAGATTATTGGCCTACTTCGACAACCAGAATCTTTGGTATGAGCTTTTTCACGACGGAATTACCGAAGCATGGCCTACGTGGCTTCATAAATTGCGATCCTGCTTTGGTGAAAAGAAGCCTCGGTTTAAGCGTTTCCACAGCAGAATCATCGAAGGATCCCCTAAGTGGCTTTCTCAGTTGCTCAAGGACGACGTATCATTCCAGAGAGTCATGAGGACCTTGACCGAGTATTACTTCCTCGAAGTCCACCCAGCATCAACATCATGGAGTATGCATAATTGTGTGCATGACTGGACACTAGCTACACTCAATGAGGAAATTGACCTTAGCTACTACTGGTATGCTTTTGATTGCATCGATGCGAGTATCAGTGGGGTTGATATAGAATCGTTTGGTCGCATTGCCTTTTCGCGCTCAGCTGGTCATGCAACACGACTAGTGCAACAGCGGTTCCTCGAATCTAACATGATTTCCAATGGAACGTTTGATCAGCTGCGTAAGACAACACGTATTGCAAACTTGCTTCAAGATCAGATCCAACTTGCCGCTGCCGAGCAGATGTACACGCGGGCGCTCACAGGGTACGAGAAAGCGCTTGGACCAGAACACACTTCAACCCTTCTCGTTGTTAACAATCTCGGGAATCTATATAGTCACCAAGGCATACTAGATCAAGCCGAGCGTATGTACACGCGGGCGCTGGCAGGGTACGAGAAAGCGCTCGGACCCCAACACACTTCGACGCTTGACGCCGTTGGCAACCTCGGGATTCTATATAGTAAACAAGACAAGCTAGAGCAGGCCGAGCAAATGTACGCGCGGGCGCTCGCTGGGTACGAGAAAGCGCTCGGAACGGAACACACTTTAACCCTACGCACTGTCAACAATCTCGGGACTCTATATAGCCAACAAGGCAAGCTAGAGCATGCTGAGCAGATGTACGCGCGGGCGATCGGTGGGTATGAGAAAGCGCTTGGACCGGAACACACCTCAACTGTTCTCGTTGTTAATAATCTCGGGAATCTATATAGCCAACAATGCAAGCTAGAGCAGGCCGAGAAAATGTACACGCGGGCGCTCGCAGGGTACGAGAAAGCGCTCGGACCGGAACACATCTCAACCCTACGCACTATCAACGATCTTGGAACTCTATATAGCCAACAAGGCAGGCTAGAACAGACCGAGCAGATGTACGCGCGGGCGCTCGCTGGGTATGAGAAAGCGCTTGGACCGGAACACATTTCAACCCTACGCACTGTTAACGATCTTGGGACTCTATATAGACAACAAGGCAGGCTAGAGCAGGCCGAGCAGATGTACGCGCGGGTGCTCGGTGGGTACGAGAAAGCATTAGGGCCGGAAAACCCTTTAACGCTTGACGCTATTCACTCTTTCGGGTATCTCTATAGCCACCAAAATAAGCTAGAGGACTCCGAGCGGATGTACATGCGGGCGCTCGCAGGGTACGAGAAAGCGCTTGGATCGGAACACACTTCAACCCTTCTCGCTGTCAACAATCTCGGGTATCTGTATAGCCAACAAGGCAAGCTAGAGCAGGCCGAGCAAATGTACACACGGGCGCTCGCAGGATACGAGAAAGCACTTGGACTGAAACATACTTCAACCCTACGCACTGTCTACAATCTCGGGAATCTGTATAGCCAACAAGGCAAGCTAGAGCAAGCCGAGCAGATGTTTGTGCTTGTCCGCTAGAAGACAGGAAAATATGTATCGTGAATATGAACTTTCAACGATGGTGACATCCTATACAGGACTGTTCGAGATCAGAGTCACCATTCAACATTGATGATTGGACAGCCTTATTGTTTGTAGACTTTCGAAAAGGAGTACAGGAATTAATTGGCTCTAATTGTGGTGTTCGGTTCAACGAGAGAAGGAGTAAGGCGTGATTATATCCAGGGGACGGCTTCCAACCAGAACGACTATAGACACGCCCAGCTTGCTAACCGAAAACTGCGAGCGGACTCGAAGCGGCGATGCTTTCTCGAGAATCCACAAACACTCATCCATCTCATCGTATTGACAAGACCAATAGAAGCATGTATAGGGTCGCAGTGAGACTAGACAAATTCCTGGGAGAGCATGGTAAATGCAGTCATAATAGAACAGGCGCTTCCGAGATGGGCATTATCCTTCCCAGAACCTTTTTCCGGAATCCTGGGAGCTGTTCAGATCCTGAAAGGTGCCACTATATTCCTAGGGGCAATCTTGGCTGCGGCGCAGAGCTTTTGCAGCCTGGTCCGACAGTAAAATGGTGCTGATTCGTTAGAAAAGTCCTTCGAATGCAAACCCCGCCTATGTCATCCACCACCTCGCCTCACACTTCACGCGTTCATTCTTCTTCCTCATGAGTCAGTAGTTCTCTTCAATTAAGCATCGCTTGGAAAGATCTGACCACGTGCTAAAACGATGCCCTTCAAGATCGATACAACTACCCTCCTCTACATCGTGTTTATTGTAGTAAGACACAGAAAATCCGGCCTGGCGATGAAATCTGTTGACAAATTTCCCTTTCTAGGGAGGGGCCATCTCCTTGATCCTAGGAGCGTGAGTTATCGCGCTCTTCAGCCCATCTCTAGTTAGCCTTTATTAGAAGGCTAGCATGTATAAAGGGGAATAGTGACTAACAGACCTCTCACGAATCAGGATGTCTTGGGCTCGCACCGCCGCACTGCTTCTTCCCTTACCGACATGGGTCCCAGCCATCGCTACACTCATATCCCCCATCACAATACTCACACTGATAGCCACGCGAATCTTGTTCCCACGGTTGAACAATGAGGCGCCTCGCAATTATCGATGGACCACAACATTTGGTATACTGAATCAGATTCAAACCATCATTTCGACCATCGTGGCCACAGTAGCACTTGCGTACCTCTTCCCTGACAGGATTCTCTCATGTAACCTAGATCAACAATGGCAGGTGTTCTTCCAGTCGAAGAATTCGCACGCTATCCGCTCAATCCAAGATGAGTTCCGATGCTGCGGTCTTAGAAGTCTTCACGACAGGGCATGGCCTTTCAAGGATCGGAACCACGGGGACAACGCGTGTGAGCTGCAGCTGCGATATCAGAGGAGTTGCTTCACTCCTTGGAGAGAGAACCAGCAGAAAACTTCTTGGATGATCTTTGCGGCGGCTGTTTTTGTTTTCGCGGCTAAGGTAGGTTCACACTGAGGTTTGTGGTGTAGTGGCTGATATTCTGTAACTTTGCACAGATCGCTTTCGTTCGGCTTTCCCGCCATCAAACGAGTTGGATGAGCGCACAATCTACCAGCAGGAGGCCTGATTACCAGCGTATTTCACCCCCAGGGGTACAGGACGAAGGTGACAACGAGAACGATGTCCCCGAGGAGACGCGGAGGACATTTTTACCCCAGTCGAGCACCGAGTATAGAAACAACTGGGAGGTAGACTAAGGAGGAGAAAGGTAATCAGCGCGAATCCTTGGCCTACGTTCTGGTTGAGAGAAAAGTGGGCGGGTGGCCGGTGGAAAAGCAGCTGGAAAATCAGCTGGAAAATCAGCCTGTGTATTACTCTAGTGAGGTCGAGCCAGAATAGGAAGCAGAGGCGGATTGGATTTGAGTGCAGAAATGGAAGGATCGATTTGAAGAAGATGCAGAAAGTGGAAAAAGGCATAGCGGTTAAGGACTGATTTGTGGGGAAGCTGAACCGCAGCAGGCATTAGGCCTAATCCGAGGCCTACTAGTTAGTACCTTTTGCTGTCCGGCCGAGGAATAATTTTTGCCGGACATCCAAAAACTGTGGCTATGTCAAAATGAACTCGAGATACTTTTATCGTGTTTTCAAGTTCGTCATACTTCAGAATATTCATATACGTCGAGATAATACCGGACTTTCAATAGAAAGCGAGTAGAGTTCAACTGGGTTCCTTATATGGTTTCACTGAATAAGCGCATTGAGCTTGCTATTTCAACATCGAACACCATTTGGCCGTTGGCCGCGATCTGAGATGTCTTGGGTCTGCCCCTCTGAAGGCATCTAAGGAATATCATCCTTTTTGAAGTCCTTGAGAATGCCAAGAATTGACACGCTGCAGTCCAACAGATTTTTTCAAAGATCCTGCAAGCCTCTATCACTAACCGCTACTGGCAGGAATATGGATGGATTTGGGCATCTGTTGGACTTAGGCTGAGAAAGAAGATTCTCCTCTAGAAGATTACTTCAATATAATACCCTTCATACCGTATAGAAGGCGGAGAAAGTCACTTACAATTATTTTAGTGCAATGGTCATATATATACAGTGTATATGTGGAGCCACAACTTAGGGCAAGATTTTTCATTGTGGATAGAGATGTGATAGTGATATGCATTTTAGGTATATCTTCACTGCAAACGCCGGGAATCCTGATCCTGATTAAGTACCCGGAGCCCGCCTTGTGGAGATGAGGGCTATATGGATACTGTAGAAGCCAATTGCATGTATTGTATGGTTCTTTCCAAGTTGGCTAACTTCTTAGCGGTTCAGCCTCCGGTTGGCACAGGTCAACCTTTCCCGTCTCCCCGGTTGGCGCAGCTGGTCCATTCAATGTGCTGCCCTAAGCCAACAGTTGGGAGTAAAAATTCTGGACCCGTGGACACACCTATAAGTTATTGAAATTAATCGTATATTACTATTAGTCGAGTCAGAATTGTGTTCCACATATTGTTTCTTAACTTATAGTGGCCGATTACAACGGTGTCCGTGTGCACCACCTCAACGTTGGAATCACATATTTCACTACAAAATGTAACTAGATATTTTATTGAATTTAACATTATAATCCCTCTTGTTTTCAATATTTCTGCTCATTTAATCATCCTAAATCCGATATCTATCTCTTGTTAATAGCTTTCAAATCACCGCTACCTCTTAGTCTTGCCTAGATTTATCATACACTTTGAGCCACGAAGGTCTTCGTCTGTACGAATAGATATATATATAGGCAATTTTATAGACTATCACTGCACCTATTCCTATCAGGAAGTATTCTATTTACTTTTGTAGACTTAGAAACGCCAGGGCAGCATTATGCAGCAACGTTACAGACAAAAAGATCCACAGGAACTTGCGACCTCGGGATTGGACAAAATCATGACCCCCGAACTACCTACGTAGGTATAAGTGGAAATCTGGCGCTTTGCAAATACTATTCCCGTCTGCAAGCGTTGCAGATTTAGGCGCTAAATGTGGGAGCAGCACAGTACTGGATGGTTGAGTTTACTAGAATCAAGATCATGGATGCTACTTGTTTAGATATAATTTCTTCAAATTTATCAGCTTAGTTGAACCATCCTTCCTGGTAGGCGACCCATGCCCCCAAAGTAAGTGTTTGCGTATACAACCATATGCTCAAGGCATCACAAGGACCCTGCACACTCCTGGAAAATACAGGCTGCGTTAAATCAAAGCATACCTGCAAGTACTCGAGGATGGAAGACTTGCGGACAACAATTTCCAACATATCCGGTGTCATGGTAGCTATGCGGCTCCTCCGTCGTGCCTTTAGATCAATCAATAGCAGGACAAATTGTTCTGCGCCTAAAGAACCAGCTGTTGCGTCTTCTTTGCTCCGCTTTTCCCATTGCAGAACCATTCTGCCTGGGTTTAAACTATCTCTGTTTTCGTCGCTGATAGTAAATCGGTAAGTGGGCGTCGATTGAGCGGGTCCTGTGCCTGCGCTGGCCTCCCAGCTGCATCGTGCATCGCGGAAATGAATAGTTGACGTCGTCTTGTCCTTCTGACACATTACTGCCACAATATCTTTCTGTAGAGTAGCACTGTCACCATACTGCTCCGCGCTGGAAAGATCCTTCGGTGTCCCGGTCAAATTGGTAATGTACGAGTCATCGAGAGTCGCATAAATATCACCTGTCCTCAGCTTGACTTTTTGATAAAAGTCGCCAGTCAATTTTGGCTTGCGAAATATTGGCTGCCATAGTTCTAGCACTGGTACTGGTCGGTGATTTTGAGCGAGTAGTTGGATTTGAAGAAGCAGCTTCGGAGCAAGACGAAGTGAGTATTTTGGTGCAGGTCGGGCGAGCTGGAAAATCACATGAATCTTGGTTTTTATGCTCCGAGACAGCCTAGAATATTTGTTAGACAATGTCAACGTTTTTTTCGGTGCGAGGCGCGTACCACTCTTCGCTTTTAACATCTTTTTCATAGACAACTGACTGCGAGCTCATACTGGGCTCTGGCCGCATGAAGATAAGGATATTTTGTTTCTACCTACCTCAGTGGAATATACAGAAATTTTGTTTCTTATTCACCGACCCATTGAATGCCTCGGGTATTCTTATAAATAGTTGGTTCTTGAACCTCGAATACTGAACAGACGATGCACGAACCTTGTTAGGGCACAGATTTAGGTGTGTCAAACGCCGATTTCAAGGCAGTGACATTTCCTCCCCTGCCTATCGCCGTCATAATAAGAGCTCCAGATTCCTGGAAAAAGTATGGCATGTTGTGATTGGCTCTTTTGTAAGATCGTGAGGTGGCCGTCGAACCACGCTCGAATATTTCCCAAAATGGCTAGGCGCCCTGTTTTCATTCGTTGATTTCTCGCCCCATAAAAAGCCCCACTTCGGGAAAGCCATGGATTTGGTTCCAGCATTCTATGCATCTATGAGGTTAAAACTTCGGTGTTAGTTCTTGCGGCTAGAAACCCTTTTGTTGTGGTTTTTTGTTATAATTGTCAGTTTTGATCCTCGTATATCAAATAAAGAGGCTGTATTTTCACTGGACCAGCTGGCAACACACAAATTAGGCAATAAATGAACGCTCTTCAGCCTACACTCGATCAGGCTATCATTGAGGACTCATGACTCTGGTCCACACCGCAGTACTTACCACCGGATTGTTGCCTAGTCCTCGGTGTCCTAAATTAGTATCAAATGAGCGCGCCTCGGAACAGATGCGAGCTCGATTCCTGGAGGTGAAACGTCCTCTCATACATGCCCATGTGGGCTTTGCGGAAGTATAAAGTGGCCGACAGTCCCATGAATGGGCTTTCACAGATACTACCATCTTCCTTTTCAAGAGCCTGCTATCTTCATCTATTGTTAAACCCCACCATCGAATCATGCGCTTCCTTCAACTGTTCTTCGTCTCGCTTGCCGCTGGCATCCTGCCAGTGAGGGCTTCAAGCTGCCGTTCATTCCCTTCTTCCATGATCGAATTCTCTTCTGAATTTAAACAACCAACTCCTCCTATGATCCAGGCCGAGTATGAAACCAATTTTATTCAACACAAGTGGTAGGCCATAAATACTGATGACCGCCCTACTTCTGTCGTCAAATTAACAGAGCAACAGGAATCAAAACCTATCACACATCACAACTGGCTTCATCAATAATTCGCCATCTCTGAATTTCGTTCGAGTTGACGAAGCCTTCGATGGTAACCTAGCATCGTCCTTCTTCAATTATGCCAATTCTACAAAAGAAGGTCTGGTGGACAACACTTTGACCACCTTTGATCACGAATCCAACAAGCCAACTGTATGGAGGGGATTCGTCAACTCGAACTTCCCTCTGTTCCCTGAGGACATACTAATCCAAAATGGTGCTGTTTTTGGCGGACTGGTCCGGCGACAATTCAACGAGGACTTTGTGGCAGCTGTAAGTAGCCTTTTTCGAGTTCGGCTTCAATTCAAACACAGTACTGAAGCTAAAAAAATATCATTAGTGGAATATTATGTACCAGGGAGTTATTCCTGTTACAGTTTTCGTGAGCAAGTGCAATATCATGGTCGGGTACGACTATTTTTCTCCTGGATTGCGTACCAGGGTTATTACTGAATACTTCAACATCAAAGTCTAAGCTGATTCTACACGATGGGATCATGGTTAAGCGTTTTTTTCAAGTCATAACCTCAGCATGGAAGTCAAGTGAGAGCTCTACAGTTTCTGCTGTAGTGCGGTTTCTATCATCGAATAATCAAGATTAGTCTGAATCGAGTCAAAGATCAACTGTCAGTTGTAAATTTTGCCGTAAATCACCTAATGTCCGATGAAAAAAATCTATTTTATTCGAGAAATAGCTTCTCATGTATAAGGAATTAGCGTCAAACTGCGCGCTGTGCTCGCGTTGGGTATTGTAGAGAGAAAATCAAGATAGAATCCCATCTCTTGAAAGTTGAGACTATTGAGTACTGGCCCGGCTCCAGTGCGGGCGGCTCTAGGCCAGTGGTCGGGCCAGGCAAGGTCAGAGTAGGGGTCACATGACAGGGCCAGGTAAGCCCAAGTCAGAGTTTTGCAGCCATTGTTGAAGAGTTGGATATTATTTCCTGGTAAATTGAATCATGTCATCGGATCTATGCATACAACCAAGCAAAATCTCTAAACGCACTATCGGGCCCCTAGACAAGCGCAAAATCACAACGCGCTGTCAGCCTTGTGCGAACAGGCGGGTAAAGGTTTAAGCAACTGGCACTCTGTTTCAATGAGTCAAACTTACATGATATACAGTGTGACGGGGGGCACCCCTGCGAAAGATGCGTCCGGACAAAGAAAACATGTGTGCGGCAGCAGCTAGAGCAAGCACAAGTGAAATTCGTCCATGCTTCGGGACATATGTTGTCTTACACAATTCCCATGCAAGTGCAGAAGCCTGATAACATCATATACCTGGATCATTTTGCATCCTTCCTTCAGAATTGCCACTTTAGCAAAGGGTTTGCTGCCACAAATGCAGACATAGTCACTATCATTGGCAAATACCCTCTGCTTCTACACATTGCTATCGCAATCGGAGCTTTGGATGCCGGTAGGAAGGGCTCTATCAGATCATTCGGTGAGCTAGAGTCTCCTCAGCAAATTGCGTTCCGGGCTTGTGGTAGATCAATACAAGATCTGCATTCGGCCATCTCGATGACGAATTCAGTCTTTAGAGATGACGTGTTGTGGTGCACGTTTCTCCATGGCCTTTTTGAGGTATAATTATATATATTCATATACCCCAAATTCTACTAACCATTTGCACAGCTGATAGCTGAAAGTTCGGGTCACTCATTCGCAAATCACATGGTTTTCGGCACGTCTCAAATGCTGCTCCTGCTAGACCCTACAACTCCGCTTTCGTTACCCACAAAGAGCTTGATCGATGCTTTTTGGATTCTTGAGAGTAACAGAGCTATTCTTTATGGCGACAATATTACCCTCGATCCAGATAAATATCAGTTGATTTCGACACGAGAAAGCTGGCCAGATACCTTGAAGAAAGTTCTCATGCTCATGACAGAAGCTTCCACATTTGCGAAAAGGCAAGTGAATTTTGCTATGATTGGTGAACGCAGCTAAGTCCTCTAGGCTTTTTGACTCAATCGAGAGCATTCCTCAAAAATTAAGATCCTTTGATCCCAAATTGGACGCTCTTGCTCTTGAAGGACTCGAAATTGAAGAAAGAGTTCTCAATTGGCAAGAAGGAAGCCATTTAGAAAGGTTGCCGATGGGGCCTTTTACGCAATTAGCTGTCATCGTTCACAACGCTCTTCTTTTATATCATTGCATGAACTTTACCTTTCATTCTTGCTGGATGACACGGTCAATCCCTCAGCTTAACCAGAGTCAAGTCGACAAACATGTCTCCACAATTTTGGATCTGTCTCAAACCCTTCTCTCGGGTACATGTATCCCCGCGGTTCTCTTATTGTTTCCTCTGCGAATGGCTGGAGCCCATGTTCTTGAGAGGCATGCACAGGGTAAAGTATTGGGGACCATTCGCAAGATACGGCAAAAAGGCTTCATCGTTTCAGATATAATCGAACTCGATTTGCAAGAGTTTTGGCACTACAAATTGGGGAAATTGACTAAGACGAATGAAATGCGAGTATAAGGTACCAGCATCTTGAGAAGGAAAGAAGGATTTAAACCTTCGAAGCAACCTTAGATGGATTAGCTTGATGGGCTTCCAGCATAATAGTCTACTATCTTTACTTGATAGTGCTCTAACATTACTCAATGTCTATATATTAAAAGAGATTCTTGGGCTATATACCTTTTGGCAGATTCTCGAATGAAGTGGCTAAGGTAGTCGCAGAAAGAAACACGAGGGCAGTTAGGCAAGTCCTCCAGTGGCCAAATATTAACTGCCCCTTTATCTTTGGCGTATTTTTGTATTGATTACATTATAAACCTCGAGACAGGAGCTAATTTGCTAACTTTGAGTCTGCCTGCCTGTCGGAGAACATACCTGACCGTACATCGCAAGACTTTGTTTTAAGTTTAAACGAAGCTAATGCAAATGCATATTGATCATACGCTCACTGGACCTACTTTCTTTAGCTTAAATACAATATCATCAGCAAGGACTAATCAATTGCTCTGAACAGGCAGTGTTGGTATTTAAACATCTCTCAATTTACAATACGTAGTACAGCTTTCATCCTCGCATAGGTGCCTGAATTCTGCCCGAATATATGTTCTGAGATTCGTCAATCTGCATGTGCATTGTTCAATTAAATTTGTGATTCTAAACTTCAAACAGTGATCCCACAACACCTAAAATAACACCTATCATGCAAGTTCATATCGTTTGAAAGTTCCGTGCAACTGTTGGTCTAGTCAATGCACTCGATGGCTTCGAGCCGCTGCATGGCCCGGCCGCCCTCCTTCTCAAATTGACCGACAAGTCGTTCACATTCTCTCTTCAATCGTTCTTCGCCGTTCTTTGCATTCCACGCGATCCATTCTTGAACTGTCATTTTCTTCTCCGGGCTGGTCAATCCACCTTTCATACCCTTGAAGAGCCCAGACAGATCAGCATTCTCCTTATCGCTGGCTTCTCCAAAGAGCGCTTCATCAATATCCACAGGTGTCCATGGTTGGCCTGAAGGCCCAAACCCAGGATTGGCATTGCGCTTAGATGGTGATGGAGTGTTATTTGCCATAGGGGCTCGGAACTCGGGGTGTTTGGGTGTAGACTGAGCTGGCGGACGCGATGCCGTAGGCCGTGACGATGGGGGCCGGTTCTCCGCATCCGATGATTGCGGGGATGGTGAGGGCGTACTTCGGTGGGTTGATGGGAGGGGCGAGACTGCACGGTCAGACCGTTTAGATGTTCGCCGAGGCTCGCGGATTTCATTGGGTGAGCTTTGACTAGCAAAACTCTCTGCAAAATGCTCCTCTTGGGGAATATCGCTATACCGCTTGGTGGTCTTTGGCGGCAAGCTGGGCGTCTTGCGATGTGACGAATGTGGCTCAGACGAGAGCGGTTGAGGAGGTGGAGAGAGCTGTTGAGGTTTGACCAGCTGAAGCTGATCAGGCAGATCATCCGCATCTTCAAACTCGTCGTCTTGTTCATCAATTGTCGATTCGGCGTCATAATGCTCTTCGACTGGTGGCACAGGAACCGGAGTTGCCTCTGCCTTTTTTTCTGATTTCTTGGGCTTCTTTTCTTTGGTCGAGGTGGCTTCCTTCTTCTTGGAGCTCTTTTTAGTCTCAGCCTTCACCGCCGGTTCTTCGGCCACTGGCGCTCGCTCAGCCTGCTTGTCCATAATTTCAACAGATATGGAGGATTCATAACGCTCGGGCTCATCTCCATCATCTGCGACCAGGGCGTTTAATGATCGCCGACCCTCTGGTGATTCCGGTTTAATCGGCTCCTCGGCCTTTGTTTTCTTTGCTCCTTTTTTCTTGGGTACTTTCGCCGTCTTGACCTTGGGGGCTGGCACTTCAAGTATGTCATCAATGGTTTCCACGGGATCGTTTGGATCTGACTTATGGGCATCGGCATCATCTACCTGATCCTGCATAGTAGGCTCAGGAGATTGAGTCACAATTTTGGACTTTTTGTTTGACTTTGTCTTCTTTGATACCGGTGACTGTTCTGGTACAGACACAGCCTCTGGCTCAGCAGGCTCAGGAATATCTTCCTCCAGGCCTGCTTCAATCTCTGCATCAATCTCCGAGTCACGGGGTACCCGGGCTTTTGGTTGGGCTTTTGAAGTAGCAGACACACCAGAGACCTTGCGAGATTTAGACGCGCTCTTCTTTGTAGGCTTGCGACCCCTCTTGTGTTCTTCATCCGAGACCACCTCATCTCTAGGCTCTGCATCCGCCATCACATAATCACAGTGTTCATAATCGTAGTTGCGAGCAATGCTACTGCTCCGTGTTTTCGTTGCTCGTCTTTTCGCTGGAGGTTCTGCAGGTGGCTGTGGTCGCTCTTTCTCTTCTGAATAAACCGGCTCCGGTTCATCCTTGATATCTTCGCTGACTCGCTTCTTCCCTCTGCCGACACGCTTGGTCTTTGCAGGCTCTGGCTGAGCAACTTCTTCGATTTCGCCCTCAACTTGGTCTTCGACCTCTGTTGGCTCCTCTTTCTTGTTCTTGGTGGCTTTCGATTTGCCTTTGGTTGTCTTCTTCGTAGATTTTGATTTGGTGGTGGCTTGCGACAAAATACTCTGATCCATTGAGTCATCCATATCCATGTCGGGGGCTTCAGATGTGACTGTGCCGACGGATTGGGTGGAAAGTCGAGAAGAGGCCTTAGACACCCGAGGCTTCTTGGTTTTTGAGCCTTTGCCCTTCTTCCCTGGGGGTTGGGCAAATACAAAGAAAGAACAGTCTGATGAGCGACGGTAGTGTTCGTCACTGGGCAGGTTAGCGCAGTCTATCTGGGAAAGAGCGATCAGTACGTACAATGGATCGTCCTTGGGCTCCCAGCCATCCAAAGACAGCTTGCAGTATACACAACTGGCCAAGTCATTGCTTTCCTCTGTTGGGCAGAAATACCATCCACCTTCGACCATCTGTCCATATTGTGAGCTTCAATCAAGGAGATGATGAAATTCCAGCATTACCTTTTCTGACTGGCACACCCAACCTCGCTTCCCGTCATGTGGCCATGCGGAACCAAATGTCGCTAGTCGCGCTTGTGTGATGCGATCGCCTGTAGGGTCTTCAATCGAGGCGGGGTTGGAACTGCCCTGTTGGATGTCCATCATAATGGCCCATCCGCAATCGGGTGCATGCTTGAGATGTTCTGTTATGGGATTGTCATCTTCCTCCCACCCATCCAGCGCCCGGTGGCACTCGAAACATGTTGTGTTGTCAGGATTTGTTTCGTATGGTTTATAGTAGAATCCAGCGTGCGCCAACTAGAATCTTAGTCAATCATTTTGAGTCCAATGTGAGGCCTCTAATCCTTCACGTACCTCAGCCGGTGAAGGTCGCTGGTGCGGCCATGTGATTGCTTTTGGTGTTTTTGTGCCTGAAGATCTGCGCTTTTCCGGCTTCAACACCATGTCGAAACTGGCTAGGCGGGCCGCAAAAGTATCCATTTCGGAGCTCATGGCATCTGATAAGAGCAGTTTTAGATGATATCACTGAGGTTGCGACATGCAGAAGCACCTATGTGGGAAATTTAGGCGTAATTCGGTCGAAGGTGCCGCTATTGTCGATCTCCGCGTCTGTTTACTTCCGTTGTTATGCAAACACGCGCGTTCACGTGACCACTTACTCAGCACCCGAAAAGGAAAGCAGGACGGGGTACGTCAGAGCCGGAAATGTTGAGGGAACCTTTCCACTTCAATTCAATTCACTCCTTTGTTCTCTATGGGGAACGTCGATGCTCCTTGATTTTTCTCAATTACTGCGCTCCGCGCTCCGATCTCTCTCACCCAACTCACAGTTATGCCGGGAGTAACAGTATGTTAGATCTCCATCTCTACCCGATGATCTCAATCTCACACTTATTTACAAGATGGTTGCTTCTCGGGGAGCTAATCCCCGCTCTCTGTGGCGTACTCGCATTTCCATCGCATCTCCCCGATTTGTTTCGGTTTCGGCCCGCACTCTGTCAATCAATTGTCGCCAGATCACTCCCTATAATGGCCGACGCTCGGCAAGTCGGACCGCTTCGACATCACAATTGCTACGCAAAGTTTCTATCAGCCAGTCATCATTCTCGACATCGTCATCTTCACTTTTGCCTGACTCTGATTGGGACCACAACCCGGATCTCTCCATCTCCAATTTCTCCGACCTTCCGTCCAAAGACTTCGGAGTCAATCAGCACATGATTATAAACCAAGAGTTCAAGGAGGCTTTGCGAATGATCCTTTGGCAGTTCAAAGCACCAATTAGATACGCCTTTGCCTATGGATCAGGTGTGTTCCCACAAAATGGCAGCACCGCCCCGTCTAGCTCGTTGCACCCCTCGGCACCGACGGCCATCCAGAATATGCAACAGGGTTCCGGGAAGATGATCGACTTTATTTTTGGAGTTTCTTACTCCCAACATTGGCACGACCTGAATCTAACCCAACATCGTGATCATTATTCCGGGATGGGGTCACTTGGCTCGTACATGGTTTCCCAAGTTCAAGACCGCTTCGGCGCCGGCGTCTACTTCCACCCTTATATTACTGTGAACGGAACAATGATTAAGTATGGTGTGGTCAACCTTGATACGTTATGCCGGGATCTCACTCAGTGGGACACCATGTATCTTGCCGGTCGTCTGCACAAGCCCGTCAAGATCCTGCGCGATCACCCTAAGGTGCGGTTAGCGAACCAAATGAACTTGTTGTCTGCTCTGCGAGTTGCACTGCTGCTGCTACCGGAAAGATTCAGTGAGTTTGAATTATACAGCACAATCGCAGGAATGAGCTATATGGGAGATCTGCGGATGGCCCTCCCAGCCGAGGATCCCGCTAAGGTACGGAATATCGTTTCGGGGCAAATGGCACACTTCCGCCGTTTGTATGCGCCACTCATCCAGAATCTGCCCAATGTCACCTTCCAGGATCCTCGTTGCAGCAACGAGGATTGGATTGATGACGAGAACGCTATTTTGGCCATGGCCCAGGACATGGACCCGGTAAAGCGTGGTAATATGGTTCGCCGCCTGCCTGAATCTTTCCGACAAAAGCTATACTTCCAATACCAGTCTCGCTATCAGATCCCGCGGGCCGAGTTCGACCAGATGATAAAGGAGAACAGTGACTCCGAGGAAATGCTTCGACGACCCCAAGGAGGTCCTTTCGAGAGACGGATTGCCCGCGATGACTCCCTTCAGGAGGAGGTCGCCAGGTCTATTGAGAAAACCATCCGCTGGCCCAGCACTGTTCAGACTATCAAGGCGCCTTTGACAGCCGGTCTTGGCAAGAGCTGGACCTACCTGAAAGAGAAGCGCGACAAGCACAAGAAGTCTCAGATGGCCAAGGCGGCTGCATTAACTGAAAAGTCTACTGAGGCCAGTAAGCCAGCCGAGGAGCCCAAACCCTCGGAGACACGGAAATCGGAGATTAAGGAGACTAAGCAGGAGTAGGCGTCTGGAGACCCATTTAAAGGACATTCCTACGTTGCAGATATGAGGCATACGGGGGCGTTGTGGATTTTTTTGTGGCCCTGTGTCGAATTTCATCGATGATGCATCTAGCATCTAGCATCCGTGTTTCGACAGGAAATACTTATGCAGACATCTAACCAAATACATACAGCTTATAGAATTTCAATTTGTCAAATAAAACATTTTTTCTTTCAGCTTCATCCGGTCTTGGAAGCATTCACTTGCCCTCTCGCTACAAATGTCCATTTCTATCTGCTTAAGTACAGGCGACTTAAATATGGGGTCTGGTCCTAGCTACGCCTGGCAGATCTGGCCCCAAGCCTTCGCCTGCAATTTGGCAAATTCCCCAGGTTTGCCATATGAGAGCAAGATCATAAAATACCGATGTACACTCAGGGTAGTTGGGTGGTGCCCGATTATCATTATATAAGTTCTTCATCAATGCGATATACAGGAGCATGGCATTTAGAATATCACTTTCTCAAACGCCTCTTGTAGCCCTTTGTTTCCCAGCCAAGCCTCCAAAGCTTGCATATCCCCACGATTGGCCCGCTGACCACCTCGTTCTCCCAACGAGTCCGTGATTTCCTCCATTCCAGAGAACACTCTCTGAACATCCTCTGTCTCTCGAAACCTTTCGCTGACCTTCTTCTGATGACTCGGAATGTCACCCCAAGAATGCGTCTTAATGAAGCTCATATATGAATCGACATCGGACGAGGTCCCCTCGAGACACAACACGCCCGGCTTCCCGGCCAACACAAAGCCCGTCAGACCATAAGCTGGTGCAAGATTGACCATGTCATCTCTCTTTTTACGCGTTGACAGAGAAGGGAAATAAAACCAGACTCGGGCAATGGGCCCTTTGTTCGTTTCTTCTGAGGTCACAGTGTGGCTTTGCTTATTTTCAAGTAAGCGGGTTGCTTCTGCTTGGATGTATTCGAATACTTCTAAAGCATCTTCGCCTTGTGGTATTGAGGCCGTGATACCTGCCACCTCGGCTCTGGACATCCAATCTGGTTGTCGGAGTGAAAAGCTCAAGGATGGTGGCTGGTCAATCGTTCCTGGGTCTTCACATTGTAGTGGTACGGTGACGTTGACCCGGATGGTTCTTTCTCCGTCTGCAATTGGCAGACAGACAGCAAGAGAGATGCTGGGTGGGATTTTATTGGGTATTGAGTCTGAATCCTCGCACCAATTCCGTAGTTTCTCCACGCACTGTGTTGTGGATTCAGGGATTTCTAGCTCGCCTGGAGATGGAAACATCGCTGTTAGAAGATCAATTGTGGACAATTGAGACTCCATGATGTCCACTGGCAGGATTGATGGTTCTTTTGTAGCCATCGTGCATATAATAACTGTCCGAAGAACCAGTATCAAAAACTTGGCAGTGCGGATTTATTGGCCAATTGAGCATAGATAAAAGTGATTCCTAATGGTGAATCAACACGAAACAATATTAAGGCTTAATAGATATTGAGAATCAAGAAATGCCCAACGTTCAACAATGTTGACCTCGAACAATATTCCAATGTCTTTTTGAGGCCAAAATAGTGCTTATGGTGTGCTTATCTAATGAGCATCAGGTCGGAAGAGCTGACCACCCCTAGACATCTATTCATCCTGAGACATTTGGAATTATGAAATTATATAACATCCGTTTTTTTCATGTTTGACTTTGCTTCGCATGTGGAATGGTAATCTTGAGTCGCTATGACTGCCCACTCTCGTACATCGACCGGAGATGAGCGCCAAACAGCCCCGCAACGCCGCCAGAAACGAGCCCAGGTAGCCAGAGCGTGCGATGGCTGTCGTCTTCGTCGCACGAAATGCGACAATAAGACCCCGTGTTCAAATTGCGTCGCAAAGGAACGAATTTGTAGTAACAGCGGAGCACCGAAAGCATCAACTCTCACCCAGGCCTCCGAGGAGATCGAGTCACTCAAGCGCAGAGTCAAGCAACTAGAAGCAGAGCTGAAACAGCGTTCCAGCGAGAATATTAATCTTCCTACGCCGACAGGGTCGTCTTCATCGCCGGCCCAGTTTTTCACGAGGAGCGATAATGAATACCGAAATCCGAAGAACTGTTGGGGTGGCATACACCTTCGACCAGCGCGTTCTTCTAATGAAACATGGCTTGGTGCATCATCACTACATTTTTTCATTCAACGTCTTAGCATTTTTTTGGCATTTAACTTTCAACAAGCACACTCTACACAGCAGCTGCTTCCCATCTCAGCAAGTGATCACCATTTGCTCGACAGGCCAGCAGCGAGATCCAATGAAGACCCAACAAGGCGGCTGACATCTTCAGCAGAGCTTCCCACAACGGGTGTCTATCTAAAACCCACACAAGAAGAGTATTTCATAGATCTTTTCTGGCATACCTACCACACTTCCATGTTTCCAATCTTGGACGAAACCCAATTCAAAGATCATTACCAGTCCCTTTGGGTAACAGGTGGCAAGGAAAGAAACCCTTCCGCCCTTGTCGACATCGTCATTGCCATGTGCATGCAGTACGGTATTTCAACACTTCCCTCAAACGCTCAGGGTACTCTTGTAGAAGGCAAAGACGCCCTGGTCGCCGGCCGATGGCATTATTGGCGTGGACAGACGCTCCTCGCATATGAACTTGAGAGTCCGTCTTTGTCGACCCTACAATGCCATTTGCTCTGCGCAATATATCTTTGCGGTGGATCCTTCCACAACATGATGGACACTGCCGTCGGGCTATCTGTGCGCACCGCTTACATGCTCGGTATCCACCAAGACCCTCCGCATGATATGCCAGAACGGGAACGCGAGATGAGAAGACGCTTGTGGTGGGCGGTCTATTTAATGGATAGCAAGGCGGGCATGAAACTTGGTCGTCCTTTCATGCTGCGTGATTCGCATGCCATGCCTTCCTTACCCAATGATAGTCTCGATGCTGCGAGGACATCGGGCTCTATATTTGCTCCTATCGGCGATGAGGCTACTTGGCTGAGTTTTAACTTGCACCAAGTAAAACTCTACATGAAAGTACGGGCAGCCTATACATGTTTCTATGACCAGGATCTGCATTTGTCCAACGGCCAGATAGTTTGGGATGATTCCCACGCCTTGGAAACCAGTGCAGAAGCCTTAACCCACCATATCCAGGGTCTCCAGGAATGGACTGACAACGTGCCCGGCGCTCTAAAATTAAACCGCCAAAACAACGGCAAACCCCTTTCCACAGATGGCACAGGTCTGTCGATCGAGCAATTCGCCCCTCTCTGGCTCCAGCGCCAGCGCGTGCTTCTCGAAATCACATACCACCACCTCAGTACTAATATATATCGGCCGCTTATCTCCTTTGGCTCAAAACCACACCCGGGTACATTGGCAGAAGAAGTCGCGATGCAATGCGCATCCCACGCAATCATGCTGTCGAAAATCACACACCAGGTTCTTACAGAAACACTTATTCTTGATGGGTGGCATGAAGCCTTCCATTATCAATGGAATGCTGCAATGACGCTGATCGGCTTCGTGGTGGTGTATCAACACTCCTCGCTGACTACAGAAGCTAGAGCCGCAGTGGATCTGGCAATCAGCGTCTTTGATAATTTTGGCGCTAAGTTTTCTGTTGCTGTGAATGCCGCTAAAATTGTGCGAGAGCTTTGTCTCAAGGTTGATATCTTGGTACATCATAGCCAGCTTCAAGTTGGTTCTTTGAGCGAGCTTGACATGGGTTCTATGGACAACTCCGTGGATATTTCCGATGACTTCATGTCTAATAGTTCCTTTTTTACCTCTTTGGGTGGGAGCTCGGGTCTTTCTAAGACTGGCTCGGTTGATGTTTCGGAGTTCAACTTTTTCGACATGGCTGTGGATATTGATTTCTGGAATAGTGTTGACACGCTATGGCCGGAATTTGACAATCTGGCTGGACAGCAAATAAGTGCATGAGATATTCAAATGAAAGGAGAGACTGAAAACATAATTTAAAATGCAAATTCTCCGATTCTTGGAAGGGCTCTACTGAGTGCTAGTCATTGTCGACGAGGCGAAACACCTGCTGTGGATCGAGAAACCCTCATTTGTTTCTAGAACCAACCATATATTTTCCCCTTCTAAGCAGAAAAAATAGTCCTCCACCGATAGCAATAAGGAGTTAGTTCTTACTGTATTGATTTCAGATATATGACAGCAATGCATGATCTACTGAACTCCGGATCCGGGCAATCGGAGTTGCGGAGTGTGTGTGTGTTAACACCACTTCGACCGAGAACAAGGGGGATGTCCGAAAAAAAATTCCGGAGATAACATGATTATACAAGCTTTTAGAGTACACAATCCTTCCATGAATCATCGAGACCTGGCGAATAAGCCACTCAGCGGAGCCACGGAGTGGTGATGGTGGAGGAATCGCCGGAGTTGCGGAGTTTGTATGGGAACGCATGGACCGTCAGCCCTAAGTATGCAAAGCCCAAGTATGAGCAGCAAGTCGTCAGCAATTGGAAAAGAACATAAATACAGAGATGTCTGTCCTCTCAAATCCTCATCAACAACAATTCCAATCTCACAACAAAGCATTCCATTCCAACCTCAGAACACCCAGTTCAATCCATTCCAATCAAGTCAAAGTCAAGATGTCTCCCGCCCGCAAAGCCCTCATCAGCATTACCTCCGCGCAAGCGACCCTCTTCCAAGGCAAAGAAACAACAGGCCTCTTCATCAGCGAAGCCCTGCACCCCTACAACGTCCTGGTAGCCGCAGGATTCGAAGTGGATCTCGCCTCCGAAACAGGAAGCTACACGGCAGACTGGCTCTCCCAGCAACCGGACTTCCTGAACGGCGACGACCTCGCCACCTGGAACGATGTCAACAGCGAGTTCCGCCAGAAGCTGGACAACATGCCCAAGGCGTCTGAGGTCGACGGGTCCCAGTATGGTGTTTTCTATGCCTCGGCTGGCCATGCCGCTTTGATCGACTATCCCACTGCTAGCTCTTTGCAGAAGATTGCTGAGCAGGTCTGGGCTAATGGCGGTGTTGTTGCTTCTGTTTGTCATGGTCCTGCTATTTTTGCGAATATTCTTGATACTGCTACTGGGGAGCCGATTATCAAAGGACGCACCATTACCGGGTTCACTACTGAGGCGGAGAATACGATGGGTATTATGAGCGATTTGCGCAGCTGGGGTGGTGAAATGGTTGAGGAGCTTGCTGTCAGGCTTGGTGCGAAGTGTGAGTTTGTCCTATGGTCGAATATAATGCTGCGGTTCTAGTACTGACTTTGGTTATAGACGAGCGCTCTGCGGGAATTTGGGATGACTTCCATGTCGTTGATGGCCGTCTAGTTACTGGCCAGAATCCTGCCAGTGCTGGATCAACTGCTAAGGCTGTGGTTGAAGTTTTTGAGACACTCTGAGTGGGCTAGATGTGATGAAGTAGTATTTGTTGCATAGACTTTTTGTTGTTTTGCACTGCGTTGATAAATTATGAATCTCATTCTTTAAGAAGCTCTACCTATCTCTATTCTCAAATATATTAAGCGCATATAGATATGCACTCGAGATGTTCCCTCGCGACAGCTGTAAATGTGGAAGCTTGTAGCCCTAATCAACCTCGAGGGATCAAAACGGGAAGAGGACAAGTTCAGCAATTCAACATCTACATCATTGTATGTAAATAAATAGATAATTTAAATTATGAAATACAATAATTTATATGGATGTGGAGTTACAATGTAACAAAATCAGAGTGACTCCGATATATAGATCGGCATTTGACTCATAAAGTTCCCGAGACAAAACCCCCCACCCCGCCACTTTAACTCGAACTTGACCTTGAACCTCCATTGACACACACAATGGCATCACAAACCTCCCCATTCAATTTGGCCACTTGTGCCCGCCCTAATATTCTGGCATTGCAGCCTTATCGATGCGCCAGAGAGTATGTCGCCCTCTCCAATCCACAGAACCAAGCTAATGAGTCAGTGACTACAAAGATGATGGGACCAATGTTCTCCTCGACGCCAACGAGAATGCTTTTGGCCCTGGTCTGGCCTTGAACAGCGAAGGCGCATTGCAAGCCTCGAAAAGCGGCGATGCTACCGGTGCCTCCCAGCCCGAGATCGATTTCCTAGGCTTGAACCGCTACCCCGATCCGTGAGTACATGCTACAATCGCATGGGACAGCCCATCTAACAAAAGCCCCAGTCACCAAATCGAACTGAAGCAGCTCTTCTGCAACCTCCGCAACACCCACCACCATACCCCCAAGACCCTCCTCCCCGCGCACATGTTCTGCGGCGTTGGTTCAGATGAAGCCATTGACGCACTCCTGCGCTGCTTCTGCGTCCCCGGCAAAGACAAGATTCTCACCTGCCCCCCAACCTACGGCATGTACAGCGTCAGCGCGCAAGTTAACGATGTTCAAATCGTCAAAGTCCCACTAGACGCCACAGACGGCTTCCACCTACAACCGGAGAAAGTCAACGCAGCGCTCTCCGCCGACCCCTCCATCAAACTGGCCTACATCTGCTCCCCGGGCAACCCAACAGCGAACCTCATCCGCAAAGAAGACATCCGCAAGGTCCTCGAGCACCCGACCTGGAACGGCATCGTCGTTGTAGACGAAGCCTACATTGATTTCGCGCCCGAAGGCTCCAGTCTCGCCGAATGGGTCACCGAATGGCCCAACCTCGTCGTCATGCAGACGCTCAGCAAAGCATTCGGCCTCGCAGGCATCCGCCTCGGAGTAGCCTACACAAGTCCCGAAATTGCGCTCCTCCTCAACAGCCTCAAAGCCCCCTACAACATCTCCAGCCCGACAAGCGCGCTCGCCTCGGCGGCACTCACTGCCCCCAACATGGCCGTCATGCACAACTATCGCACGCAGATCATTGCCCAGCGCGACCGGCTCCTCCGTGAACTGCCTACGGTGCCGGGTGTGGGTCAGTTCCTCGGTGGGTCGGATGCGAACTTCTTGCTAGTGCAGATTCTCAATGATAAGGGCCGACCGTGTAATGTTACTGCGCTTGCGGCGTATGAGGGGATGGCGGAGAAGAGGGGCGTTGTTGTAAGGTTCCGAGGGAAGGAGCTGGGTTGTGAGGGTTGTCTTCGTATTACGGTTGGTACGGAATCGGAGGTTACGAAGTTCCTGCAGGAGTTGCGGGTTGTGTTGGGGGGGTTACGTGACGGGGCTGGTATCGCTCTGGATGAGGAGGCGCGGGAAGAAGAGGCGGCTGCTGTGGTTGGATGAGGACTGCGCGATTAATTATCATAAGGTTTGGGAGATAACTCCTGATCCTTTGGGGCGAAACTTATCATTTCATCCATGGGTGTCTATCTGATAGATAGCACAACCAACCTATTTAACTAGGTAGAGGACTATTTAGTTCGATCATAGAATCATAGAGTACGGAGTACGGAGTCCATACCTAGTCCACATTGCAGCCACATAATAGGTTCAATGTAACTCGCTTATCAACTCAAGTCATTGGCTCGATACTTGTATACAGCCCTGTCTCTCCCGAGGTCTCTTACAATCTTGTAAGGGATGTAATCGGGTACATGTGTCTGTAGATGTCACACCATAGTCCAACAGGGTAATAGTCCACGTGTAATATACTTTTCTCAATTCCCCTTACTTTGGAGATTTTATATCCGATGAATTTATAGTATTAATTAGTGTTATATAGCTACAGAGTACAAAGTGCTAAGGATCCCAGAGTCAAATAGCCAAGGCCGTTTCCCCCCGTTACCAATCCCCGCAAAATGTCAATTAGAGCAATCATGGATTATTGGGCTAATGGTCCTTTTTCCTTTTTCGCCATGATAATCCTGGACGGAGTAACTCGAGACTACCTACCTAAGTACGGAGCACGGAGCAAGTATAATAACATTGTAAGCTCACCGACATATCTGACTCGCTTAAAAAAGATCTAATTGATCGGATATTATATGACTTGTCTAGAACATAGTGTCGTCAAAAAGCCCAGCCCTGGAGATTAATCAGTCCAATATCACTGGTAAACCCGCACTTTCTTATCTGTGGCTCAATATACACTTCTGCTTGATTCTTGAGTTTCCCTTGGGTTTCCCCTCTCTTCGCTCTAAAAGGCAACTTATAGAACATTTGAAAGTTGAACTTCTTAATTCTCCCCAATTCTCCCCTTACTATCATTATATTACCACATCCCACATCTCCCAGAATCGATCTTCAATTTAGTCTCAGCGATCTGCCCCCCATACCCGTTACCCTAACTCCACTCTTCGGCACAGCCATGTAAAGCATCGCCCTGCGAGTTACTCGGTATCGGGGATCATGGCCGACATGTTGATCGCGCGTAATATCTACCCCGACAGCCCACCTGCTATGCAAACCAGGCTCCAGATCAATCCGACTCTGATGATGAGCTGGTGGGCTACGGGCTTTTCCTTGGCCATCATTATCGTGCGCCTATTTGGCCGCTACATTCGCGTCGAACGCTTCTTTCCAGAAGACAAGGTTATGATGATCAGCGTCATTCCCTTGACCATTCGTATGGTCTTAGTGCACTTCGTTCTCGTCCTGGGAACAAACAACACCACAACGACAGGCTTGACCGAACAAGATATCCTAAATCGCGAGCTGGGGAGCAAGCTGGTTCTTGCCGCGCGCATCTTCTACGCAATCTTGTAAGACATGACCTTCCCAAGCTCTACCTGCTATCCTATAAAACAACTCAATCTAACGACCCCTCCCAGCATCTGGACAGCCAAAGTGACAGTCTGCGAATTCCTCAAAAGAGTAACAGGGCTCCGCTGGCGCCGTTCAACAACCCTCTTTCTGAACTTCATCTCCATCTTCCTCTTCTCAACCCTCGTCGCCGTGGTAATCGCCACTCTAGCCGAATGCCAACCCTTCACCCACTACTGGCAGGTCGTCCCAGACCCAGGCCCAAGCTGCCGCACAGGCTACGTGAACCTGATAACAATGGGCACCTGCGACGTAATAACAGACCTCCTCCTCGTCGCCTTCCCAGTCCCCATCATCCTCCTCGCCCAAATGCCCCTCAAGCGCAAACTCGCCCTCGTCATCCTCTTCGCCCTCTCCCTAATCCTAGTCGCCATAACATCCTACCGCGTCCCCTCAGTCATAACCCACTCCGGCTCCCAACAATACCGCTCCCTCCTCGCCTCCCTCGAAATCCTCGCCGCAACAGCAGTCTCAAACGTCCTAGTAATAGGCTCCTTCGTCCGCGACCGCGGTATCAAAAAATTAAAATACAAACGCGCTCACGCGGACGCCTCAATCTCAGAATCAATGGACAAATCCTTCCGCAGAAATACTATCATGCAGAACCAGTGGGGCTCGGACTCGGACCTTGCCTCTGGTCTCGGCATCCGTCTAGACCCAGAAGCTTATGCCCTCCCGCCCACTCTCCCCCTCGCAGTCGCCCGCACAGGCTCAATAGACCCGTCCTGGTCTTTCCGCTCCCGCGATGATGACGACAACTCCTCCGACAGCGGAGAGTTCAAGGCTCCCCACGAGTACCTCCGCACATCCCAGTCCCCCCGAGACCGCGACCTCCCGTCTCCGCGCCGCGTATCGTTCTCAGATGTCGGCGGCTTGCTGAAGAAGCCACTCCATGAGAAGCCCGGCCATGCACGCTCCCAAACTCTTGCTCCGCCTGAGGTGGCGCAGCGCCGCGGCGGGAGTAGGGCTTTTTTGGAGGACTTGGGGATCTTTGGGCTTGGGGTTGCGCCAGCGGCTTTGGCGCGGCGGGCGGCCGGGTCGGGATCTGGGTCTACGGAGACTGAGCTTGATACTGGTGTTGAGTTGCAGGATGTTGGGGGGCTGTTGTCGAGGCCGAGGTCTTGAGTATATAGTATGATGTTATGTGATATGATGGGTGTCTTTGTATGGACTGAGTTGGTGGGCTTTTTGGGAGTTTGGTCTTGGACGTCTTTGTATACCCGATCCTGTGTATCTGTCTTTCTTACTGCCTGCCGGTTTTTCATTCCCCTTCTTGCGTTGGTAGCGTTGGCGTTGAGAGTTCGCCTCAGGTGTTCTTGGTATGCTTGGGCATGTATGGTTGGGACTCTTTTTCTTTTTGTGGCTGTTGTTAATAATGTACCCCTATTTGATCTACATACACTTATGACACGATATGACCATATATTGAGCCAATATATTCGATCACATGATGATGTTCAACCCTGAAGTGTCACGCATCAGTCTGCAGTTTGCAATGCCGCACTGCTACATCTAGATAGTGACCAAAAGAGCCCAGCTATAATCTACGAGTTGTTGGTGAGACTCAACCAATTGGAAAGCCATTCATACAATAGATTGTTTTCATCTAGACATAGATCAAGGGCGATGTAAATCACAGGCAAACCCCCAGCGAACCCCCAAAGCAGGAGAAACATCAAACCTGTACGCCTTGCTGCCCATAATACAAGGGGTAGACCAAAACTTTTTTTTGTCTTTGTGTAAGGTTGCATGGATTAAAAAAAAGATAAAACTCCCAAGTATCCACTTCTCTTTTGGTATCTCACCGTGCAGCCCCGAATCTGACTGACGAAATCCCAAAGAATAAGGACCCGTCATATCGCCTCGAGATGCCGAAGTGGAAAATGCATTGCAAATTTGCGAGGGGGCACGAAACCATTAACTCGCCGGGGTGAGTGCAAACCCCCAAAACTCAACAAAAGGCCCAGCTCAAGGAAACCCAACTCAAATAACCCACCGGTAACTAGCGTAGCGGCCCGCAGTCTCAGACTTGCGAATAATCTTGACAACCTGCCCACGGCGCAAGCCCAAGTACCGAGCAACGGGGTCAGAAACCTGTATGCGGGGAAGCTGGGATTCCTTGAGGCGGTAGCGCTCCAGGAGCCGGGCCTTTTCCTCAGGGCTGAGAAGGACGTGCTTGGGCACGAGCTCGTGGCGCGTGATGTTCACCAGCAGATCCTGTTCCTGAAAGTGCTCGCAGATGCGGCCGGGGACGCCACTGAGAAGGCGCACGGCAGACGGGGAGATGGGTGTCTGCGTGATGAAAATTCCGGTGTGGAAGTTATTTTCGTCGACTAGGTGGTTGAACGCGCGGACTTGCTTCGTGCCTACACCTGAGGCGTCCGGGCAGAAGTCCACGTAGATGGTGCCGCAGTCGGGTTGCGGGTTGGGGTTGGCTTTGCTGGGGAGAGCTGTGTACTTCATCTTCATGAGTTCGGTGGGTCGGGCTTGGATTTTCATTTTGGTGCGGCTGTGCGGGGAGGTTTGTTAGTTTGGAGGTGTTTTTTTTCTCTCTCTTGCGCTAGGCACTGATTTGCTTGGTTTTATTTCACTTTGCAGTTCAGTGTTGGAGGCGCAGGGGTTTTGACGTACTCGGCGAAGCCCAGAGGGTCAGAATATTTTTCGCGGAAGTCTGCTAGTGGGAGCGCAAGCTCATTATCAGAAACTTCGTAGCCCTGATGCAATGAGTAGTTAGCATTGACTTTAAGTTGCGATAGCTCCTGACTTGTCAGGGACTCGGTCTGAGTGTGCCTACCCGGTCTGCGAGCAATTCATAGACAGTTCTAAAGGTGCGCCAGAGGCGAGTCATCTCGCGCTCAGCCTCCATGGAGTGAGCCCCTTCTCCATCCATGGTGAAAGAGTTAATATGGATGTGAATGAAAGTGGTAGATCTTATCGGAGAGAGGACGAAGAAAAAGAACGGGGTAGAGAGAAGCTCCGAAGAGATACAGATGAAGTTCGAAAAATCGGCGGGAAATTCTGCCAGCGACACTTTAAGCGGAGAAACAGACCGAACCAATTTAATTATTCCCAAGTTCCCCTTTTCAGTTTCCCGTTGGCATCATCTTTGTGGTCTTATAAAATACTTTCGGTGTCTTCTTTCCTTTCTCTTCTCACTCTCTTTTTGCATTGAACTCGTCGCAATGGCTACTGATGCGGAGCGGGTTAAGCCCACCAAGCCCGATGAGGCCGCCTACAAGATCGCTCTCGCTGAGGCCGAGAAGTTGCACACTGCTGCTCAGGAGAAATTGGTATGCTAATTGCAGTCTTTTGGTTACTGGGAGGTTCCGTCTGATAATGGGTTGGATGATCCCGACCCACTCAGAGTTGCCCTCGTGTCCACCATTTACTTGTATATCACGGGCCGATGACTGATATGCGCCACAGAACCAAATCAAAGCCAAGTTGGACAACGCCCAGCCTAACAACAAGGACTCTCCCGCCAGCAAGAAGCAGCAGGAACTGCGCGCCGAACTCTCTTCCATCCGCTCCAAGCAATCCGGTTTCAAGTCCGGCCGCGCCTCCATCCAGGAGAAGATCAACGCCCTGGACGCCAATCTCAAGGCCCGCATTGCCGAGCAGAACGCCAACCGTGGCCGTCTGTCATTCAAGAGCGTCGAGGAGATCGATAAGGAAATTGCCCGCCTCGAGAAGTCCGTCGACTCTGGCACTCTCCGCTTAGTGGATGAGCGCAAGGCCCTCACCGAGGTCTCCAACTTGCGCAAGCAGCGCAAGAGCTTCGCCGGTCTTGACGATGCTCAGAAGGGTATTGACGACACCAAGGCACAGATTTCTGAGCTGCGCAAGACCCTCGACAACCCCGAGGCCAAGGCCCTCAGCGACAAGTACAACGAGATCCAGAAGGAGCTCGACGTCATCAAGGCCGAGCAGGACGCCGTCTTCAAGAACCTGAACGCTCTGCGCGACGAGCGCACCAAGCTGCGCAACGACCAGCAGTTGAAATTCACCGCCATCCGCACTATCAAGGATGAATACTATAAGGCCCGTCGTGCCTACAAGGAATACGAGGATGAGGCCTGGCGCGTGCGCCGCGAGCGCCAGAAGGCTGAGCGTGACGCATTTGAGCGTGAGAAGCGCAAGAAGGTCGCCGACAAGAAGCTGGAGGAGGCTTCCCAGCTTGCCTACACTGATGAGATCTTGACTGCCCAGGGCCTGATCCGTCACTTTGACCCCGCTTATGACTTTTCCACTCTTGGTCTTGATGAGAAGAAGGATGAGGGTAGCAGCTTCCGTGCTGGAGTTGGCCGCACCGTTGAGGCCGCTGAGATTAAGGGCATGAAGGTCGTCCGCAAGGACGACGAGGAGGACTACTTCGTTGGCTCTGCTGGCAAGAAGGGCAAGAAGGGCGGCAAGAAGGCCCCCGCTGCTGCCGAGAGCAAGTTCAACATGAACGTTGGCATCATTGAGGATTTCGCCAAGGTCAAGATCGACCCTCCCATGACCCAGTCGGATGTCCCTGCTGCGGTGGAGAAGCTGGCCGCCAAGATCACCGAGTGGAAGAAGAACCAGGCCAGCAAGACCGAGGAGGTAAGTTTTATTCTTTGCCGATGCTATTATGATTAGCTGCTAATAGTTATGCCGCAGAACATCAACAAGGCCAAGGAGGAGATTAACCGCCTGGAAGAGGAAGAGGCCAACATCTCCCAATCCAACGGCCGAGCCACTGACGCTGCCAAGAAGCCCGCCCAAAAGAACAGCGCCCCCTCAGCGGAGGCTGAGTTGGCTCAGGAGCAAGATGCCGTGGCTGACGTCTCCGATGAACTCAAGAATGCCGCCATCGAGGAGAAGGCATAGATCTGATGGTATTTCCGGTACATGTCAACGCATTCAACGTACATGAAGTCTAGCGTTTGCCTAGCATTCTCCTTGTCCTTTTTTCTTTCTTATTTATCGTTTGGCTCTTGCATATGCATTATATCTGAGGTTTATAAATGGACAGCTGGTTGTTTCCAAAAGTCATATTCTAATTGAAGCCTTCATCCAGAAAGCAAAAACTAGCCTAACCATCTAGTAATACACATAAATGGATTCCTTATGAATCCTCATATCAATTTCTTTTTAACAAAAACAAAAACCCCAACATTACACCAGTGTCAAGAGTGTCAACACGCATACAATGTAAATCCCAGACTCAATGCGGGGGGTGACTGCAGCGGCTAACTAGGTTTACTAACCGCCTACAATACAGAAAGCAGCCCTGTTAGTGGAGACATCGAAATCCATAACCTACACTAAAGGGATACACTAAAGGGAGCCCATATGCAGAGGACATAATCATGAAGCCTAAACCAAAAATAATCCAGGCTGAAGCATAACCAATGATCTATATACAAAACCGGAACTGAAACTGGTTGACTAAGCTGCCGAGTCCCCCGGCCACTTCAATGAGGAGCGAACCTTTTGCGATCGCCACGTTTCTGATCTCCCTCTCCTATTCACATTTGCATCCAAATCTCAATATACCCATCTTGCCCTAGAGACCCAGAAACCCACTCAACCAAGATCGTCGCTAATTCAATATCCACACAATCTCCACAATGTCATACTACCCCGACAACAACAAGCCCGTAAGTCGAACCACCCACCCTAATAAAGTACTGACCCCTAACAACCCCAGATGAGCCCTCCGCCTTCCTACCCCCAACAGGGCTATCCCCAACATGGGGGCGCCCAGGACTACTATAACCAGCCGCCGCAGGGCTATCAGCAGGGCTACCCTCCGCAGGGCGGTTATCAGCAGGGCGGCTATCCGCAGAGCTATCCCCCACCCCAGATGGTATACCCGCCCCAGGGCCAGCAGCACGATCAATCGAGAGGCAGTAGTAGTGGCGGCATCTGTGCGGGTATTCTGGCTGCGTGCGCTTGTTGCTGCTGTTTGGATATTCTGTTCTAAGCGTTTTGGGACGATATATGTGCTTTGATTCAATGCTATCTGCCAAAGTTCGGCCTAGAGCTATGCGCTGGTGTTTCTATGATCCTTTTCATGCTCATGGCTTGGGTTTGCGGCGGCTTGCGCCTGGGGCGGTTCACTCTGGAGTATATATCCCTGACCTTCTTTGTTTATTGGCGCAACAGGACGGCGTTTGCGGGTCCTGGCTGGGCTTGGCTATACTGCGTGCTCTCTCTTTCCTATGTACGTTTCTTGATAGACATATGTTCAAACCATTCTGTCATGCCTACTGAAGGAATCCTTGTTTTTGGTGCTCGTGGTCACAGTTTTACAACACCATTGATTGGATTTAGATATAAATACCTATCTCAAGTAGGACATAGGAATACAAGCACATTATAGATAAATATCCAGAGCCTTGTAATCAAATCACCGCATAGATCACATTCATTAAACATTTTCACCATAAATCATAGCACACACAAGGGGGTATTGCAAATTCTCAACCCCGCCGACTATCATAATCACTTTCCCCCCCATAAGCCAGCGGATCAACATGCCTAACCCCATCATGGGGCCTACGTCTTTCCCTCGACCTCCTCCTTGGCAGCTGGGACATAACATCCGAAGCAGCAGAACTACTCTCCTCATAAACCTCGATCAGATCGCCATCCGCATCCCCGGTAGCAGAAGTAGCCAGCGACTCCTCGACAACAATGTGATCATGCCGACTAGTCGGCCTGCGCCGGTAACTATCGCGGAATGTGTCCCGCTCTTCGATGACCTCGACCTCGTTGTGGGGGCGCGGCCGCCGCCGACTGCGCACCGAGCGCTCGTCGTCCATCGACATCGTCACGGTGGATGAGGTCGGTGCTGGGCCGCGTTTCAGTGCGCCTGGGTTTACCGCTAGGAAGAGCACGTACATTAGCAGTACAAAGCCTGCTACGCTGCCCAGCACGATGCCCACGACTGTGCCTGCTTGGGGGCTGGAGTTTAGTCGGCCATAGGTTGAAGGGATAGAGATTGTTGTGTAGCGTTTTTCCAAGGGGGTGTCCAGGAGGCGTGGGTTTGGTTTAGAGGGGTCGAGGTTTAGTTCGAGGGTTGACATTGTGGTGTTGTTTGTGGGGGTGGGATGAGATGGGTTGTGAGGTTGTGAGGTTGGGTTGAATTGGGATTTGAGCGAGCACTCGGGAAGAATCTCAGGTTGGGCTCGATTTCATGGGTCTAGAGATGCGGATATTGGATTTGAAAATCACAATATGCATCGACAGCATCAACAGAATTTGAAAAAAGAGGCCTCGAGATCGAAAAGGGCGAGGTTGGGGTGGCTGGGATCTGTGGAGAAGTGGAACCCGATCTACTTTATTTTGTCTCACTTCACTACTTTATTGTTTCTACTTCACCACAACGTACTTCAATATCAATCAATTCCTCATCACTGAACATTGAGAGTTCTCATTCATAAAATTATATACCCTCAAACTAATAAGCCCCCTTCCGCTTCGCATACTTAGGCTGAGGAGCCTGCACAACCTCACTCAAAGCAGTCAGCACAGGAGTAGTACCAACCAAGTCGAAACTCTCCAACTTAGCACCATCCTCCTGCAGCGCCCAAAGACTCAAAGCCAGATAATTAGTCCCCCGGTAATTGAGAATACCCTCCGGAACCGGGAAACTCGTCTGCGGACCAACATTACTCACATACTTACCGTACTGGTATCCATTGACATAGAGCTGGGCACGATAAGCCGCCGCAGCCGTCGAATTCCCAAAGTTAAAGTAAAGAGGAACATCCCAGCCCTTCTCGATATCGAGATCGAAGCTCGCGCTGTAGAACTTGATGCCAGGCGCCGACAACCCGTCAAAGGGACTCTCAGACTTCCAGCTCTGCGTCGGCGGCTGGGGCTGGTGGAAGCCCTGGCGCTCAGCGTAGAGACCGCCCTCATTGAGCGGGCCGCGGGCGGTATCGAGGAAGTCCTCGCCACCAAGGTTGCCCGTCAGCTTCCAGGTAATGTCACTCGCGGACCGGCCCGAAAGCTGGTAGTCCAGGATGCCTCGGGGGTCTTTCATGTCTTCTGTGCCGATGGTCCAGTCCTCGTCCAGGCCCATGTTGTCGATGACAACGGTGAGCACGTACGACTTGCCTTTTGTTAGCGTTGGCAGCGTGTAGGTGGCGTTGTAGTCTGCGTCGATGGAGATTCCGGCCCAGGAGCCGACATTCGTGGCGTTCAGCCAGACGGAGCTACCGAATGCGGTGCCGCCTTGGGTATGCAGAAAGAGGGTCTTCTCGTCGCCGGTGGCGACGAAGTGGCCGCGGAAGAGGAGGTAGCCGGTGTGGAAGCCGTAGTCAGAGGCGAACAGGGAGGTTGGGGTCTTGAGGGTGTTGGCGCTATTGAGAGTTTGTGCTTTGTCGGCGGATACCCAGGCAGAGTCGTCGTAAGAATTTTGGATCTCGGGTAGAGTATCGATGGCCTTCCACTTAAGATTCTTCAGGGTAGGGAGCTTGATCTTTGGTGCGGTGTATTTGACACTGCTCGACCAGATTCCGTTCTTGTCAACCTTGACTTGTGCTTTCTTGCCGTTGATTACCAGGTTCTTGGCCTTGGATGGGGCACCAATCACCTCGATGGGTGTGGTAGCGTTGAAATCGGCAGTGAGGTGAAGATCGCTTCCCTGCACGTAGGCAGTTCGCACAAGGTAGCCGGCCTTGACGATAAGGGACGAGGCGATGGCCTTTTCCGAACTATAGCCAGGAGCCGTGCCAGAAGTTTGGAGCTGAGGAACCCAGTAGTTGTAAGCAGAGTTGCGGTCTAATATATGTGTTAGTTGTGTAAAAGCAAAAAGAGATGTTCGATAGAGCACTAACCCAGGAGAAGAATCTTCAGGTCTCCAACCTGAACAATGCGGCGAGTGGTAGATACATCCCAGCCGATCACAACAGCCTTGCCCACTTGCTTGGTGGTGATGCCGGACGATGAGCCTTCAATGACGGAAGCCTTGGATGTGGAGGAGACAGCCAACTCATGGTGCTCACCAGGGCCACCGTACAATACCAGAAATTTCGAGCTTCCAGACTTGGTCCAGGTGAAGACCTCGGCAGAGGAGTAGAGGACGTTGGTACCCGCGACATCATAGTCAACGACGTGAACCTTGGAATCACGACCACTGAGAGTCAGGCTTCCACTCAGCTGGGGAATGGTAAGTTGGCCAGCGCTGGTAGGAACCTTGAGCTTATAGTCGACAGACGCTTGGCTTGAGTAGTCATTGTGTCTGACGACGAAGAAAGACGAAGCCGTGCTATTGCCTCCGAGCAGGGGAGTCACAGCCAGATCAGACGACGTGGTGTATTCGGTGGTGGTCAGACTTCCTGGTGTGGATAGCAGGTATGATGGAGAGGCTCTAGCGAAGTTTCCGATCAACTTGAGTTCGCTGTACTTCTCGCGGGTAATGTTACGGGACTCGGAAATTGGAGAGCCGTAATCGTAGGATGTGTATCCTCCAGGGTGACCCAGGTTACCCCAGTTGGTACCGCCGAATATCTAGCAATGTCAGATTTGTTTTGGCAATCACGATGGGAGAGAGTAGCATACCATGTACAGATTGAGGAATGCAACCCTGAAGCTAAGGTTGTTCTTGTAGAACACTCTCTCGAACTCATGGTTCAGGAGGGCAGCGCACTTAGTGAACCCGACGCCTCCCCAAGGATCGAAAGCTCCACCTTGGAACTATACTTCAGTTAGATGCATTCAAATTTCTCAAGCGAATGTATAACATACCTCGACAAGCGAGTACGGGGTGGCAGGGCTTTGGCTCATGTGCGTAGTGTAGAAGTCAGTGGGTAGATTACCCGATGGCCAGGTGGAAGGATTCGCGCAGTCAAAGCCAAGAGGATAGCTATCATGACCGTAGATATCAACGGCACCTTCGCCAGTTCCGGGAGCATTGTGACCAGCACCCCAGGCGTCGTTGCTAATGAGAGGGACAACAATCCCAGCCTTGCGAGCTTGATCTTCAACATATTGCATATAAGCACCGTCGGGGAAGTTGTCAACGCCACAGCAGGCACCACTGTATTCGTTCTCAGGCTGGAAAAGAATGATAGGTCCTCCATTCGTGATTTGAGCCTTAGCGATTGTGGCACCAACATTTGCCATGTAGCTAGAAAAACACGTCAGTATCCATTTTCACTTTGTAAGCGAGCTTCAAGAATCACATACTTGTCTGTAGCCTTGAGATATGCCTCGTCGCTAGTACGCAGGGTTCCATTCACACGCTGCAACCAACCTGGGAAACCACCACCCGATGATTCGGCGTTAATATAGGGACCAGGGCGGGCGAGAAGATAGATTCCGGCTTCCTTGGCAGCATCGAAGAATGGCTCGAGGTCAAAGATTCCCTCGGCGCTGTAGTGACCCGGCTTGCCTTCTAGTAAGGCCCAATCGACGTAGAAAGAAACACAATTGAATCCGAGAGCCTTGACCTTTTGGAAGACATCAATGTATAAAGACGCAACAGGCAGACTGCGAAGAATTCAAATCAGCTACTTGTATCCTTAAACCCAATTCCAACTGATGCAGAATAATAACTCACCGGTAAGGGTGAAATTCACCACTAAACAGCATGATTCTCTCGCCATTGACAAATAAAGACTTAGAATCCCAGGTGACCTAAATACTGATCAACACAAAATTCCCCAGAAGAAGCAACATCAACATACGTATTTTTGGAGCAAAGCCCGCTTAACAGGATCCGGATGCTCAGTAATACTAAAGCCATTAAGCGAATGGCTAATAGCAGCACCAGCAGCCTGAGCCGCCAGACAGGCTACAGCCCAAGTAGACAAGAGCTTCATGGCTCAGGGTATAGGGAGGAATGAAGAAGAGGCGTGACTCAATGCAAGGCAATGCAGGGGCAGAGGCTATACATATAACCCTGGAAGGAGATTCGGGGCATCGTCACCCGACGTTCAATAGCCGATTGAGCATGCAATGCGCTGCACCAAGCTAGTGGTCGTCATTTAGACAGTTGAGGGGTGTCCCGGGTGCTCCATGCAGTAGTGATGGTAGTGTTGCATGTCATCCAAGCCTCACTGGTAACCGGGCCGAAGATCCCTTCCCCAGCTCCAGAAAGAACCCTGCAAGCATTGCGGGGCACCGCCGCAATTTTTCCGCATATCGTATGGCTGGAAGGGATATTGCCTTGTTTGGACGGGGAGTGATGATCTTCTATTTATTTTTTGGGCTCTGCGCTTCATGAACTACATACAGTTTGAAGAATTCGTATAGAGCTCATGTAAAGCTCTACAATATTCGCTCTTCAGACTTTTCAGATCCAATGTCCATCACAATGCCAATACCAATGGCGCCATTCAGATTAATTTACTTGAAGTTGCAAGACACGATGCGGGGAAGCTGTCAATAATTTAGCCGGCGCAATTAATCCTACCGATGATTCTCCGACGGGGTGTAGATCGCTCGGGAAATGAAATGACGAATTCATGAAATTGGGCTTTTAGTACATCGAACATTCGGTGTCTCCAATGGAGCACGTAATAAGAAAGTAAACCACCTAAACAGTGGTGTTGAAACGATCCTCCTCATCGCCATCTTTGGTGTATGTCTCCCGTTCATCAACAGCATCCTGGGCATCCTGGCCAAGCTCGACGTTCTCCTCTTCCATCGCAAGCTCCTCGGCCTCAGCGGTCGGTACAACATCTTCAGTCTTCTTGTATGTGGTGTTGATGAGGGGGGTGGAGTCGTTGAAAATACGCAGCAACATGGCGCGACGCTCTTCCTTGGGAAGCATAAGGTTCAGGGAATGGGCAGAGCGCCAGAGAGGCAGCACCATAGGTTCACTGTAGGAGAATATCAGTAAACTGTACAACTCAATCTGAAACGGAAAACTCACGTGAGGCCATCCTCGGCACCGGTTGCTTCAACGCGCAGGATACTGCATCCCATGGGGATATCCTTGACACGCTCACCAATCTCACCCAGAGACTTCCAGCCATCGTCGGAGATCTTGGGGAACATCTCCACGAGAAGACGACGCAAGGTCTCCTTCCTAGTCAAAATGACAGAGCGGTCAGGACCCAACCAGGGCTCAGCAATCTTGAGACCATCGGTCTGAACACGCCACCTGCAGACGTTGTCTCGCTGTGCGTCCTGCTTGACAAACATCTTCACGCCGCAGTGGACAAACTTCATACCCTGGCCCTCGTTAGAGGTCAGGATATCGCGCGCGAGAGCACTAGTGTAGTAAACGGTGCGGGTTGGGAGACCCTCAGCATTGCGGACCATGAAACGGTCACGGGGGAAGCGGTCCGACAGCTTGTAGAATTCGTAGATAGGACCGAGCTCCTCGTGGTTGGGATCAAGGTACTTGAATGGCTCCTCTTGACGGGGTCCCTTCTTCTTCAGCTGAGTGGGAGCTGCAGCTGGTGTGCTGTCACCAGGAGTCTGAATGCCGGTTCCCCCTGAAGGTGCGGGAGTGTGGACTGGTCGGTCACCGACGAGGACCTCACTGCCATCGTCGAGCTTGGTTCTCTTGGTAGGAATTTCTTCTTCGAGGTCACTTGCCTCGCGCTTGGGGAGGGAAACGGAAGTCGACTCGTTAAGGGTAGCAGAGTAAGGAAGTTGGTGAGAAGCCTGGGCAACAGTGGCATTCTTAGCAGCCTCAGCCTCGGCCTCTTGATCGGGAGTGACAAGTTCATCCAAGGTCTCAAGCTTCTCCAGGGGCTCTCCATTAGTCTCAGTCTTCTTAGCATCAAGCTCCGCGGCGAGAGCTGCAACAGAGGCCTTGGGAATAACGTTGCTGTTCTCAGGCTTGGCGCGAATCTCAGAGGTCTTCTCAAGAACTGTGATGAAGAAACCGCCAGTATCCTGCTGGTGAGGGTAGACACGCATGCACCGGTCCAAGGGCATATCGGCATTCTCGCCAGTGGGTGCGAACATACCCTCTGCGAGTCTGGCAAGACCGTTGATGCCTTCCTGGTCACGGTGCTGCTCAACCTCCTCCCAGCTGTTCCACATGCGGCCTTCGCGGTCCATG
This sequence comes from Penicillium soppii, assembly GCF_028829465.1. NCBI lineage: Eukaryota > Fungi > Ascomycota > Eurotiomycetes > Eurotiales > Aspergillaceae > Penicillium > Penicillium soppii. The sequence goes on from NW_026643234.1 coordinate 4,572,082, forward strand.
ACCTTCCAGTTGCGCAGACCAGTGGCTCTCTTCAAACCGGGCAATTCTTGGCTGCAATCAACGATTTTGACATTAGCGGCACCGCCGCAGCGTGCAATGGCAGTGGCGACGATAGCCTCGTTCTCCACAGGGTTCAGACTGCAGGTGGAGTAGACGACGCGTCCACCAACCTTAAGCATCTGCAAAGCGCGGACCAGGATGCGAGACTGAATGCTGTAGAGTCCGAGAGCATTGCCAGGAGTCCAGTCCTTCCAAACACCGGAGTTCTTGCGAGCAGTACCGTCTCCGGAGCAAGGAACATCAGCAAGGATACGGTCAAACTTCAAGTATCTGTTCTTGGGCTTGCTGCCATCTTCAGTGGGCAGGGGGGAAGTTTGATGGAGGGGAACATAGTGGCGTCGTGGTTTGTAACAATCAAATTGGGGGAGGCCAGACGTTTCATTTGGTGAATAAGCATGTGTGCACGCTTGTAGTCGCTGTCGTTGGCAATCAGCAAGCCAGTGCTTCGGCCATCATCGTTCAATCCTTCAGGGCCGAGGGGCTCAGGTCCAGCGTTTCCACTCTTGAGTTGTTCGGTAACTTGAGCAATGGCATCTTCCTCGCCCGCATGAAGGAGTTCCATGAGCTGCGCAGACTTGCTACCAGGGGCGGCACACATGTCGAGAACGGCCATGCCAGGTCTAGCATCGATGAGAAGAGGGGGAATCATGCTGACGACCTCTTGGCGACTGATGTTGCCAACGTCTGTCTCGGCGACAAGGAATTTTTGAAAGGAAGCGAAAGGTGCAAATCGGCGAATAACGTTCTTTGGGGTGGTCATAGACCAGGCGAGCTGGTCGGGGTACCATGCAACTGGGCGCGGCGGCTCAACAAACTCGCCTTCGTATTTGATGGATGTTATTTCAGGGATGTGATGGTCCTTCAAACGTTGTTGCACAGCCAGTGCGTGTCTGGAGATAATCGCAAAGTAGTCAGTATTGCTTAGAACCACTCAATGCGTCAATCGCAAATTTCCAATGGTCAATACATACCCTCGAGAACCAGTAAAGCGGAAACTGTTGGGAAGATCTTTGCGCATGGTAGCCCAGAAGATCTCCCGCTCCTCCTCGGGGAGGAATTCGGGTTCATTGTAGTAACGTTCGAACTTCTCATTTTCTTTCGTGATATCATGCCAATTGGCGCGCGTACGGCCTTCGCCGCCGCCTCCGCGGGCACCACCTCGGCCACCCTGAGAGAAGAGACAAGGTCAGCACACCGAAAGAGTCAAAAATCACATGGAAAGGATGGACATACCTTTTTGCCTCCTCTTTTGCCCATTGTTATGGTATAGTTAGTCTTGCAAGAAAGTGTACTCAAACAGAAAATCCGGCAAAAAATCTCCAGATTGGATTGGGTGATTACGTGATCACGTTTCCGACCCCCCGTGGGCACAGTCGAAACATGATACGCAAGTCCAGCTTAGGGAAGTTCTCAAGATACTGCCGTGCCCAAGCCTGGTGTCTGACACTAGGATAACGAGAAAGGTTGTCAATCACCGATTGCAGTGGGGGGCCTGATGGTGCCTCATCAGGACGTGTGGTCTTGAGGTAGATGGCTTCCGTCTCCGCAAGCCACCTCTCAATCCGGAAAGTGAATTTGCGTGTGTTAGGTTCGTTGACTGCCTCCCAGAACTTCTTTGCAGCCGGATCGAGGCGATTTTCATACGACTGAGACCAAAGAGTTTCATACTTCCGAAGAGTCTCCATATCAAAGGGATCGAGCAACTGTACAGGCTCGGCGCCGTGGCCAAAGAGGCCCGTATCCCTCGCCTGCTTCTTGGTGGCTCTGACACAAATCGTGTGAAGCGAAATGATGCATCCCTTCAATCTGATAAAGAGGTTCCACACCACGGTGTCGTCAATACCGCAAAGTTCATGGAACGGGAGGAATGGGTGGATGAGGTCTGCACTGAGCGAGAGATTTTTACTCAGTTCAGCGGCCTCGTATGATCCAATCAAGTTATCCATGAACATAAACCGTGATAGATTATTCATATGCCCCCAGTCTGGCGAATTGAAGTGAATTGTCTTGCCGTTTTCAAACCACACCCGTTCGTCCCTCATGCAATCAGGGTCGATACCATCTGGCACCTTGATAGGGCACATGGCAATTTGGCGAGACTCATGGCAGAGATGAGCAATGGTTGGCAACTTGCGACTGATGACCCATGCATGTTTGAGATCACGCTCCGGTATGTCGGGGTCACACGGCTCTCCGAACTCGATGACTTGGTCAGGAAGAGCCAACTCCCAGATCACCTCGCGCAACTCAAACGGCAGCGAGAAGAACCGAAACGGCTCACTCATCGTGAATGGATTGGATGAAGCAGACTGAAATTGAGAGTAAAATGAAGCCTTGAAGTGAGAAGGTGTTCTTGGTATTAATGGTTGAGTAGACACAAGGTATGAAGAGGAAAAGAGGAGACATCGAGCCTCTACGCATTTTAAATAAACAAGAATGGCAAGCCATTGAGGGCGGGGAGTTACCTCCACGTAGTGAAGGATCACTTCGAGGGCGGCGTGGTGCGGCGGTATTGATACCTCGACCTCGTAACGATAAACAACGAGATGCATGTATGGGCATACATGTATAAAGTGTCTAAAGTCTCTGGGAACAGCTTATCTCAAGGAACCATATTAGGGATATTTAGCCGCTACATCTTCATGGGGCAGAGGAACCATAAAGAGCTACGAAAAGACTGATACAGAAACGTATAGGATGCCGTAGATATCATACTTTAACAGAACATGACAGACTAGGATGTTTGAACATGATACTTCTAGACCAGATGGCAAATTCCTTCAGAGGCTAGTTAGGACACAATGCGCCTGTCAACTGTCATCGTCCTCTCTGTATAGACAGATAGGGGGAATTCGTCAAGTGATGATAGCCTTTCCAAGGTTGTGTTCCGCCTGTTGGCAGTGATGATAAGCTACATGAAGGGTCTAGATAATTTCGTATTGGAAAGTTAAGGGTTCTTGCACAGCGTCTTGATTTATATCCCGAAGCCTAACTTAATGCCTAGGTGGGTCAATTTTATATCGTTTACAAACCGAGTCGCCGTGTTCATCGCCTATCTCAAATGACTTTTTTGAAGATTTTATTGTGCTTGTTGATGGTCCTGGTTCACGCCTTAGCGTAGAGACAGCATTGAAGGATGCGATTGAGAGACAAGTTAAGACCATGTGATTTACAGTTGAAGAAACAGGTTCGTAGTTTGGGGCTCGTGGTTTAGAGGTACCTCTAAAGCAGTGGTTTAAACCCTTGTAGAACAAACAAAAGAAATAATTGAGTGTTTGCTGCAAAGCAGCAAACCATATAGTCTACTATGGCAAACCATTAATTGCTATTTCACACACGAATTTGGGATCTAACAGCCCCAAGGCAATGATTGATAGTACATTCAAACAAAACCGCCAAAAGCCCAGATTTTCCCTGGTATTCCAACAGCTATTCTCACACGCGATCATATTCTAGAAGAACTTAAGAGATCATGCGGGACATGTCTCCGCGGATGCGCTGGTAGTCAAGGATACCCTCAATGCTACCGACGGCGGACATGGCAAGGTCCTGATCCCACAGCTTGCGGGTAGCAAAGTCCATGACATCCTTCTCGGTGATCTGGCTGACGGTGCGCTCGATGTCTTCGGCGCTCAGGCGACGGCCAGTGGTGATGATCTGGCGGCCAATGTCCTCAGCGACGGCAGTGGTGCCATCAAGAGACAGGAGGATGGAAGCCTTGAGCTGGGCCTTGGCACGCTCAACCTCAGCAGAGGTGACGTTGTTGCACAGACGAGACCACTCGCGGAGAGTGAAGTGGATCAGGTCATCGAGCTGGGTCAGGTTCTCACTGACGAGGTAGATACCCCAGAGACTGAGATAGAGTCAGTATATGTTTATTAATTGAAAAAGACAAACATGATTAATTGAACTTACCCAGTGTCGCTGTAGCTGGTGGAGAAGCTCATGAAGCTGTTGGCGAGGTTGTGGTGGCTAACGTGGGAGCTGAGCTTGCTGCCAAGGAAAGGAGACTGGCCCATGGCGCGGTCCCAGTTACCGACAATAGCCTGGGTGACCAGAGCGGTGAAGTAGTCATCGTCCTTCCAGCTGACACCCTCAACGGCGAGAGCGATGTGAGCGGAGGGGATGGTGTCATCACGGAGACGGACCTCGGAACCAATGAACTCGGGGATGCGCTTCTGCTCAGCAGTGAGAGCGAGGGCGGCGGAAGTAGGGGGCTTGCTGGGGAGGCTACCGAAGTGCTCCTCAGCGAGACGAACGAGCTGCTCGTGAGGAATGCCACCAGCACCAACCAGGACCATGCGGTCAGCAGTGTAGTTGGTCTTGATGTAGTCGGTCAGGTTATCCCGGGTGATGGTCTGGATGTTCTCCTTAGGGCCGAGGATGGTGCGGCCAAGGGGCTGGCCCTGGTAAGCGGTGGCGTGAAGGTGGTCGAAGACAACCTCCTCGAGCTGCTTGTCAACCTCCTCCTGCTCGCGGAGGATCACATCACGCTCACGCTCAATGGCGCTAGCCTCGAGCTTGGAGTTTTGGAGGATATCGGCGAGGATGTCGACGGCCTTGGGGACATCGTTGTTGAAGGCCTTGGCGTAGTAGACGGTGTTTTCCCTCTGTAGTCGCAATTAGTATTTAGTTTGGTGGACGTTGATTGATGGATTCCCGAGTCGTACCGAAGTGTAGGCGTTGAGGTGAGCGCCCATGTTCTCAATCTCGAGTTCCAATTGGTGCTGGGAGCGCTTGTTGGTGCCCTAAACATGTTTATCAGAAAATGCGCTCCGTATTTGTAAGGTTTGGGGGGTCGGACCTTGAAGGCAAGGTGCTCGAGGAAGTGCGCGGTTCCGTTGGTCTTGTCAGTCTCTGCCCGGCTACCGGCATCGATCCAGACGCCGACCGTGGAGGTTTGAGCCCATGGGGAGTGGTCAGTGGCGATCTAAAAATATATTAGCGATGCAATTGACATATTACTTGACCGATCGTACCGTGAATCCGTTGGAGAGAGTGGTGGACTGGGTGGTGGACGGCAACGCAACGGGCGACGCAAAGCCACGCTTGACGGGTTGGATGGACTTCAGGGCCGCACGAGTGCGGAGAGCCTGGTTCAGGTTGAGAGCAAGGCGCCGAGAAGCCATTGGGAACGACTTGGATATGTGGAGGGAGGGGGAAAGGGGAGGGATGGAGAAAAGAGCTGATGGAGACGCCCTGAGGTTGAAGTTCGGAAGTCTGAAATTGTTCGCCAGCTCCCGCCAGCCAATTACATAACCCGCTTTTCCAAACCGCCCTTTCCATCCCGAATACTTCCTTGATTCTTGTTGAATCGCGATTATGGTCTTTATATGGTCTGAGTTGGTTTGTTTTCAATGTGTTATAATTCTTACAATATCACAATTTACTTTGTTGGAAGTTTTATCGACTCAATCTGCCTCAATCTTCAATCATTCGATCCCGGTCATCCAATTTAGTGTCTATTGATTGGCTAGATGGCTCTATCTCATACAAATGTGCTCGCAAAATGCTTAATATTCTCCTTCATGGAGATATCAGCGCAAAATCCCATTTTGAACGCACGCGCAGTATCAAACTGAGGAGTCCAGGATTGCACGATCTTGTCAGTAGCAGCGTCATATTTCTCCTCCACGAGAGCCCGACGTTCCGGTCCACCAACTTCCAGCAATGCATCCAGCATCTGCTGAATACTAACCTTCAAACCAGGGAGATTAACAGATCTTGACTCTCCAAACTCCTCCTTCGGAACAGTGCGGGCATGGATTAAATTCTTGATAATAGTGTGCGGCGAGCAGATCCACATCTCCGTCTCCTTGGCCACAGGCAGAATAGCCTTCTTGCCATGGAATGGCTCGCGGATGATATCACTAGCGAAGCTGCTGGCAGCCTGTGTGGGCTTTCCGGCTCTCACTGTCACTGTTGGCAGACGCACGCATCGGCCGTCTAGGAATCCTCGTCGCGAGTAATCATTCAGCAGTGTCTCGACGATGAGCTTCTGCGATCCATATGACGATGAAGGCACGGGTGGGAAGTTCTTCTCATCAATGACGAATCCAGGGGGTGCAGGGCCATAAACTGCCAGTGATGATGTGAAGACCACCTTTGTTCCGGGAGCGGTGGTGCGTAGCCGGTCAAGGATGTATCGTGTCGAGTCGAGGTTGACTTGGATGCCCAGCTCAAAGTTTGCTTCTGAGCCGCCGGACATGATTCCATGAAGAAGGTAGACTGTTTCGTAGGGACGGGCGGCGGTGATCAATTCGTCGACCTCTTTGGTGGAGGTGAGATCGGCCTTGACACACTTTAGACGGCTTGCAAGTTGTGCGGCAGACTCCGGGATCTCAGGCTCGACCACATCGGTGATTGTCACTGTCGTCGTCGCTGGAGTGCTTGCGAGGAGAGAAGTGGCCAATTCCTGGCCGACGTAACCACCCGCACCGGTGATGAGAATCGACATGCTGGGTATATGGCAATGAAGTTCAAGCAGGATCAATTAAGACAGTTATTTTCTGAATGATGTGGAATAAATGATGCAATTGAACACAAAAATATGCTCAATGAGAATGGAAAACTGGATATGTAACCGATTATATAGTCCAACCGCTTGCGGGGTTGAAGCGGATCTCACTTCCTCCCCCACGCTCGTTCATTCTGTATAACCTTTCCCTGAGCCAATGGTATCACCATATCCTACAAATTTGATCACTAAAGCCAAGTCTCGCGCATCAATTCCGAGCCACTTTACGACATTGGCGAATTTAGTCTCGGTGAGAAATCCGAGTACCGGGACGGCCGGCACAAGTCCGAGAGTTAGTTTGGGGCAGGACGTCGGTTATTGGAATAGCGAAACTCTTGAGTAATTCCTGAACGAGAGAACAAATACCACCATGAGAATATGGCCATCCTTTTAGGGTGGTTTCACGTCGCATCTCTTACCATATTTGTCTGGAAACATATTGCATAAGATTCACAGAAATTGAAAAGCTACGTCTATAATGAATACTCCATGTTCCTACAAATTGAAATGCAACCTTGGAATCATTCCTATTGACTACTGGTTACCTCTCTACCTAGGTAGATACGTAGGTACGGGTATCATACATATGTACGCAGTCCAAGGCTATCTCGGATCAAGGAACTCAGGTGACACATTCCAGCGTGTAACATTCAAAGAAACTAAATTTTGAGAGACGCAGCCAAAAGTACATAGGCAGAAAACCTGTCACGGGAAAGGGGAAAACATTCGATACATCACAGAACACGAGACGCCGAGGGGGAACATGAAAAGAGAAAGGACATGACCGGAGATTAAGACCTTTATGCGGAACGGTTGTAGATACCAGCGACGATACAGTGGTCACGCTCGAAAGGCTCCAGGGTCAGCTGCTCCTTAGGCTTAATCTTCTCCTCACGCATCTTCTGGACCTCCTTAGCGAAAACAACCTCGGGCTTGGCTGTGCTGTCAATACAGTTGGCCTTGACAGAGACGACGACACCACCCTGGTCCTTGAGGAACATGTGGGCGTTGAGGCCAACAATACGGGCCTGATCGGGCTGGGCAACATCGGCAAAGATGACATCGACCATGGGCACGAGCATGCGGTAACGAAGAGGGTGACGGGCATCCTCAACGATAGGGATGACGTTGGTGCGGTGAGTGGCCATGCCAATCAGATCACGGCCGGAGCGGTGAGAGAACTCAACGGCGTAGACGTTACCGGTGGGACCAACAATATCAGCGACGTGAGAGACGGAGGTACCGGAGGCGGAACCGATGTAAAGAACCTTGGCACCGGGCTTGATGTAGATGTCGTCAAGACCACCGAGAACACCAGCAGCAAGCTGTTGGAAAGAGTGATTAGCGAAAAGGTTGGAGGAATGTAAGGATTGAAAAAATCGAGAAATTCTTGATTTTTCGACTTTTGATCAATCCAGTAAAAGGAAATGTATTTACCTTGGAGCGGAAGGGGTTCCAGACACGGTACTCGACCTTGGTGACGGCACCGTCCTCGCTGGAGGGACCCTCAACAGAGATACGCTTCTCGCCGTATACAGCCTCACCAGGGGTCAAGTTCTTAGTGACCAGCATGTCCTCCTTGCCGCCACGAGCGACGAAGATACCAGCGTGACGGTGGGGCTCCTATTGATAAGGAAAAAATCCGTCAGTAGCTGAATCTTATGTCAATTGACTTTTCGAATACTCACGATGACAACCTTGGCACCACCACGGGCACCACCACCACCGCGGGGAGCACCACGGCCACGGGGAGCACCACGGCCGCCGCGAGGGGCACCGCGGCCACCACCACGGCCACCACGATCACCGAAGCCACCACGGCCACCACCACGGCCGCCGAAGCCACCACGACCACCACGATCACCGCCGCCACGGCCACCGAAACCACCTAGATCAAGGACTCGAGTCAGCAAAGTTACTAGATTATAGCATGCGGCAAGCAGATTGTAGCCACCGAAGTGGGATGTTTTATCTGCATGCTTGCGGCTTGGACTGAATTGGGCTGAACAAACCACGACTGCCGCCACGGCCACGGTCACCACCGCCGAATCCACCACGTCCACGAGGAGCGAAAGACATCTTTGTGTTTTAAAAAAAAGTCTCGGTTATAAGAGAGTCAGATAGGGAAGGGAAGTTGAGCTGTCGTTTCCGAACGCTCAAACTTAATGTAGCTGGGAATTGGGGAGGAAAAGTCCCAAGAGATTCGAGATAAAAGGAGAATAAATTGACAATAGATCCGAGATAAATGGATCAAGCAGTTCCAACAGAATTGGCTACTGTTTGTCTGTCGGTTGCGGGTCAAAGCCGGTGCTGCTCGTTGATGCGGTCGAGATTTTTTTGCGCCTTTGAGAACTTTCAGAAAATCAGAACGGCGCTAGGCTGTTCGTGGACTAGCGGGTCTTCCGTGTGAGTACATCACGTGACTGTCTGGTGATAGCGAGATAGTCATGTGACCAGATTTAGCCCTGCAAATATATCGGCGTTTGTAAGTGGTTGACTTTTTCACAATCTGCAGTTTGGCAAAAAGCGTCATCATCAGCCCAATGGTTGAGGTTGCAAAGAAGAGAATGGATGGTTGATAGGGAGATAACGTCAGCAAGTGTCGACAAAGAGTTTTCAAAGACAGTGATCAGTCAGGAAGAACATAGGATGAAACAACAATACCTTACACTATGTCTGTTATCGCTAGCACTTGTACGTAAGCCCTGGAGACTAAGTAGGCCCCAGAAAAAGTTACATAGATGACGAATATACATCCTCGACGCCAAAAAAAGCCCAGGCACTATATACTTACCAAATGCAACAGGAGCATGAACTTGGCTTCGGTCCTCAAAAATCGTATAAAAGAGTTGATTTGTGAGAACACCATTTCATGAGTGTCATAGAAATAAAATTCCATTATGAGAGACAAACTTCCGCCCGGTAAATTCAAAACAAATATCTCCCCATCCACTCATCCATCATTCTATGTACAAAAATAAGGCAGCTATCTACTGCCCAAAGAAGTAGTAATTAGCAGAATACTGAATCTGGAAAGCAGCTGGCATTTTGTGACAGGTCTTCGGCGGCGACCCAGCAGCAGTGTCTACCCGATATACACTCTTGTAGTCGCCCACCGTGCCGTCTGTATGAGTCAAATAAAGCCAAGGCACGGCACCATACTCTCCGGCGGCAGCGGTTGAGGGAGCAACGATGCTGCCTTCTTTCTTTGACATGACGATGCCGGCTTGGTTGTCGGGGGTGGTGTTCAGGTTGAACTCTGGGGTTGTGGCATCGTAGAAGAAATGGTGGCCCATCAGATCGAGGTTGGCTGGAGGCAATGAGGCGCCCTCATTGGTTGGGAGTGCGATTTTGTACGCCAGATTAGGGAGGCTCTCCAGGATGCTGGGATAGTTGGCTGCAATGCAGGTGGCGTTGTAGAGTCTTGCAACGGCGCCGATTGCTACGGGTGCGGTGCTAGATGTGGAATCGGCGCATGTATAGTTCTGGGTTCTGGTTAGTGTTTCTCCATGGCTAGGTTAGAAGAGACTAAAACATACCTGAGTGCCTCGTCCAAGTGCGACATAGATTGGCTTCAGCCCTGTAGGGCTGGTGAGACCCGATGCGTAGGACGGTAGAGATATTTTCGAAACATCGCACGCCGCCGATGCCCTCGTGGTGTGTTTTGCGGTGCTGATAAACTGGCTCACTTTTCCGTAAAACTCGGCCAACTCATCTGACCAGTCGTACGCATCGTCAAGGAAGTTTGTTGGGGCAGCAAGCGAGGCTGCCGTTAGGCTGAGGATGAGAGCGAAACGCATTTCTGCTCTTATTTAGGGAGATAGTGGCGGGTAATGGCGTTGAGATTCTTCCAGGAAGCCTTTAGTAGGCAGATTCAAAGGAATTGAGGTCGGGGGTATAGAGGAAAGGGATGACGAAGAGGATTGACATAATGATCAGCCAGTGCGTCGGGCCGGGGCAGATATACATATAGATGCGGTGGTAATTTTAACGTCCCCAATTTCAAGCTTATTTCAAAGATAGTAACACAGGTCCGACTCGAAACAATTAATTAAATCTATAAACAGAGCAATCGATGCAATCTGCAGGTACTAGCAAGGATTAACGCTCAAACACAGGTTTTAATTGGTTGATGGAGGCGCTGAGGGCTGACCCCCCAGCCTCCGGAGACATTGATTTGTCGTCGGCCTCAAACGAACTTGACTAAATCAAGATGGCAACGCGCTAAGTAAATTAACTGGGCTTCCCACGGCGGTTCAATAATAATGAAGACAATTCATGCGAGCCAATGTGGTTGGTCCTATAATTCCCCCGACTCTATTAATAAATCTGACTTGAGGGGAAGACAGGCATACAATATACACGGCGGTTAGATGTGCAACATCATTACCGGTCCAGGTTAGTGTGCAGAATAGCAATTGACCACCTAACCCTAGACATCTGCAGGACTCGGGCAATTGATTACAGAGCTTCTTCATCCTTCCAATTTTGGATTTTGTGTTCAATTTGTCTTGACGTTTTCAATTCAATATTCGGGTTGGGACTGCCGGGGGCTGGGAGAGGGCTTGAGGGCTTTTCCCTCCGCGCTATACTGGCGCGTACGTGCCTAATGCCAGTTTACTCCGTACTCCGTACAAAGACCCTTTTTGCATAGGTAAGACATATCACTTGAGTGTATCTATCCAGGTTTTCTATTTATGTTCCTGATTCTAAGCGGGGGTTGACCGCTTACCCGAGCCAGGCAAGCCACTGGAGGAGGAGAGATATACTTCCCTAGGCGATAGAATACAACACTCCGAAGATGATCCAACGAATCGGAGTTAATACCCTACAAGCCGTTTGAATTGACCGCAATATGATATTTATGGTTGAAATAGACTATTTCGTCCGCCTACGGTGGTATATTCAATCTAGCGCACATTTAGTGTATAGAACCACACATGGTTGTCACCACTTATAGTGGCATGATGGGATAGAGGCATTCCTGGCGACGTTCCGCTCAACATGGCTCGGGCCTTAATCTATTTTGAAGACCTAGAAGTGCTATTGTTGCTCATTGTACATCTCTCAATCCATGTTGGGTTAGATGCCTTCGGAGTAGAACAACGAAATAGAACCAACAAAGCTAGACTGAGGGATCAATATAGATTTCCAAAGATTGTTCTCGAAACAATTGGTCCACAACTGTATGTCTACATTCACAAACTTGGAAGTCCTATGGTCAAGTACGACACTACTGGAATCCTTCGAGAGCCCAATGCGACAGTGATGTGATGGGCACAGATACATGATATTTGCCACGAATCAAATTTACACATGTAGTTCGACCCACATATCAGAATAGCAACGAGCACTTAGTCCCAAACGCCACATGATAAAAAGAAAGTGAGAACTCCGGAGCCCTTCGCTAGGTAAAAATCAGGGGAAGACGTTAGGTGAATCCTTCCTGCTGCCAATCATCGCCTTTCAGCTGACTCGCACCATTGCCCATGCCGCCCCCACTCCCGCTTCCACTACCAGCACCACTCCCGTAGGCTGCTGCTGCTGCTGCACTGCCAACAGCGCTCATGGCACTGTGCTTTTCGATTTCCGTCGTGCTCATCATGTAGAGCACGACGAACAATAGGATATGGAGTGCGAAGCAGTACGTAGCGAAGAGATTGCGACTGGTTCTATTTGCAAGGATGACGCGAGTGAGAGAGAACACGATCCGCTCGGGGAGGCTCATGCGTTTATAAGCACGTGTTGATTCACGGCCTCGGAAGGCCGCAAACGGTGAGATCCGAGCCTCGTAGGCAGATTGATATCGGTCGAGAGATAGACCGGATGGCGTATCCGCCGAGGTATAGACAGAGGTTGAACTGGGGGTGTTGGCATATGACGATGCAGATGTGGAGGCACCCTGGCCACGGCTGTAGGTTGAAACATAACGGGTTTTCTCGTAAAGACTGAGGTTGTCCTTTTGAAGGGATGCAACTTCTTGTCGGAGAGATTTGACTGTGGCATATAGTTTTGATAGCTCTTCTTCAAGCTCTGCGTTCTTCTTCTTGAACCGATCCCGTTGGGCCTGGATCATAGGCAGAAGACCAGAGCCGCCACCTACGGCCTCTCCAGCTCGAATTGACTCCATTGTATTTGCAGATACGGCGCTCTGGTCAAACCCGGAGATGATGGATGAGGTGGGCGAAGATGCGCCTCGCCGGGCCGAGTGTGGGTATCTGGAGGAGTAGGTTCCTGCAACAGACATCGCTGACGATGGGAACGCATTGCTAGCTTCCTCTTGTACGCGAAGAAGATCGTTCTCAAGTGTAGTTGATAGGGCTTGAGACTTTTCAAGTTCCTCCTTCGACGTTGAAAGCTCGGTTCGTAATGTTTCGAGCTGGCCTTGGATATCGCGATGCGATACCCGCAGCAGCGTGAGGTCCTCCGTCAACTTCTTGTTTCGTGCCATGAGGAGTTGCTCTAGAGAATTTTTGTCCTTGGATTTAGGTGCATCGCCATTAGTCGCAGTCGTAGCATTCTCATCTGCCTCATCATCATCCCCTGCAAATTCAATGGACCTGATCATCTCCAGCTCGCGGCGGATCTCATCATAGTCAGCTACCTTTGCCAACCGCATACGCAGCTCGTCCCGCTCCACGGCGGCCTTTGAGGACGCTCTTTCTGACTGAAGCAGCTTGGCTTCCCAAGTGTGTCTTTCAGAATCTTTGTCGAATCGGGCAGCGTCAAGCTTGCGCAGCAATGAAGAGTTCTCAGATTGTAGGCGAAGATATTCAGGGTCATCCTCCACAGAAACCGAGCCGGATGAGTGTGAGGCGGCTTGGGCCAGCTCCAGTCGCATTTGTTCATTGCGCGCTTCCACATCTGCCAATCTCAAGCTTGTCTTTTCTAGTTCGGCAGAAACGAGTTCAAGTTCAGCCGTAATAGCGCCGCTACGCTGGCCTTCACTATCGTCGCCTTGGCTCTCGCCCTCACCCAACCGCTGGGAGACTTCATAGCTGGCCTTGAGCTCCTTAATCAATCGATCCTGGTTCTCCACCTTCTCCTCTAAACTCTTCTCCTTTGCCGCCCAGTTGTTCGTCTTCTCTGCCAAGACTGCCTCCCATGATGCTTCGATTTCCTTGGCTTTAGATTCCTGGGATTCTTCCAGCTTCTTCCTTACAGCACGCTCCTCTGCCAGACGTTTTTCGGTCTCCTCTTGTTGTTTGGTGAGACGATCAACAGATTTCTGCAATTGATCCCGCTCCGAGTTTAGTTTTGGGACGGTGTCTTCAGACAAGACAAGGGAATCGACTGAAGCTTCGAGGAGTGGGTACGGGTCTGGGGCTTCCGATAATGTAGAGTATAGCTGCAGAAATGAAGATGATGACGTCTTCCCCTGATTGGTCAAGAGATCGATAAATGACTGATATGCCTTTAGCAATCCTTTGTATTCTACAAGCTTGGATTCATCATCCAGCTTCTTGTAGTCTTTCGTCTTTTGCGCGAGCTCTTTTCTTTGCACGAGTGCATCGCGCTGCTGTCCAACAATATCCGTAGCAGTTGCGTCGAGTTTCGCAATGGTACTGGCCAAGTCAATACCTATTCCATGTCAGTAGAGCATTCAGTGACATGTTCGATCACTATTACCTCTCCAGGCTGCAATGGCGCGTTGGAATTTGTTGGTCTCCTCGGTCAATTTGATAGACACTGGTGATTGTGGTTGGTCATTTTGTTGATCTTGAGGGACCAGACCCTCTGTAATGGCAAATGAATCCATTGTCAGTCCTAACCCCAGGGTTCTGCACAGTCACCCCACATCAAAAAGCAGTCCACTAAGGGGAAAGATGGAGATCTGTTATCGCGAATAGGACACGCGGCGCACGGGCCGAAATTGTTCCGAAGTGTGTACTTCTGTATGTTGTACTGCTTGAGATTGGAGGTGGTTATGAACTTATGGTAGACATAACATTATTATTGAAAGGAAAAGTAGACAGTCTGTTTACTGTAAATGTGTCTTCTCAAGACAGCGGCCCGAGGCACCCGTCATTCACGGCAGGAGATAACGGCCACTATTGGAGTCACCGCCTTGTTCGCCGTTAATGTATACATACATTCTACTCCGTATACATCGTAGGTTTATATGTGGAACGCTGCTATGTACAGCAGGGCCATAATATAAGCATATAATTGTCTACATGAAAGCAAATAATGGTCTTACAATTATCTAAATGATCCCAAATACCGCCTAAAACACAGTGCCTTGATTCTGCCCGATAAACCACTGCCACATGTGGCCCCCTGAGCTCTGGCCCCATCTGGTTACCGCCTTCAGATCACTCTCCAAGCTTGCGGGGAGATGCCTAGAACGATAGCCTCATTATGGCTTCGGACGATGGAATTGGTCCTCGAAAGAGGCGCAAGACTAGTCCTGCAGGGACTGTGCCCTATGTGCTACGTCCCCTCTTCGCAGACGTACCTATAGCGACCGAGCATAGCTCCGACGTCTACATCACCTGTGTTGAATACTGGAGTAAGCTCTATCTTTTACCTGATGCTTGGACTGCTATTTGGGGTTTGGTCACTGACATTAATAAATAGATGAGAACTTATATATCGGAACATCTGCAGCCGAGATTCTACACTTCGTATGCCTCCCGCCAGCTTCCCCGGACGAATCCGCCGAGCCTACCTTTATACTGGCATCTCGATTACCTATTCTCTTCGCCCAGAAACCTCCAGCAGGCAGTGATCAAGAAGGTGTTCGGCAAATAGTCATTCTGTCTTCGGTAAACAAGGCATGTGTCCTTTGCAATGGAACTGTGACGTTCTACATGCTACCGGAGCTCAGCCCGGCCTTCGGAACTACCAAAGTGAATCACTGCCGCTGGATCGGTGGTTTGGATCTCAACAGGGATGCGGATTCAGAAGATGATCCGACTGTGATGATTGCCGTGCAGAACAGAATCATGCTGGTTCAGATCGGGGATGAGGCGCGACGAATCAAGAAGATCGAGTTCCCCGGTTGCTTAACTGCGGCACGACGAGGGACAATTGCATGTGCCGCGGATACCCAATCATACTCATTACTTGAGGTGGCACACCAGCAGAAGATCCCGCTCTTCCCAATATCCTCCTCAAACGAGGTCTTTGAGTCTGGTCATGTGGAAGACATGAACCCAGCACCCCCCACCCCACTCAAACGTTCGCCCTCTGCCTCTTACCCTAATTCCCCACCAAGTGATACCCCGGGGCATAGTAGGAGCACAAGCCTGAATAACTTTGTGGGAATGCTATCACCACATGCGCACGCAGCTCAGCTGGATAGATCGCCCTCGGGAACCCCAGATCCCTTCACATCGACTGGAGAGCCAAGAAGATCGAGTTCTGAGGAGCGAGATGGAAAGAGTTCGCCGAACATTCCAGAGATCCACGAACCAGACAATGAATCTCCCCCCAACGACAGCCTGAAGCCACTGCCACCCCTGCCACCAGCAACTAATCCAGGATCAAAACTACTCCAGCCTCATGTGGTGTCTCCGACACCATCAGAGTTCCTCCTAGTGACTGGAACCGAGGAGACAGAACCCGGTGTTGGAATGTTCGTCGACATGGACGGCGAAGTTGTCCGTGGTACTATCAACTTTCACCGATTCCCGAAGTCGGTTGTGATTGATACGAACAAAGATGATCAGATATACGCGCCGAGTGGAGATTCGAAGGAGGAGTTTATTATTGCCATTATCGAAGACGAAGAGGATGGAAAGCCTCGGACACGACTTGAGATACAACGTTGGGATGACGACCCAGGGGAAATTGAGCGCAATAAAAAGTGGCTAGAGATACCCTCTCCCGGAGAAGAACAGCCAACCCAAGTCGGTCTCCGCCATACACTCAGTGCCAGCCATCTCGAGCTCAATGATCTTGGGCAGCTTTTGCGAATGGTTCGCCTCAAAACACCATCACTGCCCCCACATGTGGCGACAGCAGACTCTAGGACACAGGCGTCTATCGAACATCTTCAAAAAGAGAAAGAACTGTTCGAATCACCAGACGTGACGGACTCGGAGGGATCAAAAAAGAGCGATGTCCAAAACTGGGAGGCTCAACGCGATGCAGAAGAAACAAATTTCGCACACGGACTGGGCAAGATTCAAAGCAGTCTTGTCATGTGGTCAGGATCCCAGATATGGCGTCTAGTACAGAACCCCTTGGTTATTCAGCTCGAGGACACCCTACAGCAGGCCCAGGAAACAAATGACGGCGAGCATACTGTGCTGCGTAGAGATGTTGTCCTTGATTTGCTGCTTTCGATCCAAGATACGGAGCCAAAGACCGAGTCGGAGTTCATAGGGTTAAGCTACATCAAACAAAAGGCGAGCCTTATTCTGTACGGGGACATTCTCTCCATGCAACCGAATGACCGCAGTAGCACAGCGGTCGATGACACTGAGAAAGCACTAGTGGCAGGCAACCTTGATCCCCGTTTGGCTTTGCTGTTTATTCCTCTGCTGCGGTGTGAAGTTTTGCAGGGCCCCCAAGGTGTATGGATACACGCCGGGTTAGCCACTGTCGCGGAAAAGTATCTTCGACAAGTCGACAACATAGGCATTGAATACTCTGGGTGGGATGCCTCTCGCAGTCCCATCTTAAACATGGTGAAGCGATTCCTTCTTTCCTGGCAGCAAAAAAGAGGATACGGTAGCATCACCGATGAGACATGTGTTTTGGATAGCACCGATGCCGCTCTGTTGCATCTGACCCTGGAACAAGATGCATACCTAACGCCGGATCAGCGTGCAGCGTCACCAACTCGTTCCGAGCTGAACAAACTGGTCGATAACTGGAAGGGTAATTTTGATCGAGCAGTGATGCTACTGGAGACATACAAGCGGCTTTATGTTCTATCACGTCTGTACCAGAGCCAAAAGATGTCACGGAACGTTCTCAAGACCTGGCGAAGAATTGTGGACGGGGAGACTGACGCCGGTGGTGAGGTTTCTGCAGATGGCGTGGAGACGCAGATGCGTAGGTACTTGGTCAAGATCAAGGATGTGCAGCTGGTCGAAGAATACGGTTCTTGGCTGGCTGGGCGAAACCCTGATCTGGGCATACAGGTATTTGCGGATAATGCGAGTCGAGTTAGGCTGGAACCCGCACATGTTGTTGCCTTGCTGAAGGAGCGAGCTCCCAATGCCGTCCAGGTTTATCTGGAGCATCTCGTCTTTGCCAAAAATGTGAGCCAACCTCCTTCTTCATTCAGAATTACATGACTAAACTTTAAATGCAGTACACCCAATATGCCGACGACTTGATCTCGTACTATCTAGACACCGTTCTCTCTGTGCTGGAGTCATCACCCGACGCACGCGCTTCCTTAGCCGACTCCTATTCGACCTATCGAGCCCTGCGTGCCCCCAAACCTACATACCTCAATTTTATCACCGAAAACACCCCCTCCGAGCCGTGGTGGCAATCCCGACTCCGTCTCCTGCAGCTACTAGGCGGGATCTCCAGCTCCCGATTCTCCTCCCAACCCCTCCCAACAGGAATCATTTACTCGATCCCGAACGTTCTGACCCGTATCGAGCCCTTCCAAAACGAACTCGTCTCCGAATGCATCATTCTCGACGGGCTACAAGGCCACCACGGCCCAGCCCTCCACCTTTTAACACACGGCCTAGGCGACTACGACTCCGCAATTCGTTACTGTCTCTTCGGCGGCCCACGCAGCTCTCCCTCTTCAACAGGCACACCACCAGAGCTGGCAGACTACACCCTACAAAAAACTCTCTTCCGCCACCTTCTCGAAGAATTTCTGCATATCCAAGACTTATCCGATCGCATTGAGCGCACGAGCGATCTCCTGGCCCGCTTCGCAGCCTGGTTCGATGTCCGCGAAGTCCTCGACCTAGTACCGGAAGATTGGAGTGTTGATATTCTCGGAGGCTTCTTCGTGCACGTCTTTCGCACACTAGTCTCGCAGACTCGCGAGACGCGCATTGAACGTGCGCTTAGCGCCGGTTTAAATCTGCGCATCGGTACTGAGTATATCGATGGCATGGAGAAGGCTGGGCCTTGGGTGGAGGAAGCCGATGGGGTGAGGCGATTGAAAGATACCCAAACTCGGGAATCCCGACAGGTTGATGGCGCTGAGGACTCTGACTCTGAGTTTGGAGATACAGTGGGGCCTACGTTTGGGGAAGTGGGCCGGGTAGATCACTGATCGGAATGTACAACATATTGAGTACGCAATCGCAGTCTGTGGTTAATGTTCTTCTGTTTTGGATCTATTATACCTATGGAGTTTTCAACCG
Organism: Penicillium soppii; assembly: GCF_028829465.1. Lineage (NCBI taxonomy): Eukaryota > Fungi > Ascomycota > Eurotiomycetes > Eurotiales > Aspergillaceae > Penicillium > Penicillium soppii. The sequence continues at coordinate 4,590,955 of NW_026643234.1, forward strand.
GACAAGGTTCTTGTAGGTTGACTTTTTTTTGTAGCCAGAACATGTATCTGGGCACTGATAGACCGAGTCCTGGGCTGGTCGCAAGACCGTCGATGATTCTGCCTCATCAGGTGACTCGGGGAGGGGGTAGTCCACAAGGATCATGTACAGGTATCTAGTTTTTTCTCCTTCGTGCCAATGAATGGTATCTTTTCCCACTTGCTTGAGCTGTGGTTGGCCGAATCACGTAGACCAATAGTTGATGAGTCATCTTGCGGCTCTTCCACACAACTAGCCGATGGCGTAAGTTGTCCGGACTTTTTTCAACGGGCCAGCCAATGGACTTGCAAATCGTTTGCGTTCACTCATCTTTAAATCCTTTTGATCAAAGAAGGGAAAGGACGCTGACCCTTGCTTAATGATGGAGAGATTGTAGAGCACTGAACCACAAGTGAGAGGAAACTGAATCTTGCTCAGTGATGCAGAGGTTTTAGAGCATTGAAACTGAAGTGAGAGAACGCTGAATCTTGCTTAGTGATGCAGAGGTTGTAGAGTAATGAAATTGAAGTGGGAGAACGCTGAACCTTGCTCAGTGATGCAGAGGTTGTAGAGCACTGAAACACAAGTGAGAAGACGCTGGATTTTGGTCAGTGATGAAGAAGTTATATAAGGAGAAGGTTGTCGAAAGAAGAAGTTGTCGAAGGCAAGGACTGAAACAAGAAGGGAAAGAGCGCTCAATCTTGCTTAGTTGTCAAGATATCGTAAAAGGCAAGCACTGAAATATACACCAGGAGGGAAACGGCGCCTAGTTTTGGTTAATGATTAAGAAGTCGCAAAAGGTAAGCACTGAAACGGGAAGGTAAAACACCAAGCGCGACCTTTGGGATGTCTTCATAAGTTCATATTAAACTACATCCATTCCTAGGCAATGTGGGATCAATGATATTTTAGATTATATTTTTTGGTTTTGATAGCCCCCAAATCTCCGCTTCGGAGACAGAACCGTAGTCCCACGATCCAAGTCGCAGAAAAAGAAAAGAAGTTATGTAAACCATGCGTTTCGTTCCCTTCGTAGCTACTGATGAGCGTATGTTCCGGTGCACAAAAGCCATTCGGGACATTAGTCTAGTGAAGCTCCAGGCCTGTGGAGTGACATGGGAGCCCGAATTGAAGATAATATGCCAGGAGGAGCTTTTACTCCTCTGCTTGCAAGAAGGGGTTGGGGATCTCCTCGCTGCCGTCTGCGGGGGAGATCAGAACAATCAGGGTGCCTCGGGCGACGATCAGGCCCATTGACCGGGTGGTCTTGTTGCCCTCGTCATCTGGGATGATTCATTAGAAATGGAATTAAGTTCAGAGGTGAGATTGGGTGCTTACCACGCATGGTCTCCTTGACATCGTCCAGGACCAGGTTCATCAGCTGGTCGTATCCCTTGAGGATTCCGGTAACTGTTGGAGTTAGCGTGGTTCTTAGTTCATGTAGTCGTATCAGACATCAGACAGCAAGATAGAGATAGAGATAGACGGAAAAGAAAAGAAAAGAATCAACTAAAAGAAAGAGTCAAGTTACACATACCCTCACGACCACCATTGAACTTCACTTGGACCTCCTTGTCCATGTACTTGTTCAGATCCAAGATGTTCTCCTTCTTGGGCTTCTCCTGTGCACCGCCACCACCGCCACTTTTCTGCTGGCCCTGGCCATTACGGCCGCCTCGTTGGCCCCCCGACCACGATCACCACCTCCGCGGAACGAGCCTCGTTCAGACATATGAAATAATGAGGGATTTTCTTGCAAGAAGAAAAAGAAATTAAAAGCAAAATGGGCAGTTCCGATAATCCGGGAACTCTGGTTGTGTAGATAGGTGTACGTACAACGTAGACGGTGAGCGGGCGCTATGAGGGATTTTTAGGTGGGAGAGTCAGTCCGCCTTGTATTGGGATTACATTGGTACACTGGTAAATTTGCTTCGGAGCAGGGTGAGGGATCCCGCTCGGAGGTATTTTACAACATCGTTACGCGTATCTTGAATTTCGTGTGTGTACAGTCACAACAACTAACTACAATATGTAGTGAGATAGAGCTCTACATGCTCCGAACATTCCAGCTCCTTACTGATACTTGTAGTCTGATCCTGAAATGCGGGCTAAATGCTTATCTTTTTCCGGAGTTGTATACAATGTTTCAGCCTGGTAACAATAACGGGGCTAATGAACTTCCACTCAAATGGACTGGGGCTTCAGGCATCAGCATAACCATCAAATGGGGTCCTCCACAAGGCTCAAGGCTTGATTTTGATGATCGGCAGGAGCAATGACCCATTAGATATATGATTTTGAATTTGCCTCGATTGTTTTGCATTACGCAGCTTGCAACCTTGCAAGGCTGTACAACGTGAAGACGTACACCCTTTGTAAGCGTTATCTGCCAGCGGAATCCTCCGGCGGGACTCCGCTGTACCTAAGTAGATGTACTTAAGCTATGTACTTAGGAGTCCCCTCCACTAACAGGGTCGTAATCGGAATTTCTGGAACATAATTGTCTATTAGAGATAGGAGTGATATTCCAACTCGGAAATATTAATTAATGGAATTTCCATCAGTTCCGGGGCCCGCGGACTGGCGGCAGCCACAAGATCACGTTTTTCCTCTCCACTCCCGCTGTTCCGTCCAAAAGATAAACGCCCCTACTCCCTCCCTACTCTTCCTGCTTATGTTGTGTCGTTCGCTTAGAATTTACCTGCCGGTTCATCTCCGCGCACTTATTCTCCGCGCTTTGATCTGACACTCTTTGGCGGTCTACTTTACTACATTCCTCTCTCCAAGATCCTCACATCCCAGATTCCTATCGCCCCAATTCCACCATGGAATCTCACGCACCGGAGCCGTCCAACAAACGGCCCCGGTCTCCCACCGATCAGCAGATGTCTTCGAAAATCCCCAAAACCCATTCGAACCACCTGCAAATCAACTACCTCGCGCGCCAATATCCAGACAACCTCCCGCTGGTGTCTGTCGATGATACTATGCCCGCGATCGTTCATCTGCTGGGAGAATATGACGGCGTGTTACATCGCCACGAGAGCATTGCCGGGAACCTAGGCGCATGTCCGCTGGGCCCGATCTTGATCAAGCGTTTCGAGCGTCTGTTCGATGGTCCACCAAAGGTGTTGAAATCACATGGTAAAGATGGGCCCACTGTGACATGGCTGGACGTGGTCGAATTCGCAAAGAGCAAGCCGGAACAATTCAATTTGGAGAAGTCGCGCAATGGCGTCCGTGTCTGCCAGTTCTATACTAAGCAGTGTCGCGTGGAGATCAGCGAGGAGGACTTCGTTTTGATTGCTTCTGGTATGCCCCAGAAGATGATCCCCCCACAGCCGATCATTGAAGATGAGGAGAAGGAGCTTGGCGCGCTAGAGATTCTCGAGAAGAACTTGCAGCATATTACTCAGATGGCGGATCAAGGTAGGCGGTTTTGGCTATCGATATTAGTCTGGAGGTGTTCACTAATGTTCGCTTTTAGTCTCTGCTCGGGCTAGACAACTCAATCATCGTCTGAAGAACCGCCGCAATGCAATCGTTACCCGGCGAGAGAACGATGCTACTCTACATGCGCAATCTCGATCTGCCACCGACATCTGGCGCGATGCCAATGGTCATGGTCCTGTCAACGGCCACGGCTCATCGCATGCTTCTCCGTCGGGGTTTGTCGCTGTCAACGCTCATCGCCCCGAGGGTGAGCACACCGAGGAGAACCCCAACCCTCTATCATCCCAATTCATGTTCTCGCACTCCAACACCGACAACGTCACCATGATCAACGGCCAGTCGATCAAAGGTGCCTCACCAACCACTCGCGCGGACCTTATGAAGAGATTCTTCACAACCGCAGACCGTCATGCTCGTGCTGGCTACGAGGACATCACAGCCCCAGTCAACCCCCAACCCCTGCCTCGGCCTCGAGGTTCCGACCCAGCAGAATACAGCCTGTACAATCCAACAACAGCAACCCCCGTCGCAATCCCAAACACCCCTTCCTCCCTCCTCCCACCCCCAAAATCAACCCCGCAAGAAAAAGATGACGGCGGCCCCTTCAAGCTCGAAATGATAGCCCACATGGAAGAGCTCCAACGCGGCGAGCGCGTCCTCCCACCCTGCGACCGCTGCCGCCGCCTACACATGGACTGTCTGAAGAACCTCACCGCTTGCGTCGGCTGCACCAAGAAACACGCCAAGTGTTCCTGGCGCGACGTCAAAGAAGACGAAATCACAGCCATGCGCGCCGGAACCTCAACAGCAACAACCTACGATCAAGAGCCAACTATCACCCCACCCCGATTCCTCGGATCCGGTCCCCTCCCTCCCATCTCCGCAGAGCGCGAGCATCGCAGAGACTACGAGGAACCATACTATCCGCGCCGCGAATCCGCCCCCTCGGCTCCAAACCCCGCCCCCTCCGCCGTTCCCATGGAACTCCCCTCAAGCGAGAACTCGCCCCGCCGCGCTATCAGCGAAACAGAAGGCCGCCCCCGTGCGCCTGTCCGGTCAGACCGTCCGAACGATGAAGACCCGGACGCGAATCAGCGCCTCATGCAGGCTATTCTCGATACGGTGGATCATCATACCCGTGTCGCTGCTGCTGTGCAGGAGAAGGAGCGCGGAACGGAGCGCGAGGGGGGGTCCTTCGGCTCCGAGTGCGCCTGCTTTTGACAAGGAGAGGGAGCGGGAAAGAGAACGGGATCGAGAACGCGAGCGTGAGCGTGAGGCGGATCGGGACCGAGACCGTCGCTTGGTGCAGGCGTAGGCTTGAGTTTGGGATTGCTTTTGTACTTTTTTTTTTTTTTTTCTATTTTTCCTTTTTGTTAATATTGTTTGGCGAATTGGTTGGAGGGGGAGTAGTGCTATATATCCCTGAATGCAATTAGCGATGACTATTCTTTTGATTAAGCATTTTTATGTAGATACAGTATATCGTGGATGTAAACGTGTAAACATGGTGGTTGTACCCGATCTATATATTTCTACCATGTGTATAGGGCCTGTCTACCATATCGATGAACACAAGTACAACCACTACCTAGGTATCTTTCGAGTCGCATTTTGACAATATACAAAGCTTCAATTAGAACCAGAACATATTACTTATTATTACACTAGACGCTAGAACTATACACTATAATAGATGTAACTACTCCAGGGCTGCTTAGTGAAAGATGACCAATTCCCTCATTCCGCCCTCCGATCCCCCACCGGATATATTTTCTCCCTTCTTCGTTCTACTCATTCTATATTATTGTATAACCTTGTCTAATATAATTCCGTTATTCCGTGTTCAACATTCAGCTCCCTACTATGTACTCGAACACTCAAATGGCAATTCCGACGGAGCGGGGACCTTTGCGGGGTGAAGAAAAAACAAAAAGATGATTTCGTTTGCAGCGAATATGATTGATTGAAGTTGACTCGGAGTGGGTATTCAGAGGTCGACCCATTGGGGAAGTTCATAACCCAACTGCCGGTTGCTATCCGAAACAGAAGTCCATGATATAATGATATAACATCGTACAAACCCCAGAATTAGACTCCATATTGTATTTAGCGTTAGCTACACATTCTCCCTTTACACCAAGTCACAAGCGTCACACACACCACCCACCCACCATGGACCCCTCAAAAATCACCCTCCCTCCAATGAAAGACCAAACCGTCGAAAATATAACCTCAAACACAATAGCCATCAACTCTCTCTGCCAAGACGAGCGCATGAAATACGTCCTAGAGCGCCTAGTAACCCATCTGCACGACTTCGCCCGCGAAACCCGCCTCAGCAGCGCAGAATGGATGACCGGCCTGCGCTTCCTCACAGAAGTAGGCCAAATAAGCTCAGACGTCCGACAAGAATTCATCCTCCTCTCCGATGTGCTGGGCCTCTCAATCCTCGTCGACTCAATCGACCACCCCAAGCCGAAAGGCTCAACAGAAGGCACAGTCCTGGGCCCGTTCCACACGCACGACGCGGAGGAAATGGCGGCCGGCGAGGCAATGTCACATGATCCTGCCGGCGAGCCGCTGTTGGTTGTTTGCTCACTGAAGGATTTGGAGGGGCGTCCTGTGCAGGACGTTAAAATTGATATCTGGGAGACGGATTCCTCGGGACATTATGATGTGCAGTATGCTGGGCGGGAGGGGCCTGACGGACGCTGTATTATGCGGTCTGATGAGAACGGCGAGTTTTGGTTTAAGGCCATTACGCCGGTGCCCTATCCTATTCCGCATGATGGGCCTGTTGGGCGGTTGTTGGAGAAGTTGCATCGGCATCCGTATCGGCCTTCGCATATGCATTTCATGTTTGAGAAGGAGGGGTATGATCATTTGATCACGTATGTTTCGTTCTTTTATTCTGTCTTTGGGGTGGACATTGGAATTGGAATTTGCTAACTTGATTGACAGTGCTCTGTACCTCCGCAATGATCCCTACGAGACCTCTGACGCTGTCTTTGGTGTCAAGGAATCGCTGGTTGTCGATATCGGCAAGGCTGGTCCTGAGATCGCGAAAAAATACAATGTTCCCGAGGGCCATGCGCTGCTCACCTATGACTTTGTACTTGTGTCCGACGAGGAGACGAGCAAGCTGCGCGCGCACAACTCGAAGGTTGCGCTTGACAAACTTGGTCGGAAGGTCAAGATCGTCAATGGGCTGCCTGTTCCGGATCTGGACTAGATCTCACTGCAGGAATTACTTAGTGTATGTTTGACAATGAAAATCACAGCTGTTTCTTTTTCTTGTTTTCACAATTATCTTGTACGAGTTGCGCAACCAGATCCTATCGTTCCATGTCTGCATTTCTTTTCTGGCCTTAATCGAAACTTGTAACACGGTATATACCGCCGCAATTGGTGAACTGGTGATTACCTGCGCGGCACTGATGGACGATCGAGGATTGATCAGTTTCTATTAAGACCATTTGAAGTGTCCCAAGTCAAACTTGGTACGACGGACGATCATACAGGACAGACGATGGCTATATATGGAAATCTTTATCAATGGATGCATTTGCATTCAGCGTTTCCCTATCGAGTTCACTATGCGTTCCACTCATCTACTATTTGCTGTGGTGTCATTGGCCTCTGCACTGGTTATTCCAGATGAGGATATGGTAGCGGAGATTCGTTCTCAGGGTCAATTGATTGTTGATCATCGGGGTGGAGGGGGTACTCACGATGAAGGCATCGATGCGGACTCGTGGTGGGCGATGGTAGATACTCTGAAGGGTGGCCAGTCTAGCCGGGGACTTTTCGAAGGTGAACAAGACTGGGGAAGAGGAGATTGGCCAGGGGAAGGTCGTGATCATCACCATGAACACTGGCCTGGCGAAGGACACCATCACAGACATGGCGAATTCCCTGGCGAGGGTCACCACCACCACCACCATCACCATCACCACCACGGGGACTGCCCTGACGATGACAATGGCGGCAGAGGTTCCCATGGCCACCGTCCCCCTTTCCATCCAGGCCACGGAGACTGGCCCGGCCAAGACGACAGACCATGCCCAAGACCCCCAAACCGAGACCAGAAACCACCACACCGAATCCACCGCCCAACAAACCCCTGCCCAGGATCGCAATGCCACCTCGACAAAACAATCTTGGAGATTATCCAAGAAAACGAACGCACATCACGTCTAGCCGAGCTCATCGCCTCCGACAAAGACCTCATCACCCTCCTCACAAAAGGAAACCACACAATCTTCGCCCCAACAAACCAAGCCCTAGCCCACCTGGACGAAATACCGCAAAAGCTCATCGCAAGCTTCCTGCGATACCACATCGTGCCCGACCGACTCCCCATCCACGAAATAGCGAACCATGCAACCCTCGCAACGCACCTGACTTCCCCATCCCTAGGAGCTAACCTTACGCAGCGGATCCGGGTGCACGATGTCGACGGAGTAGTTCTTAACGGGCGGAGTGCAGTGATAGAAGCAGACACAGTGAGCAGTCCCAATCCAGCATCACAGAATCAAACATTAACCTTCCCTTCCTTGGTACAAGATAACGAAGACGGGAATAATCCACTTAATAGACAGCGCGCTCGTGCCGCCACCAGCGACGCTCGCCCTGATATCGCCATGCAGCACGTTCATGCAAGCGCTCGCGATATCACAAATGACAGAGCACTTCGATTCAGCGCGGCGGGGTGGAGGGACGACGTTCGTTCCTACGAATGCGGCGTTTCGGCAACTTGGGGAGCCGGCCAATGAATTTTTGTTTTCGGAAGAGGGGAGGGAGTGTCTTGCTTTGTTGATGGGGTATCATGTTGTTGTTAATGCGACGCTTTATCCGGATGTGGTTTATACGAGGGAGGGGAAGGTTAGGGGGTTGGTTGGGAAGGAGCGGGAGGGGGAGATGGGGCATGCTGTTGTTAGGATGGAGACTGTTTCGGGGAGGGAGGTCAGGGTTGATGTGAAGAGGGGGCAGATGCGGGTTGATGGGTTTGGGAGGGTTGTTGGGGAGTTGGTGGCGAGAGATGGGTCGGTGATTGTTTTGGACAGGGTTTTGGTTCCGCCGAAGAAGGTTAAGGGTGAGGTTGAAGATGGGGAAGTGATGGTTGAGGAGCTGGTTGAGAGGTTGAAGTGTGGCCGTGAGGGTCGTGGTCGTGGTGAGCTTTGATGTAGGGAGTGACTGGATGATACGTAGTCTACGACTACAGGAAAAGGGCAATTTGAAAATTTCATTCTTATGTTTGTATCTCCATGAGATGCGCACGATGGCGAACATGGTTGCTAGCGAAATGAAAAAGATATAACCTTGACAATAGGTAACCTCCGATAGAATAACATCATCTAGGTGGCAATTGACCAGGATCCATAGATCTGTGCAACTAGGTGGTTAAAAGTGCAAGCAACCAGAAAAGAGCATGAAAAACAGCTATGTGCGTAGTGAAGTGTTCACTCGCTAGTGCATGCGTCGAGGAGGCTTCAATAGCGCCTGGAAGCAAGATTCAAGCGCCTTTTTCACTTCCTTGTAGCTGACGATGAAACAGCTCTGCTCATCACGGCTGATCAAAGTGATCTTCTCGTCACTTCCAGCATCGAGCTTGTTGAGACAAGTCAGCACATGGCCAAGATCGACGGAGGGATCGCCTTGGGCGTCCACCTGGTGGAAAACAAAGTCGCGGAAGAGCTTCAGGAAGTAGCGCTCGCCGGTCTCGGCCCAGCGGGGGTCGAGTTCATATTCAGGGCGCTCATTGACGAAGCTGAGCTTGGACATCAGGCGCACGAGCCTTGCATTTTCTAACTCACGGCAGAGATCGGAAGTAAGCTGATCATCCATGTGAAGGGCCGAATCAAAAGTTGACATCAGCTGTGCTGAGATGCCAGTAATGAAAAGGTCAATGGTGTGGTCAACATCCGTCTCGCATGATTTCAAAAGCCAAACAACACAGTTCTGCAACTGTGGACTGTAGTTGCGGGTGAAAACCTCCATATGCGCGGCAGGGTTGTGCTGGATAGGCGAGTTGACGCCCAGAGTGAGGATCAATTGGCCGAAGTGGACAAGATCTTGTCGCTGGAGGTCCCGAATGCTTCGCTGGGTGTCAAATTGCACCACGTCAAGTACAGCACAGGCATTGATGCGAAGACGATTCCTGCCCGTGATTAGAACCTTGCTTGCCTCGAGAACCCGGGCGGCAAGGCCATTGGAGTGAATCGCCTGGAGGCCATTGGAAATCTGAGTCATGTAGCCCCAGAGAACCTGCTCAGGGATAGGAGCATTGCTGCGAGCCTGGAAGCGATTACCAGTACCCAGATGCTGCTCTGCAAGTGTCTTGGACAAGGGGTGGTAGTCGGTAACAAAGATCAAAGAACTGTCCTGGAAGCTGCGGCTGGTGAAGGCGTCGTGAATAGTCACTACGCTGGCGCTGCAGACGTTCTTCCAAGCTTGAACAGAACGGATAGCCTTTTCATTGGTCAGGCGGAAACCTAGAGTTGTAAGTTTAGAGTCGGTGGATACGAAACCAGCGTTGCCATACCTTCAAGTCGGCGAAGAGCATAATAGTTGCCATCCTTGCTGGACTGGGCCTTGTAAATCCAGCTTGGGTAGCCGAAGATCATAGCATTCTTCTGGTGACTAAGATCCAGTGGGACAAGAGAATGGAAATAGTCGACTTGGGCAGGGAGTTGAGTGTCTAAATGCTGTCAGCGCTAGCACAACTGTTCTGATGAAGGTTTTTCATACTAGGAAGGGTTTGAAGAGTAGCCGCAGACTTCTTCTGCAAGTCTTCGCGGATATCGTTAGGAAGGAAAAGACCATGCACATTGCGCTGATAGCCCAAAAGATTCTGGCTGTGAGGGCCAATGGGAGCATAAAGATGGTACTGGACCTATAAAGCCGTCAGAGAGTCAATCAAAGCGGCCAAAAGAGTTTCCGTCAAATATCAGCGTACCGGTTGCTGGAATCCAGTCTGGCTGGCAAAGAAAGCGCCTCCCATCGCAGCAGTAGGGTCGTGGGAATAAGGGTTGCCAGATACAGGAACAGAGCCAGGAGTCATAGGAGTGGAGGTGGTCACAAAAGGATCAAATGCACTCGAAGGGGTGATTCCTCCATTGCCATTGCCCTGGAGAGGATTCTGTTCATCGAAGTCAGCAGAAGTTCTTCCATTAGAGACATGACCCCATATGCGGTGGAACAAATCGCTGCAATCGCTGACTGTTTCGTCACTGCAGGGGCACGGGAGGGCAGTGTGCTTGGGTGGGTCATCTTGATATTCTCTCAAATCAGGCAAGCTGCGACTCTTTTGCAGGTAATACACCGTGCTCGCAACTGGAACCATCCTCGTATCCGTAGAGGCATCCATCTTCGTGACTGCAAGCCGATGGGGAGTTTGGCAAATTTTGCAGACGTGCATTGATGAAATGGCCAGAGAGGGGGGTGAAAGGGAGAACAAGAAGAGCTCGAAGAGCTCGAAGAGACGAGACTACCAAGAACGCATGGGGAGGGCAGGAACAACTAACCACGTGCTCAAAGCCCCGAGGCACAAATTCCTGAACATCAGCTACCGCCCAATCTTGGACTGCTTCTGACCGCCCTGTTGGTGTACTTGTGTTTGATCCTTTCATGTGTCAGTGGGTATATTCACAATACTCAACACACTACCCAAGCACTTACGCGCTGAGATTCGGGGTTGGAATGGAGCTGCATTGGCAGCTTTTGGAGAAATGGCGGTCGATTTCTTGGGTGCGGATACACCATTGCCAGACATCAATGATGGAGTGAAACTGGGTGAGTCTACGTTGAATCGCTTCTTGCTATCAAACGAAAAATACTCCGTTAGCAATCTTTGCCCAGATCTCACCCAAAGACCAAATATGCATTGTAGTACTCACCTGTCCGCTTGGTTTGCAGTTAGCTTCGACGGATCATGATTGAAAGCGCAGCCTGGATAATCCAAATTAGCTTCAACATCGATTACCATGATCATTATCCGCCAATACCTTTGTCTTCATAGCGGCAACGCCCATATATGGTCACATTGCGGCACAGTGTGTCTTTCGCGTTCTCTGTCAAGTGAGCCATTGTTGTCAGCAATGTTTGTCCCAAACCGGGCTTTTACCTCCGTTTGCTTGGAGCGAATGCGATGGGATAGTGAGAGAAATGCTTTCCGGTCTCGATTTGAACTCACCACGGCTCTTCATTTTTGGCGATCCTGTCGTGCGACGAGCATCCTCGAGTGGAGGCTTTCCGGCAGATGCCATGATGTATGGCTGATACCCACTTGACGGTGCGGATCAGCGCAAAGGTATCCCCATTGAAACCGGACTCGGTATGGTACAAAGAAAGCTGTTGAGAGGAAACCGCATTCCCCTGCTTCGGCGGGATATCTTGAAGGTGTCAACGGTTCACGTGGTTGGCGATCAGCGGCGGGTCAATCGCGGGAGAGCCCACGGAGGTCGGGTGGTATCTCAGCCTATAACAATAGCAGGCATAAATGAAGGGCACCTAGGTAAGGATAAGACCAAAGTCCTCTCGCATCCCAAGCAATGATTGCGACACAACTGATGAGATGAAGACGCGGGGCGGATGAACCTCGAACGAGCGAAGGGGGATATGCGCACGGACCAGGCGGTCAGGACAATGAGCTACTGTGGCCAGCTTTAGCTTCAACGTCGTTCTATCCATCAGTTTGACTACCTGCCAATGCTAGCGAATATTTTCTTTGGCATTGCTCATGTATTTTAATCTTTGTTGAATATCATCCTTTTCCTGAGTTTATGGCCAACGGCCCTTCACCGACAAGATGTCAGAGTCGGAGCTGGATTTGGATCAGCTATCCGATAGCGAGAGAACTGCGCTAGAGATGTATATGGCTGTGACTAGCCAAGAACCGTCGGAGGCCATCCCACTTCTACGTCGCTCAGAATGGAACGTCCAGGTTGGTTCATTACCGAAAGTTGTTCTATACGCCTGACTTAGAGCTAACTGATCCCCGCATGCTAGATTGCGATATCCAAGTTCTTTGATGGAGAAGGTCCGGATCCCTTGGAAGAGGCCCGATCAGCTATGAGCCAACCGCCTCCTCCACCTCACTCAAATCGCCGAACCCAGAATCTAATGACCGACGATTTAACGGAACGCCTGTCGCAGATGACCCGCGTCACAGACCCGGCGCCACGAGTTAACACACAATCTGGGGACCAGCCCGCTTACCGACCACCATTTATCATTGCATTACTGTTTATGCCGTTCAACCTGGTTTATCGACTACTCTGCGGTTCCCTTCGTCTGTTCGGGCGGCTCTTCCCGTTCCTCCCACGGTTATTCAACAGGACGGCAAACCCCGCGCTGGCAGGTGCCCGCCAGAATACCACCGGTCGCCGTCCGCTCGGTCCCAAGGACACCGCAGCTCGCTTCATTAGAGAGTTTGAGGAGGAGTATGAGTCGCATTCGATCCCATTCTTGGAGAATGGATACAACATGGCGTTGGAAAAGTCCCATCGCGACTTGAAATTCCTACTAGTCATCCTCTTCTCCCCAGAACATGATGATACAAGTAGCTGGGTACGGGATACTCTGTTGGCACCCGAGGTGGCAGAATTTATCAACGATCCCCAAAACAACTTACTGGTATGGGGAGGTAATGTGCGAGACTCGGAAGCATACCAAGTCTCCAACTCATTGCGCGTCACCAAATTTCCCTTCGCAGCAGTCGTTGTCCACACCCCAAATGTATCATCAACTGCCATGTCCGTGGTCGGAAGGATCCCGGGAATCACCACGCCTACAGAATTCGTGAACAAGCTCCGGGCATCCGTGACCTCGAACCAAGAACCCCTAGAGCGCATCCGATCTTCCCGTGCGGAGCAACAAGCCTCGCGCAGCCTACGCGAAGAGCAAGACTCGGCCTACGAGCGGTCGCTGGCGATCGACCGAGAACGGACCCGTCAACGCCGAGAAGCAGAAGCAGCGCGCCAACGTGAAGAACAAGAAGCCGCCGGACGCCAAGCAGCAGAAGAGCGGCGGCGCCGTGACCTCGCCCAGTGGAAGGTTTGGCGCGCGCAGTCCCTTAGCGCAGAGCCTGGGCCAGATGTCAAGGATACAGTGCGGGTTAGCGTTCGGCTTCCGTCTGGGGAGCGAATCATGCGCAAGTTTGCACCCGATGCGGATATCGAAGAGCTCTACGCGGTTGTGGACTGCTACGAGGCCTTGCAGGATGCAGATGCACCTGCGGCTAGTGAACCAGAGGGGTTCGTGCACCAATACTCATTCAGACTGGTCTCACCGATGCCTCGGGTGGTGTATCCTGTGGAAGAAGGTGGTTCAATCCGAGAAAAGATCGGCCGGGGTGGGAATTTGTTGGTGGAACCTATAGAGGATGAGGACGTAGAGGATGCAGATGATGACGAGGCTGAAATGTCTTGAATATGACTGATCAAGTGCATTTTTCGATACACCGCCAGCCCTACGTCTAGGTCCCGCTCGTTACAATGTACAACCTTGGAACGTATTTTGTATGTACTCCGTATGTAGATGAAGTTCTGATTTATGATTCCCTGCATGCTCAGGCCATAAGATGAATGAGGTCAGATTTCGTATTAGTCTGAGCTTGCATCCACGCGTTTGACCGGGGTATTCATCCTGATGGCGTCATTATCGTTGCAGCCTACTGCGGCCTGAACTCAGCCATGTCAGGTCAGGTCAATTACGGAGTACCTTGTACATAAGAACAGATAGGGCCTTGGCTAGATTCTAGACCGCCCAAAAATACCCAAGCGATCCGAGCCGACCTCCAGGGCTGGGCATTGTCAGAGTTGTTTTTCTCAACGTACGCAAAGTCCATTGTACGTTGTACACTTTTGTCAACTCGGCCGAATTCGTCCGTCTCGTATATATACATCTGTATCCCTGTATATATATATCAGCCCCAACTTGAGACACCGATTTAGATAGCGAGTGGAGATTGGAGATAAGATAATCCGTACTCCGTTACTTAAAGTTGTGTTATATTAAGTGGCTTTGAGAGTGGGCACAAAGAGAGTTGTGCGATCTAAGGAAACCCCAGGTCCCGATCCATTAGCTCCAGCGCTTGGGACCCATGAATAGCTGAGTCATGGCCCGGATGCATAATTCCCGAGCATCCGGGCCAAGATCTCCATCGGATCACGATGTTCCCGAGAACCCAAGATCTTTAATTTGTTGCTTTTACACGTATGATTTTAATTGTTTGAATTGTGTTGTATTACTATTCCCCTTTTTTTGCTTCTTAGATTGAGATGTAACTAGACCATTATTAAATACAGCTCTATGTGTAGATAAATACCTTACTTCAAATGAATGTTTCAAAAATTTAAGATTCTACAAATGGATACAACCAATTGCCGTACCCTGGCGGATTCGCCACTTTTTACGCGAATCTGAAAATTTAGATCATCAAAGCTAACCGTAAAACGAAGTAAGATAGTCCATACAAGTTGCTAATCTTGGCAACGATGAGCATGAACCGTAATCAGATAATGGAGCAATTACCAGTACCCATGTAAACTAATACACAACACAAAGTATTCAAAATGTATCCGGGTCCTCGCTAGTCCGCCCCCCGGGTTCTATTTTGACTCCCAGTCCGGACGGAATTGACCATCTTCCCTACTCCCGATTGGTTTTACCAACTTACAATCCAATCCTTTCCTTATTTTTTCGACTATACTTAACCGCATCCTTCGCTCATTGCGGTATACTCTCATTTTTTTGTCGTTTTTGATTATTCTCCGACCCTTACACACTCTCTTATATAATACATAACCCCTGTCATCCCCTAATCGGTTTGTGTGATAGCCTTCTCGATTAACAGTTGGGAACAAGCCATTTTAATCAACAACTTACATATTCGACAAGTGACTCCGCTGGGAGATCACCATGTCACTTCTCGGGACGTTTAACGCGACACCCTCCGTCGCCCAAACATCAGAGGAAAACTATGTGGCAACCATGGAGGCCCGTCGCCATGACCCCCACGCCTGCATGAGTATGAGTAATGCAAGCACAATGATTCCAGAGAACTACGAGGTCATTGATGAAGAGCATGTCGAGGAGGAAGTCCGCAGCTTAGCGCAACAACTCACCCGCCAATCAACGCGGTTCTCCGTGGCACCAGATAGGGCCGAAAACACCTTCGTCCAGACAGAGGAAGACTCGACCCTCAACCCGCACAGTGAGAACTTCAAGGCCAAGAACTGGATGAAGAATTTCCTGGCTATCAACTCCCGTCACAATGATAAGGACCTCAAGCGCGAGGCTGGCCTTGCTTTCAAAAACCTCAGCGTTCACGGCTTTGGAAGTCCTACCGATTACCAGAAAGATGTGGCAAACTCGGTCCTGCAGGTCGGTGCCTTGATTCGTTCTCTGAGTGGCACTGGCAAGCAGAAGATTCAGATTCTGCGCAACTTCGACGGCCTAGTCAAGAGCGGCGAGATGCTGGTTGTTCTCGGTCGTCCTGGATCTGGTTGCTCGACTTTCTTGAAGACCATTGCTGGAGAAATGAATGGTATCTTTAAGGATGGTGACTCTTACATGAACTACCAAGGTATCTCCGACGAGAAGATGCGCACCCAGTTCCGCGGTGAGGCCATATACACCGCCGAGACCGATGTGCATTTCCCCCAGCTTTCCGTCGGAGACACATTGAAGTTCGCTGCTCTGTCCCGTACGCCTCGCAACCGGTTGCCGGGCGTCAGTCGCGAGCAGTACGCCGAACACATGCGTGACGTCGTCATGGCCATGCTGGGTCTTACGCACACCATCAACACCCAGGTCGGTAACGACTTCATCCGTGGTGTGTCCGGTGGTGAGCGCAAGCGTGTCAGTATCGCCGAGGCTACCCTTTGTGGCAGCCCTCTTCAGTGCTGGGACAACTCCACCCGCGGTCTGGACAGTGCCAACGCCTTGGAGTTCTGTAAGACTTTGAACCTGATGTCCAAGTACGCCGGTTCAACCTGTGCCGTGGCTATCTACCAGGCCTCCCAGAGCGCCTACGACGTCTTCGACAAGGTCACCGTTCTGTACGAAGGCCGACAGATATACTTCGGTCGCACTACCGAAGCTAAGGAGTTCTTCACCAACTTGGGCTTTGAGTGCCCCGAACGCCAAACTACCGCCGATTTCCTAACTTCGCTCACCAGTCCCGCTGAGCGCATTGTCAAGTCTGGCTACGAAAAGGTGGCCCCCCGTACCCCTGACGATTTCGCCGCTGCCTGGAAGAGAAGTGAGGCCTACAAGGAGCTCCAGCGTGAAATCGCCGAGTACGATGAGCAGTACCCTATTGGCGGCGCTTCTATGCAGAAGTTTGTCGACTCTCGTAAGGCTATGCAGTCGAAGAACCAGCGCGTCAAGTCCCCCTACACGATGTCTGTCGTCGAGCAGGTCGATCTCTGTGTTCGCCGTGGATTCCAGCGTTTGAAGGGTGATGCCAGTTTGTCCACTTCTGCACTGATTGGAAATTTCATCATGGCCCTGATTATCGGATCCGTCTTCTATCAACTGCCGGAAGATGTGACCAGTTTCTACTCACGTGGTGCCCTTCTCTTCTTCGCTGTCCTGCTCAACGCCTTCTCCAGTGCTCTGGAAATTTTGACTCTCTACGCCCAACGCCCTATCGTCGAAAAGCAAGCCCGGTACGCCATGTATCACCCATTCGCCGAGGCCATCGCCTCGATGCTGTGTGACATGCCATACAAGCTCCTCAACTCGATTACTTTCAACGTACCGCTTTACTTCATGACCCGTCTGCGCCAGACACCCGGTGCCTTCTTCACGTTCCTCCTCTTCTCTGTCGTGACTACCTTGACCATGTCAATGGTGTTCCGTACCATTGCTGCTACCTCGCGGACCCTGTCTCAGGCCCTGGTGCCCGCCGCCATCCTGATCCTCGGTCTGGTTATCTACACTGGTTTCACCATTCCCACCCGCAACATGCTTGGCTGGTCTCGCTGGATGAACTACATCGACCCGATTGCTTACGGTTTCGAGTCTTTGATTGTGAACGAGTTCCACGGCCGGGATTTCCCCTGCCCCGCGTCTAGTATGATCCCGGCTGGACCCACATACAAGGACGTTGGTTCTCTCAACCATATTTGCTCACAGAAAGGAGCCAAGCCTGGCATGAATTTCATTAACGGCGATGACTACTTTATTGATAGTTTCCAGTATGCCAACAGCCACAAGTGGAGGAACTTGGGTATTATGTTCGGATTCATGATCTTCTTCATGGCCACCTACCTCATTGGTACTGAGTACATCTCCGAGTCCAAGTCCAAGGGTGAGGTTCTGCTGTTCCGTCGCGGCCAAACCCCCAAGAAGACCGGTGGCTCTGATGATGATATCGAGATGACTACCATGACCCCCACCGACAAGAAGGATGGCGCCGACGAGCCAACAACTGCTGCAATTCAAAGACAAACCGCCGTCTTCCACTGGCAAGATGTGTGCTACGACATCAATATCAAGAAGGAGGAACGTCGCATTCTAGACCACGTTGACGGCTGGGTCAAGCCTGGGACCTGCACTGCCCTCATGGGTGTTTCTGGAGCTGGCAAAACCACTCTTCTGGATGTCCTTGCCACGCGTGTGACAATGGGTGTTGTCTCCGGTGAAATGCTGGTCGACGGTCGCCCTCGCGACCAGTCCTTCCAGCGGAAGACCGGTTACGTCCAGCAACAAGATCTCCACCTGCACACCACGACCGTCCGCGAGGCTCTCCGCTTCAGTGCTGTCCTCCGTCAACCCGCCCACGTCTCCCACCAGGAGAAGCTCGACTATGTCGAGGAATGTATCAAGCTCCTTGGAATGGAATCCTACGCGGATGCCGTTGTCGGTGTCCCCGGTGAAGGTCTTAACGTCGAGCAGCGCAAGCGTCTCACCATCGGTGTCGAGCTCGCTGCTAAGCCCCAGTTGCTCCTGTTCTTGGACGAGCCCACCTCCGGTCTTGACTCTCAGACTTCTTGGTCGATTTTGGATCTCATCGATACCCTCACTAAGCACGGCCAGGCTATTCTCTGCACTATCCACCAGCCCTCTGCCATGCTCTTCCAGCGTTTCGATCGTCTGCTCTTCCTCGCCAGAGGAGGTAAGACCGTATACTTCGGAGAAATCGGTGAAAAGTCCTCTACTCTCTCCGACTACTTCGAGCGCAACGGTGCCCCAAAGCTATCTCCCGAAGCTAACCCGGCCGAGTGGATGCTGGAAGTCATTGGAGCCGCCCCCGGATCCCACAGTGATGTCGACTGGCCTGCCGTCTGGCGCGAGAGCCCCGAGCGCCGAGAAGTCCACAACCACCTTGCCGAACTCAAGTCCAGCCTCTCCCTCAAGCCCGTCGCCACAAACGACAACGATCCCGCCGGCTTCCAGGAGTTCGCCGCGCCTTTCTCCGTCCAGCTCTGGCAGTGTCTTGTCCGCGTCTTCAGTCAGTACTGGCGCACCCCGGTCTACATCTACTCCAAGATTGCGCTGTGCTCCCTCACAGCCCTGTACATCGGCTTCTCCTTCTTCCACGCCCAGAACAGTATCCAAGGTCTCCAAAACCAGATGTTCAGTATTTTCATGCTGATGACCATCTTCGGTAACCTGGTGCAGCAAATCATGCCTCACTTCGTCACCCAGCGCTCCCTCTACGAAGTCCGCGAACGCCCCTCAAAGTCCTACTCCTGGCAAGCCTTCATGGCCGCAAACATCCTCGTCGAGCTCCCCTGGAACACCCTCATGTCCCTCCTCATCTTCGTGTGCTGGTACTACCCGATCGGGCTGTACCGCAACACCGAGCTAACGCACGACCTGCACGAGCGCGGCGCCCTCATGTTCCTCCTAATCTGGACCTTCCTCCTCTTCACCTCGACCTTCGCCCACATGGTAATCGCCGGCATCGAGCTCGCCGAAACAGGAGGCAACCTCGCCAACCTGATTTTCTCCCTCTGCCTCATCTTCTGCGGTGTTCTCGCAACCCCAGCCAACATGCCCGGCTTCTGGATATTCATGTACCGTGTCTCGCCATTCACATACCTCGTCTCCGCAATGCTGTCAACCGGTACCTCCGGCGCTCCCGTCGTTTGCGAAGACATCGAGCTGCTCAAGTTCCAGCCTGTAGACGGCAAGACCTGCGGCGAGTACATGCATGATTACATTTACGGGACCGCGACATCACTCGCCGGCGGCGGATACCTCACGGACGCCAATGCTACCTCGGAGTGTTCGTTCTGCAGTATTGCCGAGACGGACGTTTTCCTCGCCAGCGTCAGCTCGTACTACAAGGATGCGTGGAGGAACTTCGGGCTCATGTGGGCTTTCATTATTTTCAATATCTTCGGTGCGGTGTTTATTTACTGGCTTGCGCGTGTTCCTAAGGGATCCCGCAGCAAGAAGCAGAAGACTGCTTGAATCTGATTTGCACAATTCGAACGGTTGACTCGGTCCTGGTTAGCACTTCCCCAAAACGAGACTGCTCTGCGTCTCTTCTCTTCTTCTATTTTTTTTGGTGTTCTGGAGGATGCAGTGTTGCTCCCCATATTTTTACCTTTGTATTTCACTTCTTTCTTCCTTCTTTGTGAATTTTATTTCCGCCCCAGGTGGAATGTGCATTATATTGCGACGGCCTTGAGAGCTTGCAGACATCTTGCTTTTGGCTTGGGTTTTTTGCCTTCTGGCTACTTATACATACTATACACTGTCTTGCTACGGGGATGCTCTAGATAATAAATTAGAATAGAGCCTCTCGGTCAAAATTTACGAACAATTACAATCATTTCCGCCTAACAACTACCGTCACATACTTCTCGTACCTACAAGAGCCGAAGCAATTTTCTCAAGAGCATGATTGATATGTAGAAAAAGGCCCCAAAATAGTACTATACAAAGTCAATATTACGCTTAAATCACTAATGCAACCACCAAACGCTGACTAAAAAGCAAAGCACAAACAAATCACCACGTAAAAGCCTCCTCCGTAAAATCAACCACAGCACCTCTCCCAATCCTCTCCCTAGCAGCAGCACGCACCTCATCCGCAAAAGCACCAGGCCCACAAACACTCACCAGCGCGGCGCCAACACGCCCCGGCAAAATCTCATCAAGCACCACATCAGGCCGACACCTTCCAGAATGCATCAGCACACTCGCCGAGGGACTGACGATGTCTGCAGCCTTTCGCGGCTTCGAGACAAAAAGCTTGACGGTGAGGATGTCGCGGCGGCCAGGCAGACGCAGGATCTGGTCCATGAACGTGCTTACCCATGAGAGGTGATCTGTTGAGCGGACGGACCAGATGAGGTAGATGCGGCGGGTGGCAGCTGTGCTGTCGTGGGATTGTTTGAGGAGTTCGCGCGTGTACAGCAGGTGGTGGGTTATACCTGCACCGGCGGAGAAGAGGATTGTTGTGCCATAGCTTTGGGGGTTGGAGGGGTGGGAGCCGTAGGGGCCTTCTATGAAGCCGGCTATGGTGAGGGATTTGGAGGGTGAGGCGTTGGCGAGGTTGTACAGGCGGCGGGTCATGCCTTTTTGGGCGCCAATTATGAGCGAGACTTGGGTTTTGAGGGCGCTTGTTGGGGTGCTTTGTTTTTCTAGATCGGTGTATTGTTTGCTTTGCGTGGTTGGGGCTGTCAGGGTGGATAGTGTGTCTTCAGCCCAGGCTATTGAGAAGGGGTGGGACATCCACCAGGATATTGAGGGAATGTAGGCGAAGACGTGGCAGCCTGGTTGGATGGGGATGCGTTTTGGGAGGTGGAAGGTCACGCGGCATGCTTCGCCGGGGAGGGCTTGGACGGTCATTGTTGTTGTGCCGCCTGTTGAAACGTTGAGGTGGAGGAGGCGGATGAGACGGGCTGAGCGTTCGAAGATCCATATTGTTGCGATGGCGTGGGCCCAGCTTCGTTGGGGGAGACTGTCTAGCTTGAGGTGCATATAGACGCCCAGGAAGGCGAGGACGGCTGCCAGCTGGTGGAGGTGCAGGAAGGTCTCGTAGAATGCGTGCCGGATTGGGGAGGGCGAGTGCATGCATAGGAAGATCATTGCGACGGTGCCGACTAGTCCCCAAGCGAAGAAGGGCGTTGTTCGGACGCGGGTTAGCATGTGCGCAAAGTCTTGCTCATCGCAGGCGTTGACAGCCCATGCGGCTGTGTGGACGACTGATTCAAGGACGACCATACGGCCCAACCAGCGGTGCAGAAGGTTGTATGTGTCGAAGCTGATGTGCAGGATTGAAATCAGAGGGTTGTTACGGCCGGCGAGGAGGAAAAGAGGGACCATGTTGAGGGTGGCCAGCGTCCCGGATCGCCCGCGAAGCTCAGCTACCAGGGCTGCTTTGTGGTTGACACTGTAGTCCAAGATCACACAGTATGCGACCTGGCTGGCGAAGTATAGGACAACCAGGATGGTCTGCAACCGCGAGGGCAAGGTACCGACATTGACGACAGAGGAAAGCTGCAATTCTCGATTGTGTCTCTTCTTGCCTAGTGGGGCGTAGAGGAAGTGTTTCTTCATATTGGGCCACCATGATGAGTGTTCTTGGGACCAGAAGGTCTGCTGTTTCTTGTTTGCGCCGCAGGCGGTGATTTGGCGTAGCCAGGCATGACTGATCTGGGCTATCCGGCCACAGAATAAAGCGACAGCCAAGAAGGCGAGTGAAGAGTAGATGATGCGAGTAATGATCACATCGCGAGGAACGTCCACTCCACCCAGTCCTCTGGAGTATTCATATATGTATGTAGCGTCTGATGCATAGCCTCGTGCCGCGATATGCGAAGAAGCTGCTGCCATTGAATACACAAAGATTCGATACAGGGATGTTGTCTCGAGAGATGAGATGTGTATCAAGTTCCGATAGAGGGTTGTTTCAAGCCGCTCAACGGCTGTGGAGATTGAGATGATTGATATGAGATGATTGCGGGGCTTCGAAGTCGAAGACGGAGAAGAATAAATTCCAAACAGGGCCAACAGGGCAGTCGCGAGAGTATAGATAGGAGCCCTTTTTTGGTGCGAAACAAAGACAAAGTGTCAGAATAGGAACATTGTATCAAACAATGAACAATAAGGATTGTATCAAATGAGCCCTGAATAGGAGGTTTCAAGGTCAACCGGCCAGGTCAATAAAGAGATCAAAATAACAGATAGCAACGGGAGATCTCTAAGAATTTGAGAGCAATTAGAACGTCACCAGGAATCGGGTTGAGGGAAAACTCACCAGGAATGCCACCAAGGGATGAATACACGATTTGAACACCTTTTTTGTGCCTCTATACAGGCTCTATGTAGGGTTTTTCTTCAGAGAATCTTTTCAAATAAAACACAGGGAACAATGCACATGCATATAGACAAAGTCGATGTCAAGATCACAGAAAGTCCCAAAAATCAAAGAAAGTGTATGCGATCAACGCATTGTCGAAACCAGCGATGGAAGCCAAGAGAAAAGAATGAAATGGAAAAAATAGAAGCGAAAGCTCTGACATCCAGTTCGGCGGCTGCAGGAGTTTTAAAAGAAATCGAACTGTTGCACCGAGAGGTCCGACATGTCAGGTTGGACGAGATCCCCTCTATGGTCTGATTAGCAATTAGATATGTATTCAAGGCGTTTAGATTGCTGGAGCCTATCGGCAGGACTCCTTTTCAGATTCCAAGCACGCCGGTGTTTCCAACAAGTTCAGGGACCCTTTAAATGGACACTGTGATTTGCTGGTGATCATCCTTGCATGTCCAGCCTGGCCGGCGTCACGCCAATGCTTGGACGGAAGGCCCTGGTTCATTTCAGATTTGCCATGAGGGGCATAAAGGGGACAATATTAATTAATTCGCAAGAGGTTTCGTAAAAGGATCCATCGCGACTCCATTTTTAGCTGTCATACGCTGTATCGTCCCTTATAGGTGTCTCTTGGGTGGTCCGACATTAGCTTTGTTTAGGTGTTTCAAGTTTTGAAGTTGTGCACAACTGATCACTTTTTTGGGCGGTTGAAACTTGTGGCGCACCCACTGCATCATATTGTGGCTTCGACTTACACTCACTTAACACATGCATAATAGGTAGATAGTAACCAATAGCCCAGTATAATAAAAATATAGGGGGATGCAACGACCATAGTTAGTCAAGTTTAATATAATTTATATACACGCTAGATCCATTCTCAAACATTGGTTGTGGTGTTTACCGACCCATCCATCCACCATCCACAGTAAGAATTTCACCAGAGACATAACCACTAGCCCGACTAGCCAAAAAAACCACCGCACCCTTGAAGTCCTCAGGAGACCCCCAACGGCCAGCGGGAATACGTGCCATAATAGCAGTATTGCGGTTAGAGTCGTTAATCAGAGCTGTGTTCATATCAGTAGCGATATATCCAGGTGCAATCGCATTGACATTAATTCCCTTGGAGATCCACTCGTTCGAGAGCGCCTTGGTCAACTGCCCGATACCACCTTTGGACGCCGCATAGGCGGGGACGGTAATCCCACCCTGGAAGGTGAGTAGCGAGGCAACGTTGATGATGGAGCCTCGGCGGCCGGAGGGAAACTCGGAGGCGTCACGGGCTAGTAGGTAGGCGCCGAATTCTCGGCACAAAGCAAAGACGGAGGAGAGGTTCACTTCTAGTACCTGTGGGTAAAATTCCACGAATTAGAAATGGTTCGATATGCTAAATTGTTTCTATTTCTGGAATTTTAGTGCAACTCACCTCGTCCCAGTCTTCGTCGGGGAATTGCTCGCTCGGGTGTCGCCGTTGGATGCCTGCGCAGTTCACCAGAATCTGCGGCTTGAGCCCTTGACTGGTCAATGCGGGCACGATGTTTTTGACGGCTTTCCGATCTCCCAGTTCGGCGACGTGGATCCACGCTTTACGACCGAGACGATTGATAATCTCGTCTTTGGTTGATGTGTTGGTGTCATCTCTCTGCTGGGTGTTAGTTGCTGTGCCCTGTTATCTGTTTGTGCTTCTTACCTGAACCAAGATAATATCGGCACCGGCTTCGGCCAAAGCAAAGGCCATGGCTTGGCCGATACCTCGAGTTCCGCCGGTGACGAGGGCGGTTGTCCCGCTGAGGGAGAAGAGGCTCATTACATCTGCCATTGTGAAGTATGCAATATAAAACTGTATTAATTGAATGCGAGAGTACTGAAGGAAATCAAAATACTAAATAGAAATTGTGAAGTACAGAAACAAATGGAATTGACCCCAATGACGCGGGGTTAATCCGATACGGCAATTCCTACAGCCGGGTCAATAGCCGGTCGGGGATTGAGGTATTTTCTCCAGTTATTTCTTGGTTTGTTAGTTACGTATATGTATATTGATTTAATTTTAACTATATATCGATATGCAGGATAAAATTGGTGCATTCGAAAGATATCAGACAAAATTATACATGGGGAAAAGTGTACAGTAAATGTACAGTAAATGTAGAGACATGTAGAGACATGTACTCCGTAGAGAGGGAAAACATAAGCGCAACAAACTTCCCCCACAACCTGAGCTCCTCCAGATGAGTAAGGGCTGGACCTAGCTTTTGTGGGGACGCCTCCAAGGCTCTTTTTTGTATTCTCCAGTGCTCCTCCCCAATGCTTCGTTTTTACAAACATGGAGGAAGAATCCCCAACAGAAAGCGCGCGGCGCGATATCGCCAAGCGAGTATCTCGAGCCTGTTTGCATTGCCGACAGCGTAAATCTAGATGTGACCTGTAAGCCCTTTTATCTGATTCTATTCATCAGTATAACTTTCCCCGGATCTACATTCCAGCGCTAACCCATACACAGAGACAGCAACGGCACAGGCAAACCGCCATGCCAGCGCTGCGTTCGTGAAAACCGCGAATGCGTCCTCGGCGGCTCTAATCGCGGAGGTCGTCGAATCCGAAAGAACAAAATCCAAAATTTTACACCGGCCACAAACACCTCGCCAAGCAAAGACTCCGACGCTTCAAGTCCGTCTAATTCCGAAAATCGTCAACAGTCAGCCTCCTACCCCGGCCCGGTGGTCTTCCTACCACCGAACCCGCCAGCGCCAGCGCAAGCATCCGTAGATGAAGACGACACCTCCATAGGCTCTGTCCCACGCAATCCATCAGATGCCTGGCAGTGTCTAACCGGGATCGCAACGCACGCCCCAACCGAGCCCCGCGAGGCCCGCTCAGACTCAACCAGCTTCCCAGCATACACGAACCTGCGCAACAGCGTCGTGTCTGAATTCAGCAATCCAACCACAGGCATCAGAGCCTACAGACTGGTGCAGTCGAGATCCCTCGACCCGGAAACCGTCTGGCAGCTGGTCTCCCGCTACGCAGAGAACTTCCACCCGTACCTCCCGCTCGTGCCGAGGAAGTACTTCGCCCGCGCGGCACTAGACGCCTTCGCAAGCTCGGAGAAACACCTGCTCACCGCCGTCCTCACAATCGCCTCCAAGGACCTGGTCGACCAGCCCGAGATCCACGAGTACTGCTCGAAATACATGCACGAACTGATCTCCGGCATAGCCGCCGGTGCGGAATGCGACGTCGAAGCTGTCGAGGCGCTGCTTCTTCTTGCGGAATGGGAGCCGCAGGGTCTACGCCCGCGCATTGAGCGCGTCGGCCGAGGGGAGGAAGACCGCGCGGCGTGGATGCATGTTGGGCTTGCGCTGCGCTCGGGCTATTTCATTGGTATGGATAGGACTTCTTTCCGGGGTGATCCGTTCGGCGACCAGGAGGGGGAGGCGAGGAGGCGGTTGGCGTGGGCTAGTTGTTATGTTTCTGATCGGTTGATTTCTGTGCGGATTGGGAGGGCGTTTTGGTCGCGTGGGCCTGGGCCTATGACTGGTCTTGTTAGTCAGGATTTTCCTTCGCTGCAGCCTGCTAAAGAGGGAGACGAGGATTATTCGAAGATTTTCCAGGCTATGCTTGATCTTACACAGCTTTATGGGAATGTTCATGAGGTCTTGTATTCGGGGATGAGAACTAGTAATCAGATGATGTTGATGGGGGATTATGTTAAGTATGTGGATGATTTCCGACTGGCGATCTTGAGGTGGAAGTCGCTTTGGGGCTCGTTGGATTGTGAGTTTGTTCTTTGGCTCTCTTTGTTGCGTTTTGGGTACTAACATGTTTAGGCTCACCACCCATGCGGGCGACTCTGCAGTTATCTTATGAGTATCTACGTCTATATACGACTGCTTTTGCATTCCAGGCGGCTATTTCTCAATCCCTGGCCAGACCCAAGACTGATGCAAAAGGTCAACGAGAACAGCTGCGATCGACTTTTAAAAACGTCGCCTCAATGCAGGATTCGCGGTTCATCTATGAGTCCGTTGATGCGGCGAAGTCTTACTTGACCATTCTGGTGGACTTGGTAGATCCGGAGAAACATCTACATTTCATGCCTCTCCGCTTCTATTTGTATGGAATCTACTCTGCGGTTTTTCTTTACAAGGTAAGAGTCTGCGCGATCTATATTGTTATATTCACCCTTTTTTGGACCCTCTGACCATAATACAGGCCCGTTCCTTTGGCATGATGGTCCCTTCAGAAGAAGCGAAGGTCCAAGGCTTGGTGGTCCGAACTACTGAAGTCCTCAAACAAGCAAGCGCCGGCACCGATGATGTCGGATCACGCTATGCTCGTCTCCTAGAGCTTTTGTGGAAAGCCAAACCAACGAATCCACCCACAGAATCACAAACAAATAGCGACTTCCCAATGCAAACAGCCCTTCCTAACCCCGTCGCAGACCCCTACATGCAATTCAGCCCAGCGAACGACTTCTCGTGGCTGGACCTGGAAGCTGTAGGGGATTATGTCTCCGGGGACCAAATTTCCGGAGGGCTCTTGGGGCTCGATGCCTTCCAGAATTCATCCGATATGTACCAAGCAGGCCAAGACCGATCGCAGTCCTGGCAACCATCTACCTGGATGGGTGATATGAGCAGTAATCTTCTGTTCTAGGAAATTGTGCGAGTCTTGTAATACACTTTTTACCCCCACACCGGTCGACGGCAAATGATGCGGGGCTGCGGGGGCACACCTCGGAGATTGCCCCGAGGGGTAGCCGTGGCCGCCCTTTCCATTGCTTTGAACTTGGACGAGCTGGTACCTGCCTTTGCATTGCTTGTCACAGCTCAACTTCAATTCAAATCGCATCATGTCCCTCAATGAGATCAAGGGTCGGCTTGCCCTCATCACCGGCGCATCGGGAGGGTGAGTTAGCATCATCTTACCCCAATCCCGAAAATAATGCTAAAATTTGTGCTTAGAATCGGGGCAGCCTGCTCACACCAGCTTGCCCAACATGGAGTCCATCTCGCATTAACATACGCGACCAATCTAACCGCCATGAATGCGCTGGTGGCCGAATTGCAGAGCAAATACGCCGAGAACAAGCTCCGCATCTCGATCCACAAGGTGGACGTCGGCTCTGCTGACGATATTGAGACAATGTTTCAGCAAATCGACACAGAGCACGGCCATCGACCTGATATCCTGGTGTCGAATGCCGGTTACGGAAAACGAGTACCCAATATTTGGGACTGCACCCTTGAGGAATTCGACTACACTCTCCAAGTCAATCTGCGCGCATCTTTCATTTTGGTCAAGGGTGTTGTAGAGCGCATGAAGAGCCAGAATTGGGGCCGTATTGTGTTTATGTCCTCGATTGCTGCTCAAGGCGGAGGTATCAATGGATGCCGTATGTGATTTTTTTTTAATTCTTCCTGCGACACTGGCTAACTCTGTCCTCCTCAAGATTACGCCGCCTCCAAAGGTGGCTTGACCGGCATGATGAAAAACCTTTCTACCCGCCTGGCTGAGTTCAATATCAGTGTTAATGATGTCGCTCCTGCCATGATCGGGGACACCGGGATGATTCCTAATGCTGCGGCTATTCCTGAGGTGGCGGCTGGTATTCCCATTGGTCGTCTTGGGACGCCCGAAGAGACGGCTAATGTTGTGACTATGCTTGTGAAAACGGGCTACATGACTGGCCAGAGTCTTTTGCTGGCTGGAGGCTTAAAATGAGCATCTAGCTATCCTAGCAAATTGTTGTAGCGAGTTATTCAACGCCTTCTATACGAGTCTATGATATTACCAAATTTGAACACAGTTTATTATCTTGGTTCATTCTTATGTATAGAACTAGCACTATATCTTCTTCAACATATACATATTTTGTTCTATTTTCACAATCGGGTATTTCAATCATCATCACCGTCATCAATTAAGACTCAACTCTCACAGAGAGCCATTCGAGTCCCGTCTGTTCTCAATAATGACCTTGACAACAGGATTTCCTTCCTCATCAACTCCGGCGCCGGCAAGCGTGAATGCTCGCTCGCCCTCCTCAAGCTTCAGTCTATGCGTAACAACCTTTTCCTCCACACTCTTCATCTTCCCACTCGCCAACAGCGCAATAGCAGCAGGATACGCATGTCCATCATACCGGAAGACGCCAATGATATCAACCTCCCGTAGCGCCGCAGCACCAACAGGCAACGTCTGGATAGGATTCCCCATACCAATCTGCACCAGCACACCACCAGGCGCACTAGCATAAATACCCGCCTGAACACAAGCCGGCACACCAGTACAATCATAAACGCGACTGAAGCCCGGAACAAGCAGACCGCGCTCCGACTTCGCCGCCTCCGTCAAAACACCCGCTACCCGCTGCGCATTCTCAAGCGCATACGCCGTCTGCTCCGCAACCGGTGCATCCTTAGCAGGAGGCGGGCTCTCTGCCCGCGGAATAAGTACAGTCTTCAGTCCAAGCCCCATAGACTCCGCAATCGCCAACCGCCGCGCATCAATATCCGCAACCACAATCGTCGAGAAGCTCTCGCTAACAGCCAGCGCCCCAGCAAGTAAGAGCCCAATAGCGCCCGCGCCAAAAACCAGCGCAGCAGTCTCCTCCCCAGCAGCAGCGTTCATAGCGACCTCCTCAGCGCTGGGCGGCCTCGACCGCCGCACAGCATGCAGCGTTACAGCGAGCGGCTCAACAAGCGCACCGCCGGCGTCCGACACGCTGTCCGGCAGTGCGTGGCACATATCAGCTGGGTGATTCGTGCGGTCCATGAGCGTGCCGTCCAGATGAGGGAACTGCTTCGCCGAGCTACGGAACTGCATCGCCTTACAGATGTTGTAGCGGCCTTGCTTGCAGAGCGCGCAGGCGCGGCACGGAAGGCCGACTTCCAGCGCAACGCGGTCGCCAACTTTCAGACTTGAGACACCGGCGCCGGTGGCGGTTACGATGCCGGCGGACTCGTGGCCGAGGCACATTGGGCTGCGTACGACGAAGTCGCCGTTACGACCGTGGTTGTAGTAGTGCAGGTCTGAGCCGCAGAGGCCGGTTGCGCGGATGGAGACTTGGACATTTTGTGGGGTTGGAGGTGCGAGAGCGCGTTGTTCCTGGGTTTGTTGTTAGGGTGTTTTTATGTATTTTTTATTGTTTGGGTGTGTTTGCTTACCAGGCGGAGGTCCTTTGCGCCGTGGAGGACGAGGGCGGTGGTGGTTGTGTCTGCCATGATGGGTATTATGTGTAGAGTGTTAACTTTTTGGAGCTAACGACAGTGAAGAAGAGAAGAATTGAAATTGGGAGGAGCTTGAAGTACTAATTTCCGGAAGTTGTCATGAATCCGAACGGCATTTGCACTTCGTCATTCCCCTCAATTTAGTCTCCACTACAGTCTCGTGGGGGAATTCAGCTGCCCGGAGGTGCTCCGCTGTCGGTGTTTGAACAATTAAGGGTAACTTCATTACCCGACGTGGGGGTAAGTGTTTTTGCGTGTTAACAAAGACGAGATAGCTGAGGTGAATATATAGAAAAACAAAGCTAGATAGAGAGTAGAGTAGTAGATGAGTAGAACTGAGTATATAGAAATGTAAATATTCAAGGTAGGAAACTAATACTTAACTATGTAGGTAGTTATATATCCCATTAAATCCGGAGGAGCCCCCGCGATCGCGACATGGGGGTCAGTTTAGATAGCGGGGATACTCCAATCTTTTGTTTCTTGGAATGATTTCCCTTTTATTTTCTTTTCCATCTCTATTAACTCCTTTCAACCCCTTAAACCGTTTATTCTATAATAAAGTTCCTATAGATTTCCAGAATCAAATGTGAGTATCTTCCCTGAGATCGTCCGGCGCATCTAACAATGTGAAGAATACACCATGTCGCAATCCGCTCTCCTCATCGGAGAAATCACACACGCGCGCAAGGAGTGGGAGAGCATCTCTTCACTCCTAGAATTGAAGGTAAGCGATTGGCATTTGCACTGCGCATAGACATCCGCTAAACGAACCAGGAATTTCCCAGCGGAACCAGAGAGGAATTCATCGCGAACTGCAAGGCGGGACAGTATGACGATGTGGTGGCTCTCTACAGATCCAACAACTCCACCAAGGTAAGGGTCTCGATTTTCGAGGCGAAGCTCCCGCTTATGGCGTCTAGTACACCGGTCCCTTCAATGCCGAGATGGTCGCAGTTCTCCCCAAGTCTCTGAAGTATATTTGCCACAATGGTGCGGGATACGACAACATTGATGTCCCTGCTTGCTCTGAAAGGGGCATTGCTGTGTCCAGTACCCCCGTTGCAGTGAACAATGCGACAGCCGATGTTGGCATCTTTTTGATGATTGGTGCTCTACGCCAAGCCCATGTGCCTATTACTGCTCTCCGGGAAGGTAAGTAGTTCTCCGCGAAGCTGGAGTGTAATTCATTTCCGATTCAGAGACTGACCACGTTCACCAACAGGGAAGTGGCAAGGCCCAATCACCGCAGGCGGACGGGAATACCGCACCTCCCTGGGTCACGACCCTAAGAATAAGATCCTCGGAATCCTGGGTATGGGGGGTATTGGTCGGGTAAGCGCAAACATATACTCCAAGTCAAGACCTAACTAACATACTCAGGAAATGGCCATCCGAGCCAAGGCCTTCGGAATGAAGATTCAATATCACAACCGCTCCCGTCTCCCCGCTGATCTCGAAGCCGGCGCCACATATGTTTCCTTCGATGAGCTGCTCGCCAATGCAGACGTGCTCAGCCTGAACCTGGCTCTGAACCCATCCACACGCCACATCATTGGCGCAACCGAGTTCGGCAAGATGAAGGACGGCGTGGTCATTGTCAACACCGCGCGTGGTGCGCTGATTGACGAGAAGGCGTTGGTTGCTGCACTTGAATCTGGAAAGGTATGTATTTGCGGTGAAGAAAGCTTTGGGACTTGGTTGACCTTTTTATGCAGGTGCGCTCCGCTGGTCTGGATGTGTACGAGTGCGAGCCCCAGATCGAGCCTGGTCTGGTTAGTAACCCTAATGTTATGTTGCTGCCTCATATTGGTACTGCTACCTATGAAACGCAGAAGGATATGGAGATTCTGGTGTTGGATAATCTGCGATCGGCTGTTGAGAAGGGTGAGCTAATTACGCAGGTTCCTGAGCAGAAGAAATAGATTGAGAACAGATAGATGTAAATTTTATAGAGCGACTGGAATAAATTGTCTCAATTCAAAGAGCAAAGGTGGTGACATAGATGTACAATGTAGATGTATGTTGTAGTTCGTGATTGACTTTGGGACTTTGCTCCCCAAAAAGAGATCGACACCTTAAGGCCTTACACCTTGACACCTTGACACCTTGGAAAAGATGATCCACCGACACCCGATATTCAAGGCAGCAGTACCTGACTAAGGTTTGACATAAGCCCATCCAAAACGGCTAGCGCTAGGGCTTAGGGCAAAAACCGCCAAGAGCGAAAAAAACCGCACCAAATCTAGTGGCTCAAGCGAGAGCCGGACGTCGAAAAGCGCCAACAACTCATCACCGAGGACCATCACACCCCCTCGCCAACTCCTTCAAGATGGTGAGTGCTGCCAGTCCCTGTTACCGAAAATGAACCTTCAGAACACCATTCCCTACGAAATGCCCGTGTCACGCACATCGTGAAGATATTCAATGTCCATTGAATGTCGGATCGAACTTTCGCTGTCACCTTCAAATCACGAACCACCCGATCATTGCTAACGAGCAATGCTCTCTACAGGTCCGTTACGCCGCCCAGGAGATTTCGCAGGCCAAGAGCGCCCGCGCGCGCGGCTCTTACCTGCGTGTCAGCTTCAAGAACACCCGCGAGACCGCTCAGGCCATCAACGGCATGAAGCTGTCCAAGGCTCTCACCTTCCTTGAGAACGTCACCACCAAGACCATGGCTGTTCCCATGCGCCGCTACGCCGGTTCCACTGGTCGCACTGCCCAGGGTGAGTCGCCCTTTTTTTCCTTCAAAAAAAAAATGAATTCTGGATCGATGGACTGGAGGATTTGTGGGAAGGGGTGCATCGCCGATTCAACGACAGCCATATGGAAAGGGACTTTGCAGAGGAAAATGACTGGGATGAACGATTGGCTTATTGGCGATGCTGTGGATGTCTACGATCCGGATGAAATTTTGCACGGGGCTCGAACATGAACTGACCACTTTGGTTTATAGGCAAGCAGTTCGGTGTCTCCAAGGCCCGCTGGCCCGTCAAGTCCGCTGAGCACATCATTGATCTGCTCAAGAACGCTGAGGCCAACGCCGATGGCAAGGGTCTCGACACCAGCGCCCTGATTGTCAAGCGCATTCAGGTCAACCAGGCCCCCAAGGGTCGCCGCCGCACTTACCGTGCTCACGGTCGTGTATGTTTAACCTAACATCCGGAAACTATCTGACACGAAAGACTAATTTTTCTTTTACAGATCAACCCCTACATGACCAACCCCTGCCACATTGAGCTCATCCTCACCGAGGCTAACGAGGAGGTCAAGAAGGCCGTCGTTGAGAAGAAGGAGCACCTCTCTTCCCGCCAGCGTGGTACCCAGATCCGCCGTGCTCTCATTGACGCATAAACGGATTGCCATAAGAAGGTGTGAGGGGAATGTGGTTACGCAATGAAAAGATTTTTGCGGTGGACGGGAAGGATCGGAGTTCTGTCAGCTGTGTATGTTGGAACGGAATCGATACCGGATCATACAAGATTTTAAGGTGCCAACATTCGGAGGAGAACCAAATAAAAAGTTTAAACGATATGGCCCAGGTTGATGGAAATAGGATTCTGTACTTCCCGATCCAATCATGATACAAACGTGGTTCTTTCTCCGACTCTTATCGAGTTTTTTTTCTATCCGGGCTGCTTCTTTTCCGTCTTAACTGCATACTACTCGTCTTTCGATCTTAATATGATCTCGTTCTTTCATGTTCACTGCATTGTTCGACTGGAATTGTAGGGGCGACTCGCCTTATATGACTAGCTGGACTATTACATCTGGGCATCCAGGTATCAATTTTATTCTGAGGGATTTACTGACATCCAACATCTAGTCTATGTCCGAGCTATACCAGTTCCGGTGCCCGACAGTCTAATCTGCCAGATTCCGCCCCAAAAACACGCCAAGAAACCACCTTCACGAGCAGGGATCTGCATGAGGGGTGTATATAAACCGACAGCACGCCATGAACTCATTCAACCAACCCATCTACCCCAAAAACTCTCAGCAATGACCAACCCCAAAGACTACCATCTCCTCTGCTTCGACGTCTACGGCACATTGATAGACTGGGAAAGCGGCATCATCGCCGCCCTCCAACCAATCCTCTCGAAAACACCCACCAAATTCACCCGCGAGCATCTCCTAACAGTTTACCACGACCTCGAAAGCACCCAACAACAACAAACTCCAGACCTCCCCTACTCAACCCTCCTATCATCCATCCACCCCATTCTCGCCTCCCGCCTAGGCCTCCCCACACCCAGCGACGAGGAAAACACCAACTTCGGCAACTCCATCGGAACCTGGCCCGCCTTCCCGGACACCGTCGACGCCCTGCACCGCCTGTCAAAGCACTTCAAGCTCGTTGTTTTATCGAACGTGGACCGCGACTCGTTCGCCAAGTCCAATGCGGGCAGTTTGCAGAACGTGCATTTCGATTTGATCATCACCGCGCAGGATATCGGGAGCTATAAGCCTGATCGACGGAACTTTGAGTATATGCTGGATGCGGTGAAGGGTGAATTTGGAGTGGCTTCTGATTCGGTCTTGCAGACGGCTCAGAGTCAGTTCCATGATCATCGGCCTGCGAGGGAGGTCGGGATTAAGTCTGTTTGGATTGAGAGGGCTGGGGCTTTGATGGGGAATACGGGAGAGCCAATTTTTGATTGGAGGTTCGGGACACTTGGGGAGATGGCCGATGCTGTTGAGAGGGAGTAAGTACGTCCATATATATGAATGTATGTAGGTAGAATAATACATGTCTACCTATATTTAGACAATAGCGAAAGATCGGCACCGGTGCCTTTGGTTGTGTAGGCGCTGCCGGAGGGAGATGTAGTTGTCGAATATGTCAAAAAACCACGGAGGTGCTCTAGAGTAGTCTTTGGTGTTTAGGACACAATATCCTAGATCCGCTTTAGGCGAAAAATTATAGAAAAAGATGATACCCCATCGAAATTTCATAGTTACTTAGCTCGAGGCACTTACTGGCGATCTAAGCCTATTTTTAATAGTAGAAGCCTGCTTCTTAGGTAGGATCCATGGAACCTTAGGTAGGGTCAGTGCCCAGGTGACCAGATGAACTTAGGTCAGGCGATGATATCTTGATAGCATGGACCTTAATAGTTAGCGAGCTCCCTCACCGGCCTGATGTCAAGTTATTTGACCCTAACTCGCAGTCCCTCTTTAGGGGGGGGGGGGAAAGGCATCTAGATACTTTTCAGCTCAACTTTATCTAACATAAACTGATTCACACATACACGGCTGAGCGAGGGTTTAAGGCGACTCGTGAGTTACTCTGTCACGGTCTATCAAAGATTCCACGCTAATAAATCAATAGGGTTGGGTAACACTCTCTGTATTGGGAAACTGTGCGATCATCTCGTCCCTTGCATACATATATATTTTTGCTGATTTGATACAACAAATAAATGGAGTAGACAAGATAGAGTTTCCATTTTTGAAAAAGATCATTCGTAACTCCTTAGCTTTTTTTCGACTTTCTACAACTAGTGCGTCCTAAATTATCATTCTGCTGTTATGTACGCATTGTAGATGGCCCTAGTAGCTCGTTCTTAGGTAGCGAAAAGATAACACGAAGTAATCGGGGAGAGTCGATTTTTGATGGGAGGTTCCAAGGTTTGTGACAGTCGGGGAGATGGTTGATGCTGTTGAGAGGGAGTAAACACATACATACGTACATCCATGGATATATATAGGTAGAATTATTCCATAGCCCTGGAGACATTGTTTGCTGACCGCGCTGTAGCTATGGAACTTTAGATTTGCATTCACTAACATCAAGTAGTCAACCTTTATACTATTCCTACATAAAATGGCACCTTTATACTCTACAGAAGTGTAAAAAGATAGGGTAAAAGGGATCTTGTAGTGATAGAGTATTTGAAAGTATGTTTAATGTACTCGGTACTTCTCAACATAAGTACCGAACCAGCATTTCCAAGTACTGCCTACATCCGCGCGTGGCAGAATCACCAGGAATAGAAACATCCATTTTTTGCTGGAGCCTGAAAGGACTTGGCAAATGCACGATTACTTGGATGCATACGCGGAAATGGGGGGTTATTTGCCACTAGGATAGATAACATTGTATACACAATGCGCATATATGTATGTGGCGTTGAACCTTTTAGCGAGGCTGTAAACTGCTAGTCTCTGCAGTGTTACTAGTTCACCCCCAGTTGGCCCCCCGACTCGAATTATTTTGTGGAATTCACACTTTCAACATAGCTCCCCCGAGCGAACCTGGAATTACTTGTCACTATGAAGCGGTTTCTAGGTTCTCTGAGCAGACGTTCAAGTGAGTCCCTCACCGTCTCCACGTCTCCCCGCAAATTTACTAATTGTACCTGAAGGCTCCAGCGACAGTGTCTCCGAACACCGCGAAGACTCCCCAGAAGCCATTATCACCAAAGAACTGGTGCGCAACGAGATACAAACTAGGCAACCCTCACTAACACCCAGCAGACAGCCTTTTGCGAATCCAATGGGAATGGCGCTGCGCGCGACACCGTGAGCGCAAACAACAACCCCGGAGACCCCCTAAGAGCAATACTAACAGAAACCACCAGCAAGGAACGGAAGTTGTGCATCTCCCCAAAATTGTCGAAATAGCCGAATCAAGCCCCAATGCCGCCAAAGAAGCAGCCTTGCGCATTCGCAAATACCTCGCCGATCCCGCAGGAACCCCAAACTCCACGCAGTACAATGCCATCATGCTCACCCGCATTCTGGTCGACAACCCAGGCCACACCTTTACGCGCAACTTCGACGCCAAATTCGTGACGACAGTCAAAGAACTCCTCCGCGCAGGCCGCGACTGGCACGTCCAGAGCTATCTCCGCCAGTACCTGGACACCCTAGAACAGCAGCGCTCATGGGACGAGGACCTCAAACTGCTCCTGCAGATGTGGGCGAAGGAGAAAACAAAGGCCTCCCGCGGACTGGTAAGAGCACACCACGTATCTTGCACGCGCAAAACCCACTAATAACCAACCACAGATCGACCGCTTCCCCATGAACTCCGGCAATCCACCACCCGTCCCACCACGCCAAAGCCCAAATCAATACAGCCCACCCCACCAGACCCTCCCAAACCCAGAAGAACTTGCCGCCCGCATCGCAGAAGCGCGCAACTCAGCAACGCTGCTGACCCAATTTGTGCGCTCGACCCCGCCAATAGAACTAGAAGACAACGACCTCGTCAAGGAGTTCCTCGACCGCTGCCGCACAGGCGCGCGCATCATCCAGGGCTTTATCTACTCCCGAAACCCGCCGCCGGACGAGGACACGCTGCAAACCCTGATTCAGGCGAACTCCGAGATCACCGACGCCATCTCCTTCCAGCAGCACGAGATGCTGAAGGCCCGCAAGCTTCGGGGCTCTTCCTCCCCGAGCTCCTCTCATGCTAATAGTCCTGATTCCGTGCCCGTTGCGTCCGGCGCCAATCCTTCTCCTGTTCGGGGTCCCCAAAGTTCTGGTCCTGGGCCTGCGGAATTGCCTAGTACGGTTATGACGGGTGGTCGTGTGCCTGTCGCTCCTGCTGCCCCTCCTGCTGCCCCTGCCACTGCCACTGCTGCCCCCGTCCCTACCCCTACTGCCACCGCTACCACTGCTGCCGCTCCCTCGACTAGTCGCTATGAGTATAATGCTGCGGATTTCGAGGTTCGGAATCCGTTTGCTGATGACTATGCTACCAATGAGTCGTCGGGTGGGCATCGGCAGGATGGGACTGATCGCGCGCGCTAGGGTTTAAATTAGCGCAGCGTCTGTCATCTTTCCATTTGGTTGTTGTCCTTTGTGGTTTTGCCCCAAGCGCCTGGATTTCCTTTCTCCTTTTTTTCTCTTATGATACCTTGCGCCTTGCCTTGTCCATATTTTGACCTTTTCGACATTCTATACCTACAGAGCAGTGTACACATCTGCGTGCCTTGCCTTGCCTTTATACATACTGACGCCTCGGAGCGAATATACTCTCGATTGAACATTCGAATGTCATTACATATTCAACTCATGACTTAAAGTATATACAGGGCCTATGCTAATTTTATGCGAGAACGTACACTACCAAAAGCAACGTACCCAGCTTCACACTTCCCCCCCCTTTTCTCAAACGCCCTACTCCTGCTCAATCTTGACATGCACCCCCCTATCAGGCGCAGCAGGCGAAACCTCCCCATGGAACGGCTTCCTAGCCCAAACCCTTCTCCTACAAAACCATCAGCAACTCCAATCCAACCCAGAATCTGGAAGCAGACTCAACTCACGCGCGCTCATAAACATGATACCTCGGATTCTGCAACTCCGCCCTCAACTTCGCCACATAAACAATAACCTCATCCTGCGACCACGGCGCCGGCTCCCCATACTTCGTAAGCAACCACATCGCCCACCCCTCCATCCCGCTCATCCAGTGCTGGTAATTCACCGTCCCGGCCTCCTTGTATTTCTGGTCGCGCGCCCACGGCCCAATAGGCCACTTGTATTCTTTCTGGTGGAGGTCCACGAATCCCGCGTTGCGGAACGCGTCCTGCATCATGTCAACTGTTTCGAGCGGCCGGCCGGCGCGCTTCCCGCAGGCTGCTAGCGTGGGGCCCCATGTTCGCAGGATGCTGTTTGCGGGCAGGCTGTCGTCGTCGCATTCGATATACGGGCTTGCTTCGAGTTGTTCGAGCCAGCCGCCTGGGCGGAGGTTGCTGGGTGGTTTAGACGGGTGGGTAAAAGGGGTGGAGGGTGTGGGTTAGCTTACTTGTAGCATTGCATGTAGACTTTATCCCATTCTGTGGGGTCGAAGGAGCCGATTAGTATGCGGATGTGGATTAGGTCCTGGGGTTCGTTCCAGGTCCAGTCTTCGGCGATGTTGTCTACTTCCAGGATGCAGTTTGGGGGCATCCATGTTATCGGTGGTGGGAAGAGGTCGACGCCGCGGACGGTAGCTGGGTTTGTTAGGATACTGGTGAAGGTGTTGGGTTGGGAAGAAACTCATTAGGGCTGGCTGGCTTACTATTTGGGAACATGTCGGCCACGTCGCTGGGAGGGTTAGTTGATATCGTGATAGGCATGTAATGGATTTGTGCTTGTGGTTCATGGCACATACATGGCCCAATTACCCTGGCCTGTTCCCAGGTCGAGAATGTGTTTTGCTTCTTGGCCGATGGGCGAGCGGAAGAGGGGATTCTCTCTATCTGAGTCCATGACTAGGGCTACTAAGTGTCTGGTTTTGTTAATGGCTGCCCAGCTGGCCGAGGGCTGGAGATAAGATAGTGTCACATACCCGGCTTCGTAAGTCTCGAATTGCCTTTCATCGGAGGGAACACTGATGGAAATCAGTATTTTGTCTGAGTATTTGGTAGAGTGGAAAACAATAATTCATACATATATCCCTTGTGGTTTAATGTTTGATATCTGCAGAATTAGCCCTGAGCGCTAACAAGCGTGATGAGCACCCACTTACCGACGACCATTTTCTTCCAATCCACGATAAATGGAGGAGCCGATAGATGTAGTTTCTCTGTATTGCGTAAGAATGCGAGCGCTGCAAATTTCGAGTCACGAGTAGCGACTCGGAGAATTTTTACGATTGCCAGTCATCGCCGTAAACAGTGGTGACATAGATATTAGGGTCCTAGTGAGGAGATTAAAAAGTAAACAACAAATAACCCCGAACCGAAACTCACCACGTCGATATCGCCCTGTTCTTCTATTTCGTGATCCATAACGGAGCTGTTTTACCGCAGACCATTAAAAGGAGAAGGGGGGAGTGCTGAGGAAATTGAAGAAATATGATAATTGCGGGTGCGCCCGCCAAAGTCCGGCGGTGTTGGAATTGGATTGGAGGAGATGGGCGAATAGACCCCCCCGCATTGTGAACAAAAGGTTAAGTGCCATGCTGCCGGCTTATTCAGGTATGTAGCTACTGTGGTGGGTGATAGGTACATTTGTTCATGGATATCATTTCCGGTACCTGAGATGACTCGGATTGGTGTGCACAGCTATTTAGGATTTTCACTTTCATTTTCTGCCGTCTACAACGTGGTTTGTGCATATTCTTCAGTGTTGATTAATCTCCACTTTGTCATATTCTATCATGAGCCGCAGTGTACTATACTACTCTTGGCGGATTCTTTTGGTATTTAGTTCCTCTCGCCAAAGTAACAAAAGTACGTGATTGAGAATGGACAACTTTCTGGACAAGCAGGGACGACATAAGTACATAAGTCAAAACAAAAGTCCTGAAACATAAAGCTATCATTAATAAGCTCAGGATAACCAACTATGGATCACGATTGGTAGATCTAATACCCGAAATATGAGGTGATTCACTGAGAAAAATAGGCTATGAAATAGGCTATCCGGAAACGGGGACAGCCAAACCCGTCAATCTACGAAGTATATAAACCCCAGAACGAAACAACCCCATTCCACCAACAACCATTTCAAACCTCCCACTCCAAGTCCAGTTCCAATTCCAATTCCATTTCAAAAGAAAATAGCCCAACAGTCTATCATAATGACCCAACCACGCACCCTCCTCCAACAAACCGCCACCTCCAAAACCCTCGCTCTAACAACCTCCCCACCCCCAACCCCCTCCCACCCAACCGACCACCTAATACAAGTAAAAGCATGCAGTCCCTGCTCCGGTGAACTCCTCTGGCCAGCAAACTTCCCCCCACCAACGCCCCGCACCCTAATTCCCTGCCCAGACATGGCAGGAACAGTCATCTCCGCTCCACCCGACTCACCCTTCAAAGTCGGCGACGCAGTCTACGCCCGGACAAACTACACCCGTCCCGGGAATGCGCGCGACTACACCATCGCCGTCACGGATGAACTCGCGCTTATACCCAAGGGTCTGAGCTGGGTGCAGGCTGCTGCGGTTCCTGTTTCTGCGGAGACGGCCTGGCAGATTCTGTTTGTGCATGGGGTTAATAGTGATGGTGAGGGTGGCGGGGAGGTGGATTGGGAGACTGCGAGGCGGTTCTGGGGCGGGAAGAGAGTGCTTGTTACTGCTGCTTCTGGGGGGGTTGGGATGTGGGTTGTGCAGTTGGCTGTGTTGCTTGGGGCGGAGGTTGTTGGGACTTGTGGGAGTGGGAATCTGGAGTTTGTGAGGTCTCTGGGGGCCATGGCGCTTGATTATCGGGTTGTGGATTTGAAGGACTGGGCTGGCAGTGAGAGGAAGGTGGATGTGGTTGTTGATTGTGTTGGGGGGAGGGCTCTAGGCGATGCTTGGTGGACTGTTAGGGATGGGGGTGTTGTGCTGAGTATTTTTCAGCCGCCGTTGATGGTTCGACCGGAGGGGATTGAGGGGGATGTCAAGGATGTGTTTTTTGTTATGCAGCCTGTGAGGAGGCAGTTGGAGGAGATTACGAAGTTGATCGAAAGGGGGAGTGTCGGGGGATGGTGGATAGTGTTTGGCCTCTTGAGCAGTATGAAGAGGCATTCAAGAGGCTGGATGGGGGTCATGCAAAGGGCAAAATTGTTTTTGATCTTTCACTGAACCAGTAGGGGTTATGATATTGTGCCCCTGTTTATCTTGCATTAGTTTCTGCAGTTTCATACTCGGCTTTATCTACAAGTTCTTTGCCTTTGCGCTCTACAATTTTATACAATGTTACACACAGTCGAACTTAGCTTGATCTACTAGTCCCACGTATTTTTACGTGAATGCTCTCTAGCCATATTATCAACCAGGCTTGATACGATGCTGACTTACGTGCTGTCATATTGGCTATTGGCCAGATGTGTTAGACATGTAGATCCGTCAATCTGTAGATCTTAAGGCTATTGAGTCCACGTGGATAGCCAGTCTAAATGACTATATTCATGCGTTCGGGACTCCTATCCAGGAGAGAAAATAGAGCCCAGCGAGCTGTTCCCGGTTAAAACCCGAATTTGAATACAGTCCAAGGCTTATACTGTGCTCTACCAATCACATTAGTTATACTGGATATCCTCAGCATATTACGTCTGTAGATAAACTGTCTCCAAAACATTGAGAAGTACAAGAAGAAACTCCCTTATAACCGAAATATCTACATTTATTTATAAAAAAAGACGTATGGTTGACTGATCCTAACACCGGAATATTAACCGTTGGATCAATTTATACCCAGCTTCTATTTGAAACCATAAATTATCACCAAATACTAGGCGGTTTCAGAAATTTAGCTTGATTTACAAAGTAGAAGTGGCTTGCTAAACTCGATAGGGATGACCCTCAGATGAAATTGGTCAAACCCCCGATCAATGCGGTCATGTCAAGCTTATTCTGCTATGATCTCCAGGCTCTTAATCACACAGTCGAAATGTCCATCAATCAAATTCGAGCTTTTACCTGTCACTCCTTGGCAGGTCCATAAACATGAAACTCGGAGCATCCTTGTTCGGCGCGTGGAGCCATGCTTGGCAACCCTAGTTCAGGAACGTCGGTGTTGTTTCGGGAGCAAAATCATCAACCGGCCTAATTGAATATACAGCGACCGAGGCCATTTTTTTCCCGATAGGATGGGTCTAGCCTTACCGTCTCACCAGCCGCCTTCTGGTGGAGGAGGGCTGTCCCTTCGATATATCCGACGTGTTTCAAGGGCTACGATACGTGCATATGGCTTCACTAGCTGCTCGATGTCTCTGATGAGGGTCTACTTTCGGTTTGCGGTTGATTAATGCTGCAATCAATCTTAGAGTATCTTTTTACCATGCCGACTATATAACCGGTGGTACGCCGCGACCCCAGACCAGTTGAGCATGCTGGCCTGTCTTTCTTGAATTTTATTCTCATTCTTCATTCGTTTTTCCTCCGGTTTGATACCGTGCAGAGCTTCTTTCGTTCAGTATACATTCTTTCAATCGGTACCGGCTTACCGATCACTTCCATTCTCTCCCCAACATCCAAATTCGACCTCAAAATG
Source organism: Penicillium soppii (assembly GCF_028829465.1). NCBI lineage: Eukaryota > Fungi > Ascomycota > Eurotiomycetes > Eurotiales > Aspergillaceae > Penicillium > Penicillium soppii. Next base: position 4,633,875 of record NW_026643234.1, read on the forward strand.
AAGCAATTCACCCCCGCCCTGGCCTTCGCCAGCATTGTCTCCCTGGTCAACGCCCATGGATTCGTCACTAGCCCCGAGCCCCGCATGCCCGGCGCCGCCATGAAAGCCGCCTGCGGTAACCAAGTCGAAGTCAACCAGCAGTCCGACAACTACGGCAACATTCAAGGCGAACTGCAAGTTGCTGCTAGCCAGAGCGACTACAACGCCGGGGAGTGTGACATCTGGCTCTGCAAGGGCTACAAGTTCGCCGACAACAAGGCCAACGTGCAATCCTATACCGCCGGCCAGAAGGTCGCCTTCACAGTCGACATCCGCGCTCCCCACACCGGTGTCGCCAATGTTTCCGTCGTCGACACCTCTTCCAACAGCGTCATCGGCTCCCCCCTGATCTCCTGGGATGTCTATGCCTCCACCGCCACCGGCGTCACCTCTGACGAGACCAGCTTCAGCGTCACCATCCCCGACGACCTCGGCAGCCAGTGTGACACCGCCGGTGACTGCGTGCTGCAGTGGTACTGGTATGCCGAGTCGATCGACCAGACCTACGAGTCTTGTGTCGATTTCACTCTCGGTGGATCGGGATCTAGCTCCAACTCTAGCGGTTCCAGCTCCGCCGTTGTCAGCGCTGCTACTAGCGCAGCCAGCTCCACTGTCGCGGCCGCTCAGTCCACCACCTCTGAGGTGGTGGTCGCTACTTCGGTCCCAACTGTCGCTGTCCAGACCCCTGTTGCTTCCGCTGCGCAGACTACCTTCGCCACCAGCACCCGTCAATCGGCCACCGCTTCTGCCGAGCCGGAGGCTGCGACCTCTGTCGCTTCGACTGCTAGTGCTGCCAGTGCTGCCCTGCCTTTCCCCACTGGCAGTGCGGAGGATATTCTGTCCTGGATTGAGTCTCTGGTCGGCAACTTGGTTGGTAACTAAGCATTTCGATGCGCGAAAACTGGCCCACTTTAGAGTCTCGGCGCGTCAAAAATAACCCGCCACTAGTTTTGGATATACCTATATTTCTTTGATCAGTTATATCGGCAATAAATGTTGGATTTACCATGCTCTACAATTTGTTCGGCGATGCTTTGTATGCAACGTAATGTAGCGATATCGGAGCGATCGCTAAACATCCGACAACCGCCACTACCACCTTGACTTCTCCAACATATTCAACAGCTATTCAATTAATACATAAGTAGTCCCAATGCCACCATACAAGAATTAGTATTCCAAAATACAATGTTTTCCCGCCCAACAACCAAACTCCCCACCCTATTCAAGGTCAGATCAACAAGACCCTTCACCACAACAATGACAATGACCTCATCCAAAGACTGGAGCGCAGCGCAATACCTAAAATTCGAAGCAGAGCGCACCCAACCAGCGCGCGATCTCCTCTCCAGAGTCCCCCTAACCACCCCAGCCCGCATAATCGACCTAGGCTGCGGACCCGCAAACTCCACAAAAGTCCTATCAACCCGCTTCCCCCAAGCCCGCATAACAGGCCTAGACTCCAGCCATGATATGATCGCCAAAGCCAAGACTGTCCTTCCAACAAGCGACTTCCACGTCGCGGACCTGAACACATGGACCACAGACGAAAAAGTCGATCTATTCTTCTCAAACGCCGTCTTCCAGTGGCTGAAGCCAGACGAGCGCATCGCTGTGATCAAGCGCCTCCTGGCGCCCCAGGAAAAAGGCACCGTCTTCGCCCTCCAGGTCCCGAATAATCTGTCCGAGCCCTCGCATGTGCTGATGGGTGAGGCGGCGGCTGCGGGGCCGTGGGCGGCTAAGCTGGACGGCGTGCAGAGGGAGGGATTCCAGTCGCCGCAGGAGTTGTATGATCTTGTGAAGCCGTTTGCTGGGGAGGTGCATATTTTTGAGACGAGCTATTATCATTCGTTGGAGAGCCATGAGGCTGTTGTTGAGTGGGTCAAGGGGACGGGTTTGAGGCCGTTTGTGGATCCGTTAGATGAGGACGAGAAGAGAGGGTTTTTGGAGGAGTATTTGCGGAGGTTACGCGGTGCTTATCCTGTTTCTGTTGATGGGAGGGTTTTGTTGAAGTATCCAAGGCTGTTTATGGTTGCTGTGAAATGATTTAGGGTGGTTTGTTTGTTGCAGTGTGCATGAATTATGTATTGTTAATGTGATTTGGGAATTTTGCACATTTGCGAAGGACTCGTTAAAGTGAAAGTGCTCTTTCGTTAGTTGCACTGCCCATAAGGCGTTTGGATTAGAAACTTAAGAAAAGAAAACTCCATTGAACGAACATTTGCGCCGAGATATCTCCTTAAACTTAGCTGAAAGGGATGTTGAAGCTCATTAGAAAAGCAAAGCAAAGCAGAACAAGGAAAAAAAACCAAAGGGACTATAATGGGGAACAGACTGCGAGATCGTAGGACTAGTGGGATGAGACTGAGTCACCGATCCATGGATGATTCCATGTGGGACTAACAAGCCTCCTCATAGTCAATATCCTCCTGGACGACATCATCCTGGTCAATATCATTCTGGACAACATCCTCCTTGGAGTTGATAACCTCCTTGAAGTTGATAACCTCCTTGGAGTTGATAACCTCCTTGGAGTTGATAACCTCCTTGTTGTCATCCTCCTCAGACTTGATATCCTTGATGTTTTTTTTGACAAGTTCCTCCTCGACTTTGATGTACTCGAGCCTGGCACCGTTTTCGATAGCTTCCTTCTTGGGCTTGACGTCCTCGAGCTTGACACCCTCCTCAGCTTTGACGGCATATCCAGTGAGCTTGAAATCCTCATCCGACTCGTCATCATCAATGACAATCTGGGCAGTCTTCGCCTTCTGCTTGTTCTTCTTGTCAGGCTTGACATCTTCAACGATCATCTCAACATCAGAAGAATCGTTCTGAGTCACAGTCTCAAGCTCATAGGCTTGCTTGATACGGGCGTACCATCTCTGGACGGTGGAAACAGAGACGCCGCACTGCTTGGCGAGTGTAGACCAATTCGAGCCCTATAGTATAAGTAGTCAGTATAGATCAAATAGGGAAGTTGTACGGGCATCAACATACGCCGTGCAAGTGATAGCGGTACATGAAGATAGCATCCTTGCTCACGCCGGCGGTAGGACCAGAGCCGGCGCCGGAGCTGGGGGACTTGGCAGACTTCGCGACTCCTGCATTGCCCTTTGTGCCTTTGTTGGCGGGCTTGCGAGGAGTGGTGGGAGATTTGGGGGTCTTAGCTTTGGAACCCATTTTGGTAGTGGTGGTAGATTGGAGGATGTTTGTTTGAGTTGATGGACGGAGTTCGCGTTCAGTCAAGGAGCGTAAGTGGGAAAATTGAACTTCGAGTCCAGATCAAGGGTTGAATTCGGAGCTCGTTTCGAAATCGAGCGTGAGAGACGTTGTTGTGACAGATCTGATTTCGTTCGGTGCACGAATGTGAAAAATGTGGAAGAGGTAAAGAGAAGATGGTGTTTGAGATCGAATTTGAATCGCGCGATGTATCGAACCTATAGGTATGGATCGCACAGTAGATTGCAGGTGGATGAAATCAGAAGGTTTCAAAGACACGTTGTAGGTTTTGTGGGTTGGTCTGATCAAACTGGATCCTTTGAGATGCTCGATTTGTTTGATCGAAAGAAACAAGGGAGATTGCGGCTTCGTAACAATTGCTTAGTCGAATATGGTAGAATTTGCGAATTGGTTTGATCAAGGTGACAGGTTTGAATTAGTTGAGAATGGTATTATCCGAGTAGTAAAATGATAAACCATATACCAAGGCAAAATCGGGTTTCATTCATAGATTAACAGCTAGGCTATCTTATACTCTGCTAATAGATGCATATGGCAGATCTAACACTGGTTGCCCGGTCAATAGACTAGGCCATCGCTGAGTAGAAGGATATAGGAAAGATGGGTCTAATAGAAGACCGAAGCCAAAGACAACCAAGAACAAATCAATGGATCACTAGGAGATGAAGTAAAGTGAGAGATACAGGACATTACTTTAAAAATACACTCCTACTAAACAGAAAGAAAAATTTCGACAAAAAGCATGTAGCAGTAGTGAAACTGAAATCTCGCTGATATCTGTAACACGAGATGTGCATTAGTCGAGGTCCATTTACTCGAGGTAGTTTGTTCAACCCTTCATCTTATCTAGAGGGAATCCAAGGAAAATGCAGTGGGATTTGTATCATGAACATAGATGCCGGATTTGAGTCTACGGTGCGTAAGGTTGCCATTAATTGTTTCGACATTATATTTATCAATTATTTAAGACATAAGAAACGATATCTCATCCGCTTCACGGCTTGCAGTCAACAGCCATATTTCGCAATTAGAATAATTAGTGAGTAGCGTTGGAGGGACGCAGAGCGGCCATAGCCTCCTGAAGAGAGTTGTTGATGACCATCTCGTCATGACGGATAGTGTCGTAGCAGATAGACAGAGCCTTGCGGGCAACCTGGGTAGAGAAACGGCTAGTCTCAGAGCTGACCTTCGAGAGGGTCGACTCGACGCTGCTGCGCTGGGTGTTGTTGAAGTAGTTGAGGTGCTCGACGAAAGCGTCGTTGAGCTCGATACCGCTCAGAGCGAGCTTATTAACATTAGCTGGAGGTTGGTTTCTTTTGCTTTAATGCAGACTTACAGAGTGGTAAGCCTGGCAGAGAACGAGCTGGGAGGACTCAGACAGAGCCATGGTAGGCTGGTTCTGGTTAAGAGCGCTGTCCTCAGTTGCGGCGGTGTTCTTGTAGCTGGTGACGACGTCCTGGGAAATATAATTAGGATCGTTGTAGTGATAGGGCTGGAATAATAAATCATACATCGATGGTGGTGTTGCCGCGGCCGTTGACTGCGCGGTTCAACTTTAGGAAAGTAGTCTTGTAGCCGATGTCGATCTGAGCCAGACGAGTCTGGAGCTTGGGTGCAATGTCGGTGCTGTTGGTAGAACCGGCGAGGGCGGGGAGGGCCATACAGGCGGCCACGAGGAGGTTCTTCAACTGCATGGTGGAAAGGAGTGTGGGTTTGGCTAAAGAGTGACTGTAGTGAATGACGGAGGTTTGAAGATGCAAAAGGGTTTAATGTTCCGGGCCTGCTTGTTCTTATATGGAAAAGGGGCCCATCGACTCTGCAGATCACCGGAGTTGTTCGGTTTGGTGAAATGCCCTAGGAATTCAAGTGGTTCTTGATGATAGCAGAGTGCATCTCGCAGGGTCCATAACTAAGATTAAGATCATCGTAAGTTATCCGAATCAAAGATGGACATATCAGAGATTGAGGACTTAGGGGGGCTTGTTTCGCTAGTTTCGTCGATCGCCGTGCGTGTGGAGCAACAGGGCCACTTTGCCGCATCATTAGTCGCTCTGAACAAGGACCGATCGTGGAAATCCGGCAAGCTTTAATTCGGAGAACTCTTCATCTCTCCGGATCCACTCCGAACCCTACTCAGCCATGTTGGATTGGATCGGTTCCTTCTTGGCTTGATACTAGTACAATGATGGACAATGCTGTTCATATTTCCTTCACAACATCTAGATTACATTAAATGTGCATTAATTAGCAGAAAGCCATGATCAGCAATATGTACAACCTTTAATCCTGTACAGGTCTTAGCGTCATAATCAAACATGAGGCTGTTTCAAGATGAGATGTATCCATCGTGCAAAGGGAGATATGATATCATTCCAGTACCCAAAACAGCCCGATCAGAAATACCTATATCAATATCGCACATATACCCATCTTAGACATGGTAATTCTGCAGTCTGCGCGCCCAGTTTCCTGCATTTTCCAACAATTTCTCAGTATCTTCAACACCGTCCCACAGTTACCAAATCTCGCAGAGTCGCGCACAACGTCAGCCATGAGATTTTCGAATAATCGCTGATTCTGTGGCTGCGCCATACATCCCAGAACACACAACGCCCATACCAAGCCAGTGAGAGAATAAACCCTTGGTCTATTCTGGAGCACAATAATGCTTCTGGAAACCGCACTTTGGATCTCTGGTAGTGCCGGGAGGGGCCCGGAAACGATTGTGTGCAGCAGAACCAGGCAAGCCAGGGCGAAGAGGCGTGTTACCCAGTTAGTTTGGGATTCGTCATCCTCTTGTTCCTGGATGTTCAACGTTTATAAAGTGCGAGATGTCATGATGGTGGATACTTACATCTCTGCTTAGATCGAGCTTCTCAATGCCTGTGGTCAACCGGTCTTTGATCTCTTCCCCTCTCTTGACTAGTTCGTCAATGCTGAGAATACCGTCTCTTTCTTGTACTTCCTTCCATTCCCCGAAACAAGCTAGATCTCCAATGACAATCATAATCCAATTTTCGCAGCTCAGTAGATCTGCTATTTGTATTCCCGCGGTATGGAGCCATTTCTGATACGGGAGTCGTGGTACCCGCCCTGTCGGCAGACACGCGAAAAGATCAAGGGAAACCATTGCGGCTAGAAGGAACTCAAGACCTTCCTGTTGGCGATTTTGATGACCAGAGGACCCGGTGTGCGATGTATAGCGAGCGTCGAATATCGTCTCCGGCGATAGTGACTGTATGACAGATATGACAGCATCTAAGTGCAGTAGCCAGTCATGTTCAGCGCCTCTAAAAACCTATAATTCTGCATTAGATGCGAGATCATTGAGACAACGTCCAGGCCATACCTGGCAACTAATCAAGATCAAACTGCACGCTAGGAACTCGGCCAGCCGAGCATTATCGTCCAATAACTTACCCCGTTCCTCGCCCATGAACTTGCAGAACTCACGGAGCGCCCTGGAATGATGTTCTAGTGCCCTTTCCTTTTGTTGGTATTCCTCTTCACTGCCCATAACTGCACTCTGGTGCAGTGATGAAAGGCTCAGCACGGCATAATAAAGAGGCCCTCGTTTCAGGAGAAGGTATAACAGCCAGCCCCGATTTCCTAATCGAGAGGTAGAGCAGAAATAAGGAAATTGCCATGCAAAAACCTGATCAAGGTAATGCATCAATAGACACGCAGCTTGGGGATCAAACCCTCCATCTTGGACATAAGGCTGCTCTTTTATTTCCAACGATGCACTTGGCACGGCAACCGAATTATCTCCCGTATCAAAAGCAGTCGAGACATCATCTTCCGCCGTGGAAGGGTGTTCTTCTTCATATGTTTGCGACGAGACAATTCTGGTGCGATTTTGCAATTTTCGAATCCGCCGAACATGTTGGTTGATTGCGGCTTTAATCCGCTCTCTTTCTTTCTTTTCTTCGCATCCCCCGTCCATCCATGCTGGCTTCGGTCCATAACCATGACAGCGGACGTTGCGGTCACTGCATTCTCTGCAGGATGGTATTGTTATGTCGCATTTTTTGTGCCGTACCCGACAAGTCCAGCAGCCAATTGATATGGCGCTCATCTGTTTATTTATCGCGGGGCGTTCTCGGGTGGGTTGGAAGAGAAGTCAAAGATCCCGGGGGTGATTGGCGCCCTCCCGACTGTGGACCTCGTGTCAGACGAGTTATAATGTGGGGATGGCATCGCTTTCTTTTGTGTCCATTTGTCTTTACATATTGCAGATGCTGATATCAGAGAGAAAACCCCATATATGTATGAACTTTGAAAAAAACACTGCAATTCATTGAGAGCATGATAGCGCGGGTATGAGTTCATTACCGAGGAGCCCATTCCGAACAATCTAAATTTACTTAAGTAGCGTTTGTAGTTATTTAAATTCATTTCCAGGGCTAGCAATGAAGATAATCATCTGGATGTTCTGATATTCAACTGGGATAAGGCAAGTCGAGCCGGGCGCTACACGTAGGAATTGGCAGAGGGCAGGTCGAGCCGATTCATATGCCAAGAGCGCCGGCCCGAAGAGGGGACTATAGTCGAACCATACGGATGACTGTTGGAAATTGTCACATCATATAGGGTGTCTGCTCGAAATGCGAAATGCGAAATGTGGAATATAATTTATCTGCAACCCAGACACGTATGTGGATTTATACTCGGCACCTTTCCACTTAAACGGCTACTTTTAGGCAAGGCAGTTCACGAGTGGTTTGAACACAAACCTCTACAGTATGGATGAAGACACCATCTTCTTTAATGGCCGTATCCTCACAAAAGCTGGCTCTGGTCTGCATGGAGAGCCCGTGTTTACAGACAGCATGCTAGTGAAGAAGGGCATCATTACTGCAGTTGGACAATTCCAACAAGTCCTCGCTGAATGCCCACCTAACGTGCAAAGGCGAGACCTCAAGCAACAGACTGTCCTTCCAAGCTTTATCGATGGTCACATGCACCTTCTGCTTCTTGGTCAATCGCTGCGCAAACTCGACCTGCGACCCTGCAAGTCTCTAGAGGAAATCCGATCAACAATCAAACAGTACGCAGTCGCCAATCCCGACCTCCCAACTATCCTTTGCAAAGGCTGGATGCACTCCATGACACCGAACGGTGTGACTGCCTCAATGCTGGATGACATTGACCCGAGACCCATCTTCATCGATGCAAGTTCGCTGCACTCTTGCTGGATGAACACCGCCGCTCTGAACGTGCTCGGTGCTGAAACTATGGCGGATCCCCCTGGCGGTAGTATACACCGTGACGCCGAGGGAAGGCCTTCCGGTGTGATGGATGAAGGTGCTGTGATGTCAGTTATCTGGCCATTCCAGGCATCGTCATCGCACAAAGAAGAGCGCGAGCAGTCAATTCTTCAAGCCATTCATGAATACAATGCGGCGGGATATACGGGCATTATCGAGATGGCGATGGACGAAGAAGCGTGGGACAGCCTTGTTACACTGCGTTCGACACAATCAGACCTCCCAATGCGTATTTCCGCATACTGGCTGATCAAGCCTTCAACAGACCGCGAAGCCATCTCCAAACAAGTACAGCGCGCGATTGAATTGAGTCGACAGTACAACTCCAGCACAAGCCCGGACCTCCGCATCGTCGGCGTGAAGGTTATCTGCGATGGAATCGTCGATGCCTGCACCGCCTTCCTGTCCGAGCCCTATGCACCCATCGCTTCGCCGCCTCCAATCTGGGAAGCGGAGCAACTAGCACTCGTCGTCAAAGAAGCAGACAGCGCGGGTCTTCAAGTAGCCCTCCATGCCATCGGCGACGGAGCAATCAAAATGGCCATCGATGCAATCGAGAAGCACGCAAGCCCAGGGCGACGCCACCGCATCGAACACCTTGAGCTTGCGTCTCCCGAGGACGCAAAGAGGCTAGGGGAGCTCGGCTTGACGGCATCTGTTCAGCCTGTGCATGCGGATCCCTCCATTCTCACTGAGTGGCCTCGTCTCATTGGAGAGGAGCGCTGCGGGAGGGCATTTGCGTACCGCGAGTTCGCGGACGCGGGGGCTCTTATGGCGATTGGTAGTGATAGCCCTACTTCGCCTTGGGCTCCGATGGATAATCTTTACGTGGCTACCACGCGGAAGTCGTCTAGGAATGTTGAATATACCAAGGTTGTTAATGAGCACTTCCGTTTGGGGATGTGTGAGTCTATTGTTGCTGCTAGTGGGGGTGCAGCATGCAGTGTTTTTGCGGAAGAGAGGACGGGGAGCTTGAATGTTGGGAAGTTGGCGGATTTTGTGGTTGTTGATATGGAATGGGAGGCGGAAAGGTTGCTGGAGGCGAAAATTAGGGAGACTTGGTTTGGGGGGAGGAAGGTTTGGGCTGATTAGTTGAGTAGAAGATGATTTGTAGATAGAAGCGGAATATATATCCCTCATCATGCAGTGAATATGTCAACAACAAAAAGCCAAGTAATAGCCAAGTAAAGGTTAACAGGGAGGAAATGATGCCAAGACCAATGTCTTGGCAGGAGTCGTGCTCATTTGCAGGGCATTGCTTCAATGTTCGTACTTGGATACTTCATTTCTTGATCTTGCTATTAATATTGCAAATATACAGAGCTCTCATACTAGTTTTATTTATGAAACACTCTGGTATAATATTGATTCATCGTAGAAGTCTTTCAACAAGCAAATCTGCAATGCAATGCATAAATGATCGACACGATAAGCGATAAGCACTGCCACTTTCTGAATTTCTCCAGGGCTATCCCCTTGCATTTTGATCCATTCTATTTCTTCTTTCATCCCATCTACTCTCAAGTCCTACCGCCAACATGGAGGAGCATTTGCGTCACAGTTTGTCCAACCACCCCCACGTCTTTCAGAATCTACACCATAGTAGCTCCAACCGCTCGGACAGGATGACACCCGTCAATGAGGGGACGACTACCGCCCTCGAACACGAACTGACCACGATGCAACAACATCGCAATGGCAGCTCCAGTGACGAGGAAGGTGCCCCTCCTCCACGCTACACCTCCGAAAATGATCCATTTCGCCTCGCCTCGAAACTCAAGACCGAAGACGAGATTCGGCAGATGAAAGCCAACACCTCCCGGAAACGTGATTCCACTAAAAACACCAAAGGTCACAAAGTCGCAGCCATCGTGCAAGATACGGCCCGTCTCGGCAAGCAAGCCTTCATCACAAAAAAGCTGCAAGGCTTCTACGAGTCCCAGAATGAAAACATTGAACGCATGCTCAAGCCCGTCGAGGAGCACCGCCGAGCCGCCCGTGAGCTGAATGTCGACAACCGTCTCAAGTACCGTATCGCCGTATACGGCTCCTTTGCTGCAAACATTATCCTCGCCGTCATCCAGGTTTATGGCGCCGTTTCATCCGGCTCCCTCTCCCTCTTCACCACAATGGCCGACGCCATCTTCGACCCCATGTCCAACCTGACGCTCCTTCTGTGCAACAAGGCCGTCAACCGCGTCGATCCGCGTAAGTTCCCAGCAGGAAAAGCCCGTCTCGAAACAGCAGGCAATATTTGCTTCTGTTTCCTCATGACTGCTGTCTCTTTCATCTTGATTGCGTTCTCGGTCCGCGAGCTGGCGGTCGGCTCCGAGGAAGAAACTCAATCTTTCCATCTTCCCTCTGTCATTGCCGTCGCCGTCGCGTTTGCTACCAAGCTCGCCCTCTTCTTGTACTGCTGGGCCCTCCGCAACCAGGTTTCGCAGATTCGCATCTTGTGGGAAGATCACCGTAATGACCTGTTCATCAACGGATTCGGTATTCTCACTTCTGTCGGTGGCAGTAAGCTGCGTTGGTGGATTGATCCCATGGGTGCTATCATTCTCTCGGTCCTGGTCAGCGGTCTGTGGCTGCACTCTGCCTACGGCGAGTTCCAGTTGCTGGTCGGTGTCACCGCGGATACAAAGATGCAACAACTCATCACATATATCTGTATGTCTCCTTTCCATTACCTTCTTTCTTTAATCTTGAAGGCCGTTTACTAATATCACCAGCAATGACCCACTCCCCTCTCATCACAGCCATCGACACCGTCCGCGCTTACACATCCGGTCCTCGTCTGCTTGTCGAGGTCGATGTCGTCATGGACGCGGATGCAACACTACGCGCTACCCACGATGTGGCGGAAGAACTCCAGATCAAGCTTGAGTCTCTGCCTGACGTCGAGCGTGCGTATGTGCATGTCGACTACGAGACAACTCACAAGCCCGAGCACTCTCTGAAGAAGGAGCTATAGGCTTGCTTGGCCGTCTGATTGATCCAGATTTATGATGGTGGAACTTCATGATTGGCACCATAGCGTAGGTTTTAAATAAGAATTCTTGGTTCGAAGAGCGTATCTCTTTTTTGGAAAACAGACCCATCCCCAAAAAAGGTCTGTGCGTAATACGATATCTCCCTTGGGTTGAAATGAGTACATATCTCCGGGCTGCGTCTATGAATCATGCAAAGCCCATACCTCAGCGCAGGGACGAACATCTCAACAATATTAAAGGCGGAGAAAAAACCCGTCTAGGCGGTATTGACTGTTTTCTCGCTGTTGGACTACAGGGTATTACATTGATCAAAGACCCAATTTGCCTTCAATTTGTTGTTCTGTCAAGGGAGTTGAGGCAAGCTAACTTCACTCAACTTGTGGGAGAGAAGATATTGTCGCATCTGGAGACTCGGCAAAGATCTTCACCGTGTCAACAATCCTCTTCGCCAACAAGCCAGCCTGCGTCGAGCTCATAGTTCTACTCGTAGTCATGACATGGATTTGCAATCCACCATTCGCAGCGATAGACCGAACCAAAACCTGATTCCCGAAATATCTCTGGAACAATCCACCCGCGTTAGATATTATAGCGCCACCCTCGAGGACTTGCGGGGCGTCATCATCAGCACCTAGGTGGTTGATGACGAATCCCACCTTACTGCTTGGCGCCCAGTCCGTACTCCTGGCAACGATCTCCGGCAGATCGAGATGTCCGTATCGCGAGACCTGTGTATACTCCTCCCTTAGCGTCCGACACAAATCGTAGACGGAGCGCGAGCGATCAAGCCGCACACGCAGTGGATTGATGTTCACACACGGACCGACGATCTCCTGGGCCCCTGGCAGGTCGATGTCGCGGGTGCTCATGAACATGGAGAATATTATGTCGTCGGATTGCACGAGGTCTGCGAGGAGCAGGGCGAAGGCTGCGTTGACTAATACAGGGGTTGTGATGTCGTCCAGGGTACGGGGTAGTTCTCCGATGGCCGACTCGTGGATATCGCTGGCGGACATGGCTGCACTTGTATCTGAGTTTGGGGGGATTGTCATTGTTGATCCGAGGAGATAGTTTCTCCAGAAGTCGAACGCTGAGGAGGGTCGATGGCTGGCGCAGTAGTATGCGTATTTGGAGAATGGTGTGCGAGGCGGTGGTGAGCATCCGGCTGCGTTATAGGCTGTCGCGAGATCATTGAGGATCAGTGAGTATGCGAAACCGTCGTACTGGGCGTGTGTGAGCCGTATGATGAACATGTGGTTGTCATTAGACTGGGAAATCAGAGTAAATTTGACGACTGGGGTTCCGGAAACTGCATCGTCGTGGATGTAGGAGTCGCAGAGAGAGTTGCATGCCGACTCTAATGGGATTGTCGTGTTGATATGGTCGAATGAAACATCGATGCTCTCAAAAATGGCTTGAAGCATTCTTCCCTGGTGTCGTGCAAAAGCCGTGCGCAAAGAGGAGTGACTTTGTACCAAGGACTCACAGGCCGATCGCATTCGATCGGAGTTGATCTTTCCTTTTATGGATAAATAGAAGCAAGCCAGAGGCAAGAACTTGACTAAGAAGGACTGAGATTCTGTGGCTGGAAGAACGTCGATTGCTTTGTTATTGCCAGCAGAAAAGCCAAGAGCCTCGGAGGAAAAAAGAGATCTCTGCTGAGCATTCAGGAGAGAGAAGGGCTCAGAATCAAAGGCTTCACTGTCACCTTGCTTGTCAACCAGGGCTTCAGCTAGAAGGTTGAGCTGTCTGTGAGCAAAGATATCCGACACGGACATGCCTAAGCCTTGAGCCCTAGCAAGACCAACAACACGCATCGCCACAATAGAATCTCCGCCGAGTTTGAAGAAACTGCTATTTTTGCTAATGGAAGAAGACGGGATGTTCAATGCTTGTGCCCATAGCTGCTGGATTTTCTGCTCCATAGCCGACGAGTTCTCTGTGATAGGCGAAGCTTGTTGCTGCAAGCTTATGGTAGAATCCATCTCCAGCTGCGGCAACGATTGGGTTTCCGTTTGAGAATCACTGATCGTATAGCTCTGCAGCTGCGAATTTGAGAGTGTCTGGAGGACTTTGCGGAAGAACCCTCGGTCAAGTTTCCCGGAGACCATTGCAGGCGCGTGTTTGAGTGGTATATACACAGCTGGAACCATGTAGGACGGCAATGCCTGGCAAAGATGGTGCCTTAACCCGACCAGCTGACTTTGGAGTCCTTCCCAGACTACAAAAGGAACGCTGGTATCGGCATTGGTTACCAAGCCTTGGCTGGGGCAGACAAATGCAACAAGGTGTTGACTTTGTGCTTCGTTGTCCACAGGGGAGCTGACGATTGCAATCTCAACAGCTACATGCATCTCGCTGCCAAGATACAGCCTGACTTGGTGCTCGATTTCTGGCAGCTCAAGACGCTGACCGCGAAGTTTGACTTGCATGTCTTTTCGTCCAAGGAATGTGAAACTCCCATCTGGCTTTTGGCGGACAATATCACCGGTTTTGTAGAATCGTCGGTCTTTACCCCATGTAGGGCTTTCAATAAATGCAGCAGATGTGGCTGGTTCATTGTGGATATAACCACGAGCAAGGTGAGGGCCCTCCACAAGTAATTCACCGGGACAGCCACGAGGGGCGAGGTGATTATGGTTATTTTTATCAACAACCCAGCAAGCTCCACAGGTTGCCCTTCCAATGTTGGCAGGGTCGGACTTGGGGTCCACCTTGGTATTTGTAGTTGAGATCACGGAACATTCAGTTGGTCCGTATGCATTGAGAGCATTGACACCTTGTTTCATCCAGCGCGTGAAATCGCTCTTAGAAAGAGCCTCACCTCCCAAAACAATCGTTTTTAGGCAAGGCAAGGTGGTTGGGTCCAATATTCGGGCGTAGGACGGAACCAGGAAAGCCCAGTTCACCATCATGCGGGTCATGGCTTCCGGTAAGGAATTGAATTTTTCATCATCGCTAGGAATACAAATACATCCTCCGCAAAGGATAGTGCTCAACGTCTCAAGCAAGCTTGCGTCAAAGCTATTCGAGGTAAATTGAAGGACTCGTGAAAATTTGCTGAGGGAAGTTGCTTTTGAGAATCCAGCCCAGCTTGAAATAAAAGCACCATGCTCGATCACCGTTCCTTTTGGCTTCCCCGTGCTTCCCGAGGTATAGATGATGTATGCAATGTTATTTGCAGTGACCTGACTGGTAGGATGATAATTTTGGGGGACTTGTAGCAGATCGAACTGCTTCTCATCTAATTCGAGCACGGTTTCGGCCACACTGTGTGTGAAAAGATTCGCGAACTGCGGCGACGATAGCACAATCCGGCCCTCGACATCCTTGACTAATTGACACAGACGAGCTTGAGGATGAGATGCGTCCAGTGGGACAAAGGCACCCCCGGCTTTCAACACTGCTATAGTAGCAACGACTGACCAATAAGACTTCTCAAAGCATAATGGCACACATGTCTCGGGTCCGACTCCGTAGCAGCTTGTCAAAACTTGTGCTAACTTTGTGGATAGCTCATCTAATTTTCTATAAGAAATCTCTCCATCCCATGAACAAATTGCTTGAGCTTCTGGTTGCTGCTGGGCGGTTTGCTGGAACACTTCATGGACACAGGCGTCCACATAATCGGAGCTCGGCTTTGCGTTCCAGGCTGCGATGCTCGATTCATCATGCGAGCAAAAGATATCGATATCACCGAGAAGTTGTTGAGATGATTCACCATTCAACTTGGTGATGGCCTGCTGGAAGTGGTGGGCCACACTATCCACGTCCATCTTTGAGAGTACCCGGGGGTCAAAGTGAGTTTTGATGTCGAGCGTATCTTGATTCGGCCCCAGAGTGCATTCAACGACCAACCCGTATGGGTGAGCTTCGACGTCATGTGTGTCCAATTGGCTCCAGTTGAGCGGATGAGCCTCAGCGTTGTGGGGCTGGATTACCAAGAGGTTTTGAAATTGACAAGCAATCTCCGTATCCGCGTTCAGCTTCCGAATCCTAGGAAGTCCCATGTGCTCGAACGAAATCATATCAGTTGCTTGCGCCTGGACTTCCTTCAAGTACTCGTCCACATTGCGTCCATAATCCAAAACGGCTCGCGTGGGAACTGTGGCAATTGTCGGCCCCAGCATTTCTGTCACTCCTCTGACGGGTGTGTCTCGCCCGATGAGAATGGTCCCGAATACAACATCCTCGGAGTCCGAATGTTTTCCAACCGTCAAAGCCCATGCTGCCTGTATAATAGAGGATATAGTGATCTCTGAGTTATCCCGGCGAGCGATTTGAGTTGAATACAACAAAGATGCACTGGTCTCAGGCTGGTATGTCTTTGAAGGTAATGCGGGAAATAACTTGGTACTGGTGTTGGATAGTCGAGACTTCCAGAATTTCTCATGCTCGAGAGTGTCTGTGTTGATGACATGTTCAATAAAGCGGCTGTACTTCGGAGGTCTGATTTCTTCCTTGTCGGTTCCACGGTATACGGCAGCCACCTTTTGCCAAATCAGTGCAAGCGACCATCGGTCATAGATGCAATGGTGAATGGTCCACACAAAGTTGAGACTGTTGTTTTCAGAGTCGGAGACAATCGCAAATCGCACAAGAGGATCACCAAATCCCATGGCCGTTGCTTTGTCTTTCCGTAAATAATCTTGCAGACCAACTGATTTTTCCCAGCGAATACCATTTTTGACAATGATTTGGAAGCAACCAGCAGGATCGTTCAGGCTGACCATACGGGTCCGGAGAATATCAACCGTCTCAACCACTTGATTCCAAGCCTTCTGGAAAGACTGGACGTCGGTGCCGGTAGGAATCTGGAAGACAAACTGAGCGAGGTAGCTTCCTGGTTGCTTGTTGGAGATAGACATCAATCCCGCCTGCAGTGCAGTACAGGGGTATACATCCTCAATCAATGACTGATCAATTCGGAGATGGGCATCGCTGATCTGGACCAAGATGTCTCCAATATCTATCCCTGTGGTTTCCATGAGCTGGAAAGGAGCTATATCCTCGCTCTCTTGATCTGACTCGGACATCTTTACCACACTTGCCATCTCAGAGAACTCGGGATAGCGGAAAATTTCCGTGACAGGCATAGACAATCCGGCCTTTTGGGCTGCGGCTGCGAGGCGCACAGCAATGATTGAGTTACCTCCGACTTCGAAGAAATTGTCATCATCGTCGATATACTCCTCATCAATTGCCAATTCGGCGGCCCATATTGATTTGAGCAATTTTTCCATTGGCAATGGTAGGGATAGCTAATACCTGTTTGCAGTGTGTCGTTCTTTCAGTTGACAATGGAGGATCGTTACTAGGATTTAGTTTTTGGCTAGGAAATCCTCTGACCATTACGATGACGTAGTTCTCATAAGATTCTCTATCGGAGCTGAAAAATAAATGTAACACAGAGTCATAGCAATGCATATAGGGGGCTGGGATCTGCAGTTCGTGAGATCATGCTAGTGGTCGCGATCTTCAACAATCCACCTTCAAGCAGATTCCATCGAAATCTGACGAACCGGCCCTTAGCTTTCTCCTCATGCATGTCGCGATCTATCGGCTTCGAAAGAATAACAGTTGACCGCTTGTTGGATAAAAATAACTCCAAACTTTTAGTTTACGCTCAAAAGTGGTGAGCCACCATCACATACTTTTTCTTCCAGCATTCGAAACGCGAAAATGACAGCGACAGAACATCCAACATACCCGTGAGTAGTAACATCCAGCAATCCTTGGGATGCGTAAATTCTAAATTTCAATCATAGAGTACCAGCAACCCATTTCTACCCGGACAGAGATGGCCCAAATCTCCGAGGAATGGATGAGTACAGAAAACTGTACAAAGAATCCCTCGACGACCCAGAAGGCTTTTGGGCCAGACTATCCCGGGAGCTCTTGACACTTGATCAGGAGTTCACTACCGTCCGTGAAGGAAGCCCAACAGAAGGCAATACCTCATGGTTCCTCGGCGGCCGTCTAAACGCAACATACAATTGCGTCGATCGCCACGCGAAGACCGAACCCTCACGCAATGCCATTATCTACGAGGCCGATGAGCCCAATCAAGGCCGAACCGTCACCTACGGTGAGCTATTGGCCCAGGTCTCAAGCACTGCGTCAGCCCTCCGAGCGTTGGGCGTCAAAAAAGGCGACCGTGTCGTGGTTTATATGCCGATGATCCCAGAAGCGTTTGTTAGCGTGCTTGCTATTTCTCGGCTGGGAGCAATCCACACTATCATCTTTGATGGATTTTCTCCGAGCTCGATCGCCGATCGCATTCTGAATGCTGACGCAGAGCTGGTTGTCACGGTTGACCAGGCGAAACGCAGTGGACGAGAAATCGCCATGAAGAAGGGGGTTGACGAGGCTCTGTTGAGATGTCCCAAGGTTCGCACAGTGCTTGTCTACCAACATTGTAAATCTCCGGTGTCGTGGACGGAGGGCAGAGACGTTTGGTGGCATGAGACTGTTGACCCTGCTGCTGAATTTGTCGAACCTGAGATTATGGATTCGGAAGATCCTCTCTTTATTTTGTATACTTCTGGCTCAACAGGGAAGCCCAAAGGCTTGGTGCATTCCACAGCCGGATTCCTGACCGGCGCCGCAGCCACTGGAAAATACGTCTTTGACATCCAACCGTCGGATACCTTCTTTTGCGCAGGCGACATTGGCTGGATCACCGGCCTGGTCTATGGGCTGTACGCACCACTCCTCCTAGGATGCACAACAGTCATTTTCGAGGGTAGTCCGCTGTATCCGACTCCGTCGCGGTACTGGGAGATTTGCGAGAAACATGACGTGACGCAATTCTATGTGGCCCCAACAGCTCTCCGTCTTCTGAAGAAATTCAGCGACTCTGAAATATCGCAATCGTTGCCTTCTCTGCGAGTTCTTGGGTCGATTGGTGAGCCCATTGCACCAGAGGTATGGAAATGGTATTATCAGGCCGTGGGAAAAGGGAAAGCCCATGTCCTAGATACGTACTTCCAAACAGAGACGGGCTCACTGGTCCTTACACCGTTGGCTGGTGTCACTCCCACAAAACCCGGGAGCTGCACCCTTCCATTCTTTGGCGCGGACCCGGTCATCTTAGACTCTGTTACCGGAGACGAGATCAAATCGCCGTGTGCCGAAGGCATCTTGGCCTTCAGGGACTCATGGCCAAGTATGGCAAGGTCCGCATGGGGTGACCACGAGAGATTTTTGGACACTTATTTCCGGCCGTATCCTGGCTACTACGTACGTTTCATTCCATCTCGCGTGTTACATTGTTGATTGCTAACATGTCTTTGCCTCAGTTTACCGGCGACAGTGCCCGAAGAGATTCAGATGGCTACTACTGGATCAAAGGCCGGATTGACGACGTGGTGAATGTTTCCGGTCATCGCCTTTCAACCGCAGAGATTGAAGCCGCTCTTCTCGAGAACACGTTTGTTGCCGAGGTGGCGGTTGTCGGTGTGGACGACGAAATTACCGGCCAGTCGGTGGTTGCCTTTGTGGCTCTCAAAGAGCAACCCCAGGGAAGAGACATCCGCAAGGATCTGAAGAAGCAGATTACTCGAAGTATAGGGTCTCTGGCACTTCCTAGGGTCATCTATTTGGTTAGTGATATTCCGAAAACACGCTCTGGGAAGATCACTCGGCGTATATTGAGGAAAATTCTCAGTAACGACACGGAAAACATCGGGGATACATCCACCGTGGCAAATCCTGCAGCTATAGGAATAGTTGCGGAGGTTGTTCTCGGAGCAAAGAAGTGATCTGAGCCTCTCACTCACTAGGTCATGATGGAGTGCAGTACCCGATGTGAAAGCTGCCCAATCGAAAGATAGATTGCTTGATCTTCTGGCTGCTGCTGCTGGGCAGTTTGCGGAGATACTTCATGAATGCAGGCGTCCACATATTCCGAGCTCGATTATGTGTTCCGTGTACTTGCTAACGTAAGGAAGTGTCCATATACTTTGTTTGAAAGGGTACCTTTTGACAAGATCCTCTGCCTAGCCGAGTGGCTTGGGCCACTGGGACACCGCTTGCGGTTCTTTCCCACAGTATGTGTGCTCAACTGGCTGGCCCCCAGTTTGAAGCTCTCAAAAGAGGATTCACCCCTTTTTTGCTTTTCCCCCCCCTAGTATAGAAACAATGTGACAGTTTTCACTTCTTAATATAATTTTTTTTCCTTTACGACCCACTTGGGTATGTCTTGGCTAAGAAGGTCGCGAAGGTCCGAGCAATAATCTAAATTGGACCTTTTTCTCTTTTTGCTCCTATTTCTTTTCATATACGGATGATACTTGTATTTCTTAATATTATTCTACAGAAGGGGGAATAATATAGTTTCTCGTCGGGCCCTCAGGGCTTCAGAAAAATGCACTGAGTTGCTGTGTTAGTTGTTGTTTGCTCTAGGAGCTTTATTTGCCTAATCGGGAAGGTAGCGGCTCCATTGCAACACGTGACTGGAATCTATGCCTGCAGGCTATGGCACCCGTTTCATATACAATTGTGATTCAACCGATTCGATCGATCTTGAAAGCTTTCTCCGAATCTACTGGTGGGTTCACGGGTGCTTGGTTGAGCCAATACATGAACCTGGATGAATGTTCCGACAAGTAATATAGTACTAGCTCGTGCGGTCAGCCTCAAACAAGTTACTACTGCCGATCAGCATTTGCGTGATTCTGGGAATAAGATCGGCTATTTCAAGGAGTAGGACGTAAACCTATTGGTTCTACGGAGTACTCATGACTGTTTTTGTGCATAATTCGTCCTTGAAAATTTCGACTGTTTCTTCACACTACAAAGAGCTCCAGTGAGCCAGCCACATATCTCTGCGCGCATTCTACCTTGAACTATCGCATGAGGTTGGAGACAATTACAGAGGGAGAAGACGATTGGATCTCATGTTCATGGCATTTTATATCATTGCGTGAAAGAAAAAAAAGTCGATTAATGATCATAACCGAGAGAGCCGGTGGTATCAAAGGAACCAAGACATATGTCCGGAACAATCTAAGGGGAAACGAAAAGACACGAAGGTGCGGGCCGAAGCCCGAAAGTACAATAGCAATAGAGAAAAGAAAGATCTAACTAGGAAGACTGTTCAAAGAGAGCGATGGTCGAGCAGTAGTTGCTCTTGTTCGGCTTCTCGAGAACCAAAGCCTTGCCCTGGGAAGATGTAATCATGTTGACGGACGCCTTGGTGCTGAGACCGTAAAGCTTGATGTCAGAACAGTCGATCTCGACCATATTCTCCTGGCAATCCTCCGAGTTCAGACACGACTGGGCGTAGTTCTCGAAGAAGCTGTAGAGACCGGCGCCGTAGATGAAAACATCCGAGGAACTGAGGACGCGCAGACCCCAGGACTTGCGACATGAGTCTGTGGTGCAGTTTGCGAAGTCGGGGTCGTTCCAAGAGTCTTGGGGTGTGTAGGGTGTCAGGGCGGTGGGGTTGGATTGGTAGTAAGGAGTCTCCGACTGAATGAGGCCCATGAAGACGTTCTTGGCGTTCGAGACCTGGTAGTTGTACAACTGATGGTGCTCGGACGAAGTTCCCCACAGCCAGACGGGGTTCTGGGACTCGATGAGGACACCACGGCCGGTGTAGACGTTGATCTGGTTGTGGTCGTCGAGGTCGAGCTCGTGGTCGGCGGTCCAGAACCAAGTGTTCTCGAGGTAGGCGCTGCCCTTGGAGGTTACGTGCAGGAGCAAGAAGGCGGCCATACACTCTTTCTTGGGGGTGGTCTTGACCTTAGGGGTCTTGGGGCAGGTGTCACTCTGGAGCTCGGTGCCGGCGGCACCACCAATACGGAAGTGGACGTCCCACATACCGGCAGAGCCCTGGGAAGCACCTGCCACGTTCCATTCCATGAGGATAGCACCGGGAGCAGCGCCCTTGGTGGTGATGATGAGGTCGCTCATCTCGACATTTCCAGACTCGCCCTTCTGGCCGATTTGGAAGACAGGGACGGGATTCTCCTGGTCGGCAAACTTCTCACCATGCGCCATGAGCATGGGCCAGATCTCACCAGTGATGCGGATGTTCTTGGGAACCTTGATGGTGGAAGTGATAACGTAGGCACCGTGGTCGAAATAGATGACCTGACCATCCTTCCAGCTGTCGAAGATCTTCTGAATAGCCGCAGTATCGTCGGTAATTCCATCACCCTTTGCACCAGCAGACTTGACGCTGATGAAGTTGGAGGCTTCAACGTCGGTGTACAGGGGCTTGGAGCGTTCGAAGACAGCGCCGTCCTTCAAGAGGGTCTTGGGCTTGTTAGAAGTGAAGGTGCTCTGGCTGCGCGCAGACGTCACAGCCTTTGCAGCACCGCAGGTTCCAGAACCAGTGCTATCACTGCCAGACTCGGCTCCGTTGCTGGTACCAGAGCTGGCGCCAGTAGACTGGGCGGGGACTGCGCTGGAAGTAACAGGAACGGCGGGCTGTTGAACAGCAACACTGGAGGATGCCGGCACGACGGGAACCTGGGAGGTCACAGCAACCGGGTTGGAGGGAATAGGGGCAGGAGTAGGCTCATCAACCTCAGAGGACTCAGAAGAAGCTCCACCCAGGATGGACAGAACGGTGTCCAAGCCAGGAAGATCGGGAAGACCAGCAGTGCGGTCAGAGGAGCCGCTGGAAGCGGGGATTGCGGCAGTAGTGGTGCCACTCACACCAGGAATGGGCGACGGAGCAGCTGCACTTTCAGCAGTCGCGGTTCTGGCAGGTGCGGGAGCGTCGCTGGCCAATTGGCTGGCAGTAGGAAGGCCGTGGGAAGCGGAGCAAAGGTTGACAGTTTGCATGACAGTCTGTACGACAGTCTCGACAACAGTGACCACATGGGGCTCGGCCTCTGTGGCACGCTTGTTGATAGTCTTGGAAGGAGTGTAGGTGTTACCCTGGACCCAGTTTTCGATAACAGAGCCACCGGCCAAGATGCTGTTGCCGTTGACACCAGCAACGGCGGTCTTGGAGCCAGTAAAGTCGACGTTGTCCAAAATGAGATCACCTCCACCGACGGGGATACTCTTCTGGGTCCATGCAGTGACGATGCCAATCGGGGTGTTGGTGAGCTTGCTGTCGAGCATGAGAACGGAGCCGACAGTCTGGTTGGTAGGAGAGGTGGACATGTTCAATCCAACCTCACAGTTGTTGATTTCGACCGACTTGAAGGTCCAGGCCCAGTTCCAGTTCATGAAGATAGCAGTCTGGCAGCCATTGAACTTCAAGTTACGGGTAGTGAACTGCTGGTTACCGAGGAACATGCCGTAGTTACCACCGTTGAAAGTCAGGTCAGACATGAAACCACCGGAACCATTGTCCATGAAGATACCCTGCTGCTTGTTGGCTTCGCCGCCGCCCTTGATCATCTCGAAGCGGATGTTCTGCAAGCTGGTGGCCTGACCAACCTGCCAGTGAATACCGGCGCCAGAACCTTGGGGCATGGCAGTGAGATCAATGACCAAGTTGCGAATGGCGCGAAAGAAGTTGTTCTGGTTGGTGAACCAGTTGGAGCCATCGTCCTCGTAAGGGTCGGAGTCGATCACGGCCATACCGGTAAACTTGGCAGATGCCTTGATAACGGGCAGATCAACTGCGTCACCGACGATCTGGGTGTAGTAGTACTGGACAATGGGCTTGGAGACGACATAGGTACCAGGTGGGAAGTAAACAATAGCAGGAGTCGTGGTGGACGAATCACAGCCCTTTCCACAACGGCCACCCGAGGAAATTGCCTTGTTAATGGCAGCAGTGTCGTCGGTAGAGCCGTCGCCTAATTTACAGTTAGCATGCAGCACACAACACGAGCAAAGGTGATTTTGCGTACCAGTAGCACCATAGTCCATAACATTGCGGAAGATCTTGTAGTCGGCGCTCTTCACGAAAGGCACTGTCCCCTGGCGGTCAACATTGGCAACCCAGTAGGTCGACGCAGCAGATGTCTTCTCCGTAGTGGCCAAAACATGGCTGACGGGCGTGATCGGAACATTCAAGGGAACGGCTGCGACCAAAGAGACGGGTAAGCCGAGCAGCAGGATCATATGCGCGACAAACATCGCAATTGAAGTATGCAAAAAGGCCATGGTGTATAAACGCTGAACCAGCAGCGGTTGGTAAGTCTGAAATCAGATAATGCCTAATGAAAGATGGTTCAGTAACCGGTACTGAAGTGAGAACGTATGCGATCTCAAGTCCTCGCTAACCAGCAGCGATGTTCAGAAACAAAAGGGCGCGTAGAGAAGTAAACGGTAAAGAGAGAAAGCTCCCAGCACCTTCCGTCAATGAATAGGCCGAGGACAATGTAATTGGCCAAAAAAAGAATGAAAGGAATGAATGAATAGAAGAAAGAAAACAAGACAATAGGGATCAAAAAGGGAGAAAAAAAGAAGAAGATATAGTTAGAAGAAAAGAAAATACTGACCCTATACCAAAATTAAACAATAGGCTCCTGTTCAACCTATCACACGCGCCGGGGGCTAAAGTCCACCACAGCCCACCAATCACAGAGCCACACGGGCTTAGCGACTAAGAAGCTTGAAACGCGATAGTCGGGGGGTGAAACGCTGAAAGAGATGAACAATGACTGAAGGGCTGCAAAAAAAAACTCTGTTGGCAACAGACTCAGCGTCAATTTGGAGGGTGGCACACTGTGGCGTCCTGCGATCGGTTTCAATAGATCCCTGTTTATCTTCAGGATGGAATCTCTTCCAGATATAACTTGTCAAAATGGAGAAAGAGAAAAGGAGAACAGCAGAAATTCCCGAGATAATAACTGGGCCGTGGGTCTATATAATATAACTAGTATCCTAATCCCTAAGACAAACTGGGTATGCCGGATCGTCCATTCCATTCATCTGCATTATTTTGATCGAGACCTGGGCGTAGTAGAGGGGTTCGATTTTTCGATCTGCTAAGCTAAGGGCTAGGGGACACATTGTCTGTCGCGATCACCGACTATGCCTTGCGGACACAAGGCACAATAGAAACACCATTGTACTACAAGTTCGTAGATGCCATTATTCCAACTTCTCGTCAGGCCGAAAACCCAAAGTGTATACGATATCACAGTTCTCAGCCGTTGTCATGGTCGCGAACTGTACATGCCCAAGACGATGGCACGCGTCGACAAGTCACTAAACACAAATAAAGTGGGTGTTCGGAGCATATCGCAGAGACCGTCAGGGGTTGTTGCTATGGATGAACATTCCACGGTAAAGAGACAGATTCCTGATGACGATGGCGGCAAAGGCAACCTTGGCAGGAGATGTGTGAGTGCAGGCGCGACACCCGGAATTCTCAAGCGCCTTGATAGGTTCAGCGTCAATGATCAAGGATTGAGTGATTCACAGCCAAGCTTTTGTTCGGCCCCTGAGGTCCCGGACCCGCTCGGGATTGTGTTGCCCCTCGTCTGCCCTGTCTCACTTCTGCCACGCTTGGCGTCCTTCAAGGATCCTGGAAAGATAAATCAGGCTGTCACATTCTGCCTGGGTAACCCATTCTGCCTGTCATGCGTAGGTGATCTGGCCCCGTGGGTCGTATTGGTGTGGCGTGGCTAATAATCATGGGGGTTTCAGGGGCCGAAACGTACTGGGCAAGAAAAAAAATGCCTTGTTCGGATGCCTCGTCGGGTATACATACAGTATGCAGAGCCTCACTACACCAACTAATCCAGGTCATAACATCTCTTCACTTTGCTGGCAAGGCTACAGCGAACACCTAATAATTAGCTAATTTGTACTGTCTTAGATTAAAATAAGCCACGCGTCCAAGTGGAAACGGTTCGGACCGGTGGCTGGAGGTGGCGTGGATCTAATCCGTACCAGTACAATCTCGTACCATCTCGTGTACGGAGTACTATGTAAGAATACGCTGCAAAACGCGCGCTAGTCTACGCACTCCTTCCGCCAAGTGCCGCGCTTCCTCCCACGCAAAGCAAAGCCGTAAATGGTCCGAAAACACCAGATCGCCATCCGGGATCTGGAACAGATCGCCAGGCGCTAGACGTAATTTTTCCTCTTGCGCTTTGGCAACAACTTCTGACGCCTGTACGCCCGCCGGAAGCCCAATCCAGATGAAATAGCCTCCTGCACATTCCGCTGGCACCGGCACAGTGACTCCCAGCGGGACGAGGTGCTCGCAGATTGCAGAGAGGAGGGTGTGGTATTGGTTAGCGTAAAAGGGCTGCAGGACATGTCGGATATGGTCCGTGATTCCTGTCGGGAAGAGCTGGTCTATGATTGCGGCGCAGAGGTGTGAAGGCGCACCGCCCGATCGGGACGAGCCACTGCAGTATCGGGTTAGTGCAAGGATCGTCAAGGGTAAAGCGTACATACGCTTGTGACAGTCCATAGGCGAGCTTCTCGGAGGCCTCAGCCCAGCCGGTACGGGTTCCGGGCCCGATCAGTTTACTGAAGCTACCGTTGCTTATTGCGTGGCCCCATTCATCGACAGGGCCACCGTCGAGAACGCGGTCGACGTCGACGATGCGCGGAACGCACGCGCGGTCCGGAGCTGGCGCGCGGACCACTGCAGGAAATCATAAACGTCATCTGTCACGACGAGCGCGTCGTACCGCCGGGCAAGCCGGACGAGCGCCTCCCGCCTGCGCAGCGACATGATCTTGCCGGAGGGATTCGCAAACGTAGGCACGCCATAGATGACATGCTTGTAGATCTTGCGCCAGGGCCTGGCGGGTTTCAGCTTCTGCAGGGACAGGGGCAGGGTCAGTCCGGTAAAGAATCAATGCCACGGTGCAATGCCACTGTGACGTTCGCGACTTGTCCTACCGGGGTTGTGTTTCCTGCGCGCTCGGCGTCTGCCTCTGCTGCGCGAAGTCCGTTCTCGAGGGAGACCAGGTCGATGCCTTCTTCGTCTTCGGGGATTCCGCGTAGGCGGGTGGCAAAGCCTGCATCTTCGAGGATGCGTGCGGCGAGATGGTACGTTGGTGTGACCATCCACACATTGCGGGTGTAGATTGGATCTGTGAAGACTTGGAGGACACAAGCGAGGTTTTGGCTTGCGCCGCCTGTTATGCAGATTCGGGGGGTTAAAATTGGGGAAGGCGATTGATAAAATGCCGTTAGCCAGGCGGCTATGTGGGTTCGTAGGGGCTCGTAGCCTTCGTCGGGGCCATAGAGGAGGGCTGGGTTGGTTATGGAGGGGTTAGTTAGGACCTCTGTGGCGGAGGTTTGGAGGGGGTGGGCGGGGAGAAGGGTGGGGTTTGGCCAGCCGGTTAGAAGGTCGATTGGGAGGTCGATTAGTTCGGGTTCGATCATGGTGATCAGATTTGTGAAATTTGTATACAATTGTACATATGTTGTATGGCTTAACATTGGGTGCATATGGATAAACTTGGAAATGAGCTATGGCGATCCGAGATCGGGGGAGCGGGACCGGAAACGAACAGGAACAGGAACAGGAACAGGAACCGTATTTACTTACAAAGTACAGCCTCGTAACTTGTTTAATGCTCAGATTTGGTAAACATTGAGCATTTACTACAGAATATATTGCTTATGGGAGTACCCGAGTGTAATAGAAAAAAGATCCAATATTAGGCTCGTGTAATTCCAGCTGTGCACTATATATATGTATAGGTACACTGCCGCCGGATTGCTTCATGGATTAGATATATAAGTGATGCTGAAGATATAATATTGATTTGTACTGCTTTTTAATTCTCCTAACTGGTGCTTTTCTACATACTAGTAGACTTGCTTTTGATTTTTAAGCGTATATATTTATTCCATCTACAATGGTTCACTACATATGTAAATTCATGAGTTAACTAGTACATATGTAGTTAGACATTGCATTTAATTCCAACTCCCATATACCACACTGCAACGGTGCAGCACTATATCCACAACCATAGAATACATATATGCGTTGTAGAATATATAAGTAATGTGTTTGCCTACATAATGCCCATACAATGAGGTAGAGGCACTGGTAATTTATTCGATCCACATCCAAGACATGCACAGCCAGGGAACCACAACTGCTCATATGCAAGTCTATTATTGGATTATGTGCCATAGTCCACTCATATTCCACTATTATTCCACTTGTTCATGACCTGTAAATTATCTGGTTCTACATTTATTGTACAAATATTGTACACATATTGTAAGCAATTTCAGTAATAAAAAAAAGTAAAAATGATACATACATAAGTATATTAATAGTACAATAGTACAATATTGTATAGTAAAAATAATGAAATAAAAAAAAACCGATGCCCCAACTTTCGATCAACTCCCTTTTCCCCTATAACTTCTTTACCTGGATATTTTTTCTCTTCTTTCTCTTTCTCTAATAATTTAGGGAACTTGTTTTTTCTCTCTCTCTCTTTCTTAATCAGCCTCGTTCATTCCCTCTGCTCCTTGCCATCATTCGAATTCCCTCCTGCCGATCCATTCCGCAAAACCACCCCCCTACACTCCTGTCATACTGCCAAGTACACGCCCATTCCTCTATGCGTTGACATTTCCTCTCCCTCCGGGCAACCTCCCAACCTCTACTCAACCAAACTCATCATGTTGTCGGCTCCCGTTAAGTCGGCGAAGCGCATCTCGTCCCTGTTCTCGTTGGGATCAAAAGATCGAGATTCACAACCTTCCCCCGTTTCGCCCGGAGTCCAAGAACCTGAAAAACGACGGAGAAGCAGCTCAAGGCCCACTCGTCATGTGTCAACTCCCAATTCTGCGTTTTCTTCAGAACCCCGGACTATGCCCACACCTCTCGACATGGAGATTCTCCCCCGCCACCTTCACTGCTGGCGGTGAATCAAGACTTAGCAAGCAGCGCTCCAAGTTCCCCTGTAGGCCGGCCACAGAGCCGTGGTCGTGATATGAGCAGGCCTTCCAGTTCGGTAGGGCTGGCCATTCCAGGATCAAATCCAGACTCTCGTCCCAGCACACCGTCCAAGCGCAGAAGTTGGATGCCGGGTCGTTCGCGCGCAAGCTCAATAGACAAACGTCCAACTCCCATGCTACCGGCTGCCTGGATCGCTGGACTAGACCAGAAAGTCGTATACGACCTGGGGCCGCTGTCCCGGGGAGAACAGGTACGCAACATCGAATGGATGACGTTTTTCGACCAATGTGAAGCTGACGAAATTTTTAACTTTTTTCAGATCCAAGAACTGTGGAACGAACAAGGCGACACATACGTGTACCTTTTCCCTCAGAATACCGGCCGCGCTGCATCCTTCAAGGTCGACTCTACCATTTTCGCGGAATCTCCCTCCCTCACCTATCTCGCCCGCGGCAACGATGGCAAAACCAACGGCCTCGAGCAGCCCACCCGCACGTTATCTCTCGTCAGCCCCATGTCACCACCGTTGACACCGCAGGACCGGCTCGAAACCGACAACGATAATGACAGCTCGGGAAGCCAGAGGATGGCTTTCGATGATAACCCCGAGGAGGTTCAGGAACTCCATCTATACCTGCCTATTCCGCTCAACTGCGATGTGTCCAACCCTCAGGCACGTCTAACGCAAGAAGACACAGAGACTCTACTCTTGTTCCGCAATTTGTTTGCTTTCCTTTTGGGTCAATCCTTGATTGCGTCGCCCAAGTCAGCGACACTTTTCTCTATTTTCATGGACGTGGCGGTGCTCTTAGCCCGCTTCGAGTTCTCAAACTTGGATCAGTCCAATTTCGGTGAGACTGCAACCTCCAGTTTCAGTAATTACTGCGAAGAATTGCGCTTGGCAGATGTTCGTCGAAGCAGAGAGAAGACCATTGAGGCCATCGTTCTCGGTGAGCGCCTGCGCTACTACCCGCTTTACGTTGAGGGCTTCGTTCACGGTGTTGGAAAGTTGGATGAGCTCAAGCAGCTTCGAAGCCCTAAATATACCTTCATTCATCCGATCACGCAGAAACGGATGGAACGTGCCTTTATCGATCTTGACACCCGTCTCCGCGGCCTTTACGGTAAGCTTGAAGACTTCGACTTTCCCTCGGTGTTCTCTGGCTTCGCCAACTCGACTACCTCATCCGAAAGTAAGGTGGTGCGCTTCAAGAACTGGAAGTCGGCCTTCCACGAATTCCGCCGCTTCACCCTCCAATACTATCGACAGAAGTACGGCTCGTGGCCCCCCAAGGCCCGATCGAAGAAGAACGAGTTCGAAGAAAATGGTCTCAATCGCCTTCTTTTGCTCGATCTTTACCACGATTTCACCGATCTTTACGACTTGATGGTGGACCGCACTTCTTTGACTACGCGTACGATTGATATTTCCGGTGCAGGCAGTTCCACTCCCTCGGAGGATCCCAAAGAAATTACTGTTCGTGCTTTGCGCCATATTCTTAGCGAGTACGATCGCAGCACTCCACCAGTGATGCCGCCCATTCCGTTCGACATCCCCCAGTTGCCTTCACTGCAGCCTTTGCATAGGAAACCGTTGGACGCCAAGAAGGAGGCTAAGCAGAGTGGCAAGAAGCTCAAGAGCTCCGACATCAACGCTGTGCTGATGGACTCTTACACTCGCGAGGCCATGCGACCCACTCCCTTCATTGAGAGCTTCATGCAGTTCGAGCGCCGCTCAGCCCATGGCAAGAGCGTCAACGATATCACCGATCTGCGCTGCGGCCAGTGGATCTTCCTCTACGCCGTCATCCAATCCCTCCCTATGCTGGTCGTTGATGTCCCCGAAGTCCACTACAACGAGGGTGTAGAGTACTTCCTTTGCATCGCTCCCCGCGGCGGTGCTCCCTGGATCCAAAACGATACCAAGACTGCCCGCAGCTGGTTCGGAGTTGCTGGCGGCGCAGGTGTCGTCAGTCTGCCATCTGACGTGGTCATTAACGGCGTCGAAGGTGTATACCGCCGAAGTCATTGCTGGACCGTAGCCGAGCAATGGGCCGAGGCGGGCGCCCTCCTCGATCCCCCCATGGTAGAAGATGCCACCTACGACGACGAAGAGTCGTCCATCTCATCCCCCTACCAGGGCCACCAATCTTCCGCCGGCTCCTCCTCCGAACCTTATCTGCACCACATGAGCATACCCGGCGGCGCCCTCTCCCCGCCTCCCCCGCCATCCCTCGTACGCGCTCCCCCGGCGCCGCCCAGCGCTCCGAGCAGCACCGCCACTCCTTCTATCCGGGTCTGGAGGCACTGCCACTCCCGGCAGGGATCGCGCCCATCGAGCCTCCCACTCGTCCGATCAGCCACTTCAACCCGAACATGAGCTTCGACGATATCCTCAGGGAAGTTCCCAAGAAAGACAAGAAGAAGAACTAGTGCGCAGCAGACCATTGTGTTGATAGTGTCATGTAGCAGGGCGGGGCGATCAAAAGCAAGATCTTTTTAATTGGGCATACATGGAGAAACCAAATCATAATTACCAGCATATCAGCATCTGCATTTCCGGAGGAGGT
The DNA here is from genome assembly GCF_028829465.1 of Penicillium soppii. Taxonomy (NCBI): domain Eukaryota; kingdom Fungi; phylum Ascomycota; class Eurotiomycetes; order Eurotiales; family Aspergillaceae; genus Penicillium; species Penicillium soppii. The sequence goes on from NW_026643234.1 coordinate 4,664,800, forward strand.
TTTCGATTCACTGTGTCATTTTTTTTCTTTATCTTCTTTTACTTCGGATTCCCCCTGTTTTCCGTAATTTGTGAGAATGATAGAAATATAGATTTAATATCTGTACATTGCCTACTCCTAGGCCTACGTGTTGCATTCATTTTGCATTCATTTCCTTGCATGTTTTCTAGATGTAGTCATCGATCACAACGAAGATGATTGTAATACCTACTGCTATAACCCAGAATGCTCAAAGTACTTACTACCATCGCCCTGAGTATTGTACCGTCTCACTCGAGCTGTTCACTGTTCACTGTACACATTTCCTTCTTTGCCTCATATGAGAAAATTTTGACTCGCGTAGATTCTTACCACCCGTCTCCTCCAGGCGAGCCTCCACTAAAGAGAAGATTAAAAGTATGTGAAGATGCTGATGTTGGCGGACCACGTTGGTGCTGTTCGAAATGACTTAGCCCCAAAACCCTACCCGAAATGGAGCTCTTGGTTCAATTCATTGTGCATCCAGGGCCAATACAAAGCCACCTATCGGAGAAAAGCAATGGCTTATGGAAATACTTCAAAAGAAATGGACCTTTTTTGCGGAATGCCTGGATTGGGGTTTCTCTGCATTTCGAGCGATGCAAGAGAGATCCAACTAACGGAGATCGCAGGGAGAGCCTGGGAGGGGCGTACTAGTGGAAGCGTGTTATATTATTGTTATGTTTCAAATTTCTTCTATCTCTTTCTTTGTGGAAAGTTCTTATACGAGAAACGAAGCTATGTCAGAACTACGCCACTTGTGGCTCATAATCTAGCACCCAATCCTTGCGTCAGTATTGACCAACGTGACCTGCTTCACTCGGCCTGTGTTGGTTCTCGAGATATCAATATCAGAGGCGGTTTATTTCATGTTCGATAATTGTAGTACCCTTTGCTTGGGATGGGCCGCCTATTTCTTTCGAGTCCATGATAGTCTGTTGTACAGTTAAATGGCACGAACATACATCTGCATTCGCATATTTGCCTCTTTTTGACTTGAATATTGACATGGTGAGTCTCAGTATCATAGATCCCATGCTGGTTGACATAGACTTTTGAGCATATGACAGGGTGTTTGGAAAGAAGAAAAGAAGGTTGTCCCGTTCCATGGGCCCGGTTATACTTACTCATTTCTTAAATGCAGTCTAGTCCCGACTTGGCATGTTTTCATACTTTTGAATGGCCAATCAAATGTCAATTTTAAAGGGCGCAATACGAGTTATTCTGAACAATGCCCCTAATTTCACGCAGATTTCTTCCATATTTGGCCAAGGACTGCCATTTGAGCTTATTGCAGTTTTAGCCTCTCCCATCTTCCTGGTTTCTTCAACATTGTTTTCGTTTCATTCTTTTTTTAAATTCGACCCTCCAAAACAACAACCCCCGATTTCAGAAATGGAATAACAACAAAACACATCTCCAGCATACATGTATACACCTATAACTTGTACTCAATCCAATCCTATAATCTAATCGACCGAAATGCCCCCCTCTCGCTCGAGCATAACGAGCGACAACAATGAGCGCCTGGAACCGCGGCTGCTCCGCGCCGCCGAAAACAACGACATTGACTCCCTCCACAAAATAATCTCCCTCGCTAAAGAAACAAACCAACTAACCGACAACTTCCTCCGCATAGCGCTCATGCGCAGCGCCGAACGAGCCAATCCCGAAGCAACAGAATACCTCCTCAACCACGGCGCAAAAACAGATGTCCAGTCCAACAGACCCTCCCCACTCCTCCGCGCCGTAGAAAAAGACAACTACCAAATCGTTAAATTACTCCTCGACGCAGGCGCATCACCCAACACGTCCGATAAGGAAGGTCGCACGGCGCTCATGACCGCTGCATGGAAGAACCACGTTGATATTTTGCAATTGCTTATATTGCGCGGCGCGGACGTTAATGCGCGCGATCACCGCCTGAGAAATGCGCTGCATAATCTTGCTGCTGATCGGGCGTGTCGATGGGGGTGGGGCGAGGACGTTGTGAGAGTACTGCTTGTTGAAGGGTTTGATGGGGGAGGCGTTGATGAGCTCGGTCGGACGCCGCTGCATTGGGCTTGTGCGACGGGCAATTGGAAATTGGCTGAGATGTTGCTTTCGCGGCCGGATGTGGAGATTGATGCTGTTGAGTTGAGAGGCAAGACGGCGTTGCATGTTGCTACGGCTCATGATCGGGAGGACATTGTTCGCTTGTTGCTTGACCATGGGGCGAGTGTTAACGCTACTAGTGATGGTGGTTGGACGCCGCTTCATAATGCGTGCGATAAGGGGGACGAGGCCATTCTGAGAACTCTGTTGGCCCATGGTGCGCATTTGAATGCGCAGCTTTTGAACGGCGTTACTGGGCTGCATCTTGCTGCTCAGGGAGGCCATCGCAACATTGTGGAGTGTTTGCTCGAGAGGAAAGATTTGAAGAGAAGAGTTCGGGATAATTTTGGGAGTACGCCTTTTTTGCGCGCGGCACAGTTCAAGAGGAAAGATATTGTGCTTTTGTTGGCGCCTTTCAATAATGTGCAGAGTCTTTCCGAGGATGTGAAGGGGGCCTGTGCGGCTTTTGATGCGACGGTCGTTGACTTTGGAAATTTCCATAATGAGAACCGTGTCAAGCGCATCTCGGTATTTGATTTGCTGTATGGCAGGGACAAGGAGAATCCGAGGAAACAGGCCTTTACTACGCTTCCGGTTGATAGCCGAGCGACTGATTTCCGCTGGATTCATTTACCTGCCAACAATATGGCGTGGGTTGAGGCTTTGCTCACCAAGTCGTTCATTGAGGAAGGAGCGCACGATGTGGATGGGTTCAAGGGCTTGGAGAAGTCCTTTAACTATCAGCATCGGGGTCAGAGGACTCACTCACATTTCATGCGGCCATTGTGTCAGAATACACCACGGACGATGCGGCGGCGATATGAAGAGGAGACTTTGGAGGAACAAGTGTCTGACCAGGGACAACCGAAGTCGGACAATACGGGTCGCAAGCAAAAAAGTCCAGGTGGCAAACTTGACCGTGTCGATTCTTATTCCCACGATGAAGGCCCAGGAGGCTCTCATGGAAAGAAGAGCAAAAACAACAACCAGAAGCGAGGAAAGTCAGGAAGTACACCAGGGACCCCTAAGTTTGAAACCAAAGGAAAACCATCATGGGGTATGAGCGAGAAGCAAACACGGGCATCACCGATGTCCCTGTCAACCATGTGTAAAGACCCCCACCCTCTTGTTTCTGAATGCAACGTCTGCGTATTCATGCCCTACCTGCACTTTGAGACTACAGAGCGAAGACAAAAAATGCAGGATGCAATCGCCCGGGCGGAAACGCTGAGCTTTGTGCCGAACGGGATCAAGCGAATGCGCACGAGAGATGAGATGCTCATCGACGCACATCTTTCGTCCTCAACAACCTCGCTCCATGTCCGTCGAACACTGGACCAATTTTTCTACCCCAACATTGACACCCAGAGCCGCGACGGAGATCAGGTGGTGTTTCGGTACCAGACCAAAAGTCCAGGCATGGAGTCTGACCCTAAGATCTTCATGGTAGATCAATTGTGGATGTGGCTTCTAGGCCCGAATCTCATCGTGACGGCCTTTCCCCAGAGATGGGACCAACCAAAAAACGACCCCCTCAACGTGTTAGATGGGATTATTGAAGACATCAACTCCAAAACCAGAGACCCTGTCAAGTCTGTATATGATCTGGCAATCATAATTACCAATCGATGCTCAGGGGTGTTCGACCGCCACCGACTAGGTGACGAGGAGTATCAATTTCTGGACATGTTCGAGTCATCCATCGGCATAGCAACAGACAAAGAGACACTCCTCTTTAATCAATTCAACCATGCCTCCGTCCAAGCATCAGACTGGCTAAAAAGCCACCGCAAACTCGACGGATCTTTCAGCTCATCCCGCACAGGCACAGACGAGGATGGCCTGAGCAGCGATTACTGTGACGAAGATGGTCAGCCGCTATTCGTCGACCGACTCCTAGATATCGGACAAGAAACCGATCTCCTGGCAGAAACAAAAGACATCCGAGACGAGCTGAACATGATCCGCACAGTACTGGATCACCAAAAATACGTACTGATCGATTTCCAAGATGTGATCTGCGAGACATACCAAGGCCAGCACCGCTCACAGGTTGAAGTCAAGAAACGATTCAAGGATCAGCAGCGCATGATCGATATGCACCTCAAAGATATCGACCGCATGGATAAACAAGCCGAGCGCATTTACCACTCTATCACGGATCTGCTCGATCTGAAACAGAAACATGCAAATGCTTTCGAGGCCCGCTTCGCTCGCGACCAGGCGGCCGGTACCGCGCGCCAGAGCAAAACGATTATGGTTTTCACTGTCGTGACTATTGTTTTCCTGCCATTGTCATTCATTTCTTCCATTTTCACTATCAACTTGAAAGAGTTTGCCAATTTGAATCTAGGCTATGTCGCAAAATTCACCTTTGGAATCGGATTCGCGATCTCCATCCCGCTCGTCTGGGTCGCGTTGATGGTCGATGATATCGGTGGTTTCTTTCGCGTTGGCAGTCGGCGCTGGCGGTCCAAAAACAAGGCGCCGGCGACAAGTGAACGGAGTGAGCCGTTGCAGGCTTTGGAAATGGAGAGAATTCTTAGTGTGTCGCGGATGCGCAGGAGCGTCGATGTCGAATACCGGGGTAATGTGCTACCTATTTCGACGCGCGGCTCTGTCGTGTCGAAACGGGCCGAGGCTTATCCCGCTGGATTGGGGATTAGTACTGCAAGAAAGAGTTATGATTTACGATCTAGTCAGGACTACCGATCACGATGATATGATTTATGATACATGATGCCCAAAATCTTGGGAAAAATTTATATTACAGGTATTTTGCTGTTGCAATATCAAGGCATATTTAGCCGCTATACACTCACAATTGTTTGGGGGCAGTCTGCGGGTTGAATAGTTGAAATTTTAGAGTTATGATCCCGTCTATAGCGCTAAAAGCAAACAGATTCGAAACGGTTGGAGAGATGTGTCGTAACTCTCACACATACAAATCTAGTTCTATAACTGAATGGTCTCTTCATACCCACTCCCATTCCCGCCCTTGCCGTTCCCCAAAATCTCTGCAGGGTGGTAGACATTCATAACAGCCATAGCAGCCCACATCAACACTGCATCGAAGACATACATGAAAACCTCATGGGTCATGATATACCCGCCGTAACCCTCGATATACTCGACCAAGCGGAAGACAGAACGAACCAGAATCAGGAAACTGACCAGATACAGCCCGATAAGGATAGTGACCCAGTTGCGCTGTTTAAAGCCCTGGCCACGGGTAAGATCGCGATCAGCTTGCGATTTGGAAGTTGGGTGGCGCGAGATTCGGAAGTGGAAAACGCTCGTTACGACGACGAAGCCTCCGAAGAAGATGAGTTGCACGATTAGTCCGCCGATTGTTACATTTGAACCGATGTCGTGCATGGAGCTGCCGGTGGACATGAGGCCGCCGCCTGTTGAGATAGAAGGTTTGATTAGTCGATGTGTCTTGCGGAGTCTATGGGCACAATTTCTCTTCAATCTTACCTGCACATTGCATGAGGAATGAGATCACATCACCCGTCACAAAGAACTTGGTCATCCATCTCACGGATACCATGCTCAGGTTCTCGGCATGAAGGTAGGTCACTGTTCGTCCTAGGATCATGTAGACTGACGCGGCGTATAGTGGCGGAGCGATCAGGATGAAAGTTGTCTGCATTGCGTATAGGGGGATTCCGTAGTAATTGTCATGCGATGCCGCTCGGCAGATATATCCTATAATCTGGACTTTATTGTATCAGATTAGTTAGAGCTTTGCGAAAAGATGACTGAAAACACTCACGGATTCCACCGATCACAAATGGAATGAAATACCAGCATCGCGCTTTAGTGAGCTGATAGCCATGGTATGCAGTTGAGGCGCCGAACAGAATAATGAAAATAATTGCCGCTGGCAGAGAGGGATTATACCCGTAGATATTGCGCTCGTCAGCCATTTTGTATTAGAATTCGGGTGTATGATTTTATTTTCTCCATTCGAAGTAGCATTGAGTCCTTATATGAACAGTTCGCTAACATAGATTTGAAACAAAATCAATTGCCGTTGAGATCCACTATATTCTAGGCGACCTCTAAATTCAGAACAATTGATTCGCTCGTTGTTATTATCATCTCGAAATCTTCTTGGCTTTCTGCTTCGGCGTGGGGCTATGTATCCGTTTCCGTGTCCGTATTCGTGCCCGCATCTCCGTATCCGTTCTCGAATTCACATCCTTCCAACTACATCTACTGTATCACTTCTATGATAATGGGCCCAAGGAGATCACATCGAAAATCGAGGAATGGGTGTCCGGAATGCAAAAGCCGCAGACTTAAGGTAAGCATGCCGACAGATTTCGACCTACTTCGTTCTAACCCTCGCAGTGCGATGAACGTTATCCATGCACGAATTGCACTAAACATGCAATCCCATGCAGCTATATAGATCGAGGCTCTTCGACTCCCGTTGACACTCCGGCCACTCTGCCAGACTCATTTGTTCACTCGCATGGACCATCGCCGTTGAATCTGGAGTCGTATCCGGTAACTCCCGGATCTGTGGTCAACCACAACTCTAGGCCAGAGAGCAGATCTGATATATTGCATTTCCTGGCTGACTCGCCGCATGGCCCTCCGGTTTTGAATAAAGATGACTGGGCATCTGATCTTGAATTGATGCACCATTATTGCACCTTTACATGCAATACCTTGACGATTCGCGAAGACTCGCGACATGTCTGGCGTGTTGTTTTACCTATGGAAGGGTATTCAAATAAATATTTGATGCATGGGATTCTTGCTTTGGCTGCTTTGCATCGTGCTTACCTCTATCCAACCCAGAGAGAAAAGTACATCAAAGCTACGGCCTACCATCAGGCGGCTGGGTTGAATGAGTTCCGGGAACTGATCGCTTCGCCGATTGATCCTAGTAACTGGCAGCCTGTCTTTTGCTTCTCTTCTATGATCATGGTATATGTTTGTGCCTCGCCGATCCGCATAGGTGAGGATCGCTGGCCCTCTCCAATATTGAATATGGCAGAATTATTTTCTGTCGTCAAAGGAATGCAGACTATCATGGAGCCGTGGTTACACTCTCTTCGAAAAACGCAACTTGCACCGCTTGTAAACTGTGTCTATCTTGATGATGAAATTCTCATCCCAAGGTAAGTCTTTCATTGCTTGGTTGTTAATTCTAGCTGATCTTGTCTCAGTCCAGCTGTGATGCAACAGTCTTTGCTTCCCCCAGGGACTCACGATCAATTAATTCTACTTCATCAATTCATCGATAACTACCCATTCCCTCAGAAATCCCAGTCTCATGAGGAATCCGGCACATCTGACGGGTCACACACTGACCATCGGGAAGACTATAAGAAAGCCCTGAAGTATCTTGAAACTTCAATACGTCAGATTGATCTTGCTGGGCCCCATATCGAGATTGGAATGGTTCTTATGTGGGCATACTCACTTTCTAAGCGATTTCGAGATGATTTGGAATCATATCAAGCCCCTGCTCTGGTTCTCACGTCTTACTGGTGTGTTTTGTTACATCTTGTTGACAATTCATGGTTTATCAATGGCGCCTCGAAGCAGCTGCTGGGGGATATTGAGAGCAAAGTCCATCCTGCATTCCGGGATTGGTTGGTATGGCCGAAAAAGTGGGTTTTTGGGAAATGATAAAGTACTGTATACTACAACTAAGGCAGAAGACAGAGATTATCGACGATTACCAAATCTACAGTAATCAATTTGGAATGGTAGGTGCGGCCCACAAGTAAACGATGTAGTTCTTCCGAATCATGACTCTCTCTCTCTCTCTATATATATATACAATACTCGTCTCAACTCATTCTCGTGACAAGTTCATTACGATTTAGCATTATCCTCAAATGAGATTATTCTTATTGTCCTTTTGCCTCTACTCGTCGTAACTTGATCACCTTTTGACCTACTGTACACTTATACTTTATACTACTGTACGGGCACCCATCGAGCTTTTATAGTTTTTTTGCTGCCTACCTATGCTTCCATCGACAAACCGAAAAGCAATGGCTGACAGGCGGTCGCGATGATTACTGCCAATTCTCCATATCTTTATATTCGATTACGGAGAGGGAAATGTTAGAATGCGGTGTTATATATTTGCCATATGGCATGTCAAATATCTGGTGCCAGTACTGCGGCAGTGTGTACTCACACAAGGTGCTGAGAGGTGAGACCTCAAATCCGCTAATTTTATACCTAGGTATCCGCCCCAGGGAAGCAACATATCTGCCAAATTATGTGCAAGAGATGTGCTGAAACATATAAAACCTGCAACCAGGTATGAGCCTTTTGCCTGCTCCTCGATGAAGGCATGTCAAGTTCGAGTATCTTGTCGCTGCGGGTTATTGAAGCACCTTTTCAAATTCGCAAATCCATCCGTATTTTGAGCACCAATAAATAATAGCCTTTGACCAAACAGAAAAAGCCCCGCTCGACTGAGGCTGCCAAGGTATGAAAGTTCACTGAGAGGTTTAGGTTCGGCGTAGGATATCAAACCTCGTCCCTGTGCTATGTATGTTACAACATATATATATACAGGTAATCTTTAGTCAAAATGCCACCATCGATAGTCTTTTTATGATTAGACGCAGCCTACCTTGGAAGGTGGGAAAAGTAAATTCATTGTTATTCGAAACTAAGTAAGTTATTAATACTGAAAGTTCTATCAAGCAAGCCCAGAGGTGTGGGATGGATTTTGACACAAGCTTCCATGCATGTAAATTTTTCAAATAGCCACCTGCCCACCCGCCCACAAACAAATCTTGATGGCTTTACAGAAACAAGATATTAGTCCTATACCTAGCTAGTCTAGTGCCTTCTTCGGAATGGAGTCAATTGATCTTCCTTCCACCAGGAATCTTCTGTGACAGATTCACCATCTTACTTACTAGACTGGTTTTGAGAAAATGGTAAGGCTAGCCCGGGCCCGTGGATAATGCCAAAAAACAAAAAACAAAAAAATATATGACAAGAACGGGATTCGAACCCGCGCCCCTTTCGAGACCAGAATGCTCACTGAGTTCAGCGAAGAGATAACTCTTGAGTCTGGCGCCTTAGACCAACTCGGCCATCTTGTCTTGATGACAAAACAGGCCGTTCTTTCTTATATGACACAGGGGTGTAAAACACGAACATAGTAATTCCTGATTCACAACCACAACCACAAGAACATTGAATAGCGATAGTTTCGGCGACGTGAGAAGCAATGGTAGCGACAAAATTACATAAAATGATGTTACCCACTTATGTGTCCGGGTGATGTTGACTGCACCTAAAAACATTGACTTTCTCTTCTTAATGATATGATGTTCACAAAAAAAAAGAGATAAACCGCATATGTGCCCTAAAGCATGGCCGTAACCCTAAGGGATCAAATCGTCTGATGTTTAATAGGTATCATGTCCCTGAATGATTGTGAGGCTAGCAGGCCAAGGCAACACAGAGATATTAGATGTGAAGTGAAAGCTACAGTTGTGGTCTAGTTAGGCAAAAATATTTAAGGCAGTTGATGGCCTGAGCCCTAAGGCATATATAAATCATTCATGTGGGGCATCGCATCGTTATGTTTGAAAGAGGCAGGTGGTAGCACGCTATATACTGACACGTCTGACTGGGGCAACTTAAGTTACTGAGAAAAAATTCCCGACTAGATTAAAGAGGCAAGGTCGGCTTATTTGGTACATTTTCTCTACATGCTATAGGTAAGCTTATTCTATGAGGCTGATGAGTGGTTGGTTGCCTTGTTTGGATGTAAGGGAATGTAAACAGATCCAGCCAATCAGAAAGAAAGGAAAAAAGAAGGTCCGAGAGCCCAAAGGTCCAGACTCACGGAAGGACCGATAAGGAATTATGTTACTTGTTGTTGATTTCGCGATTCATTTAATTATGGCGCCATCCTCGGTATACATGTACGTGTGTGTATATCGGTACATATGTATACATTATAGTTCGACGACACCATACTAGCGTCAATATGAAAATTTGAATTCCACCTGCTTCTCACCTGCCTCGTATGCAGGGTCCATCTTACCTTCTTACATCTCTCTCTGAAACAATCGTAATTATTGATCATCATGTCCAAGGAAGATAAGAAGGAATCGGGCTATGGCTTGGGAACGGAAATTGATGGCACTGACTCTGGCACTGACTCTCTCGATACTATTACTGCGCTGATTGCTGAAGGTACGTATCGTCTTTATGGTACAGCTGCATCCATGCTGACTTCGTTCATCCAGACCACCAACATGACATCAAGCTTCGGACTATGTCTTGGCACAAGACTGCTTGTCTGCTTGCAGGCGATCAGGTCTGCCTGGCTATCATGGCCCAGTCATGGTCTCTCTCGTAAGTCCACATATCGTATAACGGTGAGTGAAGCTGATGAAAGTGTACAGTGTTCTGGGATGGGTTCCTGGAATTATTACTATGGTCTTGTGCTGCATCCTTTTCTGGTTTACCTCCATTACCATGCACAAGTACATCATGAAATACCCTCAGATCAAAGATATCTGTCAGTTATCAGCCGTTGTGCTCCCGTCCCCATGGGATCTAAACTAACAGCTGACAGGCGACTTTGGATACTATATCTTCGGAAAAAGCAAGGCTGCCTATGTTTTTTCAGCATTCATGTTGCTTGCAAACAATATCTTGTTGATCGGTTTCCACACATTGACCGGCGCCAAGGTTCTGAATACCCTCTCCGACCACTCGCTGTGCACAGCTGTGTTCTCAGTAATTGTCACCATTATGGGAATCGTCATGTCCATGCCCCGAACTCTGAACCATGTCAGCTTCATGTCGATGTTTTCATGTCGGTCACACCCCTCCCGAAAGTTCAATTCACTACTAACTGTTACATTGCAGCTGCTTGCATGGGAATCGCGATTCTTCTCTTCATGGTGTTCGCTGGAATTGAGAAAGCCCCTCTGTACGGGTACAATGGAAGCTTCCCCACTGACGGGCCTGTAAAAACCTACGCATTCCCCCTTCCAGGCACCACATGGGTTGCATGCATGAACGCCGTGCTGAATATCACCTTCCTTTGGGTCCCCCAGATCCTATTTCCGACCTTCATCGCTGAAATGGAAAGGCCACAGGACTTTCCCAAAGCGCTGGCTGTTTTGACCGTGATTTCCGCGGTCCTGTTCATTGTGCCTCCGGCCATCGGATTCCGCTACCTGGGACAATACGCCACAGCACCGGCATTCGGCAGTCTGGGCGTGGTATCCTACAAGAAAGCATCGTTCGGCTTCGTGATTGTTCCGACCTTGATTATCGGCGTGATCTACGCCAATGTGACAGCGAAATTCATTTACACTCGGGTTCTGGGCGCCTCCCGCCACAGCCACAGCCACACGGTCGTCGGATGGAGTGTTTGGGGTGGCATCATGGTTGGAATTTACCTGATCGCGTTCGTATTCTCCGAGGTTGTTCCCAGCATGGGTGATTTCCTCTCCCTGCTTAGTGCGGCATTTGACTCCTTCTTTGGATTCATTTACTTTGCTATTGCGTACTGGCAGCTCAACCGCGGCTCGCTGTTTAACGGCCTCGGAAAGACTACCATGACTTTGTTCAATGTCTTTATCTTTATCGTTGGACTCTTTATTCTAGGACCTGGACTCTACGCTGCTGTGGAGGCTATCATTACAGACTACTCGGGGTCTGTGACGCCGGCCTTTACTTGCGCTAACATAGCCATTTAAGGGATGATTCATTGCTCTTCTGAACAGATAGAATTTTGGGGTCTTTTGTGCTTAATCAAACGGTTGACGGGACCACAAAGACAGAAGGAAATTAGGATAATACCAGCACATTAGTACCATGATTCTCTCTTTATTTTCGCGTATTGGTTTACTTTCTGCATCACCCCGTTCTTCGTGATATCATGACACGCTGCGTAGCTTCGTCACCACCACCCTAGAGGCTTTCGCCAGCCACTTCATTTTCATTTTCTCGCACTGTACTGAATGCACTCATATACTTGCATATTAACTATTACTACGACGTTATACCACCATGGGGAAGGTCTAATTTACGCAGAGTTTGAATGCTTTAATACGCAGCCACACTAACTCAACACAGCGTACACACAGAACTCGTAAAGCACCATATGCATTGAAGTAAATCCGGACCTGGCTCTATTCAACCTAGCTGAGCATTGAAATGGGTCGATTTTATACAGAGAGTATATCAGAGAGCTGCAAGGCCATGTTTGGAGCTTTAAAGAGCGACATTCGCCTATAACTCCCTTATTTCCGATACACACTCATTGTGTGGCCTTACTAAGGCTACGCTGAAGTGTACAGCATGGCGCTCTTTGTTTGATATGATACATTGACGTGATTAGAACTGCACTAGGAGGCTTACGCGGAGTCGATCGATGGATGATTTGATTAGTGGCTTGTGACGAATGAGAAGGATGTTCTCAGTATTTTGTAAGTCGGTACTTTGTCTGTTGTGCGAGCACTTTCGAGCCGAGATGTGGTATATTTTGAGGTCGTATGCCCCTTATGGACCGCTATTTAATACAAAATAAATGATTGAATGTTAGAAATTCAATTGTTCAAACTGTCTGATACAACTCAGGGGAATATTCTGAAAGATCCTAGAGCTATTCGAGCTTATTCGTACTTTTGCTATCAATTGCATATGGAGATGAAAAGTAAGCGCCATACTTTTTAGTTTAAATCGTCGAAGATGTCCAGATCGCTCAAATGATCGGTCAATATACCAAATCAATCATCCGCACCAGCAATCCGCTCATGCCTCCACTGAATAAGCCCCGCATTAATTAAGATAGGAATCGCCTGGTCCTCAATCCACTCGGTACATTTAATCAACGGCCGACGCGGTTCTCCAGCCTCATAAAAAGTCAAAGGATCCCAAGTCTTTACCGGCTCTGTCCTCATAGTCACCTTGTTGAAAGCCTTTTGCTTCGGCGGAGCAGGAATAGACTTGAGAATATCATTCCAGTTCTTGGGATAATTCAGCGCGCGCGTATGGCCAATGAGCTCCTTTGAATAAAAGTTCTCATCATTCTCGGGATCGTCTACTGACACAGCCTCGTAATGCATTCCTGTGACGATGTCGCCGGTGACGTGGTGCTTTATGCCGGTGCGTGGGCCTTGTTCGTTCGATTGGATGAAGAGGATGGTGTGGTACCGCGACTGGTACATGTCTGGGTCTTGGATGGATAGTCTGAACTTTACTTTGTAGACTGGGTAGATTTGGGAGGTTGCCATTGTTGCTTGGACATGAGATTTGTGAGAAAATTGCCGACGTGAATGTCAAGTCATCCTTTTAATGTCCCTTTCCACCAGTACCCCTCATTGCAACTTGTTTGGCAGATAGGGTATCACGAAAAGCAAGTAGCCGGCGGGTGAATACAAATAGTCATGTGTAGACCTCCTTTGAACGGGATTCCCTTTGATGAAAGGTTTAAATTCTAATTGGTCTAGTCTTGTTTTCCTATCCCTGTCAGTGCGATGCGATTCTGGCCTACCTTGTATCCCCTCCTTCTCTATATAAACTTGATTAGCAAAAGGTTAATTTGATAGTATTTCTTTTCTAAACATCCTAACCTCCCCGATGAGAGGTCTGTATCTAGCTGGTTTGTGAATTAGACAGACAGTCGACAGTGCAAAAGTCAGCGGGGAGGCAATAAAAATTCCCTTAGTGATTCGACATCTCTAGTATAGCATGATCTAAAATTCTCAGTATGTACTCAAATGGTTCTGAGATTTGTCGCTAGGTAATTGTGACCTACCAATATTTACCACTGAACTTGCACTCATATCTTTCCCTTATACCAAATGCGGGGAGGGGACCACCAAACCATCAAACTGCATGACTTCCGAGCTTAATCGTCGCCGATCATTCTGTCGCTGAACTTTGCTCGCATATGCTATTTATAGCGCCTCTCGTGTTTCTAACCCGCTGTAGGGAAGTATAAAAACTATAAATGCAGGAACACGAACTTACGAGGAGAGATCAACAAAACTCCCAATCAGTGCGTTTGGCCCCCATGCTATAGTTAGTTAATCCCGTCCAAGATCGTCTAACACCATTCCATAGTCAGGTATATAATTCGAATTTCACGAAATGCATAGTGTTGGGAGGCTGGATACGAACGTTGGGTTGCATTTGTTGCGAGAAATACGAATTGCCAAGTCGAGGTATGCTATGGCACATGAATAGAGACACGTTCTTTTCATTCGAAATTGAAGGAGTACTTGCCTATAAAAGGCTCGACATCCACTGCCATTAGATCCATCTACAATTCATTCTCTCAAGACAAAATAACAATCACTATAACAAGCATCGACCAAGCAGACCATCATGCATTTCATCTCCCTCATCGCCATCTCCCTCACGACCGCCATAACAACAGTATCCGCTTATCCCATCACCGGAGACTCAGTCAACTGCCGCTCGGGACCAGGAACAAGCCACGCAGTCCTGAAAACGTACAAGAAAAGCCAAGATGTCAAAGTAACCTGCCAAACGACCGGCACTGCCGTCTCCGGCAACAACATCTGGGACAAGACATCCGACAACTGCTACGTAGCGGACTACTACGTGAAAACCGGCAGTTCGAGCTACGTGACCACGCCATGTGGCAGCAGCAGTGGCGGCGGCGGTAGTAGCGGCACCGGAAAAGCCATCATCGACGCCGCCGAGAAAGAGAAAGGACTGCCGTATGTCTGGGGCGGCGGTGGATGCAAGGGACCCTCGAAGGGCGGCTTCGACTGCTCTGGTCTGACGCAGTATGCTATCTGCCAGGCGTTGAAGAAGACGATTCCGCGTGTTGCGCAAGACCAGTACGATACTAGTATGGGGAAGCGGTATCCGCGGTCGGAGGCTAAGGCTGGGGATCTTTTGTTTTGGGCTACTGGAGGTGATTGTAAGAACAAGGTTGCGCATGTTGGGATTTTCATTAAGGATGGGTTGATGATCAATGCTGCGAGGACTGGGACGCCGGTGAGAGAGCAGGCTATTTGGACTTCTTATGGTGGGGAGAGTATTTGTCCTTATGTTATGAGGTATGTTACATGAAGGTCGAGGATTTGGGAACTGTGGACTGACTTGGCGATAGATTTACCTGAGTTTCGTTGATTCTGGCTTCTCTTCTGGAACTCGTTGGGCTAGATGAGCTAGACATGGACCCTGCTGCTTTTGAGGAATGTTTTCTAGTATGAGAAATATTTGCGTTGGTAGTGAGAATAGCATTTGAGCTTCGCATCCGTTGATTGTCTCGTACTTTCTGGATCACGACCGTGAGATCCTTTTGTTCGTCATTTAACTACTCGAGGGCCATTGGTTAGGAGGGGGAGTATTTTGTTCTAGTATCTTCAAATACTCTAGTATCTTCAAATTGTACCTACATCTCTAGAAGCGGGAGACATCCCTGCCAAAGATCTTGTTCAAGGTCCACCGGAAAGCCACCCTGAACTTATTGCGCCAGCTGATACTCATGGTGATGTATGCCGCATTCCAAACAAGCGAAGCAGTACGTCCCTTGATACCATCGGGCAGATACTTGCGCGTATGCCCAGCATCTTCGTGTGGGATTTGCATCAGCGCGCGCTCGCTTCCGATGTATGCCATTGTACCCATATTACGGAAAGAGAAAGACGGAGTCTGGTTCAAGTCTTTCTTGTTTAGATGAGAAGCTAGCCACTTCGCTTCTTGGAAGGTGGCCTGTGCGGTTGCAGGGGGGGCGCCGGTCTCTGGCATGGCGTTGTCACCCAGGGCAAAGACGTCCCGGAGAACTGCTGTCTGACCAGCTTCGTTCTGTAGCTGAACGCGTAGATGGCCGTCGACTAGCAGCGGGCCCTTCCTGGGGGCTTTCTTGAATTGCCATGATTCTTGTTCTGCACTGGCGGGGACTTCCTCGGAGCCTTCAAAGGCATGGATTGAGTTTGTTGGGAAGTCGACTGTGCCCAGAGATTGGGTGATGAATTTGGGCATGGCGTTACCCGTTACCCAAACACACATTCCAACGCCAACTTGACCTTCCTCTTCCGTCTCGAGGGTCAGACAACGCTTGGGGTCCATCTCGTGGAGCGATGAACCTCCAGGCGGACCCCAGCGTAAGCTCTTGACATGGTGGGAGGTTTTAATATCGATGCCTTCTTTCTTCATTGTTTCCATGGCGTACCGAGAAAGCGACTCATCAAACATCGACAGGACCTTGGGCGCAACATCATACAAAGTGATCTTGGGGATCGCGTTTAGGGTAGGGTATAGCACCATCATATCATCATAGATAAAATCGCGCAACGACGCTGCAAGCTCAATACCAGTTGGACCAGCCCCGACGATTGCGAAGTGCAACAAGTGTTTCTGCATATCCGTAGTAGTTGTCGGCAAAACGGCTAGTTCGAAGCATTCTCGCACGCGGCGTTTCACCCGCTTAGCGTCTCCGATGTCTTTGAAAAACATAGCATTCTCCCTCACTCCAGGTGTTCCAAAAGTGCGGCTGACTGCCCCTACCGCAATGATAAGCTTGTCATACGGGACCTCGAAAGTCTCTCCCTGTTCCCACAGACGCTGGTTCTGCATGGGCTTCTTGCTCGTGGTCTCCGGGCCTTCCTCGGTCTCTCTATCCTCTGTTCGAGGTGACTCGGTGACTCCACTCTTGACCACAGTTGCTTCACAGAGGATAGTCTTCTTTTTCAGGTCGATAGCCCGCGCGGCTGCTTGTATGAAGTCGACCTTGGACCGGGGATCACGAACAGGCTCGACAATGTTCGAGAAATCGAGGGATCCGCTGGCCGCATCGGTGAGGAGAGGAGTGAAGACGAAGTATGACCGAGGTGAGATGATGAGAGGAGAGTAGTTCTTAGGGGAGAGCCTGCGCGAGAGTGTGTATCCACCCCAGCCAGATCCGAGAATGACGACTCGCTCTTTCTGGTTCTCAGACTGTGGGAGTGCAGTGGATCTGTCGACTTGGGTTGCAAGGCATCTTAGTGGAAGTGCGCGGTTTGGGGGTGATATTTTGGAGAATATCGTATGCGCAGATTGGAGAGAATTGGCAGGACAAGCCAAAGGAGTTCGGATACGTAGGGCCTGGCGCTGCAGAGGGAGCATTGTGCCCAATGGCCTGGGTTTCATGGCAACGCTGTGTGGCTTTGTTAGTATATCGGAATTAGTTTTCTATAAAATTGCTTTTTCTCAGCACCACGAGCTCTATAAACCATCCGGCATCGGTGCTCGCTCCCCGCTGACACATTGATGACTTCATCCTCGGTTGAATGAGGAAAGGAGAGGCCCGGATCGGGACTTTGGCCATACATTCTGGCCAGGTCCACTCAGGATCCATACGGGATCGGATACACTGCTCCCGTGAACATGTTTAGGACTTTAAGCTGTGGTATCAAGCTCGTGGAGACGCCCGGAACCCTTCGGAGCGATCGGTGAGGGCCAGCTGCACGTGCCGTCGGAAAGCATCGGGAGATCTAGGCACATAATTTTCACATGGCCATGAAGAGTTTTGATTTCTTTCAGCTGCAAAACATAGAATTGTGAGTCGATAAAAAGAGGGGAAGAGGTGCATTAAATTTGAAAGTCGAGGAAGATGCGCCATCATGTGACGTTGTGGTATGATGCTTGGCAAAATCACATGTAGTCGACGCAAGCCACAACATACATCTAGGCACATATTATCTGTAGCAGGGCAAAAATGGACATCCATAATAATGTTCTGGCATCCAGTTTTGAGAGGGCGTGATTTCACTGATGTGACCAGCACTAAAGAGATAGTAAAGATACCTACATTGATGTCAGATTTGTA
The DNA here is from genome assembly GCF_028829465.1 of Penicillium soppii. Lineage (NCBI taxonomy): Eukaryota > Fungi > Ascomycota > Eurotiomycetes > Eurotiales > Aspergillaceae > Penicillium > Penicillium soppii. The sequence goes on from NW_026643234.1 coordinate 4,682,726, forward strand.
AAAACACATTCAAACATGGCTTCGAAAGTATTTTGAAACAATATACTGGCCCAACGAACAAAATATTAACACTGATTATAGGTCTATAGAGATTTAGAGATTTGACTTACTTGGAAGAAAACAAAATCGCTCCGGGGCCATTGTTCTCGACATCGTCATCATTTTCATGCTCTCACAGTCTACAATAGAGGCGGTGACACGGGGCAAAATACCTCGGAGTACGACCCATGTGGCGTAATGTGGCGCAGTCGGACGCGAGTCAAAGCCTCGGATTTAGGACGAGACTACCCTATTCAGGAATTGATCCACCTACTTGTATACTTTTAGGTCTATTGATCTAAATTCGCCTCTCCGAACTTTGAATTTCTCGCGTGTTGACGAGTCATCGAGTGACGCATTGAGTGGCGCATCTTTATCACCGAGATATTGCTTCTTGCGGCACTGAAACTCGGTCCCGAGCCTGGATGGCGAATCGGCGTGGAGAGGATGTGCAGGGTTAGGCAGGGCCGTAATACGTAGACCTCCAGAATTACGGGGTATATGGCTGCCTTGTTGCGAAGAGAAATGTATATAAAAGGATGCCTATCACTTCTGCAGTACTTTCGGATTAGATCAAGTGTGTTCACTTTTCTTTGCTTTACCTTTTTCTCTGCCTTTTGATATCTTCCAGTATAACATTTCATCATTTCGATCTCCAAGTATCTGCACTCAAGTAAAACAGTACTTGCACCGAATATCGACAATCTAAGATGGCTTCCATCTATCATCTCAATCAACCCTCGAATCAATTTTGGGATTTCACCAATGGAAACCTAGAGGATCATCCTTTCTTTGCTCCTCGTGGTCACCACGGCCACCACGGACGCCACGCCGGCGGAGGTCCTAAGCATGATAGCCACCCTGATGCCACCGAAGCTGAAAACACCGAGCAAACCGGCGAGAAAGGCGAAGCCTCAGCATCTGACTCCGACTCCCCTGACAACCACCACCGTCGCTGCAATCACTGCGGAAAAGGCAAAGGCAAAGCTCGGGGAGGCCCTGGACACCACGGCCCAGGTCCATTCCGAGGAAATGGCGGCAAAGGAAAGCATGGACGTGGCCACCACGGCTTCAAGAGAATGCAGCCCACCGACGGCACCCAGCAATCTGACGCACCCCGTGCAGCAGATGAGTCCAACGCAAACCCATCAATCCCAAATGACAACAGCGAGTCCTCATCTGAATCCGAATCTCCGGACAACCACCGCCGTTACGGAAAATGCAAGAACAAGGGCCACGGCCCCGGTCACCATGGACCAGGCCCTTTCCGTGGCAAGGGTGGTAGGGGCAAGCACGGTCACGGCCCCTATGCTGGACCGTACGATTTCCACGGCCATGGTCATAGCCACGGCCACCACGGTCCTAGCCACGGCCACCACGGTCCTAGCCACGGCCACCACGGTCCCGGTGCCTTCGGCCTCGGTGGGCCCGGACGCCATAGTATGGGAAAGCATGGACACGGATACGGTCCCCACGCTGGACCCTATGGCTTCCCTGGCCACCACCACGGCGGACCTTTCGAGTTTGGGCCTCGAGGCCACCGAGGCGGTCACGGTAGATACGGTAGACACGACAGACCCCCATTCGGAGGCCCGTTTGACTTCCTCCACCAGATCGGCGCTGGTCTTAGACTCCCGATGAACGGACCTGCTCACGGTACCGACTTTATGCCTGCTGTTGATGTCTTCGATACTCCTGCTCGATACATTGTGCATGCATCGCTGCCTGGTGCTAAGAAGGGTGATCTCAGTATTGACTATAACGCCGAGGAGTCTGTCTTGCATTTGGCGGGTGTTGTTAACCGCCCTGGTGTGAGCGAGGATTTGCATCAGGCTCTTGTGATGGAAGAGCGCGGTCAAGAGGTTGGTGTTTTCGAGCGCGAGATCAGATTTGGTACTCGTGTGGCACCGGCTCCTGTTCTTGTTGATGGAATTTCGGCAAAGTTAGAGGATGGTGTTTTGAATATTACTTTGCCGAAGACTGTTCAGGATTCTCAAGTCATGAAGAAGAAGGTTTTCGTTGAGAATGGTGATGAGAATGAGAAAGATGCCATGGTAGTTGAAAGGACTTATACTCCAGTTGAGTCCGAGGAAAGTGACAATGAGGGCGAAGCTAGGGAGTATGTCAAGGTTCCTGTGCTGTGAAGCGCGAACTAGGATACTGTGATTTTGTATGAATTGGAGTTGGGGTACAAATTGTTGAAGCTGTTTTTTTGGTTTATAGTTGATATTGTTATAATGGAAATATGATTGCTATCTAATTTTGGTGGCGTGCATACATATGTGCCGGAAAATGCCTGGTACTCGAGACCTATCTCTTTCCGCTTCTTGATCTTAGAATCAAATTGAGCACTCCCTTAAGCACCCTGACCCACTCACAGATCATGATATGAGCGATCTATTTTACTTAAAGCGTATGATTAGAGTAGAAGGAATAAACGAACTAAATAAGCTATGTTATCGATGGCTTCTTGTGGTCTCTAACATCTCTGTAAGTATCTAGTGATTCGAACAACTCATGCATCTTGGCAGCTATTCACACGAATACACAGAAGCGCATGGTATCATGACAGATTTGATAGAAACGCAAGAGCTGGGCAATTCATGGCTGGAGATTTTCTTTTTTAGCGCGTTCGAATTCGTCAAAGAGACATGATCATCACACACAGAAATGGCGAGCGAATGGGATAGATAACGAAGCTCATAGTTGGGAGGTAGTTAAATGATAAGATTGTTTTGTGTTTTGTTGATACTGCAGAATGCCTGGACTTACCTGCCGCCGCTTTCTCGTTTGACTTCGTACCTTATTTTGCGGCGAAGTCATTTTATTGCTGTTTTGGACAGCTGACAGCGAGGGGGTTCTCCCCCATCGGACATCGGGTTCACCATTGGGGTTTGGTTTTTTCCATTGTAAAAGTAGACAGACGATCACAGTAACAACGAATACACTACTAGCATAGCTAGAGAGGGCGGCATAAAGCCCGATGTATATGTAGTTCAGACAAGAATTGACAAATGCAATCAATATAGCTGGCGGAAAACATCATAAAAACCAGCCCAGCGTTTCATCAAGTGTCCTAGCCTCCCTCAATGGAACTGCTTTTCCTTTTGTTGCCAATCCAACCCTATTATGCCAAACAACTTTCATGCCAGCATTTGTTGCGCCTTCAACGTCTCCGGCACTACCAGCAACAAACAGCACATCAATCGCTTCAACCTCCATTGCAGTCAAGATAGCCTGATAGGCTTGCCGAACTGGTTTATAAAACCCACTATCTTCAGCAGTGATGACCGCATCAAATAAATCTTCTTTCTTTTCACCAGTCATACAATCAACCACACGCCGCGCCGCGAGGTTCCCCAAATGATTTGAACAATTCGTAACCACACCAAGTCTATACCCTTGAGTGCTAAGATTTTGTAAAACGCCACCAGCCTCCGGCCAGGCCTGCAGAGTCTGCCAGTCCCGCAGCAGAGCTGCAGGAGCAGACTCGGTTAAACCAACATCCCTTGCAGCTTGCCTCACGAGGCTCTCATACGGAACATAAGCACCAGCGCCGAAGGTGAGCTCTAAATAGCGTTCGCGCCAAGCTCTTCCTTCCATTGATGTAGCTGATGGAGTAGACGCATCCCACAGAGTCCAAGAGTCCAGAAGGGCTGTGAGAAGGTCGAATATAATCACTTTAGGTCGCCAATCAGGCTCTTCTTTAATCAAAGAGGTAGAGGGAGACATGGCTAACGTTAGACCTAAACAAACGCACTATTGTCAGCCAATGTGGATTACACAATATATTAAAGTTTACCTTCGAGGTTGCGGCGATTTGAATGACAATTTTTGTTCGATTTTGGTTGTTAAGTATTGGTCCGTGCAAATAATCTTTCACCTGGGCTTGAACAGGAAAGCCTTTTATATATGCTAGGGAGTTCTTGTTAAGGAACGCTCGGCTCAATCCGGGGAGCGCTGGGTCCCACATTTCTTCCGCTCGTTCTCGATGACCACTTTAGGTTTAGCCATTACACGTTTTATGTAATATCCATACCTTAAATACATTTATATTTGAAGGTGACTAAAGATGGTGCTTTGAGCCTAGTGTTGAAAAACGTTTCGAATCATATTTAAAGAAGACAAGGACGACAAGGCAAAAATAACATGTTTATAAAATAAGAAGAGCACAAGCGTGAAGCCCCTTTGGCCACATGTTTGCCCCAGTGTCCTTTGCATTGTCTATGAGACTGAAGATGTCGCTGGCCCCCTGGCTGCTCGACGAACTTTTATTTGGTGCGAAGTTTGGTGCGAAGGAATAATTCTTTGTTGGCGGTTCTGGCTGCACGTGGCTCCATATAAGCTGTCGGTTCTGGGGAGGGTATAGCACGAGTGATGATGATGGTGATGGTGGTGGTGAAACTAATCCGGTCCAGCTCCCTTTTCATGGATACTGTCATGCGGGGATTGCTCTCAGAGCCAACCCGAAAGACAGTAATTAAATGAACGACAAGCCTATTAGTCAGTGACCAGGCGCGTAGACCTTACTGTAGAAGGCAGATCGCCAAGACTGCCAAGCACTCTTTCCACCCTTTGGCCATTCTCCCATCAGGGTTTTGCCTAATTAGTCTTAAAGAGACTCGGCAGATTGAGGAGCCGCTGATCCGACAGTGTTAAAGGAAAATTTGTAAACCAGATAGGACTCGGACTCAGTGTCACCAATAAAGATAATGAATCCATGATAGCGTCATAAAGGGCATAAAAGGGGACTCTGACCTAGACCCCTTGTTCTTGGTAATAATCAGTCTCTGTGTGAAGAATGCCATATTATAAGCACTACTTGGTCGATTCGTTTCTGATTAGGGTGGATCATGCTGTTGCTTCCTAAGCATAATCGTGTTATCCCTTTTCCCTGAATACCTAGAGATGTCTAAGTATAGGATGTTGCACATGATCTGATGACAGATATCTTGGTTGGCTCTCGGTGGTCCATCAGTAGTTGCGGTCTCTATATGTGATTGGTGAGTAGCATGTCCGTAACAATCAGTGCTAGATAAACATTGAGATTGGCTACCCGCGGTAAAAAAAAGGTCGGCCTATTTCCCCTCCTGTGGGGGCTGAAATTATCCCTGCTGTGGTCTAGTTTCAGACAAGCGACCAGAGAATAACATCGAGTTTGAGATATCATAGGATACGGGCATTCCGATGATATGCCTATGCGCCGCTTCTCCTCACCTTGAGTTGGTGAGAATGTATGAACTAGCATGGATGTCAAGTAGCTGCATCATCGGCGGCTATGCACTGGACCATATTTAGCACAGCGATGGCTCAAAATAGCGCAGTGTTCCCCCTCGCTATGAACTTTTCAAAACTGCGGTCTTGTATATTCTGAAGTCGTAGCACTTTTGACCAAACTTTGTTTTTCCCCGAAAATCCATATCGCGATGGAGCAGTCATTTAGAAAGAAGAAGCTCTCCAAGCAGGAGGAACGGGAGTTGATTGATAGGCACAAAATTAAGTTCGAGGGGCCTGTCTCGCCGAATAGTTGGCCGGAGCAAAATTCAGCCATATTTACCACCATCCGCAAAATCGAAGACATTAAGTACAACACCTACGTGAGTCAAATACAAGCAAATACTCCGGAGGGCGTACAAAGGATGAGAACGGTAAATAAGGCTAAATGTCTTGTCTCTGCTGCATATGATTGCCGTCTTCTTGAAGCCAACGAGTTTACTTGGAGGTCCAGGATAGAGTTCCCCCTACTTGCCCGTTTTGAGGAAGACATAGAGTGGTAGGTGAAACATCGAAACCGTAACCTTGGATCGATTCTGATGTTGATCTAGCCGGAAATGTCAACAGCGACGATGGGTTCCCGATTTCTGTGCGCTGTCGATCACGCCAAATGAAGGACACAAAATGCAAACAGCGCAGGGAGGGGTGGGTATTTGTCGGTGCATTGAAAGCGATATTGATGGACATGAGGTAAATGGTTCAAATTCAATCGCCCAAAAGATCAGGCTACTAACAATGTTTGCTTGCTAGTCCGTCGTCAATAGTGCAATATTTGCGGGACAGCCGCACGCAGGAATCAACGATCTTTCCGTTCCTGAGATCGGAATCAAGTACCCCGACAATATCATCGGGCTTCAGAGATCACCATCACTCAGTGCTGCCCTTCGTGGCCATTCAAGGCTAGGTTCCAGTCCAGTAAAGGATGCAGAGCATATCTTGTTTCCTTTCCTGATTCTCGAAGCCAAGTCTGAGATTCAAACACCTGGGTTTACGGCTATCGAGAAGCAGACTGCGTTCCCAATTAAAAGACTTGTCGATATCCAAAAGTCTCTGAGAAAAAGAAGGCAAGAGCCAGAAGAAAACAGCTTGGTTTGGTTCTTGGCTTTCAGTGGGGATGAGTGGAGAGTCTATGCGTGTTTTCCAAGAGGAGACGAAACGGTAAGGTTCTTCGAAGGGGCCGGAATGCCTGACTGACACAAAGGCAGCGTATAATCGACCTTTGGCACGGATGCATTCAGAGACAAGACGCTGCACTGCAATTGTGTTTGATTGTTGACTTCATATGTGACTGGGCTTTGAATATTCATCGAAATGAGATCATTAGATTGCTTACTGGAAATTCTCTGCCCAGTTTGCATGTATTTGATACTCAAGAACAGCAGCCCGAGCCTTCCAATCCGCCGAAGCGACAATCCGTCATCCGAGACACAAATGAAGTGTTCTTCTCATTCCGCCATCTGACACTCCCTGATATGACGAGCAAGCTGATTGCGATTCTCAATCCACCTGGCTCGGGGGATAATGAAGTCAATCAGAAATCTACCAGTCTTTTGGATCTCTTCAATCTAGAGCATCCGCTTTTGGTCAAGGCGGAATTTATTTATCGTCTACAGAAGCTTTGGACTGGTGCAACGAGCAATCATCCAATCATTGACAGTGAACAGCTTGTTTTTGCTCACATTTCCTTCCAATCATACTTTCGGCCAAGCGACTTCCATATAGTACGAGAACTTTCATGCATCACGGCATCGTTCAGTGCAATAATTACTCTGCAGCGTCTTGCTGGAACTCAGCTTCCTTTGTCGTCTGCTTATGCAGATCTACACCTGTATAAATTCCTTCCTTTGGCGGAACTATCTGGCGAGCATTCATTGAGAGCTGCTGCTAGGAATTTACGACTCACATTATGGGTGACTAAAGGGGACTTCATTATGCAGCCATCCTGTAGATGGGTGAAGCAAGTCTCTCAAGGAGAATTCGTATCAAGCATCTGGGACAAACTGGAAATCTTTTCTCCTGGGATTCTTGGGTATCCTGTATCCGCGCAATCGAGCGAACTACGCAGGTTGTCGGCTACCAATACCTCCCTGTCTTATGACCTGCAAGACTGTCTCAAACAGGGAAACCACCAGCTCCTTCATGGAGCCGCTCTTCTCAAGGCACCTGAGAGCTCACTCCAGCCGCTTCTCCCACAGTATTGCTTGGCCGTATTCGACGGTTCCGACCTAGACGATCGGCCGTGTCTTAGTTTTAAATTATTACATTTGATTACAACCGGCAGTTTGTTTGAGGGGAAACGGATCTCTACTGCAACTACGAAAGATCGCCAATTCATCCTCGACTGGGCTACGCGCCTAAGGCGCGGTGATTCTTGAGTGCCGGTTGTGGCTCGCAGTCTAGGAAGAACTGTCATGTTGCAAAAAGTTGGTTCAATGCTTCTTTCTCAATTTTGTTTCAAATGCTTCCTCGTTGGGATGCTACCTTGTCCTAAATTAAGCGTTCAACACTTGAAAAACATTTGACTAACCTTTTCCTGCTAGCATGTTATAGATCTTCCTATAAACCTGTTACTGTTGTCGATGGAATTAGAAATGACGAAGGTGTCTTCGAAGAAGTATACGAGCTGCTAACCTTCAATCTGTTCTCCAATGTACATCCGATGTTGCGTCCGTTTTGATTGAAATTTTTGTACCTAAATTGATGTAACAGGCTAGCCATATTCCTTGCTTTACACTCTCCTCGGAGTAGTCCTTATGGTTACCATCAATAACCGTGCTTAGGTTTAGGGCTTTATTGATACTAATAATATGTCTGTGGAAACATCACTTACTGGAATATTCATCTCCATCGAGAAGACCAAAAGATGCTGAGTATGTGAGTTCTCTAGTTAAATATACACTCACAAGTCGCTCCAACCGCTGACATGTATATGTGGCTGAATTAATTGACCAAACTGCGTTGTGTCCCTGCCGCCGGGTCGATAGAAGAAATTGCTGGCCTGCCTAACCGCTGTTCCTAAGCCAATCGGATGATAGAAAGCCTCGATAGGCATTACTAACAGTTTTTGCGGATTTCAAGAACGTTGATCCTTAGACAGTAAAGCATTTTGCTAGCAGTAACCATCTGAAAATAGAAGAAGAGGTATAGCAGTGTTAAAGGATATTTCAAAGCATATGTTATGAACCTAGCTTTCGATCATAGTGCGGGGACTATTGACGAATATGTCTGTCTATCAATAAACGCACAGAGCAGCTAGTGCATCCGGCCGTCCTAAAGAAGTGGATGATGAAGAACACTTCGAAAGTAACCATTTCAATACTCATAGGTATCATTGCTCACGGCGTTACCCAGGCCTATGCTCGGGCCTTGCCCATCTCATTGCTCATCTCGTTGCCCATTTCAATGCCTATTTCAATGCCTATTTCCCTACTCATCTGATCACCCCGAATAAAGTAACTCGTAAGATAGCAGCTAAGGCCGGTAAGAGAAGAGTAGCTACCTGCGGCGATGATAGTGGTGACAATAGAGATGGTAAGAATACCAATGGCGATAGCGGTCGTAAACTGAAATGGTCCCGATATACATTCCCCCGGGGCCTACGCTAAGAACTTTGTTGTGTATGCCTTGTCTTCGACAATATATATCGCATCTTAATGCGAATACCGAACAATACAAACCAAAGTCAATCGATGCCTTGCAGACTTCTGGTAGTCGATCAGTGAGATCAGTGCTGATCTTCTTTCACAAACTGCAAAGCAGACACTTTAAAATGTATAATGAAGAAGGGGAGATGTTGAAAATTATTTTAGAACCGAATCATGCAGTTTGGCGCTTGATAACTGCATCAACTCATTCTAACACGTCGAACATTGGTTAAAGCGTATGTTCTTATTATATACGGATGAATCAAAATGATCAAAGCTTTGCACTAGTAATAACTCCCTGGCCCTGTACAGCACGATCAACAATTTCCATTGCCTGGAATAGCTGATAGTCATGCTGTTTGGGAGTAACAACCTGCACACTGAGAGGTGATCCAAGGTATACGCGGCGGTCGACTGTTTTTTCGTCCCCTGAAAAACCAAGATTAGCAAAAAGCATCAATGAGTGGATGATAACATACACAGCTGCCGGTTGGCTTTATCCCAACTTCCCAACACAGGCGCCTCCATCGCTCGTCCGGCTTCAAGATCTGACTCCAAAAACGGACGAACTGGGACTACACCGGCCGGGTAATCCAGCAACACAAAGGTCGATGTATACCCCACAGCATTGTATCGATCCATTTGCGGGACTGGATGCGGAGCCACAGGGCAAATGATAGCGTCCACGCGTCGAGCCACAGAAGAAATGGATTGCGTCCACATCTTCAGCATCTCCTTCTCGATATCTGCACGCTGAGCCTGCAATTTCATCAACTGGGTCACATCTATGGCTTTGCCACGCTTTGTACGGCCCTGCAGCCACGGAATCAAATCCTCGTCCATGCTCTCGATAAGATCAAGCATGTGCGATCCACCATCAATGCCCATCAACCGACCAGCGAGACCTTGGCATTTTGGCAGCACTGATGGAAGAGGGATATCGACAACCTCAACGCCAGGCGTGCGACGGAGGGCATTAGCGACTTCGTCCAAAATCCGGATAATCGGCGGCAAGGGCGTGACAAGACCGTCTGTTTTTAGCACACCGACGGTAAAATTGCGAGTCAGAGAAGCCGGCATAGACGGTGCCCAAGATCCTGGAATACCATCTTCACCGAAGAGTTCTGCACGAGGCACGATCTCCGCCATGACGGCATTGATATCCGCCACCGAGCGCGCCAGCGGCCCAGCAACAGGCTGCAGCCCAATCCGGCCCTTTCCTTCGATTTGGCCACCTTGCTGGCCACCATATGGTACGCGACCGGTACTAGGCTTGAAGCCGTAGATGCCCTGGCACATAGCCGGGACGCGGATGCTGCCGCCGATGTCCGTGCCGAAGCCAACCATGGAGCCGTGCATGGCGAGGAGGGCGCCTTCACCGCCTGTGCTGCCACCTGCTGTCCATTGGCGGTTTAGTGGATTGAGTGTGCGCCCGAAGAGGTGGTTGCAACTGTCTAGTGTTCCGAGGGTTTGGGGGACGTTTGTCTTGGCGATTACTATCGCTCCGAGGGAGTGGAGCAGGTCGACGAGCGGGGCGTTGGCTTGTGCGGGCTGGAATGCTAATGCGGATAGTCCGATGCTTGAGTCGACACCTTGGATGTTGAACGTGTCCTTCACTGATACTGGGAGGCCATGGAGGGGTCCGACTGGTTTGCCTGTGCGCTGGAGGTGAGTGTCTAGGTCGCGGGCTCGCTGTAAAGCGCGGTCGAAGAGGGGTTCGGTTAAACACCGAGTAAGCTGGTGAGCGATGGCTGCTCTCTTGGAAAACATTAGCGAATGTATTGCAATATGAAGAAAGTACATACCTTGCAAAACCCTTGCACCACGTCCTCGGCCTTCAGTCGACCCTCAATCATCTCCGCGACCAACCCCCTCACATCGTATTTCTCAGTAATATCCAACTCTTTTGGTGTGAGCAGACCGCATTTCCGAGGAACATCTAACACACTGATGCGTTGGTAACTTTTCGGGCCGAGGGTGATGGACTCGGAAATCGAAAGCATTCCCTCAGGAATCAGATGTGCGGGCAGGCGCCATTGAGCAGGAATAGCAGCAGCAAGCTCTGCCTGCTTGCGTTGGGCGATTGCTATATACCGGGGTTGAGAGGCCATGGTGGATGGAAGAAAAACATGGTGGATGATGGAGGTGGTTTTTAATGCGGGGAGTGCGGAGAGCGGAGAACAGGGACCTCGGCCCGTGTGGGTACCGAAATTAGGGTTTGATATCGAGTGCGAAGTACAATATTGTACAATATTAAATCGACCATGCATGCTCTCAATTTATTGTCGTTGTCATACCTTCCTTCTAGCCTAAATTGAATTTGAATATGGTCTTTGATCATCTTTATCTCACAGGCGTCCTGGTTGAGTATAAACTTCTTACTTTTTAACAAAATGTCGGATGCTATTCTGACTTGGCCAATAAGAATGTGCAAAAAGCTCTGTATAATATTATCCCTGGTTCTGGAGATTTATAGGGATTTAAGCATGACTATTGAATTATAAATAAATAGCGGATACTCTCTGGCAGTTCATCTGCCACAAAACAACAAGGAGCAAATAAAGAAAATAAAGAAAACCAAACAAAAGGGGTCAGGTGGGGCTGTCCACTTGGGGTGTTTCCAAAGATTGTCAACTCCCTAATACGAAGCCTTGCGAATTCGGATGTCACCTGCCAGTAACGTGGGATGTACAAGGCTTCAATGTCTTGCAGAAGACACCATTCCCTGTGAGAGTCCCCAGAGATTAATGACTTAGTGCAGGCTCAAACACCCGAGCTCCCGCAAGAGTTTTCCTAGGACCCGACATAACCAGTAGGCACACTCGCATCAGATAACATCCATATGAGTTAATCCATAGCATTGAATAGGGAGATGAACACCATCCCTTTTCTCATGAGCAACAAGGACGACCCAATATACAGACTTTATGACGAAGGTGCATTTGAAAGACGTCAGTTTTAGTTACAAACATTGTAGAAGAGCCAATAGTAGGAGAAGATTGCTACGGCACGTTTGTCTCTAGCTTATAGATCACTTCCAAGGTTGGATTACTAAAGAGCAATTTCGATAATTGCAAACGTAAACTACAATCTCCCCTTAAGCACCGCACCACCGTCTGTTGCAATGACAGCACCGTTCAAATGACTTGAAGCCCGAGACCCGAGGAAAACAACAAGACCAGCAATATCCTCAGGCCTACCAAGTCGACCGTTGGGCGAGTACTGTTCGAGCTCCTTCAACCCACCCTTCGCCTCAATAAGTCCACTAGCCATCTTGGAGGGATAGAACCCTGGTGCAATGGCATTGGTCAAAACGTGGCGCGGACCAAGCTCGACGGCCAGGTTCTTCGCCAGATGAATGGCAGCAGCCTTGGAAGCCGAGTAAGAGGGCGTGGCATTGTCGCCAACTGTACCGATACCAATTCCAGCAACGGATGCGGTAATGATCACGCGGGATGGATCGGCGATTGTGGCTTTGGCAGTGAGGAGGGGTGTGAACCTGTGCTGTCAGAGTGATTTGGGTATCGGTAGATCTAGATTTATGACATACTTCTGGATCGTGTAGAATACACTCTTGACATTCAAGTCCATAACTTTGGAGAACATCTTCTCGGGGTGAGTATCGAATTTCTCGCCCCATGTTGCACCAGCATTGGCAAAGAGGATATCGACTCGGTCTGTGGTCTTGGCCACTTCAGCAGCGAGTCGGTCAAGCTCCTTCATATCTGAGCTGTCGGCCGGCACGGAGATGGCCTGAGCGCCGGGCCGCTTGTTGGGGAGCGCATTGAGAGCAGCAACTGCTTCATCGCAGGCTGCCTTCTTGCGGGATGTGATGTAGACCTTAGAGCATCCAGCTTGAAGGAGACTGTGGGTAATCAGCAAATGTTCTGTGTTTCGTTTCTGTCAATGGATGATACCCTGATGCCGCGTGCAGTCCTAGACCACGGGACCCGCCTGTTACGACAGCGACCTTGCCCTCGAGGGAAAAGATGTCGTTGAAGCTGCTTAGCTTGACTTGTTCGTTGGCAGACATTTTGCGATTGAATTGATGAAAGGGGGACTGAAAAAAATGAAGTTTGGATGGTTCCCGGCTTCTCATCTGTATTTGTACACAAAGCCGAAATGACCGAGGCTCAACCCCGCAAATCCGGGGATTAGTAATCTGCACAAAATTATCCTTTTTTCCAACTTTGGTTGTTTTTTGAGTGAATACCAGCCATGCAGAAATAAGAGACCCATGAATAAATTGTCCAAATATGGTATCTGGGGGTCGAATGGCAATATAGTGGTGAATACCGAAAAGAGGAATCGAGATGTGATGGCCAAGCTTCCCAACTGCCGATGCAGTACGCCATCAGACTACATATTGGCTTATTGGTATTCAGAGTTGTTTTACAGGTTCAATCATGCTGCAAATCAAGTGCGTCAACAGAAGTCGAAATGTCTTACACAGAACTACCAGTACTTGGTGTCTCAAAAGTCTAAGGTGTTTTAATCCGAAGAGATTAGAAGAGGCAGGAAGAGACAAAGAATATCAAAGAAACCCACGGAAAGACAATTGGAAAGTGCATAGGGATGTATAAGAGTGTCGCCAGCCTTCCTAGCCACGATGTAGACACTGTACTGTTCTACATATTTACTTCCAAGGTACCCAGCTACGGTGGATAATTCAAAGCGAAGACTCACCAAAGACTGCGCTAGTCTCCAGGGTCTTCTTCTTTTTAATAAGCATATTAGCAATTGCTCATCAATTTGATTCACAAGGACATTCTATGTAAATGAGTGTTATAGTGTCAAATCGAATACAACTACAATGTTCATTACTTGGTTGTTAGAGGTTGCTCGATATAGTTGCTCGTGTCATCGGATACGTGTATTACGTGTATATACTACAGATAACTATTTAGCCTGAAAGTATCCATAGATATAAACCCGGTGAAAATTCATAAAAGATTGAGCAAGAATAAATATATAGGGCGTATGCCTGGCCAGTCGGAACGAGCTTCACTATTTGCCCTTTCTGGGTGAAGGACCATCCATCGGAATCAATCTCCGCAGATTCCACGATTCATGTTGCCCCAGAATCATAACTGATTCAGGGTATCTGAATGAGCTCAAAATAATTATGTGTGAATAAAATTGTTCCAAAGCCGTCAAACTCAGCGACCATAGGATTTGCAAGCACAAACGCAAATGTGCTCAAACTAGCGCAGTGGATACACGCACTTCCGCTACATACCTTCACTCCTACCTTGGTGGTAAAATCACGTCATCAAAGAGATACCGCCCTGGGTGTTGATAGTGCGAGCCATGGCTCTTCCGGTTTCTTCTTCACTTCCCTCTTCAACCCCGCCGACTTGAGCTTCACATACAAGTCCAATCTTTCATCATGGCGCACACACTCCCCCCGCTCCCCTACGCATACGATGTAAGTATTCCACTATTTAGCAAGCCAATTATTCACTGACGATATAGGCTCTGGAACCCATCATCTCAAAGCAGATCATGGAACTTCACCACCAGAAGCACCACCAAACCTACATCAACAACTTGAATGCTGCCCTCGCTGCCCAAGAGATTGCAACGAAGTCAAATGATGTTCCCACCCTGATCACTCTCCAGCAGAAGCTCCGCTTCAACGGTGGCGGCCACATCAACCACTCCCTCTTCTGGAAGAACCTCACTCCACCCGGCACCCCGGGAAATGATATCAGCCATGCGCCTGTCCTGCGTGAGGCTATCGCTTCTCGATGGGGATCCCACGATGCCTTCGTCAAAGCCTTCAGTACTGAACTCCTCGGTCTTCAGGGTTCGGGCTGGGGCTGGCTCGTTAGTAAGGGTGGAGCTAAGGGGCGACTTGAGATTCAAACTACCAAGGATCAGGATCCTGTCAATGCTCCCGATGTCCCTATTTTCGGAGTTGATATGTGGGAACATGCATACTATCTCCAGGTGAGAGACTTGTGCTTTGATTTTACATCGGTCTGCTCCTAACCTTTTTGATCTAGTACCTCAACAATAAGGCTGGGTATGTCGAGGGCATTTGGAAGATTATCAACTGGGCGGAATCCGAGAAGCGCTACACTGCCGATGTTGAGAATCCTCTGAAGCTGTGAGTGAGAAGCTATTGGTTTAAGCTGGCTTGCCTTGGGGTCTAAATTTGATAGATCCACACGTGGACTTAAATCTAAAATTGAATATGATGTGATCATGAAATTCGTGTGCATTCGTAAATGAAAACCAACAGTTCTGACAACCTATTATTGTCCCTTCCATGGAGAATTATCGGGGTTTCTTCAGTTGTGGAAAAGAGTGTTGCCTTAGTTGTATCCAATCACTCCGATAGCCAAGACCGATCCTCCGACCTCGCGAACAGTCACCTGGCGACCGATGACGCCGTGCTCTGAAACGTTTAGGTCAAGCCTGAAAGGCAACATGAACTCAATCTCCTTCGAATCTCCCGCACCAGCTTTACTTGGATCTAGAGCCAATTTGTACTCCTTGAGGGGAGCAGCTTCTAGTGATTGGGTGATATCCCCAGATTTCCTGTATAAGGTTAGCTTTGTCCACTCCCGAGATCCTTAATCGACCTACTCAATTCGAATGTCGATACGCTCAAAAGATTGCATGGCCCGGTAAGTTGCTTCGTCTTTCATTTGGAAAAAGGCCCTTGTATTTCCTTCTCCATTGAAAAAGTAGAGGTAGAAGGAGAACATTGATGCGATTGTAGACTGTACAGCCATTGACTGGGGCGACGAGGACAGGGCAGCATCAGAGTTGGCGGACTGGGCTGGCGGAAATAACACCGCAATGGTGCCCCCGAAGGCTGGGCGGCAACTGTCACCACACATTGCGATCTGGATGTCAGGAAATGGAGATGCGAAGAAGGAAGGGCTCGTTTACAGCGTTCTATGCTTATAATAAAGAACGGGTCGTTACATGTGCGCAGAATAGAAATGGAATTGAAAAATCCGGAAAGTTCATTTATTCTATATAGTAGACTGACCCGGCTACCAAGGTGAGTGCGATCGAGCACGACTGAGCAAATTAGTGGATTTCTGGAATTCTGCTCATGTGGAGCCTGATGGCACAACATACGGGAACAGGCGTTTAATGATAGCCAAGTAAAGTGTGAATGACGTTTAAAGAAGGGATGACAGACAGCCTCGTCCTAAAGTTCTAAATCGAGTTGAGTCAAGAGTTGAGATTGTACTGGAGTGGATGCGCTTTGGGTTTTTTAAGATGCTAAAATGTTGACACCTCGACACCTTGTAGCCTTTCTGCCTTCATGCCTTTCTACCTCAGTGCCTTGGTGCCTTACAGGCTCTTTGGCCTATTGCCTCGTTGCCTTACAAATTGTAGTGTAATAGACCGAACCTCTCAAACCTAATCTTTTGCAATATACAAAATATAAACAGAAAGAACACGTGACAAATAAACAATTCTAGTATAGGGTCCCCTCTTATCATATTTCTCAGATCTGGGGTAAGGCCACAATCGGCATCAACCCCTCTTCACCACCCAACGCAATGTCCGACTACTACGACCTCGGAGACTACCGCCGCGAGGTAACCACCTCAAATCAAGATGTCCAGATCTGGTTTAGCCGTGGCTTAATCTGGGCTTATGCCTTTAACCATGACGAATCCGTCCGATGCTTCGAGCAGGTCGTCGCCCTCGACCCGCACTGTGCGATGGGCTACTGGGGCATTGCATTCGCCCTAGGCCCAAATTATAATAAGCCGTGGGAGTTGTTTGACGGCGAGGATCTGTCAGCTACAACGACACGCGCGCACCAGGCTATCGTGCAAGCCAAGACGTTGGCACCACACGCCACAGCTTTGGAGAATGCACTCGTTGATGCGCTCGCTTGTCGATATCCGCAAAAGCAGCCTGGAGATTGTCTTGCATGGGATCGGAGTTATGCAAAGGCCATGGAGGCCGTGTACGAGCAGTATCCGGATGATCTCGACGTTACGGCGCTGTACTGCGATGCGCTGATGAATCTCACGCCGTGGAAGATGTGGGACTTCAGAACGGGCCAACCGGCAGCGGGTGCGAAAACGCTTCTCGTAAAGAAAATGCTTGACCGCGCTTTGGAGCGCGATGAGACTCACGAACATCCCGGAATTCTGCACTTGTACATTCATCTCATGGAGATGTCTTCGGTGCCAGAAATTGTGCTCCCCATCGCCAATTGCCTGCGCGGCCTCGTTCCCGACGCAGGTCATCTCGAACATATGCCCACCCACATTGATGTCCTGTGCGGTGACTACCGCAGCGCTGTAAAGTCCAATACGTCTGCCATTCGAGCGGATAACAAGTTCCTCGCCAATCAGCCTGTTGGCCATTTCTATAATCTGTACCGCGCACATGATTACCACTTCAGGATGTATGCTGCTATGATGGGCGGGCAATCGAAAATTGCGCTGGATACCGGGGCTGAGATGGCGCATATTGTTACCGAATGCCTCTCGCAGGCTAGCTCTTTGGGGCCTCGCTCGCCGCCAATGGCGGACTGGCTGGAAGGGTTCGTTTCCATGCAGGTGCATGGGTTTATACGATTCGGTCGGTGGGATGATATCATTACTTTGAAGTTGCCGACTGATGCGCAGTTGTACTGTGTCACCACAGCAATGATGCACTACGCGAAAGGCGTCGCATTGGCGGCCACTGGGCGGGTTCCTGAAGCGGACGCAGAACGTAAATTGTTCAAGGAGTCTGTCAAACTCGTTCCCGATTCACGGAGAATTTTCAACAATAAGTGTACCGACATCCTCGGCATTGCATCCGAAATGCTCGATGGCGAAATTACATATCGTCGCGGTGAGTTCGATGCGGCGTTTGATCATCTCCGTGAAGCTGTGAAGCGAGAAGATACATTGCCCTACGATGAGCCATGGGGCTGGATGCAGCCATCAAGACATGCGCTTGGGGCTCTGCTGCTTGAGCAGGGTCACATTAAACAGGCTCTAGCTGTTTATGCTGCAGACCTTGGGGTTGAGCATGAGAGTGATCCGCCGCTGCCTCGTGCGCTGAGACATTATGGTAATGTTTGGGCTTTGCATGGTTACCAAGAGTGTTTGCTTAAGCTTGGAAATAAGCATGAGGCAAGGCGTCAGGCGCCGCAGTTGAAGCATGTGCTAGCTTACGCTGATGTGCCTATCAAGTCTTCTTGCTTCTGTCGAATCGACACTACTTGATGAGTTTTCAAAGTATCATGTGATTTAGCATAGCATTGTACTGGTTGTGCTACAGTTTATCTAACATTTGATTGCGTGGAAAGTTACGCGGATATAACACGATTGCTATCAATGACATAGAACCTTGGAACTAGAAAACTCAGGAATAGAAAAAGTCAAAGAGAACAAAAAGAAACAAGGATATACAAGAAATTGTTTGCTCGCCAATTTAAATCGATCACAACAAGTACAATTCCGTAATATCAAAGCGCACCTGCACCGATGACAAAAACGCCCAAATATGAATCCTCTCAATCCGATGAGTTCCCCTCAGCCAAGCACCCAGAACAAGCCGGGCGGTTGCTCTGCCTAATCGCGTACCCCAAAGCTCCTGATACTCCTGAGTACTGTATTCGAAAGTGTGGACATCATCATTTATGACCGCCCAAACTAGCCCCATTCTGGGCCAAAGTATCTCGACGATATATTTATGGGTCTCGTGGTTCACAACATTGGTAAAGTAGATATACCTCAGTGTATCAATAGATTGATCAATTTCATACTGCGCCTGGCTAACATCCGACCAATAAGGCCCATGGCGTCGGATGATATTATCAGCAATGATCACCCCTCCAGTGCGGTCCTATGTACGTACAAGGTCCAGTCCAGGCCCAGCTCAATGGGCCATGTCTGAATCGCTGAAAGTACAGCATGCGGTAAGTGTTCTCTTTTGGTAAATCACGCGCAAGGTTAGCCTCAATCTCGGGCGGCACCATCTTGCGATAGTCGCTTCCTCTGCCAATCATGCTTTCTGGCCTCTCGCCCTCCATCGTGTGTCCTCCGTAACTCGGCCGTGCGATTAGCTCCTCATAAATGAGAGTGCTGTGGGGGATTTTACACCCAGGCACATTTGGGTCGTCGATCCAGCCTTGAAGCTGAGCTCCTTGTCTTTGAAATGTTTCAGGATTGAGCTGTAAGGAATCCCAGCCATCGTCTGACGAGGAGTGATGAGAGGAATGTTTAGAGGAATGCCTATTTTGATTTGTGCTGCCGGGCCTGGGAATACCATGGGAGTTTTTGGGTGAATCGGCCGATATTTCGCTTCGTTGTCTTGGATTTCGGGAGTTGGACTGCTTCTAGGTTCTTGATCTGGATTTCTCATCTTTGGCTTTTGGCCAGGCAGGCCAGCCGCCAAGTCGTCTCCTTTGACGGGCAGCCTCTCCCGGAGGGGTTCTGGTGCGTTTCAGAGATCCGCGAGGTGCGTTTGAGGCTTCGCCAGTTGCCGAATGGGTGGAAGCACAGCTCCGGCCCCTGGTGGGCAGTGCTTCGCAGTCGTTTTGAGCGCTCTGGCCATGCCCTATCCGCTTTGCAAAAGCGGAAAAGCTTTCACAAACGAAAATGCATCAAAAAAAGGCATATATTTCGAAGGCGGAAGAAGTTGGAACTCGAATGTTATTATGGGAATAAAAAGCGAATTGTTGTAATAAATCTGACATCGAATCTCTCATAGCGCCCAGCGGTTGAAAAAGGTGGACATTGTAAGGAGAACAAAGAGACACGTACGAAATTATTTCTGAGAGTCTGTGTCAGTGAAATTTCTAGACAAATATTTATATCGCGTTTCAGGGCACGGCGTCAATTTTGCACCAATATCCCCTTCGTGTAGGCCCATTACCGCGATAAACTATTGCATCACCACTCTTGCATGTTCAACCTAAATCTTGCAACTGTTTCTCCTTTTTCCACTGCTTCAGATCAAACGTCCCATCCTGTAATTCATCCGGTCGTCCGTTCCACATGAAAAAAATCCCTTCGATGATATGCTTGACGCTACCATCGTCATTCAGAGGCTCAATCAAGCAAGCTTCAAGCCGATGTTTGTTCGTCTCATAGGCGGCAAGTCGATCAATCGGTGTCTGCGACAAGAGTTCAGACACAAAGCCATTGAATGAACTAAGAGGTCTTCCCCTAAGAAGGGCAGGGTACGCGCCCCAAAGTTTAGTTTCGTAACCTGTGACTCTAGCACGATGTAAGATAGGTGGTCGCTTTGCTGATTTCAAGACTTGTGAGAGCATATGTAGATCCATTAATGTCCCGTAGAAAAAAACAATGTTCTCTTTGGAAAGGGTCTTGAGGCCAGTCGCTTCCCGCAGCAATGTCAGATGTCGCTTGGTTCTGCCTCAACAAGTCTTCTGGGCTGTTGTCTTCAAGGAATTTGCGGACTTTTCGGAATGGGCCTATGTCGCTCATTTTGCATGCAGATGAGAACCTCTACAGCGAGAGATTGTGGAGGAGAGAAAGAAGAAAATAGCGAGAGCTATCACCCAAGGCATCGGATTACCGAACTTGGTACCCTTCAACCTTGGATGATTGCCAAATTTGAAGAGATTAGGTCATAGAGATTGAGTCATCAGTATACCTGCCTACCTGGGAAGATGTGACCCAAGGCTGAGATAAGTTCCAACCTTGGAAGGTTCTACTTTGGATAATAAATCTGTGAGCCCTTGGACCCGAAGAAAATCTCATATATTGCAGAGCGATATCTTCCAAGCTCCATTAAGGATCAAAGATAACATGAAAGCTTGATAAAGGCTCAGCAGACTATGAAATTTTATGAGCACATCATTTCACATTGACTTCTTGGCTAAGATCCACAGGAACGGGACCTCACGCGAGACTCCATTATCTGTCTCCAAATCTGAAACAACCTCATCAATTTCCACCTCAAATCCAAGATCCTTCAGAAGTCTCAATGTCTCAGCTCTACCCCAGCCACTCCAATGCATGGCCCCTTGGGTACCCCCCAACCAAGATTGATTCGAAGCAGTCTCAAATTCAGTTCCAGAGAAATTCGCAAGAAGCTGCCCCCAGGCTTCAGCCAATCGAAAATGCGATGAAGAATCACAGTTTGTTCGTCGCGTGGTAAGTGGAATATGGAATACATGGCCAACACAGCGTCGAATTGCTTGTGGCCGAATTCTAACTCCATCATATCGCCTTGTATTAGGTTCACAGACTGGGGGAGAAGTTCTTTAGCCAAGGCTATCTGGGCCTCAGAGATGTCATTTGCGGTGACGCTGGTGTTTTTGCGAGAGGCTAGAAGTTGAGTGCATGGTACCCCGGCGCCGCAACCTAATTCAAGAACGCTCATTTCGGCAGTGTGGAATGATTGAAGCATGATGTTGAGATAGGAAAGCCGTCTTTCGTGAGTATTTCGTGTCCAATTCAGGTAGGTACCGGCAACGTCATCATAGGCTTTTTTGATATCGTCTTTGATGCGGTGGCTATCAGTGATCTCGGTCATTTTGGCAGGAAATTGCAAGTGATAAAGGATTGATAATTTGTCAATGTAATTCCAAAAAATAACTAGATGCGTATGAATTGAATGGAAGAATTCGGTCAATAGATGGGATGGGCTATTTATCGAACGGTTGTCTTTTTGTGTGACTCATTCGATGCTGACTTCGGGATATCTATTGACCCAGACTACCAGCCTATGTATAGTAGAGAACCAAAGGGGGAATGGGAAGAGGGGTCCGTGCCATTTAGAAAAGATTTAGCTTTTGCGGGGTCTGGAAGGAGCTTAGGGTTAATGGGTTCTGGGTGAACTTTTATAAAAGAATCACGATTTTGTAACATTGAACAGTATGGGTTAGGACCAAATATATGGCTAGGTAGAAAAAGAAGGCAGAAATGATGAAAGCTCAACCCGATATTTACATTATTTGTTCGAGCCATTCGATGGCTTTAAACTACCGGCCCTTTGTTTATGGGACACGGTCCGCACTAAGGGCAATATCTAAATCGTGAAGCTCGAAACGAACAATCAAACAATTGACTTGGCCTTTACTGATATTTAATAATATATATTCGAGATCTTACCTAGTACTTCTGGTCGGGAGGAAAGCGTGAGCACTAAAATCACATGGAACCCTTGCGCGAATTAGCCAACTGGCCAACATTTCCAACATATCTTTCCAGTTCCATGAATGTACCAAATCTTAAACCCTGAATATATTTATAGAAAAAATGATAGGGCCCCGATCAACACTCCCTTCTCTTCTCGTCAGCCAAGATGATCCGCGGTAAAAGAACCGCCCCCATGTTGAACTTTAGAAGTAGGCAGCGGCCCATCAGACCAGAAGTAGATAGCTAAACCCTCAAATTTGGGGTCCGCCAGTAATTCCATTGCTACATAATTGTTTCGCTGGCTGTTTGTAAGATCTACTGGTCCGCTTAGGTCTGCAGGGTGCGATCTCCTTGGCAGATATCCTTGGCATTGCCACTTGGTTTGAAGGCTGTGCTGGTTATAATAGGCAATGATCCTCATAACACATGGAGAATACGAGGATAGCTGTACAATATTATGGGATTCCGCAAAAAAATATATAGAGAAATAAGGACGCTTGACTTGAGATTCACTTTCATCGAGCGATTCAACACTAAGCTTACTTTTTGTTTATTGTTTAATACCACGTCCTATCATGCCTGCATCTTGGGAGGACAGAGCCAGAACATCCTGGTGCCTTGAGGCGGTACCTAGACGAGAGAAGAAGTGGCTTTCACTTCTTTCTTTGCGCTTTGGAACTGTGCTATGCAACCTGATAGCGATGATCTGCTTTGCCTGGGCCATGGAACAGCATTATATAGGGGTTGTTTCCACTGATGGACTGGGACAAGCATGGGCGGGAGCAAATCTAGGGACTGTAAATCTTGCTCATTCTCAGATTCATTAAGTGCGTCGATTTTGAGTGCTGACTTTGCGTTCATTATTTCTCAAGGCTACGTACGGATTCACCTGGTCTACCATTTTGCTCATCGTCGTGTTTTGCAATTGGACCGTCCACCCCGGAGTAACCCTTGCGTTCGACAGTGTCGCATTTGCGGCTCAAATTATTACTATCTGTTTCTATCTGCATGAACTTGTTTTCTGGAATTTGGGTGGCTATGGGTATTCTAGTACCACTTTGGATGACCGGCTATATGGGACAGAGTGCTTGGGGTGCTCTATGGTTCTGCTTGCAGTGTGAGTATACTGACGTGTTCTATTTGATGGCTCATTACTGACTAGACATGTTATTATAGGACGTTCAATTTGATCCTCCTTGTGCGGGCAATGAGGGCTTGCCACGGTCAGCGTAAGGCTCAAAAGAATAATATGAAGCAGTCGATTGATGCTTGAGAAGAGTTGAATGGTGGAGAAATTTTCTCCCCTTTACTGGATGCTTTTGGGAGATCTGCTGGATGGAGATTATGTTTAATGCCGATCTATATGATGTCACATAATCCTGTTGTTTAATATCTAATGTCTAATGCACTTTATCTCCATAAGAACTTTGCATAAACATTGAAACAATCTATGCACAATCGGACTAGCTCTTTATCAACATTCAAGCCGGGAATCTCAACCCAATTCCACCTTTTTACCACCACCCATCACGCAACCAACTCGATATTGGCAGTGGCAGCAGCCGAACCCGTCTGCGCAATAATCTTCCCATTCCTGCCAACAGCTTCAGCAACAAATCTCGCAGATGAAGAGATAGCAAAGCTAGGCTTCCAGGTATGAACAGTCTCAAACGACTTCCGAGCCACCTGACCAACTCGAGTCTTCTTATTCCCGCTGACATAGAAGAATCTCCAAGCTTTAGTCTCAGTATCTCCATTCCAAGAAACATGCAGCTGGACGGTATCGGAAGATGTAAGCGCAACCAAAGCCGGGCTTTCAGTAGGCGTGCCAGTCCAGTTGCCCAAGAATCCGCGATAGCTCACCGAGCCCGATTGGATGAACGCATGGTAGAGGATTTCATTGTCAGCACTAAATTCCGTAAATGCACCCGCAGAGCCCCAGTTCACGAAGATTCGCTTATCGGCAAGCAGCTGCGCATTACCCTGGGACTGTGCTTGCAGCTCGTAAGGCGCCGTCGCCTTGCGCAAAACGGTCGCGGTGTTGTCTGTGTGGTTGAGCTGTACAACCAAAGCCCGGGAAACGTCATTGTAAGTGATTTTGCCGTTGCCGGAGTTGTCGAAGAATGAAATAACCTCCGTTCCGGCCTGACTAAGCTCTGGATGCCACCGTGCGTGGTGCTGGAACCCGAATGTCCAGTTGCCTGTTTGTGTGAAACTGGGCTTTTTGCCGCCCAGTCGCCAGATAATTGACCCATCTGTGCCGTTGATCTTGAATATTGTGCTAGTGTGTCGGGAGGAAAGCAGGTAGTCGCCTTCTTCGTTTTTGTCCAGGCTATTGATGTGGAAGTAGTCCCATGCATCGGCGGAGGAGACTCCGCTGTTCGAGCCCGTTGAACCTAATGTGACCAGGCTTTCTGCTGCACTGTTAGTTCTGGCTTTACTAAATGCCAACCGAGGTGCCTCACCAGACGGGTCGACATGATCCAAAGCATTCCATTCAAACAACAGCTCTCCCGTGGCGATATCATTTTCTATCAACACATCAACACCAAGCAACCCAAAATCTGCAAAGTCAACAAACCTTGAAAAATTCCATTTCCCAGCCACTGCTGCGTCTCATTGCCACCGTAGGCCGACAGATTGGCAGGAGTGGTATAAAAGACCTCAATCAGGGCCGTCTTACCACCAACAACATTAAACTCATGAATTGACGAAACACGATGATTCCCCGCAGTGGAAGTAACAACATGCTCATAGTTCTGATCAAGCAGTACATGCTGCCCAAACCCCTCGCCGTGGGAAGTATCCATACTACCCTGGAACGCCTGCAGCACAGATTTTCCTTGGTACGTCGTGGGGTGGAAATTGGCCACGAAGCCGGCGTAGTACCCCGTGCCGGCCCACACTAGATCGCCGTCCTTACGGTAGATGTACGGGCCGGGCCGTTCAAGAGTGCCGCCGCTTGCGTATGGGGCGACGAAGACATATTCTGAGCTGTTGGCGTTTGGGGACGGGATGGTGATGTTTAGACTTGGGGGTGCGAGGTCTGGGCGGGAGCGGTATTCGCTGTTTGCTGCTGCTTGGGGGATGGAGGATGTTGCGAGGGCTGCTAGGATGGTTTGTTTTAGGAATGTCATCTTGAGAGACTTTGTTAGGCGAGATTTTATTTTGGTTCTCTGTCTATCTTGTAGGTCATTTTATACATAGGTGATTGAGCAATTAGCGTTTTCGTGATATTCTTCAAGATAACATCATTTTGGGTTTAATATGCATAGCGTATGTATTGCTAGATAATTCCATAACTATACACGATGGATAAATTAATTTCTGATTCCAAGCGAGCTATTGTGTCACTGTTCGACAGATGGCGCAATTATATCTAGCCGAGCATCTGCCGGTTCAGTGACATTCTCCACTTCAATCGAAGTAATAGTAATGATAGGCTTGGTATTCATTAAGCGAACACCGATGTTGGATTTTCTGTTTTGACTAATATGCATTCGCTATCTTGACTTGATGGCGTGCGCTCAGAGTCATAGCGAGGTTCAACAGGAGTATAGGGGATCCGGCGACTTCCGTAAGTTCTGAACTTTTATACTATGTGTATAGCTGTTAGATGCCAAAGAATAAGCTGTGTATGTGCCACAAGGCAATCATTGAACATGCAGATCCGGTTGTGCAACGCCCTGACTGGCTCGGGAGGGGCCGAGAGAGAAACACCTAGTTGTTTACTTTCGAGTCCGATATTCATATATAACTTAAAAGGAAGAATTCTCTCCTTTACAATATTTCAAATCGTCACAAAGACAAGAAATGCAATGAAGGATGATTAACGTACTATCTGCCGTAATGAAAGCCTATGTAACTATGTAATAGCTTAGGTGTGCGACACTTTAAAAGGATGGGCCTCAGTGTTGAACACAAAGGCGTTTTTTCCACCCCTTTGCACTTGCCATGGGGCATCTGTAGAAGCCATCATTAGCATGGAGATCAGGATAGATATGACGCAGGCCAGTAGCTTACCCTCTGCGTGTACCAAGTAGGCGTATTTCATGACCTCGGCGAAGAGGAAGCTCTCTTCATTGTCGTAGTGGGAGCCACCGCCAATCTTGTTGACATCGCTCATGGCATCAAACCCTGAATCAGTGCGACAGGTGGCATTGATTGCCTTGAAGCCGTTCCACACCCAATCACGGTACTAAATATCGGTTAGCATGACATTTGCAAATAGAAACAATTGGCTTACGATCTCATTCCCTGTGATACGGTAGGCGTAGTAGAAGCTTTCGATCACTTCGGGGCGCAGGTCATATGAGCCGCTGTTGATGTAAAACCCAGCATCCTCGTAGAACTGCTTCTGGTTGCTCGGCACTTTCTTAGGATCCCAACCCCAGGAGTCCGGTCCGATGCCAGTCAAAGTCTGATTGTACGTCGCCTCACAGCCGTGAACGAGCTGCAGGCCAAAGTCGATAAAATCCTGGCGATCAAGTACGGTACCTCCCAGGAGGAAGCTACCGCCATCAAAGCAGGTCAAGTGCTGCGAGTCCAGGCCGTATTGACCATTGTTGTATGAGGCCAGGAAAGTCAATTCTGGACGGGGTGCCGGGTGCGATGCTAGGTGCTTGATTGATGATTCGGCTGCGAGGACCCAGCGGTCCTTGTATGACTTGAACCGTTTGGGATCATACACGTACATCTTGATCAAGTACTCGTAGAAAGAGTCATCGCCGCCGTTCCAAGAGACAGCTCCGTCGACGAAATGTCCGTTGGAGATGTTGATGTAGCTTCCCACCAAGCCAGGGAAGGGCTCTGCGCTCGACGGTTGAGGGTTCAAAAGGTAAGACTCAGCCCTTTGACTGAGTTTGGCATATTCCTGATCACCAGTCAGGTCAGACAAGCGTGTCCACTCCAGAGCCAGAGTTCCAGTCACTGCCAGGCCATTGGTAGTCGCACCATCATTTCCCTTGGTAGCGATGTTGAGATTGTTATAAGGAACACCAGATGGCGTGTCAAATGCAAACTTCAAAACGTCGGCAAGTTTCTTTGACTGGGTGAGCAAATTATCTACTTGGCTTTCTTCGACGCCAAGGTTTGCCGCAGGGCCTTTGAGCAAGTCGTAGCCAGACAGCATTCCAGCCAGGTACCGGATAGTGGTCTCAAAGAGGCTGACTTCAGTACTTGTCTGTGAGAAGTCGATGGTGTCAATATGGTCCAAAATCTTTTGAACGGCATCCTTATTGCCCATGATAATAGCAGTTGATAGCGCATCGACAGCGGACGCACCCCATCCATTTCTACTTGTCGTTAGATAACGGGATATACGTCTTGATTCAAGATACTCACCTGGAATCACCATAGCCATTACTCACTGGGTGTAGCTCATCATGAGGGAAAGCATATTTTGAATATCCATCCCATGCATGCTGGAAAGCTTCCTTCACAGCATCGGCCTTAGCCTGACTATCCGAGTCACGACGCAAGAGAGCACCACCCTCGTATGGATAAGCAATAGCAGAGCCCACGAGGCCCAACAATGCCAGAGGGAGAGAAAAAGAAGGGACGCGCATAACTATGGCGGAGTATGGATATGCACAAGTAGTATAGTTTCTATTTAGAGGTAATCGGTGCAAGGTGGCACACGAAAATAGGAATTGCAAACGAGAGTACGCCTTGCAAATAGCAGGCCAATGCAATTATTAAATAAGGGAGCGTGGAATGGAAGTTGAGGTTACAATTGAGAGAAGGAGACGAAAGGGGGAAGGCAGTTGGCACGCGACCCGTCTGTTTATTTTTCCCCTATGTGATCACATATATGTAGTTAGTGCATTCTATGGAATATTCCAATTACTTGAGTATGAAATGTATTGAATTTCTCTTTGACATTAAAACATTGTACTAAATATTGTACACAGTATTCAGGGGTGCGTCTGGGGGATCTGCAAGGACGCCACCAACTATTGGCGCTTTGATCGGAGAATGATGCCCCTGGCCCGAGCGAGTATCTTGGCTTCGGTATTTGATTCGATGTGAGAAAACCTCATAATTCAATCTACTATACAATGTTGTACTAATTCAACTTATCAGATCATTTTCACGACATTTATCCACGACCATTAGTTCCAGTGACCGAGACAGACGACTACTTGGCGTGACCTATAAACATGACCCTATCCTCGAGTATACTCTCAAATTCACAAGGATGTGCCTGACTAACATTGTCTTAGCTCAAATTGAAAAACCGTCACGCTTTGTGCTTTGACATCATGCAACCTACCCCTCAAAATGCTTGGACAGGTTCTATCACGAGACTAGACTGACTGACTACTGACTGACAACTTCTGTGCACAATGTCACTTCATATAGTCCGCTGGCACATCGCACGGAAATTTGTCGGTGTCGATCAAAAGACCTGGTAGACTTGTTTCTAATGAGCGTGCACGCGAGGCAGTATGCAACACTCAGAGATTTCAATGGGAACTAGCCCTCGAGTACTTGGAATTCCGAGTCTGGTTCCACATGCAATTTTGGGTTGGCACATAAGATATCTATATACTTGGATCCTCGATTCTCATCTTCGAATATAGTGAGAATAGTCCTGAAGTGCCAGCGCCAAATTTGGATGGACCCGGAGTCTATCATTTTCACTTTTATCACTTTCTTCAACTCTGTTCATCTGATCAAACTGTGGCAGCATTATCGGAATCAACTCGGTCAGTGGTTTGCCGCAACATGACCCTCGTTTCTGGGATCTAATGACATATTTAGCCCAAAGCACAAGAGAGACAAGAGTGGAGAGAAAAAGCCCTAAAACTCATTCATATCAGGGCCTTGTGTAACTAGTTCCTAGTCTAGGCCCCGGTGTTTGTCGCACCAGGTCCTTGCATCTGTTGATGAGTGACAATGATTCCGGGCATACTACCTATGACTGTCTTCCATACTAAGCCCGGGTAAGAAAGACCTCGGGATTGGACAGCGTATGGCGTATGTCATGCTCCCAAGTCAGTTCCAGCATCGACTTTTCGTTCAAATGTACCGAAAGTAAAGCGCTAGCGCTTGGAGTTTCGAATGAAAGATCAACATTCGGAGACATTTTGCTCGGGCGCTTGCACTTGCTGACCGCATTTGTCAGCTCGAGATGCTGGCTGGATGGAGTATATCAATCAGCTCTTGACAAAAATATCTAAGCTGCTTGATGTATACAAATACATAAACATGACATCAAGCAACGAGTCTCTAGTTGTTCGCGTACAGGGACAATCCAAATTGGTCAAAGAACAACTTCCCCTACCGGCACCCAACATAGGTCAAGTACAAGTTAAGGTGTCGCATGTCGCACAAAATCCCACAGACGGTATATTGTGATACTCCGACTATCTTCATGCATAAAGCTCAGGCGCTGCAGTTCAATCCTTTGACGTGAATGCTTTCGGTGATGGAGCTGTGCTTGGGTGTGATTTCGTTGGAGAAGTTACTGGGTTGGGAGACGGAGTCACTCGACTTGGTCGGGGGGACATTGTGGCAGGGTTGACTTGGGGTGGTCAGTGACCTGGGTAATGATGCGGCAACAATGAGTAATCACTGATCAAAGTACAGGGGAAATCCCTGGCCTGGGTGGATATGCTCAATACAGTGTTGCGGACCAGCGTATATCCTTCAAAGTGCCTGCAGGAATTTCGCGGGCGGAGGCAAGTACTGTTCCTCTTGCTGCCACTACAGCATGGCTTGCGTTGTTCTCAAAGTGTTGTTTGAATATCGATCGCTCTAGGGCCAGTAAGACAAGTATTTTGGTCTGGGGTGGCAGTTGTAAGTGAAAGTGCTCAGGATACACTACTCTAATTTACCTATACTGACCATCAACAGCAAGCGTGGGACTATATACTATTCAGCTCGCCGCTATATATGGCTTCAATGTTATCACGACATGCCGCCCACACAACGCCGACCTTGTTCAGTCATACGGCGCCAACCATGTCTTTGATTACAACGACCCCAGCGTGATTGAGAAAATCAAAGACGCTGCACCTAGCCTACAACATATTTTCGATACCATTGGAAATAACACATCTTCAGCTATATCGTCTCAGGCTTTTGGAGGCCGTCAAGGTCATTTATGTACCGTGAGGCCGGGGAAGGCACACACAGAACAGGTCACCGCCAACACTCATGTCACCGATGTTTTAGTCTGGACTGCCTTTCTGAAAGACCATGCATATGGCGATTATCGTTGGCCGGTAAATACTTCTTTAAGTCCGTGAAAAAGCCAATCTTAACTGTGAACAGGCCTCGCAGGAGGACCATGAGTTGGCCAGTGAATTGTTCGAAAACTTGCCCTCTTGGTTGGCGCAGGGCGCAATCAAGCCAAACAAGGCCAAGATCTTCCTTGGGTTGGATTCTGTTCCCCAAGGGTTCCAGGAATACCGGGATGGTAAGGTTTCCGCCTATAAGATCGTCTATGAAGTGTGAGAAGGATGGGCATCCCCGCAGTAAACTATGTACGGGTGGGTTGTTGCATATGATATGAGCTACCCTAGAGAACCCTAGATTTCTATAACCGAGTGTTGAATACACAATTATCCATATTCCGAATAATTTGGTAGAAGCTGTATATCACAAGAAAATAATATAAAAGTGTAAGAAACGAAGACCAAGTAATGAAATAAGTAGTAACAATAGTTAGTAATTGCTATCTCGTTGAGCGGCTAATCGAAAGATGATTCAGCCGCCAATTGCGGGCCGAGAAAAAAGGTTGCACAAGAGTCATACATAGTACTTCCCGAAGTCACTTCCACATTCCTCATCATTCCCCTTTCCATTTTTGAAGGGTCTCAATTCTAAGGGGATACATATCTCCTCTGGTTTATCCTTTAGTTTCTTCTATTTATCCCTTCACCATGGCGACTCCCATCCTTATCTCATACGACCCCTCCTCCCCCACCTCCGACTCCGGACTCTCCCTCAAACAGATCGCCTACTTCGGCCGCGTCCTAGTCAAGGTCTCGACTCTCGACCAGGCAGAGAAATTTTTGCGTCAGAACTTCCGCACTCTCGATGTCTTTGTCGACGCAACCGAGATCACCTCTGCCGGCGATCTCGTCGACATCCTCAACGCCGGTGCCGCCAAGATCTTGATCACCCTGGACCAATTGACCACTCTTTCCGAAGAACAATCTGTGCCCTCATCCCGTCTGCTCGTCAACGCCCAATCAGACTCTCAGCTGGACACCCTCCAGCAATGGATCGCTGCCAATGCCGAGCGCAGCGAAGCTAGCGTTTGCACCGCTTCCGCGACTGTCTCCGCCGCCGCCGACAAATTAAAGATCAGCTCCGATTCACCACGCCTCTTCACAACGATCACCGATAACTCGGAGGATGTCATCACACAGGTGACACAACAGGGCGCGATCGCCGTTGTGTCGTCGCAGGCTTTGACCGTTGAGCGCGATGTGTCTGGCAAGATCTCCGCTGCTAAGCTTATTGCGTCGCGTGCGGTCACTGATCAAGCTAATGGCTTATTCGCTACCTCTGTGACCGACGAGCGGGGCGCTTGTCTCGGTTTTGTTTGGAGCAGCGATGAGAGCATCGCCGAGGCCCTCCGCACTGGCACTGGCGTCTACCAGAGCCGCAAGCGCGGGCTCTGGTACAAGGGCCAGTCCAGTGGTGATGTGCAGGAGCTGCTCCGTATTGGCTTTGACTGTGATGCGGATTGCTTGGTCTTTGTGGTCAAGCAAATTGGACGTGGTAAGGATCGGATTCTTTTGTTTGTTGACATCTGTATGCTGACTCTGATTCGTCAGGCTTTTGCCACCTCGGTACTGAGACCTGCTTTGGCGCGTCTGCCGGTCTGTCTCGTCTACAGAAGACATTGAATGCCCGCAAGGCTGATGCTCCCGCTGGGTCATACACTGCTCGTTTGTTTAACGAGCCCAAGCTCATCGATGCCAAGATTATGGAGGAAGCCGATGAACTCTGCCGTGCGCAGACCAAGGAGGAGATTGCCTTCGAAGCTGCTGATCTGTTCTATTTCGCCCTGACCAAGTGCACTGCTGCTGGTGTTAGCCTCGAGGATATCGAGCGTAACCTTGACCTCAAGAGCTTGAAGGTGAAGCGGAGAAAGGGTGATGCCAAGGGCCCATGGGCTGAGAAGGCTGGCCTGACCAAGCCCGAGTCAAAGCCAGCTCCTGCTCCCGCCGCTGCCCCGGCTCCAGTTGAAGACCGTACATCTCGAATTGAGATGAAGCGTGTCATCACAGCTGAGACCGCCCCTAAGGTGGTTTCTGATTACCTCAAGCGTCCTTCCCAGAAGTCCAACGACGCCATTGTCGCCCTGGTCAAGCCAATCATCCAGGATGTTCGTGACGGTGGCGACGCTGCAGTCCTCAAGTACACCCACAAGTTCGAGCACGCTACATCACTCACCTCCCCCGTCATCCACGCCCCCTTCCCCGCCGAACTTATGAAGTTGACACCCGATGTCCAGGAAGCAATCGACATCAGCATTGGCAACATCGACCGCTTCCACTCCGCACAGAAGGGAAGCAACGACACTCTCCAGATGGAGACCATGCCCGGTGTTGTTTGCTCCCGTTTCTCGCGCCCCATCGAGCG
This sequence comes from Penicillium soppii, assembly GCF_028829465.1. NCBI lineage: Eukaryota > Fungi > Ascomycota > Eurotiomycetes > Eurotiales > Aspergillaceae > Penicillium > Penicillium soppii. The sequence goes on from NW_026643234.1 coordinate 4,715,379, forward strand.
CGTCGGTCTGTACATCCCCGGTGGAACTGCAGTGCTCCCCTCCACCGCCATGATGCTGGGTGTTCCCGCCATGGTGGCAGGCTGCAACAAGATCATCCTCGCCTCGCCTCCCCGCTCGGACGGCAGCATCTCCCCGGAGATTGTCTATGTCGCCCACAAGGTCGGCGCCGAGAGCATCGTTCTGGCCGGTGGCGCCCAAGCCGTGGCCGCCATGGCCTACGGCACCGAGAGCATCAGCAAGGTCGACAAGATCCTGGGTCCTGGCAACCAGTTCGTGACAGCTGCCAAGATGTTCGTCTCCAATGATACCTCCGCAGGCGTCAGCATCGACATGCCCGCCGGTCCTAGTGAAGTTCTCGTGATCGCTGACAAGACCGCCAACCCGGCATTTGTTGCCTCCGATCTACTCAGTCAGGCCGAGCACGGCGTCGACTCCCAGGTCATTCTCATTGCTGTTGACCTCAGCGAGGCCGAGCTGAAAGCCATCGAGGACGAGGTTGATGCCCAGGCCAAGGCCCTGCCTCGCATGGACATTGTCCGCGGCTCCCTCGCACACTCTGTCACCTTTGTCGTTCGCGACATCAACGAGGCCATGGTCCTCAGCAATGACTACGCTCCCGAGCATCTGATCTTGCAGGTCCAGAACCCCGAGTCTATCGTCGAGCAGGTCCAGAATGCAGGCAGTGTGTTCATTGGCCCCTGGACCCCTGAGAGTGTTGGCGATTACTCCGCTGGAGTGAACCACTCGCTGCGTAAGATTTCCCCTTTCTCTCCATATAAATGTACCACCGCTAATATTTTTTCTAGCTACCTACGGCTACGCCAAGCAATACTCTGGTGTCAACCTGGGCTCATTCCTGAAGCACATTACCAGCTCTAACCTTACTGCCGATGGTCTCCTCGGTCTCGCCAAGACGGTCGAGACCCTTGCCGCTGTGGAGGGTCTGGAAGCTCACAAGCGTGCTGTGAGCATCCGTGTTGCCCAGATGAAGAAGAATCAGTCATAGATAGGCATTAGGCGATGATTTTATCTTGCATTTTGTTTTTTATCATGATGGGATGTGCCATGAACACAGATACTAGCCTAAAAGCAAATTAGCCATTTGAGGGCTTCAAATTGATGAATTGTGCAGCCAATCAAGAGAACGCTTCTATTATGCGTATACAACGTACTCCGTAAGATACAGAAATATGTTGGTAAATGAACAAGCGAAGATCTTTCAGATCTACAAACGCCCAATGACGTTGGTATCCACTGGAAAATTCCACTCGATCACATCATCAGGCACAAATTGAGTCATTGGAGTCCGATACAGAAAAAATGGAAAAACGAAAAGTCACATTAGTGAATACTAGACGCCCCTAGTATAATTTTGAAACACCCAAAAAACCAAAACTCAACTCAAACCCCCAAATGCTCCCAAAATGCAATCGTAAGACCAATCGGGACCGGGAACCCGAAAAGGCGTAGGCATAAAAAATTATCTTCAGAACTGCGCGACATCATTCAATATCTGCACTTCCTGTCCGGGCTTGAACGCAGGAAGACCCATGTAGGGACATCCGTCGCAGCGGAAGGCATCGCCCAGCGCACAGCTGCCGCAGGAGCCTGTCTTGCCCTCGACGGTGAAGTCTAGCTCGGCGAGATCGCCCGTGTCGAGCTTCATCACGTTCAGTTCTTTGTCGGCATTTGCGCGGCGCTCTTTGTCCTCTGCTTCTAGGCGGTCGGCGAGACCGCAGGTGCAGTCTTTGCAGGCGCGGCGGCGGCGGCCGGTCTTAGGTTGGCATTCTGGGGCTGGGTTGTGTTAGTAGATGTAAAGATGAGTTTTCGGAGATCGGAGTAATCGACATACGAGGCATGTTGGGTCTTGTTAAATCTTCCTCGGTGAGGAGCTCATCTTCATCAATGAATTCGTCGTCCTCGTCGAGGTCATTATTCGTTGGATCAATGAATCCCGGTGCCGCAAATCCTGTGGGAATAGACTGCACAGGTGCTGGTGGAGCAGGCTTATTCTTCTTCTTCAGACCGAACTTAAGAGGGACGGCGGCGGTGGGCTCGAAGTTCGGCTTCTCGAAGCCGTTATCGGACTGCACGAGTCCGGCCAAGATGGCCTCCATTGACTCGGAGGCATTGAGGGCTGAGTCTTGGGTTTGAAGCTTGGCGCCTGGCTTCATGGAGGGGACGAGGGTTGTGTAGACATCTCGTGTGAGCAGCTTTAGGGCCTCGGAGCGCCGTGTGCCGTCTGTGTCTGTGAGGATGAGGACGAGGTCGTAGGTTGTTGCGGGGAGAGAGACGAAGCCGGCGGAGAGCCGGTCGAGCATTTGGAGGTCTGTGGTTGCGCGATCGAAGGTGCTGAAGAGGCCGCGGAGTTTGTCCTCTTGGGTGGCTATGGAGGGGGGTGCGAGTAGGAGGGTGCGCTTGCCCTGGACAGACTTTGGAGAGAAGTCCATGTCCGCGTCGTTGGTATCAATGGTCATGAATGAGGGTGCCATTGTAGCCATCAATTATGGTATAAAGTAGGGAGAGAAAATGAGTCGAAGTGAGGGGTGGCAAAGGGAATATTTAGGTCACCGATAAAAGATAGCATTAGTCACCCACTTTTTGCTGGAGGGGCATTATTAAGCTAGTCTTCTCCTCGGAGCCTATCAGCAAACGCGGATTACCTTGAACGGCTTTTGATTCTTTCAATTGATCTCCGAGGAGACTCTTATGAAGGAATTTTGATTATCAATCGTGGTATTTCGAATGGCAATATATTGTCCTACTTGATCGGTCTCATTCCGCCTCTCCTTACTGGACGTCAGCGCGTTAGCGCTCCAATTCTGTCGCAATGCTTACATTGTAGCATGTTGGTCAGATCTAACTTTCATATGATTCGCTTGATATTCCACTTCGGTCCCTATTTTGCGGGGTTTGGGTTAGTTGACATCCCGAGATCGGACTCTCATACTCCGTACATGTCGCGCATATGTATTCCACTTTCGGTAATCGAACACGCTTCTAAAAAGCAAACAAAAAGCAAAACCGGCATTAGGGTCTACTCCTGAGCGTATGAGTATATGGAAGTGCTGATGATTACTCTCTGTGTCCAACTGTAGGTATTGACCTGGTCATTGTTATACTCAATATCATAGCACATATGTCGCCCCACTATCAAACAAATTTGAAGTAACATATGTTTTATATGAAAGTGCCATAAATGTGTTCAACTTTAGGCACTATGATTCTTTTTACAAATGATGTCCATTTTACAATCCTTGGAAAGCTACAAGGAAAGACATTTTGGCCATCGTAAAACATATGTCAAGTGGTATCTATCTGAATCTCGGACTATATACATCTCAGTCACATATCTTCATCAACCACCGCAATCCTCATGCTCGCAAGAAGGTTAAGCGCCACATTTGAATGTTTATACATATCATTGAACATCCTTGTGGCATCCTTACCAATTCCCGATTTGATCAATCCCACGCCACCAGGGTGTATCTTATAGAACTCCGTAATATCGTAAACAATTCTCTCAATTAAGATCAAATGTCGTGTTTGAGCTTGCTCATAGTATTCTTCCAAGAGCATGACGGGCAAGTCTGCTATCGGGACACCCCATTGAATAGTCTTGTACTGTAGATCAAGCTGTTTCTGAGATGCCTGGAGCATGCTCTTGTTGATCTCATTCATAGAGAAGAACCGCAAGTCGGAGACAAGACCGAACTGCGTCCACAACCAAATACTCCACTTTGTAGGATCGAACTCATACCACCGCACTCCATTGCGCCAGTCCGACGGAAACTCATGGTGGAAGTTGTGATACCCCTCGCCAAGCGTGAGGATGGCAACAATAAAGCAATTCCGGGCAGACTTGAAAGTTCCATAGGGCTGGTCTCCCATCCAATGAGCAAGCGAGTTGATGCAGAACGTGCTTTGCTGCACAAGAGCTGTACCCAGAAGTCCTCCGTAGATGTACCCGCCCAGCCAATCACCCCACCCCAATCCTGCAATGAGCGTAGGCCCAATGTATGCCATTAGTAGGAAGAGTTGCCAGTAGTAATAGGCCTGGAAGGTCACAATGGGATCCCGTTTTAGGTCTTCCACGTTTACACGTCCGATTTTGTTAGGGTCGTCTTTGAAAATGATCCAACCGACGTGGGAGTAGAAGAGACCTTTTTGGACGCTGTATGGATCTTGGTCGGTATCCACATAACGGTGGTGGGCGCGGTGCTCTCGGCACCAGAGTTTGATTGAGCCTTGTCCGGCGCCAGCGCCGAAGAGCATCAAGAATATTTGTAGAGACTTGCTGGCTGAGTAGGATTTGTGAGACCAGAGACGGTGGTAGCCTGTTCCTTATGTCAATAACTTGCTGTGGTAATGTAACCATGAGATGACTATATTTTCTGACAAGACAGAAATCTGTAGTTACGTACCTCCTGTGATGCTGAATCCCTTCATGAGATTATAGAAAAATGCCATGATCTTCGTTTTCTTTTGGAAAGGCACCCAGATCGTGCTAAGGCCTGCAAATGCAGGAACGAGAATGACCATGGTGACCATGAGCCAGTCGAGCTTCTTGTACCATGGTACTTGCTTTTGTTGTGCAGGGTTATTGTTGGCAGGAAGTCGGCCCTTCTCCTGGAGCTGAGGAGAGTCTTGCCGTGTAGACATGTGAGATGGTTGACAGTCCCACAGACTGATCAATACCAGAATCAGATGTACAAGAAGATAGGAAGAAGACTCTAACCAAGAACTAGAGACATTCAAGGCGGGTTATAAGGATCTTATCTAGGGGGTCCATTAAGCATGTGAGTTAGAGGGCGCCAAGGCTGACCAGTCATAATAGTTGACTCGTAGCATGTGGTCCATATCTTCTTTTTTTTTTTCTCTCTCTCGATTTAGACAATATAGGTAAAGTCCCAAATAGCAGTTGGCTAAACTTTAGTTGTCCTTCCCGCGGCGTTGAATGAGACAGGTCTATAGATTGGTGCGACACAGTCTAAAACCTCTTCAAGGAAGTCGACCGTGTTTGGACCCAGCACCTAAAATCGGGAACACAGACCAAAGTGATCCATTTCCCTAATCCTTTCGCCTCAACTAGATACGGCAAAGCATTTGGCTGATCATCACATCTTTAGGGTCCGAGTGAAATGGTGTATCTCGAGGTCATGAAGATCCACCGCGAATAGATGAAACACATTAGGAACAGAAGAGCCGAGGAAGAGGCAAATAATTGCGGATCTAATCTGCGACTGGAAACTATCCCGTAGAACTTGGGAGTCTGAGAATCTTCCCTCTCAATTTTCGCTGGTTTGACTAATATTCCTTGCCAGCTTCAATTTTGAGAATAGGCAGGCTCGGTGGAATAGCCTAACAAACGTGAAGATCTATTTAGCCAACAATAGTGGGGATCTGAGATGGTCCCTTTTTGCCTTCTTTTTCGCTCTTCAAGTATTTCTTCTCCACTTGGTCGTTACATTAGTTTAGCTGGAAGGTAAGGTGGTGCCCGCCAGGAAGTTCCTCCGTGAAGTGGATTGGTTTCACAGCCAAAAGAGACTACCTCACATCTTGATTTTGGGATTACAATTGGAAGGCTTCCAAGATTTTGTAACGTAATTGAAATTTCCGCAACCATTGACGTCTACAATCATAGGGCTTCACTTTTACCTCTGGTGATCTTACAGTGCGTAATATCTAAATACCAAGTCATGGTCTGCGTGTTTTAATGCTTTCTGGACCTGTGATGTCCTCCTGCAAGCTCCTCTCTAGAGTTCATAGAAACAATCTCGCTCCCAGACTCAATATCTTCTTTTCCTGTACAACATGGATCAACAAAGCTCTCAATTGTAGTGTGTTGAAATCTCACTTACCTGGTCCCAGACTATAGACCTTGATAAATAAACTCACTAATAGTGCCACCCCAGAGCAACCACACATCACCGGCCAGAGCACTCTCAGCGAATCTGCATAAGTTTTGATCAAGGCCGGCTTTCGAGGATCTGAATCAGGAATAGTTTTCAAAAGCTCGATCAATGCCGCTGCTCCTTTACTCAGCTGGTTTGTGTAGGAGGCAAGTTCGGCATTTTGTTTTACCTTTGATCGGAACATATTGTCGAAAGTTGCGCCTCCCACAGCAACACCAATTGCCTGGCCCAAGGCGCGAAAGAACGCGAAGAATCCAAGGGCATGGGAGACTTCGTGTGCCGCAATGTGTGACTGGACTGCTAAATTGAGACTTGTAAACAAAGATCCTGTTCCTAGGCCCACAAACAGGTTAATAAGGACCCATTCATGGGTTGCTGTGTGGACATCGAGTAGATATAATGTTCCGAGGCTTGTTGTTGCAATGATCCACCCTGCTGTCAGAGCTTCTCGGTAGCGGCCGGTGCTAGCAATCAAAAATCCAACTAGACCGGCAGCAAGAGTGATGCTGAATGTCTCAGGGAGTAGAGCGACACCTGACATAAGAGCTGTATATGACTTGACAGCTTGGTAATAGAGTGGGAGGTAGTATAAAAGACACCAGACCTTTTGTATATTATCTTTAGTCAGAACTGAGAATAAAAAGAGTAGCTTGTTGAGGTAGGGCAGACTCACTATCAATCCATGCAAAAATGTCTGCACATAGACCAGCTTTGCGTTCCAGTCCCGGAAAATGCTTTTCAACAAGAATGGCTCTCTTGCGAGGAAAATTTCGTATATCATAAATGCTCCTAGTCCCCCGACACCAACCAGAAGTGGTACCAAGGTATGCCAACTATCCCAAGCAAATAGCTCTCCACCCCAAGTGAGCGGGATGAGAAAACTAGACATCGATGGGATGAAGAGGCCGAATCCAACCCAGTCAACACGGGCGAGCTTCTGCCTCGTGCTCTCTTCATAAAAGGTCATGGAGTAGTAGCGAGATTTTAAAGAAATAGAGATCAATATCAGTGAGATACTAGCAAGGGGCAGGTTCAATGCAAATATCCATCTCCAAACATCTAAGGACAAATTGTTAGATATGATTCAGGGCCCAGATCGATGAGAACATACCCCTGTGGGCCAGCGCACCACCCACTATGGGCCCGCTAACGCACCCAATAGCCCACATCATACTGAGAATGCCAATCCATTTTCCGCGCTCCCTTAGCGGCGTTAAGTCCGCGATCAGGATCTCGGAAAGCGTGAGCAACCCACCACCTCCAAAGCCTTGTATAGATCTGGCAGCAAGGAGCACATCAAAGCTTTGAGAGCCTGTCGCAAGAGCCGATCCCGCTAAGAATAGCAGGGAAGCAAGTATAAACTGAACATTCGTTAACATCCGAGACTGACGCCGACAGATGTTTGCTTACCAGAGGCTTTCGTCCAAAGATATATGAGAAGACTGCAAATGCAGGCTGGAAGACAGCAGAGCAAAGAAGATTTGCCGTTCCAGACCAGAAAGCTTGAACATCAGTCCCGTGAAATTGACTTGTAATCATCGGGACAGCATTGCTCATAGAAGTAGAGCTGAGCGAGACAGTGAGGGACACGCTTGCCAGAGCAACAATAGTGAGGGAGAAGCGCTGAGAGTCTGTAAGCTTCATCCTCAGTTTAGCGGAGACGTTTCCCATTCCCAGCATTGCTGGCGGTTTCACTGGATCCCCAGGCAAAAACTTTGCATATATGGAATGAGGGGAGCACTGTGAGCATGACGCATGAGGGAACAAAAACCAGCGATGTTTTTTTTCACGCTTTTGAGCTAGTGTATCTGTGACTACCTCGGGATGTACATTGTATTCCATCAAATTTGATATGACGGTTTTTTAAGTCTGACGACCTCCGTGACCCACTGGCTCAACGCCGAGGTTTGCAATAGTGTAGAGCGCAATTTGGTACCTTGATTCAACATGGTAGGAAGAAATCAGAAAGTATATGGGGATTATCGTTAACGTTTACAGTCTCGAGTTCGTCTCAAGCCACTGCTTTAAGTAAAGATAGGCATATAGTGGGTCACAACGTTGATCCGTGGAGAGGTGGACCTCGGGACTATTTCCAAAGAGATTAGATGGACACTGTTCATTCCTCAGATTTCTTAGGGCAGACAAATACTTAGTTTTTATTGGACTATTCGGGTTCTCATTTTTGGCAACTTTCTATGTAGTTCCCGTATCATATGAGCGGAGCCGGGGAAGCCTTAGCACTTGCGAAGCTCCCTTAATTTAGAGTAGCCTCAAATTAAGGTGCCCGGAATTTGGATTTGCTCTTGAATTTGAAGGCTTTCTTTTCATTCAGGGTTCCCCACAGCATTATTTAGCCCTGCAGGTACGTGCATTGGATGCAATATACTTGTGATGTATCTTTTGCTAAAGTGCCGAATTTCCCTCGGTTCCCTACGGTATCCATGAGTCTGGATGACCCTAGATATTATTGAGCATAGGCTAAATGGAGATGACGTCTGGGAAACAGTTGAGACCCAGTTCTGTCTAGATTATGGCCCTTGATGTTTCGACCGAGACCAAATTTCTACCAGACTCAAACTTAAAAAGGTTCAACTCTTTGAAGGATTCTCATGATTCGGTTTCAAGTCTTCCTCCGGCGTAGTCCATCCACTCTTCGATTGTTGCAAAATATACCCCTTGTAGTGGGTCTCGAGTGCTGACGAGGGGCCGAGCACCTTATACTTGTATCATAATAATATAAGTTATAATATAAGTTAATAGGTATCCTTGGAATAACCTTTACAGAGCTACACGATCTATTCAAGATGCAGCCCGAAAGATTGATCAGCTCTGGCTGCAAAGCGTTTTTGTCGGAGGATGTCTACTTCGCCCATCCACACTACTATGGAGACTGCGTGTTGATAACGCGACTGGGCAGCTTCATGGCTCCAGCCATTGCCAGCCTTCTCATCACATTCTTTGTTCTTGATCGATATGTCCTCCAAGCGTTTGTGCTTCCCGCTCTATACGGAACAAAATATACGAAAATGGAAACCCGGTTCCAGCGAATCTTCTCCATTACACATCTTGATTGGATCGTTCGATTGATCTCACTGTCTACGGTATCCAAGGGAGTGTTCGAGGTGGTCTTTGGAGGCCGCCATTGGTCTGATTCGTATTTCGCGGACCCTTCCATCACTCACGCTACGCTGGGAGATGTCGCCTCTGTTGCTATGTACTTGGTGTGCGCATTCAAAACATTTGAGCTTCTTCGAGCCCAGGATTTGAAGTTGTTGATTGTCTTGCATCATGTGGGAACTATTGTAATGATCCAGGGATTCTTGTCTTTGGCTTTCAATCTCCCTGAAAATGGTCTTTCAACAAGATTCCACTCGAGAACTCTCGCGGATATGTTTGGCTTCTGGGGTAAGAGAATCTCTAAGTCTACTTGCTTTTCTCATGCTAAAATGAGTAAAATAGTGTTCTTCGATGGCACCCTGGGTGTTGCCTCGCATTTGACGCTGATCCTCCGGCGAGGTTGTTCAACGCAGACTGAGCTGCTGTACAGATTCTACGATATAACCTATGCTGCTTCTCTGCTTAGCACTATACTCGAACCGATCATCGTCGCATACCTCCTCCATCTGCATTGGAACCGGTTGTCTCTCACCGCTCATGTGGTCATCTCATCCCTGCAGGTCTTGTTCTTTTTCTCCAAGCTCAAGGTCTGCTCACGGGTGGGCGCTGCTCGCAAGGAGAGCCAAAAGGCAACACCACCTACAGAAAAGAACTGAATCATGTGTCTCTCTTTTTATGCGATGATTGTGACAATAGAATGCCCACGCGAAATAGTTATTTCTATATCCACATTTATGTACTCACAGTCCAATAATACAAGACTCAAGTGTCATAGAGGATACTTGCTGCTACCCGTATACGTCATGCAGCATAGAGAACAAGCAAAACTTAGTGGAGGTTCTAGCACAAAGTCAATAACCAGGACTTTTAGTTTGCTAGAATGCGACTGTATACGCCGGACTGCCTCTATGGTTGGTATCAATATATACAAAAAGATGATAGCGACTCATCACTCATAAACTCCAAAGCAAAGACAAGAAGCTTAACGCTTGCGCTCACGAATCTTCCACTTGATTCCGTCCTTGTTCGTGCCTCCGACGGAATTGCCCAGCTTAGCCCGTTGCCAATCAAGCTCTTTTTCGGCAGTCTGGATCTCGGCATGTTGCTTGCGCAGCGCAGTCAACTTGTTCTGACGGGCTTCGATGGCGCGCTTTCGGATCTTGCGAGCCCGCCGGGCTTCCACGAGTGCTTTGCGTTCAATTTCAAGTTCTTTCGGCGTCTTGCGGGCCTTGGTGCTTGATTGATCATCTTCATCATCACTAGCAGCCTCCTCTTGTTGTAACCGCTGCTTCTTCAACGCCAACTGATCTTTTCTGTCTTCGGCAAACACGGTTCTGTTTGGCTTGGGCTTCACCGGAGCGCCGAAATCGAAATCATCAAATTCGTCATCGAACCCGTCGAAGTTATCCTCGTCCATGCTTTCCTCGTCCTTCTTTCCATCCTTCTTCCCTAGAGACTTGTTCATGCCGTTCTGCAATTCCACATCGCGCTCCAGGCGCTCAATCTCGCGGCGAAGCCGCTCTCCAACCGTTCGGAGGTATCCTTTATCTTGCGTCTTGAGTAGCTTGATTGCTTCATGGCTCAGCCCCTGTGCCGTGGCAGAGTCTCGTGTTGTGCCTGCGCCGCGTCCATGCCGACCCTGAGTTCGGTTTTTATCGCCCATCATACCGAATGCGAATTCATCGGGGTTACGATCCTTCGCCTTCTCTTCGAGGCGCTTCAGCTTGGCCTTCTTGGCATTGTAATCTTTGGCACGGAGCGAGTAGTCCTGTTAAACGTTAGAGATGTTGTTTTTAAACTGGTTAGAAAATTGTGCAGAGATATCATGCTGATACTTCGCAAAGATATACTGACCTTGTGCTTCTCGAGGATACCCCATTTCTCGCGGCCCTGGATCTGACCACGCTCTTTGTGGTTGCGCCGTTGAACGGCATTGCGCATGGACGACATGCTGGATTATGTTTATTCCCGAGACGATAGAATCGAGAAGATAGAGGAGAAAGATGAATCGGAAATCGGAAGATGCAAAGATCAACAAGAAGAAGGCGAGTCGAGATCAGTTGGAGAAACTTTTTTTTCTGCTGGGTTTTTTCTCTCCGCCTGAGCTCGGCTCACTCGCGCTCCGCATCAACATCTCCCACTTGGCTTCGATCTTTGCTGCAAGCCATTCAGTAACGAAGCTTGCAAATTGCACCTGATCTTTTCAATTCTTTTTCTTGGGATCTACAGCAGCCTTCCATCTCATCAATTGTCTCTCAACCAGGCCCAATATCGTTTCAAAGCAAACTATCCGACTCATTGATCGTCCCATACACTTAAACCGAACTTCGATCCTCGAGATCGACCAAATCAGTCCCAATGACTACACCATCCACATCCTCCGATGCCTCTTCAACGAGTAGACCCAAGCAATTTAACCTTCGCAACCCTCTTCCGCTCTCAGCCCCCCAAGAACAAGAAGTAAAACTGCTTTACTACAAGCGTGTACGGGCCCATTGCGCCCCCGAGATTAAAGGTATGCGATTACCCTTACTCCCATACAGAACCTGCTTTCTTTCCACATACATTGGCTTGAGTTGCACATGAAGCGGAAAACCAATCCCGCTCTCGTGACCACGTTTTCCGCTCCGCACCTTCCAACGCTCAATTCACTAACTCAATCTGATTAGCATTTGCCGAGTGCGCCGTTAACCGTACCGTCACTGCCACATGGGTCTGCCGGCAACAGCGCCTCGCAATGAACTCATGCATGGTTGCTCACGCAAAGCCGGAAGAAGAGGACCGCGCACGCGAGGAGTGGTTCGCTTCTTTTGAAGAGAGGCGACGGGCGCGCGAGGAAGAGCTCGCGCGTGTCGAGAAGCGCCGAGCTGAGGTTATTAGTATGATGCGCAATGATGAAGCTCGGAGGCGAGAGGAGGGTAAATGATTACTGGTCGTTCTCTTGTACTTCTTCCTCTCTTCATCTTGTGTGAGTATTTCTTGTCTATATGGGTTTTGGCGTCTTGAGTATTCTGCTTATTGCGTTTCTTCGGCGGTCGAAGTGTGAGGACTTCGTCTTGAGTCCGTGCTTGAGGAGACTGTCAGACTCTCGCCCGGCCTGGTGTACTGCCCCGTCGTTGGGCTGGTGCTGAAGCACCGGCTTCAAGCTCGACAAACACCGTGTCTCTTTCCATTCTCACTTTAGTGGAAGGCTATCAGATTGTCCCGCCGGACTGGTCGGCCTCGGGTACTCACTCAGCCCCCACTGATCAGGGTTTACAAATTCTCTCCTCTTGGCGCACTAAGGCGAACAAAGTAGGCGTTTTGCTGGGCATTTCGATCACATTGCATGACCATCCCTACTGCGGAGCGATGGGATGGACTTGAATTATGTACAATATACAGACAATTGCATATCTCGGTTCAATTGAACAGGAAGATGTTTTTATTTCCATTTTTCTTCCTATTAACTGTGATTTGGCCGACTATGGGAGCTTGACTCCTCATATCCGGTTTGTAGACATAATACATGGAGTAGACTTTCTCCAATTTATAAACCAGTCCCCCATGCCGTGGTATGAGATAGATAGAGACAATAGACCAACAACACCATACGCCAGGAACACTGCAGACCTAGGGCCAAAGCAAGCGAAGGAAACACGGAGTAATACCGAATGCCCTTAAACATCAGTCATATTCCGATCCTCATCACCACCCGCCTCGCCCATGGTGGTATCTTCGCCGAAGATATCCTCCATCTTCCCATCGTCCTCTTCTTCATCACCACCCTCCTCATTATCCCCAGCCACGTCACCAGAAACAACACCATTCCCAGCTGCAAGCGGCGGTGCGTCAGGCACCTCTTCTTCGCCCTCACTGTCCCACTCATCCTTCATATTCCACCCCAAGCCAGTAAGACAGAAGCGCTCGGGAGGCAAGCGCAGCCCTCCTACCGAAACACTCTGGTTAGCATCTTTGGGCGCCCCATTCGGAGCAGCAGCGGGATCAAAGCCACGCGAAACACCAGGCAACGCAATCCGGTTACGCTCCGACGCAACATCCATCAGGAACTCCTTTGGCAGCCCGGTCTGGAACTGAAAGTGCAGGCGCGAGGCAATGCTCAGACGCAGTGCCGGCAGGGATACACTACTGACTTCGGCGGAGCCCTTGGGGCCGGCTGCGCCGTCTGTTGCTGCAGCGTAACCTTCTGTGGCGAGATGCACGGCATCTTGCAGGACGTTGGCGGTGTAGCGGTATGCGAAGTCGAGGAGTTGGAGAGGGACCCGGTCTTGGTAGGCGGTTACGCCTAGCGAGGCGAGGAGCATGTGGACCAGCCGCACGTCGCGTGGGCGTCGCGATTTCCCGCTATCTTGGATTGATGTCCCCGGGACTTGTGGGGCTTGTGGTGCTGTTGAGGGTTGGGGGGCTGCGGCTTGGGTACTGGGTTGAGCCTGGGGGGCGGGCGCGACACCGTTTGTGGTGGCTTCGGCAGGTGGTGTGAGAGGAGGTTGGGTTGGAGGCACCGATCCTTGGGTTTGGCTTGGTGATGCCATTTTGGTGAGAGTGTTGATCGGAGATCAAGGAAGATGATGGAGAGGGAGTCGCGATCTTGCAGAAGTGATGAAGTCGGAATTGCACCTTGATAAGAGGACCTGCTCAGTATCTTGGGGCGAAATTGCCAGCGCAACTTTGCTGCTCAGATGCTGGCAATCCAATAGTGCGAGCGAGTGTGGAGTAATAGAGTGACAATTTGGTGAAGCCGAAAAGAAGTCCAGCGCAGGAGCTCCGATATTGAGCTAAACCGCATTAGGTAATCGAGCACTTGGAATGTCCATCAATGAATGGATGCAACATTGGATATTAGTTATGGAAGTTTCACCTTCAGTTGCCTTTGTTGGTGAATCATGAATCATATGCTTAATGCTTAATCAATTGTATCATTCAGTTGTCTATGACCAATAGGCTATGGTCGCATGAAGTGTCCAGTCACTGTTTCGCGCTAGACAGTAAGCATCGGCATATAAGGTCCCTCAGAACTTGCCATGTTTGGAGTACACAAGTAAATAGGCAGCTGTGTTAGATTTGTCAAAATTTGACTATTTCTGAAGATATCGACCACCAAAAACAACGCCATCAGCAGCCTCCAGGCTAGGCACCGACTTTTGACCTCGTATTGTATAAGAGACATATTTCACCCGCAAGTCCACGACCTCGTTTCACAACGCAACATCTCTCAGACTCTCTCACGGCACCAGACATGGAACCTATACAGCCTTGCTCAAGCGGTCCAAGTCTGATGACTCTCCCGTCAGAACTTCACCTCCAAATAAGCACCTACTTATGCTACCCAGACGCTCTGGCCCTAAAACACAGTAGTCGCCATTTCTACTCCATGGTCTACACAGGCGTACACCTAAAAGTTGACTGGCTGGTCGAGAGATTCGAGAGCAAACTTGAATGTCCAATGGAGAAATGCTCATTTCGCACCGATGAATCATTTTGCAATGATCGAATCAGGGGTATCATGGAACGTCGCCGATGGCATCTTGAATGTCGGCCGGTTAAGGGTGGGTGTATTGTTGTTAATGGGAAGACCTGTCGGACAGATTTGGTGCCAACTTGGTTCAAGATCAAGGCGCAGGGGAGGAGGATGGTGGTGAGAGGAGTATGGATTTGGGGACAGGAAGGTATATTGTTCTTCCTTTCCTGGGTTGCTTTTTATGGACCTCCGTTTGTTGACTCTGGTATAGCATTTTTGGTTGGAATAATGGCCGTTGTATTGAATTTATTATGGCTTTCTGCTCGAAGGTTAGTTATCATTGTTTCTGGTTCACGGCCCTTGCTAAATCGATTTTTTAGAATTGTTTACTCGGTAGTAAACTGAGAAGATACCATACGACTTTGAACCTTCCAAGGTTGGTACGGCGAGGGTGACAACCAACGTACGTGTATGTATGTATGATTCTTAGATATTTTTGGGGAAGAAGGATATAATCAAATTCCAGTAAAATGAAAAGAGTGCCAAAGAAATCTACAATAAAAAGGAGGGGTGGTGCGAAGTACCTATTATATACAATTCCCAAACTGCAGTCGACACATTTCGAACCCTAGCGCATGAATTTTGCTACATGCCCCGTAAAGGGTACTATCATAAAAAGGGTAACTACCATACAGGACGACTTGACACAAGTCCAGCCGACTAGGTTGCGCAGGAGAGATGTCTCAATCTACATGTTAGGTATAACTAGGACCCTCATGTTTGGATATTTCCTAATTAGGAACACCGGACTCCAAACCCCCTTCTAGACCGGAAGGGCTCACAAGTAAGATAATAAACCTGAATGGGCCAGTTACTCACACAACTCTAATGTTTCTCAGGGGGTTTATCGATTGGTGATGCTATCGATCTGTTAATGCTGCCGATCTGGGGAGCCACACTTCATTCAAATGTGCAAAATATCAGATTTGCGGTTTTCCGACAGTCGCTAGTTGAATAATTGTCAATTGTGACCAGAATTATTGACTAAGAGAGATTGACTCGATTATCAACGAGAGACGCGGAGCTGTGCATGACTGTGCATGACTGTGATGTAATGATCGAGATGATCGAGTATCCAAAGTAGATCGCGATCGACCTCGATGGAGATAATTCCAAGAGAGCTGCCCAGACCCATAGAGACCATAGGCTTCGTAATTGCGAGTTTTTTATACTTTCTGATGCATGATTGGACTTGAATGGAAGTACTGGAGCAGTAAAAGTGGACAAATGTGTTCATGGGGTGATCCCTGAATCTAATCACTGACGTCACATTGACGAGGCTCATACTTCCAAGAAAAGTTGATATCAGCTGTCACATATAAGTTGTCCTGAGCTTCCTGCTTTTGTTTAATTCACAATCTCTATCTTAATCACATACACCATGTCTGCAGACGCCACTACCAACACAAGTACGGGCAACCACCCCGTGGACCCCTACAAGTCCAAGAACTTCGAGGACCCTCCTCTTCCTCAGAAGATCGAAGACTTGACCACCTTCATCTCCCAAGTGAAGTTTGGCATGTTGACCACCAAACAATCCGACGGCGACTATCTGGCATCGCGCTGCATGGCCCTCGCCGCACAGGTATGGCATTTCCAAACTTCTATATACTCGAATATCAAACAAAGCCATGTACTAACAAGTGTCCCCACACAGGAAAACGGCGGCATTGATTTGATCTTCCACACCAACCTTTTCTCCGGCAAGGCCATGGACCTCGCCGCACACCCACAAGAAACCAATATGTCCTTCCTTGACCCCTCCAGTGGAGCCTGGGCTTCCATCTCAGGTACTGCATCCATCATCAGTGACTCTGAAACCGTGGAGAAGTACTACTCGCCCATGCTGAAGGCGTGGATTGGTGATATGGGCGACGGTGTGCACGACGGTGGCCCCAAGGACCCGCGGATCGGTGTCATCAGGCTCGAAGCGAAGCTGGCGACGCATAACGTTACCCACAAGGGGTTGCTTGGTCGCGCCTATGATACTGTTAAGGGTGCTGTGCAGGGCAATGTTCCTTCCATCAATGGTATTCGGGAATTGACCAAGGAGGAGCTCGCTGAGTGTATGTCCATTGTTCCTTCTCTTTGTGGTTTGAATTATACTGACTTGTTTTTAGGGCGCCGGACGCACAAGGAATAAGCTGATCTTACCGTTCCTGTAGTGGCAGCTAGATACTCTTATGTTGTATGACTGAATGATATGGCAAAATACTTAGGAGTTAATGATATTCTCTGCTGTGCATAATCACAAAGGCCATTGGGACGTAGACTTTTCTCCTTCAGTATGAGATCGTGCTCTTCCAGGGCAGAACTGCCCATCGTTCGATCCCCACCAACCTCCACATAGCTTACCATCTCCACCACCGTGGCCGCGCCAGCACTATATCCAAGGAAGAAATGTGAGATACTGCTGCAGAAGATGGTAAATCTAACTCTTACGCTTGTTCTGTGGCCGCACTCGCTGGTTTTCTCCATCAGTAAGTGCCAATCAATATGCCAATGGATGCTTGTGTCTTACAAATTGATCCTTCCAATCCTGCAATCGCCGCCATTGCATCTCTGGTCTACACCTACATCAGTATATTACAATTCGCAATCGAACCAACAACCACATACACCACAAACTTGCCAACATGTTCTAGGCGTTCTCAGTCTCATGAACGTTATGATGTCACTATTCAATGCTACTCAGTGGCTCCCAGAATGATGGCCTATGCGCTGTTCAACTCTGGAATAGAGACAAATTTAAGTTCGAGGTTGTATCACACGCTTTGTTGAACTTCAAATAGCGCGAAAGCTGGGTGCAATATGGCACCTTGCTCGTGATAGTATCAATCAAACAAATATGATAAACTAGACCTACATATACATACATACATGTATATAGGAAATAATACAATAACTAAACAATCAGATCAATAGAAAAGGGGAATGAAAAGAGAACAATAGAAAACAACATTGGAAGAACAGTATACAGGGAAAAGGAGCTCAGTATAAATACTTCCGTCTCCTCCCAACTTCTCCTTTTCGTTTCTTCCTTCCTCACCTGTCCGGACGCTGTTCCATCGCACAGGGGCCTTTGGCCAAAATTCAAACCTACCAGAACCTACGACTCTCCAGGGGGCATTTACATTTGCTGTGACCTTGAATACTAACTTACCTTTCAAAAGACATCGTTCAAACTGTGTCTAGGACCCATTCTTTCTTCTTGTTTTTGGGCATGCCGGATTCATTTCTTTGAATTTTTGACCCGAATACCTTGGCTTGCTTCGGTATTTACATCCGTTCTGTGGGCTCTTTTCATCAAACACCCTAATTCCTTTTCGGCATTTGGTCTTTTTTCCCCTCTACTACCTTGCGGGCTCGTGCCATAGCAGACAAGTGACTGCTTTGGCTCGATTCGAGCTTGTTAAGGACATATTGTGAGAAAATAGAATGAATGTCATTTAAATACATTCAAGATTATCTTTTAAAACTGTATTACTACATTTGTAGACGAGGGCCGTGAAATCCCAGCTTCGGTTCTCCAATCCATGTAAACACCCTCCAGGTACATTTGTAAAAATAAATCCAAGCGAGATGATATTACCAAGAGCTCACTCCCAATTCGCCACAAAATAAAAGAGGGTATCGTCCCAAACTCCCGCTGCGGTGTGTAAAAGCCAAGAAACAACAAAGTGGCACCACGGAAACACTCAAATCTGAAGGCTTAGTTAGCACAGTAAGAAATAGATGAAGAAAAAGTCAAGACTCACCAAAACAAGAGGAAGACGCGCAGGAATGCCGCCCTCATGCAGCAGCATTGCAACGGCCTTTTGTGGCGTCGCCTGCAACTTGCGATATGCCTCACGTACGTGCCGCGGTTCGATAGGCGTGCGGCCCTCCTCAGGCGGGTCAAATAGACCAGTCTCGCGCTTGCGCTTCTTCAAGTTCTCGCCTGCATCGGCACCTCCACGACGGTTCTTCTCGTTGTCTTCGCGTTCCTTGACTTTGAGCGCCTCTTCGGTCAGGGTCTGGACGATTTCGAAAGTGAGGAATCCTAGGATATCCACGATGTCGTCATTTGGCTTGGACTCGGTGACGATGCCGAAACCCGCCCATTCGCGGAACCGCTTGCTTTTTCGGTAGGTGAAGGATGCTTGGCGACACTCGGACCAGAAAACGTACTCTTCTCTTGTCATGTGTCGGGTGCGTTCGTCAGCAGCGGCGAGGCGCTGAAGGGTTGCGTAGTTCTGTTCTTCCTCTTCTTCGTCCTCTTCGTCCTCGCGTTCTGGCACTTGGATCGAGTAGAAGCTGTTGACGTCCCAGGCAAGTCCGACCTTTGCTCGCTTGTTCTTGGGTTTGGCGGCTACATCTGCAGGGCCTGCGACGGCGCCTGCTGCATCATCGGCGGCAGCAAAGTCCGCGGCATCACCTCCTCCCTTGTCGTCGGAATCTTTGACGTTTTTGCGGACATCTTTCCAGGAAAGAAATGTTCGAAGACGAGATACCTTGGCCTTGTCGTGGCGGATCAAAAAAATCAGGTCGTCCGTGGAGATAGAGCGAACTCCACGCCGGGTTGCCAACGCAGTGCTTCGGGTAAGCTTTTGACGTTAGCGGTTAAATGCATTTACACGAGAACTCCAGTACTCACGATTTCAATGACTTGTTGGCGGGTGATTTCTTCAATCAAAGTAGTAGTTTCAGGGGAAGGCTCAGCAGTCTCTCCAGAGACAAACATCATCTTTGTAGCAATGTCAGTAAACCATTTTTTGGCTGAGCTCCTAGTCTCAGTGTGAGTCCGAGCTTCAGTCACAATCTCAGGATCTTCCCGTCTCTTGGTCTTTTTGGTGCTTTTGATGCTTGCAGTCCTTGTGTTGCTTTTGGCAGCGGAAGGAACCCTTCTGCCAGTTTTAGCGGGCAAATGATTGAGGATGGAATTGCGAAGTTCGAGGATTTTAGCATGAGCGATATCTTCGATCGATGCAGCGCCAGAACCGGGGAAAGACATGCTTGCTAAAACTAAGCAAAACAGCAATATCTTCAAGTGCTCGATTGGGGTGTCAATCAACCATGCGTAGAGTCCTTGTTTGATGGAAATTCGAAACAACCCAAGACATCAGAGAACACATCAGGGCATTGGAATCTCTGTCAACAAAAGACTTGGTTGGGTATCATCCAGGGACCTCATAGGCCTACTGATAGTTTAGGGCTGCAGTATACAAGGTCCAGGTTTCCTGTCTCAGAGCGCATGAATCACAACCACCATATCTTGCCCTCATCCTTCCGAAGCATGACCTCCACCTTGCTATTTATTCACAAGATATGCTGCCCAAGTCATACAGTCGATACTATCGGAGTATGGTGTCCAATATTGCGCGTCTATCCTTCCTGGCGCAAAGACGCGGATTCGGAAGCCCAGTCGAAGTGCAATGCGCTCAAGAGAAGCGTAGAACCTCCAAAACCCACACCATTTAGACGCCCAATAGACGAGAAGACCGAGAGATAGTACAGGAAGCGAGCGAAAAAGATACCGAATGAACTCACCTGTTGGATCTCCTGTCGGTACTTTGGATTCCGATCGGAGCTCATGGTGAATGACGACCACCCTACCGGAGTGGATTTCGATGGCTATATATATTATAACGAGGGTGTTGAGGGTCTATAAAAGACAGACGGTATACTGGCGACACAGGGAGGTGAAAGTACATCAAGATGCGGTTGTATGTCTACGATCTGGGGATAGGATCCAGGCGGTCACGTTCTGCCGGACTTGCGGCGGTGATGTGGGCGGTGATGCGGCGTTGCGGGGCAGATATTCTTTTTTTCTTGTCTATTGTTCGCTTGGATTGCTCAATTAACAACGTATCAATTGAATTGCTGGGTTGAAGTTGCTCAGCTAGTCAATTCAGATACCCCTCAGCCAAAATGTTGCACCTTATTGGTCTTGGTTTGGCCGATGAGACGGATATTACCGTCCGCGGTCTGGAGATCGTGAAGCGGGCCGAAAGAGTCTATCTTGAGGCATACACAAGTATCCTTCTTGTGGATAAGTCAAAGCTTGTAAGTGGACATATATCCTTGATATTATTCAAAATGCAATTGCTTTCGTATCACAACCCAAAACGTGTAACAGATGACTGATTCGATATAATACCAGTAGGAAGCCTTCTACGGCCGCCCCGTCATCGAGGCGGATCGCGAACTCGTCGAAACCGGCAGTGATGATATCCTCGCCGGCGCGGATAAAGCAGACATCGTCTTCCTGGTAGTCGGCGATCCGTTCGGGTACGACCCCACCCCCACCATCTCCAAATCACAAACTAACCCAACCAGCGCAACAACTCATACCGACCTCGTCCTGCGCGCCCGCGAACTAGGAATCGAAACAAATAACGTCCCCAATGCCTCTATCATGTCCGGAATCGGCTGCACCGGCCTGCAGCTCTACAACTTTGGCCAAACAGTAAGCATGGTCTTCTTTTTGGACAACTGGAAGCCATCCTCGTACTACGACCGCGTGCGCGAGAACGTCCAGATCGGCCTGCACACGCTGGTGCTCCTCGACATTAAGGTTAAAGAGCAGTCAATTGAGAACATGGCGCGCGGTCGTCGCATCTACGAGCCCCCTCGTTACATGACTGTTGCGCAGTGTGCATCGCAGATGCTCGAGACAGAGGAGGAGCGGAAGGAGGGTGTTTACGGACCAGATAGCTTGGCTGTGGGTGCTGCCCGAGTTGGAGCTGCCAACCAGAAGCTTGTTTCAGGGACCCTGCAGGAATTGTCCACTGTTGAGATGGGAGCGCCGTTGCACAGCCTTGTTCTTTTGGGACGGAGGACGCATGACCTCGAGAGGGACTATATTCGGGAATACGCTGTCAACAAGGAGACCTTTGATGCCAGTTACGCCAAGGGCTATGGAGCTAGCCTGTGAGGCTCTCATGTCATATGAAATCAAGATTAAAATGCATATTCAGTCCTAAATAGAGGCCGATTTATTCTCATGACATTAGATGTTGAGTAGAAGGTTCAATCAATGATGGCGACCGATAGACTGCGTACATAATCAGCAGGTTTGAGAAGTACAAGGTAGTGAAAATATAATGTGAAATGTTGATTCTCATTCGATCTGCGCCAAAGGAATCGGCAGACCAGGGGATCTGGACTTTTCTATTCTAAAACAAAATGAAAATGCTGTAAATAGCGAGAGATGCAAACCCGAGAGATGCAAAACAAATGGTATCCAAAAAAAAACAAGAAACAAGGCAAGGATATGCAAGCGAACAAGAAAAGCCAATATGCGTCAAAAATTTACAGCCCACCGGTGCAGCAGATGTATAAACGAGATCATTCGGAGACGATATGACCTGCACCGGCATAGCAGCGAGAAATCCAAAAACGAAAAACGAAAACATGGAAACATCCACGACCACCAGACACCGGATAATATGCAAAATGTTGATGTTGAAGCAATGTACAATCCAACTGAACAAAAGAAAAGCTCATATCGTATCACATCACTAAGAGGCATGTTCGACCTCGTCATCCTCGCCGGGAAGAAGGATCTCATGCCCAGAACCTTCATAGACGAAGATAGCTGCAAGGCATCCAAACACGGATACCAGGGCAATCATCCACCAGGCAAAGCCAACCATGCCGATGTCCAGACCGTATCCGTACCACGCACCCGAGAAGATAGGGCCGATGGTGCGGAATGCGGACGACACGGACTGGCCGATACCGTGGATTGTGCCCAGGACCGAGGGGTGCGGCGAGCAGTTGTTCAGTAGGATGATGGAGGTGGGCAGGGTGAAGGTTCGTGCGGTGACTTGGAAGAATAACACGATGATGATCCAGAACCAGACCCAGGGGCCGTTTGCTTGGCCAGGTGGCGGGATGGTGGATGGCGCGAGCGAGATGTAGGGAGCGATGAAGTAGGCAAGTGGGAAGAGGGCTAGAAAATACTGGTAGCTCTTGGCTGTGCCGAGGCGGCCGTTGATGGATGGGTAAACGGTGAATTGAAGGAACATGCCGATCACACCTAGAATGGCGGTTGCGAAGCCGACGCTCTGGGGCAGCATACCGAGTCCACCCGTGAAGGCGAATGGCAGGCTTTGAGCGGGGCTGGCCGGGTCATTGGCGTCATAGCGGGGGGTTGAAAGGAAGAGGAGCCAGAGGTTGTTGAAAGCACCCATTTGGAAGTCGAAGAATGCCTGTGCTCCAAGTGTGCACAGGACGTTCTTGGTCCAGATTCTGCGGAATGGCAGGACGCGCTGGAGACGCACGGGCTTGTGGGCCTTTTCTTCGAGTTCGTAGCTCTCGGAACGGTCTAAAGGTCTGCCTAGCAAAGGTCCATCCTCTTCGTAGTCACGGAAAGGAAGTCTGGTGTACAAAGGCGAAGAAGAGGGAACTACTGCCTTGATGCTGCGCGCAAACAGCTTCATGGCAAATGCACCCAAGCCAGGCTTACCCTTGCAAGATGCGAGGGTCTCTTCTAACCCATATGCAACCAAAGCGGCGGTGCAAGAAAGGAAGCAGAAGTTTGCGAACATAGGCAGCGCATACGGGTATTTCTCGAGCCACTGCACTCCATTTTCACCTCCAAATGAGGAGTTAAGACCAAAAAGGCGAGGGTAGCTCTTAACTGGATCAGCCAACATGCCACCCATAACTGTGAAACTGTTCAGCACATTATCGCAAAGTCGCAAACACATTAGTACATACCAGGACCGAACAACGAGGCCACATTGAAGCCAATAGGTAGAATTAAGAAAGCGCGGGAGTGATATTTCTTTTCCTTAACATTCTCCGCAATCATAGTCCGAATGATACCGACAGTGCCGTTGATAGCGCCGCCAAATGAGCGCCAGAACACGGCCTGCGCGAACGACGTCGAATAAGCGACACCCAAGCACGACATCGCAGTACCAATAAGACCAACAAGCAAGACAAACTTCCGCCCACCCCACTCAGCATCCGCAACCCGACCCCAGGGAATAGCAGTCGCAAACTGAGCAGCAGTGAAAGCACCCTGAAGAATACCTGCCTGGGTCGCAACGTCTGAGTCGGACAGGTTCGGATCAAACGACTTAAGCTGGTAGAACATGTACGCCTGCAGCGAGGCAATCTGCAGGAAATCAAACACCCGGCACAAACCTAGCAGCGCCAATTGGCCCTTCCGCGGCAGCGACATCCAAGTTACAGCCGCGGGGCGAGGCGGCACAGGCGCAGCGGGAAGCTCATGGTCCTGCATGCCGAGCACGGTGCCCTGGCTGATGGAGCGGCTGCGCACATGCTGATGCTGATGCTGGCTCTTGTGACCTTCCAAATCCATCGAGGTATTCCTTAGCATTGTGTCATCGATGGCGGGCTCGTCGAGGGAATTCGGGGGGAGGAGCCTTCTTCAACGCTGGCGAGAGATATGTTGGACTCGCGTCGACGACGGCCTGGATTCTCGGAGGTTTCGCCGGTGCCTTGGATGAAATGGTAGCCACTTGACCAGGACGTCGTACGCGCGTGGCGGGCATTATTCGTTTTATGGTTCCCGGTCCTGTTAGGCATGGAGGAATGGAATGTGTATGTAAGCCGGAGGAGGCGCGGTAATGATCAAAAGTGGGAATTATGACCCCTTTGGTTTCGTGTATTTTTGATGGCGCGGTAATTATTATTATTGGCTCAGAAATGCCATGAGAGGGATAAAGAGAGAGGAGTGTGTGTTTGGAGAGTGATCATCTTGACTATGTATGTATTGTTTTTGGCTCTAATCTCTCCTAGTCTTGGCCTTCGCAGGGGATTTCCATCAATGACGCTGGTTTCTCCGTACCTTATTGAGTGGCCCACAGTGGAATGCCGTTGGAGATTATTACACGGGTTTTCCATTCGATGATTATAGTACTTGATATACAGTGTATGTATACAAACATGTACTCATTCCCTACTTCGTACAGAAGAATTAATTTGATCTAATTGATAACCACCTGTACCATATGATAGATCAATACAGCTCTCGCCACAATACACAAATTTTGGATCGACAACGACAGCCGGCTTGCGACGACCAGGTCCACCTCTCCCTGCCGAGCCCACTTTAGTCCTGTATTGAGCCATGACTCGCTAATTCACCCGTGCGTTTTGGCGATTGATGTCTTGGCATTGAAAGCAATGAACCGTGGTGGATGAATTATATTAGAATCGCTTCGCTTTATTCCTTACAACGTACAATATTGTAATCAGCTCAATTTCTGGAACATCAGTACTTTTACATATTGCCCCTGAATTGTGATTGAATTTTCCAAACACTTACATAATTGACCATGTGGAACGTGCTTCCACGGAACCAATTTAAGCTTGAATACATCGAACTCTGATCCTGATACGTGAAACAAATAAAAAGCGTAAGTTACCGTATTATAACCTTAAAACTTACAAAACGTTCTAACGTTCTAGAACCAACAGCAATAACCAGCACTAAGACTCAAAAGCGTTTCAGCCCCGTAGCGTCGCAAAAAAAAGCCATTTGATACATTAGCTTGATTCAAGTCAAGCATTGTTATTGTGACATGTGCAATGCGATCAAGGTGAACCTGAGACTCGATTATCCGTCGCATCCTGCGACAAAGGCACGAAACATAACCTTCCCTTTTTGACATTGATCGGCATTCCAATATAACAATATTTTTATAGTACAATCGTACCGGGGGATTGATGGATTGACGTCTGTAATGTATTGTGAAACTACATGTATCGACATAATGCATTAACTAGACCGATACGAGGAATAAAAGCTTGCAAAAGAGCTAATATTCCGCCTCCCTCCGGGAGTACGTATGCCCCCGCGTAAGAGAGATAGAGGCGTGTCGCGGTCGGATTTATGTATTTTTCGGGTATGCGTGTTCGGAAAATGCCCACAAGTGTTCTTTACGTGGCGCCGCGTGGGCTGCGGCGTAATGTGGGCTGTTTTTATCTGATCTATGATATACTCATTGTAAATGAAGCTTTTTCGGAGCTAAGCAGGCCTTGTGATATTATATGTATGAAGTGTGAATTGTATGGGACAATGATATATAGTAATATGTACATAGCTACATGAGCTCAGGTATCAATGCAAATGCAACAAAAAAACCCAATGAATGAACGGTTACTCGTCCCGCTCTCGCTGTCGTGCATGCCCATGTGGGCTCCGCTCACCGAGCGGGAAGTATTGTGATGTTTCGCCCTCCCCAATCCACCGGCGCCAATTCCACCAAGGGAGATCGGTGGTCTGCGCGGGAGAGTGTTTCCGCTCGGTCATGCCATTTAGAGGCTCGGAGGACTCCTGGTCCCGCAGGTGGTCGCGCGAATGTTTGGTATAGTACCGATAGGCGAAATAGAATCCCGCGAAAAACGGCATCGTCACTATGAGAACACAGCCCCATGCAAGCAGGCCTGTGAGTTATTAGCTTGGTTTCTCTGCATGGTAGAATTATGAGCAATGTTGGTCTGCACTTACGACCAAAGCCCCACCCCTTCGAGTATTTGAGAGTCCCCGAAGAGTGTGGGTATCCTGAGGGTGAGGGATTGATCCAAATGTTTGATCCCGGGTTGTCGGGGTCAATCCATGGGACAGTATTCACCCCTACAGGAGGAATGAAAGGTCTCGCTGCTTCTTCGCCAGGGAAACCATATCCCGGCGCATCCAAGCAGGTGTTATCTGCGCAGAATTCGCGCAGCTCCGATGAGGGCACAAAGGTGTATTTCGTTTCAGATTTGCCGAGCACGACGCCTTCGTGATTCACAGCCTCAACCTTGGACCAAAGGTAGAAGCTGGCGTTGGTGTACTCAGTCTCAAACCCAGCCTTGGCTACCTCATCCAGCAAGGTCCAGGGCCCAGTCATGTTCATTGCGCCGTAGAATCTCCATGCCTTGACTTGGGTCGCACCGTTCCAGCTTACATAGAAGCTGGTTGGAGAGAATGGTTCAGCTGTCCGGGAGTACGACCACAGCGCAGGTGAATCTGTTGGCATTCCATCCCATTCGAACTTCATTGCACGATAGTTCATCACGGTGTCTTTGGCAAAGGCGCCCCAGAACAGGAGGTTTCCTGCCTCGTCATGCTCAGATACGAATGGATTGTTGCCCCATCCAATGAATACATTATGATTCGGCAGCATCTGTAGGTTTCCCTGGCTGGAACTCACCAAGTCATTTCGGATCGGGGCATAATCGCGGAGCTGGAGGGCGGTCTTTTCCACATGATCAATCAGGATGATCATTCCCGCAGAATATGTGTGAGTTTTGTTGAACCCGTTGTATCCATTGTTATACAGTGACACAACCGTATGGGTGGCGTTCTCAAATAGCCATCTAGCGTCGTGCTGCTGGGAAAAGCTAAAGTTGATATTCCGGAACGTCGGCTGGGCGCCATGAAGCCGCCAGATCACTGAACCATCTTTGCCAGAGATCTTGTAGATGGCGCAGGTATGACGTGACGAAATCAAATAGTCGCCGTCCGCATTTTTGTCGATGGAGTTGATGTGGAAATAATCCCATGGTTCGTGGACATTCAATCCAGTGCCGGAGGTATCGGTATGTGCCGGCCATGTATAGGTGTCCGATGGATCAACATGGTCAAGCGACCTCCATTCAAACAAAACTCTATTGGTTTCTACATCCACCTCCTGGAACACACTTTCCATTAGCCATCCAACACCGGTCTTAACATTCCAAGGTGTCATGTCGAATTGCCGTTGCTGGTAGATCGTCATCAGGGCGGTTTTCCCGTCGTTGATCGGACGAAATTCGTGCATGTCGCTCGACGCCATTCCTCCGCCCGGCTGTACTGATCGGACCACTCGATAGTTCTTGTCCATGATGATGCCATGTCCGCGGCAGTATCCTTTTTGTTGGTTTCCTTGAAAGAAACATAGGTGATCTGCGCCGTTATATTTGCACACGTGGAAGCCATGAGCATTCCCCGGACCTGAGATACCCCAGCCGCTCCATACTAGCTCCTGTTGATCGCGTGACTGGTCAGTGATCGGCAAACGTCACCCCCGCGAATTCCAAGACCTACCCCTGTGCTATCGAAGATGTACGGTCCCGGGTTTTGAAGTTCGTAAGGGGTGATGAAGATATATCCCGGGCTGAGCTTTTCTGGATCGGACTTTTCGACGTGAAAGACTGGAGGATAGATATCGGGTCTCTGTGATATGAGATGCAATTAGTCAAAATATCAAGATAGTGTTTTGGGAACTTCCAAGGTTTCTACTCACCGATTTGTAGAACGCGGTCTCTTCGCCTACCACGGTATCAATGGCGCATAGCCATAAAATCCCGATTAGAAAGAGCGAGGGAGTTCTCCTCAAAGAGGAAAGTATAGAGGCCACCATTAGTCCTTCACATCACTTCCCAGGAGAACTATAGAGGCCAAATGCGAGAATGTGGGGGAAATATGAAGCAAAGCATGTAGGAGAGATATATAAAATGCATAACCCATAGGAAAATGAAGAATGAACAGCCAAGGCCAAGGTGAGCAAGCAGTGTACGAGTCCTGATCCACCTTGTCGATGCACTTCTCTGCACTTTCTGCACAAGTGGAGAATGTAGTTGATGATAATCAACGATCATTGGCCATTCTTAGTTTAAAGCCAGAAAAAGTTGCTTAGTCAGGGTAAAAACAACCAACGCCTGTCGAGCGCCAAGATGCCCAGTCCTGCTAAATTTGCTTAACTTGCTTAACTTGCGGGGATGATTAGACACTTTGGTACATGTGTTTTGGATACCAATTCTATATACAGTATACAGCATAGAAAATTATTCTTCTGATCACCCTTCTCCATATAGACGGGAAGTTCCCCCTGAAGATTCTGATCGTCTATTGCTGCGCAAAACTCAGATTTTCCCCTATGTTTTCCAATACCTGTAATCCCAATCATGGTACTGATACGGAATACTAGTAATTCGCAGGCCACGTCATTGCTGCGAAACTTAAAATTTGGCACCCCGCTACCTAGGTAATATTACATTAACTCCGAGATTCTCTTTTATTCCTTGATTTCACGGTTTGGGTCGCGAGATATTGCATGTTTCGTGAGATTGTGGATGAACCCCTCCAGGGCCACCTAGTCGGATACCCACCCAAACC
Source organism: Penicillium soppii (assembly GCF_028829465.1). Classification (NCBI taxonomy): domain Eukaryota; kingdom Fungi; phylum Ascomycota; class Eurotiomycetes; order Eurotiales; family Aspergillaceae; genus Penicillium; species Penicillium soppii. The sequence goes on from NW_026643234.1 coordinate 4,744,034, forward strand.
CAGAGCTGGATCCCCAACTCGACTATCTTTTCCGAACCGTGTAACCCTGAATCAAGATAGATAAAGTCAAAAGCCACGTAAAAGTGGCTGGGTGCACCCTTTGTTGCAATCGATCGTGAGCAAACCCTTGGTTTGGGGCTACAAATAGAACAGGGCAGATGACCCTGAGCATACGCAATCTGTTTTCGTAGTAGACTCTAACCTTGAAGCTAACCACCTATCACGAGTAGGCCTAGATAAGCGTTGTTCATGGCATTGATCAATTCCTGTTTACTGTATTGTGGTCTTCAAATAACAAAGTTTCTCATGTAGTCGGACTACAGCCACTCATAGAACAATTGAACATTGAATACCTGTTATGTAGGTGTACTTCGTATCCATGCATAATTGACATGCTAGTCTATGAGCGACTTCCCGGTTTCGATAATACAAATCCATCCAATGCAGTCCAACCCTCGAAAAACGGCAAAGACATTTCAAAGCCTTCATGTCAAACCAGGTCAGACATCCACGTAACCGACCCTCCAACTCGCGATCTCCTACTTCGTGCATCGAACGAGCTACCATTATGCTGAGATATATGCACATTCTGCACGAAGTGCAATGACCCACCCACCAGCCCAGACCGACAACAATAATCGCCGTCTCCGAAGATCACCCATGTGTCGAACCCAAAATAAACCAAAACTGCTCTCCTCCCAGCGTGCCACCACCGAACGTACCCCCAGTCCACGTACACATGTGCAAAACCCGGATTTTCAATTCTAAATCTACTGGTCTGACACGCCTAAACACGAGAACACGTATATTACGTGGACTGTCTCACTAGCCCTACAAGCCTTTTAGAGGCGTCTCTCGAAACCTTGAGCATGGACAAGACTTTTGGTCTCGCTGACATTGAAAACATTGATCCATAATATCAATCAGTCTCTGACAACCGAGCTTGTGGGTCTACGGTTTATGGTACCTACGAACCATGGGAGGATTGATACCGTAACCCGATAACGATACTAGTATTATTTGTTCATACGTAATGTATGGATCCTTCTTGTTTGCCAAGACTATAGCCCAGCCAAGCACTCCCCACCTCCCAATGACATGTGTCGTCTAGTTTGCTTTTTGTTTCGTACGAGTACGAGTGCAGTGGAGAGGAGTTCCTTTGGTTCCGGTTGTGGCCAGATTTAGAAGGCGTACAACGTGTTTGCTTACTGTCGGCTGCTATGTGTAATGTACACTGGAACTCAGGATGTACAATATTGTACTATTATTTGATGGGAATGTGAAAGTAAATCCATGCACAACGTTCTTTGCAACGCCTTGAATATTGGTTGCTTTGATTGTTTAAATCTCCAGCCTTGGCATGGCACAGTAATGCTTTGCAGCTCGGCGGTAAGGCTTTTCATCCAAGCGCCCCTTGCATCTCAATTATGTAGAAAGGACTGGAGAACAAATTTACCCCTCGATTAAGGTGTTGCGGTGTGTCCCACTTCATGTGAATGCAAGCAAGAAGGTCTGGAGAAAGATAGATGTGCAAAAAAAATATATAATATATACTGTAATATTATCAGGTGTTCCTCGGTAGCCCCTCCATGAACCGATTGTGACAAATTGTGAGGACAGGGGATATTAGACATGGGTATGAGAGATGCAGGTTGCTCCAAGGGAGACGATAGATCAAATGGCAACAAAAATGACCACTGAGTCTGACATGCTAAAGGCGCCTGCGCACGCTAGCAGCCAACAAGAATGTGAGAGGCGGGGAGGGGAATATGAAAAAGGAAAATATGCAAGGACGGGCGTGTTTTTTTTAGCGGGAGAAACGCTTGAAAGCAATAGTAGCAGCGAATCCAGCGGCAAGCAACGATCCACCAATGGTGACGGCCTGGAAGGCAGCGTTCATCATCTGGTGACGGTTGCGGGTGCTGCAGCGCTTGTAGAAGTCTGCCATATCGTTGCCGCGGGGGAAGGGGGTGTCGGGGACTTCCTCCTCGAGGAATTCGCAGAGCGGCGCCCAGCCGTCGTTAATGTTGTATTCGAGCAGACGCTCGGCGGGAACCAAGCTGCGGACCTCGGCGACATGGTCCTCGTACACTTGCTTGCCCTTGCCTTGGAAGTCGCCACGGAAGAATGTCTCGAAGAACTTGTTCAGCATGGGGTAGTACATGCCGGCAGCCCAGCTGAAGTTCGAAACGAACTTGTGCTCTGGGTCTGAGACACGCCAGAAGACGGTCTTCATAACGGATCTGGATTGCTTGTTAGTGCGGAATTTGATAAAGAGTCCGGTGTAGACATACGCGTGCCATGGGTCGACGTCACGGGTGGTCAAGATGACCTTGGCGTTGGGATAGGCTTCGATCAATTCCTTTGCGAAGGCACAGGCAGGCCAGTCACAAACGGCCTGGCAGTCACCCAGAAGCTGGTCCCATTCCTTGCGGCCGAACTCGCCGATTCCGTTGTACTTTGCGTTCAGGGCATCGTGCCACATCAAGCAGTCCGGCGGGTTCTCAACACTTGCGCACATCATGTGGTAACACTTGCCATAGCCAAGACGTTCAAGAGCCTTACGAAGAGCTGTCGAATAGAGATCCGGGTTAGTTTACACAGTTCAATTCCTACCAGACCCGGTATATAGGAAACGCCGGCCCACGCAACACAAACTCACAGGCAGTTCCGGTACGGCCGACACCCAGTGCGAGAACCTTCATGGGCACTGTCCGGTGGCACTTGCGGCGGTCAATGTTTGTGTCATCAGTGAAGATATCAGTCATAGGCTGAGGAGCCAGGTTATCGGAGAGCATAAGAGACATGATGTATGTTTTGAAGCTCAGATGCAATTCGATATAATTGGTGAAGCTCTATGTTGTAGAAAAAAGGAGCTGTGGAGAGAAGGGCAATGGAGCTTGATAAAGAAGGGACAGACTTATGGAAAAAGTCTAGAAGGAAGGGGGGCTTTATGAGGTTGATATGGAGACGAAAGGGGAGAATTAAAGGAATTAAATGCAAAAAAAAGAACAGTAAAAAAATGCCAGAGCTAGATCCTCCAAGGGAGATCGATAAAGCGATAAACAAAGTGGGCTCTTCTGTCAGAGTTTCAGCGCCAATGAACAGCCTCGAACCACTTTTCTCAGTTGCAAAGTATGTCACCCCGCGAGTGGCAATCTTTCCACTTCATCTTGTTCTAGTCTTGGCTGTGTCAATCTCTTCCATTCTGCGTTCCATTGTATCCTAATTGGGATGAGGGAGTACAGAAACAGACAAGGGCCACGACTATGTGCAGTGCGACACAGCGTTAATATCGTTTGGCATACGTTGTCCACCAAATCTGGAATCATTTGAGGCGCAGATAGGCAAGACGTCACTGGCTGACGCACAGGGATGTCAGGGATTGTCAGGGGTGAAACTTTGTTGAGTCAAGATTTCAAGGTATGGTATTGTGGTGTTTTTGATACCATGTGCAAAGCCGGACATTCGGTACCGAAAGTAAGATTAGTTAGTAGTATATGTGTACTCCGTATTCCGTAGTACCTGGGTATTGTATGGTGTATTGTAAAATACACCTCGAATCAAGAATGTCGTCTGCCGCCCTGCCAAGACTTAGAATCCACGTATGCTCCGTACGAATATTCTTCCGTTGATCAGCCACATTTTTACCGGCTCAGCATAGACGATCCGTGCAGGTACCGATAGTGATTGGTCGGGGATTGAAATGGCAACGCGTACACTTTCTTGTGGAGAGTGCATATTTCTGAAACGATGATTGAGTTCTGATAAATGAGTCTTGTTCATTGTACTTCAGGGCCTTTCGACATAAGACACATGAAGACATATGAAAATTGCGTTTTCCAGCAAACCGAAAAGCTCAAACCGTGTGCGTTCAAGTTGAGTTTGTATCTGCCGAGCTCGGCCCACAGCGACTCAAAGAGATCTGTTCTGCTCAGGGGGTTTCGGGATAAGAATACCGTACGAGAAATGGTGCCCCGCTCCGGGAGATTGATTGCTTTTGGCTCGTGGTCGAGACTGTTTAGTCCCACCTGCCAAGACCAGTCCAATATACGCTCAAGCGATCAACATGGACAAGGTAGGCGGCCCAGCTGGTCGGTATAACGAATGGATCCTTCTCCTTGATCGTTCGCCCAATGCCTATCCCAGAAATGAGTTTCCGCCAAATGCGATGCGGACTCGGAGCCGTGTTCGAGTATTGAGGATCTTTGTTAGAGTAATAACCTTGCACGATATGAATGAGGTAAAGTGTCGGAAGTATGAGCGCCGGGTGTGATGGGTGAGAGATACGTCTCTTTCGTTATCAGTGCTGTCACAACTGGTTTGATCGTCCCGTGTTGCGATGTTTTCCTCTCGGGGCAAGTGTGCACCCTGGGCCGGTCGATCAGGCTTGGTGGTTCTCAGGGTTCTTAGTGTTGAGCAGGTATACTGTGTGAATATCTGTGAGGATGTGTAGACAGCTAGTCTATGGCGGACAATGATGTGCCGGCATAGTCATCATGATAAGCATCTAGAGCTCAGACTCTTCGGTCTAGTTATCCTGGGATCGCAGACCATGAGATCCGTAGATAAAATCAGGTGTGAAGCAAAGCAAAGAAAACGTGCAAATAAAGTAGACTCTTCTTTTTGAGGGTTAGCAGCGACAGAGGTTCTTAAATGTTCGGTGCCAAGACTCATAGAGACGTTCGCCATTGATGGCTACGATCACCTCACCCAGCCATGACCGATTAGGAAAACACAGGGCCCGCAAAGCTGATGTCCATTTAGCATTTGGCACTGCTTTGGTCTTGATCTAAGCTTAAATCTATTTGCACAGTCTGGGCATTCGTTTCTATGAGTCAACGGCATTAATTTCGGCAGTTAGAAATGCATTTTGTACAAAGCTACCCCCGGACCCTGAGGGTCTATGGATATGGAAAGAGAATACGAAAGGCTTGGCATTGACCAGATTGGTCCGTGATTTCGACATTGGCCCCAAAGTGGTGGCATGAACTGTATGGGATTTCCATTTCCCCTTATGAAAAGCGTAACATTGTCCAAAGCCCAATACCCCTGAACTCCATGCAAATGACTGTTGATTTGATACAGGCTCGTAATCGATAAGGGTTGACCCCCAATCAAACCACGCTCCACTTCTATTCCAGCTTGTCCAGGTGCTCCAATCTCGTGAGAACAACCTGCTTGCTTGTCTCTTGAATCTCGCCTGCGAGAAAGACTTCGTCCAGGATCGCGTAGACCTATAGAATGGACGTATTAGTACCATGTTCCAAATCATCGCCGTATAACCCAGTCATGCGGGTGTTATCCCACACCACGGGCCGTACCTTGTAGAAATTGAAGACCAAATCTAGCTCGCACACGTTTCCGAAGAATTGATCCAACACTTCGACGAAGAAATGGATGGCCTCGAGGTATGCAAGCTCATTGTCATTTGCATCGACACAGACACAGAAGAATAACCCGGCATATCGTCGGTACACAACCTTTGTACTGCGGCGGAACTCGACGAAATTCGACTGGTATTTTTGATCACGAGGGGCGACAAGGCGATGGACCTGGATCGTCGGTTAGATGTCTCCGGGCGAATGTAGGCGTGGGTGGTATTGCAGGACGAACCTCGCCTTTCAGCTTCACTTTTTCTTCATCCTGCGGCTTGTGTCAGCGCAATTCGACCGCCGATTGGCATAGAGAGTTTCTGGCAGGACTCACACTGTACGGGGAGTACCACTTCGCCAGCCGCGTTTTCCCCCTATACCGTCATTAGCATGAATTATGGTCCGGAAGGAGAGCCACTCACTGGCGATTTTGAACCAGGATAAATGAAAGGACCATCTTGAACGAAAGCCAGGATGTCACCTGGTAAGCATTTATGAAACCACTCAGGGGAGTGTTGGAATAAGCTTTTGGATATTCTCCGCTGCTCCCGTTATCGAAGCTCCCCTCAACCCCATATTGCCAGATTTCACCGCCTAAATGATCTTCGAGAAGTCATACAGTATGGACATCTGCCGAGGCAATTTGTAGATTTTAGAGAGAGCTACTAGTAATTACTGAGACCTTGGGATTCAAACTGACTTTATGACTTCCAGAATCCCAACAGCAATTGAGCTAGTATAACAATATTCGCAAACATGAAGAGTATCAACAAACGTAAAGCGTAGAATTCGTTAAAAGCTCGATTCGCAACCCAGTGCAACAAGAAAGCATCAGTTGTCACTGCGAAGGAAGAGCACTTTGTTTTATGTCGCCATGGTCCACAGCGCCCAGCCCAGTCCCTCATCCTGAACTCATCCGGTTAAAGAACCTCGTTAGACGAGACTAAAGAGTATATCAGCAATGCCCGCTCCGCGCAAGATAAAGTCACATACCGTATAACTCCGAGGACTAGCAGGCTCCATGTAGCTCTCCTCTTTAACCTGTTCCTGAATTTGACTCTGGCGCTGACTCTGGCGCTGGCTTCGACTCTGAGGCTGGCTCTGACTCTGGCGCTGACTCTGACTCTGACTCTGCCTGGACTCGACCTCGCTCTCGTACTCGAACTCCGACTCTGTCTCTGACTCAGGGTACCACCGATCCGGATCCCCATTGTAAACAAGATACCAGCCGATCTTCTCACCAGGCGCAAGCCGATCCCGCAGCTCCTCCAGCGCCTTGGTCTGATCTTCCGTCAACCCAGACCCCTGCTCGACGACATCCTCGATATTCTGGCCGCCGCCGCCGCCACCACCGCGGCCGTCCCCTCCGTCCGGGATCTCCATCACCCGCGCCGCGACATAAGCGTAGTCCTGGCTGACAGTGCCGCTCGTTTCGTCAGCCGGATCGTACTGCTCGATGAAGGAGAGCTCGGGCAGGCGCGGGACGAGGTCGGCTTGCGTTTTGTGGAAGGATTCGGAGAGGAGCTCGGTTGTGAGGGGTTGTTGGATGTACTCGGCGGCTGCTTCTTCGAGATTGTGCAGCACGATGTACACCCGGATTCCGGTAAAGCCTGCGCGTGGCCAGCGGAATCCGTGGAGCATGTAGACTGGCATTTTTTGGTTTTTGGTGTCTGCCCGTGGGCGTTGGAAAAGGGGTGTTTCACTGCCCAGAGGCGGGATTACGGTTCATATTTCTCGGGTGATGTATCGACGCGATCGGGTTTTAATGGGGTCGGGTGTGTCCCGTGCATCCAACGGCTTTTGACATCTTTCTTTTTTTTTCATTCTTTTTGTTTTCACCACCTGTATGTGTCATATGTACGAAGTATATTGTTTGTTCAAATGTACGGAGTAGTATCTATTCTGTTGTGCAATATTGTATCTATTTCAGAGAATCCTATCCTGTTTAGCGTTTAATATTGACTGACAGCTGTCAATCCACTCTGTATGCCTTGCTTCTACACTAGTGTCTGCAAGAGATCTCTTATCTTGTTTCACACATACTGTATCGCAAAAGTCAGCCAGACGGAATTTTGTTTTTACCTTAGGTGTGGTAGAAGAAGCCTAGACCCCCTAAGAGCATGAAAGTTTGATTCCATCGAATTGTGAATCAAACCGAAGTTCAACTTGGTTAGTTGTAGCCTAAATACTCCTATATCTGGTCCGTTACTAGTCCCGGATGCTTTTGTGATGCTCCAGGTTCATGAGTGATACTCATGATGTGATGCCAACGGACCCAGCATACTGACAGTAAATGGCACTCCACAAAACCCAGACTCCATGCCAGCTCTGCCAGTTAAGGGCGACCTGTTCAAGACTGCGACCACACTGACATCATTCCCAGAGTCGGAGATGGCCGTGCACATATATCCAGTACCGGCAGCCTGGTAGCAGTGGCCACCACTCGGGTCGTGGACGAGCCCAGCGAGTGCCCCAGCAGGTGAGTTAGAGTCGTCCTATTCTCCAAGATCGGAGTTGTGGGCGCAAATGTTGTTGCATACTTGGGCGCGGATGGTGGGTATCAGGTCACCCAAGATAATCACGGAGATGGAAGTGGCAGGGACAATAAGTTTCATGTTGTCTATATAAGTTTGTTAGGCTTTGAGTTGTAGATTCACAACAGCGTGGTTACACACCATAGCTGTGGGTTAAATGATATGGGATGGTATACAGAAATGGAGAGGTTGAATTCTCACCTGCGATCCAAGCTAGGTGGCAGAAGAGGGATTGTCAATAGAGCTGCATTTTTGAGAGTTGGCAGTATAGGTTTCAAAATGAAAATCCCAAGCACCTGCGGGCAATTCCTGAAGCTGAAAGCGAATTTGTATAATTTAGCTATGTGGTCACTACCTAGGGCCGCTTGCAATGGCAATGGCAGATTTAACGAATATACGAGGTCGATATGCATGCGTCGTATCCGGAACAGCCAGAATCACATCCGTCAGAGGTCTAGTGGTCTAACTCACACCCCTGAAATATCTCACAGAATGTGTTTGATGTAATGGCGGCTCAGTGGCCCTAGGGCTTTAGGGCTCGGGCGTGCTTAATTTTACCCTATAATTAAAAAGCGACAAAAAGTGAGCACTAAAATAGAAGAGGAAATGTCTCGAGTGCCTGTATGTAAGTCGACTGTCACATTGGGTCTATTCACACAGACTTGAAATTGTGATTGTTGGTCTTATTCGAACTTGTTTGCTCATTTGCGGTACTTACCCCTCCAACTTTGGCGTTACGCGACCTCGAAAATGACCTATCAAATACATATTGAAGGCCGGCAAAGGCCAATTTATAGTTTGCCAGCTTGTGAATAAGCAGCCAGCCTGAGTTATGATTCGCGGTGTCATGAAGTCTAAAAATGTGATGTGTGGTACCAAGAACAGGGCTTGTTTGCAAAAATAAAACGTTCTAACAGAACAGAAAGGCAACGTGTCCTGCAAATCGTAGCAATCAGATGAGGCTAATCAATACAAGGTCCATTGAGAATTAATATCCTAACATCCTCAATCAGGGTTTCCGTTTCAGATCCGCAAACCTCCGTGTCAGTTCATCCAGCTCGGGTATCCCATTGTTGCTCCTCTTAGGTGCTGCCGCTCCCCCACTCTTCGAAGTATCATTATCCTCCGTGCCAGGGACCTTGACTCGAGGATTGGGATTGTCAGTCCTAGGAGCCGGCGGCGCTACACTAACCGGACTCCTACCAGCGGCGAGACCCCGCGGAGGCGTAGCTTTATTTAACTCGCTCGTCTCCGAAGCCCGTCTTGCCTCTGAGAAACTCGGCTCTCCCTGCTTGCCAGGCGTCTGCGGTAATCCAGGTTCATCGCCCTCACCCACATCATCCACGAACTCAGGCGCACTCCCCAGCTCCTCTACATCGTCAAGTCCATGCCATTCAACCCCGTACGCCTTCGCAATCTCTCTCAGGTAACTTTCAACAAGCTCCTGACCCGGCGGGCGCACGCGCAAGCTCTTCAAGAGCCGATCAGGAACACTCACTCCATCGATTTTGTTCTCCGTCGCCAGAATCCGGAATTCCTTGCCATACCGCTCATCCAGCATGGTGCGCAGCATGGTGAACTCGCGCACGTCGTGCGGGAAGCGGCTCCACGCGTAGAAAACCACCACGGCGGCCTCGTCGAGCGCAGTATCCAAGTAGGGATTGTCTTCCTCGCTGGCACTTTCCTCCGCAGACCCTGTAATAGACGCGCCGACGCGCTCGGCTTCTTTCTTCTGTGTCCCGCCTCCCAACCACCCGAATCCAAATCGCGATCCGGTGTTCTCGGTAGCCTTGGATGCTGCTGCAGCTGATCCTGCGGCGCCGGCTTGTGCCTGGGTGCGTTTCTTGAGTAATTCTTTCGCGCGGTGTCGGGCGCGGGTGCCTTGCTCGCCAAAGGCTAGTTGGTCGAGTACGTTGGCGCGAGCAAGTAGGAGTTCACAGTAGAGCTCGACCATCTCCATTACTTCCACTGCGATATCTGTGGCGATGACATTTTCGACTCGGATGCGCGCTGAAGCGTCGCGCCCTTCGCTTAGGAGTTGGGAGAGCTCGCGGCGCTGGACGACGGAGGAAGCTGTGTCTTTCTTTTGGAGGAGGCGCAAACGGGGAATGAGGAGGCGTAGTGTGGATACTAATTTGGTCTTTGGTTCGATCGAGTTAGTCATTGTTTCTTATGCTTGTTCATGGATGTCGCATGGAAGGGTGTTATATAGGTGGTGCGGGGTAGCCTTCCAAGCTCTAGGCAGCGAGGTTCTTTGGGCATGGCTATCAAGTAGGATTTCAGAAAATAAATCAGGATAGGGAATAATGTACCGTCTGAGCTAAAGGAGGCATTTTGAATGCAGTTGTTCGGGGTTGTTGGAGGAAGAAAGGCGGGGGACCGATTAGGATGGGGCAATCGATAGCGGTTTGTAGATCATCTCAAATGTTTTTCCCTTTCAACTGTCCAAGCAGATCACCATACGCACGAGATCAGACATCCGCAACATCAGATAAAATAGCATCGAATTATTAATTGGATCTTCTAGATGTCGGTGTCCTGAATGTAGGCGAAAGAGGCGAAAGAGGCACTCTTCGGACAACGACAGTACCATCATTTGTACGCTCCGACATGTCAACAATAGATTTCTTGAAATCTTCAGTAAAAGTAAGCCATTTGCTAATCTCTTGTGTCTGCTTATTACAGCGGTCTGTAATTTCTTCCAACAATTGAGTCAGATCACTCGCAGTTTCGGCCTCGTTGCTCGCGGTGGTCTCGATGGTCTCGATGGCTTCACTCTCGACGCTCATGATAGGCTCTAGATACCATTGATCCATGAGTATTTGTAAGCTCCTAAGGTATATAATTGCGGGTGTCTTACCTTGGTTATGGTGTTCTTCCATCGTGGAAAGGATCGTGGAACTGTTGAGAATGAAACAGACTAATGTGACGAGAATGAGAGCTGGTTGAGATCTGGACTGTTAAAAGAAAACAAAGCAACAAAGTTTTGGTATATTCCGTCTAGGCACTTAAAAGTCCCGGCAATATCTACTCTCTTTTATCATTCTCTTCTCGTGTCGTTTTTATCTTCTTAGATCTTTCCAACTTAACTGGAGTGAAATAGTATCTACCCCAATAGATTCAATATCATCTACATTAACTATCTTGCAACCTCAAAGCGAAAAGTCAAGGAGCCTCAAACTGTGACCAAAATCAACAAAGGACATCTGCGAATGGACACAGGAAGGGAGTAAGAGCATTGACTGATTTCTGAAAGATATCTCTTATTGAATCAATAACTCTCACTTTCAATCTCCAACAGCCTAGCACAATCTTCCATCATCTTGCCGATGTCGGCAAAGAGCTTTGCGCGTAGCTCGGAGTCCTCAATGTTCTCAACTCGACTGCGTTTATCTTCACCATCCTGGAGGCATTCATCCAGTAGGGCGATCCGCTCGTCTCGTCGGTCATCGTATTTGCGACGTTTCTCAAAGTATTGTTCCTCCTTTTGTTGCAGAAGTGCCTCGTAATAGTTTGTTCTATCCTGCCTGATCAAAATGTCTCTCTGTTTGTGGTCAAGGTGCAACAGGTCATTTTTGAGCTGGCTTTGGCGAGCCTTGAGTTCCTGCAGATTTTGTTCTATATGTCATTCTTTCGTTAGTCTACAAAAGTCTTGGAGAATCTGCTGTACCTACTCACCAGCAGATTTTGCCGACATAGTGATGAGGTCGAAGAAGTAGAGGTGATGACGAAACTCGGGGGAGGAAGACTCGAGAGTGGGATGAGGACTCGACCTTACCATTTACAAATCTTTGCTGCTTATTTACGCAAATTTTCTTTGTTGGCATCTGAAACAGGTAGGCTTGATGTTTGACTGGTACACTGTTGCTTGCCGTATACAATGCAAAGAAACAAAGACATCAAAATTGCAAAACTCGTCCTATATATTTTAGTTCATTGTGTCTTGCCTGCATCCTTCATCTCGCAACGCTCTTTCACTAGTTTAGCCATTTGGTCGCCAATATCCGAGCCAAGACTCGCAAATCCATCGATCACACCCTCACGATCCCCCTTGCCGCTCTCCTGGCTCATTTTGAACTTCCCGCCAATATTCTCAATTGCGATCTCAATGCCAATGATGTTCTTCTTCATAATATCAATGTATTTCTCAGGCGCCTCCGAAACAGTCCAAGGTCCAGGCTTGCCGTCCTGACCCGTATATCCCATCTGAGAGGTCTCACACAGCTGCGATAGATCATGAATCTGCTGTGAAAGATAGTTCGATGTCTCCGGAGCCGCGGAGTCAAAGTAAACAGTTGCTTTGCCGTATACTTGCACTGCAGAGTAGTTCCAGGTCGGCACCACTTTGGCCGTGCTGGGCTTAGTCTCCGTATAAAACTTTGGAGTGACATAGTGATGAGCTGAGCCCGTGAATAGGATCATCACGTCTTGCGTCAATTGGGTCGACGACTGTCCGGCATTCTCCATGATGACTTTAGCCTGTGGGTTCTGTCGGGCCATATGTCCTCGTAGCTTGCCCTTCACGGGTGCATCGGGGTCATCGCTGATTTCATCCAAAACCCAGGGAATGTGACTGGACTGGATGAAGGGGTGGGAGGGGGATGAGATGGCAGTCGTCAATATTCCGAGAGGATTCTGCTTGATAAATTCGAGGAGGGCTTTGATTGAGCCCTCGGCGTGAACTGAGCGGAGATACATTGTGTCTTTGTGTGTTTGTACAGATGATGTAAAAGGAGAACAGGATGCAATGAGTTAAGATATTTATGTGTTTGCTGCCCTAAACCTACATGTAAAGTACAATTGTACACAGAAGGCGCCCTGTGGGAAATGAGTCAGTCTCATTCTGATTGGTTGGAGAACGTTGTCTCCACTCCCTTCAAGTTCCTAAAACGGAAGGGGCAGCCGTGAATCAACCAATCATATCATCGATATTTCTACAATGTGGACACTAACTAGATGCTGTTTTAGGAACTTGATGGGAGTGGGAACTTCAAAGTAGGAAGCCCTACAGATATAAAGATCAGAACTTCAGAATCTGATCTTTGTCTTTTTGTTTTTGAATCTAACTTTCAAATTTATCACAATGGCCCCTTCGCACAACAGCCACCCATCAACAAAAGCATTGCATGCGGACGACATCCTAAACCAGGTGTCTGATGTGGCACCTCCAATCCATCTCTCTACAACCTTCAGATATCCCGATGACCCGGAGCAGCTCATACCATCCGAAGATCCAGTAGTAAGTACTGAAGACCAGGTGTATCATCAATCAATTCTAAAACCCACTAGGACGAATTCAATGGCAAGAACTATGTATACTCCCGCGAGTTTGCACCAAACGCCACCCGGTTCGAAGCCGTGCTCTCCTCACTAATAGGTGGCAAAGCAGTGAGCTACTCTACAGGGCTCGCTGCACTTCACGCCGCTCTAACACTTCTAAACCCGCGCCGCGTCTCTGTCGGCAACGGATACCACGGCAGCCACGAGGTCATCGCAGTCGTATCCCGTCTGTCAGGCCTGCAAAAGCTACCACTTGACTGCCCTGTCGAAAGCTTGGGCGAGGGTGACGTTATTCTTCTCGAGACTCCGGTCAACCCTCTCGGGACGGCATTCAGCATCGAGGAATACGCCCGCAAAGCACACTCTCGCGGTGCATTCCTCGTTGTTGATAGCACATTTGCACCACCCGGACTACAGGATCCGTTCCTCTGGGGCGCGGATATAGTCATGCATTCTGGGTCGAAGTATTTCGGCGGCCATAGCGATCTTCTGTGCGGTGTTCTTGCTACAAAGCGAGCAGACTGGACCAAGCGGCTTTTCGAGGATAGGTTGGCTCTTGGGAGTGTTATGGGTAACATGGAGAGCTGGCTAGGGACTCGGAGTCTGCGTACGTTGGAGGTGCGAGTTCAGCGAGCGAGCCAGAATTCGGCTAAGCTGATTTCGTGGCTTGATCGTGCTATGAAGGTATCTGAGCCTGCGGTCGGTAGCGAGGACGCTGTTGTTCAGTCGGTTGTGCAGAAGATTTATCATGCTAGTTTGCAGGATGAGCCCTGGCTGCAGAAGCAGATGCCTAATGGATTCGGACCTGTCTTCTCTATCGTCTTGCATAAGGAGGAGTTTGCGAAGCTTTTGCCGACTGAGCTTAGCTTCTTCCAGCATGCCACTAGCTTGGGTGGTGTTGAATCTTTGATCGAGTGGCGGGCTCTGTCGGATTCGAGAGTCGATCGGAAGCTGTTGCGAGTTAGCGTTGGGTTGGAGAATTGGGAGGATCTGAAAGATGATTTACTGCAGGCCTTTAAATCACTCCTGGCTTGATGTTTGAACTAATGTTATGATGTTGATGTTACATATCTCTTAGGTAGGTATCTTAAAGGATCTCCTATGAGAGTATTTTTATAACCTTGAGACATCATTGCAACTCACCAACTGGCAGATGATATATTTCACTGCCTGTTTGAACACTTCGTGAAAAGAAAAAGGCCCCTTAACGGAGTCCGAAAATCTTGTGTTATATTAAAAGCCAGTCACGGCCCAAGCAACCAATGTCAAATATCCACTGTGACGGGGTCTCCGAGCTGTCCTCCTGCTTCCAATGATCCTGCAAGATCTTTGCAGCATTAATCACATTCAAACAACTCGTATCAATCCAGAATTTTTCCATGCATCCAACCAAAAAGTCCCTCTGGGCCTGTACTCGACACTCCAGGCCCGCGACAAAAATGGCCCACAGAACACACTTGAAAAGGGCTTCATCGTCTTTCAAAACATTGAGCAAGCCCAGCAGCTCAGAGACCAGCTCATCCTGCACTGTTGTGTTTCCTGTGAGCGCATCGATAACACGTTGCCCGTATAGTAAAACTCCGGTTTTGTACGCCTGCGATAGTGTACAGAGATTATTTGTTTCATCCATTGGTGATTGTCTTGAGCGCTGAACATTCAAAGCCCATGCGTAACAGTCAAAGTTTCGGACAAGCTCTAGCATGGCAGTGGTATCTTGGATATGGGTTTCAACGGTGGCGCTATCCGGCAACTTCGATCCTGCAATGGTGTCTCTTTCGTTGGAGAGAAATCGAATTGCTTTCAATAGATACTCCGGACATCCGAGGAATGATTGTTCGATTGTCTCTTGTTGTTCAACATCTTCCTGGTCGGTGGGAATAACTTCTGACAACAATTTTGGTCGTAAGAATGTTGCTCCCAAAGTTTCGATACTATCTAAGGTCAGTATCATAGCTTGATCTCAGTTACCAACTTAACTGAGACGCACAGATGAATTTGCTTGGAGATAAAGCTCCATATCTCCTGCAATGTTCGACCAGGGCCATCGTTAACTCCGGCATGTGAGTTCAGCAGCGACTGGTGGGAAGTAATCAAACTTTTAGCGCCCTCAAGATGAAAGTTCCACCCATCACTTCCAGACTCGAGCAAATCTAAGAAAATGAGGAGAAATATGCTGGCAACAGTTGTATCATTTTTCCGTGTGTCTCCAGCACCAATGACGCGGGACAACGCCTCCATTGCCTGATGCTTGAAAAGAAGCGCATCGCGATCGGCGTTGATAAGGCCAAATGAGCTCGGCGCTTCAATTCGATGAAATGGCTGGCCTGTATTTGCGTGATGTCGCGCTGCAAGAGCAAGAATGGCTTTTTGCAGTACAGGATCCTGCAGTCCAAAGGAGATAAGGCTCCGAAACGGATTCTTGTCGCTGTCGTATACAATAAACAATTTGCATATACGTTCGTTATCTGATACAATCAGCATTCTGCGGCCTTGAATGGCATCGAGACTTACAATAGTCTATATAATACTTGGAAGTCTGGTCCAGATTCAACATGGACGGATCTTGCAATGTAACGGGCAGGCTTCTGCTCTGAGAAGATCTGACCAAAGCTCTAGCGAGGGAGCTTGGCTTCGATCGAGCATTTTTCGCAATCTCGGAAAATTTCACTGGTCCATCTGATTTATCCTCATATGAATAGCCTTGCATCCTCCCACGAATCGCCACACCTTTGACCCACCTCAATGGTCTTTTGTCGAAGCATTCTATCCCCGCTTTCTCGCACTTGGCACAAGGAGTTCCAGATTTGTCGCATTGAACGCGCCGATTACGGCATGTCCAGCAGGGATTCATGTCTCCATTTGCGGCATGGAGAGATTGTGGTATTCCGTATAAGATTGACGATTGGCGGCGATTCTCCGTGTGCCGGGATTGCTGACTGAGCGGACCGGCTATTGGTGGAGACGACCTCAGGATATATATATAATACATGTACTCCCTAACTAATAGACACAGGATTAGATGGTTTTAATTAGATGCCCAGGCACCGAGTGTATAAGGGATAATTATCACCAGGCAATTGTTAATTAATGGTTTAAATTTAATCTGATGCATTATGTATGCACCTTTCCTTTGTCAGCATGTTTGCCATGCCGGCATGCTCATATAAATGGGCATCTAGGCCACCATCTTAGATATTTTATCATCATTCTTCTTAAATTCCTATGAGCACGTAGTATCATCCACTATCCATCATGATAATTTACATGTAAGGTAATTGTTCATAAAATGTAGGATTGAACTAGGAATGAGAATGAGGGACATGGACACCGCTAGAGATCTGGCAATGGATAAGCAAGTTAGTTGGAATCATCCAGATTATGCTCACATGTTTACACCATTTCGCTATATTATGATCAATTGCGGGAGGTAACAATTGAGAGTATGATCTCGGGGTTGGGTAAGTTGATAATTGCAACCTTATCATGTGCCTCTAGTGCGGTCTCTCAGTCTACTTTGACGAGTACTAGCACAATTTGCAGACGGAGAGACCGAGCCATGTGAGACAACAAAAAAACAAACCAAACAGACTCGCAGGACCTCAGATTGCAGCTACCGATGCGGGCCCAGAGACCAGAACCCTCGAGCCAATCAAGCCAGGCATACCAAATCACACTAAAGAACCGAAAGAGTGCAAGCCCACTCCGGCAGATTAGATCTTACATTTGGGGGCCGAAGAGTGGTCCGTGAGGAAAAAAAGATTAGTCTCAAAGTCCCCAATCTGTATATTTAGAACATTTAGCTCAACGCTAACTGGTTGACCCGCTCAGGAATAAAAGGCTCTGATAGGTCCGTTCGGTTTCTGACATCATTGGCGCGAGATTCTGGCACCGCTATTCCTATTCGGGAATAATATCACAACTGTATGGTTCTTTTTAGCAATTCGCGTTTCACTAAATTTGCTTACTGTAGGTGCTAGAGAGAGAATTCTTAGCGGGAAGTCCCTGATTTCTCATATATAGTTGCTGGATTTCGCACATTGGATGGTTACAGCTCTTTGCTATCTTTACAGACACTCTCAAGAATCTACTTCGGATTGAACCATACCGACCAAAAGCACTTGACTTCAATTGGCCTCCTTACTTTGATCTCAGTGTGTATCTCTTCAACTTGCCTGTTGAGTGTTCTATTGACTAACATATTGCTTCGTCTACTCAGTCCCCTTCATCTACAATGCCTTCAATCCCACTCACAATGGAAACAACACCAATCGACACCACTATAAACCTACTCAAAAGGTCCAGCATGTCCGACCCCGATAAATACCCTCTCTATGTCTTCCTTATCATCCTTGGTTGTGTAGTGGGTACCCTCATCGGATTCAGTATTTACATGATGTACCATGGTCTCGACGATTCAGGACAGATGAAGGAAATCCCATACGAACAAAGGAAATACATGCGTGAGAGCAGACAGCGGAACTTGAACGCGTTGGCCGTTGAGGCTCGGCGGCCGGATATGATCATTCCTATTGAACATTTGAATGTTTGAATTGTATATGTTGGGCGTTTGGGTTGGGGTACGTGCATGTTAATCGGGCATTTGTTATCTAGAAGTGTCGGGCTGGGTATGGCATTGGGAGTTATGAATATTATATCGGAGCATTGGATATCGTGGGACTATCGCATATTCGGGAATCATGTTCAATGCTTGAGTGTTTTATAAACAAATGAATGGCTGCTCCATGACTCGAATAATGCAAACAGGATATATCTAGCGGAAGAGAGCTCTGTATAATCTACTATGATATAGGATATGGGGAAGTCTTGGAGTAGAACATCTTAAAGGATTTCACGAATGAGAAAGCGAACGCTGTTTTTCCTATGTCCATCCAAAATATCCAAGCCTGGTTGGTTCAAACCCCAACCAGCCGTCAATATGTAAACAAAAAACCCCCGTGCGTACCAGAAGCAAGAAGTGAGGATATCCAAGAAGAAAAAGAAGAGCAATGCTGAGGAGCCAAGGGATATATAAGTCATGAAGCGGAGAAGTAAAGTAAAAGTCCAACGTTGAGCGTCGTCAAGAAAGGGCATCCTGGGGATGTGAAGAATCATAGAAGGGGGATTATGTAGAAGTGAAATTAAAAAATGTGAGAGAATCGAACAAGAGTGCCGGCGGAATTAGATTAGTAATGGCAGACACTCTCGGTCTTGAAAGGATGCCCCGAGGTGTTATCTGTACACACCCTCGTACATATTTGCAAAAATGTACAGTGAATGCAGCCAGATCAGTGGAGACTGATTTAGAGGTTCATGGCAATGGCCGCAACGGCACCAAGGGCCAGGGTCATCATGGAGACGGTGGCGCTGGTAGCACCGCCGGTGCTGGAGGACGAGGACGCGGCAGCGGCAGCGGTCGTTGAGGAAGCCTCGGAGATATCAGCGGAACCAGTCAGGACGTGAGGCTGGTAGGTGTAGCTCAGAGACGGGCTCGACTTGGGCAGGCGAGTGCTGCTGGAGGGATTGGCACTCGACATGGGAGTCTTGGTCGAGGTGGAGGTAATTGTCGAGGTGGAGCTGGAGGTGGCAGTGGCGGTCGAGGTAGAAGTCGACGAGGGAGTAGGAGTAGAGGTAGAGGAGGGGGTTGGGGTGCTGGTCGGGGTTTCAGTGCTGGTGCTGGTCGGGGTAGGAGTGGGGGACGAGGTGCTGATGCTAGTGCTGGAGCTGGAGCTGGAGCTGGAAGTAGCAGAGCTGGTGGGAACAGAAACAGTCTCGGAAGAGGTGCTGCCACTGCCCTCCTTCTCGAAGACGACAATATGCGCGGTCTCGCCCTTTGGGACGGTCACGACACAACCGGTGGCACCGCCGGCGCCAACGAAGGGGTTTCCGATCATCTCGTTGACGGAGTTGACAGCAGGGTCGATCTTGCAAGGCAGACCGTTGCAGCCGTCGCCCTCACACTCAATTTCGATACCGAATTCGGGCTTGACATCGCGGAAGGGAGTGGTGGGCTCCAGGTAGATAGGGTTCCATCCAATCTTCAGGTAGGTGTTGCCCTCGGCATCGGTGTTGGCACCGGCAGTGTACGGGGACCAGTTACCAACGGGGTTGGCTGAAGTACCCCAGACACAGCCCTCCTCGGTGCTCACACCGGGAGCGTTGATATAGTACTGAGCAGCAGTGGAGCACCAGTAAGACATGCCGGGCACAGCCAGATCAGCCAACTCCTCGACCAGAGTGGGGATGATCATGGCCTCGTTACCGGGCAGTACGGTCTGGCAGAAGGAGACAGGCTTGCCAGCCTTGTTGTGGGCCTTGAGTACACCAGCGGCCGACTCACAGTAGTCACGGTTGGGGAAAGGCTTCTGAATGTTTCCACTTTCGTCACAGTAGAGACCACCGTTCATGGACATGGGGTAAGAGTAGGATGTCGCCTTGGGGTCCCACTGCATGGAAACCTCACCCGGAGGGCAAGCATACGGGCAGTAGTTACCAGGCTTGCAGGGCTGGTTAGGGCTCATGGCCCAACCGGCGTTCTCCTCATTGGGAGTGACGGCAACCAGGCCAGCGTCGGTAGGGAATTGGCACTGGCCACCTTTCTTCTCGAGAACCACTTCGCGGGTCTCGTGGTGACGGCTGTGGCCATGACCGTGTTTAGCGGCTTCAGCGCTTGCAATGAGGGCGACAAGCGCAGCTGCGCGGGCAGATTTAATTTCGAACTTCATTGTGTCAGGGGGAGACTTGGCAGAGTATGCTGGCAGAATAAAAGAGTGAATATATGAAGCGAATGGCTAAGTCAAACGAGTGACTAAAAAAAAATAACGGCCGACGGGCCAAGGACAGACACAGTGCTCACAGAGAATGAAGGTCAAGACGAGAGAAAGGAAAGCATCGGGGGACAGCCACCAAGAAAAGGGACCTGCACGGAGCCTTGGGGAAAAGACCGGCTTTCTCTCAGCACGAGTGGTCTAACCTCAATGAGGCTTAGGTTTTGGATGATGTGCGCGCAATCCGGCAAGAGAGACTTCTCAGATACGGAACAGACCCTGAGTGGCCCTGGAGGTCCATAATTGCCCATAATTGCTCCAGAACAAGAATCCTGCACCTACCAAAGTGCCCCTGAAGCACACTCCACTAGTGGACAGCCACAGAGCCGCTAGACATTTAGCGTCAGGGGCGAGTGTCTATGGCCAATGGTGGGCCATAATACCCCGATGGTTCCTGCTTGGCAAGTGGAGTGAAGCCAATAAGCTTAGAGGAGATATGAAAGTCGTGGAGTTGTTTGTCGAACTCTTTCAACGGGCGTGTTGGGGCGCGGGACATGGAGAAGAAGTTGTTGTTCCTGGCAACAAACTTGACCACATGACCCCCTTTTCGACTTCAACTCTATGGTATCGTGAATTTGATAACATTGAAACCACTGCATCTATTTATTTCCTTATACTATGTTTTAGAAAATGAGAATTAATCAAACATGCAGAATTACTCGGTTCTTCACACAATACCATGGATATACGATATGGTATGGAGGTCACTATCAAGATTTCCAAAAGAATAGGAGAGAAAACCCCACAACAAGATCAAACAAAATACGAATGTGGCATGGAAAATGCGCTTAGTCTGACAACCCGTCAATCATAATCAAATTCTACCCGCTACCAGTCTGGGCCTGTTGACCACGATAAAATCCCGATCTCACCAATAATACCTCACTATGGAGAATTTTCCAATCTTCTGTTAGCTTTATAGGCTCGGAATTACATGGACAAGAGATTTAAAAAAAGGGAAAACTACCTATCTGTTGCAGATTCGTCACTTTGTGGAGGCCAGCCTTGGTTAAAGCTTAACCTGGGAGATTATGGGGTTTTGTTTCACTGTTGTAAGACATGCTTAGAGTGATCTGAAACTTGATTAATTGCTTGATTAGCTGGCCCACAGGTTGGTCATTGTCGGTATAATGATCTACTCAAGAAGGTCTTGGTCTGACATACAATAGATGGCAAACAGGCCAAGTCTGGACTGTGATAAGCTTGGTTGACGCAAACTCCCTGTTTCCGTCGCCCTCGGTTTCTATAAGGCGATTCTACTCTGTGATGTGCTCAGGGGACGTGGGGCAAAGATGGTCTACTGCCATGCAATGGATGCAGGTATAAATTCCCATGCTATACCTACAGCGTACACCATTGTACATTATGCAGCAAAAGTATATCTACAGATATAGATAGTTAGATCAAACATAGCGCTCAATGACTCGCTTAAAAACCCATTCTACTCAACTGTCTCCTTTCAAGACAACAATGATTGAAATGCCATGTCAAGCACCTCAAGAGATCTACCGTGCCCCCGCTGCAATCAATATTGACTCCAATTCGCATTAACAGCTAGTCATAAGCACGCTATCAGGGTGTGCTGCACTAGCACAAGATACATATGCACTCACAGCATGCCAATGGCTAGCAGTCCCCTACCTAGGGAATGGACATCGATTCCTTCTTGAGGTACACCGCAAAGGCAATGAAGCGAGAACCAAGCAAAATCAAGAACAATGTGACTTGACTTCTCATCTCATCTAGTTAAGCAATTGCCTCGACATGTATCAAATGAATCTGCCAGGAACTGGCTCTCAGACCTAGTAATCCTTGCGTCGGCATACAAATAGCATGTCGCTAGGGGACGAAGCTTAGCTCGTTACATCACGCATGCTAATCAGTGCAAACGTCTCTTTTGAGTTGCTGCAAGGGCTGATGATATTCCTCGCATGCAAATTCCCATTCGGCCTATCAGCGACTTCATTTTGCGGGGCCCCATGCGTCTGTCAATTTGTGACAGGTCGTATTTTAAACTTTGCCGGTATACTCAGGTTCTCCATGTTTATGCTGGGACAGCACTGGTAAAGGTTTGGAACACAGTCCGCGGTTTCAGCTTTAATCCCATTTGCAGGATCAAACTTTGGGGCAATGAATCTGGGTATTGACGCGAAGCAAGTTTGGAGTTCAGGCATCAGGGCATGACTGAGTTGATAACACTTTGGCCTTGATGTTATACTTGGACCTTATTACATTCAATATGGACGTTGAAATCGCTCTCATTATCAAAATCACAAATACGTGAGCGGCCTGAATCTTGCTTTGCAGCTCTCGCTTGGAAAAAAGGCGGAGGGGATCATTATGATCTTGATCTCACATTGTATGTGTGCAAGATCACTCTGGGGCACCTTGTGGAAATAATTCTTTGTCTTTTGTATTCTTTGATTTGTGTCGTGTCCTATCGTTATAGTGCTGTATCATCAGACATCGCAAATGCCTACTCGCCCTGCTGGGATGCAAGATCTTTCCACCCAGCAAAGGCAGGGATACCATCTTGATCTCTCCATCCCCAAGCAATGCAATAATGCCGTGCGAGCAACTCCCACTCCTCCATTTCATCCAACATCTCCAGCCCAGCAACTCTCTCCTTTTCTTCTTCGCTGACCCAACGTTTCCAGATAAACTCAATATCACCGGCAGCCTGGCCACTTCGAAAGCCTTGCTCTCGGAATCGACTCCGCTGCGCCTCAAGCGACGCGTACTTATGCAGAGTCTGGAGCTGAATTCCTCGCGCTGCCAAATTCGACACCATGGTTTGACCAAAGGGATCATTCGGGCGAATAGGTTCATAAAGAATCAAACCGAGCGGCGCGACATCTTTCTGTCCAAAATGTGAATCATCAGACCCAGATGTGTTCCCAGAACCAAAAAGCCGATTCGTAAAGAATCCAACCACCCCTTCCGCCTCAGCAGGCGACAAATAAACAAGGCAGCATTCAGAGATCAGCAAGGTAGGCAATTTTGTTTCAACACCCGGCAAAGCTTCAGCGGGATTGCTACATGTCGAGAGCGACCGCAAATCAACCGGGTGCACGTGGTACGAGGACGAATGGAGCGCGTCTCCTGCCTCCGACACCGTAACCCGTTTATTTTTTTCCGAAGCCAAGCTCGAAGAATCAATCCCCAGCGCGCGCTGCAGCTCCGGAGCCGACCGAATCGCGCGGATCTTCCCCGCTGTGTTGACCGCGAAATCAAGTTCGTGGTAAACGAAATCTGGGGATTGTCGCGACGACAAAAGTCTGAAGACGCGTGTGTCCGACCCAGCGCCGAGCGAGATGATCTGTTTTCGTTGTTTGTTTTCAGGTGAATACGGGCCGAGGAAGCGGGCCACGAGCTGGTCGATGGTGGTTGTGCGCACGTAGGTGCCTGGGCAGAATAGAAATTAGTCACGCGCCCTTTCTGAATGGAATTGTGTATATAATTATGCTCACCTCTGTTTATAATTGGAAGTCGCCGCGTCGCGGCCCCAACGGGTGTCAGTGCCTTTGCATAGGGATCCTCGAGGTATCCTAGCTCGACGGCGCTCAGGCGGGATACACTCGCGTCATTGTCTGTGCCTTGCACGATTCGGTCTTTTCCAGGCCGAGTTCCAGGTTCTGTGCGTGATGATCCTCGGCCTCGACCTCGTCCTAGTCGGAGGGAGTTAAGGTTGGGGATTTGAGGGGCGGCCATGTTGGAGGAAGAAGCTTGGAGCTCTTCCGTGGTGGGGTACTTGAGCGATATCACCAACACCTATATATGTGTCTTTACTGATATCAATTTAAACCAATTATAGATCGAATCTCTCACAGTTCATATCTTGGCTGGTTGAAATTACTTTTACTCAATTGTTCATCGACTCAGGGCCATCTTCCACACATTTATATGTTGCTGATGATATCATCGGTCGTCTGGCATGTATCTATCTAGCTATAGCCCTAATGCTATAGGTGCCTCTTAAGATCACAACAATATGGGAGCTTGAATGAATGAATTTTCTCCTGGATTATCCAGAGTTGTCTTCAAGCTACCTTAGTTGATAAAGACAATTGACTCGCACGTTTGCATGGTCCAACTTCCATCAGCCTTCTCATTGGGATTGCCATCAATCCAAGTCTAAGCCAGCTTACTCTTCACAAAAGCAATAGCCTGACTTCCATACTCAGCGCCATAGCCAGAGTGCGTTGCTGCATTACTACCGTTGCAGCAGTATGGGTCCGAGGCATCACAGTAAGACTGAATCTTACTAGCTGATGGGCAATAGAACCCGGCAGGACGAGCATCGAACTAGAATCCATTATTAGTTCTAACTTTCATCTTAGATCAAGGGGGGTTCCATACGCCTCCAGCAGCACAGGTCCCAACTTCATACGACAAACCAGCCTTGAACAGTGGATCGCCCATGAAGATGGCTGCTTTAACCATATTCACAGCGGAACTCGATAGCTGCACTGCCGTGTTGGTGTATCCCTGATTGGGAACACCACCACCGCACAAAGCAGCGTCCATGATCTCTCCTCCCTATCGCATTATCAGATTGTAAGTTATAGAAATGAATAGGCAGATACTAACCTGAGAATATCCAACCAAAACAAGCTTTGTAGATGGACACTGTTTGTTGTAGGAATTGACAGCAGATGCTACAGCTGCAATTCCCTGAGCCACTGAGCTCGAATAGCTAACGCTGCCACACGAAGCTTGTCCACCACATGCAGGATAGTTAATGGCCTCATCTGTGGAACCTGAATAGGCACTGAGGAGGCCGTTGACGACTGTGCTGGATGAACCGTATCCGGCAGACGCAGTGGTCTCGCGTGCCCCGAATATATGGACACTTGGGCAGGTGATGCGCTTTTCGAGCTCGCCTTCAATCGGAACGGCGAGGGCGCCGGCGAGGAGGGATAATTTCAAGATGTTGGAAAGCATGATGCAAACAGAAGGCAGTTGTGTATAAAGGTATAACAGGCGTTGAATTGCTTTAGGGATATTTCTGTTGGCAACCTAGTATGATCCAGATGAGAAAAGAGACGGGGACAGCAACTCATTTATATAGATCTGAGG
This sequence comes from Penicillium soppii, assembly GCF_028829465.1. Taxonomy (NCBI): domain Eukaryota; kingdom Fungi; phylum Ascomycota; class Eurotiomycetes; order Eurotiales; family Aspergillaceae; genus Penicillium; species Penicillium soppii. Next base: position 4,769,126 of record NW_026643234.1, read on the forward strand.
CATACATATGTACCTATTGTGGACTGTAGGAGATCCAGTTCCCCACATAACAGGCCATATAGAACTCGAAAGAGTGTTCCTTTGGACCGAAGAGAGATTTTGCCTAATGGCAATTTCGATGATCCAAGTGTCAAGTTTCAGCTAACTTGCATCTGCCAAGTTCAGCCGTGAAGATGTAGAGCAACCGGGTAATTAGGCTGAATCAGGGGGTGCATAAGCTTGAATAAGTCAATCCAGCCGAAACAGCACGGGTATTGGTTACTTGGAGAGTGTAATACGCCTTCAGACCACCTAGGTAGCTCCCCCGCATCCTTAAAGGAAATAATATCGTCAGATCTTTCCGGGGTATACACCGATCTAACTGATTCGGGACGAATTGTAGATTGGTGATTCATGTGGAAATAGGCTTCTGGCATGCAAAAGGTAAGCTCAGTGGATAATATAGAGTCTTTACCTTGGAATTCCCCCGATTCCTGATACGAAAATCAAAAGGGGGCTCACTTCTCCATCGGGTATGGCCCCAAACGTACTCGGTACCTCGATGTTTCATGATTTTTGATATAACATGCATGACCCTTGGCATTTCTATCCTATGGGCATATTGATGTGTCTACCTTTTTCTCTACTTGGTAGGAGCCTTCATACTTGGTAGGGACCATCGAAATAATGTTTCAGGCTCATTTGACGCCAAGGTCATTCGTTTTGTCACATCATGTCTATCTATCTTCTATATACAAGTAAACTAAACATAAACAAAGTTGTTTCTGCAAAGTGGACAAGTGCTTTGGTTACTGCTCTTGAACCACCGGAACAAACAGACGGAGTGGAAAGTGTTCTTGCAGGTGGCACAACGCTTGTTGGGTGTCTGCATATCTGTTGAAATAACAGAGTAACAGATAGCACACTCGCTCTGGCCCTTAAGAGCACCTTGAACATTCCGCCGGAAGGCCAACAAACCATCCACCAGATTTCCATTGGCGAACATGATTACTCCTTGGATTGTCAGAAGCCAGCTTTTCCATTTCTTCTCATCCACAAGCACACGGCTGCGACCGACGACCAACGCAGGTTGGAGCGGGTATGCCGGTGGGAGAGTGATTGAGATGGCGACTGGGGGAGATTCCTCGTCAACGGGGATGCTGGCAATGATCTCTCCGGTCTTTTGGGAGATTTTCACCTCCAGGGCTCGCTCTTCGTTGGGATCTAAGGTCGAGACCCAATCGGTCACACCCTTGAGGGCATCTTCCACGACAAGTGGAGAGATGTATCTCTCTGACCAAGTCTCCACAGGGCCCTTGATGCGTTTCTTGGAATCGATCCACCAGTTCTTGGTCATGTTGGCTGAATATCTCAAACACAGGTAGTACAAATGAACCAGGAGCCACTGAGTTTCCTTTTCGGCACTTTCAGACTGATCCGGCTCAAATGACTGGATCTCGAATTTAGATGCATCAATTATCTTTCCGTCTGACCTTTGGAGGAAGTCGAACGTGAACTCTAATAGTGGGATCAGGATGTTATTCTCCTTGATGCTGGATGCATAACATTCTTGGACAGGGAGCGAAGCATTCGTAAAATGATCATAAACAACCTTCCAGCTGAGGAGGTACGACCGCATACTGGTCCACATCTTGTCATCTCCATAGGCAGAGTTGACCATTTGCATTGACGGAGGTTCAAGCAGTAGGGATATTAGCTCATCAGGCAGAGTGACAGCTGCCTTTGATAGAGCAAGCTCGAAAGAAACTTTTTCTTGGGCGTGAGGAATGTAGTGATGGAGAATGGTGTAAGCAGTTCGTTGAACTGCTCGACTATGCGCAGTAAGAAGATAGAAAGTTTCACTGACATCCTCAAGGTTTTCGGCGGGGATGTTGTTGATCAGGCGTCGTAAATGTTCAACCGCAATATCGCGAGGCTGGTTGAATGTTGTTGCGGAATCAAAGGTATCAATAGTGGATGCCAAAGCAGTGAAGAGCTTAACCTTTCGGGCGGCCCAGGCATCTTGTGCATCTTCATTGCTGTCACTCTCTGATATAGACTTCAGCTGTGAAAAGAGTTTGAAAGAGGAGTCCAGCAATGGTAAACCGTCTTCGCCGCCACCAGTTCCTCGAAAAATAGAGCTCAAGATATCAATGCATTCTTCCCAGTGGGATCCATAGATTTCACCGAGAGCTGGAAGAATAAGAGACAGGGTTTTGATGATCTCGGACTTCAATCCAAGAGGGATTGAGTCTGATCGGACACACTCAATCAAATTTTTGGTCAGGAAGACTAATCGCTGCGTTGGAATAGTAGAGACAACATCCTCTTCTCCAGACAAGAGAATATTCAACAAAGCAAGTTTTTGCAATCCACTCTGGGAAACATCCTCCACTTTGATTACGGTAGAATCGGCGACCAGCTCATTGCAAATTCTGTTCCCTACTGGGTTCGAAAGGATCGAGCTTCGCAAAACCGCAAACCAGGATGCTGAACGGATAATATTTGCTGACCGGGCGTCCCTGCAAATCTGTGCGATATCATCTGAGGACTTGGACTTTTGAGATGAATCGACAACGCTCATAATTCTGACGAACGCTTCGCCAACTCTGTAGTCAGCAGGAGAAGTGCCTTTAAGCTCCTCCAGTCTGGCTTCCCAAAACGCGGTGAACAAGGAAGAAATGGTCTTCTCCGGAGCAAATCCGACCGATTCATTGCCCTTGATCCACTTGCTGACGACGGTTCGGCCATCGAGCACAGTCTCTATGTACTCTTCTCGTTGATCAGCCGACTCCAGGCCTGAAATCCCGTTACTGTTTTCGATGCTCAGATCATCGTCAATGAGTTGAATGGCCAAAGGCAAGAACCGGAACAAAGTCTCTAGATCCTCCTGATCCAAGTGTTTCACGATCTCGGAACCGGAACTAGATAGAACACTGATAGTGTAGATTGCCAGGCGGAATGCAGAAGAACGACTGTCTGAATCACGAGGGATAGTAGACCATAAAAGGCGGAAAGACTCAGATAGCTCACGCCGAACCAAATGGATAATACCGCCCAGAGAAGTCGTGATGGCAATGGAGGGGCGAGGCGGAAGCTGGAGGAAAGGAGTCAAAGCCTCTTCCCATGCCTGGTGAGAGGGAAGTATTTCCCTCATGGTACCGGTTGCACCTTCACCTGTAATGCTCGGAAGCAATTCATCCACGATAGCAAGTAGTGACTCGATTCTAGTTCAATGTTAGCACAATTGTAAGAGAAACTGATCATGCACTTACGACAGTGATTCTTTATCCACGTGGTTAAACCCATGCTGAAGGATTTCGATACCCGATTTGGCACTTGCCTCACCAACACCTGCCTCTTTCAAGGACTTCAACAGTGCCTCCGCTAAGTTTGCTACCTCTTCTTCAGAAGACTCTGCGAGGTAAAGAAGCTTGCCAGCTAATTTTGAGCCGTGCGCTCCGTTTTGGAACTCCCGAATTGCAGATGGTGCAGTCTTACCAATATGCGAAAGCCCATGCAAGGCGTTCAAGACCTTGTGGGCCGTGGACAACTCGTCAATCAAAGACAAAAATATCTTTTCCATCAATTCACCGTGCGATGTTTTGTTTTGGAGAACAGCAGTGATGATAGGCCAATGCGAATGACTTCCGCGACAGGCTTTATCTAAAGCTCGCACCACAAGCGAATTGAGTTTCTCTTTATGCTCAACCTCATTGAAGTTGAGGGAGGAAAGCAAACTTTGGAGCACGTTAACATTAGACTGTTCTGGCTCAAGCGCGAGGGCCTGCTCGACAATATTCTCAAAGCTGGACGCAAATCCATCCCACTCCCGGCACGACAGGATAGTCGAGATCAATCTATCGGCAGATGGTGAGAGCAAGAGCTCTGGTGCATCATTTTGAATGAAGTTCCGCAAGTCCTGAGACTTCTTGGCAACAAATGGCATGCTGTGAACACACTCCTCCACCACGCCAGCAGCTCCGTAGGGCTTACCATTGCGAGAGCGTAAGACCTGTAGACAGTTTTCAAGAAGAGATGAGGTTGTTGTTTCAAAGATTTTAGTGACTCGGGGCTCCTTAGAATCTGCAATGCGTGAAAGGACAGCAGACCCCAGAGCCAAGAGGCGTTTTGCTTGGGCGCATATTGAATCTTGAGATTCGCGGAAATCTTTTGACTGTTCTGGTGATGATAATTTGACAGCTTCTAATAGACCGTCGCAGAGGGTTGTATACAATGATTGTAATTCTTGTTCATGTCCGGTAGAACCCAAGGTGCACATATACTGGACACAGATATCCTCGGCTGACTGTGCCGGAAGCGACCATTTTGTCATTCCAGGGTCAAGCCGTACATAATTCACCACCAAGGGGGAGATTCTCTTCTCGATGAACTCGGCTTTTTGCTCCTGGGGAATCAGCGTCGCAAGCCAGGTTGCCATTTGAATATAGCATTTCCACCCGATAGTGAGGTTCTGTCTTGGTTCTTCTCTTGAGTTCAACCCTTCTTGCAGAGCTTCAGTCAAGGCGGTTGCGCTCGTAGAGGTGATTCCTTGATCGGCAGTAGCTTTATCGGCACCTGCCAGTATTTCATGGGGTACAGTTCGGAGTAATTGATCTAGATTCGACCAGAAACTACCAGACCCACCCTGTGATCCCTTCTGTATATACTGGCGCAACCGCTTTGAGGCAGAAGACTTTCCAGTGTAATCATCGGTCCACACTTGAGGCCTTGATATGGACAACAAAAGAAGCGATTCAGACAATTCCGATGCTGAGCCAGTCTGTTGGAGAGACAAAGATTTCCCAATCACAGCTGAACCGAGGGTCTGCCAGTCAACCCATCTAGGCTCTCGGGAAACAGCAGTCCGGAGCAAAACATAGATGGACCGGCGAACATATGCGTCATCATGGTGACAGAGAGCCCAAAGGGACTTGCTTGCCAACAGAGTTTCAATTTCCGGCAAGTTCTTTTCCAATTCTTCATCGGCCGAATTGCCTAGAGAGGATCATTAGTTCAACCTCGAAATCAATATTGGACGAAAAGAAAACCGACTTACTTAGTACACGATTGAAGAGCATTATTGCAGCTCCAGCAACGCGGGCGTACTTTCCCTCGGCATCGTCTCTTTTGACAGTCCTCTCATCACTCAGTGTTAGAGGCGTTTGGTGAAGAATGACATCATCCACAAAATCCAGAATGGAACTCTGGTAGATTCTCCACACATTGCTCCTTTTTTCGTCCGTTGAAAAGACTTTCGTAAATGACTCGAGAGCGGACCGATGTACCAATTTATCATCATCGTAGATTCCTGCGATCCATGCGCCAATAAGTTTTGGCAAGTTGGGTACGATTCGCTTCCCGGCCAGACCAGCAATTGAACCTTGAATTGAATGGGCAAGTTGACGTGCTCGGCGGGATAGATCAATGGACAGTCGGGGGTAAATTCGAACCTAATGTGAACGGTTTGTTATTAGTTGGTATTTTTGTAAAGATCAGCCAACTATACATACCCATGCGTCTAGAAACCCGTCATCTAAAGTTCCTTTTTTCCCTTCTACCGCAGATATATGATCTCGCAATTCTTCCAAGGCTTTTGTCCGTGTGATATCATCTTTTTTCAACAAATTCTTGAATGCGATGACTAGTTGCTGCTCCGCAATGCGGGAAAGATCTGGTGGTACCGCGATGTATGTGAGAGTAGATGGCTCCTTTCCTTGACTTGAGATGCTTCCAGAAAATCCGCCAAAAGACCCAAAGGCACCAGCAGCAGCGCGACTGCTGGAGGCCTGAGATTTGAACTTTTTGCTCATGTGGGGTATGAGGTCAGCGGGATAAGGATGTAGTGGGGGAGAAGCTCTAGATTGTAATCGACAAGCTTTTAAAGGAAGCAATCAGCTCTACTTGTAAATTTTCAGCTTTGTACAAGTGATATCGATGCTGTATCACTTTTTGATCGCGTATGTGAAGCTGTCAAGCCCAATCGATATCAATCTCCAAAAGATCCGCGGGATCAAAGATAGCCGTCACGTGACCTGATGTGATCGCTGTCCAAATTGGGGAAAGCGTAAGTTGCGCGCAAAAGATGAGATCAGAGCTCGCTCGTGTTGTCTTCTCTTTCTCTTGCCCTCTTGCGTTCTGCATCGGAGCCCAGCCAAGATGAAGTTCTTCATTGAGTATGACTTTATGCATGTTCTGATGCTGTGCCCAACTAATATGGTCTGCTTGTCACAGTGATCTTCCTGTGCTGTTCCCGTATCCTCGAATCTACCCCGAACAATATGCATATATGTGCGACCTAAAAAAGACCCTCGACGCAGGGGGTCATTGTGTGTTGGAAATGCCATCAGGTACTGGCAAAACGGTTTCGCTGCTGTCGTTGATCGTTGCCTACCAACAGCACTATCCAGAGCACCGAAAGCTCATTTATTGTTCTCGAACCATGTCGGAGATCGAGAAAGCTCTGGCGGAGTTGAAGGCATTGATGGAACACCGCGCTAAAGAGCTGGGTCATGAGGAAGATTTTCGCGCCCTGGGCCTCACCAGTCGGAAAAACCTGTGCCTTCACCCTTCCGTGAAACGAGAGAAAAGTGGCACAGTAGTCGATGCTAGGTGCAGAAGCTTGACAGCGGGCTTCGTCAAAGAGAAAAAGGAGCGCGGAGAAGATGTTGATCTTTGCGTTTATCATGAGGTATGTCTCGTTTGTTTGTGGTACAATATTGGGGGATCTAACAGACTATAGAATCTTGACTTACTCGAACCTCATAATCTCGTCCCCCCAGGCGTCTTCACACTCGATGGGCTATCAAGATACGGAGAAGAACATAAGCAATGCCCTTACTTCTCCGCTCGGCGCATGGTAAGCCAACCAATGATGATCCTATGTGGACTATCCCAGTTCTGACAAGCTGTATTAGATGCCATGGTGCAACATCATCATATACTCATACCACTATCTTCTAGATCCAAAAATCGCAGAACGCGTTTCACGAGAACTTTCGAAAGATTGCATCGTCGTGTTCGATGAGGCTCACAATATCGACAACGTCTGTATCGAATCCCTCAGTATCGACATTAGCGAGGATTCCTTACGCAAAGCAACCCGAGGCGCGTCCAACCTAGAACGCAAGATCGAGGAAATGAAGAGTTCGGACGAAGAAAAGCTCAAGAATGAATATACGAAATTGGTAGAGGGATTACAAGAAGCAGAGAAAGCGCGTGAAGAAGATCAATTCATCTCGAATCCAGTCCTACCTGATGATTTACTCAAGGAGGCTGTTCCCGGCAATATTCGTCGAGCAGAGCATTTCATCTCTTTCTTGAAGAGATTTATCGAGTATCTCAAGACTCGCATGAAAGTGACCCATACAATATCCGAAACCCCTCCTTCTTTCCTTACCCATCTGAGAGACCTTACATATATTGAACGAAAGCCCTTGAGATTTTGCGCCGAGCGTCTAACGTCACTTGTACGGACGCTAGAGCTTGTCAATATTGAGGACTATCAGCCTCTCCAAGAGGTGGCTACCTTTGCGACACTGGTCGCAACATACGACAAAGGATTTGTTCTCATCCTTGAGCCATTTGAATCCGAAGCTGCTACTGTACCAAACCCCATTCTTCATTTTACGTGCTTGGATGCCGCAATTGCTATCAAGCCGGTGTTCGACCGTTTCAGCTCTGTGATCATCACTTCGGGAACTTTGTCTCCCTTGGAAATGTATCCAAAGATGCTGGGATTTACCGCTGTCATGCAAGAATCCTACAGTATGACACTTGCACGACGTTCATTCTTACCTATGATCGTCACTCGAGGCTCAGACCAAGCACAAGTCTCATCATCTTTCGGAATTCGTAATGACCCCGGTGTTGTACGAAATTACGGAACCCTAGTTACTGAATTCTCTCGCATCACACCGGATGGCGTCGTGGTCTTCTTCCCTTCTTACCTCTACATGGAATCTATTATCAGTATGTGGCAAGGCATGGGTATATTGGATCAAATCTGGAACTATAAGTTGATTCTCGTGGAAACACCTGATGCACAAGAGTCATCGCTCGCCCTGGAGACCTATCGCACAGCTTGTTGCAACGGACGTGGCGCAATCCTATTCTGTGTTGCCCGAGGAAAGGTTTCTGAGGGTATTGATTTCGATCACCATTATGGTCGAGCAGTGTTATGTATTGGTGTGCCTTTCCAATACACTGAGTCTCGCATTTTGAAAGCCCGTCTGGAGTTCTTGCGTGAGAACTACCGGATCCGAGAGAACGACTTTTTGTCCTTCGATGCTATTCGACATGCCGCCCAGTGTTTGGGACGTGTTCTGCGTGGCAAGGATGACTATGGAGTCATGGTTCTGGCAGACCGTCGATTCGAGCGAAAGCGACCCCAGCTTCCAAAATGGATCAACCAGGCAATGCTGGATAGCGAAACCAACCTCAGCACTGATATGGCTGTATCAAATGCCAAGAACTTCCTGCGTACAATGGCCCAGCCTTTCAAATCAAGGGACCAAGAGGGCATTTCCACTTGGGGTTTGGCTGATATCGAGCGGCATGAGGCAAAGAGGAAAACAGAAGAAGAGCGGATGATGAGAGAAGAAGGCAACGGGGATTTGATGGACGGCATGATTCCATCTGCATCCCGCATTGTCGAGGACGAATTCGATGACGACATTGATGAGGACCTCATGATGCTTGATGCGCAATAAAATAATAACTTTTGTCACTTTCGGATCGGAATATAAACGGTAAACGGTGGCGCTTATACTGATTTGGGCACTGGGGCGTTTGGAAACTGGCATCGTGCCATTTAGCATGCATGGATGGTGTTTCTTAAGACAGAAGAATATATGTGATATGTCTCAGACAATTGAAAATCTAGCTATTTGCAAATCAATGGCTTTGTAAATATCTTTTGAGGTTGCACCATTCATTATTCCTTGGTAGCGCAGTTTCACAATGAATATTATGTCTAAATCCCTATAGCATCCCTAGATATATAGAGTAAATGGGTGTACTGAATCGGGCTGTTGAATGGGGAAAGCTACGAGGAGCACATAGTTAACCTGTAAGTAATATGATTTGAAAAAAGATCTATTTATCAACTAGATAAGATGCAAATATGAACAGGGATAAATACTTTTTAGGTCCGCTGCACAAAGACAAACTCCAGATCATCGACACATCAAAGATCAAGTGACAAAAGAAAGACAGAACTGAAATCAAGAGCTTTGCAATAACACAATATACACATGAGAGATGACAAGATCCAATACACATTTCAAAACTCCGTCCAGTCAGAGAGCAACTATGCTACAGGAGCAAGAATGTCGAAGGAACCAGTACCGACAGTACCGATACGGCCAACAACAATTCTGCTACTAGGACTCTTGAGGTTGTCAACACCACGCTCAAGCACAACATCCTTCAGGGCGCCGACAGTAGTCTCGAAACTGGCACGCGCAAAAGCGGATGAAGCATCCTTAACCAGGCCGTTACGGCTGAAGGCTTTGAATCCACCAGACTGCGTCATCACGTCACCAATCAAGTTCAAGTGACGATTGTCAACGGAGATACCGTGACCTTTGAAAACGGAACTCATTTCGCGGACGATGGTAGCACGGGCGGCTTCAACGCCGTACAGGTTGAGCATGTCGTGGATGGAGTTGGTGTAGATGGAGTGAGGCTTGATGATATCTTGGTAATCACGCATGGCGAGCAAGTTGACACCATCTGTGAGGACGTTGGCAGGATCGCCCTTGGCCTCATCAGCCTCGACGTAGACGCAGTTGCCCATTCCGGGGATGGACTGGATGACAGAAAGGTGGAGAACCTTTTCAACCAGAGGAAGAAGCAGAAGCTTAGGGCTGTCGATATCGTACTGCAACTGGATGCTGCAAGAGCCTCCCTTCTTGGGATCGAATTTGAACTTGGAGATTTCCTCGAATTTGCCCATGACGTCGACTTCGCGGCCCTTGCTGTCTTGGGCGACCTCATCGTCAGAGTCATCCTCTGACTCTGACTCAGATCCGTCCTTCATTTCCACGTCACGAGTACGTTTGGCGGGCTTGCTGGATTCTTCCTCGTCATCTTCCTCATCAGGCGTGTCTTGGCGGTCAATGATATCCTGCTCAGCATCGTCGGGTCCTTCGTAGGAGACCTGGTTGCCCCTGTTCTGGGCTCCGGCGGCTCTCTTGGCATCATCCGCGTCTTCTTCCTCGTCGTCATCGGCAGGTTGCGCCTCGGAGTCGGCGCCTCTCGGTGCCTCCGCGATCTTTCCAACTGAAACACCGATCTCAGGCTGAGAAGTAGTGCCCTTGACACCCTTCTTCTCGTCGAGACGCTTCTTGATTTCGATCTTGGTGAGTTTTACAAGTCGAGGAATGAGCTTGGACTGCAAAGCAACCAACACATCCTTGGTTTCAATAGCGTACTCTTCGGTGTATTCTTCAGATGGGAAGAAAGTGATCTCAATATCGTAGATCTTAGCCTTCGAGAGGCCAACACCCGAGCCAATGCGTTCCTTCACTTGCACGCTATCAACCAGCTCAGCAATGGTAAGCTTGCTGATAGCCTTGGCGAATTTCTGTGAGTCCTCACTGGAGATCTCCTCGTTCAGAAGTAGAGTCATCGTAGGGGTCATAATGTTGGCACTTGCTGTCATGACGATTTCACGTAGACGGGGAATACCCAGTGTGACGTTCTTTGCCGAGTGACCAGCCAAATGGAAAGTGTTGAGGGTCATCTGCGTAGACGGCTCTCCAACGGACTGACCAGCCATAATTCCAACCGCCTCACCAGGATCGATGATAGACTTCATGTACTTCATGTTCATCAAGGCCTCGAATGTCTTTTTGGTGACCTTGCCCTCAATATTCTTCTTCTTATCCTTGAGGTGCTTCTTCTCGTTGAGATCCCCATACTATTTGATATATGTTAGTAATGCTGTATTTCCATTAGAGGGATAGTGAGTCCTTACCTTCTTGAGTGCCTGCGCAAATGCTTCAGATGTACTGCCCAGGTTTCCTCCAGGGGGGTATAGAGATAGTACAGGGTCCATAGCATCAACCTTTCCGGTCTTGCGAACCGCCTTCATCGCATCTTTGTGCCAATCCGAGACAGCGCTCTTTGCCAACTTGTGGTAATCGTCGGCTTGAACCTGCTTGGAAATGGAGACGTGGTTCTCGGCGAGCAAATCAAAGTTGTGGAGGTGCACCTGCTTGGTGATGTCGAGACCGTCCTCTCCGTACAGGAACTGAACAATGGAGCCGTCTGAGGATTCACGAACCGAGGAGTCGTACTCAGCCTTCAAGCCTTCCATACCCTTAATCAGACAACGTTGCAGGTATCCGGATCTAGAGGTCTTGACGGCGGTATCAATCAAACCCTCACGACCAGCCATGGCGTGGAAGTAGTACTCCTGGGGCTTGATACCAGTCAAGAAACGACCAGAGACGTAACCACCAGCCATAGGGTGTGTTTCGAATGCTTTGAAAGAAGGAAGTGTCTTTCCACTAATCATGAGTGGTACACGGCGACCTTCCAAAACCTGTTGACCAAGGTTACAAGAAATAAGGTTGGCGTTAACAGCAGTTCCCTTGGCTCCAGATATCGTCATAGACTGCATCTGGTTCCAGGGGAAAGGCTTAGCAAGGCCATGTGGAAGACAGGCAGTGGTGATTTCAGATGAAAGCTGGTTGGAACGGGAATTGGAAACGCTATCCAGGCCATGCTGCTTCTCATCATCACGAAGAACCTCCTCCAATCTCCGGTTCAACTCTTCAGTTTGATCACCAGGAGCCTTGTCCAAAGTCACGTACTTCAGGGCAACATCGCGACCCAGTTGGGGGGCTTTGGCCAAAAGTTCCTTGCGCTTACGGTCACCCTCTTTGGTCAATCGAAGATCATCGATACCACAGCTGAAGGCTCGCAGGCTGAGGACGCGAGTGAGAAGTCTTCCAAGAATGCCAATAAGCTTTCCAGCGGTGCTGTATCCGTAAACCTCATGAATAGCATCGATGAGACCTCCGGCGCTGGGACCAAGCTGTTTCTTATCGAGAATACCGCATAGGAACTCTCCATCTTTAAAGATGACCTTTCCTTCCTCGTTATTGTCATCTCCCCATCGTTTACCGGGGGTGGAAGACGAGCTCTCCAAGGTCAAACCCCCCGCTCCGCTGGCTGGATGTTCTTAAGGATTGTTGTGATGATCTGCTTTCCAGTCCACAGACACTTTGGTTTGCGCATGGCAGGCTCAACCATTTGAATCCGGTCACTGACAATGTGTGAATGCTCAGGTCTCAGACAACTGTACAGTAGCTGGTGATAATCCTCTTCGTCGTAGAAGGTGTCACGACACGTGACCCAAGTTCCCATCGAGATGTGATCTTGAATTAGACCTCTCAGAGGTTTACCGGATGTGGCAACGAGGTATTGGTGATCGGCATCTGCCAGCATTCTAGCCTCTGCCTGAGCAAGCTCATTTTGAGGGAAATGCATGTTCATTTCATCACCATCGAAATCGGCGTTATAGGTGTTACAGTTGGCGTAGTGCATGCGAATGACTCGCTCGTTGGGAAGAACACGGGCCTTGTGACCCATAATGGAGGGCTTGTGCAGAGTGGGCTGACGGTTCATCAAGACGTAATCACCAGTGGTCAGATGACGGTAAACCTTCTTGTTGCGCGAGCCCTTTTGGCGCCAGTTTGATGGTGCGAGCAGTTGGTTAGCAAGTGCTGTCCGCTCTTCCAGGTTTTTGAATTTCAGGTTAATGACTTGGCCGTTCTCGTTCTCGATGGAGGAAGCACCAGGGTACTTGTCAGGGCCGTTGATGACAGCTTCCTTCAATTCCCAAAAGTTGTGATTTGTCACAGGTTCAGGGAAGGTCAGCTTCTTGGCGAAGACGAGGGGGACACCGATCTCATTGGGCTCAATGTTGGGATCGGGCGAAATAACACTACGGGCAGCAAAGTTGACACGCTTGCCCATCATGTTCTTTCGGAAAAGACCCTCCTTCTTCTCCAAAATCTGTTTGATACCGTTGGGCTGCGCCATGGCAGCGGATCCGGTGACAGAGGTGCGATCACGATCGATCAGACCGTTAATTGTATCTTGAAGCAGAACCATAGCTTGGAGGAGATCACTGTAATTCCGTGCCCGAAACATCGTCTTTTCCTCCTCGTTTGCAATCTCCTTACTGATCTGGTTGATAGCATCGCAGCCCTTCAGAATCGCGTTGAACGAAGTGTTCTGCTGTGCCTCCATGACTGTTCCAGCACCCTGTTGCACCGCGGGACGGAATTTGTTGGGCGGTACCATAAGGCTCTTGATAAAGAACATGTCCTCGGACACAACAGTCACCCCCTTGGGCACAGGCCGAGAGTTATAGACAAGCTGCAGAACCTCGCTATCCTTTTGGAAGAGGAAATGGAGTGATGCATAGACTTCGGAGGAAGACATGAACTCTTGTCCGTTGGCTGATCCCTGCTCTTGTTGCATGACAGCCGCTCCAAGGCGGATTTCTTCCTCGGCGCCATGTACAGCTTCAGCGCTGCTGTACTTGGACCGAGCCTTCCGTTCCTCGTCAAGAAGGATCATGGTGTTTTTCGCCTGGAATCCTCCCTGCTGCATTGCCAGCTTCGATTTGTCGGCCAATTGTTTACGGAAAATTTTGTTGTAGCGGTCCTTCTTGTATGACGGGGACACACTGTGATGATGTTAGTTGTGAAGCACAAATCAAGGGATCTCTCACAACGTACCCGCTGCAGTTAACACATTTCTTGAATGAGTTGATTTCCTTTAAGAAGGTCTTGACCAACTCTCGTCTGGCTTCTGCGGCAATAGGGTTTAGGCCACCACCCATCAATCCGTCAAGTTTGCCCGACTTTTTGACTTCCCGAATGCATCGAGAGACATAATCAGATCTCTTTTTCATATAATCTTCATCATCAGGTTCGTCGTCGTTGTCTGAATCTTGCTCCTTGCCCTTCGCTGCCTTCGACTTGGCACCCTTGACGGATCCCATAGTATCAACAACAGCGACTTCATCGATCAAACCATATTGCAAAAGGCGCAGTTTGCAGGTATACATGTTGACCTGGTTGCGACCCATCTGCAGGCGAAGACAATACACACATTGGGCTCGGAGAAGACGGAAGATGTGGTCGAAGAAAGTGACATTGTAGAAGGGTACTGGGAGCTCAATGTGTCCGGGATGTCCGGTACAGGTAAAAGAGTTCTGGCGACAAGTAGTGCATCTGTAAAAAAAATCTCCTCTGTTAGAGATCCAACAATACAGTGGACAATTTGAGATATACGTACACATGGTCACCCCATGCTCCCATAGCAGGATCTTGCAGACCACCAGGAACAGGGTTGTTGAATGAATCCAAAGTTGGAGTATTGTGAATTCGTTTCACCGAGAGAGCTTTAATCTCTTCCTCGGAATATACATTAAAGTCGACCGCATTAATGGTCGAGGCGACCGGGCGCGCGAATGTTGCCATTGTAGCCTGCAGCTCCTTGAGCAACAGAAAACGCTGGCGCACGAAATCAAAGTGCTCGGATCTGTCTCCAAGTGCTTTAGTTCTGGAGCGAACTTTTTTTTTCCGGAGGAGCGACTTTTTCTGCCTTTCCTTACCGCCTTATCTTTTGGTTTCTGCGTTGGATGATGGCCATCACTCTAATCTCTTGTCTATCCTTACTTGCTCAACTGCTCAGGGATCTTTTGTTTGAGAGACCTTAAGTGGGTGACAAGCCATTCACAACATGGCAGATACATCGGGAAATGCGCTGAAGCGTTCTCATCCGGAGGATCAAGACCACAACTCCCAGAAAAGGACCCGCTCCAATAATGGGTCCCCAGTACCAGGTCAAGGAGTGACTCCCCCGGGCAAGCCAGACATTGCCAAAATGGTCGCTGAGGCAAGGGCCAAGGCAGATGCTGTACGCGCTCGACTACAAGCCGCGCGTGGTGGTGGCGCGACAGCAACACCACCACCAGCACAAGCAGCAGCTCCCGCACCGGCACCCGCATCCTCTCCTGCGATGTCGAAGCTCGAACAGATGAAGGCTAGAGTGGCGGCAGCTACTCAACGAGCTAGCGCGCCCTCTCAGCCACGACCTTCTGCCCCCGCACCATCCTACCAACCTCCAACCCGCGACGATGAGGGTATTAGCAAGGCTCGCGGTGGTCTTGATGTCGGCCTCCATCCCGCACTCCTCTCCGATGCCACAACTGAATTCCGCAGTGGAAAGGGGAAGCAGGCGAAACCGAAACGCGCCGGCGGACCCCAGCTTGATCTCTCTGGTCCATCCGTGGAAGAGATCAAGAATAACCCTTACTTTGATCCAAGTCTCAACCCTAAAGCGACAGTGGCCAAGCCACGTCAATCTCGGCAGCTTCTCTTTAACGAAAAGGGAAAGTATATTCACCAGGCAGCGGCTCTACGCAGACAGGCTCAGCTGGAAGCTATGAAAAAGAGAATTGCCGAGAAGGCGCGACAGGCTGGTCTCGATGAAGAAATGGACGTGGAGAAGGCATTCCTTGTTCCTGTTCCACCGGCCGTAGAATGGTGGGACGAAGGTCTCGTCAACGGCAGCGACTATTCTGCAATTGATGACCCAAAAAATATCAAAATCGATACCCCCGACTCCATCATCACGCCCTATATCCAGCACCCTATCCAGCTTGAACCTCCGCAGGAAAAGCATATGCCTGCTCAAAAGCCCATGTACCTTACTCCGAAGGAGCAAGCCAAGATTCGCCGCCAGCGACGTGCAGCCGACCTCAAGGAAGAGCAAGCCAAGATTAGACTAGGTCTTGTGGAAGCACCTGCTCCCAAGGTCAAGAAGTCCAACCTTATGCGGGTTCTGGGAGAACAAGCTGTTAAAGATCCCACGGCTGTGGAAGCTCGTGTAAACAGGGAGATCGCAGATCGCAAGGAGGCACACGAGCAAGCAAACGAAGACCGCAAGCTGACCAAGGAGGAACGACGGGAAAAACTACTGGCTCAGCAGGAGAAGGACGCTGCTTTGGGTATCTTCCAATCTGTGTATCGCATTGACAGCTTGGCAAGCGGCCGGAACCGCTTCAAGATTGGCAAGAACGCAGAGCAGAATAATTTGACGGGCATTTGTGTCATGCATCCAAAGCTCAACCTTGTGATTGTCGAAGGAGGCAAACACTCTATCCACAACTACCGAAAGCTGATGTTAAACCGAATTGATTGGACTGAAAACCCTGGGTCAGATCGAGTGTCTGCCGACAGCCCTGAGGCTCAAGTGTCATGGCTCTCCACAGAGAATGAGAAGGGAGAGCCCCGCGACTTCAGTCAGAATACATGCAATCTTATCTGGGAAGGTCAGGCCAAAGGTCGAGCGTTCAAGAGGTGGTTTGGTGCCCGTGTTTGTGAGACCGACTCGGCGGCCAAAGATGCTCTATCCAGAGCCAAGATGGAGAGCTTCTGGACTCTAGCAAAGAGCGCCAAGCCAGCCGAATTCTAATGAAACCTGCCTATGGCCGTTCTTAAGGTCTGGGCTTTTGTACCTATACAGACAGCGAATTTCTCTTCATAGCCATTGTTATTCATACGCTTGATGCCTCGAGATTACTCTTATTTGACACTGTAGCCTGTACGAAAAAAAATTTCCTGCAAAAAAGCCCCAACCCAGAGCTTCATAATGAAAAATTTTAATAAAAGAAAATCCCAGCCCAAGTAAACCGCGCTCCGTATGCAAATATTCCGATGCCAAAATATTATGAGAACAAGTAGGCAAATCAAAAGGCATTCAAGAAGGTGGAGGGCCTTGGTTCCCTTGGCTCAAGCTTCGCAGCAGATCCAATTGAGCTTTGACTTGATCGAAGTTCATAGCCGGGTTCTGACCTTGAGCTTGTTGCTGTTGAGGTTGCTGGTACTGAGGCTGATATTGCTGTTGGGAGGGCTGCTGCTGATATTGTTGTTGAGGCTGCTGGGGATGTTGCTGATATTGCTGCTGCTGTTGCAAAGCAGCCAGGAAAAGAGGGTTGATATGAGGGGCACCCTGTGGGATGTTCTGGAAACCATTGGGTTGCAGCTGGGCCGGCTGGAAGGGGAATTGGAACGGGTATTGTGGTTGCGCTCCACCTTGTCCAAATTGCTGCGGCTGCTGCTGAGCATACTGTGGGTTCTGAGCTTGTTGCTGTGCGTATTGGGCATATGCGGCGAATGGTTGGGGCATGCCGTAAACAGGTTGTTGAGGCTGCTGGTACATTGGCTGTCCGTAGGGTGCAGGCGGAGCTTGAGGCTGGGTTTGGGGCTCTTGGCTCTGTTGGGGCCGACGGTCGTGATCCCAGTCTCTGCCGCCTCTTCCAGCTCCGCCTCGGCCTCGTCCGCCACGGCCACGGTCACCTCGGCCACGACCTCTGCCGCGGGCACCGCCACGCTCGTTTCCTTCGACTGGTGCCTCGCGGGCACCCATGATCTCGTGCAGATTGGTAGGGCGTGCGAGAGGGGTGTAACCCTCCTCGCCTCCCGCATCGTCGTAGTTGAGCTCGGTCTGGTTCAATTTCGAAGGCCCTGGAGCGGGCTTCTTGCCCTTGGGACCATCCCTGGCTTCCTTTCGCTCTTGGCGCTTTTGCTTCAGCTTGCGTTTATACTCAGCCTCCTCTTCGTCGTCGGAGAATTCCATCTCTTCAGCGGCAACTTCCTCGTCGTGGAAGTTGGATGCGTCACTTCCCTTCATGCCCTTCAGTGGCTGGGTGAATACGAATGTAGAGTGTCCTTCAACATAGAAGATATCTGTACCTTTGACTAGGCCCTTTTCCTGTACTTCGGATGCAGTTGCAAATGTCATGGTGTATAGGGGATTCTCCACTCTACCCAGTGTCTCGGCGACTACGCCAATGGGCTTTCGATCGTCGGAGCAAAGCAAAGAGCCCGACTCAAGTACTTGGTATTCTCCGGAAGTATTGGCCTCAATGAGGACGTTGTTGTCGATGGCGGCATGGATTTTACCCAAGAACACGATCTTCATCTCAGGTGTGATTTTAACATCAGGGATTGGCAAGACCTCTTCTTCAACTTCGTTCGTAGTGCGAAGCTGGCCACCCGATTTTCCCTTGCCATCTCCTTCGTCGTCAGAGCCACCTTCTGCTTGCATAAGGATTTTCGCTTGCTCCTCGGCACTGAGAATCGGATAGTCTTCATCGTCGCTATCGTCCGAGTCCGAGGAATCAGAGCTGTCCGATGATGACTCGTACGGGGACGAGTCGACTTCCCACTCTGGGTGCTCCCCTTCTTCTTCATTTTCGGTATTGGGGGCGACTTCGATCATGTTGCCTTCGTGTGTGTCCACAACTTCCATCACTTCGTCGAGAGAGGCCTTTGCTTCCTGTTTACTTTGTGTTGTCTCCGGTCCTTCTTTCATCTGCACATCGGTGGGCTGGGACTGAGTATCATTTTGAGTATCCACTTGCTTGATCACTGGCTCAACTTGCTCTTGAGTGACTTCGGGTTCGGATTGCAAGCTGGAGTCCTTTTGAGTGGAGTGGTCGATCAGGTTCAATCCTGGAATCGAAGGCTGGGATTTCGGGAGCGCAGTAACATCGGATGCGCTGGTTGGCTCTGCTTTCATGCTACTTGTGTTTAAAACTGGGGTAGCTCCAGCCAAGGGAGTGTTGTAAAAATCGCTGCCATTGTCTGGGGTGCCTGCGACAGGCGTATCGATCAGGCAGGGC
This sequence comes from Penicillium soppii, assembly GCF_028829465.1. Classification (NCBI taxonomy): domain Eukaryota; kingdom Fungi; phylum Ascomycota; class Eurotiomycetes; order Eurotiales; family Aspergillaceae; genus Penicillium; species Penicillium soppii. Next base: position 4,787,823 of record NW_026643234.1, read on the forward strand.
TTTTTCAAGTCAGGGCCTTCCACGACACCTGCATCCTCATATGAGGGGTTCTGGTGATCACTCATCGTAGATTTTCAGACAAGAAACTAAAAATTCAAATGAAAGATAGTCAAACTCGAAAGTCCACAGAAACATCCGGCGAGGAAACTTTTTTTATTCTGCCCGTATCTTCAGGGCGGTCTGCAATATCTTATCGGTTATCGCAGCTCTCATCCATCGAAGCTGTCAATTCAACTTGCCGACTTACAAACATGGCAGGGAACAACAATGTCTCGGGGAATGCCCCTAACCCAAAACCAAAGAAACAGTATGCTTGCATACTTGTATCCTCAAAATATCAGGCTGACATGATTTATGCAGACCCTCTCCAACTTCCTTACATATCCCCCTCAACATCACCCTCTACCTATGTCTAGTCGCCAACGGTCTGGCTGCACTCTTCTCTCCAATTCAAGATTGCGATGAAGTTTTCAATTTCTGGGAACCTGCGCACTACTTACAGCATGGATATGGCCTTCAAACATGGGAATATTCACCAGTTTATTCTATCCGAAGCTGGCTCTATGTGTCGCTGCATGCTGCTGTGGGAAAGTTGGGGTCAATGTTTGTCCACAGCAAGACAGCTGAATTCTACACAATTCGTTTGGTTCTTGCATTTGTATGTGCTGCTTGTCAGACTCGACTGTACTCCGCGATCTGCCGCACTCTCAGCCCCCGCATCGGTCTATTCTTTGTCATGATTATTACACTCAGCCCTGGCATGTTCCATGCTTCGACAGCCTTTTTGCCATCCACTTTCACCATGTATATGTCAATGCTTGGTTTGGCTGCTTTCCTGGACTGGAAGAATGCCCAGAGAGCAGCACACGGCATCATGTGTTTTGGCCTAGGTACAATTGTCGGATGGCCGTTCGCGGGAGCTCTCATTGTCCCTCTTTTAGCTGAAGAGGTCATTCTCACCATTATTTCTGGGTCCGTTGTCAATCTCTTTTGGACCATTGCTGATGGCCTCATCGGTTGTTTGGGCATTCTGGTATGTGAGATCCAACATAATACCAAGATCCGTTCTAATATTATATACAGGCTCTTGAGGTCACGGTCGACTATGCTTTCTTTAAAAAGTTTGTTCTTGTACCTTGGAACATCGTTGCATACAACGTATTGGGAGGGGAAGGTAAAGGCCCTGACATTTTTGGAACGGAACCATGGACTTTCTATATTCGAAACCTTTTGCTCAATTTCAATGTCTGGTTTGTGCTCGCCATGCTATCTGCACCCCTCCTGGTTTTTCAGATGGTCTTTCGATCCCACACCACCTCCTTGCAAACCTCGTTGCGGTCAATGGCATTCGTCGCCCCGTTCTACATGTGGTTTGGAATCTTCACGTCTCAACCTCACAAGGAAGAGCGATTCATGTACCCAGCCTACCCGTTCCTAGCACTGAGCGCGGCACTTTCATTCCATATCATTCTGACATACCTCGGTTCAACTGATCGAAAAGAGCTGGTTGGCCGTATTCCGACGAAATTGAAGATCATTGCAGTTTTGCCGGTTGTTCTACTTGCCCTGAACGCTGGAATGTTACGCACCCTCGGCATGGTTACAGCCTACAGTGCTCCATTGAAGGTTTTTGAACCTCTGCAGCAAGTCGGTGTCGCACAAAGGGACGGCTCAGTATGTTTCGGCAAGGAGTGGTATCGCTTCCCTTCTTCATACTTCCTTCCACACGACTTGCGCGCCAAGTTCGTCCGAAGTGAATTCCGGGGGCTGCTCCCAGGTGAATTTCCAGATGCACCAAGCTATCTCGAGCGTTTGGGTGGAGCTTCGCAGACTCCATCTGGCATGAATGATCTCAATATTGAGGATCCCAGTAAATACGTGAGTGCTGTATCTCGTCACAATTACTCTCTCTTATACTGACTTGAACTACAGGTTGAAATCTCTCAATGTTCTTTTTTGGTTGACTCTCACTTCCCTGGTCACGATGCGACCGAGCTGGAACCCAATTACGTCATGGATACAGCTCACTGGGAGAAGCTATCTTGCGCAAGTTTCCTTGATGCATCCCAGACCGGTTTGCTAGGCCGATTGATCTGGATTCCTGATTTCCCAATCATCCCAGATCGCTTCCGACGCAAATGGGGTGAGTACTGCCTTCTCCAACGAAGCACAAAAAGCAATGTATAGCTCCAGAAACGAGTTTAGGTATTCATCTTCTTATGTCAAATGCCAGAAGAATGTAAAACCATCAACACAAACTGCGTTTTCGATCAAACAGGTATCGCATATCATATACAAGTAGGATGTAGCGTCACCATTCCCAATGCGGTCAAAACTTCCCTACCACCAACGAATGATAAGCCTTACTCCACAGATAAACCCTCTAGCATGCTTTACAAAAGGTAAACCACTTCTTCAACTGCCTAGCAATAGGTCTGATTTGATATTAGTGCATGCAGCCTCGGATTCAACCGCTTGAAAGAGAGATACTGCGGTGAACAAGTCCCTTTTCCCCTCTTCCCCGCCAAACGAAGTCAACGGTGTTTCAAGCTTGATTCCAACCGTCCTATAGAAATAAATGCGTATCTCGCATCCTACTAACGGGAACGGCAGCTCGCAAGAGAGACCTATCTATTATTATATTGTTTGTATAAACATGATAAGGGCGATCTGGGTCCATTCTGTGTCCACTATCTACATGTACTAAATGGACTCTGTTGACCTTATTTGTTGAGACATGAATTATTGACTGGAACAAGGTTTTGTCTCTTATTCCTTGGTCTAGATACATTGCCCACATCATGGCAGCATTCGAGTCCCTAGGCGGAACTATACTGTCAAATATCCCGAAAGATCTCATCTGGGGCTTTCTCGCTCTCAATCTATGTGCTTGTCTTGTTGTCTTTGTGTCGAGGAAATTGACATCTGGTAAAAGCGCCAGAGCTTCTAGTCCCGACCTAGAAAAGCCTGCTGTCGGTGTGAGGGGGAAGGTTACCAGGCCACCTGGTGGTAAGGACATGAAAACATTCCCTCTGAGGAATGAAATTGACCAACTGTTTCTGCAGAATGGACTCAATCAAACTTTAAGCGGCCAACAGCATCACCATACACAGACTGGGACGTCCATTCGACCAAGCCTCTCCCCTATCGGCCTTTCCGATATGGACCGTAAGTCGCACAACCATGCATATAGGATGTCTTTTGACCATCGATCTCAGAAAATATTTCATCACACTTGGTCTGAGAAGCATGAAATGGGATGAATGGATTGGTATGTTCACTATACTTTAATTCCTACTCAACCGTGCGTACTGATCTCGCAAACCAGAACTCGATAACCACTACCTGAAATACCACGCCGACAAAGCACGGCGCATCAAAGAGCGCGGAAGCAAATGCTGCCACACATCACCAGAAGCAATGGACGCTGCAATTGAACTTCTCGAAGAACTGTGAGTACCACACCAATCCCACCATCTCAATTAACCCTAACACACCTTCACCAGATGCACATACCTCCCAGAAAGATACCCAAGCATGTTCGAGAAGATCCCAGAAGGAATAACCAACAAAGTAACCAATGAAACCTTCAACATAACCCAGCGCCCCTTGCCCGAAGACCCAATGGCCACAGCCGCCCGCCTAGTCCAAGACGACTTAGCCATCATGATCGAGCGTCCAGACGGCGAATACTACCTACTAGCCGGCGCAATTCTCCTAGCAGGCTTCTGGCGACTAAGCGACAAATTCGGCATGCGACTCTCTGAAATCCACACATCGGGCGACGTCCCCCAATACAAAAACAAGCTAGAGAAGGGAATGATGAATTTCTTCCGTCGGCTGCGTCCCGAGGACCCCGTTCTGCGGAATAACTACTTCATCCAGGTCGATGATGACCTGGCTTGGTCGCATAGTATTGGGCCTGAGGATGCGGACGTTGTATCGTGGGGAACGGCGGAGAAGAATCGCGCTATTGAGAATCATTTCTTTCGGTCGGAGAGGCAGTCGCTTAGGAGGTTGCCGAGGTCTGGCGCGGTGGTTTTTACAATTCGCACTTATTTCGAACCTATCACTGAGGTTGCGAAGGAGCCGTTTGTGCCTGGGAGATTGGCTAGTGCGGTTAGAAGTTGGGGGGAGGATGTTAGTCGGTATAAGGGGAAGGAGAAGTATCAGGATGTTTTGTTGGAGTATTTGGATTTGAAGCATCGGGAGCAGGTTGATCGGGGGTTGGAGGTTGAAAAGGAGGACGAGTTTCGAAGTTATCCCTTTTGAATAATAGTAAATGAGATGTTTAATGAAGCTTGTCATGAGTGATGTCTCGATTCATAAAAGTACGTCCAGATAGGATGTAGTATACTGCAATATCCAGTCCTCTTCTCGAGGTCTGATACACAACCTGTAAAGAGCAATGCAAGCATGACACGCTTCTGGTAGAAGATCGAACTTCACATATGTTTCTAAAATTACAAAACAATATTAATTATGATACAAGGCCATATCCCATATAGTCCTGGAAAAAAAACATGCCCGACCTAACCAACTCCATATCCTTACATCGCTGAACGCGTTCAAGATATTAAAAACCAGACCGATGACCAGATATCAGTCCCAAAACCATATCAGATATCTGACAAAGATCCAGCTCTGCGGCCCCGGCCGGCCCCGCCCCGTCTAGCATAAGCTAGCTCGCGCTCCTCGCGCCAGGAGCACTCGTCGCGGAACTCACAGATACGACATTTCCATGCGTCCATAATCTCCACGCCGCGGGGGTCTCGCTGGCCACGCCACCAGGTCATCTGATCATTCAAGTAAGAAGTCAGGGTACTGGGATCGAAAAGGAAAGATCGGCTTCCTAAGTGCTGTCTTTCCAGATCTTCGTTGGCGGCTGACGAGAGGTATCGAGCTGTGAGAACTGGGGAGATAAGGGTCGGGTATGCTTCGAGAAGCTCTGGTTGGGTCTCTGCTGGGATGGATGGTGCAACTGGTGCAATAGAGTCTGTCTCCGCAGGTGGGAGGAATGTGAGGCGGAGTTGGTGTTGCATGAGACTCCAAAGCCGAGACAGATTGTTATGTGAGACCAGAATGCCGGTCGAGTCTTGGCCATCGTCATGTTGGCTCTCGGTCATTTCGGAGTCTTGAGAAGACAGAGAATCGAAGAACTGGTCGTTCAGTCCGCCAACCTCTGAGACAAAGGCATCGGTGAACGGCTTTTCGGGATCAAAGTCGTAGCGCGCGGCAAGAACATCGATTGTGATATCGTCGCTGGTAATGAGACGGTTCATCATGTGGTAGTAGAGCTGGAGCTGGAGAAACGTAGGTCGGAACCCCGAGCTCTTGACAGTGGGCAGTGAACGATTAGCCTTGGTTTTCACGTCCGTCATGTAGATCCTGGGTAGGTTATAGACAGCCGCAGACACTTCCGGCTCAAAAACTGCCGTTTCCTCGACTTCGTTATAACTCTGGCCCAAATCTGACAGCTTCATCCCTCCCCCAGAAGACGAAAGCAGATAGTCCGACAAGGACATCTGATACTCCGGTAGTGCAGCCCGTGATTCCGCCGCATCAGCATAGTACCCAGCAGCAGTGGCCTCGAGTTCAGAGTCAGGACATTCATAGGATAACTGATCAATGATGCCATTGACAATCTGGCCATCCACAAGCCCCCAAACCTCCATCTCACGCGTGACACCATACAGGCGCAGCATGCGTAGTCCCTGGATAACGTTCCAAATCCTCAATCCCCAGGCATCCTCTTTAGTCGTGATATCTACAGGCACAGTGGTGTATATTTCATCCTCAAGCGTCTTGTGCATAGAACTGCCCTTTTTCATCGCAGGCGTCCTCCTCTTCCGTCCATGTTTGGTCAACGTATACCAATACTGCAGCTCACACCAAGCAGGAGACACAAGATCAGTCACTGAGAAAGCCTTGTTGGGTGCTTGGCAGAACCGTTCGAGGGGGCTTCTCGTGTCTAGCGCTGTAACAGCGGGATCTCCCTGTGTCCATTCTTGCGCGCGCGCAGCATTGCGCTCGCGTTCTCTTTCTCTGCCTTCGGTTGAATCAGGGTGCTCGACTAAACGCTTCGAATAAGATGTCAGTTCAATTCAAGAATCCAATCGGAGAAAGAAACCGGAGGCAAAAGAATCATGAACGAGATGAAAGAAAGAGATAAGCATACCAGACGGGCTGGGCCTGTTGCTGTTGCCAACGCGCGGATTTGCCCTCGCCATGCCATTTGGATTCCATCTGGCCCTCTGACCCGACCGATACTGTTGCGAACGCCATGGTGAGCGAGGCCCTTCACGGCCAAGCACCTTAGGCAGCCGAACACTCGGCTCCTGAACGCCATCCTCGATATCCGCGACAGTTGCCGCTAGAGCTGCTGGTTGCAAGGACTCTAATTCGATGAGTTCTGGCGATTTGGGCGTGGTGAATTGTTCGACGGGGGTTGGTGTCGAGGTTGAGATTGGTGTCGAGGGCGAGGTGGCGTCGGCCTGGTCGGTCGCTTGTCCCGCGGCTTTGTTGAGCAGTTCGTTCAAAAGTTGCTCTTCATCGGGAGTAAAGTCCGACCCATAATCACTAAAGTCATCTGAGTCTCTTTGTGGGAAGGACATCCCTGCGACTAGAGACGATCATATCTTAGAGTTGGGATTGGCGTTTCTAGATGAGCGGGTGCGTCATTGGTAAGGGACGCGGGTGTCATTCGGAATTCCACTGCTCTTACTGGTCGAAATAATACAATTCGAAGTAAACTTGATATGTTTCAATTCTTTTAAATCACAGAATATTGAAGTCTACATATAAAGCTAGATAACTCTTGGTATCACATGCATCGCTATAAAAATCAAACGCCAACGTTTATCCCCGAAATCTATACATCTATACAAATCCATATCAGTAGCTTTCAGTTTCATGCTCCAGCAGGAATCATATTCCGACCAGAAGCAGCATTCAATGCGCTCCCGGCTCTTTCCTCGGCCGCCGCAAGCTGCTCCGCAGCTAACACCTCCTTGGCGGCCTTCTGATTCAACCAACTGAGATACGTCTGCCAACCAACGGCAATACAGCCCGAGAACACATTGCGGAACTGCGCTGGCACATACATAAAGCTAAATGCTGTAACCGCAGGCCAAAGCTTCACGCTATTTTGAATGCTAACGGGGAGGGCCTTCTTCAAGCGCTCCCAAGTTTCGTCAAATGTTGCGCCGCCAAGGAGGGAGTGCACGCTGAAAAAGTATGTGTTGAAGATGGGAGTAAAGACCGTTTGCTGCACGACGACTTTGGTGAGAATCGAGAGGATTTTGCTCGAGTAGTTGAAGTTGTTGCTGAGGAACGCAAACCTGCAAACGCATATTAGTACATATTCATTCACCTCAACTCACATTTCCAAACTCACCATTTATAAGATGGGATACTCGACCCAACTCCAACACAAAGATGCCGCAAAGTTCTGTACGGGTCGTATCCAGCTGCGACAGTCTCCCGCTCTTCCTCATTCTCATCAATTTCGGCGCCTTCCTTTGCAGGCGCAGGAACCTCAGTGGGAAACAGTATTTGCGCACTCAGATCACCACACAGATAAATGATGATCGAACTCCAGAGTTGTGTCGCATATGGCTTGCGCTCTTGCATGCGCGCATACCACCTCCCAGACTTCCCAATGGGCCCAGCCATTATAACATCGCGAATGCCGCGAGATCGCACCAGTCCACCGGTAGAGGGTACGGTTGCTGCGCCGGCTGCGACTGCCGGCTGTGCAGGTGGGACTGCATCATGTTGCCGTGAATGGGGGTGTTCTGATTTGCTGTTCCCCGCGGGGTTCTTCTGTCCAGTGGAATCAGAGTTATATCGGCGTTGCGGGCGCAATGATCTGGGGTTTATCGGACGGCGGGGAGTGGCCGAGGTTTGGGCCCTGGAGATGGGCCCAAACTGAATGAAACGCATTTCCAAAGCCCGCGCAAATATTCATGCACAATCAATAATAAGTAATGACTGACAGGTATAAGAAGTTGAAAATCAGAATATAGGGAAAGGGTGATTTTTAATCGAAGGTATTGCGCGATAAGAGTCAGCCGAATGTCGGGAGAAAACAATGCCGGATGCTGAACCCGATTGGCGCTTGGATCGGTGCGGTGTGGCACCGATTCCCCGGGCTGAAAGACCTTGGGAGTCTTTGAAATATCAGACCTCACAATTCTTTTTGTTTCATAATTATATAAGAGCGACGATATGCTGATTGATCTGTACGAGCTTTTCTCAATGTTTTGTGCATGGCGGTATCTATGCTTTTTATGACTTGATCCCGCGATGTTTCCTCCTAGAATATATATACAATGCAAGGCTATATGTGCGTATATATAGGGGATTATTTATAATTTCAAAGCAAAGGTTGACAAGAAAACGTGGCAAATAATTCGTGATATTTTAATATAAAAACCTCCCAAACTCCATATATATGCAACAATGTTTCCCATATAAACATAAGTCAGAAATCAATCCCAGTATATCAACACATGGGAAGACCAATTCGGGTATCAAATCCAAGTATAAACGCACAGATAAACAGGGTGATTTTTGAATGCAGGGGAGAGGATCAATAGAAACTATGATTAGGGCAACGACACATATAATAGCGAGGCCAAGAAGTAATAGGACAATAAGCTGCTCAGCAGCCTATTGTTTGAAAGATTCACGAGTATTGACTCGGTCAACGTCGTAAGGATTGCCCTCATATGTAACAACGCGATGCAACGATCCCGCTGTGCGAGTCGACGCAGTGGAGTGGGCGCGGCTGCGGATTCGCTGGGTGGATGGGAGCTCTTCTTCGGAATCGCTGGATAGCGAGCCCTCGGCTGGTGCCTCCGTACGGTCGTACTCGACCTTCTCTTCTTCGACGGGCTCGTTGGTGGCCTGTTCTTGGATCTTGCGCATGAAGGCGTCGGACTGCGCGGCGAACTTGCAGCGCGTGCGGATGGCCGGGCCGTACTTGTAAAAGAGGAATGGGAAGGGCACACAGGCGAGGGCGAGGAAGGCCGGAATGCTCGATGCCCAGTGGATTCCGAGGTTCTTGTACATGTAGGTTGTGAACAGGGGGAAGGCAGCACCGAAGAGGGATCGGATGACGGAGTTGGCAGCTAGGACGGAGGCAGCGAAGATGGTGTACGCGTCGATGAGGTAGTTCATGATGCTGAGGAAGACGAGGACCATGCCGAAGCCGAAAGGTACACCGGCTGCGATACTGACCATGAAGTGGATGCTGGGATAGTTGGTCCAGGCGAACCAGAACAGACCGATTGGAATGGCGGTGGATGCAATAAGGCAGGGTGGTAGACGGGCTTCGGGGGGAGCAAAGCCATTATGCTGCTCGGAGGTCTTGATGTAGCGCTTGTTATCCCACAGGGAGTATACAACGGCGATCAACATTCCGACCATAATACCAAGGAAGGCAAGGCCGCTGACACCCTGGTTCCAGCCACGGGACTCCTGGTAGACGATAGGGAAAGCTGCGAACATCATGTATAGAGTACCATAAACGATAGCCATGTACATAGACAGCAGGAACACAATGGGCTCGCGGAACAAGAGAACCCATGGGCGAGAAAGCGAAACTTTGAATGACTCCTTCAGGGAAATCTTGCCTTGGTCGATTTCGATCTTGCTCCGGTAGATCTTGCCGGTTAACTTAGAAAGTCTCTCCGCACGACGACGGAGAAGAACAGGCGCATAAGTCTCGGGGATGACCAGGGAACCCATGATCCAGACTGCACCAGAGAAGCATGCAAGAAAACCCATAACCCATTGCCAGCCACCATCACTCATACCAATGAATCCACCCGCGATCGGACCAATAACAGGGCCCAAGAAAGGTGCAGCGGCGAACAGACTCATAGCGACACCTCGCTGCTTGGCGGGGAACATATCAGCGATTACACCACCGGCATTGGTCAAGGGTGAAGATCCAAAAGAACCAGCGAAGAACCGAAGAATGATCAGGGTCCAGGCGTTCTTGGAGCCTGCGACACCGGCATTGAAAGCTGTAAGAGCGGCGTAGGTAGTGACGAAAAGAACCTGACGGCCAAACAGCTCACTCAGTGGAGCCCAGAGCAACGGACCGATCTATACCACCACAATTAGTATCTTTGTGACTAGAAATTGCGCAAAGCGAAGGTAACTCAAACGCTTGTGGTGGGTGACAGTAACTTACTGCGAAACCAAGGACGAAAAGCGAAACACCAAGCGTAGCCAATTCCTGTCCGATATTGAAATCCAGCATGATTTCTTCAATACCACCAGTATAAGCCGATGAGACCAAAGAAACTGCTAAAGTCGCAACAGCCACCACCATGGTGTAAGTCCATTTCTTCACTTCACTGAAGTTCATAGGGTTGCGGGGATCGTCGGCGATCCATGTTACTGCGAACGGGTCGTCATCGGTTCCTGAGCCGGGATATGGGTGGTCGATGATCTGTTGTGTGACGACACCTTGGTCGAAGACCATGCGCCAGAAGGGAATTTTCGTGGGGGCGGAGCTTTCGATCTTGTCCGAGGGCTGAGGCTCCATATCTGTTCCCATGGTGGGCAGATGGTGAATTGGTGGGGTAAATAATTAATTAGTTGACGAGAGTTGACGAGATCACGATGTTGATCAATTGGTGAAAGGCGGTAGAGGCCTGAAGCTCTGTTTGCGGGGAAAGAGCGAATATCCCGAATTAGGTATAGAAGAGCACAATATGTGCAAAGGTTGAGAGAATTGGAAAGATAATCTTAGCTGGGGCTTCATCTTATTATTATAACATAAATACTATCCATGGTCCTGTGGCGCTTTTGTCTCAAGATTTTTAGCGTCACCCCCATTGCATAGTTCTTATGAACACTATGCAGATAAAGTATGGATAAAGTGGGAATAAGTGGGAATAGGTGGACCTAAGCGGACAGATATCTCCGGGAAAAGAAAATTGAAGAACATTCTGGGCCTTGTTCGTTTGCTTGATGTTCATTCATTGATATTTCCATCTTTTGTTTTGTTTTTGATATGTTGATCTTGTACATGGTTTTGTAGCTTTGAGTAAACCTACCTACAATATTGAATGCAGCTGCACAAAATCCAGGATCTCGGGGGTTTTCCGGTTAACGTTTGCAGCCACGTTTTGAGCCACGTGATTTATGAATATTAATGCCAAGATGCCACTCGGCTATGCGGCACTGGTTTGATTGGTTGGGATTTTGGATTCATAAGATTTCTTTTGGTTTCAGGATGATTATTAATTGACATTTAATGTAATACATTTTATGCCAATGTTGCACTTGAATATTATATCAAGATCCTTCATTTACAGTGTAATAATTCCAAGGAGATAACTGTAACGACTTATTCAGTTTGCACGATAGTATATAATGCACACAAAACGAAATCAGAAAGTCAAATGAGAACTTTCGGAGATGTGCATATTGCACATCGGGGAGGCCGTGCATAAATCCACGTTTTGATCATCCGTTGGGCATCGGTACCTTACCGAATCTCCTTCCACTCCAGGGGCTCGAAGCTTAGAATAGATTATTGGTTCAGATCTAATGCTCCCACGAGGATGATGAATAATTATCTCCGATGCTTATAAGGGGTTTATGCTTCTTATAGCCGACTAAGTCCATGAATATACATGTAGCTTATTGATTCCGATTATCAATTATCAGATCAACTTGGTACGAGCTTCTGAACAGTTCAATGCACAATTCAGGGGAAGGTTCCCGACGACGGTTGTAATTGTGTTTGGATCAACAGTCTTTCCCCTCTTGCCTCTCTCTCAGGGCCATGTACCTACATACATGACATGTTCATTGCATAGCTATCTGTACTGGAAATGCTAGTTGAGAGAGTCAGTGAAAGCACGTTTGGTGCTCTCAAGTTTCAACTTGTTTATGCAAAATTCTGTCTTTGGATTAGAACTCGCCATGTTCGAAGGTGACTCATGGAACGGAAAAAAAGGAGAGGGAAAATTGCCCAGTGTATGCAGGGGTGAGCACAACATCTGACATTTCATGGGGGCTGAAAAGGACAGTCCGCCTCTCATAACCACCAAAGACCATTCTACAATGTACTCATATACGGCAATGACACAGAGCAAAAACATAAAATAAAAAAATTCAAGGGAGAGAGAGCAGCACCATCAACATGACTAAAGTGTACATATGTACGTTGTTTCGTATGGACTTCCAACACCTGGACCAAACAGTCCCCACCATCAGACCACAGCCAGGCAGGCTACAACACACCATATATCACCAGATCAAGCACAGAACCAATAAGAAACATGAAAGCAGTCTCCGGAATAGTCCTAGTTCGATTCAATATCAAATTTTCGCCAAACACCGAAAGATCAAAGAGTAGATCAATAAAAGGGAGGCTCCGAGTTCCGAACGTCGAGTCTCGGGATTACAGAACCCGGGTGGCTTGCAGGAGGAGAAAAAAGCCACAAAAGCCAGGAATACGAGGTCCGTTCTACGGGATCCTGCACCCTGAGTACATAGCTAGAATTTTCCATGAGGGCTTCTTTTCTTTTGGCCTTAGGCCACAGAACCGTTAGAGGCTCCACCCTGTATGCATACAGGTACATCCAGTTCTACAAGAGGTAGCCTTGATCTTGGTACCCAATTGTGTAGATACGTGTTAATTAGAACCAATTTAATCCATACTTGGAGAACTGGTTCAATCTCTAATTTGAACCCATGTAGAGTCTCGTAAAAAGCAAGATCAAAGAAACAATATACGCGTTGAGGTCACTGGGTCCCCACTTCATTTGACGTGAAGCATCTATATTCGACGCCTGAAAGGCATGGCGACAACTTCCAAATGACTAACTATCCCAAGGTTCACATTGTGCACCAAAACTCGCCTGGCAACTCTGATTCACATTTTCTAGAGACAAGTCCCGGTTGCCTCTGGCCACGCATTCCATTAAGAGATGCGAAACTCCCTCAATGCCAGGATCGGCAAATGATTTGATCCAATATTTTCGGTCCTAATATTGAAGTCATCTGATGTTTTTGCTCCCCACGTCGATTTTGATTGATTAAAGCGAGTTTCTTGTATCACAGACTTGGAAAAGTAAGTAATTCGATGGGTTTTTTTTGGCCTAACGAATAGTATATGTAGAACATGCGGGTTGTTCTACAGAAAAACAAGAATACTACCAGAGTGAGTTAGCGTATAGACGCTGAACTCGACATATTGATGGATCGTCCTTCAAGATAGGAGAATTATTATGTATGGGATGGAGAACATGATATATGCTGCCCGGGAGTAGGCGACTACGGTGGTTAGCTTGTGGTGAAACCCCTCGTCACCAAGCGTTCAATTCTCCAAATCTATAAATTTGGAACTTTGAAATAATACATGGATTAACTTCAACTATTGAATCTATTACATGCTATCTGTTCCAATTATGAAAAATCCCATAAGCAAAAGGGTAAATAGTAAAGCTTGGAAATTAGACAAGTATTTGGAGGTTGAGAAGATGAAACTCAAACCCCGATAGTCATGCACCATAATACCACACTAATATCGGATTCTCGGACCATGGAATGCATCGAACTGTGAAAGGATGCAACGGGGCTAAGGCAGGAAGGCAACACAAAGCTAAACGGCTCTATTTCGTCAATTCTTTGTTCAGGAAGCAGTTGAAGATAAGGGAACGCGAGGACTTTTGGTCTTAGAACATCCGCCGGTCGCATCCATTTTGGCCTTGCAGGTATTGCACAAAGGATAGGTTACGGTTTGTTTCTAGACAAGTAACACGGCTGCCTCAATTACGGTTCTTTATAATCTTAGACTCGCATATATGTACAACATAGATTCTTTGTGCGATGGAGGGAAGCCCGGGGAGTTTCGGATCAATGGCTATACGAGTTCATCCTGAGTTGGGAGAGAGGTCAATTTGGAAGATCAGCTTCATCTGTTGAGAATTGTGTTATCTCTGGATGTTGCTGGATTGTACAAAAACTATTTTCTAGGACGTAAATGACTCTAATGAGATTGTAACAATACGCAATGATGACGTCGCGATCGTAGGGTCATTGCACGACAAACAAAAGTCCAAGGGCAAGTCGCAGCAACAAAACCAATACACTAGCAAAAGAGCCTCCAGGTGGGACACGTCTCAAGTCACGTCTAGGTCATAGCAAATTCAAGAAGCTACACGTCTACAGTATTAGGAAGAGGAAATTGAATCATAAGACTGCATTTAAGCGTCTTGCCATGAGATGATGCGCGCTAAGGCATCATGTTAAGAGGGAGCCCCATAATGTACATGCTCATGACTGATCCATCACTGCGATGGTGAGCAGTAGCATCGATAAAAAAAGCAAAATTGCGAAGCAACCCGGTTCCGGAACCCATTGATATTTGAAAGCAAACCCATCATGTATCGCCTATTGTCATGATAAAAAGATAAAAACAAACCCCATGATCGCCTATCAGAAAACCAGCTCTTTGAAAAGGAAAAATCACGAGCGCTCGCCACGGAGACGACGGGCCAGCTGGATGTCCTTGGACTGGATGGTGACACGCTTGGCGTGGATGGCGCACAGGTTGGTGTCCTCGAACAGAGAGACGAGGTAGGCCTCAACGGACTCCTGGAGAGCACCGATGGCAGAGGACTGGAAGCGGAGATCGGACTTGAAGTCCTGGGCGATCTCACGAACCAGACGCTGGAAGGGAAGCTTGCGGATCAGGAGCTCAGTGGACTTCTGGTAGCGACGGATCTCACGCAGAGCGACGGTACCTGGAAATGAAATATTAGTGAAGGTTCTCAAGTAGGTTTGATTGTCATGTGCAGTTGGAACTTACCGGGCTTGTAACGGTGAGGCTTCTTGACACCTCCGGTAGAGGGGGCGGCCTTGCGGGCGGCCTTGGAAGCGAGCTGCTTGCGGGGAGCCTTGCCACCAGTGGACTTACCTATTGAGTTGTTAGTTATTATGTTTTCGGGGTCAAATCGCGTCAACGCGTCCAACCATCTCAGTCACATGACTTCACAAGGGAGAACGGCGACAGCGAGGTGGAAATGATGGAACACGATGATGATGGAATGTAAAGGTAAAAACTTACGGGCAGTCTGCTTGGTACGAGCCATCTTTGATGATAGACTTGATGAAAGTTGTTGTTTGTTGATGGAGTTGGTCGGAGATGGATGAGAAAGGGAAGAGAAGGACGGGTGGGGGAAGAGTATTTGTAGGGGCAAGGAGGGGGGATTGATCTTGAGAGACGGGTTGGCCAATCATGGGACGAGCCTTCCAGATCAGAATCAGTGCGTAGGAGCCTGCGTACATCAGAGCCTGATTTGCGGTGAATTCTGATTGGCTGCACTAGATCAGAGTCATGGTACTGCCACTAAGCGAGTTCTGAACCAATGAAAGTTCAGGATCACGGAGTATAGAATGCTCAACCCTTGAATTCTTGATCTTACAACCAAGGGGGGCTGGATTCATGATTGAACCTATCTGTGGTATTCAGCATATTTTGAAATGTATATTCCATTATTTTTTCTACGTGATTTACATTGTTGGTGGTGGATTAAAGGAGGATCAAAGATTGACTGCAGTAAAGTTGGCGTTCTAATTCTGGGGTCTCCCGGTAGATCAGAGCAGGACCGTGATCCTACATTCTCATTGGTCCACGCCATCATTAGCGCGTGATTTCCCAGTCCTTGCAAGATTCCCGTCCTCATACAAATATCCCACTTCCCAATCCTCCTCTATTTCTACTTTTTTTCCATCAATTCCATCGACAACAACTCGATTACTCCACTTCACACCTTTTTTCAACTTCTTTTTTTAATACACATTCAATATGTCTGGCCGTAAGTCTTTACCAAACTACCTTATTTGTTTCTTGACAAGAAACGCGTTCTAACGCGTATCGTCTATAGGTGGAAAGGGTGGCAAGGGTCTCGGAAAGGGTGGCGCCAAGCGTCACCGCAAGATTTTGCGTGACAACATCCAGGGTATTACCAAGCCCGCTATCCGCCGTCTCGCACGTCGTGGTGGTGTCAAGCGTATCTCCGCTATGATCTACGAGGAGACCCGTGGTGTCCTCAAGACCTTCCTCGAGGGTGTCATCCGTGACGCTGTTACCTACACTGAGCACGCCAAGCGCAAGACTGTCACTTCCCTTGACGTTGTCTACGCTCTCAAGCGCCAGGGCCGTAAGTTTACACGCGTCTTTTCTCGTTACAACCGTTTTTCTAACCTTGCTTGCAGGTACCCTCTACGGTTTCGGTGGCTAAACAATTTGTGCTTTTTCTTTTCCGGCTGGTTTACGGTATGACGGGACGTTGGGGTGTTCTCTGATTTATTTTACTACAATCGTCATGGGTCTCTGGGTTTGCTTTTCATAACACTCGATTACCACTATTGCGCGTCCACTACGGGTCTGCTAGTGTTCGCTTCTGAGCTTTTCTGTATCATAGCGGCCTTTTTCATTACGGCTGGCACCATGGACATGGTGGGATCAAGCACTCAAGTGCGATCCGATACGAATACAATCAAAACTTGATTAACCATTGTCTTTTGTAAATCTCTTGGTATCCTTGGGTTTTCGTACGTAAAACGGCGCGTCTTGTTTCGTTTGGCAGCTTTCGTCATGTACTTGCTTGTTGCTGCCCATGTATGGATTAAGCATGACGCGTTGTGTGTCCTCGGACCATTCATGTTACCTTCCGTATCATCCTGATAATACCCGCCCTGTATGTTTGAGGCTTGGTTGATTCTATCTGTATGTGTCTTGCTCTTGGTGTATTGCTTGCTATATAACTTTTTTTCTTTTCCTTTTCTCGCAGAAACAAAAAGTTGCTTTGACCTCTCGCTGTCTCCCTGTTGTCGGTTGTAGAGTTTAGAATTCCTGCTGTGGTTGATTGATTTGTGTATTTGGGACAATTTGAGGAGTTCTGTCGTAGTATTTGATATTCATAGTTATCAGTTGTCCATCTATATGCTTATGTGTTGTCTAGGATCAAAGATATGGTGTCAGGGTGTATATGTATTGTGGGAGGAGATGGCGATGTTATTCGTTGGTGTAGTAGCTGGAATATATATAGAACCAGCTTGAAAACGTCACACATCAATTGACCAACCACCAAGCTCTATACCCACACGTATTGTATACTGAACCACTGGAAAAAAGAAACAAAACACCATACCAACACAATATTAATCCATATAGACCATATATGATGGAGTGGTAGCTCCAAACCTGTAGTCTACTGGGCCAGGGTTGAACCCCCTAAAACGGAAGTTCAACTTTTCTTGGCACATCAGTCATCCAAGTTTTAAAAACCAACATTTTGATGTACAAAGTAAGAATGCTAAGAGAGGATGCGAAAAAAACATACTGACGAATAAAACAAAAGAGACCTAAATACACAAGCCCAGTGCTCTGATGCACTTGTAGAAAGTTTCAAGGTTGCACACTGCTTAAAGTTGAACCCCCCAAAATAGAGGTTCTACTTTGCTTGGCACTTCCCCAAAGTGCAAAACCCGGCCATCCAACTAAAAAGCAGACCATCACATGTATATAGAATCATCTGCCACAAGCCGACTCTTTATTCAAATCTCCACCAATTATAGTACATAAAACACACCATTCTCTCCCATGCAACAAAACAACAACAATCAAGTCATCATTCGCACTTCGACGCACACACGTCTTGACACACGCCAAATTTTCATCCTGCTGCATTGGCATTACATATTACGGGAAAACCAAAGAAACTGAGAAATACAGGCCTCACCAAAGATCCGATTTCATGAACAATGAGACACAACACGTTCGATACACCCAGAAACAGTTGATACATGAAGTCACTGGGACCCGGCCACTACCTTGAACAAAATAACAAGGAAAGAAAACTCCACACACTACCGTGACTAAAAATTGCAGAAACGAAGGGATCCAACCATAACGAAGACCTGGAAAGGCGTCATATGACACCACGGAGAACAGAATGGTCCGACAACAAAGCAAGCCACACAAACCTGAAACATAGCGATCTCACCATCAAACATGGGGAACAAAAGCACGCTGCCCACGAAAGCACGATTCGTTCCCAGTCAGGCTTACCTGCCAGAGCTTGCACTGGTATATTGGAGATGAGACATCAATATGCAAGCCGCGAGTAGATTGGCCAGTCAACACCACACAGGAGACAGGCCCAATGCCCGGAGCCATTGGCACTTGATTGTGATCAAACAGTTCAACATCCCCGATATCAAATCCACTATGCGAACTTGGATCACGAAACAGTCAACCATCGGACCTGGTAGACTGGATGTTGATTACTATCTGTCCATGGCGACTGCTGTGTACATGGACCCGGTCAAACATTCATAGTATAGATGCCAACCTAGATGTCGATATGTTTCTTCGGACAAGTTGGATTAAAAAGGCGAACGTGCAATAGATAGCGCGAGAATCACATAGTTGGAGAAAGGACGGAAAGGTATAATCGGTCGCGAGAAGTAGCACAAAACCCAACCATCCTACGGATAATGGATGTTTGATAATTTTGATTGGTATGAACAAATACACAGAAGAGGTAGACTATATAAGAACTGAAACGGAAACGGAAAGCCAATATCCACCAGAAAACATCGACTACACAGGTAAGAGTTGGCAGCTATAGCCGGATAGAATGAATGCTCGAACCAATTTGCCCGAGATAATAACAAAATCAGGGCTAATTCAGGTACCCGCTTCGTGCATTCCTGATGCGGTTGTTGGATGTTTTCAATTGGTTCATGGATACGGCTATCTCGACCGAAGAATGTAACGCCGATCTCTGAAATGCGACCTTGAAAAAAGTCATGATGTCGGAAGATCTCCTCGCTTTCTTTTTGTTTGACTTGAAAATCGTTTGGGTCAGGAAAAGGCTGTTTTTGGCCATGTCTTTTTTTTTTTTTTGGTTTGTTATCTTCGCGGGAAGGTCGTTCGTCTTTTTTGCCCACGGTGATGAGGCACTCAGCCGTTTGAAGTGAGATTTACATTGTACAGATGACCTATATTACCAATTCCTCACAAAGCCTCTGTCTTGATATCATACGAGCAATTGGAAAGGTGGATATCAACAATCGTGATAGTGTGTGTGTAGTTGTGCTCTAATCTAGAGAAACCCGGAGTACCTTTCCATATGGGAGCTGTCAGACCCCACTGTCAACGTGCCGGGAATAGACACCGTTGCCCTGGACCAGAACCTGATGGCTCCATTGTATTTCAAGAAACAATGTAACGCTTAAGATCCAAGTTTTTTTTTTTTTCAGGCCTGTTATAAGTCCTACTGGAAATTCCCATGTTGAACCCTATATTTTGAGACTTGATCCATTTACTCTTCCAGGCATATACTACTATTCACAATCTGCAGCGTTTCATTTCTCAATCGGAACCTCCCTAATACCCAGATGCGTTATCTCGCCACTCTCCTACTTGCTTCGGCTATCCTCATCGCCGCTCAAGATGCACCGGCCACAACCCCTACAAGCGGCAACTCCAAATGCGCCCATCAGAAGTAAGCTCTGGATTACCCGAGCCTCATGAAAGTAACATCAGGCTTACAAGTAACAGTCTGGTAGATTCATGCGTCGCAGCCATGAAACGCGGACTCACAAAGTGCAGCACAGACGACTGGGACTGCAAATGCTCAGGCGCTGCCAATATTGCCAAGTGAGTAATTTCTTCCCCCCCCCAAGCACCCATTGCCCCCATATTCCCAGTATTGACCTATCGTAATAGCTGCTATGTAGACTGCGCCGAGGAAGATGAAGGAGGTGCCTCTGCACGGTCATTGAGTGTAGGGAATTGCGCCACCGCGAACGCATACGACCAGGGAGAAACGACTGTGGCGCCAACATGGACCCTGCCCGGCTCTAATGCAGCCCAACCGACCGATACAGAGCCAAGTATCACTTCTACTATTGCCGGGCCGACGAAGTCGGTGGAAGGGAATGAGAAGTCGGCGAGTACATCGGAGGGGGCTGCATCGGTGAATGTTGCTGGTGGCGCCAGTAGCTGGCTAATTCTTGTTGGGCTGGGGTTGGGGATTACTTTTTGAAGTAGAGACTTGTTGCAGAACAATCTCAATGTGGCATCCGTGGATTGACGGCATCGCAAACCCATCACAGATACTTGAAAACTGTGAAGAGCAGAGGTCTTCAGGGGGGGGGGGTTATGTACTCGTCCATACCACCCTCCCCAAAGAAAGTGTGAATAATTTTCGGAAACCCCGACTCTCTGCCAAGGGAAAGATGCTCACTCGTGACTGCTGGAGTTCAAGTCTAAGGAATCGCCATGACATTATGGCAGCTACAACCTTCGTCTTTCTATATGTACCTGTGGCTCAATCATATGTATAATTCATACGATATAAGAGATAACCAGAAATGGAGCTTCACGTTTCCTTTTCCTTTCCCTTGTTTTGATAAGCCTCTGACGGCCGATGAGTGGGCGTGATGGGAAGGAGGTGGATGGTTGACTTGGCGAGGAGGAGTATATAGAAAGGAATTGGCCAATAGCAGTCAGTTTATCAACAGATTTGGTTTGTCGTTATACAGCCGACCCATATTGGAATTTGGTAAGTAAAAATGAAGTGAGAGTAGGCTAATTATGTCCCGACTCATCGGTCGGGGTATGTGAGGCGAAATAAAGGGAATTGTGAGTCTGCATTTGTCTGTTGGTATTCATTCGTACAAGGATTGCTGCTCCCCTTTTGGGTAATTTTATTAAATCTGACATGGAAACTTGAATGAGCTTGGCTTGCTCATGAAATAACAAAAGACAATATAAGCCTAATCAGGATGCGGGTAGCCATTTTTGACTCGAAGTACTGAACAGGGGGGGAAAAAAAGGAAAGATTGAGGTTAAGATCAAGCTTGAAGGTATGGAATAACGGTGGTTTGCAAAAAATTTCAACAAAATCCTTTAAATGGAAGTATAAAATGTCTACTGGGTGCTATGGTCAAGTGGTTACGACGTTTGATTGTGGTCAACTACATTCTCTGATACTCAAGAATCCCCGGTTCGATTCCGGGTGGCGCCAGTTCTTTTTTTACTTTTTTTTTTTAGTACCATCCATATATTTATCACTATCACCCTGACTATAGTTATGTATATATGTAAGGCCTTGATTAAGCGCTAAATGATCAAATGATGAAGAAGCACAGAAATTATTGGTTGAAAATATAAATACAATGATATTGATAAAAGTTTTGTTTCTAATCTCCACTATATAGCCGTCTTACCATATGACAATGTCGCTACCGCGCATACCATTAGTCATAGTAAGACGGCTACTCAATAGTTTTTAATTCCATTAGGAACAAGAAAAGACACGCTACCTTAGTTTGCATATAGATCGAGATCACGGAGTAATAATAGTAAGGGAGTAAGGTTAATAGTGTTAATGTAAAGAACACACCTCTAGCTATAACTAGAAAAAAAAAAAAAAGAACTGGCGCCACCCGGAATCGAACCGGGGATTCTTGAGTATCAGAGAATGTAGTTGACCACAATCAAACGTCGTAACCACTTGACCATAGCACCCAGTAGATGACAAATGGTGAGATACATGGTTACACATATCTGTTCACCAGGTCTGACACAGGTTTCCCTCCACCACAATTTAGCACCTACTCCGTAGTAGTAGTAGGAATACAGTATGGTTGACCACAACCAAATGTCATGCCGCCTATTCGACTATCAGAATTAATTGGCTGCTGTTATTGCTGGCAGGTCTACTTACTAGATCATGGCACTATGTAGATGTATACACGTATTTTTCCTTATAGTTAGGTACGTATGTATCTCTTATACAGGACCTAAATTCTTCGTATCAACGTACCCTTTTCCTCTATAACCAATAAACCGAACTACATATGTATTTAGGCAATAACTGCTTTAATGACACTATGCTTGTGTCGAATTTAAATTTAGAGAAAAATAACAACGTAGTTAACAATCTGCAACACCCTACTCTCCAAGCTAGTACTTGGAGAGACATTTCGTTTTTAGAACTAAGAGAGGATTCAGGGCCAGGCTCATCGACGCGGGAGATGAAATCAGCCCAGCTAGGATGAGCGTTCTTCAATTGATGTTGCCGCTGGTGGCCCCCTGCCACAATCCCGGGCGCTTCGACACCGCCTATCACAGGTCCGATCACTAGGCCATCAGCAAATTGGATTTGCAGGAAAACGAACCGGATTCCCCCCTAACTCACTGACTGGTGCTAGCTCCGCTCGGATACCTATATTTGTGATGAACAAAGCGCCTGGTTGGTGCTTGTTCACCGATATGTCTGCCAAGTCTGCAGGCTTGCGCCCGCACAGACATCAAGCCCGGACAACATACATTGTTTTTAGATCGGCACCAGCAGTCCTGAGAATTTAACTCTTTGCCCGAGACGAATCAGCATGATCGAAATTGCACCTAGGCGCTCTGCATAGCTTCAATCAGCAATCCGGGCTGAATATTGTCTTCGAGATATGCTCTCATTCAACAAGCCACGGTTATATTTGTATAGCGCTCGCTAATTTGGTCCCTGGATCCATTCTTGCATGGGTTACATCTCCACGAGTATATATATCTCACCTGTTCCCTGTTGCTTGTCCTCTGCATCAGGGTCTTACAAAATAATACCTACCTTTCTTTTTCCCATTACCCCTGAGGGGTTTCTCGCTCTTTGATATTCAACACTAGGAACATCCTTGCTGGTGAGGTGTTCAAAGTACACATACTCCTTTTGCCCCTCTTTATCTTTATAATATATTCAACGACATCCCTTTTATCATGACTTCAGGGTCGTCGATCGCGGGATCAGGCCATACTTATTCGTCAGACAAGGAGGAGGATACATTTTTGAAACGCAATCGTATCACTCATTTTGTAAGACTTGGTTTGTCTTTCTTGTCATTTGGAATTGGCATCGCTGTTATCACATGCGAGGCTCTCCCACTACAAAATTACAAGAATACCTCACAATGGGCGACTGCCGGACTCGCCCTATGGCCTTTGAACTTTGATATCCGCCCAACGATCGCAGCTATCTCGTGTGGGGGCATCATTACTTTGCTAAGCATGGTGTATATTATCGTTGCCCTTTTACCGTCTGTAAGTATGACACCTCGCACTCTGTGATATCGTCGTTAACGCAAACCAAGCCCTACTCGCTCATAAAACCACTCAACATTTACGCCTCAGTCTCAGCCCTTGCGGGCTTTGCGACTGCCCTTATTAGCGTTCTATTTATAATCTATCGTCCGTCTTCAGACTACCCAGCAGGGTTCAACGAAAATGAGACACTTCACAGCTGGACCTGCAAATGGAAAACCGGAACAAGTGGCATTAGTAGCCCTAGTCACTTTGATCGCGACTGTACCAGTACTCGTGCTGCATTCGTATTGCTATGTGTTCTGGTTGGAATGGAGGCGTTGATGGGAATCGTTGGTGTTGTTGGAATATGGTTCCAGCGAGATGTTTCTCGCCGTCGAATTGGGCAGTCCCAGTTGACACAGCTCGACTTTGCTACCAAGGATACTAAGGATGGGTATCGGAATTGAAATTCTTCACTAGAAGAATTGGTATTAGTTGATTGCGATGTAAACGTGGCGTTTTCTGGCTAATTTTCATGTCTGAACGAATCAATGTGGTTTGCTTTTTTTTCGAAGAGGACCAGGCACTTGATTGACTACAAAGTGAGCCTCCGCTATCTCTCAAATACTTGTTTTCGGTTCTTATTACTCCCATTTGGTGATGATGTATGGAATTATGGGCTCTGGAAAGGTATATTTGAAAATGGATTGAATCTTCATATTCTGAATAGTAAGTGAGCAACAAAAATGTGATATACGCAACATGTAAGCCTTATTGACTACCCCGCGATCCTAATAATCCTATCTCAGCCTAGAAATAAGAGCCAATGATAATTTTAAGTGCAGTTTGGTAGGGCAGGAATGGAACGAAATGGAATATCTAGTTGGTTTGACTGGGACGCAAGCCTTTTTGGGCTCAGCAAATATGCCGGGGCCTGAGAATGCGCTCCAAAACAGCAAAGCAACGAATTAAACAGTCATTCAGCTCACTATCCCAGATTCAGTTCGTAGGAAGCATTTCATTATGATGAGGGACTCTATCCAGTGTTCTCTTTAAAGTCAATTGAATAGATTCAAGGGGACAACAAGAGCTATACAGTCTTCTGTGTTCGATGTGAACATCAATTGCCTCAAACAAAATGCCTGGGCTATAGCGAGTCAAGAAACTTCCTCATAAAATAAACGAAGACTTCATTCGTGTTGAAAAAGGCGCTAGCTGGTCCATGAGATCATTATATATATTACAGCCACGTGTTGAGATTAAGAAAGAAACTATGCGCTACCTATATATCAGCGTCATAGCCCTCCTCTACGTAATAGACCAGTCCTCTGGATATAAACAGCTTTTGATAGGAACCGGCAAGCCTGATACTAACCTATTCCAGGTTCATGTAAAAAGACACTTCTATTTAACTAGCTTTGACTACAAATATAATTGGAAAGAAAAAAACAAAAAAAAAGTGAACTGGCGCCACCCGGAATCGAACCGGGGATTCTTGAGTATCAGAGAATGTAGTTGACCACAATCAAACGTCGTAACCACTTGACCATAGCACCCAGTAGATGACAAATGATGAGATACATTGCTATCTATACCAGAGCTATTATAGAATCGATGATCACTTCTAAGTTTACTCACTAGACCATAGCATCAGACTAAAAAGATAGGATATCTACTTTCGAGTCTCTAGATTCAAAACCAAGTATGTTAATAAAACCTATCTTTCAACAATTTTACTCTTCGTCTAATAGCAATTCTCAAAAAATAGAATTTATTGCTAGATTCATAATTTATAAGTTGTCATCCCTCTCTCTACAACCCTCGAAGCACTTACGAATATGATTGCTACGGCAGTGGAGGTATATACCCCCAACCTATAATTAAGACCGTACTGTAAGCTTTGGGTCACGCTAGACTTTAAAATATAGTAAACTAAGGTTAATATTATACCCATACCTAAAATAGTAAGGGAGCTACGCGGAGCTTAGACGACACTATGCCCGCTCTGTAACCCTCTTTTAAGATATGTGTTCCATCTATCGGTCTGTATCAATTCCGTTGCTTTTAAAAATACTAGACCTGATTAGAAGCTTCCCTAGCCATTAGTTGAGCGTACGATATTAGTCGCTTCTATATAAATAAGGCAGTGACCATGCTCTCACAAGAGTAGAACATGCTAATTTCATTCGAAATTCAGATCCTGATGCTGTTCATGGTGTTGGGCAGTGTTGTGGCGCAACTAATACACCTAGCGGCCCGTAATACAGTAGTTGATGTGTCGGGCTTTTCCCGTCCACCTCTCAATCACTCAATTGTCCGTTGAAGACAGAGTCAGATGTTTCTAGATAGAATTCGACATCAAATCTTGAAGCACGAAGATTATCACCAATTCTGGGGAAGAGAACACTGGAAAATTCAACGAAAATCATCAGAGCGGCGCCCTGCGAGAACGTCAATGTGATCCGTTCAAATTTCTCTGCAGCAGCATGTTTGAGCGTCTGCACGATTGAGTCGAGCAAGGGTTTCTTTACTTACGGAAGATTCGAGAGATAGGTAGTAAGTAATCGACACTTGCCTCTATACAATGCATACAGTTCATGCCCCTACTAGGAAATCTTTGTGCTAGCGCTTATAGATTCTGAAATGCTAGAGTCCTACGAGTAAATTCGCGAGAACCTCAATTTCGGACACTTGTCTACCATTATCGATGAATCTTTGAATGAACACCATGATATTCGATTAAACTTGGCAATACAATCTCTTTTATGTTTCTCCAAGTACATACGACCATAGGGTGTGGAAAACAGGGCTTCCCGTCCGCTCAGCCGTACTTAAGCCACACGCCGGTGAGTTAGTAGTTGGGTGGGTGACCACCAGCGAATCCTCACTGTTGTATGTTTTTGATGTTTTTGTTCATCTCCATTACCAAAAAAAGACTGAGAGGAAGTCAGGAATGTGGGCCAAAGATATGAAATAAGATATGTAAAAAGACCGTTAGAAAGCCGGGTAGAAGACATGTAGCAAGGTAGCGGTACCGCGCCATTCCAGAGTGTCGCTAGACTTTTTAGACAGATTGTACTACTATAGAAGCATCTTCTGTAAATTCACCTGAGCCTTACTGGTAGTGGCGTCAATCGTTTATCTGACATCTAAGCCGGCGGCAACTAACTACATCTGATCCGGCTAGAGGCGTTTTAGTCAGTCCACTAAAATGTGATTATGAAATGTTTCGCCGATCTACAGTACTGGATAATGATTGACAGCGAGCCATTGACAGCTCACCATAGTGAATCGTCCCTGAGAGTCCAGTATTACCGTCAGTGCTTCGCAGGAAGTCATGGCTTACACATTTTCAAATGGAATTCCTGGCCTCCTCGCCTCAACCCATGTAGCCGCCAAGGAAGCCGCGTATGTGTAGTGGTAAAAACGTAGATTTGTATGGTGGGACTAGCTTTAGTTGTTTAAATTAGTGTACTTTGCTTATGAGGGCATCCATTATAGTAATTTATGTATTTCAATTCCTGAGTATAAAAAACGCATTTGACCCCTGGCCGCTATACACCTTTGCAGTAGTGGACATGAGGTATGTGGGGTTACCACCGCTTTGGCAGAATATTTCAAAAAAATGGCGGGGCAAAGTGAGGATTAACCGTCAACTTTCGCTGATCACAGGGATAGATTCTGCAATTGGAGATTGAACTCTCGAGCCAATCATATTTGAAATATACATAATGCCTCTGACCAAGCTACAGGGAGTAAAGCTCCCCGCTTCGGCCGACTTCCATGGTACTGATATCTCAGGGACAACGTTGAATTGACATATCGAGCTGACCCAATACAGTCCATCTTCGGGATGGTCCAATGATGGAGCTGGTGACTCCCACCATCCGACAGGGTGGTGTTAACACGGTATTCGTTATGGTAAGGAAACTATGTGATCGGGACAAGAGTCAATTCTTTCTCAGCTATATCTAACACACTCCATAGCCCAACCTCGTGCCTCCCATCACGACTGTCGACCGTGCCCTAGAATACAAGCAGCGCTTGCAAGCACTCGAGCCGAATGTCAACTTCCTTATGTCGCTGTACCTCCACGAGACTGTCACCCCCGAGACCATCATTGAAGCAAAGAAGCGCGGCATCACCGGTGTCAAAAGTTACCCGGCCGGTGTGACGACTAACTCTTCCTCGGGCGTGGTCGACTACACGCAGTTCTACCCCGTCTTCGCCGAGATGGAGCGTCAAAACATGATCCTGAACTTGCACGGAGAAAGTCCATCCGGAGGCGACGTGACCGTGTTGTCCGCCGAGGAGCGGTTCCTCCCAAAGCTCTTCGAGCTGCATGAGAAGTTCCCCAAGCTGCGCATTATCCTGGAGCACTGCACCACTGCCGCGGCCGTGGAGGCAGTCAAAAAGTGCGGCCCCACAGTCTCCGGCACAATCACAGCTCACCACCTGTCCATTATCATCGACTCGTGGGCCGGCGACCCATTCTGCTTCTGCAAGCCTGTTGCCAAGACTCCGGCCGACCGCGACGCCCTTCTCCGTGCTGCCGCTTCAGGTAACCCCAAGTTCTTCTTCGGTTCCGACAGCGCCCCCCACCCAGCCGCATCCAAGCGTGGCGGCGAGAAGATCGCTGCTGGTGTCTTCACTCAGCCCTACACCACCCAGGTTGTGGTTGATGCCTTCGAGCAGGCTGTTGACAACGGTGTCCTCAGGGAAGAGGATATCACGCCGGAAATCATTGAGGGTTTCATGAGCAAGTTCGGACGCGCCTTCTACGGCCTTCCGGAGGAGCAGAATGAATTCATCACCATCGAACGCAAGGGTGAGAAGATTTCGGAAATCCTTCAGTCAGATAAGACCGACGTGGTCCCCTTCAGAAAGACCCAGGAGACCTGGAGTGTCTCTTGGTCTTGAAAATAGACCTGCACATATCCAATAACGAAGTTGTAGAGCCAAAATTTTTTCATATGCATATCACATCACTCTACACAGACTTGTCCTGCGTAAGCATATTGGCCACATTTTCAAGAGCATGGGCCTCCCTGATATCGATTCTGCGACCTGCGACAACAGGGTTTCCGTCGTCGCCCGTAGCAAGTTGACCAGCTCTTTCAAGGTGCAGTCGGATTCGGCTCTCGATATACTCCTTTCTCTCGTCTCTCTTAGACGTCGCTTCCATTGGAACCAGCGAATCTGGCAGAGCCGCCAACTTGGGCCGAAGCTGCTCAAGCGTGGCTTGTAACGCGGGCAGTTGGGAGAGAATAAAGGTCGTGTTTGTAGTAAGAGGCGTGGGTTTGGCATTCGGCCCAGCATCAACGCCGACGCGAAGCTGGCGCGCAGCTGGGCTGGAGGTCAAGAAAGACAGATCCAGTGGTTTGTTTGGGGATGCCTTGGACACACCCTCTGCCTTTGCTGTTTCGACTGTTGAGAGTATGGAGTTGAGCTGAGAGATCACCGCATCGTTTCGCGCGTGTTCCTCCTTCAGTGCGCGGTTGAGTTTCTTGGTCTCGAACAGCTTCTTGCGCAGCGCATGAATAGTCTCGGGTGTGGGTGTTTCTGTCGAAGAGCTGAACGAGAGGCCCTAAAAAATAGTTATTATACAATCTTCAATGGAAGTTTCACGCAGCTGCAAAGATTAGATTCCCACCAAGTCCACATACCTCATAATGCTTCAAGCGCACCCATGGGAGCAGATCCTCTGGTACTGTGAGAATGTTCCGCAGCACATAGATCTCGAATTTATCAAAAGCTTTGTCAACATTGGTCTCTAGTAGCGTCTCCAACTGGTGCAGACCATTCTCAATTTCTAATTTCGCCTCAGGATATAGCACATTGCCATCATCGTCGGTCTCCGGGATGGTGATGCTATTGCTGGCGTGGGAGAAACCAAGGCGCTCGGGCGGTGTGTTCAGCAGTCCAGATTCTAAGCTCGATATCGCTTGGTAGATAAGGTTATTTATCGAGTTGATAATGTCGTCTATGAGAGACTGATGCTTGTCAGTATGTGCTTCATCGCAAGGGGTGGGGCTAGGGCCGAAGCGCTGCGCGTGAGGGGAGATCGCAGTAGACCTACCAGGGGGGTATAGCTGAAGTGCTCAGTGAGCAAGGAGGTCGTCGCATCATTCATCGCGAAAATGTTCGTATCTCGGTACGGGGATTTGACGCGTTGAAGAAGCAAAACACGGGGGGAAAATCCACTAGCCACCGCCTTCCGAACTACATTCCTGAGTGTTACCCCCAAGCCTTTGAGTATTGCGGTTAACACATATTTATTGTTTTTCATTTCATATTCATTGCTTGTTTAATTTATTCCTATATCAATGATCTTCCCCGATGTACTGCTCTTGTGTTGTACAAAATTTGGTGTCAGAC
Organism: Penicillium soppii; assembly: GCF_028829465.1. Lineage (NCBI taxonomy): Eukaryota > Fungi > Ascomycota > Eurotiomycetes > Eurotiales > Aspergillaceae > Penicillium > Penicillium soppii. The sequence goes on from NW_026643234.1 coordinate 4,817,326, forward strand.
TAAAACATTCATGGATGGGTGCCATGGCCGACTCATCCCAGTCAGTAGATACGCGGGAGCGTTGCTTCAGCTGAACCCCGAGTCTTTGTACGTAGTTGTCAGAATTACAGAAAGTCCTGGACTGCAGCAGATGACCTTCCCTTGGCAAATGTTCCGGTTCCAACGACCAGACTGTCGAGCCATTGGAAGGTTTTTATCTCGTCCAGGTAAGACACCGAACTTTGTCCCATGTGCCTCAAACGTAGAAAAAATATTTAAAGTCTCTGCTCGAGGCCCTGGATGTCCTTATAGATGGTGAAGCTTGTCGGGAAAACGAAGGCAAGAAGACATGGAGAAAATTCAGACATTGTCATCATCTGAGTCGGTAAGAAGCCACCCACAGCCACCCCAAGGACAAATTCTGACAATCATAGCCGAGGATGTCCCACGGGAACCCACTGCGAGTGCTGGTGATCGTTTCGCATCGAAGTTCAAAAATTTCGAAAGCCCAGAACAACCCTGAAGCCCTCCTCCCCAAAGCTATTCGCCTCCTCAAATCAACGCACCTTTACGTTCCGCAAGAAAGGCACCCAACAACAAGGCTGTTAGCAGCGCAAAAATGGCAAACGAGGGTGTTTTTCGTCTTTGACATCTGCCACACAGCCTACGATGCCAGGCTCGGCCATCTGCCCGAGCAAAACCGGCTTCCCGTGGCTGTTGTCCATCTCAGCAAGAAGAATACAGCCTATGCGGCAAATGCATGGTTGTCGAAAAGAGTCAATAGGGATATTGCTCTCTTCCATAATGCCCATGGGTTCGGTGCGGTGCCGCCTTTTGTTGAGGATCGTACCGTCGGGAAACCACCTGAGTACATGAACCCAAGGGATATTACGCTCTTGCAAGCGTCTTGTCTCTGATAAAATGTTGCATGATTTTGCTGTGGTATCTCAAAATAATAACTCCCTAATACATAAGTTTGAATCGAACGCCGTGTCCCTTGAAAATGCAGACGCTAGAAGTCCATCGTAAGCTGTGGTGCCATTTTCTCAAGATCCTCAACCTGTATTCCAATTAGTATACCATAAAAGACAGCCAGAAGGCAGAGAATGCCAATGGCTTACCTCGAGGAATCCATCACCAACAGTTCTCCCCCCAGCATGCTCATTCGTCTCAGCCCTCTCATAAGCAGCCCGAGCGATGGCTTCTCTCACAAACACATCGACGTATTTGGCCACAACATTATTGGCGTCTTTTGCGACCTTGGTTTTGTCATTTTGAAAATGTTGATGCAGCAACCGCGTAAGCAGTTTGGGAGGTATTGTCGGTTCGCTGTAGGTCACATCTTCTGGTGGATTGGTAGTTGTAATTTCGGCGAGGATGTAGTCCGGTTCCTGAGAAAGAGAACGCGATCGATCGCGGGCCGATGCACCGGAGTCGGACTCTGAGCCCGATTGAGAATCATCGGCAGCTGAAGGTTCAACACGGGCTTTTTTCCCAGTCGCAGGCCTGGCGGGCCCAGATTGGGAATCGCCAGGAGACGGTGATTCGACATGGGACCTTTTTTTAGTCGCAGTTGCAGGCTTGATGGGCTTGGTAGATGGCTTGGATTTTACTGGTTTCGATGCAGACTTCGGTGCAGATGTCGATGCAGAGGCATTTGTGGTTTGTTTTGTTTTCCTGTTGGCTTTCAGCGCGACAGACGGCTCCACGACGGACGGCTCCGCGTTCGATGTACGGCTAGGTGGCTTGAAAGGGAGGCGGGGGCGCTTCTGTGCTGCCTTTGGTTCACCCGGCATATTAAATTCCTAAATGCCTGCTGAAATCAGGTCAACTGTGCAATTTAATAGTGAATTTGGAGGATGGAGGAGTTGTCATCGGAGAAATCGGGGATAACCAACTCGGGCGCGATTTGCGCGCTGTCATGTGATTGGAGGGGCCCTAATTTATCTCAACGCTCAAGATTTAGTTCATTCCTTCATAATCTGAGATATGTTTCTATGGTCCTATTCTTGGAAAACCTACAACCGATGTAATATTTAGATGAGAAAGATGAAAAGACAATCTGATTACCTCATTGATTCAATTTGAAAAGGCTCTAAAGAGCCAGACAAACAACCCTCCCACTCAGTTGGATATTGTTCCCCTCAATTTATCCGGTAAAAACTCGTTATCCACATTAGAAACGAAGTGAAGAGCATCGAAATATCTAGAGATCCAGATCACGAGGGTTCACTGACCACCAGTCTCATTCCCCTCAGTGGAGCGCAAGCGCACGGGGAGACGACCGCGACGACCACCAGTGGTGCTAGCCGTGTAAGGGAAACAGACATTGATCGGTAGACCAATGGAATTGATCATATCACAAATTAGTTCCCAGCGCACGTGGAACAGCCCGGTACAGAACCGATTGGAATACAGAGACAGAGGGTGTTCGCTTCCGGTGCGTTGGGCTTGCATTCTCAGCAATATAAGTTGCTCGTTGAGGTGCTTCAGAGCAGCAGAGAGGCTGCTCAAAATCTTCTCCGAGGAATCGACGTGACGGCCGTAGCCGTCAGAGGCAAAGAGACAAACAACCCAGTGGCGACGGGAGTGGATAGCAATGTCCCTCTCCTGGGGTGGGATAATGAGTGCGGTGCCGAGAGGAAGATTTACCGAACGGAAACGGGATACTCTCGAATATACAAGGTCATAAATGTTGTGAGAGGAAGGGGATTCTTTGAAAGCCCGGCAGTGCTGGACGTAGACTTCAAACGCGGCAGGGTACTAGGTATGCAATGTTACCAATTAGTGTCGTTTTACTATCGCAAGTGGCCAAAGATTCACGCACGTTCTTCCGAAATATGGCTGCGATGCCGGCGCCCCAGGCTCCCTTGCAGTTACATGCGTCTAAAGACTTGAGTCAGTGAAAGCTGCGGAAAAACTCATAATTCAGTAGATAAGATTTGTACGGATAATTGCTGCACCATCCGGTGCATCGAAAAGGTCTCCAGGGGTCTCCTGGATGAAGCTCGTATCAGTGGTGAAAAATTGATGCACCAAAGAGCAGGGATTGGTAGCATCGCCTACAGCGGCGCTAGCTTGAAGATCATCAGACATGGCAGGGACGAGGATCTTGTAGATATGAAGATAATAAGATTGAGAAATGAAATGGATAAGCAGAGGTTGTTTAAAAAAGATCGATAGAAACACCAACAGGCTGGATGAAAGGTTGAAAAGATGGTGAGCTATGAAACTCATACGAGAGGTAAGATGTAGATATCAGAAGAGAAAAAAGCGACTTGATGGAAGTATACGAAGAGAGATCCCATCTTAAGGAAGTAGAATGAACCTTTGATTCTATTAACCACCATAAGGTTTGCGCATAAAATTCCAAAATTCCGATGAAATCAAGATTGAAGGCCATTTTAAATAGCATATATGTAGAGCATCTGCTTAAATACCAAGAAAATATAGTACTAGAATTGGCTTAATTAGAATCAAAATGGCATGGTGTCCATAGCTATAATTAGCATAAGGCAAACACGAAAAAGAGGATGTCATGAGGTATTTGTTCACCAAAAGAAGGAAAGTTGATTTGGCCATTCCAAGGCTTTGGAGCGATTGATAGCTATTCCATTAATTCCGAAAGATTGAGTTTATACGGCCAGTGGAGGGACTTTGCAGTATATTTGGACAATAGAAAAATGACCGCAAATGGAAGAAATAAAGAAATCAAGCTATAGGAAAACATATTTGTGCGAATTGCGTAGTTAATAGAACTTAAATATGGCCGTAGGGGTCCGAGGGCATCTATCGTCGACTATACCTAGGCCTAGGGCTAGTGCTATGTTTCATAGTAAAGGGCACCAAACGACTTGTGTATAGGGGGATATGTCTAGCACCTCAAGAGATTCGGCAATATGATCGCTCATCGGATATATTGACTACAAGAGGGAAGTGAAGAGACCACTGAGACGTTGAATAAAATATGCAGTAATAATAGACGGCATGCTACAGATAACGTACATCAAACCTTGTACCTTTTGCCTGTTTGTACCTTTTGCCTGTCTGCATTTTGTGTCGTGAAACATGTATCGGACTGTCAATCTTTCTTTCCCTTGGAAGGCGGCTTAGGGCTCATGAAAGGGGCTATTTCCCCTAACTCGTTCAATCGACGATTAACAAAGCTCTTCAAGCTTTCCCTCTTCTTCAGCGAGCGTTTGCTTTGCTCATCCTTGGATAATGTCAGCTCCGGAAGATCCTCCATGGGTGGCTTCTCCAGGGAAGATCTCGCTTCAGTAGAATCTGCCAGCTTGGAGTCATCGGGACGGTGCGATTGAAATGGAGTAGCGTCAGCTGGGATGGGGACAATAGGAGAGCGCGAAGATCCAGTTGGAACATCGGGGCTCATGATGGTGCTGAGCGAAAGCGGAGCACTATTATCGCTGCTTCTCTTCATGCGGCGGCTCATGGACCGTGAGATAGATTTGAAGATCGAGGGACTTTGATCACTGCACTCAAGGCGATCGATTTCCTCTCTAGCAGTCTTTCCATTTGTTGCGAGATTGTCTTCGTCCACCGGGTTGAAAATTACCACTCCATTTTCGGGTGGAATGCCAAAGAGATCATTGATGGTTGCTTGGATCAGGTTTGTGTTGCGGAAATTGGTCAGAGGCGCGATAAGAGATGAGAGAGCGGATACCTTCAAAAGGTATGCAGGGCCATGAGTTGTGCCGAAAAGTAGATTTGTATTTTCATCGATGGTTACCAAAAGAGATGTTTTCGGTCGCTGATAGATTTGAGCAAGGGAATGGGAAAGGTTCGACAGTAAATTGAGTATATCGACCTTCGCCTGGTAGCAGGTCAGCGCGATGCTCACTGAACAGAGAACAGTACAAACTTTGGTATTAGTCCTAAGTTCAACAACAACAACAGATTCGTGAGCAACACGATCCTTGGGTGCATTGTGTGATCCATGGACTGTAAAGGCATCTTCGTAGTACAGTTTCTTCACCTTTGTCACTTGTATATCGTTCACCTTTTTCGAGGCCACGAAGTTGCATTTGCGATCTGATGTGACCGGTGCAATGTTTTCATCATCGCTTTTGTCCTCTTTAAACAAAGATGATTTTCTCATGGGTCTGTCGGGCATGACTGGTACAATTGGGAGTGTCTTTGGTGGAGCATTGCAAAGAGCATTTGGCGGCTGCTCTAGAAAAGCACGATTAGTGAGCAAGCGAGGCAAAGACTGCTTTTTCTTGGTAGACATTTTCAATGTAATTTGACTGAAGTTGATGACATTGGAAAAGTGATGAAATGACAAAAGAAAAGCAAGAGAACAACCACCAAAAAGATATGGAAAGTACGACTGAACTCTTGTTTCAGGCAAGAAACGCCAGCTCGCTGAATGCTGAGTTTCCACTGAAAAAAATCTTGTCAATACGTCTCCTGCGATCCCAAACAATCTCCCCATTGTTGTGCCGAATGTATAACACCCGATGCTGTGGAATAAATTCCTCGTCGGTGGTTTCTTTCTTCCAACTATCCATGCCGACTTCCAATTGACCTTCGAATCTATCCATAAAACCAATTACATAATCACTGCGATCAAATCCAGAGTCCCAAGTTATACGACTGATGATATCTGAAGTTGTTAGACATTGCTACCCAAATGGGTATATGCGGTTTTGCTCACCTCCAGCTGGGCGTAGTCTGTTTTCACCGGCTTTCGGATCAAACTCGGGCGACGGGGCTCGGGCTTTGCGCTCTGGAAGTGGGTTTTTTGACTGGGATGAATCTGGAGATATTATTTTCTCCATGAGGCTATCGGTGGCCATGGGTTGATTTGGTAACTTTAACGCCATAATTTGGAAGTAACAATTTACTCCGCAGATTAATACTATTTATCCTTCAGAACCAGAAGTAGATGTGTTTATATATGATTTTCTAATGCTCATCAAACAATTCTACCTAGTCTTCAAGTTATTCTTACGTTAGCTTCGTAACAAGTTCATGATTCACGTTTGGTCACCATGCTCGATTGGTCCACAGGCGGTAGTGAGGGAGTAAGTGACTCAGACTACATGGGGGCTTGGCCAAGGGTTATGACTCATTTCCATTGGCATGGGACAATTATTATTTTTATTCGACAAGATTATATGAAAAAGGAGAGAAAATTACAGATATAATAAGCAAAAGGAATTGAATTTAGTGGGAAAGACAGAAGGACGGAAAGGAAAAAAAAGAAACTCCGATAGGGGGAATCGAACCCCCGGCTGTCGTGTGAGAGACGACGATGTTAGCCACTACACCATATCGGATATGGGACAGATTCTTTGTTATAATTTGATGTCATAAGCTAATCAAAATGGTGCCACTGCTCGCTGTTCGTGCTATGTGGTTATAAATCATCCCTCGCCCCTTCAACAGCCCCGATTTTCATTTCATTTTGTTTTTGCCTTTTAACTCCTGCTCATCACTAGCAGGCATTATTTTGCTACTTGCTCGTCTCACTAAACTCCGAATGTTCGCCCTTCTTTTGCTTTGGATGTGACTCACCGAATCCTTTGTGACAGCAATTTGCGCTGCCCAATTTCGCCCGGCCAATGTTATCATTATCTCCAAACTCCGCTGATAACGCTGACCTCAATTTCGAGCCGAGCATAGTAGGGATCAGATTTCACAGCTTGCTGAACTGCCATGGCGTGACCAGACACTCAGCCATGATCCTATCCACCAGTCCTAACTTAGCCCGCCAAATTACGCGACCTATCACACACGGACAGATTTATTTAAATGCACTGAGGCATCAAATATGTCCCGATGGCGCATACTCAAGCATGGGAATCGTCTGATTCGTGCATTTTGTCCACAATCTTGGGCTAGTGGTCTTTCCCTATATCTCGCATGCGACTTCAAGAAAACCACGTGAAAAAACCAGAGCAAATAACAAACAATAAGGGAAAACTGAATCCAAAGTACTCATCCACCACGGTGTCGTACGAAGTTAACTGGAATTCTTACGCTGCCACATAATTGCTCCACAAAATGTTAAGACAGTCCAAGTTGCTATCAATGTAGCGAAGAAAATCCCCATCGCCCTAGCGCTGGCGCGAGTGTCCTGATTCACAGCAAGGCCAACAATTTTCGTACTAAATAGAGTCTATTTATCCAGATAAGCTTATAGCTTCTTATTGGAGCAAGGTAACATATCATCTTACTGTAATATGCATCGGATATGGAGATGATTGGCAGCTATGTCTTCGGCCAATGCGCTCCTGCCGGGGCCTCTGCCGCCTCGATCTGAGAATGACTTGAGCGTGTCAGCCTTACTCTATAGCTCGAACGAGACATGTTCAGCCGGACGAGACATAAAGCCGTGCAGGCCGCGCGCTTTCTTCATCCCAATTCAGTTTTCTGCCTTGTCCTTGTTTTCATTAAGGAAGATGGAAATATTTTCACCATCATGTTTGTCCAATACAGTCATCGGATGTGCTCGTATCAGCATGGCGCGAGGAAGTCAAGGTATTCGAGGTCTTGTTGAGATTTTCTATGATTTCGCATAGTGAACATCACGAAGCTTCGCCTCCCATCAGCGTGGGACTTTGCAGACTCTGCAGAACTACGTATACGGGAGATCCTTGGTGTTCCTGGGCTGAGCACGGAGAGCACCCCACATAGTGATTGGAGATGATCCTGCTCCATTAGGCTCGGCTTCCAACCCCATCATGACCCACGTTGACGAGGAATGGTGCCATGATGACAAGTCTTCTTCTGGTGAAGATACCGACATTATGAGTACACCAAAGTTCTGGGAGAGTTTAACCCACGATTACCTCGCTATTTAAGCAGACGAGTGTGCAGATACTGACCCACCAACGGTGCCGCCAGCCTGCGAGGGCCCATAATAGCCTGAGATTCTTGAGTAGTCACCCATAAACCATCCTTCCTTGGACGATAAAGCAATCAGATCGCGCAGATATCCAAAAGTTGATCCAGAGACACGTTGTAGTTGCATGAGGTTGATGTCAAAGCTAAGAACTGGTCTGTTTCCAGTGGGCAGACTTATGAAAAAATATAGGGCATTCCCTCGCGCACGCTCGATCTGCAGCAGAGGGTAAGGCTTCGATCTTTTCAAGAAGCTCGGAATATACATCCGACAGCTTTGGGGGTAGATGACCAAATATCTCTTCGATTGCAGCAACGGTTCTTAGCTCGCGCATAGTTTGCAGCTGGAGACTGGCTTATAGAAATCTGAAAAAGAGATGAACAAGTAATGCTATAAGGATTGAAATAATCTCATTGCACACGTGCGAGCAACATGACAGATATATTGTGTGATACTGTACCTCCCATGCTATGACAAATAAAATTCTACACTATATTGAAAGGAGTAAGGGTAAGCCAGTCTCAAAATCGAACACACACCAAAGTACCCATATCATTCCTTGGTAAATCTTCCTACCATGGAAGAGTCTTTGCGTTGTTGAACGAATAATGACCTCAGTTGCCCGCGCTGGACCATTTATTTTCCCGAAGGCAATGGAGTCGTCGTTTATATTCCACAATAGATAACAATCAGCGGAGGGGATGATATGGCCATTGCTATCAAACCTCTGCATTCATGTGAATGCACAAATGGAAAGCAAAAGAACAGCAGCAGAAAGATACAGCTCGATCGCAAGCCTGAGGGATCCTCTCTATATACCGGTCTCTGGAAGGCCGAAAAAGGCCGAAATGCGCAAAATACAACCTCAAACCTCTTTCCCCGATCTTGAGAAGAAAGCTGCTTCAACATTGGACAAGCGCAAGAGAAACAATACATTCTCCCCCATTCAAATATCCGAATCGCATGTCCTAGGGACAATCTCGAAGTTAGATCAAGAGAGGACTTTGGCTTACTCTATGCCTACTTTGGGTCAGAATTGCTCAGGTGGAGGTTTCGAAAGTTTGTCCATGGACTGGTACCACATCAGGAAAAAGGCCTCCGGGAGATCTCCTCATCTAATATTTGCTTCAATGCAATATCTGCCAATCGGAACTTTAATATACATGAGAGGAGTATGCTGTTGAGAGCCATGCATGTCGATGTCCCCAAACTGACCAGACACAAAAGGTCTCTTGATAGTCGCTTTGAAACATCGAGCTTGGTCCCAAAACAAGCAGGCCAAAACTTCCTCTTGAGAAACTCCATATAGTTCTGAGATAGACTCAAGACAGAGGACACCGCTCTTCTTAACCCTCTCGAAGAGATCGTCGTTGTCGAACATCGCATACATAGTCAGCTCGTAGGGCCCAGCATTCTTCGTGCGAATGACAGATGCGATATCACCTAAGTAGCGATATCCCTCTAGCGGATTGAGCTTGAGAAATGGCCTTTTCTCAAGGCTCCTGGTCATCATTTCAGCTGCCTTCGAAGACAGTGAGCCGGATTTTCCATCCACTGCAAGTTTCGCAAGTTCTGTCACGAAGGTTCCGGTGCCTGGTAAAAGCCGGTGATGGATTGGAAAATGCTTCACAGGATCGACTTTCTCGAGAATATGATAGACCGAAATCTCGCATACTTCTCCCATTGGAATATCATAGGGCGGAAAGGGCATTGCAAAATTGCCAGTTGTCGCTAGTTGATATGGATATGGCCCATGGATACAGGCGAGTCGCGCAATGTTGCTAACATGTGTTGCTTGAGTCTGCGTAGGAGCTAGCACCTCTCCACAGAGGCAAATCTCTTTTGGAACATTTAAATTGGGCTCAAGCTCGCCCATGACAGCGTTTTTGCCATATTGATGAAATCTCAAATAGAACTCGTGGGAGAATCTGCTCCTCACATATGCCTGGATGTTGCTCAAAACTTGATCTAACTGCGAGATCGATATATGATCCCGGATAGCGCCAAAAAAGGTAGTTCGGTATCCTAGCACCCGAGCCCCTTCGAGCTTGACTGTGTAAGGATCTGCCGCGACGAACTTGTCCCCACGTACGCGGACAGTACGATTGTCTTCCAGGACTTTATGAGTTGCGTGTTCAAGGTAGAGGGTTCCACCCGGGCCAACCAAAATATCTGGTTGTGTCTTTTCATACAATGTATGAGCGGCAAACGAAGTGACTCTGCAACGTGCTGCAGGGTCGAGGGGAACTATGTCGAAACTGCCCTTTCGTAAAGTGGCCATTGCAGATTGGCTCTTCGGGAAAGCGCACAAGGCCCCGCATTTCATAATCTTTCCCATATGATATGCGATACCAAGATCGGGAAAGCCGCGATAGATGCAGAATGCAGCGTATGGTGACGGGTCATATGTACGACCCCCGACGATGATATCAAAATCAGGATTTTTTTCCATGGCCTTCACATAAGGCTCTAGTCCCATTTGCGCAACGATTCGCGTGGTATCGTCAATATTGGACGACTTGAGCAACGGGGCCGCTTTGCTGCAGGGGACAACTTGGCCACAGTCCAGCTTTGATTTCACCAGACTTTTGTCGACTTCTGAATAGATACTGACAATTTTCATTGCACGATAGCCTTTCTTTAATATGAGATCCCTCATGATCTCAACAAAGAGACCAACATGACCATTTGCTCCATCACCGCCGGCAGAACCAACGAGGATAGGAAAACGATGTACATGACACGCTGCGAGAAGAAGATCGAGATCGTGTTCGTAGCCCTCTCTAGTCACGGTTGTATGGCCTAGGGTGAGCTTCTGTGGTCCACTGTCGGCGATGAATGCATCAGCGCCTTCCTCGAGCGCTTTCCAAAGGAGATCTTCGTTGAAGCCATAGTCGAGCATTCCGATGGGTGTAAAGATCTTCAAATCATCTTTGTTTCTGGAGATCGTCATTTTGAAAGAAAGAGCGTGCTTGAATTATCCGACTCTGAGATGTGGACATAACTATTGTTACCTTCTTTCCCTGACAATGGCTTTGGGCCTTGTATTTACTGCGGTTATTCTCCAACTATTTATTAACTTGAAGACATACTTTGTTCAGACCTTTTCCCATTCGATTTGTAATAGCATTGTATTGAACTCTTTACTGTCAGCGGTCCAAGGTAGAATTCACCAAGTCTAGAGTCTGTCCAATGGAAGGATAGATGTCTATGCAGATAAATAACATGAATGATAGAACGGTACCAGACGAAATACATCAACCGGCAATCTGATGAGGTCAGAACAGCCGCGGTGTGAGATCTCATCAGCCAATTCTCCCACGGTTCCTGCTTTCTTCATTGCCTCAATACGATGTATTGATCATCATACTGCTGTCATTCCTGTCTATCCCCAGACAAACATAACTTTCATTCAATAGCTAAAGGCAGCTGTCGGAGTGGTTGTCGCCACCGTCTGAGCATCCTTTAGGGCATTTCTGCGTCATGTGGATGGCGCCGTTGCTGCCACCGTCGCAGTGATAGAGGAAGTAGTCGTAGTTGACCGTCGCAGGATCAATACCCGCTTCATCCAAGGCCTTGAGGATCTGCTGGTGGTAGTCGCCTATTTTGCTTTAGCACGATTCAAGAAGAAATGATAAATGAGCTTGGTTGCGATACCTTTCCCCATAAGGGTGAAAGAACAGTAGTTGAGGCCCTCTTGGCAGTTCTTTGCAACGGCCAGAGAGGCGAAAATGGCGAGAGCGGGGACGATAAACTTCATATTGAAAATGTAGCTTGAATTTGAAGGTTTGGACTGTCTGAATTGCTTGAATGATGAAGCTGTTTGATGATACATGATATGAAGGGAAACAGCACCCTTTTTATAGACTTTTTTGATAGCGAAAAGCAAAGATATGACGAACTTTCTGAAACATCGGCCCCCGAATGACGTCTGTTCTGTATCCTCTGGCCCCCCGAAGGATTTGAAGATAAAAATAATGTGTAGATCGTGAAAGCCATGGCCCCCGGTCTGCCTTGCTCCATCCGACGATCTTTTCATCCTTTTTGTTCCCAATTTCGGGGCCAAAGAATCCTGGCTTCACTCAAACGATCCAATTAGTGAATTTCTATTTACACTTGTTCCATGGATAGGGCGAGGATAGCGATCCCTTAGGTCATCCAGGCACGGGTTCAGTACGGCTAAGCAGAAGATAATCCCTATATTTTACAATTTGCGGGTTTTAGACTAAATATTACAGACAATTGTCATGATTTTCAGTCTTTGATATCTATTGGATTGTATTACAACACTTGGCTTTTACCCTTGAAGCACCTGAAAGATTTCCTATCCCATCTAAAATTTGCCATTGCCCAAGTCAGATTGACTGGCAGAAATGTTAGGCTTTTTATGCAAGCAATTATTCTTGCACATATTCTAACATCTTCCGGATTTTTTGACGGGATCAATCAGATCATCAGCGATCATTTGCTACATCGCCATATATATTTCCTAACAACTGCAGAGAGATAAAAAATTGCTAGAATGAGTATGGGCGAGGCCAAGATAAGCTACTATGGTCACTGAAAAAGAAATGTTTGAGGCCCGTTCCATCGCAGTATCACGATTTGAAAGAAGACAGTAAAGCATCACATACTTTGGTCGGGTTCCCAGTCAAAGTATCCAGGCTACCCCGAAAGCATGATTTGCAAGTGAGAGAAATTGTGATCAAAGTAGAAAGTAGTGGCTTATAGCCCTGGAAAGCTTCCAATCCGCCTGTTTTTCGGCTCTGAAAAGCGAGCTGTTTGATGTGCCTCAGGGGCTGGGAGTCTTGTCGTTTTGAATAGACGAGGCTTGCAGTTTCGGGGACTCTTGAGGCTGGTGCGGGCCTCTGTAAATGCTATGCAGAGAGAAAAAGGCTAACGAGACCAGATAAATTGAGATTTTACACGCCAGTGGGTATCGATCACTGAGGTTGGTGTAATTTTCGATCTCAATGGTGGCGAAGAGGACCAAAGATATGCCGATGCAACCTTCAACGACTCTTTCGTACATTCTGGGGGCTCAAGATTTGAGCTTGAGAGTAGAGAAGTGGCCCACGAGAGTAGATGGTTTGGTGGATTGGAAGTCACACAGAGAGAGATACGGATTGAAAGCAATAAAGGCGAGACCGAAGATTACGGGGAACTAAAACATTTCATACGAAAGTGGGGTATAGCGTCATGATGTAGCCTTGGTACCTCGACCCCAAGCCATTGCAACCGTAATCCTGACCTGATATGCCAAGACGAGATAAATTTATTTACTTGGGAGCCGGGGGCCGGGGGCGAGGAGGGCGGAGCAATTATCACAGGTCTCCCAGGTCTCCCATCGAAGCCAAAACTGAGACGAAGGAATCCGTGATTGACACTGGGGCCGAGGGGCCGGGGGCCGGGGGCGAGGAGGGCGGAGCAATTATCACAGGTCTCCCAGGTCTCCTATCGAAGCCAAAACTGAGACGAAGGAATCCGTGATTGACACGGGGGCCGAGGGGCCGGGGGCGGAATGGGCGGAGTAATTACAGCGGGTCTCCCACAAAAGCCAAACCAGAGGTCGAAGGAATGCGCGATTTACATCGCAGCCGGGTATCAGGACGGTAAGCAGTCATCTTACCCAAATCACGCTTTGCAATAGCTCTAAAGGGGCCATGTCGATCATCCCCTCCCAACAATCCTTCTATACAGAATAAGATGCGTTTGGGGCCATTTAAATACAGGATTATTGATACTGGTTGTTAGTGATCGTCTAGACCGTAATTCAGGGCCCAGCAAGTGACTCGCCCCAAGTGCATAAACAAAGAGTGGCCGAGGAGTCTCGAATATAAAAGGGCTTCTGCTCGACCAGATTGTCTGTATCAAATCTGAAATTATCGCATAAATATCAAGATTCGACTGTTTCCTATATTCTTTTACAATTTTGAAGCCTTTCCTCTCAATCGAGCACAGTTCTACGCGTTTGCCTCAATGTTCATTCTTGTCCCCCTTTACCTTTTTGTGTGCTCCGTTAGCGCAGTCAAGTTCTACGGTCATGCTATTCCCGAAGACCTTCTCAGCAGCACACTGAGTCACTTGTCAGAGGCTCTCGAAGGTGACCTGAGATATAGCTCTCTGTTCATGTCTCAAGACTTCAAAACTCAAAATGGCTCTGACTTTCTGGCAAATGAACTAGGCGTCTTTGACATGACACTAGAAGAGTACTTTGCCGAAGAAGAGCAGCTCTCAAGCACCTTGCTGCCATCCGTGACTGCTAGGCCGTCCGCTGTCCTTGGCGCTAGATCTTCGGTGGACCAGCTTCGCTGTGGTCACAACGCTGTCGAGGATACAATCAGCGAAAAGAATCGGAAGCACATCTGCGGTGGTGCCGCGGCCCTCGCTTCCGCGATTCCTGGCGGCCTCGCCATGATTTTAGACAGCTCTAGGGGTTGTTCTGAAGCGTCGTCGGGCATGAAAGTTGCATGCAAGACAGTCGTTTTGATCACTGGTGTTTCTGGAGTTGGATTCACGTTCAACGAGGTAAACAATTTCTGCCTAGACTACATGGAAGCCAATGGCAAAAGATGCAGCAGCCAGGGCCTTTCTGGTTCAAACAGCAAGGCTTCCATCACCGTGAGAAATACTCAAACAGGCCCCACGTGCGCAGACTACGACGAGACATGCAGAGAGTATAACGCTTGAAGCCCTGTGGTGTATTAAGGCTAAACCCGCGCATAACGACCAGAGACCAAGAGAGAGAGAATTGGAAGAGTGAGGGTGCAAGAACTCGGGTTCATTTTTGGTCCTCATCCTTGTACCCATTTGGAGCAATCTGATTATATGAGTCAGGACACAAGTTGTTTATGTTCATAAACAGACCTGTATTGTTCTAGACTAGACGATTTGCAAACTGCTTTTTGTGTCTGCTTTTGTCTACTATTTTACCATCGCCATTGAATATTCCTTTCCCGGCCGATGAATATCGTAATAGTAAATCTCTGCAACGTCTAGTATCATTACGTTGCATCCAGCCAAGTCTCCGCCACAATAAGGCGGTTTTGTTCCATTAGTGTTGCCCTTAAAGATCACTTGCAGTCCCAAATTCAGCTAGAGCAGGGCTTTATCTCCATCCTTTCGAATCGGAAGAACTGCTCGGTTCAAACTCCGAAAAATAACCCTTGTTTATTCTATTCTCACTGCCCTATTGGTTGACTGTACTTACTCAGGGGTCTGACTATACAAATCCGAGAACTTCGATTAAATCCGCACCTTTACAATGAAAAAATTCCCCTCACAGCGGTATTTGGATATTATTGCGACTCGTGACTAACTAACTGGTCGAAATTTTGCACAGGACTACAATCAAGTATGGAGCATGGCAACTGTAGCTCATGTCAATAGTGAGGTATTGTCCGCAGAAAAGTTGAGCTATTTTGGGCTATCATCATCAACTTGGCTGCTAAGCAATCCAGTCGAAAAGCCTTTAGTCAGAGATTGACTATCATTTCATGCTATGCCAACAATCTCACACCGTTTATGCCATTGATCTGACATGTATCGAGTATTGAGAATAGTATCACGTTTTGCAAGGGCCTAGTACTCCAAGGTGGAGAAAGGAGTACCAGATATTCCAATCATACTAATGTCCGTAGTAAGGCTTGCTGTCCAGTGTGTAGTCCTTACTCGCTGGTAATTCCCTGCTCTTCAGTGTGTCCCATATGGGTGCAGCACTATCACATGGCCATTCCCCCATCCGATATTCAGATCGTAACAGCTTCTACTAGTTCCTATCTAGGTATAGCGTTAGGACTAGGCGTGATACCTAGTTGGCTAACATTTCTATGTGGAAAGACCACGGTTTTTGATAGTTTCAACTACGACAAACTGTGGCCCTTTCGCTGAAGCTGCAGCTGCCGTTTACACCATATCGGAGGGGGATAGCGGATTACGCTTTGTAGTTAAATTTGTCCACTTGTGGTTTAGCGCTCTTTGTCCTTAGGCGTCGTCTATGCGAGGGTCTACGAACCGCAGGATACAAAGAACGGTTTGGCAGGGCCTTGTTGTACTTAAAAATGATAGCGCTTGTAACATAAGATGATGAGACGACTGGTATGTAGATGTGTATTCTCAGTCAAATAAATGAATTTGGATAATGCAACCAAGATTCCCACGAAGGCCCTAAGTAGTCCTTGATTGCAGAGATGATATATAGGCCGCTGTCTCCCAATATCCACAGGTCACGGCGACTATGGATAAGAACACCGAAGTGAGAGAGGATGACTAGTGCTTCCGGTCGACGTTCCGACAGTAGATCTATGTATTTGGGGGTAATGGTGACTGGCCAAAAGATTATTGGGCCAATTGTTGACAATCTCAACGAGTCAGCGCGGCTTGCATCAAAAGCCTTCTGTAGGTGCTCAATCGCCCTTCGGTAAGCATCCCCGGTAATTGTATCGAAAGGCATGGCGTCAACGTGTGACAGGAGTTCAAGGCACTCGTGTCCGGAGGAGCCTTGGTCTAGTGCCTTGCCTTCGCCTTCCAGGAAGGATTTTAGAGGCGACTCTAGAAGCACATCCCAGAATTGGCCGGTGATTGCGCGAACCCCGTGATGCATCCGTAATGACTGGATAAAGTGATCGAGGAAAACCTCAAAATTGTGTGGGCGATATAACAATTTGTCTGAGAGGACGTGCATGGCAAGAACCGACGAGAAAAAAAAAGTCGGGAGGCAAGTTTCAGCGTTAATGTCCAGTTTGGTTCCATTAAACTCGGAAAGAGCATGTGTTTGGAGCTGGGATGCGTGATTTCTGTAGAACTCCTGCTTCTCCGGGCGAATGATACTCATGTGTAGTGCAGCAAATGCAAGGACTTGATTCATGAGAAATGGTGCAGTCAATGCGCAATTTGTCATGTCGAAAGCAGGGTTTTCAAAACAGGACTTGTCAAAGCCAAGAGAAGTCAGAACATTCGTGACAAAATGATGGAATAGTTCCAGATGTAACTTATTGACTGGTGGGCTCAGAACTGTTCCACCAACATGAGTGACATTTGGAGAATTGACAGGCGTTGCATCCTTGCTCTTGGGCTTTTGCTTGGGGCGTTGTACTAGAGAGTGTGCTTTTGACACCAACTCTTCATATGAACAAGTACGCCTTGAGACATCGCAGTTGACACACTTTGGGCGGTTCTCATCGCACTTCCAAGGTTACGAAGTTAGCTTTGCCTATTCTGCTTAGGCTAGACTACTTAGGATATTCTAATTGGGTAAAATACCTTGATGTGGCGGCGCTTGCATTCGACGCAACCCTGCCTGGATTTCCTGTGTGGCTTCCGTGGACAGATCTTACTTCTATCAGAAGGGGACATTCTTGGATAGAGTCTGACTTTTCAAAACATACAAATTGAAAAGTAATATACCTTCTGATCGAGGCAGGTTTGATGAAGAAAATATTTACTCAGAAAGGAGAAATTCTTCAATGATTCATGAAGCCAAAGCCGGGTAGGGTGATGACTCAGCCGGTGCCTGGCCCAGCCACCACTGGCACTAATACAAGGCTACAGAGACATAGCCATTATAGTTGCACTCAGAATTTATAAAAAAACATGGCCCTTTAAACTTTTGACTCTGGATTCTAGGATGTTTCGACGTCAAATGAAAGCTATGATTATTGAACATTTTGATGAAAGCCAAAACCCTATATCATCAACCCGATTCTGACCCCTGTAAGAAATGGCCGATTGCTGATCTATAGTCTTCACTATCCTTGATCACACATGATGCAAACTAAAGTGATCGTCTCCTGGTAAAGCCGCTCCAATCAGAATTTTCCCAGGATGATAGAAGTGGAAAATAGATTGCACAGTGAACATCGGCACTGCATCGAATAGGTACATGTATACCTCGTGTGAATAGAGATAGCCATCCATTCCTTCAACATTTTCGATGATTCTAAAAACGCAGCGCCCAATAACCAGTGCTGAGACGAGCAGTAAGATATGAAGAAGTCGATACCAAGGACCACCAATAACATGCAGACCAGTCCGGCGTAGTCGTATCAGGAATGACAGAGAAACGTAGAGAAAGAAACCGAAGAAGGCTAGTTGAATGATGAGTCCGACAATCAATATCTTCTGGCCCATGCTACGCATGCTGTCAATAACCTGCATGCCACCACCTGACAGCTGTAGGAGAAAGGCAGCAATGTCGCCAGATACGAATATCTTGGTAACCTTTCTCGGGGCCACAATGGATAGATCAGGTTTGCCGACAAACATGACGATACGTCCATAGATCATGTATACTGTGGCAGCATAGAGTGAGGGTGGGAGAATGATGAACATTGATTGACCAATGTAAGGCACAAGACTGTTTGGGTTACGCGCCGACATCAATCGGAAAATGTAGCCGAGCGTCATCACTAGAGCGATACATGGTTAGCATCTCGCAATTCCATTTCAAGTCTTAGATTCACTGATAAGGAATACAAACTGAAAGCGCCGACGAGAAATGCTGTAAAGAACCATGTCTTCATCTTGAACAGTTGCCAAAGGTGAATGATTGCACTTCCTCCAAATAGAACCATCATGATACCAGCGCCTGCCTTGCTGGGATCATATGGATAGTAGTCCGAAGCAGCCATGGTAAACAAAAGTAGTTCTCAGATTATCGAGAGAGCGGGATATCGAGGACGAGATGAGAAAATATGCACAATTTATCGTGTGACCAAAAGCAACGAGTAGAATGAGAAGAGAGTGTGATTGCGTTCAATGTGGAAGTACTTCAAGTTCTAAAAGAAAGTAAAAGTAATGTGTAAATTTCAAGATTGAAGAAGCGGAACGTTGGCTGACCCTATATGTAGCGTTCCACTCGGGCAAAACTTGCACCAGACAGCTCAACCAGCTGCTTGTGGCTAAAAGTCCTGGCGCCTAAGTCAAAGAGATGTCTGATGCGCTATTTTGGAAAACAGAAAAGTGGACTAGTATCCGAAACAACGGGGACTAGCACATCCTTCACTCGTATCTACATTAGAGGAATCCTAGTTAGACCCGCCCTTAGGAGTCAAGTGCAGCTCAAATACCAGGTATCGGAGATTGTCACCGGTTGATTTGAGATAGACATCCAAAAGGGGCCTGTCAAATGGAGCCTCAGCATTATCATGTGGAATAATAAATCTTTATATGTGGATAGACCTCGGGGACTTACTTGGGAAAGGCATATACGCGGAACGAAAAGTATGTGATTGGACCGGCCTCTAATTAGTGTGTAGCGGGCCCTAACCCACAGGAATATTGTGTCAACCCCTAATCAATTGCATACTGCATAGCATCTCAATATCGTCTCCTTCCAACTGTTGGACTGTAGTAGATCGTATGCTAATAAGCTACTATGCTTTGCTTCATTTTTCGCCATTTCCAATTTTTCCAATCCCCCCTTCCCGATCAACTTGATCTTTCGCCCTTCCCACGACGACACTATTTCTTGCCACAAGCAAGCTGAAACCGACTAAGCCGATAGGTAGACCGGGCTCAAAACCCTGATGGTTTTCTGTTCCTGTAAAATCACTGTCGCATGGAAAGACATTGCCACCCAATACTATGGGGCGTTCTCAGATTACCACAGCTAGTACCTCGATTTGAAATTCAATACAATCTCAAAATGTATTATCATAAAGCTCTATCGTAGGTCAACCATAAAAATTGATTCACTGAATTAATAAATTTTCTCTATCCAAGTATGTATGTGCTTTGTACATTCGGTAAAAGGAAATCTCTTCCCACAGGTGTTTTGTACATGATTTGGATATTCGAGCATCAGGACTTTTGGTCTTCGGGTACAAAAAGCAGAAAGAATATGAACCGATAGTAAAAGAGAATGTCCAGCGAACCAAACCATGTCATCTTGCATCTCCTTCTCTTCCAAAAAATGTACTGAGCTTAGGGGCCTCACTTTTTCAGAAGGGATTCTTCACCTGTTCATGGTGCCACTCGGCAGAGCAGACCAGTTTGCAAGTCATTGTTCCAGAGGTCACTCCCTACACCACTCCAGACAAACAAACTCTCAGAAGGATCATACTTGCGCTTGATAGAAAGAAGCTTGCCGTAGTTTTCACCATAGAAATCCTTCTTCCATGCGCGACACAAGGGGTTGCCCTCGTTCATGTAGGACCCGCTGTTGGGTGCCCATTTTGCCCAAAGAGGCTCCTTGACAGCTTCATAGTAGTCGGCACCAGCCTTCAGAGATTCGCTTGGGTTACCCGTGGCGTTCACTGATGCGCCCAACGTGAAGACATGAGCATATGCGCTGCGCCAAGCAGGAAGAACGCTACCGCGCATGTTCTCTGGTACACTAGCTGTCCCGCGACCACCTTGCAAGCCAAACAACAACATTGTTCCGGCTTCCGGATCCTCAGATGCTAGGGCCACCTTGAGGTATGTGGTCAATTCTTCCCGAGGAATGTCTGATAGCTCCCTACGGCCCATTAGCCGGCTAGTCATCAAGCTGACAGCACCAGCAGTGTTGCTGAGGAGAGGGTCTGGATTTACAAATGACCAGTAGCTCTGGGTAGTCGCTTGTTCAACTGAAATCTTTAGGTAGCGACCAGAGCCAATAGCGTTGACACGACTTGCTAGGTTCCTCACAATGCTGTTCATGTGGTCTGTTGTTTGATTGTAGCCAATAAGCCCGATGACTGCTGTGACGCCAGGTGGTGCCTCGCTGAGGCCAAGCACAAGTGTGTTTGTTTTGGTGTATGCAGTAAAGTTGCCGAGCAATCCATCATCCATGAGATCCGGGATTAGAGAAACGACCTCGGATAAGGCGTTCCATGAGGCATTCTCACTCTTGTTAGACCTTTCGGCCGCATGAAAAACAAGGCTCCCCTTGACAACATTTTCTGGAACGGGATGTGTCTTCAAAACAAATTCCGTTACCACACCATATTGGCCTCCACCACCACCACGAATGGCCCAAAAGAGGTCTTGATTCTGCACGCTGTTCGCGACAAGAATTCGGCCATCAGTCGTGATCACAGTGGCTTGATATAACTGATCTGATGCAAGTCCATAGTGGCTGGATAAATATCCATGACCACCGTTTTGAATCAAGCCCCCGAGTCCTACAGTAGCATCTTCACCACCGACGGCACTTCTGTTGAAACGGTGGGCTGCAGTGTAGACGGATCCCCAGTTGTTTCCGCTGCCGCAGAATAAAACGTCTGCTGTCTCGTTGCGATCGGGTAAGAGCCAGGCACGATCTCGTTTGATGTGCTTGAAATTGTGCGTCCAGATAGAAAGTGCGAATGCTCCGGTTGACCTAAATCAAGATTAGCGAACGTGAATTGAAGTCGCACTAATCATTAAAGCCACATACCGACCACTGAGGTCGTGTCCAGTTCCCTTCACAACAATCCGAATGTTCCTTCGCGAGGCCCATTTCATCGCCGTGGCGACATGGTTTTCTGTCGTAGCGTTCACAACATATTGTGGCAGGCCACCGATACTGCAGCCTTTTCCCTCCGTGTAGCCGGTCACACCATCAGGAAGGCAGGAGTTATTCGTCCAGATTGGGAAATCAATACTCTCTGGCAGGGAGGCGTGGAATGCTGCATATGACCATTTATTCTGCAGGTCCGTACAGTTCTGGGGTGAATTAAATGGGTTGCCGGGATAGCAAGATGAGGCGACAGGGGCAGTTTTGATTAGAACTCCCCCAATAGAGCGATTTAGTGCACCCCACTCATCATAAGACGGCCATGAGAAATCTGCAGGTGAGATTTTGCAGTCCAGGCTGGCAAAAGAGGTGGCCGAGAAAGCTAAGAGCAAGGACTGGAATCTGAGGGGAAACATTTGCAAATCGTTGCAGTGAAAGATTAGCATACAATCCAACACGACACAGAAAGAGGACTTTGAGATTTGTATTTAAAGGTACAACATATAACACGAATACGATTGAGCACGACTCAAGGGGTATCATCTCACGGTTCTACGTCATCGAACAATCTCGCTATACTTGACCGTCTACACAATTCAGCCCACACGCTAGGATCTATATATAGTATTGATGGCACCAGGAACGGTTCCTACCGTCTATGATCAGTGCCCATTTATTCCATTTGTGTGGAACAGGCCCGAGGTGATAACCAAGGCAAAAGAAGATGCCTGGAAGATGCCAAGCTGAAGATTGACCCGCATGATGTATTCTGGACCAAACATGGCCGTGGCAGCACGCGGAAACGCATACAGGTACTGAGGTACGAGTGGAACTGCCTTGGTGGTTCATTGGTGGATCGTGCATACGCGGATTTTCCGGCCTTTAATTTGTCCACAACCTTACAAAGGGGTCTTCTACAGGTCGAACTCTAGTAATTACTTTAGCCATTGAGGCTAGTTGAACGTAAAATATCATTATTTTTCCCTCAGTGGGTAAGATACTAGAACAAATCAAGGATAGTAGGGGATCTCCGCCAAGTTCGTCGGATTCTCTTCAAAACCCGCTTTGGGGGGCTTTGTGCCGAGCAGTCTGTCATTCCCACCAACTTTAGCGTCTCTGTTTGGTGGCCGTCAGCTAAGTCTCTTCACTACTGTCCAGGGTCCATTTGCTTCTTGATTTGGGCGACAGCATTAAATTGCTTTGAAAATATTAAAATTGCATGCTGAGTTCAAATTTTGTGACTTCTGACTGCGCCTTCCAGGTCTACACCCGAAAGCACAGGAGGCTGAACAAGATGCCGCAAACCAGATAGTCCATGAGGACGGAGTTTCTTAGGCAGTCGCCTCTTTTCACCGCAACCTTCCACTTAACAATATGCGATGTCAGCTTCTTCTGTCAGAGCCAGCAGTGTGGCAGTTCAAGCAATGATCTCAACCCTCGCTTTTCTCACCCAATGTTGCCGCGGGAGTCTCAGTCAAATACTCCGCCTTCAAATTCACTGATATTCACCTGTAAGCATATTTCCTCATTTCACCTTGCCATACCGTATCTGATCAATGGAACAGCCATGAAGTGAGCCCAATACACTCAGAAATGATGGTGGGATCCGGTGACAGGCATCACTTCCTCACTTATTGGTAATGGCACCGATGTTCTCCAGGCATCAAGCGATATCTTCTACCGTCCGTATCAAGAATTTCGTCGTGCTCCTCACTCGAACGCTGACCTTTCGGAGTCCTCCAAATCTCGGGCTTCGAGCATAAAATCTATAACGGCCTAAATTCTCAAGAAGGCAAAAAAGACTCGAAGTTGAGAACTACTAGCTCGACACTGAAAGGGTCAGCGAAGAGTGCTGGAAAGATGGTTGGCTTTTGGTATAAAGGCATATTGGTTGAATATGCCTTCAGCAGTCAGTGACGGATTCAGGGCAGTGCTACGTCTATATGGTGATGAAGTGAGGGATCACGGGAATATCCGAGATTGGAAATCAGGAGCTACCTTCGCGAGAAAAAACTTTGCTCATGGCATGGCGGAATGACTAACAGACATCTTTACTCAGCCTTACAAAGGCGGGCAGAAAGAGGGGGCAAAGGGTGTTATGAAAGGAATTGCCAAGGGAACTTTCGGGGTCACCACCAAGGTGTCCTCAGGTATGTGCATCTCTGTCACCGAACTCGACAATCGCTAAAAAGTCTCATCGTAGCAGCACTGGGGTTGGTAGCATAACCCAGAGCATAGTATGATGAGAAGCTTGTATACGGCAACGCATTGTCAAACGCGGAACCGCGTTATTCAAGCGAGAGCCAAAGAAGGAAAGTTTCTGGTTAAGTCACCGAAGGGAGAGATTCATCGCCAGTCTATCATTCGGAAATTCGAGGCTTATCAACGACAACCTATTGATCCATGTAGCTCATAATCTGTTTGATCGAAAGGCTGTCGGAAGTTGTTGAGTTTTGTATTTTTCTATTTCCGGACGTTCTTTCTCTGTCATATCAATCAGCTTCTAAATGGGATTCAAGTGTCTGTAATTTATCGCGCTATTTTCAAACCCGACTCCTTGCATACCCTTTGGTCTTGCCTGGATACACCTCAAGGAGACTTATCAAGGGTATCTCATCATCTACAAGTATTTTTGTTATGCTTTTGGAAACTTGTAACAATTACCACCCGGAGAGGTGGATACGGTCTCTGGGCTCATTCTGAGATCACAAGTGGTATAACAAAGTCGAGTGACATAGCCCCAGATCGAGAGTAATTCAAATTTGGTACTGTGTGTCTGTTGCTCGTCGGTCATGTCAGATTCCCAGGTCCTGTATCTTTCTGTTTCTGGGCCATGATTAAAACTGATCTTCTGTTTGGAGCTTCCATTCCAACTTTCCTTCTTGGTCCAAATTCTGGCCTCTTCATTCTGTCGATGGCCCTTTTTATGATTCTCTTGGGCAATATCTATTAAAATTCGCTTTGGCTTCAATCAAGCGGAGATACGTACCTGTTTCATATAACCTGTATCCTGGACCCACAAGGCCAAGCCAGTTAGGGGCTCAAGTCCCGCAACGATGCTAGTCTATTCAATCAATTAACGGGGGGTAATTCCGCGGATGCACGGCCCATCTTGCAACTTTATCCCTTTGAGGATGCGGGCTATCATGTGGAGTCACCTTATGAATACGCGTACTGCTGCCCTCTTGATTGGTCCATTGTCATTTATCGCGGAGATACAATATTCTCCACATGGAGGTTACACTTGCTAAAGCTATTTATCAGTCAAAGTACAAACCTCAATCTTAGAATAAAGGAGATTGAATTTCACCTTACCACAGATCAAACAACCCTCTTCGCGTCCCTTTACAACATACTAAGCATGGCTAAATTGATGCCGCTGGATGGCGGCTCCTACTATGTCTGGCAATATGTACCATCCATGGCCGCCGCGATCATCTTTTTGATTCTTTTTCTCGCTACTACTTCGTATCATTTCTGGAAAATTTTCCAGACCGGAGTGAAATTCACGCTACCCTTTGCCATCGGTGGCATATGTAAGCATTTTCGCCTGTAACAGTACGATTCGATGCCTAATGCTCCATATTCCAGTCGAAGTCATTGGGCTTGCCGCTCGAATCGATTCGCACAATCACACGGACAAACTGATTCCTTACTGCATTCAGTCAGTTTTCATTCTTCTTGGTCCAGCCCTCTTCGCTGCATCAGTCTACATGGTACTCGCTCGCATCATCCAAAGCGTCCATGGAGAGAAGTATTCTATTGTTCCTTTGAAATGGCTCACTAAGATCTTTATCACTTGTGATATTGCCACATTTGTGCTGCAGGCAGCTGCATCAGGAATGATGGTCAGTAGTAGTCTGGCCAGCATCGGAAAAGGAGTCGTGATTACTGGTTTAGCTCTACAAGTGGTCAGTTTTAGCCTGTTCGTTGTTACTGCCTATATATTCTTGATCAAGATGCGTGGCAATCCTACTCCGGAAGTACTCGAGGGTTGTATACCCTGGAAGCAGCATCTGAAAAGCCTTTACTCCATTAGTACGCTCATACTCATGCGATCCATTTTTCGAGTTATTGAATACGCCATGGGAGATAATGGTTACCCGTTGGAGCATGAATGGACATTATATGTCTTTGATTCTGTGCCCATGTTCACTTCCATGGTGATCTTCGGTGTTTGGCATCCTAGCGCGCTGAAGCCTTTTCTTGGGCAGCAAGTCCCTTCGAACAGTGAGACCATAGAGATGAAAGATCAACTAAAGTCGACATCGCAAACATTTGAATGCTGAGCTATCATGACTTTGTTGTGTGACATGAATGAAATTTCTGGTAGTCTTATAGCCGCTACCCGATATTTACCAATATATATATCCCCTTCACTCTAGCACAATAGAGTCATGACTACTTTAGCCTCCCGCCTTTTCTTCTACTAGTACGTATATACTCTATAAGAGCTCCTCTAACGCCCTGTCTAGCTTATATGCTATGTCGACTAATATGAGCTATTCGATAGTGATAATACTACTATCGCGGAAGTCTTTAATGACTTCGACTATACCGATACGCGTAATAACGGACTATTAAGTTAGAAGATCTCGGAGTTTAGTTTCGACATAAGTAAGGCGATAAGAGCAAACGATTATAGTACGTACTATGCTTAGAAGGTATAAGTGTAAAAGGATTTTGTAAAGTTTCAGATCTTAAAACGAAGCAGTGGAAATAGGATTGAAACTATGGTATCCTAGTGCTGTATAAATATTTCGAGGTTGTCGCGTACACCATGAGTCATTAGAGTGGTCGCGTGCATGATGAGTCCGTCCTGCAGCATCACGTTGTTAGCGCTAAGCCTGGTTGCCGTCCTTCCCTCGAACTCATCCATGACCTA
The DNA here is from genome assembly GCF_028829465.1 of Penicillium soppii. NCBI lineage: Eukaryota > Fungi > Ascomycota > Eurotiomycetes > Eurotiales > Aspergillaceae > Penicillium > Penicillium soppii. The sequence continues at coordinate 4,843,474 of NW_026643234.1, forward strand.
TCTTGCAATGAGTGACCGACACGGTTATCATCAGGCAACTGTGGGGTGGAATTGGCGTATGTCATGTGAGGCATTGGTTACATCGAATTTTCCAAGATCTTCCATCTTTCACGTCTTGAGCTTTGACGATTTAGCAAGGGCCTCAATTTTACCATTATTTTGTAAACCCATGAATAAACAGTGCTCATCCATAACTAGAAAGCAACAAGGAGAAGTAAGAAGAAAATCATGAGGTTGAAAACAGGAATGGGTCAATCAGGGGCAAAGCCGCGAATATCCCGCTGCTTTTGATACTCGGGCTCGGAAATCCGTAACAGCGACGAGAATGGCTGTGTTGTACCAGGAAAAACGAACAGCATCCATGCTAGAACCGAGCACATTAGTGTTACGTGCAGAAGATATAGACCAATCCAGGCCAAATATCTATTAGTCAATACGTTTCGCACAGAGGGCGAAAATATGACGGCAGTACATATCAGCCGAGCGCCAATTCCTTGCCAGTATCGACATTGAACTGCGACATCAGGAAGAATCTGGGCCCCGAGGAAAAGTGAAGTTGACGTGACCACAACGCAAAGTTGGCGTTTGAGCGGGGATAGGAGCCCACCAAGAGGCCTAAACTAGTACATGCATATGATAACCAGGAACTTAAGGGGTTGTGTTTTGCACCTGGAATGTGAGGCAGACATGAAAATTCTGCTAGAATCATTCCCGCAAATATGTTCAGGCGAATTAGACCCAAGATGCATTTTATTTCTGATTAATCACTACCACTCATAAGTTGCTTTAGCGTTGATAGAATGATTCACAGTAGCCAGTAGCCCAGCTCCAGATATCTAAAATAATTTCACACTCAACCGAAATGATGGACGTACAAAGACCGTAGCAAGCAATGTCATGTAGGTGAAACAGGACCCCTGCAGGAGGTACATCAGCGTCCACTGATGTGGGTCATAACGATTCTGTCCGTAGAATCATGTTGTTATAATCTCCGCTTCAAGATCGACGGCAGTTAGACTCCAAGTTGGACTCACACTGTCTTCAGCCTCAACCATGCTAGGGATGCTTATGAATACTTGGTGAGCTTTTCCATTAACCTTTGTCTGCACCTCTTATAGCTGCTAGCGGAAGATAAAGTGGGCTCAAAAGCATTTTGGAGCAGTGACCATCAAAATGGACTAAGAAAGCATCATCAGGGGAATGCTTGAATCGTTGGGATCGCTGAAAAGATTTTTTAGTCATTACTCAAGAGCCACAGCACAGCGCGATAAAAGGTGCAACTTCAAAAACGGTTCAGACCAAGTTACATTTCGGGCATACAAAATGATAGATAGTCTTGAAACCGAAACGCGTTGGGTGGAGGCTGGTGTTAGATTTGATAGCCACATCTATCTCGGTTGGTAGGAGAAACGCTACACATGGGTAGATTGAGAAATCGATCAGATTTCGAAATATTAACTATCATAAAAGAGGAAGAATAAATCATTAGGGCAATTGCTCCAATTTTTGTACCGGATGTTTGGAACAAGGACCGTGCGAGCAATATGGTTTACGCACTCAAAAAAGTGGTGAAGAGCCCGTCGCTTTCGACAAAATAGATACTTAAATGCTCGGAAAACAGTACTGCTCATACTGGCTCGATAGTCGCAAGAATATGGCACGCAGTGATCATACGTCTTGAGGCTATGGTTTGTCCTACTGGAACTTCCGCAGGCTGCCGCACCAATAAAGCCAAATTGGTGGGAAACCGGGTATATACCGCTTTATCAAGGATACTATTAACCACAGACTCAGCTTTCTAGCTGGGCAGAAAATATACCTACGGCAGAGAGAAATTGAAAACAAATTCATTGCCCAAGAAAATGCCATTAGCCAGCAACAAGGACGCTGTGGGTGATAGACTGCTTGTGGGGGCTGTCGGTATGATCCATACTGGCGGAATAGCGAATCAACTGTTTACCGATGGTGGCCTTGATTTTGTCCTTGTCGGCCGAGGTTTCCAAAAGAATCCTGGCTCGGTTTGGACATGGGCGGAGGAGCTGGGTGTTGACATCAGTATGTCGAACCCAAACCAGTGGGGCTTCTCCCGCCGAGGGGCCGATAATCTGTATATTATCCATAAGAATGCTGTTGAATAGCCGTAGATAGCCGTGCAGATACTACGCCTGCGAATAAAATAGATTGGCCTTTTCTCAAATCTGATGCATTTATTCTTCCCTGAATATCCTGATTCCAAATCACCGACTGAAGCATCAGTCTGGCGCCTTGCAGATTGGCATCACTCCGAGGGAATTGCCCTATCTCGGAGGAACCATAGCGTATAAATACCATAAGCAGCTACTAGTACATCTATTTCTGGTAAGTCCTATGTATGTACTTATTTCTGACTAGACCTCGCTGAAGTTACGGGCTGGCTTTTGACCCTAAGAATGTGTCCAGGTCCAGAAGTCCTCCACATCAGCGTATATCTTGTTACTGAAGGCCTCGGGCAGTTGGCGATAGTCTTGGCTGATTATGACCGCCCGCTTCGCAGCGCCAGATCTGAAAGTCAATGTGGCCACCAGTTCATGTGAAGGGAGTCTCCCATGACCTCAACGCTTCCGTTAGCATTGTTTCAATGCCACTTTAGGCCTAACCTGAGTGCATGCCATACCAGACCTCCACCGTGGAATCGAAAAATTATTGGTCTTTTCTCGCCTGGATAAGGTGCTCGAGGGATTAGGATATCCGTTCGGATGGCAGCTAAAAATCGCCTGTAGGATACCGAAATGGTCCATTTGTGATCTGAAAGTATAGCCATATTTGGTTGCGAAGGGGGCCGTATTTCTGGGGAGAAACAAAATAATTGGACAATATGCTCGTATTCATGAGGAATGGAGAGAGGGAGTCCACGTTAAGCGTGAATTTCCATCTTCTATCTGGAGCGCTGGGAGCAAACGGAGTGGGGTTATGTGATCCATACTCAAACAATACGCGAATATCAAACAGGAACACTGACAGGAAGAATGAGCCGCGAAACTCCAGCAGCTATTGTGATCTTATGTGTTTGAATAATTGTTTTGTCGCTTCGCACACGATCTTCTTCGGTCCCCAAGTTTCGCGCATACATGGGGAACGACCCGCCAGCAACGATTAGTCGAATCCGTGTGCCGGCTTTGAATCGATGAGCGCAGTCCGTTAGATCCAGGTGTAGAGACCGAGACGTATCGCGCGTCGGATCAAGCGCCTGATACATTTCGCTGATGTTGTGGGAAACGCCATTGCTGTCCACTTCACTCAGTCGTAGGAACAAATCTGCAAAGGGCGGGTCACTTGAATGTGAGAGCTGGACGGACGGGGCCCCAAGAACCTCTAGGTCCTCTAACAGAGTTTGGCTAGTGAAGGCTAGGACATCAGATCTACCACCGTAGATACTGTCGTCGACTCGTCCGCCAGCAAACAGTTGGCTGCCACCAATGCTAGGGGTCGGGTCTCGAGGATCGAAGATGAAGGACGCTGGAGCTACATCCTGTGCAGGTAGCTCTGAGTCGAGGCCAGTCGCATCTTGTAAATACAACATTTTTGACTCGGTGTTGGGAGGCCAGGTAGGCATCGAGCGCCACTCTTCGGCGCCAGTGACGAATATGCGAGCTCGAGACCGGCCGTATTCTCCAGTCTTAGCTAGATGCTGCGCGAAGAAGTCCATGGTCTCAGGTATAGAACGCAGACCACATCCTTGTATATGGGTCCAGGGACCGACAACAAGGCTGACGTCCACACCCCTTTCAGACAAACGTTTGTATTGCTGCATCGTCTGCGGCTCAAATGCATCATACCAGCCACTAACCAACAAGATGGGGATGGTAGCACTCTCAAGAGCAGCCTGCTGCCGTTTCGTGATCCAGTAGGGATCATCAACATCAGGGTGAGCCAAATAATCAAAGAGCCAAGGAGCCCTATCCTTGAAGTATTCTTGAAGACTAGCCTCTAGCGGCAAGCCCGCTATGGCCTTCTCCAACCCCGAAGACGATAAGAAACTTAGGCCTGGTAACTTCGAGAGTCGCCCGAGAAAGCTTCCACGCTCCTCTTCTGGTGTGGCCATAGAGTCACTCCAAGAAGCCCGATCCAGACGAAAAGATCCAGTCTTCCAGACATGCAACGCCAGATCATGCGGCCCAACGGGAATAACGGCAGCGACACAGTCCGCCGGCGGATCGCGCAAAAGTGCCCACTGGCTGTATCCTAGATACGATGCTCCCATGGTCGCAAACGTACCAGGATACCAGGATTGCTGACGCATCCACTTAACGATATCCTGGCTATCGCTTGCTTCGTTAATTCCGGGACTAAAGGTTCCTTCGGAGCCGTGGGTGCCCCGTGTGCTAACGAAAAGGGCTCGGTAGCCACGAGCGACGAAGACACGCGCGTTGAGGAAGGAAATCCCTGCACCTCGGCCGTAGCAACATTGGACCATGATCAAGCCGAGCGGCTTTTGACTGTCCTGTAGTTCTGGGTCGTAGAAGTCGGCTGCGAGCTTTACTCCGTCTGACATAGGGATCTGGACTGCTTGTGTTGTGTAGCTGCATTGTTCTGGACCTGCGTTTACATATCGTGATCCAGCGTAGTCCAGAGTAGCTCCTAAGAAGCCACGCTTCACGGGCTCTCCCGTCATTGCGGTGTTCGTGCTGGGCTTGCAGGTGGAGTAGTGCTTCTCTGTAGGCACGTGGTTTCTCAGCTGTCAGGATTCTAACGGTCACTAGAGCGTTGATTCTGGATAATTTCTGCTTGCATTAAGAGCTGTATCATGTAGGATGCCAAATTCAGGTGCCATGCAAATTTGCGCAAGGAGTCAGAGACCTTGGCCAGTATTCGTGTTTGTAAGCACTATTTTTATGCCCAAGCCCCGCACGACCCGGAATTATGTAAATAATCTAAGCACTACTTTTGTGCCGAAGCCCCACACGATCCCGGTATGATGCAGGTGACTATATACAAATCCTGACTGCAGTATGTCTATCTTCACCGTTTTTTTATTTGTCCGGGAAACTGCCCTTACCACCTTATCCTTCAGTTCCTTCAGCCCCTTGAACGCCCTTAACACCACGAATATCCTGCGCAGCCCTTCAGCGCTGACGTGCCCTCCCCCTCCCGTGCTGACCTTTTCCTTCAGGTAATGGCTTAGTTTGTGGTGGTCCATGTCTTCAGAGGCTCTATGTTCATGATTATTTTTACCACTCCGGCAGCCTAAAAAAATCGGCTTCACCATCATTATCCATAACTCTTTCGGCGCTCCATTTCCATTCAGAACCGGGAAGTGACTATATTTAGCCCAAGCTTTAGACATTGAGAATGTAGCAAATTTCGATTTTCGCTTAGTGTAAACTACCAAACTAAATAGACAAAGAGGTCTTGTACTGTTTTATCGTTCGACGAGAGGTAGATATTCCCGCGCCATGGAGACCGATCATAAAGATCGTGATTCATTTCCGTTCCGAGCTTCTATGGATATCCGTGCTCTATATAGTCGCTTATTCCCTTTGACTAGGCATATTTTATAGGAAGCGGAATTTACAAACCCAAGGACTTTTCATACTATAGTAAGGTGATTTATCACTCTTTTGTTAGGACTGAATTCTTTCCATGTATCCTTGCACCTCGCAGTGCGTGGTGGTATATAGTACCATCGAATCACTTCAGTCATAGTGTTATCCAGGAAAGCTAATGAATGGAAATCGATCAGCCTGACAAATTCTTGGAATTGGAACCTCATCAGCTTCACTAGTAACATAGTTTACAACCTTCTAATTCTTCACGAGAGTGGAGTGCCAACTAACAACCGTTCATCTGTAATACAGATGAGACAAAACCATGGGATGGAGCATAACACAATCAGCCAAAGGTCTTATACAGAAACTCCATTCCCCTCCCTGCATCTTGCCCCCTTCCCTGCTCAATAATCCTCCCCCGACTCTCCAAGAGACGCTTTGAAATCTCCCGCTGATGAAGGATCTCGCCGGGGCTTCCACTAATTCCACCGTAGAGTTGCACATCAACCAACTTTCCACATTCCTTCCTTACCACGCCATCAACAATCACGACCTCAATATCCCCCACATTCGCATGCAGCAACACCGCAGCGAGCGGATCCTCCTCAGCAGCACAGACCATACCCGGTGACGTCGCATCAAAAATCACAATATCAGCTAATTTGTTGACCTCGATGCTCCCAATCTTGTCGGCCATATTCACAGCGCGTGCCCCCTGGATTGTACCAAGATTAAACATTCCTTCAAGTTTGATGTTGACATTGGGATACTCCCCATTTTCAATCGCTTGCACATTCTCCACACCGCGCGCGTGCTGCATACCAAGCCGGAGCTGTGTGAGGATATCGCTCGAGTTATTCGAGTGGCAGTCAATCCCAATTGACGCGTTGGAACTCAAATCTGGTCTGAATGCAACAGGCTCGCCGAGACCCATTTGGAGTTCTGTTTCTGGGGTCGACGAGAAGTGCGCCCCGTGCGCGAGGAGGGTTTGGGCATCTGACTCTGCGATCCCATTGATATGAGAGAATATGACTGTACTGTTGAGGAGGGCGCATTCCTTGAGCAGGGAAACGGAGTCTAGGACTATGTGTGAGTATTTCAGAACATCCAGGTATATGGTAAGGAGAACGGAGGGAATAGGCGTACTCTTCATATAATTAGCCACAAAATGCGTCGTAAATAGACTTATACCAAGCGCGCGACATCTAGCCCAGAGATCTCGTACTGTCTCTTTCGGGACTTTGAAATCATCGAACCCCAATCCCAGACGAACCCGACCGTCTCCAAAGGGCGCGGACCTCCCGAGGAATTCGAGCGTCGAGAACCACCATTCTGGTAGTAAATCCTCGTCGAACTCAACGGGAGCATCAGATGTCCAGCTCTTGATTCGCCAGATGGGCGTGTAGCAGAAGAAGGTTCGCAATCCAGAGGATGCTGATGCGCGTATGGCTTCGGTTGCTAAGAGAGGTCAGCAGGCCAGTCCAGCGACCGATCACATCGCGTTTTGTAGTGAGAAAAAGACGTACCATGCTCAGGCGAGTATGTCATATGCGCATGATCCACAACAGTAGTTACTCCAGCGTGAATGCTCTCTCGACACCCCGCAAGCTGGCCCCAGAAGATATCCTCCGGTGTGTAGTTGAATGACTGGATGTTACCTGCAACCATGTAGTCCATGAACTTCATGTTACCGAAGCGGCCTCCCATCTATATTGTCGGACAAAATATTAGTAGTTGAAAAATTAGATAAAAATTTACAGATCCAGAAAAATGCACCTGTGATTGCCATAGATGGTGATGCGTGTCGATGAACCCGGGCGAAACAATCTTGCCTTGGCAGTCAATGACCCTCACAGCACTTCTATCAGGCAGAGTGAGTCCTTGGCCGATATCTTCTATCCTATTCCCAACGATGAGAATATCATGGTTACAGAGCACCTTGACGCGGTCGCCCTCGTGGGCTAGCACTGTGCCTCCTTGGAGTAGAATGGTGCCCATAGTGAATAAGTAAAGTTGATTATTCAATGTACGCTCCCATGAAGGAGGGCGCCGCTGTTAATTTTATGGAAATAAGGCCTCCCATGGATTGTGCCAAAAGCTCGGAGATAGGAGATAACACCCCGAAGACCAGCCCGAAGACCAGGTGATTGACGTACTTAATTCAGCAGATGGTATACCAAGACAGTCCTAGCTCGTGTCGGAAAATATTCACCAGCCGCCCATCATGTGCCAGGGAATCGGTACTTTCCTACGTCAATCATTGACAAAATGGTCCTGTGATTCTCGTTGCTGGCCTAAGTAAGTGCTGGGGCTGTCACTCCGGGTTTGATAAAGCTACGTTTCCTATTAAGATAATGAAGGGTCGCTCTATTTGGTTCCTGGGAGTGCTCCTCGTAGTGCTGAAAGTGATGAATAGTCAATATCAAGAAAAGCTATAGTCGACTCTAGAAACAAGGCGATGAATAAAAAACACGGTAGCTTCCTCGCGTTCAAGGGAACCCAGATGCGCCATGTGGGTCCGCCCATCGTTGATCCTCTACTAATCGTGTATGCTTGATGTATATCTCTGACAGCGTGCCACAGCGAGCATACATCCCAGTAGCCATAATACCATTCACACGTATCCGTTGTGCATCGTGGAAGACTTATTTGCGTCGTCCTCGATGATGAAGCGCATGCGGGGATGTCTCTGGGCCAGGCGAAGTGAATGATGCCCTGGGTAGTCAAGGTATCCCATTCTCCACCGCAAGCACCATCGACGTCCATGATGAAGTCAAAGATGTCTGAGCTTTTTGGCGACACCTGTCGTATGATAATCTTGCTCCCAAGCCATGCTGCCCGTGCAACATAATGGGCATATCACTTCTCGCGCTGCTCGAGAGCATCAGAAATTGGCTTTATGGATAGCTGGTGTATTGATGTGCCAAGAGGTGAACTTTGCGGCACGGAAATAGTACTAGATGCGGTAGTGAATGAAGTTGTAAATGATAAGGGGTCTAGGCATAGTTCAAATAGTTCACTTCAAAGACCCCCGCAGAGTGAAGGAAAACACCTCACTATATAAAATATTGGTACCTTTTTTCCATCCATCGATTATTAACAACAACTAAGAGGCTGGTGATATCCTGACAGAACCCCTGACGCACTCGCACAAGACAAACCAATCGCAAAACTGCGTTGCAGTTGCTCAGGCCTGACTTCGAAGGCAATTGGAAGCTGGAAAAAGGCCATCTCGATTTCCATGAATGAATTCAGAGCTGGATTATTGCTGAAACGTGCAAAACGTGGGAATTCATGGCCCTGGTGCGGATCGGAGTGAAAATTCAGAGGTATCAACAAGTCACTTGGTATGATTTAGGCGTTATATCCTCGCATCCCACGATATCAAATGGCCAATTAAAACCCCTTCCCTCTTGTTTCAGTGTCTTCTTGGATGTTCTTCTGCGACAGGTATCACTGATGTTAAGGACTAACAATCACATAGCTATCCTTATTCAACACTCTCACGATGCTCAGGCAAGCTTTGATTCCAAAGACCTTGACATGTTCCTAGCCACCAAAAAAGCCATATCGGACTTTCTTCCAAGATATTGAAGCGCACGTATCGAAAACTCACAATTTTGCCGTAAACACTCAGTGTATACATTTTGATCTGTGGAATTGTCCAAACTTTCCAGCAAAATATAGCCCGCCTTGGCAAAAGAATGCACCAGCACAGCCGTCCAAGGTTCAACAAGGAAGGCCACTTCACTAAGAGAATCATGGAAATGCCTGTTCATAAACGAGTCTTGTCCTTGTATCGAAGCTCGGGCAAGCCCTCCAACTGCCAATGCATTATTCGCTCTAAGCGTAGCAACCAAGTGCGTAGTTTGCCGAGCTTCACGTGCAGCATCACTGCCGAGCCTGCACTTGTCGATGCTTTCTAGAACATCTGCCAGAAGCATCGCAGCGAGGTGCCAGTGGCCGTCGAGAATAACGTACCACGACTGTATGCGGGAAGGGAGCAGTTCATGATTAGTGACGCAATCGATCATGAAACTCTGATACGTGGAATCCCAGTATTGGTAGACCAGGAGGGTCTTTTGGATGACATCCTCGAGGTGGTCGGGACTGGCGCCTCGGTAGACCAAAGTCTGGAGTTGTGTCACCCGGCGGTAAAGTAGCACTTTGACAGGAGTTGCCTCAGAGAGTATGGATGCGGCATCTTCGTAGGAGCATGGCCACTTCGGTGGCACTTGGTTCGACTCTTGACGTTTGATTGCAGAACAAAGAAAGAGATCACCCCACACATCTTGTTTCCCACGTGCTCTGCTTGGGATATCCCAATGATCAAGGTCAAGCTGGTTTTCAGGTTCAACGATTGGTGGTGAGACCGATGAGAGTTGACTATCCTCATCCGAAACTACTAAAGGACGTTGATACATTGCAGAACTCAAAGTATCAAACATAATGCCTAGCCAAAACATGAGATCTAGGGTAGTGCGGTGTTCCTGGCTAGCTAGAAGTGGATCGAGTTGTGGGGACTCTGACGGCTGTGGCATTCCTAGAATGTTCGTCGTTGTCGGGTCTATTGAACTTGTCTCGAGCCCTCTCAGCTTGGGGGTAGCTTCTCGCTGCAATCTTGTGAACTTGTGGCGAAAAGTGAAAAGTTGGCGATTGGCGGTTTCCAGAAATATTGGCGCACAATCATTCTCCAAAAGCTCACCCAAGCTCGCTTCCTGATCTTTGTTCAGGGGACTTTGCGTTAAAGAGAAGATAATGTTTGCGAAGGCGATACGAAAAGACGGAATGCTACTCGAATACTCCAAAGCATGCCGTGCTTCGTTCCAAACTTTCTCTCGGATTGATCTCTCATCGTGATCGATTTCCGCGGGAACTGGCGCACCAGCGCCCTTTTGTGCATGTTGTGTCCACTGCGATGCAAATGACATGATTGCTAAATGAAGCGCTCGAGCCGCCTTCATATCTTCATCTGTACTCAACGCTCTACCACGTATTGAGGATGATACACGATCCAACTGACAGACCCGGATACACATTCTGTTTGACCAACTCGGACCCCACTCTTTCATATTTTGGCGGGGAATCACTTGACCGATTGAGTCGCTGTAAGGGCAGTTGTGCTCTGTCAACCAGCATGATAAAGCATTTTCCATGCTGTCGTGGTATATGCGGATCAAGTTGCGTGACATCGTCGCACGAGCGGTTCGATTAGCTGTGTTTTCGGAGGTAATGCAAAAGTTCCATTGTGATTCTGAGTTTGAGCTTCGGTCAGAGGCAGCCTCTGATGGATTTTTGTGTCGCCTCCCTTTCCACACTGAAGCGCTTGGTATGAGATGATCGGTGAGTGGATATGCTTGTGGTAAAAGGCTGTGGTTCCCCTCCCCAGAGTTTTGTGGAAAATCAAAAGGTTCTGCCGGAGCGTCAGATTGCTCGGAGGAGTTTGGAGACCCATGTGGATTTGGGTAACCAATTGGCAAATTATATGAGTTCACGGAAGGCAAGGATTGAGACTGGACGCTACTCGAGTTATGAATCTGAGATGAGTCGAAAAAGTGAGCTTCCGGGTGCGAAGAAGACGACGACGACGACGAAGCGTGATATGGAATTTGCGGAGAGCCAAGCCATTCTCCGAGATTGAGAGGTTGTTTTTGTGAAGAGCGCAGCATTGCCCCAAGAGCTTCATCGTGGGAGCCTAAAATAGTTGCGCCTGTGTTGTTGGATTTCAGTCGTCTTCGGGTGTCCTTCGAGTCCAGGCGCTTTGTGGAGATCCAATTGAACGTGCACTCTTTTTTCCATCGTTTGCAATTTGAGCAAGAATTGAAGGCGCTTTTTTGTCGGTCTTTCTAGGTATGGAAGTCAGCACACGCCCCTCATAACACAAATTCAAGTTAACAAACAGGCGCGTCGCAGCCTCTTTTGCCCTTACGACATGGATCACAGCTATGAAGCTGACGTCGCCGAGAGTCCTCCATGCCAAGCGATCGATGTATTACTGGTTGGTTGTATCTACCGGAAAGAAGCTAAACGTTTCAACGCCAAAATGTCGAAGCAGAAGTACGGACAGGGTCTTTGGACTCAAATATCATATTTCCTAGGGGAACACGTGAACTTTGCGGAGTTGGAGTGGGGTAAGCTAGCCCATGCATCCGTCAACACGAGTCATGGTCGGTCCAGTGGAACTATAATTGCACTCTACTTCAGTTCAGCTATTGAAAGGGTTGATGAGATGAAAAACCAAAAATTGCCATACTATGTACAGGAACAATCCTGTACTGACCAAATATGTGGGATCCAATTGTAAAGAGGTTCAAATGTAAAGAATGAGAGGAGTCAGTACAATATCTTATAATTACGGCTAAAATTACGCTGTTCTGGATGTAGCGCAATTTTGAGATGGCCTTTAATTCCGAATAGGAACCGGAATATCTGTTTTACCGAGACCGAGCCAATGGTATAACATCTCTCGGTGTGCAGTTAAGGTAAAATATAATAAATCTAAAATGTAATGCAGGAGAAAGGAAGCGGCCGGCGATTGATCGGGGTATTTCCGTCATCAATGTTGATCGTTGCTGAGAATAGTAATCTTGGGTTTCCCGCCCCAGTCACTACAATATGACCGCACATTGATCTTCAATGTGATCGACCAATTGAATGCGGCAGAGTACGATTTTACAACATTGTACTTTAAGGGGTAATACATTCCCACAGACTTGCCGATTCAATTTCTCCTGATCTAATGAGCAAGCTCTTGAAAACGTTGATGTACTTGATTGACTGGTTAAGTCACCATCTCTAATAAATTCTACTATAGCTACTTATGTAGTTACCACGCAAGGAAAATCTTCTACAAATTGAAATCTACCAATTTATGCATTAAATATGCAAAGTTGATTCCCTATGATATTGACAAATTTATAAAATGACACAACAATTGAATCCTTCTGCATGACGTAAAGCTTACGGCCGAGAAAGGTGCACACGAACGGTCTTAACCTCAGTGTAGTTTTCCAGTGCGTATGATCCAAGCTCTCGGCCTATTCCCGATTCTTTGAAACCACCAAAAGGCATTTGGTAGTGAAGGGTGTTGTAATTGTTGACCCACACGGTACTGTTGAAAGCTACATCAGTAAAACAATAAAACAAACTTTACTGTTCAATTGACTCACCCTGCTTTGATCGCGTTGGATACTCTGATGGCGGTGTTGATGTTCGTGGTGTGAACAGCTGCAGCCAATCCTGTTGATGACAATCCAAGTCAGAGCTTAAAATTAAGTTAAATATGAAACCGCGTAGCACTCACCGTAGTTTGTATCATTGGCGACTCGAATAGCCTCCTCTTCGCTGTGAACCTTTTGCACCGTGCACACAGGTCCAAATATCTCTTCCCTCACAATCGTCATGTCCTCAGTGACATCAGCAAAAATCGTGGGTTGAATATAGTAACCTTCGCTGCCATGCCGATCGCCACCAGTGATCACCTTGGCGCCTGCACCCTTCCCATCCTGAATATATCCCATAATCCGATCGTATTGGATCTGTGATACTTGCGGTCCCTGGAAAGTCTCAGTGCTGAACGGGTCTCCGACCTTGTTTTGCTCCGCTCGCTTCTTGAAAAGCTCGAGGAACCTTTCATACACGGCTTCGTGGACGAGAATGCGAGAGCCTGCACAACAGCATTGGCCATGATTGAAGAAAATTCCCAGATTGACCCATTCAATTGCTTCATCCAGGTTGGCATCTGGGAGAATGATATTCGGCGACTTGCCACCCAATTCGAGAGTCACTTTCTTTAAGTTGCTATCAGCCGCCGATTTCATGATTTGGCGTCCGACCAGAGTAGACCCCGTAAAAGCGACCTTGTCAATATCCATATGAGCAGCAATCGCCGCGCCTGCAGTTCTTCCGAATCCTGAGATGACATTGACCACTCCAGGAGGGAACCCGGCTTCTTTGATGAGTTTAGCCACATAGAGCGCCGAAAGGGGCGTCTGTTCGGCTGTTTTCATAACGATTGTGTTTCCTGTAGCTAAAGCAGGGCCAATCTTCCATGCAAACATCAAGAGCGGGAAATTCCACGGAATAATCTGGCCGCAGACGCCTACCGGTTCGTGGCGCGTGTAGGTCAGACTATTGATATCAGTTTCTATCGTTTGACCGTAAATTTTGTCAGCCCAGCCACCATAGTAGCGTAGGCACCCGGCAGAGGCGTTAACATCGCCTTTGGCCATTGTCACTCCCTTGCCATTGTCAAGGGCTTCAATTGCGGCCAAAGTCTCGATGTCGCGTTCCAGGAAGTCTGCTAGCCGAGTAAGAAGACGACCTCGTTCGGAAGGAGTGACTTCTTTCCACTCTCCATTCAGTGCACTGCGAGCGACTTTCACAGCAATATCGACTTCCTTTGCTGTGCCCTCGTGCACGGCCACGATGGGCTTCTCGTTGTGCGGATTGATTGTCTCGAAGGTTTTCCCTTCCACACCTCTGACAAACTCATTGTTGATGAATCTAGAGAATTTGTCAGATTGTTCGCTGAATGAATTGAACATTGCTCAGTCCAACTTACAGACCCAAGGGCTGCTCGTATGTGACCGCAGGGGTCTCGATAGATTGGAAAAGTGACATGGTTGAAGAAGAATAGCTACTTGATGATAAAGAGTCAAGAAATGTGGGAAATGAGAGAGACTTTTATATAACTGATAAAAAGGACCTTCATAGCGAAAATGATCGGGAGTATAAAGCGCGGGGAAAGCATTGAGATCGAAAAAGGCCGGCCCGATCTTTCTCGTTGTCTGGGGTAATAGTCCGTTAACCCCGGGATTTTACTTTGATTTGCGCTTCCCTTCGCCCGAGACTTAATCAAGACTGTGGTTTGAAAAAAGTTTTACGATGTGATTCCACGTGGGAAATTGGCTACGTACAGATGAAGTGAGGAGCTCTGGTCAATTGTCTTTACTTCATGTTGCCATCTGGTTGAGTTCATGTTATTTCAACCATTTTCACTTAGGTAGAAATGGGATTTAAACGCATGATCTAGATAGACGGTGCAGGTTTTTACCAAAATCTGGCTCGTTCAAGGTGAATTACTCCTTAGGTCCCAGTGTCTTTCAATGCTGTTAACAAAATTTGTAGCAAGCTGTTTGATTCGGCCCCATTTTTGATTCCACCACCGGGGTCGTTATAATTCCACGACTAGCCGGATGACAAGCTTGCAGTTCCCCAGGTTGTGTGGAGACTAGCGATTTGCGGAGAACAACTTTAATATCTCAAAATGAACGTCAGTCTTATCTTCAATGGTGGAGGAAAGAGACGCAGTGTCAAAAGACTGTTGTACATCAATTGTTAAAAGCAAGTTAAATTCAGTATCTCAATTTGTACATCACAAATTCACACGGAATTCTCGAATGCTATATACGGCGCAACCATAGTCCTTTATAGTTGCTCAAAGCAAGACTTAATAATCGTTAATCATCAGTTACTCTGGCATCTCGAGCACATAGCGGCCGGCAATCTTGCCTTGCTCTATTTCAAGTTAGTTGTCAATCAGGCGTAGAACTGGAAGTGTGTGACGGACCCATGAGCTCAAAGATCTTTGGAAGATCCTTCAAAGGCGCCAATTTGAATGGAGCCTTGATCAAGCCTCTGGCGAAGAAGTCAAGAGCTTCAACGCCATCCTGTTGATTTCCAACGTAGCTTCCCTTAATTGTAATCATACGAACGACGGTGTTAATCACTGGCGCCTTAAGAAATGCATCCGGGGGCAATCCAATTGCAACCACTGTACCTCGAGAGCGCACGTATTCTGAAGCTTGTTGGAAAGGTTTCTCGGAAACAGCCAACAAGATAACGGCGTGAGCTCCAAGTCCACCGGGGGTTGCTGCTTTCACATCCGCAACAAGGTCCTTGGACTTAGTAAAATCGACATAGGTCTAGTTCGTTGTTTTTATCAGCTTCCATGTTGAATGGGGAGGAATCTCAGGGAATAGAGATTTGACAATCATACCTCAGTGCCGAGCTGTTCGCACATGACTCTTTTCTCGTCGCCTCCATCAATGGCGATGACTCTGAGACCCATAGCTTTCGCGTATTGCTGGGCGAGTGAGCCAAGGCCACCGCCTGCTCCAACAATTGCAACTGTCTGGCCAGGTCGAACGCCGGATTCTTTCAAGCCCTTGTAGACGGTGATACCGGCACAAAGGACCGGAGCTGCGGCATCAAGAGGGACATTCTTGGGGATCTTGGCGGCATGGGTAGCTTTTCCGACGGCATATTGCTGGAAAGTACCGTCGACGGTATATCCGGAAAGTTGTGCGTCAGCGCACAGAGGGGTATCGGATTGTCTGCAGAATTCACACTCGGAGCACGAGCCATTGATCCACTTGATTCCAGCGTGGTCGCCAATTTCAAAGGAGTTGACAAGATCACCCTTGGCCACGACCACTCCAGCTCCTTCGTGACCACCGACTAGAGGCATCTTGACTGGGATGGGCCAGTGGCCCATCATCGCGTGGTAGTCGGTGTGGCAAACACCCGAGTATCGAATTTTGACGAGAATCTGGTCAGGGGCTGGCTTGGGAACCGGAATTTGTTTGAGAATAAGTGGCCCTCCGATCTTCTCGGCCACCTGCGCCCATTGAGTCTCGGGGATGGTCATGTTGATTGTTTGAAAATGAAGTTTGAGATGAATTCAATTTTGCAGGAGTAGAAGAATTTTCTTAAGCGAGCTGATTTTACTTTGCTGGGTGTGAATTGGAGCTTTATAGCTGACTGTCTCGGAGGGAGATGTCCGGGGTAAAAGAAGGCGAGGCGGGGCCTGCCGCGTCAATCCTGATATTGCCTATCATCTAGGAAAATTGATTCGGGCCACCGGAGTCATCAAGAAAGAGCAAATAAAATAGATCAATATTGTGGAGATCAGTGCGCATAATCCAGGAGCTATGGGCATGCGCTAGAACTTGGAACGCAGCAAAACTAATGCGGGGAAGGTTTTGCGGAGATCGCACACGGCCCCATGCGGAGCCGCACAGGAAACGAATGCGATTGGTCGATGATTATGCTTTTTGGTCTCGTCTCGAGATGATCTTGGTCTCACATATTCCTTGAGAGTATGAAATAATTCTTTTGGAAAAAGATAAAGGACGAAAGCACAAGACGGAGATGATCGATGGAGAAGGAAAATTTACAGGAGGGCTAAATTAATTACAGTAGGTAGAGGTTGCCGCCCAAGGTATCAATCATAAATACATCTAAAACCTTTTGATTGAACACAACTTTCAGTTCTAACCGCTTTCGTATATATGCAATGCAATATTAATATAATCATATTCTAAAATTTCGAGTTGCTAGCTGTACAAAACTGAAAGCGAGACGAGCTGGAAAATCCCGATAAAGCAAAATCGGAAATCAAATACCGAGGACCATTCTCTCCTTCACTACCACCTCATCCTGTTCTATTCATGAGCATACCAAAAGCTTGGGCTTTGGGGTTCTTTCCGCGCGCAATTGAATGGTTCTCCTTCGATTCCGTGAGGAAAGAATGTGCTTGACCACCCACTACTGATAGCAAATCCAGAACACGTTTCATCTCTTGCATGCTCATGTGGCTTGAATGGTGTCCCTATTTCACTATCTTCGGATTCATTGGAAGCTATCTCTGTCCATGCCGAGTGTTCAGTATTCGAGAATGGGATAAAACTGTCGTTCCCTTTAAGAACGATCCTCTCTCGGAAGCTTGATCTCCGAAGTCATAACTCGAAATTTCGGTATAGAAAAAATTTGAATCAATGACTTCATTAAAGACTTTCTCAAATGGGTCTTCTTTGTGGTCTTGAATCTGTCTCTCATTGCTGGCTTGTGGTTCAATGATCTTGTTGCTATACTTGATGTTAATATAACGATGCAATAACCTAGAAGGAGAAATAGCGGACCCATGGACTGTGAAATTTTGAATGTCCTTTTTATGATTTCCAGATCGCTGTAGGGAAATAACATCGCGATGGAATTCAAACTTTGTTACTTTACTTGTACCATCATCAAGGTATTTGGGCGGCTTGCGAGCTCCGTCGACACATTCCGATGGCATCTTGCGCTTTACGCATTGTCCACAAGGCCTTTCATTTCCTTTCAATTTTCGTTAGTTTTCTCTTATTGAATTTCACATGATCGAGAAAACAGGGGTTGTGGTTTGTTGAACATACCGCATGTCTTATGGGCCTTTTGGCAATACAAGCAGGATCTTCTAGCTTTTCTGCGGGGGCGCGAAATTTGAAATTCAGTGCAAGATGTTATTGATGCTATATTCATACTAGTCATCTTGAAATTGCGTGGTGTGGAATTTTGAAGGGAAACACGATAGTGCAACAGTAACTTTGGGGCAAACCTGGCACCGAGTCTTATAAATGATCAGATCAAGTGCTCGTTGTAAAAGATAGTAAGTGCCGGGGGC
This sequence comes from Penicillium soppii, assembly GCF_028829465.1. Taxonomy (NCBI): domain Eukaryota; kingdom Fungi; phylum Ascomycota; class Eurotiomycetes; order Eurotiales; family Aspergillaceae; genus Penicillium; species Penicillium soppii. The sequence goes on from NW_026643234.1 coordinate 4,861,441, forward strand.
CCTCAAAAAGCTAGCGAGATTGACAACCTATAGTCACCAAGGTAGTTCGCCATGACTAATGCTTGTTCACATTTTCCCATGAACCTTGAAGTGTCAATCTGAGCGGCTCCGCATGCATTGCCATGCTCGTGTGTGCTTACGATGGCTGCCCCAGATCGAACATCCCCCGATTAAAAAATCTAGGTTTCGAAAAATGCGGGGTAAATCATGAGAATTCCCTGATTAGCTCGAAATTCAGCTGTGCGGCTCCGCATGAAATTTCGGATCCGCATGGCCCGAACCGTACACGTCGACTCTGGGCGATCAGAATACTCCTGGAATCCATCACGACCGCATGATCTGCATTTTTCGCACAGGATATACCCAATATAAGATGAAAAATTATCTCGTTCTGCGTATCCGCAGCTCCGATGTGTGAGTCTTAGCTGTTGAGTTCACCTTGCGTTCTGGACTCATTCAAGCTTGCTCCAAATCAATGAGTCGCATGCTTCATCTGATTGGATGCGGCAAAAAGGAATACCAACACGCTTTCCCCTTTCTTTACGGTGCATTGATGAAATATCAATTACTCCACAATGAACCCTGGCCCCAATTCTGGGGTAAGCTTAAAAGGACCACAGTTCCCGCGTGTCGAAGACTCATAATGCTTGTTTCCCGCAGTATCAATTGCCAGTAACCTCCAAAGAAGATTCATCTACTCTCTGACATTACAAGCAGTTGTTCGAGCAAACAAAATGGACAGCGATATCAGCCAAAATGGCGAGACAAAGGCGAATTTTCAAAACAAGGAGAGCACACTCAATGGACTAACTACAGTCCCAACATCGGTGACGCTGTCATCTGAACAGTTCGAAAGACTCTATTTGACTCCAATGACCGTTCGCCAGTCACCGTTGGCCAAGAAAGTCGGAAATCCGACACCACTGTTAGTATCCGAGTAACATTTACACCTATACTTTTGATCTAACTGTATCGCTCAATATGTAGAGCACTAGGAGGTTTTGTCATTACCACAACTCCCCTTTCATGTTGCCTAATGGCCTGGAGAGGAGCAAGTGGAAATGGTATTGCTTTCATGTAAGTGACCATGCAGTTCAAGATGGGGCATTGTCTGATGAACTGAAAAGTGGACCTATCGTCTTCCTTGGTGGTCTTTTGTTGCTCATCACAAGTATCCTTGAGTTCATCATTGGAAATACATTTCCCTGTGTTGTGTTTGGCACCATTGGTAAATATTTCTATCTCATGAGAGATCTATCAATCACTCTTTCAGCCTGCTGATCTTTTACCTAGGCGGATTTTGGTTTGCGTTTGCAGCCACAATGATTCCCGCTTTCAATGCAGCTGGTCAGTTTTTCTCATTAGACAACGCATCCTACTCACAATAATGTCCCAATTTACTCAATTCTTCCAGCTCCCTATTCCTCATCAACGACAGATACAACTGCCGGGCTAGCCAGCGAAGGCTTCATGAATACCTATGGTAAGCACAACCAGAGAATCTTCAATTTCAAGAATTTCTCTGATAATATCAGCATTCCTATTCATAACCATGGCGGTTCTGATGTTGATTTTCATGATTTGTGCAACACGCATTAACGTGGTCTACACTCTCATCTTCCTTTTCCTGCTCCTAGTTTTTATCCTTCTGTCTGCAGCCTATTGGCAGCTAGGCCAGGCAAATGCGCCTATTGGTGATCGGTGTGTAAAAGTGAGGTTATCCTGTTCTCGTGATAGTTCCCCCACTATCTTGACCGAATTATGACTCAACTTACCTTATTTTCCAGGGTGCGGGGGCTTCGCTCTTTGTCGCTAGTTTACTCGGCTTCTACCTGTTGATTGTTCAATTATTTGAGTCTATAGGGTTCCCATGCTTTTTGCCAGTTGGAGACTTGGCAACACTCTGGACACGCAAGCAAAACAAGTGAGTCTTGTGAAAGCCGAAAATGCTTTGTGCTGACAAAATGACAGAGGACAACGAGATGATATTGAGCAGCCAGCTACTGCTCGCGACAGTTGAATATTTTGCAGATTATCTAGGACTGTTCGTTGATATCTGAAGTCAGCTGTCTTCAGAATAGCTCGGGTGTTTATTTAGTCAGCTAGTTGTGGTTCCCATCGGCCGTTCCACTCATGTTCCCAGTGTGGGTATCTGGCAACCCGTTGGTTGACGATGTTTTGACCTTGCAAGAAATAAATAACCATGATACTCATTAACTATATGCATTGTACAAATTTGATTTCTGCAAACGGTAAAGCTCATATCAAATCCTTTGTTATTGGCCAGGCAGTTTCAATCTACATTTTATCTCAAAAAAGGTAAGGTTAGCAGAACCAAAGACATGCTATATAGTAATGAAACATGTATTGGGACGTTCAAACACTCTTGAAGATGGGTATAAACAATTTAGTCTAGATTGTTGCAAGCATTCAGTTCTCGATACGACCAGCAAGTGATACGACAGAATCTTTTGGCAAAGATCCTTCTTCACTGCTGACGTGAATGATAGTGGCAGCATCTCAAATAACAGCAACATTGAACGTCAGATTTGCTCCATGACCTACTTTGATGGTACCCGCTCAGACATTCATGTTAGAGATGGTCCAGGGTCCGGACCCCGACATACGAATAATGGCTACCGACCGGGAAGGATTCTCGATAAGCGGCCCTCAGACGCAGGGCTTACAACAACATTATTGTCGGATTCTCTAACCACACTTAAGCCTGGAGCCAAATGCCATCAGCACTGTAAGCCAAAGGCTATGTCCCATTTTTGGTGTGAGGGCTGACAACAGACGAACCATATAGGGATATTCCGGAAGTGGCTTTCGAAGACTGGCAACTACCTCTTGTTTACCCGTATAGCATAACATAACAAATTAAAATACAACTACACCAGGTCCCTTAGGATCTTCATGGCTCTCTTTGGCGAGAGATTCCTCAATACCATCGCACAGAGGGCATCACTTGAATCTGCAGAGGTTTTAAAACCAATATGTCACCAAGGCAGCATTCTGATTGCAAGATACTGCGCTGTCAGTATTCTGCTCAGTCTACAACTTTTGAGTTTGGTCTACTTGACGTGTTACTTATACAGCGTCCCGAAGTGGTCGTCCAGTTTCAGTCCTTATGCTGTGTTACGAATATGGTCTTCTTTGAACAACCTACCGACGCTAGGACCTGTCGGAAAAGCCGAGTTGGAAAATTTGAAGCATGAGAATGGGTTTGATTGGAGTGAGTGAGGACTTTTTGACAATTTTAACAACATCCGAATAACCACGTTTCCCAAACTGGTCCTCGGCGCTTCGGGCCTGGTAAATAGGGCTTCCAGCGATCGAAGAATGATCAGCTGCATGATAATTGAATATTTCCCAACAATTCCTCTATACCCACAAATGAAAGGTAACTCCGTAGTCCACAAGCTGATAGATGCACACGAGAAGCTCTTGTGAAAAGCAAACAAAATCTCGAGCCATCTTTCAATCTTTCTTTGCTGTTGTCTGGTCAATTTTAACCAAGTACGTCATTATAATAAATGACGAAAACTGCGATGAAATTTCTTGTTTACTACATGATGTAGAAACCCACAGGACTTCACATGAGTATTGCGGTCGGACTCAGTAAGTGTTATTGTAACAGGTCGATGAATTCCAGAAGTACTATGGAAGAGAAATGCGTCATTTCTGGTGCCTGAAGAATCTCCGCCACGCCAAATGTGGGGGCGAGTAACACGGGGGTGCTACATGGGGGCGGAGCGTTGCCCCGAACTTGCTTCTCGCTTCTTTCTGTTAATCGGTAGACTTCAATAGTCAAAAGGGATAGATACTCAAACAAAATTGTTATGCAGTCTTTAAGAAAGTGTCGCTACATGGCTACAACCTTTCAACAACCGGCTCCAGGATTTGAAAAGAAACTTAAGGAAATTTGTAATCTGGAATTGAACATCGTTCGGAACTTGGCCGGTATGGCCCAGCCCCCCCTTTATTCGTCGATCATGAAGGGTTTCGGGATAAACAATAGCCCCACAGTGTAGCCAGTGGACCCAGGGATAGGCGTTGTTGGTTGGATACATTACTCAACAGTGTGATTGTCCACGGGTCTATGGGGATTTGAACACTGGGCTTGTTTCTCAAATCCTAGGGAAGGCACAAGCTATGAAACCAAAGACCGGTTTTCAAGAAAACATTCTGCCGATAGCTGGGGTGTATATCCCAGATGACAGTAGTCTTATTATTGAGAGCACAGATTTCCAGGTACCCTATCACCCTACAAGAAAACGCAGGACGCGAATAATATAAGCCATTGGCTGCTTTGCTCAGTGAAGAAACCTAAAGTAGCTGAAGAATTACTGTTTACTGCTTATTATGTGCCAAGGCCGCCCCCAATCCCTTCCCTGTGTCGACGGGTTGGGGGCGGCCTTGGCACGATTCTGACTCTATATATCTTCATGTAGATATTATTTCATGATGTAATCTTACCGACTATCAACTGACTATCAAAATCAAGCAGGATTCGAATAAAAGCTCAGAAAGAAACATTAGCTTGACTTGAGAAATATAAAGGTCTGCTGGTAGCACGGCAAAAAGAGTATCAAAACAACCAAATTCACCTCGATCTCCAAATACAAAGCTCTCCTCAACCACAATCTAATACCATAATCATGGCTTCTCTACGCAACGCTCTTTTCTGCCTTATGGCTGCCTCTGCAACCGTTTACGCCGAGCACCTCAAGGTCGTTTGGTCATCCGGTGACTTCTCATCCATTTCCGGTCCTGCCGGTGGCAACACAAATGGCCACTACAGTGGATTCGCAATCATCAATGACGCAGGCGATGCTATCTACAACCAGGGATTCCCTGACGACCACGCGCCCTGCTACAACACCGGCGACGGCCGCGAGTTCACCATCGAGGGTGATTGCTGGAGCACTCCCCGCAAGTTCAAGTGCAAGGCTGATTTTGGAGGTCACCCTGACACCTGTGAGGTGAAGGATGGCGACGGAAACAGCCTCGGTACTGGTGACGGAAAGACCGACACAACCTTCATTGGTATTGCCATTGGCCAGGACGCCAGCTGTGTCGTTGAATTTGAGTCCGACAGCGATGGTTGCCCTGTTGATGATGGCAATGGCCCTCTGCATGTTACCTCAGGCTAAGAAACCCTCCAAGACTCCTCAGGACGAATCCTCCTCGGCTCAAATGGGTGAATTCACTTTTGTTTATGGGCAATTTTCTATAGTTGGCAATTAAGATTTTAGACTTCTTTTTACACTAGTGAGAGAGCTATGATCCGAATTTGGACGATACATTCGCCAAAATAGAAACTGCAAATCCAGATGTGTGTATATATGTGCGTATATATGTGTGTATCTGAACCTCGGTTTTCAATAATTAACAAGTAAGTCTAACATAAGGTTACGATACGGTTTCTTCTTCTAGAATTTTTTCTCTCAGTTTTCGTTGTCAATAGTGGTTGAGTCATACACCATCATGCTACAGTGGCCAAACCAAAAATATTGTGCTTAAACTGTAAAGTCTATAATTGAACTAGGGAGAGATTGGACCAGGTGAGCTGGACAACGCCAGGTGTCAAGTCCGATGAGCCTGGTATATCATAATATCAAAAATCAAGTAAATCGTCAGGTTTACATACAAGTCTAACAGTTGTATCTCATAAAATGATTAAAAAAAGGCTGGATTGGAAAAATATTCCAGATTCCTAAACACGCTTCCCTTGGAAGCCCTCAGCGGGCCATCCCTGAAGCGTATCCCCGTCCTCGACATGGTCACCCGAAAGGACCAATGTATGCTCCAAAAGACAGGCATCTTTACCCATCGAAGCACCAGACATCAGGCGCGATCCAGCACGCAAGATACTACGGTCACCGACATTCAGGGTATGCAACTCGAAGCCGCCGCGAGAATTCAAGTGACAAACGAGACTAGCGTCGTCAACAGCGACACGGTCACCAAGAGTGAGGAGGTCAGGCTCAGTGAAGAAGACATTGGGGGTACCATTGGCGTGGATCGCACAGTCCTTTCCGATCTTCGCGCCCAGGAATTGATAGTACCAGGAAAGGTAGGCAGTACCAGTAAGCATCGGCAGGAGACCCGAGCCGCCGTAGCAATCCTTGATAAGAGTCTCGCAGGAGAGAAGGAATTGCCAGCGCTGATTGTAGCTGCTCTTGTCCCAGTGGAAAGCACCTTCCGTGCGGCGGCCCATGACTGCCCATTTGATGCAGATAACAACACCGAGAGCGATGAACGTCTGGGCGCAACTGATACCGGAGAGAACCGATGCGAGCACACCATACAGAACAAACGGGCGCCAAGGGCCGATGGTGAACCCGGCGGCGTTACTATACCTTAGAGCAGTGCGGAGAGCCAAGAGGGCAAACACGACAGTGAGTAGCCAGTAGACAGTAACCACAACAACGGAAACAACGGAATAGATGACGATCTGCCAGATTCGGAGCACGTAATAATTGGCGTCATGGTGGTAGAACGCGCGCCCAAATGGCTTGCAGGTATCCTTTTCAGTGCCCTCGCTGACGGCTCTGCTCTTACCAACTGACACAGTGTGTTTCTCATCAATTTTGTCAGTAGCCCGCTTTTCGTCGTCACTACTGCCACCTGTGGCACTGTTACTACTGCTTCCAATGACAGTTGGAGCAGTAGAGCTGGTGGTCGAGGTGGAGCTGGGGAACTGCACGGCATTGCCGCCCTTGCTACCAGTCCAAACAGTGTTTGATGGGAAGTTACCATTACGGCGGAGTAAAGCACCAGAACCGATCATGGCTTCACGGCCGATGGTGGTACCAGGTAGAGCAACGACACGATCACCAACCATAGTGCCGTCACCAATCACGATACGGCCCCGACCAGAGCCATCGGAGGTGATCAGAGTCGAGCGAGAGCCAAAAACAACATCGTTTCCAACTTCGATGAGATCAAAGTCAGGGAGAGTGGGACCCACACTGGGCCAATAAACACGCTTGCCGACCTTGCCCCCCAGAGCACGGACGGCCATCGACACAAGCTCATAATGGCGACCGACAAGACGCGTTAGTTCGTGGATATCCCCAGCTGGCAGAATCTGCGCGAGCACAGCAGCCCGAATTTTCTGACGAGTAGTCTGCTTTGAGGCCGGACCGGGCTTGGGCTTGCCGCAGATGAGATCGACCAAACCCTTGACAATCAAAATGGCGACGAAGAGCACAATGGGACCACCAAGAGCGCGGCAGATTCTTGCCGTGATGTGGAAACCAATTCGTTGTCCGCTAGTGTACCATTCGAGAGTAGCAAGGAACATGTCCGGCGAGGGCACAGGGTACTGCCTTACCATAGGCACGAGACCACCCATCCAAGTGAGGCGAGCAGAAACCCAGACCAAGATCTTGAGGGGCTTTACAATGAGAAGAGACCAGATCCAATGAGGCTGCGGGATGTGAGAGCTAAGCAGGTTACGGTTTGACTCATCGGCGTCATGGAGTTCCCAGCTCGAGGAATTGGGACCAATGCAAGTGTTCTCCGGAATATCGGCACCAGGCGCAACGATAGATTTCGTGCCAACAGATGAATCTTTGCCAATGCGGATGCGCTTGAGGAGCATGGAGGTGTTACGCTCCACAGCGAATGGACGACACTGGGAAGTGTCCAAGGTAACGTTGTCACCGATCTCGATTAAGTCATACTCACCAAGTTTAGCAGACGGCACGATAGTGACATTCTTGCCAATCTTGGCACCCAGAAGACGATAGAAGAGTACCCGAGACCAGTTGTAGTTGTTAAAAAATCCTTTGCCGCACACCTGCAACGCTTTCTGTGTCAACCACCAACGCGTATGGTACGGTCCCCACATGGGGTACATTCCTTCCTGGTAACGGCCGATGACGAGCCATTTGAAAATTATACCACAGAAGGGGAACACGATGTGGGAAGCAACACGCGCAGACAAAACAGCCAAAACGATCAAGATCAGACGTCCGATGAGTAGATGCCGGATGGGGAAGCGAGTTGAACATTCAGCCACAACGTATGAAAATATAAGCCACTGGAAGGCGCGCTTCATGGGGTAAAAGAACATAACAGGGAACAAATGCAAGAACAATATGGTTGGGTTTGTGCTGCTGTATGTTTTCTCGCAGCCGGGCAGCTCCACTTTCTTGTCGTCGCCCTTGGCAGCTTTGACTCCAACAGCCTCGATAATCCTGCACTCCACATCCCCAATGGTGGGGTTGTGGAAAAGAATGTCTCCGGCCAAGAAAATACCGAACTCACGACGAAGCTGGGAAACAAGACGACCAGCACTAAGGCTGTCACCGCCAGCGGCAAAGAAATCGGTCAGTGCAGAGATATCTTCAGTTCCACAAGACAAGGCACCAGCAAATATTTCACGCGTGCGGCGCTGAACTGGGGACAGATCGCCTTCGGTATTGAGAGCGCGGATTGACTCGTCGATTGCGACCTGGTCGGGGTTGCCGTAGAAGTCAAGAGGCATTGGACCCTTCAAAGGAGTAATTCGGCTGGGGACAAGATAACCATCCAGGTGGTCATGAAGGTCACTCGGCTTTACGTGATCGTCATCGGGGTTGTCAACGAAGACAACAGCCTGCGGGAAGCCGTCGCGTGGATTGATCTGAACATGCACCTCTGAAGTATTGGCTTTCTCTGCAAGAACGGAATGGATAAATTTGTTGTCAATGAAGCATGCCTTTTTGGAGATGGACACGCTGAGTGGAGTGCCATTTGGTGGGCACTCGGCTTCGAAATGGCGGTCCGCAAGAGGGGTTGTCGGACTAAGGGGCTCTAGAGACAATCGCTGGGCGAGCTTGATGCGCTGAATCTTGTTGTTTGACTTGGGAACACGGTCCATATAGACCACCAGAGTAGGCCACTTAGGCTGGTGCAGAATAGGCTGTAGTGCTTCTTGGATCTGGCGTAGATCAGGCCTGGTGGCTCCGGGAGCTGTGACAATCACTACACCGACGACCTCTTGTAGGACCTCGTCAGGGACGGAGAAAGCCAGTATCTCAGTAACACGGCCATATAATGGGGAGCCAGGGTGCTTGGCAGTGGTCAACACGGCGTCTTCGACTTCGACAGGAGAGATGATTTCACCGCCACGGTTGATGACCTCCTTGCTGCGACCAGTAATGTACAAATAATTGTCGGAATCGAGGTATCCAAGATCACCAGTATCAAACCAACCTGACTCATCAAATGCGCTGGTGTCGATTTTGCCTTCCGGGGTCAGGTAGCCCTCAAAAGCGGGTGATCCACGGATGCAGATGTGTCCTAGCATCTTGCATCGTGGAACTGGCTTGCCGCTCTCGCTCAGGATTGTCACTTCAGGACCAACAATCCGTCCGGATGTTCCATGGCGGTCAAGCGTGTAATCTTTTGGTGGCGCAGCAATAGGCATACATTCAGTCATTCCATAACTGGGAAGAATGACACAATTGAACGTATTACGGAGCTGTCCAGCTAGAGAGGGAGGGAGACCAGCACCGGCGTTACAGATAAACTGGATCGCACTTTGCTTGAAAGCATCGGGACGGTGCTCGGCCTCACCAAGAATCATCTGATGCATTGTAGGTGTGGCATAGTACCAAGTAGGTGTCATGTGCGTACTTTGAACGGCGTCCCAGAACATGCTGGGGTCGAAAGCAGGGCAGCAAATTGTGGCTCCACCGGCGATAATTGGGGAGAGAATACTGCGGACGATACCACCACTAGTATTGTTAGTATTGTTTCTTCGCGGGAAATCAGGAAGGAACATACACATGGTTCAGCGGCATCATGTTGAGACATATGTCTGTCTCTGACAACTCCACCGACTCGATAGTGGCGATAGTACCCGAGATGAGGTTGTAAGTTGTGATCGGAACCAGCTTCTTGTTTCCGCTAGTGCCACTGGTGAAAAGGATAATGGCAATGTCATCTCCGGTATTAGGGGGAATATTGGAAGCACCAATGGCATTTTGAGCAGAGACCACTCGAAAAGTCAAGTCTTCCAGGTGCTCAATACCAAACACCGGGCGAGTGCCATTGTCCAGTCGTAACTTGCCAATGTCAGCGTCCAGCGCGACAACGGCATCAGCTTTAACTTGATCAATATCCATTTGCAGCTGCTCTGGGACAGTATTTGATGCCATAGGAACCATAGTATATCTGTTCGCAAAAGCTAGAACTGCAATCGCCATAAGAGGGCCATTAGGCAAAACCACCGCGATGCGGGGTTTTCCATGAGCAGATAACCTCACAGGTACCTGGAAGCTCTGCAAAAATTGCCGGATGGCATTATGTGTCAGATTCTGTCCGGTGGTGGCATCAATCAATCCAGCACGAGAGTCTGTTCCTATCAATTCCGCGATGTCGGGTGTGACTAATTTGACTTGTGCGCGGAGCCGACAAATCGATTCATCGCTCTTGGCTTTGAGGGAATCGGGGAGGAACTTGTAGATTTCTTGGAAAGTTAGGATTAGATCGTGGATGGGCCAAGGGCCGGAATGGGAGGATAGTAGGGCGGAGAGGTGTTGCGAAGATTCTGGTTGTGACGCTTCACTACGAAGACGTAGGAGCTGGTCCACAAGGCTGTCTCAGGGTTAGAACGATTTGAAACATGAAGCTTTGCTGCGCAAAAAAAGAAAGGCGGAAGAAAGAAAACAGTAGAAGGCAAATGGAGCAGAATAGCAAGCAAGGAAGGAAAATAAGCATGAACAAGCATAAAAGAACAAAGGAACAAAAAAGCTCCAGAGTCAACGTACGAATATCTTGGCAGATCCGCCATTGTATACAATTGTATTGTATAACTAAGGATTTATCACAGACACACTTTAGGACTTCTCCATTTCGGAGAGAGTCCCTTGGCATCTTATATGATTGCCATTGTACCCCCAACAAGGTGCAAGATCTTTTAATAATTCGAAGTTGCATCACGCAGTTGATTTTGATTGTGGTTTCTCCATAAGGATAATGGACCAAGAGACGAGGGTGACCCGCAGCGCATCAGGTCCCCAGCCTTGGCCCAGCTTGATCTGGACCCATAGAATTCCATCCTCGGATATCCATATAGCCCTGGAGGTTTCGGACTAGAAGAAGCATCGATCACGCGTTTCAGCTCAGCCGTCAGCTACAGCGGGACTAGGTTTGATTGTAGCCAACAAAGCAAATGTACCTGCAATAATATGCGGCTGTTTAGTTTAGGATTCCAAAGTCGGCAGGTAGTCAAAAGCTAGAGCCTTGATCGACATTGTTCTGTGGCCCGCAGAGGCCCAATATCGCGCGGTCAGGTCCAGTTCGGAGTGAAATTCTTGGATGGACCTTGCTGGTTGGCCCTTGCAACTTCTCGATTTACCTAACGTGGTATTCGTAGCCGTGGGCCTTGGCACTGTCATTAATAAAACTATCACCTCCCGTCATTATCCTACTACCACTTTGATTGCTTCATTTCTGGGTTTTGAGCATAGCATTTTTCACTCAATTTGCGCCTAAATGTCCCACTGACCGTTTTTGAATACTGCCAAGTCCGTCAAGTAGCACATGTAGTGGCTGTATGGGTTCGCGGGATCATCACTGATCGACAACTTAGGGTATGGTTCACGTGGGTCTCCAACGGTAAACGCTTGGCAACAATCGGTATCCATGTCCGTTCACTTGGCCCCTTTGTTCAGTATAGCAACTAGTGGTGCCGATCAACCAAAACCTGAAGCTTCTAGGGTATTAGGCCAGGGTCCACACGCAACAACGGTAAATACCCCAAATAAAATTCTGCCAAGTCCGAGTTGCGGATCCCAAACCACAATTTCCACCGAGATCGTCAGTACCTGTCCTGGCCGACTGTCGGCTGCGATATGGCTGATAAGCCCTATCTTTATCATCTACTTTCGCCGGCCATATTGTTATGGTGTGCTTCAGTCATTTTCATACCATGCCGCTACCGGAGAACTCCGGAGTAGAATAGTTCCGATTTATCATCGGGAATCACCACGAACCACGCGCAGGTCTGGGTGTGCCGAGTCGTCATGCTTCCAATATTATTCTCGGCCGGCTCCGGTTAAAAGGCCCTACCTATGTATAGTTGATCGATTTCATATGATATATGCTCACGATTTCCTTGATGAATCGTGTTCGCGGTTGACACGTTTTTATTGGTAACAGCTTGATATAAGTATTATGTAACCCCATGTCATGGATCTTGCATATATATGTCTGTAGTAAAATTGTAGAAATCTACCCGATTCAAGCATCTTAAAAGACATAGTTTTTGTTTATTTTCATATTACTACTTGCTTGCTTGCTGGGTGTGGTCCTTTATTCCACACATTGCCTGCCCATGATGGTCAAGATACGTGATGAGACAGGCAACAGAACGAGATTCAATGGATCAAGAGTACAGTGTTGTACCCTTCAAACCAAAAGGGGTAAGATCGACTAGAACGCGTAATTGCCTCCAACGTTGTATTAAAGATCTACACTACCAGCGGACTGATCTATCTTATCAGATGGTGTTCAACCGGGAAGTGTAACTCCGAGCTCGGCAAAAGGATTTTCTTTTCTCTTTCGCTACCGCGGTACCCTTTTACATTGAACCTTTGCCACCCGAAATGATATCATTTAATTCACTTTTTGCAGAGAAATAAACTTTGGAATGGCCAAGGAGCCCCTCGCCAAGCTTTTCACATGGTCTTGGCAGAGTGCATAGTGGATCTGATTAAATCCGAATTTTGAGTGCCAAACGATCTTCAGTCCCTGTTTCATTGCAGGGTTAGCCAGCGTTCCAAGATTAACTTCTCAGATAGCCATGCCATGGGAACTCTGCAGAAGTTATTTCCAGAGTAATCTTTCCCTTCATCTTCCGCACCACTAACATCTCGTCGCGAATACGATTCCAATTACGACCTTTTCCCGCCTGGAATGTTCAACCACGGAGGATGACAGTAAAGTCAATTGAACGTACAATAGAGACAAAACTTGCCCAAGCTACTAGTAAAATGCAATTTCTTTTAGAATTGACGGATTTGCGATGGATCTTTTTGCAATATAAATGTATTAAACAAACCTATTTAGTATTAGCGCCAATTGTCATTATCGCCCTATGCCCCTATACGTTCTACGTTTGAACAAAATGAAACTCCATACCCCTTTAGTTTAGCGTGCAGTATCGGCTTACAGCTGCCCCTTCCTCGTTCACACTCGTTTGGTGAGGGACTTTTCTTAATGATCTAGACCGCCGCGCTCCGCCCGTCATCTCTAGCGCGACTCGCCAACTCCATCGGCCACATTTTAATACCGTTCAGCCGGCCCGGCTCCCCATAAATCCCGAATTGTGATGACTGCAAATTGATATGACCTTGTGCTCGCCGATGGACCTGCGTATGCTACATAGTAGCTTCGATATGCGATCCTCTGCCCTGCATCTCATTTTCAGAGACCTTGTAGCAAATCAGCTCCTTCTCAACGGAAACTGGCCAAACAAAATACAACGATGTTTGAGAATAACATTTGTTAAGTTCTATTTTCCTTATATTATGCAATCTTGGTGAAAGAAGACCTCACTTAGCGCTTTGCGCGCGACAGGCTTTTGAGGCCATCTTGACAATCAATATTTTCCTTTGGCAAATACCCACTCATAATTAAATTTCAGATACCAATTTTTAATCTCATAGTTATTTGAATCAAATCAGTCCATGCAGAGAGTAATTTGTCTGGGGCGGGTATTACACCCGCATACGTGTCTGCTTGGTGGCATCGGCCAAGACGCACATTTTTACCACGGAGTGTAGTATAGCCGCCTACGAATTAGAATATTTGACATTTTTCCAGAAAACAGGAATATTCTGGAAGTTCCATGCCATCTAATCAACATGGTACCAAAAAGGATTTTCCAAGGTCATCGAGAAGACGTACCTGCGGGGATAGCCTCAATTTTGAGCGTTCGGTCCACTTCCGCCCTACCAGCACTACAACGTACGTTGTACCCAAGCTCGTATGCTAGAATTTTCATCCAGCTTCCCTGTTATAGATTTGGTTAGAGTTTGGGGATTCAGTAACAACCGTGAAACGAGGCTCATTCCTAGGGAATCCAATCACCCATACATCCCTAGCCAATCCATGCACAGACGAAGTACCTAAACAAAGCATGACGAAATTAACAGCCGCGTCCTCAACTGGTGTCCACGGGGGTTGGAAAAGGGGACACATCTCAAACTGGATAAGAAAGGTGGTCCCCGTGTCCAACGTATCCTGGATCATATACTTTGTAATCAATAAGCACTTTTTTTCCATCTAAGTGGCATTGAATACTTTACCACATTTACTGAGAATAGCCACAAGGAAATTCAACAGATGGTGCCCACACTGGGGCCTGTTGATTTATGAATTCAAATCAAGTTCATTTTTCAACCAATTGGTGTAGGTTCTGTCAAGAGCAAAAATCAATTCAAGCACTCGCTCCCGATTCGCTAGACCTGTAGAAACAGACCTTCTTCCATCTGCAACAAGATTCATCAAATTGAGACACGGTTGCCAATCTAATGTAAAACCTGCCTTACTGAGTTTGTTCAACTCAAAAAACAAAACACCATTCAATCGCGCTCGCCAAAAGCCCTCAGGCAACTCCCAGCCAAACAGTAAGAGTATATTCCTTGTGTCCTTGATGTCAGCATGTGTGTACTCTGTAACAGAACAAATCCACTGGCAGATTAAAAGCGCAAGTTCCAATGGAAGCGCGCTGAAGCAAGAAGACGGGGAATAACGCTCAATCTTTGCGCAATCTATAGCTTCCTGAATTGCGGGCACAACAAGTGGATTCTGAAAAAAATCGCACTCGTACCCTTGCATTGACACGATGGAGCAGGAGTCTTCCCACAACTCGTTGTTTGTACAGTATTGTCGACAAACTTTTATGAATCTGGCAAGGCCATCATCATTAAGTTTTAGGTCTTCGACCTGGCGGAAGAGGGCCCAGCAATGGGCATGTATGAAATATCCGATAATCTTGCCTTTGTATATAATAGGTTGCTTCGGAAGCTGGTAGCATAAAATCGAGTGAACACCCGTTTGTCGTACCGGGCGCCTTTCTTCCCACTGATCCTCGCCTTTGTTGGATCATTCGGGGTGTAATAAGGCTCAAACCCACCTATCATATTGATACCGGTTAAACGGTACTTGGTGTTGGTTTCTTTGATGACTAAATGAACTAGTTAGAGGACCTGGGCTTGTTTGATACCAACCCATTTGTTAGGGGCTTACTAGCCCGACAAAGGCTTGACCATAGTCGAGGTGAATTGGAGGTGAAGGTATTTTCAGCTTCGGAGGATGGTATCATCAGATGAGTAAGACCGAGTTTCCAAAGCTTTTTCCACTGATTTTCTTGAATCAACGGATGGTTTTTCCCTGATTTTGGGACTCCATTGTCCGGTATGCGTGGGATGGCCATTCCACATAGGAGACATGCCGGCTCAGGCAAAACACCCGAAGTAGAAGCATGTGGATGTACCATAGTGAAAAAGTAGATGTGCGAAAATTTTTAGAGGGGTTGTTGAATATCTAAGAATAAGGGGTTTCAAAGGATGAGATCATAGTGAGTCCTCGATGAAGAGTCATTGATGGACCTTTTGAACTCTGATACCCCATTTTCCCTCTAAAGCCGTAGCGTAGGGAATCGAAAGGAATTGAAAGGATTGAAAAAGTGCAGGTAGGTATTGCAAATATGCAATCAGGTGCCGAGTTTTGCTCTTTTGGTATACCAGGTATGGCACAAGAATGCCTAGGTGAGAACAGTGAGGTCTTTTCCATTCTCGACCATATGTAATTTGATCCGCATTGCTGTTTACAGCAAACCAGACGATTGCGACGAACCAAGATAAAGTTATGGGGTTAATATAAGACTTGTCTTGACTGTTCGGATGTTTCATGGTCCATTTTTCGGTTTGCTTCATCTCTATCCAACTCTTGTTTTGTATTCTATTAGAGAGAATGAGGATTTCATCCATCGGGCTTTATAGCGCTATAGCGCATTTTAGAACAATGTGTGATTGCGGAGTTTGGGCTGACCTAGGACTTTTCCTGAGACTCCGTGGACTTTAAACTCTAACCTCGAACACCATGGCTTCCTTCATCTCAGCAGTAATAACCAAGGAAATAGTGCAAATGATTGAAACCAAAATTTTATATAAAATCAAGAAATTTGTTCTTCATGTCAACTTTGACTTTAAAACAAAACCTTAAAACAAAACAGTTCCAAAGCCCATCTACGCCGTATAGCCTCCCAGAACACCACCTCGTCCACTGACCAAACACTCCCAGTAACTGTTTCAAAAAGGAGGGATCATCGTTTGAAATAAGAGCTACCCGAAAGGCTGAGCCAGGAGTTCCTCAGACCGCACTCTCTTCAACCTTCCAAGAAGCTGTGTTCATCCTGGTAAATGGGTTGTTGGAGCTATGTTCCGTCGGTGGTCTTGAAATTGCCGCTCACTCCCTGTAAGAGATCGGTTGCTCTCTACATGAAACAAACAATGGACGAATTTCATTGTGCTTGGCATCTTATTCACTCTGTGGCGGCGTTTTTGTCTTGGTTACCGGACGTCTAGGTCATAAGTCTGGCCACAAATACATGTATCTTGTTGGATGGACCTGGATGGCTATTTGGTCACTTGGCTGTGGGCTCGCCCATAATGTTGTTCTCTTTGATCTCGCCGGTGGCATGATAGGAATCGGTTCTGGCGCCTTGGATCCGAATGTCTTTGCTCTCCTGGCGCGCGCATTTCCGCCCCTCTAGACCAAGAAGAATATCACCTTTGCTTTTCTGGGATTTTTGCACTCAATTAGGATACAAATTTGCTGGTTTGATCGGGCGGTTTGCCGAAAAAAAATACCGGGCGTTGGGGGGCTTGAGTACTGGGCCATCGGCTGCGTCGTTCTCGACCTGGTTACCTTCGTCATCGTCCCTCATCGAATAGATAGCCGATTTCAGGGCTGAATCTACGTCATTCCGACTTTCCTGGTAGCCTGCTGAGCATATAGGTATCGAATGGCCTCGTCGAGGCTTTACTGCTATGCTCAACGCGATGGTCTTTCGACGGATGTCTTTTAGAATCTTTGTACACTATACCACCATCTACATCCTCATCATTTATGATTTTCAACCTCTCAGTGAAGTCGCTTCAACGGTGCCATTAGTCCTTGGCGGTCTGTTCGCTACCATCTCTGTCGGCCTGTTAGTCTCGGAGGTCCCCGCCAGTACATTCTAGGCGTGTCCATGTTCTCCTTCCTTGTCGGCAACTTGGTAATGAGATTCGTCAATTATTCGGACAATTACTGGGTCATCATATCCCCCGAATGTCTGTTGGTAGTCGGTGGCCCCGACTTGTCCTTCGTTTTGTCGGGCCTTCTAGTTTCCAACACCGTGTTACCCGAGGAGCAGTGTGTGGCATGATCGTTCACATCAAGAGGGGTGCAATACTCGATTTCTATCAGTCTTGGTATTTCAGCCATTGTCGAGACTTATGCAAGCGATAGAGGAAAGAACCCGGGCAAGGGCTATCGTGAGGCCTGGTGGCTAGAAATAGGTTTCGCGGTTGTAGAGTTTATTGTTGTCATCTTCTCTGTATGCGACAGCCGATTTGACCCCAAGAAGGACCGTTCTAAAAGCTTCGAGGGGCAGCTTGGATTTAATTTTCGATCTAATTTACCATGCTCTGACTGAAGATCTTCACCCATCGGTCTTCATTGGCATTTTGGTGCGTCTAACGACACCTTCGGATATAATAGTCCCGTTTCATGCTCAGATGGAATGTCCAAGGTTAAGATAATCGACACTGATCAAACAGGAGCGACTGTTCCGTGCGTACTTCAAATGAAAATGTTATGCACCAACGAGCCTTTCCGGGCAAGACATGTCTCAGCATCAAGATGTCTGTGTACTCAGCCTATTTCAGCCAAAACCAGAAAAAATCGGTTTCCTAGAAGCTTTACACTTAGAGAAATGATATGACACCTCTCTTCGGGCATATATCTCGTCGCCATCGAGTGGGATCAACATGATTTATCCGGGCCAGAACACTCGCCCCTCGGTGGTACCCTTGACCCGAACATCCCCATCCTCGTTTGGGAGCCAATTCATCTTGAGATCAGAGACAAATTCTGGCATTACGTGGCATTGGCGTTGTGTAAATGTCGGAAAAGGGCACCTGGGCCAACTCTGTAGGTCATTTACGGCTATTATCTGAACAATTTGCTAAGTCATTATTGAGTGAACACCTTCTAGAAGTGTCTGTGTGTTTCGCACGGCTATTTCGATCTAAGGAATTATTTGAGCACGAATGAAAAGATGCAATATAGTGATAAACCATATTAAATTCTCTAAACCCTCAGAGTGGAATGCTTAGTAGCTAGCTATGTGTCAAACCAGTCCTCCATCTAGAGCCCGGCCGTAAACGCAAGCCAGTTCAAATTGAAGCTCAATCTCGTGGCTCTCAAAAAATAACTTTCAAACGTGCTAAAAGATCATGGTATCCGATCACAGAGTGACAATCACCTTCTGCGCAGATGTGCCCTTCGCTTGCAAGTCGATAGCAGCCTGGATATTCTCGATTCCCTGTCCGGCAACAAGAGGGCTGGGGGCAGGAATGAAACTTCCTTCTTTGAGAGCCTTGGGAAGGAAGTCCTCGTAAATAGCCTTGCCGACGTGGTTATCCTTGATGGTGGTGCCAAAGACGCTCTTGAGGGTGATACCCTCTGGAGGCTGGAAGCCACCCTTGACAGAGGAGATAAACTTGTTACCCTCAGCCTTACTGACAATATCAACAGTCAGGGGAGTTCCGGCGAATCCAACACAGTCCATGGCACCTGCAAGAATCTTTCCCTTGAGAGCGTTGATGAGATCATCGACGACGGTGGCACTGTTGTAGTCAAAAACCTGACTAGCACCGAGCTTTTTAACGTAGTCGAAGTTCTTGGGCGAGGCGGTAGTGAAAACTTCGTAGCCGGCGGCGACTCCGAGCTGGATGGCGTTGCTGCCGACGCTGCCTGCTCCGCCCCAGATTAGGAGGGCTTGGCCAGTGGAGCGACGGGGCTCGGCGGGAAGCTGAAGCTTCAGGAATTCGTCCTGGAAAAGACCGGAGGCAGCAGTGGAAAGACCGAGAGGGAGCACGGAAGCGTCCTCGTAGGTGATGTTATCGGGCAGTTCGCTGGCCATATTGGTCTGCAGGATGGTATAGGCTTGGAAGGCGTTGTCCTGGATGCGCTTGGTGGCCATGCCAACAGCGTGGCCGACAACACGGTCGCCAACCTTGAAGCGAGTGACATCGGGACCAACGGAGACAACCTCTCCAGCAACGTCCTGCCCCAGGATAGTAGGGTAGTTCATGGACCACCAGGCCTTAGACTGAAGGCTACCATCTACAGGATTGATAGCGATGGCGTGATTCTTGACGAGAATCTCGCTGGCCTCAGGAGTGTAGACAGGAGCCTCCTTGACCTGGAAGGGGTGGGCCTTGGCCTCAGTGAGCCACGCGGCGGAGTTTGCAGCCATTGTGAAGGTTCGATTTGGGGGGTTAGCTGACGAAAGCTTGGAGTGTCTTTTTAAGCGCGAAAATATGTTGATGAAAGACAAACGACTCATGTACGATGAGAAGTTGGAAAGTGAAAAGTTGAAAGATGAGGCACGAGATGATGAAAGAAGTGTTTGCTTGAGATGGTTGGGAGTCCCAGATCCTCTTTATATGTCTGTAGCCCATATTGTCTAAGTTTAGGGAGATATGTACACCATTTTCTCTGAACCTCATCAACTACCATACAATCTCAAGGGCCAGCGCAAGCCTAACCGAATGGGGTCCGCATCCTACGATCGCAAGGCTAGCCCAAGATGGGTTAGCTTTGAGATTGCCTTCCGCTTCAACGCTGACCTAATCACGACAAGCTCAATGAAATGGTAAAAATGAATACGATCAATACGAACAATACCACAAATACGACGACTCGATCAAGTTAGTCTTGAGCGTATGTCAGCTTCGGAATTTCTTTTCAAATATCCATGTGTCAGGCAAGTTTCGTTTCCCCGTAACTATTTGCTTACATTTTCAATTGACCAGTCTACATAGGCATAATCTTTCAATGTTGACTTCAGCATTATTTGATACCCTCTTCATGCTATCAACCATGACAGATATTTACAAGCTGGCAAGTTCAAGGTGTAACTGTCACCCCAGTCTAGATTGTTTCACTTTAGAGATATACGGCACATGCGGAAAAATGAATCTAAGGTTTCGGTAGCACAAGAGATATGTTATCGATATTTGTACGATATGTTCCTCTTCAAGAATAAGCCCCGCTACTTCAATTGACCTCCAACTTTGTGCTACCGATCACTCAATTTGGATAGTCAGAGTCACAAAGCCTTGCTAACAAAAACTTTCATTGGTGTCACGACAGCTTTTTCCAAATCCCACACCCCTAGCTTGGCGTAGGGATCGTTGCGAATCATTTCCCACACCTCTTCCTCTGTGCCGGCCTTGCAGAGATGAATGCTTCCTGTGATTTTGGACATGCCATCTTCAAGGCTCTCCGGTTGGGAGGAATACATTGGACCACCGAATGAAATCTTGCCGGATTCAAAGTGCGGCTTGTTGTGGGTAAGATGAAGAGGTCGATTTTCGATCCGAGTTTGGAGGATGTTGGGGTGATCCGGGAGGCGCACGAGGAAATCCAGCTCTTCGGACATTGTGATATATTTGGTCTTGAGTGATGCAAGTGCAAACAAAATAGTGGGCTCAAAGTGTGATTTTGCTAAAGGAACTTTGGGATGGGTTCAAGAAGAAGATCAGAGACTGATAAATAAAAAGAGAAGAGATAGATATGTAAATAAGCCCTTTGCTGCACAAGCACTTATCATTGTCCAATCCCAACGCAGCATCCAAGACAAAGTATTTCGTAAATAACTCCCACGGTAATGATTACGAGTTTCTCCGTTGTATCACTCGCAAAAGCGCAGTGGCCTATCGGCTAGATTTTGCGCATGGTAAGATGTAGTGGATCTGACTGAGATCTGCCATTGCAGAGCCTCCGCGGAGTTTCTCTTCACCCTGGATGATCAGCGGCATGAGCCTGGCAATTTGTCGGCGGATATACTCAGCACCGAGAAGGTTTGATTAACCACTAAAAGTAAGAACCTAGAGCCCCGTTTGTGTACTGTTTACCAAAAGCTCCGTTCTTGGGAATTCTGATGCTGTTTTTCGTCGCCTGAGCAAAATACATAATAACATTGTATAAGACGGACAGATATATCGAGATAGGAATACCAGCATTTATCAACGATTATTACTTCCAGATAACCATACCCAACTGCAGCAGCTCAAAATGGGCAGCGTCGGAACCATACCCACCGTCGATATTAGTGCTTGGATTGACCCCTGTGGCACGGAAAGAGACCGCCAGAATGTAGTCGAGGAGATGCGCAACGCCTGCACGACCTATGGTTTCTTTAATCTTGTTGGACATGGTGTTTCACCTGAAGCCCAGAAGCAGGCACTCGATTGTGCCAGGTTGTTTTTCACACTTTCAGAGGAACAAAAGATGGATGTCTGCATCTCAAAGTCGAAGGGAAGATCTTTCAGAGGGTATGAACCACCAGGTATCCAGGTCCACCAGGAAGGCCTGCTACCCGATACCAAGGAGGTAAGTGTCACATAGCCAGCGGCCATGAATATACCCAACACATGCTGAATCTAATTCGAGTGTTTCATCATCGGCCATGAGGTTCCTGAAGATGACCCGGACTGCGGTACATTTTCTACTGGACCTAATCTCTGGCCGAAGTCTCTGCCCGAGGGAAAGTTTCGCATTCCAATCATGGAATACCAAGCTCGCATGGTTGAGCTTGTCAAAGTCTTGCTGAAAATCATCGCCCGCGGTCTACCACAAGAATGGAATTGTCCACCCGATGTCTTGGACCCGTTGGCGCAAAACAACCCATCTATCCCGATGAGACTGTTACATTATGGCCCCCAGCCGATCAAAGATGAGAGACAGTTTGGAGGTATGCCACGTTGACCTCTTATTTCTGTGAAATGCCTCATTAGATACATGCTGACTGGCAAAGTCGGTGATCACACTGACTTCGGTTGTGTCACTATACTGCTACAGGAGATGGGAACAAAAGGCCTCGAGGTCTGGTACCCACCAACGGAGACTTGGATTCCTGTACCTCCTCAAGAGCATGCATATGTGATCAATATCGGTGATATGGTGCAGAAGTATACGGGTGGATACTATCGCAGTGCTCGACACAGGGTTATCACATTTACAGAAAATCACCGATACAGTGTTCCATTTTTCTTGAACGGTCAGCTGAAGCTCAACTGTATCACACTTGACGGATCTGGTTCTGAGACTGTCGTTGGAGACCATATTCGAGGGAGGTTGCTCGAGACCATGGGAAAGGCTGGGGAGAAGTTGAAGTGAAACTGAATGTTGGAGGACGGAAATCGTCCTAAATAGTTAATTTGCAGTCTCTCTGTGATCGACTGGGTCCTTAGACATTGCGAACTGGGCTGCAGACGGTGACGGGCCGACTGATTGTACGGATGCGTCGCATAGGCCGTGGAAAGACGAAGATATACATAGGGGCTACCGCCTAATTACTATTAGTATCCTAGTCTATTTCATAATATTGCATCTAGCTTTGATGACTTCTATCCATACTTTTATTTGTAGAATAACACAGTCACATAATGAAAACCTTGACAACATCCATGCTTGCGGGGTCCTACAAGATCCTGGAAAGATCCATCCGGTCATTTGTACAGACTTGACTTACCCTCGTAGATCAAGGTGCACCCAGTCTTTCGAAGTCGGAAAACTATGCAGAGCAACTGACATATCACCCCTAGAAGGACAAATCGCAGACCCTCCACCACCAATCGAATTCAATGACCATGACGAGTGGGAAGGCGAACGGATCGTCGCAATTCGAATCCGACGAAAGCAGTTGTAATCCACTTAATGGATCGGGTATGATAAAAATTTAGCAATGAAGCCAGCAAGCTTCGTTGCCCACTTCCCCTGGCTCGTCAAAGAATTGCATGGGGCTAACTTACGCCGCCCGGAACTGCTTAAGAACGTTGAGTAGCAGTTCCGGGCGCGTGGGTTGGCCGCGTGAAACTCTTTCATTTGCCGTGAGGAGTGAGCAAAGAAGCTTGCTGAGTGCCATGTCAGGTCTTCGTCGTACTCAATCCATTGAGCTCTGTATTGCAACAGCCAATTGTAATTAGTGCCCCTGGTTTGGGATCGTCAAAATTCATTGGTCTAGTTATTATCCCGTGGAGGATTTGCAACGGCTGTAACATAACGCATATCGGAAGGGCTGAGTCGGCTAAACTTACTAGTATCAATTTAAACTCATTTCTGCACTTTTGGTAACATTGTGAAGATATAGGACGGATCACGTCTTGTTGAAGTCGTTTTGTGATGTGGATCGCAGGGAAGATGGATGTCAGTGAATTTATTCTCAATGGTGAAATCATGGAAAAGAAGAGAGAAAGAGGAAAAAGGTAGAACTACAAACAAGGCCTCAACTGAAGAGTGGGAGATCACCTGATATCCCCAACATTATGCAATGCCGCCTGGATTGGCTCAATGTCGCGAGAAGGAACTGATAATGGGGTTGCAACATCCAAAACTAACCAAATACCACAAATCACTGGCGATGTGGTGAGATGATCGTGCTGGTGTAACTTAGTGGGTATCATTAATGGAACATCTCTAGCAAGATGTCAATATCCCGTGTCTATGGCGAGCCACCACTTGAGAAAATAGGTAATGACCTTGGTATGCAAATTTCGGTATCAACTGCTAGTCGTATTTTACACAAAGCCACACCCGGATTTGCACTGCTAGTGCAGGGCCTAGACAATCCAAACGAGAATAAGGTGTTGCATGATTAGATAAACCACTACTAATATAAATTATGCTATCTCTAGCGTATACAACGGATTTGCAGTCCACTTTTATCTTACCCGCTCGTATAAATTTCAGAGACGTGGCGCAAAATTATCAGACGCATATTTTAAAAGTAGTTGCCCGATCAGGGTGTCAAGTACTCTTTTCGCTCATTATACCAGCGAAGGCAAATAATACCGAGGCAAAATTACATCTCTGACTGGATAGCCTCAATGTTACATTTTTAAACAATAGACTTGACAATTACACACCTGATCCCAGCCCCCTGATCTCTCACTCGCGCATTCCGCCAATAATATAATTTAGAACCCCACAGGATTGGAATTGCAAGACATACTGGACTTACCCTTGATCCGCGGGGCGCTTCGATGTTGCAGAATCCTCGTATATTATACTTTTACAGCCTCGTTTTGCCCGAACTCTCGCCTTTTTCGTACTGTTTGGGTTAGACAATCTGTGAGTCTAATTTACGAGGTTATACATAGCCAAGGCGGGCTCTCCGTCGTTACCAATGCCCAAACCAACTCAAATCTGGAGTGAGTCTTCGCTGTTGCATATCTGACACCATCCAGAAGTCGCGAATCTGTTCCTGTCAGCGTGTTTTCTGTTCGAAAATTATGACTTGGCAATGCTCGTCGTATTAAATGATATATCTCGCACAATGACTATGTATAGCAAATCCTCCCGAAGTCTTAGTATTGCTTAAGTTGGCTCTTTGATCCAGCGAAAAATTTAATCTCTCAAACTTTCGAAGAACCACGCCGATCCCGCGTATCAATCAAGCTTACAACAATGTCCCAATCATTTGATAGCCGCCAAACAACCCCACCATGCAGACCGCAACATAAATCTGGCCTTGCTTGTGAAGAATGTCGCAGACGGAAGCTCCGTTGTGATCGCCGTCGCCCAAAATGCAGCCTGTGTGAAACATCCGGTGTAGAATGCCAGACTACCGCTCGGCCGCCCCGTGGCCCCAAACGTGGATATCTCAAGGTGCTCCAAGATAGGATCGGTAAGTATAAGTATGTACAACTTTCCAATATGAGAGATAGCTAACCAGCATGCACCATCAAGCCAATTTAGAAGGGCTTCTTCTCCAGCAGAATAACGGTCAAAAGAACTCACCGTACGATGCGAGCGACATAGAGACTATTTTGATAGATAGCAAGATCGAGCTACCATCATGGCAATTGCCGATCATGGATGAAGATGGACAACCCCTTGACATATGTGAGCGGACAAAATCATCAAATTCATCGGATACACCCTCGATAGACGGAAAGAGTGGTGCTTCCATTCCCTCCATAAACAGACTTTCAATGCTAGAAGAGCTGGGGTTCGATACAACAGTATGCAGGTCCTGGGATACTCTAGATCTTGACCCCAAGATATCGGACTTGATGCAAGCCGACTTGTACGCGAAATAGCTCTTCCAGTCTTTTCTATATGCTAACGATTTCGCAGAGATCAGCTTTATTTTGATAGAATTCACGGCTTTATGCCAATTCTACACCAGAGCCGATACTTTGCAATGCGTCAAAAAAGTATCAAAGCAGAGAGCGAAGTTTGTTTGCAATATGCAATGTGGACTCTTGCGGCGTCAGTTTCAGCTCACTATCAGAGTGTGGGACACTCACTGTACCAAAATACGCGCCGCTTACTGGAGGAGTTAGACTCCAAAAATATCAAACTTGCATCTACTGACCTTCAACAGGTGCAAGCGTGGCTTTTGCTTGCGATCCATGAGTTCATGTGTGTTGACTTCCGACGAGGTTGGATGAGTGCTGGGAGGGCGTTCCGACTCATCCAACTCAGCTGGCGACATGGTACCGATGGTCCGGACTTGACCCAGGTACAAGGGGACTGGATTGAATCGGAGCGGAGGCGAAGGACATTTTGGATGGCCTATTGCCTTGATCGATTTGTGAGCATGCGGATAGAATCTCCGTTGACATTTAGTGAAACAGTAAGCAACATTGAGCTTCCAATCGATATCATATTAAGGGAGTAACTTCTAACATCAAGAACTCAGGTTGCCATTCGACTGCCATGTTCCGAGAGAGATTTTCAGACTGATCAACCTGTTCTTATGGGGTTCCTCACCGAAGCCCTCGTCTCCAGTAACTCAATGGTTGTTTCCGCGTTTACGGAATGCATCATCGTAGCCACAATTACCGGGCGCGCCCTCGCTCATCGCCATCAGTTTCACGTCGGTGACATGTGTTTTAACGCATTGGCGGATTTTTGGACTCAGCATGAGTGGATCAATGCTATGCATAGTCAGAGTATTGAGGCATTTTCCTCGAGATATTCTGCAGATATGCAACAAACTGATCCTATGCTTCTTTTCATCGGGTTGATGTATCGAATTACCACTTTACATCTATATCAAACGACAGGGTGTTTTATTGCAACAACTCATGAGGAACAGCGCGACTTGGTGCTAGAGGATCGAATACGAGCATCTTCGGCAGCAAAGGACATTGTCGACCTAACTAACAAACTCTCGAGTCTCAATACCTTCAAAGTAAGCTGTAACCAATCTCGATCTACGCAAATTCTCTAACAAAGATAGGTGCATCCTCTCACACCGATACCACTCTCGCTATGCGTGGAGTTTCTCGTCTCGAGCACCGAGTTTGGTGACTCTTTTGCATCCGAGCTACAAAATATCATAGAAGCGATGCGTTCTTTGAGGAGCTTCAATAACATCGGAAGAGGAATTCTACATTTACTCGAAGAGTTTGGGGTGGCGGAGGGCATACCAATGGCTGTTCAATAGACTCATTATTCTTTTATTCAATCATATTGAGCCTCTGTGGCTGGGCAGGTGTTCAGGTTCATTTTCGTATTGCTGCGCTCCAGATGTGATGTATCCACCAATTGACCTGGGATGAAATTAAACGCTATGATCAATCTAATCATTACTTGTCTAGATTCAATTAAGCCGAGGATTACTGAGCTACGGCTTTCGTATCTACTGTAGCAACAAATAAAGCTGCCGGTTCATCTATGGATGAGCATGTCTCTAATATTACATCGTGGCTGAAGAATATAGTTCAAATACGAAATGTCGCCTCCACCGATGAATGTAAGATTGTGAGACAAAAAAGACAGCGATGAGTCTAAAAGTTCAAATTGAAACCGCCATTTCTAGTCGAGCCTGCGCTCTCGCCTCTCTAGCTTCCTTGGCAACCTGCGCCCTCTTGCTCACACACGGGCTGTCTGGCTGTAATGCGTTGAGATCATGCGCCTCCAAACAAGCCTGTGTACTGAGTAACACAGCATCAGAGGTACGGGCGCGCATCTCTTTCTCATACGCATCCACCGCATTTTTTATTGTGTTACCCGAATCAGCAGAATGCCAAGCAGAAATTAAATTCTTGCTAAGCACCGCGGCATCTGCAACACCGTGGTTGAAAGCCTCTCCTCGGTAGGATGTCATCGCGTGAGCACCGTCACCAGCGATTGTGACATGCCCATTATGATTATCCCATGGTATTGGGACCCAGTCAACCAGTTTAATGTGCAATACTTTCGTATCTTCCGGCATGGACAGGACCGCATCGCGGAGCCGAGGGTCGAAATTCTGTGCATTGCGTTTAAAGATTGCAAGGCGCTCTGCGTCTGTTTCCGGAACCTTGTCGGCTTCACTCTTGTTTAGCCAAGATTGGATCAGCTGGCCCTCATAGAACGGATGTTCTGTCCCAAGACTACCGTTGATTGTTGGACTAGAGACAAGAGAGAACCACATATACACGCCTGTCTCTGGGTGAGTTCCTTGAAAGAGAAGAGGATCAATAGTGATAATTGGGGCGAATTGCTCTGGGGTCATGGTTATCGTTGCGCCGATACTGCAAACTGGCAGGGGGTTAAGACCTCCCAGCCTCTCGCCGAGTAGGAGACGGCGAGTCTTGCTATTTCGCCCCTCGGTGCTAACTAGCATGCATCCCTTTGTAGAGGTTCCGTCGGCGAATGTGACTTCAACCTCGTCGCCTTTCACATCGAACCCAGACATGCTCTTGCTGTAAGTGATGTCGATGCCCTCACCGAGTAGGTTCCCAAGCAAGCGGCGGTTGACGCGGTGACGCTTTGTTGGAGGAATGACATATTTCGGCGCTCCGGTTGCCAAATCAATAAAGCAAAAGCGCCGGCTATCATCAAGAGTAGGATCGACTTGGATGGACTGGAGGCGGTGGAAAATCTCTGCTGGAAGGCATTCTTCAAGCGCCCTAAGGGCCCAATGGACAGTCAAAGCCCATCCACGGCCTTTCTCTGTATCATACGAAGTATCGCGCTCGTAGACCTCGTACGGAATGCTTGCTTTTCTAAGGGCTTGAGCCAGGGTAAGGCCGACCATGCCAGCACCCACGATAATGATGGGAAGAGTAGGAGGTGCGCGCGCCATCTCTTGAGGAAGATAAATCTGTGGAAAGATTAAAAATTCTTTGCTTGAATTATAGCCGCTGTTTCCATTTGTACTCTCTTTTATGACTTTCAAGGACGCGTCTGAGAGCTCGGGGGCTTGGAAACTCCGGCGATATTATCATAACCCTCATGGGCCAAAGCGGGGAGTTCGAACAAATTGTCAGCTTATGCTCCTAAATCTAGTTTCTTCGGTATTACTAGTCACCGAATTCCAAAGGCCGCAGCGGAGTTACCTAGAATAAATTAACGGGGTGATTGTCCGTAAAACTTAACAAACTCCAGCTAGCCTGCGTAGTATAAAGTTGCCAAGTGGTCTACGTCGAGAACAGCACTCCAGAAAGCAAATTTTGTACACAAAGAGGAACAACAATATCATCAGCTGGAGTAAGCAACTGATTTCCAGAATTTAACCTCAATCTAACGACCAGGCTTGCAAGAATCAACATGGCAACCCCTCAACTCTACGATTGGCTTGTCCAAACTCCTGCAAACGCAGAAGATCTTGAGAATCGGATCAACACCCGCCCTGCACACCTAGAGCATAACAAGCCACTTATCGAAGCTGGAGTACTTGTTTGGGGTGGACCTTCGCTGGCATCCCACCCGCAGAGCACTGAAGAGCAGCTCTTGATCACCGGAAGCGTACAGTGTATTCGAGCTGAAAGTGAAGAGGCTGTGCGGAATATCATTCGCAATGATCCATATTCCAAGGTTGGATTTTGGGATGCTGAGAGGGCTACAGTAACACCGATGAAATGTTTTCTTCGCAGGCCGCTTTAGTTCGGTGCCTTCGTCCTTTTGTATTAACCGGCTGTCAAAGAATAAGATTTAAATGATACAATTGCATTTATTGGTTTTATCTGTGGTAGTTCTGCGAATCTCAAACTATCTCTGATCATTCGGTGGCATCCTGGTGTCTACAAAATTCCCTGTATTTTTCTTCTTCTCCTTGTAATGTGAACTACGGCAGGATCCGATTATGGCGCCATAAAAATGGATATTAGTCTAGCTTGAAGTGGCCTTATCTTATAATCTGAAAGACAATCTGCTTTTTTGCGCTTCTTGACTGTCCACTCTCGGCCGTGTCAGCCACCGAAGGAATAAAATCCAGTAGTCCTTCTTCAAGCCTTCACTTTCAGTCCAGATCCATACATGGCGATACGAAGTCCTGCATACATGAATCCCGCGACGCAGGCAGTGGCTCCCCCAAACGCCCATAGTCCATTCCAGTTCATATGGGCAGACTCTGCCAGAATGGCCCCACCAGCCGGTCCACCAGCTAGAACACCCAACCCAATTATGCCGAATCCCATACCGATCCGAGTGCCAATCTTCGATTTATCTTTGGTAAGCGCGACAAAGCAAAGTGGAGGAAGACCAATCAGTGCACCGCTGAAGAAACCTGATAAGATGGCGATCACGATCAGCCCGCCTTGTGTCGTCACAGCCAGAAGGCACAAAATAAGTACTCCAACAATAATGCAGCAGGGTGCAATAAGATTGAAAGGACCAGTCCTGTCAGCCAATGCATTGGGTAGAGTACGACCGAAGCACGAGCCAACGTTAAGGATTGGCACAATGTAGAAGCTCATGTTTGTGTCGGTGATGCGAGTAGCTGCCCCAAAGTATGAGATGTAGAAGAATAGCACAAAGAGGCCCATAAACGCGATCAGAGATGCCAGGACAAATGTAATGTACGGCACATCCGTAAAGGCTGACCAGTCGATGAGGCTTCGGGCGCGAGGGGGCTTGACGCGCTGACGCATAACTGCGATTGGAATCAAAAGGGTGCCCAACGCTATGAACCCAATGATTCGAACGGCCCATCCAAACCCAAGTGGCTCAATCAATTGGTTCAGCACAATTGGGTAAATGATACCACCGAGGGCAGAGCCAGAGACAGCCAGTCCGAGCGCCGCACCCAGTCGTGAGCTGAAATATGTAGGCAGAACAGACACGCAGGGCACAAAGAGGCAGCCCGCGCCGATGCCGACACAAAATCCTTGAGCGAGTAGTACCTCCCCGTACGTCTTGCAGATACTCAGCATCATCATGCCGAATACAATGCAAAAGCTTCCGATTATCAGGAGTGAGCGCAGGTAGCCGCGGTCGTAAATTGGTCCAGTGATGAAACCGACCATCAGCAGCATTGTGGCTTGAATGGCGCCGATCCAAGAAATGTCGGAAGATGAGCGAGTGAAGAGGGCACCTGATTCATAATAAGTCTGGAAAACGCCGAACGCGTTCAAAACCCCCCAGGTGTTGAAAAAGAGCATGAAGCCACCCGCAACGTGCAGCCAGGCGACCAGACCACCGTTGGGGGGAGCGGAACCCATAGGAGGAGGGCCCTTTGGTGCTTCTACTAGCATATCATGACTCCTCGGAGTCTGTAGAGCCTCTGTTGGAGCTTTCTCTGAGCTTTGATCCAGAGGTGAAGTTGATGGAAACCGATGCCGATCTTCCTGCATTCTGGGAGGATAAAGGAAGTCAGGACTAGAGTACTTTTGAGATAAAAAGATTTTGTATAAAAAGAAGATCGAGATTTGTGTGTTGATTTTTGTAGACTACCAAACGCTGGAGGGAGGCGTTAACTCAAATGACTTCGTATAGATGCTAGCTCGGACTTACCCGACGGAGTTCTCAATGGGGATATAGCTCCTTATATCCGGTACTAGCCACATCTGGTTAGTGTTGAGCGATCAGGGTCTTGGTGGCGTTTCTGCCTTGCTGCCTTACAATCAGAATATTACCCGGTAATCAAACTACGTCCGTGAGAAACTCCTCGTGAGTTGAGAAATTCCGAAGGTAATATTAAATTTTTTTTTATCGTTTTGGACTAACCTAATCTTCGGCTATCTCCAGGTTTGACTCACAGCTGACCCTGAGAATGGCATGATGCGAAATTAGGAAACCACTAGCGAACCACGTGGAAGGAATCTCCGAGACAACGTGGCTGCAATCCAATGATGTTTCGCTGATTTGACCAAGGGATTTAAGAATAAGTGAGGCTGAAATAGATATTGTTATATTCACTCGATCGATGTATTCAAGGCCGTGTGAACAAGAATTACAGACATATTTAATTTCACCTCTGTACTACTGGCTGATAAAATCAAACATGAAAGTCCCAGATCCCACTTTGAGTCTCCCTCGAATCCTCTGCCTACATGGCGGCGGAACGAATGCACGCATATTCCGCATGCAGTGCCGCGTTCTGGAAAGCACCCTCAGCTCAACTTTCCGTCTTGTCTATGCCGAAGCACCATTCCCTTCACAGCCCGGATCGGATGTGACATCAGTATACAGAAATTATGGCCCTTTCAAATCCTGGCTACGCATTACGTCCTCTGATACTGCTCATGAGCCACAGCACATAATTGAGCGAATCAACACCGCTATCGCAACAGCTATGGCCACGGACTCAAAGTCAGGCGCAACAGGCGAATGGGTTGCATTGCTAGGCTTCAGTCAAGGTGCTAAGCTAGCCGCGAGTATTCTGTTTGCCCAGCAGACAATGCAACTGCGTGCTGGCCCAAACGCTATCATCTGGCCAAACTTTCGTTTTGCTGGATTGATAGCTGGTCGTGGTCCTTTGGTGTGGTTGCTTCCTGAACAGAGTGATATCTCATCCGCACATCCCTTGTCTATTAAATCTGGTCTTGTGGACGCATCTAATCCCTCAATCGGAGGAGAAGATCCTTTGTTCCCGTTGGATTCAGATGAGCATATATTGCGGATCCCCACATTTCATGTTCATGGGTTACAGGACCCGGGATTGAGTTTGCACCGGGCTTTGATGCGTAACTATTGCAAGAAAGGGCTTGCATCGATATTAGAATGGGATGGTGGTCATAGAATACCAATCAAGAGGAAAGATGTACATGCTGTGGTAGAGGAAATTTACAATTTGGCGCAAGTGACGGGAGTACTGAAATTGTGGTGATCAGGAATTCGGCCTTTCTTCTTCGGCGTTTGGGCTGAACTACTTGGGTTATTCAGGGTGTATCTTTTACTGAGACAGCACTCGCTTTTTTGTACATAATAGAACAAGAATATTAGCACAAGACAGTAGTTTCAATTTCTTTAAAGCCTAGTCCATACGTCGGAACTTTCAAGGAACGTTTCAAGACACAAAACGTCTTATTTTCACTAATATCAAGCTTCCGGGTTACACTTGTAAGATATCCTAGTATACAATCTCTCATCCCAAGCCTATTAATCGATTTGAACGAGAGCCTTTACTGGTTATTCTCCTTCCATCAACCAAAACTCAGTGGGCAGCCGCAAGGATATCCGGCAGCATAATTGCCGTGTTGTTCCAGACCTGACTAGAACCGGTGACAAACAAAGTTCCAATATACCACGTGTTGCGGTGACCCTGAAGGGCGTACGCATCACGATAGAACCCATTCCTGATATCATCCACTTCGGCCGCAAGATGGAATGGCCCAAAATCAGTGAAAGCAACAAACTGGGGCTCGGGTTGAGTGGCAGCACCAGTGAGTTTCTGAAGTGTCTTGATGGCATTCCGGGCATCTGCCTCAATGCGCTTTTGACTGACTGGTTTCGCACTATTATACCAGTAATATAAATGCTCATCGACCGGAGATGGGTTGAACTCAACCACAGATGGGATTTCGGCAATATTGTAGGTGTTGTTGGCAGCATAATTCTTGTAGCTGAATCCACTGGCAAGGCCGGTGTTTTTGACGACGCCACCATAGTAAGGCAGCCCATAGATCTGGGAGAGAATGCCCTTCTCGCGATTGTCGAGGCCAAAAGTCTTCATGTTC
Organism: Penicillium soppii; assembly: GCF_028829465.1. Taxonomy (NCBI): domain Eukaryota; kingdom Fungi; phylum Ascomycota; class Eurotiomycetes; order Eurotiales; family Aspergillaceae; genus Penicillium; species Penicillium soppii. The sequence goes on from NW_026643234.1 coordinate 4,894,623, forward strand.
TGGATTGTCTGAGGAATGGCAACAAGAAGTTGCTTCGCCAAGATGAGCTTCTTGCCAGTGGGAGTTTGTACAACAAGGCGCACCCCTTGACGATGGTTGCTACCGCGGTCTCCGGCAATAACTGTTGAGTTCAGAAGAACATTCGACTTAAGTTCAGCTAGCGCGTTCCGATACAGTTGGGAGTTGTCGCGCTTGCCATTGACAACGGCACCACCATTCTCTTCGTGTAACATTAGATCATTGAGATCGTTGAAGACATACAGAGCTGGAATGTCAAGGAGGTTACCAGGGATGGCAGGGCGGGCCAAGGTCGCCATCGCAGAGTCCTCCAGGTTGTGTTTTGCGATGTAGTCCACCCACGGAAGTAGCAGATCCTCTGGCACCGGATCGGGCAAATCAATACCATCATTGAGATACGAATACTCAGTTAACTCCTCCAAGTAGTCTTGGCCTAGAGACCCAGTGGTGAGGTTGAGCAGGTTCCCGGTCTTGAAGTCTGCATAAATGGGACTACCGAAGTTGGCCATATCGAATTGCGCGAGCGGCGTGTTGAGGCGCTCGAAGAAGTTGCGAACAATTGTATCATTGTCATAGATCTGCACACCATAGTCCACGGATGCCCCGGTAGTTGGGTCTTGATAAGTTGCGACATGGCCGCCGAGCCTGTTGGTCTTCTCGACCACAACAAAGGATTTTCCCTCGTCTTTGAGAGCCACGGCAGCATAGGTGCCAGCAGCACCACCGCCAACAATCACAAAATCACGGGTGATCACATCATGTGCAGCAAAAGAGGAGGTCTCAAAGGTGTTTACAGAAGGGGCGGCGAAGACCGAGACTACAAAGCAGATGCTACTCCAAGGGGCGGAGGTCCTCATAATGAAAAAGGGAAACAAATGTATGTACAAGGGCTTCAGTAATTAAAGGTCGAGAAAATCGTTCGCTGCGTGCTCTGTCTCCCGGGCATATATAGCTCCCTTCAGCTCAATTCGTCACCACGGCGATTGATCATGAGAACGCCCGGTGGCCAAAACGCAGAGAACTTGCACAATATGATCGGCCATAATTATGGTATTAGGTCAAAGTTTGCATGACTGAAACATCCAGAAGAGTAGTCATGCAGATCTCGTAATGCTGCAGAGCGAGTAATTTTCAAAAGTCGATACTTCCAATACACGTACGGTCAACCGTGGAAACGAATGGCGCTAATGCAGATAAGCACGGCTTAGCGTGTTTTCGGCTGTGCCCCTCGATTAATCTATATCGGGTTAGCGTTGAGCGCATTCTAAGACAACGCCGATCCTCGAGCTCTCCTTCGATCTCTCCCCGGTCGGCCTTTGTACGTATTCGTGTTGTCATTGCCAAAATTGCACGGAGAAAGCAGATTGTCCCTGCTTCTGCATCTAAAAAACAAACTAGATTCGTGGCGCCACTTCTGCACATTCAGTACACATCGGCACGATGGTTTATTTCGGACCTTCTAGAGGTTGCGAGACCTGCAAGGGAAGAAGGAAGAAGGTCAACCCCCTGTTCATTGTCCCATTTGATAGAAGTCCCTGCATCATCGGACATTTCATGCGGTGTGGCCGATGCTGATCCGTGTTTACAGTGCGACGAGACCCGCCCGGTATGTCAACCAAAGAGAGTGCATATTTAAAATCCCGCGCCATTACTTGGACGCTTTACTAGACTCTGCCAGATTGTTTGTACGCATTGTTTGTACGCATCGCACTGACTTCTGCAGTCCTGTTTGAGATGCCTCAAGTCTGGGCGCACATGCCGTGGCTATGAAGATAGCGGGAGCTTCATCTTTCGCCAACACGAGAACCAAAATGATGGCCAAAGCCAGTCTAAGCCGGCTTTCAAGTCTATGGCTCGAAAATGTAGCTTGGCTGCCCGAGAACCAGTTCCAGGAACTGACTTTATCCCCGAGGATGGCCCGCCTAAGGAAGTTTCCGAAAGTAGAATCAAGGAGCTGGCTCTCCAAGCCTTCTTCTATGACTACTCAGTCGTTTCCGTAAATTCTTCCCTTTCGGGAGGCTTTCTAGGTGGATTGGAGCCGTTGGTTCAAAATCTAGGACTACAGTCCCATGTGGCAAATGCATGCAAAGCAGCTGCATTCGCCAGCAATGGTATAAAGCTACGGCGACAGTTCCTGACACAGCAGGCCGAAACTCTATACTATGATCTACTTGTGCATCTGGCTGCTTCTATGCAAACCCCTGCTGCAAATAGTCACGAGACCTTAGTTATTGCAATACTCCTAGGCCTCTACCAGGTAATTTTCTGTTTGCAGAAGTTTCTTGTGTATTGAATCGTGTGATTTGCTAATGCACAACAGATGATCATCTCGGAAAAGACCAATCCTGGACATCACACAGCCCATGCCGGGGGCGTGGCTGCAATTTTGCAAATCGAGAACAACCCCTTGGAGCTTGTAGCGGCGGTCCTTTCAGGTCATCCATTGGTTCTAAATGGCAAGCAGGTTCGTATTCTTTATCCATTTAGTGTGGATCGGAACCTGATCTTCTAGAACAATCCTCTTTCTGCAAGAGGCACTACCAGCGTTGATCAAAGTTTATACAATCTATTAGTTAAGCTTGATCCTATTTGGAAGCGGACAGAGGCTCTTCTTGCAGGGCCTCCCGCTCCACTCTTTTTTGATGAGGTCTTTGGTCTCAAGCGAGAGGCGATGGCACTGAATCACGATCTTGCGATCTGGCAGCAAAGTCAAAGTGAGGAGCTCAAACCTACGACCGTAGACCCGGGTCTCCAAGCCACCCATAACCCTGGGGTGGGCTACTGGCATGGAAGAATTGATATGTACATCGATCTGTACGTTGCATCACTGTGGAATATTTCTCGCATTGCACGATGTTTGCTTACTACATTGATTATCCGGCTATCTGGTGTGCTCGATGATGGTGTGAACCATGAATCTGACCACCAAGAAGCCTTACGTCTGGTGGAGAACGTCATAGCTTCTATTCCCTATCATTTAACAGAGGACTTGCAGGTCTTCTTGCGTCAACGGGGTAATCACACTGAGATCAATAACCCCGGTCGCCCAGTTGGTGGCCTATTGCTTATGCACTCGATTTACGTTGCATCACATTTGGAAATATTCCCATTGGAGATGCGCGAGTATATGAAAAACTGCCTGGTATGGATTGGGCGGCGCATGGGAATTGGACAGGCCACTTTCTTAGCACAGGCAAGTCTTTCTCGCGCTTTTCTACGCTTTTTGGTCGCTTTCCGGCAGTCTAAGCTAATCCATCATGTCAGGCTCCGCAGATTGACAATCAATATTTTGCTGGTGGATGTTTGATTGTGTTAGCGGGTTTACTCATATAACAAGTTGGTTATAAATGGATATATTGACGTATGAGAGACATGACATTGATATTTTCCTAATCAAGAACAACTATTACACCTCACTACCCGATCTATTATTTAACAGCACATTACCACAATAGCCTTTAATGGTTTCCTGGATCATGCCTTCATGGTCAAAATGCCAGATCTTGTATGATCGATCCTTCAGCTCCTCAAAGCACGTCTGCGCTTTAACCCATTTTGCCTGCTCCGCCCACTCCGGTTGATGATAAAAGTCACAGACCCGTCGACTGCTGTTCACTAACCACTGGCTTCGGGTGCGACGAACAGCGTTGTAAGTCTCGAAAGCTGTCTCGAGTGCGTGTCTTTTGGCTGAAGGATTCTCTTTGACTGTTCTATTTACTTCTTTCAGCAGCGTGGACAAACAAAGACCGTCCTCGATACCCATACATGCACCAGCGCCATGATGTGGGCTCGATGCATGCGCAGCATCGCCTGCAACGCACACTGATCCCTTGTTGTAATAGGGTGCTGGGTAATTCCAAAGATCGAACACAGCCCATTTGTCAAGCTTTTCTGGGAACAGATCAATGATGTTGCGCACACATGGGCTCCAGCCCGCGAAAGCGGAGAGGAGCTCTGCCTTTTCACCCATTGCAGTGGTCTTCTCATGTTTCCACTCATTGCGATCTGATATAAAGGCTGTTGCGTTGATCAATCTCTTGTTGGCGACAGGGTAGTGGATGAGGTGTGCATTTGGGCCCACGTGGTTATGCTGGTTATTTGCCTTATACTCCCCAAGGGCTTCGATGGCATCATCCATTGGGATGAGTGCACGATAAGCGACCTTGTGTGTGTATCCAGGGTGACTGGCTGGACTTTCTTCCCCAAGAAGCACGGTGCGGACTCGGGATTTAATGCCATCACAGCCAATTACTGGCTTGATGATTAGTATGAAAGACTTGTCACAAAAAATTAATGAGATCAAGACATACCCGCATCAGCCTCTGTGACACTCCCATCCTCGAACACCAGGTGAAGCTTTCCGTCTTCTCCTTCTTGCAGGTCTTCCAGTCTCTTCCGACAGTGAATCACGTCTTCAGGAATAATCTTCACCAAAGACTCAAGGAACTGATCACGTCTGCATCCTTCAAATCCCCGATACCCAGCATCTATCTTGTACAACATGCGCTGATAGTATGGATCATCTTGATTTATTTGGTTGTATCCGTCGATCCAGCGGAGGTAGTCATTAGGGTCTGTCTCATCACCATTGGAGGTCGCGACCGATCCGCTAGAGCGCAAGGCCGTAACAATTGCCGGATCAATTTTTTCCATGCACTTGATAGCATTGGCCGTAAAAGCGATTCCGGCCCCGATTTCACGGAAGCCTTGAGCCTGTTCGTATACTGTTACTTCGATGTTTTGTTGGATAAGACCGACTGCGAGGATGAGGCCAACGATACCGCCGCCAATGATGGCGACTGAAACGCGGTCTTTTTCTTCTGAAATTGGGACAGGCATTCTGTCCTTGAATGTTCTGCGTGATTGCTTGGCTGAAGATCGGACGTAATCGCGGTGAAGTCAAAGTATTTCTCAATCAAAATGAAAACTTGGCAGACAATATATAAACGAACGAATGAATAAGAGGAGTGCGACATTATGACTCTAATCAAACTGATCATAACGAATAGAATTTCCTCATTGTTTATTAATAGTTGGCGACTCAGAGTAGTCGGAGTTTCCAAGGTTGTAGCACCCGAAGTTTGGATACCGTAGAAATGCACTGAGAACGAGTTCAGGAGGATTGTATGGCCCTGCCACTGAACCTTCTTGAACTGAAAGTTCCGACATAACTCTAATAAATCAATGCAATCCAATCAAATATTCAAATGGCTTTCTATCTTCATAATTGGCTGTCAGTTAAGCTCTTCGCTGACTGCGGAGAAACTGATACGACAATCCGAGCTCCTGCAGCCGCAGCGGATTTTCTCATATGCCCTCGGAGTTTTCTTTCTGTAAGGTCCAGATTCATTTTCAATGATCTACTTTTAATTTATCAGCTTATCCTAAGCAAATCATCTTGTTTGGTTACTAAGGTGAGCATGAACCTTCGTATTGAGTTAGGCTCGTAGTAAACTCTGGGTCCATTACTGTTTAGACCCTGCGTGTGAATACTGCAAGCCCAGTTCGTCCTGTCTTACACCTACATGCGGCTTATCCCTCGTGGTTATTGTTCCACACTGTTTCTAATTGTGTGTACAGGTTTCATTTTCCGGGAAATGTACATCGGAATCGCCGACAATTTGGGGCATTGAGCCAGCTCGCTAACAATCTCCATCTGAAGCCAACTTCAGTCCCAACTCTCCAACTGTATATCTTCTGCTCCGATCCGTGATATCAAAGTACCATTCTATGTGTCCTTGATAGACGAACGACAAAACAGATTTCAACAATACCTCTGTTGTTCAAATTTATATTCTTCACACAATCTCAATATGATTGAGCCCCAGAACCTTACGAACCACTCCCTCTCTGGGCCAGCCGTTTTCCTTTTTGGTCCTCTTGCTCTTTCATTCGACTTCAATTCGTTCGTGCAGCTGCGGCACACAATTATCGACGACGAGGAGCATAATTGGATTTGCGATGTCATCACCAGTCTGCCCCAATATTGGAAGACTATCGTCGCAACGATTCCTGGGTTGAAGGCCAGTGCTAGCCTAGCGGATCTCGAGGATCTTAAAGCAGCATTCACCACCGGACAGTCTCTCAAGACTCCTTTTCCGCTGCCGAATGCCCTTTTAATTCCTCTGGTGGTTAGTCTCCACCTGATGGATTATGCAACTTTCATGAAACACAGCAATCTTGAGCTGGATAGTGGTCTTGATATTTTTACTTTGAGCAAGGAAGGCCAGGAGACCCTAGGCCTCTGCACTGGTTTGCTTAGCTCCCTGGCTGTCTCTTGTGCCGGCAACAAGGAACAGTACCAGAAGTACGGCGCCGTGGCAGTTCGTCTTGGCCTACTCATTGGCATGGTGGTTGATGGACATGATGTTGTTTCCAAATTTGGTCCATCCAAGTCCATCACTGCAGCATGGAACACTGCCGAGAAGGTCAAAGAGATGCATCGGATCTTGGACGATTTCCCAAATGTAAGTCAGCACCCATGGGCAAGTGGTTAATTTAACTAACATGGTCAGGCGTACACATCTGTCAACTATGATGAAGATCGTGCTACCATTACCACGGCAGCATCAGATCTCTCTGAGATGCAGCTGCAGTTGAGAGGATGCGGCTTGATCACAGCAGAGGTGGGTCTCTATGGACGTTTCCATGCCGAATGCCACCGAGATCAACTCCCAGAGATCTTGAAGTTTTGTGATTGCCACTCTGACTTCAAATTTCCAAATGCCTCCGAGTTGAAAATCCCAACACGGTCTAACGCAGGCGGGCAATTCATTACGGAGGGTGCGTTGCACCACCACGCCCTGCGTTCTATTTTGGTAGAGCCACCCAAGTGGTTCAAGACTTTCATGGATGTATGCCAGACTACCCTGAAGGACAAAGAGTCGAAAGTGTTCTCCTTTGGATCAGAGCGCCCTATACCACCATCTATTCTGCGCGGACTCAACCAGCGGATCATCAATGCAACGGACCATGGGCAATCGTCGCAGAAACAGCGGAGTTTCAGATCAAACGACATTGCTGTGGTTGGGATGTCATGCAAGGTCGCAGGTGCAAACAATCTCGAAGAATTCTGGGACATTTTGTGCACCGGGAAGTCTCAACACAAAGAGGTTCCCAAAGAGCGATTCAATTTCGAAACCCCTTTTCGCAGTACCGACACAAAAAGAAAATGGTTTGGAAATTTCATTGAGGGGCACGACGAATTTGACCACAAATTCTTCAAGAGAAGTCCTAGAGAGAGTGCTACAATGGATCCTCAGCAGCGCCACCTTTTGCAAATTGCCTATCAGTCCGTCGAACAGTCTGGCTACTTCCACGCCGCAAATCCCGACAAGAACATTGGCTGTTATGTAGGCGTCTGTGCTTGCGATTATGAAAGCAACATTGCCTGCCATGCGCCCAACGCCTTCTCGGCTACCGGAAATCTCCAAGGATTCATTGCAGGCAAGGTCAGCCATTTCTTTGGATGGACTGGCCCAGGTTTGACAATTGATACTGCCTGTTCATCATCAGCCGTCGCTGTTCATTCGGCATGCAAGGCCATTCTTAGTGGAGAGTGCACCGCTGCTCTGGCTGGTGGCACGCATGTTATGACCAACCCCCTATGGTTCCAAAATTTGTCCGGAGCTTCGTTCCTAAGTACCACCGGCCAGTGCAAGCCCTTTGACGCCAAAGCAGACGGATACTGCCGAGGAGAGGGCATCGCGACAGTATTCTTGAAGAAGCTGTCGGCGGCCATTGACGATGGAGACCAAATCTTAGGTGTGATTGCCGCGTCTGCAGTCCAGCAAAACCAAAATTGTACCCCGATCTTTGTCCCCAACGTGCCCTCTCTTTCGGATTTATTCCGTAAAGTCACTCAACAATCTGGACTTCGGCCCGGTGATATATCCGTCGTCGAGGCTCACGGGACAGGAACAGCAGTCGGTGATCCGGCCGAGTACGGAAGTATCAGATCAGTGCTAGGTGGCTCTGTTCGGACAAATCCCCTGACGCTCAGCTCAGTCAAGGGATTAATCGGACATACTGAGTGCACGTCTGGAATTGTGTCCATTATCAAGGTTCTTCTCATGATTCAAAAAGGGGTGATACCGCCACAAGCCAGCTTCACAGCCATAAATTCTGCGATCGGCGCAACCCCTGCAGACAAAATCAACATTCCTACCAGTGTGCAAAAATGGAATGCAGACTTCCGAGCTGCGCTGATTAACAATTATGGGGCATCTGGATCCAATGCCTCATTGGTTATCACCCAGCCCCCGAGTGTCCGAGCTAGATCATTTGAACCACCATCCCAGGACGAGAAAGGTATTACATACCCTTTCCAACTCTGTGGTCTCGATGACTCCAGCCTTCGCCGATACTCTGTCGCTTTGCGCGATTTCATCAGCCGTCAGGACCCGTCGACTGCAGATTTGTCGCTTTCGAATATTGCGTTCAATTTGAACCGGCAGGGAAATCGTCAACTAGAGCGCACTTTAATATTCAGTGCTCAGTCAATGGACGAGCTGCAGCAGAATCTAATTTCATTCGAAAATGGAAATTCAAATTTGGCATCATTGGCTTCACCAAAAGCAAAGCCGGTTGTGCTGTGCTTTGGTGGTCAGGTCTCCACATTTATTGGACTAGATCGAACAGTATATGGAAAGGTTGCCGTCTTCCGGAAGCACCTAGATACTGTGGAGGCTGTTGCTCGCTCTCTTGGGGCCAGCAGCATTTATCCTGGCATTTTTGAGCGAAATGCCATTACCGATATCGTCAAGCTGCAGATCACCCTATTCGCGATGCAGTATGCCTGTGCGCGTAGCTGGATTGACTCCGGTGTTAAGCCTGTCGCAGTGATTGGACACAGCTTTGGCGAGCTTACTGCTCTCTGTATCTCGCAAATCTTGTCATTGGAAGACACAGTGAAGATGATTATGGCACGGGCAACTCTGATTCGAGATGCTTGGAAAAGTGACAAAGGCGCAATGATGGCCGTGGAAGGTGATTTGGTTGAAGTTGAAAAGCTTCTCAGCGAGTCAAACAAAGCTTGTGAGGGCGTCGAACCAGCCAACATCGCGTGTTTCAACGGACCCAGAAGTTTCACCCTCGCTGGTCCAACTGCTGCGATTGATGCAGCTGCGCAGAAACTTTCCCTCCCTGCCTTTGCAAACATGAAACATAAGAGATTGAATGTGACCAACGCTTTCCACTCTGTCTTGCTTGACCCTCTTCTCGGGCGTCTTGAAAAGAGTGTCGAGAATCTAACATTCCACGAGGCCACAATCCCAATGGAAAGAGCTACCGAACATCACTTTGAAGGAAAGCTCAGCGCCAAATTTGTTCCTGAACACCTTCGCTCCCCGGTCTTTTTCAACCATGCCCTGCATAGGCTAGTAACGAGGTATCAAGAATGCGTCTTTTTAGAAGCCGGATCAAATTCAACGATTACCAATATGGCCAGTCGTGCTCTTGGTAGCCCGAAAAGCTCGCACTTTCAGGCAATCAATATCACCGGCGACAATGCCTGGAATAACCTAGCTGCTGCCACCGTCAGCCTGTGGAAAGCCGGGCTTAATACACACTTTTGGGCTCACCAGTCTACCCAAACCAAAGAACACTCGCCCCTTCTTTTGCCTCCATATCAGTTTGAGCGTGCACGTCACTGGACAGAATTGAAAACGCTATCAAAAGTTGCAGAGATATCTACCTCACAGAGGATGGAGCCAAAATCAAACGAACTTCCTGACACCCTCCTGACATTTGTTGGTCACCAAGACAGCAGCAATCTTGTTGCGAGATTTCGAGTCAATACCATGATCCCTAAGTATGACACTCTCGTCAAAGGCCATGTCATTGCTCAAACCGCACCCATTTGCCCTGCTACGATTCAGCTTGAGCTCGCAATTGAGGCAGTTCGAGGTCTCAAACCTGAACTCGCTTCTTCTGGGCTAGAGCCCCAAATCCATGCCGTGGAGAACCAATCTCCTGTCTGTATCAACCCAGCTCGTGCGGTTTGGATTGAGTTAACTTCGAAGGAGACCACCGGCAGCCCCTCTTGGGACTTCCAAGTCTTCAGCGATGACATGCAGCGTGAAGGTGTCTCCAAAACGCTTCATACGACTGGTAAGATTGTCTTCCGATCGGTTGATGACTTAACATTCAAGATGGAGTTTGCTCTGTTTGAGCGTCATTTCAGCCACCAACGCTGTGTTGACATGCTACAAAGTGGTGATGTTGATGAAATTCTACGCAACCAGAACATCTATAAAATTTTCTCGGAGATCGTGGACTATGGTCAGGATTACCGCGGGGTTCAAAAGCTCGTCAGTAAGGGATCTCAGTCGGCAGGCTATGTGGTCAAGAAATACAATCCAGAGACATGGCTCGATGGCCATCTGGCCGACAGCTTCTGTCAAGTTGGCGGAATATATGTCAACTGCATGACAAATCAGTTGCCGGCCGATATGTTTATCGCGAATGGCATCGAACAATGGATTCGGTCGCCCAATCTTCGCCAGGGTGATGCCAGACCAGATGCCTACCATGTTCTTGCCGCACACCATCGTCCTGCCAATCAACATTACTTGACTGATGTGTTCGTTTTCGATGCTGATAGCGGTGCCTTGGTTGAGGTTATCCTTGGTATCAGCTATGTCAGAGTTCCCAAAGCATCCATGAGCAAGCTCCTCGCCCGCCTCACCGTAAGAGAAGCGCAGCCCGCTCCAATCAGCATCAAAGCTCCAGCAGAGCGTCCCGCTCTGGGGCTGTTCGCCGTTCAGCCGACGACGACTGCTCCACCTTCATCGTGTATTTCAATTCCAGAAATAAAATCATTAACGGTTCCTAAGGCAGAGCAACCATCACCTAGGGTGGATGTGGTGCCCAAAATCAAGGCTATCCTAGCGGATCTCTCTGGTCTCGAGCTGCACGAGATCAAAGACAACAGTGAGCTGGCCGATCTCGGTATCGATTCTCTCATGGGAATGGAGATGGCCCACGAAATTGAGGCCGCATTCAAGGTTGATCTTCCTGAGAGCGAACTGATGCGAATCACGGACATGCCGGGTTTAATCAAGTGCGTGCAGATTGTTGTTTCTGGTTGTACAATCTCGACTAGTGAGGCATCCGAGCAGGACTTTGACGAAAGCGATGAGAAATCAGCCAGCAGTACTACTCCGAGCAGTCCGGTGGACTCCGTCGATATGGATAAATTGCTTGGAGATTCGCAATCCCATGGCTTGAGTATCCCATATGCCACAGTGATGGAAGCATTCAATGAGACGAAGAGCCTCACAGATGACCGGATTGCTGAGTATGATCAAACCAACTACGTCGACACTGTTCTTCCAGCTCAAACCGCGATGTGTGTGGCACTCACACTTGAAGCGTTTGACCAGCTTGGTGTAGGACTTCGAGATGCCAAGCCTGGTCAAAAGTTTGCGCGTATCTCACACCCAAAGGAGCACACTCGCCTGGTTACGTATCTATACCAGATGCTCGAGGATGCTGCAGGTCTCATCAACCTCGACGGCGATACTATCACTCGAACAGCGGCTGTGGCGCCAGTAAAGCCCAGCAGAGAAATCTTGGCGGATCTGCTAGCTCGCTTCCCGGACCAAAGCACTGCTGATAAGCTCACATACTACACCGGATCTCATCTTGCAGAAGTTTTGCGTGGCGAGACAGACGGAATTAAGCTGATTTTTGGTACCCCAGAAGGGCGGGAGCTGGTGTCTGGCCTTTATGCAGAATGGCCCATCAATCGCTTGCTTTACAAGCAAATTGAAGATTTCCTTGCTCGCCTAGCCTCCAAGCTTGACAGCAAGGATAGTCCTATCAAAATACTCGAGATGGGTGCCGGCACTGGTGGCACAACACGCTGGCTGCTGCCATTGCTCGCCTCACTGAACTTGCCAGTGGAATATACCTTCACCGATCTGGCACCGTCCTTTGTAGCAGCAGCGCGGAAGAAGTTCTCCAAGCAGTACCCTTTCATGAAATTCCGAACTCATGATATTGAGAAGGCCCCGGCCGATGATTTGATCGGAACCCAGCACATCATTATCGCCAGCAATGCGATCCACGCCACACACAGCTTGAGTGAATCTGCCATGAACATCCGCAAAGCCCTCCGCCCTGATGGATTCTTAATGATGGTTGAAATGACCGGTACTCTGTACTGGGTGGACATCATTTTTGGCCTCTTTGAGGGCTGGTGGTACTTTGACGACGGGCGAACTCACGCCGTCACTCACGAATCTCGATGGGAGAGAGATCTCCAGGCTGTCGGATACGGTCATGTTGACTGGACTGATGGAGCCCGACCAGAAAACAAACTCGAGCGGCTGATCTTGGCCTTTGCCTCGGGGGACAGGTATGAACGACTTGGAACTCCCGGATCGGTAATGGGCCCGTCGGCTGACCTCGTGTTCCGGAAAGCAGTTGTTGATCGTTATGTTCGTGATATGACCGCCGGTTTCGGGGATGCTGTTGAGGATTCCTCGATATCCGGTGCTCTATCGAGTCATCCCAGCGGCCAATGTGTCGTGGTGACAGGCGGCACTGGTAGCCTGGGATGTCATCTCGTTGCTAAATTTGCCTCATTGCCAGACGTTACTCAAGTCATTTGTCTCAATCGGCGCAGTCGACAAGATCCTTCCTCACGCCAACATGAATCTCTTCTCAAGAAAGGCATCGTGCTTCCACCACATATTGCTAGCAAACTATGTGTGTTCGAGACTGACATGTCCAAGTCAGAGCTGGGTCTTGCGAAGGATGATTACGAGTACTTCCTCCAAAACACAACTCACATCGTTCATAATGCCTGGCTCATGAACGCCAAGTGGCCAATCAAGAATTTTGAACCTCAGTTGCGTATCATGCGAAACCTGCTCGACTTCACGGCACATATCTCCGCGCGTCGCTCGCCTGGAACAAAAGTCAACTTCCAGTTCATCTCTTCCATCGCAACAGTCGGTCATTGGCCGCTTTGGACCGGAAAGTCTAATGTCCCCGAGCAGCGGATGACGATTGACTCCGTTCTTCCCACGGGATATGGCGATGCGAAGTACATCTGCGAATTGATGCTCGATGAGACCCTCCATCGCTACCCGGACCGGTTCCGTGCGATGGCTGTCCGCCTCGGTCAAGTTGCGGGATCCAGCACAAGCGGTTACTGGAATCCGACCGAGCATCTGCCGTTCATCATCAAATCTTCTCAGACTCTCAAAGCTCTGCCTGACTTTGATGGCCTTCTTTCCTGGACCCCTGTGGATGAAGTCGCCAGCACGCTCGTTGACCTGGTTACTTTGCCGATGACTGATACCCCGTACTCGATCTATCATATCGACAACCCGATTCGCCAGGCTTGGAAGGAGATGATTCCTCTTTTGGCTGAGGCACTCGGTATTCCGTCTGCTGATGCTATTCCCTTCGACGATTGGGTGCAGCGTGTCAAGAACCATCAATGTCAGGTTGAGGGCCCGGAAGGCGAGAACCCGGCGATTTTGTTAATTGACTTTTTGGATGCCAACTTTTTGCGCATGTCCTGTGGTGGACTCTTGTTGGAAACGAAAAAGGCGCGCGAGCACTCTAGGACGCTGGCGAATGTGGGGCCGGTTAGTGACAAGGTGGCTAAGCTGTTTGTTGAAAGCTGGAAGCAAACAGGTTTTTTGGCTCAGGTTTGATTTCTTGCCTGTTGTCTTTCTATATGTATATTCATGTGATCTATCGACTTGAAGTAGTGAGGTTTTGTTCGAATTTGATTAAGAGATTTGCTTTCTATCCTGCCCACGAAGAACAACTCATACTTAGTAGCCATATGATGCCATGCATCTATCTACACGTCTTGCTTTCCTATAATCTTGGTGACTGCAACTCCATCCTAAATCAATATGTCAGCATCAATTTATTCATGATATGAACGAAACATACCCTGCCAAAGTCGGTGTCAAATTCGGAAACGGCCGTCTCGTACACGAAACTCGGGTTTGGAGATAGCGAACCGATATCTGAATTGTTGACGATATGCTTCTTCTCCTGGGGAGTCGCGTGCACCCATTCAAGATACTTTGGTGCGCCTGGCATGATCACATTGTCTGCCAACAGCAGGGAGACACCTGGGTTCAGGACTTTCAAGTCTTCAAGCAACCACAGATCGTGCAGATAAAGATCCTGCCAGTGATCCATGAAAATCAATTCCACCGAATCGATCTCTTTCTTCTCGCTGATCAATTCTGTGAGCACCTCGTTGCTAGAGCCAACAACAACCCTAACAACGTCGCGTAATCCTGCCAGATCCACAAGTTGAGTTGCGACGGCTGCCATTTCGGGATTCTTTTCGATGCTGAGGTACTGCTTTCCTCCATTTTTCTTGATCGCGTCGCCGAACAGAATAGCTGAGTAGCCGACGTATCCACCAAGCTCAATCATCACTGAGGGCTTACGCTCTGCGATGATCTTAGTAATGAATGCGCCTTTGCTCAGGCCAACGTTCATGAGCTTGTTGAACTGATGGTGGTAGTCGTCAATAGCAGCGAGAACCTTCTCAGGATGTCCTCTAAGCTGTTTAATATCGGGCCTAGCGAAGACATAGTGAAGAAGGTCAACCTCGCGTCCATCCTATCTAGTGTTAGAACGGTGTATATGAAGGCGCAATTGAACCGCGAGCTTACCAGGGCCCAAGACAGTGCGGGAGGGGCGTGTGGCTTCGACATTCTTTTCGTGGATTTGTGAAAGGGTTGAAGGTTGTGGGGAATATGTGGCAGTTTCAGAAAGTTATGTTGTTATGTTTCGTGTGAACTGAATTGTTATTTCTTTTATAGCTTGCGTTGATCTACTATTTACATCGGCGTTAAGCATGACCCAAAAAGGAAATGCCCGAGGTCCTGTGTGAGTTACCAAAAGGGGATGCACTGTCCGAGCAACCGTCGGACTTATGTATTTAGGCACAAAAAAGGAATTAAGTAGGTACATATGTAGCGATCTCAAAGAATCCCTGGAGATTCTCTTAGATTTGACAAGTCGAGTTTTATGTCTCGGCCCCGAGAGCACCTATCCACAACATTGTGGGTACTTCTGGGGCACCTCGGTTTTGGCAGGTGTATGTATTGTAATATGCACCTAGCCGACGTTCTTTGTTTGCCTTAACAAAATAAAAATCATGTGAGAAGATGCAGTAAAGGTTAAGTGACCTTGAACCTTCTTTATGCATCTAATTTCATATTTCAACCCTAACACATAATAGTTATCAATATCATTAGTTAGTTAATTCGCACGAATCAAAGACCAGATGATTTCTGCGGCGGTGGACGCCTTGATTTTCTGCCAAGTGTTGATGCAACCCTCCCCCACTGTGCCTGAGGTCTTGACATTGTACACATGTCTCAACCATGCTCAGACAATTCATGTCAATTGCTGTCGAGAAACGAAGGCGGACACGGATAAGCCACTCTAAAGTCCGAACCGGCTGTTTAACATGTCGGTATGATTGTCCCTTCCATAACATCTGTCTTGTTTCTAGCATTGACATCGCGTTTCAGAAACCGGCATATCAAATGCGACGAAGGTCAACCTACCTGTTCGCAATGCACCAAGGGCGGACATGTGTGCGAATATCGTCAGACCCTTGACGGACGAACTCGAGCTTCACGAATGGCCAAGGGTCTTGTTGTGGGGACTCAAAGTAGAGCCGCGCACAGGTTAAATCCCGCCCTGGGAAGTCAAGTGGACCTCACCTGGAGAGAGCGATATTTTCTTGACTTTTTTCGTAACAGTACATCTCTACAATGTGCTGGCTATTTTCACGATGAGTTTTGGGAACGCTTGGTCCACCAAGCTAGTGAATTTCAGCCCGCTATCCGGCATGCCGTCATTGGTATGGGATCTTTGAACTATCATTTCGCCCAAACAGGAAGAAGCCAATTGCGTTTCAGCAGTAACCGAACCCCTTCTATTGAACCCTTTTCTTTGCAGCAAATCAACAAAGCGATTGCCTCTCTTCAGCAAAATATGAGCGACGACAGTATGGGTCGTCTGCGAGTCGAAACTGCCTTAGTTGCATGTGTGGTTTTGATATCCACACTTCTTTTTCAAGAAAACGCTACTTTGGCCGGTCGTCATCTTTTTTCGGGCTACAGGCTACTAGAACATTATTTGATAAGCCATGGAAGCAACAGTTTGTTTGCTGCTACAATCACTAGAGCCTTCGGTGTCATTCATTTGACTTGGACGCTTTTTACTAGCGCTGAGCCTCCTGATAAGGATGCTCGTCTCCCATTACTAGTCCCTGAAACAATCATACGAGGAGGAGATGATATACAGACGGCGAACGATCTTGTTGTCACGCTGATAAGAATAGGTTGCTCACAAAACTGGGCCCAGGGATTCAACATCGGACCCGCCAGCCCAGATCTCGATATTGATCAAATGGCCATAGTACGCCAGATCCAGCGTATACCGAGTCAAATCCAAGCATATCGGGTGCTTCATGCACATCAGTCAACGCAGCGAGATCTCAGCGCTTTTCTTATCTTGCAATTATGGGCTGAGGTTATCTCTATAACTGCTACCGTTGAGACAGGCCCAGAGCCCCAAGAGATGATATTTGATCGCTATATAGTGCGTTTCAAAGAAGCCCTTGAAATCTCCAAAGAGCTCCTGGTGCGCATCTCATCGACACCAAGCTTCTCAGTCAACCTAGGAGTTATCCCGCCGCTTTTTGTCCTCGCTATGAAATGCCGGGATTGGGAAATTCGTCGACAGATCGTTGACCTATTACGCGTCTTTCGCCGGCAAGAAGGAATTTGGTCGACTGATTTGGCTGCCCTTATAACTGAACGCGTGATTGATATTGAGTCTGCGGGCTTTGGCCCTGGAGATTTGATTCCTGAATCATCGCGCATTAAGTCATTACTAGTTGATGCGATGACGACCAAATCCCAAGTCCGTTTGCGGTACCATTTTGTCAGGGATTGTCCGGGATTTTGTTGCAACCATGCTGAGCCATACGAGGAAGAGATTTCATCATATGCATCGGGCCGCTTCGAGATACTCGAGTGTAGTCGAAGACCGTAGCAGTAAAGGGATGTATAAATAATACGAACAGCTACTTAGGTACAGACGGCAATATACATACTTCTAAGTACTTCATCATGATGTGCTCTCCCCCTTATTTGGAGAGAAAATCCAGAGAAATTTCTCCTATTCATAGGTCATATCCTACGGCCATAATACTGAGCTACACCTTTCAAAATCTATTACCCAGTGATACACAGCGCTAAAGCACGAGGTCTAACCGTTAGCTAATTATTTGGCTAGGGAACGTAGTTACCATTTAGCCTACAATGTGCGAGCGTTTCCATCTCTAAATACACTACGTAACCAGTTGCCTACATATCTAGGTGAACTATTACTGTGAAACACCAAGACCGAAGATCGTCCTTAACTAGGTACACTTTGAAGCATGGTCAGTTCGAAGGGAATTTTGCTTTTTGCCTCCCTTCCATTCACCTCTATTGCCTACTGTTGTAATGCCTGCGAACTTAGTTTGTTCTCTATGTCAAGGAAAGAGGAACATTGGGATGAGTGTATCTATAGATGCTTTGAGATATCGATATCGATTTGTGACTTTTATACCTCGATGCCTTAGAGCTGTTGCTAAAAACACGAATAAATTTACGGCACTAAGACAATATCCTCCAAATGTCCAGAGATGCTCTTTGAAATAAAAACGCTCAAAATGCTCAGTGCGATATTACGTGTCGAAGAAATGGGAAGGTATCAAGCCGTTGAATAGTTTCTGACTTATAAATAACTTTCAGGGGTGATACGCTGGTAAATTATATACTGCAAAAGGTTTCATATACATAAAACGTTGGACACCTCTATCCACTAACAAGAGGATCAGTTGTGAGCGCGGTAGCGACCGCACCCTCAACAGGTGTGACAGTGCCTTCGGAGACAGGAGTATCCGTTTCTGTGTCTTTCTTTTCCTGTTTATCATCCTTTCCGGGAGGCTTCGAGCCCTTTTCCCGCATCGCCCCAATCTCAAAGGCTTCCTCGGGCAGAGGGCGGACATGGGGCTGGCAGATCCACCAAGGCCGTCCATACTCCGCAATAACCGCCTTCGAACCCTTGAGGTTATCATCGGGCTGGATTTCAAACTTTTCAGGAGATGCTTCGTATTCCTGGAGCCCACCTTTGATGGCCTTTTCAAGAACGTTCAAAGTGCGCTCGAAGGCGGCGATATCACCTGGCCGTGACGACGCCAGCGCATCTCGAACATCAGTATGTGTTGCGATCATTGGGCGCAGGACTTGGAAAAGATGACCCTGCATGAAACCGAGGTTGACAGAAGCACACTTCTTGCCGCTCTCCCCCTTGCCGCGCTTCTGTCTCTTCTTTAAAGGGCCATCTGCGTAATCATCCTCGGCATCATTGGTTTCCGCGAATTCGTCGACGGGATCTGATGGTAGGTAGAGAGGCTTCCGCTCTGGAACTGGCTGTTCGAGAACGTATTTATAAATAATATCAAGGTATCGACGCACGATGGCGTCGATTCGATACCCACCCTTTCCATCTCGCCCTCGCCAGTAGTCTCTGCTTTCGGTGCCGACAGGGGGCGGCTTGCTGAAGATTGACGGGTCTGACAGGTTTCCTTCTGCGCTCATCACGCCGTCAGCACCAGTCGCCTCGAGGCACGTTTCAATGTCATCGTAGTTAAGAATATTGCCATTGGCGAAGATCACAGTATCCGATGGCAAATTTTCTCGTAGATAGCGAATGTATGTCCAATCCGCAACTCCGGTGTTGTGACCTTTCTGTTCCCGCCTGCGTCCATGCACAGTAATAATGCTGGCGCCGGCCGATAAAATCATCTTGGCATATTCCAGGGTCTTTTCTTTTGTCTCTTGAATACGGAACTTGACCGTGACAGGAATCGGAAGCTCAGTATGTAGCTTGTGAATAAGTTTGTAGATCAGATCCCAGTCTTCCTGTAGGAAAGCTCCGTAGTGTCCCTTTCGCGCAATTCCCTGCGGGCAACCGAGGTTCAAGTCCACGGCATCGCAATAGGGAACCACGTGCCGGGCTGCCTCTAGAAACTCATCCGGGTTGTTTGAGCAGAATTGAACGAAAAGAGGGCGGTCAATCGCGGGGTTTCCATCGAGGAAAACATCTTCAATCTTTCCTCCGATGGATTTGCGGGTAGGTTGAAAGTGATGATTACGGACACGCTCTTGCTCCCCGAACAGACGGGCATGAAACATGGGAGTGTATGCGAGAATAGGCTTCGGGTCATTTGGCGGCATGAAAGATCGAGTAAGCATGCGCCACGCCTGGGGAAGATATGTGTTAGTCTGTGAATGTAGTCAGATTTTAGGTTTGAACTCACAAATTCAGACCGGTCTACCATCGGCGCAACGACATATTTTGGACTGCCGATGCTTTCATAGAATTTTCGCCCAAAGAGTTTCTCGGGTTGCGGATTTCCGGCCGCGGAGGTCTGCTCGACGCTTTTCTGGCTTGTTTCGGTGGCCATTTTTAGGAAGTGTGACCGGGAGAAGTGGCGAGATAGTCGGCCCAGTGAAGGGCTGAATGGTTTGAAGATACCTATCTTGACTTCTGGAACAAAACAGCTAGAATTGTTCAATCAATAATGCCTCAAGTCGCAAAATATCGGCGAAGCAACTTTTGTGAAAAGCGTATCTTGATCGGAATTACTATCTTCCGCTTTATCTTATCGGGATCCACAATAGGAAGATGCGATCTACGTACTAGGCACAATATTGCAGGCAGTGATGACGATGAAGCATGAAGCTCAAAGAGTCAGTACCGGATTTCGGGGTCATTTACTTCCATTTAAAAGTCAGTACGTCCTTTTTAGCCTCGAAAAACCACAAGACATGAGGCAATTCGCGATATCGTGGTTGGATTGATTACGTAATCTAATATGGAACCATCAGACACAACTAGGATCCATTAGTCAATCACAGCTCTGCAAACAATACATCTTCGATGCAATGATATAATGCTGTGATGATTATGAGCCTATAAACGACACTCCTTAAAAATACATACCTTGATACAGTATATTCCTTTTTGATCACGCATGCATTTTTTTTTCATACAATGTCAACAATGGACGCGTCAACAGGTCCAGGAGGTAAGTCCTGCAGAATCTTCCGTGTGATCAATTCTAATCGTCCTTTAGCTCCCTTGAATCTTCACTTTTCTGAAGATGGTCTCTATGCTGCCCATGTCGGTGGGAAAGCTCTGGTCGTGCATTCAAATGTAGCTTCTGAAAGCAAAGAGGTACAGCTCGCAAGACTTAAAGAAATCCCAGTCAAATCCCTTAAATTCTTCAACTTTGGAAATGCTTCTGGCCTATCACATGATGAGATTGCCCCTAGGCGGCGTATTTTATCCGCCAACGATAGCCGCATTTCGGTTTGGCAGGTCAACCCTTTGGGAATATTTGCCGATATTGAGAGCATCGAGCCAGGGACATTGGCCGTCGATTTTGGGTGCGATGAAAATGAGGTCCTGGTATTTCATGCGTGGAACACAAAGATGAGCATCCACTCATTAGATACTGGCCGCAGCTCAGTCATCAAAACACCCAAATTTGCACATCATCTCGGGTTCGGCTATCGCCCAAAAACCAGGCAACTCGCCATTTTGCTGAAACCGGACACATCTGACTTGCTGACAGTTCACGAGCCCCGCTCTTATGAACTCGTCAACAGAGCTGTACTTTCAACTATCGATGCACAGGGCCTGAAATGGAGCCCAGATGGCAAGTGGATTGCCGTTTGGGATGCTGCAAGCGCAGGCACAAAGGTGCTCATCTTCACAGCTGATGGTCAGCTTTTTAGAACTTATACTGGGCCTTCTGGGGTAGATGATACGTTCGACTTGGGGATAAAACAAATTGAATGGAGTCCAGCTTCTGATCAAGGCACCTGTCAAACATTGGCCGTCGGCAAAGTCAATGGCAATATCGACCTACTCCGAACCCGTACAGTGAGTTCCTATGTGAGTCCCACGTGAATCTTAGCTAATTTCGCAGTTTTCCTCCGCTACAACACTCTCACATGTATTCCAAGCAGACCAACAATGTATCTGGCGCGAACGATATACCAGTGCAGCAGGTGATGCTGAATATGCCGAAACATCCAGCTCCTCTGCATTCAACATGAGTCCTGAAACAGCGGGACCACCCCGGGGTGTCTTGACAATGGCTTTCAGCCCGGACGGTCGTCTGCTAGCCAGTGTCGATACCTCACGACAGAATGTTGTCTGGATCTGGTCGCTCGAATCTACCCCAAGACTCGCATCAGCCTTGGTTCATGAACAACCTGTTAGACAAATTGCTTGGCATGCTTCAACGCCTCAGCTACTGATCAACACTATGTCCAATGGGTTGCCTACTATTCGATGGTGGTCACCCCAAGATCATCCTGTGATTGCGCAGGTCCCCGTTCAGAGGAATGAGAGTGGGAAATACGATATGAAGTGGGCTATAGACTCAAACGTTGACTCTGTATTCTGGTTCGGATCATCGGAAGAACATGTCATTGGATACCTATCTGCCCAAAACGGCGGCGTGGAGTTTGAGGTGCTAAACTTGGTAAGCAGCAAATCCAGTGTGGCCCATGGAGGCAGCCTAGGTCGATAAATGTCGGCATGACTAGCATAACTAGCACAATGACACTGCACTGCCCCAAACGGCCCCCAAATCAAATGTGGAGTCTATATTCGAGTTTATTCCCAAAGAAGTTACCCATTCCTCTTGTATGCTGGATTGTCGACGCACTCCAAGTAGCGCTAGCAGGGGGGTGGGTATAAACACACCCAATTATGCTCAACGTTAGGCTACCACATTTTAAGGGGAAATATTTAAGGCTGGGTGAATCGGCGGTCTAGCTCATCACATGCTCTATCCAACCACACTTACAAACAACCATGGATTCCATCCCGAGAGAATCCACAAAGTATGAGCTCTCCGACCTTGATAGGCTGGCACCTCCAATGATGGTGAAAGCCTTCTTGCTGTACAAGCTTTCGTCCGATGCCTATCTGGACAAGCTGATTACGTCGCTAGAAGAAGGTCTGAAAAACGCCGTGTTTCATATGCCCTTCATGGAGGGATGTGTTCAAAAGGACGAGTTCGGCAAGCCTTATATCCAAACATCCTCGGACTCACGTCTAAGGCTCAGTGTCCGCTGTTTCTCGCAGACTGAACACAAGTCTTACTCCGCTCTGGTGGACAGCTCGTTTCCCGTTGATGACTTGGATCACATTAAGTTGCTGCCTGAGCTACCCGCTGGTCAACAGCAAGTTGGCGTGATACAATTGAATGTCATCCCAGGAGGTGTCATTTTGGGGTTTGCAATACATCATGCCGTCGGAGACTGGACATCTATGGATGCATTTCTGAGTCTCATCTGTCGTAGTGCCAAAGCACATCAGTATGGCGATTCAATGCCAGTGTACACACCCGATCTCAACAGGTTCCCCTTCAACGCTGAGAAGGCCAATTCTACAACCTCTCAAAAGGATCTGCTGGATAAATGCCCTGGATTCTTTGTTGTTGATATGAAAGCTCCTCCTGCAACTGCTTCGTCTGCACCTCCCCCTTCCATTCAAACAAAGATCTACCGAGCAAGCGATTCGGCAGTCCAAAACATCAAACAACAATGCACTTCCCTCGAAGGCGTGGACTACATAACCTCCTATGACTGTATTGCTGCACTTCTCTGGACCTCAATCACTAGGGCCCGACTCCATCGCCACCCCGAAAAACACTCTTCGCAGTCTATTTCAGCAAATCCAATCAACCTCCGTTCCAGAGACCCGGAAAACTCCACCTCGCAGGAGTATTTCGGCAACGCAGTTCTACCATCGTGGGTGGGTCCAGTAGATGTACAGTTGCTACTAGCAGACAATGGCATTTCTATTGCAGCCTCTTTGATCCGCAAATCAATCAATGCGTCTACAGTGGCATCTATCAAAGACTTGGCCAGACTAGTACGATCTCTTTCACCGTCCGAGAGACTGGGCATTCCTATGGACTTTCATAAAATGGACCTTCTGATGAACAGTTGGTATTCTGGAAAAGCTGAAAACTATGATATTGGAACTGGCTTCCCCTTTGCGTTCCGTACACATCGACCGAATACTGGTGCTTGCTGTTTGATTCTTCCTAATTTCAGTCGCTCGTCTACGCGGGTGTATGAGATATTTGTTCAGCTTCCAGCTGAGGAGCATGATTTATTACGGGAAGACCCTATATTCTCGGCTTGTTTTGAACTTTTATGTTAGACCCTGCGGTTGATCTTGTAAAGCTCTTGCCCGTTCTAACGATGCATGGAAAGGCTACCCCGAGGTGGAATGATTTCACGGGAGATACACAAATAACTCTTAAGGATCGAATTTGATGCTCTCGTTTATTGATCACGCTTTTAAGCCATATGTTTTGCAATGTTGGAGGAAGGATCTAAAGCCGCCAATTAGCTTACCTATCAATTCAAAAGTTAGGGCATGAATGGAAAAAGACACTTCAGTCTTCCACAATTTACTCAATGAAGAAAAATCAGAACAAGAAGGAAAAGGCTTGAAGAGGGTCATCAGTTCCATTTATTGTTGATATTGAAAAGGGATTGGAACAACTCAAAATTAGCAGACATTGATTGATCCCCAGTTGTTCCCCCATAAATCAAAGACACCTGAGGCAAAAATGATGTCAGCCATCTGACATAATCAATTCGGATCAACCAATCACAACGCCGGGACTAACCGATCAAGGGCTTAGGGCTCAACTCAGTCACGCCCCACTCCCATTTTCGCACTTGAGCGGCTTCTGGGCAGCGCTCTCTTTCTTTGAACCATCCTCTCCATCCGACAAAATGGTGAGTCCCAAGCACCCACATGCCAACCCAAACACACCGAAACTAATCGATATGTGACAGGCGCCCGCAGCAACCGGAGGCAAGAAGCAAAAGAAGAAGTGGTCCAAGGGCAAGGGTACGCAATCACCATCCATGCGACCGTGACGATTTCCGCCGAGTTCCCATCAAACATGAACGAAATCGTTGAACGAGCTGGGAAAACATCGATCCGAAACAAAAGAATACAACAATGAGACTAACGTTTTCCTACAGTCAAGGACAAGGCCCAGCACGCCGTCGTTCTCGACAAGACCACCAACGAGAAGCTGCAGAAGGATGTTCAGTCTTACCGTCTGATCACCGTCGCCACCCTCGTCGATCGTCTCAAGATCAACGGCAGCCTTGCCCGCCAGGCTCTCAAGGATCTTGAGGCTAGCGGCCAGATCAAGAAGGTCGTTGGTCACTCCAGCATGTCCATCTACAGTGCGTTTCACTTGTCTATTTTTTCCAACTCTCGAACTCGAATACTAATCATTTCTCTCAGCCCGTGCCGTCGCCGCCGAGTAAACGTACCGTCTCTCGTCTTTTCTCGCGGATTTCTTTTCCTTGTTACGAATGATATCATTTACCATGGGAAGCCCGGCTGGGCGTGATGCATAGTGGATACGTCTCTTGAAGAGTGTGGAACATTCCTGCTGCTTGTATCAGGTAGTGCGAACTGAATCAAAAAATCTACAAAACTTCTTCAAAAGGATACGTCATTTCACTCGTAGTGTTTCTCTTTTCGCAACTAATCCGAGTACTCTACTTCCCCTTCTTGAAACTAATCTACTCCATCAAACTCCTCTTCGGTCTCTGTTTCTGCGCACTTTCACAAAGAGGCCATGGCTCTCCCGTGATCTCGCCTCCAACCACTTTCCCCGCTTCGAAATACGTCTTGTGGTTTCGGAAAAAGCCAACCCACCGCCTGACCGTCGCCTCAACCTTCGCCTTGGCCTCACGCAACTCCTTCTCCCGTCGGATTTTTCTCTGTGCTGGTGTCACAGTCTCATCAGCCACATCTTCGATCGGCATAAACATCGTCTCAACACCGCGCATGTCAGCCGTAAGATCCTCTTTAAAGCACCCTGTCACAAAAGCCCGCGTGGCGTCCCGCCCCGCGAAAAAGTTGTAGCCCCCGCCCGGTCCGTAGATCATTCTGTTTGCTGAGACATCAAAGACTGTTCCGTTCACAGCCACGTAGAGGGGGATGGTGGCGTCGGTGCCGTTGTAGAGAGAGAGTTGGGCGGGTGTGAGGATTACCGGGCCTTGCTGTTGTCGCTCTGTTAGTCTATGCGAACTCGTGGAGATTGTTGGTGAATGTATCCGGGGAGTCTCGTACCACCCACTGCTTCACTACTGGCCACCGTGTATACCATGGTCTGTAGCCCCATATCACGGACTCAGAGTCGGTCATGTAATAGGATAATCCGAAGGACCCAATTAATAGAGCTGTAACCACGCGGATTATGTCCAACAGGCTGATGCCGTGGTCTTCATCGCTGGCGCTGGATTGCCGTCGCGGTTGCGGTGTGTCGGGCTCATTGCTGGATTTCGCCGTGGCTATCGGGCGCTGACGTAGTTCTGACATTCTTGGTGTCTATATTGGTGATTGGTGAGTGTCAAAGATGATCATTAGAGTTGTTGTTGTTGGGGAAAAAAGACTTGGCTGACAAAGTATGGGGATCCGCGAGATATATCCACAACTCAACCGCGTACGTTTGTACAACCGAATGGATTTTTTAAATCTTATGATATATTTTCTTGTAGCATCCATGGATGTGGTAGGTTTTGGTTTTGTATTTTGGTCTGAAATTCATTGGCTTTTTCGAGCTACGGCATTCGCTAAAGATACAAGATGTTTGAATTCATAACGCAGCCATATACATTTCCATTTCCTTTCCGGGACGTCTGCGTTTCATTTTGATCACTTGTTTTCAGTCACAGCGGCCCCATGTTGGGGTGCAGACCCTTCTTCCCAGCTACGGGAGAACACTTCATTGAGAGCGTCCTGGAATGTGCGACAGTTCATGTCAATCAACCCCCGTTTGTCTTTTGCTTCGGGGTTGCGGATCACGGAGACCAAGCAGAGATACCTTCAAAATATTGTCAGTATAATAAATCAATGAAGTGGCAGCCGAAATAAATACTTGTTCATCTCCATCAGGTGGATCATAGTTTGGTCATGTAGCACTACATGACTTTCCGCTTCTTGGATTTGGTCGCCTAGTCGTTTGCGCGCAGGATGATCCCACGAGTACAGCTCAGATATATCCACGATTACATCGATATAGTCTGAGCACATCTCGTAGCAAGCCATATCTACTGGGCGGGTATCAGAGGCGATATATATTTTGCTCAAAACATCGAAGAGGTAGGTCTTTTCGAAGCCACAGTTGTTGGCTAGGGTGTTGATAAGATTCTCGAGTGTGG
Organism: Penicillium soppii; assembly: GCF_028829465.1. Lineage (NCBI taxonomy): Eukaryota > Fungi > Ascomycota > Eurotiomycetes > Eurotiales > Aspergillaceae > Penicillium > Penicillium soppii. The sequence goes on from NW_026643234.1 coordinate 4,920,989, forward strand.
ACAGATTGGGGATCAGCTTCTGAATCACTTTGCTGAATGCCTCGAACACGGAGTAATCATAGATGGATGTGAGGTAGTAGTGCACTGGTGCATTCTCATATCCAGCGTCGCTGAGCTCGTCTGAAATGCGCTGGACAATGTCCTGGAAAGTATCCGTGCGGTACTCATCGGATAGCCCATCCACCTTGTGGATGAAGACTTCGATGTTAATACCTGGGTAGAACTGCTGGACAGTCAGGATAGTACGGTTGAGCCGCGCCACCGAGTCCAGGTAGTCATCCTGTGCGTCAATAACCCAGACCAAGGCACCTAGGCTACCGAAGATGTCTTCGAGGTCAAACGCAGACTCAAAATACTCGAGCTGACCGGGGAAATCCCAGACTTGGAAGTCCATAAACGAACTGTGGCATCTAAGTCAGCGGAATGCACGCGCAGGTCTCACAATAGACTTACTGGATCGAATCTTTCTGGATCCGCGTGGTGGATTCCAAAAATAATGTTTCATTCGGCGGCATTTTATGAAACACCACGCTAGCAATAGATGACTTCCCGCTCCTTAGGCGCGCATTGTCAATAACGAGATTATTCAAGGATCCACAATAAACCTACCGGCGGAGTCCCATTAGAAGAAGACGAGGTTTCACATCGGGGCCTTTGGTGTTTGGCACAGAAGCCGACTTGGCCTGAGTCGGCGCAGCTACTTGGTTGTTTCCCTGTAAATTTTCCAGAAGGCTTAGCTCGGCTTCGGTTTTGCGAAATGGAGGTTGACGCCGTCGCTTCCAAAAATCGAAGTCACGTCCGATAAAAGGGCCGTGAGGCCGGCTCACGCGGGCAGCCGGTGAGTCGGACATGCTGATCACAGAAAGGGGGGATGCATTTTTTTGGTGGGAAAAATAAATAGAAGACAAGTGTAGAGATGTCAAAATGAAGAGTTCATATGTTGGGCATACGATGGGAGAAATCAACCCATCACATGTTGGGAAAGTAGGGCATTGGGCAATCAGCGAACCCGACCAGGCTGCGATTCCTTGGAACGGCAGCAGGGAGAAATCCTGAGGCTTAAGATAGAGCCGCAGCAATTTGATGCGGCACTGTCTTGCGACAGCCCATTGCGACAGCAACCGTTGCAAATGCTGATAAGTTGGAAATTCCTCTTCCTTACCTATTCTAGAAGCCCGGTTCGCTGCGACGGCCGGTGCCTATTTATCCGCTGAGGGATCAAAAAGGCCCGGAACCAAGCAGGCGTCTCACAACGGCCCGTGCAGGGATGTAGCGGCACGGTGACTAACCGAGCTTCACAGAATGGGCCGGCCGTGGTTCAAGGAATCGAGAATTTAAGGGAAGTATGGGTTCGCGGGGACGTATTTTGCAAAAGGGGAAGACTCTTACCTCCATTGGATAGGTAATTACCTACATAACGGATGTTAGATTTACAAGGTGGACGGACATCAGTGAAGCAGCGGGTAAACGTACCAAGCAATTATGATTGTAGTAGACAGGGGAAACCAGACCAATGCAAGGTCAGGATATCTCCGTGATCACGAAGAAGAATGCTGAAAGGAACTGGCCGAGCTCAATTTAACGGCAAAGACCGAGCGTTGACTCCGCATGTGCCGATCTCGCCCAGGATGAAAGCCGCAGGATCCTACTTTGCTTGGTATGGTGGTACAAGGTCGGGTATCTGCAGTCAAACCTGTATCATGGTCCCAGTGTGTCAAAATCGGTCCGCGCCAGGCTTAATTGGAGCGATCGTTTGAGTAACCTCTGTGCTTTGTGTGCGAGAAATGCGGGGGTTTGGAGTAGGTCGGAGCTGCGAGATGAGGTGAGGAGTGATTGCACCAATGTACGACACGGATATGTGGTACAGCCGGTGGATGGAGATACTTTGTTCGAGACTTTCAAGACTTGTTTTCGATCTGAACAACTTCTTTTCGCGGAATTGTAGTCGAGGGTGAGAATGGAGGAGAGGAGAAAGGCGGAGCCGTTATCGAGATCGCGCTATCTCTTATCGGTGCTATCTGATCACCGCCTTAGATATTCTGCCGCAATATTCGAATTGAGGTTTAAGAGGCTTACGGCGTCGTTAACTGTGGGTTTCCAAATTGGTGGTCGACGACTACTAGTCTGACTAGTAGTTCAGTATTCCATAGAAGGAGAAAAAAAAATGTTTTATTTTAAGACTAAAAGCTTCCAGTTCATAGGTTCATGCTGCAATCATCCTGCGTTGTCCATGGCTATGTCCATGGGCATGTTTACCATCTTTATGCAGATATTCGCTGATACGGTGTTTCGCCTGTGGTGGTGCCTCCTCTTCTTCCTCTTCATCTTCAATCTCAAACGCAGGCCACTCTTCCCAGCCATCTTCCCACATCTTCGCTAACTTATCTGTCTTTTCATCTCTGGTCATCTTCTTGTTTTTCATCACCTTCTCCCACTTCTTCATATCCTTATCATCCAAAAGACACTCATCAAGCAGAGCGCTAATTCTCTCTTTGTCAATACCCTCTCCGATGAAAACGAGCTCCTGGCGCCGATCACCCCAAGGACCCTGGAAATCATTTTGAATAGATTCCCGTACATCCTTGTCTTCGGGCCAGGCTTCATCGGGGACTTCAGCAAACCAAGGGCCACCACATCCAACAGTCATCATGCCACCGGCTTGGCTCCATTCGCCGAATTGCCAGGGTCGGGTCGTGAGCCAGAAGAAGCCCTTGGAGCGGAGGACTGGTCCAAAGGCCGGGTGTGTACGCTTGTTTTTCAGAATGTCTGCCGGGTCAGGCTGGTCAAAGTCTTCCACTGACTCCGAGTCTGACTCTGTGTCCATTGTATCTTCATCTTCCTCTTCCTCGTCATCTTCTTCCTCTTCCTCTTCGTTATTCTGAAGAATAATGAATTTGTCATGGAGAAGAGCGAAGATACGGCGAGGATGGAAGGGCCGTCGCGCAGTGTAAACAAAGTTGTTGATGCCATATCTGTGTCGCTGTTAGTATCTCGTTCGGATAAAATAACCACCGCACTTACTCCAAGGTCTCTGGCTTCGGCGCCATCCGTTCACCATTTCCGGTCGTCTGGACCGTCATCTCGTGCAAGCTCTGCAGCCACCCAGGACCGGAAGCAGCCCGGACGAAATCGAACTTATTGGTATTGACGATCTCTCTGACATCTACCTGCGAGTAATTTGACTCGAGAACTCTCGCGCCTGGGTTCAACAACTTTAGCAGCTGCAGGATCTTGCTGCGTGTTGCTTGATCCACTGTTTCAATCTTATTGACAATCAAAACATCTGCGAACTCGATCTGATCTACCATGAGATCTGAGATTGTGCGTTCATCCTCGGGCACAATTTCTTCTCTCCCATAACGATCGGACAGGAACTCAGCTGTGTCAAAACTGGATAGCAAGTTGAAGGCATCGATCACAGTGACAGTGGTGTCCAGTCTAGCCATAGTGTGCAAACCACCCATATCCACACTATGGCAATACGGTTAGCTTCTCGAATGCGAATGGAACAGCGATGTGAGGAGCATCATACATTTCATTAAGAATCTTCTTTGCATCGGCATCGTCATTCCCGATCTGATCCTCGGCCTCTAGCATCGCAGTGCTAAACTCGGCCGTGAAAGTTTCGGCCACTTGCATGGGCTCCGAAATGCCTGTTGATTCGATAATGACATATTCCACCTCGTTTTGTTTCGTCAAGCGGGCCAGCTCTGCCAACAGGTCTCCTCGCAAGGTGCAGCAGATGCACCCGTTTTGAAGTTGAATGAGCTTCTCGGTGGTTTGGGAAACTTTGTGGTTTTGGATAAGGGCGGCATCAATGTTTAGCCTGTTTGGAGAGGAAATATTAGTATCAGGTTGGTATCATATACTGGATAAAGTACTGACTGGCTCATGTCATTAACAATCACAGCAATTCGCAACCCATGGTCAGGAGACTTGAGAATGTGCTTGAGGAGGGTCGTCTTGCCGCTTCCCTATACGCGTGTGTTAGTTCCCTCGCGTTCAAGCCAATATGTATACAAATGAAGTTACTCCATACCAGAAATCCCGATAGTAAGGTCACAGGCATCTGCCTTGCCTTGGGCTTATGCTCAGTGGGGGTGGGGACATGATACCCGACTGACTCACTTCCCGAGTCAATAACCATTATGACGGGACTTTTCTTCGCGTATATAATTAGAATGTCAAAAATAAAGCACTTCTAGAGATTTGAGTAGAGATTTGAGGATATCACTACAGCAGCACCTTGCGGGCGTACCTTTTTATCTCTTCCAACGCCTCGTCTCCAAGTTCCTCATCCTCTGACGCCGCTGGTTGCATTTTTGATGCCGTACAGATATCGATACAGGTCCCCCAAGGTTGGAAGTATACCAGTGGGGTCTTGAATTGTCCAATGATGTATTTGATATCAAATTCTGATGATAAATACCGTCCTCTAAGTGGTTGGCGTTGACGGTCCGCAAGGTACCTGGCTGGCGCCGCTGACTTTCACGGTCCTTGGTATGACGACATGGGCTAGTAACATCATAATTAACGGAATTTTGATTGGGTGTCATTCTTTTTCTTTTGGCTGGATGCTTGACTTCGGGATAACTGGGATGTTCATGCCCTTAGGGTTGATGGTAAATGTAGGGTTGGAGATAAACCGAATAAAACACATATAGTGACTAAGAATGCCAATTTTTGGATGGGTCACACTAACATATTAGGACAAATCTAACTATATCTAATGACGTTTGTAGAAAAGAAAGTCTGATATGCCAGGGCTGATATTAGGGTGCTAATTGACAAGAGCATGGCAACTCAAACCATTGGAAGTCTTATTCTATGTACTCGATGAAACTATTACACAGTTCATCGAAGAGGCTTTGAACACTCTTACATATTCTGTCAAACCATCAATTGAATAACAGGATATCTTTCATAATGCAAAAAATTTGCATACAACCCCATAAAACAACAATCCTAGTCTTCCTGGTCCAAATCAACATGCAACAAGACGTTCCAGCTATCTATATCCATAACCCTGTCAATTAAATCCATTAAGTCCGCTCGCACTCAATGTTGAAATAGTCCGAAAACATGTACAAACTCTCAGAAACGACATCGTCGACCAGATCGGGGCTCGGCTTGATGCACGGACACGGCCCGATGGCAAGCAGATCGCCGATGAGGTTGTACGAAGTTCGAACTTCAAGTTCAAAAGACAATTTAAGTATAAAGGAGACTGAACTTACCCATAACTCCTAATCCGATCTGTGGTTCGATCTCTATATCCTACATACTCAATTAAAACCTCCCAAGTTGATTCTCAGATCGAATTGGTGACATCATCATCATAAACGAGCTCCTTTCTCAACATCAACCTCAAGCCCAAGCTCCTCCCACTCCAATTGCAATCCCAATCCCCCCAAAATGACCGACTTGGGGACCTACACCAAACCCCTCGCCTACCTAGGCCTCTTCACCCTAGCAACAACAACCCTCTCCTTAATCCGCCAAGCAACAATCTTCCTACGCCCCAGCACGCTACTAAAAACGTACAATCCAACGCGCAAAAACTGGGCCCTCGTCACCGGCGCAACAGACGGTATCGGCTTCGGTTTCGCGCAAGAGCTCTGCGCCCGTGGCTTCAACGTCATCCTGCACGGCCGCAGTGTCGAGAAACTGCAGCGCCGACAGCGCGAGCTGCAGGCTGAGTTTCCCGATGCGAAGCTCGGATACGTCGTGCGCAATTCGCAGCATGTCACTGCTGATATTGACGGCGTGGATGCAGAGGTTGGGGAGATTTTGGGCGGTGGGAAGTTGACTGTTCTTGTTAATAATGTTGGTGGGGAGACTAGGCCTGCTACGCTGCTTAAGGAGTATACTTTTGAGGATGTGCGGGATACTGTTTCGCGGAATGCGATGTTCGCGATTCAGATTACGCGTGTGCTGACTAGGCGGTTGGAGGTGGATGCGCCTGGTCTTGTGTTGAATGTTTCTTCTGTTGCGGCGTTTGGGTTGCCTTATATTAGTGCTTATAGTTCGTCGAAGGGGTTTGTGGATTCTTTTACGAAGTCTTTGCGCGCTGAGTTTGCAGCTGAGGGGAACGCGGTTGAGGTTATGGGGTTGAGAGTTGCTGAGGTGAGCACTTCTGGGTATGATGTGAAAAGTAATTTGTTTGTTCCTGAGGCGAGGGTGTTGGCTGGTGCTAGTTTGGATCGGGTTGGGTGTGGGCAGGAGGTTGTGTGGGCATATTTCTGGCATTGGGTGCAGGGCTTGTCGTTTGATATTCTACCGCGCTGGTTAATGTTGAAGTTTGCTACGATGAAGCTCAAAGCTATCAGGACTAACATGGAGGCCAAGGCGAAGAGTACTTGATATTGCTGCCATGGGCCTATTCTAGTTGTATTCTAATTGTCTGCGCTGTTCATCTGCAAAATTGCTGCCATTGAATGTACAAAATTATCTGCAATTGAAGGAAACATTACAGTAGGTCTATGGGGAAGTTTAGAAGCCGGCAACGGACTTAGCACTATCAGCTGGACCGTGCAAACCGGCACCAATGTTCTGTGTGCACTCGATCTGCCAGTCATTCGGGGTGAACTTATCAACAATCGCCTTGAAGGCGTCCAACGTGCAGAATGTCTCGTCGCCAGGCAGGTGGTTCTCGGGCTTGGCAGCGCAGCCGGGGATGGTAACGGGTCGGTCATTGTAGCGGATGCGGACATAGTGCTTCTGAAGAGACTCGCGAGTACCACCAGGCAAAGAGGAGAGAGGTGTGCGAGCGGTCTCGGACGAGGTGGGCTGGCTCGGTGCGGACTTACCAAACAGCTTGGAGAGGACCCCAGACTTCTTGGCTTCAATGGAGGGATTGGAAAACTTCTCAAGCATGGTGCCAGCGGTGGAGGCGGAGCGAGGAGCCTGTGAGAAGAGTTCGACTGCAACAGAGGAAGTGAAAGGAGGCCAGGACTCGTCCTGGAACCCGCCGACGCTAGACAGCATCGCTGCAAGCGTGGTGTCGTGGCAGCCGCTCATTGCAAACTTGATCGCCTTCCCGGTCTCTGGATCGCCGGACCCAGATGCAGCGGTTTCGCTGCGCCAGCCACCCTCCACAGCGGTGCTGACCATGCGGTCAACCACATCGCCCATGAGAGCTCCAATTCCCAGCTTGCGGTACTCGCTGCTCTCGCCGTAACCGGCAAACCACTCTTCGACTGCGATCCGATCGACAACGGCACGTCCCTTCTTGTCATAAAACTCAGATGGGAGCTTCGTGCCAGGTCCATGGGCATCGGTGGCATTGATGGTATCCATGATTCCAGAAAGTCGGGGGTGGGAATCAACAGCAACCTTGGGTGATTCTTCTGGCATGTGCTTTGACCAAAGACTGTTTAGATAAGCCATTTGCTCAGAGTCATTCCCTGCAGGTCCACAACATCAGCAATCATTCCACAAATCCTCACAGATAAACTCATACATCGTGCAGCGGCACGATCGGCAAAAAGCCGAGCCAGCTGTCGGAACCGCTTACAACCCCCCTCATTGGGAAACAACGTCTCCTCATTAAATTGACGAGCCACAATCACCGGCGGCGGGAAATCGAGCGTCCGCGCACTAGCCGGGTACATACCCCAGAACGCTTCCTGGAGAGACTCCAGAGCGCGGGGGATCGGCGTCGCGCGCAGGTACATATCCTCGGCATTGGACTTAATCTCGGGCATGAAACCAAGCTGATCGACATAAAGATGGCGCAAGCGTTGTCCGAGCGCATACGTCGTCTCGCGGCCCTTATTTGTGAGCTCGCCGTGCGTGCTTGATACGATTTAGCCTTTCCCCGGATTTAACAGCCCAATTTCTACGGGCGACTTACCACATCCCTTCAACTTCTGAGCCCGGTCCTCTGGCAATTGTTGCCTTGTCATCGTTGCCGAAAGTCTCCATCTTCCGTCGCCATTGGAATCCGTTCCATGCCGATAGGTCCTTACTGCTCGAGGCCATCTGTACCATGCGTTTTGCAACGCCGCAATACGGCCAGTCTGTGAGATATCAGTATCGTCTCGGCCGATATCGGTCTTGGGGAATTGGCATACATGGTGTCAGGCCTGTCTTTGGGAAATGTTAGCGGAGACCGTCGGAGATCGGAGTTGGGGGCCGGCATCAATAGCAGCATACATTTGTGAATCTTGAGGACACGGGGGTGCGTTCGCCTGGGTTCAATTAGAGATGCTCTGTGGGCGCTATTCTTGTATTGGGATATGTTTCTCACCATGGCGAAGGAACTGTGGTGGTTAGCTCGAGCTAAAGTACCTTGAAAGTCAACTGGAAGTTCACGTACCACTTGCACCAGTTGCAGCTTCAGCTCTTTTGGGTACAGGCGAGCAAGTTCATCCTGGGTGTAGGGCTCACGGGGAATTAGAGAGGTCATATTGCAGACCTAAGGAAAGAACAAAGGTGAGAAGAAGTATTCAATGTTGAGTCAGAGGGAATAGATGCCCCGTGGGGCGGTGAGGCGCCAATCAGTTAGGGTAACCTTACGATAAGCGTGTTGTACTGAACTTAACGTGTTGGTTGATGGTGAATTGGACTTTTGTTCGAAAGTTGTTTTGAAGGTTCTCTTTCTTTGATCCTATTCATATGCTCATATGTTTCTATTCATCAGGTACCGAATATCTGACAGAAAACAGCCGGGGTTGCTCAACAGCAAATCTATAGTCCTCCACACCTCGGCAACTTGCCCGACATGCACCCCCGGGCTTCGGACCGTTATCCTGCAAGGGCATCAACCAGGCTCAATTAGTACTTTTAAGTATCATGTTTCCCCTAAGTATATTTAAAGTAGATTCATGCTTTATGTAGACTTTGCGGTATCTTCTCCAATCCCGTAGCCATGAAACCACCAAAAAACCTATTCATAAGACAACCAAAAGACATGCCAAAACATCTATTATTATTGACAATATAGAATAATATACAAAGCCAAGCATCACTACTCAGCATCACTAATCTCCCACCCATCCTCACTCTCACTAGCACTCCAAACAGACCTAGAAGGCTCCTTGGCCTCCTCAGCCTCCGTAGCCGCAGCCGCGACAACAACAGCAGTAGCAGTAGCAGCATGCTTAGCGAACTTCTTATTATTCTTCGCCTTCTTAGCATTTTCCTGATCCTGTCTGATCTTCTTAACACGCTCGGTCTCTTCATGCGTCGCCCGCTCCATAATCTCAACTAGCTTCTCTAGGGCAGGCGCATACGCCTGCGCAAGAGCAAACTCTCCAACGTTGAACCGCATGTAATCCATTGCGCCAGCGACAGGGCCGGTGTATACACCGGTTTGGTAGCTGGACCTTGGAATGGCGATGTCGTCGGACAGAGGGGCGCTGGTGGTTTCGTCTTGCGGGTCGTCGAAGGGGATGTCTGCGTCGGCGGGTTGTACGGCCGCTGCGTCGCGCGGGTTGGGCGTTTCGCCGTTGTTCTTTTCGGAGAAGGCCACTTTTTGGTAGCGTTGGCTGAAGTGCGTGAGGAGGATGGAGCGCGCTTGCATGCGACGGCCGATTTCGATGGCTTCGGCGGATGTGGAGTGGCGCTTGGCCATTGCTGAGCCGACCATGTCGGGTTGGAAGGTGGCTTCGTGGATTAGGACTGTGGAGCCTTGGCCAATGGCGGCGAATTTCTCGGAGGGTCGGCAGTCGCCGGAGTAGGAAACTTTGAACCCGTGGGGGAATACGAGGGATACGGCGAGTGCGCCTCTGCAGTGCTTTACTCGGCAGGTGAGAAGATCTTCGAGGCCGGTGGAGGACTTCAGGAGGGGAGTGAGGGGGCATGATTGGTCCGTGTAGGAAAGTTGAACACGACGGCCGGTGGGTAGTCGGTGGGAAAAGTTAGTCATGAGTTGAGAGCCGTCATTATCAGGGTGCACGCTGAGAGTGAGAATTTTGTTGAATCCGAAGTCCTCGACGTGGGAGTACTCTTCCAACCAGGACATCATTGCATCGTCGGACACGACCGCCAAGCGCTTCTCCTTGAGGATCTTCTTGATGTCGGTTTCGGGTGCAGCCGAGTCAACTCCGCTCTTGAAGTTCTCTTCGTACCAGGCCTTGATTACCGATGCGGTACCAAGGTGATGATCAGCGTGCAAATGGCTGATCCAAATCATGCGCATGTTTTGAAGCACTTCGCGGAGCTGCTCGGGCTCGAATACTCGTTTCATCTGGCCGAGCGTATTCTCGCCACAATCAAGCAGGTAGTAACCATATCCAGGGACCTTGACCAATGTCGCGGAAACGTTACGGTACTTGGACGGAACTGAAGAACCAGTGCCCAATGCAATGATCTCTGCATCCGCTCCGGGCCATTCTGCCCGTTGCGCCTGCAACTTCTTCTGGAAGTCAGGCTTCGATACGTGCTTGCGAATGTAGTTCAATCTTTGCTCGACCGAGCGAGGGATCTTGTCGATAGCCTTTGCAGGATCGAAGCGAGACATCACTTCTTCCCTGTTCAAGCCGAAATTGGGCTCCATATCGAGAATGAATCCGGGATCGAGTGGAACGAGAGGGGAGTTCTGACGGGCTGCGATTGCGGATTCTGAGCCGGCATTTGGCGCACCCGGTTGGGGCAAAGTAACGTTATCATAAACAGGAGCCGCATAACTATCTGGATGTAGACGGGCAAGTCGGACAGTTGAGCTAGCGGCGCTTCCCATCGCCAGATAGTTCGGGCATTGGTCTGTGCCAGATACGGTGTGCTTGCAGTGGGACATGCTGGCGACGAATTCTTGGAACTTAGGGTGCTCGGCGACTCCGGCGCCAAGGATCCAGATGAAAGCCTGCAACTCGGTTGTTACAGCCGGCGACTTCCACTCAGCCCGGTTCACCAGGTCTTCAACGTATTCGGGCGAAGGCACGTCCATGATAGCAACGCCTTTTCCAACTCGAGTTGGACCTAGGACCATCTCCGGGGTGACGGTCTTACCATCCATGGACTGGACGCTCTCGCCCTTTGTCAGAGCAGCGAATTTGAAACCCATCTCAACGTTATGTTCTTTGGCCTTCTTTGGGTCGAACTTTCCGCGGATATCATAACTCCGCACGATATAGCTAATCGCTTCCTTGGAGGGAGAAGTGGGCGGGAGGCTCTCAACAGTTGCACCGGGCCACGGCTTGCGGACAAGGACATTGATGTCGGGGAGCGGTTCTTTATCGCCCGGCACAGGACCCTTGTATTGTTCGAGGTCTTTGGTCTCGGGGTTGCGAATAAAAATGGCAGCGGGCATCTTGACCTCAGCCAGTGGGGTTTCGTGCAGGGTGTCCATCTTCCATGTTGAGTTGAACATGTCCTGCACGATAGACTGCGTCGTCATTTGGTCCTTGGTGCGCTGGTCCAGATGTCCTTCTGCTACGGATTCCTGGAACTCATCCAAGCTGCGCTTGCGTGGACTCTGGGACCGCACTTTCGAGCTTAACTGACTCGATGGGGTGGGCTTGATGGGGAGGGCCCAAACCTTGATGTTCGAGTCAGCCCATGAGGGGGTCTCGAATGGATCCTCGGCGCCAGTAGACACTAGCTTGGCCAGATTCTGAGAATCATATTCTTTCAAATATACTGGCATGCCCTTGCGGAACACAAAACGCCGGGCCGTAGCCAAAGTGTGCGTAAGGTTTCTAGGCCCGTGAACTGTCAGGTTTCCCTTCTGGAGAACAGTTTCGCCATCCCGCTCGATATAGGCCTTTCCATGTTGTCTACTATCGGTGTACCCTCCCTTGCCCTCACTAGCCTCTCGCGCAGCTTTTCGAATAGCCTTCTTCTTGTTCTCCTCCTCAATGGCCGTGTTCGAGGTCACCACCGTATCAGCAAGTGTCAGGATCATTCCGATCAATCCTCCCGTGTTGGCCCATTCCGTCCGCCCAGTAACAAACACATCAGAGAGGAGAGCAAGCTTCACTCCCCGCTCTGTGCACGCACGCTGTGTGCCTTCTGCTAGCTGACCGAAAAAGTATCGCTTGTCGGGGAAGTGGAGGCAGATGGCCGTGCCGGGGGTGTCGGCCGTCGGGGTCGTGACGACCTGGTAGTAGAACTTCATCGGGTTGACACCTAGTTTCAAATCCGGGGGCGATGAAGTAACTTCGAACTTGGACGGTTCACAAATCAAATAGTCGTTCGATTGTTGATTGCGTACGAGCGGGGCAGTTGAAATAATGTATGCGTTTGGGTTCACAGCGGGCTGTCTAACTGGAAGTTCCGGGGCTCTTTTGAATCTCGAGAGAAGGTCTGGCCTAACGGTGCGCTTTTTCCCTAGTTGTGAGTCACGGCTTCTGCGTGTGTACGTTCGTAAAAATGTCGGCGTCCAAATTGGGGGTTTGGGCAACGCGCTCCAGGCGACTGCACGAGTTGTCGCGGTTAACAAAGCACCGCGCGCACGAAGAGAAGCCAACTTGGCTGGATGCTATGAGATTGAGGGGGAAATATTGAGAATAGAACCCCTGGTGTAGCAAAGCAGAAGACCTAAGCATTGGTGGATCCCAGTAACGAAAAAATGTCAAACTTCGATTTTTACGTGACGGCCGGGTCGCCCCCCAAGTCAATTTTCAAAATGCGCCTTACATTTCAGTCTCAAGTGCGATATATTACAAAAAAATTGCTTTTTCCACAGTCGGATTCTCGTATCAATTTGTTCAAGGCTTTATAGCTTTGTGGCTTTGCATCTCTGGGTCGACGAGCAGGACTACGGTCCGTAGCTGAACGTTACAGATGACATCCATACATAGCACATTTTGACTAAATCGACGAGCATTCTATTTGGCTAAACTACATTCAGGGTGAAGGCTATGCAAAGACGAAGAACAATCATATGGCTGTAGATATCAAGATATGGACTTTTATTCCAATAATCCATCAAATACGCCAAAGAGTAACCACTCCAAAATTCCACCCAGAAAATCCATCGTGGGCATTACACGATAAAGTAAAAGACAGGCGCCTTGAAACTCCCCGGCACTTCGGAAAGAAAGACCGATCATTCGCAAAATATAGCAGGAAATGTCACCATTGTATCACAAGGCGATGACTGATGGCGTTGAAAGAATCACATATACAAAGAAAAGGCCGAATGGCGGGACGCTAATGGGGAATCACTGAAGGTGGGACGTAACAGCTGATACACGCTCGAAAGCGGCATCGATGCTCTGGCAGAGGGCGTTGAAGGTGCTCTTGGCTGAGTCGCTGACTTTGGAGTTGTCGACGACGAGCTCGTACTGAGAGGCTTTCTTGCTGGGGATACCCTCAAAGGTAAACTCGGCATCGCATGAAGTAGGCGCGGGAGAGTCAACAAAGAGAGCAAAGGCAGGGTCGGACTCGTCAAGCTCGACATCGGGATTAGCGACACCGATGTCAGACTGACGGTAGGAGTCAGTGGTAGGGGTATCAACGATGGGAGCCTCGTTCTTGGAGCTCTCGGGGATGCTGAAAGAAGATGACTTTCCGGAAAGGACCTCAGCATCATAGGCGGGTCCCTCGGGAACTTCCATGACAGCAAAGACGGAGGCATTGCCGAAGCTCATGTCAATGCCGGAGTTCCAGCCAGCGTTGTTCATGGCCATATTGGGGTCCATACTCTGGTTAGGCATCATGACCATGTTGGGCTGGGGATTCTGCTGCATCTGGAACTCCTGGGCACGGTTGGCATTGTTCTCCTTGGGCATAGCCTGCATGGTAGGCTGAGCCTGTTGCTGCTGGGGCTGGGGCTGTTGCTGGGGCTGCTGCTGCTGGGGACCCTCCATCTCGTTCAAGAAGTTGGAGAAGTGGGGAGATCCGAGAAGCATGCGAGCCAAGTCGTTCAGGCGGGCATTCTCCTCGTAGAGAGCACGGTTCTGGAGGCGGACTTCGTGTGCCTCGTTGGTGCGGGCGGCGACCTCACTCTCGAGCTGGCCGATGTATTCTAGCGAGAATGTTAATGAAAGATCTTGCAATATTGAACTGGAGTGATCATACCCTTGCGACGAGATCGGAAGGCGCGAGCGGAGACCTTGTTGCGCAGCTGACGGCGTTCCTTACTGCTGAGCTTCTTGCCTTCCTCGCTAGCAAGGAGGCGCTCATCCTCATCCATGTCGGCCTCGTCCTTGCGGGCCTTGGCCATCTGAGGCATGCCGTGGGAGGGAGTCGGGGAACCCTCTCCATTGGCCATGGCGTTCTGGCGCATCTGCTGGAGCAGACGGGAGATGCGCTCCTCAACCACGGGGTCGGGGTTGCGGGGACCGCGAGTTTGGAGCATAGCGGTCGCTTGTTCGGGGCGCTGCTGCATCTGGTGGCGGGCGATATCACTTTGCTTCTGTTGCTGGGCCTTGGCCATCGCAGCCTGCTGCTGATGCATACCAGGGTACATGCGACCGACCTGGGTGGAGGGACCAGCCTGAGCCAATTCTTGACCTCCAAGGGCATTGGGGTCAACGTATTGGCTCTTGTTCCCGGGGTTGGCCGGGTAGAAGTATGGTGATGCGTTCATGTTTTCGGGCTCAATCTCCATCTCTGACGGGTTCCGGCCCGGTGCAGTGTTGAAATCAAATGGGGCATCCTCCCGCTTCATGTGATGACCAGCATACATTTCAGCGTTGACGGGGAATCCTTGGGTATTGTTGAAGCCCATGGGGACCTGGCTGTAACTCATAGACAAAGCACCAGGTGGCAGACCGGTTTGTTGTCTGTGCTCGTCGTATTGATGACTAGGAGCCTGGAAAGCGAGGGGAGACTGGCCACTTGAAGCGAAACTGGCACTGCGGGCGTCGCTGGTGCTGAACTCAGTACTTGCGACCGAGGGTTGACTGGTCATGGCGATCTTAGAGCGAGAAGGGTCGGATGTATAGGTGAGTTGATCGAAGTTGATGAAAGAGTCGAGATCCTGATCGTAAGTAGATGGCTGCTGCATCGGGTGTTCAGTGAGAGTTGCCATGATGGGTGTGTGTGTAGTAGAGTAGATAAGCCTATTCCCGGGCTTGAGGGTTTTTCGTGATACGTGATATAGAAATATGAACGAAGGAAGTGAAGAGTTTTGGAGGTTGGATAAAGAGGGAAAAATATAATGGATATAAAAAAAGATTATGAAAACGAAGGTCTAGAGATGTTGGGATCTAGAATTGGATTTTAATGAAATTGGCAGAGAGAAATAGAGGAACCAAGGAAACCAGGGGAAGAGGAGGAGTGTTCCGGAATAGAAACGTTACGTGGCCCGAGGGATGATTAAGCGGCCGCCTGCTCACTTCTTTCCCGTGATTGGTTGTTCTTTGTTTACCATACGATCCTTGTATCTAGGGAGTACATTGTCATTCCCAATAGTACTAATTCTTATTTGAATATCTCCTATATCTTTATCAATCTATACATCTACTAGCAAAATTACTACTGAATTTCTTCAATGAATGCAAACTCGTGTGAATCTTTCTATTACCCCATTTTCAATAGTTCCAAATGCCCTGCTAATACTTTTTCCAATGCCGAACCTTTGAAGTGGGGTCAGTCTATTACAAAGAGCCATCGGATCCTATTGGTTCTCGAGTGCAAATATAGGGCTCGGAGTTACTTCCAGGTAATATTACCGTAATTGTATTGCTAGTGCCTGTACACTCCTTCCAATGACGCAGGTGGCTATGTCTGTTTATTGAGGATTATTGCCCTCGGATAGAGACAAACATTCCACATTTGTCAGGAGACGCAAAATATGTACTTATCAATAATGTACAATGGGCTTTAACTAGAAATCATAAGTTGACTTTTGAAAGATATTATAATAGTCTTGTCTAGGCTACTCTGTACTCCTTAGTGACTATCACACTATCACCGCAATTAGCGTTCGGGGCTGAGCCACCTATTTTGAGTCGCTCGGCCACGATATCCACTTTGGGGAAGATAGACGGCCCATATTCAAGTGGACTTTTTAAGGGCCGAACACTTCTTTTTCCTCTCTAGAGACCCTGGTGAGATTCTCTGTATCCATCAAGATTAGTAGACTGTGCATTCACAGTACATTGTACAATAATGTACCCCAACCACGGAAGTCACTTGTTTCATCACAGCCCGGATATACAATGGGCCGGGCGCCTAGCCCATACATCTAGTTACGGTTAAACCACAGTGAACTAGTCGGAGTCAATTTGCCGCTGAATAAGCTGAATATTGACATTGGATCTTACAATAAGCTTTTTCTGTTTGTAGAGAGTTGGGTCGGCAAAGAACCACCTCGGTGGATGTCCGTACAGTACACGAGATATATGATCTAGGCCTAAACTGGTTAGTGCCTCCGACCCTAAAAAACCCAAAAAGCCAAAAACCCCAATTGTTATCAAAGTGGACTCGGTCAATCCTATTTTTCTTCTCTGAGGCCATTAGTCTGGACTAGATTCTCTATAGAACCTTCTTTTCGCCTTCTAACCTGCCTCTTCGGGTCGCTCCTGAAACATAAAATGAAACCGCTATTGTACAACATTTATGGAGTACCCAAACCGCAGGGCAAACACGGCGGATCAAGTCATACCCGCTTTTTTTTCAGGAACAAACCTTGGAAGTCTCGGCTCTTGACGAGCCCGCTTTTCCTGCTCTCGATCATCTAGGGCTGAGACAGTAACGGCACCATGATCACCATCAAGTGATCGCGTTTAAGAGGCTGAGCTAATTCTGCGCCTCATGCCACCACGTATCTCGTTTTTAATTAAAAATAGACCCTGGAAAACCCTGGCGCTTTAACCGGCACGGGCGAAGAACATACTTAATTAATCAATAGTAAGGCGAACTACGCATTATTGAGATTCTCGGGCATGGCTCTTGTGCGGAGCTTTCATTAAACTGTCCCGAGTCTCGAACTGTGGATCTGGGACATCGGCCTCAACGCTCCGGCATTTGTTCCAGTATGTCATTTGCCTGATAGTCATTTCGCTTGGATCCTGCCATGGCTGATGAAAGAAAGATTATATCTCCAGTTTCTGCATTCCATGGATATGCAGGCCACGCATATCCCTCCGCATTGCTTTACTGCTTTATCAATTGATGTCATTCAGGTCTAGACCAAATTACATCCTCGTCTTCAATGTCTGGTCGTCTGACGACTCCTATGACCCGCTTGGCCCTGATCGCCCGGCTTTTCAAGGCCTCAAAGACCCTTCACTGTGAACCCTGATGCTGGTCTGTGGTTGTCTGACGACGCCTTCTTTGATCCGCCGGGTCTTTAAATGAGTGTGGGTGCGTTCGAGACTCTTGAACCCTTCAATCGAGATCTAGATGGATCTGAGATTCAGGTCCAGATCTAGATCGCATCTTATCGGACGATGAGAAAAGTTTTCGTCATCTGGGGTTCACGATCGATCGCTCTGGGCTTTGCTCGTGTGCTTCTAGGCTTGAATTGATCTTGGTACCCCAGTCCATGGGGAATCTGGAGCAGAATGGAGTTACACGTGTGGTCTAGGGATTTGCTTTGGCAATCGATGGTAATGACACGCTATGTTAAACGGTCTTCCTAGGTCTCGATTTCACACACATCGTAGAACTGACCTCATGTCTATAACGTGGATGATTGTGGCTTCTGGAATAGATCAAAGAACAAATTTCAACTTGATGCCACGCAAGTGCCAGGTCGCGGCCGCAAAATATCATATTGCTCTAGGTTAAAGGCTTGTTTTCAATATTTGAACATTCAGGACTCTATCGTTTCTCTTCAAATAGTTGAAATTCTTCCAGATCTATGAACACAGAATTTGCTCTCACTTACGCTGTATACCAAAGGTCCACCCATGATCGCTAGTCTCTGCACACCTTGATTACCACCTTACCGCGGGCACGCTTAGTAGAAATGCGCTCATAGGCATGGACAGCATCCTCCATATCAAAAACAGAGTCAACAGGTACGCGCACATGACCCTCTTCAATCAAACGCGCTAAGTAAACAGCATCATCACGAGCCGGCGGTGTGCTAAACGTGATATATCGGCGAGGAACACCGCCCAGCCAAGTAGGCAGCCAGGTATTGAACAGCATATTGCACGCCGTCCCAAACATCCCCTCAAGCATACCAATATTGACAACCGCGCCCTCAGGCTTAAGATAAGCAGGCGAGTTAGCAAAAAGCGCCTGAGACCCAACACAGTCAAGCACAAAGTCAAACGGTTTCTCCCTGTACTCCTGCGTGAGATAAACAGGCAATTCATGCTTCTTATAGTCGATGAACTTCACACGTTAGTCTTCTGTGATCCAACCAGTCAATCTCTACACAGGTACCTACCTCGTCAACACCCAACCAACGCACCATCTCCTCATTGCCACCGCTCGCCACGCCAACAACGCTCGCCCCACGCAACTTACACAGCTGCACGAGTACGGACCCAACAGATCCACTAGCCCCGTTGACGAGAACACGATGACCCTCCCGCACGCCAGCCGTCCGAATCATCTTCATCGCCGTACTACCCGCCCCATTGATCCCAGACGCAGACGCCATCTCAATGCCGTCAATCCGCACGACCTGCGACCCAGGGAGGCGAACGTACTCTGCCAGCACGCCGTGGCCTAGCATTAAGGCGGGGATATTCTGAAATGCGACGACTTGGGTGCCTAGGTCGCGCAGTTCGGCTGGTGCGCCTGACCCTGCGGCTACTATCGAGCCGGATAGTTCGAGCTCTGGAATCCAAGGGCCGGTTAGGGGGAGGCTAGGGATGGTTTTGAGCCCAAATTCTGTGCTGTATTGTAGTGAGACGTGCGAGACGCGGATGAGCACGTCTTGCGATGTGCTTTCTGGCGCGGTTGGCGTTGGGATGGTGGTTAGTTTCAGGGCGCTGTTTGCGGGACCGCGGTGTTGGCGTATCCAGGCACGCATTTCTGATGGTGTGGTTGGGATTTGCGCTGCCATTGCTGCTGTTGATGCGTAGTAATTGGAGAGGTGTAGGACTTTGAGGGGGCGTATGACTTCCGAAGGATTTGGAACTACTGCCTAGGTGGTTATATTTAGATCTGACACTCAAAAAACTCCACGGGCTTGTTCACAATAATTATGTCAATTAATATCAGATCCATAACTAGATATTGAAACATAGATGATTTTTCAGATAATGTTGATTATATATTTCCGTAGCATGTAGATCTTTACTCTATGTAGTGGCTTGCGATTTATCTGCATAACCATGAACCCTGACCAACCTTGGAATATGCCCAGAAACCAAGACTTGTGACTCAATTCCAACTATAATGACAACATCCACAATGATGTATATTTGTATATTCCCACGGTAGTATTGAAATTCGATGTCGGCTCTCCCCGCAAAATGGCCAAGCGAGGGATGTGAAATGGGGCCTCAGGCATTCAACTATTCCTATTTCGGACCCCGGGGATAGACATCCAACGAAATCAATTTGATGCGGATGTGATCAACGACTACAGATACGAGAACTGGTGCCACTGTGGCACATTGACTCAAGGGGCCTGCCGAGAATACCCATGCCCACAAATGCTCATAAATTCATAGGAAAGCTCTTGCCCAACTTGATGTAGCCATTGGCGTCCAACTTCCAACTTAATCGAGTCGTCGAAGCCTCTGTGGAAATCAAATCACAAAGTCCCCAAAAACAAGAAAAAGAATGACATCTGCCCCGGCAATCCTAGCAACGTGCAAGCAGACACGGTTCCATCTGCTAGATGATAGTCCTTCACAGGAGGTATGAATCTCCAAAACCATTGACCACTTACGCTGACCCAATCAATCCATAGATAGATGTGGAGGGACTAAACATCATTGTGACATCGTCCGCACCTGAATCGACAGAAGATACAAAATCTAAGACGAAAGGGAAATCAAAGGCAAAGGCCGCAGGAAGAGAGCTCATCTCAGATGCCCATCTACGTCTGAAGGCAGGCATTCATTATGGCCTGCTGGGCCGTAACGGAACCGGAAAGTCGAGTGAGACTATCTTTTGCAACCATGAATCATAGTATATTAACATTTCTAGCCCTGCTCCGGGCTATGGCCGAAAAGCTCATTCCCGGAATTCCACATGCGACTCGCATCGCCATTCTGCAACAAACCGAGGAACAGGATGAGACGTTTGGCGCTGCTCTCAACAAAGACAAAACTGTCTTGGAATCCGTTCTGAGCAGCGATGAGTCTAGAAATGAGACTGTTCGAATGGCAGATTGTTAGTATCCGTTTGATTAACCTTGTGCTTGGCTAATAGCTTGAAGTCCTCTCGAAGAGCTTCGAGACTGAAGATCCCATGCGGCCTGTCCGTGCAATTCGCAAAATCCGACACCAAAAAGCCGAGAAGCATCTCTTCCTCGCGCACAAGAATGCAAGTCTGAAGAGCGGTGCCCGCGGCTTACAGGCGCGGAAGGAGTTGAAAGCAGCTGAAGTGAAGCTTGAGGCTGCATCGGAGATGTAGGGACCTTATAACCCATGCTACCGATTTCATCTGACACTTATAAGGTTGGCCCAGGATGGAGACGCCATCGACGCGGAAGCAGTTCAGTCAGATACGCAAGCGGCTGTCGAGACATTACAGACTCTGCAGTCTCAACTGGAAGATGTAGGTATTTGCACTATTCTACCTACTCATCCACTAACCCAAAATCAGATGAAACTCGCCGACATGGAACAACAGGCTCGTCGGGTCCTCATCGGTCTCGGGTTCAAAGAGGACGGGCTTGAGAAAAAGGTCTCCACGCTCTCGGGTGGTTGGCGCATGCGATGCATGCTAGCCAGTGTCCTCGTGCAAGACCCGGATATCATGATCCTCGACGAGCCAACCAACTTCCTCGACCTTCTCGGAGTAGTGTGGCTAGAGAATTACCTGAAACAGCTCCGCGACACCTCGGAAACGACCATTGTTCTAGTATCCCACGACAGGGATTTCATCAATGCCGTCTGCCAAGAGATTGTCATCATCCGCGATCAGAAATTGACTTATTTCCGCGGAAACCTCTCGGCGTACGAGCAAGACTTCGAAGAACAAAAACTCTACCTGGGACGCATGAAGGAGGCCCAAGAGCGACAAATCGCTCATATGGAATCGAGTATCCGTGAGAATATGAAACTCGGAAAGAAGACCGGCGATGAGAATAAGCTGCGCCAGGCCAAGTCGCGACAGAAGAAGGTCGATGACCGGATGGGTCTCCAGGTTAGTGCGACCGGGGGCCGGTTCAAGTTGAACCGTGATTTGGTGGGATGGCATCTCCATAATCGGGCGGAGATCGATGTCCCCGAAGACGAAAAGGGCGCGACTATGAGTCTTCCTGAGGCGACGGAGTTGCGGTTCCCGGGCCCGCTGGTTTCGCTTGAAGATATCGTGTTTCAGTACAAGAAATCCGACCGCGTCATTCTGGATAATGTGGATCTAGTCGTTCACCTCGGTGATCGTGTGGGGATCATGGGGCTTAATGGGTCTGGGAAAACCACCCTGCTTCGCGTGTTGACGGGCCAGGTCGCTCTATCTAAGGGTAAAGTCTCGACTCACTCCCGACTGAAGATGGGCTATTATAGCCAGCACTCGGTGGAGGAGTTGCAAGAGCGTGGTCGGGGAGAGCCTGGTCTGACTGCGCTGGGATTGTTGACGATTGAAACCGAGGGAACTCTGAACGAGGGTGCCATCAGAGGTCTCTTGTCTTCTATGGGTTTAGCGGGCCGCATTGCTTCAGATGTGCCAGTGGCCAAGCTATCGGGAGGGCAGCTGGTATGTGAAACGCGGTGTAACATTCGAATTAGGCTAATTGTTAAGTACAGGTTCGACTTGCATTGGCTCGAATCGTCTGGAGCGCACCGCAGCTTCTCATTCTCGATGAAATCACCACGCATTTAGACTTTCATACTGTTACTGCGTTGGCTACGGCTTTGTCGTCATTCAATGGTGCTGTCATTCTGATTTCACATGACCGGTTCCTGGTGCGGTCTGTAATTGAGGGCAAGCGAGACACAGACCATAAACTCGATGAGGACTTTGAAGGGTTAGAGGAAGAGGAGACTGAGGAGACGCAGAGACGTCGATCGGTCTATGTGATCAAACAAGGCAAGATGACTGAACAGAAGAACGGAGTGGAACAGTTCGAGCAGAGTTTAGTGAAGCGTGTGCAGAAGCTGCTGCCAGCTCTTTGATATGAATTTTCGTTACTTAATTGCAAATACGATCAATAACAAAACGAAGTGTTCGTCAGTGTGCATGACTCAGCACCGGGGGTTGCCGCCCGCATGGACATGCCTCGATGCGATAAGACATTCCCCTCATTCCTCAGCGGAGGGTAGTATTGGCATATATTTCCTTTTACTTTCAACATGCTTCATCTCACCCCTTGAAAAACAAAAATCTCCTGATGGCTTTGTGCAAGCGGATCTTGCACCCCATCCCCTGGGGTCGGCTGGCAGTGATAGCTCGACACCACAGCACCAATGCAAGACTCCTCGCCACTGCCCCCCAATTATCTCCACAACCAGCGGAATCCCCCAGACTGTCAACTTTGAAGTCTGCGAAGCCTTTCTCCGACTTCCTCACAGATAATTTCAATCGCCAGCATGACTACCTCCGCATCAGCGTAACGGAACGGTGTAACCTTCGATGTCTATACTGCATGCCCGAGGAAGGCGTGGATCTTTCGCCGTCCGCGAAACTGCTCACATCCCCAGAAATCTTATATCTATCGTCGTTATTTGTCTCGCAAGGTGTGACCAAGATCCGATTGACGGGCGGAGAACCGACGGTTCGCAAAGACATCGTGCCACTGATGCAGGATATTGGTAAATTGCGACAGAATGGATTGCGGGAACTGTGTCTTACAACCAACGGCATCTCACTACATCGAAAATTGGATCCGATGGTAGAGGCTGGGCTGACTGGAGTCAATCTCAGCCTTGATACGTTGGACCCGTTCCAGTTCCAGATCATGACGCGACGTAAGGGCTTTGACGCTGTGATGAAGAGCATTGACCGCATTCTGGAAATGAACAAGTTTGGTGCTGGAATCAAGCTGAAGATCAATTGCGTTGTTATGAGAGGAATGAACGATCGAGAGATTCTGCCTTTCGTCGAGCTCGGCCGAGAGAAACCGATCGAGGTGCGGTTCATCGAGTACATGCCTTTCAGTGGAAATAAATGGAGTCAGGGGAAGATGTTTTCCTACCAGGAGATGCTGGATGTTATTCGGGAGAAGTATCCTACGTTTGAAAAAGTGGCCGATCACAAGAATGACACGAGCAAGACATATTGTGTTCCGGGCTTTGAAGGTCGCGTGGGGTTCATCACCAGTATGACGCATAATTTTTGCGGCACTTGCAATCGGCTGCGCATTACCAGCGATGGCAACCTCAAGGTCTGCTTGTTTGGTAACTCCGAGGTATCCCTGCGGGACATCATTCGCAAGGAGAACAATGGGAACCCGATTGACGTTGATGCAATGAACAATCTGCAACTGTTGGAAACAGTGCAATCGGCCGCCCGTCTCAGTGATGAAGGGACTCTGGTCAACGAACGAGAACGTGAGATCCTCAACATAATCGGGATGGCCGTGAAGCGCAAGAAGGAGAAACACGCCGGTATGGCACAGTTGAAGGATATGAAGAATCGACCCATGATCTTGATTGGTGGGTAGATTTTTTTTTTTCTTCATTTGGATACGATTTATGACTTTTAAAACCCATCTCATATTGATGGTGATTACTTATACCTTGTACACATGAAATTCATATATTTGAAATTTCCCAAGCAGCGCTGATAGAAAATTAGACCATAAAACGGCAATGAGAGCAATTCCTCGACCCCAAAGCCATCCATGGTCAGGAATTCCCACGCACATGCTATCCCCTCTGGCGTCTTCCCAACTCCGTCTCTACTCCAGCACATCCAAAACGGACTCACCAACCCCCCAATCCCTCTCTCTGCCAACGACCTCAGACACCGACCTCCCACACCTCACCCCTTCCAAAACAGTCCACATGACCCAAATCACCTCGAAACCCGAGTCCGAGCGTGTCGCAACAGCAGCATGCACAGTCTCCTTCTCTAACGCACGGCCCTTCTCCATCCTCCGCAAAGGCCAAACCCACAAAGGCGACGTTTTCAGCGTAGCCCGCATAGCAGGCATTATGGCCGCAAAAAAGACACCGGACATCATCCCGCTCTGCCACCCTGGTATTGGCATTACGGGTGTCGAGGTGAGTGTGGAGTTAGCCGAGCCTAAGAGTGAGAATGAAAATGATCATGGCGCCATGCATGTTGTTGCGTCTGTTAGTTGTTTTGGTCGCACGGGGGTCGAGATGGAGGCCATGACTGCTACTGTTGGTGCTGCTTTGACGGTTTATGATATGCTCAAGGCTGTTGATAAAGGGATGGTGATTGAGGCTGTTAGGTTGTTGGAAAAGAAGGGGGGGGAAGAGTGGGCATTGGCTTAGGGGTGAATAGAGTATCGATCCATGGATGCTATACATGTTCATCGATTTTAGATATCAATATTTAAAGCCTTGAAGATGTTTACGTTGTTTTTACATGCATGTGTACACACATGTGTCTGTCTGTATGTAGTATACGTGTATATATGTTTGGACCTATCATGTTCCCTGTAGCCTCTAACTAATGTACGCGCCGAATCCAACAATATCCACTGGCTAATGTTTCTCCAGCCCTATGCAAAAGCCGTTGAAATTCTCGGGAGTTCTCCGCTCACCGTTATTTTGGTCTTTTTTCTTCTCTTTTCTTTCACTTACTTCTTTTTTGGAAGTGATCTTTACCTGCGTAACTTTATATGTAGGTACTTGAATTCTTGAAACCTCCATATCCTGTTCTCTGTGGCGGGTCCTGGGTTGAAATTTCGGAAACCCACATAACCTCAAAAAGGCTTAGCCACTCGAAGATTCACAGTTGATTCTATTTTTTTTGTTGATCTTCTAGGAGGTTTTTTGTTTTTTTTTCTCCTTCTACTCCCAATAATTAGGTCTGTGCTCTCACTGCTTGGTCCTAGCGGTATTGGACTCCCACTCCCATTGGGGTTTTGTGGGAAAGACCAGCATCATTACAACGACATCCAGGTATAATTGATACTTAAACAAGTTTTGCGCAATGCGTAAGTGTGGACGATGCCTTCTGATCGTGAAATCCATATCACTGACCATGTGTCACAGCTCGCACATTGCGAGGGCCTATCCCGCACTATGTACTTGCAGTGCTCCCTCCATGCAACTTCCTGACCCTCCATTATGCGTATTTCATCGCTACTGGACTGATAGCAAGCATCATCTTCTATCTCACATCGACGCCATGGCGGAGCGTCGCCTATATCGACTCCCTGTTCATGTGCGTTAGCGCTATGACCGGTGCGGGACTGAACACGGTATGAACTAGACAATATCTCCTAACACGACAGAAGGAAATCTAATAATTAACCCAGGTTGATCTGTCAACGCTGAACAGCTTCCAGCAAGCAATCTTGTTCCTAATGTTGATCATGGGCCATGCCGTGCTGATTTCCCTCACTGTTCTAGTCGTGCGCAAGAGAGCGTTCGAGGCCAAGTTCAAAGGCGTCTCAGATGACCGTAAACAAAAGCAAGCTTCTCGGCTTGCTTCGGTAATTGAATTGCAACCCGGAGACCGGGATCTTGCCCACGGAAGCTCTGGAATCGATGTACCAGATGAAAGCGACCAGCGCTGCAAGCCACGACCCAAGTCAGCAGTAACTGTCAAGGAGACACCGGGGAGTCCAACTCCCGAAGAACCATGGGTGGATGACGACCAAATCACCGTCGGCGGCACAGTTCGCCACCATCACCACCGCGTCTTCCCTATGGCTGGGATCGGCGCCAGACCAGATCTTAATAACCATCCCCGGGACGCGGCGCCCAATGTACCGCTTTACGCCGAGGAGTCGGTTTCCGGACTCAAAGGTGTCCTCCGCGGTACGCAGAAGTATATCGCGAAGGGCCTCATATCCCGCAACTCCCAGTTCCACGATCTCACTGCTGCTGAGCGCGAAGAACTGGGTGGAGTGGAGTACAAGGCTGTTTCGTTCCTGTCGGTCGTTGTATTTCTCTATTTCGTTATGTTCATTCTATGCGGCATCATTGGGATGGGTGGATGGCTAGAAGCTAATCATCCTGAAGTGACGCGCTCGAATGGACTCTCGCCGTTTTGGACGGGTGCTTTCTTTGCTGTTTCGGCTTTTGTGAATAGTGGCATGTCGTTGCTGGATGCGAACATGACTGCTTTGCAGCTTAAGTAGGTGCTCTTTTATCATTAATACTTGCAGCTGCAGCCACTGACCTGCTTTTAGTGCTTATCCGCTTTTGACCATGGGATTCCTGATCCTCGCGGGAAATACCCTCTACCCTTGTTTCCTGCGCTTCATTATCTGGACCATGAGGGTTATGTTACCCGATCGACCGAGGTGGCAATCGTGGCGCATTACCCTCGATTTCATCCTGGAACACCCTCGGAGGGTAAGTCGATTGCACTGGTGATGTACTCTCAATTCTCACAATGCTAGGTTTATACGAACCTTTTCCCTGCCCGCCACACGTGGTATCTGCTCGGCACAATCATCATCCTGAACGGTATTGACTGGGCAGGATTCGAGCTACTGTCCATTGGAAACAAGGACATCGAGAGTCTCCCTACAGAATACCGTGTATTGGACGGATTGTTCCAAGCCCTAGGTATGTTCGATCTAGATCCACATCGCGCATGAATACATCTAGCTAACATCTGATCACAGCGGTGCGAGCTGGTGGCTTTTACGTTGTAACCATCGCCGACCTTCGCCAGGGTCTCCTGGTCCTCTATGGTAAGTCTCAACCACCCATTACCTCGAAAGCATACTAACAACCCGCAGTACTCATGATGGTAATAAACACACAAACACTCAAAACCCAAAACCCGTCACTAACAGCCCCCAGTACGTCTCCGCGTACCCAGTAACGCTCACAATACGGCAAGTCCCCCACCGAACGAAAGCAACCCACTCTAACAGCAACAGCAACACGAACGTGTATGAAGAGCGCTCCCTAGGAATCTACGCGCACGACGAAACCCCTGACTCCCCCGCAAACACAAGCCGCAGCAACGTCTTCATGGATCTCATCCGCCACCACCTGGGCCGACCAGGCCCCCACGAGACATCGCGCGGGTACTTCGTGCACCAGCAGCTGCGGTCGCAGCTGAGCCACGATCTGTGGTGGATTGCACTGGCGGTGCTGTTCATCGCGATTGCGGAGTCGGACCACTACGCGAACCAGCCTGTGGCGTTCTCGACGTTCAATGTTATTTTCGAGGTTGTTTCTGCATACGGCTGTGTTGGTGTCAGTCTTGGGTTCCCTGGGAAGAATTACTCATTCTGTGGCGCTTGGCATGTTGTTAGTAAATTGATTCTTGTGGCAGTTACGTTGCGGGGGCGGCATCGTGGGCTGCCGGTTGCTATTGATAAGGCGGTTATGTTGCCCAGTGAGTCTTTGGCTTGGGCGGAGGAGGAAGATGCTGTTTTGAGAAGGGAGAGGTCCAGGGCTTGGGCTCAGGAGCGTGGGCCTGTTGGGGTTGTTTAGAGATACCCATTTTCTTTTTGTTTAGAATAGAGCTGGATTTATGAGACCCATGATGTTATGAGATATAAATGATTCTTTTTGTAGGTGTCACTACCTAGTGTATAACAAAGACATATGCAATAACCGTGGGACATGAAGGAGATATACAAATTAGAAAAAAATCAGCCCTACTCGTCCTCCATCTCCATCTCATCTTCGTCTTCGTCTTCGCTCTCAATCTCGAGCTCCTCTTCACTCTCCTCTTCTTCCTCGTCCTCGCTACCGGCATCGCCGGCAGGGAAACCACTCGGGCCTTCATCCTCGGCACCATTCTTCTTGGCCTCCGCTCTCCGCTTCTCTTCCTCGATGCGACCCTCCTCAAGTACAGCAGCACGCTCCGCACGGAGCTTACGCTGTGTCTTGACGAATGCACCAACAGGTGTAGTTTCCCAGTCAACATCCTTGAGGAAACCCTCGACCTCAGAGCGGTGGCGAGGAGCGTAGGAGACATTCGCACGACGCTCCTCGATCCAGCGGGCATTAGCCTCGACCTTCTGCACTAGCAGCAGGATCATTTGGTTGATCTTAGCATTCTTGTTTCCACCGCTGCGGGCAGAGACCTGCTTCAGCCAGCGCTTGAGGGAGACAACGACGGGCACGGACAATTCCGGGAACGCAATGTGCTTGGACCAGAGAACGAAGAACTCAGAAAGGAGCTCGGCGACCTGTTCGCCGACGCCGTCCTGGTAGGTACGGGAGCGTAGGTAGGATTTCGGAGCGCGGATGGCTGTGTTGAAGTCCAGGGGTCGAAGAGTGCTGGTCTTGGGGTGCTTGCGCATCTCAGCGGAGGTCAGGACCTCGAGGAGGGAGGATGAGAGCGGAATGTAGGTGCCGGTGGAGCGGGAGATGCGGAGCAGGGAGCGCGTCAGTTGGAAGCGCAGGGGGAAGTACGTGGCGGTTGGGATCAAGCGCATGGCACCGAGGGTGATTTGCACGACGGGGTAGATGAGGGGGCGCAAGGCAGATTCCTTGCCTACTTGGGCTTCCACGAGACCGTCGCAGTGCTGTGAAAGAACGCGGGACCAGAAGTCCAGCGAGTGCACGTATTGCCAGTTGTAGATGGTCTTGTAGGAGTCCTTGGTGGTGTTGGTGATACTCTTGCGCAAGTGCATGGCCAGCTGGCGGATGAAGGAGAATCCGGCTGTGTATGCGACGTTCTGGTCAATGCCCCAGATCTCGGCAGCTGAGTTCTTCATCAAGTTCACACCGGCAAGTGTGTGTACTGTGGTGTTACGGCTGCCCTTGACAACACCCTCGTAGGTGGCCTTGAGAACAGTCTCCTTGATACCAGCATCTCCGAGAACCATAAGACGACGGAGAAGCAAGAAACCTGTGATACGGGTTGCGTCGGCAGTGGCAACATCTGACCAGATTCCGACGACAATCTTAACGAGGGTCTTCAGCACCTTGCGGAACTGGAGAAGGTAGGGCAGCATGGGCTCAATGGACGCGAGGGTCATCTTGAGTGTTGATGCATCAGTTAGGTTGATCAGGAGCTGGTGAACGGAGGCAGTGTGTGATTTGATCAAAGGTGTGAGTGTCTTGAACTTCTTGGTTTCCAACGAAACCCTGATCTTTCCAGAAGCGCTCTCCTTGACAGGGAGATGGTGGGCCAGGACTTTAGGAACGGTGGTCAAGGCCGTGACAAGAACCTGGTGGTACACGTTCTTGTCGGAGATGGTATATTTCTGATCGGGGGCATCGGGGTCGTTGACATAGGCGGCCGCACGGAAGGCGAGCACAACCTGGCGCATTGCTCGAATCGAGTTCTGCTCCTCCATCAACTTCTGCCACTTCTTGACCATAGCGATCGTCAGGGTGTCGGCGTCCTCCTCGGTCTCCTCGACTTCATCCTTCTTCGACTTCTTCTTCTTCTTCTTAGCGGGCTCCTCGTCTTCGGGCGCTTCGCTTTCGCTCAGAGCGTCGACTTCTGAGAGGTCGCCTTGATCACCGAAGTCGAGTAATTCCGCATCGTTCTCCTTCAGGTATTTGTAGAACTCGGGGTCCTTCTCCTTCAACGACTCCAGTTGATCCTTGTGTTCGTCGTAAGCATCAACATCACTGGCATCTTCATCATTGTCGCCCTCAGCGTCAGAAGCCTCGTCCGCCTGTGCCTTGTCCTCTGAGCGCTTGCGCTTGCCAATCTTGGGAGTGGTGTCTTTCTTGCTGGCCTTCTTTCCTTTCGCAGTCTCTTCGGGAATGTCGAAGCCGCCAGCGAAGAAATCGTCGACGTTCATTTCGGAGAAGGCATTTTGCTTCTTCAATTCCTCTGGGCTTTTCTCTTCAGGGCCTTCGGCCTCACGTTTAGCGGCATTTTTTTCTTTTCGCTTGTCATTCAAGTGGTGTCTCTGCTTGACCTTGGCATGCGCCTTGCGTCGGTCGATAACATCTTTGAGATGGTTCTTCTCGAACTTCTTCGTGGACTTTTTAGCTCCAGGCATTTTGAGAGATTGGTGCAGAAAAGAGTCTGCAGTTGTAGCTTCGGAGTTGCAAAAAAAAATTTGGGGAGAAAATCAGCGGGTCCGCCTTCCCGACCGCCTTTGGTCTCCGATAACGTCAACATGTTTACTCTCAGTTCTACCTACATCTTCACGACTTATTTATTCTGATATTGTACATAGCGATTGAATTGATCTGCTCAGCATGTACTCTCAACGCCCACTTTCTTATGCCCCCACTCCCTACAGTTATACCCCCAATCCGGCTCGATCGGCTTCAATCAACCTAGATGAAGTATGGATTCATGTCCCCGCATTGACCAGTGCAACAGACTAACGTTGCTTGCACAGGAAGTCAAATTAGCATCCAGCTCGGCCGAGCGTGACCTATATGAATCACTCGCCGAAATCTACAGCATTATTGTCACTCTCGACGGACTCGAGAAGGCATACATCAAAGACGTGGTCACCGAGGCAGAATATACCGAAACATGTACGCGGCTATTGAAGCAATACAAATCCAGTCTCGGAGATGAGACGGTGTCGCGGGATTTTGTGGATCTGGAAACCTTTAAACGCACATGGGGCGTAAGTGTTCAGTCTCTACCCCGCAAATAGCCAACCCTCTTACATAGACGTATCATGCAGTTGGAATGCCCACGAGCTACAGAGCGATTACGCATCGGTCTTCCCGCGACTGTCGAACAGGCTTCTCATGGTGCGCCGACTCCCAGTATGGCGACAGCAACAGGACCAGCCGGCGCATCAGGCAGTCTCATTCTGGCGGCGACCGAGAACTTCATTACTTTCCTCGATGCGTTGAAACTCAACATGGTGTCCAAAGATGCATTACATCCGCTCTTGTCGGAGGTAATTCAGTCTGTGAATAAAGTCACAGACAGTGATTTTGAAGACCGCGGGAAGATTATCCAATGGTTGATTGCATTGAATCAGATGCGAGCTACTGAGGAATTAACTGAAGACCAAGCGCGAGAACTTGCTTTTGACATTGAGCAGGCTTATCAGGGCTTCAAGGCGACTTTAAATTGATTGAATTGATATTGCATCGGTAAGGCGTTCAAGTATGAAACAAAGATACCATTCTGTCTTCAGATATTGGCCAAGAATAGCCATGAATATACTTTAAAAATACCCATACTGGCTTGATACGTGATTATCTGGCTGTTCAATCCCAACATTTGAATCTATACATCTTTTTACTACAAATTGTATATTCATGCCTGATTATTCAGGCCAGTATTGACCCGCGGAACCGCCGCGCCAACCTTTCCGCTTTGGGAATATTGTCTTTTTCTTTTTTTCTCCGCCACTTGACTCCGATTCTCTCGTCTCCGGGGGGCAACGATTGCTGCGTGTACATAGTCCTGTAAAGTGCTCATAGACAGTAGCAAACATGATCAGCCCTGACGAGCCCCTTCACGGTAAGCCCACTCATGATCTACAATTCCTTTGACCCCTTCGGTCCACAAAAGATAATGAAACTGATAAGCATCGCAGTGCTCGACCTCCCCCAACTCTACCAGAAGCCTTCCGGAACTGATCTGATTAAGGCGTTGGCTTTGCTGAGTTTGCAACCGCGTACATTCGGCACAACCGCTGATGTTGTCAAGGGCCCTGCAGTCCAGCCCGAAGGGGTGACTCGTTATCTCACGTCCATCATCGCCAGCTCGTTGGCATGGCTTGACGCTGACGAGCTCCGTGAGGCTATTTGGGATGCTGCCTCTGCAAGACTGAGCGAGCGGTCTGGTCGTACCGGTTAGAATCTTCTCACCTGTGTCGGTGTTATCTGGCTAACCATGACTCATTTTCTAGCCATGCCAGCAATGTCCCGCGTTTTCAATATACCCACCTCCTCCGGCGAAGAATACACTCTTACCCTGCACGAACCCTCCCTCACAGCTGACAACCTCGGGATGAAGACTTGGGTGTCCTCTTACCTCCTCTCGCGCCGGCTCCACGGCCTCGAATCGCCACCGTCACTCGTACCTTCGTCGACCGACGCCACCATACCCACTCAGAGGCCTTTGCGGGCCCTCGAGCTTGGTGCCGGCACAGGACTGGTTGGTCTGTCTTTTGCAGCTCTCCGGGGTAAATCTGCCACCATCCACCTCACCGATTTGCCGGAGATCGTCCCGAACCTGGCGCATAACGCTGCCTTGAACATCGAGCTCCTCAACAGGACCGGGGCCGCTGTTACGACCGGTCTACTTGACTGGTCAGTCACTCCTTCACCACTTCCCACAGAGGAACAGCGGTACGATGTGATTCTCGCTGCTGATCCGTTATACTCGCCCAGCCATCCCAAGTGGTTGGTGGACACTGTTGGGCCCTGGCTTAGCCGTGGGCTCAATGCGCGAGTCGTAACGGAGATGCCGCTGCGAGACGCATATCTACCGCAGGTTAAGGAGTTCCGGCAGAGAATGGGTGCGCTAGGTTTGGCGATTATCGAAGAGGGTGAGGAGATTGGCTATGACGACTGGGAAAGTGCTGATGGAGGTGCACTGGCTGTCAAGTGTTGGTGGTCAATTTGGGGATGGAGTGAGAAGCTCGAATAGAGTGGTCGTGCAGTTGTACGACCAAACGAAATCATGAATAATAAACGACACGATAGATTATCAGGACCTTTAGATCCTAGACTTGGAATGCATATGCTCGAAGCTTTTCAATATATATATACATATATATATATATAAACATATGGGTTTTTGCGATAAGCTAAGGATCAAAAGTATCAAAAGATTCCAACGTTCTGATGAGCAAAGAGCAGTGGACATCAAACAATCACGTGGAGATGACGTCGGTGTCAGTATGCGCCATGGATTCGATGGATTTACTTGATATCGTCATTTCTTCCAATGTTCCTTTCTCTATATTTGGTATTCATCTTGCAGTATGAATTTTCCGTATAGAACAGATATATTCAGCCTGGTCAGTGAAGAGTCTGCCAAATCTTGAATCATGCTAATGCGACAGAACAGACTTGAACATAGACCACAACGCCACATGAATACCGTTAGAGTCCAAAATCTCGATACAACAGGGTGCTGCGCATGCGCAAACATATTTGTGCCCTTTTCTACGACACAAAGTCTCTATATTTTCACCTATTTACCAACTGAGATTTACTCCCTCATCCAACCCTCCGCTTACATCCAGCGCGTACCCCACCAGCAACATGATCGGCCTCCTAGCTCTCACCTCCATCCCAACGGTGACAGGAGTATCACTCGCCTCCAGCGAGCAGCGCAAAGCAAACCAACGCCGAGAGGAAGCCCGGCGGATGGTCAAATTCAACATCTATGCCGAATGCGACGGAGACACAGACGATGACCGCGAACTAAACGGGATGACGGTCGTCGTAAGAGACGGGAAGGTATTTTTCCCCTGGCTTACATCTCTGAATTCGAAATCCAAATCTAAGCTAACACAATCAAGGTCTACCTCGCAGATCCAGACCCCTCCAAGCGCGACCCGCCAGCTTTCACGGCCTTGGCATTCTACATCGAGTACCCTGAACCAGAGGAACTAAAATATTTAAAACGCGAGCGCGGCCTCGGTCTCCCCACTTATGTCGCTGATAATCCGCCTCTTCTTAATTGGATCTATGCTGATACGGTGACCCACGAACTGCGGTATGGGAATCGCTCACAGAGTGTCGAGGAAATCGTTGAGCCGTGGGACTGGTGTAAAGAGGAGAGGGTCATCTCACTCGAAGGTTGGCGGAAAAGGTTCATGGCTGTTGAGGAAGAAGAGGGTGAATGGGCGCTATATTATGACCGCGACGGCGATGAGTTGGCTGCTGTTCTGGAGGAACAGGACATGTTGGATTGTGCCTTCGTGCCTGTTACTTTGATCAGGAAAATTGTAGAGGAGAAACCTCCTCCGCCTCCCCAAGCTGCTCCCCAGGCGCAGGCGCAGGCACAGAACGGCCAGAGGCAGACGAGCGGCAAATAATGATTTTCAAGACTTGTATATAATATTCACGAACGTGATGTGTTTATGATATCGTGATGATGGGAATAGTACTGTACAAATGAAGACACTTAGTCCAAACCAGCCCAGCTACCGGCATCGCTGACGTTGCCATCAGCAGCCGCAGCAGCCTTCCTGCTCCGACTAGCCGCAATAGCACCCTTCTTCTTATTCTCCAGACGGCGCTCAAAGCCACTCTTAGTACTAATCCTCATACCACGGGCACCCTTGCCATCCTCCTCTTTATCGGTCAATCGAGGAGCCTGGCGTGCCTTGACACCATGCCTCTTCATATCCTTCTTGCTGTTCTTGCTCAGGTTCGGCAGCGCATCCAGCAGCCATTTCTGGATGGACTTGTCGCCTTCTTTGCCGCGCAGCTTCTCGCTCACATCGATGATGTTCGCAATGCTCTTCACGTACGGGATGTCTTCTTTCGTGTAGTAGGTCACAGCGATGCCACCCTCGCGGCCGGCGCGTCCGGTTCGGCCCACGCGGTGCACGTACACAGCTGCGGAGTTGGGGATGTCGTAGTTGACTACGCCGTTGATGCCGCGGAAGTCCACGCCGCGCGCGAGCAGGTCTGTTGTCACGAGAATCCAGATCTCGCCCTTACGGAAGTCGCGCATGATCTCTGATCGTTGGATGTCGGAGAGGTCGGAATGGAGCACGGCGATTCGTGACGAGCCGCCTGCTTCGGCTGGGATGTCGTATTTCAGTTCGGAGTGGAGGGCCACGGCGCGGGGAATGGTCTGTGTGAAGATGAGGAAGGGAGGTCGGAGGCGGATGTCGGAGGCTGAGGCTGCTGATGGGCGGAGGAGTTGGCGGAGGCCGAGGAGTTTACCCTGTTCTGTCGCTGCGTACACGAGTTTGTGCTCGATGTTGGGGATCGCGGAGTCTTTCAATCCTACGACTAGGCGAAGCAGTGCGTGTGACTCGCTTGGCTTTTGTCCGAGGTCTTCCTGTCGTTCTTTGATTGTCGACTTGGTCATATCTTCGATGTTTGAGCCCATGGTGGCTGACCATAGACCGACCCGTAGGTCAGGGTGCGAGCATGATTTCCAGATATCGAGTGTCTGTTCCCGGAACAAGGGGTCTAGGAGAACATCTGCTTCGTCCATCACCAGGCTGCGCACTAGAGGCAGGGTCGCCATAGTACTTGTCCGATTCGCAGATAGAGCGTTGACCAACATCAATGGCGTAGTCACGAGGATGTCACTCTTGGTGAGTGGAATATTGGCTCGTTCCTTTTTAGGCTTGTTGTCGGCATCTTCGTCCTCTGACGCGGATGATTCGTCACTTTTCTCGTCAAGAACATTGGCATTACCATCGTCACCAACACGCATGCCCTTTTTCATTAGGGTAATCTTGACACCAGTTCCAACCACTAGCTTGCGGCCCTCGTTGACGATCTGGCTAGCAAGTTCCTTGGTAGGCGCCACAACCACAGAGAGAATGCCGTGCTCGTCCGGGTGTGAGTGGTGGTGTCGCACAATCTTGTTGATCACAGGGATCAAGAATGACAAAGTTTTGCCGCTGCCAGTAGGCGCAACAACCAGGAGATCTGGCTCAGAAGACTCTCCGAGCAGCAAGGGGAGTGTTCCAAGCTGGACCTCTGTAGGCACCGTGAATCCTTGATCCGCTACGTTCTCCGCAAGCCGCGAGGAGATTTTGTATTTCGACCGCAGCTCCTTGAAGTCGAGCAGCGGCTCAGGGAACAAGCGCCTGGCGCGCTTTTGTTCCTTCTTGCTAAGAACAGGTGCTTCTTCCTTCTTAGACTTCTTCTTTTTCTTCTTAGAGTCCTTGGAGTCCTTGGTAGATTCAGACTGCTGGATATCATCCAAGTCGCGCATGTCTGTCACTTTGATCTTGTGTGAGTTCAAGATTGTGCGACGCTGCACTTCATCCATGGATTCAGCCGCATCTGATACATCTTGGGAGGAGGCTTTTTCGGCATCATCCTCGATTGCAACAGCGGTTTCTGTCACGCTAGTTGCAGGACGCTTATTTGAGCTGAAGAAGTCAAGGTCAGGGACATC
Source organism: Penicillium soppii (assembly GCF_028829465.1). NCBI lineage: Eukaryota > Fungi > Ascomycota > Eurotiomycetes > Eurotiales > Aspergillaceae > Penicillium > Penicillium soppii. Next base: position 4,957,007 of record NW_026643234.1, read on the forward strand.
TTCTTCGTCCTGTTGGGCGGTAGTGCCTCTTTTTCTTTTTTTGCCATTCTTGGACACGAGCTCGTCGGCCTCCGCGGTGCGGAAGAGCTGCGGGTTGGCTGCTTTTCCGGTGGAGGGCAAACGAGACTCTGCAGCTGCAGAGGCAGGCTTGAATTTTGTTGACCGCGTCAACAACCTGAAAGCGTCCATTTTTGTTGGATGAAAATGTCGACTTTGATATTTCGCAAGGAAGAAAAAAAAGTGGTTCGCCATCTTTGCTCCCGGACCAATCAGCGTTGCTCACCGCCGAAATGTTGTTGAACTGCAACAACTTGGGAAGATATCTTATCTGGATGTCTACATGTATGTGCAATTATCTAAGTTGTAATTATTTGAAGGTAATATATGTACGAAGCGAGAGATGCTACAAACACATAGGGAAATTGCAGGATTGGAGCACTGTCATTCAGCACAGCAGTACAGGAAAGCTTAAGGTCAAGTCAACCTATGACGCCTTGGACTACTCTCGAGAACACTTGGGCAGTGCCTAAAAACTGATTCAGATGGAACAAACGGGGAATGAATTGCAATAAGATCTATCTCAGACAACAGCTTATATTCCATCGTCTATGGTACAAAGGCGCATTAACATAGGGAAAGTAAAGGACGACAGTCTATCCATTTAGTGGGCGTGCGCAGGCTCGCCACGGTATCCAATGATGTTCATCCGACCGATCATCTCACCAACAGTGAAGAAGCCGATGACCTCAGCGGCGGTAACACCGGCAAGGGCCAACTGCTTGGGGCTGGCGTTGCGGACACGGGCGAGGATAGCCGAGGGGGAGGGGAGGTTCTTGAGAGCGGCGGGGTTGTTGATGAAGGGCTGGAAGTAGGACTGGACAGTGGCCAGGTTGCTAGAAGACTTGTTAGACTGGGGATGGTCGTGTGGTCATGTGCGAGGGTCGACTTACGGGGGAGCCATGTTTTGGCCACGGAACACCAGCTTGCCGAGCTCAAGGCCGACCTTGGAGTAGTACAGAGTCGGGGGAATCATGGCTAGATGAATTGATAGTTAGTTATGGACTTTGGGGAAAAGCAACCCGCAGTTTGGAAAGTCAACAAGGAGGTTGGACTCGAGGATCATGAGTCGGGCTGGATCGGTCGCTCGATCGTGGTTTTCTTGTTTGAAGAGTACCCAATTTCTAACGCTCCATTGTATGCATCCAAACTGGGAGAGGATCAGGGGTGTTCCTTACCATCGACGAAAGAGATGACCTTGCCGGCGGGACCACCGATCTTGCGCAGGGCACCGGCAGCGTTGGAGATTGCAGGGCCAGCGGAGGCAGAGACCTTAGACAGACCCTCAGAGGCCTTGGAGGCCGCTGAAGAAGCAGTCTCACTAGCCTTGGAGGCAGCCTCCGAAGTGGACGAAGCGTGTCTGACGGCGGTTCTCCGGGTCAGGAACTGCGATTGCCGCAGAACGGCACGGGTGGCGGCGGGCATTTTGGTGTTTTGGAGGAAATGAGTGGAAAAGAAGAAGCAAGCGAAAGTCACCCGAAGCAGTCGCTGATAGAAAGGCAGTATGATCCAATGATCTCAAGTCTCGCGCGGTAGAGATGAAGATTTGACGCTCGGGAACTTCAGGAATTGCGGTCACGTGAGTCAAATTTTAACTTAACAACATTGGAATATTTGAAGTTTTTGAGATCGGATTGTATTTAGATCTTATTATTATGATGTAGAGAGGAATGTAAGAATTTCAAGGATTCATATTAAATATTGTCTAAATAACAAAAAACAAGTGGATGAAACTCAGCACTTTTATATTGTAAGTTGCCCAGGTGTACCTGCAGCGTTAGTCAGGCCACTAGGAACATTCGGTCTATGAAAAGAGCCATTTTTTATTAGGGAAGACTTGTGCCTTCTCATAAGAATCATAGCCTATAATCTCATTCAGTCAATAGGTTAACCATGATTTGTCCACAATGGCTGTGTATGTTTGAATTGGTTGCACTGTGCTCAAAGTATATTTTTGAGCCGTGAGGCAATGAAGTATATAGACCATTTCAACAAAATTACAACTAGAATATGAGGACCTGTAGAATTGCCGTCGAATGACTGAGTTTGAGGCCAAATATGGCTGCATTTCCAGCTGTAGCTATTCAGCACCCAGTCAGCACTGTAAGTTATCCTACAGTCCTAAAGTTAACACGCGACTTACATAGTTCACACTCTTAGATCCTTTCTCGAAACCCCAGGCCAAGACACGCTAAACTACCTTTGGCACGGTCAAACAATTTCCCCGTATCTAAACGCTGTATCGTTAAAATACCGGATAATTGTAATCATATGGGCCAGTGTTTCTTACCTGTCTTAGATCGAGAGCTACGGAGTACTAGCTTGCCGTATAAGGTAGGTAGGCGGTGAAAAAGGCGAGATATAGAAGCTAGATGGAGAAATTTACTTTCTTACTGGACCTCAATAGTGACTGGATACCTACACTCGGTACAAAAACGCTCCTCATACCTCATGAATTCAGGTGTTCGTCTACGCCCCGCGCGGGCCCAAGATCTGCCTGAGATCGCCAATATCATCGCACAGGCCATGCTGGAGGATGAACTCTTTACCTGGATGTGTCCTGGGCGCCATGAGTACTATGCAGATTTCCGCTATGGATTTCTCCGGCGACTGAAGACACGTTTCGTCACCCCGGGTTATGTGATGATTGTGGCGGTAGAACACTCCGGAGACCGTGAGGAGATCCGAGGCTACAGTGGGTGGGTGAGATACGGGACCGGGGCAGATGCCGTACAATGGAAGCGCGCGAATAATGGCTGGTGGCATGGTGGTGATCCCCATTTCATCTATCTACTCTAATCTTATCCGCGATCGTCATAGGCAACCGCCTGGCTAACACCAGCATATATTATAGCCCTGGAGCGCACACTGCTGGACCTAGAGGACCGATATTTCTCCCTGGTATTCCCGGACCGCAGTAAGGATTTAGATCGATTACAGCAGTTCAGGACGGCCGCAGATGACACCTTCCCCTTCGCTGACTTCCCCGAGTTATGGTACCTGGGGCAATTGGCTATCGACCCACCGCATCAGCGCCGCGGCATTGGTAAACAACTGGTCGAATGGGGGCTGCAGCAGGCAAAACGAGAGCATGTGTGTGTCGGGTTGGAGGCCGGTATCAAGGGTGCGGGGTTGTATAAGAAGCTCGGCTTTGATATAGTCAATATGACTAACTTAACTCCGGGTGTGGATGTTCGGGCAATGATGTACACTATATAGTGCGTATAACTACATGATGAGGACCAGCAATCCACTTAGGAGATTTGAACCCTTATGGTGGTACATGATGATTATTGCCCCGAAAAATTACTCTTGATTGAGATTAGGCCGATACCGAAGATTAAATTATAGATTCCTGAGTATCTATAGGGGCTCTTTATAACTAGTCGAGAGAACTCTCTCTACCTAGGAAGGACGCTACTTCACGATGTGTAGATATATATCATCTATAGCTATTCAGGTATTTAAAGTGATTAGAAATTAAACTCTCGACCACTTGCAAAGACACAATGCCGTCATACCAATAGCAAATGTTAGGATATACTGCAACCCAGTCCTGGTTTTGAGACTCATCTGTTGTTCTCTGCTATCCAGGGTACCAGTAGCGAGCGAACTCATCTTCAATTGTTTTGTTCCGGTTCGGACCCGAGACAGGAAAGGGATCAGGTCTGTCCCACCAAGCCCCTTTCGAGTCTCTGCTGGAGCGTTAGAAGGACTTTCAGGTTGAGGCGGGGAGGAATTCTTATCGCAAGAACAAAGAGAACAAAGATCCTGTCGTTCATTTTTGAACGATTGGGTCAAGATATAACGAGCCACAATCCGGATGTGGACATCTCGCATAGAGACCATCATTTCGAGACAGGCGTTGTAGGCAGCGAGGAGGCCCTGGTCGTCACTTCGCTCCTCCACAAAGGCTCGGATGTTGGCAATCTCTGCTATATGTTCAAAGAACCGGCGGTGAATTCCAGGCATAAATTTGCGCATCTCGGAGAAGAAGCTCTTGTCGCCTTTAGACGTTTTCGAGTGCGAGATGCCTAGGACAAGGTCGAAGAAGACCACCAGCGAGTTTTGCCCGTTGCTTATCCCGACAACTGAGCGACGGTATTCTTCCTTATCGGTCCCATCATCGTAGACTAGACCACCTATTGACTGGCTGCCTGCGAAAAAAGGCCGTAGGTGGTGATAGAAGACATGTGGATCGATACCCTAGGACACTCGGTTGAGAATGTCAAGCACTCCCTGGAGGCCTTTGGAAAAGGTGCTTAAACACTCTGTGACTGTAATAACATCCCCAGCACGTGCGGCAGCGATCGCGTTTATCATTGATGGTACGGCTGAGGCCGCCATGCCCTCAATGGCAATGGAAATCCGGTAAAACCACTGCTCCCCCGAGCTCCCAGTAAATGTGCAACATAGTATCATATCTTCTGGCCGACTGCATGCTAGATCTTGATCAATTGATCGGTAGTTCCACATATTGACAGCGGCGTATACCCCTATCGGGGGAAGTTCCAAATATGCACAAACACTCAACAGTGGAACCATGAGTGGAGGAGGTATCCTCTTTTCGTATCCATTGATGTTAGTTCAATCTCAGGAAAGAGACAAAAAAAAGAGTTGATGTGTCTTACTCCTCTAGGTGCTTTCTCTCCAAATACATAGGCATGGAGCATGAAAGTTAGGCACACGTTCGCCCTCCTCCACTCCGCAGGAGTTTTCAAACGATCCGTCGAGAGGACCGGAAGCCGGTCAATTGCCTGTCGTAGCTTCTTGGTCACGACAAGTGATGGCAGATCGGCCACAATGGCCTCCCACTCAGCATAATACGGATCTGGGAGGACTCTCAGTGGCGGTTCCGGGGGCAGAAAGCCGCGGCTTGAGGACATTCCATAGTCAGATAAAAGGGGAATCGGACGAGTCATCTTGAGGAAAGGTGAGCGTTAGTTTCGAGAACAATATGATTTGGCAACCTGGATCAACACAGAGGCTAGCTTGCGATCCAAGAGCAATTGAAGATTATGAACAGAACAGATCAAAGCAGATTTTGTTGCTCCGGCGAGTGTGCTAGGACAAGCAAGGTCTACCGCGAAGGGACACAGACTATTACTTGGTGCCTCGAATAAGGTCCATCGAAAAGTATTTTCTTTCCTGTCTAACCGCCCCGCCACGTAGCTGAGATTCGATGCAGGGCATCCACTCTTTTGTGGCAGGCCTGGGGGGACGGCGGATCTTGACCATTGGGGATCGGATGAATGCAAAGAACAAAAAGAAAATATAAATGATTAATTGTAAAACAAATACGTGCAGATGAATTGGAGAATGGAGAGAGTAAAAACATGGAGAAACGGGGCTACTAGTAGGCAAACTCCGGCGTGCAGCCTGGTGCCTACAGGAACGAACCATCGAATCAAAACCAAACTAACGGTCTGAAAGAGAAGCAAAGAGCCATGCCGCTAAATATCAGAATAGCATTAAACAGGAATCAACTGGGATTGCGCAATAATATGCCTGGAGTGCAGTGAGGTGTCTCGAAAAGACAAAAAAGGCCGCTAGTACGCTCTATGTGGTGCGAATTCCAGATCCCGTCGAACAGAGGACAACATCGCATGCCTCCAAACCACCTACATATCTGGCCGGCCAACGAATCCATGTTCATCGCCAATCCTTCCTCGGATGGCTCTTCTGCTGCACGCTCTTTGCCCCCGGGGCAGCATTTTCAGATCTGACGCAATCTTCAGACAAGCTGCCCACCTTCTTCGATCACCATTTTCCAAGCGTCACGCCTCAGCTGATCTCGCCGCAGTCACTGCAGGCCCAATTCATCGCCAATCCGCATGTGCCCATAATGGACATCAAATGCTCGAAGCAGCAACACTCTAATGTGGTCATCATTGGCGATGCTGCCTATGCTGTACAGCCGTTCTACGGCCAAGGGTTGAATGCCGGTCTGGAGGATGTTCGGATCCTCTTCGACTCATTGGACCAGCTGCAAGCACACCGCTTGGGTGGTATTCTCTTAACTTCATTCAATTTTATTCCATGTATGTGGAAATGCACTAGGGCTAAATATACGCAAACCAGATATCTAAACCTCCAATCAATACAGTGTTTCGTGAAATCATTGCATATATGTTCAATCCAAAGATGACAAGGCTCACGGATGGCGAACAAGATATTCTCAAGCAACCCAGCGCGGACCTCCAGGCAGCGAATGATGCGCACCTAGACAATCAGAATAAGGGAAGTTCCGCTGTATTGACATAATCTATGTTATCCTTATGCCCCTCTATCCGAGGAATGGAGGTATTGAATAACCGATCCCACACCCGAGTCTGCTTGCCGTAATTATGGCTATTCTTCCAGCCCTTGCGATGATGAAGATCGTGATCCTCAATAACAAGCTCCATATCACACAGCCGCAGCAGCCACGTCCACGGATTCGCCGCCGTAGCAATCATCCGCAACCCACTGTGTCCCAGAATCTCTGTGAACACCACGTACTGCTGGCATATCCACCACTCGTAGAAGCCCATTGGGAATCCAAGTAGTTTCAGCGTGCTGTACGCGAGCAGCGGCGTGCCGATCACGTCAATGAACTCCTGCACCGTGTCCGCGTATGCGGTCAGCAGCGGAACAGGGTGCTTGGTCAGGTGGTGCGTGCGGTGGAATTGCCAGAGATTTTCTGTTTCGTGGGCTGAGCGGTGCATGATGTAGTACCAGAAGTCGATGGCGAGAGGGTACATCCCGGTTTCGAAGATTAGCCAGCCCCAGCGGATCGTTGAGGGGCCTTCGTTGGCGCGATAGGCCAGGAAGACGGTGAGCATGGGCCGGAGGATAATCACTGACAGCACCGTTTGCACAGTTTTGCCCACTCCTACGTCTGGTACGCCGTCGCGGGCGTGTTTGTCTCCGTCGAAGAAGCCCAGGCTGTGGCCCATGCGTCGGAGGACGTGGGTTTCTTTCACGGCGATGGCTTCTAGGGCTAGACTGTAGTAGACAAATGCTAGCCAGGCTGAGGGGTGGCCGAAGATGGTGATGTAGAGTTGATGGAGGAGGAGTGGGAGACCGCCGTGGAGGATGATCCAACGATGGAACTGCATCTCTGGTGCATAAGGGACCTTTTCCGTTTTCTGATGAACGGGGACTTCTTGGTCAAGTTCGACATGATGCACATTTAGATATTCCAGAAGCCAGTGGCCGTAGTTCCACTGCGAGCGATCCCAGGTTCGCCAGGTGGACTTCATCGAATCCTTTGGATTGCGCATCGGGGCGGCCATTCTGAGTAGCGATTTAAAAGGGGTGGAAAGATATCAGGGATATCCCTTCTGGTCCTCCCGCTGGATGTTATATTCATGTTTAACTTTGAGAACACATGGGGTGGGTCATCCAACAAAAGAATAGTTGGGAACCGAGGTGTGGGGATGAAGATCACTTCTGTATACTGCTGTTACTGGTTAATGATCATTCACAAGAGATAATATTGACAAATGAGGAAGGGTAGAAAAGTCCGACTGATGCAATAAATCATATAATTTTCATTTCTTGGTGTCCTTTAATATTGGGATGTCAAATGCCATCCCATTTGGAATGAGTCTCCCATGCATGAGATAGATAGATAGATAGATCTCTCCCTCTCTTTCTCGCTTTTCTCCTTCTCCCCTTTCTCCTTCTCCCCTTTCTCCTTCTCTCCTCCGTCCGCAGTTCAATATTCATTTCTTCAAATCTCATTGCCATCGTATTATTTCTCAGCAATAACCTTGATTAATATGGGAAGCCAGATATGGAGTGGGTCTGCTTCAATCTTACAATCTTGTCCATTTTCAGTGTTGATCAGCGCTGGACAGCATCTGATACCGAGGCATATGGATTATGTCATCCTTTCACACGTTGAAATTAATAAGAACTACGTAGTACGGAGTAGACATCACTGTAATGTGGTAGCGAGGGGGCTCAAACGTGGGGTACTATTCGTTCGCGCAATTTTAGGATTTATACTCCACCAGGCTAGCATTTTACTATACAATGTTGTACTCCGGTCAATAAAAGAGATATATTAGTCAGCGTATTTACCCTCGTGATCTGAGTCGTATATTCTTTATAGAAGTTAAATAAGAGGCTTTCTGGCTAGCTCTCTAAGCTCCGACTGGGAGATCGAAATTGCGATCTCGCGAATATCTTGAGACACAATTTCTCCGACTTCGTCGTTCATCCGCCCCCCAAAGATAAAGTTTATTTTTAGACAGGAATATTGTATGCGACCCGTTGTTATCCTCCATAACCGGCTGTCCTGGTTGGAGACCATAGGATCGAGCAATTATTTGGCCTCCGGAGTCGGGACTTATTACTCTTTTCTTCCTGATGATGAGGACTTGATTGACTCGAGGTCCATCAAGGGGAGACAGTGAACTGGGAATCGTCGGCGACATGGCCAAAAGCAAGAGGGAGTTAGCCTATAATTCCTTGGGGCAGACCGGAGGTTTTCGTAGGTGACTTGACAGGCGAGACTGCTGCAGAAGGCGAGTAGCGCTTCTGGAGGCAGGCATTATTGCAACAGTGGACAGATCTTCAGGAGCTTGCTTATCAGAGTTGTCAGTTGGTGAAATCATCATTAGGATTAAGGGCAGGTCTGATGTAATTGTTAGTTGTACAGCGTAAATTGATATGCAGGAACATGGGGCGCTCAACCGCTAATTGGCTCAACTCAGCAACACTTCTGCCAGTTGGCCAAGGCTGAAATATGTACTGTTTGTACTGTTTGTAGCTGATGAGAAAGAGTGACAATGCTGCCTGACAATAAAGGCTTCTAGTTTGCACCGTTTATGCGGAAAAAAGCGTTTCCCCACCCCGAACCCATTCCATCAACCAGAGAAAAGATATCCGCCGGAGAATTGCCACTCTCGGTTGATAGGGAGAATTCATTTATCACTTTTGTATTATTGTATTGCGGACTATTGTACCTTTTTCTTCATTGAAACAGCGAAATCATTGATTTGAAATGGTACAGATTCAAACACTTGGAGGAAACTCCAATCCGACTGACATTAAAGCTTCTAATTAACCGATAGCCGATCACTATTCGGCCAGCGAGGACTGAGAGCGGGCAAGGGTTTCCCGATCAAGACGTATGAAGCAATTGACCCCCGCACGGTTAAATGGGTGCCCCTCTGCTCCACTCCTGTTATTTGTATGACCGTGGGGTTGAAAACAGCTGGTCGCGGTTGAATAAGTTGTACAGATCACCTGGACTCCGATTTTTTCTTATTAAAGCTGGCACCCTTGCATTGCATTTACATTTATCCTTTCCATTCTCTTCTGCCTTATACCCTCCCCCCTACACAATGGCCTCCGCAACCGTCACAAAGACCAACATCGGTGTCTACACCAACCCCAAACATGACCTCTGGATCGCCGATTCGACTCCAACAGTAGAGGACATCAATTCTGGCAAGGGCCTGAAGGCCGGCGAGGTCACAGTTGAGGTCCGCAGCACTGGTATCTGCGGTTCCGATGTTCACTTCTGGCACGCCGGGTGTATTGGTCCTATGATCGTCACTGGCGACCACGTCCTCGGCCACGAATCGGCAGGCCAGATCCTTGCAGTCGCGCCTGATGTCACACACCTCAAGGTCGGCGACCGCGTCGCTATTGAGCCCAATGTTATCTGCAACGCCTGCGAGCCCTGTCTGACCGGTCGCTACAACGGCTGCGAAAATGTCGCTTTCCTCTCCACTCCCCCTGTCGACGGCCTGCTCCGTCGCTACGTCAATCACCCCGCCGTTTGGTGCCACAAGATCGGTGATATGAGCTTCGAGGATGGTGCTATGCTTGAGCCTCTGAGTGTTACTCTGGCTGCTGTCGAGCGCAGCGGTCTGCGTCTCGGTGACTCTCTGTTGATCACCGGTGCCGGGCCTATCGGTCTCATCAGCTTGCTCAGCGCGCGGGCTGCGGGTGCTTGTCCCATTGTCATCACCGATATTGATGAGGGCCGTCTGGCTTTCGCCAAGTCGCTTGTTCCTGAAGTTCGCACCTACAAGGTTGAGATTGGCAAGTCAGCTGAAGAGTGCGCAGACGGTATTATCAATGCCCTGAATGACGGCAAGGGCTCTGGCCCTGATGCACTGCGCCCTAAGCTGGCTTTGGAATGCACCGGTGTCGAAAGCAGTGTCAACTCCGCTATCTGGAGTGTCAAGTTCGGTGGCAAGGTCTTTGTCATTGGTGTCGGCAAGAACGAGATGACTATTCCCTTCATGCGTCTCAGCACCCAGGAGATCGACCTGCAGTACCAGTACCGATACTGCAACACCTGGCCCCGCGCCATTCGCCTTGTCCAGAACGGTGTGATTGACCTGAGCAAGTTGGTCACTCACCGGTTCTCACTTGAGGATGCTCTCAAGGCATTTGAGACAGCTGCCAACCCCAAGACTGGAGCTATTAAGGTGCAGATCATGAGCTCAGAGGAGGATGTTAAGGCCGCCAATGCTGGTCAGAAGATTTAAAGAGACGAAAAAGATGAAGGGCGATATTTGAGAACATCAGCGGGTTTCTGGTTGGGATCAAGAGCCTTTGGCGTTGACGATTTTCCTTTTAATGACGAATGATGTCTAGATATGCTTTCGGGCAGTTAGAAGATGACTTCAAACTTTTCAAAATTATTCAGTATGATGTGCAAAGTAGAATATCCTGGGATAGATGAGATTGTTCTGACAGAACAGACATAAGGACCTTGCAAGCCAAGGACCTGGTTGGATCACCAAGGTACCTTGGGTAGTCAGCTACTGCCTCCCCACGGGGCCACACGTCATTCTCAGGCCTAAGCCGGCATGAAGTCCGGGTAATCATTTGGTGAAATGAAAGACGTGTCCGACGAATTAAAACAGCCTTGCAACTTGGATCTAGAAGCCACTAATCAGTTGGTACTAGTGATCTAGGGCGTTATGGCACAACTGATCCAAGTCTGTGGGACAACATATGGGAATGACTAGTGTCAGGTGTCACATCGTATGCAAACTTCATGCAGACATTCCGAAAGCGCATGGAAAGTAACCATAATGTGGTATTCTAGAGCATCGCCACACTCTATATACGACGCAGAAGCTCCAGGCTTTTGCTTGTCCAACAACGCTACACAGTATGCGTAACGACTTTGAGTGCCAACTACAAATGGTTGTGCTTTGAGCTAATCAGTTCAAGTATTCAGAGATCAAAAGGTGCTTTCTGCCAACCACCTTTACTGAATTCACCCATCCGAATTTGCCATAACCATCAATATTGTGAGCTCTAGCCCACTACTGATATTCACCTACAGCAACTAACTGTTTAGCTCTACTTCAGTTCATTGTTGGTCACGTGTCCAAGGCTTATGGAATTTGAATGTTCTCTGTCGAAGTGGAGAAGTACGCTACTTTACTTCTATTTATACAAAAAGACGCACCAGCAAACTTCAGCATAAGAAAATTATGTTGACGTCTAAAGAAGCTCTTAAAAGAGCCGTTATTCCTTTGAGAGCTGGGTCCATGCACTTCCAAGGCTGCTGGTACTGTCTTTCGGCATTTTCCTACCTGTATGATCCTTGCCTAAGAGGCTAATATGACACAGCACAATAAATGTTGCCAACCAAGATTTCCTTCCTGGGAAAGGGTAGCAGCAAATCCAATCAAGAAAGCTAAACCCAATGCCAAATGGAGTAAAAAGCAAAAGCAGGACCCTGCATAGACCCCGAAGCTACTACTACGCTGTGTGGGGTGTTGGATAGCAGGACCGGGATGGTTGCCGATCAGCCAAGAGAACACCCGACAATTGCCCGTTCTCCGCAACAGCAAAGCACCATTCAATGCAATGCAATGCGACATAAAGTCATGCTGACTAGATGCCCAGCAAGATTTCAATAGATCAATGACATCCCCACAGTTCCCCTCAATTGGCATCTGGCCTAGCACAGCTTTTCTTAAAAGGATGCACGGGAACCCTTTTCAATTCCCCAGATCTACTCCCGTTGTGCTACGGTCGCCAGATCTCAACGATGAAAGGCATTTTGGTTCTTCTGGCTCCCTTAGTGGGCGCTGCTGTCTTAGGATCAACAGATCGGCTTGATAATTGTCCAGGTTATAAGGCTTCCAATATTAAACAATTGGGTCCGAGACTAACGGCAGATTTAACTCTCGCCGGTGATGCCTGTAATACCTACGGCTCGGACCTTGCAGATTTGAAATTACTGGTAGAGGAACAAACCGGTACATTCTGAACCATCACATGCCACAAAAGCACATACTCACAAACCCAGAAAACCGCCTCCATGTCATCATCTACGACGCCGCCGAGGAAGTCTACCAAGTCCCGAACGCTGCGCTCCCCCGACCAGATATCGAAAAAGCAAAGGAGTCCACCCTCCACTTCGACTTCAAAGAGAATCCCTTCTCGTTCCGCGTCCTGCGCGGAAATGAAGTCCTTTTCGATACATCCGGCACAAACATCATCTTCCAATCCCAGTATCTAAATCTGCGCACCTGGCTACCCACCGATCCAAACCTCTACGGTCTGGGCGAACACAGTGATTCGCTGCGTCTCCCGACGACAAATTACACGCGAACAATCTGGAACCGCGATGCGTATGGCATTCCGTCGGATTCGAATCTTTACGGTGCGCATCCGGTGTATGTGGATCATCGCGGGAAAAAAGGGACTCATGGTGTTTTCTTTTTGAATTCCAATGGCATGGATATTAAAATTGATAAGACTGCTGGTGGGAAGCAGTATTTGGAGTATAATGCTCTTGGTGGTGTCTTGGATTTCTATTTCCTTGCTGGTCCTACGCCCAAGGATGTGAGTGTGCAGTATTCGGAGGTTGTGGGGCTTCCTACTATGCAGAGTTATTGGACTTTTGGGGTATGTTGATGTCATGTTTTGGGCTGGGCTGTGTTGACTTGGTTTAGTACCACAACTGCCGATATGGCTACCAGGATGTCTTTGACGTCGCTGAAGCTGTCTACAACTACAGCAAGGCTGGCATTCCGCTTGAGACTATGTGGACTGATATCGACTACATGAGTGGCCGTCGTGTGTTCACTCTAGATGATGAGCGCTTCCCACTGGACAAGATGCGGGAGCTGGTTTCGTACCTCCACAAGCATGATCAGCACTACATCGTTATGGTCGACCCCGCCGTCAGTCACTCCGGTAAGGAATATGCCCATCAGCTTAGACCACTTCTAACAGCGCTAGACAACGGTGCCTTCAAGCGCGGCGACGCCCAAGGTATCTTCCTATACCGCGACAACGAGCAATCAGAACTCTATCAAGGTATGATCCCGTTGACCAGCACCTAAGCATAACGAATACTCACAATCTCAGGCGCTGTCTGGCCCGGCCTAACCGTCTTCCCAGACTGGTTCAACCCCCAAACCCAGAGCTACTGGAACAAAGAATTTAGCCAATTCTTCAGCAAGGACCACGGCGTCGACATAGACGGCCTCTGGATCGACATGAACGAAGCCGCCAATTTTTGCCCTTACCCCTGCGCCAACCCCGCAGAATACGCCCAGCAGAACAGCCTCCCCCCAGCCGCTCCCCCAGTCCGCTCCCCTCCACGCCACATCCCCGGGTTCCCGGCCAATTTCCAACCCGGCTCGACTTCTTCTTCCTCTCCTACTCCCCGCGTGAAGAGAGGCGACACCGTGCCCGAAATTCGGGCCAAGCGCAAGACTGAAAAGAATAAGGCCAAGAAGCTCGGTCTCCCCGGTCGAGACCTGATTAACCCCCGGTACCAGATTGCCAACGAGGCCGGCTCCATCAGCAACAAGACTATCGACACGGATATCATCCACGAGGGCGGCTATGCCGAATATGACACGCACAATCTCTACGGCACGATGATGAGCTCTGCGTCGCGGGAAGCGATGCTCCAGCGCCGCCCCGCCGTCCGCCCTCTCATCATCACCCGCAGCACCTTTGCCGGTGCAGGCGCCCACGTCGGCCACTGGTATGCCATGCTCCCCGTTCCACAGATCAGAATTCATCCAAAGTCCAACATAGACTAACCACATGTGTAATCAACCAGGCTCGGCGACAATCTCAGCCAGTGGGACAAATACCGCGTGTCGATCCCGCAAATGCTGGCTTTCGCGTCCATCTTCCAGATCCCCATGGTCGGCAGCGACGTCTGCGGTTTCGGCGGGAATACCACCGAAGAACTGTGCGCGCGCTGGGCGACGCTGGGCGCGTTCTATCCTTTCTATCGGAATCACAATGAACTCGGCAGCATTCCGCAGGAGTTTTACCGCTGGGAGAGCGTTGCTGAAGCCGCGAGGAAAATCATCGATATTCGCTACCGCCTGTTGGATTATTTGTATACTTCGTTCCACAGGCAGAGCGTTACCGGGGCGCCGTTCTTGCAGCCGCTTTTCTACGTTTATCCTGGTGATGAGAAGACGTTTGGGAATGAGGCGCAGTTCTTTTACGGTGATGCTTTGCTCGTGTCGCCCGTTGCTGGGGAGGGGGAGAGCTCGGTGCAGGCTTATTTCCCGGATTTGTTCTATGATTGGTTTACTGGAAAGGAGGTTTCTGGGGATGTGACAATTGCGGATGTGGCGATTACGGATATCCCGATTCATGTGCGTGGTGGGAGTATTATTCCGTTGCGGGTTGAGGGGGCGATGACTACGACGGAGTTGAGGAAGCGTGGGTTTGAGATTCTTGTTGCGCCTGGTGCTGATGGGACGGCGGTTGGGGAGTTGTATCTTGATGACGGGGAGTCGATTCGGGTGGATAAGGCGGCGGAGATTAGGTTTGAGTTTGCGGGTGGGAAGTTGAAGATTCTCGGGAAGTTTGGATATCATCCGAATGTGGTTGTTGAGGCTGTTACGCTGCTTGGGCAGAAGGGCAAGTCTCGACGAGATGTTGAGTATGACGCGAAGAGACAGAGCGTTACGAAGAAGGTGCAGATTGAGTTGACGGGGCCTACGGAAGTGACTTTGGTTTAGATTATTAGGCTGAGCGGATGGCTTTAGATGCCCATGGAGTATGAGTTAGTAATCCATACTCCGTAGGTAGTTAGACTATCTGGGGGAACACATTTATGAAAGCCAAGTCAAGCCAAGTCTTTTTGCTCATCGAGATAATTACCGCATATTTTTAGCCGCTTCATTTATTGAACTATGATTGGGTTGTGGCTGTTCCTGCGTCCGAGTCCCCATCGCCAAGCACCACAGGTAACAGGGTGTGTAAATGTGTAAATGATTAAAACGTTTCATCCCTTGCAGGGTTGGTGATGTGAGGGGTCTCTGACATGCAGCATATTTTTGATTATTGACTGTCGAAAGAAAGTTCTGTTGCCGTTCTATCCATGTTATAATTATAACTCGGAGCACCAGCTGGGAAAATATCGAGTCACGAACTAATATCAGCGCTAGTCTAGATATAAGGCTAGTACTGAACAGTGCGCAGGTACTAGCGCCAAAATACCAAAGACAAAAAAAAAAAGTCTCAGTCCGAATGTCGACGCTAAGAGCCTCCAGCCACGTTATGCCCCAGTTAGGGCACAGGCCGCTGGTTCACTGAGTCATCTGACCGTGAAGGACTTCAGTGTCAATATGTCGGTAAGCAGAAAGAGAAACCTGGGAACCTGCGAGCTATTCTTAGCCTTAGAGTTTATCATTTTGTTCATCGATACATCATGTAGTAGGCAATTTTATGCGATGACATGTACCGGGGATGCAGTATACGAGAGACCATGGGTCACAAGTTCAACAAGTTATACGGAGTACTGCATACTACGGTGTGCCTGGGTAGAATTGTGTTCAGGTGGCCCCTGTTTCACCTCGCATGTCCGATCGCGAGATATGACTTGTGATTTGTGTGATTTGATTAGTTATTAAATTATTAATATGGGCTTAACTTAAAAAGAGGTTTCCAGAGTGATACGGCAGCCCTAGTATCATAATTGTATAAATGAAACGAAATGAAATAATGTAACTCCAGGAATATAGTCAGCCTTGGTAGGCGTTGGTAAGATTGTAGGAGGCGTAAGAAGGCAGCAGAGGAAACAATTCCAGGGCTCTGCAAGGCTTGGCGGTCGCTTACAACGAGTTCAAGAGTAGCATTGTCTTGGTCCCTTGATTTGAATAAAGGGTTCACCTATTTTCGTTCGCTCAGACTTGTGTCAGGCTTAAATTTTAACTGGGTCTCTTCGAATCCTTTTGATGTAATTGACGTGGAAATTATTCCGACCCATCATCCTGATGACACTGACTTTGCATTGTTGTATTCTGTAACATCTGATCGGCCGGATCGGCGGATCAGCCATCGACATATAAGCACATACGGAGGACCTAGGTAATGAAGACATGTTACAGTGACACGAGAGTATATATGAAGCATCTTACGTGGCATAGTGCCTCGCATAATGATATTAGTAACGAGGCTGTTCCAACCGGTATGGTTCATACCTTGTAAATTCACCCGAGGGCGGCACCAAGCTTTTGAGGGTCCTAGGTTCTTTTTCCCCAACAGCGCATGGGGCTAACACTCCCTTAGAGCCCTTATTGATCCACTTTATATTCCACTTTTCACCACTTTTCGAGTCCATTGAGAGTCCAATCATAGACATTTGTCTCGGAGTCTCACCCCGGCTTTGCCACACGAGTCCAATCACAGGTGTTCAGCCTCTACAATAATACAATATTGGAGGCACTAAGGGGATCGGTCAAACCCGCCTCCTCCTTTTTTTAGCCGTGCAGCCCGTCTCCTGATCTAGCGTGGCAGTGTACGTGATACTTGGTTGCATATGTAGAAGATAAAAAAAAAAGATAAAAAGCGAGTTGATATTCCCACGTCGGTCCTTCCTTTTCCACAGATCGGTCCACTCGTTTCCACTTTCCCAAATCATTATTTAATACATTGCGCTCGCCCACCTATCTCTTCTTGTATTGCAACTTCTTCTTTTCTTCCTTCAAAACATATCATATCTCTTCTGACTGCAGTATACAATGCCGTCTTTTATGAAGTTCGCTACCGCGGCTCTCGCCGTGGCTGCTCCTCTCGTCTCTGCTCAGACTTACTCGGACTGCAACCCCCTCAAGCAGTCCAACTGCCCTGCTGATAAGGGCTCCACCGAATCAACTTTGCACTTCGACTTCACTCAGGCCAGTGCCCTCGAGCAGTGGAAAACTACCGCTGGTACCGTTAACACTGGCGCTAATGGCGCCGAATTCACTCTCGCCAAGAAGGGTGATGCTCCCACCATCCGTAGCAACTTCTACATCTGGTATGGAGAAATTTCCGTCGAGATGAAGTCTGCTCCTGGTACCGGTGTGGTCAGCTCTATTGTTCTGGAATCTGATACTTTGGACGAAGTTGATTGGGTAAGTCATCAAACATTCTTCGGATCTATAGAGAAGAGATAAAAGGAAGAATGCCGTGCTAACTTTCTCACAGGAGGCTCTTGGCGGAAACAACGCCCAGATTGAGACCAATTACTTTGGAAAGGGTGATACCTCTACCTATGACCGTGACACTTGGCCCAATGTCGCTACCCCTCACGATGTTTTCCACACTTACACCGTTAAGTGGACCAAGGACCAAATGATCTGGTCCGTTGATGGCAACGTCGTCCGCACTCTCAACTACGCCGATGCTCAGGGCGGTGCTCGCTTCCCCCAGACCCCCATGGATATCCGCATTGGTATCTGGGCTGGTGGTGACTCTGGCAACGGCCAGGGTACCATTGACTGGGCTGGTGGTTTGACCGACTACTCCAAGGCTCCTTTCTCCATGTACATCAAGAGCGTGACCATCAAGAACGACAACCCCGCCCAGTCCTACTCTTACAACGGCAACTCTGGCAACGCCGACAGCATCCAGGTTAACGGTGCCGGTGTGACTGCCCGCTCTACCACCTCCTCCGAGCCCGCCTCTACCTCCACCCAGGCTTCCACCTCGGCCTCCACTGCTGCCTCTACTGAGGCCTCCACCTCCGCTGCTACCACTCTGGCCACCTCCGCTGCTACTACCCTGGCCACCACCACCCAGGGCTCCTCCACCGCCAAGTCCACCGAAGCCTCCTCCACTGCTGGCTCCAGCTCTGGCGTCTCCCCCAGCAGCTCTGGTGCTGCCGGTTCCTCTGGGTCCGGCTCCAGCTCCCAGACTGGCTCTCAGACTGGCTCTGGTTCCTCCAGCTCTGGCTCTGGCTCTGGCTCCAGTTCCGGCTCTAGCACCGTTGGTTCTGGCTCCAGCGCCAGCAGCGCCAGTGCCAGTGCTAGCTCCAGCCCCGCTTTCAATGCGGCCTCCTCCCTTGCTTCCAACTACCTCGGACCGATCTCCCTCATGGGCCTGATCACCGCCATGCTCCAGCTGTGAATGTCCTTGGCGCTTTTGGTTTTTTTACGCATCATTAAACTGGGCTGGACCGGGTATGGTAATGCTTTGACGTGCGCGTTTTCTTTCTTTCTGTATCATTTTTTCTTCATGCTCGTGCCGGTCTGTTTGGACCGGCTAGATGTACATCGTCGGGTTTAGCGGAGTGGTCAAGTGTATCTACAAGTATCATCCTTTGCCGGTGAGCAAAGTCGAATAATTCAATTCAGCCACTATCAATAGTTCATTTTCTTTTCTTCTCGTACAATGCAGATCTAGATCCATTGACCGCTTGTTTGGCCTGCGCTTGGGTCGTCTAGCTTTCCACTATTGAACTCAATTGCCCCATCTGTATTGAGAGCCTATCCGACATGGATATTTGCATTGAGCCGGCATAGATCATATGTACTTGTCTTTGTTTACCTTCATATTTGGCTTGTGTTACTACTGCAAGGTATGCACGCCGTGTAATGTGACACCCACCGGACAAAGATCCCGAGATCAATAGGAACAGGCGAAATGTGTGTCGAGGATTTACTTTCCTTCTAATCTTTACGTTTATAAAGTCTAGAAACAGCTATCAATGGGAACATATTGTGAAGCAAATTACTACGTTTATTGAATTATATATTTTCAACCCAAAAGAGCTAAAAAGACATGTCATGCGACTGCCGTAGTTCGCATATATTGAACTATGAACATTGGCATAACCAGTAGTGCGAAAACACAAATGCAATTCGTAAATCGTTAAACATGAGACCTTGAAACCCCAAGCAAAACAATACGCAATCTGTACGCCGTTAAACCAAATCCAATAACAAACTCCCAGCCCCCTACTCACCCAGCCCCATCCCCAGCCCCGGTGGATCAAGTGGACCCCAACTGGCGCGCCAGCCACAACACCGAGTCCGCAACAGCGCGATGATGGCCGGCAGCGCGGAGCAGCCTAAAAGTCTCATCATTGTCGCGACCCTGCTGCTCATCCCCAACCGACCGACGAAAAAACGCAAACGGCGACGCGCCCAGCCGCGCCGCATCGCGCGCATGCTCCCGCGCCACAATCCCCACAGCCTCGAGATGGTCGTCTAGCGTGCTAAAGCGCGCAGTCAGGGACTCGGCCTTTGCGCCAATCTGCGCGCGTAGACGCGCCAAGTACTCTGCTCGGCGCCGTGCTTGGAGGCCTGCTTGTGGGGTTGCTGTTGAGAGGAGGCTTTCGAGGGCGGAGCGCAGGTCTGGGAGGAGGGAGTCGTATTCTCGGATGGCGGTCTGGAGGGATTGGGATATGCCAGTGAATTCGAGGTCTAGGGCGTGGTGCGCGGTTGGGAGGGTTGTTTTTAGGTGCGTTGAGAGGGTTGAGAGATGGGTTTCGGTTTCTTTGAGGGTTTGGTTGAGGGGCGTTAGGGTTGTGAGGGTTGTGTTGAGGATTGATTGGAGGTTTGTTTGGGTGGTTGTCAGGGGGGTTGATTGTTGTTGTTGTTGTTGATGGTGTGGGTGGGGGGTTGTGCAGCTGCTGGCGTAGAGGGTTTCAATGCTGGGGATTCGGCAGAGGTCTTTGGCTTGGTGGACGAGCTCTGGGAGGATGAGCAGGTGCAGGATGAGGGCGATCAGGACCGTGTTAATTGCGGCGCGGGCGAGAGTCGTGTTGATGCCTAAGATAGCTTCGGATGGTTGCTTGGGCGCTGGCGCAGACGAGCCAGCGTCTGCATTGCCCTTGGGCGGGTTCTGTTCGCGAGCCTTACCGGGCGAAGAGACTTTGCGCCGTTTTTTCGTGCCTTCAGACCCTGGTTGTGTTGGTGTGCGCACATATTCCACCCATGATTCATCGATGTTGCGCGCTTCGCAGATCGAGGGCATGATAAGCTCCGGGCCCGATACCCATGAGGAGGTCAGAGGGTCGGCTGTCTTCGTGCCCTTGGTGTTCTTGGGAGACTTTGGTGACTTTGAAGTCCTTGGAGTCTTAGAGGTTGTGTCTTTCTTTTCCAGAGAAGGCGTCGTGGCCATCACCCACGACTCGTCGATGGCCCGACGATCTATAGTATGTTCCGTAGACATGGCGCGAACATGTCAACCCAGGGTTGAGTTGAGAATATCGTAGAAGCGACTGAAGTATTTTCACAATTCTTTTAAAAAGAATCCTTTGACCATATCACAAAGTTTTTGCGCAAAGAAAACATTTACATTCAGGCTGTTGCGGTGAGTTGTGACAAGGCCAAGAAAAGAAACATCGGAGAAAACGCCCGCAAGCCCCGAGAATCTTCAGCAACACAACCATGCGCCTACTACGACCGCGCTTGCTGACTGCCAATCGAGCTTTGCCGTGGCATTTCACAAGGTCGCGATTGTCAAATACATCACTTCGCCATTGCTCATGCTCTGAAAATCGCGATCCTCTCCCTCCCACCGACCACCGAGCTCTCGGAACCGCCCAAGAGCTCTTCACATCCTCCGTCTACAGCCCTGGGTCACCTCTATTCCTCCCAAATGGCACACACGTCGTCAACAAGTTGATATCTTTCCTTCGCACCCAGTACCTGCAATATGGCTTCCGCGAAGTCCTCACCCCGACCATCTACAAAAAATCCCTCTGGGAGATCTCGGGACACTGGCAAAACTACAAAGATGATATGTACGAGGTGACCGGTCGCGGAGCCAGTGGTGATGCAGATGGCGAGCTTGGCGAGGATGAATCCTACGGTCTAAAGCCAATGAATTGTCCAGGTCACTGCCTACTCTTCAAGTCTCAAAACCACTCCTACCGCGACATGCCAGTGCGTTATGCAGACTTCAGCCCGCTGCACCGGAACGAAGTCTCTGGCTCGCTAACTGGCCTGACGCGTGTGCGTCGCTTTCATCAAGACGACGGTCATATTTTCTGTCGGCCGCAGCAGATCAAGGCAGAGATCGCATCCGCGCTAGGGTTCGTGGATATGGCGATGAAGACCTTCGGGCTTGGTCCGTATCGCTTGGTTCTGTCTACTCGACCAGAGACGGATTATATTGGCACATTGGAGATGTGGGATAATGCCGAGGGGCAACTTCGCGAAGCGCTCAATAGCACGGGTCGGGAATGGGCGCTCAACGAGGGCGATGGTGCCTTCTATGGCCCTAAGATTGATATCCAGCTCCAGGACAAGGCGGGAAAATTCCACCAGCTGTCTACAATTCAGCTGGATATGAATCTCCCCCAGCGGTTTGAGCTAGAATATCAGGTTGCAGAGGGTGAGCCAGACTACAACCCGGCCACACCGGGAGTGGCGACTCCTGTTTTAATTCATCGGGCCATCTTTGGTTCCCTGGAGCGCTTTTTGGCACTGCTGATTGAAGAGCATGGCGGTCATTGGCCCTTCTGGCTTTCTCCCCGCCAGGCCATCATTCTGACCGTCAACCAAGATGCCGCTGTTGTTCAACGGGCTCAGGAAGCGGCCGCCAAGTTCTCTGGATTCCGCGCCTTGCTCAACGACGGCCCCGCCCAGTCGCCCCGTCCGCTGTCATCTGTCGACTCTACCTTTTTGGTTGACGTTGACACTAGCCCACAGACCCTCGGCAAAAAGATTCAGCGCGCCAAACAGATGAAGTACAACCTCATTTTCATCCTCGGACCGCGTGATGTCGCAGAGGGTGGTGTCACTGTTGATGTCACTGGACAGATGCACAGCAAGACAGACAAGGAAGGGGCACAATTGCAGGCGCTGATCAAAGCCAAACTTGGCGATGATGCCCTGCAGAACCCTCGCGCTGTCAAACTTTGTGTGGACGATGTCCATCCGCTATTGGTGGAACTCGAAAAGAATTTTGTTTGATTGTACTATTTTAGCGCTTGTGCTACATATATTCCCATCTCTTTTGACTGTATGCTAAATTTATTCATTATTGAAGATTTTGACTGCGCTGACTGCGCATCAAGATTTGATCTATCTGGCCACGCCCTTCAGCAACATACACTACGCGGCTATCCTCGGGTATTGACGCCTCAGGCAGAAATGACTCCGAGTTCGGGGACACTCTATGGAGCCAGTGAGTATAAATATCGAGTCAACAGGGCCGTTTCTGGTCATAGAGTGAGTAGTGATGAAATCAGAAGAAGCTAATAACATATTCCAAGAATTCTTGACTCAATTGCCCATCAATTGCAGATCAATTGATGCCACAGCTGCGAATCTTCATGTCACGTGACTCCTATGTCGGCGCCGAAAACTCGGCGTCATTGACGATCGGGAGTGATTTGAGTCACAGCATTCTTCATTGGTCTTTTTTGTAATTTTCTCTCTTTTTCACTTCTATAAGAACACTCAGTTGTCCAGCTTTCTGGATATCACAAGTTTCAATTAGACATCGAGTCTGCTGTATATCTTTTGATCTCTTATCAACTTTATCAACTTCGCCCCGCGGTACCCCGCCAACACCCGCCATGCCGATGTATGTTGACAGCTATATGTATTCGAACTCGACTAATTGTTTGAAGGCTCAAGGATCCCTCAACGAAGTACAAGCCGTACAAGCCGCTGAACCTGCCTAACCGTCAATGGCCTAACAAGATTATCGATAAGCCTCCGCGTTGGATGGCCACTGATCTGCGCGATGGCAACCAGTCCCTGCCCGATCCAATGGTACGAATTATTATACGGATGACTCATGTTCCTCAAACTAATTGAAAGTGCTTTAGGATGGTGAGGCAAAGTATAAGTTCTTCAAGATGCTCGTGGACATCGGATATAAGGAAATCGAAGTATCCTTCCCATCTGCATCCCAAACGGATTTCGACTTCACCCGCCGCCTGGTCGAAGAACCTGGTCTCACTCCCGACGATGTTGCCCTGCAGGTCCTGGCTCCTTGTCGTGAGGACCTCATTCGCCGAACAGTTGACTCCCTGAAGGGCGCCAAGAAGGCCATCCTCCACATCTACCTCGCAACCAGCCCTTGTTTCCGTCGCATCGTCTTCAACATGGATCGCCAAAAGAGTCTCGAATTGGCCGTCAAGTGCACCAAGTACGCTCGCTCTATCACCAAGGATGACCCCTCCCAGGCTGGTACCGACTGGCAATTTGAGTTCTCCCCCGAGACATTCTCCGATACCGAGCCCGAATTCGCCGTCGAGGTCTGCCAGGCTGTTAAGGAGGCTTGGGAGCCTACTGCTGAGAGACCCATTATCTTCAACTTGCCCGCCACAGTAGAGATGTCTACCCCCAACGTCTTCGCTGATCAGGTTGAGTACTTCTGCACAAACATGACCGAGCGCGAGAAGTTCGTCGTATCAGTCCACCCCCACAACGACCGTGGCTGCGCCGTCGCCGCCGCCGAGCTGGCTCAGATGGCTGGTGCCGATCGTGTAGAGGGTACCCTGTTCGGTAACGGCGAGCGCACCGGAAACGTCGATCTAGTCACCCTGGCTCTGAACCTATACACACAAGGTGTCTCACCCAAGGTCGACTTCTCAGATATCAACTCCATCATCAAGGTAGTAGAGGAGAGCAACAAGATCCCCGTGAACGAGCGCTGGCCCTACGGCGGACAGCTCGTTGTCTGTGCGTTCTCAGGTAGCCACCAGGACGCAATCAAGAAGGGCTTCAAGCTCCGCGAGGACGCCGTCGCCGCCGGACAAGACCCCGAATGGGAAGTTCCCTACCTGCCCCTCGACCCGCAAGATATTGGCCGTACCTACGAGGCCGTCATCCGTGTCAACTCCCAGAGTGGAAAGGGTGGTGCCGCCTGGATCATCCTGCGCAGCTTGGAGCTGGATCTCCCCCGTGCTCTGCAGGTCGAATTCAGCAAGCTTGTTCAAGTGAAGACCGAGGCTGTTAACCGTGAACTGAAGCCTACTGAGATCGTCACTCTCTTCGAAGAAGCTTACCACCTCAAGTCAAACCCTCGCTTCAACTTGGTCGATTACAGCATTACTACCGACCGCTCGCAGTCCCCTGCTCCCCCCGAGCCTGGCAAGGCCCTCAACACCAAGAACCTCAAGCGTCGCTTCACTGGTATTATTGAAATCGATAATGTTCAGCATGCTATCACTGGTGTTGGCCCGGGTGCTATCTCCTCTCTGGCCACTGCTCTGTCTAGTCTCGGCATCGACCTCGATGTCCGCGACTACAAGGAGCACTCCATAGGTCTCGGCCGTGACGTCAAGGCCGTCACATACATCCAGTGCACAGCAGCCGGCAGTGAACAGCAAGTGTGGGGTGTCGGTATTCACCAGGATGTGGTCCAGGCCTCTCTGATTGCGCTTCTCAGCGCCGCCAGCTCGGTAAGCACTACTTGTTGATCCATAACATTGTGATACCACTAACTCAATTCTAGTTCCTCGCTTCCCAATCTGGCTCTCCTGCTCCTTTCCGCCCTATTCGCTCCAACACCCTCACCAATGAGGACCTGCAGGCCCTCGAGCACCTGACTGGTGCTGAGCCTGTCCCTTCCAATGGTGGCCTGGCCCCTCAAGTCAATATCGAGCAGCTGACGAAACAAGCCGAAAGCCAGTAAATGTAAAAACAGAAAACAACAAGAAGCATTCAAAAGTGATAGCAATTTTGCATATACCATGATCTATTCAATTCAATCAATTTGTCTTATTCCACTTCATGGATCAAAACTCACCATAAACCGGAATTGGTGTGGAAATTTGAATATATACATCTCCGATGCTAGCCATACCAAAACCAAATCATTTAATAGTCATAATCATTCCAGCCGTATATCAAAACTTTTTGCATGTATATCTACACTCGCCAACTCATCAGGCCATCACCAGCTTAAGCAAATTACCAAATCCCATCCAACCACCCCCTCCGACTCTGCGCCCCATAAGCATTGAACCCCTGCGGCCCCTCCGCAGGGATGATATACCCATTCTCACAAGACGAGAAGGAAACCGTCGGCTGATTCGCATAGAACGTATCGAAGCCCGAGTCCAGCGCTTCAGCAAGACTATTCACTTTGCCCGCTGGGTGGAGTTGTAGCCATGGCTCTCGACACGCGTCGCCTTCACAGGACTTCAGAACCAGCACTAGGGCATTGAGCCGAGAGATGATCTGCGGGAGTTCGCGATTTGCGATCTTGTAGCTTTGCTTGGCTGGTTGAGCGCCGAGATTCTTGGTTTGGTGCGGATCGCCCTGGGTTGGGTTTGTTAGGGTTTGCTTTCTTTGCTTGCACCAGTGGTGACTAGCGGCTCGCATACCTTGAGATCGTAAAATTCTTTCTCATTCGTGCACCATACTGCGTAGTACAGACTGTAGTCGTCAGACACTAGTCTTATTCCCTTGTATGTGTTGCGCTGGTAGCTGTTGTGCGCTTGGTCCAGCTTGTCACTGGCGTAGCCGTAGATTCCTTCCGGCACGGCCTGGATACTACGTTAGGTCTGTGTGAGGGTACATGTTGGTTCACTTACCAGTCCCCAGTACTCAATGGCAACATGCTCGTTTCTGTTGTGGGCAGTGCTGGCTGCGATGGTCGTCGGAATCTTCTTACCATCCAGACCTTGCCTGGTGGCTCCAGCTATGGAAAGGAAGGTCGGTGCCAGATCAGTGTGACTGGTAATTGCGTCCAAAGTCACATTTTTACCAATACCAGGTCCTCGAACGATAAGTGGGACATTTATATCAGTTTCTATGGCTTGTTAGCGCAATCCATCTGGCACGATCCACCCCCAAGCCACAAATAAACTCACCATAACCGCAATTTTTCCCAGGCTGCATCCGATGCTGCCCCAGATGATACCCATTATCCGTTGAAAAGAAAATATAAGTATTATCCAGCTCCCCCAGCCTCTCCAACTTCTCCACAAGCTCCCCAATCATCTCATCAACAGCCTGCAACGCCCGCAGCCGACACCGCTGGAACTCATCAATATAATCGATATGCGTCTGGTTCAACTCTGGCACATTCTCCACCCAACTGACGGCATTCTCAATCAACGAGTTGAAACTTTCGTCCCGCGGCGCCTTGACATCTTTAAACAGATCCGCATGCCTCGGTGCAAACTCCGGCTCCCCGAACCAGTTCGCGTTCCGCGCCGAGTCATGCGACCCGTTCGAGTGCGGCGCGTTCGGCGCTACAGTCAACATCCACGGCCTGTCTTGTTTGACCGCGTCGTCGATGAACCCGGATGCTTTTTCCGCAATCACGTCCGTCGAGTAGTTCCCGTCGTACTTTACGGGCGGCGCGCCGTTGCGCGTCATCCGCGCATACCAGTACCGGTAGGTGTAAGGGTCTAGGAGAAAGTCTGAGCCGTTGAATCCACGCACGTACGGGTCGTTGTAGTTCTCTTCTGTGTGGGCGTTCCACATCTAGTTGGGTTAGGGGCTGCTTTTCTTATTCATTGTTTTTTATTGATGGCTGGCTTACTTTGCCGACGTAGTAGGTGTTGTAGCCTGCATCTTGCATCCAGAGAGGGAGGTAATTGTCGTTCCAGCCTGCTGAAACTACTTTAGGGTAGCCGCCGTAGGGAAGGCCGACGTCTGTGACGTTCGTGTTATGGGGCATGCGGCCGGTCCAGAGGTTTGCTCGCGAGGGACAGCATAGTGCAATTGAGCAGAAGTGCTTAGAGTAACTTGTTCCTTGTTGAACGAGTGTTTTCTTTGATGCGTGTTAGATTCTCGGATGAGGACTGGATCGAGTATAAATCGGGCATGCTGACCTGCAACTTGGGCATATGCTCTAAGCCACCGACATATTTTCCTTGATCGTCTGTCAAAATGAACAAGATGTTAGGCTGCTTGGCAACAGCGACCGTCGCTAGTAACAAGAAGGTTAGGAGATTCATGGTTTTGCCGAGCTTGCTCCTTCTAAACTGTACGGAGGCCAGGGAAGCTATATACCCCGATATATCAACCCCTTCTATCAAACCTGCGTCATATAGATACGATATTGAATGGTATCATTTCTCTACAGAATTGCTCAACGAAAATCATCTCTGATCACACAGCCAGTGAGTAATGCACTCTTTCAGTGCATGGTGATCGTCGGCTATCGGGAAGAGTAAAGGGCAGAGGATGGGGACTATGGGGGCAATAGACGGGAGAGGGAAGTTGATCAGGGAGCTATACTATGGCTGAGCAGGCTAAGTTTACACTTGCGCAGTGTACGGAATATAAATTGATAATTGTCGTGTTGATTTGCCTGTGAAAAGCCAAGAATTGATTGCGAGATTTGCTCGTTGATGAGTTGACTTTGGGTCATTATCACGTCTTTTGACGATCATTTATGAGTGTACTGGTTACTCGTATTGGCTGTTGTGATTTATATTGTAGTACTGTGAAGGGAATATTATAGCCATCAATCAATACTACATATATGTATGTATTAATTCACCCTATCTACATGCAGCCGGATAAAGATATGGGTATGTACAACAAAGGCATTCAAGTAGCCGGGAAAGCTAGAGAAACAGAAAAGCAAAAGTGATATCGCACGCTCAAGGCGCCTTTGATCTAATGACAATGACGTCTGTACAGATTAAGCCCCGTACCCAGTTCCATAATATGGATTTCGCCCACCCGGTGGGTGATGATCATGACCATGACCATCCTCTCCACCGAGCGCTGACTGGTACATCAGAGCTTCTTGGGGCCAGTCGTCAATCACTCCACTGTCCTGCGTACGCGGACGGCCGGGTTCGGCTTGAGCCGTGCCAATTGGCCCGCCACCGTTGTATTCCCATTGCTGTTGACTAGAAAGTGAGCCATGTCCTGCTGTGGGATGTTCACCGCCGGTAGATCCCTGTGAAGGAGGAGTCTCGAGAGGCGTCTCGAAGCTAAAGCGGAAGTTACGGCTGGCGTCTACTCCCTCGGGGTGATCCAGGGTGTCGTAGTGGTGATCGTCGAACTCGGTGACGATGGTCGCGGACTGCGGCTCCTTGATATGAGGCACACCAGGGGTGGGCTCGGGGACGGGAGTTGATTTCACGCTATTGTCGTTGGTGTTCTCAAGGTCATGCCGCGTAGATCCAGAACCCTCGGCAGGGTAGGTCGCTGATGGATGAACCGTTTCCTCCAGCGTCACGCCGGCTGGGGAGTGTGGGACCGGCTCCATGTCTGGGTTCATGGTAGACTGTCGGATGCTAGTGCCCATGGTGCTTCCAGGCTTGGAAACCCTGCTCAAACGATGATGAGGCATTTCTCCAAATGGATTATCCGAACCTTCCAGATCGCGAATGCTGAACTGAGCAATGGTGCGTAGCTTCCGAGTCACCCAGGAGGCGAGAACCTTTCCGCGTTGCTTCTCACCCAGGCGAGAGCGAGGGAAATCGCCATGAGAAACAAAGGCGACAATGTCAGCGATGACTTGATGCTCCATGAGGATGGCATCGACGATGACGGGAACAAGAGAGGCTAAGTAGGCCTTTCGAGTGACCTCGACAACAACTACAACTAAGCCACCAGCTTGGAAAATAGCACATCCTCCATTCACAATGTTGCGATGACACCTTTCCACAGAGTTCTCAATGTCCATAGGGAAGTGGTTAAGACCATTGACCTCGAAAGTCTCACCAATGCTACCGAGAAGAAATAGCACTTGCATCTCCACCGGCTGACCACCAGGCCCAATCGGCCGAGTAACAGTGTGAAGGAAACCTAGGTCACCAGTACGAACGTAAGGCACGCTCGGATCGCCATCCGTAACGCGGCCATTCAACCGCTCGGAGTCGAACTCTTGCTTGGATTTGTAAAATCCTTGGGCACAAGCATCGGACTGAATCCAGATCTCACCGTACTCCCCAACATGAGCGAGGGTACAGGTTTCTGGATTCACAATCGCGATCTGCGTGTTAACCGGTACCATACCAGAATCCTGTAGCAAAAGTGCGGTTGGGTCGGCGTCGGGATCAACAGGGTAAATCAGGCCTTGGCGGAGGCTTCGCAGGTCCAGCCAGAGCTCGATCGGCTCAATGCACATGTATGATCGTGTGGTGACCATGGGGTTGAGAACGTGTGAATAAACGACGTTGATTGCCGTACGGTCTAAACTAGCATTGGCGAAATGCAAGCGGACCTTCCCATAGATATCCACTCTGGGACGACTCTCAGAAGAGATCATCAGATTCTTTAATTCTTGCAGCTGGAAACCCTTTCCAGCCATGGCACTCATGGCATAATCCAACATCTGACTGGTGGCGTAGGTATCCTTGATCTTGTATCGAGCCAGAGTTACGAAGAGAGTCATGGGGTTCGTGGCAAAGTCAACAGGCGAGACGAGATATGTAGGGGCGCCAACAAATATACCCATCAAGCAGGTGTGGAGGAATCCGAGACCCAGGGTACTGCGCACACTTCCAAGCACTGGCCTTGAGCTTGTCATTTGACAGGTCTCCTTCTGAACCTTGCACATGCCCATGATCGTTTCGTGGGAGATGTTGACGGAGATTCTTCGCTGATCCGGTGTCCAGTAAGTCCAGATCAGGGCGGGCTTTCCGGCCTGGAGCCAAGCATCCTTCACTGTGTAGCCAAGCTCGCGGCAGCCGTGGGACTGCTTCGACGGCTTGGTGGTATTGTAGATGGCAGGGACACCAATTCGGAGGACCTGTGCGGACTGCTTGATGTGCTGAGAGACCAGCTTCTGTCTCATCACATGGTCAACATCTGTGTTGACGATGATGGCCTTGACACCGAAATCACTGATGATGTGTAGGAATGCAGGTGCATCCTCTGACAGACGGTTTTGATCGATAGGGGCCATTGGTATAGCAATAGCGCCCAAGCAGAAACAAGCATGAACGGCGTAAATGTAGTCCTCCGAGTGGGTGTACATCAGCACGAGATGATCGCCTGGTCGCACCTTCACCTTGTTTTTAAGGTAGGTTGCCACGGCTGAAACCTTCAGGTCGAATTTTTTCCAAGTGATGCCTTTTCCTTCCTTTCCACGGCCATCGATAGAGCAATAAGCGAGTTCTTCGGCCTGGCGGGAAACTCGCCAGTGAAGGAGATCGACAATAGTGTTGAAGTTGTTCAATGGAGTGGAGGTTCGGTCATCCATAACCACATCGCGATAGTCGACGCCAGAGTATTGCTTCTCTTGATAAGCAAGCAAATCTTGTCTCGACGCCAGAGCAACTGGGGACCAGATGCCTCCCTCGGGATCAACACCGACCGGAAGATTCATCACTGATCGTTCGACTCCGAATTTGACATGCACTGCTTGCAGCATACCAGATTCGAAATCCTTGCGACAGAGCATGTTACCGATTTCTTGTCTACCGTTCTTGGTCACACGCGGCAGAGTGTTTGGAGCTGTGAGTAGAACGCAGTACACTCGGAGGTGATGCTCTTGGTACAAAACTTCCATACACCGGTCTGCTAGCGAGTCAAGCAGGACTGAGTCGAGCTGTCTGGGTGGGCCTCCAGAAGTTGTTGGTGCAGTTGAAGCCGAATAAGACTCCAGAACAATCACTGGGAGATGTTCTTCGTTCACAAATACATCGAACGCAGTGCAATCATGGATTTTCGGCACCTGCTTCAAAATGCTGACAGTCAAATGCTGGACGAAGAAGTATCGGTGCTCGACAATCTCTTGACCGTGCTCTACCCATTCCACCTTTTGACGGAGGCGGTCCTCATAGAGACCGAGAACGAACAGTCTGCCCTCAATCACACATCCAAGCAGACCCGTCCGCAGGAACTCGGGCTCCACGAGGATCGGTGTTGGGTTGGCCTCCTCAAATTTGTAGGGCCGGGCATGAAAGATAGCTTCTGTGTGTTTGGGCAATGCCCAGAAGCCACCAGAAAGAGACGGCGAGTCAACCCAAATTTCTCCAACAACATTGGGTGTGCAGAGGAGATTGGTTTCGGGGTCAACAACGGCAAGAGTTGCATCGGGAATTGGATAGCCGAAGGCGCCAACGCGCACAGCATGTGGCATACTGCTGGCATACTTTCGGGCATCTTCACCCATAGCTAAAACGACGACTTCGTTGCTCTTCAACGCCTCTTTGTCCAAAAGAACCTCACAAAGCTCATTCTTGGTGCTCTGCTTGGGGGCAGAGACTCGTGATCCACCGCCCAAAAGACTGCTTCCAAAGCCAGTGTTGGTCTCAGACTTGACGAGGCTCTCGTCTTCCTTCTTCTCATCGCGCCCAGCCGGGTCCATTTCATGGGTCAAAGAACATCCCATCCGCTCTTCACCACCAAGCCAATCACGCATACTGATAACCATACCTCCATGTTCCGGCAAACAAAGCATTGGTGCCACAATTTCTCTGGCGCGTGGGTTTCTCATTGGACGGAGCCATCTGTCGGCCAAAATTTCGTGGAACTCGGGGTCGAGAGTAAGAGTATCGATAAGACAGATTTTAACACTGCTGAAATTAGGCTCCGAGTTCTTTTTGAAATGTCTGGTCGACATCGGATCTTGCTGGTAGTTGTAGGTGGCGATTTTTAAGCCAGAGTAGTCGGTCGCCATGACTGTCGCCTTGTACTTGGTGATGAGATGTGCGTAAAGACCAGGCGTCTCTACTGCGCGGTCCTCGTGCCACACCGTCGTATGGCCACCGTAAACAGTGAAAAGGATAGCTATAATCATACCGATGCCTTGTCTTGGGTCGAGATAACTGATAATGGTTTCACCCTTGGTCGCATATTGCCTGGCACTGGCATCTGTGGGGACTGTGGAAATTATAGCGCTCAAGCATGCCATCTGATGCATGATAGTCCGGTGGCTCATCACAACACCACGCATATCACCCGTAGGAGCCCGTGCGAATTCAATGTAAGCCAGATCGGGGACCTGCAGAGGAGGCGTGTCGTCCTTCTTCTTTGGGTGGAAACTGCCGAATTCATTCGTCTTCCACCACTCGACTCCTTTGGGCCAGCTCAATTTCTGTGCTGTGATATCGCGTTGGAAATTCTTCAAGTTGTTCTCTGTTGTCAAAGCCAGGTGTGCTTGGGTGGAGGTGAGCAGCAGGTTCAGACTTGTGTAGTCGTCTAGACTATTGATGGGCACAGCTACAACTCCTGCGATGAAGCAGCCCAGAAGCGCGACAGCGAACTCAATAATTTCAGCTTCGCGGTAAATGAGAGCAACCCTGTCTCCACGATAGAGGTTACTCTTATCGCGAATAACTTGCGCAACTTTCTCTGCGCGGGTAGATAGCTTTTCCCAGGTAATGGACGCAATTTCCTTGCCCTTTGGATCCAGCACCCAGTACGCCGCTTGCTTGGGGTGAGCTCGAGCGCGGTGTCGCAAGACTGTGGGGAGATTGTCAAAGTTAGACATTGGGATGTTCTTGTCGTGAGGATCGTTTAATGCGAAAGGAATCTCTCGAGGCTCAAGCGGGAGCAAATGCTCAATCGCCGGTCCATGCTGAAATTCCGACGCAGAGATCAATGGCGGTGCCATGTTCGCTGTAGGCGAAAAGGCTTCGCCGGACTGAGAGTAGCGATGGAAACCACCCCCATAGCTATCTCTGTAATCATCATGCTGCTGACCCGCAAAGTCGGAGAAGTAACCTTGTTGAGAATCAAGCATTGTGGACTGCCGTGTGGGACCACCAGACGCAGGGTCGTAGTACAACGTTCCGTCGTCCACATACTCGGATTGAGCGTATTCGGCCGGAGGATACTCAGCTTGGGCGTACTCAGTCTGACCATACTCAGGTTGGGACACATATTCTGGTTGCGAGTTAGGGTTGAAGGCGTAATTCTGGCTCATCAAAGTTGCCGTTCTGGAGCCATCCGGGCCCTGAGAACCTGGAATCGGGGGCCTAGGCAGGAATAAAGAGTCGTAGGAGCTCGATGAAGGCATTCGGTCATGAGCACTTGCTTGGAGCATGCCCGCACGGTCTCCCTCGTGGGGCCCCGAGGGCTTCCTTGATTGATTCTGGTCTGAATTGGCGCCATGGCTATATCCGAGGCTTCCGCTGCGGTGATCATCGTAATCGTCTGCGTAGGTAGAAGATATTCCATGGATCGAGGATTCGGCGGTTGGAGGGCGAACATTCAAAATGGCCGACGGGGCGACTCCAGGGCTAGTTGGAGATGGATCATAGCCAGCGTTGACGTGAGGATTGATCTCAAGAGGTTTGTTTGGGCCGAAATATTGCGAGAGTAAGGCCGTACGGCGCTTTTGATATCTTGTTGTTGTCAGTTTTCTAGATTGCTTAACCCCCTGCTGGTCCCTATCCTCGGGATCACTATATCCACCTTGCAATACCATTTCATCTGTGGGGTTCTCATGGTCGGGGGTGTCTAGAATGCTTACCCTTTCTCGGTGATATCGCCCTCCTGTTCACACAGATATAAGCAAACTGATTGATCAGACGTATAGAATATGCACATACCTCCAATTCCCGATCTAGGGTCCGCAAAGCGGCCTGGAGCTCGGGGGACTCTTCCGCCATTTTGACAGCGGGTCGGAAAGCCTCAATTCGGGGAAGCGTATCTAAAGCGCGGGGGAGGGATGAGAGTACGCAGTCAAGGACACCTCATCGCAATGAGCGTCTCAAGGGCGCAAAATGAAGAGGGGGCGGATTTGCCGAGTACAGCCCTGATAGCCGCGAGTTGTATTTACCGGGGGGTAGTCGACTAACAGTCAACGAATGGTCGTGTCTCTCTCGGCGCAAGACACCCGCAACGTCACCCGTTCAAGGGCGGTCAAGCGAGCCGATATGCGCAGCTGAGACAGGAGACTAGTTTCGCTTGCTATATATAGGAGAATATTTCTACATTTGAAGAAGGTCTATTTGATTTGAGATTGACGATCGTAAATTGACCATTGGGGGCTGTTGAAGTACCTTCTGAGTTGTATCGCATGGCCAAGGCTCAGAATGCTAGGACTAGTGTGGTGGGTGAATGTAGAAGTGGATAATGCATGTATGAGTTGAGGCTGTAAGTAAAGATATTAAGACAACATAGAGCAGATTTAGGAAAAATCAATTTACTTGTGGAGTTCAAAGGGTTTGTTCGTATAATTAAAAGATTAAGAGATCAATAAGGCTGGAGAGACTGAGACTGGAGTGACGATCATTTCAGATATTAAGGCAACAAGGCAACAGGGAATCAAGGCACCAAGGCATCAACACAAAATTAATGTGGACCCGATCCACGTGATCGCACAAACTGTAAGCGAGCGGCGGACATTTTCCAGTCGTGGATACCGGAACCTCATCGACGTTCAACCCACCAAACGACAACCCGGTCACTTTCCCACCAACTCCTCCCGCACAGTCAACATGTCCGACAACGGGGACGTCGAGGTCTCCTTCCCTGTCCTGCCCAAGGAGGTTCTGGCCGAGCAGGGCAGCATTAAGCTGTTCAACAAGTGGAGCTACGACGATGTCGAGATCCGTGATATCTCCTTGACGTGAGTCTATTTACAGGTCCTCTCTGCGCCGAGTGAATTCCTGTTGTGTGTGTGAGAAGAAATTGAATCAGATGGGAGGAACTGGCGA
The DNA here is from genome assembly GCF_028829465.1 of Penicillium soppii. Lineage (NCBI taxonomy): Eukaryota > Fungi > Ascomycota > Eurotiomycetes > Eurotiales > Aspergillaceae > Penicillium > Penicillium soppii. Next base: position 4,991,781 of record NW_026643234.1, read on the forward strand.
GAAATTGGCTGCACGGAGGTCAATCTCGAAATTGTTGATATTCTCGATATTTTCAATGAAGGAACACCACACGTCAATGGATTGGGATTTTGCTTCGCACACAGCAGGGAACCAACAATGCGCAGGAGGATCGGAAATTGCACGACTATCAATTTTAACAGAGGTGCTGACCCTCTCTCACAGCGATTATATCCAGATCCGCTCCCCTGTCTACCTCTCCCACTCTGCCGGTCGCTATGCCGCCAAGCGTTTCCGCAAGGCTCAGTGCCCCATCATCGAGCGTCTTACCAACTCTCTGATGATGAACGGCCGCAACAACGGAAAGAAGCTCCTCGCTGTCCGCATTGTCGCCCACGCCTTCGAGATCGTACGTGCCACTTCGGTTACCCTTCCGGTTCATTGATCAGGCATTAATCTCGAATTCTACAGATCCACATCATGACCGACCAGAACCCTCTCCAGGTCGCCGTTGACGCCATTGTCAACTGCGGTCCCCGTGAGGACTCCACCCGTATCGGTTCCCAGGGTACCGTCCGTCGCCAGGGTATGTGAAAGTTCTTTTACTTCGGTATATCATGAAATGCTAATTTCTTTAACAGCTGTCGATGTCTCTCCCCTCCGCCGCGTGAACCAGTCTATCTCCCTGCTCACCATCGGTGCCCGCGAGGCCTCCTTCCGCAACATCAAGTCCATTGCTGAGTGCCTTGCTGAGGAGCTGATCAACGCCGCCAAGGGTTCTTCCAACTCCTACGCCATCAAGAAGAAGGACGAGCTCGAGCGTGTTGCCAAGTCCAACCGGTAAAGGGTTTGTGCTGGATTTGTTCTCCGTTTGGTCCTCTGTTTACGTTTACTGGAGTGGACGGGATTTTAGCCGGGATTCAGTGGATTCGCATGCATCTGCAAGGCTGTACATAATGTGATACAGTCTCGAGGAAGCACGATCTAAAAAGGGAAACGTATTCGGACGGCTTTCTTTGTAGTTGATATGCGATCATGAAGACCATAGGTCGTAAAGACCTATCTCCTAAAAAGAAAAATCTCTTTTATTCGTTCAATGATTTTAGTTGTAATTGAACAAATGTAAAGCATTTAATCCGAAAGATTCAAATGTAATAAGCTACAATTTAATATCGATATTATTTAGTTAGTCAAAATATCCTGAGACTTGATATTGTTCTAGCCAATTTGTACTCCGTAGAGTCCACTGTAAAGATTGCCCAGAGATTTTCCATCGCTTATCGATACGGAGAAAAAAAGTTTCGGACCTCCTACCAACACAACCCCAATCAACTATTTTCCCAAGTTACTTTGCTCACCGTTAAAATGGTGAAAAGAAAGCTTGGAGCCTTGGAAAAGGTTGAGGCTGATTTGTGAGTCTTCTTTGTCTGGAATTGAGTTGATGCGCTCGAGACTTCAGATGCTAACCATATTTGCGCTTTCCAGGCCCAACTTGCAGCACAAGATTAAGAGAGATCCCAAGTGAGTTTTACCTGCAAATGATTTTTACACTTCGGCTTTACTTGATCAGTGCTGATTGTCACTTGCGCTGCTCAGGTCTTATATTGAAGATTTCCGCGCCCAGCACTACCAATATGAATCTCACCGCGAGATTTTCATGGCGGCGCCCACATCCGCTACCGATACCGGTTTGATCTCTTTGAGGGATCTTATTGATTTTATTTCCCATGTCGCAGACTGTTACCCGGACATCTGTAAGGATTTCCCGCAACAGCTCATCGACATGCTCATGCAGCACCACCTGGTCTTGGAGCCCGAGCTGCGCGAGAAGCTGGTCGGAGCCCTGGTCCTCATGAAGAAGAAGGATATCCTGAGCTCGGAAACGTATGATACCTTACTCTTATCCATCCACCTGCCAATGCTGATCTCTACCCCAGACTACTCCACACTCTCTTCCCAATTCTTGTCACTACACCTAGCAAGACCCTGCGGGCTTTGCTGTTCCAGAAGATCCTTTCTGAACTCCGTACTGCAAACTCTAAGACTACCAACCACAAGTTAAATCGCACTATGCAGACTGTTCTCTTCAACTTGGTCACCTCTGATCGCACATCGGCTAAAGGCCTCTGGGCAATCAAGATTACCCGAGAGCTATGGAAGCGCCAAATTTGGACCGAGGCAAAGGCCGTTGAAGTCATGAAGGAGGCGGCCTTGTCACAGAACGAGAAGGTCATTGTCGGCGGTGTTCGTTTCTTCCTTGGTGGTGACAAGGAGCGTGAGGAGCTGGAGGACGAGGATAGTGATGAAGACGTCAGCGTTGGTCAGGTTAAGCACCAACTTACTATCAACAAAAAGACCCGAAAGAAGGCCCGTGTCGCCGAAAAGGCCATCAAGACCGCCCGAAACAAGGAGAAGAAGAAGCAGAACCAACCCGTAATGCTTAACTTCTCGGCGCTTCATTTGTTGCACGATCCCCAAGGATTTGCCGACAACATGTTCTTCAAGCATCTCCAGAACGGCAAGTCCAAGTTGAACTTGGAGCAAAAGCTCCTGGTCCTCCAATTGGTGTCCCGTCTTGTGGGTCTACACAAGCTGCACATCATGCCTCTCTATTCCTACTTCCAAAAGTACCTCACACCGCGCCAGCCGTCCGTGACTTCGTTCTTGGCGTCTTTGGCCCAAGCTTCCCACGATCTGGTGCCGCCTGATGTTCTTGAGCCTCTCGTTCAAAAAATTGCGAACGAGTTCGTTTCCGAGGCCTCTGCTGGTGAAGTTGCTACAGCTGGTCTCAATGCCATTCGTGAGATTTGTGTCAGACAACCCCTGGCCATGGATGAGACATTGTTGCAGGATCTTGTCATGTACAAGAAGAGTAAGGATAAGGGTGTTATGATGGCCTCCAAGGGTCTTCTCAGTCTTTACCGTGATGTCGGTGCTCAGATGCTCAAGAAGCGTGACCGTGGCAAGGAGGCTGCTATGAGTTTGCGTGCCGGTGATAGAAAAGAAAGACGCTTCGGTGAGCAAGCCGTTGGCGAAATCGAGGGTCTGGAACTTCTGGCTAGGTACAAGGATGAAGAGCGCCGTAAGAGGAACATCGAAAAGGGTCTGCCATCTGATGCCGAGGAGGACGATGAAAATGACGAGGAAGCTGACTGGGCTGCGTGGAACGTCGAGGATGATGATGACAGTGACGTTGAGGGTGAATGGATCAACGTGGAACATGATGTCGATATTGAATTGAGCGACTCAGAGGACGAAGGCAAGCCCAAGCCCTCGAAGAAATCTAAAACGGAGGAGGAAGAAAAGAAGGATGGTGAAAAGTCCAAGGTCGAGCAAGAGATCGACTTCCTCAAGTTAGCTACCACCCGAATCCTCACCCCCGCCGATCTGGCCAAGCTCGCTGAGCTTCGTGCCGAGGCAGCCGCCGAGGCAACTCTTCCTGGTAACAAGGGCCGCGTTGCTGCTCCCTGGACTTCTCGTCATACCGACGACCCATTGACTGCCAATGAGATTGAGGGTCTCGCTGCTCTGTCTGCCGCTAAGGCCACCCGTGAGGAGCGTATCGCTCACGCCAAGGAAGGCCAAACCGACCGCTCAGAGCACAAGAGCAAGGAAGCCAGGAAAAAGGAGCGCAAGGAGCAGGAGGGCAAGAGTACCACCAACAAGGAGAAGGCGCGCAGAAAGAACTTCTTGATGACACTTGGAAAAGCGAAGTCCAAGAACAAGAGAAGTTTGAAGGATGTTTCTCGTGCGCTCAAGGCGCATCACGAGAGAGGCAAGCGCGGCGGAAAGAGAGGAAACCTGGGTACTACAGTTGGGCCCAATCACTAGTATTTATCATCATTTTCTACGAATATCAGCCAGGCAAGAGTGCTGTTGCAAATTTACATCCAAATATTGAGGTAGATAGAGAGGGTCTAATTGTCGTTGGTGTATATATTCAGATATAAACTTGGAATAAACAGCCCTGGAGCTAGACGTCAACATATTCTGCCTAGGGTTTCTGTGTGAAACATAAGAGGACTGAACTCCTCAAATTTGCTATAATCGCATGTAAGAGCCGGTTACCTAGATATATATAGATCTGAGAATATTTGGAAATATGTCTATTGTGTTGCACCCATGGGTTCATCGATAGGGAATATATAAGTAGAGGCCCACCACTCTGTGAGTGTAACAACCAGCCATACCTAGGTATTACTTATCGTTCTCGGTCTTCCTGGATGATGTCTCATTTTCAGGTAACATCTATCTCTTTTGCATTTCATTTCATTCTTGGAAATATATTCATCGATGTAATCAAGTTGAAGTAGATTGGCCCAATATAGGCGCGTTTTTGATATCATGTGACCCATGATATCCCAATAAGGCAAAATTACGTCGCGTCCCAAATTAAGTTGCGCGTTGCCCTTCCAACGGCCCTTTTCACATTTTCTGCATCTCATTTTCTCTCATTCCCTACGTCACACCCCTCGTGGTAATTCAAAGCACACACCACACTTCAAATCTTGAGAAATCGGCTTTCCATCGCATTCGGATCTTTCTGAATTTTTGTCTTTCAATCTCCACTCTCATAATGCCTGCCGCCATGCCAGCCAACGTTGACCTCTCGAAGCGTCGACGTTTCCAACCCCCTATCACCACTTTCTTCACCTCCGCCACAGAACCAGTCTCGTCCGATACACCCCCAGTCTCGCACCATCACCACTATGCTGCAGCAACTTTCTCAGCTACTCCAGTCGTTCCTGCTAAAGTGCAATCTTCTCTTATGTCGGTCGGAATGCGGGTCCGGAAATCTGTCGCCGAAGGATACAGAACCAACATGACCAAGACACAAGAGAAAGTCTCGTTTCCCACACCTGTGGCTCAAACCCCCGCTGCCCAGCCTTACTTCGGCGCTCGCCATCATTCTGAGCTTACTCCCTTTTCTGGAACTGGCAAATCTTCATTTTCTCACGACGACTACCTTGTCACCGATGATGGTGACGCATTCTCTCTTCCCCCGAGCAGCCAAGAGTCAACCGACTCATTATCTGGTGCACTGGGCGGCCAAAAGCGCTCTTTGGAAGTAGACGAGATTTTTGCCGATGAGAACGATAATGAATCTTACAACACCTCGTGGCAAGACCACTCTGTCGGCCGAACCATCCTCTCCCCGAACCTGGGCCAGAGTCGCCGTATCCTTGCTGTCCGCAACAGCAAGGTTCAGCAGCCTACTATTGACGTCGATGACTTTGAAGAAGCTGCTTTCCTCCGCCGCCGTGAGGAAGTTGATGCCGAGGATGTCCGGATCTTTGGGGCTTGAGCTGCTGTTTTCTTGATTGCTGTGTGGCACGCTACAATATCTTCTTATCGTTGGGCTTGGTGTCGGTACGACGTTACTCACCAGACTTGTATTATACCCATTGTTCTGTTTTTTTTATTTTGCTCTATTGTTTCCTGTATCATACTTTTCTATTTCTGCAGTGCAGTCGATCTAACCTTGGAATTCTTGTTCGCTATTGGATCAATTTGTTTACCTGATATTTTTCTTGGAAACGTAAAGCTATGATAGACTGTATGCTCTGTTTTAGTTATCAGCAATATCAGGTCCCTATATTCTATGTACCCCTTCTAGCGCATATATCGGGTGATATTTAAAAATTGGGCCCAGGTAGCCAGTCTCACTCTCTGCCCAGCATATGCTCCGTACGGAGTGACTAGTTAGTTGGTGTGGAATAGCGGGTCGATCCTGGACATGGAAGGCGAGAGACTAAGTTGAGGTTGCTTTGGTGTGCTGAAGAGCAATCATTGGTGGTCACCTATATACTTTACTGAGAGAAAAATGTGAGATTGTATAAACGGGATACCACATACTGAGCCTCAGAGAAAATTCATGCAAGTTTCGAATTGGAATATAAAACATTGAGGAATGATTGATCAAAAATTGAGAGGACTTTGATCGCGATAAAAAGTTTTAGATATTGAATCACATATTGGGGCTTGGTGCGCTTCAGTTGCAAATCCATAGTTTCCAACTAAGAGATGACTACTACCAAGATATCTCCGATCCAAAGCTAGTATCAACCCATATCATAAATCATCTGTGTCCAACGGAATATCATCCAAGAGAATAAATCCCACAGCTCCACAGATTATGAAATGAATACAAGTCATGATCATTTAATCTCGTGCAATGGTATACAGTCCATGGAAGGTCTAGAAACAGCTGATATTGAAGAATGTCGCCAGACTTTCTAGGTGTAATGTATATATTCCCACAGCTCCACAGATTAACACCATCAGCGTATAAATCTCGCCCAGTAAGCTCGGATTCTCAAAGATCTAGGAGGGCTTAGAGGGTCATAGGTCCCTTGGCCGACAACAACGATAGTACCTTTCAGGGCAGCGCCAATGTCAGCATCAACATATATCCATTCTACCAACTCAATATCTGGAAATCAGTCTTCAACAAGCGCATATTAATTTCGTACATATGCAGATCTCGGTGCAGATGTGCCATCAAACGATCGGTAGATTTCGTGAGATTTAGAAGAATTGTAAAGAGTGATGAGAAAAGGAGCAAGAAAGCGAAAGTATTGCACATCCACCACGGATAGATTGGACTTCTAGAGTCATCATCCGATGTCCAATTAGGCTTAGTATGGACGTTTAGGCTATAGTGGATCCATGGTTTGTAGTACAGAATTAGGGCTCGGGTGGGTCGGCACAAGTATGCGCAGTCACAGTCACTGACAGCATTTACAGCCCATTGTCTTCAATGTTCACTAAACCATCTTAGCGCAGCTTTCTAAGATCCAAGGTGACTTGATTCATCATCGCCGCAGCCGCAGCCTTGTCGGAAGCGTCCTTTTCCTTGAGCACTTGAGCAAGGACGAACTTGGACCGCGCCGCTGCACTAATGTTATCTTCACTTTTTTCCAAGATCTTGATAGCGGTTTCGAGTGATATACTATAATCAATCGCAACCTTCGCATTAGCATGAGCGGACATGAGATTCAGTGAAGAATGGCTACGTACATGGCCATACTGAGACTTCCGGGTCCGTCGTCTTCTTGAGTCCAAGCATCAGCCTCCTGACACCATTCCAGCGACTTGTCAAGCTCTTTTCGAAAGCGGCATGCAATCGATCAGTTAGTTTCCCATACGCCGCGATTATCATGATCCTCGTAAGTCTCAATGAGGGAAGTAAAGGGGGAAGTACAATGCTTTGGTTGAGTCAAGGGTAGTCGAGTCATGGGGTCCATTGCGAGGCACGCAAGGATGATGTTGCCCTTCCCGGCGCCACAAACCTGGAGATCAAGTAACTTAGGTAAACTTTCTCGAACGAGCGGCCTGCGATACGCTATCGCCTCCTCAAGCCAGGATATTACAGTGCCGGGTGCATTGCGCTCGTAATTAAGGCTTCTAATTGCTGAGTACAAGTCAGCAATTAATCTACGCATGTATTTGGATAATAGTCCGGGTGAGCGTCCTGCTTCAAGAGGAACTCCGAAATTCCACAGGTTTTTGCATCCATTCAAAATGCCTCTTTAAAGTTGCCGTACTCAATAAGATACACAGTTAATCATTAGCAGACTGCTCCCTAGCGGAATTGAGGTCAAAACCTGCCCAATCGAACGAGATAGAGAATGACCCACTATCAATCATAGATTGCAATACAGCCTCTCGATCCTTTTGATTGATGCACCGATAGTTTAGCGGATCGTGTTCAGGGAACTTGCTTGTCAAGGACTTTTCGACGGGAGTCGAAATTGGCAGATCAAGTCTGCGCGCATATTAGCATACGGTATGAGAGCCAGGGTTACAACGAGACTACTGACAATTCCGGGCGGGAACTGCTTTCTCAACACCCTTTGAGCATTAGAAACTCACAACTTGGTCCGTTGTGCATTCTGCGTCCAAACTTAGCAATTATTGAAAAACTGTGGGGCGAATGTAAAGTCAACCTATCAACTTAATCATCATCGATAGTTTCAAATAAAAGAACTGTTGGAACGCCGGCTGGATCAAAAACACCAGACTTTCCTTGAGAGCCTTTACTTGATCATATTGATTATGAGAGCCATAGTGCGCGAGAACGGCGTTTGGAGCAACTGAAGAGTGTGTTGAGTGTGCTGATCTTTGTACTTGAGCTGCAGTCTTTCATGCGCTGCAAACGATTACTGTGTTAGTGTTGAGATAATTTGTAGGACGGTTCAGGAGCAAGAAGTTTCTAAAAGCAAGAATTTTGCTTTCAAGTCAGCAGTGTGATGATGGGTTGGTTTGTCCTTTTATAACAACAAACATGCTGGCTCAAAGACAGATCATAGGTACCCATATGTACAAGTAGGCATACGCCAATAGGTGTTTCATCCTATCACATAGCAACTGAGGTTGCCGACGATGAGCATGAAATGGCCTTTTTTAATGGCGCAAAAACTAGCCATGATGCGTAGAACTTACATTTGAATGTTGGTCATATGATTTCTACTGATTACTTTGTAAGACGGACCAAGAACAGCTTTTCGGCAGCCGAAGGCGTAGGCCTACTTCCAACGGTGGTGAAAGCAAGACTACTGCACTTGCCGCTCGCCTAGCTCTTGGTTTAAAAACCTGCCTTGTGGCAAGTATTGGAGCTCTTATCTTCCAGCGCAAGATGTATGAGATGAGAATGCAGGATCTAAAGGCGTTATTTACACCTGGAACGTTTGCCCAACCTGCGGAGCTTCACGGAAATGCTAAACCAAGTGTGTGTGAGTTTGGTAGCAGTAGATAAATCTGAAATTAATCTTTGTATAGAGCGTACATAAGTAGTTCATTTAACTACTTTAGAATCATATGTTAGTGTTGAAATCAAGAAAATGTCTTCAAGTGAATAGATACTGGCGAAGTGCTAGTTAAGAAACAGTGTTACATTATTGTCTTCGCCCTCACAGTATGTCTGCATAGCAATGGTGCGAATTTTTTCATACTTTCAGGTTTGTCAACATTCGACTTATCTTCGTGTGCTCTGAGCTCATGAATGACGATCATACGCATCTTTATCTACTGCCGGTGCCTCAGTGGTTCTAGATCAGCTCTACACGTTTGTGGCCGGATAGTGATGAGAATGACAAGTTTCTATTTTTCGCGACAGCCAGAGAGCCGGGCTAAGTTTTGGCACCGAACATCGCTCCCCATTGTCGCATAAATATTAGAATACATTGCACTTAGTGTAGCTGCTTCAAAAGTGTCTACATCAAGTGTCAATGCGGCTTCACTACTACTATAATCGACGGGGTCTAAATGAGAGGAGAGAATTCCATCTATGGATGGGGAGTGTAGTCTTCATCGGGAAGTTGTAGGGGAAGCTATTATGCTGTGCATTCAGCAGTCATGATTACAACAATGTATGTACATGAAAATGGGTTTCTTACATTATCCTAGCGAATATCAATAGTACCCGGGCCAATTCCCCGTGCCGTTTCCAAAATTCATCTCACTTGGGGATGGTCTAGGGAGATTATCGGGAAATACACCAGCCATGTTTCCTCCAAGAGGATAATTGCCAGCATTGTTTGGGGCGTTTCCAAGATTCGAAAAGTCAAGACCAGATACAGGATCTAGTTCCATTAGATCATCTGCAACAGGGAGGTGCTGTCCAAATACAGCATCCCATTGGTCCCAATCGAAGTTGATATTGGGGTCGACCATGCTTGGAGGTGTTGTAACACCCATGGTCAAGGGATTGGGCGCTGAGGGGTCTATGAAGGGGATGTTGGCCGAGGCATCGACGTTAGGGATTGGTGGTTGTGTTGGCTGTATGGGATCGGAGGTAGAGAGTTGCGCTGGAATGGGTTCACCAAAGGGACTCAGGTTGGGTGAAGATGAGTCCGGATTGACATTAGGCATGGGCCCAGTTGCAGGGTCGGGAATGATTCGGGATTCTGAGAGTGTTGAAGGTAGGAGTTTATCTTGGGGTTGATATTGGTATCGAAGAGGACTCTCGGTAGAAGGCGGAGTGGTAGGATTGGGAAAAGTATGAGAGCGGGTGATGTTGTAGAATCTTTTGTTGAAGTCTTGGGGATGATGGTTATGTGCAGCGTAGCCGGCTGCTGACCCAACTGGAGAGTCCGAGTAAGAAGAGCCACCACCATCGGAACGAGGGTCCGCTGGAGAGGCAACACCGGCATAGATTTGATCTTTTTCGGTCCAGAGCATTCGAGGATTGAGACCAGCCTTTTGCCAAGCTTTTTGACGAAGGCGGCGGATCATGTCCCAGGCTTCACGACCACCATCCTTCAATGGTCGCTGTGTTGAAACGCCATCTTCGCCGCCCACGACACCTCCATCGGGACCGGAGAGGGCAAGGATTCTGTCAATGAATGCGCGCGACCTAGGTGCCTCGGAGCTGTAAGGTCGTTCATACAGATCGATTAGCATGATCCTATGAGCATGATTAGTGGGATTCAAAAAGACGACAAGAGTTCGAGATGAGACCATACATAGTAGCATGCATTGGCTGATGGTTTCTGCGAAAATGTCAGCAACGATTACTGGCCAGTATAAAAATAAAGACAAGCTTACCCAGGCCAGCTCCAGTGAAAAGGTTGAAAGTCAGGATCCGTTGCAAGTTGGATGAATTTCTGCATGAATCCATGACAATGACGGAGTGCACTATTACAATTAGACATGAGATTCAAATTTCAATTCGATGCCCACGAACCTTTGTCGTGCCGCTGGCCAAATACGGCTGCGAGCATTCTTGAGAAAAGGTTGATAGGCAACGCAGAAAGCCTATTGAGTGTCAGTCTAATATGTTACTACCAGATATCTACAGGTCATACCTTGTCGATATATAAGGATAGAATTATCTTGGCCCATTTATGGAAGCACACAAGAACTGGCGAGTGATATTGTTCAGGACATCCAGTCGGGCCATCGCCTGGAAGCTCTGTATCGGAAGAACGACCATCCACAGGTGATTTCGACATGGACAAAGCTCTGCCTGATGCCGGAGATGGATTAGAAACATCTGCGCTCTCCGGTATTCTGCTTATTATGGAGTTGAGTTTTAATTGCAACTCAAGGAGTATAGACCGAAGTTCCTCCATGTCTTGTCGAGTGAGAGGTTTCGTTCCGAGTTGGATTTTTAGGATTCGGCGAACAGCACCTATTCATGATTAGGCTTGAAACTTCAATGAGAGGGACTTATTCTCACGGGCCATAGTATATTTCCCCCTTGCAGTCAGATAGTAGACGTTCACCATCGACGGCCCGCCGCAAAGATTCGGGTCATCTGGATTATCGGGCAATCGGCTACGGGACGCGATTTGCTTTTCGTACTGCTCGGCCGCAGGACTGCCCAGCAACGTGTCTTTGATTTCGCTGGTCTCGCACACATCCCAATAATTTTCATCGGAGATCAACGGGGGTAGGCCACTTGACATAGCGACCACTCCGTCCATGTGCATAATATGCCACCACAATCGGCGACGGTACTCTGCTTCACAGGGCTCTATGCCAAACTTGGCCGGGTCTCGGTGGAGACCCATAGTTTGAGCAACCCGCATAGCTAGACTGACAAAAAGACTGCTAGTCAGAGGCTCTTCCTCTTTGGACACAATTGTTTGCACAATAAGATATGCAGCGAGACCTTGAGGGGTTGGGCTGCGTGGAAATTTGATTTTTGTCAACCACCTTGTCACTTCTTCGCTATACATCGTTGAGAGCGCAGAACGTGACGAGGCGTTAAACTCGGCTTTGATGGCTCGAATCGAGATTGTCACTGATCCACCATACCAGATGGCATATAACAGTGGTATAAATGATGGGTTGGGAAAAGCTTCGCCGGAGTAACTGTTATAGTCAAACCAATCCCAGAAGGAATTGTATAACTTGAGGATTGTTGGTGGGTGTATAACAGGACTGATGGCGTGTACGCCAGACATGAAGCCCTTGTACAAGATATGGCTCTGGCGTCTTGTTGGGATGTGATCAAGCATTTCAGGCTCCACCACTCTCTCGTTGACAGAGGGAGAATCACCAGAGGGGAAGATAATTGATTGTTGAAAGGAACGAGATCTAGGCGTGGTTAAAGGTGTTGGGCTGTCCATTGATTCTCTCCAAGACTGCCGACCGTTGGAAAGTGGGTCGATCGGTTCTTCGATGTCATTGTCTAGACCAGACTGATCATGCGAGCGATTTTGGTCTCGGAGTAATTGGTTGAGCTCATTGATCTAGATTTCGAGTCAGTCGAAATTATGTATCACGGAATACAAAGGGAGCATACCTCGTCGGAAATGTAAGCCCAGTATGTGGTTCCAACATACCTGGTAAAGAGTCAGCGAAATCAATCTGATCAAAATAAAGTACCACCAACCGTGACCTCCCGCCGTCCTCCAAACTCAAATGACCGAGGTTCAGACTGCCAACCGGATCCACTAGATCGGTTGCCTGACCAGATGGAATCGGAAACTCATCGCCGCTTGACTCTGCAGCAACGCGACGTGGACTGGCGGCTCTTTGTGCAGCTCCATTTCCATTCAGATTGTGATTGTTTTGCCGCAAGTCCTCTAACTGCCGAGGGTCCACTTTGGTATCCGGGGCCGATGCCTGAGACCCCACAGCCTCGAGGGCTTGGTTTCTCCCACCAAGCCTCTCGATCATTGACATCAACTTGTCCAGCCGTGATTCAATCGCACTTGAGTCGGGCTTTTCGCCTGTTGCTGAATCCGCCCGCCTCAAGTGACCGTATATTGACTGGAGTTCGTCCACATCCTCTTCCAATGTTCGTGGTGTCTCTCTCCTTCGTTTGATGCCCTGTCCTGGTTGGGAAGATCCTTCGCGGGAATCGTCATCTTTTTGCGACGAAACATCATATATGCACTCGGTGTTGTTCTTCACGCAGTTTCCACAGATCGGATGTGCCTAGTGAGAGAAAGAGATGTCAGTCAATTTTGTACTGCTAGTATCCATATCATGAATTTCAGTCTACCTTATCACATTTGACTTTCCGGCGCCGACAGGTGTGGCAGCTATAGCTTGCCCGGTTGCGGGTGATTTGGCGACCTGCAGCCAAGGGTCCCTTCAATGGAGGGAATGAGGTACCAGGGATAGCACCCGGTACGGGCTGAGTATTGGGCGGACTAGGGTTCATAGTCCGTTAGACATTGAGGATTAGACTTGAAGCATGAAAGCGATACGCGCAAAAATGAAGACGCGAGCCGATTGCGGGGATCATCGGAGTGACGCCCAGGTGGGGCTAGTTAATGGTCAGCATTCTCGCCTCGGGTTTCAGGCAGCAACAACCATTTCCATTTCCGTTTCTGTTCTGTTGTCGACATCGTCTCTCTACGACGTTTTATGGAAATATTGAGGGACAGAAATTTGATGGAACGGAATAAAGCAAAATATAGCACTTTATTGGGGCTTCGATTGTCTAGGCATCAATACAGACACCAAGAACTATACCCAGAGTCTGGTTGTAACATCAACCCATGATTATCGATATATGAACCGGAAACCCCCATACTTCACCAGCCATAAATCGTATATCTGAAGCTTCGAATAATTGCTAGAGGACAAGGTGCGTGAGATGGGAGTAAGCCCCTTTGTAGATCTGTATCTAGGGCCTGCCATTGGCTCTACATATTCACAGCGAAATTGCACAGAAACTGGAGAGATTCGAAAGGAATAATGAATAGCACGCTTTGATAGGTGTGCATAGAATAAAAATCAAAAACTCTTTCTCAACCTGTGAGAATGGCTGCTCTTAACTATACGGGGTAGACGGTGTCCACGTAGGCGCTCCTTGGGAATTTTCATGCAATCCCATGCAAGTCACTTTGAGAAGGCGTTTGACCGACAATTAGAGATAATTTTGAAGCCAACTTGAATGCCATGCTTCTATCCGTAGTGAGAAATAAGTGCTTGTCAAGATTACAGTCTTACTAGAAGCCAAGTATTGGCAGGAACTCCATGGAATTCACGCAAATTCAAGTAAATCCACAACCCATTAGAATCGCAGTCTGATATTATTACCACTCATATCATAATTGGCAGATAAAAATACCAGCGCGGACGGATCTTTCCGGTGTGATAATTTTTGCGCCAACAAAAGTGGATGCCAGCGCCTAGGCGTAATCGCACTCAGCCACTAGAGCCATGATGAGCCCCCTCCGAAATAGCTTTTTTTTGACTATGAAACAGAAGTGCCAACTGGGTACTATGCAAGCTAATGCAAGAGGTACTTCGGGAAGTCTCAGTAACCAATCAATGGAAATGCATCCGCACCATTCAACAGCATCCAGAGGCCGCCCTCGATGGCCCAGACTGCGCGTTTGTTGTTCATTTAAATGGAGGCTGTTTATATGTCCTCACATATTCCCCCCACCTCTAGGCAATCTTACCTTAATATACTTTGCCTCTGGGCATAATGAGCTTCGGCGTGAGTGTGGGAGACTTCGTTGCGGTCTTGTCGTTGGCCAATAAACTACGAAAGGATTTTGTCGGCGCCCCCAGTCAATACAGAAGTATTGCTAAAGAGTTTGTGCCTAGTGCGTACGTTATCATTCATTTTATTAATACATTGGCGAACAGGGTCAGAGGACTGTCAATCGTCCTCCAAGATGTCGATGATCAACTACCCCTCTCCGCAAGAGAAGGCGGCTCTCAAAACCCAGAATTGGATGAGATTTCTCATGGCTGTCACATTCTTCTTAAAGAACTTGAAAATGAGCTTGATAAATATAGGGTGGTCCAATATTCCGGGGATGATATACAAAAGAAAGCGATCAGCGTGTGGAAAAGGGTTTCCTGGGATTCCAAAGAGATACGTGAGCTGCGAGATCGATTGGTCTCTAACATGACATTGCTCCAATCATTTCTGAGTGCTATTTCGAGGTAAATAATCAATTCCCCTTTAGTTCCACCTCTTGATCGACTCTAATATGTAAAACAGTAAAACAGCATCAGCGACAAAGGAACTCTTGGATGTGATGAACCATCGACAAGAAGACCAGGAGAAATCTAAAATTCTTGACTGGCTTATTACTACCGATTACAATTGCCAACAAGACGAACACATTGGGGTAAGGCAAGCGGGTACTGGGAAATGGCTTCTTGATTCGCAGGAATATGAACATTGGACTCGAACGCGACAATCAAGTGTACTTGCTTTAGGCATACCAGGTGCTGGTAAGACCATTTGTTCTGCTATAGTTGTCGATGATTTGACAGATCGGTTTGAACACGGCCGAGAAGTCGGCATAGCATACCTCTACTGCAACTTCAAACGACAAGAGGAACAGAATGTTGAGCACTTGCTTGCTAGTCTTTTGAAACAGTTGAGCCAAAGAATGCTCGATTTACCTGATGCTGTGAGAGACATGTACGATCGCTGGCAACGTTCAAAGAAACGTCCTCGATTTGATGATCTTTCGAAGGCTCTACACGCCGTTGTTTCTTTATACTCCCAAGTCTTCATCGTAATTGACGCCCTCGATGAGTGCGGGTCAGCAAATGGTTGCAGAGCAAGACTCCTTGCTGAGATAATGAAGCTTCAACGTGAGACTGGTGCGAATGTCTTTGCAACATCGAGACCCATGAAGATCGATGATTGTTTGAAAGGAGCAGCATTGCTTGAAATACGTGCGCGTGAGGACGATATTCGAAAATACGTTCGTGGCAATATGTTCCGACTGTCGGGATTTGTTACTGAGAATGTATCATTGCAAGAAGAGATTGAAAACACAATAAGCCAACGGGTGCAAGGGATGTATGTATCCTTTTCACCCTATGTTTACTTCCTTTCTGTGGTATTGAGTTGCTCATGATTGCCCAGGTTTCTGCTTGCAAAGTTTCACTTCGAATCGTTAGTAGGCAGAATGACAGTTAAAACCACTCGTACCCGCCTCAAAGAGCTGTCTGAAGGAACGGACGGGTATGACAAGGCGTACGATGAAGCTATGCAGCGCATCAATGCACAGCTCCCAGAGCAGCAAGAGCTAGCTATAAAAAGTCTGGCCTGGATAACCTTTGCAAAGCGGTCTCTTACGGCGCTAGAGCTTCGGCACGCACTTGCTATAGAGGACGGGAAATCAGATCTCGATGAAGAGAATATCCCACGGATAAAGGATGTTCTTTCTGTGTGTGCGGGCCTTCTCAATACTGATGGTGGTATTGTTCATCTGGTTCATTATACAGCCCAGGAATATTTTGAGAGAACACACACACGTTGGTTTGCTGGGTTCTCAGAGACTCATATAAGCAATCTCTGTGTGACCTACATCTCGTTTGACAGTTTCGGAACAGGGCCATCTAAAACCAATCAGGCTTTTGGCAAGCGCATTCGAAAATATCCTTTCTATGTCTATGTGGCACATCATTGGGGCAATCATGCGCGCGAAGCTCAAAATTGCGGCCCAGAAGTGATAAGGTTCCTAGAAGATGGGGCAAAGCTTGAGGCATCCGTTCAGACTCTACAAACCAGAAGAATACCAGTCTATTCCCGAAGAAGTATCACCACTCTCGTGAGTGGGCTGTTTTCAAGAGGAACGACGGGGCTTCATGTCGCAGCATACTTTGATTTCCACCAACTGGTTAATTTACTTCTCCAACATCACCACATTCTGGAAACGCGCGACAGTAACAGTTGTACACCTTTAATATGGGCGTGCAATTTCGCTAGAAGAGATAGTATGGCGACTATCAACTTACTTCTTGCCAGTGGTGCATATATCGATGCAGTGAATAAGTACTATGAGACTCCCCTTTATCTGACCGCCTCGGACGGAGACGAGGAGGCAGTGCAACTTCTTCTTGATTTTGGCGCAGACATCAATGGCAACAATGAGAACGATCCACCCCTCGTGGTAGCGTCAGAGGAGGGACATTTAGGTGTTGTCAACCTACTCCTCTCGAGAGGAGCAGATCCAAACCGGACTGGGATGGAATTTCCCTTCGGGGAGACCCCCTTGGAGCGCGCATCATCGAACGGCCATCTCCAAATAGTTGAACTGCTCCTTAAAGAAGGTGCCGATGTTACCGCACACGCCTTGAAATCGGCCGTGTCGTACGGCTATGAAGATGTCTTCGAGATTCTCCTTGCAAAAGCGACAAGCATTCCTAGTCCGTCTGCAATTTATGAGGCAGCGCTTTGTGCGGCATCAGAAAAGGGAAACCATTCAATAGTTCAGACGCTTCTGAACAAGAACACCGACGTCAACGCGCACTACCTTTGGGAAACACCACTTATTGCTGCATCGAAGGGAGGACAGATTTCGATGGTTCAGTTTTTACTGGTCCATGGAGCTGATGTCGATGAAAACGATGACAATTATATAACTGCTCTTCAGGAAGCCTCGTGCACGGGGCATCTGCAAATAGTCAAAATCTTGCTACAGCATGGGGCCAATATTAATCAAAATGGTCGTCGTCATGGAACTGCTCTTCAAGCAGCCTCGGGCCGGGGGTGTCTACAGATAGTCGAGTTCCTGCTACAGCGTGGAGCGGATCCCCTAATTCGTGGTGGGCCAAAAAAAACGGCCCTCGAAGCTGCAAGGTGGAGCCGCTATGAAAATATCGTGGAGCTGCTGAAAAAGCATATAGTGGAAAAGCGTCAACGGCAGGTACTAGATTCAGTACGCCTGAACTCAGAGGTACCACAAATGGACAGCATTGACAGCATTGTATGTGAATAGTGTATTAGGTTCTATTTTTTTATTTCCAATGAGTTCCTTGCAGTAATTTCATAAGACAAACAATCATAAAGAAATACAGCAAGCTTGGAAATATTGCAGCCATTGCCGGAAAGCAGGTAGAATAGGGTGGTGATATTTGTGAAATATGTCCTGAAAAGTACATACAAGTAATGTCAATTCAACGCCCATCTAGGTCTACTAGACATGCTTTCCAGCTTTTGACTTTGGTGAATGCCTATATTTCCACCCGAGATTTTGATACTGAATATCTACGAATAGTCACATGGGCATACATGCAAAATTAGATAAGCTAAACATGGAATGTGAGAGACAATGTAGTCATGAAGCGTAATTCTTGATGATCCAATGGATCACTAGCAAAATAAGAACGATGGGAGAGCATTATTAGAACAGACAGACCCAGGTAGGGGGTATAAGTAGCCACTGCGTCTTGAACTGCGACTCGCCATTCTTTTACGAAATTTATTCATTCCCATGGAGATGTTTAGACCTTCTCTTCAAAGAGACCATCCTTCCAGATAGTAGCGAAGGGAGTGACACCATCCTCACGGAAGTCAATCAAGACGTGCCTGATAGTGAATCAGAAGCGTTAGTCAAATACACGACAGGGAAAGGATGTGAAAGAACTTACATGGCTTCACCGTTCATGGATTCGCCCATCATGACATCGAAGTTGTCGTAGTTCTTCAGAATGTACTTCAAAGCTCCGGCCGCCTGTTTCTTCCAATCGTCGCTTCTAGCGTCGCGCTTGCTGAGCATCTTGAGGTATTCTGTCGAGAGAAAGCATTAATCAATTGCATAATCAAGGCCACAATGAACAAAAATTGAGGAAATTATAGGCCGGTGCAATGTAGGAGAAGGGAGTTATAAGCGTACTCTTCAGGTGAACCTCGAAGTCTGACTTGGAGGGCTTGTACTCGTCCTGGAGCCAGTTAAGGCGGAACTGGTCCTCGATATCGTGAACCATCTTGAACTCGCCCTCACCACCATCATCCTCCTCAGCATCCTCAGCGGAGGGGTTGGCACCGGCGAGTTCGAAGTTCTCGCCACCGACACGCTTCGTGTACTTTCGGCAATCACACTCCCAGAGGACGAGGGGGAATTTCTCGCTGTCCTTAAGTTTGAAGGTATCGGCGACGATCTCATCGTTGGAAACGACGTCCTGATGGGACTTGTCAGCTTCAAATCGCTAAACTTCCTGAGGGCAGGAGAAAATTGACCCCTCAGGTAAAGAAGGAGGGGTAGTCTAAGGACCTGTATCATGTAGAGAGGCATACCTTGTAAATGATCATTTTGGCGGAGGAGCAATTGGTACTTTTTTGATTAAGAAAGATTGAGGGGCTGGAGTAGGAAGAAAAGAAAAATAGGGAAAGATTTTTCTTCGATTTTATTCAGGCGGGGGACGAATCGAAGAGAGGGGCGTTTGCTTTGTTTGCTCTCGAAGAGATAGTGTATGTACATACAGTATGTACATACAGTAGTTACCGCCACAGGTTCAATTTAGTGTTGTACACGTTGCATCTACGGAGTACATTAATCATAATACAGAAACAGGTTCGAGACTTATGATCGGGATTTATTTCATTTAGTACTTCATATTTCTCTTTAATGGTGACTGGAGGAATTGTATCGAAACCAATAAAAGTACATGCAACGTACAACAGACCAACTCCGTCAATTGGCCAATCGGAGGTCGATTTGAATCTCACCTTAGTCAGCATCGAGACTCCCCGGGGCCACGGCCAGGGCTGATTAACTGGTACCATACCATACTGTATTAAATATCCTTTTACTCCATAAGCTTCAAAATTTCTGTTCGGTAAGTATGACCACGCCACCTGGACAGCCGTCTCCGGCGAATTCCATTATCTCCTGATCTGAATCGCATATCTTTTAAATCTTCATCTTCCTATATCCTTTCCTTCATCATTATCAGATCATTTCTTGCCTGTAATAACCGGCGAGTGCCGAGACTTCTCTAGCTGATCGCAATCAATACTGCGTCGCGCCTGCTACCCGTCAGCTTCCGGACTCGGCGTGGTAGGCAGTTGCTGACAAGCGTACATTCTCTTTCCTAATCCACGATTTGCTCGTCTATCGATTCCCTCCTTTGATACTTCAAACATTCCAATATTTTTTCATCCCATCGACATTTTTAGCGCCACTGCACCTCGATTCTTGCCATTCTTTCATCATGGCTGTCAACGCATCCGTCGCGTTTGATCTGCCTCCTCTCCCAACTTACATCTTGACAAAGCGGGACGATCTCCTCGCCCCTCTTCCCGATAACATCCTATCGCTTCTTTTGCCTATCATCGCATACTGGGGCATGTCCATGATCTACCACTATCTGGATGTCAATGAATACTTCGTCGAGTACCGGCTCCACACTCCCGCGGAAGTTTTAAAGCGAAACAAAGTGAGCCGATGGGAAGTCATCCGCGATGTCGTTCTCCAACAGGTGATTCAGACTGTTGCTGGTTTGGCCTTTCTGTATTTTGATGCCGAAGAAACTGTTGGACGAGAGGAATACGATGTGGCCGTCTGGGCCCAGCGATTGCGGATCGCCCAAAAATCGGTTCCGTCATTATTGGCGCTTGCTGGAGTTGATGCTATGAGCCTTGCGAAATCTGTCTCTCAGAATGGCCACACGATGTTGGCCGGAGCTCTAGCCGGAGGATCATACCCAGGAGTCACCAAGTCTCTGGTTCTCGACACTGGGGCTGAGGTTGTGGTGCCCGCTTTCACTAGCTGGGAATCCGCCGCTGCTGGCTTCATCTACTGGTACTTTGTCCCGGCTCTACAATTCATGCTTGCGGTGTCTATTGTGGATACCTGGCAATACTTTTTGCACCGAGCTATGCATCTGAACCGGTGGCTCTATGGTATGCCTAATCCCTTTTTCTTATTTTTATCTGAATATTGACCATTATAGTGACATTCCATTCCCGCCATCATCGTCTCTATGTTCCTTATGCCTTTGGTGCCCTCTACAACCATCCCTTTGAGGGATTCCTCTTGGATACCGCTGGCACTGGAATTGGATTTTTGGTATCCGGCATGACCACCCGCCAGGCCATGTGGTTCTTCACAATTTCGACTATTAAGACCGTTGACGACCACTGTGGTTACGCCTTCCCTTGGGATCCATTGCAGCATTTCACTTCCAATAATGCCGCCTACCACGACATTCACCACCAAAGCTGGGGTATCAAGACGAACTTCTCCCAACCCTTCTTCATTTTCTGGGATCGCCTGCTCGGCACCCAGTGGAATGGTGAGGTCAAGCTGCGTTATGAGCGCGCCCGTGACAACGCACAAAAGCAAGTCGACATGGATGCTATTAAGGCACCCGAAGTGGCCCCTGAAGTGGCCCCTGCTGTGACTGTGACCGAGAAACGTGAGCGTGAGCAAGTGGTGATATCGACCGAAGGACCAGCTACGCGCACGCGGCTGCGTCGAAAGACAGTCGATAGTCTCAAGGGCCCCAGTCACGGTGTTCCCGGAAGTGTCCTCCACAATTGAAGCATTGATGAAATGAACCTGAACATTTGCCGATTTTTTATGCATTCCCCCAACCCCGTCCTTGGAGCTGCTGGTCGTCTCCGCCAGATCGTTGGGCTTTTCGTCATTTTTTGTATATGGGACAGCGAGCCCAGTGTATTAATACTTCAGAATGTGCTAGTCCATCCTTTGTACATGGATCGCTCTACGACCTACTGTCCATAATGTCTATTCATTTTTTATCTACATGCTTTCGTGGGTGCCCAACGTGAAATCAATGCATTTGCAAATATCATAAAATGACTGCTGTCAGCGGAATCAGGTCTTTTATAAGAACCTTAAAAATAAACACTCATAAGATGATACTTATCAAGTGCTAGACGAAAGCAAAGAACGAGAGCAAATTGCTCGATATGCTAATCGCATAGGGATAAAACAGCAAAGCAATGAAAATAGAAAGGAAGCACAAGGCAAGCAGAAACCAAATGAGACGAAAAGCCATTCGTAAACATCAAAGTCCCTCAGGTTCACACAGCAGATTCCCGGCCGTCGTCGCGCCAGCTGGACTTTCATGTGCGTTAGGCGTATCAAGCTCATCATCACTCCACTCGCAGTCGGTGGAGCAAATCGACAGAGGCGCAGGACGTCCTTGATACGGATTCGACCCCGTTGTCTTGTACATGGAAATCATCTCATCTAGTGCATCTGGCCTCTTGAAGTCAGCGCTCGGGATCCTCGGTGAAAGCGGATTCCCAGGCGGCCCATAAAAATTGTCGCGGTGGAAACTGTATTTTCGCCCTTCAACGGGATCCACAAATCTAATCACGCGGTCCGGATGAAGACCGGAATGAAGAGCCAGGTGAAGAGCATTTTGATGACCCGCAGGTGCTCGCTTCCCTGCGTCCAATGAATTCAAAAGCCTCTTGTATGATAATTTCGACTGGATCTTCAAGGGGCTCGAGTGAACAGGCCGGCTGCGCCCTTCGTTGTCAGTGTCAGTATCGTGGGGGCCGAGCTACATATGAAATTGGAGTCTTCCCAACACACCTTTCCGCAGGATGGGTTTCGAGGATCACCGGCGGTGCCTGGGGATGGCACTTCTTCGCACACTTATGGATCCCATCGCTGCCTTCCTTCCCGGGCTTGTCTAAGTCCTTGTCGCCGATCTTGTGGTGCCTGTGCAGTTGTCTGGTGTCCGCATGAGCTGGATCCATGTACCAAGCCTTAGTACAGGCCTTGCGAGTGGCTTTAAAGATATGGGCGAAATAGCTGGAGACGCTGTGCATCTCGTCCAAATCCTCCTGAAAGTGGTCGATGCAGCTATCGACGAATTTCATCAGTCGGCGCCGGACGTGGTTCACACGGGTTTGCGTGCGGGAGAGCAATGCGGTGCGCAAATTGCGCAGTGTTTCCTTGTCACTCGCAATCCGTGCCAGCATGCAAGCCTGGCATTTGCTCGTCTCGTAAATCCATGCGCCTGGTTCGCTGGCGCAGTCCGCGGCTGGCTTTTCCCACATACCTCGAATCGACTTCAGTTGCGCAACAATGACCTTGTCCAGGGGCTTCAGTAGTTCTGGGTACGCATCGAACTTGACGAGGTGGTGGCCTACCTCCCGCTGGACGAGCCAGAAGATTTCATGTGTAAGATTGGCGTTCAGTCCTTGGTGTGTGTCGCACAGAGCCTTGCTTGTTCTGATCCAGCGGTCACGACGTAGTTGCTTTGGCAGTTCCTGAATCAGTTGTTTGACGAGCTGCTCAGTGCGTTTGTCTTTAGTGTTGTCTATATGGAAGATCGCTGTTAGTTTTCTCAGTTCGCCCTTCCTTAGGTCGGTGACTAACTGGGACCCGTGTCCAGAGAAGAGGGATCCATGTCGAGTAGCTGAAGCTCTTCTCTTCCTTCCGAGTCGGTCTCCATCTTTGCGCGTATCTTGTCTTGTTTGTGGAGAAGGTTGATCGACGTTTATAGCAGACTTGGACATATGAAGGTGGTAAATTATGAGGAGAATATATACTGGTTGGAGCTGATCAATGGATAATAGAGATCTATGGAGTGAATATGATATAGATTGTCTTTCTGCTTCAAGCGCAGAACAAGCATATAAATGCGAATAGGACTGGGATTTTCATTCGTAGGGACCTTTTTGATGTTGACCTCAGCAAAAGTGAGAGGGAAGTTCACGAGTGCCGCTCTGTTGAGTACTCTTAAGCACTCTCCCAGAAAATGCCTTCTGTACACTTTTCTCTTACTTTAGACTGCTGTTTGTACCTAAATACGTGCATTTGTAGGTACTCAACGGACTTTTCATTCTAGAGAGAACAAAAAGATTGTTTGCTTGTCCAACAGTCGTTTCAATTGAATCACCTAATTGGGTGGAATCTGGGCAAAGACAAAGACCATTGATGATTTTCTTCATCTCATCTTATTGTGCAGAACAAAGGACTCACTTGTCTTTATTGGTCTAGCATTCAATAACACTGAGCGAGTGAAATAGAACAAAGAAACCCCATCCATTGCCATTGTTCTATTATCTTGAGGCGAGACTATCTACAAAGCAATACCATCAATGGACAACTCCGCATCCTATAAAACAGGACTCGATCCCAATTCCCATGTCCTGAAACTTTCGAACTTGATTATTCTCAAAGAGAATCCCAACTTTCGCTTTTTCGAACAAGTACGACTTTGCTACATACCCTCGAATATAATTACCATGAAGCGAGTCAAGATGCGTTACCATGGGATGTTCAATTACCCCAATGGTCGGAATATCACAGAAGACGCCGATCCCCCCGGCGAAAATCAATACGTGACTGTCTTCTTCAACTGGTCTGATCGCCTCCGCAATGACGGACAGCTCATGGATCTCGTCGTGGACCACATTATGGCCCGAGACGGAATCATCACCCCCACACCTGTTCACCACGACATCCGATTCTGTCTCTCTTTGCAGATTCCCAGACACTGGAACCCTACTGATGCTTCCGTTACATCAATTGCAATTGGCATTGCCCAATGGTACAAGAGCGAGATTATCCATGCTGGCATGAACATCGATAGGAGCTACTTGTTCCGCTTTGCACATCGGCCAGTTTGGAGATTTTGAAGAACGACTTACTTCTTTTCAATCCAAACCACGGATAAAATTCATCATATGCACTGAGTCTATATATGGTATGTTTCCATCAATGATCTCTTGGGATGCTGGCTCTTGGCTCACACTTGCTAGCACATGTCAACTCCGAACTACGAACACCACCTCGATTTTGCTCTTTTCCTCGACGAGTCGTTATTGCCTCCAGTGATTTGTTGAGAACGTTGGACTGGCTCATCCCTACTAATGCTAAATTGAAGTCGAGACAAAATTTCCTGTCAGGGGTGGAGGACCCAAACATGGGGGTCATAGCGGCGAGGGTCTTTGTATCATCGCAGGCTCGATCTACAAGTTGAAAAAAATACAATACAGTTTGAAACTAATCAATATTATTCGACGGAAATAAAGTACAAAAAAAAGTACAACGTAATATAAATCGAGCAAACCGAATATAGTCATATATAGAGTCACAAGGTAGAGGCAGGTGCGTCGGCAAAAGAAAAAGGAAAGACTATCACATGACAGCTAGGCGTCAACAAGATGATTCACATTATTCGATTCTCTGCTTTTGTTACACACTGCGAACTCTCGGTTCTACAATGACCTGCCAGGGCGAGGAGGGTACACCGTTGCCCTACACTGCCTCCCCGATCAAGCTACTATGGAGCGATCTATGTTTGTTCTTGAGCCTTGTTAGGCATCTGCCGGGCATTTTTCTACCCCTGCATTTATGTCGCGCCCGCCCATTAGACGAGTTTTATCCCTCGATACACAATATATTTATTGTGGCAGTTCATCTGTTTCTCGCGGTTTACCAAGTTGTATTCCTGGTCTCCCTTCCGCTCTTGGTGATTTGCATGATCCCCGGCCTATGGATCCTTGCATATTTTGTTGTTGGAATTAGCTTCAACTATGCGATCGTAATGTTTTGCTTGAATGGGGTTGACCAAATTCTTGTTTCTGCGGTGCCTGTGGCTGAGCGACCAGGACATGATCGTGAGTGTTGGCTGTTTATAAATGGAATCGCGGCTGGAGATCGATGGGTGCAAATGAACATTGATCAGCTGTCATACACCTTTGGACGGAAGGTGACTGGTGTGCATAATCGCACGTAGGTGAATTCTTGCTTGATTTACCAATCCGATACTAAAGAGTCTAGTGCCGGTGTGGTTTTTGATTTGATCGAGTGTTTGATTCAACGCGACTTCTCATACGCTACTGGCGATATTCGAAGAGCATATGCTTTGGTTAAGAAAGCGCTCTTAGATCCTGAATGTGACAAGGTCGTTTTGATTCTTCACAGCCAAGGCGGCATTGAAGGTGGATTGGTCATGGACTGGCTTTTGGATGAGCTACCGCACGATCTTCTCCACCATTTGGAAGTATATACTTTCGGAAATGCGGCGAGCCACTTCAATAATCCACGATGGACGAAGTTGGCAAGACCAGAAGCGGTGCAAACACAGGATTTGGTGCATCAGTTTGGTCAATCCATCGGCCATATTGAGCACTACGCCAACTCAGGTGATATTGTAGCACTAGGAGGCGTGCTTCACTTCGTGGACATCCCCAATCGATATATGGGCCGGCTTTTCGTCCGTCCAAACTCAGGACATGTGCTCAATATGCATTATCTGAGCAATATGTTCACTCTCGGTCCTGACATGAAGGTCCTCGAGTCCAACCCTTTCATGGACATGGAGGTCGAACCCTGGGCAACTGCCGGGATAAACGGGTATTCTGGTCCTCCGCATAGAGTCAGATATCAACCCACTATAGCCCGGGATGAGGCATTTCTTCCCGCCGCACTGAGCCTGCAACGATTTCAGCCGAATGGTACGAGTCGAATACTGCGTGTCAAAGATTTCAGTCGACTTTGGCAATATAGAAATGGAGGATCACCCCAAGTGCCCAGTAACATGATTAGTGAGGCGATCATGTAGTTTATGGTTATCTAGCTAGTATATCGCAGATTGACATCTTCTATGGTAAAACTTCGAAGATTCCCAACTTTTACATCCAAATTCTGACACTGTTGTCTGCACTTCCAATAGCAACCACATGTGAAGTCCCCTGGTCAGAATGCATGCTGGGTCCCCATCGAACCGAACTCAAAAACTTGGATGACCCGACAATCGTCTTCGCCAAACGCGCCTCGTTCGATAAATCCCAGCACCGAATGGTCCGATCATCGCCAACACTAACCAAGAACTTCCCTTGAGGATGAAAAGCCAGACCCCTAACCCAAGTATCATGGCCTTCCAGAGTCTTGATCAACCTCCCCCTTTCATTCCATAACTTGATATTGCTGTCTCTCGACCCAGTCGCAACAAACATTTCCCTGCCAGATAACTTCATCGACCCCAAACAAGCAATATACACATGACTTGTCGCCGGTGCAACCGCACAGCACTCAATAACACCCCCATGCCCGATCATCCTTGCATTCACCTCCCCAGATAAAACATTCCATATCGTAGCAACCTGATCATCTCCCGCAGACACAACATAGTTCCCATCCGCAGACGGCGAAATATCTCTAATCCAACCCGCTTGCGAATCTATAGTGCGAAGACAATACCCAGTCATAACATCCCAGACCCGAATCGATCCATCCCGTCCGGAAGACACCAAGTTTCCATTGGGCAAGAACCGCACCGCATGAACTGAGTGGTCGTGACCGCATAACGTGCGTACGTTAGCATACTTGCTGCTGGGATCCCAGATCTTGACCGTCAGATCACTCGAGCAGGATGCGAGTCGGGTCTGCTCTTTGGGGCCGCCATAGTCGAGCCCTAAAACGGGTAGTCTGTGGCCTTTGAGGGTCCGCTCAAGCTGTCCGTGCTCCCAGTCCCAGATTTTGATGCTGCAGTCTTCTGATGATGAGGCTAGGGATGAATGCGTCGGGTGGAAAGCTACGCTTGTCACTTGATCGCGGTGAGACTGGAGTTTGTGTCTTGCTTCGGCATCTGGTAGCCAGTTGGTGGGATCCTGCTGCGGGCGGATGGTTGTCACTGATTGGAGCTTTGTCTCTAGATCCGTGACTTTGGACTCTAAGTCAAGTATCTGTGCAAAAATTAGCATTGTTGATTTGTTTGGGTGCATTGTATAAACATACCCGCCTTTGCAGGCGCATCACGGATGTCCATTTCCGCTCTAGAATGCCTTCGTACTTCTTTCGGGTAATGTCGTCAAACTTCTCATCAACGCAGAGCTCATCTTGTAAAATTGTTGTACTTTTGATGTTGATCGATGATAAGTATGCAATCAAAGATTTGTGCCTGTTTGGGAGTTAAGTTATCTTCATTGTAGAAGTATGAGCTTGAAACCTACAGCTCCCCTGCCTGTCTGGCTGTGAGTACCGGAGTCATTAGTATCCTGTTGAACGCGTTTGAATGTAAGAATCAGGGGCGCGACTGGTATTTACCTAGGTGAGTATAATATATGGCCCCTTGCAGTTGTACAAGCTATAATTTAAGGTGGTTGGTTACCCAAGAGATAGATATCAATGAGCTGGGGGTTATTGAGGGCGGTCTGGTACCGATACATGTCAGGAATGAAAATTGACTCCCAGAACAGTCATGTGGCAGGTTTTACAAGGTATCAAGATGATCATAATGATGAGTAGACATATTTTGGGTGGATGTACAATAAGATCAATTCAGATGCAGGTCCTGGTATCAAGGAATCGTCCTCTCCGAGTGCATCAAATTATAGAGAAAAAAGCAACGCCCATCGCCATAAATGCAAGTGGAACAAAGAGAAATGACAAGCGAAATCATGCCCTAATGATCTTCTTCTTCTCCTTCTTCTTCTTTTCCGGGCCAGCCGCTGAAGGCTCACCTCCCATCCCGCCCATTCCGCCGAGACCACCAAGCATACTGCTCAATCCACCCATGCCACCCATTTGGCTCATCATCTCTGCCATGTTGCCCATTCCTGGTATTTGTGGCATCCCAGGCTGGCCCTGCATGCCCTGCATCTCGGCCATGGCGTCCTTGAGCGGGTTGTCGCTGACACCACCGCCGCTGTATGCAGGCGAGTGAATGGGCAAGATCTTTCCGATCTTCCATCCGCGCGGGGCGGAAGGAGCAGCTGGCAGCTTCTCGGGCATGGGGAGGCCGCGAATCCGTAGTCGGTAGGGTGATTGCTCGTTAGTCGGGTTGGCCCTCAAGAATTGTGCGACGAGAATGTAGAGGTGGTGCTCTGAAAGATCATTTTAGTTCACGTCCAGATAACGTTCAAGCATTCATTCTGTAAATCAAGCCACGTACTGTTCTTAATCTTGGAGTTGACCAATTGACCATTCTCGTTCTTGAGCTGCACGCGCACACGGCCGGGGTTGGCCCAATCCTTGGGGTGCAGCTTCTCAGGCTCCAGGCCTGCATTCAAGCCGAGCATTTGGACGGCATCGACGATATCTCTAGCAAGAGGATTTTCGACCGCAAGCTCGGCGCCCACCTTGCGGCCTTCGGCGCGGGATCGGGTCTTATCGAAGTACACGGGGTACAGGCATTGGAAGTGTCTGGGGATCTCGCGCTGGGGTTCAGGTGCTGGCATCGACGGCATGGGCATTTGTTGAGGTGAAGGTGCTGGGGCGGCCTTGGTTGGGATATTTGCGGGCGAGATGATGGCATTTCGGGGGAGTTCATCATCCGAATCGAAGGAAGGGGCGACCTCTTCCGGGTCGGAGTCAGAGACTTCTTCAATTTGGGCGTGATGCGACATTGCGGCTGTGGAATGGAGGGGGTGTCTGGGGAAGAGGGTACTTGTGGCCAAGTAGCGGCGGAATGGGCAGAATGCAGTGTCTGTGCGGGCGGTGGAGTAGGATACTAGCCAGTTGTCGTGAATTTGATAAAACTGTTCACAGATATATATTCCAAGGTTAGTAGACCGATACTGTTTTTCCGTGCACATACTAATTATATGTCATTGAGTTTTATGATGATTTAAGCGATTAAACCTCGACTCTTACCCAAAACAAGTTATCATTTTGACTTAGTATATAAACATATGACCGCATAGATGAACTTTAATGAGCTAGCACTTGAGTACCTCCATACAAATGTTTATCTTCTCCAGGAAGAGTACTTCAACCCATGAGTCATTGCAGTTAGCTCAATCAAAATCTTCTCCAACAAGTGACCAGATAAGAATGCCGGAGAATTCCAACCCCACGGCAAATTGGAGCCCGTCAGGAGTCCGAGCTCCGCCCCCGGGCAAATCATAGGCTCGGCTTTATCGGCATGCCGAGTGCAAGGCCCCGCAATAGGCATTACCTCGGATGATTTGATTGAGTAGATCCTTGGGCGGAATTATATAAGTATCTTCATTTCCTCCACGTCTGATTCTTCTCAAGGGCCCTTTATTTCATTTCACATATTCCATCATGACCGGTATGTCACATGTATTCCATATGTTGACGATTATTATTTTCTGACATACTTCCACAGATAACAAGACTAGTGCTATCCTTCACCGTGACACACGCTTTATCCCGAAGAAGGCCATTGGCGGAAAGGGTAGCTACATCTTTCTGGAAGATGGAACTAAATTCCTCGATTCGACTGGCGGCGCCGCTGTCTCTTGCTTAGGGCATGGCAATGAGCAAGTCACAACCATGATTAAAGAGCAGATGGACCAATTGAGTTATTGCCACTCTGCATTCTTCGGTACACAGGTAGCCGAAGACCTCGCTCAACTTCTGGTTGACTCTACCGGTGGAAGATTATCCAAGCTCTTTGTCGTCAGCTCAGGTAGGTGATGGCAGGACCTCATACTCGGAGAAAGGGTTGACACAGTTTCAGGATCTGAGGCTGTCGAGGCCGCACTCAAATTAGCACGCCAGTACTTCTTGGAACTCCCTACTCCCCAACCTGAGCGTTACCGGTTCATTGCTCGCCTACCCTCATACCATGGTACTACTCTAGGAGCTTTGTCTGCTGGTGGACACGTTCAGCGTCGGGAGCCCTTTGAGCCTCTTCTCTCTAAGAACACATCTCATGTTTCCCCTTGCTATGCTTATCGCGGCAAGTTGGAGGGCGAATCTGATGTGGACTACGTGTCACGACTTGCGGCCGAACTAGACGCTGAGTTCCAACGCGTCGGTCCCGAAACTGTTTGCGCATTCATCGTGGAGCCTGTCGTTGGCGCGGTATGGATACCTTTCTCATCCCGAAGAGTTAGCCACAAATTCTAATATTCTCTCCTAGGCCCTTGGATGTGTCCCTGCGGTGCCAGGATATTTCCGTGCAATGAAAGCCGTGTGCGAGAAGCATGGTGCCCTCTTTATCCTCGATGAGATCATGAGTGGTATGGGCCGTTGCGGAACGCTGCATGCTTGGGAGCAAGAAGATGTTGTTCCAGATATCCAAACTATCGGAAAAGGACTAGGCGGCGGCTATGCTCCGGTCTCGGGTATTTTGATTGGAGATTCCATTGTTCGAACTATGGATAAGGGCACCGGAGTGTTCCGCCACGGACAAACCTATCAAGGCCACCCGATCTCATGTGCTGCTGCGTTGGCTGTGCAGAAGACAATCCAGGAGCAATCTCTATTGGATAATGTCCGAGCTATGGGCGCTTACCTGGAAGCACAATTGAGGCAGCGATTCGAAAGCCATCCCCATGTGGGTGATATTCGTGGAAAAGGATTGTTCTGGGGTGTAAGTTGTCTATTCCTCACTATATATGAGCTTGATTTATCTAAAATTTATTTTACTAACGTTTGCTCAGCTCGAATTTGTCAAAGACAAGACTACCAAAGAGCCGTTTGATCCCAAGGAACGTCTTTCTTTCTTGATTCAAGAGAAAGGATTGGAGCCTAAGCATAGTGTCTCACTGTACGGCTGCTCGGGCACCGTGGATGGAATTCGAGGAGATCATCTTGTTCTCGCGCCACCTTACATTGTTACCAGGGAGGAGATTGACATTCTTGTGGATACCTTGGCCAAGGTCCTTGAGGAAATATTTATCTCGGTCTAGATAACATCCAGCTCTGGTTGATAGACCTGCTTAGGCACGGCATATTTTGATGTTTGATGAACTAATGCAATTAATTTCTTTTGTAATAAATAGTAGCTACTAAAATGGACAACATTTTCAGAGTAACAACCACGAAAAATAAACTCAAATCACTATCATTTGATGGGATATTTTACTAGTTTACAGGTACATCAGAGTGATCAAGCTTGGGCTTCAATGGCAGCCGCTTTCTTCGCAGCAGCCATTTCAATTCCTCCTTTTGCGTTGACCGACCCATTCGGCGCAGCATCCCGGGAAATGGAGCTCTCCGCCCACAAGCCAGCAACAGTCTCAATGGCACGCTCCACAACGACACGAATACGGTCCCGCAGAACGGCATTGCCGCATTCAACTTCCAAGTCTTCAAGCCACACGCGAGCAACGTGCTTGTCCACCTTGATCTCGATACCAGGGACAGGGATACCCATTGTGACGAGGCGGTTCAGCTCTGCTGCTTCGATGTCGGAAAATCTCTCATCGTTGATCTCATCTCCATCGTGTTGTGGGCCGAGGGCGAGATCAGTCTGTACGCGAGGGCGCTCAATTGGACCAATGTTGTCACCGCCAAATTGGGCCTCCAGCATCATGAGCATACGAGCGAGTCGCTCTTGGGGTCCAGCTTGGGCGTGGGGGTTTGGAAGAGACGGGATCTCCATGTCGTCGTCATTGTGGTGATGATGGTGGCGCTTGTCTTTGGCGGATTCTATAATGAAAGTAAGCATGGGATTGAGAAGGTATGCAGGTCTTCTTACGTTTTACTGACGCCGGGCTGCTCTCCACTGTGAGCAAAACAGCCATCACGGCATCTGCGACTCCATCGTTCATCATGTTTCCTTCCCATTCCAACTCAAGTTCGCGAGTGCGAGAATGATGACGGAGATATACACACCCCATGACAAGGAATGTTTGTGTCTCATCGGAAGGAATCTCCTCTTCAGCATCTTCTTGCTTCGTAGTGCCCGCCGCAAGCATATCGGTATCTGAGTCTGCATCTTTTTGGTTGTTCTCGGCTTTCTTGTTGCTTCCAATTTTCTCAATGGCACCGAAAGTTCCTTCGAGGGCCCACCTAATCAAGTCCATACTCGCGGAGCTGAGCGTGATATGCTGTTTACAAGTAATAGTCGTGGTTGTCAAGCCCGCATACTCCTGTAGGTCGTCAGGGGCCATCAGTGACAAGTTGAACCCATTCTGGACCAAGACGCCGGCCATGAGTTGAGCATCATCCTCCTCGGACGGAGGTGCAAGCCCAGCAAGCTTACCGACAACTTTGGCAATCTTGTCTTTCTTGAAAGGAATGCGGACTTCGTCGCAGTTTGCCGGCGTATAGACTTTGACTTTGACAGTTTTATCGGCATTGAGGCTGAGCAGTTTCGACTTGAGTCTCATCATTTGGTGTTTTTCGCCATGAACCAGAATCTGCCTGGGTTAGGAAACGTTTCACATGGACAGGTCATACTACACTTACCACGACCGGTGCAGCAACCTCTTCAATGAAAGTGCGGTTCTCGACGCCATCAACGTGGGCTGCAAAGCTGACTTCATCGACAGTGCATCGGCGGGGGATCATAACCTTTTGGTCCTCGTCATTCGCTCCAGGAACACGACCTCGACCGTGCCCAGCAGAAACCTTGGACATCACAGCCGGGATCTGGTCAGGTTCATTAAGCAGTTGTTTGGCCATGGTTCCTTCCACACTGTAACCAGTCATGACAATACCGTTGCGATCACTTGGTGCCCATCTTTCTAGCAGCTCACGGCTCGTTCCTGTCTGCAGCATACCAGGAGAGGCAAGCATCACACAGCCTCCGACATCGTCAAAACGTTCCAGGCTGCGGAGACTACGAACGAATCGAAAATCCCACGGTCCGACACTAACACTCTTGTTACCGCTAGCTTCGGCTTCCGCCATACGCTGCCGGAAAAGTCTTTTGATATTATCGTTCATGGCACCGATGTAGGTTTGGTATACAACCATACACCGTCGTGCCATATTTCCGATGTAGTAGATGGGAAACTTCTGAAGCTCAGGGTGGGTTTCCCAGTATTCATCAAGAATCAAAAGCAGCTCTTGGGCACGACCAAGAGCAAACACAGGCATGAGGACACGTCCGCCACGGTTCAAAACGCTCGTGATTGACTTCATCAATGCAGCCTCGCGCTCTAGTCGGGGCGGATTAGATGATATACCAAATGTAGATTCTGTGATGAGGACATCAATCTTGGTCCCCTTAGGCACCTCAGCGGGAATTAGATGCCTGTCTTCCTCGCGCGAGTAATCTGTCGTGCCATGGTCAGCTGCTTTTTACCATCCAAAAAAACTTTGAATTGCTTAACTCACCTCCTGTGAACAATGTCACCAGTCCTGCAATGTCAACCTTGAACATGGCCGCACCGAGAACGTGACCAGCGGGGTATGGGGTAATGCGGATGCCATTTATCGTATGTGTAGTGTAGAAGTCGATGGTCTCAATCATGGGAAGTGTTGATAAATGATCACGTTCGGTATATA
Source organism: Penicillium soppii (assembly GCF_028829465.1). Lineage (NCBI taxonomy): Eukaryota > Fungi > Ascomycota > Eurotiomycetes > Eurotiales > Aspergillaceae > Penicillium > Penicillium soppii. The sequence goes on from NW_026643234.1 coordinate 5,025,551, forward strand.
GCGTGGTGCGTTGGTCGGAAGAAGAGGATGTGTTGCTGACCCGAACATTGTCTTGAATGAGCCATTTGTAGATTGCTCGAGTCGCTGGAGTCATAAAGACCCTTCCTTTGAAATTGGTCTTGCTGAGAACATATGGAAGGGCAGATGAGTGATCAACGTGGAAACTATAGAGAAGATTATACAATTAGTAGCTGCGACGACCATGGAGAAGAGCGGCACGGTTAAAAGCAATCAATTTCGAAAGACTTGAAGATACAGTAAGGCATGAAATACATGCATGATGGTGGATTGTATTGGGCTTCTCAGATATCTCATATGTGCAGAGGGGTGTGTTACAGGAGACAAGTTCTAGCAGTAGACTGCCAAAACCAAAAGCCTCACATCCTGTATAGTCACGCGACAATGTCCCTTCGCGGCTTTCCGCGTATATATGTAGTAGACAAAATAAGAGATGAACGTACTGGCTGATTAACAGAACATCCACCGTGCTCAGATCGAACTCATCAAAGAAGGGTAGTGCAGAGAAGCCTTCCTTCGCCGGGTGCATACCTGCGTCAAGCTACAGCCAAACGTCAGTACATGTCTTGTGTGTTTCTGCAGTCCTCTAAGGCCACCTACCATCACTGTCTTGCCCTTATATTCCAGGATATGACAACTGCGGCCAACTTCATTGCCGCCGCCCAGACAGTAGAAGGCAAGTTCGTCTGATGGATCCACTGGCTCATCATCCACGGCTGCGCCCATTGCTGAGACTTTGCGCTTGGTCGCCATTGTGTTGTAAAATATGCAAAATCAATATTAGGCCGTTGAATGATTGTCTGATTGTTCAATGTTTGATCGAATGGTACTGGTCCGAGTCGCACGGTTTGAAGCCGAAGATCTCAGTATGGGTTGAGCGCAACGCCCATGACTTGTGCCACAGAGTGTATATTAATACCAGATACTGAGCAGAATTCAAGAAACTATAAGGACCTTGGAGCCTCAATGCGATCTGATGGAGGATTGAAAGGGAAGCTTCATGGATTTGGGATGGGAGAGCTTAGTTAATCGCGTCACGTGTCAGTCGCGCCCGCGGAAGAGTTCAACCACCTTTTGGGCAAAAGCTCCTTACCCCATCAAGGATCATTCTATTCACTGGTCGTCGTCCCATTTATCCTCAAACAACTCAGATACAATTACATTGTCGCGCTAATGGTTCAGATCCATTATTGAGATGGTCAAGGTTGGTGGAAGCTGGTGGTGCGAGCAATCCGCTCACTTTATCAACCACGCGTGGAATACCATTCATATTGAAAGCCACAGCTCTGCGCAATAATCCTGTTCATTTCCGAGATCTTTCAGTCGGTTTTTTCTGTTAGTTTTCGTCACAATGGCGCAAGCTCGCCATCCTCAACAGCAGCCTCCGCCGCCGCAGTTCTCTACTCAGCCCTTCTCCCCGCCTGTCTCGTCCCCATCTCCAAATTCGATGGCTTCCCCTGTGAACGGAGCCGTTGCACCCCCTCCATCGAAGCGTCCTCGCTTGTCTCCTCTACCACCGTCGCAAACGCAGTCTCCTTATGGATCCCCAAGTTTCAACGCAATGCAACTTCCGCAAAACCCACCCCCTATGAACGGCCAGCCGATGAATATGAACACCATGAACATGGCTTCGTCGCCTGCTCCCGCTCCCCCCGGGACTATGGGACCCCCTTCTCGCCCAGCAGATAAGACGACGGACGCTGCCGAGCTGACGGACGTTCTAGCCTCATCTGGAATTGATGTGAAAGAGGAGGAAGCTTTTCTCACTCGGAGCTTCTCAGGGCAGAATGCGCAGGCGCAACCTCCCCAAAGAGGTCCACATACACATCATCCGCCCCCAACCAACACTTCTTTTACTTCTCAGGGTTCCGCAGGCACTCTCTCTGCTTCTAACAGCTTTGGTGAATTGCCTCAAATGAAACCGACGATTTCGCACGATTCATACGGCGCGGACCCATCTTCTCAAGCCCATGTTCCGTTCAAAGACCCTAACGAACCAACTCGCGAAGACACAGTCGCAGCGAGACGGGCACAGTACCACATCCAGGAACCATTCCTGATTACAAAACTTCTCGAACAAAAGCTCCAGAAGCGAGGCTTTGACTTGGGTGTTCGGATTCCTTCCGAGGGACTGTTCCACCCAGTACCCGGTCGACCCCAGCCAATCGAAGTCACTGGTCCTGATGGCTCCTCTGTTGTCCGCACTGGTCAAACAATCCTCAACCAGGAGGGTGCCCCTCTGGTGGACATTTTGAACCTTCTGTCAATTTCCACCGAGGAACGATTCAGAGGTGTCATCGAATATTCTGCGACTCTCGCTCGCAGTCGCCGAGCACATTCTCATGGTGTCGTTCCCATCGAATGGAAGGACCTTGCACAGCCTCTTGCGCAAACTAAGGGGAATACTCAAAATCTTCAAACCCCAGTCAAGCGTACGATCTCCAATTATACCACTCGAGTAATCAGCAGCCTGTTCCCCCTTTGCTAACAACTCACAGGCCCACATACTGCCATAGATCCTACTAAAAAGCCAACCACGGAACGATTCCGGGTGACTCTCAACCGGGAGACTTCGATTGAGGACAGGCGCGCATCCAAGCGTGCCAAGCGCAATAGCAATGCTATTCTCAACGAGGCTGGTCGAGCCGACTCCGTCGATCCAATGGGATCCGCACCTTCCACCCCGATCGGTGAAAGAGCACCTGGTACTGACAAAAAGTCAATGACTAAGAAGGAGGCGCGGAAAATGACGGATTCCAAGGCAAGCGAAGCCCAGCAGCATGCGCAATCCGTGGAGACGGCCCGAATGGCTCTGGGCAATGCTGCTCCCCGTACCAGCATGTTCGGTAAAAAGTCATACTCGTGGCTGAAGTCTTCAGGAACTGGTAGTGGATTTTCATCTCCATCGCGCCAGGCCCCTTCAACTCCCACCGCTGGTCCCGAAAAGCCCAGCCTGGGAGATTCAACACCCACTCAAACCCAACGCCGCCTTGGGTTATGGCGCGAAGATCAAGACAGGGGGGCAGGCATTCAGGTCCGAGATGTTTTGTTCATGCTTGAGTCTGACGGACGGGCAATCAGACATGTGCAACGGGGTTACCTGAAGGATCCTAAAGAGGACCGCGATCGTGCAATCTGACCGGCCCATGAATGTTTGTAATCTTATTTTCTTGTCTTTCTAATTCCTTACCAGTGCCCATGACTGGCTCCGCGGTCTCTGGAGTTTTTGCATTTCCTGCGTGTACGGTGGCGTTGGCTGGCTTATGGGGTCGTCGGGCCATCTTTAATTTTCTTTTCTCCCACAGGTTGAGCATGTGCGTTTCGTGAGCGGGTGATAGAGGACCTTCCTATGTACCCCATTTCAGTCCATCTCATTGCCATTCGCTTACTCTCCCTCTATGCGTACTAGTAACTTGGAATAGGTTTGATGGGTACGCCGACAAGTCGGCTGTACATAAAATTCATAAATCCGTCGCTACCACGTATGCCATGTTCTTCATATTACATCCTAGACATCCATCCGTCCCACAACCTCGCGAGCCTGAGCCATTTCCGCCTCGGATGGCATGTTCACAATGGCCAGGTACAACACTTTCTGCTCACGTAGCTTCGAAATCGGGTTGCTCAGACCCATGTTTTCTCTGTTCCATTCTGCTCGTCGATCAAACATCCGACCATTCTCGCCGCGCACCGTGTTGTATTCAGACGACTCAAACGACGCCCCTTGTCCCGCGCTGCGGGATCCTCGCATATCTCTGCGTCCACCGATGATACCTCTCACATCAAGAGATCGACCATAGGGCGCATGCGGCGCCGGAGGGTTGGATCTAGAGTCCCTCCTCTGATCATATTCTTGGCTGGCAAATTGGTCCGGGGCATATGAACCCCGAGTTCGTCCAAGAGGGGACCGACCACCTCTGAGGCTCTGCAGCTTGTCCGCGGAGAAATGGCCTCCGCTAACCAGGGCCAGCAGGTCACCGCTGCTGGCGGGATGATTGGGGTCAGCATAGCGCGAGGTGAACGCGGGTTTGGGGCCTTTTGCCAAATGGCTCTCTGGATTCTTCGTTGCCTAGATCAAATATGAAGGTTTAGTACAGCACCTAATCATCGGCTATTGATTGACTCACAAATTTAGCCTGGGCCCGCTTGTCCCAGTAAGCATTCACGAATTCCATCTTTTTCTTGGTCTTTGAGATCTCCTTCGTCGCGTCTCGGTCGGAGGCAAGCTCGTCAAGACCGGGGAATATCAAGGGTGCTACTTCAGGGAAGATATTGCCATAGGTCTTCCCGTCGGATGACTTGAATTTGTGTCGTAGACGGTCCAGCATGTCTGAGCCTCCTCTCTCGGTGGACTTGAAGACCATTGAGTTCAAATCTACTGTTGTCGATGGTGCATCCGGCAAATCTGGATTCCAGGTCATGACTAGACAGAAAAGACCACGCGGCTGGAAGAACTCTTTATTCATTTTATCGAAGAATGTGTTTGTTCTGGGTCGTGTCAGTGGTATGAAGCAAATCATCCGAGATCGACTCACCTCCGTATGCCATCCACGGCAATGGCGACATCTGTGGCAATCTGTATGGCAATTGATACTGCAATTCCCGTGGCAAATGGCATGAACATTGTCCCGATTGATGCCAGGTTGATGGCATTCAGCCACTTTGCTCCTTGACATGCCTTCTCGGCATTATCGAGGAACTCAAAGAACATGGGCTGGTCAATAGAGAAGGCGGCTAGATCAGGTGCATATGCGCGGATGAATCCGCGCTTGCGGCTTTTTGGTCTGCGTTGGGGCAGGAGGATCGGCGCGGGTAATTGGGGCATTAGGGTGTCGTTACTGGGTGTATATTCAGGAGGGGGATGGTCGAATGCAAAGCGGCGAACGGCTTCATCGAGAGCCTGCTCGGTCTCGTGCTCTGACAGCTCTGTTCGAGCTTCGGTTGTCTGTCTCAATTCGTCTTGGGTCTCGTCGAGCTCCCACTGTTCTTCCAGGAAGTCTTTCGCGGTGCTCTCTGGGTCCTCGCCTTGTTGTCTATTGATGCTTTGAGGGTGACCACTCCCATGCAAATTTCCTTCTAGCTGGTTGTTATCGTTTGTGTTGGTTTGTGGCGATTGCTTCTTCGCCTTGTGAGCAGAGATCGATTCTGAGATGAGACCAATGCCTGCTGCCAGGCCTTTCACGGCCTTCTGTCCCGCGAATGCCATTGTCGATAAGTAATTATCAAGTTTAGAAAAGCAAAAAGATTTGAAGTAGTACTTGATGATCAAATATCAAGAGCAGGAAATTATGTAGGAATGAAGGTCGATATCAAAAGAGATGCAGCGGGAGGTATGTGGTAATTATATAGATATTCAGCAGCTCCAGACACACCGAGACTATCAGGCCATCATCCAATCGCACAGAATACCTGTAAAGGTTCTATGACTGCGGGATGAAGGGGTTATCCATGGATGACAACAAGGCAACGATGTAAGCGGGCCCCACGACTTAGCACGGGTGGCTTGGGCATGGCGCTAGATTATATGTAAAAGCTCCATGTAATAAGGAGGATTGATACCAAAAAGAACACATAGAATAGGGCCGCAAATAAGAGATGCTAAGCATTTCAGCGTTGTGCGGAGCATAGGTAGCACAGCCACGCCCGATTAGGATAGTACGATGCCCTGGATGCATCGAGGTTACCGCTTTGGTCTGCATTGGGCTGTAGGACTGATTTTCGGTGATAAGTGTCCTTCAAGGCAGCAGTGAATAGAAGTTGAGACTATGCCTATGTTTTCTCGATTGCATAGGTGTTTATAAGTCTATACTCACTCGCACAATCGCCAGCAAAAAAGTGTCAATCTCAGGCCCTTTGTGCCCCAAAATTTTATATAGTAAGAGATTTTTTAATTATTTTTATATTCATTATTATGATGAATCTAAGACAAGATGTATATAAGTCATCTCCGTAAGTATTTCCAAGGCTTTAGTATAGAACTGCTTATTCTCAAGGTTCTGTAAAAGATTCTAGACTAGTTAACTATGGGACCGCTAACCAACTACGTATAATTGAGAATCAAACTTGAAGTCAGACTTTCATCATTTACCATTTGACGATCTAATAGATTGGATCATTTGGAAAGAGATGGTTTGTCAATCTGATATTAAATTTGATTAAAGATTATCTAAAAAATATGTCACCATACAAATTCATGGAGAAAAATAGGCCTGAAATCGACGGGGGGCTGTATGAAGATAGTGTACCTAGAAGCACCACCTCACTTTTATTGCAACCTCTGCCATTTAATATTTTTGAACTATCACTATTGGTCGAAGGCACCTAGTAACAAAAGCACGAGTGAGGACAGCAAGGAAATTATATTCCGGTGTATGTTTGTTATACCTCGAGGCGACATCGACCAATTGGGGGTTTATATGCAAGTGGCTAGCAAAAGAAAAACTTCTGTATGGGCAATAGGAATATTTTTGCATTGATTAACCCGATCAATAACTAAACAAGGGTCAAATAACAACAGCAATGTTAATCTGAGTGACAATGAAAACCCTAGGCTATTAATATACTAGATTTTTCTATACCTATATCTCTATATCGCTTTTCAGTTCACTCCTGATATTGGAATTTTCTATTCTCCCCTTACTTTGGTCTGACAACTGGCTCATTGATACTTCAATATCATATAACATCAATCTATTCACAGTCAATGTGGACTTCATTTCCTAATGTAGTGCTGAGTCATTAGGAATGTCACCTGGGCCAGCTGATTCCCATTTTCTATACATAATACCACAGTGCATTAAAACTCTTTATTCCCCCTTTTTTGTGTTGTCGTGGGATAAATCTTCTAACACAGTCTCATTAAGTTCTTTTAGAATCTGGACATGAACATGTTGATAGGAGAATTCCCGATGTGGGCTTCGGTTAGCCCAGGGCTTGGACACGATGCTCCGGTGGCGGCCCCAGACCATTAGCACCTGGGCAGTTTTACTTTTTTTTCTCCCCCATTATCATTCCGGGACGGTGTGCGATTGGAATGAGGCCATAATATCCCGCAGCAGATCTCTCTCCCTAGAAGCGCATGGACCTCCGAATTTGTTCCATACCTTGGGTCATATTATAGAGAGAGACCTCATAATGGCTGTGACGTTGAAGTTAGATCTTATATAGGAGTTTTGTATAGTAAGAACAAATTTATAATTATTCTAATGAATTTTGAAATAAAGTAACAATAGCAATAAGAAGAATTGTCCATCATTTGAAACCCATCTCAATCACTTAAAATGATGCAGGATCAGAACGAATAGAAAACGATGTAGTTGATCGACAGGCGGTCGAACTTCCGGGCTTCCATCTTCCCAATCGTCACTCTTCTTTGCCTCCAGGCCTCTTCTCCCCACGTTGAATCTCTTCATGTCGCTAAATTCCTTTTCAATGATCTCGTATCTATCTTTGTCTTGAAAGTCGAGGAAATGCAACTCACTTGAAACAACTCTTCTTTCTCCACCGCCCTCAGCCTCGTCATCACGTCCTAATCTCCTTCCGGCCAATCTTGCCTCAATCTCTGTCGGCTCTGGTTTCTCTTTGGCTGGCGTGTCCTGCCTCGAGAACCTGTCTCTATTCAAGTGACGCGCGAGATCTCTCAGTCGTGAATAGACTGTTCGTTTCCCCCGTTCGTGTGACGGCATACCTTCGTGCACAATGTCCACCCCGTCCACCGCGACTGCAACGCACCCTTCTCACCACCAGACCTACGGATACCCTCACAACCCCCCTTACCAAGCGAATACTTCCTATCCAACTCCGACTACTGCCGCCGGACCCCGTCTCGCGAACTCTTACGCTTATTCGGTTCCTTCTCCAACAACCGCCACCCTTCCCTACACCCAAACCCCAAGAAATCCCCCAGCGGCATCGACTCCCTCAGCCATGACCCACCAAAGTGGATCAAGCACGGCTCCCTCGCTGGGTACTCGCAACAAGAAGCCAGACTGGACCGAATTTTACAAGAATGGAATTCCCAAGGAAGTCATCGTGATTGATGACAGCCCTGGACCAGAGGCTTCCAATGGAGCCCCTGCTACTAATGGAGCCCCTACTCCTGCCATTCATGCGTCCACGAGGCCTCCTCCTGCGGCTCCTCAGCCGGCTGGGAAAAAGCGGCGTACTGGCATTGAAACCGCCTACGATCTCGGTCACTATGACCGACCGTCCTTTTCAATTAACCCCCAACAATACGGCGAGCATTCCTCAACCACATCCTTGTCGACCGATCGCACTGCTTCCTTGCACACAACCGCTCCGACCTCGCTAGGATCTCAAGGCAGTTCTGGCGCAAGCAATGGTGTATACTATGAAGAAGCCGGAGTTGGTCAAAAGCGGAAACGCGTGGCTACTCGGAAATCCACCCGCGACGAGCAGAAAAGACGAGAGCTAGAGACTACGGGTGCTTTCGAGAGCTACATTCCACCTTCGAAACCGACGATCAAAGCGAAGGATGTTCCTGTGCCCGTCGTTCGCGATGTGAGTGTTCTCTAACCTACTATTATTCTCCACGATTTTCTGACAAGAGCTTCGCCTCTCTAGTACACCAGTGCTCAGAACAAGAAGTTTGACGACGACGACGGTCACTATATTGTGACTCCTGATACTCCATTGACAGATCGATGTGAGTAGGAACCGCTTCAATGACGAACATGACCATACTGACTCCTTTTGAGACTCTGTTATCAAACTTCTAGGCCAAGGTACATTTGGCAAGGTTGTCGAGGCCTACGACAAGCAGCGTAAGGCTCGCTGTGCAGTCAAGATCATTCGCTCGATCCAAAAGTACCGCGATGCCTCTCGCATCGAGTTACGAGTCTTGTCAACTCTAGCGTCGAACGACAAGAGCAACCGCAACAAATGCATCCATCTGCGGGACTGCTTCGACTTCCGAAACCACATTTGTATTGTGACTGATTTGCTAGGACAAAGTGTGTTTGATTTCCTTAAAGGAAATGGCTTTGTGCCTTTCCCCAGCAGCCAAATTCAGCAATTCGCTCGCCAGCTATTTACAAGTGTTGCCTGTGAGTCCCTTGTTAAAATACTGTCTCAGGATTCGAAAACTGACTGCATTAGTTCTCCACGACCTAAACCTCATCCACACCGACCTCAAACCCGAAAACATCCTCCTCGTTAGCAACGCCTACCAGACTTTCACCTACAATCGCACTATTCCCTCTTCCTCTCATGCCACAAATCGCAATGCTCGGCAGCGCCGCGTTCTTCTTGACAGCGAAATTCGACTCATCGATTTCGGCTCAGCGACCTTCGACGACGAATACCACTCCTCCGTTGTGTCTACCCGTCACTACCGGGCTCCTGAAATCATCTTGAACCTCGGCTGGAGTTTCCCCTGTGACATCTGGAGTATCGGATGTATCTTGGTGGAGTTCTTCACCGGAGACGCCCTCTTCCAGACACATGACAACCTGGAGCATCTGGCCATGATGGAGGCCGTTATTGGCACGCGAATTGACACCTCATTGATTAAGAAGGTGATGGCAGGCAGCCGAAGCGGAGGTAGCAACTCGGCCTCTAAGTACGTTATATTATCCAACAAACATCCCATCGTAGCACGCACGTACTAACTCGACTAGGTACTTCTGTCGCAGCAAAATCGACTACCCTAACAATGATACAACCCGGGCCTCGCGGAAGTATGTGCGCGCCATGAAATCCTTAACAGTAAGTGCTATCGACAGGACCCTCTTGCGAGCAAGTGGCTGATCTCCTCAGGAATTTATTCCCGCGAACACCCCATTTAACCGTTCATTCCTGGATCTGCTACAAAAGATCTTCGTCTACGACCCTAAGAACCGCATCACTGCCAAGATGGCATTGCAACACCCATGGTTCAAGGAGTCGCTCGTCGATGACGGCACCGAGGCATACCGGATCGGCCAGGGACTGCAACGTCAAGGACAAGCACGCACCTAGTTTCCGATCTGACTTGCACAGCTACAGTAGCCTATATTTGGGTTTCACATCAGCATAATATGGTCTCCTCACCGGTGTGAATAGGATCCAGCTCTTGATAGACGGCTTTTTATCTCGAGGATATTTTTTTTTTCAACTGCGAAATGGGATGGGAATGGTGTTCTGGGAAAATCATGATCACGATGCCTTTTTTTTAACTCTTTTTCTATTCTTAAAGGGTTTGACCTTGCAGGTGGTCTTGCAGGATTCGGCGGATGTCCAAGTTCTTGTGGCACTACAGCATCGACCCTGAGCAACGGGCATGTATCTTCGGGATCCTCCGGCATGCGAGGTGCACCTCTGACCTTTTATTTGCTTTTATCTATTCTGCTATCCTTAAAGGCGCCGGCTGTATGTTATCTTCATTTCCAATGCGTCTGTTATGAAATCCGGCTTGGGGGGCTTAGGCTAAGTCTGGACGATTATACCATTTTGATTGTTTGTGGCGTCCTCTTAGCTGTATCGTGTGTTGTACATATAAGACATGGGTTTCTTTTTCTTCTTTCAATCCATGTCAGGGGTTTCACAGCTCTGTTTTTTTCTCTCTCAATTGACCTGTACAAAATCGTGCTAATGCAGACAGTGCTTTTTTTTTCTGATAGATCGGATGAGCCGCCACCGCATTCTCTATTTGTCTGCGGAGTACTCCGTACTCCATATACATCGAATGATTATTCTAGAATCATTCGATATTCCTGCAAACCCCAATACCCATCAGGACATAACAGGTGATGGCAGTTCAAAATGGCTGATCGCCGATCTATGCATTGCGTCGATCTCGCAATATACCTTCGAACATACTTACTCCAACGACCCCAATTTCCCCTCATACATATCGCATATACTTCTAAACATCTCAATCAACTCCCTCACAGACAAAACAAAATGACAATTTCCCAGTTTCATCAAAGTCTCCGCAAAGACCCCTCCCTCGGCCCAGTCCTACTAAACAAATACATCGAGGCAATCACCCACCACGACCAAACCCTTAAATCTATCATCACACTCAACCCACATGCCCAAACCGAAGCAACCCAAAAGCAATCCGACTCAAAATCCCACATAACATCAAACTCCGCCTTCCCACCCCTCCACAGCATCCCCATCATCCTGAAAGACAACTACACAACAAACAACCTCCCAACAACAGCAGGCGTCAAAGCCCTATCAACCCTCCAAGCCCCAGACAACAAAGTCGTAACTCGCCTCAAAAAAGCAGGCGCAATAATCCTCGCAAAAGCAAACCTTCACGAATTCGCCCTCCAGGGAATAACCCTCTCCTCCCGCCGCGGCCAAACCATAAATCCCTACGATCCTACCCGCACACCGGGCGGATCGTCCGGCGGGACAGCCGCCGCTATCGCAGCGGGCTTTGGCCTCCTCGGTTGCGGAACGGATACGGTCAATTCGGTGCGCTCGCCGGCGTCGGCTTGCGGTATTGTGGGCTTTAGACCCTCGACGGGGCGCGTGCCGTGTGACGGTATCGTGCCGGTTTCTAAGACGCAGGATGTTGCTGGGCCTATGGGGACTTGTGTGGCTGATGTAAGGGTTTTGTATCGTGTTATGGCGGGGCTTGAGCCTGCGTCTGTGTCTGCAGCTGCGAGAAAGTCTAAGGTGAGGATTGGTGTGCTGGATGCGTATTTCTTGCCGGATGAGGGCGCCGACGAGGAGGTTATGGCGGAGAATGGTATCGTGCAGGGCATTGTTAGGAGTGCGCTGGGGGATATCGGAGAGGACGAGGATATTGTCTTAGTTCCTGTTTCTGCGTCTTGTCATCCGGACTGGAGTTTCGGGACGCTTTTGGAGAAGGGCGATACGCAGGCTTTCGAGTTCAGGGATTGTCTTGATGAGTTCTTGCAGATGGAACATGTTGAGTCGCCGCATCGGTCGCTGGAGTCTGTTGTGCGGAGCGGCGAGTTTTCTAGAGAGGCTGTGACTGAGGTCTTTACGGCTGGATTGGAAGATCCTGATACCTATTCGATGACGAGTAAGGCATATTTGGCGCGGTTGGCGTTTATCGAGTCTCTTAAGAGTTCTGTGCAGGAGTGTTTCGAGGCGTATGAGCTTGATGCGCTGTCGTATCCGCATCAGAGACAGTTGCCTGTTAAGCTTGGGGCGAGGAAGCAGTGTGGTCGGAATGGGCTTTTGGCTGCTTTGACGGGGAGGCCGGCTATTTGTATTCCTGGTATGTTAATTGTTTTGTTTTGCGTTGGACATACTGATGTGGTATACTATAGCTGGACGAAGCCCTAAGACCGCGTCTGCAGTGCTTGGTGTTCCTGTTGGACTGGAGTTCATGGGTCGACACTGGGGTGAAGATGAGCTGTTGGATCTTGCGGAGCGTGCAGAGCGCATTCTGCAGATTCAACAGGCTCCTGATCTGGGCTTTGTTAGTCAGACATGACAGGTTGTACCGCTACAAGGCTCAGAGAAAGGCCATCTGCGTACGGAGTATAAACAGGTAGTATATAAACAACAGCCTAGTTGTATTGACACTGAAATACCCAAATATAACACGAAAATGCAAGTCTATTGCCTGCAAAGCAAATATGTATGTGCACGCTGTTCAACGCCAAACCAAAGATTTTACATTCCGCGATTGAACTCCACCATACCCTGGTCACCGCCACGACCCTGGAACTCCTCCTCGAGGCTACTGACATTGATCGCCTGGCGAGAGGGGAACGCCGCAAGAGCAAGAGGCAGCGCGAAGAGCGAAGTACCCAGAACCAAAGCCAGGTTCACGGGCATGACCATGCGAGGACGCGCACGCAGCCAGTTCGTCTTCTCCAGACGAACGAGGATAAGAGGCGGCAGGACCATGATGGGCGTGGCGTTCAAGACGCGAGAGATGGCTGTTTCGCCTACGGCGAGGGTTGCGGCTTTCTTGCTCTTGCCGAGACTCTCGAGTGGCTCGGCGTCTGGGTTGGCCTCGCGCTTGGCGCGCTCGGCCTCGGAGAGGACGGGGTAGATGTCGATTCCGCGGCGGATTTCCTCGCCGCGCATGAGGAAGACGTTGAGAGCGGAGGCGGAGGCGACGGCGGCGAAGGGGACGAGGCGGGAGAGGATGAGGCGGGTGTTGGGGGAGATACTCTTCAGGCGGGGGACGAGAGCATTCAGGCCTACGGCGACGGAGCAGGACGCTGAGACGGCCATGAGGTAGGACTTGCCGATTTGGGACAAGGAGAGGGGAGTGGATTTGTTGGCGTTGGCATTGTTGATGGCGACGTTGAGGGACTGGTTGCCGATTTGCCAGAGGAGGGTGCCGCTTGTCTGTAGAGATCAGTCATCGTTTCCCTTGGAGGTATGGAATCAGACGTACACTCAATCCCGGGGTCAGCATGCCTGCCGTGACCACCAAGTTGGAGAGCACGTAGGCCGACATGCGGAAGGGCAGAAAGACCACCTCGCCGGTATCTGATCGGTCCCGTTAGCCAAGAACCAATATATGGGTTCCAGTAAGTCCATACCAGGGTGCAACGTCGCATCAACGACCTTCTTGGCCGACCACAGCTCCGGTGTCATATTCGGGATGTGATTCTGCTTGTAAGAAGAAATGAGGTTCTTAGCGGCCTCAAGACCGGACGCGGAAACAAACAGAGTTCTAATAATGGGCAAAGAGTCAGTACACGTCCGTATTATTCCTAAATTCCACCAATTCCTCTTTGTGACACTCACCGAGGGTCCGCAATGTCTGCGGAATGGCGCACGCGACCCCAGTATGTTGTCAGGTCATATTGCGAAGCGGGCATGTCCCGGCTGCCAGGGAGAGAAGCAGACATTGTAGTGAATGAATGACGAAGCACAAACGACTGGCAAAGAAAGAACCAAAGCGAATGAAGAGCGCGCAAAAGAAGAGAAATGACTCCACGCCGCGGGGACAAAAGCGCTTTTTGATAAAAAGGGCGGTGAGGCGATAAGTAACTAATTGACCAATCAGATCAAATCGAAGTATAAGTTTTTTTCTCTTTTCCCGCCGCCTTTGAACAGGGGTTCAGCACACTGGAGGTTGAGATTGAGATGTGATTTATCTGTTTTAGTGATTCAAGCGAGGGTCTGCAATCAAACTATATAAGTGAGCTTATTACATTGCGATCATGCAGCTCTACGGCATCTCTCCCGATAACACCGGTTCGCCACCCCGATATGCGGGGAATTTGCAGATTCGAGGGCTTTTTACAAGGGTAAGCGTTGGCAAGAACGTGCGGAGAATTATAGAAATAATTCTATTCTGGGCTTGCCCAGTCAAGGGAATAGTACATAGGTATCATAAGTGTCTCCATAAAAGGAGATTAGGAAATGGGGAAGCGAGGCCCAGCTAATGCAAGTATAAAAGAGCCCGAGTGGGGAAGAATCACACAAAAGAAAAGAAATCAAGCGGCACCGGTCTGGTCAAGACATGCAGGGAACGGCACACAAGGTTACCGAAGACGGTATGACTTGTGGGCCAAGGGAGAGGGAGGGGCTTGCCCAGGAACATAGGAGGTTCGGGGACGGTTCTGTTTCGATGGTGTTTGTGCACAGAAGACACAAACGTAAACGGAGGGGAGGTGTGAGCGCTCCAATCCTACGCATCTGGTGTGTAGCCAGTGAGTGCATGATTCACTGAAGAAGTTAGAATAGAATGCAAAGTTAGGGTATGGAATAGAACCCACCATTGAATCATGAGATGGCCACCGTTGTCCATCGAGCGGCAGACACATCGTGTCCCATTGCTGGGATTGCTGTGACGCTCAGTGCTGGGCGTGGCAAGGTCGGGATCAGTTAGGGTTGTAGGAGAGGCATTGTGTCGGGAAGGAATGTCAAAATCGCAGCCAAAGCGTGGGGGTGATGATCGGAGATGATTGAAGGTATGAGATGATCGAGAAAGCCGGTTGTTATACCCAGTAGAGGGCCTGGGACCCCGACCGCGTTCTTTCAAAACCTGTCGGAGCGCGGATTGGGCATCACCACTGTCATCGTCCTCCCCAGGCAGCGAGTCTGATGCTGCGCTTCCACGGGTGTAGGTTGAGTCCGAGTGGAGTAAAGAGGAATGCCGTTTAGGCGTGCGCTTTATATCAGGGGACCCACGGAAGGTTGTTCGTCCCCCTCCTCTCGAAGACCCGGCCCACGGTGAGAGCCGTCCTGATTGAGACGAGCCAACAGTGGAAGCGTATGAACCCTTTGAAGGAGGACGGGAGTCAGAGTCACTTCGGGATAGCGGAGGCCGGGGCCCATCATAGAGCGAGAATGACGACTGTGCACGATGCAGGACAGGGTAGTCTGAGTATTCAGCCGGGTCCGCTTCGCTCTCAGTTGCTGAGCCATCTAGGTCCATACCGGTCAGAGGATCGGTCAGACCAGTCGGAGTCTCGTCGAGGGGTTCCATCTCAGCCTTTGCACGACCGTCTCGGCCAATGCGTAATACTACGGATGATGAGCGGGTCGGCAGTCCAGTGGCAATTGAGTTCGCTCGAGGCAAGGGAGCCGGACGCATTGTCTTGGCAGGAGATGATCGCCCTTTAGATGGGCTCTTTCGAATCCCGCTTGTAGATGCCATCAGGCCCCCCTGACTGACTGACCGATTGAACGAGCTTGATAGACCGATATGTGTTACACTCCGAGTTAAGCCTGGTCGTATGCCTCTAGGCGTATAGTCGTCATCTTCTTCGTCGCTCTCGCTTGGGAAATTGGCAGATGAACTAGGTCGCCGCCTATTCGGTGCCTGGGCACGGAGGAGTTCCTCTCGCTTTGATTCCTCCGCTTGGTGATGGTACGGTTGCCGCAGGCCACGGAGGGACCGTGTCTCGGGTGTGAGCTGGGGCCCGCCAAATCGACGAGCAGGGGAGCTTAAGAACAGCGCTGGATCTTCAGCCTTGGCTATAGGGCGCCGGGGTGAGGTCGAGAACGGGGCTGGAAAGAAGGCAGCATCATTGGCGGGTGCGGAAAGATCGAAGGTGTGACCAAAATCGGGAAGATCAATTGCACCATCAATGGTGGGTAATTGGGGGATATGATGTGTGTTTGAAGACGGTTGGCGAGCATCAAAATGGTTTCCATTGCTCGGCAAGGGGATCTCACTTGTATTGTCTAGATCTTGATCCCAGAACAATCGTTGCTGTGGAAAGAAGGGGGAGCCCGCGGGATCTAACGAAGCCAATTGGAAGAGGTCGGGTGACGATTGAAGGTTTCCAAACATTCTGGGAGACTCCCCCAGAAGACGACTAGGTGTTTCCAAATGTCCTCCCATCCCTGATATTGTTCCTTGTGTAGTTCCAACGGGCTGGTCAAACTCGGGTATTTTTCTTCTGGAGGCACTTGTCGGCGGAGGCGTTTGCATCGAGGCGGCTGACTTGGCGGAGCCCACTGGCCGGGGATAATCCTCATTCGGAAGAGGCTTCATGGGTCGAATTCGTCTGGCCGTATCGGTTTGGTCCGACGTCCTCCCCTTGTAACCTGACTCCGAGCCATGACTAATTCCCTTTGAATTCGATGAGCCGAGACCGAACTTCTGCGGCGTGCGGAGTAGCTCCGGACTGGAGGCATATGGATCGGAGGTATCCCAAGTGACTCGAGGATCGAAAAAGCTAGATTCGAGTTTGGGGGTATGGAAGGGATCGAAGTTAGGAGTCCTCGTCGGAGTTTGAGGTTCACCGTAGCTGAAGCTAAACATAAACGAATCCATGAGCAACACTTCCCATCACCTTGAACATGAACGTATATGGGAAAAGAACAAAACAATTATCCATAGAACAAAAAAAAGAAAGATAATGTGACACACCCCGCATGGAAGGGGGTTATTCAAGGGAGTAATGGGCATACCTATGGACAGGGTGATCCCAACTCATGTCAGCAACACTTAATCATTGAAGGTCAAGCTGCCAGGCAACCTTAAGTTTGAGAATGTGGGTTGACAAGTAAGATCATTTGAGATAGAGTTAATTCATTTAAGTTGTGTTTTGTTCTTGTGTTTCGTATTTTGTTTGTTTTTGTTGTAGTACAATATTGTACGAGGGAGAGTAGAGAGTAGAGAGATCAAGGGGTAAAGGAGGAATGCATGGAAGGTTTTTTTTTTGGTGAAGAAAAGAAGGAAGTCGGAGATTGACAGTTTCGGTTGTTTTCCTTTTTCTCTGTTTGTCTTCTTTTTTTTTTTTTTTATTACGTGGGGACTTGCTGGTTTTTCTTCTTTTTCATTTTCATTATTTTTATATCCACTGATATCCACTAAATCTTCCGAAGTCTTATCCATGAATATCTATAACGGAGTAACGGAGTAACGGAGTAGGCAATTGGGCATGTATGGCAGTACCTGCAGGAACGCTTAATCTGACTGGTTTTTCAAGTAAAGAGTGGAGATAAACGTATGAACACTTGCTATTTGCTATGTATTCTCTGTCCTCGGTCCCGAAGCCAGCTGAACTTCAGCCTATCAAGGCTGAAAAGGACAGAAGACCCTTTGGCGGTCACACTTCCCCTTGTCTAAAGGCGCTGATCCAGACCAAAATAGGCCGGAAAACGAGATCGAGTCTTGTTCGGGGAACCCGGAGAGAGTCCAGTTCCAGGCTTCAGTGGATATGCTAAGCCGCTTTGTTCGTGAGCTTCGGGCCAAGATCTAGCTTATGACGACATGACTAGAATCTAGTCATGTCTTTTCCCCGGAGTATGGAGAAACTGGTACAATCGTAGATCACACATTGCACAACATTTAAAGGTACCTAGGTAGAACACATGTACAACGTATAGTTACCGAGATATAAGCTTGGTGTAGTGTACCTTGACCTCAGGACTGTATAATTTACAGTCGGAACCTTGGAAGTTCAAAGGGGCAACCTCCGCCTAAGTTTGCCGGAGTTCCATGGTCCCTTAATTACTAGCTAGTCATGGCAGCTCGGATTTAGGTGCTAAAGCCCAGGATAATCACTTGCCTCAGCCCCTATCTTGGCATGTGCCCAATGTACCCAATCATCTTATTAGTCTGATTAGTCTTTCTTTGTTCATATGAAGTGCGCCGCTGTTCGGCTTCTGAATTTCATGGACGTTGGACATACAACACTCCCAATCCCAATTCCCTGTTGAACACTAACTTGAAAACCCACCGAAGCTCCCCACGCTAATCTCACAATCTTGGGATCCGATGATCCCAATCTTAGTCTATAGGATTTGTCTCTGGGCTGATACATCCAACCAATGCAGCCTATCGGGGATCCTGTGATTATTCCCCATATAAGGCGTACCCCATTTCCCTCTTGCTATCATGGAGCTGTATGTTTATCTTTAATTGGTCTGTCGATAACATTGGGACTAGAGATATACAATACAGGCACTCTATAGACCGACAGGGTACCCAACAGAATATTGCAGGCCCAATGCTTAATGTGTCCAAGTCGTTGTAGTCAAAAGTTGCCCCTCGTGAGCAGGGACTTCCCCTTACCGCTTCAAGGTCATTTCGGGGGATTTTCGGGAGATTTGCTATTTACACTTCTACTTAAGTACTCCATCTCACTGATATTGTACAATATTCAGTATCTCCAAACACAGAGTGGGAAAATACATGATCTACGAGCCTGCCAGTTCAATTGACCATTTGATATTAGATCTGTCAATTTTGAGCAACTGTAGTATTGAATTGAGGCCGGCAAATCCATCGATCAATCCGTACATGTATGTCTAGTTCCATTTTGGATCAAATATACATGTGTACTCATATCATTTATAACTATCTCATTTCCATCAATTTCCCTGCACAAGATTCAAAAGTCGGCACTTGAGAGATGAAACCTGATTATTAAGGCATCGATACCGAGCCACACCACAGCCACAACGCCACTATTAAGCGTTCCCGATTTGATCAAAGATAACCCCGGAAGTAACAAAAGTAACAAAAGTAACAAAGCCCATTGAGCGTTTCATGTCCAAAATTAAAACATAAGATGACATGAGAATAACTCTTCTGATCAGACAATTGCTCAATGGAAGTCCACGCAAGACTTAACCACCCTCAACCTCCTTGCTAGCTCTAACCATGGCACCCACAACAACAAAATCCAAGTCGAACATCCGCAAGCGCAAACCCCGCACTCGGAAGAACCACCGTGGTGTTCGCACTCGCGATGGCCATGCCCGTATTGCCGAAGCGGGGTCCCCAGTTCAGCCTTTGACGGAGGTTCTCAACGTCTCCGAGACGAAGAAGCGTTCGAAGCCTAAGAAGGCTCGCTCAGTCCCGATACCTGTTTCTGATGATCCACTTGAGAAGGTATGGTTGAGTTCCTTGGTACAGAGTGTCTCGCTGATCGGTCCCAGAATATTGTTGAGGGTGTCGCCATGCTAGCGGGATACGTCTTCGTCCCCAAAGGCGACGTCTACATCACCCGCCACTGCCGTAGTAAAACAAAAGAAGCCGGGAAAATTGTCTATGTTATCTACGTAAGTTCTTTCCGACTCGGCCTACTACAAATCTCACAATCCCAGCACCACTCCGGAAAACGCACACTGGGCATCCGCGTCCCAGAAGAGATCCACAACGAAGTCCTCGACTCAGCAGCCGCAACGAAAGAGTCGCGTGCAAATGCCGTGCAACTCCGTGACGCTAAAGATCTCTCCAAAGCACGAGCACTTTTGAAAACTGAGTTCCCGCTCATGCCCAAAGATACCCTCAAAATTGTTCTTGAGCATGCTTTTCTCAAGGGCTCTGGGCGGGTTGGCCGCACTGCTATGATTAGTGAGGAGAAGAAGACCTTGTTGGCTGTTGAGGCGCATATTCGTCATGTGCACACGCCTTACGAGAGGTTGCTCGATGAGGGGGTTGATCGGAAGAAGGCACGGGAGCAGGTCTGGGGGACTATTCAGGCTATTGAGCGGGCTTGGCAGGGGAATGGGGAGGGGGAGATGAAGTTGGCTTTACGTTCTAAGGAGTGAGGCGTTGCATTTGTTGGCATTTCGGGTGTTTGTTATGGTCGTACAGAGTGAAATAACCATGGATTTTGTGGTTAGAGTTAGGCGTTATAGGTTAGAGTGTTTTAAGATAATGGGACGCATTGGTTGTCCTGTCAGTCCTAGCTTTGGAGTCATAGGACTAGTAGATCGTACATTGTCATTTAGTGGATAGACTGGACTGAGTAACAAACGTACAGTAAGAAAGATGATACAAACAAAACAAGGCTGTATGACTGATGGTGATGAGAATGATAGTTAGGGGAAGCTTCGTACGTGATGAAGGTAGATCCGAAAGTGAAGGATATTTGAGTGAGAGCTCCAGGAAAATTTACAGATAGATGATAGCCTATAAGGAAATTAAACTCAATGTAAGACTTCCACAACCGATGATTTCCGCTGATCACAGCTATCGGGGAGATGGACCATAGTTACGAATGAACCTCACTTCGAAGTGAGGGTAAAGATAGGGTAGCCCATTGAATCAGTCGAGACCATCCCGAGTCATATTTATCATCACTCCTTAGCGGCGACCAACAACATTGATGGCGTATCAGCGATCATTATGCTCACAATCAGGCATACTATAGACACGAGGAACGCTATTTCCACTGGTAAGTGTCTCTAGGACTGGAATTGCATCATTGATTGCTTCAACGCGAGAGCCGCGAACAGGAGATGGGGAATCAATGCCTATTGCGTCGCCATTGAGGACTGGAGTTGTAAAAACGCTCTATTCAATTATCGCGGGTGTCTGAGGTGGTGTCTGAGCTCGTTTAGGAGTTAAATCCGGTTGACGACGAGACAAGTACGGACAGGAAGGCATGGTGAATTCCTCAATGCCATGCGCTGCTCGCGCGCTCGCGGTCTCGGGGGAGTTGTCTGGCAGCAGCTCGTTGGCCGTTCCGACTGCCTTGAGTGGGATCGGGAGGAGATAGAATACTAAGAGTGATGCTGGGTTAACAAGTTAACAAATTGTTTGATGGAAAGTTTGGATGATGAAAGAAAGCATACTGGTGATTTGGTTCCATCGGGCTGAGATGGAAGCTGGATGAACCTGAGAGCGGTGGCTGTAAAAAAAAGGCTTGAGGTGTTCATTGTGAAAGAAAAGGACTGCAAAAGATGCACGGGGCTTGCTTACACTGTATGGAGTTTTCCTCCCCCATGTATGTTCTCTACCTTCTAATCTAGCGTGTCTCTTAGATCCATGCTTAGCTATTATATGGTAACAAAGGACACTAATTCGGTATATCGATGCGATGATATATGAAGACTTGATGTAAACACTCTCCATTAGACCAGATCCCTCGCTTTATCTCTTCACTTTGTATAGAAACATGTCTCTGCGCTTCTGACTTCCAATTGACCCTCTTCAATATTTGACTACAATCAAAGTTTGATATATTTACGGAGAGTTTTGATAACTAGCGTATGTAAAAGTGAATCAATCAAATGTGATACCTTGTTGATCTCTTTAAGAATGTGCAGTTTAGTTAAAACTTGAAAGAATAGCAAGGCCTGATTCAATGATCTGAAGGCTATTAATTCTATTAACCCTTAAAATATGATTTTCAATGTAGATTTTAACGCCAGCAGAATACTTAAGAAGGGTTATAAAGACGGCTACGTAGTTCACTGGTTTGATGCCAAGACTTTGTGGATCTTTAAGATTCTAGAGATCTACAACGTACATTTGTACAGACTCTATTCTCTCTATTCCATGTACAATTATGTACCGGATCATCATGGTATCATATGTGACACATAACTATGTATTATGCAGAAATCAACCAGTGTCCATACTGACACGATTTGACTGTCGATCACATGTTTCAGTAAATCTGCACTAAAACATTTGAACCTTGAGAAGACCCTCAGTCTCCACTATAATCAGGGTCCAGTCAATCAAATTACAGTATTTCTGTGGAACGTTGTCCAAGTCAAGGCTGACTTGCCAAAAAGAGAAAATGCCCAATCCAACTTTTGAACTCCGAAACACTCAAATCTGACTTCTCATCATGAGCATCATGAGAAGTCGCATGTACTTCGGTTCTCTGAATCGACACAAATATGTCTTCGTCGCTGCAATTCTACTCACATTCATTGTATACCACTCACTGCTTGCGCCAAAGTCCAAACTCAGCCCCCGCACCACGGTAACACAGGCGGGAAATCGCCCACGATATCTACACCAGTCGACATTCCGTGTGGATCCGGATCATGACTACGAAGATAAACTGTCAGATGCGCTGCGCAACATCGAGATAACGAGGAATGCGCGCCATGACGAGGATGCGACGGACACGATCTGGCAGATTATCTTGTCTGCCAAGGATCACCGAAAAGACGATTCATACCAGTTCCAGAAAACCAACTCCGAATGGAAATATCAAGTATGTTATCTGCGCAGATGGGCAGCTTTCTTGAAACTGGACTAGTACACGCAAACTAATACCGCATTTTATAGCTGGTAGATGCCGCATGGGCCGAAACATTCATCACCAAAACCCTCGCGTCAATACCAGACCTTGCACGACTATACAAATCATACCCGCACTTCGTCCAACGCGGTGATCTTCTCCGCTACCTAATCCTGTGGTATTACGGTGGCTACTACGCAGATGTCGACGTATACCCAGCGAAAAGCATTAAATCGTGCCCATCACTCCGTCCCGTGTTCAAAGATCCCGTAACAGCTGCCAATGTCTCACTGGTCGTCGGTGTTGAAATTGATGAACCCTTCGCTTCTCCGCAGAAAATGCGCGACTGGCATTGGGCCCGACGATATGGGTTCCTGCAATATAACATCTATGCGCCACAGCGATTTAGCCCGCTGCTGAGGGATATTGTTGTTCGCGTGATGTCCCATACCAAGCGCTATATTGATGAGAGTCACTTCCTGTGGGGTGGGAGGTATAATGAGATGGCGACATTGGAGATTACGGGACCGGGCGTGTTCACAGATGCTATTCTCGATGTGTTGTCTGATGCGTTGCCATCTACGCATCCGCTTGTTCAGAAGTCCGTTGATGCGGATGCGGAGTTTGGTGATCTTGTGCCTTCATACTCAGCATTGCCTGTACAGCGGGTGACATGGGCGCCATTTCACGGTATTAAAGAGACTATTTGTGTGGATGGGTCAGAGGCTGAGCCGGGAAATATGTTCGGGGGGTTTGCGTGCTGCCTGTTAATGCTTGGGGCAACGGACAGAGGCATAGTGGTTCTGAAGGTTTTAGCAGCTCGCATGCTTGCATTAATCATCGCTTTGGTGGTACCTGGAAACCTTGGCGACAGAGCTGGAAGCAGTATCTCTTTGGCTGATGGGCCTGGTTCATGTCTTCCTGTAAATAATGACTTCTCGTTGTAGTTTAATGATACCTTGTAAATCACCCATTCGAAGTGACATTCACAATGCTTTGTTGCGAGCAGAAGAAATGTCCTAAGCTACTAAAGCCGTGCATCCAGATGTCTCTTACTCTTCTACCACTCACGACCAACTAAACTTTCCTACACATACCTTGCTGCTTTACATTGCGCATTCAAAAATTCAATAGTGAGTTCTTTGTATACCTTGAATCTATTAACGAACAGTTTTTGATATTGGATATACATCAACTAAAGCAGACAATGTGACATGCTTGGGCATCGGAGTGGTATGATCAATGTCTCCGGACATTTAGATCAGAATAATAGCACCAATAGCAGCACCAGCGACTGCCATCAATGGACCAACACTGCTCCCCGCAATATTGGTCGAGACCGGCTGAGCAGAGGAGCTACTGGTAGCCGTACCACTTTCAGTCGTGTCCGAGCCCGTTGATTGAGTTGGAGCCGCGGTAGTCGAAGGAGTCGAAGCAACAGTGGTGCTCTGCGAATTATCGAGCGAGGAAGTCTTGGCGGCTACCCCCGTAGAAGATGTAACACTGGTATCAGCCGAGGCAGTAACAGATGTAGTCTCTGTAGAGCTAGTGGAAGCAATAGTCGAGGAAGCAGAGACGGACGAAGGTGCCCAACAAGAGAGAGTGGAGGTCGTGGAGACGCAGGG
Source organism: Penicillium soppii (assembly GCF_028829465.1). Classification (NCBI taxonomy): domain Eukaryota; kingdom Fungi; phylum Ascomycota; class Eurotiomycetes; order Eurotiales; family Aspergillaceae; genus Penicillium; species Penicillium soppii. The sequence continues at coordinate 5,049,540 of NW_026643234.1, forward strand.
CTCTGTGCCTGTGTATGCTGCACAGCAGGGGACGTCGTACTTGACCGGGGCGCGGCCACCGCCGCAATCGAGCGGATCGCAGACTTCTCCGTTCGTCGGATCGTACCAGTGGACGGTCTTGTCGGCGCAGCTGGTGTAGCTGATGGTGTTGCACGCACCAAAGACGGTCGTCGCCAGCATCAGCAGGGATGCGGCGGTGGGAAGAGTTGTTTTAACCATCTTTGGAGGGGTGAGACTTTTGTCAGGGTACAAAGGTATATCCTTTCACGACTTGTAGGGGCTGTACGAGATTGTGGAGTTGGGGGCTTCGGAAAAACGAAAGGGACAAACAAATTGAACGCGCCGGTTATACTTTACGCCTTGACATCCCCATTCTCCAATGAGTCAAGCCAACTTGACCACTGCCCCTTTACCGAGCGCTAGGAAATTATGGGGTAGTAATTTCAGAGAATTTATAAGCCTCGCCTGCCTAAACGAGCGCAGAGAGAGGCTCAGCCCTATTTTAACTGGCTGGATACAGGTGAGACGCATTGACCTCTCGGCTAGACCCGCCCCCAAGAAGGCCTCGGCTACGAGATACATTGTAAATGTGAATAGTTACACGCATATATTTATGTAAGTAAATATCACATAAAGAGTGATTAAGTCGACAATGAAGCGTTAATTAACAGAGCTATGCAACTTGATTCCTTATATTAAGGTGCTGTGCGCGATGTTAAATCTCTGTGCTCCGTACTGTCCCATAAAATATTGTAAATTAGACCGCAAACACTGTCTAAATGGGCTAGCGCGTCTCAAACTAATAAAAGCTTTTTAATTTTCATAAAAGGGGGGCATGGCGGCCATCGGAGGCTCTTTCATCCCATTATTATTATTATTTTCAGAGGGAGAAAAAAAAGCATTCCCCTAACCCATCCGTCGCTCGCTTTTGTCATTCGTTTCAAACTTCATATTCATAATCATGGCGCGATTGTCCGTTGTTTTCGTGTTCTTCGCCTTCTTGGGCGCTACTCTAGTAACTGCATTCAACCAAACATTGGAACTAGAGAATTCGGATTGCGATGTGAGTCAAATTCCGGCCTGGACTAACATGCTTCGATTTCCAAAAAATTCAAATAAAATCGCAGCAAGAATCAGTAACTAATAGACCTTTTACTTGAAAGAACAATTGCTACTTCGACAGCTTTCCCGGTGGGTCCTGCACCAACGACGCAGCATGCATGTGTGACCAACAGAAGTACCGCGAGGCATACTTCTGCTGCATGGGCAAGTATTGCAACTCCAATGTGCTGCCTGGTAAGTCTTCTCTTTATTTCTACTTTTGCTCTCTCTTTTGGACCAAGTCTCGTCGCTAATGAATTCAGATTCCGTGACGCGGCAGAACAGGGATTGTAACGCCAGAAACATGCCCTTCACCTTTGATTCAGAAGCTGTTTGTGGTATCAAACTGACTACTTCCGCCGGTGTCCTGGTAGCGGCTGCTACTTCTGCTTCTACTGCTACCACTGCTACTACTGCTGCCGTCGATGCTACCACCACTGGCGACTCCAAGTCCTCAAGTGCACCTGCCTCTACTACTTCAGCGGCATCTTCGACTGTTACCTCAGGGACTTCTTCTGCAGGAAACCAAACGACCTCAGGCACTTCGGCGCCGACTCCTACTACCAATGGTGCGCCAGGAAAGGCAGCCATCTGGAACGCCGTCATGATCCTAGTTGGTGTGTCCGCTGCATCAATGTGGTGAGTGAGGTACTGGATGCAAAACGACGAGGCAAATTCATTCCTTAATAATGACTACTTTCTTGATTCTTTGGCGATCCAAGACACTATTTTCAAAATTCTTGATTATGTGTAAGTATTCGGTAAATCCGTAAGCTCCAGATGCATTCTAGTAATCAAAATAACATCTTCCTTGAGATTTAAAAATGGCTGTCGTTCATTGCTGGTGAAATCAATCTCATATCATACGATGGGCTGCGGCTCTAACTAGTTCGGTGCTCGGGTTCCCGAACTCTCCCGAGCTCCCGAGCTGCCGCTGACTCATCGGAATCTGGCGGATCTGCGCGCCATCCCCTGTGGCACTTGACAGCTGTCGAAACTCTGAAAAGCTTCAGACCCTTGAAACTACATTAATCTTAAGTGCTTCAATATCATCATGGCTGAACATCCTTCCTTTACCCTTGCTGCTCTTCGTAAGTACTGCGCGCAACGAGATAAGTAGATCAACATTTCTGACCAAAACAAGTGCCTATCGGAGGCGCCATTGGATTTGCGCGAACCCGTTCTGCGCCCTCTTTGATTGCTGGTGTTGGTCTCGGTGTATCATATGCCTACTCTGGTGAGTATCGATCTCAACTGTGGCGTACCGAAATATTCCCGACTGACCCCGCTACCAGGTTATTTGATCAAGGAGAACAAGGACTACGGCACTGAGCTCGCCCTGGGAAACAGCATCCTCCTTCTCGGCTCTGCAATCCCTAGGATCATTAAGACGAAAGCCAGGGCTGTGATGCCTCTGGCTCTCGGGGCTACTGGATTGTTGGCATCTTTCTACTATCAGAAGAAGGTGCGGGAGTTCCGCTTCGGAGTCTAGTTTCTACGGTATTGTAGAAATTAGTGTATATCTAGCACAGATGTTTTGGTCGAAGATGACAATCAGTCACCTAGCAATTTATCTCGGCTAACTTGTTCACATTGAGAATCAATCTACCTGTACAAATATGATGAATGCACTAAAAGCCACAGTGAGGGCGGAATGGTGCTGGATGAGTAGTTGTTCATGTAGACCTATGCAGTAGATTCAGAAACGATCAGTAGTAGACAAAACTACATGGAGATGTTTTTCGTGCAAAAGCATATGCAGCTCCATCTCTGAAAGTTATATTTAGTGGCCCCAGCTAATATTTGAAGAGCAGTCTCACAAGTCCCGAGTAGTGGCGGAGCCAGACACGGCGCCATACTCGGCGCCATACTCGGCGCCAAGCCGAAGACTCGTGGCGCCCTCGGGTATAGATCGCTCTGTACTTCAATCTTGATGATCATCCCAGGGAATCAGATTGCGGAGTATTGTTGCATGCATGTTCAGCATGCACATTCAATTGTGGAAACGGGAGTCAACAACCATCACACCAACAATCTCCGTCCGCGCGCCAGACAAAACACGCCAAGCATTCAAAATCGAGGTTATTCGCAGGCTGCCTTATTTTTCCCATTGCCCAGCCTTGGCGTGTCGCTCCTCTCTGTGCAAGGCAGTATCTATTGGGACTGAGAATCCCCGCCGCGCTGTGATTTCGCCAACTCGCGCCTAGTCTCGGGTTCGCGTTGTCTTTCGTGACACTCTAATAGCCAAGCTGCCATGGATCTATTGTCTATTTGCGTTAGACTTACCTCCTTTAAATACTATTGCTCCTTTTTTCATGAAAAATGATCAAATTTTTTCTTCGCTCGCCTCAGTCACTCATTTGTTTCCTCAATTTTACTATATGCGTCAAGTAACAGGGGTCTCTTGATTCTACTACACATGTTGCCTTACGGTCGCTCGCTAATTTCGACATCATGGCTTGTCATTTCCATATTTATAGCAGTCTTTGCACCTCAAGCTTCGGCAACTGGCCTTTCGTTGGACACAAGTAGCGTTGGTATGAGTCGTCGCTCGCCCGAGAACGAAACTTACGAAAATAATATTTTAACATTGACAGAAAGACTCTATCAAGTCCACGGCGAGCCAAATAGCCTTCGATCTAGTAACCTTCTATACCGGCAATAGTACAGGCGATACACCGGGAAATCTGCCTGATCCATACTACTGGTGGGAAGCAGGAGCGTTCTTCGGAGCTCTCGTCAACTACTGGTCGTATACCGGAGATTCGACCTACAACGAGATCACCAAACAAGCGATGATACACCAAGCAGGAAAGAAAGGCGATTTCATGCCCGAGAACCAAACATACACCGAAGGAAACGACGATCAATGCTTCTGGGCTCTGAGTGCAATGATTGCCGCCGAGAGGAATTTCCCCGCGCCCCCATCTGAAACTCCCAGCTGGCTGGCGATGGTCCAGGCTGTTTTCAATGAGCAGGCTAATCGATGGGACACGTCCGCTTGTGGCGGCGGGTTGAGATGGCAGATCTATACCTGGAACAGTGGGTACTTGTACCGGAATAGTATTGCGAATGGCTGTTTCTTCGATATCTCGTCGAGATTGGCTCGCTACACTGGCAATGAAACATATGCCAAATGGGCTACCAAAGCCTGGAATTGGTCGCACGCCATTGGTCTCATTGGAGATAATTATGAAATCTTCGATGGAGTTACCGACGTCGACAACTGTACCTCCCACGACCATAACCGGTGGTCTTACAATGCAGGTATCTGGCTGCACGGTGCCTCGGTGATGTATAACTACACATCCGAGGAAGATGCTTCTTCTGAGATATCGGCTACCTGGCGGGAGCGCACAGATGGTCTTCTTAAAGCCACGGACAATTTCTTCCCCAAGGACAATATTATGTTTGAGCCGAATTGTGAATCGTCGGGCAAGTGCAACGTTGATCAGTTGTCTTTCAAAGCGTACCTGAGCCGCTGGCTGGCTGAGGTCACGCAGTATGCGCCTTACACGTATAATTCAATCATGTCGGAGAGACTTCGGCCGACTGCAACCGCTGCCGTGGCACAGTGTCAGGGTGGTGACACGGGTACATTTTGTGGTCATAAATGGAGTTCTGGCAAGTATGATGGTACCACTGGTGTTGGGCAGCAGATGGGTGTGCTTGAGGTGCTTCAGGGCCTTCTTGCAGCTGATGTTGGCGGAGCTTTGACTTCTTCTACTGGTGGTAAAAGCGAGGGGAATAGTGCTGCTGGTACCGGTGAACATGAGACAAAGGCAGAGCTGCCAACAATGCATATCGACAATGGTGATAGAGCTGGTGCGGGTATAGTGACGGCTTTATTTGTCTCTCTTGTTGCTTGGGCTTGCTATGGGATGATTTCTTGATCTATTCAGCCTCACTGTTTCCTGTTTGTTGTTGATGATATTCATAGATACCCATAAATTAGATGCAGTGTCTCTATAATATGATGTATATAGCAGCGTTTGCTTATCCATTGTTCGTCACGCCTCCCTAGCTATAGATAGAGAGCTTTTTTCCTCAGAGATCTCAGGATATCATAATAATTCATATCACTATTCCACCTACATAGTGAGTCCACATCAGAATATTACATGGATTTTAGCAAACTTTAGAAAGGTTTTCATTGGCTTTTGTATGTTCGGTGGGAAACTGAAATATAGACGTGGAGTAAAATAGATACTCGACTCCCCTCGACTACGGAAGAACAAAAGATCAATATCTATAGATGTCGAAGAACAAAATGAACATATTTCAATTTTACTTTTGACTATGCTATATAGTAGAAAGATATTTGCGAACGGAAGACAATTGCTATGAAGGGACAATGAGTTGCTCCTCCTTCGGCCAAGTAGCAATAGTCGTAGCATCACCAGTCAAAGTGAACTTCAGAACGGCTGACCGTTCATTGTTTAGAGCCAGCTCATACTTGCCAGGATAAATAATGCGGTTTCCATCAACATCAGTACGAGCAACATTGTCCAACGAGATGGGAATGGTCAATGTCTGGGATGACTTTGGCTTCAGTGAGCCCAAACGGTCAAATCCGGCTAGCCACTTGATAGGGTGTGGAGTGGGACCAGCCGTGGTGTTGACAAAGGCCATGGCAGTATAGTCAGACTCTACTGAGCCAGTGTTCTTGATGTTAACAGTATAGTTCATGAAAGGCAACTGCTCAACGAGGTTGTATCCAGTGTGAGGACGCGTAAGAAGCTTGTCGATATCGAAAGTTGTTCCGTTGGTAGGACCCTGAGATTTGGCCGGTGATGCTTTGAATTTAGTGTAGAACAGACCATGTCCAAACTCAAAAACGGGCTTGCCAGTATACCACATGTACGTCTGACCCGGGTTGCTTCCGTTTGGCCGCAGGCTCATATCCGTTGCGGGGAATTGATGAGCATACTTGGCTGGATACTGGGTAGCTGTCAGTCTGCCTGCTGGAGCACGCTTGCCAGTAAGAATATCCAGGATTGCAAGACCGCCGGACTGTCCAGGGTATCCACCCCAAACAATTGAGTTGACATTCTTGCTAGCTTTGAGTGCTGAAGAGTCCACCTGGCCACCGCCCATTTGAAGAACGATCAAAGGCTTTCCGAGTTCGCTGAGCTGCTTGATGAGTTCAAGTTGGTTGCCGGGCCATGTGATCTCCTGGCGATCCATGCCCTCTGCTTCGATTGTGTTGTCAATTCCACCCGCGAAAATAATGACATCGGATTTCTTCGCAGCTGCGATCGCGGCATCAAAGTGTTCAGTTGACTCGGAAGAGATGTTAGTTCCAAAGGCGTAGTTGACGTCAAGTTCCGAGGCCTGGAAAGCAGCGAGCGGACTGGTGATATATGGCGAGTTACCGAGAGAGGGAGATAGTTTCCTTTCATCTGCGTGGTCGCGTTTGCCCAGGGTCCTATCAAAGCGACGCTGCTAGTGTTTGCGGACAAAGGCAAGGTGCCATCGTTCTTGAGGAGAACAATGCCCTCTACGGCGGCTTCGTAGGAAATATTCAAGGCATCGGTGGCAACGACATCAGACCAATCAAGGTCTCTGTATTTGCTGTCCTTTCCGTCGAAGTATCCCAGACTCGCAAGATTAGAATATAACCGAATCACGCCGCGTTCAATCTCGCTGCGAGAGATCTCACCCTTTGTGAAGGAACCATTGAGGTAAAGCTGATATGTCTCTCCGCAGTCAATATCCGTGCCGGCCAACATGCTCTTGGCCGCAGCAAGCTCTGTGTCGGACGCATAGCCGTGGGGATTGAAAACATTGTACACAGCATCGCAATCGGAAGAAACATAGCCATCTTCAACAAAATTCCAGGTGTCTCGCAGGAGAGTCTGCAACAAGAAAGTGTTCGCGGAAGAAGGAACCCCGTTCACTGCATTGTATGATGACATGACGCTGTGGACTCGGGCATCTAAAACAGCAGCCTTGAACTGGGGCGAGTAGTACTCTGACAGATCCTGTTGGGTGATGATCATATCGTTGCCCAGTCTCGAGTGGTTGTTCCAGTTCTCAATATCGTAACCGACAAAGTGCTTCGCATTGGCAACAAGCTTCAGAGGGACTGGATCCACACCTCCTTGAATACCGGTGATGTATTCGAAGGCGTAAGTCGCGCACAGAATGTTCGCGTCCTCACCTGGGGTTTCCTGGCCACGACCCCAAACAGGGTGACGGAAGGAATTGATGTTAGGGGCATAAACATCCAGTCCATAACGGCCGTAATTGTTGAATGCTCTGCCTTGGGTTGAGATGATGTCACCGATTTGGTTAATCAAGGTGCGGTTCAAGGCAGCCATTGAGAGGATAGGGGATGGGAATGCCGTGGTCCAACTGAAGTCTCCTGACTCTGTCCAATTGGCGCGATCGATTCCATGGAGAGCTTCACTCCAAACTTGGTACGGCGGGAGCCCAAGGCGGGGAATAGGTGGAATGAGGTTTCCGGTGCTGTTCACGAGTTCTTCAAAGGTAAACATGGAGACAAGGGCGGCGGCCCTATCGTGAGGCCTCGCTGATGTATCGCAAACAATTGTTTTGCTCAAGGGACCATCGGAGCAGTCTGGGAACGCCCAATCAATGACGTTCATTGTCTCGGAGTAAAGGTTCGGTTGAGGTTCGGTATTATAGTCAACATAGCTTGAATTATCCTGTGCCAATGTGGCCGGCGCGATGGCCGCCAACAAGGCGAGTAGCGAAGTGATTCCCATGGCGGACAGATTTGAGCGATGTTCCTTCAACAGCTACGGGGGATCAACTTATAACATTCCTGGGCCAAGGAGTTGTATGGGGAGCTTCCCCCACACGAACCGAATATAGTAAGTTCTGCAGTCGATCCGATGTTTAGGCCGGGGATATTACGCGGGGTTTTGCCGAAATGCAACCGAGATGGCGGATGTTGACACTTTAGCCTAAATATACCGTTGCCGATTGCTTAAGCAGTGAGTTGATCGGCAGATAGTCAATCGTTTTGTAGTATCTGCCGGCTTGACATACTCACGAAAGCACGCGGGGATAGGGAGAGAAAATTAACCATTGCATAAAAACAAATCCATCCATCCACCCCTAGCTTGAAAAATGAGGAGGATCACGGGAACGGTGAAGGTAGGCCCTTACTTACATTACACTCAGGAGGTCTAAGCCCTGAAGAGCGCAATTAACCTTTACGCCCAGAACCAGCCATCAAGCCATTCCAGCCATCCGAAGAAGATCAGAGCTTGTCTATTCAGCCTAATATATATGATGGCATGATGAAATAGTTACTAGGAATTTTCGGCGTTCACCTGGGCATGCAGATTAATTCGCGCATCTTCCCCTCTTTTGCCTACTGCCACACACTTGGATGAATTGACAGGGCCGTTTTGACCATTATAATCGATTCTCTGCAAGTGACCTAAAGATTGGAGTGCTCATTCGATATATCGTTTCTATTCGTGAGTATATCCGGCTATGAAAGGACACCATAGGTGAGAGATGCAATCAGGCTTTCGTCGTCCCACTAGCACAACGACTGTCAATTTTAAATTCTCTCTCAAATTACAAGTTGCGCAGTCTGGGATCGAGCTTGAGAAGTTTTTCTACCAAAGGCGCTCTTTTGGAAGAAACGGTGAAATCACACCAGAAACCCCCATCTGCCTTGCAAATGATCTGCGCGTTGTATCTCGTAGGAAAGCTGCGTTGCAGAGAGTGCCCTAGCACAAGAGGCCGAGCAGTACCACCCTGCCTGCCTTGCAACGCATTATAAGCTCATGAAATAGGAGCCCGCTCACCAGCAGCACAGAAAGCATCGAGATATGCGAGCGAACCATCCGGCTGGTCCATCCGCACACTTTGCACGACGCCTTTCGTGTCAAAATTAAATCCATAATGGTAGAAAAATCCAGCCATCCTAGCAGCGCGGATCAAATAGAAATCGGCGTCAGAGAAATTATGAGCCTCCGCTCGAAAGGTTTGCCAGAAGAGGCTCTCGAGTTCGCGGCAGCGATCGTAGTAGTGCCACCCTTCTGAATCCATCCATCCCAAAAGATTCTCAAGCCCATATAGCGCGAAGCCGAACGGCAGAATCCTTGATTCAGCCCAGTCAAAAATCCCTGCGATATTTCCGGTTTTGGGATTGACGAGGAGATTCGTCACGTTAAGGTCACCGTGGCTAAGAACAAAGGGGAGAGCTTTGAAGACAGACGGGAGCTCTTTGCGGACCCTTTCTAGCTTTGATGCAAAGCGAGACGGCAGATTTCGAGCAAAAGCATGGCCCCGGTTGCATCTGAGCATGGCTGTAGATTGTTGTTCCATGACTGTGCAAAGAACCTGTTCTAAAATGTTAGTTCTTACAAATGAAGCAAAACTTTGCTAGGGATACCTTGCGAAGTCCTTGATGGTGTTGTGCTGTCGGGACATGTCGTCTGGAGGAATGCGCGCCATTATGTGAGCAGTCCCAGGAAGATGCTCCCTCTCGTAGATATAGACTGGCCGCGAATCGCCCAGAGATACTTGCAGTTAGTCACAAATTCGGGATGGATCGCTTTGGCAATGATAATGTTGCTCATATCAATGGTAGAGTTCTCATCTCGGAACTGGAAGAGCTTGGTGTTGTTGGGCCCCGCTGTCACGGTATAGCTGCACACTCCCTGCATCTGTAAAGCAGAGGACACCCCGCGGCGCGAGAAATGGCGAATTCATCGCATTTCTGTCTTGTGACAGTAGTATTCGAGTTGAAAAATTCATCAATTGCGCCGTCAGGACTGTAAAGAACATAAGTCGTCATTGTGGTGAAGGGCAGTGGGACGGGGAGGGAACTGGGAGATAATGTAAGGTTGCGTTTATTCGTACCCAGCGATAGTCACCATTCTCTCCCATTCATAATGTATGCCACAGCCGTATTCTTGGGTAATTTGAGGTCAATGAAGTAAAAAATCGGTCTTTTAGAATTCGGTAATCGTTTATTCAATCTAACTATAAAAGAGAAAAATCTGTACCGTAAGAAACACCCAAGTCCCAGCCTTATTGCGATAATACTTGGTAATTTGAAAACAAGTAGCTAATGCTGGAGGCATTTGAAGTACAATCTATTCACAAAACACGGAAAAAAAAGGTTTCATTCGTGACCATGTTTGCGTACAATGGAAACAGAATGGACCTTGACCGCAAAAGGTGGGCAGTGGACGCCCACGCAAAATTGACCTATGCCCGCATGGCAAGGTGAACTAGGGCCGGGAGAACCTTAGGACATCGCCCTACCGCAGGCACAACGGTTCTGGCTTGTCATAAAAGACTGTACTAATAAAGGACTTAGGGCTAAACCCTAAACTAGGGTCTGGAATCGAACTCTGAAAAAAAAAAGTGCTTCGTGAGGGGTTCGAACCCTCGCCTCTTACGAGAGTGGTTTCAAAAGTAATAACTGCTTAAGACCACCGCGTTAGACCACTCCGCCAACGAAGCGAGTGAATGATCACTTCCTCACATAATTTACTCTACACCTATAATCATGTTGTGAAAGTTGCATATCTAGAATCGGATTTTTATCTTTCGTCCGATCTTTAGTTAGCTTTTCCTTTACGCTCTTATGGTGAAAATCACAGCGTTCGCTTACTTCAAAGGTTACTCATGAATTCGCTTTGTTCGCTTATCAATGTTTATCATGTTTTTTATGCCTTACATTTCTTAGTGCCTTTTTACTCTCTCCTGGTCTCCAAAACTTCACGTTCCCTAAAGAGTCTTCCCGACCCTTTTGATCGTGGATATATATGAGCTAGATATCTACATGAAATAGACCATATGATCGACTTTTTCGTTTTTTAGTCTTTGACAAATATATACCTTGTATCTGAAATACTGTAATGAAAATACCATTCGATACGAAATCTCGGATATTTATTAGTGGATCCTTTCGCTGTAAAGAAACGTGTGACCTGCGTCAAACTGCGTGACTCGCAGATCTTACATCTCTGCTCCTATTGTGATACCAAGGCGCTTAATCTGATTTAATCATCAGTATTCCGACCTACGAACTCAGTAGATTCATTCGCGACCATGTCCAATACTGAGAACAAGTGCTCTGGGACTTATTGCGACAACGAAGCTGGCACCTTGCAATGCCCGACGTGTCTGAAGCAGGGTATCAAAAATAGCTTTTTCTGCACTCAAGATTGCTTTAAGAGGAACTGGGTAGGTTACCTCAAGGAATGGGTTGACTGAAGATGATGATCTGATTTTGATGCTTCTAGGCCACTCATAAAGCCGTGCACAAGACGCAAAATGGTATGTGATGGTACCATATGCAGATTTTTTATGATTCTGATCACAAAATACAGTTAGCGGGAGTTACAACCCATTTCCCGCATATCCATACACTGGCTCGGTCAGACCCGTGTATCCACTTTCCCCGCGACGACCCGTCCCAAAATCCATCAAGCATCCCGACTGGGCCGTGACTGGTATTCCAAAGCGTGAGAATCGCTTAAGTCAGTCCAAATGGGATCTCTTGGATGCAACGGGACAGGAAGCTATGCGCAAAGTGTGTCGGCTAGCCCGAGAAGTTCTGGACATAACTGCTGCTGCAATGAAGCCCGGCGTGACTACGGATTACCTCGATGAAATTTGCCATAATGCTTGTGTCGAGCGAGAGGTAAGTGATGTGCACTATTCAACTATTCCGAGTGATTCGCTAAGACCCGAGGCAGTCATATCCATCTCCACTCAACTACAACCATTTCCCGAAGTCATTATGTACATCGCCTAATGAGGTCGTGTGCCACGGTATTCCCGATGGCCGAGTCCTTCTGGATGGCGACATTCTCAACCTCGACATCTCTTTATACCATGGCGGCTATCATGCTGATGTGAACGAGACCTACTACATTGGTGATAAAGCCAAAGCGGATCCGGATACGGTCAAACTTGTCGAGACGACGCGCGAGGCCTTAGATATGGCCATCGCCATCATCAAGCCAGGAACACCCATTCGCGAGTTTGGCAAGATCATTGAGAAACATGCCACCTCCAGAGGCCTCGTTGTCATCAAGACGTGGGGCGGCCACGGTATCAACTCGGAGTTCCATCCTCCCCCTTGGATCCCCCACTATGCCAAGAACAAGGCTGTCGGGACATGTAAACCTGGCATGACGTTTACCATTGAACCCATTTTGGCGTTGGGCAGCAACCGAGAAAAGTATTGGCCAGACGACTGGACTAACGTGACGGTTGATGGCAAGCGCTCAGCTCAGTTTGGTGTGTATAGACTTTTTCAAATGCTTTCAAATGCTAGGTGGAGGCTCAAGACACTAATCTGGACTTTTATAGAACATACCATGCTTGTGACAGAAACAGGCGTCGAGGTCTTGACAGCGAGACTCGAAAACTCACCTGGAGGACCAATCCCGATACCGGAGGTCGCAGACGAAAAAGCAAAGAAATGAAAGCATTGGCAAGTAGGAGTGGGTCACAAATCAGCCACCGGGTAGATCAGGGTTCTCTGCCCGAGCATCCACTGTAACCCATGAATCTGAAGGCTGCTATCTTTATGCCTTGTTTGAATACATACATATATGTACATAATCATTGCTCTGTTCTACCCATAGATTGAGCATGCAAATGGACCTGCGAATTGCTTTTTTGAGCTAAATTTCCCCTTTTGGGCTTGGTGCCCCGATATGCCGCCACGTAGCTTCCTTCAGCGCTCCCAGGAATCGATCTTGCCAAATGCCAGCCTAGATAATAAATTTCAGAAGCTATCGCCCAAAAGGTAAAGCTCTGGCAAATTTTAATGCATTGTGACATTTAGTTTTATACCTTAATTTATAATGGTCCAACACTAAGATTGTTGTCGTTTCGGGTCTTCGAGTTACAGACAGTACAGAGTGCCCTGAGACGAACGCAGTGAGAGAACCCTTGGAAGTGATGAAAGACAAGCCTATTGCTATTACTAATTGTTAGCCAAGAGTGGAATGCATGTAGGTACAGTCAGATACTAAAATAAACACGATGTAACCTTACATATGTACGGAATACGAATGTTCCTTTCCAGCCCTGGAAGTCTTGGACTCTTCTACAAAAGCCCCAAGGAGCCTCCCCAATTCAACAATATAACATCCATCAGTTTCACAAATCGGGCTACCAAGCTTTGACTTCCTCAATTTTGAAACTCTAAGATGCAGTTCCCTTATATCCTCATTGCCTTAACCACTCTTTTGGCTGCTGGAGTCAGCGCTGCTCCTGCAGAGGCGGGCAAAAGCGATTGCGGGCATGTGTGTCGCCCTAAGGACTTCAAATGTCCTAATGGATTGGTGAGTCGTCTCTTGTAGTTTGACTCTGGATTATGTGTTACTAACGTATTGCTTAGCATCTGAAGGGTGTAGGTATTGACGGCCGAAATTTTGTCCAGTGGATGCTAATATGTTCATAGTTCAACAACAACCAATGCTACCGCTGCTGCCAATAGATTCGTGCTTCGCAGGATCCCGTTCATTGATTGTCTTGCTATGTCTATCCATAATAGCTGCAGATACGAATATGTACACAGTGTTACGGGAGCCTCTTTCTTCTCCCCAAACCTTTGAACAGTCAGAACTTCACTACTTTTTCCTTTGATCGGTACTGTAGGGAAAACAGCTTTCTAAAGCTATGTAGCTCCGTCTGGGCGTCCTCTATAATTTGAAAATTTAATCGTCCAAAACTTATTATCGTTGTGCCTCATCTGACTCTGTGAATAGATCGTAGATTTAATTATTAAGAAGACAATAGTATCTCAAATGTACAGCTCTATAGTGGATTCCTCTATTCACAATTATTTCAACTTCTCCAGCGACTCCTCAATGGCCTTCCAAGCTCTAGGTAAGAGAGCACCACCGAGCCAGTAGTTGTCGGCATGGTCCTTTCCATACATCACGAAAGCGTTGAAAGCATCGTACATGTGATCGAGATATTCGTTGTAGTAGCTGACCATGCTTCCCAGGGGGTTCTTTCTGGTTTCTGAACTTTCTCCCTGGCGAATGACTGCCGGGCCGAACTTAGCAGTTTTGATCAAATCAATCTTGATAACATTGTTGACGATCATGTAAACACCATCTGTTGGCCCAAAAAAGATTCGAGGACCCTTGCCCGCCTCAATATCATCGATCATGCTTCTCATCAATCGGCGGCCTTGCTCATCGGTTCCTTGTTCAGCAGTATGGCGTCGATTTTCAAGTGCAATCTGTCCAAGTGGACCTCGAGCGACTGGAGCAGAAAGGAATGTGAATGTCCCGACGCAAATGTTTTGAAGGAACACACCAGTCGATTTGAGCAAAAGCGGGATTCGGAACCGAAGATTTAAGAAGTTTAAGACTGTGATGGGACGGGAGGTTGGCTCAGAGGAGGCGAAGGCCCGGGCTGCCCACGCTGTGAGGATGTCATTCTCACTCACCCAAGGGGTATCCTCGCGGTCAGTCGCGTTTGCAGCGATCTCTGCTTTGACTTCGTCTTTCATTTTCTGGAAAGATTCTTTCGGAAGGTAAATGCATCGCTTCTCCCGAGCTCCACTCCAAAGGTAGTCCCAAAAGAATCGTAGTTGGAACATAAAATAGCCTAGACCACTGATGCGGTTGTTATCCAAGATAAATTCCTCTTCGGCTTTAGCTGTGATCTCGGGATGATCAAGAATGTCCTCTCGGGCGCCCACCACCTCGGGAACTTCTTCTTCTCGCCCAGCCAGCACTGACGACCATCCAGCCAGCAAAGCTTTGCCACCCATAGCATCCATCAGCTGGTGTGGCCATGATAGGGCGAGAATAGTTGCATCATTAAACGAGGTCATGTGTACGGAAATAGGCGGGATATCGTGTTTGGTCATCTCCTCAAATATCGGAAAGTTTGGCCGACTATCAAAGGGCCGAAATTCGGGTTCCATGCGATAGAGCGAAGGGCCATCGGTTTTCACTGGGAGTTTACTACCGGCAGGGTGGTCTAGAATGTTGGACTCGATCACTGCCTGTGTAAAAGATACATTTTCTCTTTCTCCCGCAGATGATCCTGGAACGAAGATTTCTAGTTTGCCGTCCGGCTAAAGATTGTTAGTATCAAGATTCCAGTTCAGCTAGGGAGATTCTCATCACTCACTCTGTATCTGAATCTTCCACCAAGCTTTCTCCAATCACCAATCTCAAGGAGTCTGGAAAGCGATTTCTTCAACAAGTCGGCATCCAAAACATCGTTGAATCGCATCACCCAATCCACATAATTTGGATTGTAATCAAGAGTATGCAAAGGATACACATCGTCTGGGATACAAGGCACCGCCTTCTCGTCGATTGTTTTAGAATCCATAACGTTCATATCTAGTGAAATGTAGAGAGTTGGGAGTTGAGGAACACGGGAAAGAGCATTTTAAATTCGCTGTTAAATATGTTGAATTTGTAATTTGATGAAAAATTCTAGCGCATCGAGATGGAGTTGGGATCTACATTCTGTAGAATTTTATCGTGTACTAGTGCGAACTAGCGTCTGCTAGAGGTGAACTACATCGGTGTTCACTCGGCTTTTCATGCCTATATGACTCTGATATATCTTCCCTACAAATGTAGTTCTGCGATGTGTGATTCATTTAGTAGGTGTAAAGCATAGGGCAGATCATATTGCCTATCCATGGCGATTGTTAGAATAATTTTCACCAATCTGACGAAACCCACATGGCTGATGTTTATATCCACATCTGTATATCCACATCTCGTAGGCATATCCACAGCAAACCCAAAGCAAACCCAAAGCTACTGTGATTTTGCTCAGCTTTGTTCCGCTCACCAAGGAACAAAGCCCCTGTCTAATTTAATTTTCTGCCGATCGATCTGCCGAATGTCGATCTGGGCTACCTAGATCTTATGTAGCGTAGTTCCTTGGATTATTATTTACAATATTACAATTATGGGCACAAAGTCTGCTCAGCTTAAAAATCAAAGCTTTTCTAGCAGCATAAAAAGCAGACTGCTAGCCCGTACATTGTAAAAATATGGTATGGCCTGCGGCACAGCTTCACATATTGCTCTCCGTAATAAGAGACAGAAAGGAAGCTCATGTCTCCAATCCGCTGGTAAGGTAAGGGGCCCACCACGTAAGGCCTTTGAGGATTTATTAATGCTATCAAGTGTCCTCCTTTCTGGATCTGAAATTCGTGACAATAACACCACGGCCGCATCGGTACCTCGCACAAACGCTTCAGATTTGGTCGAAAAGTTATTAACAGACGCCACTTTTCTACCCTTCAGCCACATATAAATATCGTGCAGCCCATCCTCGGTTTCCTTGATCTGAAAGTATGTGGTTGCAGTCACAATTAGATCCACACATAATCCCCCATCAGAAAACAGCGAATTCCTACCGCAAACATCTCGCCAATTCTATATTGAACCAGCTCTGGAACTTTCAGACGAATCAGGGTTGATTAGACCTCCCGACTCGGCAAAGTCGACCCACGGTGATCCGATTCCAAGGTTTACCCGCAGGGATGGATAGTGACGGCCTCACCGGGCCGCTACACGCACTCGACGAGCTACGCGGGTCTAAACTCGCGAGGTAAACGGCCTACTGCGTACGAAGTAGCCACTGACTTGCTTTGTCGTGGTCCCCCACCTCAATCATGGTGCGCTGGGGTTGCCGCTATGTAAGCAATGGGCCACTAATTGGTGAACCACGTGGGGCTGTGGTTTGTCATCAGTCTCGATGTCCACAGTGCTGGCTAAACTGGCGCTTTATACGTGGATATAATTAGATCCGGCCCCAAGGGTACATACCATGCAAAACTTGTGTGATTAGCCCTGTCCCTTCGCACTTTCTACCGAAAGTTCTATTCTAGCTTTCTAGCCATGGCCTTGACAAGAGCAATAGCTTACGCTTCGCTGCACAGGAACTAAAGGTAGTAGCGCGCATTCTGTCCATCACTACTTACTGCCGGATTGAGGAAGTATCTTACGACGATAGCTAACTCGAGGAGGTCGTATGGCAAAAAAGCCCACATGTCGCCTAAATTAACAGAATATCCAGAGACCGAAGGCTAAATCCAGCAGATGAAGGAAAATGTGCTACCCAAAGATAGACCTTAGCTTCCTAATAAGAAATTTGTTTGAGTAATGATCTCCAGCACCACGAAGAGCTGGATGTAGCGGCAAGCCGCTGTGCGGATGTGCCGGGTAGCAGTGACAGAGCCGTGCAATTTAACGCGATTGATGGCAGCATCTCCCAGTCACACTCATTTTCCCGTAGAAGAGTTCCTTGGCTTTTATATCCTTCGCGCGGCGAAAATCGACAAAGATCATAGTAAGATCCGTCGGCGGCCACCAGCCAATTACCAACCCCTTCCAGATAGGCCGTGAAAATACATACGCATGTCGATCCTCAATCCATCTGCTGCCCCTGCAACATAATCAAAGCCTCGACTTCTGTTCATATACCTTGCAAGCAGCCTCCAGTCTGGGTGTCCATTCAGCCGAAACACTCAATTTGTCCTTTGTTGGCAGATTTGTCCAACCCTTTGCAATCCTTATTTCATCCTCACGCCATCTCTGCACCGCCGACTCAATCCATGTTCCAATCGCCGATGCTATCTCGGCCACCTCTTCGAGTGGTACCTGATGCCCGCAACCTTCAATGCGTGTTTCTTTCACCTGTCCACTCATAAACCCGCCACTCCCTCCGATACCTGCACCGGTTCGCTGTAATATTTCAGCACAAATATTGGGTTTTGATATGGGGCTAGTGCCACCAAATATATAAAGAACAGATGGCCGAACATGATCAAGCAGCTTCCATGCAATCACAGGTTCGCTGCGGTAGAAAGGTGATATTTTGGTAGGAGGGCCAATCACATCAGCCTGGAACAAGGGCTCATAAGCAGGCCCTGTGGTAGACTTCTTTTGCCCAAGAGGCATGTGAGCCCCAAAGTTTGGCCTCACATACTGCATTACTTCTTGGTGCTTGGTGCTAGCCAATGTGACTGGGCCATCACAGGTGTCTTCTGTGTCGCTTTTCAAGTTCTGTGGGTAGAGGGCAGTTGGAAGACTGCGGTATCCATGCAACGCCCAGCGCTCAAGAACGCGCTCGTCCCACTTCTCGTGAGTCTTTCGCGCCGCTTTGATTGCTGCAGACCTTGATGGCCAGATATCACGTCGCTTGAGCGACAACTTTGATAGTAAAGGCCCGTACCCACTGAACGTGTCTGGTACGATCACTGGCTCTACCAAAATCAAAGACGTTAATAGGCGAGGATGCATCAGAGAAAGTAGGACACTAATAGAAGGTCAGCAGTGAAGATCACATCCTTGTACTTCCTTCTTACAGTTGTCCTGCTCCCATACTATGACCCACGCCGATGATGGGTCGCGGCATTTCATCACGGAATTGGTTTATCATGTATAGAAGGTCTCGGCTATGGTCAAGCCAAGATGCTTCGATGGGTTAGTGACATCGCCACAGCCAATGAAAAAACTAGATATGCTTACGGTCATTCCCCAGTAGTTCCTCGTTCACCACGCCACTAGCACCAAGGTTTGCGGCGTCTGCAGTCCAGATTGATCCAATTCGGATTCCATGTTTCTTACATTGCGCAATTAGATCTTCCCATAGCGGTTCATATAGCTCCTTCAAATTGGTCAGCAAGTCATAAAAAGAGCCAGTATAAGGATCAGTGTCTCTACTTTCGGAAAGCCACCACCGGGTGCCCCAATGATAGTCACGTCCCCTGATTGAGGTTTTGGGTTGTCGATGGGTATATACTTCTTCACCGCCAGCTTCAGGCAAGAAGCTTGTGAGACGGTTGCTCGAGGGTATTCACGGATATACTGCCCATCAATGATATGTTCTGTCACGGTAAAGGGGAAAGCTGATGTGTTGGCCATGTTTGCTAAAGCAATTGGCACGTCTCACAGCTGCCCAAACTGACTGTCATATTCAGGATAGGAGGGGCCTATATTAGGCTTCTCCGGAGAGCCGAAAATGCCGAGTTCGTTACGGATCAGTTTTCACCGCTAGAACGCTAGAAAGTGGACCGAACTTGGCAAGGGAGATTCCACTGTACTCTGCCCAATGAGCATTTCAAAATATGAATGTACAAGCAGCAAGAGGAGATCCCATACAATCTGGCTACGTAAGAATTTCCGACAGATTAGCACATGGCAAAGTAGAATCTGTGAACCAATGTTGATCTTTCTTGGCACCTGTGTGGGATCTCAGCGGATGCAGATCGAATCTGTAGATCCAAAAATTATCGATTCTGGGGATGATCATGTCCAAATGTGGCAGCCGATCTCTTAGTTCTCCACCAAGTGGACTGGGCTGAACCTCTTGCTTGGCAGCGATTTTTTCGCGAAGTACGTATTTGCGAAAATTCGAATTGGCGAGTGGACCCTGGACTAAATTCTCGTTGGCTTTGCCGTTAATACATATGTAAGTATGTCTTTCGGATAAATTGGTACCAGGGATAACAAAAATGTGATACTAAACTAGGGATTACGCAATTCTAAATCCCACCCAGACACAAATATATAACGGATTCCGATGATCCTCGCTCAGAGTACTATACACGTGATTAGACCATCTATCACCACTTGATACCCACACTTTTCTCTACATTTGGGCTCATACAAATTCAAGAAAATGTCCTTTCTCTATTTGGACTGTGCGTATAATAAAGACTCGAAATGGCAAAAAGCCCAATGCACCGTCAGGCAAGATGTGCATACTTATTGTCAAGAACGAAATTGGAAACCGTCATCTTTCTTCCAAACAGTCTGGGCAATTGTCCTCAATAAATACACTGCATCTCACGATGTGACGTTTGCCATCCAAAGTAACGGAATTCACGGCGGTGCTCCAACAATATGCGACGTCTCAATTGAGCCCGAGACGTCCATCTTCGACCTACTGGCAGATCATTCCACTTTCACTACTTTCACTACCGCCCTGCCAAGCCAGCTCACCTGTAATACTGGCGTTGCCATCGACATGCAAGATGGCGAAAGCGTTCAACCCCTTCCTCCGCTGCAGGTCCTTCTTCTTGCCAGCACGACTTCTTCTCAAGTGTGCTTGTCATATTCGTCGGATGTTCCCTCCTCACATACCGACAACCTGATCTCAACTGTAGAACAGGTAATTGAGGAGATTTTAAAACACTCAGACCAGACAGTCAAACATCTCAATCTGTTCAGCGACCGCAACAGTCGCCAAGTTCTTGAATGGAATCGTCGCTCCATGCCTAGTGATATGGCCCTAATGGTTGACGTGATCCGACAACATGCATTACAAAGATCAACCCACGAAGCCATCTGTGCTTGGGATGGGTCACTGACGTATGTGGAGCTTGATGAAATGACAACTCGGTTGGCATATCACTTACGGACCATGGGAATCGAAGAGAACGATAAAGTCTTGCTGGGCTTTGAGAAGTCGATGTATGCAATTGTGGCTTTTCTATCCATCCTCAAAGCAGGCGCCACATTTGTTCCTGTCAGTCCCGCTTATCCTATTGAGCGTATGCAAGCAATCATTGATGCAACCAAACCTCGGCTTACTCTCACCTCACCCGAATCCACATCTGTCTTCGAGCATCTCCATGTGCCAGCCCTAGGCCTGGATTACTCCTTTATCGCCAACCTATCAATCAATGAAAGCCAGGACCCTCTCCCCTTAGCTAATCCACAACGCGTGGCATACATTCTTTTTACCTCTGGTAGCACTGGTCGTCCTAAAGGTTGTGTCCTTCAACACCAAGCACTGGCAACTATGATCACCCAGGGACCTTCGTTCCGCATCTACCCGTCTAGTCGTGTACTCCAAGTTGCCCCGATCATCTTTGCCGCATCCTCCGTCGACATGTTTCTGCCCCTGCTTACTGGAGGGACAGTTTGCATCGCCTCAAAATATGATTTGATGAACAACCTAGCAGCTACAATGAGAAAGTTTCAGGTGACTTGGGCATGCATGACCCCGTCTGCGATTGCCTCCGTTGATCCATCGGAGATATCAGGTCTGAAAACTCTTGGCTTGGTCGGCGAGCCCGTGAGTGATAATTTACTCAATAAGTGGGCCTCTTCTGTGGATCTTCTGTCAGGCTACGGTCTATCGGAAATTGTGGGAGCTGGGTGCATCTCCTCTCTCAAGGTAGGGATGCACTCTCGAAATATCGGCTACTCTCCTACAGCACATATTTGGCTAGCGGATCCGGCAAACATCGACAAGCTTGCCCCGGTAGGCGCGATTGGTGAACTCTTGATCGAGGGGCCAAATCTCGCCTGCGGGTATCTTGATAGTCCTCAGAAGACGCTCGATACATTTATTGAGGCACCCGAATGGATTCAAGATTTTTACCCTGGGCACGGTCGACGCGTCCTAAGGACGGGTGATCTGGCTCGATACCATTCCGATGGCTCTATCATATATTTCGGCCGCAAAGATACGCAGGTTAAGATTCGGGGGAAGCGAGTCGAGCTAGGAGAGGTTGAAAGCGTGATTCGCCTTCATCAAAAACCCGGCGATGCTGTGATTATAGAAGCGGCAGCCCCGCTGGATGGGGACGGCACTCCAATGTTGATTGGGTTTATCCACACATCGAAAGGAGCATCAGAGGATTCCTCCTCGCTTCTAGGACGCCCTAGCCAATGTTTCCACGAGGAGACATCGCATCTCGATCTCCTGGTTCGCGCAGTATTGCCAGAGTACATGATACCGAGCATATACATGCCACTCAATCGTATCCCCAAGACTCCCTCAGGAAAAACAGACCGCCTCGCGTTGCGGCTTGAGATTTCTGCCCTGACTAGACAGCAGCTTGAAGCCTATCACAACGTCGGTGGTAAACCGCAGGCTCGACCTCGAACAGATACAGAGAAGCTTGTACACGAGCTGATTTCTCAAATCTTGAGTCGTAATCAGGACTCATTTGGAATTGACGATCAATTCCTACGATTAGGAGGAGATTCCATCAAAGCCATTCGTCTTGTTCAGTTATGCCGAAAGTCTGGATTAGCTGTTGATGTTGCTGGAATCATGGAATCTGGCACAGTCGCCCAGCTTGCCCAAATGGCAAATCCCTTGCCACAACCTATTCTTGGAAATGACAGAGGAAAATTGGAAGTCCCTACCGCTGCAGTAACAGAGCAATTGATCAATCTTGGTGTTGTCCCTCAAGAAGTGGAAGCAATGAATCCGTGCTCCTCCATGCAGGATGGTATCCTGATGAGCCAACTGAAAAACCCTCAGCAATATGCACTGCGAGTCTTGTATGAAGCCCAGCTCTCTACAAAATCATCAGTATTGTCTTCGAAGAAGTCGTCGGAATTAGACCTTGCTCGACTTCAAAATGCATGGCAATTGCTCGTTCGACGTCATCCCATGCTGCGGACAATATTCGTGACTAATGTGACACCCAGTGTATTTGCAGTGCAAATTCAGTTAAAGAATGGTTCCGTGCCCCGTATTCATGAACTCAAGGAAGACTTAAAACCGAGCGATATTATCGACCAGCGTCAGGAATATCAACCCCCAAGCACGCTGCCTCGATTTGATCTACACGTCGCTCCGTGTGGGCGGGTCATCATCGAGCTTGAACTGTCTCATGCAGTTGTTGATGGTATGTCCATGTCGATCATAGTTCGAGATCTATGCAGACTCTACGTTGATACAGATTCTTCTTCCTCTATCTTCAACTTCACGGATTACGTCGAATACCAGCGACATATAACCACGGATGATTCTGTTTCTTATTGGAAGCAATACCTCGGTTGCATGGACCCAAGCCGGTTTCCCACAGCCAGTGAAAGCACGCCACATATGTTGAGAGAGTCTAATCAAGATTCCAAGTTCAAGGCTGTGGCTGTGGACGTTGGTCCAGCTGCAGAATACCGAAAGTTTGCCCAAAAAACCGGGACAACGGTGGCAAGCGTCGTCAAACTAGCATGGTCTATT
The DNA here is from genome assembly GCF_028829465.1 of Penicillium soppii. Lineage (NCBI taxonomy): Eukaryota > Fungi > Ascomycota > Eurotiomycetes > Eurotiales > Aspergillaceae > Penicillium > Penicillium soppii. The sequence continues at coordinate 5,072,583 of NW_026643234.1, forward strand.
GTTCTGCATGTAATGTGCCGTACAGACGACGTGTGCTTCGGCTATCTTACCACAAGCCGTGACGCGCCTGTTGAAGGCGTACTAGAAGGTGTTGGGCCTTTGATCAACTTGCTAGTGTTTCGGCAGCGCCTTGATCTTGAAGCCAGTGTCGCACGAGTTTTGCAATCGATCCAAGCCGATTTTATCTCTAGCCTACCACATAAAGATGCGTCTTTGAGCGATATTCGCCGGGCTCTGGACTTTGCTAGTGACGAGGTCATGTTCAACACCTGCATCAGTCATTTCCCAGCAACCACCCCAAATGAAGCCGATGACTTGCCGATACTACTTCATGAAGAGGCGCGGCAAGATCCTACCGAGTTTGATCTTTCCCTCGAGATTATGGAGTCGGAGGATCAAATTGAATCAACCATCAAGGCGTATACAGGCGTTGTTCCATTGGAGCACATGGAGCGAGTGGCAGTGCTCTTCGCACACTTGATGAAGACTATACTCGGGAGCTCTGATCGTACAATAGGAGAGCTGGGGCTAGTCCCTGAGAAGGACCTTGCTAAAATTGGACATCTAAACAGAAGTATCAGTCACCAGCCCGTTGAAAAAAGCGTCCAGGATATCATTTTGCAGCAGTGTCACAATCAGCCTACAGCACCGGCTGTTTGTGCCTGGGATGGAGACTGGACTTACAGCGACTTGGATCGCGTTTCCTCATCTCTAGCACAACAGCTACAGTCCCAGGGTGTCATTCCCGAAACATTCGTGCCAGTCTTGATGGACAAGAGCCGCTGGGTTCCAGTCGCTCTACTTGCGATTCTCAAAGCCGGAGGTGCTTTTGTCCTTCTCGATCCCACCCAACCAATTCAGCGACTCCAGGATATTTGCATTGATCTGAAGCCCAACACCATCCTGGTATCACCAGAATACCGCGCTACTGCTGCTCCTCTTGTCGGTAGCGTTGTGGTAGTTGGAAACGAGCACTCTCCGATACTTGAGACTTCCGACCTCGAAAAGGTTCTCGAGGTAGTAGTTCACCCAAAAAATGCGGCTTACGCTGTATTTACCTCCGGTTCTACGGGAAAGCCAAAAGGAGTATCAATTGAACACCGTTCACTGTGTACTAGTGCAGCTGCGATGATGGAGCATTTACCATTGAACAGCAGCACGCGAATGTTGCAGTACGCCTCACATGCGTTTGATGTGAGCGTTCTAGATCTTACCGTATGTCTTATGGCTGGAGGCTGTCTATGCATTCCATCAGCCGAGGACAGACAAAATCGTCTAACGGAAAGCTTGAACGACTTTTCTGTGAACCTCGTCGCTCTCACTCCAACCGTTACTCGAACAATACAGCCAGAGCGCTTATCATCACTGAAAACTTTGAAGGTTAGCGGAGAAGCACTCTCATCCTTCGATATCCAACGGTGGAAGGGTGCAGCACCACACATCGAGATCGTGAACATGTATGGGCCCGCAGAATGTACAATCAACTCAACTGTTCAACCCGCTATTGATTTGACATCGTATGGTTCAAACATTGGATATCCTTTGTCGAGTGCTACCACTTGGGTGGTTGACCCCAAGAACCATCACAGACTGCTTCCCATGGGAGCCGTTGGCGAACTAGTAATTCAAGGACCTATCGTCGGTCGTGGCTATCTCAACCGCCCTGAACAGACAGCTGCATCATTTATCTCGCCACCAAGCTGGTTGTCGCAATTCAAACCGGTGGCTTCCGATGGGGAGAAATTATACAAAACTGGAGATCTGGTTCAATACGCTGCAGATGGCTCAATGCATTACAAGGGACGCAAAGATTTCCAGGTCAAGCTTCGCGGTCAACGACTTGAGCTAGGGGAGGTTGAGGCGCAACTTCATCTCGTGTTTCCCAATGCTTCCGACGTTATCGCCGAGGTAGCATCTTTGAATCAAGGCAAAACATCAGCCCTGGTTGCCTTCATCCATCAGAAATCCTGGGATAGTGACTCGGACTCTAGTCAAGTTTTCAGAGCCGGGATCAGCGACTCTAACCTTGATTTACTGCATGCTCCTTGTGGAGCCTTTGATCAGGCAGTCGCGCAAGCGAGGGTAATGCTGGCCACCGCTCTTCCAGGCTATATGCAGCCCAGCATCTACTTGCCGCTCGTTCAGATCCCCAAATCTCGGAGCGGTAAGGCTGACCGCGTCCAGTTACGGCACATAGTCAGCTCTGGCCTCCATGAGCGCTGGACAGGTGACGCCAGCACAGAGACGATCTCAAAGAGAAGACCAAAAACCGAGATGGAACTCATACTATGCTCTGCTGTTGTCAGGGTTTTAGGTCTTTCGGAGACAGATGTTAGTGCAGAGGACAGCTTCTTCCGCCGTGGAGGTGACTCAGTTGCAGCAATGATGTTGGTCGGAAATTTGCGAGAGCAGGGTTGCCATCTCACCGTCGCAGACATCTTCGCGCACCCTCAGCTGGATATTCTCGCTACCAGAATAAACCGCACACTTCCCTCGAGTGTTGCCAAGGTTCCTCCACCTTTCTCTCTCCTTGGGGATGATTCGGACTCCCATAAAGAGTCCATCGAACAAGTGATGGAACAGTGTGCCGTGGCCCATGAGGAAATTGAGGATATTTACCCGTGCTCGCCACTCCAACATGCCTTCTTTATCTTCAGCAGTACCCGCGAGAAGGGTACCCTGATTGCAAGGTTTGCGTACAACCTACGACCAGAGGCAGATCTTGATAGACTGCAAAAAGCCTGGAACGAGACGATGACAAAACACCCGATGCTACGAACGCGAATCGTTAAACTCGATGGTAAATCCATCTTACATCAGGTGGTTCTCAGTCGGACAGTGGACATTGAGTACTATGACTCGGATGATCCAGATTATGTCCCTGGCTTGCCAATTAAAGTTGCGCCAGGTAATCCACTCCTGCGAATTGCTTTAGTACGTAGGTCATCCGCGCAACAACATCATCGGCTTATTGTCACCTTACAACACTCCTTATACGACGGATGGTCTCGAGCTTTATTCATGCAAGAGCTCGAGAAAGCGTATTCCGGTTTCACGCTGCAGCCTTTGCCCGTCTCCTCATTCATAGGACATCTAGACCAGACCAATGAGGGAGCCAGGCAATTTTGGACAGCAGAGCTGAGGGATCTTCGAAGCACAATCTTCCCTCAAATCCCCGCAGCCTATACGCCCCATCCAAGTGCAACATTGGTCCAAAATGTCACTATCCCGAAAGTCGTATCCCCCCAGTTCACGCTATCAACCAAGATTCGGTGGTCGTGGGCCCAGGCCATATCACTTCAGACTAGCAATCTCGAGGTAGCAATGGGTCTAGCAACAGCTGGACGAGGCACTCCAGTTGCAGGAATCGAGAAAATGGTCGCGCCAACAATGGCCATCTTCCCCTATCGAGTCCATATCAATCCGAAACAGCGAATTATCGACGCTCTTCACGACTCTCAACACCATTACAGTCAGATCCTGCCCCATGAGCACTACGGAACGCCAAATATTTGTCGCGCCGCGACAGGACCGACCTCTCCGGCGGCTCTCCAAACTCTCTTGATTGTTCAGCCCCAAGCAGAACAGAGCCCTTCTTCGCTGTATTTCAAAGAAGAGATGCTGCCTCAGACGGGCGCCTTCCATGTGCGTGCGCTGACGTTACACTGCCACCTTCAAGAAACATTTGTTGAGACTGTTGCCTGTTATGACGAAGGAGTCATTTCTGGCAAAGATATGCGTTGGGTGCTTTCTATGTTTGATTTGATCTTCCAACAGGTCTGCCTTGAGCCTAGCATGCTTGTTGAGGAGCTAAAGGTTGTACTGGATCAGGACTAATGGAAGCTCCCACATATGTAGCGATGGCTACACAGAATCAAATGAATAATGGAGCATGTTGAGGATAGTGATAGCTGTTGGTAGATGACTCCCTATGATTAGGAATCTCATTCTAGTAGCGAATGTGCCGTTTGATGCATTGCCTTCGCCCTACTTCATACTTTTTTCTACCTAGGTAGCCTACTTCTCAGTGTTTTAGGCTATAGTTACTTGATATTTATTATGCAAGATATATACCATAATGTACATTGATAATCGAATCAATTTCGCCTCTAATCTCCTACGGGCCAACCCTAAGTAATAGGATATTTTTCCGCTAATCTTACAATTGTGCTTGTATCTTCGAAGAATCGGCTTGAATTACAGGATTTTCATCGCGTAATAGTGTTGTTCTCTATTATAAAGGAATGCAATTATATAGTATTGCAATTCATATCGAAATCTCTATGAAAAGACTAATCAGACTATCGCTACTAAATGAAAATAAGTATCTAGTTTCTATGTTGGTCTCCGTAGAAAGCTAGAATTTTAAAGCACTCTAAGTGGGAAGTAGTCATGTACTGCATTAAAGCTCACATACCAGTCACTAGACAACATAGAAGCTGATACGCTTTGTCATATAAATAATCCGAGATTTCTCAACCATTTTCTGCTTAGCATCACGACTTCCCTGATCTTCGGTCTTCCGATCTTAAATTCCAATCTATGTAGCGGAGAAGGTTGATGGTTCAAGATAGACTCTGTTGAGTTGATATATGTTGTTTTCAATTTTTGCGTATAGGCTGCCGGCTAGCGGTTTTAGACTTGATCGTCAGTTTGTTTTCGGTGTTACATCGTGTGGACTAGGATATATTAGGAATAGAGATTGCATTACGTGCATCGCCCTTGAGAGTGCAAAGTACTTGTTAAGCTACTATGATACAAGAATATAACCGCTAGCAAATGCACACAACACATAACTAATAATAAAGTACACGAACCCCAAACAAATTGTCCAGACTAACCGCGTTTGACCTCCTTCTCCAGCTTGTCCAAAGCCTTCGTGTACTTCGGCTTTAGTGAACCAAGTGCCTCCGGCTTGATGTTGACTTTATCGATGAGTGAGGATCGGGTAATGGGGCCGCCCGCAATTTCGTTGGCGAACCAGTAGCCCTCGCGGTGAGCGACCAGCGTCCATGCGGAACCTTCGCGGCCTGCACGGGCGGTACGTCCGACTCGGTGCACGTAGGTGGTAACACTGGTAGGAACATCGTAGTTGATGACGTGTGTCAAAGATTGCAGATCAAGACCACGGGAAGCACGGTCGGTGGCAACGATGATTGAGATGCGTCCTTGTTGATAAGCCCGCAGGGTCTTGCGAGATGCAGAGGAGTTGTTGGATTTGATGATTGTTCCAACGCGTTTGGCCAAGGCGGGATGCAACAGTGCTATGAGACGCGAAAGACGGGATGCGGACTCGGATGACTTGGTGAAAATCAGAACGGTCTTGCGTGCAGCAGTTGGAACAAGTTCCATCTCATCGGATTCCGAATCAGACGAGTCGGAAGAATCAGAGGAATCAGAGGAATCAGAGGAATCAGAGGAGTCAGAGGAGGAATCAGAGGAGTCAGAGGAGGACTCAGTGTCAGAGCCTGAACCAGAAGAGGAAGTATCGTCATCGGATGATTCATCGGAGCTGGTATCATCGTCGCTACTCGTGTCGTCATCAGAGCTAGTGCTGTCGGAGCCGGATGAATCGGACACGCTAGAAGCGCGATCTCCCTTAAGCTCGATGTGAGATAGAAGAAGACGTAGGAGGTAGAGTGGCTTGAGCGACCCGTCACCAACTTGGACCATACGCTCGGAGAGAGTGGATGGCAGGGTGAACTGGCCATCTGCGCGGGAGGCAAGAAGGCCTTCTTCTTCGTCGAGACGTTCCTCTGACCCGATGATAACCATTTTGGGGTTGGCAAGACGTAGCGAGTTGAGTTTCGAGATATCCCGAGTCATGGTAGCACTCAGAACAACCTTTCTCGGCGGCTTGGCGTCAATCGGAAGCCCAAGTTCTGACAGGAGCTTGCCTCCAGGGCCGAACGTCTCGGGGTCCTGGCGACTATTCAAGGAGTTCATAACAACATCAACCCACTCTTGGAAACTCTCGTTCAAGAGACGATCGGCTTCATCAATGACCAGCCATTCGAGGTGCTTGAGGGTGAATCCCTTCGTGTAGCGAATGTGATCAACAAGACGACCTGGGGTACAGATGAGAATGTCGACATTGGGCTCAGCTCGCTGGATATGACCAGGGAGAGATCCATTGGATTCGACTGCCTCACTGACACAGTCCTCAAGACTCAAATTCATCCAGTCATTTCCTTTAAGTCCTTCCCGCTGTTGTTGTTGAATGGCAGGGTTGTAAACCTGATCCACACGCATCAAAAGCTTTTGCTCATCCTTGATGGCTACATTACCCACTGCGCTTCCGATGTGAAGTCGGGAGCCCGAAGCACACAGTTCGCAGGCCTCTCGGGCTTGTTTAACTAGCTCTCGTGTGGGGACAACAATCAATCCCCGAAGTCTGGAGGCAGGTCTCGAAGGCAAAGCGGTGACGAGTGGGAGTACGTAAGAAAGTGTTTTTCCGGATCCAGTGGCGGCAGAAACACAGAGATCTCCAGAGTGATTCTTCTCACCTTGTAGCAGCAGAGGAATGACGGTAGACTGTACAGCAAATGCTTCCGTATAATTCTGCTGTTCAAGAATCTTGAGCAGATCTGGTTTGATCCCCAGCTCAGAAAACGGTTGTGTGTCTTGGGTGGATTTGCGCACTGGATTCGCCAGCCAACTGGGTAGAGAGGAGTATGTTGGGAGTTGCTCTATCTCGGGCGGATTCACAGGCTGAGGCAGTCGTTCAAGGCCTTGCGCGTAAACAGGCTCAGCGGCAGGTGTCTTCTCTTCAATAGCCTCGGGTTCAACTTTCTTCGCTTTGGCGCTTGCGACACTCTTTGTACGCTCGAACTTTGACATGATACCCGAGTGCTTATTCTTCGATTTGCCCTTGTCAGCTTCTGAGGCTTCATCATTCTCGTCCTTCTCCTCAGTCACAGGTATAGCTGCATCATCCGGTGCATCGTTCTTTCCATCGCTCTTTCGCTTGCTGCTCTTTGATTTATTTGTCTTTTCGCCAACTTCGTGATCTGAGTCTGTAGCTTTTTGTTTGCTGCGCTCTGACGAGAGAGTACTTTCTTTCCGGGACGTCTCCGGGGAACTCTCTCCTTGAAGCGCATCCTTGAGGCGCTTGCGCTTCTTGGTGCTGCTATCCTCTGCGACCTCTGCGCTCGGCAAACTGTCGCGTTTCATGTGTTTCTTCGTGGGTGTGGGCGTTGCGGCGGGCTGGGTGACCTGGACATCTCGCTTGCGCTTGTGGGATTGGGCTGATTTTGGGGTCACATCGACTCTGTTGGAGGACTCGAGGCCCAAATTTTTGCCGGCCATAGTCACGGAATTCTGCGAACGTCGAAGTCGTTGCTGGTTGGCTCAAGCAAATTCCTTTTCTCGGGATATTTTATGCCGACAGAAAACCAAATATTCTCACCGCTTCTGATACCGCTCTCCTTATCGCTGTACAACGTAGCTCCTCCTGTGTTGGTTGTCGAATGGGAGTGGAATGGTTTTTAAAGCAACAGACTGTTCGTCATGGAAAGGAAGTTGACACATAAAGCATCAGTTTCATTCCGGACTTCTCACTACGGGAACCATCACCACGATGCCGTATAACATCGCGTTAGTCAATACGATCTACAAGTCGCGATTACTTGCTAACCTTCCGTTGATAGCATGGTCAGTGACTTCTTCTTTCCTCAATCAGGTATGATATAGAATTCTTTGCGATCAAGTCTCAGTAATAACTTTTGTAGGTGGAATTGAGAGTCACATTTACCAATTGTCGTCTGTAAGCGCAACCTCCGCAGTCACCACTCCACCTCCGCATCTCCTAATCGCTTCCTAGAAACTCATCGATCGGGGACACAAAGTAATTGTCATTACGCATGCATACAAAGGGCGGACTGGAGTTCGTTACCTTACCAATGGACTCAAGATCTACCACGTCCCGTTCTTCGTCATCTACCGTGAAACGACATTTCCTACCGTCTTCTCTTTCTTCCCCATATTCCGAAATATTGTTATTCGAGAGAACATCGACATTGTTCATGGCCATGCCAGCTTGAGTAGCTTTTGTGGAGAAGCTATCCTACATGCCCGTACTATGGGACTGCGGACTGTCTTCACGGACCACTCTCTCTTCGGATTCGCCGATGCGGCGTCGATTCTTACCAACAAATTGCTCAAATTTACTTTGAGTGACGTTGATCACGCCATCTGCGTGAGCCATACCTGGTAAGTGTCTCGGCGTCTGTGCTGGAACTCAGCTGATGACTTGCAGCAAGGAAAATACAGTGCTTCGAGCCTCATTAGATCCCTTAATGGTTTCCGTCATCCCGAATGCTGTTGTAGCAGAAAACTTCTGCCCCTTATCACACACTAATCGTGCTGCTGATCAAACTCTGAGCTCGCCCACAGACCCTCCTATGTCTCCTAGAATAATTGGTCCAGATGACCCAATTACAATTGTGGTTATTTCCCGTCTTTTCTACAACAAGGGCACAGATCTTCTCATTGCATCCATTCCACGGATTCTCGCCTCTAATCCAAACACTCGATTCATCATCGCTGGGTCAGGCCCCAAAGCAATCGACTTGGAACAGATGCTGGAACGCAACGTGCTTCAAGACAAAGTCGAGCTTCTGGGATCGGTCCGGCATGAAGAAGTCCGTGATGTGATGGTTCGTGGTGACATATACCTCCATCCTAGTTTGACAGAAGCATTCGGAACTGTCATTGTCGAAGCTGCTAGCTGTGGTCTGTACGTTGTGTGCACCCGGGTAGGTGGTATTCCAGAAGTTCTGCCGCAGCACATGACTACGTTTGCCAAACCTGAAGAAGACGACATTGTCCTTGCAACCAGTAAAGCGATTGCTGCCCTGCGCTCGAATAAAGTGCGAACGGACCGCTTCCATGACCAGGTGAAAATGATGTATTCGTGGCGGGATGTGGCCGCACGCACAGAGCGTGTATATGAAGGCATCATTGGCGATATTAGCCCCGAGGAATTCTACGGCTACTACCCAGGCCAGGGATGGGAAGCGAGCGGTGATCGCGTTCGAAGCTTTGCGCTCATCGATCGGCTCAAACGGTACTACGGCTGCGGCGTCTGGGCGGGCAAGTTGTTCTGCCTATGTGTGGTCATTGATTTCCTTATCTACGTCTTCCTTGAGATGTGGTTCCCGCGTGCCAACATAGACATTGCTCGAAGCTGGCCCAAGAAGCCACCTGCGAGAAAGTCCCTTGATGGTCGATGAAATCACAATTGACAGGGATTCAGCCAGGCAATGCTCAGATTGCCCCTGTCACTTATAAAATTAATCCTCGCCCCATTACCTCAAACCTCCTTGATGCGGGTGTCTTGTATATATCCTTTCCCCGATGACCCACATGATCCATACATAATAACATCCAGCAAAATCAAAAGATCAAACTTGCGACGTTTTCGTTGAGCGCGCATTCGTTCAAGAATTATTTATAGGATCATGCGTATGGGCCAAGTAGGAAGCTAAAGCAGGAAGCATCACTATTAAATAAGTGCCAATAGTAAGCATTATTGCTAGGTCAAACTTGTTTGACAGAATGTCTGTACATGTAGACTATACAACGTATAACATCTTGACAAACTTTGTTCGGAGAGTCCCTTTAGTTAGTAATGATAAAATGAATATCTAAGCTACGTGTTTTCTTTTATCACTGCAAATATTGTCGATTTCTTCATGAACTTTCTATATTGAAGCATATGACCGAGTACTATCAAGAATACAATCTAAGTCAAACAATTGATCAAAATTCTTCGAACACAACTTGATCCAACAGCAATCAAAAGGAGCGAACTCTAGTGCTCCGCATGATAGTGAATATACTCGATAGATTAACAGAATGTAATTATAATTAACGCCAATATGCATGATATGCTGCGCTCGACATGGCATGTACAAAAATACGGATCAATTCAACGCATCACAGGAGGGCGGCCCTCTTTGTTCCATTTGACCCGACTCTGCACCCACTCCACAGCCGCCTGGACACCAGACCCAAGCAGCGCGCTGACCGGCAGCACGCGACTATCCCGGACGCCGCTTCCCGTTTCCCCTTCGAATACTTTGCGAACGAGCCCTTCCTTGATGCGAACCACTTCCACGCAGTCCTCTCGGTCTTGCTTGTTTGCTAGTACTAGAATTGGAACGCCGGCCACGTCCGCGTTTTGTAGAACGGACTCCAATACCTGGCGGCACTCGTCTAATCGCCCGAATTCGCTGCTGGCGGCGCCTATTCCCACATTTTCTTCAGAGAAGGCCTCTGCGCTGGAATTGCCACGTGTGTTGCGCGTGCCAGCCGTGGAACTCGCGCGCCGAGATATAAGTCGGGTAATGTCAGGGTCTTGACCGACATCCGCGCTGTCAACCACGAAGATTATCGCGTGACAGCTGGTGTAGTAACTCTGCCACAGACCGCGCATGGAAATCTGGCCGCCCACATCCCAAATCTTCAGATTCATATCATGTAAGGGTATTGTTGCGACATTTTGGCCGACGGTGGGGACGGTTTTTCCGGGGTTGGGCGTCGGAGCACCCTCCGGACGGGGCTGGTATAGCGCTTTGATCTGGGAGAGGAGTGTTGTTTTACCAGCATTGTCTAGTCCGAGGAGAATGACGGAATATTCTGTTTGAGAGATATCAGTTTCCATTACAAGTGATGCGATGGGGTAATCGGAGTGTACCTTCTTTGCTCGTGGCGGCCATGTATAGCGACTTGGCCAGGTGATACATCGTCCCAAAGGGAGCTCAAGGCCAAGCGCGATTAGGATTAAAAGGAAAAACGGAATTAGAACAAGTAATCATGGCATTGATGATCCTCTTGCGAAGCGTTGAAGCTCACCCTCTGGCCGCGTTCCAGCCTCATCCGCATTAGGAAATAGGGCTTAGGGCTCAATAACTGCGAGGGGAATTGTCGGACTCAACTGCAGCAATCGACTTCATTTGCAACCTATTTTCAAATTCGCAATTCACCTCACTTTTTTTGGTTTTATATCATGTTGATCTCATGTCCACCATGGTTTTGACCCGACAAACAGGTCTGTGGCAATACATATATTCCGTCACAAACGAACAGAGTGACCATTGCTTGTCGGCGAATAAATCATGTGGAGATCTCCATATTCTCCACCCGCAGGTTTGTCAGCCTGATTATTGATCGTTTCTCGGACGGCCATACGAGGTTCCCCCCATTTTCCTGGGGCTTTAACCTTCTCAAAGTCAGACCCTTCATGGCACACCCTCCTCTTTTTGCTCCGGTAGTGTGACAAGGCTCAGCTCCGGTCTTGTCTGATCAGAGGTGCTTCGATCTTTTCCTACTTCGTCGCAACTTTGTCGCATACCTCTTCAATCATCGCATGTCTTTACCATTATGCCCCTCACTGTATCAATTCTTTGAGATACGCCGCCGTCAATGGAGATTGACACCGTCATCGTCGGTATGTTTACCTTGTGAAATCTGAATCCCACTCTTCTTGAGCCCCGCAATCCACCCCCGCCACCGTTACGACCGTTAGTCCTAGGACTCGCGCTAATTGAGCTACCCTCTAGGCAATGGGCCGTCGGCCATGATCCTTGCATACATTCTCCACGGTCATATTCCTCTTTACACATCCAATCCCCCGCATCCAGATCATCTATTGGACGCCAAGCTGAAGGCCGCACCAGAGCTTTTGAATGCGGATGTGGATGCCCTCACGGCGCATTTCGACGCCTCGCGACTGTCATACTCAACCCAGGCTCTTCCAGTCAATGTCTTGTTAGATACGCTAATGCGCCCGAGCGTTGATGTAGACGAACCGGGCTGCGTCTCGAATATTGAGTGGCGTTTCCAGCCGGAAAAGGCAGTTTCACATCTTGTTTTTGGAAAGCCCTTGAAACCTGGAGGCCAATGGACCGAAGATCCGTTGGGTGCGAGTTGGGATATTCAGACTTTGAGTTATGCCGCAATGCTGTCTTTGCCCGGGTATTCTTTTGCCGATCATCATATAAAAACCACCGGCAAGGATCTGCCCTCATATACAAGGCCTACACGGCGCGAGATCGCAGATTATTTTTCTGCTTACCCGCAGGCCGCTCACATCAATGATGCATTTCGGTGCGGGGAAGAATTGAGGGGCATCTCTCGCACCGCCGATGGTTTTTATATTCGCTCGCATAACCTTCACTGCAGGCGGCTCGTCCTTGCTAGTGGAATCTTCTCTGAGGTTATTTTACCGGAACCGTCAATTCGCCCACTGCTACACATTAAGCCCACACCTCGAACACCACTATTAGTTGTTGGATCCGGTTTCTCTGCCGCCGACGCGATCATCTCTGCCTCTCCCGATCAGAAGATCTTGCACGTATTCAAATGGTCCCCCGATGATCGCCCGTCCCCTCTCCGGGCGTGTCATCAGCAGGCATATCCCGAATATGCCGGTGTCTACCGTCTCATGAAACGAGCCGCTCTGACAGCCGAAGCTGCAGGCAAAGACCGGCCGAAATACCGTCGCACCACCTCAACTCCATTCCTTGAAAGCAGGAATTGGGATGAGACCTATGAAGGCTTGTCTAATGTCGAAATGACATCAGCCGAAGTCCACGGTGATCTGGCGACCGTCACATTCCGCCGCCAAGATGGAACTACTTTCTCCCGCTCCGTCAGCGGTCTTGTCTATGCTGCTGGTCGGCGAGGCACCCTGGATTATCTTGATCCTGAGCTCCGCTGTGAAGTGCTGGGGCCCGGTGATCAGGAAAGCCCGACAGTAACGGGACAAAGTCTCCGTGCGAAGGCAATCGAGGACCTCGAGGTTGCCCCGGGGGTCTTCATCATTGGCAGTCTGACTGGAGACTCTCTGGTCCGCTTTTCCTACGGTGGTTGTGTCTCTACAGCTGGTCATCTGATTGATGGCGAGCGTGACACGCGAAGCATGTGTAGCAGCTTCGTGTCGTCGGCTAAATTGCATGGCTCTTCACTCTCCGTTATGAACGGCATGGATGGTCATTTGGTTTACCCGAACGGGGATGAACCAGACCTGTCCCGCGAGGATACCTTCAGCAAAATTTCGACGATCACGGATCAGCCTGTCGCACGGAGTTGGTGGAAATCAATTTCCCGAGTATGGAATGATCTCATACGATGATTTATTTGATTTGACGACTATTGTTTTTGTACATCTACGACAAAACGCAACACTTACAAATGCTTCACATGCCAATATATCTTTGAATTTATCATCAAATTCCCCCTCCTCAAACTCTTTTTCCTTGCATCTACTCAATAAACACGTTCACAGTTTCCCCTGTCTAATACCTCCACTTTTTCTATCTATTCAACTTGACTGTCCCATCACAACGAATAGCAGGAATAAAACGGACTATAAAATCATTCAAGTTAGCTTCAATCCACTCATCAGAATCAAATGACTTACTCATTCTCGCCCCTCCACCCAACACATCTCCAACAATCAAACAAGTGAGTCGGATCATACTTGTTCTTCGCCTCCAAAAGTTTCGGGTAGTGTGAACCCCAATATGTCTCTTCCCAATCCGGCTCCAGATAATGCGCTTCGTTAAAGTACGCACCGCCACCGGGACTGAGCCGCTTCAGGGGTTCAAGAAGATCGAGGAATGCCTGCGCGGTAGTTGCGTGCTCATCGGCTTCCAATGGTTCCACCCATTCTCCAACTTGGATGACGTGCCAGAGAGTGCTCCGCCAGGCGGGATGCGCGGACGATTCTTGGTTTTCGTCGAGGTTTGACACTGGCGTTTCCAAAACGATTTGAGTTCCAGTAGTGTTCAAATGATCTCTCATTGTTGCAATGCCTAGTATCACGCCATCGACCAGTTCTGCGATGGTGTCAGGAGCACCAAACACCGTGCGGGGAATGAGACGAGATGCCAGCATGGAGAAGATCCCGGATGGCTCGGTGACCTTTGCATCGGCAGAAGTGACGGTCAGATAGCTGGCATAGTTGGCGTAGGATTCATAGCTGGTGGCGGTGACAGCGAGGTCTGTTCTATTTTTCAAGAAATGGTCAAATGACGCGGTGGCAGCCTTCAACTTCGAGCCGTCGTCTCCGTAAAGCAGAACGAGGGAGACGGATACTCGCTCCGGGAAGTACTCGACCTGGCCGGTCACTAGTTGTGCTGACCAGTTGAGCTGATTCTCTGCATGTGCTGTCATGATCTCCCGCAGAGCAGGAGTCTCAGTGGCATTGGTACCAAGGTTCGTGAAGTTTGCTGCGAATTTGTAGACGTGGATCGGTAGGGAAGGATAAACCTGGACGCGGTACTTGGTGAGTACGGCAAAGGTACCACCTCCTCCGCCCCGCATCGCCCAGAAGAGCTCGGGATCATTGCATTGGTTGATGATGCGAACCTCTCCGTCTGCTGTCACCACTTCAAATTCGACAGCATTGTCGGCCATCAGGCCGTAGGTGGTTGTGAACGACCCAACGCCTCCTCCTTGGCCAAATCCACCAGCCAATCCGACTGATTGTTCATATCCACCCGTGATGTCCATTCCATAGGAGCTGAAGTAATGGTATGCATCGTTTGCAATAACTCCGGCTCCTAGTTCACCGACGTTCTGGCCATTGGCCGCGGGACAGTTGTGTGCGGTGAAATTGGAGTTAAATTTCATGGAATCGAGATTGTGAGTCCAGATGGCGAGGGTGTTGGGGACTGAGGACCGTCCAAAGAAGTCATGGCCGGTGTTCTTCACACTGATTCGGATGTTGTGCTTGGTGGCAAAGCGGAGGGCGGCAGAGATGTGCGAGGCATCTCGCACATCCACGTAGTATGAAGACAATCTTCCCAGGCTGCAAGTGCGGTAGAGGAGCTCTGAGGGATTGGTTTCCAACAATGCACAGCCAGTGTCATGGCAGATCTCCCAGTTTAACCAGTAGGTTTGTCCGTAATGGGTTCCTCTGGGGATACTGTTGCCGTAGTACTCCTCGACGGCCTGGCAGGCGATCTCGTCGTAATGGGGAGAATTTTTGTAGCAAGGAGCTGCAATTGGAACGGTCTCGTATAGATGACCATCGATGGTTTTGTTGAATTGTTGCCATTCCTTTGACGTGGGCCAGCACTTCTGTCCAGGGCGACAGTCGTAACCCGGGTCAACCGAGGCCCATACGCCCAAGGCCCAAGAAATTGAAAGCAAAGAAGCTAGACGAACCATCTTGACAAAGTGAAGCTGGATTGTAGAATTAAGACATATCCTCCATGTTCTTTGCGCTCTTCTTATATATCATCTTCCAGGCAGCTATTTGCTTTCGTTGTACCGACTCACTGTACTACGCGAAGCTTTGGGCGAAGCTTCGCCAAATGACGTAGTGTTGGAGCTAAAGCATTCCGAATGTGGAAATTGGTTCAGCGAACGTCGATCCCTCTCAAGTCCATCATTGCAGCATGAAGTGGCGTTCGTACCGGCAGTCAGCATCTCGAAGGTTTCCCAAAAGAGTAATAGTTTCGATGACCCACTTGCGCATATACGCTAGTCCTCATTCGTCATGATCCATGCTTATTTTTGTTGTTGGCTTTTGCTTTTGCTTGGACTTCATTTCTCTTTTGCTTGTTCGTCGCGCTAGGCAAACGCCTTAATTCTTATTTCGGAATGCAATTCAACAGGGCTGAGTTGGTCGGGGGCCAAAATAGTTTGCTAAGGCACAGGGAAAATTCCATATATAAAGCCCTAGTTATCGTGTCTGAAGTAGGAACCATCAACATCAAGCATCATTTACCACGTTATCTACTCTACTTTCATCTTTATATTGATACTTTCAACTAGTCAAATTGAATAATGGCTGTTGTCACTCCTGATCACGTCGCTATTGCGGAGTTGATTATATATATCCCCACCGCTCTGCTCACCATCTGGGTCGTATTACGCCATGGCTTTCACAAACAATTGGGGTGGATCTACCTTTCAATCTTTAGTGCCATTCGAGTTGGTGGAGCCGTTATGGAAATCCTCAGCACCAAGAACCCAAACAATGCAAATGATAAGGAATGGGCTCTCATCCTACAATCTGTTGGACTTTCTCCTCTTCTTCTCTCAACGTTGGGTCTATTGAAGCGAGTGTCAGTCATACCCACCCCAGAATCTCATCACACTTTGGTACTGACTATTCAATAGTTTCGATGAGACGACACAACATATACCTTCCAGCCCGGACTCCAAGCGCAATATCATAATGCAAGGAATGACGAACTTTGGTATCGCTGGAAAACTGTGAGCATCCCTAACTTCAGGAATTGACAAACGATCAATTCAAATTAACCATCCATTTACAATAGTATCGGGATTTACAACAAACGAGCAACCGCAACCTCTCGCCGTTCTAAGATCGTCCAACTCCTGCACGTCCCTGCCTTGATTGCCCTGATTCTCGCTATTAGCGGTGGAAGCGACCAGGCATCTTCCAACACCTCTGACCAAGCCAGTGGCAAGACCGAGACCCGCGCTGCTATTATTCTCTACCTTCTCATCTACCTTGCAGCCTGCACCCTCTGGACCATCACAGTTCGTGATGCCAGCCTCATGGTCTCGAGCCAAAAGCGCATCTTCTACTGTGTGCTTCTCGCTCTGCCTCTCATTGCAGTAAGACTGCTTTACAGTCTGATCAGCGACTTTGGCAACAACCCTCAATTCTCCTTGATCAATGGCGACACTAAGATTCAACTGGTGATGGCCACTCTTGAGGAGTTTGCTATTGTCCTTATGTATACAATCTTGGGAATAGTTACCCCCAGATCTTTCCAGAATGCTGCCCCGGTTGAGACCCAGGAGCAAGACGGTTACTATGCGCCCGGTGATGTTGAGTACGGTCATCGCCAAGCTAGTCAGCCTGTATATGCTCAGGCAGCAGCTCAAGAAGCTTACAATGCTCACTATTCGCGGAAGTAATTATGATTGGATCACGGACAAACGAGGCTGTTTCTGTTTGGTGGTTATAAATTGTTGAGTGAGGAGTAGCGATGTTGTCTGTATGAGGTGTTGGACTATATAGATGTGCGTTTTAGATGAGTTTATGCTTGATCGAATTCTTTTCAGTTTTTCTTATAGAGCAAGACGAAGATATATAATTTGAATACTTCCAAACTTCTTATACAAGCAAGTAGACATTCTTTCATTTTGATGGTTCACAAGGCCTTTTGCCCGTGTATACCTAGGTAATTTTCTACACTCTTAGTTCTTTCATTCACAGTATGCCCGACATGACCAACATCCATCATCATCTATGAGAGTTTATACATGATCCGGTCATATGCTCCTGTCTTCATAATTTACAACTTGGCTTTATCCTCCTCTCGGCCAACAAGATTAGGATGGGGAGCTCGGACAGGTCGAGTCACAGCGTAAAAGGCAAAGCCTGAAGACTTGGTAGAGAACTATACAGCAAGCTATGTTAGCAAAACTCCCGCTAGGAAAGGAAAGGCTTATGACAAACCTTGACTTTAGACCCGACGTGGAAGAAAGCAAAATCTCCAGGGACTAGGTGGTGGGTGACCCCGGTAGCCTCGTCCTATAGATACAAAAAGAAACAATTCTTAGATTTTTTCATGTTTACCACATTGCAACCACCATGCGATTGGGGCCAGTTGTAGGAGGTAACATACCAAAACATCGATCTGACCGTTGAGGACATACTTAGTCTCCTCAAAGTTGTATAGTGCAGGTCGTGCAGGTCCAGCCTCAATCTTATAGAATCCAGAAGTAAAGTGCGCTGGGGACTCGGTCTTGGTGCGAATAGAGTGGAAGTCGGCTGTGGTTGCGTTCTCGCCCTGGGGGAGGGGGATGAACTCATGGCCGGCGCCCTTAATGACAGTAAGAGGAACGAGGTTGTTAGACACTGTAAAGTGAATTAGGTTAGCTTTTTGGACGGATTTTTCTGAAGTCCTCGATATTGAGTCAAGGACTTCTAGGAACAGGAGATAACCCACTTTTGATTCAATTGATTGATTTAGATAGATAGCGACAGATTTAGAGAAGGCACTCTTTAAGTAACATCAGCACTCGAAATATTAATCATCGGACGGCTTCCCGGGATGCAAACATGACTCCTGCATGGTTTATCCCCATGAGGGGAAAACACCCCGGGTGCATTGCCTGATGAAGAGATTGCCGGGTGGATGTCCGTCCGCCTATAAAAGGCCCATCCTCACAGTTCGATCGGGAATTGCGCGTTATATACAGAGGTGAAAGATAAGTATTGTGTCTGCAATGATGACTTCAAGGAAAGAAGAGCTGGTGAAAGAAGAGACAACGAAATACTGTACCAGTGTACAGTGGAGATATTCATAGTTCGACCAACCAGGATCATGCCCTCATTCCCCCGCATCGATCAGTGATCGGGATGGCTTCCCTAGATGGTAAAACCTTCCATAGGGGACTTGTCGATGTACTTTCTTTTTTCTGACGAAAGAATCAAGGTGTTTGCAGTTTAACATGTCTGCTTTGACACATGTTTATTTACAATCCACAACCTTGGAAAGACGAATTTCGACAAATAGGATAGTTCATAAGATACATTTCCACAACTTTCTCAAATTCAATTATATACACGTTAAAAGCAGACGCTCGTATGAATCTGTCAAAAACTAATCATGTCTCATGAGTCGGCGAACCTTCAGGCGACAGCCAAGCCCGAGTATCCATCCCATCTCGCAACAACTTTGCCATAGCCAAAGCCTGATTTATTCCCATCGAATGTCCAATCTTATCCAAGCAGTTGATAATCCACTTGCGCATATCTCGAGACGCAAATCCAGAGTTGGCGGCAATCAACAGTGGCCATACTAGGGTGACGCCGCCGGCTCCGAATATCTCGAAGTTTGGGGGCAAAGGTGAACCCCGTTGAGGCTCTGGACCCGTGATGCTCATGTTCACCATGAAGTCTCGAAAGTTTCCAGCTTCTGTATCCGAAGATGAGCTCATCCCGGTGATTGGGAATGTGGGCGCTGGTGACCATGGTAGAGATGTGGAGGGAAATGAAGAGGATGCATTATCCCAAGTCGATGATGCGTATGTTTCACCTCCGGTTTGCTGTCCAGGGAGTTCCCAGTCATATTCATCTTCCATGCCCATACCCATGTGGAATGGCACACTGGCACAGATATCATCCACGAGTTGCTGCCCGATTTGTCGACTTTGAGTGGCTAGGATGCGCTGCTGATGGAGACTGCTGTTGTCTGGCGATGAACCTTCAATTGACTTGACGGTATCAATAAGTAACTCGTGCATGAGAAGTCGAGCTGAGCGAGCGTTGTTCCAAACGCCGCTCACAGAAAGATTGCGGTACACATGGTAGCTATCACCCCAGACAATGTTGGTAATGAGCTCTCCGTCGACTACCGGAACCTTGATTGTTTTGTAACTCCATGACGGAGGAGCCGTTAGGAGAATTGACATCAGTTCCGCGTCCAGATTCAAAATCCGGCGAATGATCTCGCTAGGCTGGGTGATTGTGCCGTCCTTGAGCGCGGCGCAGAAGTCAGTCAGGCGAATGACCACACTGCCGACTTCATCCACCATTCGGTCATTGGGACTTCGGTGTTGCTTTGCGTCTTCCGTGAGTTGCGTCATTGTAGAAGAGCTGTACTTTTCCTGGTATATTTTGCTGATGCTCTAAGAAAGGTGGTTAGGAGTCAAGTTTATATATTCGATGCTCCAAAAGTTGGTACATACAATTTGTGCTCGTAGATTGGTAAACAAATCTAACCCTTCTTGTCGATTCAATTGCTCTGGGCCTCGAAACTCAATCAACTGACTAGCTCCTTCCATATGCTTGATCCAACGGGCTATAAAGGAGTCATCGCTGCAAGTCATAACCTGACCAGGCAATATTAGTACAGAATACTCTAACGTATGCGATTTGACTGGCTTACCTCGAACATGCCCAGTAGCACAACTGCAGCCAGTGTGTCATCTCTCTTAGACAAGACAGGGTCCTGCAGGGCCTGATTTGTTTCACTCAAAGCGGTAGTGTATTCTTGACGCGCTTTGAGTAACATTCGCGGAGAAAGGCGAATATTGGATAATGCGGCCAATCCAACGGCAGAAAGAGCGGCATTCACGCAGTTCCGAGGATCTTTGGCCAAAAGAGGTAGCAGATAAGACATGTGGCCCCCTCTGGGACCACCCGACATATAGTTCACAAAGACATGGGTCTTAGCTAGTTCCCGTTCTGGGTACACTAGGCTGTTTGTTGGGGGCGGAAGTATATTCTGAGCGCCACTGGAAGATGTGTTGGAGGATGTGTTGGCGCTAGCAGTGGAAGAAGGTACGGTGCGCCTTTTGCGTGCGGTCCGCTGAGACTTACGGATCACGTCCTCGCTTTGGTCTCGAAAGCTCCAGTCCAATGGATCTCGATATCCCGGGCATTCAACCTGGGCCCTCATGCATTGAGTGCAAGATGGTGATCCTTGATCACACTAGTGGGGCAATTTAGTAACAGATTATCGTACAGGGGTTCGTTTTTCTTCACATTCTTCATACCTTCAAACGACGGGTGCGACATCGCTCACAGGCCGCACTTGGCTTTCCACAATATACCATCCTGCAAGGCAGCCTTGCCAAGGTGCCCACGGTGCTAACGGTGCTAACTGAAAGAAGTAATGGATACGTCGAGAGGTAAAAGAAAAGAAGGAATCGCTTTTGGGCAAGCAATTCGTTTTTAGACAGCCCTACATGCTTATCACGATAATATTCCCCAATGAGAATATGCAGTAGCAAATTAAGCCTCGTGGGGTCAAGTTGGCGAAAAGGCTTGTTGAATACGAGGTCCAGCGCCACATAAAGAATGCCGCTTGCCCCAATGCGGTCAGCAGCTCGTTACCCGGCAGGCGCTTGGTCTTGTTTTAGTATATGCTTGACAGTTTTAGATTTTAATTATGCTGTTATGCATTCTGATTGTTCTTTAAGCCAAAAAAAATCAAACGGCTGATTTTCTCTGCCGTGTTTTAGCTACGCGTAAGATCGTTTCTCCATGCCCTAAAAGGAAACTGGTATCTACAACATTGAAGAACCAGTCTTACATATCTAACTAGAGTTTATATCTATTTTGAGTATTTTTTCGTGTCGATTTCCATTCGTGAATACTATATCTCGTATCTGATGTCTTTCCGGTGCAATTATCTCCGACGGGTAGTGCATTGCCCCTCAGAATCGGATGGGATCCCCCGCCATCCAGCCCCTCATAATTTGCTTGTTTCCCTCGATAAACCCCCGAAAACCCATACGTCTCATTCTTATGAACATACAGCTCGCAATCTTCCAATAATTCGTCTCTGACTATGAATGATTCTACCACTGTCCTCTTTGTCCCAGGCGCATGGCATAGCCCTGATTGCTTTGATCTAGTGATTCAACGCCTTGAAGCAGCCAATTATAAGACCGACAAAGTTCATCTCCCTTCAGTCGGCCCGCCCAAGCATTATTCGAACTTTGATGTCGATGTTGCCCAAATCCATTCCCAAATTGAACGTGCAGCAGATGCAGGTCAAAATGTTGTCGTAGTCGTCCACTCTTACGGCAGCTTGCCCTCAAATGAAGCAATCAAGGGACTTGACATCAAGTCCAGACAGAAGAATGGTCTACCAGGAGGCGTCACTCATTTATTCTTCTGCTGCTCCTTCGTCATTAAGGAGGGTGATTCCTTGATCGGCGCCTTCGGTGGGAATGATCTCCCTTGGTTCATTGTCGGCGATGACAAATTGGAAGTCGCTGCCGACAAACCGGAGGAGATTTTCTACCATGACTGTGATCCTGCTCAAATTCAATCCGCCATCGCCGCTTTGCAGCCTCATAGCTATCAAACGTTCCATAGCCCCTGCACCTATGCGGCATGGAAGGATGTACCTAGTACCTACTTGTACTGCATCCAAGATGCAGCTATTCCGCTCGCTGTCCAGAAGATGATGGTTGAAGGAACGGGTCAGGGATCAGGCATGAGGACTGAAACTGTGGATGCATCGCATAGTCCTTTTTTCAGCAAACCGGACGAGGTCACCGCGGCTATTCGACGGGCTGCTGGTGAGAATTTCTGATTGGCAGGCTTGGAAATTAGATAACTTTACATACGCTGTGTTGAGAGATTTGTTTGTATATAATTCATGACCTATGCTAGTCATGTGAAATAATTTGAACGAAATATCAGAGAATAGCGCTTTTATATTAATGTTTAAACGCGGAACAAACTCCGCATTAATGATCCCCGCGGAGATGTTATGATTCTACGGGATGAAACGCAATTGATTACACCATCTATAAATCATAATGTTACATTTCAGGAGAAAAAGATTGTGAACGACTTTCCTTTTATGGGGAGAAAGTCGGTGGTGCCAAGTTGAGTCATTATTACAATATATCTTGTTTGGCAGTCCAGCTTACCAACAACATACGCCTACGTGGAAGAGAGGACTACGAGCATAATATTTAATTTAGAAGATCGCTATAATAGTAGTACAGAGAATGTATAAGTATAACCCGTGGTTGACGATAGCTTCAATAGGTACATATGTAAATGACCACATGTTTTGAACTTCAACTTCAACCTCAACAACCTCCCTTCACCGAACAGCCCAAGACGTGCCCATCCGAGATAGACGCGATCTCAACCTAGGGCTTCGTAGCTGTATTGTCGTCAGCAACTGCTCTCATCGCGAAAGATCCCCCAACAAGCGCTGCACCCTTCGTCTCGGTGGTGGAAACTCCTATTCCCCCAATGTTATGTATCCAGCGCATCAACGCATACACAAAGACCCACCTGCCCGAGCCAACTTACAGCCATTCTTTTCGTGTCTATCACTACGGCCTCGCCATCAAGCAATATCGCTTCCCAGAATGGACTTTCGACGATGAGACATACTTTCTTTCCTATATGCTCCATGATATCGGAACAACCAGGAAGAATTTGAGAGCCAGCAAGCTTAGCTTCGAGTTACATGGCGGTCTGATCGAGCTAGATGTTCTCCAAGCCCAGGAAGCTTCTGCAGGAGGCTTGGATGCCATCGCGCCAAAGGATCAGGCCGAGAGCGTGGCCGAAGCAGTTATCCGGCACCAAGACTTCTGCGAGAAGGGCAAAATCACGGCTCTTAGTTAAGTGCTTCAGCTGGCAACAATTTTCGGTACTTTGCCTTGCTTTGCCTGGCTGTTACACATGCTTGTGCCATGATGTGGAGCCAACTAACATGCGCAAATAGATATCCTTGGCCTGTACGAGAACGTGGTTCACCCTTTAACCACCCAAGATGTTTCCGACCATCCCCCTCGTCCAAGATGGAGCAATGGCTTTGCTAATAGTGTCCATGAAGAGATTGAGCGAACCTAAGTGACTGCAATAGATATAGATGTTTTACTACTTTGGGTCGTTTGTTCATCTACCTAGTGGTGATTGTGAGTTCTCCCGATCAAGCAGTCGAATGATAGGGCTTGAGCGCTAAGCAGCAATGTGAAGCTCATCTAAAAAACCACCTCATGGAGGTTGCAATAATTTATAGCCTTGGCCTTGATTGTGAACCTGTGATTCAGGATGCTTATACATTTCGCATCACGTCGATGGTGGTGTTGTCATAAGGCCCATATATTTCTCAGCCCAATATTTACGTGGCAGTAGACGTCGTTGTATAGATTGTACCTTATGCAAGGGTGGCCGAGTGGTTAAGGCGACACGTTCGTAACTCTGACGCTATCTTGAAGAGCTCACACTAACAATTCGACAGGTTTAGGTAACACTCTCCGTGTTGGGCAACCGCGCGAGTTCGAATCTCGTCCCTTGCATCGCTTTTTTTAATTTAGTCTAATTAGTATAGACAAGTAGTTGTTGTGTAGATTATACGTTTAGGGAACAAAATCATTATTAATTCCTTGGCTCCTTTTGTTTAACTTTCTACGACTAAGTCCCTAGATTATCACTCTAGCTATCATGATCATATGAATCATAGATGACCTTAGTACGGCGTAGTTCGTTATTAAGTTGCGATAAAAGGATATTTTTTCAAATGTCTAGGTAGTTTTCGGCGATATATTATAGGACATAGGTTCGAGAGAATTCAATGATAAGATGGCAGGCGAGGTTAAAAAGGGATTTCTAACAAAATAGGGCGTTAATTAGCTTTGTGATCTTGATGGCAGCAAAGAATTCTTAAAGGATTTGATATTCGAGTTTATCTACTCTCACGTGGAACGTGATGCGAAATGTATAGTCAAGCATCCTGAATCACCGGTTCACAATCAAGACTGTGAATTATTGCAACCTCTATGAGAGTTTTTTTCTGGACGAGCTTTGCATTGCTGTTTAGCGTCCAGGTCCTATCATTCAATTGCTTGATTGGGAGAACTCACAATCACCTCTAGGTAGATGAACAAGCGACCCAAGGTAGTGAAATGTCTATATCTATTGCAGTTGCTTAGGTTTCGAAGCTAATCTAGCATCGTAGAAGGAAATTCATCATTTTCATCATGATAATGAAAGCTGTTTTCATTTGCTAATAGCTAGATGATGCTGAGTGTAAAGTGAAAGGTAGAACAAGGATAGTTAGGAAACAAAGAGGTCTTGGGTAATCAATACTCATAATAAAAAAAAGTTTATATATCTTTCTACCTGTCTTTTTACCTCTTTTTTTGCTAGTGATCTAAGGGTTTTGATTTCAGATATTATGACTAGGCAATATGTCCAGAATCTAAGTGACAATCCGTTCTACTATCTCGAGCGTGATGAAAAGCTTTAGATCATCTTTTGGAGAATAAACTCAGATATGAATATGTTTTGAAAGACTCATCTTTTCCATGATACGGGAAGCTGCTTAGGGTTCAGGCGTGGTATCCAGGCAGCCCTCCACCTAGGTAACTAATGGTAGTTAGTATACAGCCTTGGAAGGTACAGCCTTGGAAGGTACAGCTCTAACTCGCCCAAGTGTGACACTCTTTAGGTAATGATAATCCAATTCACCTAGTCAAAACGGGAATAATTATTTCCCGCTTGACGGTTTGGCCGAGAGGTTAAGGCGACAGACTTGAACGAGTAAACTTTTGAGTTATCTGTTTCCTTCGGGAGCGCAGGTTCGAACCCTGCAGCCGTCGCTCTTTTTTTCTTCGGGACCGTAGTCGAACTGCAACTGTTCATGTTATTTTTGGTTCGTTGTGCTGTTGTTGACTGCCTTTCTTGTTGGATGGACGTAAAAATTTCAAAGATTGAGATCCGGATCACATTGATCTAAAAAAGTTTACAGTCAATTATTGAATAGAAATATTGAAGAGGAGAACAGTGTTCTTGATCGCATTTATCGTGACAAAAGTCTTCGCTAGGGTTGGCCAATTTCTAGGCATGCTCAGGGCCTGAGGAATCGACCATGAACCTCA
The DNA here is from genome assembly GCF_028829465.1 of Penicillium soppii. NCBI lineage: Eukaryota > Fungi > Ascomycota > Eurotiomycetes > Eurotiales > Aspergillaceae > Penicillium > Penicillium soppii. Next base: position 5,097,945 of record NW_026643234.1, read on the forward strand.
ACTCCCCCCACCTGCGCAGAGCGAGGTCGATGGGAAATATGACTAAGCGGCGTCGCGATAAAAAAAAACTGCGATAAGAGATTCCCCCACAATATCAGCCCTCATTTCACGAATTGACGACTTGTTTGGTGCTTTTTGATGCTTTTTGTGTTGACATGACTCGCCCCAATCCCCTGCCACTCTCTGACGAGTGGAAGGATCCCGACGAATATGTTGCGGCCCTCCTCTCCTTCGCGACCGAGTCGGTCATGTTCATGAACCTTTGCGGTGGTGTACATATCCTCGATTTTTTGACGCGCGATCCCGATCTGTATACTTCACTATTGCCAGAGGACTGGCGTTCTTTCTTTGAGAATCATGATATTCATAGCATTTTACAGCTGCTTTTGCGAGAAGACATTAGCCCGCTATGCGATCAAGCGGAAACGAGAACGAGCGAAAATGACAGAACCTGGAATGGAAGCGCATTCCCACCTGCTACTCTCCTCGAATACATCCGCAACATTCGTCGATTCAGCCTTCGCCGCGAGTTCACGTCTGAGAGGAATGAGGGTCTCCCCAGGCACATTGCCAATGGCATGAACAAGAAGAAAGCACATGAGGTTGAGCAATTTTCTCACTATGTCGCATCGTTATCGGAGACGGTTCACGAAAGTCGCGGAGAGCCATTGACCCACATTGCAGACTTTGGGTCTGGACAAAATTATCTGGGGCGGGCGCTGGCCAGCGCACCCTACCACAAACATATCATAGCGATTGAGCGCAAGCATCAATACATCAGCGGGGCAAATCGAATGGACGTTCATGCCCGATTAGCAAAGGATGAGAGGAAGAAGATAATGCACAATGCGAAATTGGCTAAACTGGAACATAAGAAAAAGCAATGCATCAGTTGCACCGATACCCCAGATTTAGCTACTTTAGGAGTATCTGATCCTGCCAGGGTGGAGGCGCAGGCACAATATGCATCTAGCAACAAGGTGCTTGAAGAGCCTACTGGACAAGAGGAAGATGACACCTTCTCCAGTACCCTAGGCGGCATGAGTTTAGAAGCCGATGACATCCTCACTTCGACCGAGCAGAACCCTCCCGCCTTCAAAGCACCACCACCACCCATGGTTGATGCCAGAGGTGTTGTCAGCTACATTGAACATGAAATCCAGGATGGTTACCTGGAGCCGATCATCGACCATGTCGTCGATCCCAAAATCCCAGTGGAAACCAGAACTGCCAGTGAAGAAGTCGTCGCCCAGCCCCAGGAAAAGAAGCCAAGTGATGCCCGGGTAATGGTCGTATCACTGCATTCATGCGGTAACCTCGTTCATCATGGAGTCCGATCCTTGGTTCTCAACCCATCTGTTGTCGCCATCGCTATGGTCGGCTGTTGCTACAACCTTCTCACCGAGAGACTCGGTCCCGCCACCTACAAAATTCCTATTCTTCGATCTTCGCATCCACGTCTCAAAAAGACCGGATCTTCGTGGGATCCGCACGGGTTCCCAATGTCCAAACTTTACGAAAACTACGAGGCAAAAACCACAAAAGGCATCAAATTCAATATCACAGCTCGCGCCAGCGCTGTTCAAGCACCCTACAACTGGGGTCGTGCTGACAGTGAGGGTTTCTTTACTCGCCACTTCTACCGCGCCCTTCTGCAGCGCGTTCTCCTTGACCATAAAATTATCCCAAAGGCGGACATCTCCAAAGATCTCTATGAAGAAGACCCAGATGACCCCGAGTCTGGTATCGCGCTGATCGTGGGATCTTTGCGTAAATCCGCTTTCGAATCTTTCACTTCATATGTTCGCGCAGCAACGGTCAAGTTGAGCCAGGATCCGCTGCGAGGCGAGAAGGTCAAGGAACGAGTTTGTACCATGACTGACGAGGAGCTGCAACGCTATGAAACCGCTTATTTGCCCACGCGCAAAAACCTCAGTATCGTGTGGACTCTGATGGCTTTTAGCTCTCAGGTCATCGAGGCTGCTATTGTTGTGGATCGTTGGCAGTTCTTGCGTGAGCATGACTCTGTCAAAGACTGCTGGGTTGAGCCGGTCTTCGAGTATGGCCAGAGTCCCCGGAATCTGGCTGTTATTGGGATCAAGAAGTGATTTTGTTGGCCTTGCATATCAAATTTGGCGTTTGTTCTCAATTTCGAGAGAGTTTACTATAGATTTGGGACATCATGTTTCTTCTGAAGACACTGAGTAAATAGATAGTGATGATTTACACGAATAGACGCACAGACCTATAGAGCTCTCCTTAATGCGTGACCATCATAGCGTGCAAGCGGTGCCACTGCGTCAACTTTTAACATTTCTTTTCTTTAGTTTATGGATATAATAGGGAAGAAAACCTAGGCCGGGGAACAAAGGAAAAAAGAGGGGAAAAGCTTGAATACTTACTGACTTTGATTCTACATATTGTACTTACATGTTATACATTTTACCCTTGATTTTAAAATAATAATTAACTAGCGAAAAAACAATTAACTATGTTACTACAAATCAGTGGAGAAGAATAGGCCTGAAATCGGCACTTTTTGCTGATGATTGGGTAAAAGACTTTTCAATACCTATGTAGATTGACTCGGTCACTGGCTTTTAATTCTTCGGCACTCACTGCGGAGTACATACCAGGATAATCATACAAATAGACCAAAGCGTTACAACATATATGATGAGATTGGTTGTAGTTTATGCAAGTAGGCGCAGGTACAGTAGCCAGGTACTGCTGCATAAAGCGAAGCGAAATCGAAACAAAACTTAGAGCTCAAAAAGCAGTCCACTGCTCCCTACAAGCTTTAGCAACCTCGACTGCCGCTTTCCCAATCATCCCCTTCCAAAACTCGGAAGTACCAGAAGGGACAAGATCCTCGATCTCAAGAGAGAGCAGTGCGTCAAAAACCCAATCCTGGCATCTCTTATTATTCCCTCTAGGAGCAGCCTCTTTCTTGATCACGGTGATTGCTTGGCTTCGTTGATCGGGCGTCAGATCTGCAATTTTGCACATCCCCACTGCACACCTGTCGATGATCTTGGTTCCGTATCGGGGTGTGTACTCGTACCATAGATTGTTAATATCGATGACCTCGACTTGGAGGAGATCGCCGAAATCTAGATTGTCTGGTTTGTTGATCATGAATCCCCAGTGGGATCGGTATTCGGGGTCTGTGCCGGGTCCGAACACTTCTATTGAGAGGTTGTAGGTCATGCTGGTATTGTTAGTGGATCTTGTTTGTAGTGGATTTATAGGTACATTAGCTACCTTGAAATTGAACTCTGGGAAAATTCAACAGTGAGTTTTCTCTTGAGCTTTTGAACTCTTGTACTCTAGTACTCTCGAACTCTTAACTCTCGAAGTCTTGAGTTCTTAAATTTTGAATCTCCCATGGTCTTAGCTTTCTGTGCGTTTGGCCTACCCTTGTCAAAAGCAGATGATTTGACCAAAAACATTGCTGCGAGATCCCGTTCACCAATAATTGATGAGCGATGTGCGTCCTGGCCCCTCTCGGTTCTATCACCCTCTCAGGGCCGTATGATGCGACCCCATATTGCGGAAATATCGTTCAATGTTGATGATATTTGTGTTTCAACCCTTATCAACTAATTTCCATACTTCCCTCAGGAACACCCTGTCTACTCCTCAGCCTATGTGCAAAGAACTGCATCACAGGCAACATCTCATCCCGACTCGAAGGCATCGAATCTCCCTTCCGCGCATACCGACTAACCTCCACAAACTCGAAGACCTGCTTCGTCCTCCGCACCGCCTCATCAGAGACGACAACCGAGTCCCGGCCAGAAACAAGCAGCACAGGCGAACGGTTTGTTGGTCCAACCCGTGACCCGGACAAGGGGTATGGCGCTCCAATGGAAATCACCCCGGATAGAGAACCGCTTTGTTGTTCGTTATTTCTTATCCCCAGTTCCCGGGCAGTGACGAGTCCGACCATGCCTCCTTGGCCGAATCCTAGGATCATGATCTCCCGTAGAGAGTAGCCGCATTTGCGGATGAGTGTGTCGCGCACAACATCTTCTACTAGTATCCTTGTGGCCCGGACTAGTCCGGCGTCCATGTCTATGGCTCCGGTCGCGGAGTCGAAGGAGACATCGTCGCCCCAGTGGAAACCACCTAGATCGAAGGGGAGCGGGGCGGTTCCCTGAACTGTCACGACAGTTGTCTCCGGTAAATGTAATGCTTCGCCGAACTTTGTGAAGGCTGCAGCTGAATCACCGAGACCGTGTAGGAGGAGGAGAATGTTTGGGGCTGGGGCTGAGGATGTGGATGTGGGTGTGACGGTGACGGTGAGTTGGGACGGGAAGTCGGATGGAGTGGGGGTTTTGGAGGGCATTGTGACGTGAGACAGCTCTTCTGATGCTGATGATGTATCCTGCTGCCTTGTTGATCGGGAAGTTGCCGAAGCTTTGGAGCTCAAGTCGAAGCTCAGAAAGTCGAGTGGTGTGGCTGTGTCGATTTGTGGCTGAGCGATATAATGTCACGCTAAATGTTGTTAGGGACACAGGGTTTGAGCTCTCATCGTACAAATGTACAAGTGAACATGAAAAAGAGGAATTGACTTTGGCGGGGCGGTTGATTGTTGTTGCCTATTGATCTACAATACTGTAATGTGGTGCTGGTGGTTACTGGTAATTGCTGGTAGCCGGATATTGAGATGTCCACTGGTCATAGATTTTAGTCCAGACTTGAGCTGATCACTTCAATGGTTTCAGTTTTCAATTAAATTGCTACAGTGTATATTTCTTGGCATAACTTTTGACGCGGTTAGGATTAAAAAATAAAACCACAAGGGTGTGGCATGTACCAAGACACATTCAAGCCACATATACTCCGTATTAGATGAATGTATGTATGAATCAAGATCACCTCGGTTCATCTATATCTTGAAATATTATTATATCATCCTATTCGGTAGAATTGGTTGAATCGTTATACAGTAGGTTACTATTTTAATCCTCCGCCACAAGAGGCGCAGTACGTAATGAGATTGGTTTCAGGGTCATTGATTTCCATCCACATCACTTGGTTGACTGTGATCCATGACAAAACCTACCTAGGTAACTAGGTATTTTCTAATGATTAACTTCATGCTTCTTTCCATCCATTTCAAATGCAAAACTTCACAAGTGCGAATCAGTACACCGTCATGATTCACCGCCACTCTTGTGGCTCATTTCCCGACTCATAAGGCGACGACAAGCCTCCTTCAGAAGGCTTGGCTCGGCTGCACCGGCTGTAGAGTCTTGGCATTGGGACTGATCAGTTCCAACTGCGTAATTAGTACCTATATTGTATACGACTAGTTGCCGATGCAGTTAGTATCATCTGTGTCCTTTTCTGATTCGTCAATTGGTGGCGGAGTAGGGCTGACCCGACCCATCTGGGTCCATCGGATCGGCGCTTTATTGGACCTTGTGGAACACGACTCGTAACGTTCGGGTTATATGTTGAGGAACAATAATATGTTACTGCCATACCTGCGTTGTATATTGAACATATCCCGTAAAACTATGGATAGAACTCAATTTCAAGGCACATTATTCGTAGTAAGAGACAGTATAGTACAGCTCTGTAGTGAGGTGCCGAGGTTATGTATATATCGCTCACATATACTTCAACCCCTGGACCAAACTTCTGGTCCCAAATCTGCGGCGATCCGGTAAAGACTAATACGTTGTATGGTATACGGGGATCATGATACAAATTCCACCGTCAATGGAGTTGCGTTTTAATTGGTTCTCCAATGGTATCGCAGACTACGTACGGCTCTCATCGCCCCGGGTACCCAACAAAAACAATTCTTAAGTATCTCTTAGCTCCACCAGCCACGAGCCAAGACTCGGAAACTCGTCGGTGATCCGTGGTCCAACCGTATGGCGGAAGTCGACACCCTCAGCCACCTTTTCCATAGCTTCGATGGTGGGGCAGCACAGGCTGAGACAGAGCTTTCGGAGAATATGTAGCCCTTCTCGAGTGTTCCGCAGCTGGGTATAAGATCCCCTCGGTCCCCCGCTCATCAGTAGCTTTCTTCTCTTATCCATCACTACAAACCTTTTCCCGCTTCATCACCTTCTATCTACATACATTCACAATGGCTTGGGGCTGGGGTAAGTCAACTTTCCTCGATATGCATCATACATATCCCTTGCTGCCTGCATGCATGGCTCCGTCTCGATGTGCATAGCTTGCGCAACACCCGCTAATTGGATACGATCCGAGCAATACGAGCAATCATGCTGACTTACGAAAAATCAGACGAATCTGAGCAGGCTCACCGGCAGGTGTACAACGGTGAGCAGCACCACGAGGGCAAGTTCTCTCACGAATTCGCTGCCGGTGCCGCTTCCTTCGGTGCCATGAAGGCCTACGAGGACCACGAGCGCAAGAGCGGTAGGTTTGACCGTATGACATTGAATCTCATCGAACCATATTCTAATTGTTTTCTTTAATAGGCAAGCCCGTCAGCCACGCTTTCGCCAAGGAGCTCATCGCTGGCTTCGTCGGCGGCGAGATCGACAAGCTTGCCGAGACCAAGGGTATGGACTGGTTTGACAAGGAGAAGGCCAAACACCACGCGAAGAAGAACGCCGAGCACATGTACGAGGAGCGTTACGAGCGCGGCAACTACTAAGCCACTCGTTAGGCGATGAATGAATGACATTTGTTTTATGAAAAGCCCTGGCCTTCCGTATATACCACTGCAAGAAATATGAGTAAACCATCACAATCATGATCAACAAGGATGTACCGTGTACGGTCATCTTGAATGAGCGGTGAAGTAAGGCAAAGTCAAGCGGAGTCAGGCCCTATAAGGCGTAGAATATTGCAATCTTTATCAATTGGATGCCAAGGCTGACATGAAGGTCCAAGGTAGTATAAGACGTGGTCAAACATGCATGTTTCTGCCAGACGTACGTAGCCCTACGTATGTCGACGTCGCAAGACACCCGATTCCCGAAGGGAAATATGTGCCGAGCTAGGATAGGGATACCGGATGTTTTTCTGGGCCAGTAATCACCATGAGAAACCACCGAGCACATTCCTGCATTCCAAGGCTGTCGGAGCTTAGATAGGGAATTGACAGTTTTATGGTAATAGTACTGATTGTACATATGTACATTTGTATGATCATCATTTGGAATATCACCTTAAGTATATGTTGGGAAGTTGAAGTGATCGATAGTTAGAAAGAAAGATTAGCAGCCTTACATAGCAGTAGTTGCATGCGATTAAGTGCCCAAAGTAAATAAATTCCTTAAACGGTTGTAGTGGAACCCGATCTCCAAAAGGGTTTGTATGAATTGACCAATCACAGCACAGGGCTGACCAATAGTGGAGTGCCATCCTGATAATTCAGGCATCAATAGGTAATGAGCTCATACACGTGCCAAAAGTATAGGGTCAAAATGAAATTCGACTGAACTTTTAACATTTTTAAACCGCACATGTTCTGCATCGCAGGATTCTCTAGGGCTTGTTTTTTTAGGACGTTGCTTAGGTATTTTCTATATACTTGAATGTCCTTGGTACCTTTATCTCCTCCCAAACAGAGAGACCAGGTACTTTTCCAGATCTCGGCGCTTATCGTTCCTGGCTGCTAGTGGCGTTGAACTAACAACTTTCAAGGTTTTCGGGCCCTCGCACACTGTGAGTTTCGAATGTTACTACTTTGAGACTGCAATGACGGTTGTTCAGCATGAAATTTGCCAAGTTCGTCCTTCTTGACGTGTGACCTCCCGTGGACATTCCAGTGGCTGACTCAATTTAAAACAGAGAGCTGGAGCAGGAGCTCGTGCCTGAATGGCGGGCAAAGTATCTCGACTACAAAGTGAGTTTGGTGTTCTGCCACAACCGATGCATGATGACTTGCTGATCCCCTTGCATCTAGACCGGAAAAAAGAAAGTCAAAGCAATCACTCGGGCCCTCCAGAAATCCCACCGCAGTCCACGTATCCCATCCTATCGACAGTCCAACCCGCAAGCGCGCGGTGCTGCTCAGTTCGGTCTGACCCCGTCCAATACCGATAAACAACTCGATGCCAGTGAAGGAATCACCCCTGCATCGCCACTGAGAGGTGCGAGTCCGCCACCAGTCGCGCGATCCACCCCCATCCCAAAAACCGAACGACAACCACTGCGAACGCCCGGATCGCGATTCTCGGAAAATGTTGGTAGCTACGGGAGTATACTGGCGACTCCGCCCCAGCAACCCCGGAGGGGAGGGTCGGACACAGCCTCGTTCGAGTTGCCGGACCCAGCTCTCGACCCAGATGAGGACTATCTGCCACCCGCGGAAAATGCAGATCGACCGAGGACCGTTCGTACACCGTCGCCGGTGATGGATCGACGTGTTGTGAGCAACATGACCCCTTCGCCTTCGCAGCCCATGGACCCTTCGCCAGATCACAGACCCCAACTGGACCAACGCCCAAGCTACCAAAGCCCCATGAGTGGCTTGACAAAGGTTCCGTCGAGTAATCGGACATCGCAGCTGTTGCGGCGGGTCTTCACTGCGGAGGGAGAGCCTGGTGCGAAGCGATCGCAACTGGATTCTAGCGCCGGTGGCGAGGTCGACAAAAGACACGACGAGTTCTTCGAGTTCTTGGACAGCGAGTTACACAAAATTGATTCCTTCTACACGATGAAAGAGCAGGAGGCCACGGAGAAACTTCGGGTTCTTCGCCAGCAGCTACATGTCATGCGAGACCAGCGCATTCAGGAGGTTCTGACCTCAAAAAGGGCAGCCAAATCCGATAACGGGGATGGCCAACAACGACCGAATGGATTTGCCAAGCTCAATAGTAATCTGAAAGATACCATAGTTGGCAAGACCCGTTTTGGTAAAAATTCAGAGGCACTTGCGGAGATGGCTACTCCTGGGATGCCCGCGCAGGATCGCGAATTCATCGTCAATCGCAGGGACTTCATGCGTCGCCAGGAACCCCTGAACCAGGAAGTATCCTATCGCTCTGCTAAGCGCAAGCTCAAGCATGCATTGCAAGAGTTTTACCGTGGTGTGGAACTATTGAAGGGCTATGCTTACTTGAACCGAACTGCGTTTCGGAAGATCAACAAGAAATATGATAAAGCAGTTAACGCACGCCCGCCGCTGCGTTACATGTCAGAAAAAGTCAACAAGGCTTCTTTTGTTCAGAGTGAAGTTATTGAAAGCCTTATGACAGCGGTCGAAGATCTATATTCACGGTACTTTGAACGCGGGAATCGCAAAATTGCCGTTTCGAAGCTTCGACACACGATCAACAAATCGGGCGATTTCTCGCCCAACACCTTCCGCTCTGGTCTGTTGTTGATGGGCGGTACCTTGTTCTCTATCAAGGCTCTTGTTGATGCTTCGCACAATCTTCACACAGGTGAAGCCAGCGAACAAGTTAAGACTAGCTATCTGCTTCAGGTTGGTTTCCATAGCTCTCACGGCCATTCTCAACATTTTACTAAGTTGACTAGATATATGGTGGATACTTCCTCATCGTGTTTCACGTCTTGCTATTTTGCTTAGATTGCATGATCTGGACCAAGTCAAAGATCAATCATGCATTTGTGTTTGAGTACGATACCAGACACACCTTGGAGTGGCGTCAGTTACTTGAGGTATGAAGCGAAAGTCCATGTATTGACTCAGACGTTCTGACGGCAACTATAGATTCCCTCTTTCTTCTTTTTCTTGATGGGCCTCTTCATGTGGCTTAACTTCTCGTGGTATAACCACATGTACATCTACTGGCCTGTTGTCCTCATCGGCCTAACAGTCATCCTAATCTTCTTGCCGGCCCGAGTTCTGTACCACAGGAGCCGGAAATGGTTTGCTTTTTCGAATGTGAGTTATCGAACCTTTCATTTAGTCACTACCACATCCCTAACCTAAATAGTGGCGCCTATTGCTCGCTGGAATCTACCCCGTCGAGTTCCGTGACTTCTTCCTTGGCGACATGTACTGCTCTCAGACATATGCCATGGGTAACATCGAGCTCTTCTTCTGTCTATATGCCTCATACTGGGGCTACCCTCCCAAATGCAACTCTTCCCATTCCCGCCTACTGGGATTCTTCCAGTGTCTCCCCTCCGTTTGGCGAGCTTTCCAATGTATCCGCCGATATCTGGATACGAAGAACGCCTTCCCTCATCTTCTCAATTTGGGCAAGTACATATTCGGTGTCCTCTACTATGCTACTCTGAGTATGTACCGCATAGACCTCTACACCCGCTTCCAGGCTGCATTCATCACCTTCGCCCTGCTGAATGCAGTCTACACTTCTGTCTGGGATCTAATCATGGATTGGAGTCTGGGCAATCCCTACGCGAAGAACCCAATGCTCCGTGAAGTCCTTGGTTTCCGCCGCGTATGGATTTACTACGCCGCCATGTTCTTCGACGTGATCGTCCGCTTTAACTGGATCTTTTACGCAATTTTCATCACCAACATTCAACAATCCGCCCTCCTCAGCTTTATGATATCCGTCTCAGAAGTCTGCCGCCGCGGCGTGTGGTCCATCTTCCGTGTCGAAAACGAGCATTGCACGAACGTCCTCCTCTTTCGCGCTTCCCGTGATGTCCCTCTTCCCTACGACATCCCCACAGCGGCTCCTGCCCTCGACGGTTCGCCGGAAGATGTCCAGCTCCAAGAACAGCAGCAACAGGCCTCTACCCCCTTCATGTCGCCCGGCGACGTCGAGCACGGCACGCCCACTGGGTCGAGTCTGCGTTCTCGACACCGTCGCCCCTCTGTGGGTATCGGTCGAGTCGGTACGATCGTTGCCTCGGCGCATGCTCAGGATTTCGAGCGCAGGCGTCTGCCAACATACCTTTCCACTGCGAGTGTAGGACGGGATATGACAGGGGCTGATGATAGTACCGATGAAGACGACGAGGGTGATATAAGCACAGACGAAGACTCGGAGAATGACCACAGTCATCGTTCCAGACCGGTTTCTGAGCGGAGAGACCAGATGGGTCGCATTGTTGAGTGAGGTTAAGAAAGTTCCTACCCGCCTCAAATCCAGGGTACGGGCTGTCTATCGATTTCGGTTTTTTTATTATAGATATCTTGAGCGTGCTGCACATATCTTCTTATCTTGCTTTGAATAAATATTAATCTTGTCATTGGTTTCTTTTCCTTTTTCTTTCTCGGTCCACATTCGCCGAAGGCGAGATATCTCACAGAAGTATGTCTGGTGCTTTGTTAGGCAACTGTCTCGGAAAGCTATCCGCCGTTACGTGCCCTAGTGTGTGTCCTGCCCCTAAGCTACGTGTATGACGTATGCATGGCCCTAATGCACGGCCACACCCCTCCGTAGGTTCGCGTTTGACTGCGAAGATGGTCCTCAGGGCCCAAGCAAAGTCTATGTATTCGCGAAGTACCGGTTGGCAACTTTGATAGATAGATTTGCTGTTCTTCCTGAGAGAGGTCTTTGTGACTTATTGTTAAACGCAGAAGATATTCATAAAAGTGATTCGAATCGCAGGAAAGGGAGGAAAGAAGCCAATTCTACGACTAATGGTGGGTTCGCTCTGACAAGAAGATAACGACTTGGGTGCTATCTCGGCCACCACAATACTCATCATTTTCCCGATTCGTTCTCTCTCTTTCTCTTTCTCGTTCGTTCCTGACTTTCCCCTGCTTCTTTACTGTCTTCACCATTGCTTACAACTTTTCCACTTTCAGAAGAGCCTGAAATTCTTCCATATGCTCGTAAGATCCTTATTCCCACCGACTCACCACTCCAGTAAGCCCCGGTTGAAGTACCAAGCGCAACAAATGGTGCTGTGTGTTCACCTGCCAACCAGATACCTCTCTCTGGCATTCCATGTCTCAAGGCTCTGATGTCATCATCTAGCCGGAAGTTCGCTTCCCCTTCTTTAGGCTTCTCAGTCGTTTTGAAATTCATGTATGAACCATATCCCGCCAACTCATCATTCTGCCAATTTGTTGCCAAGGCAGCTCTGGGGCGGCAATTGGGATCACTGGGGCTGTAGTTTGGCAACAACACATAGTAGGGACGGAAGAAGTCGTCGATGACTTGAAAGTATTCCGATGAATCTGATGAGAGCGGTGTAATGAGCGATGTTATGTGGGTAGCGCAGGCCCCATATATACCGAACAATAGGGTTGGTTGAGCGTAGCTGCCAAAAATTTGAGGCGAAGAGAGCGAGTTCAATTCAACAGTCCATGATTTGGGGTTCTTCTCGAGCGAGTAAGTTGGATGTAGGAAATTTGCAAATGATTGGAATGCTGAGGCACATTTTGTTGATTTTTGTGCTGTTTCTGGCTCTGATAAAGCAAGTGGTTCCCAGAAAGCTTTGGGGAAAGTAATATAGACCTTCTCCAAGCGACTGTATGATGTGTTGTGGATGGCACGGGTAATCGACGGAGAGAGAGGAGGGGAAAATTTCGGATTTCCACGCTTTAGGGCTCCAAGAGGGATTGTGACGACAACATCATCGAATTCGAACGCATGCTCATCGTCTGTCTTTACGCGAACTTTTCGACATTCTTCTATACAGCTGGTGTTCTCGATACTCACTATCTTGGTGCGAAGCAAAATTTCCGCATTTTTCAATGCCTTGTCAGCCACACTATAAAGAATTTTTGCGTGACTGCTTGCGACAAAAAGATTGTCTGTCAATCCCATCAGTGATTTTCCAGAGGTAACGTCTTATCTCAAGATTGATCTTTCTGATATGAGAGCTATCAAGGACCATAAACCAATCCACTCACCTCCATCAAGGCATTCTTCAAGCCAGAAGTACTTCAAGCTTTGCCGCTCCAACGGGTCACCTATAAAAGCCCCCCACATCTCGGCCATCTGTAATACCAAGGTCTGATCCGCTTTGCTCAGTTCTCTTTCAACGACCTGCTCACTAAAAAAATCTTTCAAGCTTATCTCCGGTGAGATATTCAAGCTATTCTCATTGCTATACTTGAAGGCCTCCTTGATTATGTCCCACACCAGATCTGAAAGTTCATTGGCTCTTTCGTGGCTCAACAGTTCCCCGTTCTGGTCGAAGAAGCATGGATTATCTTCCACCTTAGAAACGATTGTTCCAGTCTTCTTCGCCACGTTCAAGAGAGGATTATTGAGGGTTCCATGAATCCAGCTTGGTCCTCTTCACTAGAAGTCAGCGCAATTTCAATTTAGATCAATATTAAAGAAAATAGCTTCACCTACATATCAACGGTATGACCAAGCAAATCCATTTGGTGAACCTGTGTACGTGTGTCAGCGATGCCATGACTCCACCCTATTCCTTGTTTAGTCCTCAACTTACACGCCCACCCAGCCTGTTCCGAGCTTCCAAGAGCGTAACTTGGAGGCCATGTTCGATCAAGATCTCTGCACACCGCAACCCTGCTAAACCTGCTCCGATGACTCCAACATGAATCACTCCATCTTTGACTTGGGGTAAGCTGCTAGAACCTTTCTTCATATCCCGTTCTTGAAATAATGGTTTAAAGTTACGGGAGCAGTAAGAAAGGTCCTGTTCCATCCAGGAGATTTGTCCAGGCTTCACATAGCTTTCTTTAGAATGGGCTTTGGACTCCATTGCAATCGCTATGCTGGTCGAACAATCGAATAAAACAAGGAAGAACTATGTGAGTTTAATTCACCTCTAATCTATAAAAATATCGCACGCTGGCCGAACTATGGAATATAAGGGGCGAGCGTATAAACAGCTTACTAAAAGATTGTCCTCGTTATTTTTAGCTTGACAGCCTTGATTCAGCTTTAGCCCTACTCATTGTGCTGGTTGGGTTTATTACTATAATTATGCCAACCGACGGGCGGGGTAAGGAAGCTAGGCTTAGCCTCCGTTAGCTCTTCGCTACTATTCGTTCGGATGGACTGGGAATGGCACAGGGGCAGCGTAATGTTGCTAAGATTATGATGGACAGGCAACTCTTCGAGTTACATCAACCTATTTTGGCGAACTTCTTGTTAGTCCGCTGTACGACGAGTTATAGGATCTGGATAACTGTAGATATTCTAACTATTGTCCACGATAGTCAGACTGATGCAGGCCCCCTTGCCGAGGAAGTGTAAGTCCCAACATGTTATGCAGTTGAATCAGCCATATGCATGATCGATCGGTAGAAGGTGCTTGAGCGCATCTTTCTATGCTCACCTCAACAAACATGGGCGCTTAAAATGCATTCTCGTTGGTTGTGGACATTTGAGGAATTTGGTGGCACTTCCTGATGTTACTTGAATCCGAATACATTGATTTATCTGTCTTCTTGAGCAAATGATATAGTTTTTTATCTAAAGGGGCGGGAAACTTCCGTAGAAGGACGATAAACAAGAGCGAAAGTGTCTCTTTGTACCTGAAAATATGAAACAAAGATTTAACCCGGTAAGAGAGAGGAAACTGATGTCGGAAACAAAGCATAGAGTACAGCAAGCCTATCCATGTGTTAAAAAGGACGGTACTACTACGTGACTGTCGAAACTTATCTTTTAGTACTTGACTGAATATATTAGCGCAATGGTAATATGCTGCGCTACCCCCCGCCTCGGTATCCTGCCTAGATAATTCCCGCTATTGTCTTTGAGCTTCGTAGCGGATCATGTTCGTAGATAATTCCTTCCTTTCTGTAGAATCTAAATTCGAGTCAACGTCGAGTTGCCCTTGCATATGTCATTCATTAACCTTATTTGATCACCAATCTTCTAGTGTTTCCTATCTCCCGAGCTTTGTTCCTAATGCTCTATAGAGTGCAGTCATAGTTTTGAATACCAAAAAAGCTGGTTTTCGTTACAACTATATGAATTGACGACTTAACTAGTACTTAAAAAAAGAAAACCGATGCCGAATGCAATGATGTTCGCGTGAAAAATTAACGGAGAGACCTGCCGCTCGGGAAGCCCTTACCGCGAACCGGATGCATGCCTGCCGATATCTTGCGAGGGAAAAAGTTCAGCAAAAATATATAAAACTGACGTAGCTTGGATCCAATTCAGGTTTCGTGTAATCTGCATCGATATAGATGATCGATTCCTATGTCATAACAAAAATGAACATGATTGATACAATTGATAGCATCAAATCCCGGAACTTGTCCCGTAGAACTTCCTCGGTGATCTGTCTATTTGTTTGCTCGCCTCCATTATAGCGCGGAAATTATACAACATAATGACATTTTCTTAAGCTTGAGTCGCAAAGAGCAGGGCGTTCAGTATTTCTCCGTGTCTCCCCATGGGGTACGTATGGAGGAGACGAGTATCCAGCCGTGTTGGCGAGCTCTACTCCACAACGTCTCCACGCGCTGATAACTGGGGTCATTAGCGGTCACTCCTTGCCCTGTTCATGGATGAGCGATGTTTCTTCCTGGTGGGTACTCTTCCTGCAGCTGATAACGCGATGAAATCACTCGAGTGCGAGGCATCTCGTAGAAACCCACAACCTGCAAACCCACTATTGGGTAGCTGGCGCCGGTGACGGCCCTTGTCTGCTATGTGTTAAATCGACTGGTGATCTGAGGTTTTGGTCAAAAGCCAGTGATACCCCGCCATAGGATCCGAGGGACTTAAGGTTTGCCTGCGTATTCGGCTTTTTCGTATAACTTTACCATTCAATACAGTAGAGGAAAGGCCGTGGGACTGAACCATGGAAATAGATCATGAATTGAAAAGCTCAGAAGCTCACAGCCTTAAAACCGGGATATATATGGTAGACGAAAGCCAAAAGACGCACAAACAAACAGAAAAGTCTTGGCCTCAGGTTAAAGCACTTAGTCCCTTCATAATTTTGACATTCTTCAGTTGAAAGAACTCCACGGCTTCGATTGAGAAGCATATACTTCCCAATCGGGCAGTGGATATTTCATTATATAAGCCCCCGGATATTTGCTTATCACACGTGACCGATCACATCACAGCGATCCAGGCTTCACTCTCATCTCTCTTTCATCATCGTTCATTCTTCAAGTACAGCCCGAAGCAGATACTTCACTAATATCCAGTATTAACATGGCTGCTAACGCCAGATACGAGCCCGCACCTCAGCGGGACTCATTTGAGGACTCGTCCTTCTCCCAGGCCCCTCCTTCATATCAGGCTACAGCGGAGCCAGCACCTCGCAGTGAAGGCGACAATCTGCCAGATGACTTCAAGGTATGTATCATTATGTCCCTGTTGGCCTAAGTGCAATAATGAATACTGACAAGATCGTATAGTTCGGAGGTACCGTCGCCGAAGGCACTATTGACATTAGGATGCAATTCGTTCGCAAGGTTTATTCAATTCTGTACGTGAATCCCGGACAACTAAACCGCATCAAGATGCGCAGAAATTGGGACCTTCAGCTAACACTCCATCGCTAGAACGGCCCAGCTCCTCCTCACCACTATTATGAGCTCCATCTCTTTCTTCAACGAACCATATCGCAAATGGATCCAAGGTCACCCGGTGGTGATGATAATATCCGTGTTCGGTGCACTTGGCTTCATGCTTGCGACTTTCTGGAAGCGCAAGTCTTACCCCGCCAATCTGCTTTTCCTATCCGGCTTCACTATTCTTGAGGCGTACTCGATCAGTGTGGCGACATCCTTCTATGAGACCAAAGTTGTTGTGCAAGCGCTAGTCCTGACGCTCGGAATCTTCGTCGCTTTGACCCTCTTCGCGTGCCAGACCAAATATGACTTCACCGACTGGATGCCATACCTGTTCGGCGCGTTGTGGTTCATGGTCCTCTTCGGATTTGTGACTATGTTCATTCCATTTGGCAGCACTGTTGAAATCATTTACGGTGTGCTTGGTGCGCTGATATTCTCAGGGTATATTCTCGTTGATACGCAACTTGTTATGCGACACTATCACGTCGAGGAGGAGATCGCCGCTTCCATCTCGCTGTATCTCGATGTGCTCAACCTCTTTATGTCCATTCTGCGCATCTTGAACGGTGCCAACAACAATAACTAAATGGATGTTAATCAAAGCTGCCAAGGCATGAAAGGAACATTTTCCCTCGCTGAATATCACGGGAACTTCTTAGGCAGGAGGTGGTTGCTGGACAAACGTGCTGTTGTGCTTTGGTGCTCTTCAGATCTGGATTCATATTCAAAGTTCTTAATCCCCCATCACCGGCCTGTATCCACAGTTATTGTACACTTTCCTTGTGCTTAAACTTTCGAACTCTTCCAATATTACTGTTGTGTTGTATTCACGGATGATTACCAAAAGCCATTTCTACAGTATACGGGATAATACATGAAACCTAGGGCGACTTACATCTCGTAGTTGATTCATGGTTTTATTCAGGGGTAAACCTCAACTGGAATTATTCAAATGCGAACTTTGAAGAAATGGAGATCATACTTGACAAATACAACCAGTATAGAATTTAGCAACCGAATCAAATAAATACAATATTCACAATCCTCCAAACTCCCAAGAATAAGCCCAAATGAAGCGCAGTCTAAGCCGTATGATGCAACACCCGATAGGATGAAAACACCACAGCAAAAGTCTAGAGTCATGCGAAAATAGCAAGAAATATGCACAGTGAGATATACCTGATGTACAGGCAAAAGAAAGGAGTGGGTCCTTCATAATATATGACAGGCTCAGAGATCAAATAAGATCACACTCAGGCGCACAAAAGAAAGTAATAAGAGTGCCGTGTAGGGAGAGAAAACGCCTTTTAATGCGAGGCTTTGAAGAAGGTATTCGTAATCAGACACACTACCATCACGAGAAGGCCGTAAATAGCTAATGCAAGACTCAGGCGGCGCAGGATGGCTTTGCGCCAGTGGCGGTTACCGCGGAGCAGGAGGCCGCTTTCAGTTAAAGAACGGGCGAGGGAGCCCTCGCCATCATCTCCGTTGTCTTCATCTGAAAGATCGTCATCGACCTCGTCATCCTCTTTCAATAGACCACGGTGGGTTGGCGAATCTGGGGAAGAGATCTTGTAGTAAAATAAGCCAGGGAGAATGAAGCTGATGCTCGTGCTGCCGGTGCTACCAACGTAGGCCAGAACAGCTTCGAGGGATGACACGGTCATGGCAACAAGGTAACTGAGGATCAGGATGGTAGTCGTGATGACGGAGAAGCGAAGGTCGCTCATTGGCTCTGGTGTGCGATTACCGCGTGGGCCCAAAAGCGGGTGGCGGTGGGGGGAGCTTTCCGTGCCGCTTGGTTGAGGTCTGGGACGCCATTTCAGGACAGCGTCGACTGATGCCCGGCATGGGTGGCATTGGAGCGGGTAGGAGAAGACCACAAGCATGACAATTGCGGCGCGTCCAATGGTCGCGTAAAGTCCAGGTGGATACATGCCGACGATATTTCCGCCGACTTTGTTGCCAAAGGATAAATATCCAGTGATGGCAACGAGAATATAGGTTGCAGCAGCGCTACCTGTGCTCGCAAAGACCACAGCAGTGGTGCGGAAGTGGCTGTTGTTGGCAATTTCGTTGAGAATGGAGAACATCTGATATTGTTGTTAGGTGGGGGCAGAGTTGTGACAGGTCCCAAACATACGTTTTGATGGCAAGTAAATGCAAATACAATCACTGGTAGACTGCTGAGAGTTGGAATTGGGCCAGCCCAATGACCCACGCGAATGGGGCCTCGGTCTTCCATTGTATCTCCCTGAATAAAATGATACACGACCAAGACAACCAAATAGGCCATGGAGACCAAAGCCGCAATACTAGTATATTTCAAAGAGTCTAATCGGCGAAGGTAGGAAAGAGGTATCACGATCAACCTTGAAATGGTCAGCAGGTTCCTTTCAATCTGTACATTTCAATCGACTCACATGAAAGCTGTAACCCAAAAGTGACGGTCCACCAGAAAGTCATATCCTGGCTCGCTGCCGACAAATCCCTGTACTACCCCAGGCATGAGATCTCCTATGATAATGAGATAGCTCACGCCGACTCCGAAACATTTGATCGCAATTGCACCGTCAAAAACGACAGCTGCGTTGGGGTATGTCAACTGCGATAGCGCAAAGAAGGAAGCACTCCCTCGATCGAGGTATTGTGCGCATAGTGATTGTAGATAGAGACCGAATCCTGCGGTCATTCCAGACCATAAGACCACGCAAACGCCAAGGGCGATTCCCATGTGCGAAATGGCTAGGGGCATCGCAAGCACGCCAGCGCCGATAATGGTATTCACCAAGTTGATCACGCTACTGGTCCAGCTTGCTTCACCCACGACGTCTCCAGCTCGTTTTCGCCCGGTACGCCTTCGTCCATGTTGTCCAGATGGACCAACCCCGATAGTCGCCTCGTCCATTTGATTTATCTTGCAAATCGCTCTTATCGGTCGAATGTAATGGGCGCACAACACATAGCGACCGCTACCAGCGGAGGGGCCGGGGAATTAGGAAGAAATTAAAAAAGAAAGAATTGGTTAAGATTGAAAGAGGGAGAGCGAGAGCGAGAGAAAGGTAGAGACTAGAGACAAGAGAGGAGTAGAGGGAAAAAGGTCTCTTATCGATTAGCACATGACCGGCTCTTCCCCGAAGACTTGAGACCCTTGTTGCCTAGAATTTTCCCTTTCTCTCTATTCGTTTAATGGAATCACTTTACGGAATATTAATTACAATCCATTACAACAATTGTGCTATTGTTATTGCATATTCTCCAATTCTCATGCATATGGCGTGACAAATCTATGACTACAACTTGGGCAAACCCCAACCCTTCTGCGTCATCTGTTGATAACTCTCTTCCTCTGCGGTTCGATGCACGGAGGCTGTATTCCCAGGCCGATTCCCAGGGCCTGAATCATTGAATTGATTCACAGCCCGTACTGTCTTTGAACATTCCAGAATCGTACCTCCAGACACCTTGTACAATGGACCCCGACCCGACCGGTCTCCAATGATTTCGCTCACTTCTTCCTGTCGAACAAGCGCCAACATCACTTCTGCCACTTCTTCCGGAGTTACCCACACATCGGTGGTATCATCAATTAGTTTGAGTTTCTCGGGATGATCGGTCCAAAGCGGTGTTTTGATCACACCAGGAGCTACGGCTGTGACTCGGATGCCAAGCTTCTGATCGAGGGCGCCCAGCGACCGAACCAGACCGTTGATGGCATGCTTCGTAGCGTTATAGATTGGCGCTGTGAGATTTGTAATTTGGCCAGCGATACTGGAAATGTGGAGGAGGTGCTTGCGTCGACCGCTGGTACGGTTCTTCAAGAAGTATGCAATAGCCAGCTGCGAAGTGCGAATCGGATGCGTAATATTAATGTCAATCAAAGCATATCGACCGCCAGAGGGTGAATCCCTGCTCTCAGTTGAGTGAGGAGGACGCCAAAAGTTGGACCAGTGCTGTAATCGCAAATGGAGTTAGAATAATGTGTAGTTTCGCTGTTTTAATACTCTTACCGGTTCGTAGATTCCAGCGCCCGGGCACACAATATCGATCTCACCAAACTCCTTCTCTGCAACTTCGAACATCCGCTCAAGCTGAGCCCAGTCAACCACGTTGGTCTCTTGAAATACGATTCGCGCAGGACCAGTCTTGTGCTTATCAGCCAGCACTTGCGCCTCAGGACGCAAGGCTAGGTCAGCGATCAATACGTTGCATCCATTTTCCACCAGCAATTTAGCGAAACAGAGGTTGATGCCTGAAATTGTGAGTATGTGGACTGCTATGCAGTGGGGGGGGGGGGGCCTACCAGAGCCAGCTCCAGTTACTATAGCAGATTTGCCTTGGATGGAGTTGATTGAAAGGGCCATAATGAAGATATCACTGTTTTAACAAGCGGTCGCACAGACTTGACCCTGGAAGGGGTTCTACGCTCTTTTATGCAGACTGTGGACCACATGGAACATTTGCAGCGCGTACAATAGCCGTTTATAGAGCTCGCGGGGTAAATTTGGACATTTGACCGTCCGGGCGAGAGGTAAGTGGACCGAGGCCGGCGAGATGCCCGAGAATTGTATTCTGCATGTTTGTATACATTTGATGAGTCTAGATGTGTCTATTGAGGAATGTCATATTTCCTTTGCATGCATATTCTCTTGCCTGCAGTGCCTATCCTCCAATGGGTATTTTTGGTGGCAATTTGTATGGATTACAACGTGCAGCTACTAGTTACAATAGTATATAGATGCCAACCCAGATCTAGTAGGATGCTAGGCTAGGGCTCGGTACGCTTGCCTCTTCGGTAAAGATATTGATGTGGACAATTAATTGGGTATAGAGTACAATCGCCCTTCAAGAAGGTAGTGGAATCATGCGCTTCATGTCTCATCTGTCTGCGTTATACATGGGTATGTAATCATCCGGTTAGAAGCGTACGTCCATACCTTTCAAAGCATAGTCTCGCCTTGTATACCGCATCTGGTGCGTACATTGTGCAGTCTCCAACTTAGCTTTTACTTATGCAGTAGATTTTCTTCAGATCCAAATTATAAGCTTGCCGTGTTGCCGAGATTGGGGCGAAAATAAACTTCTTCAAATTCCACATTGTATGCATTTGATGATGAAATTATACAAAATTGTACTTTGATGCATTGAATATGTATCGTGATGTCATGAGAGCAGTCGGATAGACCTCCTAATATAGTAATTCCTTGGCATATCATCCTTTTCCGACTGCGGCTCGACTACTATTTGGGGAAAGTTTCCGCCTCTGCATGTACGCTTTCCCCACGAATTCACATATATAACCGCTGCTGATCCCCGCAAAGTAAATTGACACAACTCTAGGCTCATTCCAATCATGTCCATGTCAAAGTTTCTTTCAAAATCTGCTATCCGGGCAGCATCTACCTCGGCCCAAACAACCAAGGCCGCTGGCGATATCTCATCGGTCTTTCCCAGCTTGAGACCTGACTATAAGCCTGAACCTCTTCCTGCTCGGTTTCAGGAATTGAAGGCTTCCATCTTTGAGAAGAACAAAGATGCCTTGACAAGGAGCTGGGAGCGACTGCTCCCTAGCTTGGATCAAGAAGTACAAAAGATCAAAGCTCTAGGTAGCGATGTATGTGATTCGGAAATTGATACACCCTGAAGCAACGTATTAACCCGCAAATAGATCATTCCCTCAATTGAGTATTCCGATGTGGTATCTGGTAAGGTCTCCGAAGCGGCTTTAAAGGAGATCCGTCATCGTGGCAGTGTGGTTGTACGCAATGTGATCAACCAAGACCAAGCCCTAGAATACAAGCAGCGGATCCGCGACTATGTGGCCGCCAACAAGGAGCGCGTGAAGGCTTTCCCGGCTGATTCTCCAGCTGTATATGAACTCTACTGGACTCCATCACAGGCAGAAGCCCGTGGCCACGAGAACATGCTTACCACCCAGCGCTTCATGCAGCAGTTGTGGCATTCATCAGACCCCAACAGCAAGATCTCAACTTCACACCCACTTACCTACGGAGACCGCTTGCGTATTCGCGATCCCGGTGATTCAAAGTTCACTCTTGGTCCCCACGTTGATGGCGGTTCTCTGGAGCGCTGGGAGGATCCCGAGTACGCCCGAGTCTACACTAAAATCCTGGAGGGTAAATGGGAGCAATACGATGCATGGGATGCACGACACCGCTTGACAGCCAACATGGATCTCTACAATGGCGCTGGAGCCTGTTCTATGTTGCGCTTTTTCCAGGCTTGGCTCTCTATGTCCCACACAAAACCCGGTGAAGGCTCCCTGCACGTTTGTCCTATGATCAACCATAGCACGGCGTACACCATCCTGCGCCCCTTCTTCGAGACTGAGGGGTCAAAACCTCTCTTGGACGCCAGCTTCCCAGGTTCCGTACCTGGCGCTTGTCAAGAGTACAATCCTGTTACACACCCGCATCTTGACCTTGAGACGACGATGGTCTCGGTGCCGGAAGTTGCTCCTGGTGACTTTGTCGCGTGGCACTGTGATGCTCTGCATTCTGTGGATAAGGAACACCGCGGTAAACAGGACTCCAGTGTCCTGTACATTCCTGCTACCCCGCTGTGCGACATGAACGTCAACTACCTTATCAAACAGCGCCAAGCTGCGGAGAGCGGTTCGCCCCCTTGGGATTTCCCCGGTGCGGGTGGGCCAGGTGAATCGGGATTCAAGGGTGCTATGGATTGGTCTTCGCTGAGCCCGGAAGGTCAGCGTGCTATGGGTATGGGTAACACACCCTGGGAGATCACCGATGGCATGAGCGAGGGTGAAAAAGAAGCTATTCGGTCGGCTAACAAGGCTTGCTTCGGGGTGTAAGCTCAGCTCATGATTTTTTGATATTTTTTTTTTCAACCTGTACATTACCTGCATTACTGGGAAAGGGGCAAAATTGCATTATACACATTATCTCATCATTTTGACCTCTCGGTGGTAATTAATGGAAATCAATAGTTCACGATCTAGATCCCGGGTCCGGAAGCTGCAAGATCCGCAATTATTATTGGCGCATCGAATTGACTCGCATTTCCTAAAAATGAGCTCCAATTCAGCTCTTTGTCTTGCCCCGCATTCGATCAATCCGGTTGCAAATCAGGTACACACAACTCTGGTGTTTCCAACATAAACATGGAACAGGTATGGCCAGCCATGTAAGGTCGAAGGAGACGACATGACCTACAACGGATATCAACATTCGCATATGAAAGAGGGGCAATACAAACTCAATCCTTAACAGGGCAAGACTGGATCGACGGGCGAATGAAAAAGCAGTTCTCATGGCGTGATTCGGCTTAGCTTCATTTGCAAGAGAAAAAAAATCTGATCCTAATCAGAAAGGTTAAGGGTCATGGACCAACGAGGCCCCGGGGCAGCGGAAATGTGGCTCATTGTCCCACGAGGGCAATCACTAGCGAACAAATAAGCAAATGTCTAGTGAGCTCCTATGCTAGCCGTTCATGCTACCTTCTCCATGCTCTAATCATTGGCTACTAGTGTCGTTTGGATGTTGTCATATGAGGGGTTTGGAGGGGGAGATCCTGTTCTCTTCAATTTGAATAATTATAAATAGGCCGCTCTGTTTCTGGTTTTGTACTTCACATCAATCTTCCTTGTCTTCTTCCAATATCCTACATACAATTCTATATACCATCCATCATGTCTTACCGCAACGAGTCCGAGTCTGATAACTACGGCAGTGGAAACCAGAGCTCCGGCTTTGGTGGAAACGATAGCTATGGAAGCGGCAACAACAGCTCTCGTCGTAACCAAGATAGCTACGGCAGCAACAACGACAACTACGGTAGCCGCAATGACAACACCTATGGCAGTGACAATAGGTCGAGCTCCGGCCGTGATCAAGATAGCTACGGCAGCAGCAACAACAACACTGACAGCTACGGTAGCAGCAACAAGGATAGCTATGGCAGCAGCAACAACACCGACAGCTACGGAAGTGGCAATAAGGATAGCTACGGCAGCAGCAACAACGATAGCTACGGTAGCGGCAATAAGTCGAGCTCTGGTCGTGACCAGGATAGCTATGGCAGCAGCAACAACAACACTGACAGCTACGGTAGCAGCAACAAGGATAGCTATGGCAGCAGCAACAACAATACCGACAGCTACGGTAGCAGCAACAAGGATAGCTATGGCAGCAGCAACAACAACACCGACAGCTACGGTAGCAGCAACAAGGATAGCTATGGCAGCAGCAACAACAACACCGACAGCTACGGAAGTGGCAATAAGGATAGCTACGGCAGCAGCAACAACGATAGCTACGGAAGTGGCAGCAAGTCGAGCTCTGGTCGTGACCAGGATAGCTATGGCAGCAGCAACAACAACACCGACAGCTACGGTAGCAGCAACAACACCGACAGCTATGGTAGTGGCAACAAATCTAGCTATGGCCGCGACCAGGATAGCTACGGCAGCAGCAACAACGACAGCTACGGCAGCAGCAACAACGATAGCTACAGTAGCGGCAACAACAACGACAGCTACGGAAGTGGCAACAAGTCGAGCTCTAGCCGCAACCAGGATAGCTATGGTAGCAGCAACAATGATAGCAACTCTTCCAGTGGTGGTCTGGGCAAGAAGATCTTGGACAAGGCTGGAGGTTCGTATTCTCAATCGCACTGCAATGTTCAAATACACAATGCTAACAAGTAAATCATTTAGATCTTCTCAACAAGGGCCATGGCTCCAACTCCAATGACTACTGAGTCAATTCTATCTCGTTTGGATGTAATTTTGTGGACACATATAACAAGAATGTCGGTTTATGTGCTGTCTTTTACAAGCCTGTTGAGTACACAGTCAGAGGTCAACAAGTACCTACGCATATATCATATGAACCTTGAAAACCTACAAATTTAGGCACATCGAATCCGACATTTGCAGCTTTGGTCTATTTCAGTAATCGGCATCTTGGCTAGGTGCCTCTAGAGCTCTTGTCAGTCAGCAGTCAATGGTATATGCGCCAACAATATATATAAATGGTTTCTCATCCACGCTCCATGGCCATATTCTAGGAAATGTTGATGTACCGAGTCCCGGCAAATGTTTTCGAAGGGCACGATTCGCATTGAGGTAATGTAAAACAAGTAGATAAGCAACGATCTCAATGAACAAGATGGAAACAGTCAATGGATTCTGATAGGTGAAGGTTGCAATGATACCGAAATGCAGTTCGATTTTCAATGATATTATATATTCCAAGGCCACGGATCTATCTATCTATACATATAGTGTGCTGATGATATGGACCTTTTGCCACGTTTCAAGTTAACACATTGCAATATCATATGAATTGAAGTGAATGGATACAGATGACACCCCTGTACCTACGTATATATGTAGTCAGATCAATGATTTACGTATAGCACATAGGATTTAATTTGGCTGTTGCACCTAGGAATGTAGTAGGGAAACACGATGCTTCAGTAGTCATCTCAAAAGCGATATGCCAGAAGAAGATAGATTGGATGAATCTAAATGTCCAAATTAATTGAGCCAATTCTTGGCCCGATATCTACTTTCGAAAAAGGTTGGTGGATGTAGAAGTACGAACACATAGCTTTACTTTGTGGAAGTGGATGAGGCTTATCACCGCCCGGATTCCGCTAAGTTCGTATTGACAATGAGTCCACGCCATCGCTCCTCCACCAACTCGACCTTCAATGCTTCAATAAGAGTGATAATAATGCGGCTTCAGGCAGCGCTCCTCTTCGCCGCGTGCCTATCGCCCGCGGCGGCCATTTACTCGGATGAAGTCAACCACGTTGACTTCCATCACGCTCTCCTCGGTACCCCCTCGCCAGACTCGACCTTCTTCCTTAAGCCATCATCAAATTCAAATGCCTCTCTCCTATATACATTATCAGACAAGCTACTCGTGGGTGCTGTGAACCCCCGGGATGGTGCGCTGGTATGGCGCCAGAACCTCTCGCGGTCGACGGATTCTCCTGCCCGCGGGGCGGGTCTCTTGCGCGGATTGGATGGCAACGATGCCCTTGTTGGTGCAGCAGGCAGCTATATCTCATCTTGGAGTGCCCAGGATGGCAAGTTGGGATGGGAAAAACGGTTCCCCGAGGGCGTGGTCGCAGATCTTGAGCTATTGGAGCTTGAGGACGCTACCGCGACTTCCGGGGTAAGAGATACCATCGCAGTCGTTGCTAACAAGGGTACTGGACTAGTCAGACGGCTGGATGGTAGCACTGGAAAGACTCTATGGGAACACAAGGATACTAGGTTAGTTCTACGGTTGAACGAACTGTTGTCACAAAGCTAATGCTCTCTTTCGCAGCGGTGATGTTCCTTTCCAAGTGTCATCCTCCTCCACGGAAGTCTTCTACATTTCACTCCAGTCGGCTATGCTGAAGGGCAACAAGATCAAGGTTACTGTGTTGGATCCATTGACTGGTCAACAAATTCGTCAACTAGTCTTGAATTCCGAGACCGACGTGGCTATACCCGAGTCCATCCTCTATGTAGGCGCCAATTCTGCTTCCCCCATCATCGCTTGGACAGACAAATCGCAAAAGAACTTGAAGATCAATGTTATCGGCACCAAGGAGGTCAACACTATCGCCATTGAAAATACCTCCGGCTTGGATATCCAACAAATTACCATCAACGCCCCGACCAAGCTTAAATGTTTGCCCCATTTCTTGGTTCACTATGCAACCGATGTTGGTGCCTGGGCTGAGGTCTATCACGTGGATTTGAAATCCTCTAAGGTCACCAATGCCTATCGGTTGCCCTACTTGCCCGGACATTCAGTATTTGCGACCAGCGTGATTGACGCTAATGTCTATTTCACTCGAGTTACAGAATCGGAAGCCATCGTCATATCCTCCGCCTCCCACGGAGTTCTGGGACGTTGGAACTTGCAGACTCCTTCTTCTGAGATTGCCTTGCACTCGGTGTCTGAGGTCGTCGCCAAAGGAAAATCCTGGGCTGTCAGATCGGCGCTTCTCCGAGAGCACGGAGATTGGCAGCTCATCCGCAATGGCCAAATCGAGTGGACCCGACATGAAGGTCTAATCGACGCTGTCGCTGCCACTTGGGCGGAGACTGACGCCCAGGAGGACCTGGCCCATGAGTTGGAGGTCGAGGGCCACGAAACCTTGTACGGCGCTTACCTGCACCGTGTGAAGCGCCATGTTCGCGACTTGCAGCATCTGCCTGATTGGCTGAAGGATCTGCCCAAGCGTATCCTGAGCAGTATTCTAACTGATGAGGTGTCCAACTTGAACAGCTTTGGAGTCGCCAAACCAGTTATTGTTGCCACCAAGAATGGCCGAGTCCACGCTTTGGACACAGGCAACCACGGTGCTGTTTTGTGGAGCGTCAAGGTCGCGGATACTACGCAGTGGGATGTCAAGGCGATCTTGAGTTCTGCCGGAGTCGTGACTATCTATCCCAGCGATGGAAGCTCCGTGACTTTGGACGTCTCAACTGGAGAGGTCGTTACGCGCACTAAGCCAACCAGCAACAAAATTCACTCTCTTGCTGTGTTTGAGGCTCATGATAGCAGCTCGCTGGCCACCGTCGGTGTCGGTGCAGACGGCGCCCCGGTCACTGCACTCGCAAACGAAGATGGATTCTTGGTTACAACCAGCGTGGATGGTCGAGTGCTTGGTTGGACCACCAAAGACACCGAGTCGCCCGTTTGGGAGTTTGTGCCTCCCAATGGAGAAAAGGTGGTTGAAGCTACCGCTCGCCCTGCGCATGATCCCGTTGCCTCCATCGGTAAAGTTCTTGGAAATCGCTCGGTTTTGTACAAATACCTTAACCCCAACCTCGCTCTGGTAACCGCTGTGAACAAAAAGACGAACACTGCCAGCTTCTATCTTTTGGACGGAGTCTCCGGCAAGGTGCTGCATGCAACCACACAAGCTGGTGTGGATTCTACGCAGCCCATAACCTCTGTGATATCCGAGAACTGGTTCGCCTACTCATTCTGGGGCGACGTTGCCGCCGATGAGTCCTCCGCCAAGGGCTACCAATTGATTATCTCGGAGCTCTATGAGTCGCCATTGCCCAATGACCGAGGCACCCTCGATGCTGCCAGCAACTACTCCAGCGTTGACACCCTTCCATTGCCCCATGTCGTCTCCCAAGCATTTATGATCCCCGAACCTATCTCCCAGATGGCCGTCACGCAAACTCGCCAAGGCATCACCACCCGTCAACTTCTCTGTACTCTCCCGTCCTCTAACTCCATCATCGGCATCCCTCGCCCTGTCCTTGATCCCCGTCGCCCCGTTGATCGCGACCCTACTGCCGCCGAGGCTGAAGAAGGCTTGTTCCGCTACGCGCCTTTCCTTGAATTTGATGGAAAATGGTACCTCTCACATTCTCGTGACGTCGCTGGCATCAAGGAGGTTCTGTCCCGTTCTACTTTGTTGGAAAGCACCAGCCTTATTTTCGCCTATGGAAGCGATATCTATGGCACTCGAGCAACTCCTAGTCAGGCATTCGATATTCTTGGCAAGAGTTTCTCCAAGCTCCAACTTGTTCTCACCGTGGTGGCACTGGGAGTGGGTGTCGCCATTTTGGCTCCGATGGTATGTTTGAGGCCCATTTCTGTTTATGAAAAGACGATTTTGAGTGCATTTGCTAATGTTTTTTTTATATTTAGACTCGGAGAAAGCAAGTTAATGCCTTGTGGAAGGCATAGATCTTTATGGCTCATATCCTATTCTCAGCATGTGCTTTAGTTTGTAATACATACCTGTTGATTGAACCATTCTCTGTATCGTGTTAAATGCCACTTACATATCATTTTTAACTTGTAGGTCACTAAGGGATTCACTGATTAGTCAACTGCTGGTAGGTTATCTGTCTAACAGACGATACTATAACTAACTTTCATGCTAAGAGTAACTCAACCGAGTACGGAGGCCCACGAGCATTTTAAATATATTATCCACAAAATTTTTATAGGCAATCGATCCTAAAGGGAGCATTGAAGGTTATATGCGACTGATAACTAGTCAACTATGTACAATATGTACATATGCACTCTGTACCTGTGTCTATGATGTATTTTTGAGATGTTCTGCCTTAAATACGAGGCACCGAAATTATATTCTTGACTTCGACCTTACTCGGTCTTTTGCGGACTGCCTCCTATTATCACAATTCGTTGTTACAAACAGTTTCCCTTTGTTAGCCTTTATTGTTGGGATTGTCTTCAATTTATCCGAATCTCCCAATTCTTACCTTCATCTCCACTCTCCAGCGCATACCCAGAATCTTTCTACATTCAGAAGGCGGTGAGCACCCCGAGGCCAAATGACCCTCATAACAAAGAGAAATGAAGGCACTTGCATCTTCAAACTTTCCTCAAATCATTGCTTGACTTTGCGCCTCTCCTCTGATCCCTATCCTCAGGAGCACCTCGCCCACAGGCTGAAATAGCGTGGAACGTGGTTGTCGAAGGGGACTTGGATCGCTTACGGCGGATACGATTTACCGGGGTCAGGAGAAACCCAAGCTCATACCCTAAGCGACTCCGAGCTTCACATCCGACATTTTCACTCTTTTAACCCTCCGAGCCTCGACTTGTCCAAGGTGTTCATGTCTTGGCAATCTCCGTCTGCCATGGCTGGGATCGGAGGAATGTCCGGCGCCATGGATGGGTCAAACGGTCCGCAGGGCACGGAATACACGCTGCAAGGTGAGTGTAACTATCGGCGATCTATTAAATGAAGCTGATCAACGATTGTACCCAGGCGTGATGCGCTTCCTACAGACCGAATGGCACCGCCATGAGCGCGACCGCAACGCATGGGAGATCGAACGTGCCGAGATGAAGTCCCGCATTGGCCGATTGGAGGGCGACCTTCGTACAAGCAAGCGTCTACACGAGTCTCTCGGAAAGCATGTGAGGCTAATGGAGACTGCACTCAAACGGGAAAGGGAGAAGGTCAAGAAGCTCTCCAACAATGAAGTTATTGAGGATATCAATGACCCTAAGGAGGTCGCGCGTGACAGTATCAACTTCCTGAAAGGTATTTGACTCTCAATTGTATTCGCAAATGCGATTTCGTTGTACTAACTAACTTGTCTACCAGCGCAACGTTCCAAACCGAGCACGGACTCCGAAAATGAACAGGACCCCGACAACGAAACCCACCGGGATGGTCATCTTGACGACGGCCGAGAGAAGGTTCGCGGATTCCTGACCAAGGCCTCTCACGAGATTTCCTATCATGTCATACCTGCCTCTCACCCTCCACCCGAACTCAACGACTCCGAAATCTCAGGCCATCTCTATGGCAATTCACAGCTGTCTCAACAAAACTTGGAGGAGGCTTACCTCCAGCAGCAACGTCAGAAGGCAAACCAGGCTATGGCGCGCGAAATGGCGTTGCAGAACCACCAGCCTGTTGCAAACCACTACTCGGCCGCCAATGATATGGCTCGAGCCCACAATCAGTATCCTCCTCGGGATGCGATGGACCGACGCTCGCTTGAGTCACAGAAAGCGCCCGTCACGGTAATGGATAATAGGAATCAACAATACGACCAGGGCTTAGTCGATGATCGACAAAACCAGACATACCAGGGGAATCAGGCAGTTAAAGAAGATCTCAACCCGCAGAACCCAACTGTGGAGAAAACGGAGGATGTGGATGGGTGGAATTTTGACGAGCCAGCAGAGCAGGAACAAATTTCGGACCCCATTCCGCCTCATCGCCCGGATACTGATGCGTTCCCGAATGCCAATTTTGTACGCTCCGAGTCGTCGGCTAAGGGTGGATCTCTTCCACATCGAAGGAAGAGCTCCGGATCAAGACGCAAGAGCGATGGTGCAATTGATTCCCGGGAAGGAGCCTCGGCTTTGACTCAACAGCAAGATACCAATTTCAAAGTCAGGTTTGCCCTGCGTGGTCATTTGGACGTGATTCGGTCTGTTATCTTCACTGGTGGCGGAAGCCCGTCAGAGCCCGAGATTTGTACTTGCAGTGACGATGGGACTATCAAGCGATGGATCATCCCAGCTACTTATGGTGGTTTTGGACCCCACGGGCCCGGTTCTAGCAACGATTTGGACATCACGAGCTACTTTACTCACCGCGGACATGAAGGTGCCGTGACCTCTTTGGCTGCCTGTTCGCCCTCTCAGAACATTTCCAATGGCGGACGTGTGTTGGGTGATGGGTGGGTGTTCTCAGGTGGCCAAGATTCTAGCGTCCGCGTATGGGAACGTGGGCGTGTTGATCCGAAGGCTACTTTGGACGGACATACAGATGCAGTTTGGGGACTTTGTGTGCTTCCAGGTACTGTGGGTTCTGTTTTCGGCGACAATAGCAGCCACTACGGTGGATCGGATCGTATTCTTCTGGCCTCTGGAGCAGCAGACGGCCGTATCTTAATCTGGGCTGTCAGCGCCCCTCCTCAAGTCGCCTCACCCCCCGGTGGATCGCGTCGTCAAGGCGGAAGCCGGCGAGCGAACTCAATATCCTCTGGGTCCAACTTCCCATCTTCTCCACAGCCTAGTGTGGCCACAACTACGCCCTTCAACTACACCCTTATCCACCACATCGTTCGCACCGATTCTCCTTCACCAACATGCATTAGCCCGTTATCTCTTGCAGGCGTCAATTTCGTCGTTTCCTACTCTGATGCATCTATCTTTGTCTATGACACCCGAACTGGTGAGGAAATCGCTGGCATGGCCAGTCTTGAGACCTATGATGGCACGCCATCCACTGGAGTGAACTCTGTTGTTGCCACCACGCTTGGGTTTGATGGGACAGCCAATCTGGATCCCAACCGCGCAACCACCGAAGAGGAGGTTGTTCATGGAGCCACTGGGTCGAGTAACGTGGAGGGCGTCATCATCAGTGGCTATGAGGACCGATACATTCGCTTCTTCGATGCCAATAGTGGTATGTATCATTCATCCTTCAATATCAATCCCTCTTCATTACGCTGACTTTCAATCCAGGACAATGTACGTACACCATGCTCGCACACCCCGCTGCCATAGCCTCATTGTCATTATCCCCCGACGGACGTGAGCTTGTATCAGCCGGCCACGATGCAAGCTTGCGATTCTGGAACCTCGAGAAACGCAGCTGTACCCAAGAGTTGACCAGTCACCGATTGATGCGCGGCGAAGGTGTGTGTGCTGTGGTATGGAGCCGTGATGGCCGCTGGGTTGTTGGCGGCGGCGGGGACGGTGTTGTTAAGGTCTTCTCCCGATGATTGAACGACGAGATGAAACCCATGTATGATTCTTACTGTGTTATACCTGTGTGTGCTTTTCTTCGCGTTGGCTCTGCCTCTTTGCTTTTTGTATGATCCCATGAACCGGATGAGCGATTGGCCGGACCAGTTCTTTCGAGCATTTACAATGGTGTTCTATCAAGCTGCCTGGCATATCATACTCTTCTTACGTGATTTTCCTTTTCCCTCTTCAACATGTGTACTTTTTACTTCTCTGATAACATGCCGTTTGAGAAAGATTCCCTGGCATGCGTGGGTGTTTTGTCTTTTCGACTGTTTCGCTACATGTTCAATTTCTTTTGAACTGGAACTTTTCTTGTCTGATGTCGTTCTACTAGTTCTGATTATGGATTTTTTTTTGAGCCTCAAGTAACACTGCCTAATAGGCGTTCATATGATGCGACTTTTGTGGGTAGATCCTCCGGTGTGGATGTTATTTCCTTCAGCCTCGGTACGCCTGGTTTGTCCCTTGGATGCTGATGGTTCATGTTGATGTACAACAATACAATTTATTTTTTCCGCCGAGCGGCATATTACTTAGACTACAAGTAGTAAAGCACGAGACCATAGGCTCTCGCGTAATACTACGCCTAGTGAAAACAAAACTAGCACACGGAGGTATCATTCAATATTGTTATTATTTTAGACTTGCGATGTTATGCGGCTATGTCACTATTTCGCAGCCTTCCACGCATCATTAAATACGGATCTCAAACGCTTTGCTTCATCACCATCTTTCAATCGCTGTTCCAGGTAGCCCTGCAAATCATCCCAGAAAGCGTCTGTCCGCAGCACTTCTTCACCACTCGGTCCTACGGCAGCCTTTGGTGGAGATTCATCCCGCTTCTCTGCTGCTTCCGGCTGGGCCACAGAAGATTCAATTGCCTGGGCACCACCAATAATCATAACACCGATCTCAACCTCTTTTCCACCCGCCAGAATCGCGGGCTCATCTGCTAGAACTTCGGCAAGCGTCTTCCCGGTTCCCGATACTGGCTTCCGCTTGTACAGGATCTTGATCTTCTCAAGTGGAACCTGGCCTCCCTGCGCATCGGTGACGCGAGCTCGCACGGCATCCCGAATATCTTGGACTGAGGTGGTCGAGAGGGGTGCGTTGGAAATGACGAAGTCCAGAACAGGGTTCCGAGCAGACTTGACACGGACAGTGATTGATTTGGATGAGCCAGGCGCATGTGCTGACTTGACCTTCTTAGGCATTGGGGGATGCGGGGCTGAGAGGCGGGGAAGAGTGTACTTTCATGCCGGATGAAATATTAGTACATGGCCGTCGTATTTATGCTTGATTACGATATTCTTTTTCAAACTCACAGGAACTCGAAGTCCCACTTGCTCTGGGTCGAAGACATGATCGGCGCGAAGCTTGATCGGCCGTGAGTCCAGTGTGGACAAGAATGATTTCGTGAATGTCAATTCGGACATGATAGGATGAATAGTATGATGTCCTCAAGTCGGATAGATAACAAATTGGGAGAGAAAGACAGTAAAATGGAGCTGTTGGAGAGTGGATGTTTGGAGTTGGCGGGCGGATCTCGATCCTGATATCAAGATAAACACCTGCTCAATCAGGCACAAGTGCCCATTTACACCGCCTTAGGTTGTTTCTGTTTTGCCGCCAACCACCGCCCGAAGAGAAAAAAAAAAGAACGGGAAGAAATCGCAGCTCTCAGACAAACATCTTAAAAGTCTCCATAACAATTTTTCACAATGGGTGTCGGTCGTCGTATGGGAACAAAGCAGGGCATTCCCGCCCCGCTCGATGAGTCAAAGATTACCACCCTGAAGAAGCGCAAGGCCGGCAGCGGCAGCGCAGAGGCGCCCTCGAAGACTGCCACAACGAAGCGTCGGAGATCCGATGCCGAGGAGGCTGCCCCCAAGAAGAAGAAGGCCAATGGAACCCCTGCTAAACCTGCCAAGGCCCCCGTGAAGGCCGAGAAGAAGGTTACAAAGAAGGCTGTACCAGTGCCTATGTCAGACGACGACGAGGATATGGAAGATGATGAGTTCGGTGATCTCGATGGAGTCAGCGATGGCTCAATGGAGGGACTTTCAGACCTGGAGGATGATGATTCGGTTGTCGACTCTGATGAGGAAGGTGGTCACGCCCGTGGAGCCATGTTCTCTGACGATGAGGACTCCGATGCCGAAGAGAGATTGACCGCCGCCAACATCGAGGGTCTGTCACGGAAATTGGACGCTGAGCAACAGGAAGAGGACGAAGATGCCGCGCAGGAATTGCAGGAGGCTCAAATGCAGACCAACATCGCTGCACCCGATGTGTTCGCCGACCAACAGCAGGGTCTCGCACCTGATCTGCAGCTCCTCCGCCAGCGCATCACAGACACTATCCGAATTCTGGGTGATCTCAAGACCCTCGGCGTGGCTGGAAAGTCGCGTACCGACTACGTCGATCTCCTGCTCGACGATATCTGCACTTACTACGGCTACACTCGATTCCTCGCCGAGAAGCTGTTCAACCTGTTCACCCCCATGGAGGCCTTTGCCTTCTTCGAAGCTAACGAGACCCCTCGCCCCGTCGTCATCCGTACCAACACTCTGAGAACCAACCGTCGATCCCTCGCTCAGGCCCTGATCAATCGTGGTGTTGTCCTCGAACCCGTTGGCAAGTGGTCCAAGGTCGGTCTGCAGGTCTTCGAGTCCCCTGTGCCTCTGGGTGCTACTCCTGAGTACCTGGCTGGTCACTACATTCTCCAGGCCGCTTCCTCGTTCCTCCCCGTTATGGCTCTCGCTCCCCAGCCTAATGAGCGTGTCCTCGATATGGCCTCCGCCCCCGGTGGTAAGACAACATACATGTCTGCTTTGATGCGCAACACTGGTTGTGTTATCGCAAACGATGCCAGCAAGCCCCGTGCTAAGGGTTTGATTGGTAACATTCACCGTCTCGGCTGTAAGAACACTATTGTGACCAACATGGATGCTCGCACTGCTTTCCCCAAGGCTATGGGTGGTTTCGATCGTGTTCTGCTCGATGCTCCTTGCACCGGTACCGGTGTTATCTCGAAAGATCCCGGTGTCAAGACCTCCAAGAACGAGCGCGATTTCCTCGCCATTCCCCACATGCAGCGTCAGCTTCTGTTGGCCGCTATTGATTCAGTCGATCACGCTTCCAAAACTGGTGGATATGTTGTCTACTCTACTTGCAGTGTGACAGTCGAGGAGAACGAGGCTGTTGTGCAGTATGTGCTGCGCAAGCGTCCCAACGTCAAGATCGTGGACACCGGTCTCGGTGGTTTCGGTAGCCCCGGTTTCCTTAGCTACATGGGCAAGACTTTCGACCCCAAGATGGCACTTACCCGCCGCTACTTCCCTCACCGCGAGAATGTCGACGGCTTCTACGTCTGCAAGCTCAAGAAGGTTGCCGTAACACCGGCTGCCAAGACAGACGACACTGAATCCCGTTCATCTGGCCGCAAGAAGTCCCGTAGCGCTTCCGCAGCATCCTCAGATGATGAGTCTATTGACAAGACTCCCATTGTTGATGAGAATGGACACGCTGCCGACTTCGAGGGTGGTGCCTTCAGCTCGTTTGAGGATCCCCAGGACGCTGAGCGCATTGCTCGTGCCGAGCGCAACCGTCTGCGTCGCAAGGGTCTTAACCCTAAGGGTGTTTTGAACAAGCCCAAGAGGACCAAGGCTGAGGCCGAGGCATCGCAGAAGACTAGCAAGATAGAGGCGCCCAGCAAGGAAGAAGAGACCAAGACTGTTGCTTCCAAGAAGTCCACTAATGAGCCCAAGGGTGAGAAGAAGACCGTCACCAAGGGTAAGGAAGATAAGAAGCCCGTGACCGCGGACAAGGATGAGAAGAAGCCCAAGGCTAAGGGCGAGAAGAAGGAGAAGGCCAAGAAGGCCAGCAAATGATCAATTCACCTGATCATCTATTTCTTTTTGTTTGTGTATATTTCTTCGGGCAATTTAAAAGCATCATGTATTAGGTCCGGGGCCCGGCGCATTGGATATACCTTTTGTTCAATCAAGATCAAACTGTGTTTCAAAAAAAATTTAAAAAACCAGACCCTGCAATTCCAAATAGAAGCTAAAAAGCAAGAGCGAGAGTAAAATAGCAATATGTGATTGTACTAAATGTATTTCTATCAACGATCTATGTCCACCAAGCGGTGATGTAACCAAAAATGAGAATCGAACGCATCATTCAAAAAACAACAAAAATCCCATGCGCTAATAACAATGAATGTAAGTTTCTTCAATCTCATCAATGTAAAGAGAAAAAAAACAAAAAATAAAAGAGATCTATGCCCGATAAACCTTGATGACCTTCTTGACCTCTTTTCGACACATCGGACAAAGGTTTACAAGATTAGCACACGTCACACAAGAGCAGAGATGACCACATTCGGCGAACACGGCATCCATCTCTTCCGTGTAGCATATCTGACATAGATCCAACTCTGCATCGGCTACCTCCCAGTAGCTGATTCCCTTGCCATGACGTTTGCCATCCTTGAATCCACCAACGTACTTGTTGCCTGTGGTTTTCTCGATATATGTTCCTTGCCCGTGGCATACATCTTCGATCCAATCGCCGTCGTATGAGTCGCCCGTAGGATAGACTAGTTTGCCTTGACCGTGACGTCGGCCGAAGACGAAGTCGCCTTCGTAGACCATTCCCGTGCTGGAGATGTGTGTACCTCTACCGTGGTAGTGACCCTTCATGAAATCGCCACTGTAGTAGTCGTTGGTGAATGTGGCTTCCATGATTTTGGTGCCGGTGAAGCCTTGGACTGGATGGCCGCGAGAATTGGCCCATAGGTACTGGACCAGACGGTCGGGGTGAGTTAATAATCCCAAAGATGCAAGCTGAGAACGCCTGTGTGTTACATTAGCTTTAATGACTTATTTGATGGACTTTTTCTGTGTGTGCCTACTTGTCCTTGGTCAACTTGTCTCCGACGATGAAGCACGCTCCGTGTGGAGCCACAACATCGTCGAAGCTATCAGCTGGTGACACTGTGGTAACAGTGGTGCCATCGACTCGCTTCCACATTAGAAAATCTTGTCGTATGGGTCGATTCAAATGGCGTCGAATCGAAGCTTTGACGTTGGCGTCAAGCTTGGAGAAAAATGAACCCACAGTGCGTAGGACTTGGCTATCCGCGTCGAACATTTGAATGAAGTAATACGCGTGACCAACAGGCAGCTTTACTCTGGGCTCAACAGGGGCCTGAGGAACAGCTTCTGGCGTGGATAACCCACTCTCAGAAGGAAGAGGCGCAGAGCTCGTGGCCTCTGTTGATGCTGAGTCTTGTGAATCATGAGGGGCGTTGGGAGGTGAATTCGCTTCATTCTCCTCGGTCTCAGTATTGAAAGCATCATTCTCTGAAGATATTGCGGCCAATGGAGGTAGCGATCTGTCATCAATGACTAGGCTTGATGTGTCTGGAAGACCAACGTCGCCTGGAGGGGTGCTTTCCGATGAACTAGCAATAGCATCGCCTTCTACCACGGATGAAGATGCATTCTCCAAGGCTTCATATCCCGAGGTGCCAACCAGATGATCATCAGGTTTATCCTCCAAAGAAATGGGCGCAGGAGGATCCGGGATGGCAAAGAACACAGCATCTTCTATAGAAAAAGTCTGGTCAGATAATTGCATAAAATAAGTTAACACTAGAGGGACTTACCTTCAGAGATAACTTCCATCCAGAATCGAATTATGTTCAAAGATGGATCCAAGGGGACATTTAAATCGGTTGTGCGGTCAAGTGAGAGTGATGAAGCAGACTGTGCGAATGAGTTGCCAATCTGCCAGAAACGAACTCGCTCGGGACTGATTGACTCGGAGCTTGAGGACTTCCACACAGCGATCTTTTTGCGTAGCTCGGCCAGGCGTGTTGTGCGCGGCAAAGACATGTGCATAACACTATCTGACGCTTTGGCTTGAGCCATGAGCTCGTTGGAGTCGAATAGGCTGGTCAATTGGTCATATTGGGGAAGCGAATAAACCTCAACCTGGACATCATCTGTAGACTTGTCACAGGCGTGGTAGACGCCTGTTTCGTAGTACTCTTTCAAAGCCTCGGGGACTTCCCACGGACCCTGAGAACCAGGCAAAATATTAGAAACCATATCGCCGCGGACATACATTGCCACAACGGGTACGTCGTGTCCCTTCTTGTGATCCACTTTCTGTGAAGAATCTAGACCAAGATGAGGGCCCATGGCTGTTTTCTGAGTCAAGCACTCCACGCGGTTATCGCTGCCGTCATCAAAAGCGAGCCATGTGGTACCCGGGCCTGCTGGCCGAAGAATACTAAAGAACTTGCCTGAGGTACGGCGGCCACGGTGAACAATGTATCCATACAGAACATACTTGCTACCCTGACCGTCAACCACCCACGGTGTCAGATCTAGCTCCTCGTCCAGAGCAACTTTGTCGTATCGAAGTTGCCAACGTTTGGCCTTGTCCAATGTATGACGGCCGAACTCAATGTGCAGTAGTGGTGGGAGCGACCAACGGCCAGGCTTAGCATCCAGATAGCCGCTGACAGCCTCTGAGGTGGATTTGGCTTGATCGATTGGCATATATAGGCGCGAGTTGAACTCTGTAGGCAACATGTTCACAATAGTTTCACCGTCAGCTGATGGTGCGTTGACGATCGGACTGTCGAACAATTGGGCGAGTTGCTTTCCAAATTCCGTACCCGCAAGCTCCAGCTCTAAGGTGCGGCGCAGCCTCTCCCAGAATTCAGACACATCACTTGAAAACTCGTGCAAATTCCGCAAAGCTGTAGTCACTCCATCGGTATCCACATAGCTTTGGGAAAGTGTCTGGCGGCGCAGCTGCCACAACAACCTTTGAAGGGAATCACACAAAGGCTTGGGCCTGGTGTCGGCATTGGTGAGATGTTCAAGCACATCAACACCTTGGATAATTTTGCAGAATGGAGCGATGTGCAACCACGAGGCTAGCCCAGCCACCTCTGGGCTGTGGTTGATGATTGAATCTCCCAGAGGTCGATAGCCAGTCAAGGCCATGCTGTCCCAAGTAGGTTCGGAATCACTTGGATGCCACCAAAGAGATTTGGTGGGATCATTCACCACCCGGATGTACGCATCAAAG
Source organism: Penicillium soppii (assembly GCF_028829465.1). Taxonomy (NCBI): domain Eukaryota; kingdom Fungi; phylum Ascomycota; class Eurotiomycetes; order Eurotiales; family Aspergillaceae; genus Penicillium; species Penicillium soppii. The sequence continues at coordinate 5,137,692 of NW_026643234.1, forward strand.
GAAAGCGTATCGTTGTTCAGAAGAGCACGGTGCTGACCTCGTCGACGAGTGTGAATATGGTCCCATGGGCCGTGGAAATAAGTCCACCCCCAGTCCAAGTTATGTGGGTTGAATTGATGACAGGATGACTGCATCCATCCTGTGCGTGGTTCCTCTGGATTGTATACAATGACGCCGACCTGTGCAGGCACACGCCACGAACTGGCAGTTTCACTGTCAACTGACCGGGCGGCATCCCTGGCTGCCAGGTACTGAGACTTGTAGCCCTCAAGCCATGCTACCGAATCGTCCGTGGCCCCGGATTTCAATTCTACTTCTGGGGTGGTGTCATCAAGTGCAGAATCGGCAGCACCCCGGCGGATGGAGAATTCCATCTCGGGGAGACTCTCATCTGGGGAAGGCATGGTGGTAGAACACTCCAGATATACACTCAGTGCGTTGACATTATTGCCCCGAGGGTAAAACTTAATCCGCCACCAATAGCCACCAACGAATGCTGCAGGGGATCGAATGACTTTGTTTCGATTGGGGTTTTCCGGGGTACCTCGTACACCCTTGAAGGTCCATGTTAGACGGGCCTTTTCGGTTGGAACGTACTCGGGATCGCCCAAATCCCGGAAGAAATTGGTTTCCCAATACTTGTCTGTCACAAAATTCGATCAACTTGAGGTAACTTCACATTCTGGGTAAATGGAACATACGGTCACAGGCACTATAATCTGAATCGCCTCCGTCGATCTCTTTCATCTCATCCTCATCTGGAGTGGTTGTATCCTCCTCGTACTCGGCCCAGTATGCGTGTTCAACCTCTTCCGCAGGTGGAATTGGTGTAGATTGAGTTGTCGGAGGTGAGGGCTCGGAGATTTGAGTGTGTTCGGTCTCTGTAGGTGAAGTATCTGGAATATTCACATTGCTCACAGTACTTTCAGTTTCAACCGATGACTGTGGGTCTTCCACATTGGGTACGGGGTCCATGATCAATTGGACAATCCCCAATCCTTCACGATAATGCGTTCAATGAATAAATAGAAATGCAAACAATATATAACTCGAAGCGAGCGAAATGAGTTTTGATGCTCCGTTGCCCGATGTATATATATATAGCGACTGATAAGGGCTTATCGGATAAGGTGGGAGAAGTGGAGAGGAATTGAGAATATACAAAGAGAGAAGAATAGGTCAAAAAATGGGCGAAGAGAGGGAAGAAGGAAGTAGAGAATGGAAAGGAATGAAGAAACAGAATATAACAAGGGATGAAGAGATGAGAAGAGAAGAAGTTCCAAAAAGGAAAAAAAGAATGAAGATAAGCCCAAAAAATAAAGAGTCCGGGGGATTTTGCCGGGTCTCGGTCTCTCACTTACAGAGTACATTGTGTATGATATTGTATTATTTAATCAATATTACTATTACTGTTATTATTACTTGATCTCTCAGCTGATGTGATATATTGTATATTGTATATCTTACATTGTATATGATACATTACATGTATTTTCATCTAATTGTTCAGCGGTGTGACTCCTGTCCAGCCGTCGATCCGAGGAAAATCTCTCAGGGCAGACAACCTTAATTTGCCAATGAGAAGGCCGTTTTTTCTTCAGTGGCAATTCGTCTTATCCCCCCTTCGCCACCGGGGGGACGCCACCTGAACCAGTTGTGCAATTATCGACCATTGTTCATTGTAACTGGCAAAAGTTGTTGGAAATCCAGGCGAAAGTCGGGCTCATTTCATACTCGCACTCACAACATAAATTGTACAGTGTAGAGTGACTCGGCCTGCTTGACTTGGCTTGCTTGAATCTGAAACAATTGCGCGATCAATGGTCTTGACGGAGAACCACTTTTTTCAGCATTTGAAGGTGATTGGTCCCTGGGCCAAAAAAGGAACCACTCCTTGGACGGGATCCCGCATTGCTTGGCATTGGTACGAAACTCAATGGGAAAGTCGGTAAATTGTTCAGTTTTGTGATTGACGAGCAAATGAAGCGGCGACGATCATAGGGAACACTGCGGTGGCCTCGGCATAAACCTGAAAAGAAAGACAAAATCAACTTGGGAACCAGACGATACCCCGAATTGTAGAAAAAAATGATCACTTACCTTGACCATTTTGGCATTCGCCTTGATCTTTCCCCAGCTCACCGCTTCGTCTGGCCGAGCACCTGCATCGCTACCATCGAACTCCTGCGCCGTGTTTACATAGACTGCATGCTCGGCCCCATTTCGCATCAGGCATGCATTGGCGATGTGGTGCTTCACCACGCCGCCACCCAAAATAATCATGCCCGCTCGGGTGGCTCGCACTGCCATGGTGTTGATGCGGCGCACATCGTCTACGATATCAACTCGAAGCCGTTGAGGGGATGACTTGAACGTGTGGAAGTAGAGCATATCGCCCAGGGAGCCATCGGTCAAGGCAGGACAGAACACGGGGATTTTGTTCCGGGCCGCCCAGTACAGGACTGAATCCTCGTGGTCGATCTCACGTCCCAGCCGTTCGGTGATGAGGCTAGGTGTCCAGTGCAGTTCATCCTCCTCATCCCCGGTCTGCCGAGCCTTCTCCTTCGCCGCCTCTTGCTCTTCCAGCATCTTGTCCAAGATGGGCACCACCCAATCCTCAAAAGCACAGTAGTTGTTGTTGGGCACGAGGAGATTGCCGATCCGGTTGAGACCCTTGGCACGGAGACCAGCTCCTGGGGTCGAGAAGGAACCGAGATAAGTTGGAGCCAAGCATTTGATCAAATCTTCCTCCACGCCACCAGCCGTGGTCACGATGGCCGACACATGGTTGTGTTTCACCAAATAGCGCAGGGTGTCACGCAGACCGGAGGAAATTAGGTTCGAGGTAAAGCCGAGAAAGATAGTAGTTTTGTTTCCAGTCTCAGGGTCACGAAAGGCGCGCTAACAGAAGCAGAGCATTAGACATTGAATTTCAATTCACCTTGAAAAGTATAATATGATGGGGGTATTACCATTTCATTGATGATGCTGGCCGCCTCCGCGACTGCACTACCTTGGAAACCAGTGTGCGCCATATTGTCCACCATCTCGGCTACTGTGATATCTCGTCCTTGGAACTTATCGAAATCCACTCCGCTTACAACATGAGATCCTTCCGGAACAGGTTCTGAACTCTGGAGGACCGAGTCGGTCACGGAGGTGGGAACGGCCGAGTGGCTCATATTTGCAGTGAATAAATGACGGATTAAATGAGTGGCTAAAAGAGAATTCTCCCAAATGAAGCCGCTGAATATGAATGGTTAACTTGAAATAAAGAAAGTAGCATCGGAACAATAGAGGGGCAGCGTTGATCTTTTTTTTTTCGGCGGGGAAAACTTGATCGACACCTCAGGCATTAAATCCAGACCATGATGCCTTGATGCCTTGATGCCTTGGGGCAAAATACATTTAAATGGGGAAAGATTTCAAGAATGATTGATATTTACGCAACGGGTCTACCACATGAAGCAGACTGAATATATATAGAGAGTGATTAAAAAAAGTATCTAAATATCTCTCTCTCTACATAATCTATATTCTATATACATCAGTAACTAGAAAAAGAGACACAATCCTACATATTGCAGTGAACTATATCGTGACGAATAGAGTTAACCCCCCAAATGCACACTAGAGTTGGATTAGGACTAGCTCCGAACCCCTTGAAGTTCACCTTACAACCCTCTTCTCTTCTCATTCCGCGTTTCTTTCGTGCAAGGAGCTCGATTTCTCCGATTCTCGAGCTCCACACCTTCTTGTTCTCTATAAACTTACTTCTTGTATGTGTGCGATAATTTCTATTGATCTGCGATTCCATTCCAATCCCCCTGTGAGTGAAGGTTGTTAACATAAAACAAACAAGGCCCCCCAAGGCTACCTAGGCGTCTGAACAGGTGGATTTGGATATTTGAGGCGCTTTTCCCGATTGGGACCTTACGTAATTTCTTCATATGGTCCGTGCTTTATTCCTCGTTCTGCTCTCCATCAGTGGTCTTGGATTGTGCTTCTTTCGTTCACATCAATATCTTTTTTTTATATGGAGCGCTTACCGACCTACGGCTTCATAGCATGACGCGATAATGTCAAATCGATTCCCCCAATCGTCCGGGTTCAATTCCCGTGACCGCTCTCCACAACGATTTGGAGACCGACGCCCCCCGGTTGGTCCTCGTGGCCCCGACGACGGCCCTACGCCATTCGGGAGAGATCCACCGCGTGGCCCGCGAGCCCTTGTCGATTCTCCCCGTGGTGGCCATTTCGGAGGCCGTGGAAGAGGCTATGGCCGTGGTGATTTCCGGGACCGAGACCGAGATCGCGACCGTGACTTTCGAGATAACCGCGATGGACCCCCGTTTCGCCGAGAGTTGGACCGTGACTGGCCTCGTCGTGACCGGGATCGCGATCGCGACTTTGATCCCCGCGATAATCGAATAGGCTTTGGACGAGGCCGCTCAAGGTCCCCGACGCGCGACTTTCGAGATCTACGAGAGCCTCCGGGGCGCGACTTTGATTTGGTTCGGATGCGACGAAACTCAAGGGACAGTATCTTGTCTGCATCATCGGGAGGCCCAGACGGCCCACCGCCGAACATTGGCCATATGCCGAGAGGTGGTATGCGGGGGCGAGGCCGCGGAGATTGGGAAGGAGGCCGTGGCAGAGGTCGTCCACCTTTTCTCGATGACCGTGATCTGTTCCGCCGACGAAGTCGATCCCGTGAACCATGGCGTGGCCGTGATCGAATTATTGACCGCGATAGAGATCGTGACATGGACCGCGATCGTGTTTTAGATCGCGATCGAATAATGGACCGAGACCGGGACCGAGATATTCCTATTCCGCGTCCCAGAGATCGAGAGTTACTAGATCGTGACATGGACCGTCGAGACCGCTTTGATCGCCGTGAAGATTGGGACAATCGACGACCCGATCGCGAAGATCGTGACCGCCCGGTGGACTTTTGGAAACGGGACCGGCCCCCAAGTCGCGCAGGTAGTCGCGCGGCCTCAACTACTTCTTCGCATCCTCCTGCGGCATCGGGCCCAGTCCCACTTGCAGCAGATCGTTTACCCGACCATCCTCTAGTGGATCAAAGCCGTAAGCCATCAATCATTCCCGGTCCTGTAGCTCCAGAGCCTGCACGAGACTTTGACAGAAACAACTTGATTCCGGCCCGACCTGAGCCCATTAGACATGAGCCAGTGAGATCCGACGTGCCGAAATCAGACGCGGTGAGACCGGACGCAGCTAGGCCCGAAACCGCTCGATCGGCGATTACCCAGGACACCGGACTTGTACCTCGACACTCTCCACCTCCAGCTGCCCCTCAGGTCCCCGCATTTGGTTCGGTGACTACCCCAATCCCAAATCAACCTCCAAACAATGATTTCTCCGAGCGCTCAGTGCCCGGTGCCACACTACCAACGGAGAAAGACCGCAGCGATGTACTACCACGACCACCGGTTCAAGCTCCTACCGGCCCCAAGGCGGAACGAGCTGAGACAACGCAAGTCTTTGACCCTCGTAATCGCCCCGATAATATACGAGATCCCGGAAATCAACAAGCGATACCTCCCCGGGTCCGAAAAGTGTCTAGCAATCTCCCTGATGTATCACCACCAACCGCCCCAGCTGCGATGACTAGGGCAGACCATATATCCGCACCCAACGAGTCATTTGGGCCCGGCAGATCGCACTCGCTCACCTCATCTCCCACCTTTACGCGAGCGCCGCCGCCGGCCCCACGGGCAGTCTCTCGCGAGCCGTCTATGTCACCTCGAATGCAGTCCTCTGGCATTCCCACTGGACCTCGAGCGTTGCAGTGGCCGGCTTCCTCTCCTAGGGGCCGCAAAGGCAGCAAACAATGGGTGCGGCCCGGCTACGGCCGAACCCCTTCCATCCCCAACGCACTCCCGAAGCAAGAGCCTGTCAATGATGGTGAAAGTATTCCTCCTGCCAATGAGAGCACGCGGCCAGTCCCCCGGCCCTCATCTCCATTTGATATGGACGAACCGGAGAGTGGTGAAATTCTACCCCATCACCCCACGAAAGATACATCTCCCGTTTCTCCGATGAACCTTCCGATCCGACGCAGTTCGCCGGTCGTGGAAACCCCAAATGAAGCAAAACAAATGCCAGAAAACCAAACCGATGAAGATTCTGTCATGATCCCGGACTTTGGACGTTCCAGCGACGAGGAAGACGGGGAAAACATTGTTTTCACCAAGGAGTATTTGGATGAAAGAAGGCAGATATTTGAGAAGGACATGGAGGCTCTCCGAGCAGAACTTCCCCCATCACCTTTGGAAGACCCTACCATCGTTGCCCTGTTGATGAAAATACAGCTGCTTGGTATGGTGGCCAACCCAGAGGAAGTCGAGCGAGGAAATGAAATCGAACACCCAACCGAACAAGTGAATGAACAATCCGTGGCTCAGGTTGTTGATACACTGACTGAACGCCCCATCGAAGACCCAGTTCTGGAACAAAAAATAGACCGTGCGCCATCCGTGGAGGAACAACAGCCAAATGGTCACGCTGGCGACGAACGAGTTGTCTCATTCGCTCCAGCTATCCCTGAGCGCGAACCAGAGACACTCACAGAGACGATCATCCCCCCAATGGTTCATCGCGATGAGATTACTGTCAACAGTCTTCCATTTTTGCACTCAGGCCCTCCAACGCCTATCTCAGACATGGATGTATACCACGAGAACATTGCGACCCAAAATCGTCTCAGGGACACTTTTAGCGCAGAACTCTCCCACGAAAAAGAAGAACTCTTCAAGAAGAATGAACTCCTTCGTGAGGAATATATGTCATACTATAAGCCATGGCGATTGGCGATTTGGGAGCTCGACCGTATGAAGGACAAGAAGTCTGTGACCCCAGCCCCTGCGTCGCCGCCGGTTTCCACAGTCCCAACTACCCCGGCACCGATGCCAGAAGGTCGCGAAGGCCGCCGATACAAAGGGAACAGCGAACTTGATTTCCTCAATGCGTTGAAAGCTTCCGAAATCTCGGCCCAGGAAGAGCTGGAACGTCGACGCACTAAGATGGCTACTGCTCGACCTGACTTGGGCCGTGAAGCAATCATCCCTAACATGCTCGAGCTTTCGGAAGAGAAGGCTCGCATCTATAAAGATGTGAACAATATCATTGAGTGCAACAGGGCTTTGGATGTGTTCGGTTTCTTGCCACCACCAAATGATTTCACTCCCGAGGAGCACGTTATCTTCACGGACGCTTTCATGGCGCACCCAAAAAGATGGGGCAAGATTGCTGAGTCTTTGCCTGGCCGAACTTTCCAACAGTGTATCTTACATTATTACCTTACCAAGGAAGAGATCAAGTACAAGGCCAAACTCAACAAGCGCTGGAGTAAACGGAGCAAGGGAACTCGCAAGGGCGCACGACCTAAGTCCAACGCTCTTATCGCGGACTTGGGTGTAGTGAAGCCTGACTTCGATGGCGGCGAAGAGACAACCACACCAGCTGTGACTGACACGGGTCGGCCGCGACGTGCAGCAGCGCCGACATTTGGCGAAACCACCGCTGCCGAAATAGAAAGCAGCAGTGTGCCAATCGGACGTCGTGGTCAACCTATCAGGGATGGTGAACCAGTTGAACGGCCAGTTGCTCGTCGCGGGGGACGTGGCGGAGGCACCCGTGGTGGGCGGCGCGTCAAGGCCCCTCAGCCGGATCCGAAGAGCCAGGCCCCAATGCCACAGGCGAATACGCCCTCAGTAGCCCCCCTGCCTCCCCCTCCCCCTCCCGGAATCGAGATGGAAATGATTCAAGATACCATCATGGAAGGGTATGAGGCCCGGGAAAGAGAACAGGTTGAAAAGGAGTCTTTGCAGCCAATTCCACGAAGCAGAATGGGTCGAGGACGAGCAAAGGATGGAGTTTATGTCTTTGAATCAACCGAACCTGAACAGCCTATGGCGGCCAACAAACAGCCAGAGACTGGTTATGGATCTTTACAACCAACAAGTTATTGGTCTGTCCCAGAGCAGCGCGATTTCCCGGCCTTGCTGGGACATTTCGGCCGCGACTTCGAGGGTATTTCTGGTTGGATGAAAACCAAGACAACAGTGATGGTATGTTTTGCTTTCTTTTCACTCGCTATTTGAGTTTACCTCACATCCTTTGCTTGACATCTACCTTTCATTCTATGTTTGCCTTGTGCCTGATGTTCATTTCTTTTAATCTCATCCTTGTGCACTTAGCTGACTAGACTTTTTCTCATTTCTTAGGTCAAAAACTTTTACCAACGACGTCTGGACTCTGGCCAGAAAGATTTCGAATTGATTCTCACAGAAGCCGAGGAAAAGAAGGCCCGCGGTGAGCCTACAGGGCTACTTCCGGTCCCAAGCGTTGCTCCCAAGCGACGGTACGAGGCAACCCCATCGTCTATTATTCCTCGTCCGCTCGCTCCCCATGGCGATCCGATGATGGAAGGGGAAGATATACGGTTCTCATCGAAAGGCAAACCCATGGCCCTTTCGCCGCAACCCATGCCCCTGCATGGTCGACCCATGCCCGAGAAAGACCGGAATGCCGGTCGCTACCAGCCCCTTGCACAAGCATCCGGTGCCTCGCCGGTGCCTTCAACTGCGACTCTCATTGAGGAATCAACCCGAGCGATTCGTGCGCAAGGAGGGCCGTCACACCGCAGCATACAGGGACCAAGGCTCGGGTATTTCACTGATGAACGGCGAGACTCTTCAATATTGCCCCATGCCACAGCCCGCATGCAAGATTTGCCAATGTCTTCGCGTCATCCTGGCTCCATGCCACCGGATATGACACGCATGGACCCTTTGTCTGGACAAGCCTACATCCCTGGACATCAATCCTCGTCCATTCTCTCATCGGCCCATTCGCGTCACCCTAGTATGCCCCAAGCACCTGGATCACCAAGTCAGTTGCCTAGACCCGACCTTGAAATGTCGTCTGTCCACCGCGATCCATTCGGTCAGCGATCTTATTACCCCATCGGAAGCCAATCGATAGGTATTTCTCAATCGCCTCGCCCTGGTTTGTCGCCAGTGAAGGAAACCCCCCGACCTAGTGCCACCCCTGCCCCTGAAGCAAGTTCTCGCCAAGTGCCTGCCAAGCGGTCCAATATCATGAGTATCCTCAATGATGAGCCCGAGGAGCCTCAACCTCGCAAGCGATTTGCGAGTGAGCAGGCTCCGCCCTCACAGACTGGAACCTCAGGCGCCAGTTCAAGGCCCGCTTACCAAGCCAGTGGAGCGTCCCGCCACGAAGAGAATGTGATGCCGGGTGTACCACATAAGTCTTCTGCTTATGCCCAACAAAGCCAATATCAGCCATCGTCTCGCGCATATTCCGAATATCCTGGATATGGACCTCCTCAAACTGGCTCGGGCACTTCGGCAAATACCGATTGGATGGCGCGGTTTGATCCACGGGCGCAACAGACTCCTCCACAGCCCCAAGCCCCCTCTCTACCACAGCAGCAGCAGCAGAGCAGTCGTGCTCCGACATCTTTGGCTTCCCAAGGTTCATATTCTTCTTACGCGGCAACTCCAAGTCAGGCATCGGTGCCTATGTCCAGCCTTCCCGCCCCATCCCCCGCTCCGACTCCCCCTCCGCAGAACGGCTCTCAGCGATCCACTTATCCTAACGTCTTCTCCCAATCATCTTCTACCCAGCCATCTGCGGCTTCAAATTCGCGAGAGATGGCACATCAACCTTCGTCTTACCGGCCACCGTCTCCTGGCGCACGCTCTAGTATGTCGTATGGTTCGCGGCAAGATCCACCTACGCCTGCGCAGCCTTCTGCTAGTCTTTATGGTATTCACTCACGCCAATCTGGAACGCCATCTACGTACTCAGCAGCACCATCTACTCCGAACCCAGCACAGCCGCACAGCTATCAACAACACGTGCAAACGATGGTCAGCGGGTCGCATCAACCTCAATCCCTCCGATCGACGCCAGTCAATCTCTCTGCTGGCTCCTCGCAATATGGACACAGTACCCCGCCCCCTCAGTCCCAGGCTGGTAGGCCAATGGCCTCGCTGGCGAGCCTTGGACGCTCGTTCACCCCTCCATCGACTCTACATCACTCGATGAATGGAAGTACCATGAGTGGCTATCCTGCCCCTCCATCTGGAACGGGGTCGATTCCGCCACTTCACCAACGACCGGTTGGCCCAGGTTCAATGGGTGACAATGCCTCCACGCCTACGCATCATCGCGTCTACAGCCACGGGTCGGGCCAAGGTGGGTTACCGGGATCACTTCCACCACCTTCACAACAACCTCGGTAGGCATTCATCTGCGCGATGTGTCTCAATGAACTTTATGCGGGGTGGAAAACCGTAATGGGATCGGTTGTATATTAATTTGTTGTTATTTCCGTTTTTTTTGTTCAGCGTCCTGGTGTCTTTGCCAACAAGTATTTTTCATTTGATCATGTTTCATATGTACAACTAAATGAATGATTTGATGTATCAATCCCCTATGTCCTTAGTTAAATGTACATGTAAAAATACATATGTAACTCTAATTTGCAGCAAGTATTTACACATCCCTCATCGATCCATCTGGTTCATATGACTGGGAAGGTTCCAGACATTGTAGTCCAAATGCACAAAGGCCCGGTCGACGGTTGGCACACTTTCAATGATGTACTGCAGACTCTCACCAACGTCGTGGCTGTCCCGCAAGCTGAGTTTTTCATCAACCACAAGGTCAACTTCGACATTTAATTTGTCGCTCGCATAGTAGGCTTTCAAGTCTTGAATCTTGAGGATAACTCGGGAGAACCGCATGGTCATGTACAGGAGAACACTGTGGTCGTCGGGAGAGGCAGCTGCACCGGTCAACCGTCGGATGTATTCCGCTGCTGTCTCGCCCCAGTTCCACATAATATACAGGGAGAGGAACAGACCACCCAAAGGGTCCAGGTACCAAAGGTTTGCAAATGTGCCAACTGTAGTGAGTGCCTGTTAGATCAAAACTTTAGGGATGTACAGTGAACATATGAGACTCACTCAGTGGGAAGATGATGCTGAAAGTGTTAAACACGACATCAGTCATAGCATCCTGGGCTAGAACTTGGACGCTTGGACTAGGGATCAAGCGGCACCAGATCCAGCAGAATAGTTTGACCAAAACCGTACCACCCATCAACACGAGGGACGGCACGGAGAGCTCGACTACTGTGCGGTCATCTCCCATCAATTGTTTGATAGATGACAACGCTACTTGGAAGAAGGAAGTCACCATTATGACAGAGAATATAAGCACACTGATGGGCTCTAGTCGTCGTCGGGTGATGGGGTACCGGTTGCGATCTTGGCGGCGGATCATGATAGTGGTCACCCAGACGATGACGGTGCTCAGGAAATCCAATGCACCGTCAACGAGTCCTGCTAACATAGACATGGAGCTTGTCATGGCCATGATGGCAATCTTCGAGCCGAGAAGGGCAACATTGGCGATGAAATTGATGCGGATGGCGAGGTTGATAACACGCTCCTCGTCATGCGGTGCCATCCCACCGTGCGATTCGAGATCGGGGAATGGTTCTGATGGGCTGGTGTTTTCGTCGGGGGATGCAACCAGAGGAGTTGTCTCGTCGGGAATCCGATAGAGATTATGGGGTGTGCGCTTGATCTTGCCGCTCTTGGCATTGGCATCCACGGTTTCGGAATTATGGACTTCTGGCGCCTGAGGAACGCCTGTTTCATCCCGGTGGGTTTCGTTGTATTCCTCAATCAGGTTATGGGGTAGGGAAGAATCCAGCAATCGGTCGATGTAAAGGTATTGGGAGATGAGACCATTAGTTCGTTCATAGTATTGTCGGCTGTTCCGGGTCAGTCCCAAATCCAGGGAGATTCTCATAAAACGCACATTTTCTTGGGGAGATCTTTTAATGACTCGGGTGACCGATAGTAGCGTTGCCTGTGTTGCAGCTAGAGGTTAGGGTTGAGGTTTAGTCCGAGCAGAAGTGAAGCCTACCACTCGTAACGAGGATTACTGCGTCCAATCAACAGTGACCCACGTCGAAGAAATAGTCGACGTTCTGACACATCATCATCAAGCTCGTTCAAGCCAAGACTGGATGTGCGAGAAGGCAAAAACCCCATTAAGCGCTGGCCCCTGGTAGAGAGAATTTCGCGCTCTGGGTCCAAACTGGGTCGTCGTGGACGTAGAACAGGTGAGGGAGAACCAGGAGGGGAAGATAATGGAAGAAAGGGATGTGAAGACATGACTAGTCTATAACTCCAGGGTTGGAGTATAAAGAAGTTGTAGGCAAAAAAAAGGTTGGAGATTAATCTTTTACCGCGCGAGCTTTCCTTGTACGCGTATCTCCACCTGATTGATAAGGACATGGCGCCTTATCTATTGATCACCAACTCTTTATTATGTAGTTAACTATTAACTATACCTAGTTACATGTAACTATGTCAGTTTATAGATTACAGTTCAACAAGACTGTAGAAAATTATATAGTATACAAGCTCATTTGAGACAGGAGATAAAGTACTAAAGTCCTATGACAAGAATCATGATCTTTTGCAAGATATATACATAGGTATATGTCTACTCCCACATAGCACGAACAGAAAAGCCCAAGCGAATTTGACCTAATGTAGTTCAGTTGCAGTGAGGCAGTGCAGTGTTTCATCGGCTTGTTCATGCAGTGTTTCTTTGTTTCTTTGTTTCTTTCTTGTCCATTCCAAAATTTTCACCCTTTCAAGCAGCATGTGTGCTGTGATGGAAATTAAACCCAGGCTGATCGCTTTGATATCCGGTCCGATCAATACTGGCATAGATAAATCCTATTTATTTTCTCACTACGTAAACCGAGTCAACCAAGCTATTGAACGCAGTGACCACTTTGTCATTGAACCCATCACAAGTTGCGTGGATGCAGATGCACTGGAATATCTCTCGGCATACCCTGTCTCCCCTGACCGAGTTACTATCTTTGTCACCAAAGCTGAAGATGGGATGTGGGGTACACACTTCCGCTCTTCAGGAGCCAATGTGAAAGTGATTAAGGGACAAATGAGTCGGGATCGAGATGCAGCACTCACAAGTGCCAGCACATACGATATATTACGTGTGCAAACGAAGGAAGAGGGAAAGCTATTCTATGGCCATATGTGGCAGGATGGATGTATTACGAATACAGAGCGCACTTGGAAGCCACGGCGGGGAATCGCAGAGATTGAGGTACATAGTTGAAGAGGACACAATCAATCTTTCAATAGGATGTGCCTCAGAGTTGAAAGCACCAGGGTCTGCTAGCATAGTGTGATGATTGAAGATGGGGAAACCAAGGACACTTGTTTATCATGTTGTAACTACCTAGGTAGAGCATGGAGATAACTCGCACAACCAAGACAACTATGCTTCATCATGTATAAATAAGTATCAATCTGCGGAAACTCGAATTAAATCATAAATATGTAACAAGTGTAACTACTGACCATATACAGTAGTATTGTAACCATTAAAGGCGCTAAAGGCGGGATGAACGACTCGCTAGTTCCGAGAAAATCGGACAGCAGCGGAGGAGCGGAATAGACCTTCCGCCCTTCCCGCCTTGAGTGGAGAACCTCTCGGCTCCCCGGACTGAGAAACTCGTCAGTTGGCGGTCAATTCGCCTGAATTCAAAAGGTCTTTGCTGATTCTCTGCATTTTAACTGGTCCATGGCCACTTAAACCGATGTCACCGACCTTCCTCTCCGGTGATAGCCATGCGTCTCTACAAATTCGGAAATATGCCGTACAGTACCCGACCGAGGATCACCTAGATATAAGAGGTCGCACGCTCTGCAGAGGGTTTTCAAATTCACTTCACACTCGTGCTCTCTCACTATGACGGCCCAAACTCTTGCAGTCGCCGTTATTACGGTGGTCTATCTCATTATTCGCTATTTCAATCGTACCGATGTCCCCAAGATCAAAGGTATTCCGGAGATTCCAGGTGTACCCCTCTTCGGCAACCTCTTGCAATTAGGCGATCAACATGCTACAGTCGCTGGAAAATGGGCGAAGAAGTTTGGGCCAGTCTTCCAAGTGCGCATGGGAAATAAGGTGGGTTCCAATTCACATAACACAGGGACGCAAGCTAACAAAATCACTTAGCGCATTGTCTTTGCCAACAGCTTCGAATCCGTCCGCCAATTATGGATTAAAGATTCATCTGCTCTAATCTCCCGTCCGACCTTCCATACTTTCCACAGCGTTGTCTCTAGCTCGCAGGGTTTCACGATTGGTACCTCCCCTTGGGATGATTCTTGCAAGCAGCGTCGCAAGGCTGCAGCCACTGCGCTCAACCGACCAGCTGTGCAATCATACATGCCCATTATCGATCTCGAATCCAACTCCAGTATTAAAGAGCTGTACCGGGACAGTCAAAACGGCAAACTCGACGTGAACCCCACTACTTACTTCCAGCGCTATGCACTCAACACTAGTCTGACCCTGAACTACGGATTCCGAATCGAAGGCAATGTGAATGATGAGCTCCTGCACGAGATTGTCGATGTGGAGCGTGGTGTATCTAACTTCAGAAGCACCTCGAACAACTGGCAAGACTACATTCCGCTGTTGCGCATCCTTCCCAAGGCGAATAACGAGGCTGAAGACTTCCGCGGTCGCCGTGATAAGTATCTCACCTACTTGCTTGATATGCTTAAGGATCGTATCGCCAAAGGAACCGATAAGCCTTGTATTACTGGCAACATTCTCAAAGACCCCGAGGCTAAGCTGAACGATGGTGAGTTTTGACATGAGCGTGACAAGATTACTCTAAATTGGGGCTAACCCTTTCTTAGCCGAGGTAAAATCGATTTGTTTGACTATGGTTTCGGCTGGTCTCGATACTGTTCCGGGTAACCTGATTATGGGAATTGCCTACCTGGCATCTGAAGATGGCCAGAGAATCCAGAAGAAGGCATATGATGCAATTATGGAGGTCTATCCGGACGGCGATGCGTGGGAAAAATGCTTGGTCGAGGAGAAGGTTCCATATGTGACTGCCCTGGTTAAGGAAATCCTCCGGTTCTGGACGGTCATTCCCATCTGTTTGCCCCGTGAGAGCACCAAGGATATTCAGTGGAACGGAGCTACAATTCCTGCTGGCACGACTTTCTTCATGGTACGCATTCCCTTCTCTCGATTTATTAGTCTTCTACTGACTTTCTCTAGAATGCCTGGGCTGCTGACTACGACGAGGATCACTTCAAAGATGCCAATAAATTCATTCCCGAGCGATATCTCGAACTCAACGAGGGCTCTGGCACTCCTCACTACGGTTATGGAGCTGGCTCTCGCATGTGTGCAGGCTCACATCTTGCAAATCGGGAGCTTTTCACAGCCTTTATCCGCCTGATTACTGCCTTCAACATGCACACAGCAAAGGAAGCTTCCGACCGACCTATTCTCGATGCAATTGAATGCAATGCCATTCCTACTGCACTGACTACCGAGCCTAAGCCTTTCAAGGTCGGGTTCACCGCACGCGACCCCAAGAAGCTTGAGCAATGGATCGCAGAGAGTGATGAGCGCACCAAGGATCTTTGAGATAACTGTCTTTTTATGTCGTACATGTTTGAAACATGTTCCTTATTTCTTTTTACATTCTAAGTGAGGCCTTGTATATATACTACTAAAACCAGAGCAACGAAGGAAAGACAGAAAAATTATATCAACTCAAACTTATCCACCGTTTATGCTCTAAATTCAATGAGACCATGAGCTTGAACAGTTTCTGCAATGAACACACGCACTCACCTACGTTTATACTTCTATGAAAAAAAAATTAGCATAGTCGATTAACTGCTGTCAAAGTGCTAGCTAGGTACTCCTCTTTAGCCTGGATAGGTTTCCATGCTCTCTGGCTGATCAAAACATTTCAAATAGCTAATCTGGTGACCTCTTCCAAGAGGTAGATGTCACATTCCTTGATATAGCGACCCAGTCTCGAGGTTGGCTCTGCCTCGGCCATAAATTTCTCCGCCTTCGCAACTGATGTCCATTAGTATTGAAGGCCGTCTTCAATCTCATTGTCAGTCAAGCTAGGAGCCCCACTGTTATCGACTAGATCTGCGCAATAGCAGAAAGAAATTCGGCGGAGATCGCCGCGGAACTCCTCTGTGAAGCAACACAGCCGCCATCCCGGATATTGATCAGGGCTCCGGTTTCCTCTTGCATCTCACGCTGGGCCGCAACGTGGTGCTTCTCACTGGATCGATGCCACCTCCAGGGAGTTTGTAGTAGTTGTCCCGCTTAGCATGGATGATGACGATCTTGCCAGCGGCATCGAATGCAACCACACGAATGACGTGACGATCAACATAGTTGACTCCTTCTTCTTTGGCGCCGATGACCTCTGGGTTGCCCATTTTGTAGGTTGCGATCTGCATGAAGTTGATGTGTAGTTTGACAAATTTTGATGATAATGTTGTAACAGGGTATGAAATAGAGAGTCGCACCTTAGCTGTCCTGTATTGCATGTAAACAGTGAATTTGCATTCTTTTTTCACGATTGAGGAGTGCGAGGAAATGGAGGAAATGTGAGGGGAATGTGCTCGAGCAGAAGAGAATCCCGCGGGTTCTTTGCCAACTACATAAACCCTCTTCCCGCTCGCGCTTTGTTGGCTGTTTAGCTCAGTTGACAAGGAAGAGCTGCAGGTTGAATGTGCCATAACTCATCAGCCAATCACATACTGTACCTATCCCAGGCAGTCGCCTATATATGTAGTTACATATGTATCTGCTCCGTACTCCGTACACGTGGAAAAACTCGAAGATTTCTCCCTTTTTCGTCTTTTCTGGTTTGGTTCCTAGGATTCAAATTCCTTCAGGATGCAATCTGTCTGATTCACCAGTTATTAGCTAAGAAATGCAGTACAAGTCTTGAAATGGCCCATTTTTCAGTGTATAACGTCGTGTGGAGTCAAAAGGCGGAATCCCCCGCATCTGTCGCCTCCACACTTTCTCTCTCTTCACATCCCCCTTGTCGGTTATAAGCCCTGTAACTTGAATAAAATGCATCTTGCTTGATCATGAATACCATACAGACATACTCCGCCCCAGAAAATTGGAATAAATCACCCTTGGTGGACGATCCCAATGATGATCGGCCGCGGAAGAAGCGCCGCAAATACATCGCCAAAGCCTGGTCAGTTTGTAAATCTTGTTGAGACAACCTGCTAACACCTTGAAGCAATGAATGCAAACGTCGCAAAATAAAATGCAACGGCCAAGCACCTTGTCAACGCTGCGGCCGCCAGAATATCGAATGCATCTACGTGGAGAACTCTCAACAAGATAGCCCCGGGGAACAAGAGTAGGGGATGTTGGCTTGTTCGCATGAATCACCACTAAACTTTCTCCCAGAAATTTCGAGCGGCTTTTTGATCAGATGAGAGTCATGCAGGAACAAATTAGCATTTTGTCTGCGAGTGTTCGCTCAATAGCCGGTAGTGAGCATTCACCTGTCGGTCTTTCCGCCACGGGCAGTTATGGGCTTTTGCCTACTCAACGTTCGCTGCGACGCGTGTCGAGGACCAGAGAGACGCCATTTCAAGGTCCAACGACATCGGCTTTCAGTTTCGACCTCGCCAAATCCAGTTTGCAGCAACGCGGCATTGTCGAACGCGCTGAGGCTGGTGATGAAGGTGATCTGACGCAAGAACCTTCGCCCTTGGCATCTCCATCAGCACAAAACGAAAGAATAGATTCACATCAACCGCTTGATCCACTCTGGGCCCTTCCAAAAACCGAAGCATTGCGGCTTTGTCGAGTATACGAGGAGGAGATGGGCATCATGTACCCGGTCCTGGAACTTTCGGAGCTTTTGGATCAGGTTAATCTGTTATACGGCCCCATGGACCGTGCGCTTGGTCCAGCCCTCCAACCCGATGCAAGAAATGAATTGGACCGTGAAGATATTCATATTCTACGTCTAGTATTTGCTTGTGCCTTGACGGCAGAAGCCAGCGGTCGGAGTGAACAGGCCATTACGCTGTTTGACAGCGTGCGGGAAGTCCAAGACAATTGCGTCTGGGGTCCGCCGGAAATCAAGAGCATAATCTTCTTAACACTCGTGGTTTGTCATAAGCTATCAATCTTGAAAGTGAAGTATGCTAATAGTATCAATAGTCAATTTTTTATTTTCAAATGGACGAAGAAACCCTAGCATGGCGCACGATTGGAATTGTCGAGCGCATGTGTCTCGAGAAAGGTCTACATAGGCGGGAAGCATTGAATCAGCCGGCTATTGTGGCTGCGGGAAAAGAACGCGTTTTGCGACTCTTTTGGTCAATCTACATTTTGGATATGCGATGGAGCTTTGGCACAGGCATGCCATTTGCCCTGGAAGACACGGATATCGACCCTTGGTTACCAGAGCCTGCAGAAAAGACTCCATATCTGCGTGTCATGATCCGATACAGCCGTATTGCAGCAAAAGTTTGGAAATTTATTTCGGCTTTCAACAACACGAACGAAATCAAGAAAGATGAGATGAATTATCTGGACTGGCAAGTGTTGCGCTGGGCCCGTGCAATTCCAGACTCGTTACAACTTGAATATCGAAGTTCCGCAGAAGAGGAAACTGCGACAGATGGCTCGCGAAGCATGCGCCGGCTACGAGCGTTGCTTTATCTCCGCGCAAATCAGCTACGAATGTTGATTCATCGTCCAGTACTGCATACAGCGGCACATATCATGCGGTATCCAAGCGAATCGGAGACAGTGGTGGAGATTGCCAAAGACACCATACGATTCATCACCCGCCTGAATGATACATCAGATATTTACCAGTTACAGCAAGTCGCATTCAATTGGTTCCTTGTCTCGGCCGTGGCTGTGTTATTCCTGGCTGTAGCCCAGGCCCCAACGCAATTCAGCGGTTCATGCAAAGAGGAGTTTTTCTGGGCTTTGGATTTAGTGAAAGGGTTTTCCACGCAATCTTATATCTCGCGCCGGCTGTGGAAATCTATTCGAAGCCTTCGCAAGCTTGGCCCCCAACTAGGCCTTGGTGTGCAGAAAAAACGGCTGAATGATCAAACTGGAGTTGAACAAGAACAGTTCAACTCCAATGCTTCGCCCGCTTTAGCGCCGACCGCGAGCAACCATAGCCAGACACCACAGGACGGTGTCCAAATGACACAGGAGTTGATGGAGTGGTTTGAAGCAGTGGGCAATCTGGAGGATCAAATCATGGGGATGGGAACAGGCCCCGTGCCAGATGGAGGTCCTTACCAGCAAATGCCTAATGGTGGTTTCGTGTTTGACTATGGTGAAGAATTGTCGAGTGTGATGAAGGATTGTTTTTAAGTATATAGAACTGTGTGTATATATATAAGATGAGACAATTATAGAAAGAAACGCGATGTTGACGGAATGCGTGGAACGTGAGAGCAACAATACAGCCCAGATGTTGCAAAGGCAGAACTTTCAAGAAAAATTGACGACTTGCCGAGTGTGGCAGTTCACTGTGCTGAATCTGGATTCGGATGAGAAAATGCATAGATTAATCATGTTTTTCTCAGCAGCGCCGGCCACCGTAGCGTCCTCCACCCCCAAAGCCTCCACCGTAGCCGCCTGCATGTCGCCGACCGCCATATCCCCCGTGGCCTCCGTAACCTCCGTAGCCGCCCCCATATGGGGGACCTCCCCATCCGGAACCATGGCCGCCCATTCCGCCCATTCCGCCCATTCCACCATGATGATATCGACGTGGAGGGCCCATTCCACCCATCCCCATTCCATTCATCCCCATACCACCCATGCCCATGGCTGGAAATCGTTGACGTCGTGGGAACGAGAAACATAGACCCATTGCGAGGACCAGGATTTGGATGAATTTGCTTCTGCAGATAGCGCAATGGAATGTTCAAGTAGGTAGGGATTAGAGTGATAGATTTGATTATTGAAAAGAATCAGGTCTTTGAAGAAATTCAAATTATTTCAAATTTGTCGGTGGATTGTGAAACTGAAGCCAGTTCGCCATTATATACGGGCGGAATGGAGTCTTGTGCGTCATCATGTCTTGGACCTTGATGACAACTTGTTTAATTAATAAATATATTTGAAGTCCACCTCTCCATCACCAGTCCGAACTCGTCGAGTCTCTTCGATTTCTCCACTAGCAATTTGATCCTTGATCTTGTTCTCACGTCGCAAGTAAAAGCCAAATCCAGCTACAGCACACTGCGCCACCACGAGAGACCCCAGTGAAAAGGAGTTCCCTAGCACATATGGTGATTTGCGATACACTTGACCAGCAACAATTCCAGCGCAATTTCCCATCGTCTGTTGTAACCCGATCTCGAGAGCGCGGCGGTATTGAGGGGCGATATTCACATTCAACCAGGCGACATTGAGCCCGACGGATGTATAGGTGGTGATACCAATAAGGAAAGTGGCAAAGTATTGAACCGCGGTGTTTTTTACCGTAAGGAGAAGAATATAACCGATAATTCCGAAGATATTCGCCGTGAAGATGTACTGGTGAAAGATTAGCACAGAAACTAAGAATGGATATAGCTCTACTGACCGATGCAAACTTCGAGTACCGATCGGAGCAGAACGCAATGGCAATGAAGACTATTGCCGCCCAGATGTACACAGGAACTGTCAAGACATTGCTCATCAGAGAGTTGTAGCCCATACCACCCAAGATAGTTGGCAGGAAGGTACTGAATCCATAAAGTAAGATATCTTGACAGAACTGAATGACACCGCTGAAGAAGAGTTTGGGGTCACTCAGTGCAATGCGCATCTCTTCCCAGCTGAAATTATCACTTCCCATGTACTTGCGACGCTGTTCGTTGCGCACCCGCATCATCCATCTCTCTTCCTCGGTGAGGAAGTATGCTTCAGCTGGGTTGTTGGGCAAGCCGAACCAAATAAGGATGGCACATAGAGCGCTGAATAGGCCTTCAATGATATATACCCATCTGGTCATTTGTGAGCCATGATCGTTGTTTTAGAAAGATAAGACAAAATACCTCCATCCTGCCTTGCCTCCAATTCCATCCATATGTAGGAGCCCGTATGCCAAAAGCCCACCGACGGCACCAGAAATAGCCGCACAGCTCATCAGATAAGAAACACGCTTTGCCTGCTCCTCTCGGCGATATACCATGGTCAGGTAAAGATTAAGACATGGGAACAGCCCTGCTTCGCAGGCACCCAAGATAAGCCGAGTTGCATATAGTGATCCCACCGATTCAATAAAGCCAGTGAAAATGGTGGTCAGAGACCAAACGATGCAGAGGCCCGTCAGGATATTCCGAGGTGTAAGTTTCTTCATCAAGACTGCCCAAGGTGCCTCAAAAAGAACATATGTCACATAGAAAATTGAGACTGCTGTTGAAAATTGACTGTCTGATGCATTGATATCCTCGGGCATATGAGCGACCTTGACATTACCTGGGATATTGGTCAACGTCACGATTTAATCCATCGGATGTTCAATAATAAATGAAACTTACCAATATTTGATCGGTCCAAAAAGCAAGTCAAATATGTAAACATGATGACAGGAATAAAGGCCGCATCCAGCTTGGCCAGTAGTTTCCTTTCTTTTTGCGGATCTAGCACCACATTCAAAGCCTCACCGGTGGCAGTCTCGTCCCCTAATTCTGCATCATCTTTTTGAAGGGAATTTTTCAACTCCAAGGGAGGATCATGAATAGTGTCGTGTAACATTATAGGTAGTATTGGTAGGTGCGAAAATATCAAGTATCAACGTTGGTTGATCTAGGGATTGGTCTAGTGATTAAACGATATTTAAACGATAACGTAAACGTAAACCTATCTCTATGTACTATGTCATATAACTACATAACTACATGAATTTAGCTGATACCCCCTTATAGAGAGTGGGGCGTCGGGCCGATGAAGCCCTGATAACGCGGGCATTTTAGGGCAGTGATCACCAAGATAGAGGTGCATATACCATTGATTGGTGTTGATTAATACTGATTGCCACCTGGAACCCACTATATAGGCCAATGTTATCTTCAGAACAGATTCTATCTTCAACAGGAAAGTCGATCCCTATATATTGTATGATATTATACATAAATGAAAGGGGTTTGACCTGGTGGAGAGTTTCCCCCAACTTTTTACCCCAGACTCATCGGCATGTGGATCCCGATGTGTGTCTAACCGAGGATATCTTTGCTTTGATATGGAAAAAGGATGAAGAGATGATAGGAAGAAAGGATGATACGAGAAAATACTGTAATAGGTACGCAGTTGAAGATACTCAAAAATTCTAATCTTCTCGAATTGTCTAGTATCCTTTTCATTGCATTTAGACATGGAAAATATACCGGCTTCTCATCATGCCCGACTGCTTTGTCGCCAAAATCAGTTAACAAATACGGCTGGTATTGCTCCGGGCTACTTGCAAGCCAATTTACTTGTATTGCCGGCCAAATATGCTGCGGATTTCCATGACTTATGTCTTCGTAACCCTGTTCCTTGCCCTTTACTGGGTATGACCTCTGTTCCGGGTGACGCAAGTGCTATTCAACCTTCAAAATGTATCCAATCGCAGGATTTCGACATTCGAACGGATTTCCCCAAATATCGAGTTTATTCGGGCGGAAAATTTATCGAGGGCCGTCGTAACTTGTTGGATGTGTGGAGAGAAGATCATGTTGGATTTTTGATCGGGTGTTCATTCTCATTTGAAGATGCTTTGGCCGCAGCAGGCCTGCCACCTCGTCACCACAAGACTGGCACGATAGTTGCGATGTATCGGTCTAACATCCCACTATTACCCGCGGGAATATTCACTGGGGGTCACTGTATTGTTTCCATGCGACCATACCGCCCGGAAGATATCGAGAGAGTGAGAGATATCACACGGGTGTATCGACTGACCCACGGAGAGCCTGTCGCATGGGGATGGGATGGTGCAAAGCAATTGGGGATTGTTGATATCGACAAGCCAGACTTTGGTGAGCCACAGTCATTTGACGAGGGCGAAGTCCCCGTATTTTGGGTCAGTATGCCGCAATCCTTCTCTCAAGCTTGTCTGACTTAATTACCAGGCGTGTGGAGTGACGCCTCAGATAGCTGTTGAAGCTGCAAGTGATAAAATTGAAGGCCTAGTATTTGCCCACGAGCCAGGGCACATGCTCATTACTGATTGGACGGCGGATATTCTACAGAGACTCAAGCTTGGCATTGTTTAGAGTCAAAAAAGTGTTGATTGCGCATGCACCATTCAGAATATCATCAGACTCGCTTTAGATAACCTTAGACAATGTCAATCTCAAAGGCCCCGAATTCTACCTCGACATTATCTCCAATGGCAAAAACTCCGATGACTGGCCCAGTAAAATCATAATCCGTGAGAATAGCAGTGTCCAGGGCTGATACGGACTCCCAATTGCCTCGATCTGCCTGGAAAGAAAATTCCAAAGAGGCCTCAGTATAGTCAATCCTGAAAGACATAGAGTCCTCACACGAAACAGCGTGATTCTCATGTCGCGAGAATGATTTTACTTGATTCAGCCCTCTGAAATCGACTTGTTGGAGATGGAAGTCATAAGATATTGCTAAGAACCGGTGTTCATCTTTATAGAGACATAAGCCTGCTCTAACCGACGTAGAAGCATGTGGATTGAACAGTGTGGTTTTCGCAGTGCCGTGAAGCCTTCGCTGTCGCTGCCCAACGAACGGGATGGATTCATCAGGGCTGGTAAGATCCACCGCATCTGCTTGCAAAGTGATATTCTTACCCCTGATTTGATATAGGTCTAGCTTGGCGTGTCTCACATAAACCCAGGGTGCCGTATGTGAGCCTTCAGATTCAAGTAGAAGGGGTTGTGGCCCAGGAGAGCTATCGGCCGTTGGGGGCTCAATCGTCGGCCACTCATTGTCAGGCCAGGTCACCTCCGTTAAAAAGGTCTCCCGGCCCATGATCGAGCGGCCTTCTTTGAAACGAACTCCCAATAACACTGCCCACCATACCCCGGCTTCATCTTGGAAGAGATCGCCGTGTCCAGTATTTTGGACATATCGATCGGTGCCGCTCGCCGTATACAATGGGTTGTTGTCATAGTGCTCATATGGACCCCAAATGCTTTTTGATCGGGCCATACTCAGCATATGAAACCTAAATGTACCTCCTTCGGCACACATAAGATAGTACCATTCATCTTTCTTGTAAATATGTGGACCTTCTGTATATCCCCTTTTCCAGCCCTCCCAAATAAGGGCGGGCTCTGTGATCATTTTTCCGGTCTCGATGTCGATTTCGACGTTGTAAATATGAAACTCAGGCCCTGTCTTACACAATTGAACATAAGTATGTCCATCTTCGAAAAAGAGAGACGGATCTATTCCAGGGAAGTCGAAAATAACTGGGTCCGACCAGCTACCTGAGCGAATATCGGTTGTGTGGAGAATAAATTGCTCACTTCGCTCATCGCCTGGCAAATTAGAATGCCCGTGAATGACATTCGTGCAGATTATGTAGGTGATACCATTATGATGTCGGATAGTGGGAGCGTAAAGTCCTCCTGTTGCTGCCATTGTTGTTCCATCGTCCCATGGCGCGAGGAATGTGGTTGCTCGGCCTAGTGATAGTTGTGATGGCCTGTTCACGGCATTACCTTTAACGCGTTAGAGCCCACAATTAATGTTTTCATCCAACAAGTCTCACCGATATGGGTCCATGAAATCAAATCATCTGACATATAAATGGGCAGCCCCGGAAAGAGGTGGAAGCTCGAGTTTACTAGAAAGAATGTGCCATCGATCAGGCAGATTGAAGGGTCGGGGGAAAATCCAGGAATGATCGGGTTCAAGTGAGCAGCCATGATTGCGAGTGGGCGGACCACTGCTTTTGTTGTCAATATGATAAACCAAAGAAGATGAAAGAAAAAAGTAATTGGATTTTCCTGAACTGCAGAGACTGGAAAAAGACGATAAGGAGGAGGGAGAAAAGAGGAAGAGAGACGAAATACCTAGAGAGATCTCTGTTCAGATAAGATGATCCGATCCAAAAAAAAATTGTTCCTAGAGGTTGACAAGGAATTGAAAGTAATTGTCAGACAGACGACTTTATGTGGCGCGAGGATTTAACCGGTTGGGACACGGCGTGGCACCCCGATAGCATAACGCGAACAAATAACAAACAATCACCCCGCGTTTGCTTATCTTATTAGGCTGATTGAAACCTTGAATTGAGAGTAGTTGGAAGTTTTTTGGACCAGTTGTATGGTAATATTGAATCGAGCTTATAGCAGGGACTCAGCCAGTATATATCAAGCCTACCGCCCATGTTCTGAATATCAACCAGGCATCTTCTCACAACTAAATTACAAAAGCCTGGCAGCACAAAATGTTCGAAAACTCTGAGACTCTTAAGCCTCCTAAAGGTCACTTTTACTTAGCAGGGAGGCTGTTCCCTCGGGTAAAATGGTGGAAATCCCCTAAGATGCGAGTACTGTACTTTTACATATTTGTTCTGATCATAACTAACACGGCGAATGGGTTTGACAACTCGATGATGTGCGTCTTGCCTTACTAACGAGTGTGGCTGTGGTTTAACTTCAATGCTGACAATATGGATTTAGGAATGGTCTTCAAACATTGTCCTACTGGCAGGACTATTTCGACCACCCCAAAGGTCCCACACTCGGCTTGTTTAACTGTGTCATGAGTGTGGGTGCACTGGCTGGGTTAGTGATTTTGCCATATATGCTTGATCGTCTTGGCCGGAGGATTTGTTTAGTGTTTGGGTCTTTCTTTATGTTGCTAGGTGTCGCACTACAGTCCGGCTCCATCAATTTCTCCATGTTCGTTGGAGCTCGATTTATCCTCGGGTTTGGTGATATAATTGTGATTTGCACTGCGCCTCTCCTTATCACTGAGATCGCCCCCGCGCAGGACAGAGCTATTCTGGTCACTATAGCGGGTGCCACGTACCACTCGGGCGCGTTCATCGCAGCGTGGACAACATATGGAACACTGAAGATCCAAGTGAGTCCAGCTCCTGACTGAGAGAATCAATGCTAACATAATATAGAGCGAATGGTCATGGAGAACCCCAAGCCTGATTCAAGGCGTATTTACATTGATTATGCTGGCAGTTGTGTGGTGGATTCCGGAGAGCCCGCGCTACTATGTCTCTAAAGAGCAGCCAGAAAAGGCCATGAAGATCCTCGCGTACTATCATGCTGATGGAAACGAGAACGATGAGGTAGTTCAATTAGAGTTTACGGAAATCACAACTGCCATCGCGATGGAGAAAAATGCGGAGCATTCGGGATCTTACATGGACTTCCTGAGAACTCCTGGGAACCGAAAGCGACTGCTCATTATTATAACCTTTGGCTTGTTTGCTCAATGGTCAGGTAATGGTCTGGTGTCCTATTATCTGAATCTCATTATGGACAGCATTGGAATCAAAGATGCGAACCGACAATTATTGATCAATGGAGCGTTAACCTCTTTCAACCTTGCCACAAACCTATTTTTCAGCTTCTTCGTTGACAAATGGGGGAGGCGACCCATTATGCTCGTGAGCTCGGCTGGCATGATGGTTGCCTTTGTCGTGTGGACAGCGCTGTCGGCGAAATATGATGCGGATGCAAGCTCGGCGCTTGGATCTGGAGTCTTAGGGATGATTTTCATATATTATCTCTTCTACAACCTGAAGTACGACCTTCACGATAATGATAGCTTCCCAGAGTCTGGGGCCACTGCTGACGGGTCATTTTAGGTCCGGATTGATTGCGAGCTATACTACCGAGATTCTCCCTTATTCGATGCGTGCCAAAGGATACACTATTATGGAGTTTGCCATGTACATCGCGCTGTTTTTCAACCAATATGTCAACCCGATTGCCCTGGAAAACATTCATTGGCGCTACTATATCTTTTACTGCTGCTTCTTGTTTGTGGAAGTCATAGTGATCTGGTTCTTTTACCCCGAGACGCGCTACTTACCACTTGAAGAGATTACGAAGATATTTGACGGAGATGATATTGCAACCGCTGCGAACCTGGAGATGGAAAAGATTGAAGAATATGGAAAAGGCATGACAAGGGCTGTTCATATTGAAGATGCAAGTGCTTGAGCTGGGCAAGATACCGGGGCAAAGGGATAATAAGCACGCAACCGGAGCTGAAGATAGGATCGTGCTGCTTATCAAGTACATGGAGCTAGCACTTTGGTTGTCATTTTATTGCCATAATCCAATGTACTTTCCATGTATCCTTCTCCCAGTCTTCCTTCTGGTCAGTTTTCAAGATTACCTGAAGTCTCTTCCTATTCTTGGTTTGATTTTGAATATACTACGACCCAACAATCCGTAGTTACACAATTGAATATCGATGCAGCTGGGTTATTTTGATATCAGTTGTTTCCAGCTTTTTGAACGACTATTTGTGACCAATTTTCACATTTAGAAAGTATCCTCATATATTAAACTGCTACTCGATTAGCCTGAGCCGCTCTAAAAGCATACCGAAATACATAGGCCACGATCAATAATTACCCGTGTTTGCGTTATAAGTCCGCTTTCCCCTGTACCAAGTTTCACATACTCGAGCCTTGAGAAGTGCTTCTGCGGCCCATTCCATGTCTACGACCACAAAATCGGCGTTGAGGCCTGGACGTAGGCTTCCTGTCCAGTCATCGGCGAAAGACGCATAAGCAGCCCCAGTAGTAGCCGCCGCAACTGCAGTAGCAAGAGAGACCGCGTGTTCTGGGTTGATGGTGTCGTTAATTGAGGGATCGAGCGCTGAACGGCGAGTTGTAGCTATATACAGATTTGGCAATGCGAGGTGGTCCGCCGTGGGAGCATCTGTCCCGAAAGCCAAGGTGGCACCGCCATCCACGAACTCTCGATACGCGAAGGCTCGTTTGCATCGCTGTGAGCCGAGCATCTCTGGCCATCCCCCGAATGTCGCAGGATCTAAATGAACCGGCTGAACTGAGGCGACTATCCCCAGATGACCAAGTCTTTTTGCATCTTCGGGCGTTGTGAGTTCTAGATGCTCGATACGATGACGGCAGCTGGGAAGATTTGGAACCTGGGATAAACAATCGATGGTCTGTTGAACTGCTCGGTCCCCAATAGCATGAATTGCACACTGTAAGCCAGCCTTAGCCGCACGGTGTATGGCTGCTGCAAAAGGCTCGACGGGCCATATCGGATCAACAAGAGTGGAAAGATCGCCATAAGGCTGGTGTAATGCAGCTGTGCAGCCATCAACTGTCCCGTCGCAAAGTAGCTTGATGCCGTTGATGCAAAATTCTGGGGATGCGGTGCGGTTGAAAGTTTGATGGAGCGCGATTGCGCGGTCGATTTGGCAGTCGATTTCTGTATTATCCTTCGAGTAACGCACTAGCCAGTGTGCAGAAATGTGCAGTGGGAGCCCACCACACTCTTTGCGGTAGATATTCAGCACATCCCAGTCCTCCTCGCTCATAGCCATATCAACAAGACCAGTATACCCAGCAGACCTGTGTGCGGTAAAGGCAGCCTCGATCGCTCTTGTCCTCTTCTCTGAAGATGTCACGCTATTGAGAAAAGGCCAAACGATGTTGAGCTGGGCTGCTTCATCGAGCAAGCCAGATGCGGTGCCATCTTCACAGCGATGAATCTTACCCCCAGGAGGATCTGACATTGAGTGAACCTCCAGCTCTGCGAGAGCCGCATTGTTGCACCAAGTGGAATGAAGATCCAATGCTTCGATGTATATAGGCCGTGGGTCTAGATCATCTAAAGCTGTGGCGAGAGCCTTTCCATCCGTGACTGATTGCATCCATCCTCGGCACAGGATGCGGGGTTCGGATGGGTATGTAGCCGCATAAGCAGTGATCATCTTCCGAATATCGGAAAGTGATTTGCATGGGAGCAGATCAAGCTTTTGTAGCGACAAACCGAAGTTCAGGATGTGCACATGGCCGTCAATAAAGCCGGGGAGAACGACACGATTTATCAAATCCACAGTTGGCCCTTCTGTTCTAGCTTGGACTACTGTGGGATCATTTTCTGAGCCGGTGTACACGATTCTGTCGCCCTTGATCACCAGGGCAGAGACGAAAGGATCCCCCAAGTCAGGACAGAAGATGCGGCCATTAACAAAGACTGTGGTAGTCATATTGAATCGACGCAAGAGCAGCAAGGACAAAGAAAACACCTGGGCGGGCTTTGTGTTATGGTTGTTGTAACACTGGTGTAATCTGGAAGCGAAAGAGTAGAGTGAGGTGAGAAGAGGAAAGTAGAGACGGAAATAAGACGGCGCAAAATGACACTATTGGTTAGATTGATGGATATTGCAGGCAATCGAAAAAGGTGTCACGTTACGACGAAGGGTGATTTTGTATAACGCAAAACTTCGTCTGACATTTTTTCAATGTTTTGTTGGAGCTTACTATGCTGCAGATCGATCCAAATGAAAAGTGAGATATAGTGTACATATACATACATACATAATGTACAAATTACCACAGTTGCAACTCAAAATACCTATTGTTTTTCCCTTCAACTCTTACGAATCAATAGTCTTATTCCACGTATTTACTATCTTCTCTTTAACTATTTAAGGATGGGAGAATCTAAACCCTGATTCAGAGATAGAGGACAAATTTATCTTAGGTATGTACTTATTGTAAGGGTCACTAATGAGGCTTTTTGAAATTACCTATAAGATAGATAATGGTTTAAAATGTACGGAATGAGATGTGATCGTTTCAATTGACTTTGTGTGCCTTTACATATGTCTAGATGCATAGATATTTGCATGAACACTAAGCCGCTGTGATTGCATTAAGAAGTGTAAGATTTATCGTTCAAAGGTTGGTGTGTAACAATAGGCTTGGATATTGAATGACACTTAAGACAGATATGCTCACATAGTTATTTGCCTTTATGTGAGACACAAGAGGGAAATCAAAATATTACATAGAATAATTGTCGTCTATTAAATAAGTTGGTCCTTTCGACCCCAGAGAGCAATAACGACTTCACAGAAAAAACGTGGAATTTTGTGCTTTTGGCAGATACCAGATTTCAACGGGACTATGTGCCTCCTAAAGGTCCAGGATCATACAGGCCTAGATGGCTGCGGTCATTTTTGAATTGTTGATCTCGATAAATGTGTGGCCGCTAAAATTTTGGGAGAATTTTCTGCTTGTTTGTATCCACTCAGGCAAAGACTTGTTCCTCAATCAAAGGAGCGGCGAAAATGGGTCAACTACTTTTGACCAGGATGTTCTAGGGCTCCAGGCATTTGTAAAGGCTGCCAACGTGGAAACGGTGGATGGGAAGGTCCATATTAACGTTCATGATAGCTAGCCAACAAAACTATAATATTCCAATGATGGAAATTGAGATTTGAAAAAGAGAGAGCCAAAAATATTCATAGAAAGCAGGACTTTTAGGTATTTTGTGCATACATATGCAGATAGGATGTACCTTCCTAAACGGGTGATCATTTAATTTGCTGCCTAAATTCTAAGGCAGAAATTCAGCTGACCTGGCACCGAAACATCTTTCAAGTCTGCTCTCCTGCTCGACTTGCTTTTCTTCTTTTTGACCCCTGTTTTTGTTTCTAGCCTCAAAAATACGCCATAAAAATTCAACTGGCTTATCCCACTTGTTTCGACGTATCATATTCTGCGAAATGAATCTTGGATGAACATCAGGAATCTCAAATCTTATCGCGAGCGCGGGTCATACAAGCCTGATTGGGGTAGCATGGCGGAATTTTAGGAAATGCGAGCACACCACCATATACCCGGGACCCCCATCTCGTCTCCGCTACCGTGCAAGTCGTACAGGAAAGCTCGTCGCAGACCAGCTTACTTACGGACAAAGACCGGTTGTTTGACCTGTATGTCTCCCTTCTGACTTTTTATCGAGTGAAAATCCTCCTAATTATGGCGCCTTATTTGTTGGGCATTATATTGGGAGTCCTTATTATCTGAGGATCTATACTAACAATCATTGAGGCCGTAAGCGAAAGAAGAAATGTGACGAAACCTTCTCGACCTGTCTCAACTGCGCAAAGCAGGGCACAGACTGTGTTTGGCAATCCAACCACAATTCTCGGACGCACGCCAATCATGACTTCGGTAGTCTTCAGACTTATGGACCCGAGCAAGAGGACTTGCAATGCTCTTCCATACCCTCGGAGGGTATTGCTAAATCTTGCCCCAAACTCGGTACTGTAGTAGCCCGAAGCCAGGAGTACGCATGCCGAGAAATACCCACAAGTTCATGTCAGCGGTTGCAATTTGTGCCACCTGGCACCATTGCAAGTCTGGCTCTGGAACAACGCTATTTCGTCAACTTTGGTCATTCGTCAGCTCTCACTTCAGGGAGTGCTCCTCTGTTTGAATTCCTGCGGTCAAAATTCCTACCGCAGCTTATCCGCCCTGCAGCAGATTGTCGCGTGATCGATCTGTTCAGTCAGGAGTCGTTGGCAATGGCAATCAAAGTACCGGCTTGCATGCACGCGCTGCTTGCGTGTTGTGGCGCTGAGATCCCTGCAAAAAGTACACACTTCCAAAGCCTAGCTCGTTTCCATTACACCCAGGCGGTGGCTGCACTACGTAATAATTTGAACCAACAAGGATTAACGACCAACTGGCTGGTAACAATTCATACTGTGCTTATGCTTTGTATCTACGAGGTAGGCCTAGCCTGAGCGAACCTTTCAAGAGCAACAACATCGCTAACAAGAACACAGAGGTCTAAACCATGGGGCCCTGCAAGTGTGACAGTCCATCTGACAGGTGCAGCCCAATTGATCCACCTTGGCTCTCGCAATTGGAAGGCCAGATCCAATGCGTCAGAGATAGAACGCATGATGTACCGCCTTGTTCACGAGGCATTCATCTTTCATGTTGCAACAAGTCTTCCATTTCAATGCCATGAAGCATATTCACCTGATATCGACTCTGCGTTTTCATTGGCAGAGAATCAGCTTGGCCAGTACTTCCATATACTATTGCCAACTCATCCAGATTCTCCAGTTTTGGGAGTCGCGCCTGAACTGTTTCGATTAAGTTTTACGATTTATCGTATTTATCAGAATCGTTCACACGACAGACCCAGTACAGAAGTTTGCATCAACTTGGAGAAAGAGTTAGCATGGTGGGATAGATGGACAGCAACGGCTCTTTCTCACAAACCCGAGAACATTCAACTCGGCGAGCCTAATTGCAAGCAGGGCGCTCATGCATTATGGCACCGAGCAATAGAAACGAACTATACTGCCGTTATTGGGCCCCGTTTGTACTTGATAGGATGTCAGATTCTTCTACAGCGCATGTTAAACCGACAGCAGAAAACAGTTGACCCGGTCATGGATAAATTACTCAAACAAGGCATGAGTGCCGTAAAAAGTTTACAACCTACTCTGGACTATTTTGCTGAATATTACTGCTGGCCATTCTATGTTCTCGGAACCCACCTTGTGGAGCCGTCGGAGCGCGAGTGTCTTTTGGCTCAAATTTTGGCCTTTTGGACAGCCACCAACAATGGAACCATGAAACGACTATTAGAGATACTCCGTTTGTTTTGGCAGTCATTCTCAGCTTTCGAAATCGCCCTTTAGCGGCGCCCAACCAAAGTACTCGATGTTCCGAAAAACCGCGGCGAAAATCGAAGGTTTTTTTTTTCTCTTTATTTAAAACTGACGCACGCCAATTTCTCATGATCGTTGAATGATATTTTTTGATTTGTGTCGATCCGTAGTAGCAAGACCATTTCCCTCATTCGAAAGTCCCGAAATCGGCGTTCGGTGCTCGGCATTGTTTCCGAGTAACTATCGCATATTCTCCGTCGCGTTTTTACAATTTGTAAGCAAGGGGATTATTAATGCAAATATATATAGCATGGGAATCCATATTCCACCTCGTCGATCAAGAAAGTGCCAATTCTCTAATCTTTTGTTTTAGAAAAACGAAACGCGATAACGATGGGGTCTATCTCGTTCAGTTCTCCGTCCATGAACAAGGCCGAGGGGATACCCTATTTTACTCCCGCAAACAATGCCGGAGCAGCCGCCAATCCAGAATCCCCCGATACCCCGACACTCTTCCGTCCGTTGCAAATTCGAAACGTGACGCTCAAGAATCGTGTGATTGTGGCACCTATGTGCATGTATTCGGCGGAGTCAGATCCCACCTCTCCTGCCGTAGGTGCTTTTACAGATTATCACATTGCACACCTCGGTCACCTGGCCACCAAAGGCGTCGGTCTAGTCATCACTGAAGCCGTGGCAGTTCAGCCAAACGGTCGAATTTCGCCCAATGATGCTGGTCTTTGGCAAGAAGGAACTGAATCGGAGCAATTCAAAGGACTTCGCCGTGTGGTGAATTTCGCACACAGCCAAGGTGCTAAGATCGCCATTCAACTAGCCCACGCAGGTCGGAAAGCGAGCACTGTATCTCCTTGGCTTGCATCTCAGCGGAACAAGCGCAGCGTCAAAGCCGACGAGAGTGTTGGTGGTTGGCCATCCAACGTCGTTGGCCCTTCCGGTGGGGAGGAACACATCTGGGCCTCTGACGATCAATTCTGGGCCCCACGGGAGCTTACAACTGACGAAGTCGAAGAAATTGTTCGGGCCTTTGCGCGAAGCGCAGAGCTCTCCGTTAAAGCAGGAGTAGATGTGATTGAAATTCATGGTGCCCATGGATACCTAATTCATCAATTCCTGAGTCCCGTTACCAATCAACGCACCGACAAATATGGTGGCAACTTTGAGAATCGAATCCGTATCGTTTCTGAAGTGGCTGCTGCGATTCGTGATGTGATTCCCACTGGAATGCCGTTGCTCCTTCGGATCAGTGCCACGGAGTGGCTCGAAAAACAAAATGTCGCAGCACAAACTGGAAGCTGGGACTTGGACTCTTCAATTGAACTGGCCAAAAGGCTTCCTGATTTGGGTATCGACTTTTTGGATGTGAGTTCAGGCGGAAATCACAAGGATCAACGTATCGAACCCCATACAAACTATCAAATCGACCTTGCTGGCCAAATCCGATCTAAGATCCATGCTGACGGTCAAAAAACGCTTGTTGGTGCTGTCGGATTTATCACTGAGGCAGAATCCGCTCGTGATATTGTCCAAGGCGCAGAGGAGGCACATGCGAACGAAGCTATGTTGTCTGGCCAAGAGCCGAAGGCTGATGCCGTGCTAATGGCTCGGCAGTTCCTCCGTGAACCAGAATGGGTGCTCAATGCCGCTAAGAAACTGGGCGTCAAGATATCGGTGCCCTTTCAATTTGCTAGAGGGTTGCTTTGAAATATAGACACACTAAATATTATAGAAAATTGACTTTTCAAAACAAAGATGGACTTCTCTTCCGAAACCTAACGAAGGGGGATTGTTCTCGACGATCATTCCCCTCATTGAAGAATCAATCTCCACCACACATTCATTCATGTTTCGGCATTATGCCCTAAAACATTCCCGCGTCCGGAGGGCTTAGGATTGCTGAATCAAGGGCGAGTAGTTTATCTTTACTTAGCCACACGCTCACGCGCTATCCACTATTCAGCCAGTAATTCCTCAACGTGCAACGCCAAGCACCGGGCCAAGACTCGGGAGCCGATGTTACAGTGCATTTGGAGCTAACTATGGATAATCAACACAGTTTACCTGAGGGGATGAAATAGGGCCAAGAAGATATACCTGAGATATAAAAAACATCATCCGGGACTGCTTGTTTTTTGGACTCAGAATATCATATGACCTACCTAGGTAGCATTTTTTTCGAAAGGCGTCTGTTATCTTACACGTTCTGATCTGACTGACAAGCCCAGTCGGTCGTTTCTCCCCCTTTCTTCTTTTTTACCATTTGGTTTCTTTTAGAACTGCCAGGATGGGCATTTCTCATGTGGCATGGGTTTTAGCCGTCTGCCAGCCCCTTCTAGCCGGGGCGCTGCCTGTCCCTTCACCACCTGGAATTCCCTCCGCATCTACCGCCATAAGTGAGCTGGCGGGGTTAACTGTTGCTGCACAGGGATCGCAGGATGGATATAGCCGCGCGCTGTTTCCACACTGGATCACTCAAAGTGGGTGAGTAAATTTTACTAAAAAAGCTCTGAGACGGCTCCCATAACTAAGAATCTTGTGGGTAGTACTTGCAACACACGGGAAGTGATCCTCGCCCGGGATGGAACGAATGTGGTGCAAAGCTCCAGTTGTGCAGCTACTAGTGGATCATGGTATTCTCCATATGATGGGGCCACATGGACAGCTGCAAGTGATGTCGATATCGATCACCTGGTTCCATTATCCAATGCTTGGAAGGTGAGCTATATTCTTTACAAACTGTGGAAAATTTGCCTTTTTTAATGCATGTTTATCTTCACAGTCGGGTGCAGCCAGCTGGACCACGGATGCTCGTCGTGCCTTCGCCAACGATTTAACTAATCCTCAGCTACTCGCTGTCACTGATAGCGTGAATTCCGCGAAGGGAGACAAAGGCCCAGAAGATTGGAAGCCCCCGTTGAGTATGTTTCAATACTGGATAATATTGATTCGGTCTTTGCTCACACTGTCACAGCTTCTTACTACTGCACTTATGCCAAAATGTGGGTGAAAGTCAAATCAGTCTATAAACTTACAGTGACTTCAACCGAAAAGGCCGCTCTTGTTCAGATGCTGGACACTTGTTGAACTTCTTGACATGAATGAAGAAATATAACTAGTCACATATTATACTGATAAATGTCTAAATCGCATGGAAAATATTATTAAGCTTATCCCAGTCATAAACCAGATTTGTTTGGTAGGATGCCGCACAGCAAGATAGATCAGGAGGTGGACTGGATAATGATATTCAAGATTGTTACCAGATGGTTTATCATTGGATTAGAGGGTTCTTCAATTATAGCAGTGGTCCGATTGAGTTACAAGGTCATATGGTATCTATATAATCTGTGATAATTTATATGGAGTCTAATTATTGCAGTACAAGAATGCTAGAATTTGATGATTTGAAGTGCATTATGAAGACACTTCAAAGGTTGGATGAAAATGCTTGCACAGGAATGATCGATTGATACAAAATTTATACGTAATTCATGAATAAGCACATTAAAAGTGTTACCAAATCTTCCAGGCAGAATGTATTTCAGGATAGATGCAGCTCATTAGATTTGCTGTCTAAAGGAAACCCCTCAACGAGAACATATATTTGAGTCGTTTTCAAAACCAGCAGTTTCATTGCCTGGCGGCCAATTCAGATCAAGGGTTGGTTCACATCGGACACATCTCATTGCATTTCTTTCGATGTTTTCGACCTAATTTGTCAATACAATTTGAATCGGCCGAGTTGCTGATCAAACCAAAGCTTAAATTGAAAGCATCTAGTTCCAGTTGTGAGACTTGCGCTAGACATTAGCATTGTTGATGGCCAATTTTTCCATGTATAGAATATGTTATATATCAAATTAACAAAATGATATTGGATGTTAAAGTTGTACCTAGGTATGTACTTTTTCCTGGGGTTAAGACGACTTCAATAATTTGACCATCTTGTCGTACAGTAACGGGCGTACTTAAAGCTGGAAAGCAAAATTTCATGTAGATTAGATACCCCCTTTCAATACATTGTGTCACCTTCAAGCCTTGTGGAGTAAATGTGCAATGATTATGTTCATATAGGCCCAAGCACGGGGCGTGGAGGTCTCAATTCCCTCTATTTTAGCGGCATCATCCCATAGTCGGAGCGACACCATCTCATCTCGAAGGGGATCCTGCTGGAATACCTCGAGATCTACACCTTGGAAGGGCCCTCCTTGAAATGCTAGCGACTTTTGCGAAGCAGATGAGAGGGATTCGTAATAATCACGATTGATCGCCGTAAGGTACCTAAGAAATCAGTCTCGGCCTACTACGGACAGAATTGGTGACATACCGCTTGGCTGCAACATGACTATCCACTAAGCGACAGACAACCTCGCTGAACCCAAGAGATTCGAGGTAGGATGCCCCGATAGCCTCGTGACCAACACGGCCGACATTCTCCGTACTTTGGCGAAGTGTCATACGTGCCTCTTTGGTGGACTCGAGAGGAATGATTTGACCAATATCGTGCAACAAAGCGGCAATTACCAGCTCATCACGAGCGCCTAGATGAGTGTGAGCTGTGAGAATATGTTAGATAAACAATACTAACCCGCTTTTTGGGCCTGATGGGCTGCCTGCAAACAGTGCTCTAGCTGGCTGATCGACTCTCCAATGTAGTCACCTTGACCATACTCTTCAAGAGCGCTGATTAAGGCTTTTGCTTTTTCTTGAGCCGAATGTTGGTTCATAGTGTCATGAATGAAAAACGGAAAGTTGAGGGAAGAGATGTAAACTTTGTTCAGGTGGATGGAAGGAGGAAGGGAAGACCTAGAGATGGAAGGAAGGATTTATATATAGAAAGTCACCTCCTTTATATCTTAGGCTCACTGGTGACTTTTCTAACGACGCACATATTTCCGATATCATTTAGTGGGTTCCATGCACAAAGACTTTGATTGTCGGCCATCATGCCGGCGACCCACTCTAACCATCTTGCTTAATTAAAGGAAATGTGTAAGTAAATTTTCTGACTAATATTGCTACAATTACTCAAAATTCTCATCATTGAATCTTCCTTCGATAATGACCATTCAATGCATCTTATACATGGAATAATCAGGAAGCTGGGATAAATTTGGAGTCCACAGTTAACATAGGGGACCCAAAACCATATCGCATGCGGCCTTCTTCATAGGACTCTCCCATTTTCCGCATGTGTGTTGCAGGCCAAAGTTTCTCACGATCAGAGTAGTACTGGTCGTGCAGATTACCTTCAGCTGCACAATTGTAGGTTGCGTAGATGGCGCGCCGGTCCTTCGCGCTGAGATTGGCGCCGCTCCGATGGGCTAGATACGAGCCAAAAACCAAGATATCGCCTTGTTTTCATTAGCACGCACGCGGTGAAGGTTCAAAAACTTTTTTTTTTTTTGATATTTGCATACCTGACTGAAGCTCAGCTGGTGTCCATACATTGCTGTCGACCCAATCTGATGTAATGCATCGATCGTTGCCAAGAGGGATATTCATCCGGTGACTTCCATCAACCACCTCTAGACCTCCATTGGCTGCGTTCATTTCATCGACTGCCGCAAGAATTGTCAAATGCTTAATGTTTTTAACATGGGTATAGGCATTGGCATCGATATGAGGATCGAAACCACCTATCAGATATATTAGCACCCGTGCAATGGCCGCGAACTGTGATATTACTTACCACTACCTGCTAATTTGTAGTTAATCTTTTCTTTGAAAAGAACCATCTCCTCTCCCGCAAGTTGTTGGAGAAGACTTGTTGCACGCTGCCCGCGGAGAAAACTATTAAACCCGGAATGCGAGTTGGCAAAGTTCTCCGTACGACACAACACCCGCTTGCCTTCGGCATTGACCTCTTCATATGGCATCCAAGGTACGCCCGGTGCGCATGGAAGGGAATGAATTTCTCGGGCCCATTGTTGAATCAGCCTCGATTCCTGAGAGGTGAAAAATCCACGAATTAAGAGGTATCCACGGTCATGAAAACTTTGAAGCTGCTCAGCAGACAAAGAATAATGAAAATTTTCCATTTTCAACCAATGATCATGTCGAGTAGAAGCACAAAAGAGAAGTCACCTGTAGGCCTTATGGGGCTCTGCGGCGCAGATTTATAGGTCGGACAGATGCGTTCTGTAAAGAAAACTCGAATTTATCGCCCTTCGCACCGAGATTGACCCTTCAAGTTGATAAACTATAGATCAATGTTCTATGTAAGATGCTCAATGAAGCACATGGGTGAGCGATAAGCTCCGATAGGCTTGGTGATGAAAAAGGCGGATCCACTAAAATAGACTATGTGGGTCAATGAAAGACATTAGCTTTGAATGTGTCAAATAGAACCATGATACTTTGGAAGATAGTGGAACTATGTTATATTGTATATTGAACAATGCATGGTAGAAGGAGCTCAGACCCCTGCTTAAGTGCTACGTACCTAGAGGCATAGTTCAAGAATACGACGTTATTGATCTCGCACTTCCCCCCGAGTTTTGCGTGCGTCAGTATCTCGCTTCTATTGGTCTTCTCTTTATGTATACCATCAATAGAGCTAATCTAAAGTACTTTATATAGACCTTTGTCGATTTCCACCAAGCTCAGCATCTTCCCTCAGTCTTATTTCAATATGGATGCCTCTCCTAGTGACCCCAGTATGAAAA
Organism: Penicillium soppii; assembly: GCF_028829465.1. Lineage (NCBI taxonomy): Eukaryota > Fungi > Ascomycota > Eurotiomycetes > Eurotiales > Aspergillaceae > Penicillium > Penicillium soppii. The sequence continues at coordinate 5,176,955 of NW_026643234.1, forward strand.
TGGAGGACCCCAAGGAACAAGTCTCGCAACCCGGGTGGGATATTGAGCAGCGAGAACCCGAGAAGAAACGCTCAGGTATCCTTAATGTGGTGATCTCAGGACTAGCTTTATTCAGTGATGGATATAACGCTCAAATTAGTGCGTCTGATATGTGTCTTTCAAGTTTGGTCTCTCCCCAGGGCTAACCCATTGCTAGTTGGCTATATGGAACCTTTATTTTCGGTGCTGTGAGTAATCTTTACTTCTGGAAAAACTTGGACAATCTTACTCATAAATCTAGTTACATGGACGGAATGTCTTCTACAATCAAGTCACGCCTGTCAAATTCTTATCTCATTGGCGAGATCTTTGGTATGCTTTTCTTCGGTATTTTGATTGATCGTATCGGTCGTCGGACTGGTGTCATTGCTGCCACAGCATTCCTCATCCTTGGAGTGGCTTTGGCAACCGCCTCTCATGGAAAATCACAACTAGGGTATGTTTCTATAGAGATACAAGGTTTTCTACAAGAACGCATCACTAACACTAGTAAAGGATGTTCTGGATGATGATTATCGCAAGAGGCATTGCTGGATTTGGTGCCGGAGGAGAATATCCAGTCTGCGCGACTAGTGCCACCGAGGCTGCCGACGAGACAGTCGAGCTCCGAAAGCGCCGTGGATTTCTAGTTGCCGTGACCACCGACTTTGCAGTGGACCTGGTGAGTGATATCAATACGTCCACCAGGATCCTGCTAACGGTAAGATAGGGATTTGTTGCTGCTGGTTTGGTTGCTCTCATTGTACTTGCTTGTTATCACCAACATAATTCTGAAGGGGTCTGGCGGGTTACATTTGGGTTGGGTATTGTGGCAAGTCTATTTTTCTTCGATTTATTGCAGCCAAACAAATCTGACACAAAAGACAGTTGCCCCTTTCTATCTGCTTCTTCCGCGTTCAGATGATAAACTCTACTCAATACCAAAAACATGCTATCAAGTCGAAGTATCCATACTGGTTAGTGTTTCGCCGCTACTGGAAACCTATGATTGGGACTTGTAAGTTGACTTGCTTAGCCCCCTAATGCAAATATTTTGGCTAAGAATTCCAAAGCCCTGGCATGGTTTTGCTATGACTTTGTAACATATCCATTTGGCCTATTCTCGTCAACCATAATCGAGCAGCTGAACCCCAACAATACCACTGTTCAGAATATTGGATACGGAGTAAGTAGATATACTACTTATAGTTCGAGCATTAGAGCTGACAGAGGACTTTAAAGACCGTTATCAACTGCTTCTATCTTCCAGGATGCTTACTTGGTGGTATTCTGATGGACCGCATCGGTCGCAAACAGACAATGACCCTAGGATTTATGCTTTGGGCTCTCTGGGGCTTTATTTTTGGGGGGTGCACTCCAGTCTATACAAAGTGTCTTTCCACTCTTTATCGTCATGTATGGGATTTTCCAAGCGCTTGGAGAGATGGGTCCGGGAGTGTCAACTTTCCTCTGTGCTTCAGAGTCGTTTCCAACACCTTTGCGTGGCCACTTTCTTGGGTTTGCAGCCGCTGTTGGGAAAGCTGGCGCATCGATTGGGACAGAGGTCTTCACTCCAATCCAGAACTCTTTCGACTCTACTGCTAAGGGACAGCAGGCAGTCTTCCTGATTGGTGCGGCATTCACAGTTGTAGGCGGGTTGGTTGCATGGTTTCTGATTCCCGATATGTCTAGGGAACTCGAGACAGAAGATGCCAGATTCAAAGCATATTTGGAGGAGAATGGTTACAACGTGAGTTTGTATGGGGAGGCTTTGGTGATCAACCCGCGCCCTTCAAATTGATTGTCGGGGCAAACACATAAAATAATAAACCTAAATAGCCTAGAAAATGTAGCAAATGCCAATGTGATTGGAAAAACCAAAAAGTGGCACATAGATCGACGATTAGCCTTTGAACTGCGACCAAGGTTAAACAGAACAGGTGAAAAAACTATCCAAAAGATACTCTAGGGGATGAGAGACTCTGAAGGTGTACTGGAGCTACATTTCCATGAAGACATAAAGAGATGTGCCATAGTATTGTAGATATCTTGTTGTTAAAAGCTACATGTATTTAGTTGGGTGACGATAAATTTCAAGGATCAACATTTAAACGAAAAGACCTGTGATATTCTTAACTTCTTGTAATCCTTCTGAGCTCGAAGGCAAAGAGTGACACGTTAATGGATTATTTTTATGGCTCGCCACATCGATACTTTGATGCTGAAGAAGAGCGATCGCTGAATACGACGCGTCATTTAATTTGGGGCTAATCTATGAATATTATCTGTAATATTGCACCTGCAATCTGGTAGCTGCAACGTCTCTTTCACGTGGACTCGGTCTATCATTGGAAGATCATCGCAGTGTCGTGAACTGCCTGCATATTTTCTACACAAAGATTGCTGAAATAGCACATGGTGTGATCGTGGGTGTATTAGTATAATTTGCGGCGAGACCTATGCTCAAAAGCTGATGTCTTCTAGAATCAAATACAGATTACATAGGAACTAAGCAGAAAAGTTGTAAGTGATTAGCTATCCGGAGCCCGATTTGTCTGATTGGTGTTGTAGTACATGCTCTATGATGGTCACGCTGAGTTGTACGCTCTACGTGGCCGAAATTCCAAAAGTGAATTTGACAAAAGCAACCACAGGCCGACCGGCCAATTCTCATGGGCAAAGGAGAGATTCAAAGGCCAAGAATAGATGAGAAGAAAAACAGCCATGTGGCATGTGCAAGTGAGCTGGTGAAAATCCGGCGTAAACCCCAGGCATGGCGAAGATCATATGACGTCATTCACAGTAGTTTCTCAACCCCGACATGCGGAGGCGAGAGTGACCCACATAGCTTGGGGGAAATGGTTTTGGCGAACCGTTTTACCTATAGGGACCGATTTAGCCGGGGATTATTGAAAATGATGTAGGATTACGCATATGATGGAGGTGATATTAAAATGAGCTTTTTGTCCACAATAATATCGTATGTACAATGATAGTTGTGATGAAGTGTATTCATACTATCCAATCGTCGACAAATTGTGCGTTAAATTACCGTGAACAGATTGTAGGGAAAATTCGATGGCTACCTGGGTAAATCTTTGCTAGAAACTTAGTGTGTATTGTCTGGGTTTTCAATTTCACTTTACTAGTTTCATTGAGATACTAATGGTTAGTACATGAGATGTTGTAACTATGGTATTCATAACATAACCAGCTCAGGAGACACCCTTTTACGTGCCCCCTGCCGATATCCAAGGAATATCAAAAAATAAGTTGAATTGTAAAAACAAGGTGAATTGACACACAAAAATGATGACTTCTCCACTATTACAAATCTATACACCGAGGGGGTATAAGATAGTCCTGAAGCGCCAAGTGGAGCCATGTTCAGCCAAGCATTTGCCAATGATGCTTCTTTTCGGCACGCCGAACCACTTAACCGCTTGCCGAGTGTGGCAAAGCCCTCGGTGGTCGGGGTACAGCGTATCATGAGTATGGAGAGAAAATTACTCCATAGGATTCAGGGTATTGAGGTCGCGCACCCCACATTGTGTCCCCTCTTCTAAAATACTGCCCTTGATCCGCCCCTTGACTAAGAATTCTAGCCTGATTTTTTCTCTCTCCCACCTTTTTCTTTCCTCCCTCCCATCACACTATGTCATCGGGGAGAGAACGTTCTGATGAACTCCCGGACGTGGAGAAGATCTCAGACTCTCGTGAGAATTCAACATTGCTTTTGTCAGAAGAACAAGCATTAGCGAAAGCACGGAGCAAACCCAACGACGCCCTACCAATTCTCATCACATACGGCCTCAATGACCCTGATAACCCCCGCAACTGGCCTAAATGGCGCAAGTGGTATATCACAATTGTTGTGAGCATGTTGAATGTTTTTACGTATGTCGTTCACTACCTTTGGGTCAGGCTCGAACTAACAAAAGGAATTCAGAACATGGTGTGCAGGAGGTATCTCGTCGGGAGCAACTGGAATTCAAGATGAGTTCGGCGTCTCAGCTGAGATTACGACATTGGCCTTGTCACTATATGTTCTGGGGTATGCCATCGGTCCTGTCCTTCTCGCCCCGCTGTCAGAATACTTTGGACGCCAACCGGTTTATGTCGTCTCGTGGTTTTGTTTGTTCATTTTTCAACTTCCTCTCGCGTTAGCCCCGAACATTGGTACAATTCTAGTGTGCCGGTTCATTGCTGGCTGTGCCGGAGGTGCGCCGCTCACAAACACCGGTGGTAGCATCAGCGACTTGTGGGAGCGAAACGAAAGTGGAGGCCCCATGGCCATCTACGGACTGAGCAGTACATTTGGTCCACCTATGGCGTTGGTGATAACTGGATATATCGGGTTGAATCTCGGTTGGAGGTGGATTTTCTGGGTTCTCATGGCTATGACTGGTGGTGTTTGGGTTGTGTTGGTCACCACCATCCCCGAGACTCGCCACACGACTGTTCTTCAAAACAAGACCAAGCGCGCTCGCAAGCAAATGAAGAAAGAGAATCTCCAGTCCGCTGAATCTACCACCGATATGCACGCAAGCAGCAGGAAGGGATTGCACGAACTATTTTCCATCACACTCACTCGTCCCTTCCGCTTCCTTTTTTCCGAGCCTATCACATTGTTCTCGGCAATATACAACGGCTTCCTCTACGGTCTGGTTTATCTTTTCAACGAGGCAATCCCTCTTGTCTTCGGTGAACCCAAAGGACACCCATTCAATGGCGGCCAACAGGGACTCGCATTTCTCGGAATGGCAATTGGTCCTCTGATCGCATTCTGTTTCTACCCCCTTCAGGAACGGTACTATCTGCGCCGCGTTGCCGAAAATGGTGGCAAAGGTGTCCCCGAAGCCCGCATGTGGATGGCTCGTGGAGGAGCGATGCTTATTCCGATTAGTTTGTTCTGGTTTGGGTGGACAAGTTACCGATCGGTTCATTGGGTTGTGCCAATAATCGCATCATCTTTCTTCGGCGCTGGTATCTACATTGTGATTCTGAGCATTTTGAATTACGTTGTCGATAGCTATCAGACCTACTCGGCTTCGGCGTTAGCAGGTGTCATTCTTGTGCGCAATGTCGTCGGAGCTGGGTTTCCATTGTTCGCCACCCAAATGTATGAGAAGCTTGACTATGAATGGGCTTCTAGTCTTCTGGGATTCATCTCCATTCTCCTCGTGCCAATCCCTTTTATTTTCTTCTACAAGGGCAAGGCCATTCGCCTACGAAGTCCATGGGCAAGGGAACACTTTGATCAAAATGAGGACACCCCTCACTAAGCAAGCTATGAGTTTCAATTAACCCAACTTCTTGTATTTACCTGTGAAATGCGCCAATTTGTATGTGCAGTGCCCAACGAGCGATATACCTTGAACTTGTTATTCAAGACCCACTAATGGAAACTGGGTTTCAATTTAATTCATAACACGAATTCAGACGCTTGCGCCATGCTATAGAAATTCTCTGCTTTAATGATGCAGTATACATCGTTTAATAGTTGGAATGAGCAGAAAATCCTGAAGCAAGCTACGAGGTTTGATCGGCACTCTAGGATAACTTTGTATTCACTCCAAACGTCATCCTCAAGTCAACGCTTCAACGTTTCAATCAGAGATCTTTGGAAACTCCAGGTCTTGCTGTAGCACACCGCATACACGAGTTTTGTGGCGGGCAATACAGTTTATCAGTCTAGCAACCGCCCTCGGGGAAAAATCATCCTTGCCACCTGGCTTCAAACATTGCTTTTCACTGAACTGTTGGGCGCTGCTATAATAACTAGCACTGGTATCAATAAGGGGATCAATGCCTCCAAAGGAGGCTACAATGAGGCTGGAGTTGGGGTCCTTCTTGGTGCAGTATTTTTTCTTCATATAGGAGGATTTGGAAAATTCTGTGTTGTGATCCTTGCGCTGTCTATAGTTGCTAATGACTGTCCGAGAATTTATTGGGTATCCTTTACATTGATGGTCATGGGGCGATGGATACGGCACGTTTCTCAATTTCTATGGACGATGGTCGCTTCAATAGCCTATATCGCAATCGCAATTCCCGGATATAGCAGCCTTGAGATTTCTCACGGGAACTTCATGCGCTTCATTGGATATCGGCTTGTCAACTATGAGGGAATTGGCGTTAATCGAGCACGTTGTCTTTAGGGGAAATTTCTCTAGTTATCGACCAGAGGACCACGACAACCGAGAAAAGCTTTCACCTGGGATTGCTGCTTTACTTACATTCTGTTGTGGAATTGGCGGCATGGTGAGTGAAATGAGCCAACCAAGATGGGTTGGCCTGATCGCTGAGAACGCGGCATTGACTTCTACTGGCTTCGAGCTGGGTTTGCGTTTGCTGCTGGGTCATACACTATACTTATGATCATTGAACTCAAATTCTTCAAGCGATAAGTCTCGCAATGGGAGAATATGTACAAAATGCACGTCTTGCATGACCTTCGAACATGGAGCTGCAAAGGTAGAGCCAATACCAAGAACGGATTAAAGGTCTGATCAGGCGATCAATCAAAAAAAATGGTAGCGCGGCACTTAATTTATCTCCAATCAAGGTACAATAATCATTGACAGGCCAAAGGCTGAACTTGACTGATTGTCTGATTGCCTGGTGGTCTGATTGCCTGGTCTACACATCCTTTCTGAGAATGGACGTTTACCACGATCAACTATCGTTTCTCATGGCACATCTTTATATCACATTTCGATGGATATAGCAGCGTTTGCTTATCCATGTTGTCACGCCTCCTTCGTTATAGATAGAGAGCTTTTCCCCTCCGAGATCTCAAAATACGATCCTCCATATTCCCTTTCCATCATCATTCCTTCACATCACTATACCACACATAGTGAGACCACTTCGAATTTTATGTCATATGCCAAACACGAGCACCCTAAAGCCGGCGTACTCATTACGAAACCCATTGGTAACTAAGGACTGGGATCTCGAATATTGGTGCCGTGCAAGTGGCGTTGAAGAAAGCGTCATGAGTACAACTGAGTTGGAAGTCCGTACTCCCTGAGTATGTAATGCTGCTTCCATTGTTGCATTTGAGTGCATGTCCAGCTCCGAGAGTGTAATCCATATGTGCCGTTGAACTTTCTAAGTTGGATGTTCCATAGAAAGCAACAATTCGCCCAGCACCGCGATCAGCATACCCACAGTTACTCGCGCCATTTCCGATGTCATGGATGCGATACCCGATGTACTGATCATGACAGGTGAGGCCGTCTTCGAAGGCGATGTCTAGCGTTTCGAGTGGGCCATATCCCCAAGGTTCATAGTTAGGCAAACCAGTATAACACAAATTGACCATAGTACCATTGCAGGTCGCAGGATCAGGATTGCACCATGAGTTTCCGCAAAGACATCCTTTGGCGTTGATGTCGGCTTGGTTGTGGATACAATCCAGGCTGTTGGACCCATTGTACCACTGGAAATTATTGACTGTCCATGTTGGAATCGGACATCCTTCGGGTGGACTGATGGAACGAGGCTGAATTTGCAAAGGAGAGGCAGCTACTGGAAGCGCCAAAAGCGCTGGAAGCAACATAAAGTTTGCCACTTTTGCCATTTTTGCCATTCTGATAGGGGTTTAACCAAAGCTAGAGAACGAAGAAGTGTGATCGAATGTAAGTTGGCGTGAATGATGACTGCTTTATATGTTGATTCTTGACCCATAATGCTCGTTTATGCAAAATTGAAGCATGTAACCTCGCGACTGTTGTGGGGTTTATTTATGCAGGTAAGCTCGCTAAATCCACACGGTTCAACTGATTCCCGTTGATTAAAACCAATTAGACAGCCCTATCTCTAAAAGGTCTTAGACATACCTGAACCCTCTCTATTGTTGACGTGATTAAATTTATCCTAGCGCTATATCGTGTCTCACTACTATTATAATTATAAGCTGAACTACGTAGGTAGGGTGACATCGGACAGTTCGCCGTATAACGTTATTTTATACTGAAAGAAAGAAGGTCCTAAGGTGAGATTTCACAATAATTCAGATAGTTGTCTGAGTTGTGCCTGGCTTAAATTTCAGAAACAGGCACGAGATGCGCCGATTCCGCGAAATCGGCGGGCATGGTCACTGTGGCAATAATGTCCACTTTTAGCCTAAACCTTGTGTTTAATCGGCCCACAATTGATCTTGGAGTCTATTGAGGGTGTTGGTAGTTAACTAATTACACCCCACTCTGTCTAGTTTTGCCTGACCCATTCCCTTTTAGTACACTGCTCTGAAATGTGGTCAAAATTGTGGCGGCATTGGCAAGGTTGGTGTATTTGACGAGTCATCCTCTTAGCGTGGCCAGATGGCAATGCGTTATGTCTCAGAGTGATAATGTTACTTACAGATACTATTTTGGTAAGCGGTCTGGAAACTGTCGATGAAGGTGTCCAATCACGACTCGCAATCCTTGAAATTAGTTTCCGCCAAACATGTCACTAGAATGTGCAGGTATAGGTGATTTCGGTCTCTAGTTTCCCTTCCCGTTTTAGCCTAGACCTCGCCACTTTCTACTTGTTTGTCACTAGCGGCTGCTTATATATTTAATTCTTAACTCAGACTCCAAAGATCTTTTTTACATCTTATATCTTAAGCCATGGCGCATTCTATTTCAGATGGATTCCCTCTCGGACCCCGACCAAGAAATCCTCATTTGGACTAAGCTCTAAGTTTTCAAAGACCTGGAGCTAAATCCCGAATGGGTTAGATTGTTTCAGCCACTGATTTGGGCCCCGGGACATGACGGGTCTGGATGGGTAAGACTCCAGAGCCTGAACATGATGCTTCTAGTAACAGGTGAGTCGAGCATCAAATGGCCAAGACCCGGCTAATACCTGTCATAAAGGGTGGAAGAGAACCTTAGACTAGAGAGAGATCATAGCCTCTCCTTCCAAGGTTCCACTTAGCTCTATTAGGCGATTCTTAAGAGTAGGGGAATCGTATACGTGTCCTCTTAAGTCATTTTATTATAGGATAGACGTTACTGAAACTATACGTTCAATCCTCTGGATTTACCTTCCGGCACCCATAAATAAAGCATATCAGGCCTAAATGTCGAATATAACAAGACTTCGTGCAACGGCCCGAGGGCTTAATGGTTAGGATTATTATAATGAGAGACGTTGACTTTAATATCGTATAAAGATGTAGGCCCCCCAAACAGAATCTGTGTATGGCTGGGAAGCTTAGTTAAAGCTATGGCCACATTTCTGGCGGAATGCAGAAGCGGCCGAGTATATATATCTTAGGAAATCTACTGGGACTGGTAATCCCATTGCCGGCGGGAGAACCCTGTTAGAGAGGTTCGGTCAGCGTCTGGAGAAAGTGGGACCCATAGGCTGTAGGGAAGAGTTTGTTGATTGTAAGATAATCGCTTATGTTTGAAATTCTATGTTGGCGATTGGAGGTTTTAATGCCATTTGTAGCGACTACTTTAAGATGAAGAATTCTCTGTAAGGCAAAATTGGACCAAAATATAAGCCTTCAACAACCACTTCCAACAAACATAAATATACCGTCCAAATGGCCTGATCACCGGTAATCGAACTATGTATTTAAATTTTCTGATCAAGCTAATATTGAAAGTGTTATCCGAGGTTGAAGTGAAGGTCCTAGATGGGAATGAACGTAACATAGTCTATGTCGCGGGCCAGTGTGATCCCCTAGATCATAGTGCCTCATATATAAAAAATCACACGTGAAACCTTGGAAGTCTTCACTCGGAGCAATGAAGCACCACAATCCACACCAACAAGTCATTATATTACAAAGACCCTTTACCATCTAGTATAAAGAGAAGGGCAACAGCCAAATATAAAAGGAAAAACACAGTCTATCTTTATACGGAAATCATGATCTTTGATAACCAGGCAGCCCAAAGTAACCTCGTATTCCCTTGGACAGAAACAAATCTCGACATTCAGAGCCCTATCTCCACTTTTGATCACCAAATCCGATGCTCCGGCACACGATGAAAAGAACCAGCGTTGTTTTTTCCGTCCCTACCACCATGCGATATGACTCCTTTGAAAATCTTATTCTGGTTCGTGATCGCGCGAAAAGGGCCTGGGTTGGCCTGTGGCTTTTTATCAAAGTCGTAGTAGGTGTTCCCTGTCGACAAGACAGGGTACTTGCGATACGATGTAATAGAGCTATTTTGCGGATACGAACCAATGGCTGGCCATCTGGACCTAAGTCTCCATTATAGTATTTGTGAGGGTATCCCGTTTACGTGGTCTATTTTGGTCCGTGTGCCTCCCTGAGCTGGTTTTAGACAGTGGAATGGGAAACCCTGTTTTCCTCTCCAGTGAACATAGTATTATAATCATACCAATGTGGCTATGTATCGCACTCATAGTCAGCAAATTGAATATGCTAGTTGTTGAACAATAGGGATAGTTTCATACCTGTCTAGCCGCAGCTTGTTTTGCCTTTCGAACCGCAGGCTGGGCTTTCATCGCCTCATTTTTGGTCTCTGTTTTGAGAATAATAGCTGGATAACAAGTAGGCAAAATATAAAGAATGGGAAATGGTAGAGGGATCTAAATGCTGACAGACCGATGAGATCATGGCTTTCTTGCGCAAGAACTTGCGATTTAGCTCTTGAAGCTATCGAAAGAGACATTCGTTCCTATGAAGATGGTAGAGCATTTTTATATCTCGATATATCACTAGTAGCGCTGAAGCGCTGGAAGTTGAAACCCTCCTCTCTTTCTCATTCGCCTGGTGCGTGGATCATTTTTTTATTATTAGTCTCACTTTGTATAGACAACAAGGATTGTGTATGGTAATGTTCCATCATTAAGACAGTATGGCTGTGAAGAGTTTCTTGACAGAGCTCCTACATTAAAATGGCTGGCGCAGTGGCCATATGATAGCGGTTAAACTGTGGATATTATCGCCTTCAATTGGCTTAGAAGCGCAAATAAGCATAGTTAAAACATTTGAAAGAGAGATACAAAATACAGACTAAGGCAATATATAGCCGCTTACGAAGGTGTAAAGGCGCCAAAGCTCACATGCCTGATTTAGCAACCGCCAACCTGACATTTCTGAAGATGCACCATTCTAGACATCATCAATACCCTGATTTTCCGTTCATACCCCTGCAAATTTTATCTCACCTATACTTCGCAAACCGTTCTAATCTTAAAAGCGGCTTCAGTGGTGTGACTAAAATGGATGAAAATAATCCTGAATAAAAGTATCTGGGTGGTCGCTATCAATTCTTTTGATAAATATACTATGTTTTTTAAAGTATCTCTTCTATCAAGGCTATCAAAGTTTATTTATAGTTACAAAACTATATTCAGTTTACAGTATCTTAAAACATATTACAAAGTAGTTTTGTATTATTTCGGGCAAAATACGATGTTTCTTGTTGGCGGTTACTGCCATTCAAGTGACCGCGCGCGTTTGGCGTTTCAGTAATATGCAGGCCCTGCTTTCACATCAATTCACTCCTTTAAAGTCTATAACCTTCCTCATAAACTTCGATTTTGCTAACTCTTGAAGTAAAAGCCCTTGAAAACAAGAAAGTCATAATATGAGCCGACCTAGAGTTTAATCCATCTTGCTTCCCAAGTGCTTACTATTTGCCTGGCTTCGTCGACAAACCCCAGATCTAGAAGAAGCTGGATGGTTCCGCGAAGTGCAGAGTCGAGAGCCGATGATATCCATGCATGGGTATAGCTGGTGTGCTCACCTATGAATATTGTTCTATATTCCGTCCGATAGAATGACGGAAGAAAGAGACTCTGCTGACCCACAAGGGGGGAAGCCCACGCGCCAGCCTGATTTTCATCGTTTTCCCAGCATAGACGATGGTATATTCCTAAAACAGCATGTCAAACCAAGAAGACGGGGTGATTTAGAGCGAGGATTTTTAAAGAAAAGAAATCACCTTGAAACTGCTCATTTGCGATCTTGCCGTGAAGTCTAATCATTGCGCGCTGGGCGAGGGCAACATGCTCTTCAGTGCTCAAGGCTGCTGTGGATCGAGCCATATTACCGTGGTTGTATGTGGCAAGGATAACTCCTGGCCCTGTCGCATTTATTGCATAGGACGGATAGCAGATATCGCCAATTCCAGGAACAATATCAGTTGTTTCACACCCTCCGTAGATAGGATGCTCAGTATGTTCCCAGAATCGCGTCTTGTAAAGGAGCGCTACCTTGCAAGACTGCTCAAAAGGTAGATCGGTAATAGCACGTCGAAGAATTGGGGAGTACGCTGGAGTTTCCCAAAGTCGAACTTTGCTGAATGGAGCCGCTACTACCACGTAGTCGTACCTCTTGAACAAATGTTGGTCCTGCAACTGGTCATCGATCCAGTGCACTGATATTTTATTGCTTGTTTGGTTGAATGTCAAACGATCAACCCGAGAGTGTAAGCTTGTCTTATTGACAACGTGGGGATAGAATGCGCGAGGAAGCGACTCAAACCCTTTGTCAATTGTCTGCCAACTCGTGGTGGAGAAAAAGTCATTCGAATAAAGGCTCTCCCATATAGGGCTAGTGTCATTTGAAGCAATGTAGTTCGATATATTCGTCTTAGAGCCAAGTGCGTAACGCAAATATCCACCTTCTGACCAGTGCCAGTGAGATTTGCCGTCTTTCAAAGCCTCTTTGTGTGCTTTGAACATCAAGGAAGAAACATTCCTGATGTATTTATCTGAATGAGAGTCCGCTTCTGTTTGCACTGTCGATTTCAACTTTGGGTTTTGAACTTTGAAAGGAATGAACTGAATGTGTAATTCTGGATTTCTGTGCGCGTTCTCCCTGTTGAGTAGATCTGCCAGCCGAATTACTAGTTGATGATCTTGAAACGGAAGTGGCTCATCGGTACCAATGTATTGAATTTCAACGGGAATACGCATCGCACCCATCTCTTGGTACTGGTAATCATCTGGTTTGGTATCATTGAGGTACACCGTTCGTACACGGCCTCCCAGCCTCTGAGATGACTCGTATATATGCCAGTCATGGAGACCAACAGAATCCAGCAGATGGCTTGTCATCAACCCGGCCATTCCGCCTCCAATAATGGCAATGGAAGCATTTTTTGAGCTTTCACTAGCTGCTATACTTTGTTTGGCTCTAATGTATTCAGTCCCATCAAACCAGGCATTCGATGCGTTTATCAGCCTGGCAATATTTCCGAGCGGTTCACTTGGCGTTGTTACAGTGATGGGAGAAGAACGCCCAGCATGAAGGGAGTTCGAGAAAGCGGAAAGACATCGATGACTTGGCGTATCTAGAGGAATTATCCATAAGAGCCTGTCAGGATAAGCGCCTCGCTTCACCGAAATTGTCCCCAGTTCATGGTGAGCGTCAGTTGAGTTCCGAAGGTTGCAATCACCATAGACTATGTGTAGAGGCCCTTCGAAGGATTTATCAAGAAAACGAAGATGAACATTGTATAAGGAACCAGGCTGGACGGTATCTGGTTCGTAGAATTGCAGCGGGAAGGTGTCGTTCTCTGTAAGGTGCGACAGATAAAGAGCTATAACGACAACACCCAGAACTGAGAAAAGACCCCTGTTTCCCCTCATGAAACGAAGCATATTGGAATTCTGATTTTTGCAATATTTTCCTAAAACAAAAGTAAAGTTAGTGTCGGAGCGAAGGCTTTTACAGTTATGTAAATCTCAGTTCGACGGTCTTCTTCTGTCCATTGTTTTGAAATGAATACTTCCCGCACGGACCATCTTTGTAGTGCCCCTTTACGTCTTCATGCATGTACATACATAAAATCAAGGAAAAAACCTCTTTTTCTTTAGGCAATGTCTCTGCTATCGATATTGTGTAACTCTACCACATTTATCATATGCACGGCAGAGGAACCGACCCATGCTGTGTAAGATGGGTGACTAAATCCACAATTGTGCGACGGCTCGCCACTTAACCAGATGATCCAGTTTAGCAGGTGACATATGTAAACGTTGATCTGGGTAAGTGTCTATACGAACACTAGCACAAAGTTTAGGAAAAACCGCAGTTACCGCCTCTTAATTAAGATAAACCTACATCCTAAAGGATGCTGTCACCCGCTTAAGGCAATCACTGACGACCAGAGTGCTGTGGTATAGGGATTATGCGTTGGGCGGTAACTTTTTCGGCTACCTATATTGAGTTTGAGTTGACCTAAACGCTAAATGATGGAGATTCTTCGTTACGAGTTGGTAAGAGTCTGTTATACCCAGCTGCTGCTGTGCCCTCTTAAGAACTTGTATCTGATGATATCATTAATAGGCTGTGATGAAAGTAATCTAAGCTAAAAATTACGGAAATATATGCTAAGGAACAGCGAATGAAAAGGTGATAGATAAATATTTCAAAAGACTGATTATATTTGTTGGAAATAGATCTATATTATAACCCCCAATGCTAGAAAAACAAGCAATATTGGTATACAACGGACTATCTAGTATCCTAAAGTGCAATGACGTAGCCTAATCTGACTTTGGACCTAGGAATCGCGCAATGATTATCTATATGATGAAAATGGAAGCCACGACAGATCAATTGAGCATGACGACAGGAGCCTTATATGCCCTGGGATAATCAAGGTCATGATTGAATCAAATTCAATGATGTGATGATAGTAGTGGGTTTGTGAAAGAAAGAAGACATTAACTATGTCCATGGTGAACAATTTATAATTTCGCAAGGAAAACAATGTCTGGGATCCAGGTATGGCATAATGGCTGCCATGTTACCAGACTGCGGGGAAATCACAGAACGAACGGAAATGTCGACTTGTAGAAGAAAATAAGCAACGCAGGTGTAGGTGAGGTGGAGGGAGGAGAAATGTAAACAGTTAGGGGACTCTTGATTCATCGTAGGGTGTGTATGACCTGATAGAAAAGTCTGCTTATTTCGCAGAAGTTGTATTTGTATAACTCGATCCATTATACGAGCGACTGTGCGCCAAGAGAATTGATATTTTGATTGGTGGTATCACAAGGATCATGGCAAGTCTGTAAATTGTTTTGAAAAGCATGTGTATTGCTTTTTCTCCTTACATGTCAAATTATTCTCGGCACAATAGGCCAAGGTACCCACAGAAATGTCAGGGTGTGGCACATCATCGCTAAACCAATGATGATAGGCGCCCAGTAGATAAATATGAAAAAAACATTGACGGACCTTTTGGCCTCTAAACTATCCCATTTCCTATGCCATTCATAGGCTACTTGTCATTTTTGAAAATGATAGACCTTCTGATTTCTGGTTCATGCTGCTAAAGCATTGATGCACGTACCAGATATGCTGTCAGTTGGCTGTCGATTATGCGGATGGCTTCGAACTTAGTAAGGATCTGAGTGCATCTGGAGGATGAGCGGGTGAATTCACCATATAAGATAATATGGTTGGATTTTCAGACTTCCCAGTTACACGGCAGCGCCAGGGTTATGACGGAGGGAATGACGTGCTATTTCTTGTTCTCACGGTTTTCTATTTACAGGAATCTGCGAGAAGATGTAAGGTGTCTTCACCTATTTAAGTCAGTAATAGATAAAACCTGTCTTTGCAAATACCAATGGAGACTGGAGAATCATAAAACTCTTGATGTACGATTGATCAGTGACTGAGATATATGAATTGATAACCGATCTCTACTTTGATATCGCTATGATCAATACAACAAACCTAGGCTCACTAGAGGGCCTTCACTGGAGGTCCTCGAGTTCTTTCACCATCATGACTATTTTGATGGCTGCAATGACCAGTAAGTTAGTGCCGAGCGGCTTTCGGTATTAGCCGTCAATATTTATCAATCAGGCAGACTGATACCATCAGACATGTTCCTGTATAGTTTTATGGTCCCTCTTCTGCCTTATATACTCGAAAAAAGACTCCTCATTGATCCCGAAAGGACGCAGAGCTTTACCTCTATACTATTAGCCGAGACTGCTGTGGTCTCGGCCTTGTCAAGTCCCGCCATTGGAAGCCTAACAGACAACCGCCCTTCCAAAAGAGGCTTAATGATCTTATCTCTTTGTCTTGCATGTGTGAGCACCGTAACTATGGCTGCTGCGAAAAGTCGTAAGTGTTTCCTTGCCAATATTGATTATAACTTCTCTCGGAAAGGGCACCTCTTTCATGGTCTGCAGTGCGTTTAAAGTGAACTGATGCGTTTTACAGTGCCTGTAATTTTTCTTGCTCGATTTGTTCAGGCGATTGCAGATAACTCGATGTGGATCGCAGGGCTGGCAATGATCACGGACATTGTTCCTTCTCATCAATTTGGTCGCATCATGGGGTTTCTGAGTGTTGCAGTCTCGGTGGGAACATCAGCTGGCCCGATGGTTGCCGGCTTACTGTTTGAAAAGTGTGGTTATTGGGCAGCGTGGTCGAGTGCATTTCTACTCCTATTCATTGACTTTATTATGCGAATCTTGATGATCGAGCGTCCGAAAACTGAGTTGTTAGGTAAGTCTTTTCTGTTCTTCTAGCTTTCTTTTTTTGGCATGGAAGGATAAGTTTGGTGCCGAGAGACTTGCTAGACACTAACATTGTCGTTCTGATTAGGGCCTTTGTTTCGCGCTGCTGATGAAGAAATTGACCCCTTAATTCCTCAGACGATCCAACCATACAAACAAGGACAGCCAGATCCAGACGTGAAGCACGTCTCGAATGCCGAAGTATCTGGGTTATGGTTCTACTTTTATCTACTACGCCAGCGTCGATTTTTTGTAGGGACTGCTTCATATGTCTTCTATGCCATGCTAGTGACCAGCTTTGACACAACATTACCTCTCCATATACGTGAGAGCTTCAACTGGGGCAGCCTAGCGGCTGGATTGCTTTTCATCTGTCTCCAACTTCCGGGAATAATATTGACTCCTCTCAGCGGAACGCTCAAAGACCGCGTGGGAACACGTTACCCTACTGGGACTGGGTTTTTACTGATTGCGCCATTTTTCTGGCTAGCTGGATTGCCCGGGGCAAGCGAAGTTTCATGGACTAGTGGGAGTTTAGAAACTGGAAAAGCTGTTTACGTTGTTTCCGTAACCATTATCGGGTGCTTATTTTCTTTATTCAATGGGTCGGGATTCCTAGAGGCGACTTGTAAGTGAAAAATTCACATATCTCCAATTGAGATATAACCTGCAAGAGGGAATCTCGATAGCCGAAGCACGCTTTTTCCCTGCATTTCCCATCAAAACGTTGACTAACTTATACCAAACTTTGGGACAGTGACTGTTGACGAGATCGAAAGCAACAACCCCGGTATCTTTGGGTCGAACGGCGGATACGCCAGAGCAAATTCACTTTCGTGGATGTCCTGGACCTTGGGCATGTTCCTTGGTCCGATAGTCTCTGGGCTTCTAACAGAAAAGGCTGGGTACTTCAAGTTGAACCTTATTCTAGGTATGAAATTATCACATTCAAGACTGCATGACAAATGACTGACAGATTTGCGTTTGAAACTCATGTAGGTGCGATGTGCCTTTTTTTCGCGGTCCTTGCCTGTTGGGGTCTGGGAGCGCGAAGGAAGCGTGACTGATGCCACAATTCGATTGCGATACATCCATCTCTTCTTGCTAGTCTATGGCCTATTGATCATATTGTCCACTTTTGATTGTTGGGCAGATTCTGCAGTTGTAACGTGGCGCGGGATCAAATTTCTAAAAGACTCTGTTACTTGGCTTAGAAATATTATTTTCGGCTTCAATAATGTTCTCTCAATATGGAACAACTACGGTAAACACGTCCAGCGGGAGGGAGTGTCTCGATGGTCGCTAGAAGAAAATGCTACTAAATCAACATTCCCTCCTTTGCACCCTATTCCGCTGTGTATTCTGGGGCAGACTCCACTTTTTCGGCCGCTGATTAGCTCGAATAACTCTACGTGTGTGTTGCCGATTAACCATCCTAGGCTTAAGTCTGACCGTTCCCCAAAATAGCATACGTTTTACATAACTAGTTATTCTATGATTTATTAGATTGAAGACCGATCGGATTAGAGCGAGCGGCTTAGTAGAGAGCCATATGTGAGACTAGTCTGCGCCAGAACTAGACTGCACGAAGAACCGTAAAAGGGTTCTAAACCTCAACCTAAAACCCCGACTCGCATTGACTGCGATTTCAAACAGTTCAAACCGCACCTAGTCTATAATCCACTTCGGTTCCCTATCACGGCACAAAAACCCCCATTTTTGCATAGAATAAGTGCCTCGGTATACATAACCCTAGTCAATACTGGCAATTGTGACCTTGAGCCAACGTACTACGAGAGGCTTTGGCTTCCAAAATTTATATTTCACATTACCCTGTTTGCATAAGTTCCAAGACTATAAATAAGCACTACAATTATTTCTAACTACCCTAATCATTAGAGTATCAGTCTCCAAAGTTGGCGTTTTCTTTAAATTCTGAAAGTTGTATCCGGTGTAGCATTCTATGTCTTTCTCAGTCATAGGATGTATGGCCTTGGATGTGCCTTCAGAAATTCATGACCGAACGGATAATCATTATATCCCTCCCATTGCTTTTTGAGGTAGACAGTTGCACGTTTGTACTTGGTTAGGGGAATGCCATGCTGAAACCTGAAGACCAAGTCCGGGTTGGCAATGAAGTGCAGTCCGAAGGCAACCATCAGGTCCCATTTCTTGTAGGGCTCTTCTACTACCCATGCAGCGGAATCAGGTTGATAGCCCCTTGCCACCATTACAGGAGCGTAATTGTCCAAGGCTTCTAGGATGAAGTCTAATGTCTTGCCAACGTTGATATTTTTCTCATCTCGAATCAAGACACCAGGATCTCCAGTTGCCTCGACCAGAGACAGGTAAGCGAATTTGACGTTCATCTTTTTGAGCTCCATGATGAGGTACGTGTACAGCTCGATGAAGTCCGTCTTCTCGGAACCTTGAAATCCGGCGTAAGGGGAGAACCGGACCGCCACCTTCTCAGCACCGATATTCTTCACGACAGCCTTGATAACTTCAAGTGTCAGCCTAGATCTGTTTTCAATGGAGATGCCTTATCCTTGCGCTTGTTGACATTGGGCGTGAGGAATTGGTCGAGCAGGCTCTTTAGAGGTTGTGGAGCATACGTTGTGCCGTTCAACCTTAATGATCTCGCGCATAGTGAATTTCGTCAGATATATGAGAAACGAAAACTCAAACCTTTAATTAATTATTCAAAATAAATAGAATTCATAGGTGAAAATTGGGTGCTGTTCCATTGTCATTCGGCATTCGGCCTTGGTCGGAGACCGAGGGCTTCACATCCATCGTTCTCTTTCCTCAACATTCCGCCTTCTCCGCTAGACTTGTCTTTATAAGGCCAGAAAATCCATGTCTTTTACTTTTCCTCATTTTATTCCCAAGTACATTTTAGCGCATTTGACCGTTCTATAACAACCCAAATCACCAATAATGCTCACTCTCAACATCGCCTATACCGAGCTAGTCAACAGCTCTGATTCCTCCATCCCAACCCTGACCCGAGGACAGGTCTGGAGCGGCCTGAAAGCAAAAGCCCGACGCCCTCAAGACTTCATCCCCTCTTTCGATGACTCCCGAGTCATCGAGGAACGGGATAATGGTTCTTACATCGTGAGAGAAGCACATGTTGCGGCCGATCTCCGCGAATCTCCTATGGCTGGAAAATGGACCAGAGAAGAATGCAGGTTGCATGAGCCGGTTAAGGTAAGAGAGCCAGAAGATTTACAACGGCCCGGACCGTCCTGAAAACTTCGAATGTATCATCGAATGGTCTAACCAGCGAGTAGACTTACTTCACGCTACCTGGCGGGCCGATAATTCAGAATATCTTATCCGAAGGACCTGACCAGGCTCTATATCTCACGTTTACCTATGAATGGAAGCTGCCTGATATTGAGCCTGGGACTAGTGAGGCAAAAAAGGCGGAGGATGACCATAAGAAAATTGCGATATCCTCGGTTCAAGGGACAATCAGGGCGTTGAGAAAAATGGCAGAAGGGAATAAACTGTGAATTTGGGATGGAGGAATGAGCCACAAGCAGGTAAAAGAATATAAAGGGCTGGAAGAGTTCAGTCATCAACGTCTCGCAGCTACTGCTCGAAATGCCCAGCTACTCGGGATTTCTCGGCGATTCGCCATTCGGTCGTTATTTTATATGCTGATAATCTCTCTTGGCCAAGAAACCTGGTTGACTTCCTGAAAAAAGACAATACTCTTGTCTTCTGATAGTAAATACGACAATAGATATGAGGCTCACAGCGCATAACGTCAGAAATATGGTAGATCTGCGTGTAGATTTCTGGGTACTCACCCGAGAATATCTCACATCAAAATTTATATCATCTTTGTCAGTGAAGCCGAGGTACAACAAGAAAAACTGAGACGGAGAACGACTGTACGGGCAGGCCGGCCATTGGGTGCACCTTGAAAAGAACGTCGGTGGCGATGGATTATTTGTGACTGTGTGCCGAGCGGAATGGGGGACCCACCCACGGGGGCTCCCGATTCGCACCATTAGTTAGTATGGCGACTAGTGGCACGATGGAGAGTGTCCGCTGGATCAATCGATGGTACATCAAGAAACGAAAAAGAGCAGAAACGCGGTCTGATGTGGTATGAGCACCTCGAAAGACCCCTTTCTTCTGTAGCTAATGAAGTACTAGGATCACGCTTACGAAAAGCTTCGAACCGCACTTGGCCGTGAAGTAGCCATTTCACGAAAACCAATCCTAAAGCTGCAGGACGAACTTCGCCTGGAGAAGAGCGAATGCCAAACGACAGAGGAACTCCTACTGGACACCAAAGATCAAAAGATGATTTCGTACTATTAATTAATTAGCTGCAGAATGAGCTTCAAAACACAAGGAGCAACTTAAACAAGTGAGGGAAAAACCTCAATGCAAGATTTGCTACGTGCAGCGAGATCGTTGGGTGACGCTTGCAAAGGTGCATAACGGCCAAAGGCCGAATGCCTGATTTCATAGTATTGGTGCCTGAAGATGCCTAGGGATGCGTTATTTCAGACCGCTGTTCGACACCACTCTATACACTGTATTGTAAATGAAGCTATTCCCATCTCCACCATCGCCACCTGCACTGAAACAATACTAGTGCGCAAGCGAGGTCGATTGCAGACACAGGAGGTAACTGCTTCGCCACGTTGGAGCTAGCGGAGGAGGACCTGGAGGTGAATAGTTGTGTGGTGGAAATAGCCTTATAACTAGGTCGGGGGAGGAGGTCCATAATGTTTTATATAGTGCGAAGTTCATTAATAAAAGAAAGTAGTAACAGGATGAGAAAGAGACAAGTCTAGAGTTGGCCGAGGATCGACGTCTCTTAAATGGCTAACAAATTCAGATGAAGGTGTTGTTTGTCAAGCGCAGTTTCTGCTAGCTCTCAGTTCAAGCTTATAGTGAATTCTATTCAGAAGAACATGACTGACAGGTTCTGACCTTTGCAAGGGACGGTTAGCATTCTCGCTGTTACTCTCTTTTGTTGCCAAGTCACGAATGTTACTTAATAACAAGAAGCATCATTGGCAATTATTGACAGAATAATATTTCAGGTATCTAGTCCCACTTCCTAAAAGCGGAATTAGAGCCTCATCAAGGCCTATCGTAGCCTAGTAACGTATCAATGTGCTTCCCAAATTGGCTGAACAGAGGCTTCGGGTTGGTAATGCTCCTCCAGCCAGGCTTACACCGAGATTTCATGGCCTCCGAACCGGCGGACGAAGAGAGCTGAAACGGACAAAATGGCCCTGATTTGAGGGAATTTGCCAATGCTTCAATACAGTGTTTCAAACAAAATATAATATTCGGTTTCAGGCTAAATAACTGGGACGTTGTGCCAAAACTAGTGGAAGCTCAATTTTCGATTGAGCATATCTTCGAGAGCTAGCCCGACTGATTGCAATGCTTCTATCGATGTACAATATGCTGTCAAGCTCAAATTATGGCAATATGTCTTATGTGGTATCACAACCACACTTCTGAAAGCTATGAAATCTCATCTGTTTACCTCCACCGAAATGAGCACATCGCCGCTTAGTCTCTAATTGAAGAATCAGAAGTTTCGTAAGATCCAAAGCAACTCTAGCCTCTTCTATACAGTTGGATAGAGAAGCTAGAAGTGTGATCTAATCATATACTACTATCAATCCCCATCCAGACCATTTTGCATGATGCCGAACTTACATCCGGTACCAGTGCACAAGATATCCTCCTGCTTACCTTTTCAACAAAACTGTCACCATCAAAAGCAGAAGCCAAAAACTTCTTCCTCGGGTTGCTAGGCTCGGGAATGTTCTCTTTCAACGATTGGAAGGGCGGAGTTCCTTCCAGAGCCAATTGTATAGCTAGAGTGAGTCTTTGTGCAAGGCACAAGCATCTCTAATTTGCCATGTTCAAATTGATCAGACGCATTCCTTGTGAGTGAAAAAGTTAGAAAGTGAAAGAAAGGACGGAATTGCTATGAGGGAAAAGTGTAGCCTATATGGGACCGTAACGCAAGTAGTTGTTAGATAGTAATATGAGGGCAGCTAGCGTCCTGTGTAAAATGTTCCAAATCCTCGAAGGTCCTTACAAGATATCGAAATCATGATGGCACCCACACCTTTAGCCGGGCGGACCCGTTCCAAAACTTGGGTCTAAATTTTTCTTGCTGTAGACCTGGGGCGCATCGGTATATTAGGGGCTGTACGTGATCTAAGGACTGAGCAGAGGGTTTGCTACTCTCTAACCAATAATATTAATTATCCTAATCCACGTAAAGGCGTCACTCTTTACAGCTCTGTTTAAACGCCTGGATTTTGAAAGTCCGCCTTCGGTCTACGTGCGTCGAACCCATATCTGAGGGCCTTTCTTGTCTTTGTACACACATTTTCAACCAGCGATCACTCGAAGATTCGAAAAAACGACTGCTGCCGTCGATCTGTCTTGTCCGCCATTAACACGTGCCCCCTTCAAGACGAGGCATAGTGGAGATATTGGTAGATGAAAAGGACGATAATTGACTGATGAGGTTCCCCTCGACCTTGGGTAAATTCTAGGTATTTATATTCCATCTCATGATATGTTCCTCAACTGCAAAGTGGCGACCTCTACTGTTAAACAACACAGGACCATATTTGATTGCCCTCCTGCATTAATCACGAAAGGCGACACTGTTTACCCACACCAGGATGAGCTTCCCTGACAGCAATTGCTGAAAGCACGAAAATTTACATTGGCCATGAACTTCACCAATAACAAATAGTATTGTCCTACCATCCTTGGGACCTGCGTGTGATCACCACACTTATAGTCTGCGGGGATCGTGTCTGTTCAAGTATCACCAACCTGCTCTCACCATGCATCAGCGATCAAATCAAATGATGCTGTATTTGCCATGTTGATTGATTTCAGTAACGCCGTCATATGGTATTCGCGTTTCATGGAGCTCGTATGCTTCCTTACGCCAGTTCAACCCGTTGTTGCACATTAAGAACAGCTATTTCCTTTCTCCAGCAACTTCCTATTCTAGTTGATCATGTGTCGAGAAAATGAGGTAAAAAGGCAAGGGATCCATTAGATACCAAACATGAAGACTGACGACAATATCTGCTAATTGAGCAAAAGTCCTCCAATAGCAACGGCCTTAATAAACCTGTCGATATTTCTTTCGATGCTATTATTAAATATTTTCACCCAGTATGACAGTCCCTTGATGACGCATACAGAGACGATAATTGGTGCGTTATTCCCTTAAAAAGTGGATTTGTTATTCCTAATATGATTGTTTTACTAGACCGAGCGTCGACCTAACAACCATTGTACGATATAACATAATAACTCATTTCCCTCTCTAGACCTAGGGCTATCTGAAATTCATCTCATTTTATTTCTTCATGATGAGGCTTTTGGCAAATTTGTTTCATCCAATTCCACCAGCGTCTTCAAGGTGCCAATGTGATTACTCGGTATCACCACGACGATTCAACTTCGGAGCTGGAATTTCTCGGAATGAGTACGAGAAGGGAATACTCGAATCAAGGGAGAAATACATGAGTTTTTCTGAGAGCATACTTGCCAGGATTATGGGTCACATTGTGCTACTGCTCCTTACGCCTTCGACCTGAAAGCAATTCGACAATCTAATGCTCGAGATGTGTTGGGGATAGTCTCCCATGGAGTAGATAGATAGATATCTCTCGCTCTCTCTCTCTCTCTCCTTCTCTCCTCCGTCCGCAATACAATATTCACATCTTCATATTCTATTGCCCTTGTATGATCTTCATGAAGATGTCCCTGAACGCGGCTTAGCGTATTATAAGACCTACTTGAATTGGTTTCATTTATTAAGCTCTGCATTGCATAGTACCGCGATTTACGATATCACCTTACAGTCAATCATATAAGAGTTATACCTATCTTGTATACTGCTCGTGCGTAGGGTTATGTGCCTCTACCTATAGCCTTCCTCATCCTACTAGCGACTTCCATGATGCGGTCGCATCAGCACCACAGGATGCGACGAGGCGCCTAAGCACTTGTCTGCAAGCCCTGGGCAATCAGGCCGGCTAGAAGATTAACAGTCGTACTCCTTTTCAAGAGCAAAACGAAGGGTACGTCGACCTCAAACATGCGAAAAATAAAGGTCCGAAACTCAGCAGCCAGCATGGAATCCAAGCCAAATTCGCCTAAAGGTCGATTCACTTCCAGCTCGTTCTCCGGCAGAAGGATGAGATTAGAGAGCTTCTTCGAAACAATACCCCGAAGTGCATCGAGCATAGATGCTGTATCATGGTGGTCGCGCAGCGCTCGCGCGACCTCCACAGGGATGTGCACTGCGGCGCTGTGCATCTCGCTGTCGCCCGCGGCGCGGCGGGCAAAGGAGGCAGTGAACAATGCAGCTCTAGGATCGGCGAAGACGTGGTTGTCTCCCTCAAATCCTCGTTGCCGCTGCTCC
Source organism: Penicillium soppii (assembly GCF_028829465.1). NCBI lineage: Eukaryota > Fungi > Ascomycota > Eurotiomycetes > Eurotiales > Aspergillaceae > Penicillium > Penicillium soppii. The sequence goes on from NW_026643234.1 coordinate 5,201,904, forward strand.
TGGAGACCGATGAACTCCACACCAGTGAGAAGGTGGCTGCTTGCCAGATGATCGTACCGTGCATACCATGTGTATGGCCTTTGGTTTACAAGGGCTATGTTCATGATCTGGATTAGTTCATCTTCGTTGATGGGATAGATCCCTTTGCGCTTCATGAGGGCCTCGATATCGGGGTGCTCGTGCAAATATCCCACTTCCGAAATCATCCCGTAGCCGATGGAGATAGCCGGCAGCCCGAGACGGTTGCGATAACGGGCGAAAGCGTCCAAGAAGGAGTTGGCAGCGCAATAATTACTTTCAGTCGCCGTGCCCACGGTCCCGGAGATGGACGACATCATCACGAAAAAGTCCAGCTGGGAGTCCCGGCCCTGGCCCAACGCACGGTGAAGATTCCAAGTGCCTTTCACCTTGGGGCCGATGGTAGTGTGCCATGCGCTGTGCGACATATCACTCCAGAGAGCCTCGCTGAGTGCCATTGCCGCCTGGATTACGCCACCAATGGGACAATCCGCGGCTTCCAGGGCCCTTTCGACATCATCATACTGGCAAACATCTCCCCGGATCACCGTCACGTGGGCTCCTTGGGCCCGTAGATCATCAACTATTTCCTTTGCCTCGGGCTTATCGGAGCCAGATCGACCCAGATAGATGAATCGTCGAGCACCGCAAGAAATCATCCACTTGGACAGACTGCGACCTAGCCCGCCCAGGCACCCCACCATGAGGTAGCACTTTAGGGCACTAAAGGTGGTTTCATACTTCGTTGGAATCACCCTTACCTTGATGTTCGGATCCTGGAACGACACGGTTACTTTCCCGAATCGCGTGCCTAGGGAGAAGTGCCTGAAAGCATCTGTAATTTCCGACGCTTGGAATGTCTTGATTGGGAAACATGGCTCACAGATCTTGGATCTCACCAGATCCAGACTCTCTGTAAGCAGGGATTTCCAGAGTTGATGGTGGGCTGGCTTGTTCGAGTGATACAGATTGGACAGGTCAAATGCCATGAAGGAGACATTCCGGCCGAACTCGGACATGTCCAGGACGCCATGATCAAGGATGTCACGCTTCCCAATCTCTATGAAGCGGCCAAAGTCGGCACATGCTTCAAAGCTGCTACGCAGAAGGTCACCGGTGAGAGAGTTCAAAACGACGTCAACCCCTTGACCAGAAGTGGCGTCCATAATAGCAGGGAAGAAGGATGAGTCGCGAGAGTTAAAAATGTGCGCTGGATCCAGATCATACTTCTCGACGAGGAATGCCTTTTTAGATTCGTTTCCAACTGTGGCAAAAATCTATAGAGTGATTTAGTGGATTGATTCAAACTTAGTACTGCTGGGTCCGCAGGTGGTTTACCTTTGCCCCGAGATGCTTCGCGTATTGGATTGCCGCAATCCCAACGCCACCCGCAGCGGAATGGATAAGGACGCTCTGATCGATTCAGCCCAGCTCATGGCAATAAAAAAGTACGGCACCTACCTCTCCCCGCTGCAGATTTGCCCTATGCTTCAGTCCATAAATAACCGTGGAAAAAACAATCGGAATAGTGGAAGATGTCTGCACGTATAAGCTTCTACTTTTATGTAGAGACTCGATCACTCACCGTAAAATCCTCTTCGTCCTTCAATTTACATACTGCCCAATGCGGGAACCTCTCGACAGTCGCAAAATGGCCAGGTACCATTGCAACTACACGATCACCAGTCTTAAACTCGGAAACGTTGTCGCCCACAGCGGTAACAACACCGGCACATTCACACGAGCATGATGCATCCTTGGTATCCACCTTGGCGCTTATGGCATACATGTCCTATTTCTTGTTACCAATGCCGCTAATGGTGCCTCGCAAGCATGAGACCTACCTTTGCATTCATTCCTACACTCTTCACACTGATTTCCACATGATCGGGATGCAAGGCGGTTGGATACTCCAGCTGCACAAAATGTATCGTGTCCATCTGTCCCGGGTCCTTGATACCTAATTCGCAACGCCCGGCAATCGCTAGCGGGAGGTCAATGGTTTCCTTATTCTGCTTGAGACGGAAGGTTTCGTTGAGATGCTCGTCTGGCTCCCAGCGAGAGATATGAAGGACGCCGTCTCGTTGCGCGAACTCGAAATCCGGTTCTAGTTCATGGATCAGTCGGTCGAAAACACTGACGATATTGTACAGGGTGTCAGAAGATGATGCTGATTTGTTGTCCACATCTAGAACCGCAAATTGGAGGGAAGGCTGTTCGAGCATAAGCGCACGAGATAGTCCCAGGACTGGCGCAAAGTCTGGGTTTTCCCCACCCACAAAGCCGCCATTGACGACCCATACGATCTTGGCTACACGATCAGTAATACTTTTCAGCTGTGCCATTTCTTGCTCTTCAATCCTGTTCAGAAGAGGTTGCTGCTGTTCCAGGGTGGATATGACAAATGATCGGTCCGGAACGGTCTCGATGTTGACCTGGAACAAACTAACAATATTGACCACGGATCCTAAATATTCTTGTAAGACAGTTTGGAGCTGTAGATCCAGGCGTTTTATATTGTTATCTCGGGTCACCTGGACACTTGTCAGAAATATACATGATGAAAGGTCATCTAAAGAGCTCACCACGATTGTCGGGGCTTTATCAACCTTTCCCTTGCTCGCCATTCCGCTTATAGTCGCAACTGTCACAGGAAAGGGACCACCTCCTTTGATAATCTTCATCCAAGTAACATCGTAACTGGATGTATTCCCCATCATGATGACAGTTGCTCCGGGCGTGAGCCTGCTGGAAAGGGCCGGCGTCCATAGATCGACCTATCACATATCAGCGTCAAGTCAAGCTTGCAAAAGGTCAAACATACCGAGGGAACGAGAACAATATCGAATTTCCTTTCCTGCGGAATCCCCGTTGGTCGGTCTGGCTTCTGCTCGTCTACAGTCTTCGAGAAAACCTCCGTCCCGACTAGATCGCCGTCTGTAAAGACCCCACGATAATAGGTGTTATACCTTCGGAAAGAGGAGTCGACACGTAAGAGCCCACGAACAGTTTCTGCTATCCGCAATTGGTCGCCAAGTTCGAGGATATTGGTATTACACCGCTGGTGACAGGCCAAATCTAGGGCACCAGCCAAGGGGAGCACGTCCTCGTCAGCCAATTCCTTAGAGCCGCAGTTCTGTGCGAACCGGTTCAGATACTCTTCAAGACCCGTGCTGGTTAGCGCAGAGAGATCCGGCTTCCAGGTAGCTCTCACAAGAGGGTTGCGTTGCTCGTTGGTTTCTGTCGGTCTGTTCCCTTGGTAGGCAATACAACGAGCCTGGCCCATCCTGATCAAGACCTGATCAGACGAATTAAATAGCTCTGCATTGATTTTGACCGTCCCAAAACCTACGTTCTCCGACTGGGTGTCAATGCACCATGGTCTATCGGTATCCATATCAAGGGCCGACGGAGGGGCGATGTAAACCGATTCCATGGAAACAGGCACCGTAGCCCGGAGCTTACTAACCCAGCCACTAGTAGTAGCAATGAAGGCCGTTTGTAGCATCGCATCTATGGAGATTGGATGTGCAATGTACTGGCCAAACGGTTCTCCCCGCTGGAGATGTGTAGTTGCTGCCGCTACGTGTGCCGTGCGCGCGCGATCTCGAAAGACCTCCTCCATGACAGCAAACTTGGGACCCCAGTTGAGCCCTTCTTGGGTGAACTTGTCGTACCAGACACGGACCGCATCCTGTTTCATCTTGGACCTGTCAAGCTTAATCTGCCGAGTTGTCCGGGGCGAGGTTTCTGTTAGACGCACAGCCGCGTTCATATGCAAGGTGGCCTGGGAATCACTGTCGATCGAAAGCACACCGAATCTCCACCATTTATCTGAATTCCCCAGGTTTGAAAGCTTCATTGGACGCATCTCGGCAAATATCTCCACCGTCGGTCTTCGGTCGGGATCCATGTCGAGAGCTTTGATGAAGTTGAGATCGCGAAGTTCCACACCAGGACAATCTTCCAGCTGGAGACCTGCAACCTGGGACATCGCCTCGACTGCCATTGCAATATATGCAGCGGCGGGGAATACCACCGACGGGCCTAGGCAATGATGGGTAAGCCATTGGGCTTCATTGAGGCTCAATACATTTCGCCATGTCACTCCTGCGGTGCTCGCTCCCGACACTTGGGATCCGAGGAGATCGTGCCGGGGGTATTTGCGGTGACGGAACTCGATACTGGAGCGAGGCTCAGACCACAGGGTGGGAGAACTGTAGTCCCACGGATAAGAAGGCAAATCAACCAAGACACGGGCTTGAGATCCATTCGCAAACATCTTAGTGTATTGGAGCTCATCGTGTCCATGTAAAAACAGTGAACCGACAAGCTGAAGGATAGTCAAACAAGCATCTTGGTGACGTATGAGAGAGGAATTATAGATATAACGACTTTGTTCAAGTGTCCAGGCATTCTGCTTGATGGGGAGCTGTAAAGCTGAGTGCGGACCAAGTTCTACTAGATGGTAAATGCCACGCGCCAGGATATTTTTAATGGCCTCGTCAAATCGCACCAGAGATTCGAGGTTTGTACGCCAGTATGTGGGCATCCCAGCCTGATTTGTACTGACTGGCCCACCATTCACAGTGGAAACCATGACCACTGACGACGCCGGACCATCCACAGCGCCATTTGTATCGTGGTTGCCATTACCCGTATCCCAATAACGCTCGAGAAGGGCCTCATATTTCGGCCCCACAATCTTCATATGGTGCGAGTGGTACGCTTTACCTCCAGTCTTTAGCTTTCGAGCCCAAATATTTTTACCTTCGAGTGTCCTAAGAAGCTCGTTGATGGCGACTGTATCCCCACTCACGGTCGCGCTCTCTGGCGAATTCGCACAAGCAACGATAACAGACTTTCTCAACCCACATTCCTCGATTATCGCCTCGGCCTCATCTTTCCCAAGTCCCACGGCAGCCATGGAACCCTCGGTGGAGTCCTCGGCAACAGCAGTTCCGCGGAAGAAAGACGCGAAGATCGCTCTCCGGGCGTCGATCGCCCCGGCGGCATATGCTGCTCCAATCTCGCCGGAGGAGTGGCCCATCACTAGCTGTGGCAGAGCACCCCAATCTTTGAGTAGGTCTGTCAGTGCAATTTGCACCGCCGTACACAGTGGCTGTGATATTTCTGCGGTGTTAATATCACAGTTTTCATCACCTCGCAGAACACCTTCCAGTGTCCAGGCGGGCGCATGTTCTGGATCAAGGGCTCGGAGGCAAGAGTCAAGATAGCCTATGGTCTCCCTAAACACGTAGTTATATCTCAGAAGCTCTTTGCCCATTCCAACCCACTGTGCGCCCTGTCCGGTGTAAACAAAGGCCAACGGGAATGGTCCTGCATTGTCAGAATCTCTCAGTCGTAGGCTCAGCATATTGAGCCCCTTATTCAGGCTCGCTTGAGATTCGATAAAAAAACCACGAGTAGCCAGCTTGGAGCGACGACAGCTCAACGTAAAAGCCAGGTCATCGATTTGAACCTGGCCAGCTGAATGGGAAGTGAAATCAGCCAAGTTACTAGCCATCTGTCTGAGGGACGTCTCAGATCGAGCCGAAAGAGGTAACAGATAGAGCCTCTCTGCATTTTCGCCTACTGGCGAATCCCTACAACTGCTGGTCAACAGGTCCATCGGCATTGCCTCCAGAATAGCATGGCTATTTGAACCACCGAAACCAAACGAATTGACCGAGGCTCGCGGGACCCGAGATACCGGCCATACTCGATTGGCAGTAACGATTTCCACGTTCCATTCCTTTAATTTGATGCTCGGGTTGATCGCCTTAACCCCGGCCGTCGCAGGGAGTAACTCATTCTCGAGCGCTAGGGTGACTTTGATTAGGCTTGAAAGACCGCTCGCTCCTTCGCTGTGACCAACGTTCGGCTTGATCCCCCCAATGAGGGTCGGCCGTCCCGTCCAATGACGAAAAATATCCGCTATGGCCTCGACCTCCATAGGATCACCGACCTTGGTGCCGGTTCCATGCGCCTTCCGCTGTCAGCATGGTAATTTATCAGCATTCGGAGAAACCTACCTCGATGTAGTCCGTTTCCCCTAGATCTAGACCTGCCCGACGATACGCCGCTCGAATGACGGCCTTTTGGCCTTCCAGACTGGGCTGTACAATGCCTGGTGTTCGTCCATTTCTGAGCGTTATCATTAGCGTTTAAGACTACCACCAAATTGAGAAACCCACCCGTTGACCGAGGTTCCTCGAATGATCGATCGAATGGGATCTCCATCCCTCAGTGCATCACTGAGCCGCTTTAGATATACGGCTGACACACCCTCCGCTCTGCCATACCCGTTGGCCGATTCATCGAAGGTATGGCACATCGAGTCTGGCGATAAAATCCCCGCTTTCACGGCAATCATCTGCTGCTCTGGAGATTGGATGAGGTTTGCAGCAGCCACAACGGCCGCATCGCAATCATGGGCATCCAGGGCCAGACAAGCCGAATGCAGCGCATACAAGGACGATGAACAAGCCGTATCAACCACATGGGACGGGCCGCGCAGATCGAAGCAATGCGTAATGCGGTTCGCCAGCACGGTCAGTCCCGATCCCGTGGCACTATATCGGGAAAAAGACTCTGGGTCTTTGTACTGCATGTTCAAGAAATCGTTGGTGAAGTTTCCGATATAAACACCGGTGTTTGAGCCTTGGATCCCGTCCAACGGCACACCGGCATTTTCCAACGCCTCATAGGTAACTTCGAGGAGTTTCCTTTGCTGGGCGTCCATGGAGGTGGCTTCGAGGTTGTTGATCCCGAAGAACGCGTTTTCGAACGCTCGAATGTCCTCCTGGATGAAATATCCACCGGTCGAATTGATACTTCCTGGTCGTTCGGCATCCGGGTGATAATATGCCGCTGCATTGTAGCGTTCTGATGGAACGGCGCAATGGCCCGTCTCGTTCCTGACGAGCAATTCCCACAGTTTGGATGCGGATGAAGCTTTCCCAGGTAATCGGCATCCTAATCCACGTGTCAGTACACCGAACTTGATGCGGATTTAACGCTCCTACCTATGCCCACGATTGCGATTGGTTCACATTGGCATGCAGGATTCAATGCTGGTTTCTCCATTCTATCGCCTAATGATGGTGTTTGAAGCAGCAGTGTCTTGTCGGAATCCTGTTGGATGTTTTAAGGAGGACTCTACTAGTGATTGGGGCGTCATTATTATCGGGCGCGAAACGTCTATTTTATCCATCTTATGCTTTCGCACCTCGGCCAGGCAGAGAAGACTAGTCTGGATATGGCCACAAACTTAGCGGGAAAAAATCGGCGTCGCGGAGTGTGCTTTCTGCACTCGATGCAGTAGTGGCGGATAGGCCAAGACATAATAGGCATGTGGATCGGGCGGTTCTACCCAATCGGGCTGGCGATCTTCCTCATTTTACCAGCGCTAAACTGGGACCTCCGTATGTAACGTAATGCCATCCAATAAATACTTCTGACCTCCAACGATAGATAATGCCTGAAGCTGGGGCCACCAGCCGCTTGGGTTTCAGAGATAGTGTGGTATGTTGGACTAGTGCAGAGAGCCAACATGGCCCCCACGTAACTCCGCAGGGATTATGTTTGTCATAATTAGGTCGGAGTTGCATGCATGTCAGGCCAAGTTGCTCGTGAGTGATTCTCTTCGCATTAGCTCCTTCGCCCGTTCCGTCATTGTTGCCTTAATTGCTTCCGCCTCTCCTTTCTTCTCGGATCCGCGCTCCCCAATCCATACCTATGATTTCGCCAACTTCGCTCCAGATCCGAGAGATAACGGTCATAACATGTCCTCCGCTGAGTCTGATGGCAACCAACAGCCGGGGCTCATCGCGCTTTGTGTCGTGATGCTTGTATTGGCTGTGGTCTCGGTCGCCCTCCGCTGCTGGTCTATCTGGGGCTCGCGCACTCACAAGTTTGGTTATGACGACGCATTTGCCATCCTAACATTGGTACGTGCTGTTCCCTAGAGTTGTTTTTCTCGAGGTTTGATGCACAGGACTGTGTGGTAATCCTGTGTATCATAGCCCTTCATCATCGCCGAGTCGGCCCTCATATTCTACTGGATCTCCCTGGGGTTGGGTCGTCATTCAGCCACTTTACCCGTCAGCAATCAACTCGCGGGCCCGAGGATTATCTTCGCCGCTGCCTACTTGTACGATGCATGCATAACCTTGCCCAAATTATCGGTGCTATGCTTCTACGACCGAGTGCTCAGACGGGGAGCTACCTGGGTCCGGCCTACGCTCTGGGCGGTCGGTGCGCTCTGCCTTTGCTGGCTGATAGGCGCCTGGTTGGCGACCACCTTCCAGTGCTCGCCCGTTCATGCCTCGTGGAAAGCCGTTCCCGACGCTAAATGCTTCACGCAGTGGAAATTCTTTACTGGGACTGCTGCACCCAGTGCGATCCTGGATATAATTATCCTTTTGATCCCGCTGCCACTTCTCTGGTCGTTGCACATGACTAAGACGAAGAAGTTCATGCTAACTGGCCTCTTTATTTGCGGTTACTCGTAAGTTCCCCGAGCGCATCACGAGCGATCCGGTCATCAGCAGCTTGCTAACCAGCCTCGACATGTGCCAGGGTGGTCATTTTGTCTGTCGGTCGCCTCGTTACTCTCCTCAAGGCCGGCTCTGCCTTGGAAGCCGACCTGACTTGGAGCACCATCGAATATATCTGCTGGGTGCAGTGCGAAGGCCCGATTTCTCTTATGTCCGTCTGCCTCCCTAATATTATGGAACTCGGACGCCGCCTGCGAAACAAGAATAAGCAACCCAGTACCAGCATGTCATCATCTGCGAGCAAGCAAACTGCGTCGGACTTGTTGAGTGGCAACCGATCATTCCGTCCTCTCGAAGAAGACAGACAAGCCATCCTGATGGACCGCATTTCGGGGACTCCGAACAGACACCACTTTAAAACCACCATCGAAGCAAAGCGATCAGTCTCAGAGTGGGATAGTGTCTGACGGATCGGAAGCATAGGTGCACGCAAACCCCATATAAGTCAGTCGTCCTTTTGCCACCTTGCTTTTATGTGAAATATAGGATTTAAACCTTGGAACAGGGCGGAAAAGAGGGAAGTCTAATAGTGTACAGAGTAAATTAAGCTAAGATATTCGAATAGAGCCTATATCTTTGATATTAGATATTGTTTTACTTCTAGATATAACCTTGCTAACGTTGTACGTGAAAGCTTACAGTCATAGTAAATGGTAATCATCTGCCAGTAAGAACGTGGGTTGGCGCGATGGACTCTAAAACCTGCCGTAGACATACAGTAAGTTTACAGCGGAAGGCTTGTAGTTCTATCCTCAACGACTATTTGAATCTAACATTCCTCTACTCCGCCACCCGCAATTGTGTCAACAAGTCCGCTTGAACGTCTTGTAAAAACTCTGTCATTTGCCCCGGGGTGTGGAAAGCCTCATTATACACTAGCCGCAGTGTCAACTGATCACGGAACGTCCACACAAAAACTACTCCTTGGCGCGAAAGTATTTCCACGCCCACTCCGGCATTCGTGATGCTAAACCCGCGCTCCGGGGTTCCATATTCGCGCTCCAGATATTTCTCCATGATCCCCATGCTGCTGATGTCGATATCGCTAGGCGGCTCTGTCGGTGCTGGCAGGTTCTTAATCACCTGGACCAAAGTGGACGCATACTCCCGGTGCGCCTGGAGATACTCGCTGCTGATACCCTTCTCATACTCCGCCTGATACATGCGAGCATTATCCTCCCAGCACCCGGGGGCGTCAACCCGAACCAACCAGCCGGACGTGTATAACCCAGCTGCTGCTGCGGGGGTCGAGTACGGCTCAGGCAAATACGGCCGCAGCGACTGTTTGATGGTGCTGGTGTAGTGTCGGCCCTGGTGCTCGGCGATCGCGTGCCGGAAGTTGACCGCGGCCAGACTGGCATGCACGGCAGCCGTGATGCCGACTCCGCGTGCTTTTGCGGCGGTTACAACAGCGGACGTAGTGGCCGGCGAGAACTTGAGTTCGGCGGCCCGCGTGCCGGAGGGTACGCTCGAGTCATCCCCGGTATAGGGCACCCCGACTGCGCCCGCCGCCAGGGCAAAGGTGCCGACTGCCCCGTGGGCGATAGCTTTCTGCTCATCTGTCGCGGTGAGGGGCATGTTACCGGCCTCTTCGACTGGCGGTGCCAGCCGTACGACCTCCGATCCCCAATGGAAGGAATCGAACGGGTCTGGCAGCGTCCCCGAGAGGAGGGTGTCAGCGTGCGAGACCATCAAGTCCACCAGCTGGCCGAGGAGGAGCAGGCCGCCGACTCCATCCATGCGCCAGTGTGCGGTGTGCAAGAGCAGTTCACTCGATTGGGGGACGTAGTACAGTTGGGCGTCAGCAGTTGGTGCAATGGTAGGAATCACCTCGTTGGCGGACTGGGCGTCAGCCTCCACGGTAAAACTCTGCGAGGCCCATTTGCTAAGAGCGTCGGCAGAATCAGGAACCGTGTAGACGACGTTGTAGTTGGAGTCCGGATGCGCAGCCAGACTGGGGTGCTGGAAGCGCAGATGCAACCAACTATAGCGGATGACGGTTGGTAGAAGGTCAGGCGAGCCCGACAAAGCCGTGAATGTCCCACGAGGACTGATGGCGGCCGTGTAGTTCACAGCCCAGTGCTCACGACTGAACGGGTGGCCGGGGTCACTGACAAGTTTGATGAACACCTCGTTGGGACCAAGCGGCCGGGTGAAGGTGTTCGGCGAGTGCTCTGCTGTCGTCCACGGCATATTGAGGCGAGGGAGATTGCTGGGTGATAAACTCAGGACGGACCTCTCGTTGGACATGGTAGTGGATTAAATCTAAGCACCTCGAATCTCGGCCTTAGCCAAAATGGCCCGATGGCGTGTCTCCGAGAGAATACTATCATTATTGGAATAGGGTGATGACGGAAGACCAAGCGTGCCGGCTGATCACCTGGACCCATCCTCCGTACAGGATATAATTATTGAGTGCGTGGCCCGATGTAACCTCAATAGAGAGCTTACCTCAATTTAGCATTAGCTCCGTGCGCCCAGTTTCATCGGTCGATCGTGGTGCAAGGAGAGGAACGACCAATCAACGGGACTCCCGCCGCCACTTCCGCCAATGCGGGCCGCAACCCCTCAATTGACGTTCCTCCTCGATATCACATGTTATTGTATTCAGTAGGGCACAGGTCGATCTGGGTACCATTTCGGTACCCCACCGGGCCAGTCTTGGCCTTGGTAAGACTCACGATAACATCCTCGTCCTTTAATCCCAAACACCGGGGCCACTAATTTATTTGAGTAGTATTGGCCCCTTTGTGTGAACCAGAATCATACAATACCATGCATGACAGCCACTAGGTTTACATTCAGCCCCACTGAATGTGTGAGCTGGACGACACAGCCCGATAAAGAACACTCAATTCGACACTAACTCCAGAGGTTGTTAACCACAATTCGCCGTACATAGCCCCTATGCAGGTGGAAGGTGTCGCTCTAGTCCTTGGTGCTGGTATGCTGTTTATTTTGTCCCCCTTCCTGGTTTTCGTCTGCCTAGCCAATGCCAACGCCAAGTCCATGGCCATTTCTTTACGCAAACTGACAGGTGGATCAATCGAACTATAGGAAGTGGCATTGGGCGCGCGGTCGCCTATGCGCTTGTCACACAAGGCCTCACCACCCTAGTCTGCGCCGACATCAATCTCTCTCAAGCCCAAGAAACCGCCACATCGAGCTACGCAGTTGCAGGGCGAGAAGGCTACGAGGCAACCGCCTACCATGTTGACGTCCGTGAGGAGGCGCAGGTGCAAGCGTTGGTAGCGAGAGCCAAGGAGCAGCATGGCCGCATTGATATCTGCATAACTACAGCCGGGGTGAGCCAATCCAGTCGTGATTTTTTCTCCGTGCTGGATGATTCTGACCAAGGCAAGACCGCGGCTGCCAATCAAACTCCGATCAGCGACATGAGCCTGGAAACATATAGGAGCATGGACGAGGTGCACAATATCGGGTGCTTTTTAGTCGTCCGCGAGGTGATCCGGGCAATGACCAGCCAGGAGCCAGTTTCGACTAAACGGCAGAACCAAACTCGGGGTTCAATTGTATTATTAACCTCGCTGGCCTCGGAGGGGGCGTTCCTCGGAGTGGGCAATTATATCGCAGCCAAACACGCCGTCAAAGGACTGGTTCAAACCGCCGGTGAGTCCTTACTTTCGTTTGTTCCGTTTGTTCAATTACATGGGTTTCTGACTTGACAGAGAAGCTCTTGAAAACGCGCGCAATGGTATCAGAATCAATGCCGTTGCTCCCTCGTATGTTTCGGGGCCGTTGATGGAAAAATTCCTGGATGGGGCACCGGCCGTCAAGGATGCTATGCTGGGTGATTTGCCGATGAGACGATTGGCCGACCCAGAGGAGGTTGCCGACGCGGTGGTGTTTCTGGCGTCTCAGGCTGCCAGCTATATCAATGGGCATACATTGGTTGTGGACGGGGGATCGTCATTGCAATTGTCAAATCAGCCTTTTTCGTGACAATATCTGCTTTCTATTGATCGTTCTTCGCGAACGGTGATGGGGACTAGAAGTCCAGGCGGCGCCTGGATAATTAATTGCTTGGTCTTCCCGTCGAGAATTTGGACGAGGCTACGGCAGAGGGCATCCATATGGGAGAGCAAAATGCGGTTCCGTTCTCGCATTGATACCAAAATCGGCGGCCCTTCAAGGGGAGGGCTACTAGGCTCAACCCTTGTGTAAGAAATTTAGATCATCAGATGGAGTTTTCAAGTATATAAGTTATCATACTGTGACCATATAACCCAAATCCAATCGACTAGTTATGTAAGATATTCGAGATATCGGAAGGGACAAGGACTTCAAATGTACAAACTTTCCCATCTCCACGGGCCTGTTGTGCTGGATCAACCTACCGCAGTTTCTGAATCTCCGGAGGACGAGAATAATACATATCCTAGTGATTGGAATCAGTTATATGGACGAACGATATCTCTATCACGGTAACGCACATTCATCCAACCCACATCATGTTCGGTACATCCCTCCAATGGATCCTCCTCTAGCTCGGCTCCAGTGCGTTCATCCTCATCCAGCTCCTCCGGCTCCCATCAAACGAACAAACTCAGTGTCCTTATCATCATACGGGGCGCTGAGTACCGATTTTAAGGCCTCCTGGCCCACCATAACGAAAGACCGGTACCAGCCAGCCCATCAACGGTTCCCATTCTGGACACCATGTTCATCTTGCAGTGCAGTCGTCGCACACTGATTGAAGTGGTCGCGGAGAATGGCAACTGTCGCGCCCTCAGATGAGCGGTCTTCAAAGACCGTTGGAGCAAATTTGTCGAGGTCTAGACCATTGTAACACTCGAGAATTTTCGGAACGGGACGGAGGAAGCGCGCAATGAATTTCTCCCAGTCAGAGTCGTTTTGGTCCGTGCACCGATAAATCACAAAGCCCCCGGACGTTGACTGGCCATGTAAATCAGACATCTCACAGCGAAGTGTTAACCATCGTTCCAATATGAGCATATATAGAGTTTTCAAACTGATTCATCAGTCCGAAGGGTTATAGGAAATAATAAATTGAAACTGAAGACTGCCAACGGCATTAGGGCCACTCTTACAACGCCGGTATGTGGGAGGGGGGAGGAAGGTATTAAAAGATCACATGATAATCTGTCGAGGGTCGATCACCTTTTTCCTTTTATAGAAGGCGGCATTGTAGAGTATGTTTTAGTTTCGAGGCTGTTTAATGTTCTGGCCAAACAGTTGGCATCTCGATGGTCACCTGGTTCTAGCGGCCCATTTCCTCGGTATGACTGTTACCAAGTAATGTGGATATTTGACCGCTCACGGTGCACGACTACTAACCACCGTGAGCAACACGCTACGTGCATGCGAAATGTCTGGTGGGCGCCGTCAACGTCGATATAGCAGACACATCAAAGACCATCGGACCCATGGTACTTGAAGACCTGGACAGAGCCTGCGTTGCTCGCACCGACTGTCTCCAACAGGTCCTGCGCGTCTTGTGCTGTAATGGCATCTTCTGCTACGAAGTATCGACTGGTTGCTTCGGCAATAATCATACCTCGGCCTTGCTGTTGACAAATCATTGGACACAGTGGCGCAACAGGGTCATGCTCTTCGGCAACCAGTTCTACGATATGGCACGTGGAATCCCGGATTCCCTGATGGGAGGACTGTCTCGCTGGCCCGCTCAGATCAATTTTGAGACTGACGAGAACATGTTCATCTACTTCCAGAAACAGGGCTGGCTATCGCAGCTACCCCGTACCCTTGGTGCTGGGGCTTCCGCTCAGGCGCCAGGAATCTTGGTGGATTATCCGTGGGAGGAAGTTGCCTATGAAACGGTAATCGACATCGGTGATGGTGGTGGTGGTGCGCTGGTGGCACTTTTGCTTAGGGAGCGCTAACATATGATCGGAGGCTTTTACGACCTTCCGGCAGTGGTCAACTACATAAAGCTGGCTTTCCATTTTCCAGAGGGTCAATTTGCCGACCTGGAACCACGTGTTCCGGAGGAAAATATCATTGCAGGGGACTTCTTCTCATACATTCCCCCGTCCAAGGTGTACGCGATCAGACGGTGTCTGCACGATTGGAAAGACGATAATGCAGTAAAGATTCTGCAAAAAAATCGGAACGCCCTTAGGCTGAGCCCGGAAAGTAGACTGGTGGTTCTGGAATCGATTTTGGACTATATACGTAGTTCGCGGCTGTCCCGTTATACGGATATGAACACGATGGTCGAAGCCAACGGTTTAGAGCGGACGATAACAGATTAGCGGAGACTGGCCAAGAAGTCCGGATAGATGATTTTAAATGTGCACTATCTGAGGAACGCGTGGCCATGTGCAATCGATATGAGGCCACTGATCGAAAGTGGTGTGTTAGATAGCCCGTTGACCTAGGTGAATAAGCAAAAACTACTGGAACTTGATAGTCATATGACAAGATTTCATATAATTCAAGCTGCACGTAGTTATGATTAATAATGACCTTCTTTTTGTAACTACCAAGCATCTGATATGACAGCCACCTTGACCGTCCATGTTGATTTTACGAACTGTGGGGTTGGTCAACACAGGTGTGGAAGACGATGGGTAATCAACAACGAAGCGTACGAAACCGGGTGTCGAGAGGTTCGATGACAGTCGACAAACATGCTACGCCAATGGACTGGCCAGTAGACAACACAGCATGAATTGAAACGGAAGCAGGGGAGGATGGGGTGGTGACGTGAGAGAGTGAATGAGGGAGGATGGGAGATGAAGGGTGCACTCCATGACGATCATTTTGGGTTTTCATTTGTATTGGGATTTGTATTGGGATTTGTATTGGGATTTGTATTGGGATTTGTATTGGGATTTGTATTGGTATTTGTTTTGTGGACTGGCAGGAAGGAAATGGGCTGATTTCCGCACTCTTTTCCAATCAGCGTCTGTTTCCTCTTTGGGTAATACCCCAGCTCTGGTGTCTGGCTACGAGTTTTTGCTTCCGCTGGTGGAAGCGCCTGCATAGTCATATGCAACTAGTTAGACTGCAACAGGTTAATTGAACTTTGATTGATCAATTGATCGATTGGGTTGGTCAACAGACTGCTAATTCACAATTTCTACCCGGATGCCAATAATCGTCACTATTCAACTTCTAGAATAATTTTATCTGCGGCTGGTATAGACGGGCCGAGCTTCGGATGCCGAATTCTGTGATGGCCTGTTCCGGAAGGGTTCCCTTCGGTCGTCGATTGGCATATTAGATTGAGCAGGGCTAATTGTACTGTTTTGGTATTGATTGATTGACGCGTGGGAATTAGTATTGAACATTGTCATCTTATGATCCGTCAATAAATGACATAAAATGGGATCCGTAATCATCATCGCCGGGATTGTTCTCATCGTTTCTGTTCTGGCAGCAGGCAATAAGGTCTGCAATCGTGTTATATCAGCTGTGGTCCAAGTACGCAATCTCGTATCCGAAATTATATCTAAATAAAGCTCAAATTTATATTTTATAGTGGTTCCTTCTCCGGAAATACCCAGTGCGGCATCTGAATCGAGGTACACGTCTTATTTCATGCCCCTATACCTAGCCCAAGGGGTAGAGCGACATAGGAAAGTTTTTCGACGCCATCGAAACCAGCGAGAAATGGGGAAAAAGGCATGGCACTAATTACCGATTTTGGTCTGAGGTGAAGCCTGGAATGTCCGTCACACATGATTATTCAATTATCCATATTCCAACGTTGCATAGGTAGCTATTTAAGGTAACAGCGTCTTGACCAATGCTAAAAAATAGTAACATTGTTTATAAGGACTCGGACAAGCAATACAAAGCTGTTAAAAGCAAATCAGAATATCTCATGAGCCAGGTTCTGGGCAAATGCGTGGGACTTGTGAGCGGCTAAGAGTGGAAAGACTTGCGAGCCGTGAGTGGGACAGCCTTCTCACACAACAACGTCTCCAATTATGCGAATTTGGTCCAAACCGCGTAAAAGTCCATCTTCGGGACTGCGCAGAAAGGGGAAGGATGCATGATGGACTTATCGACCCGGTCGGAGACCTGAAGATGCTTCCCTTCTTGGCCGTTGCCGACTTGATCTATGGGGAGCTCTCTCCGGATATGGAAAGGGCGCTGCAATACTTAGCTTTTTCACGAAAATATATTTACACATGTTATTCAAGGTGGTCTGAGTCGCTTCGAACTCTCCAGGTTCCTCCCAACAAGATCCAATCGGACACTGCGCGAGTTTGAGACCAAATGGAAGGCATTCAGTCGCATGGCGTACCAGTGCGCCTGCGACCCGTCCCTGACTAAGGCCCCTATATTCCAGCTGTTCGATGCCCTTTACAAGGGCACTCTCAGCGCGGAGTATGTACATCACAATCTTGACGAGGCGCTGTACGCTGACCTGGATGTGACAATGGGGGCCCTCTCGTGGAAGCTTGATTCTGGCATCTGACAGCTACGCACAGACCAGGTTGTGAGAGAAAATCTGTGAAGTACGCTGGAAGAAAGTTGAGCACTAACATCTTCTCAATTCGACGTCTTTTCTCTCTCACTGCATTTCCGAGTCCTCGCGTCTCAAGCCTCTGGTCGCCTTTTTGTGTCGCAATCGGCTCCCACTGAGCGAACGATTGATGGCTACGTTATCCCAGCAGAGACAAACTTTGTGGTTGATTCATACTCGCTCAACATTCGCAATGAGTTCGGCGATCCTGATGCACAGGATTATCGACCTAGTCGCTTTCAGACGGTGAACAGTACCGATGCGCGCTACAACTTCTGGAGATTCGGGCTTGGACTTAGGTAATTCATCGAACGGTATATAGTGGATGTGGTGGTTTGTGCCCTACTCGTAGAGTTGATAGAACAATGGGAGTAACATCTAGCCAAGGATTTGGTAGGTAGGGAGTGGAAACGTGATGCACAGACATGGATTACCCATCCGCAGATGACGCTGATCTGCGTCCCTATCTTGCAGGAAAGGACCAATAAAGATTGAATAAATGGAAATGATTAGGTTGTGTCTCTTGCGTTAAACGCAGCGTCTTTGTCGAGTTATCACATGGCTGTCATCTGGTAGACCTGTGCAGTTGTTGATCATTTCTGAGCTAACTCTCCGTGTTCCTATTTTCACCGATGGTTTCAGTCAATGCATGGCATACTTCGTTGTTTGGCCTGTTTATCTTCCTCTTCTCTTTTCTGCAATTGACTAAGTGGTATGTTGGACGCCTTAAGAAGATTCGCCCGGGCTCCAAGCTTTGAAATAATCATATTGTGGATCATTCTATTATTTGAAATCACTCTAACAATCTCTCAATTTGGTAAACCTATTATCAAAAGTTTATCTGAAATTCCAATGATTCAATTAAGAAGCATATTTAGGTCTGAACATATGTAAAAGGTTACTGCCAGGACCCTAGATTTTGATGTTTCCAAACAAACAGATGTCCAAAGATAAATAATCTCCAATGCAAGTTACTTAGTTTTCGAGCAAGAACATTAATACACGTGGGCAGATGTGAAGTAAACCTGGATGCTGACCACCACTCTGACAGCGATAAATGACAAAGTCGAAGGAGAGAAAACAGTTAAAGAATCAAATAACGGATCTCGCATCAAATTCAGATTCCAAGGGGCTTTGGGTTTTCTCATCAGTCGCATCCATGATATTTGACGATTGCGTTTCACATCTCAATCTCTCCCACTTGAGCAACAGAGTCAATGGATAGTTCACAGCTAGTAAGGATGTTTTTACCGCAAAAGCACCCTTGATGCCATCCATATGGGCAGTCAGAATCCCGGGCAGTACATTTACCGGAAACCACTCCCTTAGTTCGGACGCACCAGCTGAGAGGACAAGGGAGGGGTATGTTTCGGGAGCGGTCTCCGCAATTCTGCGCAAAGCGTATTTCCCAATCCAGAATGGGCAGCAGAGACAGAAATTTAGCCACAAAGAAAATGGAAAAACAGTGTCATTGCGTGCTCATTTCGGCCGTCTCCACGCATGCCGTGTTGGCCATGATGGGAATCTGCGATATAAATCCAGTCGAAGCATCAGCCAAGATCTGCTATCTAACTCACGTGCCAGTCGAGGTATCCTGGTCAATTGTATAGATCAATCCTCCTCACCGCGCTGAGAGCTGCGATGATGGCCATGAAGGAAACAAATCGCTGGGTGGCACTGATAACGACACCAGAAATCATGGAGAAGATACCGCCAATCAGGAAAGGTAAGTTGCGAACACCGGAGCCGATGAGAGATGCATCGCGAATGGATTTGAAGTAGATTGGCAAATAACGAATGAGAACGATAAATGCTCCGGAGTTGAAAAGACGACAGCGCAATTAAGAAGGACTCTGCGGCGTTTCAACAGACGGGGCACGATGGAGGTGCGCTCCCCAAGCCACCATTCGTTGAAGCCAAACGCGATAAAAATTAAAACAAAGCCAATCAACGTACTAATAACGCTGCTGTCAGACCATTCCTTCTCCAAACCACCCCACCGTAAGCCAGAAGGTAATAGACAACGGCACCGATGATGAGAACGCAGCCACTTAGGTCTAGCTGGGGAATTTTCTCTCTCCACGGGGTTTTGATCGGCTTTGCCGTTTCAGGGGTTGAGGAGAAGATGACGATAATGAACGCGGCCGGACCCCCGATAGGTAGGTCAATGTGAAAGCACCAGCGCCATGTGACATTTTCAATAAACGCACCTCCCAGCAGGGGCCTGACAAAGGATGCCAGCGCTTAGGTTGCTCCCATAACACCCTTGAATGCAGGTTGATGCTCTTGAGCGACAGTATACCCAATGATAACAAAGGTACCCGTACAGAGACCTGCACCCCCGATGCCAGCAATTGCACGGCCAACAATTAAAGTACCACTGTTCGGGGCAATGGCACAGATAAGACTTACAACTTCAACAATAATTAGAGACAGACGATATGATGATTTCAGGGGGAAGTACTTGAACACCTTGCCCCAGGTTGTCTGCAAGGCCGCAAGTGTCAAGAACCTGACCGAGCCATACCAACCAATGTCGTCGATACTGTGATATTCATTCGTGATATAAGGATTGGCGTTCGCCAGGATTATTGAGTCGAGGTTGGACGTGAACATGTCCATGAACAGAGCGAACATGGTAAAAGCTAGCCGGCCGGGGCCAGGTAGCTCAGAAGCGACGCCGTCTACCATTTATGATGGTAGTAATTGTTTCTAGTTGTGTTGAAGTTCGTAGATTTATAAATGTGCTCTCAAGGCAATAGATACAAAATTCACCAAGTTTGAGATGTTGTAGGATCGACCAATCGGCCCTTCGGACCTCTACTACTTGGCTTTCCAAATTTGGCTAGTGGGCGACCCTTTGACTTTGCTGAATAACAAGCTTGAGATGATCTGGGCCCCGCTAGATCGGCCCGTTGCCTTCGGTCCGCTGTGTCGACCAATGGAAACTAGGACATGGGGAAGTAATAGCCCCCGCCCCACCCCCGTCGCCACTTCGGATTGCCAGGGCGGATCACGATCTGGCCTCCGTTTGTGTTTTGTAAGCGGTGGTTCTCACACAATTAATAACTAAGCTGATCACATGGTAATTCAGTCATTTAAATACGTCTGTGGTGATGCCATATCACTAATTCATTAATGCCCATCTGGCGATATTACGCAGCTGCACTGGTGGCCATATTCGCTTTCCTTCTTCGATATCGAAACACACTTATAGAAGAAGCATTCAACCTTCCTAGTACAATGGGAGAGACACTTGCCGGCAAGAACCAGGCATATTGGAAGTGAGTCGCGAGCTATGTAGAGACTCCCATGACAGACGAACGAAGAGGATAGATGCTGATTTCTGACTGTGTCTAGCCAAGCCTCCCAGCTTGTGTTCAAAGACAAATGGGTGCACGATCTGCAGAACCAGATTTCCGAGTTTTTGACCGGTAGCGTTGAATGGATCGGCGTTCGGCCCAATACTGGCGAGGATAGCCGGCAGACGAAATTAATGGATTATGCCTGTGGAAATGGCATTGTTTCGCGCGTAAGTTGTTGAGATCGGTCGACGAGTGAAAATTATCACATTATATGCACGTTATACTGACTGATCTTTTTCTACAGTCCCTACACCATCTATTTTCTAAATGCATTGGAGTCGACCTGTCAGATGGCATGCTAGACAAATATCGTGCAACCGCTGCGGAACTAGGCCTCGATAAGTCACACATGTTGGCTGTTCAAGGTGACCTCCTGGCTCCCACAGTAGGACCGACTAATCCTCAACTCACTGAGGAGGAGCTGAATGGTTTCGATTTGGTGGCTATATGTATGGCATTGCACCATGTCGAAGACATCGCTTGGGCCACCAAACGTCTCGCCGAAAGACTGCGACCAGGCGGTGTTCTTCTCATCATTGACTGGGCAACGCTTGATTTTTCAAATCAGACTGAACAGCAAGCTGGAGTGCAGACAAATTGGGAGAATCACCACCATCACCATCACCACATGCATGACATCATAGATCCAAAACATCCTGCAGCGCATACCATCTCCCACGACAGCTTTTCACGGGATCAGATATTCTCTCTTTTTGAACAAGCTGGCTGTGGAGAGTCTCAATTTGTGCTGGCGGATCGACTATCGCCCGTTCCCGGCGCCCGGAGTGGGGAGATGCAGCTGTTCTGGGCTCGTGCAACTAAATTGTAACATATGTTCAAGGATAGTGTGTGCATTACATAGTGTGTACATTACACTTACATATTGGTCAAATTTGAATTTATTGATTTAAGATATTATTATGCTCAGTGTTCGAATGTAAGTAAAGAAGACAAGAGAAGAATACCTACTTAAGGGTACTTATTCAACGACTGATCTAAGCCCTAGGTGATACAACATTTGAAAATTATTTCTTTGAGTCATAGAAACAGACTTTTCAATTACAATTTACCTTCGAGTGAATCCTTAAAGATGGGGGAAATGATACTTCAAAAGTACTCCTGTGCATGACTAATAACCCCATGGAGTATTTTATGTCCATGTACGCATACTCAAATTATGCAAATCGATATTCTAGTCGTCCCTTCTTTCAGACTAACTCTCGAGTTATCCTTCGGGCTACAGACGCCGCTCGTCTTGACCCTCCCGTCCATATCCCATGAGCATCCCTTGACAGGCTCCAAATCCCAACATTTTGTTAACACATGGCTGCCACAAAGGCCAGCACCTCGCGCTCTGCAAGAAGCCTTCATTTGCACATCATTGCGCCTTCTCCATATGGCTGGATGGTCTTGATTTCTGACTGGACATGGCCCTCGCCTATGTCCACGAAGAAACGCTCATGGTGGAGCTCGGATGAATTTGGAAAGTACCGCGCATCGGTATGGTAGAGATCAGTAGGGACAAGGACCGCGTGTTCCTTTTGCATGTGAGATTGTGGACTTATCGTTTGCTTCGAGTGGATTCACATGCTCCCCCCTTTATTGCACTGTACAGTCTTTCTGCAGGCGTTTGAATGGCCATGGGGCTGGGTCAAGACGGAGGGACTCAGAGTAGCAAGACTTGAAGATAGCACTCTTTTTAAAAAGTCTCTTCCAGTCGATCTGCAACTTATTATCAATGATTAAACAGGCAGGGGCAATCTCCCGCCGGACATCCTACAAGGGCCGGGGGTAGCCTGGATGTTTCGCAGCATCCAGTGAACTACCGAGTTGGAATTGGCATTAAGTCTATCCCCGTTACATTCTTTAGACTTCTTCGGTCGTATATTATCATTAGTGCTAATTGAATGCGGCTACTAGACAATAAAACAGAAGAGAAGGAAAGAAAATACTTACGCCGATAATATAGACAAGTCTACAGCAGCACGAGCTTGCATCGAGAACCCTCGCGCGGACCAGGTTTTCTGTCGTTGTTTCATCAACTCACTGACGTTCTCAAATCACCCTGATTCCGCAATCGAGTCGGCCACCGGTCCAACAGCTTCCATGTTCGTGTGCCACACAATGAGCTTCTCCAGAATGCGGGCCCGGGACTTGCGCGCTTTTGCAATCGATGGCCGCCAGCTCGGGTACCGAAAGGTAAACTCCATAATATTTGCATGTAATTGCCAAATATCTTCCAAAAAGTCCGTATGGGAATCCACAAAAGCAAGTGCCATAATCTCCGACGAGCTCAACACGCCCACGCAGTTTCGGATGAGCGGAAAAATATCGGCCTCGATAGTCCCGTCGGGTCGGACCTCGACATTTGCCGCACGCTTGCAGCTCCGCACCCCTCCAGAAGCGAACGACGGCATCAGAGTCGACGGCGCCGTTTCTTCTATATCGGTCAAGAGCTTTCTCCATGACCGTTCAAAGCCCGGACCTTTCATCAGTTGCGTGACGAAGGTGTTCTGATGGATAGTTGATAACACTATGTGCTTGTAGGAATAGAAGAAAAATGATAATAAACTATCTAAAATAGTGGCCTGGATGCTCATTTTATATGAGCATGCCGGCATGGCAAACATGCTGACAAAAGAAAGGTGCAGACACAATGCATCATATTCATCAGCCGATCAAAGTGTGTTATCGTCTGTGGTACTTCAACGGATGGGAAACTAAAGATCTTGGTGATAATATTCGATCCCATAGTCCTATGCTCGATGACGGATCCGGGCAGCGCAAAGAAGGGTCTCATCAGCGATTGCCTATGGATGATGCGAGTATCGACGCCCAAACATATTGAGATTAAAGATACCATGAATGGATTGTTCACTACAGATTGCATCGACATTAGTCTTTGCCCTTTAAACTTCCGCCAACGCGCGACATACCGTCTGTAGCGCAGGAATCTATCTGTATCCTAGATAAACGCCCACACATGGCCAATAACTTGCACCCCGAACGGAGCAGGTTCTTTCATGGACTGTTTGAGTTGTTTATGATTGAACTTTCCATTCCGTTCAGGGACATCGAGAAAAATGATCTAGAACGTTTTTCGATATCTATCTAGCATCGCGTGCACCCTCGCATTGCAAAATTAAAGGGACTATAGACAAGTGAATAGCTAGAGGGGAGATGGGAACATAGGGTTATTTTGCTCACCAACATTGCAAGTATCCCAACAAAAAGAAGTGGTCTCATAGGCTCAACCACCCCCATGAACTTATATAGCATGTCTCGGCCGAGTTCGTCATAGCCATGGTGAGACAGATTGGCAGTTCAACAAATCAACAAGATGGCATTTCGTATAAATTCCCAGATTCATAATCAGCCCTATCGAATAAATACATAGTAAGATGAATCGGCCGGTGTTTCGTCTGTTCGGTGTCTAATCGGCGGCCCAGTGTTTCGGTGCGAGAATATCGGTCCGACAATTGTGAACTTCTGTGGAGATAGTATGCTAACAAGCTCAATTACTACCAACTCAGTAAATCTCGTTATGAGAGGTTTGGACTACTCATTCACGTATAACATTTTTAATACATACCTGACACCACATTTCTTCTAAATGGAATTTATCGAATATACTAATATTTGATCCATTAAGAAGGGAATCATTTCTTGGCAAAATCAATCTCTTAAGATATATATACATAGTGCCAATCGGAGGTCTGTGAATTAGTCCTTCATAATCGTGACCTCAAGCATTACCGTCTGATACCATATTCATAGGTGGCGGCGCGGTCTGACCAAGGCTGCAGTACTCAATACCAGCAGTAACGGCACGTCGTCTCTAGGTCAGATCGAGCTTCGCGAGGACTGAGAAGTGATTGTGAAGGTCGGACTAAGCGGTGAAAATATGGCGGACTATCGCCCAGGGAGCTAGTCAGACGGGTACAAAGTCAGAGGGTTACACGTGCTCGACAGAAGAAATCTGTAGTCCTGGTTGGAGAGGCTGCCTTCGTCGCAGCTCGAGAATTGAAACTAGGCGATGTGTTGATGGAGACAAACAGTGCCCCGTGGAATGAGCGTATCCATAAGTATCCCAAATGATGAAAGGCTTGCGGGTCGAGCTCGGTGATCTACGCGCTATTGTGTTGAGTCGTAGTGTGCCATTCCTGCATGAAGTCGAGGATCCTTACCCCGGAGACGTTGGCCGGCGCTGCAGCTGAGTTGCTTAAGCAAAGCCTCTTGCACAAAGGCGTTTAGATTCAGTACCGTAGCTGGCTGTCGCGATCGGGTACACGGACTGAGGCCTCGATCCAGGTAGGGTACACAGTGTTGGCAAGCCGTTCCATCGTTACTAGTGTCATTAAAAGGGACCAAACACATACTCCTTCGCACTTCCGCTGTGAGGTAGGTTTTGTGTATTATATGCCGGAATTACTAAGAAAGTATTACTACTTCTTGTATGAAAATGAGAGAATTGAGTTACTCGTCACTTGTGGCCGCACTGGGCAGGAAGAGCGGCCAGAAGCTCCTTGGCCCGATATCCCATCTCCTGGTACCACTGGGTGTGTGCATGAGTCGATGGCGTTCTGTACTGAAGTACTCCACGGCTGAGCGGCCCACTGTGCAGATTCCCGCTTTGTCTCGGTCGTTGTAGAATCTCCTGACTACAGTACTGGATGGTTTCAACGCATCGTCGTAAATCACGCCGCACCATCGCAGCCCGGAAGATCTCTTGTTCATCCGGATCGAACTCAAGGCATCCAAACTGAAAAAGCGGGGGCTCTGAGCCCCCGCTGATGGACGATCTGAGACTAGACCCACCACCTGGCATTTCATCTATCCCAGACGGTTGCTGGAAAGGACTCTTTTGCCAAGGCACTTTGTTCTGATCTGGCAAGGAGACGGTATCGCCTTCGCCCGCGGGGCGCTGGATAGCGAGGATCACGAGTTCATATAGCCCTACGGCTAAATCCATCACAGTCGCCACTAAGAGCGGACAACTCTGGCAGCGTCGAAATTCGTCGGTCTTACTTACCTCCCGTACCTTAACCATCGCCTGCCGGTTTAGCCGCATCGCTTGATCTATTAGGACCCGGGGGACCTGGAGCTGCTCTTCTAAACACTCGATGATCCTCATTAGGGCCGCGACATGAGGGTACTGCGACACCACCGACCGATCGCGATAGCTTGAGGGGACTTTCGCGTCGGTATTTTCTGCTGATCTGGACCGCACCGACTCCGCTGTGCGCCCCTGGAATAACCTTAGCAAATGCTCATCGGACATTCCCGACGTGTGCCAGCTAGCTAGCAATGTTTCTAACGGTTCGGGCGCCGCGGATGTGCCATCGGAAATGGAGATCTCGTGAATCTCTGGATGCGCATCGAGTAACAAGTTCTCATTTCCTGACCATAAAGGATCGGTCGCGCCGGGCGGAACCAGCGGCATATCCGGGTATTCAGTTAAAAGATTCTGCAGATTACTGTTGATCTCCGTCTCGGGAGAGACGTTAAATTCTCCCATCGCGAAAATGGGACCATCCACTGTTATATCGTTCACTGCGGGAGGGGGGTTGCCTAGCATAGACACGCTGGCTAAGGGTTGTGGGGAAGACCCGCTTTGTGAAACCGATTGATGTGAGATTGCGCTGGGTGGAAATGACGATCGTGGACGGGGAACCTGGTCACTCGCGTCCATCCGTCGTTTCTTCGGCGCACGCCCTACCATCGACACCCGGTATTCGCATGAGAGGCCGCCCCGGCGACAGCGTTCACAGCCATACTTCTCGCCGCTGCAGCGGACCTAGAGATTCTCACCACAGTCAGGTTATTTGCGTATGGATAACCATCGCTCTCATCGTTGGTAGACATACCTTGGCGGCATAGCACTCCGTGCAGGCAGACCGTAGGCGCAAGGGCTTTGAAGTAGCCAACATGGTTGATCCACTAGCTATAGAAACCCGCAGTGCGATAGAGCGGGAGAAAGCACCGCAAGTAGTATATTTCGGCCGGATGCTCAAAGAAGCCTCGAGAGGTTTCAGAGGGACGACACCCGTAAGAGGCTAACTGTATAGAGTCTAGCGCGGAGATCAGCCCCTAGGGCCAATCATCACATGATCCGAATGCGATAACGCTCAACACGCCTCGTCCCTGATCAATCACTGGTTCACTGGTGGGCCCCCTCAGTAGCGCCAACTTCGCGTCTTGGCAGCCCAATAAGATAGATGAGCAATTACGAGCTAAGCCTGGACGGGCGCGCACGGATGCAGACAACAGTTTGCATGGTGGTAACATCCCATCACCTCCATGTCGACACTAGCAAATATTCACAGGTATTCGCATTTTCTATGAGTCGTTTGATGAGCAATTATGTGATCCAGACAAAGTCGTTGACTAGCAAATTGAAAAAAATAGAAATTGAGACCGAGAATATGTAGAGACACTTTTGCGATCGACCGGCTTGTAGATATATATTTTTACAAATCTTGTCGAATATACGAATTCACTCGCAACATGCTGCCTATCAATCATCCATTTTGTTTGAGAATTCACCTTTATTGTATTCAAAAGTTACTATATAATTGGTAGTTGGACGTCCAGGGTGGAGCTTTTGGCTATGCACTCCAATGTCCGACAGGATTACCTCACCAAAGGCTTGGGCATTGGCAAACGCGTAGAGAACATGGGTCAGCCGCTCGGCGGGGATATCTTGGGGCTGGAAGTTGCGAGCA
This sequence comes from Penicillium soppii, assembly GCF_028829465.1. NCBI lineage: Eukaryota > Fungi > Ascomycota > Eurotiomycetes > Eurotiales > Aspergillaceae > Penicillium > Penicillium soppii. The sequence goes on from NW_026643234.1 coordinate 5,229,055, forward strand.
TAAATGCTCTGATGGTGTGTGATCTGTTGCTCTGATCTAGTGGTGGCGTACATAGATGAGACTCATACCTAGTTCACAAAGTAGGCCACGGAGCGATTCAAATCCATCAACAACACGAGTAGCAATGTCAGTCGCATTGGTCTTAGTCAAGGAAGGGATTTAGGCAGCGTTGGCCTACCATGCTAGGCCCAGCAAATAATGAAGGACAAAGTGCTTGGTGAAGGACTGTCAGGGCTTTATCCGATGAGATGGGTCGGTCCAGCGTGGTTTGAGAAAAGAGAGACTTGTCGAAATGGCTTCGAGGAAGCGAGAACTCAGACTACTTGTACTCGAGGTCGATAAAAAATCCCCCTGATATACAATAGGGTATTATCAATACCTCGATTTTCCACAGTATATAAGGCTACATTATAGAAAAGAAAATCACTGTCACTGCAATTCATTCCAGCATAGTTCAGAAATAGATAATCCAGTTCGTTACAATCAATGTTGAAATATGTTGGGATAATTAGTCCCAGCATATCACAGTAACTGGTCAAGAAATGCCCGGGCACTGGTCTCAGCCATGACGCCAATGTCGATGCAGCGTTTCCCTGTTTGAAGTGAAGCCCGCCGCACGCGGAGGTCCTTCTCTGCCTCCTCAATCCGTTTATACCACGTGGAAATATCGATCCCAGGCACGGTCTCGCGCAGGAACTCTGTAAGCCCGCCTACTATCTCGACGAGACCAAGGACGGGGACGGGCCTTTGTTGTTCTTGCTCGGGTGCAATATCGGCAGAGGAGGCTCCCCCGTATGCGAATCGCAAGATGGCCTTGTCAGAACTCGAACCCACGGAACGCAGGCATGATAGAAATCGGAGGGCAAAGCGCTTGGAGTCGAGAAGGGTGTTGCCCATATCGTAGTAGTGACTGTTCTGGTGGTCTGCGTCTGTGACATCTGAACGCTGATGATCCACAAATGAGAACATGTGCATCACGGGAAAGACTTGGACGACGGCGGAAGTCAAAGTGGTAGTCGAGGGCAATGTGAATTTGCGGCTGCGCAAGGATGTCGAAAACGCGCAAGTCGGATAGATGATTTTGTCGCGGAGCCACCCGGAGTCACCGGATGACCTCCCCCGTAGTAGCAGCTGCGTGCAAAAACGAGCGGAGGCATTGTCACTATCCCTATCCGGTCCCTGCAAGAAACAGAGCTGTTTGAGGGCCGTTGACTGCGCCAGGGCCGCTACTAGATTACCGAGGTCTCCCTCGTCTCCCTCTAGCTTGAACTTATCGACGTAGAGGCCGAGCGCAGACGCGCTGCGAAGCTCGTCGGATGTAACGGCAGCAGCGATCATAGCGGGTGCGAGTTTCCTGAACGCGACCCAGTTAAGGTGCGCGCGTCCGGCGTATGCAACACGCAAAATATGGCCCGAGGCCTCCGAGGACGGGCCCAGGCTGTCGGGCACCTCTTCGAGCCGCCGCTGCAGCTGCTCGCGGAACTCAGCGCGCAGTTGGAATTTGCCGATTGTCCTTTCGCCGAGGTGGAGGTCGGCGGGCTCCTGTGTGAGAATAAGCAGACTGTCGATGGCGCGGTCTATGTGCTCATTTCGCAGCGGGTCGTCGAATATGGATAAGCGCGGGGATGATGAGGTCGACGCATCTTTGGCGCGGGTGGTGGACTTTAAAGGCCAGAAGTCTATTTTATAAGTCAGTAAGTGCGGTAGATATGCGTGAGCATTGAGAAGTGCGAGTAATTCACAGACAGTCGGAGATGCTTGAGATAATATTTTGCGAAGATGCTCTAGCCTGATTTTCAAGCTCCGGCGGCCAAATTTCTACCCTTCCTAAGTCAGCACATACACATCATCTTAATCTCATAGGCGACCAGGTAGCGTGGAAATAGACATACAGTCTAAGGCTACAGCATTAACAAGCGGCCTATCCTCTAGTCTTGCCGCGGGCTAAAGAGTACAATGTCAGGCTCCTTCTTAGGCGGGGGTCTTCAACGGGGTCCCAGCCACCCGCCTCACTGTGGTAGGAAACCTCAGCCATATAGCGCACAGAGAAGCCAACAATGCCGTAATTGACGCCGCTGTCGAGGTCGGAGATATCGAGAACGATAAGGCCATACTCGGTGCAGTTGCCACGGAACACAGTGGATAGCGGCTGGAGCTGGATGTTGCCAGGGCGCGTGCTGTTGCTATTACGGGCATTGGCATTAGCATCACCATCATCGCGCGCAACCTCAGCAAAAGGCACGTCGTTGTAAAGGGGAACTCGCTGAGCGCGTCACTATGCCACGGCAGCTCAGGCAGTATTTGTGGCTTCTCCGATCGCTGGGAGCCATCAGGCACGACAAAAGGGGGCTGCGGTGAATCTGGAATGCTGGGCCGCTCACTATTCTCGGTCTTGTTGCCCCCTGAGACCGACAATACCAGTCCTCCGCAAGTGCCCTCTCTGCCTCAAGCGGCGCGCGGTTCGCCGGGCCCGAGAGGATTTCGATCAGCGCGAGGGTGTCTGCCACGACATGCTCCACGCGTGCCATAGATGACAATGAGGTGTCCACGTCGTTGCCCTGGCGGTAGGCCACAGCCAAGGGGCGGCTGGCGCTATGGGGGCCGACATTGGCGACGACGGAGAAGAGGAAGGACCGGGGACTTCTCGAGTATAGACACTTGTATCCGAGCATTATATTATCTACAAGACGGGACGATTGACACACGTAAATGGTCCAGATAGCAAACAGCTGGGAAAAAAAGGAGAGGAAAAGTGCATCACCCTAACGTTTATTTTACAGCAGCCTAGTTTAGGTGTCTGGCAAAAGACGGCTAGCTGAGGCCTAGCGGGACAAAGTAATGGGGCCAAGCGATGGCTTCTTTGACTTCTTATTCAGGTTCCGGTTCTGCTTTTGAGATTGGATCCTACAAATTGACCTCGGATATCATCAACTCCTATTAAATCTATTTACAACGCGCGATTATCTGATGACAGTTCCAGTCCTAAGGCGAGGGTGGGGAGGGCTTACATACTACGAACCCCCGAGCGTCGGGGATCTCCCTTTAAAGGTGTCGCTAGGCTTATGTTCTAAGGCAAAGATCCTTGTACTCGGCCAAGAAAACAGGTCTGAGTGGCCGTCGGACTATATCTCGGACGCTAAGTGCTAACCTCCGCCTAAGTAGGTAGTGGTCCGCGGATCACTATGAAGGCGTCTGCCATCGCCTCTGTAACGGCAAATCCAGTTGCATCTGCTCCGCCGGTAATCACGGCTACCTTATTGTATAGCCGAAGCTGTTCCATCACATTTGAAGGCGTGCCCGGGAAGGGTCGCGGAAATCCCTGGCGAACGAAGCCATAATCTTGAAAGTTCATAGACACTGTATCAGTCTCCGATGTTACTGATATAAAATGCAAAAGAACAAAAAGGGAGAGATTAAAGTTGAAGGTGCTTTTAAACCAATCTCCCGACCAATCGTCCTTATTTGGGCGGCACTCGGGCGACACACGTTCGCTTCGGCCCAGTGACGCCCGATGCTTGTCGGCCCAGTTCTGTCGGAATTCCAGACCGAAGCCAACACGATGTTATTTGGAAAGTTATTAATCCCGAGGTGAGTATTCAGCAACGCTTCCAGGAAGGTGAGAATTGACATTGTGAGGTCTTGAGCTCCCTCTTCATACAGTACCTCTGAAGCCAGTGGAACTCTTGGATACCCTTTTTCGTCGTTTTGAATATTACTAACACGAGAGTCTAGAAAGCCAGTGGCTTTGGCTCTGGGTTCTGCCGCTAAGTGGGAAATGGCTTGCTTGAAACTCAATTTCCCCTGCAGAATTCCGAACACTACAAACAGAAAAGCAGAAAGGATATTGGCACACTTTTCGATGTGGTACTTGAAGTGTTGCTGTATAGTTACCACCGGATTCTCTTACTCCACAATCATGAATTTATACAATGGCCATAACCGTGTTGATTACTTAAACCGACATGCTCTCCCAGCCACATACAATATATCTTAGTGCATCCCCAGTATTCAACCGAAAATTTCTCGTCCTCTCTTCTCGTGCTCGTAGACTATGATTACCCAAAAAGTCTTTCCCTGCTCATCATCACGGAGGTGATAACAGACACTACCCCAGCCACAAGTGGAACAATAAACGCCCGTGCCATCGCCGATGTAATTGCATCAATGGCTTCAGTTCGAAGGTCACCATTCAGCTTTTCGAACAGTGTGCTCTGGGCCCCTGCGACAGCATTGTGTATCTCTGCCTGGCTAAATCCCTGGCCGTTCAAAACATGGTTCAGGTTCCTCACTGCATTAGACTGGAATGCCTGGCTAGCAATCACGAGGCAAATAACAGTAGCTCCAATTTGCGCGACATTCTGCAGGTTGATGGCGCTGAGGATATCACTGGGTTTCACTTTTAGGCTGCCCACGGAGTACCCTAGCTGCATGGTCATGCCCGTCCCGACTCCCATAAGAATACTAAACCCGTAAATTTGGGCGGCGGGTGTCGATGAAGAGAGATAAACCACAAATAATGCACCCGCCACGGTCATCAAGATCCCAGAGATCAAGCAAATTGGCATATAATACTTGATCTTAGGGAGTGCCCAACCTGAAGCCAGATTGAACGTGATGGTGAAAAGCAGATATGGAAGCAGTCGAACGGCGGCCATCAACGATGTGTCATTTCGAGTGAATTGGAAGTAGATGGGGATGTAGAAAGTCGTGAAGAACATGCAAGTATTGGCACAGGTTGTTGTGATGTAGAACAGGACCTGAGTCCGAGACCTCAGCAAGTGTCCAGGGAACGATCTGCGTTCGGGGGTTGTGAATATACAAAAGCCCTGCTGTATGGCGTAAAGAGCAAGAAGCACTGCCCAAACCACGATCATTGCGATGGTACGTCTATCCCCCCACTTCCAAATCCCACCAGCAAAGAGGAATCCTATAGCAATGGTCGCCCACATTCCGGCACTGAGGACAAAGCCAACATAATCCAAACTAAGCAGTCGGTCTTTGAGGGACCTTCCTGGAGCTGGATGAATTGCTGGGAGATAAAACAGGTAAACAGGGGCTGTTATAGCACCGATAATCAGGTTGATATAGAATCCCCATCTCCAGGTTGCAGAAGAATCAGAGAAACCCCCGCCAACTACTGGGCCCAGGATAGCCCCCAGTCCCCAGACAAAGCCGGTACCGGCAAGATATAAACCGCGTTCCTTCCTAGTCGTCATTGCAGAGAAGTGATTGAGGCCGCCCAAATATATCCCTGTTCCTCCCGCGCCAGCAATCACACGTCCGACGATCAGGGCACCCATGTTTGGGGCTCCACCGCAGAGGGCGGAGCCACCTTGGAACAACACAATTCCAGCAATGTAGAGTAACTTCATATTGAACGTGGTGAAGAGGAAGCCGTATGGAAGAATAACGGCAACGGATCCTAGAGGAAAACCAGCCCCAATCCAGGCGAGCTGATCGACCTCGTGGAATCTCTGAATCACTGCACCCTGGACATCTGCAGCAATAGTCGTATCAAGTCCATACATCAGGGCCGACAAATACAAAGCAGCACAAATCAGAAACCAACGGTATCCAGTGATCTTTCGAACATCTTCCTCGCTACTCCCGGAATCCTCTGCGTCTCCGAGTCCTTTTTCGTCGTTGGTGGGTTCAGGGAAACTGCCTTCTCCTCGGCGAGGAGGGGATTCGTCGGCATTTGCGGAATGTATTGGGTGGCTTTCGATGTCTTTACTCATGCTTGAGGCCGACAAAGGTGTTGTTGTTCCAGTCATCGTGAATTGTTGACAGGTGACGGTCTTTCAGATGATCGCTTATGAAATTGGGTGATGTGATGGCAGTTATATATATCACAACAGCCAACCATCTATGCTGGCAGGACCGTGACTGATGAAGTTTCTTCTCCCTTTCTTTTAATTTTCTTTTCCTGTTTTTGTCTCCTGAGTAATATCGTGATCTAATTCCAGGGATAGCAGGGGGGTGTCGTCTCGAGTATTCTGCAGACGGTCAATCCGACGTTATTTCCGTTATGGCCGATGAACGAGATGCTGGTCCCTGGTCAAAAGGAGATGGAAAGAAAAAAAGAAAGCCCAACAATGAAAGATGACGGAGCGGGATTAGGAGTTAGGAGCTGAAAGGAACTAACGCCGAAGAATTCGATAAGTTATTGCAGCATGAAGCCCGATATTCGTCGGCCGACACACCAAGACCCACCGCGTACACCCGACGCGTATTGACTTGTATCTTTTTGAGCCCACGATTAAGGCATTACTAGTATGAAGTGGTTATTGGAAACGCGGAATTTCTACTATAAACCAGCCTTGATGGGAAAGAGGTTTCAGAGCCCTCCAGGGACTGTATATATCCTTGGGTGTTGGTGGTTGGAGATCGAGGGCTGAACTCGAAAGTACCTTCGGTACTGTAATATTAATACCATATGTTGCCGAATCGGGTGGAGGTGTCTACGGTATATGCAGGGCTATGATGCAGTAGAGCAAGGGTTTCAAATCAGTGATTACCCCAAAGTCTGAAATTAGTTGGTCTTAGCGCGAGCAATTCATAATCGCACCACGCCTTCACCCTTCCGGGCTTTTGCATGTATGTACATAGAGTCGAGAGATTTCACATGCCCGATTGAATGTCTCAGTTTCGATCACTGCAAACTTTCACACGAATTAGAAGAGAATGCGCCTGCGCGGTACTCGGAAAAATAACAGATTTAGACAGGAAGTTTTAATCTTCTCGAGCTGTTGTATCTAATCTGACAATGGTAGCAATTTAATTAGAAGCCAATTTTCGTGCTACTCGGAACAATGGAAAAAAATAATTTGCAAAAAATAAGCCCTATGAAAATCCATATTTGCATTCTTCCAGCCTTGAAGAATTATGCCGTAATCGTTTCCTGCACAATGCCTTGTGCCATTGCATCGATGCTTGTTCGTGCATCCATCAAGTCCAACATGCTCATGTTTTTCCCGAAAGCTGCATTCAACCAACTCCGGAATTCTGCAGCGAGTAAACTATCAATCCCAAGATCAACCACAGTCTTAGCTGCCTTGACTGCAGAAGGGTCGATAAAAAGCATGCCGGCCACCATCCCTCGGATAGCCTCAGTCACCAGCGCGACCGTCTCCATAGCTTCTCTCCCATCATGATCAGTTCCAATTTTCTTGATTGAACTATCGAAGGACCGACGAAGTTGCATGGTAGGGGACTCATTAGTACCATTCATGTCAGCACTACCCTTGCTGCGATCGTCCCCATCCTGATGGCGCCATCCATCATCCAAGGCCCGCAACATCAGAGATGCCCGCCTGTCGTTATACCACCGCGGTATAGTACCAGAGGTAGATGTCTTGCCTTCCACCCGCCTCATGTTCACTAATATGGCTGGGTCAATGCCGGTAACAATATTGGCCTCCGAAAGTGGATCCTGCTTATGGCCAAGGTATTGACTTTCAACTTTCGAGTTGTTCACAAAAGCAGGCTCCAAAGCTCGCAAAACCTGATTTCCTGTGACGGTTTGACCCTTCGCACGGACAAAGAGATTGAGCGTTACGGCGTCTTGGGTAAGAGCTCCCAGATCATTGATGAATCCGAGTGATACCGTCGTTGCCGGCAGCCCGAGTTGACGTCGATAACGCCCGAAATAATCCAGAAAGTTATTGGCCGCTAGGTAGGTGCTCTGGGTAGGAAAAGCATAGACAGTCCCCAAGGAAGAGGTCATGGTGAAGAAGTCTAGGGTCAAGTCGGACGTGGCTTCGTGCAGATGCTTGGTTCCGAAAACCTTGGCAGCCATGCCCTCCCGGAATTTCTCCTCTGTCATCTTGTCAAAGGAGATATCTTGATAGGAGACCGCATAATTGAAAACCCCACGCAAGGTGCCCTGTGAGTTGGCCTCTTTCACTCCATGAAGAACCTGCTCTCGGTTGCTCACATCGCAGGCCACCAGTTGCACACTGGACCCCTGTGCTGCCATCTCTTCAATGAGACTTTTAGCTTCGAGGGCCACGATGTTTGGACCTCTCCGTGACCAGACAACGAAATCTCGAGCTCCTCGATTAGCCATCCACCGAACAATAGATCTCCCTAGACTGCTTAACCCGCCCACGAGTATGTAGCGAGCCTCCCGGTCGAATTGAGCGCGAGGAACAGACTGTTGGACTCGCAATCTTGCTTGGGGGTTCTCGTACGATATGATCATCTTGCCAATGTGAGTTCCTTTAGAAAACTTGAGCAGAACCTGGTCGAGTTGAGAGATATCTGACACATGGTATGGACGAATAGGGCCAATGTGGCCGTTGCGGAAATGCTCGTTAACCGCGGCCATCAGCTCCCTGCCGATTTCCACGTCACGTTCAAGAACAAGCCCCAGGTCAAATGAAGTGAAGCTGGCACTCTTTTGAAAAAGTTCAAGGGAAACACTCTTGGAATTTGTCACGTCTAGGCGGCCGACATCAACCAAATGTCCTAGCGGTGCTAGTGCTTTGATGGACTCATGAAACATATCCCCTTGAGAGGTACTGAGAATTACATCGAATCCGCCGTTCTTTGTGGCGCTGACCATGCTTAATAGACTTGCCAGCTCGCGGGAGGAAAAGATATGATCGGGCGCAATGCCCATTTCGTCGGCCAGAAAACGGGCCTTTTCCGGCGTGCCAGCTGTGACAAAGATATCGGCGCCCTTGGATCGAGCAAGTTGAACTGCGGCCAGGCCAAGGCCACCTGAGGCTGATTGTATCAAAACCTTGGACCCTTTTCTCACTCGAGTGATGTGCTCGAATGCATAGACTGCGGTCATATAAACTAAAGGCATCGTGGCTGCTTCTATCGCATTAACCCCCTCAGGTAGCTTCTGTGCAAGTGCTGCTGGCACGCGAGTATAATTTCCAAAATGACCCTTGGCCATGCCATACACGCGATCCCCAACCTTGAGATTGGTAACCGCAGCTCCAGTGGCGGAGACAACACCGACGTATTCATTTGAAAGATGATTCTGATCGAATCTTCCAGAACAAAGACCCACGTCTTTCCAGTTGAGACCAAGCGCCTCCACCTTGACTTCAGCCCAGTCCTGCGACAGAGGCTGCCAGAGCTCGGTGTATGGTCGGAAGTAGAGCGAAGTCAGAATCCCGGGTTTCTTGAATGCTGCTCGGATAGGGCCGACGTCACCCAGCACCATCGGCTTCAGATCGCGGTCATAAACGGCTGTTTCGTCATATCCCGAGAGACCTGCATCAGGAACAATCCGGCTCACCCACATGCATCCATCCTGCCAGACCAAGTCGCGATTAACAACACTCTCGCTGCCATCCTGTGCCTTTTCTTGCAAGGAAAGCTCCTGATCGAGCAACGAACGGAGCAATTCGTCCAGGTCACTTTCCTGAACTTGGAATTGCTCCGCATCAATATCTACCGAAAGAAATTCGCCGCTAGGATTCTCGCTTCCCAACGTTCGCAGCAGACCGGAAACAAAGGACCCATCAGGGTTGCGACCCTTGACTAGGCCGCATGACGTGAGCCAGAGCATGCTGGCAGAGTTCGCAGCCAGATGTTGGAAGAGACTCAGTCGATGCTGATCAGCACCGAAGAGAAGGTTTTCTCCATCCAGGAATACAACGACGCGGGAGTTAGCCGATACAACATTCTGAACATCATCAAGCATGGAGATTTGAGTGGGGACCCCACGGCTCTCGAGGGCGCAAGCAAAATGCTTTAGAAGCTTAGGGGGCTCCCCGAGACCCATGCAGAAGATGTACCAGCTGCTTGCCGACATTTTGCTGCTTAAGAGATGCACGAAGGGTGTGCACAGTAACTCTAGAGCCATGGTTTTGCTCAAAGATATTTCCGAGAAGCTCAAGGCCAACGTGTTCAAGACTCTGTATGTGACCATTCTTTTCTGTGACCTGAACTTGAACAAGATGTCCACCTGGACGGATGAGATCGCGTACATTTTCACACGCTTTGGTAGAGTGTACGGGGTCTGACCAAAGGACAATGTCGTAGAAGCCGGGTTGGAAGCCCTGCTCGGACAGATTCCGACCCATATCTAAAGTAGAGCAGGAAAAATCTCTGAAATCCTCAGGGAGCTCACGCATGAGGTCAAGCTGCTCCTGCGAGGAGTCGGTCGCGACAAACTCCCTATATCGCTTGATATCATTGGCACCAACAAGCGTCCCCAGCACGGCTCGATTCATACTGAGATTGCGACCAGCATTAATTTCTAGAATTCGCAAATCTGGATTGGCATGGCCTGCCAGATCAAAGATCTTGGAAAGCTGGGGGAAAGGGCCAGCCTTCTCCTTGACCGACGCGAGAGTCTTATCGAACTGATTCTTGCTCAGAGTGCGAAGATCGGGCCTCCAGACTAAGCGTGCGAATGGGCTTGAGTAAGGCTTGGTGGTCGAGTCCCCACTGGAAGATGAATCTTGTTCATTATTCAGGCTGGTGAATCGCATGTTGTCTACGTCCAAAATGACATTCCCCATATCATCCAGCATTTGTAGCTTGGCATAGGCGCCGCGGAGACCGCGCAGCTCACCACGAGATATACCGGATGCCCAATTGTGACCTTCCAGCCGACCGTGGTTGAATCGCATCTCATTGAAGTGGATCGGAAGTTGGACATCAGCATTTTCAGCCTGGCCACCGTTGCAAGCCATAAGACCCAATCGAATCAACAGATCCAAGGAAGCTGGGTGAATTGGATAAGGCGATTCACCACCTGGGAACATGCCCGCTGTGGTATTCAAGGCCATTTTAGCCGACGTAATATTCTTAGCTGGATCGGCACGGATTTCTGAATAGCCCTGGAAGGATGGTCCGAACTGGAGGCCCATATCAGCGAAGCGTTTGTACCATGCCTGTGCATCGACAACTCGCCCATCCATTGTAGTGTCGATCGGGGTACCTTGTACGAACGGAGACACTTCCACCTTGATCAGACCGGAGCAATGTTCGGTCCATTGGTTAGTATCGCGGACGACTGACGCGATTGAGAAATGAGCCCAGCCTGGAGACTTTGCAGTGGCTCCATCCTCAAGCTCCATACTGAGTACAATTTCAACCCCATGGTTATCTTCAGGAACTACCAGTGTTTTCTTGATAGACACGTTGCGCATCATCAGTCCGTTGATGGGCAGAGCATCTGGAAACTCTTTGTATGCATTTTCTGCGGCCACCATCGCCATGACAATGTGAGCAGCCCCGGGATGCAAAACATGAGGGGGCACACGATGATCATCCAGCCAAGGCAAGTCCTTCAGACGAAGGATGTTTCGCCACTGGGGACGTAGCTTGGTAGTACCCGGTACCCTGGATCCGAGCAGGTCATGGCGAGGCGTATTTCGCAGGCGGTACTCTTTGCTGAGCCTACTCTCATGGTACTTGATGGGGCCATAAGTGTACTTGTATGGAGGAAGATCAATAGCTGTACAGCCGTATTCGAGCTGTCCCTGGCCATTGACGAATGGCCCATCAACAGCGTTGACAGCCACTAGATCTATGTCGGCATCAAGAGCAAACAATGTCCCTGCGCAATCGAGCATAGATCTCTGGGAATTCTCATTCCTCTTCAACGAAGGAACGTGCGGGATGTTTTTGCCAATACTCTTGACAATTTGACCCAAGGGGCTCTTCAATGCAGGATGCGGGCCTATCTCAAGCAAGACACCGATGTTCATGTCTGTTACGTCGAGTAGCTTTGCTACGGCATCTGCAAAGCGAACCGGAGACTCCAGATTGGACCTCCAATAAGAGGCTGAAACTTCGTTTGTAATCTTATTAAGAGTGACGGAAGAAATCCAGGCAACAACCGGATACTTTGCATTTGCAGCATCGATATCGTCTTCTTTGAGACGACGTAGTCCGCAACTGACTCTTTCTTCATATTCAGGGCCAAATGGCAACATGTGGTGAGAGTGATATGCGAGCCTACCGGTGCGAACAATTCTGTTGAACACTGCCTCTTGAGTCAGCTTTGCGCTGAGTTCTTCGACAGCCTCAGCGTCTCCAGAGATAGTAACACTATCGAATGAATTGATGGCAGCGACCTTGACTCGCTCCTCTAGTCTTGCCTCTCGAATGTATCCCAATGCTCTTTCGGGACCAACTCCAATAGCAAGCATAGCCCCTCTTTGTTTGTTGAAGGAGACCATATAGCCGCGATAATACGCTGCTGTAATGGCTTCTGCAGAAGTTATATGACCGGATGCATAAGCCGCGGCCATTTCTCCAGATGAATGTCCAACAACACCGGAGGGCCGAACTCCCCATGAAGCAAGAAGGTCCACAATTCCAATTTGAACAGCTGTGCAGACAGTTTGTGACACCGCAGGTGTTTGAATAAGTTCTTTTTCACAGTTTCCGAGAAGAATGTCGGCAATCTTCCACTTAGGTAGATTGGACATCCTGGTCAAAACGGTATCTAGGTGAGAGATGGAGTCTCGAAACACCGCGTAATCGAAAAGGCCCGAACCCATTGCATGCCACTGTGCGCCCTGGCCAGTAAAAACAAACCCTACAGAACCATGCTGTGGGGAAGACCAGGTCTTGAGGTCGGTCTCCTGCCTCAGGCCAGTCTCTAAGTGTTTATCCTTATCGACAATACAGTAGGTCCGCTGCGTAAAACGAGAGCGTTTGGCGGCCAGAGTATAGACTACATCAGCCAAAGAGTGCTGATGGAGATTCTGAGACAAGGCGTCGACATTGGCCTCAAGCGAGGTTTGGCTGTGTGCTGAGAAAGGAAGAACCACTAATTTTCGAGTTCCTGCATCGGCCTTCCGAATCATTTTCGGTCTGGCAATCACAGGACGGTGATTGTTTGACAGGACTGAAGCGTCACTGGATTCATTGGTGCGGGCATCGCCATTCGCTCCATGCGAATAACCATTTGCTCCATTTGCATGTTCATGAAGAGACCCGTTGGCGTTTACTTGGCCATTGGCACCATTAGTACCATTGATACCATTTTCGTCGTGGTTTATATTAGCTTCATGTATTTTTGGAACACCGTGGTCAAGGACCCCGGGCTTGAGATAGGATGGAAGCACGTTGTGCACATGATCAATTACGCAGTGTCCGTTTGTCCCACCAAAGCCGGCCGATGTGACACTTGCCCTCCTGAGCTTATTTTTAGGCCATGGTTCGACTTTGGTGAGAACTCGCGCTTTGGCTTCTTGGAAGTCTATGCGCGGATTGGGCAACTGGAACCCCAGTGTCGGTGAGATCTCTCCTTTCTCAATAGCTGCAACAACCTTGAGGATTCCAGGGAGAGCGCATGCACCTTCTAAATGACCGAGATTAGTTTTAACAGACCCTACTACAAGTCTATTCTCGTATCCAGAAAGACGCGAAGGTCCAAAGACATGACCAGCTGCTGTGACCTCGATGGGATCACCAACCCGAGTTCCAGTTCCATGACACTCAAGCAATGTGGTTTGTGATGGATCAAGGTTCCCTGCGTTCTTGTACCTGAAAAACAGTCACGTTAGACTTTTTAAGATATCGCGTTGCCAAATTGCTTACGCTTCTCTAATCACAATCTCCTGAGCCGGGCCACTTGGGTTTGTGATGCCATTGGTTCGACCGTTCGCGTTGATTGCGGAGCCCATAATCAAGGCGCGGATAGGAGATGCATCTTGAATTGCCAAAGAGGATTTCTTCAGGTAAAGAGCCGCAAAACCTTCTCCACGGGCATATCCGTCGGCCGATGCATCAAAAGTGTGGCTTCTCGAAGTAGCAGAAAGGGCACCGAGTTTCCCCATGGCAATGTGACAATTTGGGTCCATGATCCAGTTGGAGCCAGCGACAATAGCAGAGTCGCAATCTCCGGTTCGAATAGAAGTGATGGCCAGATGCAATGCATACATCGCTGAAGTGCATGCACTATTCACCAGCAGACTTGGTCCCTTCAGGTTGAAAACGTAGTGAATCCGGTTGGCCAGCATGTTGGGGAATGCCCCCGTGGCTGAATATTTCCCACCATAGTCCCAGTCTCGAGTTTGTGATACATAGTTATCGAAAGAGATATCACCCACATAGACGCCAGTGCGAGAGCCAGATACGGTTTCCCATGTCTCTCCGGCATTTTCAAAGGCTTCATATGTCACTTCAAGAAGCTTACGCTGAGACGCATCCATTGTCTCCGCTTCCACGTCTGTAATGCCGAAGAAGCCTGGGTCAAAAAGTCTTGGATCCTCTTTCAATAAAAATCCACTGCTGGCTACAGCCGTGCCTGGGCGATCTGAATTGGGGTGGTGGAACCCCTTGGCCGAGAATCGTGGCTCGGTGAACTCCTGAAGAACATCCTTTTGCTCTTTGAGAAATTCCCATAGAGCAGGTATATCTCGAACACCGCCAGGCATATGACAGCCTATGTGCGTCAGTGATTGTTTTCTTTGAAGGTCTGGATAGTCTCACCGATGCCAACAAGAGCAATCGGGTCATTACCACCAGGATGTAGAGCAGGCATCTTGTGCAATTGTTAAAGGTGCTGTGACACAATCTAGGTCTAGGATATCAAATTTCCAGATGGACTGAAACGAAATCATGATCATGTCAATGACTGATTCTTTATAGCTTTTGAAATGGAGATACTAAGTAAGGTACTCCGGTGGCTTTTTTTCTGGAGGGCCACGCTTAGTATCCACGTCGTATCCGCACATCGTGTCATATCGCCATCTATGTTGAACTTCATACATTTGCGATTATTTCCATAAGATGAAGAGCCTCGTGTTATTTCCTTCTACACAACCAGCATTTTCCAAGTATGTTTAGTGTCCCGCCTAATCCCGGCCATTCCCCATCCGTAATGCGAACAGGTACTTCCTGCATCTTATTTTTGTCTTAGAGCGGGGCTCGGAATGTGATTGCGGTCCGATGTCTCAAATGACGCTATCTCTATCTTTTGCTTGATGATAATGCACAGCAAATCACAATCAAGCCTCTAAGAGGTCGGCGGGCGTGGCGATGTGTCTGTTAGAGTGGATGCTTGAATCAGTCGGCCTCGAATATCGCCCGATTTTTCACAGTAAAGCAGCCTCGTGGTAACATAACAGCTTATCCCCTGCTTGAACAATGGCTTTGTGGCTTGATTCAGCTTCAACTGGGAGTACCGTATCTTCCCTGTAATTACATAGTTACAATCCACCCGTGTTAAAGTTAGTTAGTTACCTGCATGACCTCACATGTGCAGAAATGTTTGTCATTGCTAGCCAAAGCCAGCAAGCCAACTAATGTTAAAAATGGACAGTTCAATTGTGGCGCACTCGGCGTGGTTCGCATGGTTGTCGGTTTGGGTAAGAATCGCGCGCCCTGCTTGGACCAATGGGAGAAGGTATGTAACTCACTTGGCATTATGACAGCCGTTAAATCCCGAGCTACCTTGACTAAAATGATAACGTTTGCCACGATTGCGTCCTACGGGGGGCCGTCCGGCAATTTGCACGTGGACAAAAGGTGTTATGCGGATCATCGAATGCATAAGTGACGGTCGGCGCCGAAAGATCCGGAATAAGCGTCAGCCACCCCCTTGGCACTTTGTCTCAGTTTATTTAGACGGTAGATAATCCCCGCTTTCACCCAACCCCGACCTGCGTCGGCCGATTTTCAGCGGTGTTCACCTCGCCCAGCGCTTTGCAATGCAGCAGAACCGAAAGCGTCGCGTCAGAACGTGCTACCCTTGCTACACACGGAAACAGAGGGTGGGTGAGTTCTCGAGCCGCTGAGCTTGGAATAGAATATCGCGCTAATGGACTCGCAGTGTAACCGGGAGTACCCATGCAACCACTGTACCCGTCGTCGAAGACCAGAGGAGTGCGTTTTCAGCTCCGAGCCAACGAGGAATCCTTCACATAATGCTTTGCATCCAGAAAAATCGCTGAATGAGACTAAGGGTCAGATTCAGGGACCAGTTCCTGCACGGCTCCCCATAGAGACTCCCGCTCTAGACGGGCCGAACGAACACTGGTCGAGCCAGCATTCCGCGCTAGCCAAATCATTTGGTTACTTTGAGGATAGTAATACTAACACGATGGCGTTGCTACGCAGGGTGGGCCCCCCCCCCACACACAAATCCCCAATCTCCACTATCTCCTTATTTCCTTCAGGGATTGCATGAAACTGATGGAACCTCGCAGTTAGAGTTTCCCGGGGGAACCAAGACGGCTCTACGAGATTCTTCGCCAGCATCGACTTGGGAAACTATCCACTATGAGTTTAGCCGTATGCCTGAGCGCCGCATCCTAGACTTTCTCGTTCAATATTTTGTGTGCGAGCTGAATTGGTAGGACTTTCCCGCAAATTCATTGACCACATGTCGGCCCAAATTTCTAACTTCGACTCGTATATAGGATGAAACAGATTGTGCATGCCCCCCGCTTCTTAACGCATTACCACGAGTGGTGGGAGAATAGTAAGCCCAGTTTAGTGGCAGATGTGGAGTTTGCCACTCTTATCCTTCGCGTATGCTCCTACGCAACACAATTCCTCCCCTCGCCGCTTCACGCCATTGATCAGATCTGTGGCCACCCGCTCTCCGATATTCGCAACACATGTAGTAGTATCGGAGACAATCTTGTCAAGCTCTGCGAAACTCTTGATTGGAAAGGCTCTTTGTTCCGTGTTCAACATCTGATTTTTGCAGCCCTCCAGATCTCCTGTGAAGGTAGAACTGATCAGTTCTGGGAAGGGATAGCTTCTGCGAGTCGAGCCGCTCAGAAGGCTGGCATTCACACTGACACTACTCTATTCGAGGAAAGCCTAGTACCTCAAAATGACACTAGTAAAGAGTTGGATAAAGAGGCTCGACGGAGAACTTTCTGCAGCCTTTACGTCTTGGATAGGTAAGCCTTGGACCACGACGGCTTGGAAAGAATATTGACGCTTTTGTAATAGCCATTTGAGTCGTCAGCTTGATCGTGTCCCCTTCTTACCTGATCATTTGATTGCTGGCTCACTTCCACGGATGCACTTTGTTTCTGAGACTGGGAGTACCTCGACGGAAATCCCTGCCGGTGCACCCGACATTTTTACCGAACGCCTCATGCAGGTGCAGCTAGGCCACTTTTGGCGGCAATTTGGGTCACGGCATAACTGCGACTACGATCCAACAGCAGGCGAGCAAAGGTATGACAAGTTCTACGCCGAATATCTCCCAAGCCTGCATCCAGCATTTGCATTCGACCGTACAGATACGACCTGGGATAATGCTCTTACAAAGCTCCCGATGCAAAGGCAACTTCTCCACATCGCCATTTTCGACTCGGTCTGTTGGAATTTTCGACCCGTTCTGTTACTCAAGCCCGACTATGTGGCGAGGCTTCCCCCATATAAGCGAGTGCTTCTCCAATCACAGAAGAGAAGACTTGGTTTGGTTGCATTGAAGGAACTCGAGGCTGTTACTTCCCTTCATTTGATGTTCGGGGGCTCATCCACCCGTTTTGCTGCTATTATTTTCAATACCTTCGAAGCTGCCGTTCTTTTACTATGTCTTTGTACTCATGTCGACTTTCCCTTTGACCAAGCAGACGAAAATATGGATGCTCTAGGTATTCACGCTAAGTTAACCTATAAAAAGGCTATCCAAGCTTCCGAACAAGCTATTAGCCGCCTTCAAATGTTGGCTGAACTCAGCGACATGGCTGCATCTGGGGCTCAGGTGGCTGCACAACTGTTTGCCAAAATCGCCAAGTGGAAACAATCATCCAGCCCAGTTCCTCTGGCGGATTATATTGATACATCATTTTGGCAACTCCCATACTCTGCTAACATCGGAGTTTATGATGACCTAGGCCCGTTTCCATCTTTGGAGCAAGCCTATCCCGGGTTTATGAGCGAGATCTTCTCCTCGGCGGCGCAAAAGCCCTAAGTCTTAAAAAGTGTCCTTATCGTCTTTCGAATTTCCCACGTTTGGGGCGGGGATCCTCCCCTCTAGCATCTCCTTCAAATTGGAAGCTTCTCGGTGATCAGGTGAAGACATTGCCGCAGGCAAAATAAATATAATAGAATACTCCATATTGATGTCAATATGTTTACTCTTTAGCAGCTGCAGGCTCGTATTCAACTTCTGAGTAGCAAAATTCTGTACTATTCACCTCACCACCTTTTACGCTATATGCTGATTATGCTTTCCCCTCAATGGTCAAAGTTAAATCAAAGAAGCCCTCGAGGAGCAAAAATGAGACAGGAAAAAATCCAAATACGAACAAGTGAAGTGGCAATGGACCCTCCCAAAACGGAAATTCGTTTGAATGATAGCCTGCCACGTATTTATTGTAGCCAGTAGACACATAAACTCCGGTGCTTCGGTTAAATCCGTCTGACATCGTTTTCTACAGGTAGGGTTGCTCATCGTTCGTATACAATCAACTCTACTTTAGAAGCTGCTGCTAGAAAATACGTGAAGGAAAGCAGGTTCCAAATTAGATGAGATGATTGGGAAAGTCTTCTCATTCTCGGAAAAATCATTGTAATCATGTTCCTCAAGGCTGCAGCAGACAAGGCGTTCCCAACTTAAGCCATGTGGTTATCACCATGCATCATGCATGCACCACACCCGACTTCTGTCGGCCGACGCGCATCGGAAAGATTCAGATTGCTAATACGAGGTAGCATCGGGGCTTCAGCGAAGGACTTTTGTCGATGCATCTGCATGGGGCCAAAATTTCTACGATGGTCCAGGGGTTTCCTGTTTGGCCCCACTTTGTCCACGTTAAACGTGGACTGATTTCGGTGACAGCAAAGTAGCGGGGAGATAGTTGTGTTTCATATCAGCTGAGATGCGATGACTTAGAATCAAGAGTATTTATTCTTGTCTAGGCATCCATGGATGCATTAAGCACACTCGATAGTATCAGTCACTTTGATCTCGAAGAGCACTGCAATATCCTCAACCATGTCATGGCTCGATATATCACAGAATTATGAGCCCTATCAGGCTTTCAAGATGTCTTCTGCAATCGTTCTACTCGTGACCGGGCTCTATGCGCTTTATATGTGGCTACTACCAAAGCCGCTTCCAGGTATCCCATTCAACATAGCGGCCTCCAAGTCAATATGGGGTGACGTCCTGGAGCTCAGGGATGATCCCTCGGGTTTGGCCAAATGGTGCAGCAAACAGCTCGAGGCACATGGAACGCCAATTTGCCAGGCATTGATGGGACCATTGTCGAAACCAGTGGTTCTAGTTGCTGATATTGGGAATGCTCGCGAGATGCTCATGGGACGAAGTGACTTTGATCGCTCTGTCTATATCATCGATCGATTCCCGCTGTTTGGCGAATTTCATCTCAATATGAAAACCGGTGATGGCTGGAGACAATCTCGTGGCTGGCTCAAAGATCTTCTTGCTCCACAATACCTACACAATGTTGCCGGTCCCGCTATTCACTCGTCAATTCTGAAATTGATCAATCCAGGCATCTTAGGTAGTTTATTATCGTCGGTTAAAAGGCCTATTTTTGCTAAGCCTTTATTAGAATTCATAGGCCAAATACCAGTTTCTCGGAATCTATATCGAATAGTACGTATTGTTAATGCTGATATTCGGATATCGTGAATTCCCGCGAAGAAGTTGGCCTTTAACCGCGTATCACCACCCCAAAAGGCCTCTTTATTATTATACTTCTTATAATAATGTTTTAGCACTTAAAAGGGTGTGTCGTCGAGCGGTTGGCAACCATATGTCGTATGTGGAATAAAACAAAAAGGAATGATTCGTTTTCTCTAGTAAAATTTAATAAAATTATAGGTCAAATATGAACTATGATTATCTATTAAAAGAAGACGATATTCCCCTTTTTTAACACGAAACGATATGAATTTATCGAAGACCTAGACCTAGGTAAAACTAATAATCTTATCGGTCTAACTATTCGGGGTTGGCTATATAGTATAGTCGCCTAGTAAATTAGTATCGATAAACCAACTTTCTATATAGAATTAGCCCTTAACTAAGAACCACGGTAGTATAACCTAACCATCGGCTAAAACACATTTAATACTAGTAAGCGACTCAGATTGTCCACTAGTATTATTTTTGGAATTTTCCCGGGCTGAAATAACGTTCTAGGCCTTCCCTTCGCTAATTCGAAACCTAGTCTCGTCGAAATTGTATAGGTTCTTCGGAGTGATTCCGTAGGTTTCAACGTAATTTAAAGGCGATCGTACTAAGAAACAATATAACTAGGTTCACAGACCTCGTACCGTGCTTTTTCTATTAGCTTTTGCTTAATAGTCTTAAAACGTGGAGGTAGACGGGCAATAAAGTCGTACGCCTAGTTTTTCCCTAGGTTCCGGGACGGTTTATATCGTCGGACAATTTGTAGAGCAGTACCCTGAATCTGCCCTACGGTCGGGGGAGAGAAGGCCTGATCTAAGGTATCAATCTATAGAATCAATGCTTTCTCTTGCTCAGGTTCTAGTATTTTGTTAGTCGGGTGCGCTCGTTTCGAGACTTAGAACCTTTAAGACGGCCCCTCAGTGTACTGTATGAAATGTCGAATTGCCGAGCGATCGCTTTGACGTTAGGTTTCTTATTGGCACGGCATAATGCTAAAGCATTAGTGATGCGGTCTTCTAATTCTTGAGGCATAATATGAAAAAACAGGAGTGTAGTCAATTAATGGAGAAGGTTGAGTTGATAAAAATGAGTTTACAGTCGGGGTGAGGTTACGCCCGGGAACCCGGACACCGCCTGGTGGCCGCGTTCGACGACCCGATTATATGTATGTATGTGCAGGACTAGCCGCTATCACCGGCTGGACATAAACACTATTTCTTGTATAATTATACTTTTCATGGGATATTTTCTGTTTTGCAGTTAATAATTTTTACTCTTCTTGCGTCGTACTATATGTGGCTACACACGAAATAGAAATACATACAGAAAGGAAGCAAAAAAGGATATCCTAAAATTGGTTCAACTATGCTTTCTTCTAAAATAATTCCAGACCAAACTTCTAGATGTTTAGATAATTAAAGCCCTATACATTGGCAAGAGTTGATCTTAACAGATCTGTCGCTATCCTAACAAACCTGGTGGATTTGGGCTAGACTTGCTAGTTAGCACGTAGGTGTAGACCGAACATGGTTTGCGAATGATATGGACGTGCAGGGAAGAATACCTGTCTACCAATGTTGCGCAGAGAATAATGAAGTGCTTGTCTCCCGCCATAATATTCCTATCAATATCATGAAATTCTTCTCCGCGGTCATCTATGTATCGAATTCCATAAAGGATAAGTCGCCAGATTCTTGGGCCAGATTAAGGAGCTCGTCTTTGACTTGTAAAAGCCTCGGGCGATACTTAAGAGGCAGCCACAGAGTTCTCTTGACATTGACTGTCACCCATTGGTCACTGAGCATCTAGTATCTGGAATTCTATACTTTTCCGAGGTGAAGAGTTCTTTGGGTTGACCTGGAGGTTTCCCCGGTTTGTTCTCAATCGATAGCTATTTTCAGTGAACTTCAAATAATCGATATCCCCTGCGTCCCATGCTCTAAGAATTTTGCCAGAATCTATAGCCTAGTTTTTCCAGTCCGTGTTGAAGAAACTAATTTCCGGTTACTAGAAGAAAATATCACGCAGTTTACTTTAGACCGATATGGAGATCCCTCCCACTTTAATGTATTGATGTTGATATTCCAAATTCTGCTCGTACCATTTCTGGACCCCGATGCCAGCCATTTACCATCAGACGAGATTTTCACCGATAGATTGGAGGCATTTTGGCTAAAAGTCGGCTCATGCTGGCCTCGAAATAAGAATTGTCGTCAACCAGTAAATTCCTCCTTCGACCTTGACTAGGCCATCATCATTATCCTCGATTTTCTCATCGGAGTCAACTTTTCGAGGGAATAAATTGCCATCTCTAAGACCTCGCTGGGTCGGTTGTATGGTGTCCGCTTTTATATCCCAAAGAATTGCTGTCTAATCCTTTGGAAGAGATCCAAGAAATTGGTTGCAGAAGGAAATTTCAGTCGAAAAAACTCTGTCACGGTGATCTCTCAGGCACTGGACCCTACTACCTGTGGCAAAATTCCAGACTATCACACTCTTATCTGCCGAACTGGATGCAAGGTGGTTGCTGTCGGGAGAGTAATTCAAACAGCAAACCGGACTCGAATGTCCTTTACAGACCCGCAGTATATCCCTTGTCTATATGTTCTAGATCATAATTCTCCGATCAATTGATCCATTTGCAATTATCGATCCATTCTCAGAGGATGCAGTTGCAGGGATAGTTGCCGAATGGTCCTTTAGAACCGCCTTTTTGGTAACTGCTTCTGTATCACAGAGCTCGATTGTTTTGCTCTTCTGTCGAGCTTATTGCTAGGATTTTGTCATCATGGGAGAAAGCCATGTAAGAAACATATTTACGGTCACCAAGTATTCGAAGAAGTTCCTTTGAGTCGGTCTTCCACAAACTGATCTTGTCATAAATTGAAATCGAGAGTTGGAATTTCCTTTGGGGTGATTCTATATCATAAGACATTGAAGTAATTCTTAGGTTCAAAAACCTTCAAGAGCAACCGTCCTAAAATCCAATAGTCGAACAATGTCGTCTTGGGAGTGAGTCGCGAGTAGTCGACTAACCGGAGAGAATGCTGCAGATACACCCCTCCCTGAACTAACCTCAGGTTCCCCCAGCTGCGCCTAGGTTTCCCTATTGGTTGTAAGGCAACCGCGAGAGTGTCTGCTATTCTCAGGGTGCTCCTAGAATCCCGATAGGCCAAATATTGGCTATCAGACAAGAAAATTACGCAATGAACCTGTCTAAAGTGGTCTTTGGGGTTATGATGCAAGGTGAGTTCATGCGCGAAATTGTTCGTTTCCCAGTGTATGGCCAAGTTATCAGCAGTTGCAGATGCGAGGATTCTGTCATCCGGGAAAAAGGCAACATAATGAACTGCGGCCGAATAGCCCTGCAGGGTGTGATCAATGGTACCAGTAGCCACATTGCATATTCACAATATCGAGTCTATTGATCCGGATGCGAGTATATGCACATTTGAATGAGAGGCGATATCGTTAAAACTATTTTGAGAATGAAAGAGACTTCCGGGTGCCCATTATCTGTCAAGATAGGCTGCAGAGACGTGCAGATGTATGGTACAATGTGAGTTCATTGAACAGTCGACGACAATGTTAGAAGCAAATCTCCTCTCAACACTATCCTTCTCATCGAACACTACGTCATAACTTTTTTGTCACTCTTACACGTGCATGTCGGCCTTCAAAACCAACACTTGGGGTTGGTATGCGCCAGTCCTAATCCAGGTTGTTCCTTCGAACACTTAAGCCCTAGAGCCATGTGTCACAAACAGCATTGCTTGTTAGATGTATTTATTCCTCGGTTTTAAAGGGCCGCAGTCCCATATAAGCTATGGACCCCATGTACACTGTCGTTAGTGGTAGTGATCGCGGACGTTCATCCCGATCCCTATTTTGCCCTCCGCGGGGGTATGAATACCTTCGGCATTGTGACTCATTTTAAAGTCAGGACTGTGTCACAAGGTCAGTTCCACGCCGGAGACAGGACCTACACAATAGATAAGAGAGACACCATTCTAGACCGGGCATACAGGCTTACGACACCATGAAAAAACGACGCAGCCATGTCCTTCTACCATGGCTCCGGTTATCACCAAAGTACTGACCAGTACACTTTGTCGTTTACCCCGGAGTATTCCCATCCTATTCTAAACCCTCCTCCGTATGCAGAGCTAAAACGCATCCCGTTCGAGACTGATACGGCGCGGCTCGGCTGGGCAAGTGAAATCTCTAAGGAGGTCGCGTCGGCAACTCCTGCCGGAGGTCGGTAAGATCATCAACACACTCCCCCAATTGATAATTTGGCGAACGCTAAGCGGTACAGCAACCTATTTGCCACTATGACGTATTACCCATCAGTGAAGCTTGATAGGAAGATGTAAGAGATCATGATGGACGAGATCGAGTCGTTCAATTTGATTCCAGTGTTCTATCCCAACTTGATCCTGCAGGCACTTTATGAGGCTGTCATCCATGCTGGGAGACAATGCGGCAGGAATGCTGCTGGAATCAATGCAGACGGCCCTCTTACGTGTACAAAATTCTAGTAAATAGGTTGTATATTCGTTTCTGACCGCTTCAGTTGCCCTACTAACCATACTCTGGGAGAACTCTGCCGATGACAATGCAATGAACACATTTCTCAGCCGATGGGTAGAAAGGGCCACTACCTTCATCTACAAGTTGGGAAAAGCCCATCCTTGGCTTTATATCAACTACGCCGGCAAAAATTAAGATCTTTTTTCGGGATACGGAGAGAAGAACCTCCAACGACTGCGAGATATCCAGAAGATGATTGATCCTACAGGTTTGTTTACATCAGGGCGATTGTGTAGAGGTTATTTTAAGTTCTTGTAAACTACCAAAAAGAAATAACATGGGATGTGATGTCTGGTATCTGTCTCTTTGGGATACAACTTTACTACAGGCTTGGGTGAAAGGTATTGACGAATTCCATCTTTCTATGCCAGTTGAGTTAACTACCAGTAGACCCTTGTTTGGTTTGTAGAAATCAGAAAAGGGCTATTATCACCTCTGACTTGCTTACAGGGGGACCCATGAATGCACTATCAACGATAAGACCACAGAAGCTTCCAAATTTCTGTAAAATGTCGGTTCTCAAGCAAAATCCAAAAGTCAATAGTTGGTGCATTCTCCTGATAGACGACACGAGACCCCTAATGTATCCCTATACCTCACATTAGAGACATTCTTATTGGCCGCTAGCAAGTTAAATATACACTGACCGAAAAGCAAGATGACCATGTACATACCTCATCTGAAGCACTAGGCATAGACCACCCTAAGACATTTATTTCGATGCCTCGATTTGCGAGCCAAACAAGAATACCGGCTCCTTGTTGCTGAAATTCGGAACATCACCCATGACCTCAGCCACTTCGGGGCTTGTGAATGCTTTTTCAACACCTTCCTTGTTTTCCCAAACAACAACACTTCCAAAGGTGTAAGGGGGTTGTGCCCCATCGAGACCGGGGGCAAAAGTGGTTACGGACCAATTTTGCACCCCGTACTTCGTCCAGTGTTGTTTGATTAGAGGCATGTGATGCGCCGTGTAGTATTCAATGTCGTACTTGGCATCAGGGACGTTGGGAAAGAGGACAGTAATAGTGAAGGCCATGGTGCCGGGTCGTTATCAAGAGACGGATATGGAAGATGAACTTAAGGTGGGGTGGGTGGTGACAAGGAAGGAAGACCGGACTCTGGCTATGAGATATTTCTACTAGACTGGACTCTAATACTTATATCCCAAAATTCTCAAAAGGCTGCTGGTTGTGCCAGAAACTTCCTTCAGATTTTAATTATTTCAATGCTTACAAATGGCATGATGATATCTCTGTAGGGTTCAAAAGGCTTACAGGATTTAAGGGTGTAGGTCCGAATAATTTCACTGGATAGAAGCTCCGCTCGGTGGGGGCAACCATGTAAGCAAGATGATTCAGGAAGTGTACTCGATTATATTGATTTTTCGTTCCGCTTGAATGGATTCGGTGTTTGCAGCGGACTTATCACAACTCCGTCAAAACTCTCGTTCTCAGATATTTGTGAGATCATGTTCTATTTGTAAAATCGCGCATGTCTTGCCTCTTCGGGTGTTTCCGACACGACAGTGCTCTAATCTCCAAACTATTAAAGGGCCAATGCTAGTAGATGACTGCAAAACCTGTGAGTAAAATAAATTATTTTGCTATTGCAATACTCTGGTGCATTCTCAATCTCATCTTCTTCCCATCTTTCAAAGTTCTTCTCAAGATGTCCGAAAAGCCCAGCTTCCTGTTCGTTCTCACGTCTCAGGCGATTTTACCTAATCGGGGAACCCCTACTGGCTGGTATCTGCCGGAGCTTGTCCATCCTTACAACAAGCTGGCACCCTATTTCAACATCGTCGTTGCCTCTCCAGCCGGCGGGGAGGCCCCGTTGGATCCTTACTCCATTCAAGCCACCAAAGACGACGCAGAGTGCCAGGCATTCTTGAAGGAACAGAAGAATGTCTGGGTGCAAACAGTGAAATTGTCTTCGTTGCTCGGAAAGTCAGCTGAGTTTGCCGGAATCTTTTACGTTGGTGGACATGGCCGTGAGTTGGCATCCTTTCCTGGAATCTCAAATACGTTGCACCAAATTAGGCTCTAACATACGATTTAAAGCAATGTTCGACCTTGCAAACGACTCAAATTCCCAGTCTTTAATTCGTGAATTCTACGAGTCCGGCAAAGTTGTTTCAGCCCTATGCCATGGCCCAGCTGCTTTTGTGAATGTCAAGCTGTCCGATGGGACATATCTCGTTTCTGACCAGGTGGTTACTGGCCTCTCCAATGCAGAGGAAGAAGCTATGCAGTTCACTAAAGATATGCCATTCCTTTTGGAATCCGAGCTGCGAAACCGGGGAGGAAAGTATGAGAGCGCCGATGGTTTATTCGGTGTGAAGGTGGTTGTTAGCGGCAAAGGCGGAAAGTTGATCACAGGCCAAAACCCACCGAGCGGAGCTGTAATTGGCGAGACCTTGCTCCAGGCTCTTTTGTAAATATCTAGCAGGTGGTAGTGTTTGTCAGTTCTAGCCAATTCGAAATATAGTCAAGTCATACGAAAAATCAGGAATAGTAACACGTGCAGAATTTAAGCCCACAAATCCATGTGTTCCACGGTTAGCTGCAGGTTCAATCGGTGACTATTAATAAGTTTTAACATCCCATTTCCACACCACTTTACTTATATAATATTCTGCCAGTCAAGAGATTTCCAATACGGTTTTACATCAATTCTGATACTGTGGCAATGTGGGCCAAGTGTGGAGGACCAAGCCATGCAGATGACCAATGCGAGTCTACACGTAAGCAGACTAATCAAGGTTTGGTCCACAGGTCTTTTTAACCAATGAACATCAAGGCGTAAGCAGACTAATCTGTCGGAATGCTAACTAGACCTAGCCAATAAGAAATGTGTAAAAACTCTGTATTTTATCTACTCTGATTCTGGCAATTTATAGGGTTGTGTGGCATGACTAATTAATCACAAATAAACAGTGGATACTCGCTGGGAATTCACCGACATAATCTGTTTCACGAATACCCAAGAAAGGGTAATATAAGGGGACCTAAGGCTACGGGGATGTCCATTAGCTGATTGTGGTTATCTGTGGGAGAATATTCCAAGGTTAGACATTAAAAAACGGGAACTAGACAATTGATACCTGTGGACCCCTCCAAGGTTACCTTTTTTATTACTAATCGCGTTGAACTCGGCCTTTCGGTTCCAACGGTGCTAATCTCCTTTCATTCCAGTCGTATGGAAACCCCAATGTCATCAATCGCCCCAGTATCAAACGCCCAAAAGAGCTCTTATTCTCCCGATGACGATTTGACGGGGGTTACTAGCGCGGCTTTACGGCGGAGAATACAGAACCGTCTAAATCAAAGAGCATACCGTGAGAAATTCGCCTATTTGTGACATAATCGATATCGATCGTACCTAGCTAACACGGTCCTTTCTTTTGAATCCAGGCGCACGTCTCGAGGCGCGTGCTCAAAGGGAAAAGCGAATAAATGAAGCACCACAAGTCCCTAAAATTGGAGATGCTGCTACCCTCGCACTACCGAAGAGCGGAGCCAAATCACGGCCAAATCCAATTATATGCACATTATGTGAGGCACAACACTCACAGTGTACATTCGCCCCTCCGAACATACATGCTCTTATGGATGAGTTCGAAAAAAGAGCCCTGAATAGTTATTTGGAAGGCTCGCCAAAGACGGATCTTTTGATCAGCCTAAGTAGACTAAACGTCCTTCGGGCAGCATACGATAATGTCATGGCTATGGGGATGACAGCGGAGTGGCTTTGTCAAGATGAACCCATTTCAATATTCAGTATACAGGGTCCTCAGCTTTCTGAGGATAGTATCCCATTCACTTTACGTCCCACAGACCTACAACGATCAACGCCACATCATCCATGGCTTGATATTTTCCCATTTCCTCAGTTTCGTGACAACCTCATCCGAGCCGGAGATAATCTTGATGATGATGAATTATGCCATGACCTTACGGCGTTTTGGGACACTCGCACTAGTAATGCTAGGTTACTCGTCTGGGGAGTACCGTCTTGTCCGGAGAATTGGGAGGTCACAGAGGAATTTGCTATCAAGTGGGGTTTCTTTCTGCGAGGTTCTCCTGACATTCTCATTTCAACAAATAAATGGAGGTTGAAAAGAGGTGAGAAGCCACTGGTTTGGAAGAGAATATTTGGTATATACTAAAGGTGTCCTCCTATACACTCCTTAAGGAAAGCACTCAAGTTGTACCCAAGTGATACAGAGGGCAAGGAATATAAAGGAGAACTGTATATATGGCTACCAATCAAGTCCGATCATAGCAAGTTTCAAAGAGAGAGAAAACTACACATAGCAATAGATATACTAACACGCTGGCTTATATGGGACTTTGGCTTACACTAGAATTCAATAAATAGCCGACGCTTAGTAACATATCATCTTTGTGCTTACTCCCCTGCTATGCTGATCTTTTAGTTGCTCAGCTCGGGCTTATTTTTGGGGTGTTGATTATAGGGGCACTAACGGACTTTACATCGTCTTAGGCGATAGTTCATATAGCTTTGATTTGCCTCTTTCCCAACATCCCTTTATTCTTAAGCTGATTTTGATAACGTATGCTTTTATATTAATTTTCCAATTGGCGGCGTGATTATTCTTATCACCACCCAGGACCGGAGATTGTCAGTGACGGTCTCTTAGCCATCTAAATTGACCGACATAAATTATACCCAATTGGACTCTTTCTCTTTGCACTATGTCAGGACCCATATACTAAGCAGGTCTGACGATATATATCTCGCAGTCTATGTGAGACTGCGAGATGGCCAGTTCGCACCTGCGAACTGGACCCAGGGCTGAGACCCGCAATGCGAGGGCTCATGACCTCACATGACCCCACATTTGTATATAAACAGTTCAGAGGCTGGAGTCTTGGACTCCAGCGATTAGTTCAGCATTGAACCTGTCTACTGCTTTCTCTATTCTATTGCCCGAATCCACCTAAGTCCCAAGACCCTCGTAACGGGGTCTTACACACTAGCAATGATTCAACTATTCCTGGTACTCTATTACGATGGAAACCGATATGCTTAGAATAAATGCCTGTTTCCTTCCGCATAGTTTGTTAAAGAATGGTCTCTTCGTCTTCTCTCTTTCTGATTTTATATTACGTGCTTTGAGGTAAGACTCTAGTAGGATTACTTTTTTTGCTTTTTTTGATATCGCTCGAGATGATATTTCAGATATGCTTTCAAATGTCCTTTTTACTATCTTTTACGCGCCAACTTGGATGCCGATGGACGTCTGTTTAGAATAATGAGTCGCAAACTAAGGCACAATTCCTGCCAAACAACCTTTCCATATATAATATAATATCTATTCATGGATATGACCAGAGGTGCTTATTCAATTAAATATTACGCTATCATAACATAGGAAATAAGGAAAACAACGAAGTTTCTGTAGGCTAATGGATAATTTACTATTACTAACTATCACTAGTAATACCTATGTTTATCAATAGATATATATAAAGGTCCGCTATTTCGCCTATAGTAGAAGCGCGGGGGCTACTCCGCGAGAAACTAGAAAGGGAATCAATTTTGAAGAGATTCCTTGATTCTTAAAAGTCCAAATAGCTGATACGGTTCTAACCACTTGATGTGTCTAGCTTTTGGAAAATTAAGTGCGAATTAATGGTATAGAGGTGGTTGAACTAAGGTGGGAGCATACGTTAATAAAGTAATATTGGTAATGGTGAGTTAGCGGCCGGAAATGGCCTTCTTAGGGTAAAACATGGTTATGTGCGAGTACAACTTATAATTGCCAATAGGGAGTCAGAAACGGCTCCCAAGTCGAAGTGGTTTCTCCTAGCTCGTACTGGGGATGTCCCAGTATAGGACGTTGCACGTGATCTGCATAAGAGATTGATCGGTTAGCTCTCGGTGGCCCATCTGTAGGTCGCTGTCCCCACATGTGATTAGTGACTGGTATTGTAAAGTATAGGGGGGTTCTAGTGTTTACAGGATAGGGCCTGTCAACTAGGTAAGACGAAGATGGCCCCGGAACAGATGTATTATGTGAATAGTACAGAGACTGATTCTTGGGGAACTTCCAGGTTCCCAAGAATGGACTATTTATCATTGATAGGAGCGGGGTAGAGTGGCGGTCAGAGTACGCTCTGTGATCGACAGTGACACGCTGGCGATAACCCGTCTCTATGACAGGACTTCTGAAGATTCAGGATCCACTCCGTTACAGGTATGTCCGTAACAGGTACGAGACTGATACCGAAGAGTAACACTTCCTTCCGTATTATCGGAAACATTCCTATACGATCTGTATAAAAAGCTAGGTCTATTTTAGTTAAGTTAGATTTTATGCTATAGGGGAGTGCTACGAAACTAAGACTACCACGCAGAATAGGTCTGCGTTAACAATATTCCTCGCTGGGAAAGCTGCGCAACCAAGGACTTCAGAGCTACCGTTACCACGGCTGTCGCCGCCACGAGCCTAGCTATATAAGACTTACGCCCCCTCACAGCTAATGTAAGAAGATTACCAGGTCAGGGGTGATCAGCCTGTCAATCCGGTAAGATACGATGATGGATCGGTAATGAATAAGTGGAGGAGCGTCAACGATATAGTATTCTTGTACAGAGACTAATTCTTGTCCCCCAGATAGGGGCCAGGGAGTTATCCCCTTTTTATGCCCTGTTTGGACGAAGCTCCCAGGGGCACATTATCTCTGTCGGTATCACTTATTGCGATTCCATCTTCGTTGGTGACACTACGTCCGAATCCTTTTCGTAGACGGAACATTCCCGTTACATGGTCGGATCCATTACTCCTCGTCCTGCATAGCCTCGTTAAAACCAACCAGGCAAAACCCAGATGGGAAAAGGCCAAAGGTTGGAAAGAGTGCTTGGCAGTCTTAATGATCTGTCTCCCATTGTATGATCCCAAAGACCATTACAGCTAATGAGCCCTGTGACTGTTAAAATGTGCTTAGCTATATAAGATTTGGCTCGCCAAGGAATTGCCATGGCTCATTAGCGATATATAGGCGCCTCTCCGAGGCGCTAGGAACTAGTATTCGAGTATTCGAAGAGTATTCGAAGAAGCAAATACTTGCGCAACATCTTTACCTTCTTCGTATTCCGAAGCAACTTAGAGAGATAGAACGAGCCCTAGATAGAAACAAACCAAGCACTAGAATCGTAAATTCACGACTAAGTCTTGTTCGCTATCGAGTTCTATATTCTAACCCCCCTGTCTTAATAGTTTGAGGTCTGATAGTCTATCTGCTGTAATAGGATGCATCTACCATTAGAGCGTAGAGCGAATAGAGACTTGAGTGTTTTGGTGCGTCGCAGATGTGTTGATGAGTGTTGATGAGAGAATATTTCTAATGTAATCCTCATCTTTTACAATATCCTATATTTCACCTAGTTAAGATCGCGGTAAGTGTGACCCTTTTTTTTGTGGCTGTAGGGACAGATTTAGGCATCGCTAATCCAAAGAGAACGGAGCTGAAGCCGGAAGTAAGATATTTATTATGCAATTCAAATTATTCATAATCACAATTTGTTGGGGATGTCAGGTGACATTCCACATTGGGATAGTCTCCCATGGAGTAGATAGATAGATATGTCTCGCTCTCTCTCTCAAATTTCTCCTTCTCTCCTCCGTCCGCAATACAATATTCACATCTTCATATTCAATTGCCCTTGTATGATCTCCATGACAATTCTACATGAATATTCAACAATATTCATATTCCTTTCGGAGCCCTAGCTACTGCAATCGAGGCATCGCGCTCGTACCCCTAAGGGGCATCGTTGACGGTTATGAGCCGCCGCAGTGGGCTGTAACTCCTTGCATATTCTAGCCCAAACAGTATATCACACTTGCGGCTATATTCACTCGGCCATTCGCTTAGACATTTCTAAGGTAGCCACGTGCCGATGTGCAACACATCGCATTTCATACATCCCGACTTTATACACTTAAGCTATGCGCCTTGATCCTGTTTATTATACACCCACAACAAAGAGGACACATGTTAAGCCATTCTAAAGCAGAGCTGACCCATCATCTGACCTATGTTGATTAGTGAGAACATGGCTGACGCCACGGTCGGCTCAGCCGGTAAGGTTGCCCCCCACCTTTGGATTTTTACGTCTAGTCATCCATAGGGCTGTTTCCTAACAGAGCAAGAACTTTGTATGAAGACCTTATAAGTAACTCGGCTGAAGAGTGCTTGGTTCAAAGTATTCTCTGTAGGTCTTGTCGATACAGACGGCATGATAGCGCCTACATGGATGTTCTTAGAAGCAACAGCAAACAAGACAGCAAAGAATTACAAACAGAGGGCATATTCCGAGCCTTGGCTTTCGTAAGACTATATCCTAGCAAATCCTTCCCCCGCATGCGCTTTGAGCGCCTTCCGTGCCGTCGCCGTGGGGCAATCCCGCGCCACACGATCACAAATAACAGCAGGTTTCGACCACTTTGTATGGTAAGCTTTCTACATAATTGTGAAAAGTAGGGCTTGAAGCCGCTGGAGGACTTTCCCCTTTTTTCAGCGGCCTGAAACAGTCACCCTTGAAGTATATTGTACGAGTCTAGTATTAGGACCCCCAGAAGCTGAGGGTGCTAGGACCCCTCCAAGGCCCCTAGTGCTTACAGGCATAACCTTATGCAGTGCTAGGTAACGCCGCCAAGATTACTAAATGCCGTCAGAGATGCTCTCTGCTGAATCTACTTTTGTGGCTACCCCACCGGCGTGGATCGTTTATATGCGGCGTAGTAGCCAATGTCCGTCCCACGTCCTTCTAGGTGCTTTCTTCAATAGGGAGCCAAATCGCGTGCAGTATCCCCTGCGCAATAGATTCCACTCACTATGGAGGATAAGCTCACCAATCCGGACGAAAAGTCCTCCGCGGGCATTCTCTCTCACGATGAGAAGGTAGCTGAAGCTCCGCCGCCGGAGCTGGCCGAGCAAACTGGACGCAGCAAGGCTGTCGCGCTAAACATTGTTCAGAACCCTCTTACGGTCAGATTTGCAAATTTCCATCTTCTCATCGTTCATATTCATGATGGCACCACGTGTTCGATACTGACACTCTTTTTTGGCACAGCGCAACTCCAAAGAACAAGTTATCGCCGATGCCCGAGCTTTCGCTCAGTCGCATGATATGTCAGAGCACGCCGAACTGTTTGCAAGAGCTGCTCTTGTTGCGCGTGAGCCTAAGGCCTTCGAGTTTATTACAGAGCTTGATGAGCAGGAGCGCACCGTGCTAGCATACGAGAGGGACCATAAGTGGCATGGCCCTTTTATGCTTTGGTACTCGATCTCTTTATGTGCCGTCGGAGCCGCCACACAAGGATGGGATCAGACTGGATCCAACGGTGCCAATCTGTCTTTCCCTAGGGAGTTTGGTATTGATGGTACCGGGAAAGACGAGTGGATTGTGGGAATTGTTAATGCCATCATCTTTTTGACCGCTGGATTGATGTGAGTAGATGCTCAGCCCTAATTCGAGGCCAGCCAGCAGCGCTGAAGGTTGCCGAGCCCCAAAGCCCATAATTTACCTTTTCTAAATAGTGGCGCTTTTATCGTCGACCCTCTCAATCACTACTTGGGCCGAAGAGGTGAAATATTCGTCACTGCTTGCTGTCTCACTGCCACCCCAATTGGTTCTGCTTTCGCGCAGTCATGGCAAGGGCTGTTTGCTGCGCGATTTGTCATGGGTATTGGAATTGGTGCAAAAAATGCCACAGTCCCTATATACTCAGCCGAGATGGCTCCAGCTCGAATTCGAGGCGCTCTCGTCATGTTCTGGCAACTTTGGGTTGTGGCCGGTGACTACCTCTGATCGCCCGTAGAAGCACATTAAGATCCTAATATTCATGCAGGTATCTTCTTGGGTTTCGCTGCCAACGTCATTGTCAAAGATACTGGTGACATCGCTTGGCGTCTCCAGCTCGGTTCGGCGTTCATTCCATCCTTCATCCTTGGCATTGGCATCTTCTTCTGCCCGGAATCCCCTCGCTGGCTCATGAAGCACAATAAATATGCTGAAGGGTTTAGATCCATGGTGCGCTTGCGAGCTCATCCCCTCATTGCTGCCAGAGACTTCTACTACTCGCATGTCATCTACGAGGAGGAGCTCAGGGAGGCTCGTGGCGCGGGCTACTTCTCCCGTCTGTGGGATTGTTTTGCTGTGCCTCGAATAAGGAGAGCAAATTACGGTGCTTCGACTGTCATGATTGCTCAGCAGATGTGTGGTATCAACGGTAAATTAATAGCAATTTTTCTTCTTACGCTTTTTGTTGGCTTCAGCTGACACGCCGCAGTAATCTCTTTCTATAGTTCAACAATCTTCGAGGAGGTCGTTAAGTCGCAGACAAAGGCTTTGTACGCGTCGCTCGGCTACGGTGCTATTCAAGTGGTGTTTACCATTCCTACTCTTTTTCTCATCGACACCAAAGGTCGGAGAACTCTAACTTTGATTGTAAGCCATTCCGAGCTTCGCGCATGAAAAGAAGACTAACGCATCCTATCTCTCGAAGACATTCCCCCTCATGTGCATTTTCTTGCTAGCTGCGGGTCTCTCGCTTCTCAAAACTACAGGTAGTCAAGGAGCACAAATTGGACCAGTAGCCTTGTAAGTTTGCTAAAGGCTTTCGTGCTGATGCTCTGAGGTCTTACTTACTAAACTTTTACCCAGGTTCATCTATCTATTTACTATATGCTACTCTCTGGGTGAAGGTCCAGTCGCTTTCCAGTACTCGGCCGAGGTTTTCCCCACTATTCAGCGTGAGCAAGGAATGGCTTGGGCTGTTTGCATCAACAATACCTTTGGTCAGTGGTA
Organism: Penicillium soppii; assembly: GCF_028829465.1. NCBI lineage: Eukaryota > Fungi > Ascomycota > Eurotiomycetes > Eurotiales > Aspergillaceae > Penicillium > Penicillium soppii. The sequence goes on from NW_026643234.1 coordinate 5,264,051, forward strand.
TATTCCAGTCTCCAAAATGTACAGTAATATCCCTAATATAGTTTTCTTTAGCCGGTATTCTGAGTTTGACATTCCCACGAATGAAAACTGTCATGACTCCAACTGGTGCATGTGAGTTGCGGTGCTGTTGTATTGGATCGATCTGCTAAACCTATATTTCTACAGTCGGATTCTACGCCGGGCTCAACATTATCGCTTGGTTTATGATTTTCTGCTTTGTCAGAGAAACCAAACAGCTCACGTTGGAAGAATTGGATCGTATGTTACATCTCTCAATATGCATAGTCTACTAATTTACTCCTGTGATAGAGGTCTTCTCTGTGCCCACGAAGGAGTACATCCACCACGAACTGATCGTGTGGCTTCCTTGGTTTATCAAGCGGCATATCTTTCGAAAGAACATTCCTAAGCCACCATCAATCATTGCAACTGCCGATGAGGCTATGAAGAGCAGTTAAAAGTGATGAGTTCTCTCGATGAGAAGTTGAGCTAGAGGTGTCATTAAGGATATTCAGAAAATTTTGATTGTTTTTGTGCGACCAGCGGTGTATGCAGAAATACTCCGGGGTATAAGATGCTAAATTGTGGCTTCTTAGTCATTAGTCCTTCTTTTAGTCTGCCTATTGGTAATTACCTCTATATACATTTGTCTCGTTATTCAAGTAGGGGTTGGTTACATGATTTCTGCCTGGTACTGTCCTTACCTAAGACTTTTTGCAACGCTTGTAATTGTATTGTTAGCATCTTTACTATTCAGTGCCCGTGCAAAAACATGGTAAAGCCGCAGACTGTGCATGATAGCATAGTTTTGAAACATTCATAAGTAGACAAAAGAACCATTGTAATACGTAGCTATTACCAAATCCGCTATCAATCCCCGCTTGTGACTCGTAGAATTCTGAAAAGAATAGAGGAATGCGAATCATGGCTTTATTCATATTCGCATGATTTCATTCATATCATTCATGTTTCCCTTTAGGGTTAAGCGTATCGGGTTCGATGTAATATATGTTACAACATACTACTAATGTTCGTATTTACTCTTCTGGAGTTGATTATCTCATGGAGATCATACAGGGGCAATGCAATATGAAGATATGAATATTGTATTGCGGACGGAGGAGAAAAGGAGAGAGAGAGAAAGAGCGAGAGATATCTATCTACTCCATGGGAGACTATCCTAATGTGGGATGTCACCTGACATCCCCAACATTATCTCACGTTGCCAACCTAGTTGCTCATGCCATGAGATACACCGTATATAAATATCATAGGCTTTTCCCTTCTGAGGGATTCAACCTCAGTGTGCACTCGCGCGTCGATAATGACAGGCCATATCCTAGCACTTATTGCGAGTGTCATCCTTATGTTGGCGCCTAATGATTTTATGATGACACAAATAGCATCAACCTTGTTTCGAATATTGTGTTTGCATAGACCCTTCGATAATACTTTCATTTAAGGGATTCCGAGAATCCATTTTTACGTATCTCTCGAGATGTTCCTCGTCGCAACTAGATGTTCTTCCATGGTGCACTAATATGGCTGTTTACAGCGACTAATCCAATCCATGAATTCCTGACGGAAGCTTTTAAAGAGGCAGCAGACCCTGGGAGCTAATGTTGATTCCATGAGCTGCTTTATTACAAGAGATCGGAGACAGTCTCCGTGGCCGTCGGTCTCAAGGATAGAGATAGTGCTTTTACTTGAAACATTCTTACCGAGAAAACGCCTATAGGGATTGCCACTGAGGCAACAAAGCTTTAAAAAGGCACCTGACACGGCTCACTATCAGCTGAGCCATTCTTTGCTAAGGTAGCATTTGTGTGAAGAGTGCATAGCACATATGAATTCACGGCGACCAGAGATTGACCTGCTTCATCATTATGCTGCTGTTCTTTACTTTGTTTGACTGTTGCCATGAACGAGACCTGCCTTACCTTCCTGCATTCGGAAAAATCTATTCCTGTTGACACAATGCCTCTGAATACTTCCGTGGCAATGATTCGGATGCGTCTTGCCATCCTTTTCCTTTCCATCACCTGGCTGGTCCTTGCCAGTCTCAGTTCAGCCACTGTACGCTTTGCGGTCGTCCTGCGAGACTGCGCAAGATCTGACCTCGTCACCTCGAGCGACTCTATTTTGGACATCGCATTCCAAAACCTCATGTATAACGTCGTTGAGGCCATGGTGATTGTGGCCCTGATCTCAGCCCTGATATTCATTCTTCGGGTTTGCCCTTGTGATCTACCCGAATTCGTTACAAGAGAAATGTACCGCTAGATTTTGCTACAATTGCATTCAAATTGTCGTGAGCTTGAGCGTTCTCTCCTTAGGAGGTTACGTTCCCAGCCAAGTCCACGGCTTTCAACCATCCTTCAATTTTTTTGATAGTGATGGCCATTTTCCATACTACAAGATTATGCATTACGGAGCCGTTGGCCAGGCCGCTTTCGGAGATCTACTGGTCATCAGGTCTCTCGTGCGTTTTGCTGAACGTGGCTTATCCGGTCACTAGCAGACTGCGCGCACCGAGCTACAAAACAGTCCAAGAGGCGGTTTTGATTGCCTCCTAGAGTAGGACTGTGAAGAACGACTCAGCGGGGATTACGAATAAAAACAATTGCATCTAATGATTATTTCGAAGAATGAGTGCGGGAGCTGGAATTAAAGAACATTAGAGAGAGAGATGCAACGGATAGGGTCATGCAAAGGAATGGACTTTACTACAGTGTAGAATTACTAAGTGACTTCAATCACCGACTGAAGCGAGGACTAACAACTTAAGGAATAGTCTGTCGCATCACCATATTTAATTGAGCTAACAAATCGTATTTCGAGCGCTTCTCATCAGATGCTTCTACACCTGGTTGGTCTGACCTTGAGCGTATTGCCTGATTATAGCTGAACCGAGGGAAATTCGGTGTTTACATTCGACCAGCTCTATCGAAATAGAGGCTATGTGCGAATTTCATTGAGTAACCACTAGGGGACAAGAAATGGCGCTGAAGTAAACTAACGAAACTGATATCTCTATTACGTGGGTAAGATAGTAAGAAAGGGCTTCCGCAAGGATCGTGAGACAATGATCAACTCTCACCTTCACCGCACGGCCATATACCACAACGCTCATCAACGCTCATCAACACATCCGCGACTCAACACTTTGTTCGCTCTACGCCCTGGTGGCAGATAAATTCTATTGCGGCGGAAGTACTAGCAGACTGCAAAGTATTAGGGCAGCAGGGTTAGGAGCACGGCGCTCGATAACGAAGGTTGAGTCTTGAACTCACTACTCTGGTGATTGGTTTGCATCTATCTAGGGCTCAATCTATTCCACCCACAATGATACTTTGGAATACGAAATGCATAATCAAGATGTTGCACAGATCTTTGCTTCTTCGGGTACTCTTAAATACTCGAAAACTGGTCCCTAGCACCGCGAAGAGTTGCCTGCACATCGCTAGATGCCTTATTAACACAGCAATCACCTACGAAGCCCATTTATTGACGCAGAGCTCGTTCTGCGAAGGAAATTTTTACATCGCTGGGCTCAGAGCAGCGACAGCCGTGGCCACGTAGACACCAAAGCCCGCAGGCAAGAGAGGACACCATAACATATCGGAGTGTGAGGATCGAAGTCCTGAATGTTTTGAGCTAGGAATCCGGCTCCTTCTATATTTTTTCGGCTACGTTTCTACCAAGGAACCAGTTTTGCAAATGATAGCGAGAAATACTATTTCGTTAGTAGGCGTTAAAGCGATCGGAACGAAGTTGAACTAATGTTTGGGGACTTTATGGCCTACAAAGTCAAGTCTCCACCTAGACTCATTCCTCTCAAAATCATACGTTAAGCGTGGTGAACCATTTTCATCACCTGTTAAGGAGAAAGTAACGCCGTAAAAATATGATTCTTACGTATCATTAGATTTATAATTAAATCGCTTAATGCGGTGGCAAATAACTCTACCCGTTTTAACCATAGTCACAGCCACGGTCACCGTTTCTTTCATAAGGGTTGAAGTGCTTTGATAGATGCCGTAATAATAGGTTAGAGACTTTATGGCACACAGTCATATTCGATTATACCCGTGGTTAGCTATAAGACGTGCCTCCTATTGATCTCTCTATAATCCTCTTTGCCTAGCTTTACGCTAACGGTAGTTTTCTGTGTTGCTCGTAACCAACTGATGTTGCCTCCACTAATACTTCTACTACCTATCGATACAGACTCTATAAACATACTCCCAAATCTAAGGTATTAGTTGTTTTCCTTTAACAGAGAATCAAAAGTCTAGACCTTATTAGAAAGCCTAGAATAGAAACCCGAGTCCAGTTTCCAGGACAATGAAGTGAGTTATTTCAGCTACCACGGCTCACGAGCTAGGTTCTCGTGATCGCCACCCACCGCGCGAGATTGCAACGCTACTGTCACATTAATAAGACCCTAGACACGAATAGCACCCAACGGACCAATCAAACACTAGGCGTGAATTTAGACATACACAGGCACGGTTCCGCGATGCAGATCCCGGCGACGACCCACAGGACAGTAGATCAAGGAGATTCTATTTGTGGCCCGAAGAAAATCGAAGGATTTGCAAGGGTTCAGACACGATTCACAAACCTAGTCTTGACGGGCCGTCAGAGTACGGAGGGAACAGGTCTTTGTTGCTTGGGATGTCGGTTGGGGCACATGGGGTATTTGAAATATCACACAGACTTTTGGCAATAGAGATCCGATCTGTGGTCGTGGCCGACATTTCGCGGAAGGGGTAAGACTTCTCTCCGCTCCCTTCTCTTGATAAATTCGGTGTCTTATTCCAGTTTTCGGGGACTTCAGACAGTTCTTAGCGTAAATCCTTGGGTCATTCACCAGAACCCCGACATGTTTGGTGAGAATTGCGACAGCTTCAACCCAGACCGCTGGCTCCAGAAAAAGCGGGACGAATGGATGCCTTCTTGATCCATGTTTGTATATGCCCCCTCCGACTGCTATCTTGCAAAGTTTATTAATGACCATTTCACTGTTATAGTAGGGGGCAGGATACAACGCATGTCCCAGGCGCAATTTCGCGCAATTTGAAATATGCAAGTTTGCTGCCACTTTGTTCCGGGACTATGATAGTGAGCAAGTGGATCCCAAGGAAGAGTGGACATAGCACAATCATTTTATCTGCGTGCCGTACCAATGGCCATGCAGAATCCGATAACGTCCGAGGATAAAATATAGGAACAAACCTTCGCCATTAATACGTCTCTGATTTGCCTTTTTACTTGGGAAATAACTCGACATAATGATCGGCTCCTTTTGTGTCTCTCTTGGTACATATGCGAGCACATTGCCCCTGGTACGGACAATGAGAGGAATATATTATCGGCAATAAATCATCTGTATATTATATTGTTCATCTTTTCTATAGTGCTTAGTCTTAAATTCTTCTACTCCAGGGATTTCGACTTAATGAACGCAGTGAATCACACGATCAGAGGGGGTGAGCAGAGAGTGAGCAGAGAGTGAGCAGAAGTTGAGCCGAGAAAGAGCTGAGAAAGCGGGGCCAAAACCCTAACCACGACCAAGAATGACCTTCGCAGCACGATAGTGATCCGGCTGTATGGGTTGAATTTTACTTCCTTTCGTCCCCTCTTTCGCTCCTGTATTACCGTCAAGCCGCGTCGTGAATCCAAAACTGGCTCATGTTCAGGGCGTGCGTCGCGTGGTAGAATCAGCCTGAAGATGCAGACGGCTCATATCCATTTCATCGCGTCAATTTCCACCGTTGAAACACGTCATGGAGAACCTGTGCGGCTAAGAAGAGACTAGAACAGTCGTGGTTATCATCGTTAGCTGCAACGTCCAAAAACCCAACCCTGTCTCCGAGACCTACTCCGTTGTCGTTTCCATTAAGATCTGCAACTAAAAGGGACTAGGTACTTTCGCATCCTTTGCCACGCCTACTATGTTCTCAAAGCCCCGAATTACTGAATATCCTGCATGGAACACGTGCCTTCTCGGAGAGACTCCCCAGTTAGGACCCTAAACCATCCATCGGACTCCCGACGGGCAAAGAGTCGCAATTAATCTAAAAGTTAGTCGCCGAGATTCACACTCACACCTTCTCCATTAGACTTCCATGTACGCATACTTAGTGTCTCAACGGCTAGATAAACCCTACACCCCGCAATCCCCCGGGATTACCCCATATGTGGATCACCTGGGACTGGGTTTGCTATAGGCAATCGATATACCTGCACATCTTGCGCTGGTGATGAGAGCGTTACAATCGTTGATGGCTGAGTATCTTGGCATTGTGTCGGGTTGGTTAGTCGAAGAACGATCGTTGCCTAAAGCGATGGTTTGCTCCGTTTGATCTACTCATTCTCCGTCAAGGTCCGGCATGTCTCATCACCAGGGCCTGAAGATGGAGATGGAGTTGAGCCCGGAAGACCGGCGGCGATGGGCCTCTTCTCCATCTCTCAGTATGTTATAAAATGGCCCCTTCTCGTCCCAAGTTGAGGATTCTCACTAGAATCTTGCTGGGTTTCATCATCATCCTCTTTATCTTTATATCATTTCTACACAAAATCATGGGTTTCCTAAACGTCATCACAACATCCCTTGCGACTCTGGCAGTCGTCAATGCCGGTAAGCTCCTTACCGCCAGTGATGCCAACGCGGTCGTTCCTAGCTCCTACATTGTTGTCATGAATGATGGCGTTAGCAACGCGGAGTTTAAAAATCATCGTGAGTGGGCTGCAACTGTTCATGCTCGTATCACGAGCCGCAAGAGTGGCGAGTCTGGACCAGGGAAGCATTTCGACATCAATGGCATGAGAGGATACAGCGCTAGCTTCGATGATCGTACCGTCAAAGAAATTGCCGGTGACCCGGCGGTATGGCGTTTCATTATCCACGTTGATTCCTCAAGAGAGTGTTGTAATCTGACCCGCAGTTGAAATATAGGTCAAGTACGTTGAACCAGACATGGTTGTGAACGCGACCGAGAATGTGGTTCAGCCTAATGCTCCTTCATGGGGCCTCCCTCGCATCTCTAGCAAGAAGCCCGGTGCTACCGACTATGTGTATGACTCTACTGCTGGTGAGGGCATCGTAGTCTATGGTGTCGACACCGGCATTGATATTGAACATCCTGACTTTGAGGGCCGCGCTGAGTGGGGCACCAACACTGCTGATAATGATAACACTGACGGCAATGGCCATGGCACTCACACTGCGTCTACTGCGGTGGGCAGCAAGTTTGGTGTTGCAAAGAAGGCCTCTGTAGTTGCTGTCAAAGTCCTTGGTAGCGATGGTTCTGGAACTAATTCGCAAGTCATCTCTGGCATGGACTGGGCTGTTAAAGATGCAAAGTCCCGCGGCGTCACTGGAAAGTCTGTTATGAATATGTCTCTGGGTGGCAGCTTTTCTCGGGCTATGAATGACGCCGCTGCCAATGTCGTTAAGTCCGGTGTTTTTCTCTCTGTTGCTGCTGGCAATGAAGCCCAGGATGCGAGTAACACCTCCCCTGCTTCTGCTCCGAATGTATGCACTATCGCCGCTTCTACCAGCTCAGACGGCAGCGCTTCCTTCACCAACTTCGGTTCCGTTGGTGAGAGCTCCCCCTCCTCCTTAGTGCGAAGCGTGCTTATTAGTTGGAGAAGCGTACTGACGGTATTACTACAGTCGACCTCTATGCTCCTGGGAAGGACATCACGGCCGCATTCCCTGGTGGTGGCTCAAAGACCCTGTCTGGAACCTCTATGGCTGCTCCACATGTTGCTGGTGCCGCCGCCTACTTGATGGCTCTCGAGGGTGTGACCTCTGATAAAGCTTGCGCCCGTATTGTCGAGCTTGCTATCTCGTCTATCTCTAGATCTCCGTCCGACACTACTAGCAAGCTTCTGTATAACGGTATCAAAGCCAAATGAATGGCCTCATAGCGTGGCGGATGATGACGGTATGGCGCCGTGAGTGGCCTATGTATGTTCCTTGGGCGAGCTTTGGCAAAGCCAACCCAAGCCATGTTTATGTGTGTTAAACGCTTGTTTGATTATCCGGCTTCGCATACTGTCGTTTAAGTTTGCGGAGATAGTTTATAAGTAACTGCGATTTCATGGTTGTACCAGATTTCCTAGGTATTTAGGGAAGAAAGAAATTATGATTATAATTAGTGAGTAAGAGTATTATCCGCCCTAATCGGACCAACGGTAGAGGTTTTCCTATATATATATTGTTCAACAGTGAATAAATTTCCCATAAATACTTCTGCGCCACTCGTTCCATCAACGATGGATTCGACAGATCTAGGCCGAGACGGTCAGACTGTCTCCACTCTCTTCGTTCGAGGGACCAGAGTTGGATCTCAATGTGATTTTGAGGAACCCGCTTGTCGGCCGTCCTTGATGGCATATGATCGGCTGCGGAGGGTGTATAGCACGCAGATCTTCGACAATTGGAGGAGGGGGTGGATGATCTATCTTACGGGAGACGGTGCAGTTAGCCCTATCCCACGGGGGTACCTGGAGTCTGCCAGACTCCAGGTTAGGGTTTTGTAACGGAGTGGATCCTGAACCTTCAGAGTCCTGTCATAGAGACGGGTTATTGCCAGCGTATCACTGTCGATCATACAACGTAACTTGACCGCCACTCTACCCCGCTCCTGTTCATGATAAATAGTCCATTCTTGGGAACCTAGGAGTTCCCTAAGAATTACTCTCTGTACTATTCACACCATACACTTATTCCTAAGGCATCCTTTGTCTTACCTAGTTAATAGGCCCTATCCTATAAACACTAGGGCCCCCTTATATTTTATAATTCTGATTCTTCTTCTTTAACTACTTAAGGTTAAAGATGCCTCCTAGAGGAAAGATAGTAACTGTGAAGGGCTGTAGCTGAATTGATTCAATTAAGGCTAGGCCAACATGCTGTTTACATTCATCTTAAGGAAAGGAACTATCTGACGCGGGGTTCTCCATAATAACCCCAGGTGTGGGTCACGTGGTAGCACGTGATATCCAATGGGCTCTGGCCCGTGACAGTAACACGCTCGTCAGCCGCTCGGGAATCCCCTACGGGTTAACCCTTACCACTAAGTGCCTCTCCTATCACGTCCTAGGATAATGTAATGGTCTTTGGGACCATACAATGGGAGACAGATCACTAAGACTAGACCTTGACATTTCCCGCGGGACTCCCACCATGGGACTGTCCATGGGACTCCCATGGGACTAAATTTTAACGCCATGGGAGTGGGTCCACGGGACTAGACCCCCTATGGGAATTCCCATGGGATCTATGGGAATTCCCATGGGACTGTAAACAATGCAAACATTAGCTCTCTCGCGACTTCTTTGAATTATGCATTTCTTGGCTGTTTTTTATGGTATTTCATTTACACTGGCCTTTTTATAAATAATATGTGATCTCATGTTAACAGGTTACATTCAAATTTTACTATGATACTAATACAAAACAAAGTCTTCATCCTCTCGCCTAGGCCGTTTCTGGCCTCGATTTCTTGTTGCCATCCTTGTCTGGGTATCACTTTCCACCGGCATTGGTGGTAGTTGGTTATCTTTATCATCCTTAATATCTGAAATCGATGCCGTACTCTTCCGTCTCTTTCCAAGGGCGCGTTGGCTTGTGTTCTGAACAACTGGTTGGGGTTGCGTCTCGCTAGTTAGCTCTTCCTCGTCGTCACTAATCGTTTCTAGGTTTTCCTATGGAAGACCTGCCTCCCTATTCTCTTCCGTGGCCTGTTTTTCTTCGCGAGTATAGACTCGATCACCCGAACCAATCTCTTCTTGCTTAATCTCGAAGTTTGAGATACAGCGAAAAATCATTAGATCTTGTATAGTAGAGGCATGAAGGGACCCACGTCGATAATGGCAGAGATCACGAGCGGAGTTAAATAGGCGCTCTACACCAGCGCCTATCGCTGGAATTGAGAAAACATCCCTTGCTAGACAAGCTAGTGTTGGATATTTGCCTTGGTGAGCCCGCTAATACTGATAAGGATCAAGATCTTTCTGTCGTCCTATATAGAATGTTAATATAATAAATATTAAAGTAGAGAAGTAGTGTAGGGATCTATACCAATATTGAGATAATCACTAAGCTCACTTTCAAAGCTAGATCCCTGAGGCTCTGTTCGTAGAGGTCGATCCTTATAGAATAAAGCATTGAAATGACTCGCTGGTTGACTTGAATTGTCTGGTAGCGAAGGCACTGATAGAGACTGTTGCTGATATTTCACTAGATAACGCCGTAGTGACTCTTCATATTTATAGCGCCATTTATAGTTATTATTAGCCCAGTCTTTCTCCGAGAAGAATTCAAGCTTATGTTCTGGCGCAAGAATCGTCCTAATCGCGAATAGATGGCCATAAACTTGTTCTGTCTTATTATAGTAGATAGACAACTTCTCCTTTCCCGCATAAAGCGCGTGAAGTATTGCCTTTTTCTAAGCTACCCTCTTTCGTTGAAGCTGACGAATTGACTTCTTAAAATGCTTAAAAAGTACGTTATATACCTTAAAGACATTGTATATTATGACATCTTTGATCTGCGATAGACCGTTTGTCCACTTGTAGAATGGCTGGGTGATCTAGAGAAGGTAATCAATCTGACGCCATTCTTCCGAATCTAGTTTGAACCTTGGCTAGTTATGCTTAATACAGTATTGATCGAAGATCGTTGTAAGACGCTTTACTCGTCTTAACATAAGATATGTCGAGTTCTAGCGAGTTCGAACATCTTATATCGGAATAAGCTTCGGTTCTTCTGCTTAAAGGTTTAGGAAGGTATTACGGCGTTAAGGACTAGTATTAATAAAGATCGTAAGGCCACGAATCTATTTATGATATATTAGAGTATAATACTAGAAGTGATTTAGTTAGAAATTACCTTTGAAAGTGTGTATGAAATCCCTTACTGTTTTTGAATAGCACGGAGTGACTGCTCTTAATCTTCTGACCACTAGCGGTCGGTTGTGTCATTTTTAGGATCTACCCTTATAGAACCAAGGAGATCACGTAGGCTAAGTTAAATAACATGCGCGAGATAGGGAATACGAACGATTAGCGTTTGATCAGGTATTTTAAGAGAGTCGATCGATTGTTGAATACTTTTAACCATAGTACTATTATTCGACGTATTATTAGTAGTAACTACTAATACCCGATCAATAATACTATGTTTTTAGAGTAGCTTAAACACCGTAGCGCTAAGGTTAGCACTAGAGTGTGTTCCGTGAAGTGGCTCGAAGCTTAAAAGAACTTCACGAAACCTCTAGTCACGATTAACAAAATACCCCGCGATCGCTATAAAGGCCTGTTAGAACGGTGAAGTCTAGTAATCAAGCGTAATTAAGAGCTTTACACCTTCGGGTAGCGTTAAAAGAATCATTTCCTATTCTTCCTTTACCATCGTCTAAAGCCGACGTCGTGTAGTCTTAGGTGAAAGTAATACTAGCTTTAAAGGGCAACGCTAGGCTTCTATAATCAGATCTTCAAAGTCCTGATGCGTAAGGAACTAGAATGGAAGCGAAGACTTTGCAATTAATGTCACTTGCAAACGCTCCTATCGATTGTTATTAAAGACCTTTCTTAAAGTCGGGGTATATTAAGCCTATATTAGTTTAAGTAGGTATTAGTAAGTATTAAGTCTTAATTAGTAGAGAATAAATAGTTCATACCGCTGATTCTAGCGATTCTTAGATATTTTGTTGCCTTAGATTATTCTTCGAATTACGCTGGCATAGTCCTACTAATATATAGCGCTTTATAGAATTGGTTCTATTTAAGGTTGACTATGGATATAGAAGTGTCTTTCCACACTTCCGACATAGAACCTTTAGCTCACCAGTAACAAAATAGGCGACTTGGTCAAAATTGTCCTAAACATCTAAGGTACGCTTCGCATCCTAACGGATCCTTTTCGTTGTCTCTTCCGCTTATGTTTATACCCACCATTAAATGAATTCGGCTTTATTTATCTCGGTTCGGATTACCTAGGTTTTCTAATTCGGAGGTCCACCACGTTCGAGGGTAATAAGAGCGGAATTAGGCGTAAGAAATTCAGACACTAGTAAAGAGGTCGTAGTTCGCTAGCTATCAAAGGTTTCGTATAAAAGCGATTGGTCGTCTGAGAAGATCGAGGTAAGATCAGGAGTATCGCATAAAAGCTAGGACGAAGGGCTAGCATTAGAAAACTAGCTCGGTTAAGATATATTAACTTAAACGAAAGGAATTAGAAGGAAAGAACTCACTCGGTAGAGATTGTGTCTTACGACCGTAGAAGACGCGATAGGGGTATAGTGTTAGATTAAGAGGGATATTTAGATCTATTATAAAATAAGTAACAGCCCTATAGTAGAGAAGGATCTTATTAGTAGATTAGATAGGAATTCCTATTAGTCCCGTAGGAATTCCTATAGAACTCCCATTAGTCCCGCGGGAATTCCCATCTAGTCTGATTATTTACTAACCATAACACCCTAGAGCTTGAAACCAAAGTTTTCAACTTTCAAATATTAAATCCCAAGCGTAACAGCCATATTACAGTGTTTTAAACCGATATAAAGAAACAGAATAATTAAATAGAGAAGCAGCAGTTTAAAGAGATGATTCTTTGGCTGTAAATATATCGGAATTTATAGTATAGTGAAGTTAAGGTATACTCTGAGTGAGATATATATTTCTACAATAGCTTTATTAGTCTACCTCTAACGAACCGTTAGTTTTAACTAAGTTTCTCTTCTACATGGTTTATAAATGGAATTAGTGGTAGGAAGTGATTTATCGTGTCTTTAATGAATTATTTTATTTATTATTCTCAAAACTAACGCTAAACATATTAAATCCATAAAACATAATCAAACAGCTATAAATAACGGTATTTAATTATGCTCACTCAGCAGTTTATCCATCTGATTTATGAAAATAATGTGCAGATAGGAATTTTTTTTGACTCCCATAGGAGTCCCGTGGGAATTCCCATAGAGGGACCAAGGTGATTTTAAAGTCCCATAGGAGTGGATCTGGTGGGACTAGACCTCGATAGGAATTCCCATGGGACTAAGTCCCATGGGCATGGGACCAGATTTTTGCTAGTCCCATGGGAAATGTCAAGGTCTAACTAAGACTGCCAAGCACTCTTTCCAACCTTTGGCCTTTTCCTATCAGGGTTTTGCCTGGTTGGTTTTAACGAGGCTATGCAGGACGAGGAGTAATAGATCCGATCATGTAACGGGAATGTTCCGTCTACGAAAAGGATTCGGACGTAGTGTCACCAACGAAGATGGAATCGCAATAAGTGATACCGACAGAGATAATGTGCCCCTAGGAGCTTCGTCCAAACGGGGCATAAAAGGGGGATAACTCCCTAGCCCCTATCTGGGGGACAAGAATTAGTCTCTGTACAAGAATACTATATCGTTGATGTCACGAAGAATTCAGGATCAATGATCCTGAACCGATTCTGCCGTGTTCCACCGCCTTTCGTAGTTCGTGTTTTACATTGTTTGATTGGAGGCCTCAGGCATCACTACCTTAATTGTTTCAGCGTGTTGTTCTTTCTTTCTTCTTCTTTCTTTCTTTCCCCATGTTTAGTATTCTAGTTGAATGCACTCTTTTTCATCAAGACTTGGCTCGTAACAGTTGACGCTCCTCCACTTATTTATTACCGATCTATCATCGTATCTTACCGGATTGACAGGCTAATCACCCCTGACCTGGTAATCTTCTTATAATTCTAATTCTTCTTTTTCAATCCCCTTCGATACGATAGTCGGAAACCGAAGAACGAGACAAGCTAGTACTACTAGCGAAGAATCCCCGGATCTCCCTCGAAGTGCCTAAGACCCGGAGATCACTCCGCGAATCACTGAAATCAGCGGAGACGACGAAGGAGAAGATTCCCTTACACAGCAAGTCGTGTAAGAAGAGTAGAATGTTAAAAGAATAGAGAAAATCCTCTCGCTCCGACAACGGGCTGTGCAGATTCAAAACGAACTTAACGGCCTTAATGATAAAACGAAACGAATGCGAATACATAATAACTCGTCGTCGGATATTAATGAACCGACATAGAAAGGAGAAATCAAGATTCACGTTTCCTCTTTTAAGGAAAACTTTACTATTCAATACCGTGACATATGGCTCGATGACCTTGAGCTCTAGTTTTTAAGGGCACTAAGGAAATTCGTTTCGGATTAACAACGAATCATTGCTAGTACCACTTCTCTTTATACAAAATTCCGTGATATCTGGCGGACTAAGCAACGAAACAACCCCGAAGAAGCTAAGAAGTGGGACTATTTCAAGGAATGGACTAAAGGCCTACTCGAGAATCATTTCAATCTTAAAAGCGAGATACTAAAGTCATTCAATTCTATAAAACAACGGGCTATACAGCACCCCCACGAGTTCGAGAGATATCTCGAAACATTAGAGAAACATCTCCCAAAAAAGACCGAAGAGTAACGTGCCCAAGACCTTTTTATAAAGCTATAGGCCCCTCTGTATAGGCTTCCGCAAAGCCCACAAAGCCCAAAGCCTAACCCAACCCAACCCACGAATGGGTTGGGCTTGGGCCGATTCTTGAGCCCACGATGGGCTTTGGGCTTTTTTTTTTGGGCCTACGGCCCATCGTGGGCCCCTAATGGGGGCCCATCAATTAACAAACAGTGCAAACATACTGATTTTCCTGTAGTTCATAATTTATGCATCTTTTGCCTTGAATCTTGGGTAATTCATTTACAAATTTTAGTTTTCACGTAAATTAAAATAGTAATTAACCAAATATAAAACATTCTGATTTATTATATATCACTATCTGCTAGTAGGTCTCAAATTCATCATCTAAAGTGATCTTTCTCTTCCTCCTAGAAGTACGTATCCGCGGACCAAGCTCTGGTAGTGGTAGCTTAACAGCATGAGTATTAGTAGAGACATGATTACTATCAACATTATTATCAACATCATTATCAACATCGTCATCAATATCATCATCAGTAATCACATCAATAAGATCCTTAGAACCTGCTATAGCTTGCTCTTTAGTATCGCTAATACTATCCGATTTAACATCCTTAGATCTCTTATCCTTCTCCTCCCTTAATGCTTCAATCTCATCTAAAGAGAAGAACTTTTCAAGCTCTTTTGCCTCTTGAATCTCAAGCTCGAATTTGGATGTATAAAGATATATCATAAGCTCTTGGATTGTTTCGGACTTTATACGACCACGGCGATAATGACAGATATCACGAGCAGTGTTAAATAGTCTCTCCACACCAGCACCTGTAGCTGGAATTGAGAGAATATCTCGTGCAAGTAAAGTGATTGCTGGGAAACGGGCTTGGTGCTCTCTCTAGAAGGAAAGAGGCTCAGAATCAGTAACATCTAAAATAATTAGTATCAATAATATTATACTAAATGAAGTTTATACATACTACTGTCAAGATATTGAGTGATTTCATCTCGAACTGGCTTTACTTTAGACTTTTGGCCACTAAGCAAGTTTTGAAGTAATGAATTTTGCCTTACTCCTATAGAGGAGTCCTTAGGGTGCTGAGAACTAGTAAGATGCTGTTGGTAAGGAACTAATGCATCTCGGAATGAGATACGATATTTATCACGCTATTCTTTATCCTAATCGTCTGATAGAAAGAATTGGAATCTGCTATCAGGAGCTAATATAGTAGCAATTGTATAGATATGCCCCCGAACTTCATCCGTCTGCGAGTAATATTTATTAAGCTTTTGTCGGCCTGCTTTAAGGGACGAGAGCATTTGCTGTTTCCACATAACACGCTTCCGCTTTAGCTGGGATATAGACTTCTCTAAATGCTTAAAAAGTGCATTATAGATCCGGAACACAAGATGTGCAGTTACATCTCGAGTCTTTGAAAGAGCAAGTGTATAATTAAAGAATGGCTTAGTGATATAAAGAAGATAGTCGATTTGACGCCATTCTTCATTATTTAATGCCATATCATCATAACTATAATCTGTACAAAAGGGCCTAAAATAGTCACGAAGTCTTTTTGCCCGGCGAAGCATCAGATATGTTGAATTCTACCGAGTTCGCACGTCCTGAATTGCCATAAGTCCTAGCTCATGTTTTTGGAGCTTTAAAAATGCATCCCGGCGCTGTGGACTTGCCCGGATAAAGACTGTAAGATATCGGACCTTGTTTAAGGTATAGGAGATTCCCCGATTCTTGGTTTGTGCATTCGCCTTAGCTAATATAGATTGACTCTCAGTCCACTTAGTCTTAGTGGTGTCATTAAGTGGAGCAGCTTTAAGACAATCAAGAAGCTGTTTCAAGCTTAATTGGATCACATGTGTAAGATAAGGGGTCCGGATGATATTAACATCAGGAGGCAAAGCCTGCTGTAGAGAATCAACTAGTGTTCTGTTGTTTGATGTATTGTCTGCTGTTAATCCAAAAATTCGATCTTGGATATCATGATCAATAAGGGTCTGTAATAGTATGGTACTCATATTAGCGCTAGTATAAGCGCTATAAAGAGGTTTGAAATCAAGAAGCACCTCTCGGTACACCTAATCTATATTAATGAAATAGCTAGTAATAGCTATAAATGCTTGTCCAAATGGAGATGTCCAACAATCTAGTACAATTGATATTTTTGAATTTTCTGGAAGCATTTTAAGGATAGATTGTTGTCGTTCCCTGACCTGGCTCCTTAATTGTCGACGAAAAGTATCGGTAGAGGGTATCTTTGGCTCGCTTAGGCTAGCTCGGGCTCTAGATATCAATTTTCGAAAAGTATAGTGCTCGACGAGATGGA